>NC_090828.1:137560058-140060058 GCF_028021215.1 Eschrichtius robustus | reverse complement strand
GTTCACCCCTCCCTGTGACAGAAAATCCTCTTCTGACTGACCTTTGAGAGTCTTGAGATCTGACAGTCAAAGTGCTCCTACTATGGCACTAGCCCTTTTTTCTACTGCAAAGTCACTTCCCCCTAATGGAACCATATTCAAGCCCCAATGTCCCCATCTTCCAAAGTAAAAAGCTTTTGCTTTAGTCTCCCAGGCCCCTGAGTCTCAAAAGGCTGGATCAAGAGTTAATGATTGGAAGAATGTGAACACATAGTAACAAAGAATAGCAGTTGGGCCAGGAGAACTGGTAACAATTTGAACAATAGATCAGCCCCAGCCAGCCAGCAAGATGGATCTGAGACAAACCTAAGTCTTCCATCCTCTTGGTTTCTGCCATCTCCATCAATAAACCTTTCTCTGCTCCATACTCCAGTGTTTCAGTTTGTTTGGCTTCACAGTGAATCAGGCACATGAACTTGGTTTTGACAACAATTTCTGGTGAGCCAGCCAGGAGTCCGTGCCCATGGTGAATTGACCCTGACCAGGGGACAGCTCTTTCTTGAGTCCCTAGTAGCTTCCAGGGCTCCACTTTGCCATGGGGAACTTAGAGGGACTATTCCCAACAGGCACCAGCCACCTCAGCAAGCCTTTGGTTTTGTTTTCGGGTAGATTGCTCTGGGGTACAGAAGCTAGGAATAACCCCCTCCACCTCCGTCTGGGTTCATTCTTCTTTGAGAATTGAGTTGATCCAGGTTTGCTCCTCTTCTGGGAATCAGGCCAGTTTGGTTTGTCTGGAGGCCTCCATTTGTGAGGGGGATTGGAATTGTTTGATCTTAACTGTGTGTTTAAGGGTGTGTGTGTGTGTGTGTGTGTGTGTGTGTGTGTGTGTGTGTTGTAAGTACTTGCATTTTGACAAAATGGGAAGTCAGGGCTCTATTCCGTCTTGTAGTCCCCTAGGGTGTATTTTACAAAATTAGGAAATCTTAAGCTATGCTCCCATGAAAAGACAAAAGATGATTTTTTAAAAAAATAACACCACATGGCCCCAATATTCTTTAGACTCTGGAGAAAGATACCAAGAAGAAACTCTCTTGACATTCCAGAACTGGTTCTTTTGGCATATGCAGTTAGAGAAACTTGGCTTGATAATTTTTTTTTTTCAAAATTCTAACCCTGAGAGAACAAAAGCATTCCTAGGATAAAGCTTGAAGTTACAACTCTTAATATGTCCTTGAGATGCAAACACAGCCCACATTGCCTGAGACTACAGCCTTGGCTTAATTAGTAGAACCTAAAACAAAAAGAAAAACTTTTAAACTCAAGTGAATAAACTTAATTTATCCCAGCTGTTATTTTCAGTTTTGCATTTGCCAGGTGAGTTACCACAACACATGGGTCATGATTCCCTATCTTTTCATTTGCATTTTGTTCATTGTTGAAGAAAGAGACCATCATTTGGGAGATTTAAGGGAATCGTTAGACTTCATTCTTTTGTTTCTGTCCTGCAGGAGTTGTATTTTGTTCTTTGTGGGTACGTGTGAATTTGTCTTGTGTGTAAGTGTGCCAGCTATGGGAAACTCGAATTCGTTTCCTCAGTGCAGCCCTTTGAGGTACATTTTCCAGAATTGGAATACTTTCAATTGCAAACAAATGAAATGTAAAAAGATGATTTTCCTTTGTAATACAGCCTGGTTGCAATACTACCCAGATTCAGGGAAAGAGTGGCCCATTAATGGATCCATAATCTATGCCAGTATCAGGCAATCAGAGCTGTTTTACAATAGAGAGGGAAAATAGGGTAAAATTTATAAACTAATTTTTAAAATTATATATTGAAGTGCCAGATTCATGACTAAGTTTTAAAATGAAGCTATGAGATCTCTGGTTCAGTCTGTCCTTATGTAAAAACTAATTAGTAAGTGAGCTCTATTTAATTGGCTTAAAGGAAAGCAAGTGTTTACAAATCAAATTTTTCTAAATATAAAACAGATTAATTGAAAATATTTAAAGGATCATGTGATGTAGAACTAAATTACAATGAATGAAAACAAGTTTAAATCTGTTGGTTTAATTAATACAGACATGTCTTTAAAATCATCCATATTAAGTATAATACTTTTATTGTACCTAGGTTTACTGAAATTTAATAAGCTCATATTATTTCTGTATAATTTTTCAACAGAAAAAATTAACCTCGTATGATAATATTATCATAAGTAATGAAATAAAGATAAATAGGATAAAAGCTTTTAGGTGAACTCTCTAGGAATAATTATGCTTTAGTTTTTCCAGATTTTTGGTAACTTGAAACTTTGGAGTTTGGTTAAATTTAAGTTAAATTATGGGAATTTGTTGAATGTCTACATCATTTTTTTAAAAAAGATAAAATATTGAAACACAGATTGCTAGACAAGTCTAAGTTTACTTGATATTGTCTTTTTATGAGGAAAAACCAAATGTTTGAGTTTATTGTACACACACCTTGTGCCACATTGAGGAAAGAAATTATGTTATAAGAAAATGTATGTTTTTAGAGGTCATAGAATATGTTCATAAGTTTGCCAATCAAGAAATTCTGGTGTGTTCACAATTGCTTGCTTCTTAGTTTTCACCAGAAATTAAGGTATTTAAGAGTTGAGAATTCTAATTAAAATATGTAATTAAAACTATTAAAATAATAAGGAAACATTTCAACATGCAAGGGAAGTAGGATGTGTGTTTTCAGTGAAAGAAGGTGTGAGAAATTGATATGCATTTTGTTAAGGGGAAAGAAAATAATTTGGACAGGAAGAAAATAAGGGAGAAAGTAATATGGATACAGAAAGTTAGAAAAAGTTTGTGGAAAAGGAACCCAGGGAAAAGAGTTTTATGCATGGTCAGGATTGTCTAAGTATAGATTGAATTTAATTAAGTAAGTGAATTTTGTTATTAAAAGTAAGCTGTTGCATGACTGGATTTGGTTTCTCTCTCTGTCAGGAGAACACAGTTTTCTTGGAATGCTGCTTTTAATAACAGATTATGTGTTTCTTTGCCTTTTAGGTAATTTATTATAATCTTTGAAATCTTTTATTGTCACTTCGGTTAAGTGAATAAGTATTGTTTCAAAGTGACCTATGATCTTATTTGACCAGGTATCTTGAAAACTTTTTGATATTTTTGACAAACTTCCTCAAATCAAATTCTAAATGAATTTCTTTTGACCTCTAGCTAAACTGGGGACATTTCAAAAGGCCCCTGAGACATCTCAGGGAGGAATATTAAGCTAATTAGGATTATTTAGTAGGTTTAATTGCATGGGAAGCATTATCAAATAAGTGGTGATAAACCTTCCTAGATTGTACTGTACAGGTAAATGTCATTAATATAAATTATATAAGATTCTAAAATTTGGATAGGTCCCAGTATAATGTTATCATTCATAATTCTAGTTGTTATCTTAAAGTGTTGTATGTCACAGTAATAACCAATGCAATTTCTTTGTCAATTGCATTGTAATCAGATCTTTAACCGTGTCTTTTTAAGTCTTTTGTCATTCATAGACAGTTATTGTTTCATACTGATGTTTTTGGAGAAATGCTTCATCTTCAAAACAATTTGTAGAAAGGACTTTTTGACATGTACATGTTTCTGATAACCTTCAGATCATACTTCTGAATTGGGTAAGAAATTAAAGAATCCTAATGGAAAAGCTGATGGCTTCATAAAACTGTTAACAAAGTATTAGGATCAGGATTGGTTACATAGGATTGGATGAGCTGGTAAATATTGTTATAATTTTTATGGTTTTTGTATGAAATATTACTAGCTTGTAATCTGTGTTTTCCAGATGTAAGGAACATTTCCCCTTAAGCTAATTATGATTTATTAAAACTTGGTAAATTGGACTTCCCTAGTGGCGCAGTGGTTAAGAATCCGCCTGCCAATGCAAGGGACATGGGTTCGAGCCCTGGTCCGGGAAGATCCCATATGCCGCGGAGCAACTGGGCCCGTGCGCTACAACTACTGAGCCTGCACTCTAGAGCCCGTGAGCCACAGCTGCTGAGCCCACGTGCCACAACTGCCGAAGCCTGTGCGCCTGGAGCCCGTGCTCCGCAGCAGGAGAGGCAGCCACGGTGAGGGGCCCGTGCACTGCGACGAGGAGGAGCCCCCGCTCGCCGCAACTGGAGAGAGCCTGCATGCAGCAGCGAAGACCCAAAGCAGCCAAAAAAAAAAAAAAAACTTGGTAAATTATACCTTTGTAACTAGAATTGAAACATCTATTGTTTCTCTCTACCCAATCCTCCCAGAAATGGGAAACTCCTAGGTGCCCAGCAGCATTATCAGGTGAATAAGGAAGGTCACCTCCTGACACGGCAGGAATCTCAAGGTATTTTGGGGATCTCAAGAAGAGAGGAATTCATCCAAATCTATAGATATTGCAGGTTGAATCTGTGGCAAGCCCTTGGCATGGCTTTCCCGGCCTTGAGAGGCCTTTTAAAGATTCAGTTTGAGATTCCTTATGAAAATTTCCAGAACAGCCAATTTTTAAGAGCCAATATGATCAATTACACTTACGTAAGTAATCAGGCCAACTTATTGAAACCAGACTTATTTTGCAAACAAATTAATCATAATTTGACTTTATTTAGTAGAAATGAGGATAAGTTTAGAGAGAAAAAGATTATGTTTCAGTAGACATTGAATACTAATTTTGTTAGTTGAGGACAGTATTTATTGCCTAAGACTCACTTCCCAGATAGCTTCTTGTTGCTATGTTACATTACTGTAAAATTTAATTGAACTATTAAAAGGCTATTCTAAGCTTGTTTCTGAGCTGGTCATAGTAATCTATCTTTAGATGAAAATCAGATGCCCCATGACCTGCAACCAGGGATTATGCATACTGGAAAAGACATCATTTAAAGGACTCTTTCTGCAACCTAGATGAAAGGACCCTTATCACGTGTTCTTAAGTATTGGGTTGGCCAAAAAGTTCGTTCAGGTTTTTCCATAAGATGTTACAGCCAAACCAATACCTCTTGCACAATGAAACTGAAGGGAAATGACCCTTGAATTCATATTTCCCTCTTAAGTAGGGTTCTGTACAAGGCTGATCTATAGAAAGGACTGCTGACCTCAAATGACTGCTGACCTTCTCACCAAGATGAGAAGAAGACAACAACTTCTGTAGACAGCTGACCTAAGAATCTGGACCAGGACAGTAAGACCCATCCTACTAATTCAATTGAACCATTTACCAAATGTTTGTTTCCCTATCAAAATTGAAAGTTATTTTTTTTTACTTCTAACTACACTTTTCCCGCAGTGTTCAGGAGGAAAAGAGAATTCTCTAGTGAAATTGCCTCAGAGTATAACTACTCATGACATATAGCACTGCTTGCTTTAAGTCTACTGCTAAAAGCAAATGTACAATATTTGAGTGACAATTTGGTATAACTGATAAAATGTATAGCCTCTAAAATGTCTCCCCATTAACATACCTCTGTGCTTGTTCACTATGTCTGATTAGTTTACTCCCAGTGTGGATAACTAGGGAAATATATATACATGAACACACAAAAAGGAAGTCTAACACCAAGAGACATGATGGACCGAGGGCAGGCAGCAACCACCCTGTCACTGAGAGACAAATAGTTTGATCATCAATGCTTTCTATTGAAAGATTTGCAATTAAAAAGGGGAAATGATAAGAGAAATTTTCACATATTGAGGTATGCAGAAGTCATTCTGGCTCTACATGACTTAATTTATATTAATCAAAAGAGTCTGTTTGTGGCCTATTCAACATGCATTGTACATCTGCTTTAAGTATTAAGAAAAATGCATTTAAAAATCAAAATAGAGTAACTGTGGTTCAGGCATCCAAAATAGAGCAGGATGGCCGTTGTAGATGTGATTTTAGACACATTCCTGTATTACTGAAAACTTGAATTTTCTGAACTGTATCAGACTCAAGTACACCACCAACTATTGTTCTCAAAACAATATCTGTTAGCAGCTGCCAACTGCAACCTTATGGCCTCAAGGTAACTATAGAATCAGAAGTGACATCCAAACATTGGTCCATCATACTGGAAGCAGAAAGCCAGAGGCTCATCTGGGAGACTTATGGCCCCTGAAAGCTATGGGATGTTATGTGTGGCAACTGTAACCTTCATCATTGCCAGCTGACTACTTCAGTTCCTTGAGTTAGTCAAAAGCAGCTATACCAAGTAGTTCAGCTAGTTGGTATGGGGAATATCTTCCAAAAACAATGCATATTACCTATGCGGATCTGTTGTGCCCTATTAGACAAGAAAACTGAGCCCCAAACCTGGATGCCAGTGTTAATGCTAAGTTGCACCCCAAAAAGCAATATTAGGTTGTGCCCTTAATACTCAGTGGGACTCAGAGACCACTCTAACCTGGCCCAAAGTAAAGATGCCAGTACAGAACAACATATGGTATATGAGAAAGGGAAAATTTGCTGGAAGTCACCAGCAATGAGTAGGTAATTTTGCCTGATTTACATGAAAACAACAACACTTTCCAAATGAATAACATGGGAATCTGGTACAATTATAGCACAGTTGGAAAACTAGAGTTAGTAGAAAAAATATAAAATCTGAGACAACACAGATACTGATGATTACATATGCCAGGAATTAGAATTCAAGCCCCCAAGTTCAGTTATAGAGGTAGAAGACAGCTAGCCAAAAGATAAGCTAGAGGAAGACTCTGAGCTAGTTCAACAGGCACTTCAACAAAGTGCAAAAGAGCTGTGAGTTCAAATAGTTTTATATAAGGGAGGAAAAAAGATAATACAGTTAACTAAAGATGACACAAACACTTGTTCAGGTGTCATAGGTTGGATTTCTTGCCACTTCCATGACCAGGACCTTTTGATTATGTAAAAGGCTTGTACATTCCCCTTTCTTTTTTTTTTTTAAATAAATTTATTTATTTATTTATTTATTTTTGGCTGTGTTGGGTCTTCGTTTCTGTGCGAGGGCTTTCTCTAGTTGCGGCGAGTGGGGGCCACTCTTCATAGCGGTGTGCAGGCCTCTCACTATCGTGGCCTCTCTTATTGCGGAGCACAGGCTCCAGACGCGCAGGCTCAGTAGTTGTGGCTCACGGGCCCAGTTGCTCCGCAGCATGTGGGATCTTCCCAGACCAGGGCTCGAACCTGTGTCCCCTGCATTGGCAGGTGGATTCTCAACCACTGCATCACCAGGGAAGCCCCATCCCCTTTCTATATTAATCTTTTTATTTTTCCTATTGAGTTGTGATTACAAAAAGAAACAATGGCAAGCCAGGGAAAAGAAAGAGAAAGACTGCTTATTTTGCAGGATTCAAGAGTGCCGTTTGGGAAAAGAAAATTCTTTGAAAACAAAGTCTGTGATTTTCCTCTAATCCTCACCATTTTTAACGTCACCCTTGTTCAGCAGGAAGTAGCTAAAGCAGTTGTCACCCTCAGGATTAAGAAGTATCAAAGAAAAGGGAGGATTGAAGCCATATTCCAGGTGCTGTGCCCCCATCTTTTGAAGTAAAAAGTTTTTGCTTTAGTCTCTCAGGCCTTCCCTGAGTCTCAAAAGGTTGGCTCTAGAGTTAACAATTAGAAGAATGTGAACATGAAATAACAAAGGATAGCAGTTGGGCCAGGATAACTGGGAACAATTTAAATAATAGATCAGCTGTAGTATAGCAGAGTCACAAAATCTTTAGTTCCTCCATGAAGGGCATATATAACACCGTCTGATGCACATTCCTAAGTTGCTCTTAAGAAACAAGACTCCCGGGCAGTGGTGGCAGTGGTGGTCCGTGTGGGAGGAGGGAAGGGAGTTCGTGGGCCAGAAAGGGGGTGACGGCAGTGGCGGCTGCCTGAGGAGGCCAGGGCAGCAGCAACAGCGGAGGCTGAGGTGGACCCTTCTCACTGCAGTGTTCCAGACAGCCACTACCAATCGATTGGAGTTAGCCTGTGAGGAATTGACAGCCAGGCCAGTTCACTCTGTTCAACTGTCCCACTGAGGATCTGTTGAGGAGTCTGGAGAGGAGTGGCTAGACCAAGACCTCTCTCAATGTGAGCAGGTGTCCTCCTCCCTTCACCACCCATTGCCACCATGCCAGGGAACGTCCTCAAGCCCTGGCCCTCAGGGGAGAGGTTACAGGAACCTGGAGCTGAGACCATGTGACAGCACTGGCCCTCGTCACCACTGTCCCCCCCACCTTGGCCCCAGGCCTGGCACCATGATGTTCCGAGACCATGTGGGCATCCTCGCTGGCTGGTTCAAGGAATGGAATGAGTGTGAACAGACAGTGGCCCTGCTGTCACTTCTGAAACTGGTCACCCACATCCAGGCCCGCTTCCTGCAGCTCTCCCTGGAACACTCACTGGCAGACTACAATGACATTCACCTGCTGGAGTCAGAGGGCAACAGTGCTGCCATTGTCAGCCAGTGGCAGCAGGAGTCCAAAGAGAGGGTGGTGTCCCTCCTGCTGTCCCACCTACCCCTGCTTCAGCTGGGTAACACAGAGGCCAAATAGGAGTACATGAGGATGCTGCAGAAATGGCTGGCCTACTCGATTGAGAGCAATGCCTTCATCAAGAAGAGCCACCAGGTGCTCTCCTATGCCCTCATCCACCCGGCCACCACGCTGGAGGACCACAGTACGCTGGCCCTCTGGCTGAGCCACTTGGAAGACCAGCTAGCTAGTGGCTTCCGCACCCAGCCTGAGCCCACCTACCACTCAAGCCAGGGCTCAAATGAGTGGGGCAGCCCTGCAGAGCTGGGCCCTGGGGAGGCAGGACCAGCCTGGCTGGACAAGCCACCCAAGGAAAATGGACAAATGCCCTTCCACCCACCCAGCTCAGTGCTGCCAGCCATCAACAGTATTGGGAGCAACACAAATGCAGGTCTCCCCTGCCAAATCCACCCCAGCCCACTGAAGCACTCCATGTTGCTCATCCCCACAAAGCCCCAGGCCCCTGGTGAATGGCCGAGTCCAGAGGAACTTAGGGCCTGGGCTGCTTTCACCATGCCCGACCACGCACCCCTCTCGCCCCAGAGCAGCGTGGCCTCCTCTGGCAGTGAGCAGATGGAGGAGCAGGGCTCCAGCCAGAACACTTTCCAGGAGGACGGCAGTGGCATGAAAGATGTGCCCTCATGGCGTAAGAGCCTCTGCTTCCACAAGTACACGGCCCTCTTCTCACAGATGAGCTATGAGGAGATGATGACACTGACTGAGCAGCACTTGGAGTCTCAGAATGTGACCAAAGGTGCCCGCCACAAGATAGCCCTGAGCATCCAGAGGCTATGAGAGAGGCAGAGTGTCCTCAAATCCCTGGAGAAGGATGTGCTGGAAGGGAATCTGCCAAATGCTCTGCAGGAGATACAGCAGATCATCATCACCCCCATGAGGGCCTACAGTGTCCTCCAGGCCACTGTGGCTGCTGCCACCACCACCACCTCTACTGCCAAGGACAGGGGCCAGGGGGGAGCCACCGCTGCCAGGTGCAGAGCCTCCCCTGGCTCACCCTGGCACAGATAAGGGTAGTGAGGCCAAGGACCCTCCAGCTGCAGAGGGCTACCCCCTCCACCAGCTCCAGCTCCCACTGGTGACAGTGAGCCAACCCCGGCTCCCGGCGCTGACTGAGACATCCCCAGTCAGTTTCCACGGGTGACGGGCAAAGTGTGCACACAGCTGCTAGTGTCCTGACCAGATGAGGAAAGAATCACCAGTTACCTCCAGTTCATCGAAAACTGCCTTACTCATGAGGCTTTCACGGAGACACAGAAGAAACGGCTGCTGTCCTGGAAACAGCAAATGCTGAAGCTCCTCCACACCTTCCTACACAAAGCCACACTAGAGATGCAGAACCACCGGCAGCAGAAAGGCTGGGCATTCGGCTCCAACTCACTCCCCATAGCTGGCTCTGTAGGGATGGGGGTGGCCCGGCGGACCCAGCGGCAGTTCCCAATGCCTCCCCGGGCCTTTCTGCCTGGCAGAATGGGCCTTCTGAGCCCCTCGGGTATTGGGGGCATCTCCCCTTGACATGCCCTCACCAGCCCCAGCCTTGGGGGACAGGGTCGACAGAACCTGTGGTTCGCCAACCCTGGTGGCAACGACAGCATGCCCAGCCAGAGCTGCAGCTCTGTGCGGCGCACCCACTCGCTCCCGGTCCACTTGTCCCCCCGAGCCATTCTCATGTTCCCTCCAGACTGCCCAGTCCCTGGGCCTGACCTGGAGATCAATCCCACTCTGGAGTCTCTGTGTCTGAACATGACAGAACACGCCTTGGGTGGTGAGCATTTCCTCTTTCCCTGACCCACCTCCCACCTACACAGCAGTGTCTCCACCTCTGAACTGAGCAAGCCAGAGTCATCCTGAGGGGTCCACAGGGGAGGCCGGACTCCAGGGAGGGCCTGACTGGGATGACAGGCTACCTGAGCACCTTTTCTTGGGCCTCCCACCAGCTCCTGAGCTTCCTGCCTTCCTCCCTTTCTTACCACAGATGGGACAGACAAAACCTCCACCATCTGACGGGACCCACAGCCCAGCGCACTCATAGTCTCCCCAGGCAGCAGACAGGGGCCAACCCCCAATGGGCTTCTCTGCGACAGTGAGAGGGTGGGCTGGCTCAGCTATACATTCTAATATTTTTCTACTATTTCACCCTTTTAACTTTTGTTTAACATTGGCACACGCCTTGCTCATGCCCAGGCCTGTCGAGGGATCTCTGCTGAGGCCCAGGGAGGTAGGGGGGAGCCAGGATAAAGGGGGCAGAGATTGGCCAGCCTGCCTGCTCCCTCCTTCCCTCCTTCATCCCCCACCTGGCCCCATCCCACCCCTGCCTCCTCCAGACTGCCGGCCACCTGCCCCTCCCAAGGAAACAGTCTCCCCCAGAGACTCACTGACCCACTATCTTGTGGGGCCTGCTCAGAACAATCTGACATTTGGGGAGAGATGAGTGAGGTAGATAATCTGCTCTCCTGAACGTTATTTGAGAAGAGTTGAGGAGATAAAGGCGGGTGAGGAGAGGAGCGTGTCTGTCTGCCCGAGCGTGCTCTCTCTCTCTCTGTCTCTCTGTCTCTCTCTCCCTCCCCACCCCCCCTCACCTCCTTGCTGCCTTCTTCTCCTTCCCCATTCCCATCATTCCCCGAGGACAGGAGACACTCTCCTCTCACTCACCTCCTTTTGCCGTTTATCAGAGGTTCTCTGCAATTAATTTCTTAGGCCTATTTATGATACATATTTACATAGTTCTTAACTGTTTTTCCTCTCTGATAATTCCCTCTCATTTTTAGAATCCCCAGGCCTCTTTCTGGGCCAAGAAAGTGGTAGGGGGAGCCTGAATTTTATGAGGGGAGAGGGCAGAGCCCCCTCCTCCAGATCTCCCTAGCCCTTCCCAGACTTCCCCCCAGCCCTGGCTCCCCAGATGCAGAGGTTGAAGGCTGGGAGCCAGGGCAGCCAGTGAGGTCAGGAAGTCTGTTAGCTTAATGTCTTCTTCCTCCACTGACACAAACCCTTCTCCACTCCCAGGTCTGGTTGCTGAAAGACTTGAGGGTAAGAAATAAAGGAAAGGGGATGGTTTTTGGTTTCTTTCCCCACCCTTATCCCCTTTTCTTTCACCATTACTCTACCCCCACTCTTTATTCTGTCATGACCTCACTTAAGTGTAACACTATATCATAAGCAAGAGATTCGTCCCAGCCCCAGAGTCATACAGACCCTCTGATCCCTGTTCCTACTGAGGGGTTGTGCTGAGGCCAAGGTGGAGGGAAGGGATTTGGGGGTTTAGGCTTTGGGGAAGCCAGGTTCTCTATTTCAAACCCCTGTCCCCCTCAACACTCCCCCCCACACACTGGGACATTCTCAAGCTTTTCACACCGAAAAGGAAAAAATGTTATTTATAGATACATTTTATGAATAACTTTTGTTATGAATATGGCTGGTAACCATTGTGTATGTTATTAAAGATACAAAATGTTGGGGGAAAAAAAAAGGAAAAGAAACAAGACTCCTACCAGATGGAAACTGCTGACCACAAGCATGTAGGTAGACCCCAGACCTGTTGGGATCAGAAGGCTGATGATGTTGACTCCTGAAACATCAACCTGTTACCTCACCATGCACTAATTGGAGAATTGTGAATGAGCTGATCATGCACTATGAGACCCACTTTCCCTTTTTTCCGTTTTTGCCTTTAAAAACCTTAAGCCCTGGCCAGCCAGTAAGATGAATCTGAGACAAACTTAAGTCTCCCATCTTCTCAGTTGGCATGCTCTTGATCAGTAAATATTTTTCTGTTCTAATTGCTGACGTTTTGGTTTATTTGGTCTCACTGTGCATTGAACACATGAACTTGGGTTCAGAAACACTAATTACAATAATCCTTTTGAATAAAGTCTCTCCTCACCTAAACGTGGGTGTGTTTTTTGTTTGACAATAGAAATCTTATATGCTATGTACAAAATGCCCTCCATTTTGAAGGGTCCAGCTAATGAGGCAGCAGTTATATTTTCCATAATCTAAAATCGAGAATTTTTTTTCTTGGTGACAGTCAGACACAAATAAGTAAAAGAGAACAGTTGTGCTGTAAATAACAAACCTGGAAATCTTCACCTCTTACTCTGACTCTGTTGGTAACCACTGTTCTGGCAATGCCCTTTAGCCTTAAGAGGCCCATTTCCTCCATTGTTAGGGTTATGTGACTTGGTGAGCTCCAAGGCCTCCTACAATCTCTGCTTGGAGATTGCTAGTGGGAATGGATGAGGAGAAACAGAACCGATTTCAGGAGACTGGAGACCCTCAGGATGAGGGCAAGAGATTGTCTGTGAACTGCTGACTGACTTCAGGCTGGTGTTGATGCCTCATGTAGGGGGCAGAGAATGAGGGGTGCATGCCCGCCTGGGAAGAAGATGGCTGACCATGGTCTGGCACCAGCCTCTGTTCTGTGCTGAGCTCTGCTGCACTCAGGAGGAGGACTCCAGCTTGATCAGGCAGGATCTGAAATAATCTATTGATTCCACTCATCATGATTAAATATTTGGTAAGCACTTGTTTCTCCATATGTCCTCTCCATGAGCTGTGGATCTAGAAAGCAAGTACTATTATGACTTAACTTTGCATCTCCTGCACATGGTGAAATGCCCAGTCCATAGCTAGCACTGAATGTTTTTGTTGACTCAATTGATGAATAGATTAAATTACCTTCTACTTCTCCTTCCTCTCTCCTAGGGAAAAGGCAGCAAGGTGGCAGCTTGGCTGTCATGTGGACTTATGAG
Source organism: Eschrichtius robustus (assembly GCF_028021215.1). Taxonomy (NCBI): domain Eukaryota; kingdom Metazoa; phylum Chordata; class Mammalia; order Artiodactyla; family Eschrichtiidae; genus Eschrichtius; species Eschrichtius robustus. Next base: position 140,046,814 of record NC_090828.1, on the reverse strand, counting down.
AAGACAAGACCACCTGGATTGGTGGGCTCAGGGCCATTTGGAAGCTCTTCATCTTCCTACACAGTGGTGAAGGTCAGGAAGACTCCTGGGTAGTCTGCATTGGGAGATTAGGCATGGGGGCTGGAATATGGGGAAGACACCTGAAGCTTCTTATCCTTTTTCCTGTCCCCTGAGGCCCAGGAACACTCTCAGCTGGCCCTGCTGGAAATGGGCATGGGTCATGTCCAAGCACAGCGCTGGGCACAGAGTTCAGTAAATTCCACTCTTAATGACATTTTGTGCTGAAAGAACTGAAAGAAATGTGTAGCACAACAAACTGGGTGGTGTGAATCACATTAATAAAAGCAGACATAAATAGAAATGCTATCTATGAACAAAATGGTTCTCAAAATAGCAATTCATCGTCTCATTACTCAGCCCCAAAAGATGAGAATATAATTAAACATATACCTTAAATATTAACATGCTAAGAAAAACTACCTGAAATGCAAATCTCTCTTATACCTTCACTCTCCTGAATCATAACCTCTGCAGGCAGTGATTTCTGGGCACTCACCAACTGTCTGGGAGAGATGGCTCCCTTAGTTGAGCTCTTCATCACTGCTGGATTGATACAAGAAAATTCAGGTTTTATGCATGAGGAAGTCTCCAATTGAAAGATGTGAGATTCACATACTTAGAAATCATTAATGTTATTATTAGTAAGTATAATGATCACTGTGCAGTCGTATCATCACTGCTTCTCTGAGGAACAATGTAAACCTCGAGATAATATGTTTGCTCTGCTCATCTCCCACATAGGTAGGATGAATGTGTATTAGGGGATCGCACTTCAGAGTGTCAGAGTTGAATGAATCATAAGAGAATTTTCTTTTAGTCTTTTACATAAATGACAGCACAGACTAGCAAGTTTCTTTAAGGAATTACCTTTCTATATCCATTGCTGGGACTTCTTACCTTTCATCATTTATGGAAAAGGCATTTAAAACTGAAGGGAACACAAGTGGTTTAAATTGACAGGGAAAGCTGAAAGGTGCTCCACGTACCGGAAAACCCCAGGGACCTCGTTCTACTCCAGTTCTGTCATGGATTCAACCACAGACATTCCATTTAGTCACTGCATTTCAGTGTTCAACCCATAGAACAGCACCTTTGAATAAGATGCTTCTTAACTTTTCTTCCAGATCCTAAATATTATAGTTACAGTGTTTAAGCTTGGCAACTTCTTATTTTAAAATAAATATTTGTATAGACACATATGCAAATATGTCATAAATCATAAGTACATAGCCTGATGAATTTTCACAAAAACCTCACTACCCAGAAGCCCAATCTCTTCCATGCCCTCTGGAAGCCACTGACTTCTAACACCATAGAGAGTTTTATTTGCTTTTGAACTTTTCTTAAGTGGAAACACATCATGTGATTTTTGTGAGTCTGCCTGTCTTATTTTCCCCAATATTATACTATGTGACCCAACCATGATGTTGCAAGTAGCAGAATTTGCTCATTTTGTTCCTCCGAGTATCATTATGTGACTGTGCCACAGTTCGTGTACCCATTCTACTGCTGATGGACATTTGGACTGAAAAGTAATTTCCTAATAATAATCATTATTAATAACTATGCTAGGAAAATTCTTGTACATAGTTCCTGGTTTTGTTTTTGGTGTACATAAATACATATTTCTGACTGATATACAGCTAGGGATGAACTTTCTTAGTCCTAATGTTCAACATTAGTAGATAATTTTCCAAAGTGATTATGTTCCTTTACACTCCCACCAGCAGAATATTAGATTCCACTTGCTCCCCGTCCTTATCAGTACATGGTATTTTTAGGGTTTTTTTTTATTAGACATTCTGGTGAGTGTGTATTGGTGCTTCTCTGTGCTTTTAATTTGCATTTTTCTGACGATGTTGAGCACATCCTCCGTTTGTTCTTTCTCCTATTATGTTGTCTGCGTTTTTGTAGAAGTTGCTTATGTATTCTGGATCTGAGTCCTCTGTTGGATACATGGAGAGACCATCTGGTCCTCTCTGTGACTGCTTTGTTACTTTTTTAAATGACATATTTGAATGTAGCACATGTTCCTAATTTAAGGCAGTCCAATTTATGAATCTTGTCCCTATAGCTAGTGCCTTTTGTGCCTTAAACAAGTAATGTTTGCCAACCCCCAAAGCATATTTTCCCATAATATTTTCTAGAAATTTTGTTGTATTTTTCATATTTAGCTCGTTTAAGATAGATCTTCTATGATGGTATGAGTAGGAGTAAGAGACATGTTTTTCTGCCTGAGTATTCAGTTGACAAAGCACTTTTTATTGAAAAACTGTCTTTTCTCTGTTTGTGGTCTATTCTGTGCCATTTATATACTTTGCTATCTTTGAACTAACACTCTCTGTTGTAATCACTGTAGATTTAAAATGAGTGTAGATGTGATGAAGTATGTCTTCCGACTTTGTTCTTTCTCAAGATTGTCTTGACTATTTGCTTTCTCCATTTTCATATAAATTTTATACATTGTTCATCAGTTTCCCTCAAAAATACATGCTGTGATTTTATTTGGAATTGTATTGAATCTACAAATAAATTTGGGAAGAATCAAAATCATGATCAAATTTTCCTTTTCTAATTAAATATTGCTGATATAAAAAGAAGTAACTGATTTATGAATATTGTCCTTCTACCCAGCAACCTTTCAATAAAGTCAACTCATAATTCCAATGAAGTATCTGAATGAACTATTGTATTTTCTATATAATAACTATGCCATTAACAACAAAAAAAAACCCAGCACTTTACATTTCTTTCTTTCCAATCCTTATTTTTATTCCATTTCTTGCATTGTTGCACTGGTCAGGAACAGGCATCCCTATTTCGTTCCAGATTCAGAGAGAAAGCTTGCAATATTTCATGGTTAAAATATAGTACTGGCTGTGAATTTTTGTATCTTTGTCAGATAAGGAAATTCCCTTTGGCAATGATTTTACAGCTGGTGGAAACTTGCTACCTGTTTTCTTATGGGGACACATGGGCCATTATTTTTTTTATCCCAATCAGACTTCTTTGTAAATGTCCTGATGGGATTTACTAACTGGAAGATGACCAGGGGCTTTCAGGTGCTGTTAGGTAACAGGTTCTTCTAGCATAAGAATGCTTTCAGCAGGCTAGACCTGGCCTGTCCTTGGCAGACCCTGAGCTACAGTTCAATTTTATCTTCCTAGCTCCAAGAGACCCTGAAAACTTTGCTTGGCTTCTTGGCTCTCTCAGCAGCTCCCTCTGCTCTGTGCCAGGTATTTTGTGTGTTTCATTAGAATCTATAAATGAATTGGGAAAAAATGTGCCAGGAAATCCTGGGTCTACTTCTATATTCCTCCCTCTTCTCTTTAAATTTGGGCCCCCTGAATTCTTGCTGCCTAATTGGTTCTCAGTAAAAAATATTTTGCCCAACTTTTACATTATTTTGCAGGGGACAGTTCATCAGAAACAATTGAATCAGGCAATTGCCATAAGCAAAAGTAAATTATTCTGGAAATGCAAATTTATCATATATGATACACAACTTTAAAATAATAATTTTAATACTTATAATATACCATGCAATTTTAATATTTTAATCATATAATTTATAATACTTAATTTTTTACTATTTAACTCTTTTATTGAAGTATAGTTGCTTTACAATGTTGTGTTAGTTTCGGGTGTACAGCACACTGATTCAGTTATACATACATATATATATTTTCTAAATGTTTATTTACTTATTTTATATCTAGGTTGATTTTATTTGAAATAAATCTAATCATAGAAGTTTAATCATATTATCATGCATAAAATAATACGTACCAAGAAACATAAAGAAAGGGAAAACACAGGGTAACCATTCATAACTAGAACTTGAATTATCAGAATACTTTTTGAAAATGGGGGTAATTTTATTAAGCTTTTGTGAAAGTCAATTTTAAAAAAGAAACATTTACATCTATTTTATTTTATTTTTAAATTTTTATTGGTATATAGTTGCTTTACAATGTTGTATTAGTTTCTACTGTACAGCAAAGTAAATCAGCTATATGTAAACATATATCCCCTCTTTTCTGGATTTCCTTCCCATTTAGGTCACCACAGAGCTCTGATTAGACTTCCTTGTGCTACACAGTAAGCTCTCATTAGTTCTCTATTTTATACATATTATCAATAGTGTTTATATGTCAATTCCAATCTCCTAATTTATCTGACACCCCCTTCTGCTTGGTATCCATAGGCTTGTTCTCTACATCTGTGTCTCTATTTCTGCTTTATAAATAAGATTGTCTATACCAATCTTTTTTCAAATTCCACATATATGTGCTAATAATGATATTTGTGTTTCTTTTTCTGACTTACTTCACTCTGTATGCCCATCTCTATATCCATCTACATCTCTACAAATGACCCAATTTCATTCCTTTTTTTGGCTGAGTAATATTCCATTGTATATATGTACCATATCTTCTTTATCCATTCCTCTGTTGATGGACATTTAGGTTGTTTCCATGTCCTGGCTGTTGTAAATAGTGCTAAAACGAACATTGGGGTGCATGTGTCTTTTTGAATTATGGTTTTCTCTCTGTATAGTGGGATTGCTGTGTCACATGGTAGTTCTTAGTTTTTTAAGGCTGGTTCAATATACATTCCCATCAACAGTGCAAGAGGGTTCCCTTTTCTCTACACCCTCTCTAGCATTTATTGTTTGTAGATTTTGTGATGAAGGCCATTCTGACTGGTGTAAGGTGATATTTCATTGTAGTTTTGATTTGCATTTCTCTAATAATTAGTGATGTTGAGCATATTTTCATGGGTTTGTTGGCCATCTGTATGTCTTCTTTGGAGAAATGTCTATTTAGGTTTTCTGACCATTTTTTTGATTGATTTGTTTGATATTGAGCCACATGAGCTCTTTGTAAATTTTGGAGACAAATCCCTTTTTGGTAGCAATTTTTTGCAAGTATTGTCTCCCATTCTGAGGGTTGTCTTTTTATCTTGTTTATGGTTTCCTTTGCTGAGCAAAAGCTTTGAAGTTTAATTAAGTCCCCTTTGTTTATTTTTGTTTTTATTCTCATTACCGTAGGAGGGGAGCCATAAACGATCTTGCTGCAATTTATGTCAGAGAGTGTTCTGCTTGTTTTCCTCTAAGAGTTTTATAGTGCCTAGCCTTACATTTAGGTCTTTAATCCATTTTGTGTTTATTTTTGTGTATGGTGTTAGGGAGTGTTCTAATTTCATTCTTTTACATGTAGCTGTCCAGTTTTTCCAGCACCACTTATTGAAGAGGCTGTCTTTGCTCCATTGTATATTCTGACCTCCTTTGTCATAGATTAGGTGACCATATGTGCGTGGGTTTATCCATGGGCTTTCTATCCTGTTCCATTTATCTATATTTCTGTTTTTGTGCCAGTACCATACTGTCTTGGTTACTGGAGCTTAGTAGTATAGTCTGAAGTCAGGGAACCTGATTCCTCCATCTGTTCTTTTTTCCTCAAGATTGCTTTTGCTATTCGAGGTCTTTTGTGTTTCCATACAAATTGTAAAATTTTTTGTTCTATTTCTGTGAAAAACACAGTTGGTAGTTTGAGAGCGATTGCATGGAATCTGTAGATTGCTCTGGGTGGTATAGTCATTTTCACAGTGTTGATTCTTCCAATCCAAGAACATGGTATATCTCTCAATCTGTTTGTGTTGTCTTTGATTTCTTTCATCAGTGTCTTATAGTTTTCTGCATACAGGTCTTTTGCCTCCTTAGGTAGATTTATTCCTAGGTATTTTATTCTTTTTGTTGCATTGGTAAATGGGAATGTTTCCTTAATTTCTCTTTCAGATTTTTCATCATTAGTGTATAGGAATGCAAGATATTCCTTTGTATCCTGCTACTTTACCAAATCCATTGATTAGCTCTAGTAGTTTTCTGGTAACATCTTTAGGATTCTTTATGTATAGTATCATGTTATCTGTAAACAGTGACAGTTTTCCTTCTTCTTTGCCAATTTGGATTCCTTTTATTTCTTTTTCTTCTCTGATTTCTGTGGCTAGGACTTCCAAAACTATGTTGAATAATAGTGGTAAGAGTGGGCACCCTTGTCTTATTCCTGATTTTAGAGGAAATTCTTTCAGTTTCTCACCATTGAGAATAATGTTTGTCGTATATGGTCTTTATTATGTGGAGGTAGGTCCCCTCTATGCCCACTTTCTGGAGAGTTTTTTTAAAATCATAAATCCATGTTGAATTTTGTTGAAAGATTCTGCATCTATTCAGATGGTTTTTATTCTTCAATTTGTTAATATGGTGTATCATATTGATTGATTTTCATATGATGAAGAATCCTTGCATCCCTGGGATAAATCCCACTTGATCATGGTGTATGATCCTTTTAATATGTAGTTGGATTCGGGTTGCTAGTATTTTGTTGAGGATTTTTGCATCTATGTTCATCAGTGATATTGGCCTGTAATTTTCTTTTTTTGTGGTATCTTTGTCTAGTGTTGGTATCAAGGTTACGGTGGCCTCATAGAATGAGTTTGGGAGTGTTCTTCCCTCTGCAATTTTTTGGAAAACTTTGAGAAGGGTAAGAGTTAGTTCTTCTCTAAATGTTTGATAGAATTTGCCTGTGAAGTCTTCTGGTCTGGGACTTTTGTTTGTTTGAAGATTTTTAATCACAGTTTCAATTTCAGTGCTTGTGATTGGTCTGTTCATATTTTCTATTTCTTCCTGGTTCAGTCTTGGAAGTTTGTACATTTCTAAGAATTTGTCCATTTCTTCCATGTTGTAGATTCTATTGGCATATAGTTGCTTGTAGTAGTCTCTTATGGTCCTTTGTATTTCTGAGGTGTCAGTTGTAACTTCTTCTTTTTCACTTTTAATTTTATTGATTTGAGTCCTCTCCCTTTTTTTCTTAATGCGTCTGGCTAAAGTTTTATCAATTTTGTTTATCTTCTCAAAGAACCACGTTTTTGTTTTATTGACTTTGCTTTTGTTTTTTTCATTTCTATTTCATTTATTTCTGCTCTAATCTTTATGATTTCTTTCCTTCTACTAACTTTGGGTTTTGTTTGTTCTTCTTTCTCTAGTTCCTTTAGGTGTAAGCTTAGGTTTTTTATTTGAGATTTTTCTTGTTTCTTGAGGTAGGATTGTATGGCTATAAACCTCCTTCTTAGAACAGTTTTGCTGCATCCCATAGGTTTTGGGTCTTCATTGTCATTTGTTTCTAGGTATTATTTGATTTCCTCTTTGATTTCTTCAGTGATCTCTTGGTTACTTAGTAGCATGTTATTTAGCCTTCAAGTGTTTCTGTTTTTACAGGTTTTTTCCTGTAATTGATTTCTAATCTCATAGCGTTGTGCTCTGAAAAGATGCTTCATACGATTTCAATTTTCTTCAATTTACTGAGGCTTTATTTGTGACCTAAGATGCAATCTACCCTGGAGAATGTTCTGTGTGCACTTGAGAAGAAATTGTATTCTACTGCTTTCAGATGGAATGTCCTGTAAATATCAATTAAGTCTATCTGGTCTAATGTGTCATTTAAGGCTTGTGTTTCCTTATTAATTTTTTTTCTGGATGATCTACCCATTGGTGTAAGCGGAGTGTTAAAATCCCCCACTATTATTGTGTTACTGTCAATTTCCCATTATATGGCTGTTAACCTTTTCCTTTTATATTGAAGGGCTCCTATGCTGGGTACATAAATTTTACAATTGTTATATCTTCTTCTTGGAGTGATCCCTTGATCATTATGTAGTGTCCTTCTTTGTCTCTTATAATAGTCTTCATTTTAAGGTCTATTTTGTCTGATATGAGTATTGCTCCTCCAGCATTCTTTTGATTTCCATTCACATGGAATATCTTTTTCCATCCCCTCACTTTCAGTCTGTACTTGTCTCTAGGTCTGAAGTGGGTCTCTTGTAGACAACATATATACAGGTCTTGTTTTGGTATCCTTCAGCCAGTCTGTGTCTTTTGGTTGGAGCATTTAATCCATTTACATTTAAGGTAATTATTGATATGTATGTTCCTATTACCATTTTCTTAATTGTTTTGGGTTTGTTTTTGTAGGTCTTTTTCTTCTCTTGTGTTTCCTGCCTAGAGAAGTTCTTTCAGCATTTGTTGCAAAACTGATCTGGTGGTGCTGAATTCTCTTAGCTTTTGCTTGTCTGTAAAGCTTTTGATTTCTCCATCAAATCTGAATGAGAGCCTTGCTGCATAGAGTAATCTTGGTTGTAGGTTTTTCTCTTTCATCACTTTAAATATATCCTGCCACTCCCTTCTGGCCTGCAGATTTTCTGCTGAAAATCAGCAGATAACCTTATGGGGATTCCTTTGTATGTTATTCATTGCTTTTCCCTTGCTGCTTTTAATATTTTTTCTTTGAATTTAATTTTGTTTTAGTTTGATTAATATGTGTCTTGCTGTGTTTCTCCTATGGTTTATCCTTTATGGGACTATCTGTGCTTCCTAGACTTGATTGACTATTTCCTTTCCCATGTTAGGGACATTTTTTACTATAATCTCTTCAAATATTTTCTCAGACCCTTTCTCTCTTCTTCTTCTAGGACCTCTATAATTCGAATGTTGGTGCATTATAGTTGTCCCAGGGGTCCCTGAGTCTGTCCTCAATTCTTTTCATTCTTCTTTCTTTATTCTGCTCTGTGTCAGTTATTTCTACTATTCTATCTTCCAGGTCACTTATCCATTCTTCTGCCTCATTTGTTCTGCTATTGATTCCTTCTAGAGTATTTTTAATTTCAATTATTGTGTTGTTCATCACTGTTTGTTTGTTCTTTAGTTCTTCTAGGAACTTGTTAAATGTTTCTTGTATTTTCTCCATTCTGTTTCCCAGATTGGGTCATCTTTACTATTATTACTCTGAATTCTTTTTCAGGTAGGCTCCCTATTTCCTCTGCATTTTTTTGGTCTGGTTAGATTTTACCTTGCTCCTTCATCTGCTGCATATTTCTCTGTCTTATTTTGTCTAACTTACTGTGTTTGAGATCTCCTTTCTGAAAGCTTCAGGGTCATAGTTCCTCTTGCTTCTGGTGTTTGCCCACAGTGGGTAAGTTTGGTCCAGTGGCTTATGCAGGGTTCTTGGTGGGAGGGACTCGTACCTATGTTCTGTTGGGTGGAGCTGGATCTCTTCCTTCTGATGGGCAGGCCATGTCAGGTGGTATGTTTTGGTGTGTCTGTGGGCTTTTAGTATGATTTTAGACAGCCTGTCTGCTGATGGGTGGGTTTGTGCTCCTGTCTTGCTTGGTGTTTGGCATGGGGCGTTCAGCGCTGGAGTCTGCAGGCAGTTGGGTGGAGCCAGGTCTTGGAGCGTAGATGGAGACCTCCGGGAGAGCTTTTGCTTATTAATATTCCCTGGGGCCAAGAATTCTCTGGCATTCCACCATCCTGGACTCGGTGGTCCCACCCCAGAGGCTCAGGCCTGACCCAGAGCCTGAAATCAAAGACCCCACAAGCCACATGGCTTGGCAAACAAGGGGAAAAAAAAGAAAAGAAAAAAGAAAAATTAGAGTGTGATGAAAACAAACAGACATACAAAAGCCAAGTAAATATCAAAGACAAAAACAAGCAAACAACAACAGCAACAATTAAGAACAAACAAACAAACGAATGGACAAACAAAACCCCAGACAAATGGTAAAAGCAAAACCAAACAAAAACAAAACAAAGAGAAAAAAACCCAAACACACTCACATACAAAATAAGAAACAAAAACAAAAACAGAGAAAACAAAAAACAATTGAACTACCGGACAAACCAAAGAACTCCAAAACGAAATCAAACAACTAAAAACAAACCTAACAAAAATAAAAAACCAAAGTAGAATGCAAACTGAAGGAAAAAGCAAAGAAAATAAAACAAACACACAAAAATGATTTTTTAAAAAGATAATAACATACAGAACAAAGGAAAAAAGATAAAAAGAAAAAAAATACAGGAAAGAAAAAGACAAGGAAAAACCACAAAAACAAAAAAGTAATGTAGAAATAGAAATATAAAAAAATTAAAAATCTATAAGAAATTTTTAAAACTAAATAAAAATTAAAATAAAAACAAATAATATAAAAACAACACAGAACAAAACATAAAAAATTGTAATAATTATATTTTCTGGAGTGTCAGCTGTCAGTGTCTTTGCCCCCACTGTGAGTCACAGCCAACCTCTGGCTCCCCAGGAGCCCCTCCAAAACCTCTAGGTTGGTCTCTGGTCCCTCTGTGGGCACTGTGGTGACACCTCAGACTCTGACCTGGCCCAACTCCCATGTGTACTAGTCCCCAAAGTCCACAGCTGCTAGAGCTAGACCAGTTTCAGTTTGGGGAACATATTTTTGTCCATTCAGATCTTCCACAGATGCAGGGTTTACCAAGCTGATTGCAAGGATTTAATCTGTGGTTTGTGAAGCTATGCAGTAAGATTTTTGTTCCTCTTCCTTAGTCACCCTACCCCTGGGGCTCAGCTGTGGTTTTAGCCCCACCTCTGTCTGTGGGTCACCCACTGGAGTCTGCTCCCAAGGCTGCCGTGGAGGACTTGGGTCTGCCCTGGTGAGGACAGGACATGAGACTGCCGGGGTCACAGAGGCCCTCATGGCAACAAGTGTGTGGGAAAACTGGCAGCCAAGGGCATGTGAGATCCAGCCCTAGTGGGAGCCTTTCCTAGAGCCTGGAAGCTGGCATAAGAAGGTCAGCCCTGGTGGGGGCTTTTCCTAGCACCTGGCTGGGCAGGGGCCAGCACGTGGGGAGAGAGAGGCTTTGATCGTGGTTCCACTCCCTGCATGTCACTCAGCAGTTACACCTTGCTTCTATGGCAGTCTGGGTTTCTTCCACAAGTATTCCCGTTTGCAGATTTCCTCCCTCCTGTCCCCTCAGGCTGTCTCCTTGCAGCCAACTGCAGTCCTTCCCCCAGGTTTGCTCTCCAGTCCCCACATTCCAGCTCTCAGCCCCAGTGTGCATCAGTGAACACACATTCCAATCTGAGGTGTGCAAGGCTGTGGAGTGGACCATCTGTGTCATTCTCAATCTGTCCTGTCTGCCACAGATTGGCCATTTCACCTTCCTCCAACAGCCTCAGATGGTCCCCTTCTGTCCCAACTGATTTCCCCATCAGTGAGGGGGCTTCTCCAGATGTGGGAACCTCTCTTCTGCTTCAGCTCCCCACCAGGGGCACAGATCTCATCCCACTTCCTCTCCTCTTCTTTTTCCCTTCTTTCTTTCATCCTACCCTGTTATGCAGGGATCTGTCTTGTCCTTTCTGGTGTCCAAGGTCTACTGCTAGTGTTCAGCTGGAATTCTGTGAGAATTGTTCCATCTGTAGTTGTATTCTTGATGCATTTGTGGAGAGATATGAACTCCACGTCCTCTTACCCTTCCACCAATTTGGTTTCCATCACTCACTTTTTTTCTCTTGAAAACCGTGCCTAACACTTGATCTAATGTGCCATCTTAAATCTGAATTTGTTCAGTTCATCAATAAAGGCAATAGAGCCCCTCATCATGAATGGAAACACCATCAGCATCATGGGTGCTCTCCTAGCAAATGCAGCAACCCACTCGGATTTGGGAAATTCCTGACACCTGTGATGCAGAGCAGTGGGCCCAAGATCTCTTATTTTTTATTATATGAGTTTCAGGTGTACAGCATTATGATTCAACATCTGAATACACTCCAAAATGATCACCAGCACAAGTCTAGTTACCATCCATCACCATAGAGTTGACCCCCTTCACCTATTTCACCCTCTCTCCAACTCCCTTCCCCTCTGTTGACCACTAATCTGCTCTCTATGAATTTGTTTTGGTTTTACTTTGTTCACTTGTTTTGTCTTTTTTATTTTTTTATTTTTTGTTTTATTTTATTATTTTTATTTTTGGCTACGTTGGATCTTCATTGCTGTGTGCAGGCTTTCCCTAGTTGCGGTGAGTGGGGGCTATTCTTTACTGTGGTGTGTGGGCTTCTCAGTAGGGTGGCTTACTCTTGTTGCAGAGCACAGGCTCTCGGCACGTGGGCTTTAGCAGTTGTGGCATGGGGGGCCTCAGTAGTTGTGGTGCACGGTCTTAATTGCTCTGTGGCATGTGGGATCTTCCCAGACCAGAGATTGAACCTGTGTCCCCTGCATTGGCAGGCAGATTCTTAACCACTGTACCACTAAGGAAGTCCCTGTTTTGTCTTTTTAGATTGCACATATGAGTGAAATCACATGGCATTTGTCTTTCTCCAACTGACTTATTTCACTTAGCACAATACCCACAAGGTCCATCAATGTTGTCACAAATGGCAGGATTTCATTCTCTTTTATAGCTAAGTAGTATTTTATTGTATATATAAACCACATCTTCTTAATTCACTCATCCATTTATGAACACTTAGATTGTTTCCATATATTAGCTATTGTAAATAATGAGCATAGGGGTGCATATATCTATTTGAATTAGTGTTTTTGTAGTTTTTTGCATATATACCCAGAAGTAGAATAAATGAGTCATATGGTAGTTCTATTTTTAATTTAAAAAAAATCTACATACTGTTTTTCATAGTGGCTGCACCAATTTACATTCCCACCAACAGTGTACAAAGGTTCCGTTTTCTCCACATCCTCTCCAGTATTTGTTATTTGTGGTTTTTGTCATGATAGCCATTCTGACAGTTGGGAGGTGATATCTCATTGTGGTTTTGGTTTGCATTTCCCTAATAATTAATGATGTTAAACATCTAACCATATGCCTGTGGGCCATCTGCATGTCTTTAGAAACTGTCTATTCACCTCCTCTGTCCATTATTAAATAAGATTGTTTGCTTTTTGTTGTTGAGTTCTATGAGTTCTTTATATATTTTATATATTAACCCCTTATTTAATATACGATTTGCAAATATCTTCTCGCATTCATTAGTTTGTCTTTTCACTTTGAGGATAATTTCCTTCTTTTGAAGAAGATATTCCATTTAGTTTTTAGTTTACTTTTATAGTCCCATTTGTCTAGTTTCATTTTTTTGCATGTAGCTGTCCAGTTTTCTCAAAACCATTTATTGAAGAGAGTAACATTTCTCCATTGTATGGATCTTTTGTGGCTCCATACAAATTTTAGAATTATTTGTTCTAGTTCTGTGAAATATGCCATTCAATTTTGTGGATGACTCTCATTATTAATTAATTAAAATCATTCAATAAATGTTTAGTGAACATCTGCTATGTGCCAGGCAGCTATCAGACACATCAGAACAAATATTCATGCCCTGGAAGGGCTTATCTTCTCCATCAGAGGCAGACACAAGCAACCAACATACTATGTTAGCTTATGGGGAACACTAGGGAGGGCCTGGGTTGCTCAAATGGGCAGAACAGTTTGAAATGGTAAATGATATAGTCTGGTCAGCATCACTGGAAGGATGATTTGAGCCAGCTTGACTGAGGGGAGAGCATTCTGGGCAGTAAGCAGCCAGTTCAAGGTCTTGACACTCAGGAGGGCTCAGGACTTGAGCAGAAGACAAGACATGGGTCAGAGGTGGATGCAAGTGCAGACCACTAGGGCCTGTGAATGTGGAGCTACTTCAGGTTTCTGTTGAAGGAATAATATAATCTTACTTATATTTTCAAAAGAAAAAGCTCCATCTAAAAGAAAATATAAAGAATTTTTAAGAATCCATGCTTCTGAATTTTACCACACCTTCTATATTTTGGAAGCCTAGATCAACCAAAAATGTTTTAGGCATTCTGATAATATTTTAACTAAATCAGATTGGTTCAAAAGAATGCAGTCATTAGAGAGCAATTAATCATTAGAGATGAACATTAATGGATTCTGGGGCCACAATGTTTCCTGTCACTGAGTGTTTTTCTCTGTTCATTTGTTGGTTCTGTTTTTGTTTTTTTCACACAGTTGTAAACACTCTTTGTCCCAATTTTTTATAATGGGCAGAAAAAGAAGGTTGTATATGGTCAATTTGAGAATATACATAAGTGGCAATCAAACTTATTTATTCCCATTTGACAAAACTAAAGCAATAAATGACAATTCCCTCATACTCTGTTTTTGTAAGCTATTATCTCCAAAAGTCATGAATGAACTTCTAGTTTACTGAAACATCTGAGAGAGGATTAGTTAGAAGAAGAGAAATTCCCGTTCAAGTACTGTGTGGCAGGAGAAGCCCACAGTGCAGATGTGTTGGCAGAGTCAAGTGTTGCCACTTTATAGATCAACCTCAGAAATGTCCACTGTGAACTGATGGATCTAAGGAGAGCCAGGCCTACATGCAATGAGCAGACAGGATAGATTCTCCTAGGGACTCACGTCCTGGGTCACACCCACCACATGTCTTCTCCTTCAGCCATTTCCTTGAATGCAGGAGACTCTAGTCTCTCTTCCACTGTCAGTTGTGAAATCCTGTAATGGGAGCTCCTGTCATCCCAGTTCCCTAGCTGGGTCTTCTGTCTTCCTGCCTTAGCTCTTTGAGGACTATGGGTGCAGTGATGGGCTGTACTCTGGTGCCCCTTTAGACTGGGGTCTTCCTGACAGAGGGGCTCTCTTACTTGTCCCTGTGTCAGTGTCCATCTGTGTCTGTATATTCTCACGACGGGTGTTGAAAGCCATTTACGTGTGAATACAAAGTTTTGTTCCTTATTCCCGAGTTTAGGATGAGGCAGAGCCTCATCTCTTGCCATTTTCGTGCACAATAGAATTAATTGTCCTTAATTTCAGGTTTATATAAGTTGTTTTCAAGCATATGTTTTGAAGGAAGCTCTTTTATTCAGAAATGGAAAGTGATTATTGTGTACAATGGATTGGCTTTTAAAATAAGACCAACTCCTGTCAGCAAGCCCATTTCTCACTAGCCTATCTTACTACACTTCAAGGACAATTCTTATGATATCCTGTCAGGCACCAAATTGTGAAAGTGATAATCAGCATTCTTGCCTCAAAGTTGAGCCAAAAGTTACTAAACCTCTTGGCAGTACTGGAATGAATTCCACATTTTTTTTTATTGGTGAAATAAACATATGAGAGAAAATGAGAACCCATACTAGGGGTCCTGGCATATCAAATTGTGTTAATACATGTACCATATTTAAATCGGCCATCAGCAATCTCCATAGCATTTTAAAGTATAAGAGTTTTATGAGACTATTTTTGAAGACATTGCATACAAAGCCATCACTGGTTTTTGAATTCTAAGGTAGACGTTACAATCAAATGCAAAATCAATTGAAAGTGCAATATGCACATACAAGATATTTAAAGCTATCTTACAGTCAGCATAATAATAGTCTTGTGACCTAGGGTTAAATTACAGGAGCTGGAGTGACTTTCTGTTTAAAAAGTAGATACACTTAGGGTCACTTTGGCTGGAAGTAATAGAACATTTAACTTCAATTGGTTTCAAAAATAAAGAAATTTATTAACTCATATTAGGGAAAATTCTGGGCTTTTGAATTAGTTGATCTATGGCTCAAAAATATCCTAAGATTCACTCTACTCTCCATTCCATGTGTCAGTTTTCTGCTGTGTGTGTTTTGGGCTTAGGTTGTTTTCATTGTTGCCCATCAGTTCAGTTCCCAAAGCCCCAAAGCCACCTGTTTTTTAAAACTCACTTTTATTGAATCGCAAAACACTAAATCATCACACTCTTAAGTTCATAGCTCAAAGAATTTTTACATTTGCAATTGTGGTAGGCAGAATAATGCCCCCCCCCCAGATGTCCAGTCCTAATGCCAATCACATAAGTCCCTAAAAGCAGAGACCTGAGAGATACATTCTTGGCTGTAGGAAGAGAGGGAGATGGAAGCATGAGAAGAGGTTGATGCTTCAGGGCTGGTTCTGAGATGGAGGAGCCTGAGTAAAAGGAATGAATTCTGCCAGCAATTCAAATGAACAACGAAAGAGATCCTCCCTTGGAGTCTCCACAAAGAAATACAGCTCTTTTCCAACACCTTGATTTTAGCCTTGTGAGACTGGTATGGGACTTCTGACCTATAGAACTGAAAGATAAAACTTATGTTTTTTTAAGCCATTAAGTGTATGATAACATGTTATGATGGCAAGAGAAAACTAACACATATTTTTGGAACCAGGGGGTGTTGCTGTAACAAATAACTAAAAATGTGGAAGTGGTTTCGAAATTGGAAAGTAGATAGAGACTGGAAGAATTTTGAGATGATGGGAAAATCTTCAATAGCTTTACACAGACTATTAGTAGAAAAAATGGATGTTAACAACATTGTCACTGAGGAGTCTGGAGGAAGCAAGGAGCACAGTAGAGAAAACAATATGCAGCTTAGAGAATATCACAATTTTTGTAGATCAAATGTTGATAGAAATATGGATATTATAGACACTGATAAAGAAGACCTAGAAGAAAATAAGGAATGTGTAATTGGATACTGGAGGAAAAGGAAATAATGGTAGAAAACTTAACATGTCTTGGGGTTGTGTTGAAAACAACCTTGTAAGTGATTTCCAAGCAAAGTGTTGAAAATCAATAAGGAAACACAAAAACTGAACCACCCTTTAGAACAAATGAACTTAACAGATATACATAGAACATTCCATCCCAAGGCAGCAGAATACACATTCTTCTCAAGTGCACATGGAATATTCTCCAGGATAGATCATATGTTAGGCCACAAACCAGATCTTAGCAAATTTAAGAAGATTGAAATCATACCAAATATCTTTTCTGACCATAATGGTATAAAACTAGAAATCAGCAAAAGAAAGGTGAGATGATGAACAAATATGTGGCAATTGAACAAAACACTTCTAAACAAACAATGGCTTAAAGAAGAAATCAAAAGAAATAAAAAATTCTCACGAAACAAATGAAAATGGAAATGCAACATATCAAATCTTGTGGGATGGAGCAAGTGCAGCTATGAGAGGAAGGTTAATAGCAATAACTGAATATATAAAGAAATTAGAAAGATCTCAAATAATCAGCCCAATTTTATTTCTCAAGGACCTGAAGATTAAGCACAAGTTTAGCAGAAGGAAAGAAATAGTAAAGATCAGAGCAGGAAGAGATAAAATAGAGACCAGAAAAATGAAAGGATAAGTGGAACTAAGATCTGGTTCTTCAAAAAGAAAAACAAAATTAATAACTCTTTAGCTAAGAAATGGATACATTTCTATAAACACACACCCTGCCAACACTGAATCAGGAAGAAAAAGAAAATCTGAACACAACAGTTATGAGTAAAGAGATTGAATCGGTTTTCAAAAAATTCCCAACACAGAAAACTCTAGAACGAAATGACTTCTCTGGAGAATTCTACAAAACTTTAAAGAAAAATTAATGTTATTACTCCACAAACTTTTCCAAAATATCAAAGAGAAGGGAAACTGCCAAACTAATTCTACAAAGCCAGAATTAGCTGGATACCAAAACAAGGTAGGGTTACCACAAGAAAAGAACACTATAGACCAATATCCCTGATGAATATAGATTAAAATTTCTCAATAAAATATAAACAAACTGAATGCAAGTACACTTTAAAAGGATTATACACATTGACCAAGTGGGATTTATCCATGAGATACAAGTACGGTTCAACATATGCAAATCAATAAATGTAATACATCATATCAATAGTTTGAAAGATAAACATCACATAATCATTTCAATAGATGCAGAAAAAACATTTGACAAAATACAACACCTTTGCACAATAAAACCCTTAACAGATTAAGGAACATGCCTCAACATAATAAAGGCAACATACAGCTAACATTATACTCAATGGAGAAGAATTGAAAATGTTTCCTCTAAGATCAGGAACAAAACAAGGATGCCTACTCTCAGCACCTCAATATAGTAGTGGAAGACCTAGTTAGAGCAATTAGACAAGACAAAGAAATAAAAGGCATCCAAATCAGAAACAAAGAAATAAAATTGTCACTGTTTGTTGATGACATGATCATATATATATGTGTGTGTGTGTATGTATATGTACACATAATCCAATGAGTCAATCAAAACACTGTTGGAATTAATCAATGACTTCAGTAAAGTGGCAGGATACAAAAATCAACATACAAAAATCAGATGTATTTTTTACACCAATGATGAAGCAGCTGAAAAAGAAATGAAGAAAATGCTCTCATTCACAATAGCAAAAACAAACAAACAACAACAACAACAACTAAACCCATTAAATATTTAGGAATAAATTTAACCAAGGAAGTGAAAGATCTGTACAATAAAAACTACAGCCTTGCTGAAATAAATCAAAACAGATACAAATAGAAAGACGTTTCATGTTCATGGATGGGGAGAATTAATATTATTAAAATGGCTATAATATCCAAAGTTATCTACAAATTCAGTGCAATCCCAATCAAAATACAAAAGGCATTATTCACAGAAATAGAAGAAACATTTAAAAAATTTGTGTGGAACTACATTTTTTCCTGAGAAAAAATGAAGCATGGAGGTATCATGCTTTCTGGTTTCAAACTGCACTACAAAGCCATAGCAATAAAAACAATGTGGTACTGGCACAAAAATAGACACAGAGACCAATAGAACAGAAGAGAGAGCCCAGAATTAAATCCAGGTATACATGGTCAACTAATATTAGACAAGAAAGCCAAGAACACCCAGTGGGAAAAGACAATCTCTTCAAAAAAGTTGCTGGGGAAAACTAGAGAAATACATGAAGAAAAATAAAATTGAATCCCCACCTCACACCATTCACAAAAATTAACTCAAAATGGATCAAGACTTAAACCTAAGAAGTGATATTATAAAACTCCTAGAAGAATACATACTAAAGTTCATTGATATTGATCTTGGCAGTGATGTTTTTTAACATAATGCCATAAACAGAAATAACAAAAGCAAAAATCAACAAATGAGACCACACTAAACTCAAAAGCTTCTACTCACCAAAGAACAATGAGCAAAATAAAAACACAACCTACAGAATTGGAGAAAATTTTTGTAAACCATTTATTTAATAAGGGGTTAATATCCAAAATATATAAAGAACTCATACAACATAATAACAAAAAAATCTGAAAAATTCAATTTAAAAATGGACAGAAGAACTAAATAGACTTATTCCCAAAGAGGACATTAACATGTCCAAAATGCACATGAAAAGATGCTCAACATCCCTAATCATCAGGGAAATGCAAATCAAAACCACGATGAGATATCACCTCACACCTACTAGAATAGCTGTCATCAAGAAGACAAACCACAACAGGTGCTGGCAAGGATGTGGTGAAAAAAGAACCCTTATACAATGTTGTTTGGAATGTAAGTTGGTATAAACACACAGGAAAACAGTATGAATGTTGTACAAATTTAAAAATAGATCTACCATGTGATCCAACAATTCCACTTTTGGGTATATATCCAAAGGAACTGAAAATTTTGATGTGAATTTTGGTGAGATATATGCACCTCCATGTTTATGGCAGCATTCTTCACAATAGCAAAGTATGAAAACCCAAATGCCTATAAACAGATGAATGGACAAAAATGTGGTATACGTACACAATGTAATATTATTTATCCATGAGAAATGAGGATATCCTGCCATTTGCTACAACATAAATGGATCTTGAGCACATTATGCTAAATGAGATAAGTCAAAAAGAAAAAGACAAATACTGTATGATATCACTTATACAAACAATAAATGCTGGAGAGGGTGTGGAGAAAAGGGAACCCTCCTGCATTGTTGGTGGAAATATAAATTGATACAGCTACTATGGAGAACAGTATGGAGGTTCTTAAAAAAAACGAAAAATAGAACTACCATATGACCCAGCAATCCCACTGTTGTGCATATACCATGAGAAAACCATAATTCAAAAATATAAATGTACTACAATGTTCATTGCAGCACTATTTACAATAACCAGGACATGGAAGCAACCTAAATGTCCATCGACAGATAAATGGATAAAGAAGATGTAGTACATATATACAATGGAATATTACTCAGCCATAAAAAGGAACGAAATTGAGTCATTTGTAGAGACATGGTTGGCCCTAGAGACTGTCATACAAAGTGAAGTAAGTCAGAGAGAGAAAAACAAATACCGTATTAATACCATATTAATGAAAGAAAAAAAAAATCTGCCAACCAAGACATGTAACCACAAAACTGGCCTTCAACAGTGAAGGAGAGGTAAAGAATTTCTCAGACAAACAGAAACCGAGGGAGTTTATCACCAGACCTGCCCTACAAGAAACAATAAAGAGAATTCTTCAAGTTGATACAAAAGATCACTAAACAGTAATATGAGAGTCTAAGAATACATAAAACCCATTGTTAAAGGTAAATTTACTGAAAAACCCAGAATATTCTATTATCGTAATGGAGATGGGTAAATAACTATCAACCTTACTTAAAAGTTAAAAGACATATAGATTAAAAACAACTACACCTAATTATTTTAAAGTATAACATAAATAGATATAAATTGTGACATCAACATCTTATAATGTGGGAGAAGGAAAGGTAAAATTTGAAGTTATTTTAGGCAAGTGAAGTTCAGTTATCAGCTTAAAATAAATCATTATTATTATAAGATACTTTATATAAGACCCTTGTTAACCCCAAAGAAAATACCTATATAAATGTCACAAATGAAAAAGAAATAGGAATCAAATCTCGTCCATGCTAAAACCATCATGAAACAAAAAATAAGACAGCAAAAGTGAAGAGGTATAAAGAAATACAAGACAGAGAATAGTTAACAAAACAGCAATAGTAAAACCTACCCTATAAATACTTACATTAAATGAAAGTGGAATAAACTTGGAAACTAAATAACATAATCTTGAAAAAAAAGTGGCAAAGAGAAAATCAAAAGAGAATTTTAAGAATATCTACAGACTAAAGAAAATGAAAATACCATTTACCAAAGCTTATGGGATACAGCAAAAGCAGTACTAAGAAGAATGTTTATACTGATAAATGCTTGCATTAAAAATGAAATATCTCAAGTAAATGGCCCAACTTTACACCTAGGTACTAGAAAAATAAAAACAAAACAAACCCGAAGTTAGCAGAAGGAAGTCAAGAAAAAAGATTGGAGCGTAAACAAATAAGATAGAGAAATAAAAATACCAAGAAAAAAATCAACGAAATTGAGGCAATTTTTTGGAAAAAAAAAAACAACATAGAGAAACTTTTAACTAGACTAAGAAGAAAAGTGAGAAGACTCAGATAAATTCAGAAAATGAAAAATGAGAAATTACAACCATAAAACACTGTAAATCATTAAGCAATTCTGAGCAAGAAGAACAAAGCTGGAGGGATCACATCTCCTGATTTCAAATTATATTAATGGCTATCGTAATCAAAACACCATGTTACTGGCATAAAAACAAACAAGTGGACCAATGGAATAGAATAGAAAGCTCAGATATATATGCAGGAATATACAGTCAACTAATTTTTGACAAGGGCATCAAGAATACACAATGGGAAAAGCATAGACTCGTCAATAAATTATGTTGAGTAAAGTGGATATACACATGCAAGAGAAGAAAACTTGACCCTTATTTACACCACACACAGAAAAATCAACCCAAAATGGATTAAAGATAGAAGAACTGAAATTATGAAATTTCTAGAAGGAAACATATGGAAAAACACCTTGACCTTGGATTTAGCAACAATTTTTTTGGATACGACACTAAAAACTCTAGCAATAAGAGAAACAAGTGGGACTACAAAAAATGAAAAGCTTCTGCACAGCAAAAGTAACAACAAAATAAAAGGCAACCTATTGACTATGAGAAAATATTTGAAAACCATATATCTGATAAGGTGTTAATATACAAAATATATGAAGAATACATAGAACTCAATATTAATAAAACCGATAATCCCTTCAGGCAAAGAAAGTGAATAGGCGTTTTCCCAAAACCACATACAAATGGCCAAAAAGTATGTGAAAAAGTGCCCAACATCATCATCAAGGAAAAGCAAATATCACCTCACACCTGTTTAAATGGCTATGATATAAAAGATAATAGATAGCAAGTGTTAATTAATGAGGATGTGGAAAATATTGAATTTTTGTACACTGTTGATTAGAATGTAAGTTGGTACAACTGTATGGAAAACAGTGGAGTTTCATCAACAAATTAAAATTTGAACTATCATGTATGATCCAGCAATTCTTCTTCTGGGTATAAATACAAAGGGAAGGAAATCAGTACTTGAAGAGATATCTTATTACCCATACTCATTGCAGCAGTATTCATAACGGCCAAGATATGGATACAACCTAAGTGTCTGTCAATGGATGATTGGATAAGGAAATTTATATCTGTATATCTATGTCCAAGTTTATATAATATATTAAGGAATATTATTCAGCCTTAAAACAGAAGGAGGTAAGGGGATCCTATCTTTTGTGACAACATGGATGAACCTGGAGGACATTATGTTAAGTGAAATAAGCCAGATACAGCAAGAGAAATACTGTATATTCTCACTTATAAGTGGGGTCTAACGAAGTTGAATTTGTAGAAGCAGAGAGTAGAATGGTGGTTACTAGGTGCAAGGAGGTAGGAGAAATAGGGATATGTTAGTCAAATGGTACAAATTGTAGTTATATAGGATGCCAAATTTCTAGAAATCTAGTGTATAGCACGATGACTATAAACTGGAAACTTGCTAAATGAATAGATTTCTGGTGTTCTCACCCCCACTCCCTAAAACAGTAATTACATGATCAGATGGATGTGGTAATTAGTTTGACCATAGTAATCATTTACCTGTCTATGTATATCAAAACATCATGTCATACACCTTAAATATATACAAGTTTTACTTAAAAAATATTCAATTTAGTGCTTCTTGGTATATTCACCATCTTGTGCAACCTTCACCAGTATCAAATTTCAGAACAATTTCAGCACCCCAAAAAAGTAACCCCAAACCAATTAAGCAGTAGTTTCTCATTGCCCCAGCTTCCAGCCCCGGGCAATCATGAATCCATTTTCTGTCTCTATGACTTTGCCTATTCTGGACATTTTGTAGAAATAAAATCATACATTACTGTGTCCTTTCTGTTTGGCTTTTTTCATTGAATATATTTTCAGTGTTCACCTATGTTGTAACATACATCAGTACTTCATTCCTTTTTAATGGTAGAGTATTATTTCATTGTGTGTATATGCCACATTGTTTGTCTATTCATCCATTGATGGACATTTAAATTATTTCCACTTTTTTGCTATTATGAATAGTGCTGCTATAAACATGCATATCCAATTTTATATGGATATATTTTTCATTTATTTTGGGTATATACATAGGAGTGGAATTGTTGAGTCAAATGTTAACTCTATGTTAACTTTTTGTGGAACTGACAAAATGTTTTCCAAAGTGGCTGCATCATTTTACCATCCACTGCACTGGGTGGGGGGGGGGGGAATGTTGAAATTTCTCCATTCTCACTCACATTTCTTATTATCTGTTTTCTTCAATATCGACCACCTAATGGAAGTGAAGTGATATCTCATTGCAGTTTTGATTTGCATTTCCCTATTGGATGACGTTGCTGGACATCTTTTAATGTACTCACTAGTCATTTGTATTATTTATTCCTATATCCTGATGTGTTTTCATCACTAATAATTGAAATATCCTCTGATAGAGAATTTTTTCTAAAGTAGTATACCAATAAAATTTTTTCAATGGTATAAAATGAATTAATGAGTGATTGTCCAATTTAATTTTTATTATGTTGGTTCATATGAGTTGATTCTCTTTTATTGGCATGTCCTGTATTTCTGAAATAAACCCTTCTCTGTAATTTTGTGTATGTATACATCAATATTATGCCCAATTCATAACTCACACTGGCTTATTTTTAAAGTTTATTATAATGTATTTATGTAATAGCAACACAAAAACTTTCCATGGCTTCCCCCCTCCACTTTATAAAATAGATTTTAAGGAAGAATCTGTTCATCTTTAAAATATGGGTAAAGGGTCATTTAACACTATTAGAAATTTTGTTCAATATTTCCAAATACTACAGTTTATTTGTGTTTTTCCAGTTTCTCATTCTTCCTAATTGAGTTTTGGTATCCTATATTTAGTAGACATCACTTTTTCTTCTCATTTCCCAGTTTATTAGTATAACGTTGTTTATATTAGTCACTACAGGTTTAAACAATCTCTATCAATAATTTTATCTACTGTTTATTCTTAATATTATTTGTGTGTCTTTTCATATTTTTACATGAAAAAAAAACCCAAAACATTTCCACTTCCCCATGACACACTCCAAAGTAGCATGCCAGCTGTCTTTTACTACTTCAGCAAGTTATTAATGCCTTGAAAGTACTTCTGGACCATAATTCCCAAATAGGGACAAATTAGAAAACTTTCCACTTTTCTTCTCCAGTTGTTCATGATTGTAATGGAGGTAGAAATTAATTTATTGAGGAAGATATTATTCCAGGGAATGATGCAGTCCTCAGAGTTCAATAGGTTATAGATCTGAATAAGAATCTGATGGCAGAAATAATTGTCTCGTGTCTTCAGAATTTTGGTGCCATCCCCTCTTTAAAAGGAAACTTGAAATTGGTACTGTCACTGTGGCCTGAGGTAGAGGCGATCTTTTACAGATGACTGAAAAGTGTGATGACTCCCTTGTTTACCAGGTCATAATGCCAAGGAGCGAGCTCTGTCTCAGGCAAGAGCGCAGACATGGGTAGAGCAGAGCATCACCAGAACCATCAGCAAAGAGATTAGAACATTGAAATTTTCTATGATTTATCAAGACAGCCAGGAGGAGGCAGATGACCAAGGTTAAACCATGATCTCTGAGAGTCTGGGCTGCCCCTAATGGCTGGTAGAGGTGCCTGAATCCTCCTTGTCTCATTTACTAGCCACACAATTTCAACATAATAATAAAGCTTTTGGACCTTAGTTCATGTTGTTTCTTAAATTGGCAACTGGTCGGGTTATTGTGAGGACTAAATAATCGAATGTATGCAAATCACAGTCACAGGGTCTCAATACCCTAGAATTTTTTTTTCTTTTTACAGCACCTCAGGCTCAAAGGGTTGCAGTCCTAACCCTGTTAATGACACATTGTCACTTGCCCATGCAATACAATTATTAACATTGTTTTAAATAGTATTTTAGGGTTATATATATATACATAGAGAGAGAGAGAGAGAGAGAGAGAATCAAATAATATCTCTTATTACCAGGTCTAATGAAGTATAAAACTCTTAAGACTTTCATTTTGTTATTCATTCAATGGTAAAATTAATATCTCCTTTATGAGCTACAGTAGCCAAATGTTTTTACTCTTATCCATGGAAGAGACAAGCCCCTCCAAATTCGTCTTTGCTCATCTGCATGTGCATGTGAGTTGGTCTGGGGTGGGGGTGTCACTCCTTGATGAAGGTTTGGGCATTTATACTGGTGTGTCCAGAAATGATGGCAAAAAATGTTTCTTTCTCTTTCTTCTATCTGGGTGAGACTACATAAGAAAATGGGGAAGTTGAATTTTTCTTGACAATTCAACCACACATGATTTAGGCACTTGTTCTTACTACTGAATTAATATTTCTTTTGCCAGCAATAAAACAACTTTCTCCCTTTGGCTTGAACTTCTAAGTGTACCCCCAGGAAATTATAGTGCCAGTTGTTTCTCTGGAACTCTGAGAGGCTTCTGGACATTCATGGATTGGTCTAGAAATAATTTTCCTACCAACATTTCCACTGACTTATTTCATTCCACACTAAAGATGCCTTTCATAGAACATAAAAGAAAGGTTATCTTTTTCTTATGCTGCCATGGTCTTGATGGCGTGATAATTCACTTGTTAACCATGTAAGTGGCTGTAGTGGTCTTAGGCATATGGTGACACAGGTGGCAGAGATGAGTAAGAGCAGAATGTTGTATTCCAATAGAGGGAAAGACTTTTCACCAGGTAAGTTTAGTCAATCTAGTGTTATAGGGGAGGGATTGGAGGACTGGGCAACATTGAGGTAAGGGAGAAAGAGTGTTAGGCCAGACAGAGAGCAATGAGAATTCATTTATTTTCGTCATTTTAAAGTTATTAAAGTTTTTATAGAATACATATATTGTACTTTTCAATTCAGTTATTGTACTGTTCATCTCTGTTTGTTTTTCCTTTAGTTCTTCTAGGCTTTTTTAAAACATTTCTTGCATCTTCTCGATCCTTGCCTCCATTCTTTTTCTAAGATTTTGGATCATCTTCACTATCATTATTTTGAATTCTTTTTCTGGAAGATTGCCTATCTCCACTTCACTTAGCTGTTTTCCTGGAGTTTTATCTTGTTCCTTCATCTGGGACATAATCCTCTGTCTTTTCATTTTGTCTAACTGTGGTTTTCATTCTGCAGGCTGCAGGATTGTAGTTCTTCTCGCTTCTGCTGTCTGCCCTCCGGTGGATGAGGTTACATATGAGGCTTGTGCAAGCTTCCTGATGGGACAGACTGGTGGTGGGTAGAGCTGGGTCTTGTCCCTCCTGTGCTCAGTAAAACTTTAATCTTCTTGTCTGCTAATGAGTGGGGCTGTGTTCCCTCCATGTTGGTTGTTTAGCCTGAGGTGACCCAGCACTGGAGTCTACAGGCTCTTTGGTTGGTCTAACAGTGGCCTCCTGGAAGGCTCATGCCAATGAGTACCTCCCAGAACTGTTGGTGGCAGTGTCTTTGTCCTGACGGTGAGCCACAGCCACTCCCCCCTACCTTTGCAGGAGACCCTCCTATACTAGTAGGTATGCCTGGTCCTGTCTCTTATAGGGTCACTGCTTTTTGTCCCCTGGGTCATGCTGCATACAAGACTTTGTGTGTGCCCTCCAAGAGTGGAGTTTCCATTTCCCCCAGTCCTGTGGAAGTACTGCAATCAAATCCTGTTGGCCTTCAATGCCAGTTTCTCTGGGTACTCCTCCTGTTGCCGGACCCCCAGGCTGGGAAGCCTGACGTGGGGCTCAGAACTTTCACTGCAGTGGGAGAACTTCTGTGATGTAATCGTTTTCCAGTTTGTGAGTCTCCCACCTGGCCAATATGAGATTTGATTTTATTGCAATTGTGCCCCTCTTATCATCCTGTTGTGTCTTCTCCTTTGTCTTTGGATATAGGGTATCTTTTCTGGTAGGTTCAAGCACTTTTTTTGTTGATGGTTGTTCAGCAGTGAGTTGTGATTCTGGTGTTCTCATAAGAAGGAGTGAACCCATGTCCTTCTACTCTGCCATCTTGAGCTGATCTCAACATTGACTTCTTTCATCAAGTATCCAAAACAGCTTCCACATATCCCACACCTGAATCAGCCCTCATTCATATTTTGTCAAAGCCATTACAGCTATTTGAATGTGATTATATCTAGTTTGTTCCCCACTGCAAAATAGTCAGCTGATCACACAATTCTTGTACACAATTCTTTCTTGCATTCAATCTCCAAGAACCAAAACATTGCTGGGAACTCACTGACTATTTCATGAATAAATAAGTAAATTAATTAAATATTTATGAAGTAAATATAATACTCTAAGCATTAAGCTGTGGTTTGAAACCACAGTTGTAAAAATAACAGTCATTTTCCTGTTCCTCACAGAACACATTGTTCTGGTAGAGTTAACATTAACTGGATTATGTTTGACAAAAAAGTTCAACAGAGGACTCAACTAATTCCTTCTTGGTTGAAAATACTGAGAAATCTTCACTCTGTCTTAGATCATTTGAAATGCGAGATTGTCACTGTCTTCTCTCAAAATCAGGGTGATCTTCCTGCTTGTGTGAAGCCTTCAGTGTTTTCAGTCTTCAAGGTAATTTCCTTCCAATGAATATTTACCCTGGCTCAGTGCAGATCAAACAGAAAATTAAACCCAACTCTCAACTTTTGCCTGGAAGGAGCTAGACTGTACTTCTGGTGTGTTAACTCTTCCAAATATGGCCCAAGGTTCTACCTTCTAACTCACCTGTCTCTGGAAGCTGACAGGGTCCTCTGTGAGCTTAGGCTGTCATGTAGGTACTTCCTGCAGCTTCTGCCCCAACTTGCTGTAGCAAAAACTACAAGCCTCCAGCTTCTCCCTTGAATAAGTTGGACTAAATATGCAGCACCCTGACTTTGTCAGCTGCTCCTGAGTGTCTCACTTCTAACTTGCCTCTCTTGGGGCACTGACAGGACCTGGCACACCTTAATCTCCTGGTGACATCAAAAACAAAGATAGCGGTTTAAGCAAGTACAACATTCTGAGAGGTATTCAAAATCCTTGGCTGGGCTCATTGGTGTGATACATTTCTGACATGAGGCCAGTCTCTGCAGATTGGGAGAGGTGGCTATTTTAGCTAAGGCAGAGAAACCAATATGCAGTCAAGAAAAATGAAGAAACAGAATATATTCCACACAAAAAGAAAACGAAAACCAAGATAAATCCCTAAAAATTAACCTTAATGAAATTGAGATAAGTGATTTATTCAACAGAAAATAAAAATAATGGTCATAAGGATTCTTACTGAGGTCAAGAGAGCAATGCATGAGCAAAGTAGAAGTTCAAAAAATAAAGAGAAAGCATATACAAGTACCAAACATAAATTAGTGAACTAAATAAAACAGTAACTGAAATGAAAAATTCAATAGAGGAGTTTAATAGCAGATTAATTCAAGTGGAAGAAAGGATCAACAAACTCAAAGACAAGTCAATGAAAATCGTACAAGAGGAGCAAAAAGAAAAAAAAGAGAATGAAAACAAGACAGTTTAAAGTGATTATGTGATATCATCAAGCAGTCCAATATTCACAATATGGGAGGCCAAGAGTAGGAGAAAATGGCAGAAAAAAATATTCTTATAAATAATACCTGAAAATTTCCCAAACCTGGGGAATAAAATAGACTTCCAGATCCAGAAATCCCAAAGGACACCAAGTAAGAGTATTCAAAGTGACCAAACCAAGACTCATTATAATCAAATTGTCAAAAGTTAAAGACAAAGAGAGACTGTTGAAAGCAGCGAGAGAAAATCAACTTGTTATAGGGAACCCCCACAAAAATTTGAGTTGATTTTTCAGCAGAAACCTTGGAGGCCAGAAGGGACTTGCATGATATAGTCAAAATGCTGCAAGAAAAGAATTGCCAACCAGGAATATTACATGGATCAGGATCATACCTGTGCTCAAAATAAAAGGGAGATAAAGAATTCCTCAGACAACTTCTACATGAAGGAATCTATCACTACTACACCTTACTTAAAATAAATGATAGAGGGGATTCTTCAAGTTAGAAGAAAAGGATTCTAAACAGCAACACTAGAGCATAAGACAACCTGAAACTCATTGGGAAAGTAAATATATACACAAAAGTAATATTGTGTTACTATAATGGTGGTGGGTAAACTGCTTTTAATGCTACTATAAAGGGTAAAATACAAATATTTTAAAATAACTGTAAATTAGGTTACTAGATACATAATATAGAAAGATGTATATTGTGACATCAAAAGAATATGATGTGGGGGGAGGAGAGGATGAAATGTGGAGTTCTTGTATGCAAGTGAAGTTAATTTGCTATCAACATATAGAGTGTTATAACTATCAGATATTTTATACAATGCCCCTGGTAACCACAAAGAATATACATGTAGTAGTTACACAAAAGAAAAAGAGAAATGAATAAAAATGTATCAATATAAGAAACAATGAAACAGAAGAAGATAACAAGAGAAAAAAGAGGGAAAATAACTACGAGACAAATAAAACAGTTCAAATATGGAGACAGTACATCATTATTGTTCAAAAATGATTTTAACTGTAAATGGACTGAACTCCACAATAAAAAGATACATAGTGGCTGAATAAACAAAAAGCCAAGATCCAGCTATATGCTGTCTACAAGAAATTCACTTTAGATTCAACGATACTTAGACTGAAAGTGAAGTTATAGAGGAAGATATTCTATGCAAATGGTAACCTTAACAAAGCAGGAGTGTCTATATTTTTGCAAGACAAAGTGGACTTTTAGTCAGAAATGGCCACTATAGACAAAGAAGACTATTACATAATGATAAAAGGGTCAATTCAACAGGAAGATATAACAATTGTTATATGCACCCAATATCAGATCACTTAAGTATATACATAAAATATTGACAGATCTGAAAGAAGAAATTAAGAGCGGTACAATAACAGGAGATTTCAATACCTGACTTTCAGTACTAGACAGAAGAGTGAGGCAGAAATCAATAAGAAAAATCAGTGAACCTGAATAAAACTTTAGACAAATGAACCAAATAGACATATACAGAACTTTTCATCCAGCAGCAGAATAATTCACGTTCTTTTCAAGAAACCACAGAACACTCTCCAGGACAGATCACATGTTATGGCACAAAAACAACTTAACAAATTGAAGAAGATTGAGATCATACTAAGTATCTTTTGTGACCATAATAAAAGGAAACTAGAAATCAAAGCCAAAAAATAGAAAAACCCACAGATGAAGAAACTAAAGAACACAATCTAAAACAACTGTTAACTCGAAGGGGAAATAAGGAAAGCAGCTCATTACAAAGTTTGAATTTGAGACTATATAACTCACGTCTTCTCTCTGAGAGTTTCAGGTAAAACTACACTCATCACGAGGCAAGAAATATCCATTATTTATAACTTATTAACTGTGACTAAGGGCAAATTATACCGCTACATAAGTATCATTCATGTGAAACATTTGACTCATCTGTTAGGAATGTTGATTTATAAGATGAGCTCCTGTTTAAAGTGTTTCATGTATAGAAATCAATTAATAAACTTTGTAAGTCTATTATTCATTAAAATGTCAGAGAGTCCTGAAGAATTGCCCAACCCTGCACATGACCAACAGGTTTTATGCAGCTCTTGGGGTTAGCAGGTGCTGATTCTCTAATGACTACACAATTCAGATGTCCATCACCAGCTGTGTGGACAAATTCAACATCAGAAGACAGTGGCTCCAGGGAAACAGTCTCCTGAAAAATGGTCCTTGTCTGAGCCTTCCTGTGACCAGAGATCTCTCATTCCTTCCTGTTTTCTTTGTGAGCTCTCAGCACTGATTATCACATAGCATTGCCTCACTTGTATCTGAATCCATCCTCACTGCTCTAATAGTAATAGAATTTTTACAGTGGGTGCACGTATCTTAGTCCTTCAAAAATTTCCACAGGACTTACATTTTGTTCTATCTAGTGCACTTGTTCTCATCAACACACATACACATTTAAGGGAACAATATTCTTTATACATTGTTTCTGGTGTTCAAATGTGAAGGAAGCTTACTTACAAAAGGAAAAGAGGATGGTTTTGTAGAAGAGGGGAGAGAAGTATTTTAGTTACAGTTTTCAGACATTTTCAAAGTAGTCAAGTATTATTACTCAAAACTTTAGTGAATTTAAATTTACATAGAATCAATAAATGATTCCTCAATAACTTCTGTGTTCCAAACTTACAGAAGTGCTTTTGTACTTCCCTCAACTTTGCACTTTTTTCCAACCAGAGCGCTCGCCTGGTTTTTCGGTTTGCCGGCTCCCTCCTTCCCTCCCTCTCTCCCTCTGTCCGGGGAGCCCGGGATCTCGCTCGTGCCGCTCTGGGTAGCCGTGCCGGCCGCCTAGGGCCCCGCGCTGGAATCGCGCGGGGAGCGCGTCTCCTTCGCGGCAGCCTCCCGGCGACACATTCCCAGCTCCCCCGCCCCGTCTGCTGCCGGGGTCGCGCCGTGTCGTGCCGAGCTGGGAGCTAGCACCGAGACGGAGGCCTCGGGGCCGCGCCAGACGCCCGCCGCCTCGCCCTGGGGTTGAGCTCGGGCGT
Source organism: Eschrichtius robustus (assembly GCF_028021215.1). Lineage (NCBI taxonomy): Eukaryota > Metazoa > Chordata > Mammalia > Artiodactyla > Eschrichtiidae > Eschrichtius > Eschrichtius robustus. The sequence goes on along the minus strand of NC_090828.1, from coordinate 140,014,993 downwards.
TTGGGGGCAGAGCGCTGCTCTCTGCCTACCGCTGTCCGCGCCTCCGCTCTCCGAGTCGGGGGAGGGTCCCTCCGGGCAGGTGTCTAGCGCGGGGCCACGCGTGCGCATGTGCGTGTGGTGACCCCATGGCGGGTCCAAGGCGGGGACGCCCCGTCCAGACTCCTCAGTCCCACAGCCACGAGGACCCTGTCACTCCTGCCCTCGTCCTGAGGTGCAGTGGTGGCGGTTGTGTGGGCAAGGGTCGGGCCGCCTCACTTGGGAGCGTTTCCACGGGACGTGAGCCCTGGGGTCGGACCAGACGAAGACGGATCTGTTGAGGACAGATGGATGATTGGGTGGACGGGTCCCCCTGCGGCACTTGGGAGGGGGAGGGGCATCGCACTCGGGCCCCGGCGGCGGGGCCGGGTCGCGGGAGGCTCCAGGGTGGCCGGCCGGCATCCCAGGTGTGGTGGGACGCCCTCGTGTGTGTGACGGTGGGACCCCGCATTTGTTTTCCTGGTGGCCCGGCAGTGTCTCAGCCCTTCCTCTCCCTGGGCAGCGCCCGCGCCTCTGCCTCCACGGCCCTCGCTGTGTGTTCGTGCTGCGCCTCTCCGTAGCCGCCCCCTTCCCCGTCTGGGACCTAACGGGCCTCGCTGCGTGCGGGTGTCGCCCCCCGGCCACCACGGCCGGTGGCATCCCCGGGTGGAGTGCTCTCGGTTCCCGAGGGAGGAGCTGGACGTGGCGGATGCGTGTGGGGCGTGGGGTCCCTGGTACAGGTGCAGGAGAGTGTTCTCGCGGGCCGGCCGCGGCTCTTGGCTGTTGGTGGTGGTCACAAGCCCTTGGAGAGGGCCCGCAGGGGCTAGGGAGGCCAGCTGGCATCCTGGGTGCCACGGGACCACCACTGTGCTGCAAGCTTCTGGCGGTGAGACCCCCTGTCGTGCCCTGGCGGCCAACCCGCGTCTGGGTCTTTTCTACGGCCCCCGGCCCCTCGCAGCGGCGCGCGGCCGCCCCCTCCCGCGACCGCTTCTGCGCCGTCATCATCACTTCTTTGCGACGCCGGCCAGCGCACCTCCTCAGCCTTCTCTCCGCCCGTCCGCCTTGTCCCTTCTGCCTGTCGACCCCCGGGCGGCGCCCCGGTGCCTCTCGCTTCCCGGGCCCGCCGCGGCCCATATCTGTGGTCTGTCGCCGCTGCCCGTCCACCGATGTTGGTGTGTGCTGGGCCAGGGGGACCGCTGTCCCCCGCCGCTCCCCTCCCTGGCGCGCTTTCGCGAGCGCGGGTGGGTCCCCGCCAGCCTTGGTGAACTGGCCGCGTGTCTGCACTGCCCCCGGTGGGGGGGGGGCGTGCCTCCGCCCGAGCCCCCCTGTCCTCGCGATCGCGAGCACGCGTCGGCCGGTCTCCACGTGACTGCCTGGTGCCCAGGTCCAGCTCCTGGGCAGCGGGGGTGGGGCCACGCCGGAGGGCGCTCCCTCGGCCCTCCATGCCGCTGTAGAGGCGCGCTGTGCCCCTCGTGGTCAGAAAGTAGGTGGTCTGCGGTACTCGCTGTAGTCGGGGCGGGCCATCGGCCCCGGTGTTCTCCTCCCCTCTTTCTCGCCCATGCCCGGCTCCGTGTGCTCGCTCCCTTACCTGGATGATCCTGCCAGTAGTTTATGTTTGTCACAAAGATTAAGCCATGCATGTCTAAATTCGCAAGGCCAGTACAGTGAAACTGCGAATGGCTTATTAAATCAGTTATGGTTCCTTTGGTCGCTCGCTCCTCTCCTACTTGGATAACTGTGGTAATTCTAGAGCTAATGCATGCTGACGGGTGCTGACCCCCTTTGTGGGGGGATACGTGCATTTATCAGATCAAAACCAACCCGGTCAGCCTCCCTCCGGCCCCGGCTTGGGGGTGGGCCCTGGCGGCTTTGGTGACTCTAGATAACCTCGGGCCGATCGCACGCCCCCCGTGGCGGCGACGACCCATTCGAACGTCTGCTCTATCAACTTTCGATGGTAGTTGCCATGCCTATCATGGTGACCACGGGTGACAGGGAATCAGGCTTTGATTTCAGAGAGGGAGCCTGGGAAATGTCTACCACATCCAAGGAAGGCAGCAGGTTACCCACGCCTGACACAGGGAGGTAGTGACGAAAAATAACATCACAGGACTCTTTCGAGGCCCTGTAATTGGAATGAGTCCACTTTAAATCCTTTCCTGAGGAGCCATTGGAGGGCAAGTCTGGTGCCAGCTGCCGCGCTAATTCCAGCTCCAATAGCATATATTAAAGTTGCTGCAGTTAAGAAGCGGGAGAGGGCAGACAGCCAGGAGGCGAGCCACCGCCCGTCCCGCCCCTTGCCTCTCGGCGCCTCCTTGATGCTACTAGCTGAGTGTCCCACGGCCCGAAGCGTTTACTTTGAAAAAGTTAGAGTGTTCAAAGCAGGCCCGAACCTCCTGGATACCACAGCTAGGAATAATGGAGTAGGACCTCAGTTCCATTTTGTTGGTTTTCATAACTGAGGCCATGATTAAGAGGGACAGCCAGGGGCATTTGTATTGCGCCACTAGAGGTGAAATTCTTGGACCAGCGCAAGATGGACCAGAGCGAAAGCATTTGCCAAGAATGTTTTCATTAATCGAGAACAAAAGTCAGAGGTTTGAAGACCATCAGATACCTTCCTAGTTCCGACCATAAACTGGCGATGCAGTGGCGTTATTCCCATGACCTGCTGGACAGCTTCTGGGAAACCAAAGTCTTTGGGTTCCAGGAGGAGTATGGTTGCAAAGCTGAAACTTAAAGGAATTGACAGAAGGGCACTACCAGGAGTGGAGCCTGAGGCTTAATTTGACCCAACACGGGAAACCTCACCCGGCCCGGACATGGACAGGATTGACAGACTGATAGCTCTTTCTCGATTCCATGGGTGGTGGTGCATGGCCGTTCTTAGTTGGTGGAGCGATTTGTCTGGTTAATTCCGATAACGAACGAGACTCTGGCATGCTAACTAGTTACACGACCCCCGAGCGGTCGGCGCCCTCCAGCTTCTTAGAGGGACGAGTGGTGTTCAGTTACCCGAGATTGAGCAGTAACAGGTCTGTGATGCCCTTAGATGTCCGGGGCTGCATGCGCGCTACACCGACTGGCTCAGCGTGTGCCTAGCCTACGCTGGCAGGCGCGGGTAACCCATTGGATCCCATTTGTGATGGGGATGGGGGATTGCCATTATTCCCCATGAGTGAGGAATTCCCAGTAAGTGTGGGTCAGAAGCTTGCACTGATTAAGTCCCTGCCCTTTGTACACACCGCCTGTCGCTACTACTGATTGGATGGTTTAGTGAGGCCCTCCGGCCATGCTGGGGTCGGCCCTGGTGGAGAGCTGAGAAGACTGTCGAACTTGACTATCTAGAGGAAGTAAAAGTAGCAAGGTTTCCATAGGTGAACCTGTGGAAGAATCATTAATGTGGTTACCAGAGCGCAGTGGCGGACACCCCCCTGCAAGCCTCCACCTGTGCCACGCGGATGGGGAGGAGGGAGGGTCTGGAGCCGCACTTGCTCGTGCTCCCGGACGGTGCCGTCTGGGCCGCGGCGGTTGGGTCGGCGGTCTTCCGGAGGCGAGGAGAGGCAGAGGGCGTGGTGTGAAGGGATTGGGTGGGAGGGCGGCTCCTCTCCTCCCCCCACCCGCCCGTCTCCCCCCCCCCACCTGCTGTCTTCCCCCGCCTGGCCTCCCGAGGCGACTCCCCAACCCCGCGGCCCCCGAAGGGGTCTCCGGCATGTCTCTCCCCTCTGACAACCCCGCCACGTCCCTCGAGGTTGGGTTCGAGGGTTCCAGGGGGCCGAACCCCCTACGTGCCTTCGTCTCAGGAGCCGGTCACGTCCCCGTTCGCGCCCGCCCGCGCGGAGGCTCTGATGCGTCTCAGAATGTGCGGCGTGGCGGTGGCGGCTCCCCGTGGGGGCGCTCGCCCGCCGTGGCCTCCCGCCGCCAGCCTTGGACCATTTCCCCGGTCGTCGGTCCGCTGCTCCGAGCCCGCCGCCCCTCCCCAGGCGCCTCTCCCTGCCCTCCGAGCCCGGGGCTTCTCCTCCGTCCGGCTCTCTCTTTCTCGCCCTCCCCTGTGTGCCCTTGCCCGCTTGTGCCCAGCTTCCCGTCTGAGCCTCTCTTCCGCCCTCGACAGCGAGAAAGGTGGCCAGGACGCGGGTGCGGGGAGGGCCCCGGGGGTGGGGGAAAAGAGAAGGGCCGTCCGGGCGCCGGGGGGCTCTATCTGCCCTGTTTCGGGGACAGGGGGGTGGTCGTCTGGCGGTGGCGGTGGGGACTCGTGCGGCGGTCAGCCGGCGCCCGGCTGGTCCTGTGTTCGGGCCGAAAGCGCCGAGAGGCCCGCGTGCCCGCACCGGTGCTGCGGGTGGAGCATGGTGGTCGGTGTCGGGCGGCAGTGGCAGTGGGGCACTCCACCCCCACCTAGCCCGCCTCGCCCCTTTCCCAGGTACCTAGCGCATCCCAGCGCAGAGGTTTAAATACCACTGGGGGGGGGGGGTCTCCAGTCCACCTTGGGGCGGTTGGGCCTGCGGGGAGTCGGGAAGCTCCTCGCTTCTCCCCAAACTCTGCCCCCCACCACCTGCAGGGGTGCTGCGCCATGCCCCTGGTCCCCACACCAGGGCCGTCGGGAGGGGGCTACCCAGAGGCCGTTGTGTGGCGGGGGCCACGGGCGCGCACTGCTTCCATGGGGGAGGTGGTAACCCCCCTCGGCGCCTGTGGGGTGTCCGAGCCCACCCCTGCGGGTGGGTGCCAGAGGCCCTGTCCTGAAACCTTCCGACCCTTCCTGTCCGCTGTTTCTGTCTGACTTGGCCGCTGGAGGCAACCCCTCTAGGGGATGTGCTGTGCCAGGGGCGAGGCGTCCCCCTCCCTGGGGGACACCACAGGAAACCAAAAAACCCAACTTGTAAGACTCTTAGCGGTGGATCATTTGGCTTCTGCATTGATAAAGAAGGCAGTTAGCTGTAAGAATTAACGTGAATTACAGGACACATTGATCACTGACGCTTCAAACGCACTTGCGACTGGGTTCCTCCCAGGGCTACGTTTGTCTGAGGGGCACTTGATCAATGGCCGTGGGTGTGTGTGCACCTTCCCGGGGTCCAGCGGCTGGGGGTGACCTTGCAGGGCTGCTGGGAGCTCAGGCCCCTAAGTGAAGACACGGTGCCCCCGCCTCGTGTGGAGGCCCTGGGGCGCTGCCCGAGAGAGAAAAGGGAGGAAGAGAGCTCGTGCTGAGGCCCTGGCCGTGGCGCCCGTGGTCGTCCCCTTCGAGAGCTCCCTCCCACTGCAAGCGGTCTTTGGGCGTGCCCTCGTGGTGTTGGGATGGATGGCCTCGCCCGCCTGGCCGGGCCGTGGTGGTGGTGGCGCCGAGTCTGGTCGGCCATCGTTCGCCGCCAGCCCCGCGGTGTCCCGGCGGCCTCCTGCCGGCCCCCTATGCGGCTCCCTGCCAGGGAGTTCGGGGTCCGTGCCCGTCCCCGCAGTGTCTTGGCGGGGAGCTCACGCTGAGGCAGAGTCGCAGGCGCGCAGCTGCGCCCTGGGGACGCGTGCACTGGCTGCGACCAGTGGGACGCCGTGGCGTCCTTAGCCGCCGGGCTCTTTGCCCCAGGCTGTGGCCGCTCCGCGCTTCGCGCCCCCGAGGGTGGGTGTGGAGGGGCACACGGCGCCTGTCGATCGTTGAGGGCGTCTGGCGGCCGCGCGGAGGATGAGTGGGAAGAGGAGTGGGGCGGGGAAGGAAGGGGAGGAGGCCCCGGCGGTCAGAGGGCGGCGACCGCCGGCTTTCTCTTCCCTCCCCGCTGCCCGCCTCTCACCTCCCCTCTCCCAGCGCCCGCCACTCCCCTCTCCTCCTCACCGCAACGACGCCGCTGGGCTCTGCGACATGCGTTAACCCCTCTCCGCCCCACCCGGCCGTCCCGTGGCCGACGGTTGGTGCTCCCGTCCTGCCCCCCGTTCCTCTCCCTGCCCTGCCCCTGTGCACGGCTGGGTGAAGGACACGTGGCTCAGCCGCGGGGTCTCTCCCTCCCTCTCCCGCCTCCTCAGCGGCGCCCTTGCCCCACGGGTGGGGATCGGGTGGGCCCTTGGTGGTCCGCCTCGCCCAGAGTGTGCCCTCCAAGCCGCGACCTCAGATCAGACTTGTTGACCCATTGAATTTAAGCATATTAGCTGGGGAAAAGAAACTAACCAGGATTCCCTAAGTAACAGCGAGTGAACAGGGAAAAGCCCAGCGCTAAATCCCTGCCCCATGCTGGGGCGCGGGAAATGTGGCATTCGGAAGACCCACTCCCCGTGCCACTTGTGGGGATCCAAGTCCTTCTGATCAAGGCCCAGCCTGTGGAAGGTGTGAGGATGATAGTGGCCCCTGGCGCGCTGGCCCGGGTCTTCCCGATTGCTTGGGAATGCAGCCCAGAGCGGGTGGTAAACTCCATTTAAAGCTAAATACCAGCTCGAGCGAGACCCATAGTCAACAAGTATTGTAAGGGAAAGTTGAAAAGAACTTTGAAGAGAGAGTTCAACAAGGTGTGAAACTGTTAAGAGGTAAATCGGTGGGGTCTGTGCAGTCCACTTGGAGGATAGGACCAGGTGGCAGGTCTGGCTGTGCTGGTTGCCTGGAGGATCTTTCCGCCTCCCAGTTCCTCCCGACCCCTCCACTCGCTCTCCCTCCGCCCCTCCCCTCTGCCTCCACGTCTCTGCGGGGGTGGGCGGGCAGGGCCCGGGGTGGGGTTGGCGGGGACCACACGTTACCGGCGACTTGCTGCCGCTGGGTGCATTTCCACCGCAGTGGTGTGGCGCCCTGGGCTCCGGGATGGCTGGGAAGGCCAGTGGGGAAGGTGGCTCAGGTGACCCGGCTTCGGCTGCGGTGGGCTCACCCCCCTGAATGCTACAGCGCCCCCCCCCCCCACACTGCAGCATTCGTTGAATCCTGGGGAGGAGGGACCCAGACCTGTTGCCACTCTCGCCCCCCCTCCAGGAGCCCACCCTCGCTGGGGCTGTCCCGTGAGGGTGCGTTCCCCGTGGGGGCGCACCGGTTTTGGCGGGGGAGGGGGGCTGGCCGCTCCTCCAACGGCGTGATCGCTCTCCCACCCCGGCCTGCCTCCAACCGAGTGGGGCGGGGTGGACTGTCCCCAGTGCGCCCAGGGCGGGTCGCGCCATCAGCCTGGGGGGCTGTGGTTCTCCCCAGGGGCCACACCGTCGGGTGAAGCGAATGCAAGTGGTCAGTGATGATGTCTGCCACCCACCCGACCCGTTTTGAAACACAGACTAAGGAGTCTAACACACCTGTGAGTCAGGGGCTCCCACGAAAGCCGCTGTGGTGCAATGAAGGTGAAGGCCACTTTAGCCCGTGACTGAGGTGGGATCCCGAGGCCTCTCCAGTCCGCTGAGGGCACACCACCGGACTGTCTCGCCCGCCGCGCCGGGGAGGTGGAGCATGAGCACACGTGTTAGGACCCAAAAGATGGCGAACTATGCCTGGGCAGGGCGAAGCCAGAGGAAACTCTGGTGGAGGTCCGTAGCGGTCCTCACGTGCAAATCGGTCGTCCAACCTGGGTATAGGGGCGAAAGACTAATCGAACCATCTAGTAGCTCATTCCATCTGAAGTTTCCCTCAGGATAGCTGGCGCTCTTGCACCAACCTCGAACCCCACACAGTTTTATCCAGTAAAGAGAACGATTAGAGATCTTGGGGCTGAAACGATCTCAACCTATTCTGAAACTTTAAATGGGTAAGAACTCTGGCTTGCTGGTGTGGAGCCAGGCCTGGAATGCAAGTGGCTAGTGGGCCACTTTTGGTAAGCAGAACTGGAGCTGAGGGATGAACCAAACGCTGGGTTAAGGCGCCCGATGCCAACGCTGACCAGACCCCAGAAAAGGTGTTGGTTGGTATAGACAGCAGGAAGGTGGCCATGGAAGTCAGAATCCGCTAAGGAGTGTGTAACAACTCACCTGCCAAATCAGCTAGCCCTGAAAATGGATGGCGCTGGAGCATTGGGCCCATACCCGGCCATCTCCGGAAGCCAGAGAGCGTGAGAGGGACGGGAACGGGCACGCGGCTGGCTGGCATTCGCTTCTTGGGTGCCGCCTCCGGACACCTCTCCCCCCCCCCACCCCCTGCGGACTCTGCCCAACGAAAAGGAGGGCAAATGCGGTGAGTCTTGAAGCCTAGGGTGTGGGCCCAGGTGGAGCTGCCACAGGTGCGGATCTTGGGGATAGCAGCAATATTCAAACACGGCCTTGAAGGCTGAAGTGGAGAAGGGTTCCTTGTGAACAGCAGTTGAACACTGGTCAGTCGGTCCTGAGAGATGGGCAAGCGCCATTTCGAAGGGATGGGCGATGGCCTCCGTTGCCCTCGGCTGATCGAAAGGGAGTTGGGGGACTTCCTTGGTGGTGCAGTGGTTAAGAATTCGCCTGCCAATGCAGGGGACACAGGTTCGTTCCCTGGTCCGGGAAGATCCCACATATCGTGGAGCAACTAAGCCTGCATGCCACAACTACTGAAGCCCGCACGCCTAGAGTCTGTGCTCCGCAACAAGAGAAGCCACCACAATGAGAAGCCCATGCACCGCAACGAAGAGTAGCCCCAGCTTGCCACAACTAGAGAATAAAGACCGCGCACAGCAACGAAGACCCAAAACAACCAAAAATAAATGAATGAGTGAATAAATAAATTAATTAATTAAAAAAAATAAAAGGGAGTCTGGTTCAGATCCCCGAATCCAGAGTGGCGGAGGTGGGCACCACGAGTTGTCCAGTGCGGTAATGCAACCAATCCCGGAGAAGCCACGGGAGGCCCAGGGAGAGTCCTCTTTTCTCTTTTGGTTCCCCTTGAGAGAGGGGCCCATGCCTTGTAAAGCATCCTGGTTCTGGCGGCTGGCTCTTGAAAATCCGGGGGTGCAGGTGTAAGTCTTGTGCTGGGCTGTACCCATATCCACAGCAGGTCTCCAAGGTGAACAGCCTCTGGCATGTTGGAACAATGTAAGTAAGGGAGGTCAGCAAGCCTGATCCGAGCACCGCTGCCACCCTCATGCCAGGGGCGCCCTGGGCGGCCCTCTTCCACCCCTCCTCCGCTCTCCTCTCGACCCCCCTTCCCCCTCTGTCAGGGGGTGGGGGGGGCTTGGGGCCCTGGCGGTTGGGTGGGGTTCCCCCGCAGCGGCCCAGGAACCTGGGGGCAGCGGCAAATCTGGACGCCAGCAGGGCCTTTCCAGTGGATCGCCCCACCTGCGCGGGGGGCGGGGCTCGGCATCCATTCCTTTCTTCCTCCCTCTCCGGACTCCCCCCTCACTCCGCGGGCCGCTACCCCCGTCCACTCCAGGGGAGCGGCGATGGGTCTCGTGCCCAGGTCCCCTGACCGGCCTGCGCAGATTGGTCGCGGGGAGGCGCCCGCCCGCGGAGGTCGGGGCCCTCAGGTGGAGCAGCTCCCGTCCTGCCGAAGGAAGGGGCAAGAGGGAAGGGGGCGCCCCTTGTGGCGCCTCCCGGCCTCGCTGCGCCGGGCCTCCTCCCCACCACGCAGTGGGCCTCGCCCACGGTCTGAACCGGGTAAAGTGTGGAGGCGGGTGCGGACCGAGAGGCGGGGGGCGTCGTAGGGCGGCCCCTTGGGCCCCTTTCCCGGGCGGGCGTGCGGGACCGGAGGGGCGGCTGCACGCGCGCCCCGCCGACCGCGTCCGCGACCGGGTGCTCCGCCACCCCCAGCGCGGGGTGTGGGCCGGGATTCCTGGCCGCTCGCGGCCCTTGCGCTCTTCCTCTCCGCGGTGCGGGTTGACCAGCTCTCCCGGCGGACTTGCGCTCCGTGGCCCGGGCCGCGGCGTCGCCTGCCTGCTTGCTCCTTGTTTGTGTCCTGAAGATTAGTGTGCTGAGTTGGGCTGCTTTTATTAAGATTAAACATGTAAACAAGAATCACTTAATTTTAAATATTACCGTATTTTTATTCGTCTCATTGATGGACGTTCCTTCATTGTGGCAGCAGCGCGGGGAAAGAGGAGGAGAAAACAACAACAAAAGGAAACTTTATTTCTCCACGGACTCGCGCTGGTTGAGGCAGGCCTGCGGTCAACCTTCGGTGGAAGCGCATTCTGGCGCCCGGAACCGGGCCGGCATGGGGAGTGAGGAATCCGTACCCTCCCTGGCAGCCGTACCTCGCCGAGAGGGACGTTCGAGAAAAATACTGCCGGGTCCCAGGTCCCCTGTCCCCGTGTCCCTCGTCCCCTGTCCCCATCCCCGTGCCCCGTCGGCGGCCGTGACTGAGCGAAGAAATGCGCACCAGGAGGATCGGGTCCCTCAACGAGTCCCCGCCGCCCTGCGTTCCCGATGCAGCCTGCTCACTCGACTGCCAGTTGTCAGGCGCCACCTGCCTGTCGGTCGCTTTTTATACCATCCAAAGCTGTCGACCAGATGGCTGGACCGGGTCCCAGAGGGCAAGACTCACTTTTGAAAGAGGGAGGTATCAGAGTGGGAGGAGGGGAGGGGACGGGAGATCCTGGGCCGGAGGCCAGGGGGGCGGGGAAGAGCAGACGCTCTAGTCTTTTTTTTCTTTTAAAAACTCTTTTAAAATTATTTATTTATTTGTTTATTCGTTCGTTCATTCATTCATTTAGTTCCCTGCAGTGGAAGCGTAGAGACTTAACTACTGGACCGCCAGGGAAGCCCCTAGCCACACTAGTCCTCATCCATGATTTTTAGGATCATTGAGAAATGCTACCATCCATCTGACTAGATGGACTTGAAAGATCTTGTCCATGCATGCAGGAGAGATCCATTGGAGGTTCCGGAACTTGGGTCTCTTGGCAAGGGCGTGTCATTTTCAAGATGGAAAGGACTATGCCAAGGATGGTCTCAGAATGAATGGAGTGTGTAAAGAGGTAGAAAGAGAGGTTCCCGACCTGGGGGGGGGGGCGTGGCAGAAAAAAGCCCAAACCACGTCGTCTCTTCCTCGATCCACCCCAATCAGGGTCAGGGGCAGAACACAAGGGACAGCTTCCCTCATTGGGGACCTCCGACTTAGAAAACTCTCATCTCTGCCAAAGATAAGCAGTGCTGGGTGGGGGTGGCAGACTCTCTTCTTCTCATGGGACTGATCTTGATCTCCATAGCTCAGAAAACACGTACAAACACTCAGAAGATACCCAAGCAGTGTCCTTTACCTGGCTCCCTCTCGCTCACTCTCTGCCTCTCTATCTGTCTCTGTCTCTGTCTTTCTTTCTCCCGGTCTCTCTCTTTCTCTGGCTCTCCCCCACCCCTACCCCCCCACCCCTGCTCTTCCCCCTCTTTCTTCCCCCCTCCTCTCTTTCTCTCTGTCTCCCTCTCTGTTTCTCTCTCTTTCTCCCTGTCTCTCGTTTTTTTCCCTCCCTCCCTCCCTCCCTCTCTCTCTCCCTGTCCCTCTCTCTCTCTCTGTCTCCCTGTCTCTCTCTCTCTCTCCTCCCCCTCCCTCTCTCCCTGTCTCTCTCTTTCTCCGTGTGGGTGTGTTTCTCTCTCCCCCTCCCTCTGCCTTTCTCTCTCTCTCCCTCCCTGTCTCTATCTCTCTCTCTCTTTCTCTGTGTGTGTCTCTCCCCACCCCCACCCCGTCTTTCTCTCTCTCTCTCTCTCCCTGTCTCTCTTTCTCTGTATGTCTCTCTCCTGCCATCTTTCTCTCTCTCTCTCCCTGTCTCTCTCTCTTTCTGCCTGTGTCTCTCTTTCTTCCTCTCCCTCTCTCTCCTCTTCCCTGTCTCTCTTTCTTCCCCATCTCTTTCTCCCTCCCTCCTTCTCTCTCTCTCTCTTTCTCCTCTCTCTCCCCCTCCCGGACTCCCCCCCCCCTTCCTCTTTTTCTCTCTACCTCTCCATCACCCATCCCCACTCCCCCCATCCCTGGTCATGTGGCATCCTCATTTTCCATGAGAAGTCATGAAGATGGAAGGGATGTTGGACTGATGTTCGCATGCTACCGAATCCCCCTTCCCCAGGGATAGCTGCATTGCCTTTGGCAGGCCATGGTGGGTGGGGGTGGTGTCTTTTCTTCTGTATGGGTAGAAATGATTTGAAGAGGAAGGAGGATGGGCATATGTCCACTGCCTCGCACCAAGGCCCTTTGGGAGCTTTTCAGTGAATCAGGACAGAACATTTTTCTCCGTGCGGGGAGGGAACCGGAATAGGGCACCCTGAAATGGACCGCTTTGGCACATAGATGAGTTGGAATTTAAGGCGCTTCAGAAACGACGGGTGGGCGACAAGGACGTTCTGCCGCTCTGCCTCTCTCTCTTTTCCTGACCTGAAAAGAGGACAAAAATCTTCCTCGAGAAGCTCAAGCTCAGAGGTGGCTGTTTCGAGTGACTTCTGGCTTGGGCTTCGCCTGCGTGGGGGGCACAGTGCACGCGTTCCTCAGCCGTGGGTTGCTCTCTTCTCGAGCTGTCTTTTGGGGACAGGGGCTTCTCAGGCAAGAACTCAGGAGGATCGTTGAGGGAACATCGTTTTTCCTCTCCCACGCCTGATGAATGCAGACAGACACACAGGAATCTCGCCCCCCCTTCCCCCACAATTGAGAGGAGTCGCCGGACATCCTTGGGGTCACACACAGCCTCTGTGGCTCTTCTATGTTGCCAGGTGCACTGGCCTTCACTGCCCCCCCACCGCCTGCCCACCCCCAATGAAGTTGCATCATCGTTCATAGTGTAAATGCTGTGAGGATATAAGCTTTTCACAATAAAATTGTCCCTGCCTTTCCTTCCCAAGGACACCATGAACACCTACTGTCATGTGCAGTGCTTATTGACCCACCTGGAGCAGAGGACCCTCTCTGACAGACCCAGGAACTCACTTGCTCCGAGTCATCGAGGAGAGGGTGTTTTGTTCTGTGTTTTAAACTGGTGAGCTAATGACACATCATCTTCTAGTAAGCCATCAGGTTCACTGGTTCGGTGGCATGAAGTACATTTACATCCTCCTTGAGTTTGACTTTGAAAGTCTTGGGGCCCGGAGTAGGCCGCCGCCAAATGTGCCTCCGTGGCATAGGGATGTTTTGGAATTACAGTGACAACACCACGAGAGGGACACTCTGACCCTCCTTTAATTCTCCCCTCTGAAATCAGGAAGAAAATCTCTCACGTGAAAGGGGAGGGAGGCGGGAGGTGTAGAGACCATGACGAAATGAACTGCTTTCATGTCTCATGAAATGTTCACGAATCATGTAAGTAGGATTGCTCATAACAAATAGAGGACATAGAATTTGACGAGATAAGAATGTTTAAGGGGAACTTTTCCCCCAATGATTGTTTTCCATAGGCCTACTTCAAGACTTTCCAACATCTCTGGTCATCTCTAGGCTTAGAGGTTGGCTAAGTGCCATGACAGGGTGAAATCTCAGTGAGTGTCTACATCGTCTCCACATAAGATAAAATACTGAAATGTTCATGGCTCCACAAGTCTAAGGGTCTCCCTGTTTGGACCTTTTACGGAGGAGAGACTGAGCATGTTTGGTTCCATGCCTAGATAGATCTTGTGCTTTAGGGAAAGACTGTACTAGGTAGGAGCCTAGACTTCTACAAAGTATTCCATGTTCACACTGTTCACTGTGGTTGGCTTCCTTACTTTCACTGAAGAAAAAAAAAAAAAAAAGACAGGGTCCAAGGACGAGGCATTCTAAAGAAAGAACGTGTGTGGTCCAAGCTACTCGATGTTGCCATCCTCATGGCAGGAAGAGGAAGTCTTTGGGGAGTGGGGGGAGGGGGGAGGCAAAGTAGAAGGTATGGAGATAAGGTTTGGGGGAAGGAAAAAGAGATTTTCGTTCTAAAGGTAGTCATTTCCCAATGGAAAAGAAAGAAAACAAAGGGCAAGCTAAAAATGGGCACAGACAATTGGAAAAGGTGTATGAAGAAAAGAATCTTTGGAAAGTAATTGGATCCGTGGTCTAGACTGGATAAGATGAGGATGGATTCAAAGACAGAAGTGAGTTTTCGTATCAACATGAAACCAGTGCAAAATTAGAATTTAGTTGTCTCTCTCTGTTAAAAGGACCAGGTTTGGGTTTAGGGTTTGGGTTTTTCTTCTATCGGTCTGCTCTGTCCATCATGAGAGATTAGATTAGATTAGGAAAGGTTTTTTCCTTTATCTTTAAGGAGAGAAAGAAAGGAAGAAAGGAAGGAAGAAAGAAAAGCTTACATCTTTGTCAAAAGTCATCACTTATTTTCTAGGTTGCCTTTATCAGGTCTTGGAGGACTCACATCAACTTAGTCCCCTCAATATTCAAAGAACCAGGTTTGGCTCAGAACTGAAGAAGAAGCTTCTCTCTCTCCCTAGCAAGTCTTTCCTTGGGATGTTGGTGACATGGCTAATGAAGCACTGTTTCACAGGGACGTATCTGATTAAGTGATTTACAATCTTTTGGATATCTTGGACACACTTGCCCAAAAATTGAAGGACAGATGAAGTCCTTTGGACTTAGAACGCACTTTGAGATAAGATCCAGGAGAGGGCCCCCAAAATAGCTCAAAAATGTGTTCTCTCTCCTGAGAAATGAGAGAGATGAAACTGAGTAAGTTTCTTGGAGAAGTTCGATGACACGGGAAGTGTTGTCAAAGAGGAAGGAACAACATAAAGTCTTCTTTGGCTTGTGTCTGTACACAGATGTGTTCTAACTGTTCCAGAAATGATGGGATCTTTCTTCCTGGAAGTCTTCTCTGCCCTGGCAAAAGGGTTGTCTGTCGTCAAAATGGAGGCTCACACGAAAGGCACTGAACCCAGTATCAGGGAGATGTTCTAACCGACTTTCACGCCAAGGCAGCAACAACAGCCTGTTGAAAGATGGTGGGGGATGGCGGGGCACGTGTGGACCAAGTCCATTCTGTCCTTTCAACAGTCGGTCAGGGCTATGGCAGACCCAAGACAGTGGCCCAGCCGACTGCTCCCTGGCCAACCTCCCCCCTCCCCCCCACCTTGCATTCCTTCACCCGCCCATGGTGCCTCGAAAATGACTCTAATTGTAAATAGACATTGGCAGGAAGATTTCTACAGTCTACCGGCAACGTCTGACCTGTCATGTTTGTAACCCTGGGGGAAAAAAATTATTTTTTTCTCTGGAAAGAAAACCTCCTCTCTCTGGACCCTCTGAACCCCAGCCACTGGACTTCATTCCATTGCCACTTAGTAGGGGTCATCCAAACATTCTTGTAACCGCAGGTATGTTTTCCGTGTGGGTTTGAGTCTTCCCTCTCTGCAAGCCTGATGTCCTCACCGTGGCACAGAGACTGTTAAAAAACCAAAATGTGTTTGTCACTTGGGGTCTACCTTCCACAGCCTCCCGTGTGATCAGATCAAGGCACCCGCTTCGCTGGGCAAATCCTGCAATCCTTCACAAAAGCTCTTGCAAACTTCTTGGAACCGTCACTCGTCCAGTCACGCTCAATCATCAGGCAAGGTCGGCAGAGCCGATGGAAAAACTGGACTCCAAGAAGAACAAGAATGACTTACATGGGGATGACTAGGATGATAATGTGTTTGACTACTTGTCTAAAATAGGACTGATTGGGGAAGCAGGGGATAACTTAGGAGGTTGGGATGAACATATACACATTACTGTACATAAAATAGATAATCAACCAGCACCTCCTACTATATAGCACAGGAAACTCTACTCAATACTTATGAGAGAAAAGATTCTGAAAAAGAATATCTATATAAAATATTTTTACATATATAAAGAGAGAGAGAGAGAAAGAGAGAGAGAACTGAATCACTGTGCTGTACACATGAAACTAACATGACATTGTAAATCAACTATATTTCAATTATTAAAAAAAAAAAAACCTCAAAAAAAAAAAATCCCCTAACCTAAGTGAAAGAGAGAGAGAGAGAGAGAGAGAGAGAGAGGGAATAAGACTGATAGTTAAATCTTTTGTTTTCCAGGTACAAGGAAAAACAAACAAACAGAACCCAATTTTCTTTTTTTATTTTTAAAGATGGACATCCATTTGTTAACTTATATCTCTGTCAGCAGGATGGAATCACTGATCCTTTTCTCCCTACTTCCTTAATTCAGAAACTCTCAGTGAGGCTTCTTATTTCTTTGGCAATAGAGTTATTTGCATAGGTAACTTGGAGGCCAAAATTATATTTCCATAAAATGGGGATACACACTTGTGGATATGAGATTCTGGTGCTACTCGTTTCCCTTAGGGTGTTGTTCTTAACCTGAAAACTGGACTGCATCCTGAAGTTTTTTGAGTTCCCTCCAATATCTGGCTACAACTCTTTCCATGAACGTTTCCCATTTTCTCCCACCCTTTTGACTTGGCATCACTGAGAACTAAAACAGTCCTTTGCCTGAAGCCCTGCAAACGGAAGCTAGAGAACTTGATGAAAACCTTAGAGAAATGGCCACAACGGCTCCTATGTAAACAATCCTCGTGCCTGTTTCTGTGAGAGCCACTCTGAAAGTTGAACCAAACACCCGACGACATCATCAGAAGTATTTAAAACTTCTAAAGTTGCTTCGACCCTGACATCTAGAAATCTCCTTGACTCATACACACACACACACCCTGCCCCAAATGGTTGATGATCTGCTCCAAAGATAAACCTTTTTGTTCCTTGGTTTCCATGGAAGAGCCTCTTAGGAAACACCTGATTGCTTGCACTATAAGCCTAGCTTTGGGAGTCCATCGACATCACCACCTCCTAACAGGAGATACTATAACTGTTTGACTGAACTGACCTGTTCTCAGAACTAAGAAACTGTTTCCAGGAAATTGAGGCCCCTACTAACCTATTTTCTCCCTCTTCCTCCCTCTCTCCCTCTCTCTCTGTCTCTCTCTGTCTCTGTCTCTGTCTCTCTCTCTCTCTCTCTCACACACACACACACACACACACACACACACACACACGAGTCACCAGCTCAGCTTTAATATGTTCCAAGGAACTTTAGAGGAGGGAACTGTTGGGGTCCAGAGTAGGCCGCCCCAAAATGTGCCTCCATGCTCTATTGATTATTTTGAATTCAAGTGACTTAAGAACCGGCCAGCACAAGAGGGACACACTGGTCCTCCTTTCTGTCCTCTCACGGAGGAAGATCTCAAGTTAAGATGTCTGCTTCCACGCATGTCCATGATCCTCAAATGGTTTAGCGGGGTTTCCTGGGTTAGGAAAAGGAGGGGACTCCTTTTTCCTGGAAAAAAGGCCTGTTTCTCACACATCCTCCTCCCATCCCTTCCTGCCTCCCTTCTTCCCTCCCTGCAGTTTGGAGGGGGCAGCCTAAGGGTGGGGAAATTGGGGAAAGAAAAAAGAAAAAGCCATGCATTAAAGAGAAGCTCGAGGCAAAGTCAAAGGCTCCGACTTGACCGGAGAGCTTTCTGCATTTGAATGAAGCGGTTGAACGAGGCCTTGCCGAATGAATCTTCGGGACCTCCCCTCTCCCGCTCCTGGCAAAGGTCAGTCCAGGGGACTTAGGAAGGAGCGCTGGAGAAAGAACGAGGGTGGGGGTGGGGGTGGGGGCGGGACCAACAGACAATAGCCGCTGCCTGCCTGCCTGCCTGCTGGGCTGAGGCCTGAGGGCTGAGGGCCACGCTGGCTCCTGCAACACAATCCCTTCCAGGAAACTGCTGTGATGACTATTTGGCAGTGAATGATCAAATCTGAACTCTCTTGGCCTATTTCTGCAAAAGGCCCGAATCTCAGCTACGACAGATTTTCTGGATTTCTTGGCACAGGGACTGATCCGCACCCTCCCATACTGTCATATCCTTTGTACACACACCTCCACTGGAAGGGTTCTTTGGCCTCGTCCACGAACAAGCAAGAACAAACACGCAAACAGACTTAAATGATGTGTTGGTATTTATTGGAAAGAAACATGCTCCTCTCACACAACTGAGGGCAGGAAACAAAGGCAGGTTCTCAGCAGGAGGGGGACGGGGAAACTGAACCGAGGTCGGTCTCCCCCCTTCTCTCCCAGGTCACGTGGGCCTCCCTTCCCCGCCTCTCTCTGCACCCCCCTGCCCTGGTTCTGATATTTCACTTGGGAAACTTCTCTAGGCCGGCCGAGATGCCAGCTTGCTGTCCTGCTGCTTCATGTCCATCTCTACCAGCCATGCCCAAAAGGCACGTGAAATCATGGACAGCAAATAGTGCCCCCAGAGCTGTCTCTGTGTGTGTGTGTGTGTGTGTGTGTGAATTTTCCAGGAAGCGGTGAGGGAGCAAAGGGAGGGCTGGGTGAAGGAATCCTGGGTTCCTGTCATCGCACACCCCGCAGAGCACCTTTTATTTCCATCTCCATGTCTGAAAGACACTTAGTCCTCATTTCAGCAACTTGATGGTGATTCCCCTTCTAAATACATGACAAAACCTATGAAGTACTGGACTTATTGAATCTGTAACAGCTAACATGGTCCAAGGAGTTTTCAATCCATGGCAGAAAAAGAAATGATCCTGAACGTAAAACTGCCAAGAATTCCTGTAGATGGAGTTATCATGGACCGACTTCTGGTGATACGTGCCATGGGGGCTCCCATTTTACAAACTGGAATGGGATAGGTAGACACAGTCATCCCATGTTTTACCTTAAGCTGGAGAAGCAGAGAATATCCTCTAAAAGCCTACCTTCATGGTGTCTCGGTGTTCAGGGTTCTTCCTTCTCAGGGATCTTTTGTTCTGTAGGGATAATTCACGTGCTGGGGCAGTAGATTCCCAATATCATCTTGTGAAATGGATTAAATGATGTTTTCCTTTTAAAAAGATAAAGATTATTTGGAAAAGTTACTAATAGTGAACACATGATATTATCCTCTCTAATCTATAAACTAGAGCTGACCGTTGAACAACCAACATGGAGGGTTACAGGTGCCGACACCACGCACTGTGAAAATCCATGGATAACTTCACAGTCAGGGCCCTGTATCTGCGCTTCCACCTCTGGGGACTCAGCAACCACAGATCCTGCAGTGCCATAGTGCACATCTATGGAAAACATCCACCTATGAGTCACACACACACACACACGCACACACGCACAGGTCTCAACTTTGTTGTGTTTATTCTTGTGACGATTCATCCTTGACATGTGCGTGCATACCTATTTGAACAGTAATGTAACAGGTAACCCCCATCACTTGTGTTCTACTTTTTTAGTGACCATTCAAACTTAGTTCCTGATTGACCCCAGGGTTTGTAATTATGTTTACAACTTCATAAAAATAGAAAGTCCCTAACTGATCGACAGGGAGTGTATTAAAGGAAAATTGACCCATTCTGACTCAGGGTGACATTTCCTGGTTTTGAAAGACACACACCCACTTGGTAGTGCTTACATTTGTCCAAGTACTGATCCACTGAAGTGGGGTTGCTTTCTTTCTTGGTACCAAACTTTGCATTCTCAAAATACTTCGCCATCTACCTATTTATGCTGTAGATTTGTAGTAATAGACAATTTCCAAACGTCTGAACCTTGACTCAATCGTGGGCTCACACATTCTTTATAGAGTCGTATATTCCCAGCATTCATTTCTTGATGTGAACTAGGTGAGGAATTTGCCATTGTGACTTTAGAATTGGCATCTCTTTGGTGTGAGGACTATTTTTGTCACCAAGGAATAAGGGACCACTGAAGAATGTCCTTCCTTCACTATGCTGAGACTATTTTATTCAGTGTGAATCCTCTCATGTCCTACAAGTGCTGGCTCCATGGCTAATGGGATTCTCCCATGCATTGCATCGGATTTCTTCTACAGCAGTGATTATGTGGTCTGGCCCAAGACGACGGCTGGCTCTCCTCCTAGTAAAGCTTGTGCTGCCTTCCCTACCGCATCAGGGATGCATCCCACTCTGAGTTGTCTGCGTGTGCTGAGGCTGGAGCGCCAACTGAAGGTTCTTCCACCGTGGTTCCAGGCTTAGGGTTTCTCCCCACATGATTTTCCTCGGCTTAAAGAGGGTAATTTCTGGCTGAAGGCTCTACCTCACTGATCTCAGACACAGGGTTTCTGCTGTGTGTCACTTCTCTGGTGTTTATAAGGACGAGTGCACTGGGTAATGTCTTACAAGATGTGTCAGGAAAACTACTTTCTCAAGGGATTCTGCGGTGGGCATTACCTGCTCTTCTCCCCTAATGACCAGGCTTCTCTCCACTCTGACTCGAATCAGCCTGGAGCCCACCTGGATTCAGGACTCTGGGAAATCCTCTTGCATCCTCCCCATCTCTCCTCCTGCTCCAGCTGTGAAAGCACATCTGATTGGTGCAGCCAATAACTTGTTTCGTGGAAAACATGGACCTGGATTTGGAGCCCTGCATTGGAACCTGCGTGTGGTCTTCAGGTTCACGTCAGGAGGAAGAGCGAGGTGAACGAACGTTAAAGAGGAGCACGGGGAAGGGCGTCCTGAGCACGGGGAAGTACTGCCAGCCCTTCCCCAGAGCAGGAAGGACACTGACTTTCGGCTCAGGTATTCAGGAACTGTCTGCTGATGCTCAGGCCCCAGACCAGAAACAGACTGTGAAATCCTTTGTTTTTCTAACGAGGGTGAATCCATTGTTCCATAATGGATTGAACATTATTTTCAAAAAAAATATTCAATAACATCAGCTCCCTCGGAACGCCAGCAACCACCCCCCCACCCCCCACCTCCACCTCCCACCCCCATGAACTCTCTTTTAAAGGGAAAATGTCTGCTATGATGAGGACTGTTGTGCCAAACTCTGCCACGGTTTCAAGAGCAGAGGAGTTGGTTAGGAACTACCTAACACGTTGATCCATCCACTGGATGCATGTATGCCATGAGGTGAGTGTCCTGCACTGTTCTGAGTGTTAGATATAGAGCAGAAAGGAAGACGTGTGATTGTGGCCAGAAATTGTCCATCCTGTTGGGATCCTGAAAAAAAATTAAAAAGAAAGATAGAAGCACATCCCCTTCAGGTAGATGTGGATGCTCTGTAAGTGTATAGACATCGGCATGGTGGGGGGTAGAATATGCAAAGCTCCTTTGGGTGATCTTTTATCAAATAAATGACTGTGGACAGACTCACCCATGGACACCAGATAACTGAGGTCCTCCAGCAGCACAGCTCTAGACAGCTTCCCCTGGAATTTGTTCATCAGGGCGCACTCCTCCTGGGTGAAGGTCACACACACCTTTGAGACTCACTGATATTTAAAGACATGGTGGATATTCTGGCTCGGCCTGCGCCATCCCCACAAGGTCCAAAGGTGATGGTCAAGATGACAAAACTGGAGAAAGACAGGTGTGTCTATTGCAAGCTCAGACACTGAGGTGCAGTTGACTATTCCCCTGGGTTGACTTGGCACGTGCCTTTCAGACACATCACGGAGATATGCACACTCCTGACTCAGAGTAACCTCATCGCAAAGGGATATGACATGAGGGGTGCTGAGCAATAACCCGGACCTTACACACACACACACACACAGAGACACACACACACAATGGAAATGATGACTTTCTGACTGGTAGGTATAAAATTTGGACTTGGGTATTCATGAATAAACCCTGCTCCCCACCAATTTTAGTGAAATCTCCAGACTAGCCACAGGCAAGTAAGATCCAAGACCTGCCCCTTTTCAGCTGTGATTATGGCAGATTATTCTGCATGACGCACCTCACAGTCCTCGTGTGTGACAACCCCTCTCATCTCTAAACCATGGTTGGCCCTGAATGATACAGGGCAGAGGGATTAGGGGGCCCTAACTTCCCCACAGTCGAAAATCCATAATTTTAGAGTAGCCCTCTCAGTCCACAGTTCCGCAGCCGCAGATTCAGCTGACCTGGGATTGAACTGGGCAGAGTCTATAGAGCACTATAAGTGTACATGGATTGAAAACAAGCAAACAAACACACAAACAAACAAAACAAACACAAAAGATCCACCTACAAATAAATCCATGCAGTTCAAACCTGTGTTGTCCAAAAGTCAACAGTTTGGAATGTCTTCTTTCATGACTATTTCATATCCTAAAGAATGATTCCTGCCTGAAGAAATAAATACATATATGACCCTTTAAACTTTGTGTTACCTAGTAACATACAACTTTGGATTTTGACTTGCTGTAAGTTTTGCTTGGTACTTGAAGTACAGTAACAGTTTGATACAAACTAAATTTACTTAAAATAATGGAAGTAATAGAGTCCAGGACCCTTATGCTAAACATTAAAATATATTTTCTTCTTTAGTTTATACGTTAAGTGGGATTTGGAAGAAAATCTTCTTGAAAACTACAGGCCAATATCACTGATGAACATAGATGCAAAAATCCTCAACAAAATACTAGCAAACAGAATCCAACAGCACACTAAAAGGATCATACACCTTGATCAAGTGGGGTTTATTCCAGGAATGCAAAGATCCTTCAATATATGCAAATCAATCAATGTGATACACCATATTAACAAATTGAAGGAGAAAAACCATATGATCATCTCAATAGATACAGAGAAAGCTTTTGACAAAATTCAACACCGATTTATGATAAAAGCCCTGCAGAAAGTAGGCATAGAGGGAACTTTCCTCAACATAATAAAGGCCATGTATGACAAACCCACAGCCAACATTGTCCTCAATGGTGAAAAATTGGAGCCATTTCCACTAAGATCAGGAAAAAGACAAGGTTGACCACTCTCACCACTATTATTCAACATAGATTTGGAAGTGTTAGCCACAGCAATCAGAGAAGAAAAATAAATAAAAGGACTCCAAATCGGAAAAGCAGAAGTAAAGCTGTCATTGTTTGCAGATGACATGATACTAAACATAGAGAATCCTAAAGCTGCCACCAGAAAACTGCTAGAGCTAATTAATGAATATGGTAAAGTTGCAGGATACAAAATTAGTGCACAGAAATCTCTTGCATTCCTATACAATAATGATGAAAAATCTGAAAGTGAAATTAAGAAAACACTCCCATTTACCACTGCAACAAAAAAATAAAATATCTAGGAATAAACCTTCCTAAGGAGACAAAAGACCTGTATGCAGAAAATTATAAGACACTGATGAAAGAAATTAAAGATGATACAAATAGATGGAGAGATATACCATGTTCTTGGATTGGAAGAATCAACATTGTGAAAATGACTCTACTACCCAAAGCAATCTACACATTCAATGCAATCCCTATCAAACTACCACTGGCATTTTTCACAGAACTAGAACAAAAAATTTCACAATTTGTATGGAAACACAAAAGACCCCGAATAGCCAAAGCAATCTTTTTTTTTTTATGTCTGAAACATTTATATTAACATATTTCCATACAAATAACCGAATGAAAGTTTAGTATTAGTTGTTTTGTTTGTTTGTTTGTTTATACTGCAGGTTCTTATTAGGCATCAATTTTATACACATCAGTGTATACATGTCAATCCCAATTGCCCAATTCAGCACACCACCATCCCCACCCCACCACAGTTTTCCCCCGTTGGTGTCCATATGTCCATTCTCTACATCTGTGTCTCAACTTCTGCCCTGCAAACCGGCTCATCTGTACCATTTTTCTAGGTTCCACATACATGCATTAATATACGATATGTGTTTTTCTCTTTCTGACTTACTTCACTCTGTATGACAGTCTCTAGATCCATCCACTTCTCAACAAATGATTCAATTTCGTTCCTTTTTATGGCTAAGTAATATTCCATTGGATATATGTACCACTTCTTCTTTATCCATTCGTCTGTTGATGGGCATTTCGGTTGCTTCCATGACCTGGCTATTGTAAATAGTGCTGCAATGAACATTCGGGTGCATGTGACTTTTTGAATTACGGTTTTCTCTGGGTATATGCTCAGTAGTGGGATTGCTGGGTCGTATGGTAATTCTATTTTTAGTTTTTTAAGGAACCTCCATATTGTTCTCCATAGTGGCTGTATCAATTTACATTCCCACCAACAGTGCAAGAGGGTTCCCTTTTCTCCACACCGTCTCCAGCATTTGTTGTTTGTAGATTTTCTGATGATGCCCATTCTAACAGGAGTGAGGTGATACCTCATTGTAGTTTTGATTTGCATTTCCTAATAATGAATGATGTTGAGCATCTTTTCATGTGCTTTGTGGCCGTCTGTATGTTTTCTTTGGAGAAATGTCTATTTAGGTCTTCTGCCCATTTTTGGATTGGAGTGTTTGTTTCTTTAATATTGAGCTGAATGGGCTGTTTATGTATTTTGGAGATTAATCCTTTGTCCGTTGATTCGTTTGCAAATATTTTCTCCCATTCTGAGGGTAGTCTTTTCGTCTTGTTTATGGTTTCCTTTGCTGTGCAAAAGCTTTGAAATTTCATTAGGTCCCATTTGTTTATTTTTGTTTTTATTTCCATTACTCTAGGAGGTGGATCAAAAAAGATCTTGCTGTGATTTATGTCAAAGAGTGTTCTTCCTATGTTTTCCTCTAAGAGTTTTATAGTGTCCAGTCTTATATTTAGGTCTCTAATCCATTTTGAGTTTATTTTTGTGTATGGTGTTAGGGAGTATTCTAATTTCATTCTTTTACATGTAGCTGTTCAGTTTTCCCAGCACCACTTATTGAAGAGACTGTCTTTTCTCCATTGTATATCTTTGCCTCCTTTGTCATAGATTAATTGACCATAGGTGCGTGGGTTAATCTCTGGGCTTTCTATCTTGTTCCATTGATCTATGTTTCTGTTTTTGTGCCAGTACCGTATTGTCTTGATTACTGTAGCTTTGTAGTATAGTCTGCAGTCAGGGAGTCTGATTCCTCCAGCTCCATTTTTTTCCCTCAAGACTGCTTTGGCTATTCGGGGTCTTTTGTGACTGCATACAAATTTTAAGATGATTTGTTCTAGCTCCGTAAAAAATGCCATTGGTAATTTGATAGGGATTGCATTGAATCTGTCTATTGCTTTGGGTAGTATGCTCATTTTCACAATGTTGATTCTTCCAATCCAAGAACATGGTATATCTCTCCATCTGTTGGTATCCTCTGTAATTTCTTTTATCAGTGTCTTATAGTTTTCTGCATACAGGTCTTTTGTCTCCCTAGGTAGGTTTATTCCTAGGTATTTTATTCTTTTTGTTGCAATGGTAAATGGGAGTGTTTCCATAATTTCTCTTTCAGATTTTTCATCATTAGTGTATAGGAATGCAAGAGATTTCTGTGCATTAACTTTGTATCCTGAAACTTTACCATATTCACTAATTAGCTCTAGCAGTTTTCTGGTGGCAGTTTTAGGATTCTCTATATATAGTATCATGTCATCTGCAAACAGTGACAGTTTTACTTCTTCTTTTCCGATTTGTATTCCTTTTATTTCTTTTTCTTCTCTGATTGCCATGGCTAGGACTTCCAAAACTATGTTGAATAATAGTGGTGAGAGTGGATATCCTTGTCTCGTTCCTGATCTTAGAGGAAATGCTTTCAGTTTTTCACCATTGAGAATGATGTTTGCTGTGGGTTTGTCATACATGGCCTTTATTATGTTGAGGTAGGTTCCCTCTGTGCCCAATTTCTGGAGAGTTTTTATCATAAATGGGTGTTGAAATTTGTCAAAAGCTTTTTCTGCATCTATTGAGATGATCATATGGTTTTTATTCTTCAATTTGTTAATATGGTGTATCACATTGATTGATTTGCGTATATTGAAGAATCCTTGCATCCCCGGGATAAATCCCACTTGATCGTGGTGTATGATCCTTTTAATGTGTTGTTAGATTCTGTTTGCTAGTGTTTTGTTGAGGATTTTTGCATCTATATTCATCACTGATATTGGTCTGTAATTTTCTTTTTTTGTAGTGTCTTTGTCTGGTTTTGGTATCAGGGTGATGGTGGCCTCATAGAATGAGTTTGGGAGTGTTCCTTCCTCTGCAATTTTTTGGAAGAGTTTGAGAAGGATAGGTGTTAGCTCTTCTCTAAATGTTTGATAGAATTCAGCTGTGAAGCCATCTGGTCCTGGACTTTTGTTTGTTGGAAGATTTTTAATCACAGTTTCAATTTCATTACTTGTGATTGGTCTGTTCATATTTTCTGTTTCTTCCTGGTTCAGTCTTGGAAGGTTATACCTTTCTAAAAATTTGTCCATTTCTTCCAGGTTGTCCATTTTATTGGCATAAAGTTGCTTGTAGTAGTCTCTTAGGATGCTTTGTATTTCTGCGGTGTCTGTTGTAACTTCTCCTTTTTCATTTCTGATTTTATTGATTTGAGTCCTCTCCCTCTTTTTCTTGATGAGTCTGGCTAATGGCTTATCAATTTTGTTTATCTTCTCAGAGAACCAACTTTTAGTTTTGTTGATCTTTGCTATTGTTTGCTTTGTTTCTATGTCATTTATTTCTGCTCTGATCTTGATGGTTTCTTTCCTTCTGCTAACTTTGGGTTTTGTTTGTTCTTCTTTCTCTAGTTTCTTTAGGTGTAAGGTTAGATTGTTTACTTGAGATTTTTCTTGTTTCTTGAGATAGGCTTGTATAGCTATAAACTTCCCTCTTAGAACTGCTTTTGCTGCATCCCATAGGTTTTGGGTCGTCGTGTTTTCATTGTCATTTGTCTCTAGGTATTTTTTGATTTGCTCTCTGATTTCTTCAGTGATCTCTTGGTTATTTAGTAACGTATTGTTTAGCCTCCATGTGTTTGTCTTTTTTACGTTTTTTTCCCTGTAATTCATTTCTAATCTCACAGCGTTGTGGTCAGAAAAGATGCTTGATATGATTTCAATTTTCTTAAATTTACTGAGGCTTGATTTGTGACCCAAGATGTGATCTATCCTGGAGAATGTTCCGTGCGCACTTGAGAAGAACGTGTAATCTGCTGTTTTTGGATGGAATGTCCTATATATATCAATTAAATCTAACTGGTTTATTGTGTCCTTTAAAGCTTCTGTTTCCTTATTTATTTTCATTTTGGATGATCTGTCCATTGGTGTAACTGAGGTGTTACAGTCCCCCACTATTATTGTGTTACTGTCGATTTCCTGTTTTATAGCTGTTAGCAGTTGCCTTATGTATTGAGGTGCTCCTATGTTGGGTGCATATATATTTATAATTGTGATATATTCTTCTTAGATTGATCCCTTGATCATTATGTAGTGTCCTTCCTTGTCTCTTGTAACATTCTTTATTTTAAAGTCCATTTTATCTGATATGAGTATAACTACTCCAGCTTTCTTTTGATTTCCATTTGCACGGAATATTTTTTTCCATCCCCTCACTTTCAGTCTGTATGTGTCCCTAGGTCTAAAGTGGGTCTCTTGTAGACAGCATATATATGGGTCTTGTTTTTGTATCCATTCAGCCAGTCTATGTCTTTTGGTTGGGGCATTTAATCCATTCACGTTTAAGGTAATTATCGATATGTATGTTCCTATGACCATTTTCTTAATTGTTTTGGGTTTGTTTTTGTAGGTCCTTTTCTTCTCTTGTGTTTCCCACTTAGAGAAGTTCCTTTAGCATTTGTTGTAGAGCTGGTTTGGTGGTGCTGAATTCTCGTAGCTTTTGCTTGTCTGTAAAGCTTTTGATTTCTCCATCAAATCTAAATGAGATCCTTGCAGGGTAGAGTAATCTTGGTTGTAGATTCTTCCCTTTCATCACTTTAAGTACATCAGGCCACTCCCTTCTGGCTTGTAGAGTTTCTGCTGAGAAATCAGCTGTTAACCTTATGGGAGTTCCCTTGTATGTTATTAGTCGTTTTTCCCTTGCTGCTTTCAATAATTTTTCTTTGTCTTTAATTTTTGCCACTTTGATTACTATGTGTCTCGGCATGTTTCTCCTTGGGTTTATCCTGTATGGGACTCTCTGCGCTTCCTGGACTTGGGTGGCTATTTCCTTTCCCATGTTAGGGAAGTTTTCGACTATAATCTCTTCAAATATTTTCTCTGGTCCTTTCTCTCTCTCTTCTCCTTCTGGGACCCCTATAATGCGAATGTTGTTGCATTTAATGTTGTCCCAGAGGTCTCTTAGGCTGTCTTCATTTCCTTTCATTCTTTTTTCTTTAGTCTGTTCCGCAGCAGTGAATTCCACCATTCTGTCTTCCAGGTCACTTATCCGTTCTTCTGCCTCAGTTATTCTGCTATTGATTCTTTCTAGTGTAGTTTTCATTTCAGTTATTGTATTGGTCATCTCTGTTTGTTTGTTCTTTAATTCTTCTAGGTCTTTGTTAGTCATTTCTTGCATCTTCTCAATCTTTGCCTCCATTCTTATTCCGAGGTCCTGGATCATCTTCACTATCATTATTCTGAATTCTTTTTCTGCAAGATTGCCTATCTCCACTTCATTTAGTTGTTTTTCTGGGTTTTTTTCTTGTTCCTTCATCTGGTACATAGCCCTCTGCCTTTTCATCTTGTCTATCTTTCTGTAACTGTGGTTTTTGGTCCACAGGCTGCAGGAATGTAGTTTTTCTTGCTTCTGCTGTCTGCCCTCTAGTGGTTGAGGCTATCCCAAAGCAATCTTGAGAACGAAAAATGGAGCTGGAAGAATCAGGCTCCCTGATTTCAGACTATACTACAAAGCTACAGTAATCAAGACAGTTTGGTACTGGCACAAAAACAGAAACATAGATCAATGGAACAGGATAGAAAGCCCAGAGATAAACCCTCGCACATATGGTCACCTTATCTTTGATAAAGGAACCAAGCATATACAGTGGAGAAAAGACAGCCTCTTCAATAAGTGGTGCTGGGAAAACTGGACAGGTACATGTAAAAGTATGAATTTAGAACACTCCCTAACACCATACACAAAAATAAACTCAAAATGGCAGATTAACCAAGATGGCGGAGTACGAGGACATACTCTCACTCCCTCTTGTGAGAGCACCAGAATCACAACTGGCTGCTGGACAATCATCGACAGGAAGACATTGGACTTCACCAAGGAGGATACCGCACGTCCAAGGACAGAGGAGAAGCCACAGTGAGACGGTAGGAGGGGCGCAATCAGAGTAAAATCAAATCCCATAACTGCTGCGTGGGTGACTCACAGACTGGCGAACACTTATACCACAGAAGTACACCCACTGGAGTGAAGGTTCTGAGCCCCACATCATGCTTCCCAACCTGGGGGTCCGGCAACGGGAGGAGGAATTCCTAGAGAATCAGACTTTGAAGCCTAGTGGGAATTGATTGCAGGACTTCTACAGGACTGGGGGAAACAGAGACCCCACTCTTGGAGGGCACACACAAAGTAGTGTGTGCATTGGGACCCAGGGGAAGGAGCAGTGACCCTGGGGGAGACTGAACCAGACCTACCTGCTGGTGTTGGGGGGGTCTCCTGCAGAGGCAGGGGGTGGCTCTCTTTCACCGTGGGGACAAGGACACTGGCAGCAGAGGTTCTGGGAAGTTCTCCTTGGCGTGAGCCCTCCCAGAGTCTGCCATTAACCCCACCAAAGAGCCCAGGTAGGCTCCAGTTTGGGGTTGCCTCAGGCAAAACCATCAACAGAGAGGGAACCCAGCCCCACCCATCAACAGTCAAGTGGATTAAAGTTTTACGGAGCTCTGACCACCACAGCAACAGTCAGCTCTACCCACCACCAGAGCCTCCCATCAAGCCTCTTAGATAGCCTCAACCAACAGAGGGCAGACAGCAGAAGCAAGAAAAACTACAATCCTCCAGCCTGTGGACCAAATACCACAGTTACAGAAAGATAGACAATATGAAAAGGCAGAGGGCTATATACCAGACGAAGGAACAAGAAAAAACCCCAGAAAAACAACTAAATGAAGTGGAGATAGGCAACCTTGCAGAAAAAGAATTCAGAATAATGATAGTGAAGATGATCCAGGACCTTGGAATAAGAATGGAGGCAAAGATTGAGAAGATGCAAGAAATGATTAACAAAGACCTAGAAGAATTAAAGAACAAACAAACAGAGTTGACCAATACAATAACTGAAATGAAAACTACACTAGAAGGAATCAATAGCAGAATAACTGAGGCAGAAGAACGGATAAGTGACCTGGAAGACAGAATGGTGGAATTCAGTGCTGCGGAACAGACTAAAGAAAAAAGAATGAAAGGAAATGAAGACAGCCTAAGAGACCTCTGGGACAACATTAAATGCAACAACATTCGCATTATAGGGGTCCCAGAAGGAGAAGAGAGAGAGAAAGGACCAGAGAAAATATTTGAAGAGATTATAGTCGAAAACTTCCCTAACATGGGAAGGGAAATAGCCACCCAAGTCCAGGAAGCGCAGAGAGTCCCATACAGGATAAACCCAAGGAGAAACATGCCGAGACACATAGTAATCAAAGTGGCAAAAATTAAAGACAAAGAAAAATTATTGAAAGCAGCAAGGGAAGAACGACTAATAACATACAAGGGAACTCCCATAAGGTTAACAGCTGATTTCTCAGCAGAAACTCTACAAGCCAGAAGGGAGTGCCATGATGTATTTAAAGTGATGAAAGGGAAGAACCTACAACCAAGATTACTCTACCCAGCAAGGATCTCATTTAGATTTGATGGAGAAATCAAAAGCTGTACAGACAAGCAAAAGCTACGAGAATTCAGCACCACCAAACCAGCTCTACAACAAATGCTAAAGGAACTTCTCTAAGTGGGAAACACAAGAGAAGAAAAGGACCTACAAAAACAAACCCAAAACAATTAAGAAAATGGTCATAGGAACATACATATTGATAATTACCTTAAACGTGAATGGATTAAATGCTCCAACCAAAAGACACAGGCTTGCTGAATGGATACAAAAGAAAGACCCATATATATGCTGTCTACAAGAGACCCACTTTAGACCTAGGGACACATACAGACTGAAAGTGAGGGGATGGAAAAAGATATTCCATGCAAATGGAAATCAAAAGAAAGCTGGAGTAGCTATACTCATATCAGATAAAATGGACTTTAAAATAAAGAATGTTACAAGAGACAAGGAAGGACACTACATAATGATCAAGGGATCAATCTAAGAAGAATATATCACAATCATAAATATATATGCA
The DNA here is from genome assembly GCF_028021215.1 of Eschrichtius robustus. NCBI lineage: Eukaryota > Metazoa > Chordata > Mammalia > Artiodactyla > Eschrichtiidae > Eschrichtius > Eschrichtius robustus. Next base: position 139,984,166 of record NC_090828.1, on the reverse strand, counting down.
CCCAACATAGGAGCACCTCAATACATAAGGCAACTGCTAACAGCTATAAAACAGGAAATCGACAGTAACACAATAATAGTGGGGGACTGTAACACCTCACTTACACTAATGGACAGATCATCCAAAATGAAAATAAATAAGGAAACAGAAGCTTTAAAGGACACAATAGACCAGTTAGATTTAATTGATATATATAGGACATTCCATCCAAAAACAGCAGATTACACGTTCTTCTCAAGTGCGCACGGAACATTCTCCAGGATAGATCACATCTTGGGTCACAAATCAAGCCTCAGTAAATTTAAGAAAATTGAAATCATATCAAGCATCTTTTCTGACCACAACGCTGTGAGATTAGAAATGAATTACAGGGAAAAAAACGTAAAAAAGACAAACACATGGAGGCTAAACAATACGTTACTAAATAACCAAGAGATCACTGAAGAAATCAGAGAGCAAATCAAAAAATACCTAGAGACAAATGACAATGAAAACACGACGACCCAAAACCTATGGGATGCAGCAAAAGCAGTTCTAAGAGGGAAGTTTATAGCTATACAAGCCTATCTCAAGAAACAAGAAAAATCTCAAGTAAACAATCTAACCTTACACCTAAAGAAACTAGAGAAAGAAGAACAAACAAAACCCAAAGTTAGCAGAAGGAAAGAAACCATCAAGATCAGAGCAGAAATAAATGACATAGAAACAAAGCAAACAATAGCAAAGATCAACAAAACTAAAAGTTGGTTCTCTGAGAAGATAAACAAAATTGATAAGCCATTAGCCAGACTCATCAAGAAAAAGAGGGAGAGGACTCAAATCAATAAAATCAGAAATGAAAAAGGAGAAGTTACAACAGACACCGCAGAAATACAAAGCATCCTAAGAGACTACTACAAGCAACTTTATGCCAATAAAATGGACAACCTGGAAGAAATGGACAAATTTTTAGAAAGGTATAACCTTCCAAGACTGAACCAGGAAGAAACAGAAAATATGAACAGACCAATCACAAGTAATGAAATTGAAACTGTGATTAAAAATCTTCCAACAAACAAAAGTCCAGGACCAGATGGCTTCACAGCTGAATTCTATCAAACATTTAGAGAAGAGCTAACACCTATCCTTCTCAAACTCTTCCAAAAAATTGCAGAGGAAGGAACACTCCCAAACTCATTCTATGAGGCCACCATCACCCTGATACCAAAACCAGACAAAGACACTACAAAAAAAGAAAATTACAGACCAATATCAGTGATGAATATAGATGCAAAAATCCTCAACAAAACACTAGCAAACAGAATCCAACAACACATTAAAAGGATCATACACCATGATCAAGTGGGATTTATCCCAGGGATGCAAGGATTCTTCAATATACGCAAATCAATCAATGTGATACACCATATTAACAAATTGAAGAATAAAAACCATATGATCATCTCAATAGATGCAGAAAAAGCTTTTGACAAAATTCAACACCCATTTATGCTAAAAACTCTCCAGAAATTGGGCACAGAGGGAACCTACCTCAACATAATAAAGGCCATGTATGACAAACCCACAGCAAACATCATTCTCAATGGTGAAAAACTGAAAGCATTTCCTCTAAGATCAGGAACGAGACAAGGATATCCACTCTCACCACTATTATTCAACATAGTTTTGGAAGTCCTAGCCATGGCAATCAGAGAAGAAAAAGAAATAAAAGGAATACAAATTGGAAAAGAAGAAGTAAAACTGTCACTGTTTGCAGATGACATGATACTATATATAGAGAATCCTAAAACCGCCACCAGAAAACTGCTAGAGCTAATTAATGAATATGGTAAGTTTGCAGGATACAGAATTAATGCACAGAAATCTCTTGCATTCCTATACACTAATGATGGAAAATCTGAAAGAGAAATTATGGAAACACTCCCATTTACCATTGCAACAAAAAGAATAAAATATCTAGGAATAAACCTACCTAGGGAGACAAAAGACCTGAATGCAGAAAACTATAAGACACTGATGAAAGAAATTAAATAGGATACCAACAGATGGAGAGATATACCATGTTCTTGGATTGGAAGAATCAACATTGTGAAAATGACTATACTACCCAAAGCAATCTATAGATTCAATTCAATCCCTATCAAATTACCAATGCCATTTTTTATGGAGCTAGAACAAATCATCTTAAAATTTGTATGGAGACACAAAAGACCCCGAATAGCCAAAGCAGTCTTGAGGGAAAAAAACGAAGCTGGGTGAATCAGACTCCCTGACTTCAGGCTATACTACAAAACCACAGTAATCAAGACAATATGGTACTGGTACAAAAACAGAAGCATAGATCAATGGAACAAGATAGAAAGCCCAGAGATAAACCCACGCACCTATGGTCAACTAATCTATGACAAAGGAGGCAAAGATATACAATGGAGAAAAGACAGTCTCTTCAATAAGTGGTGCTGGGAAAACTGGACAGCTACATGTGAAAGAATGAAATTAGAATACTCCCTAACACCGTACACAAAAATAAACTCAAAGTGGATTAAAGACCTAAATGTAAGACTGGACACTATAAAACTCTTGAGGAAAATATAGGAAGAACACTTTTTTTTTCTTTTTTTTTAAATAAATTTATTTATTTATTTATTTATTTATTTTTGAGTGTGTTGGGTCTTCGTTTCTGTGCGAGGGTTTTCTCCAGTTGTGGCAAGCGGGGGCCGCTCTTCATCATGGTGTGCGGGTCTCTCACCGCCGCGGCCTCTCTTGCTGTGGAGCACAGGCTCCAGACGCGCAGGCTCAGTAGTTGTGGCTCACGGGCCCAGCTGCTCCATGGCATGTGGGATCCTCCCAGACCACGGCTCGAACTCATGTCCCCCGCATTGGCAGACAGACTCTCAACCACTGCGCCACCAGGGAAGCCCAAGAACACTCTTTGACATAAATCACAGCAAGATCTTTTTTGATCCACCTCCTAGAGTAATGGAAATAAAAACAAAAATAAACAAATGGGACCTAATGAAACTTCAAAGCTTTTGCTCAGCAAAGGAAACCATAAACAAGACGAAAAGACAACCCTCAGAATGGGAGAAAATATTTGCCAACGAATCAACGGACAAAGGATTAATCTCCAAAATATATAAACAGCTCATGCAGCTCAATATTAAAGAAACAAACACCCCATTCCAAAAATGGGCAGAAGACCTAAATAGACATTTCTCCAAAGAAGACATACAGACGGCCACAAAGCACATGAAAAGATGCTCAACATCACTAATTATTAGAGAAATGCAAATCAAAACTACAATGAGGTATCACGTCACACCAGTTAGAATGGGCATCATCAGAAAATCTACAAACAACAAATGCTGGAGAGGGTGTGGAGGAAAGGGAACCCTCTTGCACTGTTGGTGGGAATGTAAATTGATACAGCCACTATGGAGAACAATATGGAGGTTCCTTAAAAAACTAAAAATAGAATTACCATATGACCCAGCAATCCCACTACTGGGCATTTACCCAGAGAAAACCATAATTCAAAAAGACACATGCACCCGAATGTTCATTGCAGCACTATTTACAATAGCCAGGTCATGGAAGCAACCGGAATGCCCATCAACAGACTAATGGATAAAGAAGAAGTGGTACATATATACAATGGAATATTACTCAGCCATAAAAAGGAACGAAATTGAGTCATTTGTTGAGACATGGATGGATCTAGAGACTGTCATACAGAGTGAAGTAAGTCAGAAAGAGAAAAACACATATCGTATATTAATGCATGTATGTGGAACCTAGAAAAATGGTACAGATGAGCCGGTTTGCAGGGCAGAAGTTGAGACACAGATGTAGAGAACGGACATGTGGACACCAAGGGGGGAAAACTGCGGTGATGTGGGGATGGTGGTGTGCTGAATTGGGTGATTGGGATTGACATGTATACACTGATGTGTATAAAACTGATGCCTAATAAGAACATGCAGTATAAAACAAACAAACAAAACAACTAATAATAAACTTTCATTGGATTATTTGTATGGAAATATGTTAATATAAATGTTTCAGACACTAAAAAACAAAAAAAAACTCAAAATGGTTTAAAGACCTAAATGTAAAGCCAGACCCTATCAAACTCTTAAAGGAAAACATAGGCAGAACACTCTATGACATAAATCACAGCAAGGTCCTTTTTGACCCAAGTCCTAGAGTAATGGAAATAAAAACACAAATAAACAAATGGGACCTAATGAAACTTAAAAGCTTTTGCACAGCAAAGGAAACCATAAACAAGACCAAAAGACAACCATCAGAATGGGAGAACATATTTGCAAATGAAGCAACTGACAAAGGATTAATCTCCAAGATTTACAAGCAGCTCATGCAGCTCAATAACAAAAAAACAAACAACCCAATCCAAAAATGGGCAGAATACCTAAATAGACATTTCTCCAAAGAAGGTATACAGATTGCCAACAGACAGATGAAAAAATGCTCAACATCATTAATCATTAGAGAAATGCAAATCAAAACTACAATGAGATATCTCACACCGGTCAGAATGGCCATCATCAAAAAATCTAGAAACAATAAATGCTGGAGAGGGTGTGGAGAAAAGGGAACACTCTTGCACTGTTGGTGGGAATGTAAATTGATACAGCCACTATGGAGAACAGTATGGAGGTTCCTTAAAAAACTAAAAATAGAACTACCATACGATCCAGCAATCCCACTACTGTGCATATACCCTGAGAAAACCATAATTCAAAAAGAGTCATGTACCAAAATGTTCATTGCAGCTCTATTTACAATAGCCAGGATATGGAAGCAACCTAAGTGTCCATCATTGGATGAATGGATAAAGAAGATGTGGCACATATATACAATGGAATATTACTCAGCCATAAAAAGAAGCAAAATTGAGTTATTTGTTGTGAGGTGGATGGAGTTAGAGTCTGTCATACAGAGTGAAGTAAGTCAGAAAGAGAAAAACAAATACAGTATACTAACACATATATATGGAAACTAAGGAAAAAAAAAAAAGGTCATGAAGAACCTAGTGGCAAGACGGGAATAAAGACACAGACCTACTAGAGAATGGACTTGAGGATATGAGGAGGGGGAAGGGTGAGATGTGACAAAGAGAGAGAGTGGCATGGACATATATACACTACCAAAAGTAAAATAGATAGCTAGTGGGAAGCAACCGCATAGCACAGGGAGATGAGCTCTGTGCTTTGTGACCACATAGAGGTGTGGGATAAGGAGGCCGGGAGGGAGGGAGATGCAAGAGGGAAGAGATATGGGAACATATGTATATGTATAACTGATTCACTTTGTTATAAAGCAGAAACTAACACACCATTTTAAAGCAATTATACTCCAATAGAGATGTTAAAAACAAAACAAAACAAAACAAAAAACAAAAAAAACTTTACTACTTTTCTTCTACTAATGATGGAAGAGCAGAGGGCAATTTCTGTAACAGTGCAACTTGGGAGAACTCGTAACTTGTCTGGAAAAGAAAGTGGCTTTAGGATTGTTAAAGGAAGTTCTAGAAGTGTATGAATTCCATTTCCAAATGAAAATGTAAAATATTAGTGTCGTGTGAGGCCAAAACTGGCACAGATGTGGATGAAACCGTCAGAATTGTAGTGGAATTTCCCTATTCTAATCTTCATTAGTATAGCACCGCTGTACTGAAAAGGAAGCCAGGGAAGACTGTCTGGTCATCTGTTAATACTTCTTCTTCATTTCTACCGATTGCATCTATGGAAAGAGCAAAGAGGTTTGGCAAGTTATCATGTGATCTGAAGATTTGACAAGTGTGCTGGGGCCAGAGACGAGTAGAGCCTGGGGGTCCCTGGTTTAAGGTTGGGGCAACATAGCTTTGTGAAGGAGATGAAAAAAGGAGTTTCCTGCTGAGAGGCGTTTACTGCAAAGAGCTGCTTATGACAAGAGGAGCAGACACAGCCCTGCTATGCCAAGGGAAACAAACTTCCTTAAGTTATGTCAGTCTTTAGAGTGTATTTTAGCCAACGTCATTCAGATAACTTTTGTCTGCTAGGCCAGGAGCGACTAGAATTGTTGGCGAAGGTCCTCCAGCAGCCCTTCGACTTGGAGGCAAACCACCAGTTGGACAAGGTACGTTTCAGATGAAACAGAAGGGTAGACGGCCAACTAGCATCCTCTCGGAAATACTAAAAAGCCTATGGTCTCCTAGATGACTCTCTCCTAGACTGAGATTTCACAGTCTCAGGAATCTGCACCTGGAGCGAAACGGTGCCATCAAGACTAGCGTCCTGTCCGCGCGCCCCGTCTGGATGCACGGTGCACGACGGGAATGCAGCAGCTACGTGAACGGTGGACAAGGCCGGCTCTTGCTCTGCTGCCGTGCGCAGCTGTGGAGGGTGACAAGCAGCTGTGGAGAGTGACAGGCTGAGCCCAGTGTCTCTGAAACCATCCCAGACAAAGGAGAGCAGGAAAATGGGGGTGGTCACTCTCTCGTGTGTGGCAAGGATGCGGTGCTGAGTGAGAGTCCCTGGCCCTTCCGCTGAGGGGAAGGTGTGACAAGTGGATCAGCGTCTTTCCTCAGGCCCCAGAGCTTTCCGCTGCTCAATTCCGCCTCCCCCACCCTCAAACACACACACACACACACACACAAACACACACACACTTCACAGGGCTGTTGGGCAACAGCCCTAGCACAACCTGAGAGCCTTCATGGTATTCAGACTCCATTACCTTTAGTTTTGAGGACAGAGGGAGGGCCAAAAAGAGCTGAGCAAAGCTTTCCCCTGGAAGCTGAGGAGGTGTTTAAGGGTTCTGGGTGGCAGATCACCAGTGTGCTGAGTGCCAGGTCCTGGGGACAGAGGTTCTCGAAGGAATGTGCTTCTTTGTGTCCTGGAGACCTGCAGACCCTTGTGGGATGTGGAACCCATCCGTGGGAGGGGCCCTTCTTGCCTGAGTCTCAGGATGATTCTAGGTGCAGAAACCTACACCCTCTACCTTGTATTTTGCCGTGGAGTTGGACGGTGTTTCTAGACACTCACGCCAGGATACCAGGTTCTGCCAATTCTAGGATCTAAATAGGTCCTGCACCATCCCCTCTCTCCATCTCCCCTCTACTGCCTTCGTTCAGGCTCTCACCATCTCTGTCCTGGCTTGGCCTCTAACGACCCTGCTGGCCTCTACCCTGGCCCCTGCTCAGCTGGTTTCCATGCTGCTTATAGGGCCATCCTCCTAAAAAGGCAACTGATCACCTTCTCCCTTTAGTGGAGTCCTGGCAGGGCTCCTCCTGGCCTGGACGATAACATAACATGAAAGTACTGACAAACTGTTTCCTTCCTCCGGGCCTGATCTTTTACAAACTCCCCACTGAAAAGGGGGTAAAAGTCCGCGTGTCTTTCCAAAGTTGAAGATTGGACACGACTGGCCAATTCCTAGCTCCATCACTTGGGAAACTTACTGAATCTTCTGTCAGGAAAACAAAGACATCTTCCTTCGTGGTGCGGTTGTCAGCAGCAGTTTTCTAAGCCAGCCCGACCGTGTCAGAAAGATGTGTCCCTCCACCTGTCGAAGACTTGATGAAAGAGAGTCTCTCTGGTAGAAATACCTGAAGCTCAATGACTTCACTGCTGTCTCCCTTTCTGTGGCACAAGCCCATCCCTGGATGAGCCCTGTCTTCGCATTGGCATGACTTGGCACCATGGTCCAGAGATCGTGGAAGTTCATGTGCCCCCGAAGAGATCCTTGCTCCCGGGGGGCGGGGTGGGGCGGCGGGGGGCTGTGGACCCCGGGCATCTAGCACCCATCTTCTCCATGTTCTTCTGAACTTTGCTCTTCCTCTTTTCTCCTGAGAGCTCGCCTGATCGTTCGTGGGGAAATTAAATCCCAGCTGGCAAAAGCCAAATGATCTTCCCAACACACGAGAAACGGATAGGCACAAGCCCGCATCCGTCTTATTTTTCTATGCCTAAGAATTTCTAAGAATTCTCATCCTCCTTTAGCACCGCCCGCCCCCCCACCATAGTATAGTTACTTTTTCAGATTGCCTCTCTTTGCTCAAACCCAACAGAAGAGATGTTAGGTTTTGACACTTCTCTGAGTCTTTGTTTTCTTAGTAGGGCTCCCCGTGTAGCGTAAAACTTAGAAGAAATACATGCGTAAGCTTCTCTCCTTGTGAATCTAACATATGGAAGATCATTTAAAAATCCGAAGGAGGCAAACTAGGGTTCAGGCACCCAAAGTGGAGATGTGTGGCCAGTGGGAACAGGGTTTCAGATGCCTTTCTGTTTGAGTTCTTGGGGCTGGAGTCATCCTAAAATGGACCCAAGGCGGAGAGACGAAGGTGTGTGTGTGTGTGGGGTTGGGGGGTGGATAACATTTTCTTTCATTAAAGGGCTAAGAAGTGGCTGAAGCAGGCAACATCTCTACTGCTTAGACCAAGAAACAGTACATGTGTGAGACAGGGACCAGACCGAGAGACTTAGGTTTTTGGGTGCGCCGTGAGTGAAGGAAGAATCTAAACAGACTTAGGGTTTGGGGTGGTCCACCGTGTTTGTCTCCATAGGCTTCTCAGGCCCGAATGCCCTAATCTGGCGATCGTGGCGGCATCCTCCTACCTCCAGATGCAGGGAGTGCACCTTTCACCTGAGAGATTGATTTCTCGCTTTCAGGGAGACACAAAGGAGAATTCCAGTGTCCCTCGGACAAAGGTGGCCGCTTCTTTAGGTCACCTTCGCTCAAAATCATCAATGTGCCACGGAGGTCCATTTTGGGGTGGCCGACCCTGGGCCCAACACCCTTCTCATTGAGAACAGGAATGGTCAGAACGGTATTAAAGTCAAGGGCGCCACCAGCTGGTTTCAAAAACCTATCTGCCAGCAGCTGTTAGCTGTCACCTCGTACTTTCCAAGTCCCCTCCACATACTGTCCTTCCAGCCCCCCTACTGCCCTCCCCCCCTCACGCCGCAACTTCGCCATCGTTGCCAATCCCAACCAATCCTCGTTTAACAAGCACCCTTACTGCTTGCCGGTTTCAAATCCTAATTCTTGGCACACAATTTATGTAACCTTTGCTGGGGTTCGTGTGTGTGTGTGTGTGTGTGTGTGTGTGTGTGTGTGTTTTGGTGGGGTTTCTGTTTGTGTGTGTGTTTGCTTTTGGTTTTGCTTTGTTTTTTTTCTTCGATAAACTCGCCCCATTTGGGAGTCGGATGGAACACGATGCAAATGCTTCTTGGATCGGTGTCTCCTGATAAGCCTGAGGTCCTAACAAACCCCAAAGAAACTCATTTTGGGGCCTCAGCCAGGTCCCCTTTCTTGGAATTCTGGGTTCACAAATCTGTCTCGTGTCCATGGAATTCTCAGGTCCAGCCATTGACCCTAAGGACGGGGAGGGAAGGTTTTGTCCCGGTGACATCTTCCTTCCTTGCCCGCATCCTCGGGTTCCGGATGCTTTGGTGTGCTGACGTGCCCTCAGCTCCACCCCCCCCACCCCCCCGTTTTTGGGAACTCTGTGAACAGGGGTGGTGTTTTTCACAGCCAAACACACTCTCACCGTAAGACCCGGCCCTCGGGGGACTCCTTGGTATGAATGGACCCGAGGCGGGGAGTCGAACGGCTGAGGTCCACGCAGAAACCTGCACGCGGACCTTGACGGCGGCGGCTTTATTCCTCACTGCCAAGAATTCTCTCGGAGGTGATCGAGACATGTCTTTCAGGAGGTGAATGGACATATAGCCTGGGGACGAGCCATAGGTAACATTCTTTCTCAGAAAGGAAAAACCATGGACAGGGTGAACAGATGAGCGGGGTGGTGGTGGATGGTGGATGGTGGATGAATAGGCGGAGTGCAGGGGACGTTTAAGGCAGGGAAACTCTCCAAAGGTAGGATCCTGATGAGATGAAAACAAACGTTTTGAATAGGGCACTACCTGAGATTGGGTGAACCGAAGGGACCTCTATGGGCCCCTCACCCTCCTCCCCACCATGAAAGGGCCCCAAACAAGCCTGCTTTTTTTACCCCAGTTTAAAACCCTTTCTAAAGCCAGAAGGCAAAAACGACCATGAGAAATCTGACCAGCCATTGCTTGGGACAACAGTGAGGCCAATGAATCCAGTGAAAAGTTGACAGAGGGGCCTGGGTCCCTTGGCTCGACACCCTTCACTGAGAAGCCAAAGCCTTTTACACAGAGATGAGTTTTTACACCCTTAGGTTTCTTTGGCCAGTGCAACGTTCATGAAACACGCTAAAGGAAAATGATCGATCGATGTGTTTGTTGTCTGCCTGAGCCCACACGATAGGAAATAGAAACCGGGGGTGGGGGTGGTGGTGCTGATGTTCGGGGTCTAATGGGAGAAATCTTGGAGGGTTTTTGCCCTTAGGGTGCCTTGGTCTGGGGTTGACTTGTGTGCGCTGAGAAAGAGGGCCGTTATTGAAGGCCCTGTGCAGATTTTTGACACCATGATCCATGGAACCCTGAAGTTCTGGAACCTAGAAATCTCTTGGTCTGCATTTGAGTTGGAAATCTTCTCCTTGACAGAAAGAAGCACATAGAAGCAGCAGCAGCAGCAGCAGAAGAAGAAGAAGAAAAAGAAGAAGAAGAAGGAGAAAAAGGAGAAAAAGAAGAAGAAATGGAATTGCATGAGCAGATCAGCTTTTCGGTGTCAGCAAGGCACCGGCCCAGTTCTCTGGGGGAACTGTCTTGATCTTGCACATCTCTACAACATCCAAAATGTGAACACAGCCTGCAATGGCCTGAGACTAAGGCCAGTGGACTGGATGAGGTAGAACCTGAAACCAAAGGGAAGGGAAAAAAAAAAAAACAAATAAAACGTGGGGGGAGGGGGAAGTGGTCTTCTTAAGAATACAAACTGCTGGAAGGGCTCCCTCACCCAAACACTAATTCGCAGCCTCCTTCAGGACAAACACAAATCTTAACAGTCCTTCCCCACAAATAATAAAAAGCCTTAGCCATCGGAGCAAATAAACTTCACCTATTCCAACGGTTCTTTATAAATAAGCAAGTGAGCGAATTTTCGATTGTACTACCAGCTGCATGGCTGACTAAAAATTTTAAAATGAAAGCTATGAAATATCTGGTCATGTCGATCTCTAGGTATGTATGTATGTACGCATGAGACAGACCTACAGACATTTTGGAAAAGGACTGAGGAATGGCCTAGGGCAAAACAGGCCTTGCAAGCTAAAGAACAGAGGCCCTGGGGGCCTGAGTCTCACACACACGCGCGCACACACACACACACACACACAAGGCTCGCAGGAGTAAAAGATTAACTTTACCTCTGTTGACACCCACGACTATACCTAGTTGTCACAAGACAAGAAGCTCAACTATACATTTAATCCTTATCTGTTCCTGTGCTTTCCTGCAGAAAATTCTCATGCACTTCTTTCCTCTCGTGGAAGCACTTGCTATTCCCCATAGGTAACCACCGTGGAACCAGCTGCTGCTGATCCAAGAATTTGGAGGATTTCTGGTAATGATCAGTGATCCCGAGACAAACTCTCCCTTCCGTGATCAAAGCAACTCGGGGAGCTGTCTCTCTCCCCCACCCCCACCCCACACACTGCCTTCTCCCTTGTGTACAAGCTATCTCTTTTAATAAAAAAGTTTTGCTTTGCTAGCCTTAAAGTCTTGCGGAAGCGATCTTCATTTCTATGGTACTGCTGTGCAAGAATCTGGAAAGGGCCCGGTAACAGGTATGTCTGTAGCTCCCTTCTAGAGCTGGCCTGTTTCTACATATGGATCCAAGTGCCACAATTAACTTGTGAAAGAGCTCTCTTGAACTGGCTTAGAAGGAAGCACTCCCGAATTCAGTCTACTAGAAAGGGACCCAAAGGTTTTTGCAAGTTCACGTGATCTAGGATGAACCCTTCAGTCGAGAATAGCCAAGGTCAAGGTATGGGTTTTATGAAACTAGGCATGTCTTTAGCATGATCAGCATACGAGGTCAACCTTTTCTTCTATCTACGTTGACCCCAAATCCAGTAAGTTCACGGGAGTGAACCAAATTCGTCAGCAAGAAAAAAAGCTTGGGGGTGATGGCTGACTTCGTCTAAAGCCTCAGGAAATGTTCACGGGTCAGCTCATCGTCATGGGGTTTAGAACAAGTGATTTCTATAGCTCTAGGTAGAGGAACTCCTTAAGAAAGGTTATGTTTTGTGGTATGTCTACTTAAAAACAGTTTCTCCCAAATCTTTTGGGCCACTTTAGAAACTTTAGAGTTGGCATAAGTGGAATGATGGGGAATTCGTGGAACGTCTAGATCATTTCCAAAGATAACCTATGGAAACGTTCATGGCTCAACAAGTCTCAGTGCACCTACTTCTGTCTCCTTATTACAGAAAGACTAAAGATGTTTAGATGTATGAGTCCACACCTCTGGCATCACTTTGGGGAAAAAAAATTTAAAAAAGTGATGCTGTGTGAAAATGTATGCTTCTAGACATGATGAAATGGAATCATCCATTTGCGGGTCCAGAAACACTGGTGTCACAAAACCCGTTCACCATGGCTTCCTAGTTCCTGTTCATGACCGATTCAGGTTTCTAAGGGTTCTGAATTCTGATTGTCTTTTTCTTGTTTTCCTCTCCATTCTTGTCTCAAAGAACTTTATGTTCCAAAAATACTTTTTACCTACCAAATCATAGATTGTCCATTTGTTACAAAAACTTTTAGGTTGAGAGTTTTTCACTTTCTTTCTTTCTTTCTTTCTTTCTTTCTTTCTTTCTTTCTTTCTTTCTTTCTTTCTTTCTTTCGTTCTTTTTCTTTCTTTCTTTCTTTCTTTCTTTCTTTCTTTCTTTCTTTCTTTCTTTCTTTCTTTCTTTCTTTCTTTCTTTCTTTCTTCCTTCCTTCCTTCCTTCCTTCCTTTCTCTCTCTCTCTCTTTTTTTTCTTTTTTTCTTTTATTCCCCAAGTCTGTGCGTTATGTTTCTTTCACTTTGTTCTGTTCCTAGGTACTAGGGATTTCTTTTTAATTCCATTAGCTTAAATAAGGGGCTTTGCATATTTTGGCAAAAGCACCAGAAATGTATTTTCTCATTAAGTGTCGGAATGTTGTTTGCCGGTGATGAGGCTCTCCTTCTGCCAGATGACTGACGATTGGATGGAGGAAAAAAGTACACATGAGTATGTTCACGAACACTTACTGACGTTTCAGAGGACCTTAAATTAAAAACATAGACCCCTAGCCTCCCCCCTCCCCGCCCTGTAAAATTCATCTGAAGTGGAGAGAAAACCTTGCTAAAAATCATTTTGTTTTTTGCTCGATAAACATGGTGCATGGATTTCCTAGCAGAAACTTAAGTGAGGTGCATGTTCATCATTCAGCAGAATTCTAATTTTCTAGTTCTAAGGAAAACTGCTAAAACAAATGAGGAAAACACCTTCCCATGCAATTCTTAGGGAAAGCTCCCACCAAATTTAATGAAAGGAAACTTGGTTTGGAAACAAACGAGTCTTCATTTGGGAATCTTTGGTAGAAATGAGGGGAGAGAGAGAGAGAGAAAGGTCTCACTTTCCATAGTTCCAGTGTGCACACATTTCAATGACTATGTGAAATCGCACCAAGAGCCTAACTACTTGTTTCAAATGTCAATTTCTACAATTGATGAACGGTAGTTGCATGAAGTCCAAAGTTTGCTGCTGCCTGTTCAGTCTGCAATGACTCCACAAATAACAAACGTGTGTGCCCCGTGTCCAGTGACCGATCCTCTTTCAGAGCCTGTTGGTGATTGCCTGGTGTGTATGTGTCTGTTTTCCAGGTCACACGCAGTGTGTCGTTGTGTTGTCCCCCGCCCCGGTGTCCCCCATCCCTGGAAAATAAAAAGAATTGCCAGAGAACGACGAAAGTGCGGCTAAGAAACCCAAAATGATGACACTGGAAGTCCACTTGGATGGGGTTAGGAGACACCTGAGCATGCCTAGGACAACACTGCCACCGTGTGAGAGACCAGCGCAAGGAGAGCTGAAGAATACAAAGGAGAAAAAGGAGGAGGAGAAGGGGGAGAGGGAGGGAGAGGGAGAGGAGGACAGGCTGAAGATGTCTCCAGGCGATGACATTGGTGAAAATGTTCCCATTCAGAAAAGCACTTCGAGAGATAGTTCAGGACCCAGAGAGCACAAAGGGATATCGTGTTGGAGGCTGATCTTCAGTCAGGGGAATAACAAACAAACAAACAAAACATAGGACTGTTTATCCAGATGTAGAAAAGATACCACGCCAAGGAGGCAAGCACTGTTGAAAACTGCTGTTCCTAGGATTTTACAAAATGAATCAGATGCTTTCATGTCGATGCTTTCCATGACAGTCTACTAAATAAATCGTAGTTTGGCTCTTTATATGTTCTCTACCTTTTAAATGGTGAGTGAATAAGAGAGTTTTTAAATGTTTTGATACGATTTTTGAATGTCGTGGGACAACGGTATTTTTCCCCATGGATGAACAAGATTGTTTTTTTGAGCTTCAGCTTTCATGGTCATTTTAGGGTCCTGAACTGCCCTGTCAAGTGAGCCCTGTATGTCGTTGTGTCCCTTTAGAAGGGTTGGTGCTTGATGACATCATGATATTGAAATCTTGATTGTTGACTTACAAAACCACTGTTGGGAGTTTGTTTGTTGTCTTAATATCCCTTACCTATTGCACTCACGTGACTGTCCACTCTTTGTCTCACTTCTCTCTCTCTCTCTCTCTCATTTGTTTTTTTTTCTTCAAGCCAATCCATCTTTTTCCTCCTCCTCCTTCACTTTTCTCTCCCTCCCCCCCACTTTTAAAATTCAAGTCTAACTGACTGACAATCCTATATTAGTTTTCAGGTGTATACCATAACGAGTCGAGTAGATATATATTTTTTTTAATTAATTAATTTATTTATTTATTTTTGGCTGTGTTGGGTCTTCGTTTCTGTGTGAGGGCTTTCTCCAGTTGCGGTGAGTGGGGGCCACTCTTCATCGCGGTGCGCGGGCCTCTCACTGTCGCGGCCTCTCTTGTTGCGGAGCACAGGCTCCAGACGCGAAGGCTCAGTAGTTGTGGCTCACGGGCCCAGTTGCTCCGCGGCATGTGGGATCTTCCCAGACCAGGGCTCGAACCCGTGTCCCCCGCATTGGCAGGCAGATTCCCAACCGCTGCGCCACCAGGGAAGCCCTCGAGTAGATATTTTTACACGTGACACAGCCATCACCACGATAAGTCTACTTACTGTCTGTCACCATTCGATGCCACTGTCCCTATCTACTACCCAGTGAAACAACAGCCAAGGGAACGGACTTGGCGGAATCAGCAGGAAAAGAAGACCCTGTTGAGCTTGACTTTAGTCTGGCGCGATGAAGAGACTTGAGAATAAGTGGGAGGTCCCTGGCGCCCACCCCGTCCCGCGAGGGGGTGGGGTGTTGTCCGCTGGCCTTGCGGGTCGCTGGTGAAATACCACTATTCTGTATTTTCACTGACCCGGTGAGATGGGGGAATGAGTCCCAAGGGGCTCTCGCTTCTGGCGCCATGCGCCCGTCGGTCCGCGAGCCAGCCGGGCGCGACCTGCTCTGGGAAGAGTGAAAAGTGGGGAGTTTGGGGCGGTACACCTGTCAAATGGTAATGCAGGTGTCCTAAGGCGGGCTCAGGGAGGACAGAAACCCCCGTAGGGCAGAAGGGCAAAAGCTCGCCTGATCTTGATTTTCAGTATGTATACAGACCGTGAAAGCGGAGCCTCAGGATCCTTCTGACCTTCGGGGTTTTAAGCAGGAGGTGTCAGAAAAGTTACCACAGGGATAACTGGCTTGTGGGGGCCAAGTGTTCATAGCGATGTCGCTTTTTGATCCTTTGATATTGGCTCTTCCTATCATTATGAAGCAGAATTTACCAAGCGTTGGATTGTTCACCCACTAGTAGGGATCATGAGCTGGGTTTAGACTATTGTGAGACAGGTTAGTTTTACCCTACTGATGTGTTGCCATGGTAATCCTGTTCAGTACGAGAAGAACCGCAGGTACAGACATTTGTTGTATGTGCTTGGCTGAGGAGCCAATGGTGTAAAGATACCATCCGTGGGATTAAGTCAGAATCCCGCCCAGGTGGAACAGTATGGCAGCACCGTGGGAGCCTCGGTTGGCCTTGGAGAGCTGGTCCCCCGCTGTCCCCAGTGGTGGGCTGCCGCCTGTGTCCCCTGTGGCATGGTGCGCCCCGTGTGCATTGTTACTGGTGTCCGGTGCAGAGAGCCCTTTGTCCTGGGACATGGGGTGCGGGCAGAAAGGTGGCCGCCCTCTCGCCCATCACGCACTGTATGTTTGTGTGGAATCTAGTGCTAAACCATTCATAGAGGACCTTTCTGGGTCGGAGTTTCGTACATAGCTGAGCAGCTCCCCCGCTGCGATCTATTGAAAGTCAGCCCTCGACACAAGGCAGTGGTTGGGCCCAGTGGGCTCTGTCCATTTCTTCCTCCCTCTCCGGACTCCCCACCCACACCCCGCAAGTGGGGTCCTCGGCCCACCCTCGGCGGCTGCACACCATCCGCGCGACGGGAGCAGCAGTGTGTCTCGTCGTGCATGTCCCCGGACCGCCCGTGCCAGTCGGTCAGGGGAGGGGCTTGTCCTGCCAGAGGAAAAGGGGGATGAGAGGGAAGGGGGAGCCTCTTGCAGCACCCCCCCGTCCTCGGCCCGCTGTGCCTCCTCCTCACCCCGCCATGGGCCTCGTCCACGGGCTGGGACGGGTAAAGGGGGGAGGGTGCGGACCAAGAGGAGGGGGATGTTGCAAGGCGGCCCCATGGGCTCCTTTCCGGGGGCGTGCGTGGCTGGAGGGGCGGCAGCACGCGCGTGCCGCCAACGCCCCGGCTCCTCCGCCACCCCCGGCGCGGGGGATGGGCCGTGGTTCCCTGCCGCTCGCTGCCCTTGCCCTCTTCTCTGCGGTGTGGGTCGACCGGGTCGACCAGTTCTCCCTGCGGACTCGGGCCCAAGGGCCCCAGCTGCCTGCTCGTGTCCTGAACATTAGTGTGCCGAGTTCGTCTATTAAGATTAAACAATTTTAAATATTACCGTATTTTTATTCGTCTCACTGGTGGATGTTTCTTCGTTGCGGCGGCAGCGAGGGGAAAACAACAAGAACAACAAAAGGAAATTCTAGTTCTCGATGTACTTGCGCCGGCTGAGGCCACCCTGCTGTCTGAAAGTCTTGGGGCCCAGAGTAGGCCACCCCCAAATATGCCTCCGTTGCATAGGGATTGTTTGGAATTAGAGTGACAACACAAGAGGGACACTCTGACCCTCCTTCCTTCTCCTCTCTGAAAGCAGGAAGAAAATCTCTCACATGAAAGGTGGTGGGAATGGGCGGGAGGTGTAGATATCATGACGAACTGCTTTCATGTCTCATGAAATGTTCACGAACCATCTAAGTAGGATTGCTCATAACAAATAGAGAACATAGATGTCGATGAGATGACATAGATGTCGATGAGATGATGAGAATGTTTAGGGGAACTTTTCCCACAACGACTGTTTTCCATAGGCCGACATCAAGACTTTCCAAAGTCTCTAGGCTTAGAGGTTGGCTGAGTGCCATAAAAGGATGGAAATTCAGTGAATGTCTACATCGTCTCCAAATAAGATAAAATACTGAAACATTCATGGTTCCACAAATCTAAGGGTTTCCTTGCTTCGGATCTTTTAGGGCAGAGAGACTGAGCATGTTTTGTTCCATGCCTAGATAGATCTTGTGCTTTAGGGAAAGATTGTACTAGGTAGGAGCCTAGACTTCTACAAAGTATTCCATATTCACACTGTTCACCATGGTTGGCTTCCTTACTTTCACCGAGGGAAAAAAAAAAGACAAATGTCCAAGCATGAGGCAGTCTAAAGAAGGAACTTGTGTGGTCCAAGCTACCCAATATAGATGTTGCCATAATTTAATTTAATACTTCAATTATTAAAAATAAAAAAACTCAATGGAAAAAAAAAACAAAGATCCCCTAACGTGAGTGAAATAGAGAGAGAGAGGGAAAATAGGACAGATTGTTAATTCTTTTCTTTTCCAGAAACAAGATACAAGGAAAAACAAAAGCAAACAAACAACACCCAATATATTTTTATTTTTAAAGATGGACATCATTTGGTAAGTTGTACCCCTTTCAGCAGGATGGAATCACTTATATTGTTCTCTCTACCTGATCATTCCAGAATTCGGAAACTCTCAGTGAAGCTTCTTATTTCCTTGGCAATAGAGTTATTTGCATATGTTACTTGGAGGCCAAAATTATATTTCCATAAAACAGGGATACACACTTGTGGATATGAGATTCTGGTGTTACTCGTTTTACTTAGAGGGTTGTTCTTAACCTGAAAACTGGACTGGATCTTGAAGTTTTTCGAGTTGCCTCCAATAACTGGCTACAACTCTCTCCATGAACGTTTCCCATTTTCTCCCACTCGTTTGACTTGGCATCACTGAGAACTAAAACGGCCCTTTGCCTGAAGCCCTGCAAAAGGAAGCTAGAGGACTTGATGAAAACTTTAGAGAAGTGACCACAACAGCTCCTACGGAAACCATCCTTGTGCCTGTTTCTGTGAGAGCCACTCGAAAGTTGAACCAAACACCCGACGATATCATCAGAGGCATTTCAAACTGCTAAAGTTGCTTCAACCCTGACATCTAGAAATCTCCTTGACTGACCCACCCCCTGCCCAGCCCCAACTGGTTTATAATCTGCTCCAATGATGAACCTTTGCGTTTCCTTGGTTTCCATAGAAGTGCCTGTTAGGAAATACCTGATTGGTTGCATCACAGGCCTAGATTTGGGGGCCCATCGACATCATCACCTCCTGACAGGAGATAATATAACTGTTTCACTGAACTGACCTGTTCTCAGAACTAAGAAACTGTTTCCATGAAATGGAGGCCCCCAGTCACCTATTTTCTCCGTCTCTCTCCCTCTCCCTCCCTCCCTCCCTCGTCCTCTCTCTCTCTCTCTCTCTCTCTCTCTCACACACACACACAGAATCAACAGCTCAGCTTTTAATACGTTCCAGGGAAGTTTCAGAAGGGAACTGTTGGGGTCCAGAGGAGGACGCCCCAAAATGTGCCTCCATGCCCTATTGATTATTTTGAATTCAAGTTTATTTATTTATTTTGACTTAAGAACCGGCCAGCGCAAGAGGGACACTCTGGCCCTCCTTTCTGTCCTCCCGCGGAGGAAGATCTCAAGTGAAGACATCTGCTTCCACGCATGTCCATGATTCTCAAATGGTTTAGCGGGGTTTCCTGGATTAGGAAAAGGAGGGGACTCCTCTTGCCTGAGATGAGGCGAGTTTCTCACACATCCTCCCCCTATCCCTCCCGCCCTCCCTCCTTCCCTCCCTGCAGTTTGGAGGGGGCAGCCTAAGGGTGGGGAAATTGGGGAAGAAAAAAAAGCCATTCAATAAAGAGAAGCCCGAGGCAAAGTCAAAGACTCCGACTTGACCGGAGAGCTTTCTGCATTTGAATGAAGCGATTGAACGAGGCCCTGCCGAATGAATTGTCCGGACCTCCCCCCCGCCCCAATGTCAGTCCAGGTGACTTGGGAAGGAGGCTGGGGTGGGGATGAGGTGGGGCGGGACCAACGGACCACAGCCGCGACCAGCTTGCCTGCCTGCCTGCCTGCCGAGCTGAGGTATGAGGGCTGCGGGCCACGCTGGCTCCTGCAACTTAGTCCCTTCCAGGAAACATCTGTGATGACTACTTGGCAGTGTATGATCAAAGCTGAACTCTCTTGGCCTATTTCAGAAAAAGGCCTGAGTCTCAGCTACGACAGATTCTCTGGATATCTTGGCACAGGGACTGACCCGCACCCTCCCATCCTGTCAGATCCTTTGTACACACACCTCCACTGGAAGGGTTCTTTGGCCTCGTCCAGAAAACGAACAAGCAAAAACAAACACACAAACAGACTGAAATGATGTGTTGGTATCCTCTCACACAACTGAGGGCAGGAAGCAAAGGCAGGTTCTCAGCCGCAGGGGGACTGGGAACCGGAACGAGGTCGGTCAGCGGCTCCAGCCCAGCTCCACCCCATCCCCATCCCAGCCCCACCCCCGTCTCTCCCAGGCCTCGTGGGCCTCCTTTCTCCGCCTCTCTCTGCGTCCCTCGTCTCCACCTCCCCTCTCTACGGGCCCAGGGCAGGGATGGCTGTCCCAGCCCAGGTTCTCATATTTCACTTGTGAAACTTCTCCAGGCTGAGAGACCAGCTTGCTGTCCTGCTGCTTCATGTCCATCTCTATCAGCCATGCCCAAAAGGCACGTGAAGTCATGGACAGCAAATAGCAAACCCAGAGTTCTGTGTGCGTGTGTGTGTGTGTGGTGGTGGTGTGTGTGTCAATTTTCCAGGAAGGGTGAGGGAACAAAGGGAGGGCTGGGTGAAGGAATCCTGGGCATCTCTCATCGAACACCCAGCAGAGCACCATTTATTTCCATCTCTATGTCTGAAAGACACTTGGTCCTCATTTTAGCAACTTGATGGTGATTCCCCTTCTAAATACATGACAAAACCTATGAAGTACTGGACTTATTGAATCTGTAACAGCTAACATGGTCCAAAGAGTTTTCAATCCATGGCAGGAAAAGAGATGATCTTGAACATAAAACTGCCAAGAATTCCTATAGATGGAGTTATCGTAGACCCTTTATCAACAACAACAACAGAGGGAGCAGTGGGTGAGTTTTCCACTTCTTAAAAGAAGGAGGCCACATTCTTAGGCAGGTTGACTTGCCTGGACAGTTTCCTCAGGTGACTAGTCCTGAGGGCACCATCGAGGTGATGCACTAAACACACAGGAGGAGACCTCGAATGAGCTGCCCGGGAACTGGGGGCATTATTCTGGCAGTGGCAATGGCTGTCCTTAGCTTTAGGGTGACACACAGGCCTAGTGGCACCAGGCAAACCATTCCCTCCCCTTCCTCCCTCTCTCTTGGGGCTCACTGAAGGGAGGGGCCCAGGGCCCAGCAGGAAAGACTTTCTGGTGGTATGTGTCATGGGTGCTCCCATTTTACAAACTTGAATGGGATAGGTAGTCACAGTCATCCCATGTTTTACCTCAAGCTGGAGAAGCAGAAAATATCCTCTAAAAGCCTACCTTCATGGTGTCTCAGTGTTCAGGGCTCTTCCTTTTCAGGGATCTTGTGTTCTGTAGGGATAATTCACGTGCTGGGGCAGTAGGTTCCCAGTATCATTTTAAGAAATGGATTACATGATCTCTTCCTTTTAAAAAGATAAAGATTATTTGGAAATGTTATTAATATTGAACACATGATGATATCCTCTCTGATCTATAAACTAGTGTTGACTGTTGAACAACCAACATGGGGGGTTAGGGGCGACCCCACACACTGTGAAAATCCATGGATAACTTCACAGTCAGGGCTCTGTATCTGCACTTCCACCTCTGGGGACTCAGCAACCACAGATCCTGCAGTGTGATAGTGCACATCTGTGGAAAACATCCACCCATGAGTCTCTCACACACAAGCACAGATCTCAACTTTGTTGTTCAAGGGTCAGCGGTGTTTGAATATTCTTAGAAGTGATGACTGCTGTCTGATGAAATAAATAAATAAATCTATGACACTTCACTTTGTGTTTCCTAGTCACAAAATATTTGGAATTTTGGCTCACTAGATGTTTAGCTTGGTCCTTAAAGGACAGTGTCAGTCTGGTAGAAATTAAATTTTCTGAAAATAATGGAAGTAAAATAGTCCAGGACACTTATGCTAAACATTAAAATAATTGTTATTCTTTATTTTATAGGATAAGTGGGATTTGGAAGAAAATCTTCTTGTGAAAAACAGGGTACTACTTTTCCCTGACTCATAATTGAAGAGCAAAAGGCATTTTCTGGAACCAACTTGGGAGAACTTCTAACTTGTGTGGAAAAGAAAGCAGCTGTAAGATTGTTCAATGAAGTTGTGAAAGTGTATAAATTCCATTTCCAAATGAAAATTTAAAATATGAGTGTTCTTTGAGGCAAAAACTGTCACAGATTTGTAGGAAACCATCAGACTTGGAGTGGAATTTCCCTATTCTAGTCTTCCTTAGTGTAGTCACGCCTATGCAGGTCTAACAGCATTAGCATTTGTAGCATGAAACAGTGGCCATTTTACATGTATCTCTGTCATTATTTTTGAAATGATGCATCCCTCTCACTGGACACTAAACTCTAAAAGGGCAGAAGCGTGTCTATTTTTTTCTGCTTTCTGTTATTTCTGCAACCTATGCCTGACACAAAGTCGAGGATAAGTCCATATTTGTTGAATGAACAAATACATAAATAGGATAAATGAGAATACACAATGAGCGTCTGTGTTTCGAAGCTTTTAAAATTCCCATCTCTCTTATTATTTAACCTCGAATGTATCCTGGGCTGGCAAAATGATGATCACAGAAAGAGATGAAATATCTTCTTTCGTCCTCAGTGTGAGAGTTGATGACAGTGAACAACAGAGCCTTCCCTTAGGAAAAGAAAAACATTGATTTATATTTTTGAGAAACAATGTTTGACTGTGTTTCTGAATTTTCTAAACATAGTGTAGCATTTTGGCAAAGAGTTTAAATTGGGAATGTGGGGTGGGTGGGTGGTGGGACCCAGGTTCAAAGATCCTGCTGAGCGTTATGGAGATGGATAACGATGACGACAATGATGACGATGGACGTTTCCTGCTGGTTGTCGCTGCTCACAAGTTTCCATCTCCAAACCCGCAGTCACGCTCCTGTTCGAACTGCTCCCCTCCAGGGACTAGCGTTAGACTCTAGATGACACGTGACCACGCTTATCCCTGGGTTAGACCGTTGAATCACATCTTCATGTTTTACCTTCAGCTCCCACCAAGTGTACATCTTGCTGCTTCTAGAAGTGTCACAGGTGTGGTACTCCAAGGACAATAGTGCTTCGAGGACAAAGGACGACCCTACCTGAAAGTTTCAGAGTTACACTCTGAAACCCTACCAGCCCTCCTCACCATGTTTCCATGGTTATGGATTCCTGAGCCCACCTGGGCAATGCTCACCTGGGCAACGGGACCTGTCCCAAATAAGGAAAGGCATCTGCCCCATCCCACTCCCACACTATAGAAGAAAGGTATATGTGTCTCGACCAATCAGTAAACGAAATTTTCACCTCAGACCATTCCTTTGTTTTCTAGCTATAAAAACTGATCGATAGCACGTGTTCAGGCTCGACTCTCCCAGACTACTAGGAAGTCGGCCCTCTGTTCTGGCAGCGACCCTTCCCTCTAATAAATTCTATCTTCTTTACATTCTGCCTCATGTCTGGAAATTCTTTTCCAACCCACGTTCGGAGCACGACATTAGGGAAGAAGATATCGAACTCCATATTAGATCTGTTTCTTTTACTTTAAACTTTGTATTCTATTGCTTTTGCTTCAAGTTAAGAATGTTGTATAGCCTGAAATACACAATTCTCAATCTGACCTTTAAGGGTATAACACGTTTACATTCAAATAGAGGTAACAAATTTGCAGAACAGAGCAAATTTTATTCCAAGATTTGTCTTGTTGGAGGTTTATAGGAATGTCGTGACCTGACCTGTGTGGACACCAAGAAGTTTGCAACAACCAGCCATGCTCCTCCCTCACCTGGCCTTTAAAAATGCTTTCCTGAAACCGTTCGGGGTTTGGGGGGCGGGCATGACCCTCCCTGCTAAACCTTGCAGTAACTTTCCCTGCCCCAAACTCTGAGGCTTCGGGTTATTTGGCCTCACTGTGCTTCAGGCACCTCAACTTGCATTAGGTAACAGCAGTGCTTATGGAGAAAAGATCTCTGACTACTTTCATGGGATCTGCATTGCTGGCAAGTTAAACTTAAAACATAAAAATAAATACCTTAGAACAAATGCTACTTCAAAGTTTGTAACCTAATAAGATTCCTAAATGACTCTGGTTCAGCACTCACTTGACTTGGCTATGTTTTTGTACTTTCTGACCAAAATGATCTATCTGGATATGCCATCCGATAGAAGCTAAAATAAATTCACTTTTGATGCCACCCGGTAGAAGCTAAAATAAATTCACTTTTGATGTGTGTGTGAATACTATTCATACAGAGCGTGGGGACACCAGTGACCTCTTGTGGATAAAGAAAAATGGTGAAATAAAATGTAGGACACATATAAAGTATAGAAAGATAAATGAGGATTCCTTCATTCTCGGGGTCCAGGGCTGGGAACAACAGAACATTTTTTTCCTAAACTCATCGCAGAGGGCTGGCTCCTTACCCCACCCTCCAGTGATGCAAGGACATGCACAGTTAAAAAGGCCGGCAGGAATGTGGTGCCACAGAGGAAGGAGGACCATCCTTTACAGTGTGGATTTAGAGTGAAGGCTACTTGAAGTGACTAGGAACTTGGTAGAGTGAGCGGCCCATAAAAGGATAAAAGAGATGGTCCCCCAACACTTGCAGGGCCTGGGCAGGAGCATGAATTGAAGCTCATGTCCCCATGTCTACATCATGACATTAGTTCATCTCTGTTAAATAGGATGTGTTTGTTTTATTCTCCTATCTTGACAAACACACGTCTTTATATGTGTCTATATACCGTACAACTACGGTTTGTGTATGACAGCAAAACATCACCAGGGACTTAATTATTACAGAGATCTGGGGTTCTGCTTGGCTGGCAATGCTTGTGTGAATAATACAGTCATATATATATGATTATGTATATCTTATATACATTTATATATAATTATGTTTAATACGATATCTTTATTGATTTCATTTTTCAGAGGACTAATTATGCTGTTAGCCTCATGATTTTCACATAGGATTTCTGTGTGTGTCATATTGGCAGGACAGTGTAGTCAGTCTGTGTCATGGAAGCAGAGACATCACGGAAGTCACAGGAATGAAGACCCTGTTCCAGGAACTGGACCTTCCAGAAGACTGGGAGCAGCTGTGCAGGGCTGGGCTGCAGAGGAGGGAAGGGAGGGAAGGCTATGACTCCCAGTCCTTTGAGCACCTGGCATGGATCGACCTGTCAGCACTCGCAGGGAAACGTGGCCACCAATGCGGGGCCACAGGGGAGCCATGGAGAGACTTGCAGGAAGCTGCAGGTATCACTTGGCGGATCTGCTGCTGGGTGGCCAGGGGTGGCCTGGGTCACTGTCGTCCAGAGGGCACCCCCTGGGAATACCAGCCAGATGCAGGGCAGAGGAGGGCATGGGCAGCCTTCCACCTTGCACCTCTGCACCCTTCTGTCACCACGTGGGATGGTGACAACCTGCAAAGAGTCGTGGCTCTGGCTTCACTTCCAATGTCTACATTCCACCCATGTTTCTCTTTGCACCAGATCTACCCTGGGGTCACACGGGGGAGGGCGAGTCTCAGAAATGTGGTTCCCAGGCTGCCCGCATGGAGGTCCAGGAGCCTTCAGACACAGCCATGCCAAGTGAAACACACTTCTTGAGTTAGGTCAATCTTTAGATTGTGTTTTAGTTCTTTTCATTTGAAAAACTTTTGTTTGCTAGGCCAGGAGCATCTAGAATTGCTGGTCAAACTCTTCAAGCAGCCCTTTGACTTGGAGGCCAACAACAAGTTTAACATGGTATGTTTAAGATGAAATAGAATTGCAGATGGCCAACTAGCATCCTCTTGGAAATATTGCAAAGCCTATTGTCTCATAGATGACTATCTCCTAGACTGAGATTTCACCATTTCAGGAATCTGCCCCTGGAGTGACATGGTGATGTCAAGACTAGTGTCCTGTCCTTGAGCCCAGTCTGGATGCACGTGGACAGGAATGGAGCAGCTACTTGAAAGTTTGACTCTGCTGCCACGTGCAGCTGTGGAGAGTGACAAGCAGCTGTGGAGAGTGACAAGCTGAGTCCAGTGTCTCTGAAACCATGCCAGACAAAGAGGAGCAGGAAAATGGGTGCAGGCACTCGTGGCCAGGATACCATGCTGAGTGAGAGTCCCTGGCCCTCCCGCTGAGTGGAAGGTGTGACAAGTGCATCAACATCTTTCCCCCAGACCCAGACTTCCCCTGCTCAACACCCTCCCCATCCCCAACACACACACTTCACATCACTGTTGGGCAACAGCCCTAGCACAACCCGAGAGCCTTCATGGTATTCAGACACCATTAATTTTTGTTTTGTGGACAGAGGGAGGGCCAAGAAGAGCTGAGCAAAGCATTTCTCTGGAACCTGAGTAGGTGTTGAAGGGTTATGGGTGGCAGGTCACCAGTGTGCTGAGTGCCAGGTTCCGGGGGGCAGAGTTTCTTTAAGGAGTGTATTCCTTTGTGTCTTGGTTACCAGCAGACCCTTCTGGAATGTGGAGCCCATGGGAGGGGCCCTTCTTGCCT
This sequence comes from Eschrichtius robustus, assembly GCF_028021215.1. Lineage (NCBI taxonomy): Eukaryota > Metazoa > Chordata > Mammalia > Artiodactyla > Eschrichtiidae > Eschrichtius > Eschrichtius robustus. The sequence continues at coordinate 139,957,820 of NC_090828.1, read as the reverse complement.
GAGTCTCAGGATGATTCTAGGTGCAGAAACCTACACCCTCTACCTTGTATTTTGCCGTGGAGTTGGACGGTGTTTCTAGACACTCACGCCAGGATACCAGGTTCTGCCAATTCTAGGACCTAAATAGGTCCTGTTCCATCCCCTCTCTCCATCTCCCCTCTACTGCCTTCGTTCAGGCTCTCACCATCCTGGCTGGGCCTCTAATGACCCTGCTGGCCTCTACATTGACCCCTGCTTGGTTGGTTTCCATGCTTCGTATAGAGCCATCTTCTTAAAAGGCAGCTGATTACCTTATTCCTTTAGTGGACTCCTGGCATGGCTCCTCCTGGCTCGGATGATAACATGAAACTACTGACAATGCCAGCTCTTGCTCTGCTGCCGTGCACAGCTGTGGAGAATCACGAGCTGAGTCCAGTGTCTCTGAAAACATCCCAGACAAAGAGAAGCAGGAAAATGTGTGTGGGCACTCGTGGCCAGGATCCTGTGCTGAGTGAGAGTCCCTGCCCCTCCTGCTGAGAGGAGGGTGTGACAAGTGGATCAACGTCTTTTCTCACAGCTCAGAGCTTTCACTGCTCAACACCCCCACTTCACAACGCTGTTTGGCACCAGCCTTAGCACAACCGAGATCCTTCATTGTATTCAGACACAATTACCTTTTGTTTTGGGGACAGAGGACCAAAAAGAGCTGAGAAAAGCATTTTCCTGGAACCTAAGTAGGTGTTTAGGTTTTCGGCTGCAGGTCACCAGTCTGCTGAGTGCCATGTCCTGGGGGCAGAGTTTCTTTAAGGTATATATTTCTTTGTGCATAGGCACTTCTAGAATGTGGAGCCCATGGGAGGGACCCTTCTTGGCTGGATCTCAGGAGGAGTCTAGGTGCAGAAACCTACACCCTCTACCTTGTATTTTGCCATGGAGTTTGAATGTGTTTCTAAAGAATCACACCAGGATACCAGGTTCTGCCAATTCTACTACCTAAATATTTCCTGATCCATCCCCACTCTCCACCCTGACGTCTACTGCCTTAGTTCAGGCTCTCACCATCTCTGTCCTGGTTGGGCCTCTAATGACCCTGCTGGCCTCTACATTGGCCCCTGCTCAGTTGGTTTCCAGGCTGCTTATAGAGCAATCTTCCTAAAAGGCAACTGATCACCTTATTTGTTTAGTGGAGCCCTTGTATGGCTCCTCCTGGCCTGGCTGGTAAAATTAAAAGTAACTTACAAGCTGTGTTCTTCCTCCAAGCCTGATCTTTTACAAACTCCCCCATTTAAAAGGGGTAAAGTAAATATGTCATTCTAAAGTTTATGATTGAACACAACTGGCCACATCCTAGCTCTACCACTTGGGAAACTTGCTTAATCCTCTGTAAGCATGCTTACTCTTCAATAAAACAAAGAAAATAATGCTTCATTGTGCAGTTGTCAGAAGCGCATAAAGCTCTTGACACAGTGCTGAGAGCATAGTTGATATGTAATCATTGGTGGCCATGAGCATTACTGTTATAATTTAGACCCTGCACCATTTGTGTTCTACAAACATGCCCATGCAGACATGCAGAAAATATATGTCCATCCCTCTCAGCTCACTGCACACACCCGGGTTGAGCTGAGTGAACAACTGTGCCGCCAAATTGGCCAGGCTATTTCATGCCTGTCTCACCCATTTTGCTCCGTCTGCTTGGAATCATCTTCCCCTCTCGTCTGCGACATGTTCTCTCCTCTGTTAGACTAGTTTAGGCTCCCCAGGCACAATTAGCATCTTTCTTCCCTTCCAATAGTACTTGCCTTGTTGGAATAGTTATATTTTTATCTGCTTTGTCCCCTAAGTTGTCTGTAAGAACTATGTTCATCTTCGGATCGGCTAGGTCTTAGCTATGCCTAGTGTATAGGAAATTGTATTGACTGTTTGCTGAATGACTTACTGACTGCAGGCGACTTGTGGAAGTGTTGGAGCCATGAAGAGCTTGCAGTGGACAATCATCCTGTGGGCACACTCTCTGGTAACACATCTCTCTTCCTCCAGAGTATTCATGGGAATGCTTTTGTTGTAGTTTTAGCCAGAACCAAACCTGAGTGTGATATATTCCCTTAATTCATATGCAGTAGTTTTGATCCAAATTACATATATTTAAAAATAATGAATAATTAATTGTATAACCTCAGAAGGACTTTGAAAATAACGGTTTAAAATTGTCTACCCTTCCAAGAATTCTATTTCTGGGTATATATCCAAAGGAAATAAAACTAGAATCTCTGATAGATGTCTGTACTCCCATGTCCATTGCAGTGTTATTCACAGTAGTCAAGATATGGAAACAACCTAAGTGTTCATCAAGGGGTGAATGGATAAAGAAAAAATGAAATAGGTACTTCCCTGGTGGTCCAGTGGTGAAGACTCTGTGTTTCCAATGCAGAGGGCATGGGCTTGATCCCTGGTTGGGGAACTCAGGTCCCACATGCTGCACAGTGCAGCCAAAAAAAAAAAGACATGAGATAGAGATAGATTGATAGGTATAGATAGATAGGTAGATATAGATATAGAGATAGATGTATAATTCAGCCACAAGAAAGAAGACAATCCTGCCATTGTGACAACATGTATGTCCCTTAGGGAATTATGCCAAATGATACAAGTCAGGTAGAGAAAGAAAAATACTGTATAATATCACTTACATGTATGCGGGATCTAAAAAAGTCAAACCCATAGGAACAGAATAGAATGGCTGTTACCCGGGGTTGGGGGAGGGGGAAATGGGGAGATGCTGATCAAAGGGTAGAAACCTCCCCTTATAAGGTAAATTTGTCCTGCATAACTAATGCAGAGCATAGTGATTATAAATAATAATACTATAATATGTACTTGAAAGTTGCTAAGAGAGTCAATGTTGATAATTCCCTTCACACAAAAATATGATAATTATGGCATGTGATAAAGGTATTAGCTAATGTTCTGGTGGTAAGCATTTTGCAATATGTAAGTGTAAAAAATCAACATTTTGTACACCTTAAACTTACGGATCTTAAAGGTCAATTATATTTCAATAAACCTGGAAACATTTAAAAAATAAAATCATCTAGCCTTTATTATCTGTCAAACAATAATCGGTATTGAGGCTGCAAAGAACATAGAGCTTTATTTCGGGGTCTTAGGAATTGCAATTCGGGGGACAGATGTTTGGGTAAAATCAAGAATGTTCCAGGGAAAAGAGTCAGGGGCTTAAAAAGGTGAACCCCACAAGGTTGTAAAGTCACCTGATAGGAATTACGATTGGCTCTGATGCAAGAAAGGAAATATTTGTTCTTAAGGGATAGGCTGTCACAATTTTTTAGGGAAATGGAAGAGTCTGACAGGTATCTCGAATTTCTGGAACACTGTGCAGACATTCTGGAGCTTGTGTAAGTGCTCGAACTTTACTTTCTGTCCAGGCTGAGATGTGCAGCTCCCTTTCCTCAGCGGCCTTTCTACTCAATTTTAGGGAGCTCTCTTAGCAATGCTGACTTCGTTTGGATTTTTCTTTCACATATCATACCCTTTTGCATTTAGAGAGTTCACTAATAATTTTACAAAGAAATCTGGTTTATGTTTTTAAAGGCTATTAACATTAGACATCTTCATTGTCTGTTGAGTGGCTTCTAGACCTATAAAACCACCATAGTGATAAATTCAGAATCTCTATTGGCACAGGAAAAGGATGTGTAGGGCAGATGACCCCACAGTGCAGTTTAGTTGGGAAGCCTAGAGAGATGATGGTGTATTTTGTGTCCACTGATAACTTCAGGTTCACATGTGTGAGATGATGAAAACAGAGTGGAACCTTCAAAATATAATGGACAGTATTTTCTTTGGACAATACTACCTACGAAAATAATTTTACAGATAAATTTAAATATAGCACATTTGGGGTTTTTTTATTATGGTCTTTTTTCCAGATGCTGAAGATGACCTTAAAGTAAATGCCAGTGGTGTCAGGCTTTTGTTGAAAAGACTCAGTGCTTTTTAACAGTTGCCAGCAATGCAGCTACTCCTCCATTGGAGTTGAAACTGAGAATTTTTCTTATAGCTAATTAACTCTTTTTCAGAAAATCTATCAGGAAAGGTCTCAATAATTTTCTTTCTTGTATCCCTGAGAATATATTAGAGAATATTCAGTGCCCTTCTCAAAGCCAGAGACTGGGATAATTGAAGAGCTATTGGAGATAATGCCTCTGGTTAGATAGTACCTTTCCTGAAGAACAAGGTGCTCTCAAATTCTATGGAACATTAGCATGGATTAGATTTGTGTTAAGTGTAGCCTTAAATTTGTGTAAAGGTGGCTCTCCCTGTCCTTTATTATATACATTGTTAATAGTCTCAGAAGCAGAGACCATACTGAAATAAAGAGGCATTATTTGGGGTTTGTTAGGACTGCAGCCAGGAGAGGAGCAGAGCTGACTGACTCAGGCTCCTGGTCCTACTGCTCCTGTGGTCCTGAGTGGTCAAAGATGAGCCTGGAGGACAGGGAGCCCTGGATATCAGTGCAAGTGTTCAGACTCTTCTCTGCAGATTCAATATTCTTAAACAGAGGAGCAGTCTGATGAGACTTGTGGTTGAGAAGGACACACTCATAGCAGTGTGAGTAGTTTGAATCAGGGTAGACAGGAAGAAAAAAAAAGCAGGTGGGAATTTGCTAGAATATTATTGGTAAAAAATGATAAAGGACTAAATAAGTGAATTAAGTGATATTTTGAATGTATGATTTTTAAGAATTGTCTGTGGTTTTAGAACCCAGATCTGGGCTTTTCTCCCCAAAATTCCATCATTTTTTTCCTTCTTAATGAGTCATCTACAATGATAGTGGTTAATATGTATTGAGAAATTACTGATCCAGGCCCTATGATAATACCTCACATTCATGATCTCCTCTAATCTTCTCAGTAACCATCTGAATTAGATCATATCAGGACCATTTGACAGATGAGGAAATCCAGGCATGGAGAGGTTATAATGTGTCTATGTCACAGAGCAAAGAAGAATCAGAGCTTGGAACTGATCAAGTAGTCTATTGTGGCATAATAGCCTGGATAGCTATGGTTATTATATCAAGTACAATAGAAGTGAAGTAAAAATATCTCGAGAAATAAGACAACTTTACATTCCATACAGCTCTGTCCAGGTTAAACCCTGCCAACTCAGCAAAATGTATAACTCTACTTATCAAAAACGACCAGTGTGAAGAATGAATATTCATTCTTCTGTTTATCCATCTAGTAATTCTCCCCTAGGAGTCAGGAACACACCAGCACTGGGTGGTGTCATGTGGCCCCTTTCAGCTGACCACTTGCCCCATGTTAAGGAATTGAATTGAGTTCCCTGACCCTCTCGATTTTTCCTTCATTCCCCTGATCCTCTTTCTCTACTTCATGCCATCTTCACAAGCCCCTTACACTCATCGTGGTGATGCAGGTCAGTGCATGACCCAGTGTTTCTTGCTCTTGACCTCACCTCTACTGTTGATGCCTCTTTTTCTCCCCTTGGCTTGGTGCGCTTTTGAGAACTCTCAGCTAAACTTCCCCTAGAAACTCCTCCTCTCCTCTTTGTCCATATTGTCAACTCCCAACCCAGATTCTGTGGTAGATGTTAAGATGACATATATCAACGTGCCCTCAAAGAGCTTTCAATGCAGTGGGGACATGGGCCATATGGCTATCACTGCAAAGTCAAGGGAGTTGTGCACCACAGGAGAGGTAGAGGTAAAAGGTCATAGGAACACAGAACCAGCCCACATTAATTACCCATCAGAACAAATTTGGTTATGAATAAATGAAAACATGTGCTGTTTTTCTACAGCACAGAAATGCATGTGTGTGAAACTAGGTCAGTTATAATATTACATCTCTACTGCTCCTGCCAGGAAAGAAGCCTGATGCAGAGAAACTATGGCAGAGCAGTGGAAATGGTGATCATAATTAATGAGTTTAGTTTTTGTTTTAGTCAATTATTAAGCTAAGCAATAATTTCTACCCTTGCGATCTATATGATATCCATGAGTATGTAAAATAAATTTTCATATTCTCTTACTCTCAACCAAATAATCAGTATTCAAGAGAAGCAGGACGTCAAAATCTTTGTGATTCAGTCACCTGTCATCACAATGGGTTCCAGGGAAATGCCCACTCTGGGGAATCTGCCTAACTGAACAGAAGAGGCTCCAAGGCTCCTGTCTCCTCTCTGCCTTAAGGTCTGCATGAAAGGCCAACTAAACAGCTTCCTTGGCCCCTCTGCTTTAAGCCCACCATGGACCTTGTCCCCATATGTCCCAGTGCTGTGTGACAAGAACTGCACAGAGAGAGGAAGCTAAGGAGACAAGCCAGTCTCCTCAGAGCCCAAGACTGGCCTAAGCTGCCCACACAATTCTCTCTTTATGTGGGTCCCCTTCACAATCAGGCCAGGATTCTTAAGTGTAGGGACCCTCCTCAGCAGGAGGAGGCCCCTGGTGTCACCAAAGACCAGGGAAAACAAAAGATTGACAAGAGGAGCACCCAAAGGAGCAGGTTTAAATCCGTGAGGAGCTGATTACGGTTCTGTCTGCTGGATAGAAGAGGAGTACCACTGTTCTTGCCTTGATTTTCATCAAAGCTTCTCTTTTCTGGTTGTTGCATGGTGCCCATGGAGCCTTTAACTTTCTTTATGGTTAGACTGTGCCACTGATGTTTGCCTACTTTGAAGAAATCTATGAATTCTATATATGAAGATAGCAGCTGGATCAACTAGGTATCTCCACATTACATTAAAAAAAATCCAAAAGGGATGTATATGACCTTCCAAGGCCAATGCATTCACAGTGTAATCCCCAGCCCAACATCCATGTGTTGTCAGCCCCAGAGCCCCCAGCAGAGCTGAGTGTTGAATGGAAAGGAGTCTCACATGCTTGGTCCTGGTGGTGGCTATAGACAGAAACTATCAAGGGAAAATCACACCCGGAAGTAGAAGGCTCACCCTGAGCGGGGAACAGAAAGAGGAGGTCTCACATTTGGTGGGTCAGAGTATTAGCCATGAGAGAGTCAGAAGGAAAGGGCTTGGAAAGGGCCATTGGGCAGGGGGCAGTCTTAGGCCAGCACAGATGATGGAGAAGCAGGAGACCCCTTGAAAGGAGGTGATCTTTAGTGGTTTGTGGTAAAAGCACAGGATGCTGCTAAAGATGAAACTTGTGGAACCTAAATAGTCACAAGGATCCAGAAACAGACCAGGAAGAAAGAGAATACTGTGTATTGAGGAGCTTCACTTCACCAAGCCCACAGCAAAGGGTGTTTGGTAAATTAGAATCCAAGTCACCGCCCAAACACCACTCAGCCACCTCCTCACTTATAAGGCCAACAGATACCTAGGTGGGTAAGGCTGCATTTAAAGTCTAGGTGGGCAGCTCTAACATATCAGGCATCCAAGCAGCTAATACATGCTCTGAAAGAGCCAACAATGATCTGGTATTTGTTTCTGGATCTGTCTATAGCCAATGACACTTCTGGGTACTGTTGACCTTGGACTCATCTCTCTCATGTCCATTCCCCCATTGATAAAGTACAATTCACACAACTTCTCAGGTCAGCAATGACACTTGAAGTTTAAGCCACTCACAAAATTCTAAGAGACTCATGGAATTGAAATAAGAAATCACACCTGGTCATTAACCCTCATTGATTCCATTCCTGCTCTTACTGCTGCCATTACATGGGTCACACACGAGCCAGTTCATCTGCCTTAATCTGCACATGTGGGATGCAGGTCACCTTCAGCCCATGGAAAGTAGACATTTAATGGTGATTATACCAGATATTCCAAATTTTATCTCAGGCATTGGCCCAATTGGATTTTTTTTTTAATTCCAGAAAGGAAGTGGAGCAGGTGCAAAGAGGTGCCCACTCCACTTATTCCTGATTTTATTTCATTCTCCATAGTCTTTACCAAGACTTAAATCTAAATAAAGTTAAGACAGAGTACAGTACAGTGAAGTGAAAAAACAGTACATCCTCCCCATTGTCACATGACTGAGACACCTGCCAGTGGGCGAGTCTCATCCAAGGACAGGGGTTGGGGACTCCTTCAGTAACATCAGCCTCTTCTGAGTTAGATGGACGCCCTGTTTGCAGGGACCTGGTGGGTATTCTGCCATGTGAAGTAGGGTGAGTCCACTCAGGGCAACCCCAAAGGGCCTCAGCAGATTCCCAAGCACAAACGTAGATTCCACATGACACTTATCTCTGGAGCACCATGTAGGGCTTAGAGACTTCAGTTTAGTATTTAAAAAATAAAAATTATTCCCATTCTATCCTCCCCTGAGTAGACTTGTGTGCCCATCCAAATGCATCTGTCACTTAAGTGAACCCCCCCTTCTAAGGGGTTCAGAATAGAATCATTTCTTCATCCCACCATGCTCATCCCCAGTTTTCTTAACTTCTCAGCAGGATCTGCTTCCTTCCAGCACAGACACACCAACTTTCCTGTCTCGATCAAGAGAGCTCAGGCCTCAGCCATAAGTTCAGGCAGAAGTTCCCTCCAACAGAAACATTTCAGATGACCTGGCAGCCCCAGAAGATGAGCAGCTGTCATTAATGCAGTGAGAAACCCGTGGGCTCCCTCCCTGGCTAAACTTCCAGCCAAGCCTTCCTCCCCTGAGAGTCATTATCCAGCCTGTGAGCATCAGCTGATGTGAAGGGGAAGTGGGTGCTGTGGAGACCACTCCAGCCCATCGGTCTCGCAGGAGCTCTTGTTCTGGCTCTGGGTGTTCATTGCCAGCCATGGCTCTCTTTCCAGCCTTCATATGGATCCTAGGCTCTACTTCAGAGTATTTCCTCCAGATGAGTCCCAAGCCAGCACTGGGCCTCATTTGCCACTGCTGGACTTCCCTTCCCTTATGAAACTGGGTTCCATTCTTTTACAAAGTTTAAGTCCAAAAAGGATTTTTGAAATGACTTTCCATTCCCTTTTGTTCTCATTATCCCCCCTCCTACTCTGCTGGTGAGGGATGCTGTGTCTCCATGCTGATTCTGATTCCCCATCAGCAAACCCAGGTAGGGTCCCCTCATCCCTGAACCTATAAATACCTCCAAGATCAGCCCTCAGTTCACCCTCTTCTCCTCTCTCAGGCAGAATGAATCGTGTCTCTTCTTCTGGGACAGGGTGGTCTGTGTCATTCTCTGTTCTCTCCCTCCTATTCCTTGGCAGGGTATCACCACTTCTGTCAGAGGCTTCTCATTCTTATTTTCTAGGGCTTTGTCTTCATTCAGCAAATTTTATCTCTTTCAAATTAAAGGGATTGCACTTCAAAACAACCATCTGAGCTGGACTTAAAAAAGCCCATTTTGAAAATATAAAATAGCAGAACATCAGACGTTTTCTTTTTCCTTGCATTCCTGTGATAGCAACCTACTTTTCTTCAAGGCAACATGGAGGCAATTCCTCTTACTAACCAGAGGAAGGGCCATATTGAAGGAAATGCTAAAAACAAAAACGGAAAAAAAACTGCATATTTTAAAGTCTCCATTCGGAAATAGGAAGCACATGATCTCCCATCACAGTGAGAAAGTCTTTATTTAATGGCTGCCTTGGCCTCTTATTTCTGCAGGGCTTGCACCATGGGCTTGTCCTGACTCCCTTCCTCTACCCTGACTCAACCCATAGCTCAGGGCATGTGACCCATTTGTCTCTACTGATCTGAGAGGGCAGCCTTTGTCTACAGGTATCTCTGGATTGTTTGCTATCTGGTTATGGGCTGCTTCCATTCTGTTGTTGAAGAGAATTTTGCATTTCATTAACAATATATGTTCCTTTGGTCTCCTGGTGTGACAAAGTAGTGTTAGTGAACTCAGATTTCATTGTTTGTTGCTCAAGAATCCAATATTGAAAGACAAGTGTTGGGTAGAAGGAAAGATAGCTTTTTGAAAGAAGACAGCAATCCTGGGGAGAAGGTGGACTCATGTCCCAAAGAACCAACTACTCACAGCCCATCAGGGGACAAGAGCTTTTAAAGGGGAGTTTCAGGGGTGCACAGGTAGAGGGAGGAGCCTATGTGCCAAGCAGCACAGTCAGCCCTGACCATCATCTTGAAATTGATCATGCAGTGGTCTGATCAGCATCATCTTGCTGTTTTAAGTACAGTTAATCTTCAACTCCAGGGTCAGTTTGTTCTCATTTCCTTTAGGCCAGTTCTTGGATTTGTGTAAGATGGAGCAGCTTATGTCAAGGCTATAGTCTGGTTATCTTGTAGTTAACTTCTTCCACTTGGTGGGGGTTTCAGTATCTGCAAAACAGCTCAAAGGATATAGCTCAGAATATTATCCACAGCCCTTGAGGAGAAACTAAAGGTCCTTGACTTTGTTTAATGGCTAAACTATTACTGTTTTTTCTTGTTGGACTGTTTTCATTTGTTTCTTCATTTTCTCATTTCTCTGATTAAATTTATTCTTTGACTAAAGTTTTTCTACAGACAAGAGGCAGGTGGAGGACATGGGATGGGGTGGGGTCTGTCCTGGGAAGATCCCATAGGGCCCTGTTCTGTTACAGTAGTATGAATGTTTTCTTATTTAGAATTTGAAGACCTTGTCAGATCTGAAAGGAAAAATGTGAGGAAAAAAAATTCCTGGAAAAGTTTTCTTCCAGGAACCTTCAGAGAATATTATATTTCAAAGCTTCTTAGTGGAAACAAAATAAAATGCTGAGTCTGATATCTATCCCCTTTCTTTTTCAGAAAAGCAATCCCTTGAATACAGCTTTCCTCAGTTTTAGGTCCCTACTGACTAAAGTTTTCTTCTTCTGCAACTATAAATAGCCAGTAAAGAACTTTGGTCTTGATGTTACACTGTTTTTCTAACAGAGGATGGAATTGCTCTGTTTTTAGAAAAATCCCAGTATCATATCATATATATATATATATTCTCATAAAATGAAGTTGGTTACTGAAATTTCTTATTTTCAGTACCCATGTTTGACAAGACAGGATGGAAAGAAATAAAAATGACTTGAGCAGTGTAAAGCACACAACCTAGAATCATTATACCCTTTGCCATCCTTGCCTTTTCAGTGAACTTGAGAGTGAACTATGCCCTAGTCAGATTCTAGTAGTAACTTTTCTACTTAAGATTCAAAAGAACCAGAGGGGAAGGATATTATGTTTGCCAGGATAAAATACAACGTACAAATATTTTATTTCTGAATGAGAAATTTATTGAGGTTAAAGTCCTCTCTTCCTAGAAACTCTTTCCTAGCAGAGGTATTAAGGAAAGGAATGTAGTTTGGAATAACAGTAATGCAACTTATTTAAGTCACATTTAGAAATAAAATTTATTCTTTCTTACCAATGCAAATTATATTATATTGTAGCCCAGCAGAATCTTATGGGGCCTTCCCAGAACAGACCACCCTGCCCTCATGTCCTCTGCCTGCCTCGTGTTTGTGAAAAGACTTTAGTCTCCTAGACCTTCCCTGAGTTCCAAAGAGCAGATTCAGTTACTAACTAGGGAAGTGAGGGAACGCAGAAACAAACGAGAAGCATGTCCAACATAATCTTTTCCATGATTGTTAACTAACTCATGCCTTGATTTATGACCCCAAACTATCAAGATAATGTCCCATGGCTGCAACTGGCTGGCCCGAAGCAGACTTAAAATTGACCCAGGGAGGGTGGATTAAGAACTGAAACTCCTGAACCATCAGGAATAATAATAAATAAAAAATAATAAAATGTCTCGACCATTGCCTTCGTTTCTTCTAGAGAGAAGTTAAGGGATGACAAGATCATGATTTACTGGTTTGCTTTGCAGGAACACATAGATCAATCACAATCACCACTGACACATTGAGTCACAAGATGGTGCCGGGAAGTCTGCATCGGAGGCCTTATCAGGAAGCTGAAATTGCAAAGACTCCCCCGACTTTACCTTTTTACTTCTAAAAACCTTGCACCCCAGCCAGCCAGCAAGATAGATTTGAGATGAGTGTAAGTCTCCCATCATCTGGGTAGGCGCCTCCTTAACTAATAAACCTTTCTCTGCTGCTAACTCCTACGTTCCAGTTTGTTCAGCTTCACTGTGCATCAGGCACTCGAACCTGGCTTCAACAACATTGCAATGGGAATATGACGGGAATCTTCCATGAGAAAATATTGCCGTGGGAATCCAGCCTTCTTATTGCTCTGAATCTGGAAACAACTGGGCTGATTAATAATTTTACAGCCTCCTCCTGGTATGGCATTTCTTACACAAAGGAATTTCTGCGTAACTGAATGCATCCTTTTATCAATATTTTAGGCAGCTTGGTGGAATCCCTTCTAGTAGGCATTTACATTATTTTTGTAAGGAAAGGACTCTGCTTGCCATTAAGGACAAATATCATTGTGCTCTGCTTTAACTACTAAGTTCAGGTCTCCTTCCTCAGTGTCCCACTCTCCTTTGTCCTTCAACCCCTTTAGGTTTGAAGATTTCCTAGTAAGTCAGGAGGCCAGAAAATATCTGGAGTACTTGGATGATTTCTGGAGTTAAACTTGGTAGAATTCATTCCAGAGTAAAGAATAGTATTCTTCTCTATGGAGATTCCCTTCAGAGTGCTGTGCGGATAATTCAATGTTCAGTAATTCAGATCTATGTGTTCAATAGGAATTCATGCCAAAGATATAAAATAGCCCATTTCTTGCTGGTATACAATGGATTCTGGTCAACTGCTGGCAAAACTGTGTCCTGTGTGCCACAATTGTGTCACTCACGCCCCATTGCCAGGTTAATTTTCAGCCTTTTCTTTTAAGAGTGGAATCTACCTTCCCATCATTTGAATCTTGCTTTGAGTAACAGAATGCAATGGAAGACATGTGGGTGAGTTATGAGCCCAGGTGGACCTTGTTAAAGAGAAAAACCCTAGGCCCAAGATCGCAACAGTTATGTTAAGTTCATGATACCAAACCTAGCTTTAATACCTAAACTAACTGCAGTTTCCAGGTTCCCCAGAAATGTAATCTTAATCAACCAGTCTGGAATTTTCTCACCTCCCTCATTTTAGGGCTTGCCATTTTCACTATTTATTGTGATCAAGGTTGCCTGTTAATGGGACTTGGAGCTCTGGGTGTTGCTTATTCTAACACAGAATCAGAGTAGTTGGTGGTGGTGCCAATTCTTCCCTGGCAGTGGAGAAGTGTGGTCTGCAAACTTTCCAATACCTATTTGATGGTAAATAGCATGCCTGGGGTGGCAAACAGGGATAATTTCTGGATTGCTATTAATATCTTAGAATGGTTGTCAGGTGCATTATTTGCACATATAACACAGGGTGAAAAGTGAGGTAGGTGCACTTTTATGCACGAACTGAATGTGAATGTTATTTTAGAATAGGCAGCGCTATTTGGGATGAAGAATAAAGTAGTACAAGATGCAGAGGGTAATGCTGCCTGCCACAGTGTATAATGTAGTAGAGAGCTGACTCATCATAGAAAATATATCCTGCTCTGAATGTTACCAGGAAAATTGTATGAGCTCCGAAACCTACTGTTTTGGGAGAATATCTAGGTCAGACTGTATGATGATGCATCATGGTCTACTGGGGACTATGTGGATTGGGGGGGGCAGTTATTATCTTGACTGCCCAGTCCCTCTGAGCCCGCCCCACTCACATACTCATACCCCCCATGTTTGCTACAGAATTCCAGCTTTGTCAAAGATCAGTGAGAAAAACTGTAACTGACGTCTTAGACCCAAGAAAGGCACTCTATCTCAATCTCTCTCTTTCTCTCTCTCTCTGTCTCTCTCCCCCTCCATGATCTTAAAGAAGGTTTAACTCTGGATACAGTATGTGGTTCACGGTTGAATTCATTCTAGTCCAGTGACCTTGGTACTTTGGGCACACCTCCAGAGTGGTGTGTGTGTGTGCACGTGCACGCACACCGAAGCACACAGGCATTAAGACAATGCTTCTGGTGAAGAATTTAGCTTTGCCCAAAGAGAGGTCTGGCCTTTGCCCTTGGCACCTGGGAGGTAATCTCTAAGCCCCTGGAATATCCTGTCTCATAAGAGTATCTTTTTTTTTGCCTGGGGGCCTTGGTCCATGCCAGGTGGTCTAACAATGTGATTTATGGGGGGGGCTTTTGGGTCACAAAGTATCAGCTCCACCTCCAGTGGGGCTAGAAACAAAAGTTCAGCCATGTGGTTGAAGTTTGATTATAGCTATGTGCTGAAGTCCTAACTCTAAACACCAAGGCTCATGTGAATTTTCTGGTTGGGAATATTCTGTGTGTGTTGCTGTACATCGTTACCAGGAAAGTTTATGCTGTCAGAGACTCCACTGGGAAAAGAAATACTAGAAGCTCTGCGTTTGGAAGTCTCCTCACCTCTACCCCATGTCTGCCTTCCTTTGGCTGAAATTAAGCTGGATTCTTTTACTATAATGATATGTACTGTGAGAATAACAGTTTTCACTGAGTTCTGTGAGTCCTAGAGAACCATTGAACCTGAAGATGGTCTTGCGGACACTCAATCTTGTAATTCTTGTAATCTTGTAAATCTTGTGATCTTGTGACTTCATACAAGGGTATAGCGGTTCTAAAGCATTTTGGCACTCTAAGCCCCTGTCTGTATTGACATGCAGTGATAATATTTAAGTATCACATTGAGGAAGAAGAGCTTCGCCCTTTTCTCCTGCATCTAGGGAAACTTTTTCCAGGCCGGATATTTTCCTGACACTTTCAATCATTAACTCCTGAAACTGCCAGTAGCAATATGGGCAATGTTATGACTAAAGGGCACGTTATCCTCAGGTACTGAGCATGCTTCTCATTTTCTCTCCTTGGAGGGATATCAACCAGGACTGGCCCTTGGATCTGAGGGAACCCAGGGAATGTTCTCATTTTTCAGAGAAGAAAGATATTCTCACAAAAGGAAGTTGGGGTTGAGAAAAACTTATCTCAGTAGTAAAAGGATTGGTACTTTGTGGTACAGCTCAAGATATATCAATGACAAAATAATTCAAATACTTTGTGCCTGACTTTTTTTTTTTCTTATGTGGAATTTACTGAAGACCCCAAGTTATGTTCTGAAAAAGCCATGAGATTTCTTTTTTTTTTTTATCAGTCATCAAGTTTATACACATCAGTGTATACATGTCAATCCCAATCGCACGATTCATCAAACACCCCCCCACCCCCCGCTGCTTTCCCCCCCTTGGGGACAATACGTTTGTTCTCTGCATCTGTGTCTCAATTTCTGCCCTGCAAACCAGTTCATCTGTACCATTTTTCTAGGTTCCACATATATGCATTAATATACGATACTTGTTTTTCTCTTTCTGACTTACTTCACTCTGTATGGCAGTCTCTAGATCAATCCACGTCTCTACAAATGACCCAGTTTCGTTCCTTTTTATGGCTGAGTGATATTCCGTTGTATATATGTACCACATCTTCTTTATCCATTCATCTGTCGATGGGCATTTAGGTTGCCTCCATGACCTGGCTATTGTAAATAGTGCTGCAATGAACATTGGGGTGTATGTATCTTTTTGAATTATGGTTTTCTCTGGGTTTATGTCCAGTAGTGGGATTGCTGGATCATATGGTAATTCTATTTTTAGTTCTTTAAGGAACCTCCATACTGTTCTCCGTAGTGGCTGTGTCAATTTACATTCTCACCAATAGTGCAAGAGGGTTCCCTTTTGTCCACACCCTCTCCAGCATTTGTTGTTTGTAGATTTTCTGATGATGCCCATTGTAACTGGTGTGAGGTGATACCTCTTTGTAGTTTTGATTTGCATTTCTCTAATAATCAGTGATGTTGAGCAGCTTTTTGTGTGCTTCTTGGCCATCTGTATGTCTTCTTTGGAGAAATGTCTATTTAGGTCTTCTGCCCATTTTTGGATTGGGTTGTTTGTTTCTTTAATATTGATGTGCATGAGCTGTTTATATATTTTGGAGATTAATCCTTTGTCCATTGATTCGTTTACAAATATTTTCTCCCATGCTGAGGGTTGTCTTTTGTCTTTTTTATGGCTTCCTTTGATGTGCAAAAGCTCTGAAGTTTCATTAGGTCCCATTTGTTTATTTTTGTTTTTATTTCCATTACTCTAAGAGGTGGATCAAAAAAAATCTTGCTGTGATTTATGTCAAAGAGTGTTCTTCCTATGTTTTCCTCTAAGAGTTTTACAGTGTCCGGTCTTACATTTATGTCTCTAATCCATTTTGAGTTTATTTTTGTGTATGGTGTTAGGGAGTGTTCTAATTTCATTCTTTTACATGTAACTGTCCAGTTTTCCCAGCACCACTTATTGAAGAGACTGTCTTTTCTCCATTGTATATCCTTACCTCCTTTGTCATAGATTAGGTGACCATAGGTGCATGGGTTTATCTCTGGGCTTTCTACCTTGTTCCATTGATCTATGTTTCTGTTTTTGTGCCAGTACCATATTGTCTTGATTACTGTAGCTTTGTAGTATAGTCTGAAGACAGGGTGTCTGATTCCTCCAGCTCCATTTTTTTCCCTCAAGCCTGCTTTGGCTATTCAGTGTCTTTTGTGTCTCCATACAAATTTTAAGACTTTTTTGTTCTACTTCCATAAAAAATGCCACTGGTAATTTGATAGGGATTGCATTGAATCTGTATATTGCTTTGGGTAGTATAGTCATTTTCACAATATTGATTCTTCCAATCCAAGAACATGGTATATCTCTCCATCTGTTGGTATCATCTTTAATTTCTTTCATCAGTGTCTTATAGTTTTCTGCATACAGGTTTTTGTCTCCCTAGTTAGGTTTATTCCTAGGTATTTTATTCTTTTTGTTGCAATGGTAAATGGGAGTGTTTCCATAATTTCTCTTTCAGATTTTCCATCATTAGTGTATAGGAATGCAAGAGATTTCTGTGCATTAATTCTGTATCCTACAACTTTACCAGATTCATTGATTAGCTTTAGTAGTTTTCTGGTGGCATCTTTAGGATTCTCTATGTATAGTATCATGTCATCTACAAACAGTGACAGTTTTACTTCTTCTTTTCCAATTTGTATTGCTTTTACTTCTTTTTCTTCTCTGATTGCCATGGCTAGGACTTCCAAAACTATGTTGAATAATAGTGGTGAGAGTGGACATCCTTGTCTCATTCCTGATCTTAGAGGAAATGCTTTCAGTTTTTCACCATTGAGAATGATATTTGCTGTGGGTTTGTCGTATATGGCCTTTATTATGTTGAGGTAGGTTCCCTCTATGCCTACTTTCCTGAGAGTTTTTATCATAAATGGGTGTTGAATTTTGTCAAAAGCTTTTTCTGCATCTGTTGAGATGATCATATGGTTTTTATTCTTCAATTTGTTAATATGGTGTATCACATTGATTGATTTGCATATATTGAAGAATCCTTGCATCCCTGGGATAAATCCCACTTGATCGTGGTGTATGATCCTTTTAATGTGTTGTTGGATTCTGTTTGCTAGTATTTTGTTGAGGATTTTTGCATCTATATTCATCACTGATATTGGTCTGTAATTTTCTTTTTTTGTAGTGTCTTTGTCTGGTTTTGGTATCAGGGTGATGGTGGCCTCATAGAATGAGTTTGGGAGTGTTCCTTCCTCTGCAATTTTTTGGAAGAGTTTGAGAAGGATAGGTGTTAGCTCTTCTCTAAATGTTTGATAGAATTCAGCTGTGAAGCCATCTGGTCCTGGACTTTTGTTTGTTGGAAGATTTTTAATCACAGTTTCAATTTCATTACTTGTGATTGGTCTGTTCATATTTTCTGTTTCTTCCTGGTTCAGTCTTGGAAGGTTATACCTTTCTAAAAATTTGTCCATTTCTTCCAGGTTGTCCATTTTATTGGCATAAAGTTGCTTGTAGTAGTCTCTTAGGATGCTTTGTATTTCTGCGGTGTCTGTTGTAACTTCTCCTTTTTCATTTCTGATTTTATTGATTTGAGTCCTCTCCCTCTTTTTCTTGATGAGTCTGGCTAATGGCTTATCAATTTTGTTTATCTTCTCAGAGAACCAACTTTTAGTTTTGTTGATCTTTGCTATTGTTTGCTTTGTTTCTATGTCATTTATTTCTGCTCTGATCTTGATGGTTTCTTTCCTTCTGCTAACTTTGGGTTTTGTTTGTTCTTCTTTCTCTAGTTTCTTTAGGTGTAAGGTTAGATTGTTTACTTGAGATTTTTCTTGTTTCTTGAGATAGGCTTGTATAGCTATAAACTTCCCTCTTAGAACTGCTTTTGCTGCATCCCATAGGTTTTGGGTCATCGTGTTTTCATTGTCATTTGTCTCTAGGTATTTTTTGATTTCCTCTTTGATTTCTTCAGCGATCTCTTGGTTACTTAGTAATGTAGTGTTTATCCTCCATGTGTTTCTGTTTTTAAAATTTTTTTTCCCTGTAATTCATTTCTAATCTCATAGCGTTGTGGTTAGAAAAGATGCTTGATATGATTTCAATTTTCTTAAATTTACTGTGGCTTGATTTGTGACCCAAGATGTTATCCATCCTGGAGAATGTTCCATGCACACTTGAGAAGAAAGTGTAATCTGCTGTTTTGGGATGGAATGTCCTATAAATATCAATTAAATCTATCTGGTCTATTGTATCACTTAAAGCTTCTGTTTCCTTATTTACTTTCATTTTGGATGATCTGTCCATTGGTGTAAGTGAGGTGTTAAATTCCCCCACTATTATTGTGTTACTGTTGATTTCCTCTTTTATAGCTGTTAGCAGTTGCCTTATGTATTGAGGTGCTCCTATGTTGGGTGCATATATATTTATAATTGTTATATCTTCTTCTTGGATTGAGCCCTTGATCATTATGTAGTGTCCTTCCTTGTCTCTAGTAACATTCTTTATTTTAAACTCTATTTTATCTGATATGAGTATAGCTACTCCAGCTTTCTTTTGATTTCCATTTGCATGGAATATCTTTTTCCATCCCTCACTTTCAGTCTGTATGTGTCCCTAGGTCTGAAGTGCATCTCTTGTAGACAGCATATATATGGGTCTTGTTTTTGTACCCATTCAGCAAGCCTGTGTCTTTTGGTTGGAGCATTTAATCCATTCATGTCTAAGGAAATTATATGTATGTTCCTATGACCATTTTCTTAATTGTTTTGGGTTTGTTTCTGTAGGTCCCTTTCTTCTCCTGTGTTTCCCACTTAGAGAATTTCTTTTAGCATTTGTTGTAGAGCTGGTTTGGTGGTGCTGAATCCTGTTAGCTTTGGCTTGTCTGTAAAGCTTTTGATTTCTCCATTGAATCTGAAAGAGATCCTTGCCGGGTAGAGTAATCTTGGTTGTAGGTTCTTCCCTTTCATCACTTTACGTATATCATGCCACTCCCTTGTGGCTTGTAGAGTTTCTGCTGAGAAATCAGCTGTTAACATTATGGGAGTTTCCTTGTATGTTATTTGTCATTTTTCCCTTGCTGCTTTCAATAATTTTTCTTTGTCTTTAATTTTTGCCACTTTGATTACTATGTGTTTCGGCATGTTTCTCCTTGGGTTTATCCTGTATGGGACTCTCTGTGCTTCCTGGACTTGGTTGGCTATTTCCTTTCCCATGTTACGGAAGTTTTCAACTATAATCTCTTCAAAGATTTTCTCGGGTCTTTTCTCTCTGCCTTCTCCTTCTGGGACCCCTATAATGCAAATGTTGTTACATTTAATGTTGTTCCAGAGTTCTCTTAGGCTGTCTTCATTTCTTGCCATTCTTTTTTCTTTATTCTGTTCCGCAGCAGTGAATTCCACCATTCTGTCTTCCTGGTCACCTATCTGGTCTTCTGCCTCAGTTATTCTGCTATTGATTCCTTCTAGTGTAGTTTTCATTTCAGTTATTGTATTGTTCATCTCTGTTTGTTTGTTCTTTAATTCTTCTAGGTCTTTGTTAAACATTTCTTGCATCTTCACGATCTTTGCGTCCATTCTTTTTCTGAAGTCCTGGATCATCTTCACTGTCATTATTCTGAATTCTTTTTCTGGAAGGTTGCCTATTTCCACTTCATTTAGTTGTTTTTCTGGGGTTTTATCTTGTTCCTTCATCTGGTACATAGCCCTCTGCCTTTTCATCTTGTCTATCTTTCTGTGAATGTGTTTTTTTTTTCCACAGGCTGCAGGATTGTAGTTCTTCTTGCTTCTGCTGTCTGCCCTCTCTGTTTCTCTTTTAACTACAATGAAAAATGGCAAAAAGGAAAGTATACAACTTCAGGCATTGCTTGATCTATGTTCTCAAATAATTTTTTTTCGAGGTTCAAGTTTTGTTTTTTTTCCATTTCTTGCCTCCGCCTCCCATCTCATTTATTCTCAGACTTCAAGTGCTTGCCTGCAACAGCCCTGGACTCATATATTCTCAGTTTAGTAGATGTGAGAATGTGCTTCTCTTACAGTAATTTCAGAACAAGCCTATCCAGTTGATTGACCATGACTGGATCACATCCCCATCCCTGAATCCATCCTATGAGCAGAGGAATGCTCTGCTCTGAGAGGTCAGACAAGAGGTACACACCCACCATGGCACTGAAGATGGATTGGAAATGAGGAAAGTGTGGCTTTCCATAGATAACAGGGAGTACTACAAGGAAAAGAAGGGAGATGAATGTGAGAGACTATTCCTCTACCCCATATCACAAATATGCAGGAAAAGAACCAATAAACCTTGTTTTCCAAATACAGAGTTTTATGGTAATTTAAGGCAGATTTTGCCACTATATAAGGGAAATCTACTTCATAGTGGAACTTGGAAAAGGTTTTTATTTTCTACCTCCATGAAAATAATTTTACTTAGTAGATTTAAAACTTTAAGGTTTTTAATTTTTTTGAATTATTTCAATTGCAAAACCTTTAAATTAATTACAGCATTAAAAAAAGCATAACAATTAACCTGTATTGCAACCTACACATTACAGATTTACAAAACTGTGACAAGAAAACAGTGTCGTGCATTGGATTTAGTCAGACAGACTGAGTTCATGTTCTGCTTCACCCGTTTGCTTGCTGAATGGCCCTGGGCAGGTTACACGGATATAAACACGCTTTTAGGCATGGTCTGTATATTTTCACACTAGACTGAGAATGCTTCCTTTACAGGCAGGTTATTGCCTCTTTTGTGGCTAAAGTTCCTTTGAAAAAGATTTTTCCTACCTAAGTTGCTCCTTTCAGATTTCAAAGTGATGGAGGAACTCATTTCACTAGTCAGGTTCTTCAACAAGTGCACTGTTTGGCATGTTTTACAATATATTCACTGTGCTTACAACCCTTGAATTCTGGTTGAGTTAAATACATTAATGGTGTTATTATGAAATAATTGGCAAAATTTGTAGAGACCCTCCAAATACCTTGGCCAAAAGCACTGCAGTTAGTCCTTCTAAATCTTAGATCCATTGTTTTGGAACTCATATACTGTAACTCTTTAGGATAGTCACAGGAGACAAATGCACTTGACTCCTGTCTCTTTTGTCCAGACACTAATAAAAAGAGAGATACTCCAGTAATGTAAATGCCTTATTGCTTGTATTAAAAATAACTATGTTTTGGTAGAGTGATCTTTCCACAGTGTACTCCTGGGAGACACAGATCTTAAGCATCACACCTTACAACAAGATTTCGCCTATTGGAAAAGACACCTCCAGAAAGACTCCCTTCAACCTCACTGGAAAGGTCCCTAACAAGTATTGCTAACTGACCCTTGTGCAGGCAAACTCCAAGGAATAGACTCCTTGTTTCTTCACCTAAAGAAAGCAGTGAACACTGACTAGACCTGCACATCATCTTGAGAACTGAAAGTTAAATTTCCCAGAATTGAAGCAGAAAATATCTGATAAGACAACGTTCCCAACATATTTAGACAGGCTTGTTGGAAGGTTGTTGCCAAACCATTGATGATGACAATGCTTCAGATGACTTCCATTGTTTATAATCTTGATAATATTTGAAATTTAGGCAAAAAGTACTAGCGAGTTCTCCCTCTTATCTTTCTGTTACTGCAATGTGATCGCAATAGGTTTTCAGTCTGCACATTTCCTCTGATGTAAGACACTACACTCAGGAAAGGTTCTTCCTGGCATTCAGGGACAAGAAAGCAGAAAACTTGACTCTTGGTCAGCAAGGCTTACAGAGAAAGATCTTGATCAAAAGTGGAAAATGTAAAAATTGAATACACAGAAACCACAATTAAATAAAGTCAGGAGACAAGAAGGGGGAATCTGTCATGCCCAGTGAGGATAGCAGAGCCCAATAGCAAAAACAAAGGCCTCCTCTTCTTTTCTGCCAATAACTCAGACAATGAATAGCCTTGGACTCTTCGTTTGCTATAGCCCTCCCAACTTGGCTCAGATGGGAAAGAAAAGGGACAGAAAAGGGCATGTCAACAGGGAACGTGTATATATGAGGCTGAATCCTGTGCCATCCCAGGACTCCCTGGTCCATACTGGCAATTCTTCACTCAACTTCTACTTGGCCTTCGAGTTTGTGGAATCTGTGTCTCATGGAGAAAAGCACCCAGGCAATTTGACCTGAGGCTGGGGTTTTGTACCAGACAGAGATGGAAACTGTTCTAACAATTATGCAGTGGGCAAGAAGTGGGAAGATCCCCAACGTGTGTCTTCAGGACATGGGTCCCAAGAAACCACATGCAACAAAGCTCAGCCTTCATCAGTAGCTGTGGGAGTGCTAGTCCAGGAAAAAAAGCAAATGCAAAATGAAAGCCAAATTCAGGAGTAACTGAACTACCTACAATTCCACTCCAGTGTCCAGGGATTCTCAGATACAATTTATTTCTCAGATGAAGAACCAAAGGCCCAGGGCATGAAATGAGTTGCTAGCAAGGTTATTTTTGGCAGAAATTGGGAAGAGAGAGGGAGAACCACCGTTTTGCAGTACAAAAAGTCATTTCCTGAGGGGGGAAAAAAAGATCAGCTTGGGTGAATCATGATTCATTGGTGGCCTCATGTATCTGTTGAGCACTTCCTTCTTTCCTTGCTGATGTAGGAATAGAGGGTTAACCTGGAGAATGATGAACCCTGGGGGTGTCCACTAGCAGGGAAATAGAAGTAGAATACCCATTTAATGAGCTCTTACTATATGCCAGGTCCAGTACCAAGCCTTCAATGTGCATCATCTCATTGATTCTACAAGAGCTCCCATAAGCTCTGTGTGCACCATTACTCTCATTTCAAGAGGTAATGTTGAAATACGAAGCTGTGCCTCTTGTCTAATGTCCCCACGCCCCTATATCCACTCTGTACCCTGATCCAACAACACCAGCCCCTGAATCCTCAGCAGGGAGACTTCATTTGGGGGCCCATTGTTTATCATCACTGTGATAATTAATTTTATATGACATTATTTCTGGGTAATAGAATAATATATCATGGAGGGCAGCAGTCTGTCTTCACTGAGGGTCTCCTTATTTCTGACCATTGCTTTACAGCTAGCCACCCAGGGATAACTCCAACATGTAGGCCTCGAAACCATATCCACTTCCAAAGACTTAAGTTCATATTTAACTGTATAAACATATATTCCCAAAAGTCTCATCATCTCCCAGAGTCTACATTTCCAGTGCAATCTTGCACCTATGCTGGATCAACATTCCTTTTCCCATTCATATTGAGCAGATATCAGAAACTGTGGGTTTGTTTTCCCTTCATAATGTACCTATGTCCTAGATTTCAGTTTCCATGTGCCCAGAAGAAAGCTTTTGATAGAGGCAACCAAATAGACATGAGTATTAACAGCAGTATATAATGGGCTCTATGTGATTGCATATGTTATCACTATAGTGAGGACAGGGGCTGAGGCTAAGCCAGATGGTCCTGGGCTGTCCTAAGTTTCTCAGAATCTCAAACAGCTTAGCCCCAAGCTGGGCAAGTCTTCCTTCGAGGGGAATACCTGAGGGCTGTAACTCTCCTGAGGGGCAGGATACCTCTCTTGACTTAAACAGTGTAGCCCAGTGGTGTGTAGCAACATCTTCTCTATGACAGCCATGGAGAGGAAGCTCCCACACAGGATGAAGGACCTGAGCTGGGAGCAGTGGCTCAAGGCAGGCTGGATGGCATCATATTGGGAGTCCATGATCCCACACAGGTCTAAGTCCAGTTCCTGGAGGGTGGCTGTAACTTTCTCTAGCAGAACTTGGAGGAGCTCAAGGGCTAAAGTTGGTCAGCCTGACACCATTCAGATTCAGGCCTTTTAGCTGACCAATGTTCAGGCATTTGGACAGATGGGTCAAGTCTGATTCTTTAATTATTAAGAGGTTGTCCAATGTGGTCGTCAGGCACCTGGGGAGAAACTGAGCTATTAGCTCTTGAAAACTGAAGTGCCAGGTGAGCTCCAGGTGAGAGACAAATGATTTCTACAGGGCCAAGGTTAGTCTGACCATCTGATGAGGGTCAATACACTGATTGCCTCGTTTCATTCCAGGCTGAGTCTTGTAACCTTCACTGTGTGGCTGAATCACTTCACAGAATCTTGAAAGCTCTCTTTCCTCATCTGTCAAGCAGAGCACAACATACTCCACTTCTTTATGAGGATGAATGAAGATAACGGAATGCACTGGAACCTGCTCAGAGGAGAGCCTGAGAGAGTCTCAGTCAAGTGTGGACATCACTGAATTTTGGTACTGGGAGATGAGATAAAAACTGATTTCAACTCAGATCCCTTCAGTCCTTGCTTGGGCTCCAGATGCCTATATCCCTGGCCAGATGAGGCTCTAGGGAGACATGCATAAAGAACCAACCTGTACAAGATCCCACAACATCAACTTTGGTTGCCAGTCTGCATGGGCTCACCTACATCCTTACCTCATCTACAAAATTTCTATCACTCTTTATTATCCTTTGGGCTCTGCTCCATTAAAACCGTCTCCAGAATCATATTTTTCCTATATATTAATTACCTTATCTGGAGCACAAAACAACATTTTACAAACAGGGAACTTAAGACAGGCTCATTGTGGTCACAAACCTTGCGAACAAAGAGCTTTTCTTCAGAAATGCTCTGGTCTGATGTGGTTTCCCCACTTCAATGTCCTCTTTGCTTATCTATTTTTTTAAGTCAGTTGAACATAGACCCCTCTTGTTAAGAAAGAAATCACGAACTCCCCATTGCTAGATCCAAACATCCCAGTCTATAATCTGTACCTCCTTAGCAGGGTGTCCCTTTCAAGAGCCACTGTATTAGTTTAGCCTCCTACTTTGTTTTGTTTAGTTATGGGATACCACACTTCAGGATAGAGCAGCAAATAAGGCAGTGCGTTTGACATTTTAGTGTTTCGCGTGTTCAGTGTTACCCAGCCAGTGGTCCACTCTCACTTGAGCATCTGGTCCAGGGAGCTTTCTAGGAAGGAGGGAGATTCCAGATGGAGATCGTGGAGTTGGGGTAGCCTGAGGAACTGAGACATAATGTGCACGTGATGCTGCTCTTGCTCTTCAAATGCAGACAGGTGGATGTGAGAGAGGAGTCCCTGCACATTACTCATCTCACCCAAGAAAGGAGCAAACATGGCCAGTGTGGACAAATGCCAAATGCAGTTCACTTCCACTTCCTGGATATAGTCCAGCTGCACCATGCTCAGGACCTTCATAGTATTTTCTATAGGCATTGAAACGATCTTCAGCTTCTTACAGCACAGGTGTATGGAAACTTTGCTCCACCCACCTAATGAGGTAGGTGAGGAAGTTATCCAAGGTCCTTTTCTTCAGGCAAAGATCTATGAAAAGTCTCAACGGAGCCAACAGCTGCTTTGTCATTGACCTGTGCTTAGCTGCTGGTGCCATTTGTGAGCTTGAGCACCCATGAGAGCTGGCTCCAGAGCACATGATCCAGAAATCCTGGCCCATATCCCATAAATCTAGCACCTGCAGTTTGCACCTCCTATAGGGAAAAAGGAGATTGGTGGGGATGCATTAAAATCCACACAGAATGAAGAAACAGCCTCAAGATATGACAACAGACTGCCCACCGATGCTGTAACTTTAGATTACTGACATCACCTGCTGCCTTGCCCTTTTTCCTCTCTGCCTCACTTTCCTCCATCTCTCATTCCCCTCCCCTCCTTTCTGATTATCCACTTCTAGTAAATTTAAGTGTCACTGGGAGGAGGTGTGGCATGTTCTTTCAGGCTCCCCTGCATTGTAGGCACTCCTATGCTCCCAGAAGGCATTTCCCATAGTGAGCCAAGGCCTCTGAGCTTCTTCATTGCCGTCTTCAGAACCCTCTGGTCCATCCCTTTTTCATCCACTTTCCCTCGCCCCAGATGTCTCATCCAGGATGCCCTGGATTTTCCCAGGCTACCTGAACCAGACTCTCCTGGGGTGAACCTTTTGGGAGAGGAGGGCGTCAAGTGCTTCCAGCACTACTTGTAGGTACCCCGCATGAGGCATGTCTGTCAGGCTCCCCAGAGGCAGTGGACAAAGGGTCAGGCTAGCACCATGGCCTTCAGGGTCTCAATGTGTCTCCCTTCAAAGGCCTTCATGAATAGTGGTGGGAAGAGCTCTGGGGGCAGATCCCCCAGAAGGGAAAAGGCCAAGGATTCTTCCCTCATCAGGTTCATTCCCGCCAGGTCCAGGAGTCTGGGTGGGGTCCGGACACTCATCCTGACTCTATGCCAAAGGGAATCCTGTAGAAACTGCCAGGGAACAAGGCATTCATTTCAGGCCAAACATGAGTACACCTTAGACTACCTCCCTATCCTTCAGAGGAATCTACTCAGGGCCAAGGTCACTGCTCTGGCAGGGGTGGAAGTGCCCTACTTAGTCCATGTTATACTCTGGGCTCAGTGGTCACAGAGCTATAACTCTTTCCCTACTGGATTCAGAACAAGCATCTTACAAATACTGATGAGGAAAAAGGCAACCACTAGCCCATTCAGTTCCATCCATTGCTCTGATTAATTAATGTCCCACTGGGAAGTGAGTACCAAGGAACCTGAAAGCTGGCTCCAATATTTATTTGGGGAGGACTTTCAGACTGTCACTTAGAGCCCTAAATCTGTGGGAAGAGGAGTGTCATGTCGACCAACACAGCCTACATTCTCAGTTACCGCAGTTAACCTGACTGATAAAAACGAGGAGATACCCCTAACATGAATACCATTCGTGCACAAAATATGTATTTTAAATTTCAAGAAATAAAATCCCAAACAGACATTTTTCATTAAAAATATCTGCTTAGTTAAAACATTTAAAATAATATCAGCCAAAGTACAAATCCAAATATTTGGGATTCAGGCAAAACTACACTGAGAGGCAAAACCAAAACCTGAAATGTGTTCATCTGAAAGAAATGATCTTTTAAAAACTCTCCCTGCCATCCAGAGATAAATGACACGCTTCAAGATTAGTTATCCATGGATATGAAGAGGTTGTCCTTATCTGAGCTTGGAAACGTACTGCTCTGCTGTGGTTAGTGGGGTGGTCAGACCTCAGACCCTGTGGAGAACCCAGCTGGTGACTCCAGAGCCAGAAGATTCTGCCTTTCTTCTTCAGTGCTTGAGACTTTGATAGACCTTTCTAATCCCATCATCCCTCTGTCCATCTACTAACTCAAACAGAAAGGGATACCTGATTAGATTTCAGACTGCACATTGGATTGATCCTGATTGGATCTTCATTTTTCTCCAGATTAGCTGATTGAATCAGGTATACATTCAGGAAGCAGAAAGAATGATGGAGGGGGAATCAAGGACTCATTCATTGACTCACTCGACAAACAGTGATTGAATTCTATCAATACCGACTGTTATATTCCTGAATATGATCAAAAAAGGGATTATTGGTTCCTAACATTGGAAAACAAAAAACAAAACTTGAAAGTATCATTGTTTGTGGAACTTTGGCCGTATCAAAATTATCAAAATGTCCCGGAATTAAAACAGCTTTATGAAAAAAACAAAACAAAATAAATGCCTCCCTGTATTAATTTGACACTTTACTATTAGGTAGGAAACATGGGAGATTGTGAGCCTATTCAGGCAGCAAAGGAAGAGCTTCTGGGAATGTGGTTGGTCTTCCAGCCTTAAGCCAAGACTTCTCTTAAGATAGGTGAAAATCACAGTGAGAATTAAGAGTGGGACTGGGCATTTTGGAGCTGGGCATTCCTAAAGGGACCACATGAATGACTGCAACAGTGTAAAATAAAGGTTTTTTTTTTTTTTTTTCTTTTAGGAAGGAGGGAGATCTAGACATTTTTCTGGGTGATATTCAGAAAGTAAAAGAGAGTGGCTCAGAGGAGACAGTGTCATCTGAGATAGTGTTTCTTCCTAGAAAGCTGGGATCAGCACAGCAAGTGGCAGGAAAAGACTAAATCTAAGAATGTGGGAAGAGGGAGAGGTGTGAGTCCTGGGATCAGACATTTTCAAGTCCAAGAGGCACTGAAGATGGGCACTGTGGGCTCTTTGGGAACTTGGATCCTGGGAAGAAAGAAACATGGGTCAGTCGCAAATAACTCTGTCATCCAGGGGCAGGTGCTACAAGGAGAGGTTTTCTTTAAGTTTTTTTTTTTTTTTTGCACTGAGGACACTTTTTAGATGGCAAATAGCCCCAGACATTTTCCTAGGGTCTTGGAAACCAAACCATAATCCCATTGGCCCCTTTCTATTTGTATTTAGATAATTACTATTTCCTCAAACTTCGCTGAGTTCTACACAGTTTCTGATCAAGGTGATGCCATTAGGCACAGAAATAAAATTCTGTTTTTCTCTTCATAAATACCAACACATTTCCTGCACTAAATTCAGCTCTAATTGGTGTGTAAAGTTCTGCCACGTTCAGGGATAACTCCCACCCTGGGCTGCATCACACAGAGATTCTTTTGAAGTTTAAGGTCACAAATAAAGGGTGACCCTTTCTCCAACTTCAAGAATTTTCCATGCCTCTCTCCCACCCCATTTATTTGATGCCCAAACAATTCTTATATACCACCCACCACCAAGGTGAAGACTTTTTGAAGGGTGTTCTTTTTCCTGGTCACTTTCAGGAAGATTCCTTTCACCACATTTCTGTCATGGGTATAAATGACCTTGACATAAAAAAAGGGGTAAACTACATTCTATCAATAGACATTTTAACTCCCAGGCCATCAAGACCTTTTTTTTTTTTTTTAATTTATTTATTTATTATTTTTGGCTGTGTTGGGTCTTCGTTTCTGTGCGAGGGCTTTCTCTAGTTGCAGCGAGCGGGGACCACTCTTCAACGCGGTGCGTGGGCCTCTCACTATCGCGGCCTCTCTTGTTGTGGAGCACAGGCTCCAGACGCGCAGGCTCAGTAGTTGTGGCTCACGGGCCCAGTTGCCCCGCGGCATGTGGGATCTTCCCAGACCAGGGCTCGAACCCGTGTCCCCTGCCTGCATTAGCAGGCAGATTCTCAACCACTGCGCCACCAGGGAAGCCCCATCAATCCCTTTTATTAATGAGCAGCAATAGAGTGAGATTAGTAACAACGATAATCATAAGCATCTCTGTTTATTGAACACAAAGTGGGTGAGCAATGGTGTGGGCTCTTTTTATTCACTACATCAGATAACCTTCACAGAAAATCTAAATATCACAGCTATTTACCCCAATTTTAGGCTGGTGAACCAAGGTCTTTGCCAGGTAGAGGAATCTTCCCACTTTCCGTGCAGCGAATAATTAGCTGACGGGAACAGAAGGACCCCTAGAATTGGCAAACAACCTAAATGTTGGAACTGAGTGTCTGAGAGACTTCATGTGATATTAGTGGAAATGCAGAAATGGCAGAGTCTAAGGTGGGGATGTTTCTATGAGATCACAGTTCCTATGAGATCCAAAAAGAGCTTTGGTTTAAAGTGATAAGTTGAAACTGATTCTCTGAAGAAAACTCGAGGGCTTATATGGAAGTTACAAAAGTGGCCAGGCTCCAAACTGGTCATTCTCAGATATGTGAGAATTTGGAGAATAATTGGTGGGACATTTCCTGCCTTAGCAGTAATTAACTGTGGGAGTTGTGACAAAGAAAATCAGACACAGACACAGGTTTATGTGGTGAAGGCAAAGTTTATTCAGGAATATGACAATAGAGGAAAATATACCCCAGCATGTAACTGGGCTTCATTCACAATTCAGCAGATACAAGCATGAATTCACAGCCAAGAAGCAGAGGGTTTGTTGGCTGGTAAATTACTAAGAGGAGATATCAATTCTGGGAGGGACTTTGGATGAACCAATCTAATAGATTTCTTGCTGAAGGCAGCACAGCATGACCCGATACCAAGAGTGGGCAGTGAGGAATTTTGATCAGATTTTTCAGG
The DNA here is from genome assembly GCF_028021215.1 of Eschrichtius robustus. NCBI lineage: Eukaryota > Metazoa > Chordata > Mammalia > Artiodactyla > Eschrichtiidae > Eschrichtius > Eschrichtius robustus. The sequence goes on along the minus strand of NC_090828.1, from coordinate 139,927,605 downwards.
GTGATCAGATATCAAGTGTGGGAATTTTTTCTTAACTGGTTTAGAATTCTTGTTCAAACTGCATTTTACAAGGAAGTCCAGAAACAATCCTAGGAGAAGTTCAGGAGCCTGAATAAATTTTGGTCAAACAAAAAATGTGTGCAGTTGAAGGGATTGTGTTAAGGCACTGGGTGGGCTGTGCAAACGCTGATGTCGTGAAGTGCACGGCCAACTTGGGAACAGGTGAAAGTCACTGATGCTGGGCAGGGAGGGCACAGGCAGGTCAGGTCATGTGGCACTTGGAATGAAGAGGGGATCCTTTGAAAGATGTCCATGGTGTGATTAATGCTCTCATGCTCTCTGCGATGGTTGTATGGAGATGAAGTAGTAGTGAGCAAAGGAGAAAGAAGGGAGAGCAGGGAGAGAACCCAGCGCACATCTTGACTTGGACAAAGCAGTCTTGCTGGAGACTCACAGAGGTGGACAGACACAGGAGGTGTCATAGCACTGGCAGTTTGCAGGGGGCATGGGTGTGGGTGTGGGGAAACAAAGAGAGGAGGATGGCCATTGGAAGGTTGATTGGTCCACTGGAATCTTGTCATCTCATTATGGTGACAGGTTGCTATGAACTGAATGTTTTTCCCCATCTCCTACTCCATCTCCCACACACACGAATTCATATTCTGAAGCCTTTAGCCCCCACGTGATGGGGTTTGGAGTTACCTTAGGAGGTAACTAGATTTGGATGAGTCAAGGTGGAGCCCCACGGTAGGTTTAGTGCCCTTAGAAGGAAATGAAGATATTTGTTTTTCTCTTTCTGACTTACTTCACTCTGTATGACAGTCTCTCGGTCCATCCACATCTCTACGAATGACCCAATTTCATATATTAATGCATATATGTGGATCTAGAAAAATGGTACAGATGAACCAGTTTGCAAGGCAGAAATAGAGACAACTGTGTAGAGAACAAACATATGGACACCAAGGGGGTAAAATGGGGTGTGGGGTTGGGATGAATTGAGATATTGAGGGATTGACATATATACACCAATATGTATAAAATAGATAACTAATAAGAACCTGCTGTATAGCACAGGGAACTCCACTTCGCTGTACGGTAAAAACTAACACAACATTGTAAAATGACTCTACCTCAATTTAAAAAAAAAAAAAAAAAGGAGAGGGTCATCCACGTTTAAAAAAAAAAAATGGAGGAAATGAAGAGACCTGAACTCCCCCTCCCCCCACCATGTGAGGAAACTAGGAAGCTGGGTCCCTCAACAGGACCACGCTCCCTCTCTGATCTCGGGCCTCCAGCCTCCACAACTGTGAGATAAATATTTTCTTTGTTTAAGCCTTTCAGTCCACGGTATTCTGTTATAGTAGTCTGAATCAACTAAGACACATATGAATGGGATAGAAAGAGTGAACAGGAAGGTATAAGGTCTTTGTGGACCCATGATTTTTTTTTTCTTAGACAAATCACACAAAACACAGTAAGAAGGTGGTGCTGTCCATAGTAGATTAAAGTAAAATACAGGTCCCATGATTGACTTTATAATGTAATCAATTCTTAAATAAAATTCCCTATGAAGATAACAATCATTCTTTCATTCATTATTTCAGGTCATGTCTTAATGAGGTTCATTATATTCCCAGGGTTCCACTAGGCCTAGATGGAGTTTAAAAAGTGAAAGTTATATGGATCCAATCCTCATGGAATTGAAACCCACCTCACAGGGTTAACAGAAACTGGTAACTAATAGAAATTCTTGAGTTTGTCTCACAGAACAGCAGATGCGGGAACAGCTTAAAACCCTCCTCTTGTAACATGCCTTCACCTGTCAAGCTCGCCTTCATTGTTCCTGCAAATTGCATACTCTGAAAGTGTCCCATAGTTTAGACAATATGTTACAAGACCCCTTTAACCTCCCCTTATGGATAACACCTCTGACATATGGGTTACTATAGTAATGGTTGTTTAAGTTGTTTTTTCAGGTCATGGCTCGAGTCTTGCCCAGTTCAAACCAGTGAAGACCATCAACCATTCAATGGGCCTGCATAAGTGCACAGTGGATGATCATTTGACGTGAGGGGGCCAAAACCAACATCCTCAGATCATGCTAAAGCCACCATCTTCTGAATATGCATTTCATGAAGTAGCATGTAACTCAGAGAAGCCTGCACAGAGCGGCAATTACCTCACCTTTTTCCTGCCTTCAATCACCTTTCCCTGCACCTCCAACCTCCTTATACTCTTCACCCATAAATATCCCTGCTCCCTTCCCTTTGAAGTGATAGATTGCAGACTTGTCCTCCTGTATCCTACCTTGATTCCCTTGTAAATAAACTCTTTCTCTCCTGCAAACCTTGGAATCTTGGCATTTGCCTTGCTGACAGTTGGGCAAAAGAATCTGGATTGGTAAGAAAATTATGTAATTCATATTTGTGAGCATCTTAGATCAACATGCTGAGATGTCCAGAAGGTGACCATTAAGATGAAAGCAAAAGTGATCATAAAGTTCTGTGAATTTCCTTTATATTTCCACCACACTTTCTGTATTTTATTGAACATTTTCTATTATCAGATCTGTTTACATGACCAGTGATGAAAATAAAGGCATCATCATTTTGGAAAATCAAGAGCCAACATACAGTGAATTGGAGATAAAGAGACAGAGTTTAAGAAGTTTCCATTGAAGAAAGAAGAAGAGCAGTTTAGTTTTTTAGATTCCACGTGTATTTAACTTAGCATCATGCCCTCAAAGCCTTTTTGTGGAATATGGTAGAAATTTTTTTCTTTTCATGATATATATACACACACTTCTATATATATATATATACATATTTCTATATAGATATATCACATTTTCTCCATCATCCATTGAGGGACACTTAGGTTGTTTCCATATTGCAAATAATGCTGCAGTGAACTTGGGGCTGCAGATATCCTTTTGAGAACATGTGTTCATTTCCTTCAATATATACCTAGAATTGGAATTGCTGGATCTTATGGTAGTTCTATTTTTAATCTTTGGAGGAACCTCTGTACTCTTCTACACAGTGGCTGCACTAACTTACATTCCTACCAGCAGTGTCCTAGGTCTCCCTTTTCTCCACACCCTTCCCAACACTTGTTATCTCTTGTCCTTTTGAAGACAGTCATTCTAAAAGGTGTGAAGTGATATCTCCTTGTGGGTTTGATTTGCATTTCCCTGATTAGTTATGCTGAGCATCTTTTCAGTACCTGTTGGCCACTGCATGACTGTTTTGGTAGAAAGATATTTAGTATGAATTGTGAGGTCAGAAACATGCAATCCCCTGCAAATAGAATGTAGAGGATGCAGTTAAAACTGAAGTATGTTTTCTGTAGGAGAAGGCAAACCAGGCACAGGACTTGCGGTCTGGGGTGGGGGAGTAACTTCCCTTGAAGGACTCTCCGTTGTGGGGCCCAAGAGATTTGGTGCCATCCCCTGGCTCTGATGTTGAACCACACAACCTGCCAGCAGTGCCTGAATGGGTCATTGGAGCTGCTCTTCCATTATTGGGCTTTACTCTTAGAACACACACTGCCACCTGAAGCACCACCAAAAAACCCCTAAAAAGACAAACAAAAAAGTCATCAAAAGTCACAGGGATCTTGGGAAGTAAATGATGTCCCCTGAACTTCTGAACAGAAGCAGAAGTCCTCATCTCTTTAACTGGAATTTCCTCCCCAGCAGCTCTGGTTCTCACTGTGCACAGTCACTAAAGCCACCTCCAAACTCTTCCCACCTATGTTCTCAGGACACAGTTCTTCAGACCTTGGAAAAGTAAAAACTTGGAGAGGCCTGGGATGCTGCAAGGTTGTCCTCAGGGCTGAGTCACCCCAAACTCCCACCTCCCACTCCTGTTAGTGACACTGACCCCCTGTGTAGTTCTGAGGCCACATCTCTCTCCAGGAACCCCTCACACCCGGCCTCCGCAAACAAAAGAGAGGAGCCTGCAGGAAGGAGTGACTCAGAGACCAGGCCCCAGGATGTTCAGCATCCTCTCCTGCACAGACATCGTCAAAATTCTCATGGGAGTTTCTGGAGTTGAGCTGCAGGCCCACCCTAAGGCCAACTGCTCTCTGGTTCCAGCTCCATTTCCATAACCCAATGAGCAGGACCATCCCAGAGTGGATTCAATTAGACTTTTCTCCTTAAACCTAACACTCTTGGTCTTCTCTTAAGCTTTCCCTCTTCCAAGACCTTTTTCAAATCCAGTGTCCAGTCCTCTCACGTGACCTTCTCCAGGCGAGGCCTCACCCCTTGCCCAGCTGTCCTGAGGATTTTGCATCTCTAGCCGCCAGGGAGCACTGTGGGCCTAATATTGGCTGCTGTGCAGGGTCCCAGAGGAAGAGGAGAGAACCTGCACGGCCTTGAATTTGAGGGAAACCAGGGAAAGGAGGCTGGGGAGGAGGGGCGAGACCATCCAGGCAGAGGCTTAAAAGGGCACTATTGAAAGTTTCTGAGTAGGATAGTGACGTGAACTGATGCATATTTCCCAGTCCCCCTGGTTGCTGTTGGACCATTTTGTGAGGGTTAACAAGGAAGCAGGACTTCAACAGTAGACCCTTTGCTACTCCTGGCAGGGGATCCTGGCTTGTACTTGAATGGCCCTGAGGACAGCTTTGGGGATGTCCTGGAGGCAGAATCAGTGGCACTTTGCTCTTACAGTGAAGTTGAAGCATAAGGATGAGGCAGGTTTTGATGAACCTCCTAGAACTTGATCGTGACTTCCTAAGGTTGGGAGGGATGGGAAAGGAACAGGTATGGAAAAAGAAAGTAAGGAGTCTGTTGGGCCATGTTAGATTTGAGATGATTACATCAATGAGTGAAAAGAAATATCAAGTACAGAATAGCACATGCAACATAATTCTATTCATATAAAATCATATATATATACTAACTCAAGAGCGAATGGCAAATACCTCCCATGGAATTTATATTTTATACCTGGTGTGGCAGGGTTGTGGGGTGCAAGGGCAATTCCAGCCCCAGCAAAATATCAAAGCCAGGGCCACTGAGCAAGTTAGGTCTCAAGTCCAGAACAACAAAGGCATGCATTTTCTATTCTGATATCAACAGGGTCATTGTGAGTCAGATTAGAGTGCCATGCTGAACAGTTTTCTCATAACAGAGTCTACAGGGTGGCCAAATATATCCCACACACAGCTTTCAGGACAATGTTGCAACAAATAAAATTTGTGGCCAGAGGATAAAAATCATGGGGTTTCCCTGGTGGCGCAGGGGTTGAGAATCTGCCTGCCAATGCAGGGGACACAGGTTCGAGCCCTGGTCTGGGAAGATCCCACATGCCGTGGAGCGACTGGGCCCATGAGCCACAGTTACTAAGGCTGCGCGTCTGGAGCCTGTGCTCCTCAACAGGAGAGGCCGCGATAGTGAGAGGCCCGCGCACCGCGATAAAGAGTGGCCCCCGCTTGCCACAACTGGAGAAAGCCCTGGCACAGAAACGAAGACCCAACACAGCCATAAATAAATAAATTTTTAAAAAATCATGTTTTATATCACAATTTACTCTTCAATGTCCCTTGGAGGAAAATATTAAAAGAAAAATGTAGCAACACAGAACCCACATCCCTAAAGAGCATCACTGGGCATGAACTTAGAGGCAGCTTGCATGACATGGGGTTCCGTGTTCTCCAGGTCTTCCTGGTCCCCACCTGCAATCCTTCACTCACTCCCACCTGGCCCTGGGGGATGTGGGGTTCTTATCTCATGTAGGAAGATGCCAGACAATTTGACCTGAGGCTGGGGATTTTTACTGGGGAGAAAAGGAGACTGTTCTCCCACAGCTGCAGTGGGCAATGGGTGGGAAGACCCCCAGGTGGGAGTTGGGGGCTTTGTTCAGAAACTGCATGCAGCCAAGCTTCTTCTCCAGTGGCTGTGGGAGTGCAAGTCCAGGATAACCCAAACCCAGCATAAAAGTCTGATTCAGGGGTACCTACAGCATCACAGAAACCTCAGAAACAATTTATTTCTCAAAGAATCCAAGGTCCAGGGCATGAAGTGAGCTGCCAGAATGGTAAGTTCTGGCCAGAACTGGGACCTTGGAGTGAGCCCCAAAGTGTTTGTAGGTCAATGGGGCTTAGCCTTCCAATTCAGGCATGACATCTCTGAGCGTCCATACACCTACAATCACCAACAGGCACCAGATGGTTTCCAAGAAAAAACAGAAAATCACTGGGTGGGGAAATCTGGTTTTGATTTACTTTCACATCTGATCCTGGAGTTAATGTCAATCAGAGAAACCCTGAGACTGAAACTACAGCCAACTGTAAATAATTGTCAAATTGGCCACAAGAGAACAGGCTTGTCCCAGCCAATAGGCTGAACTCCAGGCAGGGGAACCCAGGGTTTGCTCCTAAGTTGCTGGCTTCCACAGTCAAAGCATCACATCTTGGCAGAGGGAAGAGTTGGCATGTGAGACTCTGCCTCAGGTCTGGGTCATCAGTTGTGGCCTTGGCTGTTTTCTTGATTATGCCTGTAGTCTTTGAATATGAAACAACGGCCCTGTCATTTATTGAGGATTTATTCTGTGTTAACCTCTGGGCTCAGTGTTTTTATCTGATTTAGAGATTATATGGTACCCTGTCAATAGAAGAATAGATAGATTCAGAGAGGGGCAGTAACTTCTTCCAAGGCACACAGCCTGTAAGTGGAACTGGAAATTCTGTTCATCAGTGTTCTTGAATACTGCATTATGCTGTCCCAGCACCTGGTAGTGCCCCGTCCATTTTAAGCTTTGTAATAAAATACTGGAGTCGTAGGCTCCTCTCTTATAGGAGGAAGCATGAAAGAGTATGAGGTTCAGAGGTTTACCATGTTGTTTTCATTACAGAATCTATTATTCTGAAGAAATTGCCTAGATAAAATAAAAGTGGAGTAGTCCCACCTACTGCAGTGGTTCCCAATGTGGGGTCCCCAGACAAGCAACACAGCATCACCTGAGAAATTTTTAGAAACATGATTTCTCAGACCCACCTAGAGCTACTGATCCAGAAACTCAGAGGTTGGGACCAACATCAATGTTTAATAAGCACCTCTCCCAATCCCAACCACATCTGCCAGGGATGCTGAGCGTCCACACCTCTGAGAGTCCAGGTGAAGCAGGGATGTGGGAAAAAGACCACACTGGCTGGGTTCCTCCTCCTTTCCACTCGTTTACCAAAGCTAGGGAACTCCTCCACCAACTGGGCCACTGCTATTGTTTGTGCAGCCCAATTGTTAATCTGGTAGCAATGTTTTCCTCTGACTTTTGAACGCTTAGTGTTCCAGCTCAAGTACTTCTAGTCACTGCAGTGTTAACAGCCACTTTTTAGACTCTGTGTGTCTGTGTCTGTGTGTGTGTACACGTGCACACACATGCACGCAGGAGGTCATGGAGCCCTGGGCAGCCATAGGCACTCAGTCCCACCTCCACCCCGAGCCAGTGTCCCTCCACCTTTTCAACTGCCCGGAAAGGACTAGATGGATTGAGGTTTAAGTGATGGAACATGTACTGAGTGCAGAGAACTACAGATGAATAATGTCCCCCCCGCAAAAAAAAAATGTCCACATTCTCATCCCTGGAACATGTTAATATGTTCATTTATATTCAAGAGGAATTTTGCAGTTGTGATGACAGATTTTTTCAAATTTTATTTATTTTTTTTGCCTCACCACATGGCATGCCGGATCTTAGTTCCAAGACCAGGGATTGAACCCATGCCCCCTGAAGTGGAAGCGCAGAGTCTTAACCATTGGACCACCAGGGAAGCCCCCTGTGATGAAGGATTTTGAGATGGGGGATGATGCTGGATTATCCAGTGGGCCTGATATAATCACAGGGTCCTTAGAGCAGGAGGCAGAAAGGAAAGAAGACGCTACACTGCTGGTTCTGGAAATGGAGGAAGGGGCCAGGAGCCAAGGAATATAGGTGCCCCCTGGGAGCTGGAAAAGGCAAATAAACAATGCATCCTTAGAGCCTCCAGACGGAACACAGCCCCAAGGACCCAGTGTGTACTTCTCATCCTGAGAGCTGTGAGGGAATAAACTTGTGTTGCTTTAAGACACTGAGTTTGTGGTAATTGTTACAGCCACAATAGGACTTAATATACCATCTTTCTGGGTCTTTAACAAGGCAAAGTTCCTTCCCAACTCAGAGCCTCACACATGCCATTCCTGCAGTCTGAGCCACTCTGTCCTCCCTCCCCACCTGACCCTGCACCTGGCTCATACCTCTCAGCATTTTAGTCTCAGCCTAAATGTCCCCTCCTCATGGAAGCTTACCCTGACTAACTCATGTCTTCATGGCCCCCATTACTGCTTTCACACACCCCTTTACTTCAGCATACATCCAGGGATCTCCCTTATGATGCATTGGCCCCCAAAGTCCCCACTTCTCTAAGCCTGTCCCTCAACACCACGCTGTACTGTAAGTATTCATTTAACATTGCTTTCCTGCTACACTAAAGGCTCTGAGACCAGAGGCTGGATTGACCATGGCTCAGAAGATGTTTGTGAGATGAATGAATGGTGCAGGGGGTGTGAGGAGGCCAGGTGGCTCCACCTCAGCTGTCACTTATGTCTTCTACCATAACCTTGCTCTGTTCCTCATTCCTCCTGTCACTCATTCATTCAATAAACATTACTCCTGGAAGAAATGTCCCAAGCTGTGAGAATCTGGAGTCATGTTACCTCTCTGGGCCTCAGTTTCCCCTTGTTTGAAATGAGGGAGTGGAACTTAAGGGTCCTTGCAGTTTCTCCTGAAATGCAAGTCTTCTGCACATACATGACACCTTATTAAAAGAGCTTTATTTGGGGGCTGAAAAAAGCAAGGAATCTATGGGTTTGGAGGAGGAGTGGGAACCATAAAACACAGACCATGATTCCAAAGGCCCCTCAGATGGGTCTGCGGGGCCTAAAACTCTGGGTATGTCTGTAGCCGCCTGCTGTCTGGCAGGTCTGATGGTGCAGTGGGTCTCCAGGTGACTCCACCTGTGCTGTGATGGGGTGGCAGTTCTCAGAAGTGTGGAACAAGATGCAAACAAGGAGGAGGCTGACCCGCCAGGACATAGCACCTGATGGTGGTCTAGGGTTGGAGGAAGTGTAAATGCTCTCCCTCTGAGTGACCTCAGGTGATGGGAGCCATCTTTGCTTCAACTGGTAATGGAGTCCGGAGTTTGTAGGGGGACCTGCAAGACAAACCAGTCTCTGGGTGAACAGGGCTTAGAGGAGGAGGCCAGCATCAGTGGGACAGGAGAATGGATGGTTGGACCCTGGAGGTTCTCCCAGGCTGCTGTACCAGGGACCTGGGCTGGCAGTGCACCAGAGGGGAGAGAGAGGTTTGCAGGAGAGTGATGGTTCAGCCAACCCCTGAGAGCCTCAGGGTGTGGCTCCCTCCCTGTGTAATCAGGAGGGAGCAGGAATTGCCAGAGGCCTTGAAAAAGTTAGTCCCATGACTTGATTGATTGTGACCCCATCAGCTCCTGGATAATAACTGTCCCACCCCAGTAAGGAAGGGAGCAGCATGAGCTTGTGAGAGTGATCTGCAGGAAAAACTCTTGCAAAAGAAATGCATTGTGACAAACAGCTCACTCTCTGCCCTATGTCTCTTCGCCTCAAAGGGTACAATGCAAAAAGATAAGTGCAAACGATGGGGGTAGCTTGAAATGTAAATCAGATCAAGGCACCCTCCTGGTAACTCTGTTCAAAGTCTTGTTACGGTGGGAAAGACAAAATCCACACTCCTTATTGTGGCCTATGAGCCCCTAAGTGGACTTCCTCTACCCATGCCTTGCAGCTTTTTCATTTGCTATGGCCTCCCTGGAATACTCTTCCCCCCCAGTTCCTGCATGGCTCCCTCCTTCTCAACTCAGCTATCTCTCCCAGAAAGACTGTTCCTTGTCATCCCACCTAAATGAGAATCAACATACCCACCTCACTTTCTCCCTGTTACCCATTTTCTTTTCTTTGTACCACATATCCCAGTCCAATGTGATCTTATTTACCAGATCCTAGGTTACCTTAATTGTTAATGGTGTCTTCTTTTTCTTCCTGCTGGATGAACATTGAATAACTGTCACCCACCAGGTATTGTCCTGTCACATGGGATATACCTGTGCACAAAAGAGACCAAAAACTTCCTGGCCCTGTGGGGACAACCGTCCTAGCAGATTCCTCACCAGTTGCTGCAACTGGAGCCATCCCAGGTCTGAGATACCCTCTCAAGCTTTGGGATTGGACATTGAGTACCAGAGGTGTCTCCTCTACCAGACACTTATGTGACATGGTATACATGGCAATCATTCTGACTTGCAGTCGTTGGTTGCATTTCACCCTAATCACAAATCCTGTGTAAATTTGGTCCCAGGAATTGACTTTTCTTTTCTTCCTTGATGACACCTGATTTCACGAAGGCATTTGTTTTCTCAAACCTAGATAACTAGAAAGGAATCTGATCAGCTTCATCTTGATTGTCTTAAGTACAGTTAATCTTCAGATCCAGGGTCAGTTTTTTCCCATTTCTTTGAGGTCAGTTCTCAGAACTGTGGCAGCGTATGTCATGGTTACAGCCTGGTCATCATGTAGTTAACTTCTTCTGTCTGGTGGGGGTTTCAGTTTCTACAAAACAGCTCAAAGCATATGGCTCAGAATATTATCTATAGCCTTTGAAGAGGAACTAGATGTCCTTGACTCTGTTTAATGACTAAACTATTATTTTTGTCCTGCTTGATTGCTTTTCCTTTGTTTCTGGGTTTTCTCACTTCTTTGATTAAATTTATTATTTGACTAAAGTTTTTCTATAGACAAAAGTCAGGCTGAGGACATTGGGGGTGGGGGGCCGGGAAAGACCATAGGGTCCTGCTCTGTTTCAGTAGTAGGTGAGAGAGGCAAGTACCTCTGAGAGTCAGGAGAGTGGAAGCAGACAAGCAAAGAGAAAAGTTAGAAAGATTCTCTAAGAATGATACAAACCTATCTGATGTTTGAGCATGTATAATACAATATGGGAAAAAGGTTTTGATGAAACATTTTCAGGTGATGTGTATGTCATTCATAAACACTATGATGAAGCCTGTGGCACCCCCAAAGAGGAACTCTTGCAGGAATCTCTTTGAAGGAATGAGTCAGTGCTGCTGTCCGTGCACCAGTCTGTGAACCCAGAACTCAGTCCAGGAATCATCACTGGACTGATGGACAGGGTCAACCACTTCCAAGATAAGTGTAGCCCATTGGTGGAACCATACTTCCATGTCCGTCAATAATGGTTCTGCATTGATAATCTTTCCCTCTTTATTGATCTTCAGTTTAGAAGAGGAGAGCTGCCTGTGAATAGGCATAGGTATATCACTATGGCAATATGGACAAATCCCCATGAAAGGTAATGAAATGATAATGAGATTCAAATCTATAATACATTTATTCTATAATGAGAAAAACTAAATTCTTTGAAAAAGCGTTGCTTGAAACCTAGAATCAATCATTCTTAGATTGACTCAATGAGTCACAGAAAACTACAAATTAATTCAGGACATTCGAATTTCAAATTAAGTGCAGTTAATAATTATGATTGGTGCTTTACTTTGTAAAATTTTTCCTTTAAAAACTTCTTAGTAATTAAATTTGTTACAATGAGCACTATAATTGATAACAATCATAAAAATACATGAATAAAATAAAATAAGTGTAAAAAGCAATTTTTTTGTGAACAACAAAATAATGCAAGTTGATGAAGGGGTACATAGATCCAAACCTGGAGGGCAACTAGAAGGCAGAGGAAAACTACACATCATATGCAACCAGGAGAAAAAGACAGAAAATTGCTAATGAGAAATCTCTTCTAAGAAGGCACATTTAGATTTTCTTCTTAAGTGTAAATTTTCTCAACTAGCATGTCATAATAACCCTGGCAAGGTAATCACCATTTAATTAGATTTAAGAATGGTCCCTTTCTTCTTTGACCCAAGAAGAAGCAGTGAAAGTAAGTTATATTACTAAGAACGTGCAGCAATGCAAAGATCACCATTTTTCAGCAGGAAAAGTAAACAGAGAGAACTAACCATAATCTCCCTCCCCTTATTAATCTCCAAATTTTAGGAAGTTTGTTCTCTGTGGTTATTGTTTCTACTGCAGTTTTGCTGATAAGGCTTGTGCCTGATATTTTTCCAGCCAGAACTGTCCATGAAGTCTAAGCCTGCTTTTTTTGTTCTTTCCAGGAAGATTCTAATTAGACCCTCTTCTGTCAAAGACGATTTTATATTTAATATTGATTTTTACTGGACTGGTTTCCATAGTGTAAAGTTCCTAACATAATAAAATAACCAACTACAAACACAGGCTGTTTGACAATGTGATAAGTTAGAGATGTAGACATGACCATCAGGATGCGTCTTTGAATTCTGAAAGATCTAACTAGTTTGCTGTAGGAGGAGCCAAGCCCTTCACTTCTATACAAACATTACTGGGAGCAGGATGTAGTGGGTTCCTGGAACTGAGGTCCAGCCTCGTGTAAGGATTCCTGGATAAGAAAGATAGCACACTGATTGAATCCAAAGATATATTTCTTATGTGTGAAAAAGGCTATTCCTTACAGTCTTTGAACCACCCTTCCAATGTTTTGTCCTTACATAGAGAAACTTCTGGGCAGAGTTGGTGTGTTCCTTGATGTTCAAAGTAGAGGTGTCGGTTTCTTGAATGCTTCCAAGAATTCCCTCATACTCAGAGGAGTCCTTCAGTTTCCCTGTCAGACCTTTTTTTTTTTTTGTTTTGTTTTGTTTTGGCTGCGTTGGGTCTTCATTGTTGCATTTTTCTAGTTGCTGCAAGCGGGGGCTACTCTTCGTTGTGGTGCACAGACTTTTCACTGAGGAAGCTTCTCTTGTTGCAGAACATGGGTTCTAGGTGCGCGGGCTTCAGTAATTGAGGCACGTGGGCTCACTAGTTGTGGCTCGCAGGCTCTAGAGCACAGGCTCAGTAGTTGTGGCACAGGGGCTGTATTGCTCCGCAGCATGTGGGATCTTCCCAGACCAGGGCTCGAACCCATGTCCCCTGCATTGGCAGAAGGATTCTTAGCCATTGTGCCACCAGGGAAGTCCCAGACCTTTCTTTTATACTGGACACAAATGATGAGGGATTAATCAGGGACCTGACTGGTTGCCTCGGAACTCCATATCTAAGGTCGTTCTTAGCTGAAGCAAATAAGTAATATTTTATTATCTTTTAAGAAAAACACTTCTATAAAGGGGAAAAAAAACTGGGAAGGCTATGGTAAACAAAGATTCTTTGGCTTTTCATTGGCTTAATTGTTTCCAGGAAAGTAGTCTGTCTTCCTGTTGGGCTTTGCTCTGGTCACAGGACATGACAGCGCCCTCTCCTGGTCTCCCCAAAATATGTCATTTAGGTTTTTTCTTTTTTTTATTAGACTTCATTCCAAACTATAAACTGAGTTTTTAAGAAACGTTCTAAAATTTCCTAAACTCTTCCAAGGTAATAAGCTTTGAACCCCAATATAACCTATTAACTTGCAATGCTCAACTCTAAAGAGTTTGTGGTAAAATGGGAAGATATTAAGTGAAATAAAATTTGGGAATCAAAAGAAAAATCTCTTAAATCTTTCCATTAAAAAGCTGTAACTTCCTGGACAACCTTCCCTGGCTGGTGTTAGGAATGGGACAAGCAGGAAGCTGAATCAGACAGTGGGATTATTGGAGGAAGAAAGGAGAGGGTCCAGCATGGTTCAAATCTCATGAGTCTCATGTGCATACAAATTCCTCTCATATATATATGAATGTATATGTATATATCTTTCATATATATATATTTCCATATATATATTACACTTATTTTTCTCTGTATGCCAAAGGTTTGTGTTTTTATAAGAAAATTCATAAAGAAGAAGAAAATTTCGGGAGTGACTATCCTGATATTTCCAGAAGAGTTGTTAGCCAATGGACTATATGATTTATGGTCAAACTTATCCTAATAGTGTTGGTAAATCTATCAGGTTTGTTATCACTCAGGGTTCCACTAGAGAAGCAGAAAAAGTAGGGGAGAGAGAGAGAGAGAGTGAGAACAATTTCACATTTATAAGGGATTGCTTCATGTGATGGTTATGGAAACTGGCTAAGCAAGTCTGAGAACAGTAGGGCGGTTACTTGGGGATGGAAAACACAAGCAGGCTGGAACCTAACTTGTTCAGGACAAAGTTTTTGCCCACAGGCAGTTGGGGCAAAGGGAGTAATGTAGATCCACATGCTATTTGGGATTTTATTCAGGGAGTCTCTAAACATTCCTCTTAAGGCCTCCTGTTGATTAAATCAGGTGCACCTAGATAGTCTCCCTAGTTTAGGGTCAGTATCAGGAAATTTACATCCACAAACTCCCTTCACAGCAACACCTAGATTGGTATTTTCTTGAATAACTGCAGGAGATGTGAGTGTGCTACTAAGTGGTTGCTGTGCTCCCTTAAATCCCTGTAGTTCAGCCTAGACAGTTTGACACACTAGAAATCCATTACAAGGCCACATGACATTTAGCATAAAAAATATAAAAATTTGGGGCTTCCCTGGTGGCGCAGTGGTTGAGAATCCGCCTGCCAATGTAGAGGACACGGGTTCGGGCCCTGGTCTGGGAAGATCCCACATGCCGCAGAGCGGCTGGGCCCGTGAGCCACAATTACTGAGCCTGCGCATCTGGAACCTGTGCTCCACAACAAGAGAGGCCACAATAGTGAGAGGCCTGCACACCGCGATGAAGAGTGGCCCCCGCTTGCCACAACTAGAGAAAGCCCTCGCACAGAAACGAAGACCCAACACAGCCATAAATAAATAAAAATTAAAAAAAAAAAAAAAACCGATGGAAGGAGGGAATTTAGTAAAAATCGATTGCTCTTTCAGTACCTTCATTTACAAAAAGTTGAAAAAAAAAATAAAAATAAAAATTCTCTTATTTTAGGCTTACTACACACGATTGCCTACCCAGAGAATGACATGTATATATACTCTGTTTCTCAATAAATACATCATTTTAGTAAACATTTCTTATTTCAATGCTAATAAATGGTAATGCTAATAATGATAATAACTGAAATCTTGGTCTCTTAAATCACCTTATGTGAGCTTGACTTATATCAGTGACTTTTAATCTTTAATTTTATACTCTTCAGTGTATGAATTGTTTACTGGTGATCGTTGTTGTCAGTTAGATGCATTGGTCTCAGAATGTTAATAAATCACTTACCTAACACACACAGACACACACACACAAAACATATCACAGCCTAAATCATTATTATAAAATAACTTCTTTTTTTAAAATTTCTGAGATATACATTTTAAAGTAATAACTAGAATTATGACTTATAACATTATACCAGAGTATATAAGATTTTTAGAAATTTCATGTAATGTCTGAAACATTTATATTAACATATTTCCATACAAATAACCCAAAGAAAGTTTAGTATTAGTTGTTTTGTTTGTTTGTTTATACTGCAGGTGCTTATTAGTCATCAATTTTATACACATCAGTGTATACATGTCAATCCCAATCGCCCAATTCAGCACACCACCATCCCCACCCCACTGCGGTTTTCCCCCCTTGGTGTCCATACATTTGTTCTCTACATCTGTGTCTCAACTTCTGCCCTGCAAACCGGTTCATCTGTACCATTTCTCTACGTTCCACATATATGCATTAATATACAATATTTGTTTTTCTCTTTCTGACTTACTTCACTCTGTATGGCAGTCTCTAGATCCATCCACATCTCAACAAATGACTCAATTTCGTTCCTTTTTATGGCTGAGTAATATTCCATTGTATATATGTACCACATCTTCTTTATCCATTTGTCTGTCGATGGGCATTTAGGTTGCTTCCATGACCTGGCTATTGTAAATACTGCTGCAGTGAACATTGGGGTGCATCTGTCTTTTTAAATTATGGTTTTCTCTGGGTATATGACCAGTAGTGGGATTGCTGGATCATATGGTAATTCTATTTTTAGTTTTTTAAAGAACATCCATACTGTTCTCCATAGTGGCTGTATCAATTCACATTCCCACCAACAGTGCAAGAGTGTTCCCTTTTCTCCACACCCTCTCCAGCATTTGTTGTTTGTAGATTTTCTGATGATGCCCATTCTAACTGGTGTGAGGTGATACCTCACTGTAGTTTTGATTTGCATTTCTCTAATAATTAGTGATGTTGAGCATCTTTTCATGTGCTTCTTGGCCATCTGTATGTCTTCTTTGGAGAAACGCTTATTTAGGTCTTCTGCTCATTTTTGGATTGGGTTGTTTGTTTCTTTAATATTGAGTTGCATGAGCTGTTTATATATTTTGGAGATTAATCCTTTGTCCGTTGATTCATTTGCAAATATATTTCCCATTCTGAGGGTTGTCTTTTCTTCTTGTTTATGGTTTCCTTTGCTGAGCAAAAGCTGTGAAGTTTCATTAGGTCCCATTTGTTTATTTTTGTTTTTATTTCCATTACTCTAGGAGGTGGATCAAAAAAGATCTTGCTGTGATTTATGTCAAAGAGTGTTCTTCCTATGTTTTCCTCTAAGAGTTTTATAGTGTCTGGTCTTACATTTAGGTCTCAAATCCATTTTCAGTTTATTTTTGTGTATGGTGTTAGGGAGTGTTCTAATTTCATTCTTTTACATGTAGTTGTCCAGTTTTCCCAGCACCACTTATTGAAGAGACTGTCTTTTCTCCATTGTATATCTTTGCTTCCTTTGCCATAGATTAGATTAGACCATAGGTGCGTGGGTTTATCTCTGGGCTTTCTATCTTGTTCCATTGATCTATGTTTCTGTTTTTTGTGCCAGTACCATATTGTCTTGATTACTAAAGCTTTGTAGTATAGTCTGAAGTCAGGGTGTCTGATTCCTCTGGATCCGTTTTTTTCCCTCAAGATTGCTTTGGCTATTTGGGGTCTTTTGTGTCTCCATACAAATTTTAAGATGATTTGTTCTAGTTCCATAAAATATGCCATTGGTAATTTGATAGGGATTGCATTGAATCTGTAGATTGCTTTGGGTAGTATAGTCATTTTCACAATACTGATTCTTCTAATCCAAGAAAATGGTGTATCTCTCCATCTCTTGGTATGATCTTTAATTTCTTTCATCAGTGTCTTATAGTTTTCTGCATACAGGTCTTTTGTCTCCCTAGGTAGGTTTATTCCTAGGTATTTTATTCTCTGTGTTGCAATGGTAAATGGGAGTGTTTCCATAATTTCTCCTTCAGATTTTTCATCTTTAGTGTGTAGGAATGCAAGAGATTTCTGTGCATTAATTTTGTATCCTGCAACTTTACCAAATTCATTGATTAGCTCTAGTAGTTTTCTGGTGGCATTTTTAGGATTCTCTAAGTATAATACCATATCATCTGCAAACAGTGACAGTTTTACTTCTTCTTTTCCAATTTGTATTCCTTTTATTTCTTTTTCTTCTCTGATTGCCGTGGCTAGGACTTCCAACACTATGTTGAACAATAGCAGTGAGAGTGGACATCCTTGTCTCATTCCTGATCTTAGAGGAAATGCTTTCAGTTTTTCACCATTGAGAATGATGTTTGCTGTGGGTTTGTCATATATGGCCTTTATTAGGTTGAGGTAGGTTCCCTCTGTGCCCAATTTCTGGAGAGTTTTTATCATAAATGGGTGTTGAATTTTGTCAAAAGCTTTTTCTGCATCTATTGAGATGATCATATGGTTTTTATTCTTCAGTTTGTTAATATGGTTTATCACATTGATTCATTTGCGTATAGTGAAGAATCCTTGCATCCCTGGGATAAATACCACTTGATCGTGGTGTATGATCCTTTTAATGTGTTCCTGGATTCTGTTTGCTAGTATTTTGTTGAGAATTTTTTCATCTATATTCATCAGTGATATTGGTCTTTAATTTTCTTTTTTTGTAGTATCTTTGTCTGGTTCTGGTATCAGGGTGATGGTGGCCTCATGGAATGAGTTTGGGAATGTTCCTTCGTCTGCAATTTTTTGGAAGAGTTTGAGAAGGATGGGTGTTAGCTCTTCTCTAAGTGTTTGATGGAATTCACCTGTGAAGCCATCTGGTCCTGGACTTTTGTTTGTTGGAAGATTTTTAATCACAGTTTCAATTTCATTACTTGTGATTGGTCTGTTCATATTTTCTAGTTCTTCCTGGTTCAGTCTTGGAAGGTTATACCTTTCTAAGAATTTGTCCATTTCTTCCAGGTTGTCCATTTTATTGGCATAGAGTTGCTTGTAGTAGTCTCTTAGGATGCTTTGTATTTCTGCAGTGTCTGTTGTAACTTCTCCTTTTCCATTTCTGATTTTATTGATTTGAGTCCTCTCCCTCTTTTTCTAGATGAGTTTGGCTAATGGTTTATCAATTTTGTTTATCTTCTCAAAGAACCAGCTTTTAGTTTTATTGATCTTTGCTATTGTTTTCTTTGTTTCTATTTCATTTATTTCTGCTCTGATCTTTATGATTTCTTTCCTTCTGCTAACTTTGGGTGTTGTTTGTTCTTCTTTCTCTAGTTCCTTTAGGTGTAGGGTTAGATTGTTTACTTGAGATTTTTCTTGTTTCTTGAGGTACGCTTGTATAGCTATAAACTTCCTTCTTAGAACTGCTTTTGCTGCATCCCATAGGTTTTGGATTGTCGTGTTTTCATTGTCATTTGTCTCTAGGTATTTTTTGATTTCATCTTTGATTTCTTCAGTGATCTCTTTGTTATTTAGTAACATATTGTTTAACCTCCATGTGTTTGTGTTTTTTACGATTTTTTCCCCCTGTAATTCATTGCTAACCTCATAGCGTTGTGGTCAGAAAAGATGCTTGATATGATTTCAATTTTCTGAAATTTACTGAGGCTTGATTTGTGACCCAAGATGTTATCTATCCTGGAGAATGTTCCATGCACAGTTGAGAAGAAAGTGTAATCTGCTGTTTTGGGATGGGATGTCCTATAAATATCAATTAAGTCTATCTGTTCTATTGTGTCATTTAAAGCTTGTGTTTCCTTATTTATTTTCATTTTGGATGATCTGTCCATTGGTGTAAGTGAGGTGTTACAGTCCCCCACTATTATTGTGTTACTGTCGATTTCCTGTTTTATAGCTGTTAGCAGTTGCCTTATGTATTGAGGTGCTCCTATGTTGGGTGCATATATATTTATAATTGTTATATCTTCTTCTTGGATTGAGCCCTTGATCATTATGTAGTGTCCTTCCTTGTCTCTAGTAACAGTCTTTATTTTAAACTCTATTTTATCTGATATGAGTATAGCTACTCCAGCTTTCTTTTGATTTCCATTTGCATGGAATATCTTTTCCCATCCCCTCACTTTCAACCTGTATGTGTCCCTAGGTCTGAAGTGGGTCTCTTGTAGAGAGCATATATATGGGTCTTGTTTTTGTATACATTCAGCAAGCCTGTTTCTTTTGGTTGGGAGCATTTAATCCATTCACTTTTAAGGTAATTATCGATATGTATGTTCCTATGACCACTTTCTTAATTGTTTTGGGTTTGTTTTGTAGGTCTTTTTCTTCTCTTGTGTTTCCCACTTAGAGAAGTTCCTTTAGCATTTGTTGTAGAGCTGGTTTGGTGGTGCTGAATTCTCGTAGCTTTTGCTTGTCTGTAAAGCTTTTGATTTCTCCATCGAATCTCAATGAGATCCTTGCCAGGTAGAGTAATCTTGGTTGTAGGTTCTTCCCTTTCATCACTTTAAGTATATCATGCCACTCCCTTCTGGCTTGTAGAGATTCTGCTCAGAAATCAGCTGTTAACCTTATGGGAGTTCCCTTATAAGTTATTAGTCATTTTTCCCTTGTTGCTTTCAATAATTTTTCTTCTTCTTTAATTTTTGCCAATTTGATTACTATGTGTCTCGGCATGTTTCTCCTTGGGTTTATCCTGTATGGGACTCTCTGTGCTTCCTGGACTTGGGTGGCTATTTCCTTTCCCATGTTAGGGAAGTTTTTGACTATAATCTGTTCAAATATTTTCTCTGGTCTTTTCTCTCTCTCTTCTCCTTCTGGGACCCCTATAATGCAAATGTTGTTGCATTTAATGTTGTCCCAGAGGTCTCTTAGGTTGTCTTCATTTCTTTTTATTCTTTTTTCTTTAGTCTGTTCTGCAGCAGTGAATTCCACCATTCTGTCTTCCAGGTCACTTATCCGTTCTTCTGCCTCAGTTATTCTGCTATTGATTCCTTCTAGTTTAGTTTTCATTTCAGTTATTGTATTGTTCATTTCTGTTTGTTTGTTCTTTAATTCCTCTAGGCCTTTGTTAAACATTTCTTGCATCTTCTCGATCTTTGCCTCCATTCTTTTTCCGAGCTCCTGGATCATCTTCGGTATCATTATTCTGAATTCTTTTTCTGGAAGGTTGCCTATCTCCACTTCATTTTGTTGTTTTTCTGGGGTTTTATCTTGTTCCTTCATCTGTTATATAGCCCTCTGCCTTTTCAACTTGTCTATCTTTCTGTGAATGTGATTTTTGTTCCATAGGCTGCAGGATTGTAGTTCTTCTTGCTTCTGCTGTCTGCCCTCTGGTGGATGAGACTATCTAAGAGCCTTGATGGGAGGGACTGGTGGTGGGTAGAGCTGTCTGTTGCTCTGGTGGGCAGAGCTCAGTAAAACTTTAATCCACTTGACTGTTGATGGGTGGGCCTAGGTTCCCTCCCTGTTGGTTGTTTGGCCTGAGGCAACCCAATACAGGGGTCTACCTGGGCTCTTTGTTGGGGCTAATGACAGACTCTGGGCGGGCTCACGCCAAGGATTACTTCCCAGAACTTCTGCTGCCAGTGTCCTTGTCCCCATGGTGAAACAAAGCCACCCCCCGCCTCTTCAGGAGACCCTCCAACACTAGCAGGTAGGTCTGGTTCAGTCTCCCCCAGGGTCACTGCTCCTTCCCCTGGGTCCCAATGCACAAACTACTTTGTGTGTGCCCTTCAAGAGTGGAGTCTCTGTTTCTCCCAGTCCTGTTGAAGTCCTGCAATCAATTCCCACTAGGCTTCAAAGTCTGATTCTCTAAGAATTCCTCCTCCCATTGCCGGACCCCCAGGTTGGGAAGCCTGACTTGGGGCTCAGAATCTTCACTCCAGTGGGTGGACTTCTGTGGTATAAGTGTTCACCAGTCTGTGAGTCACCCACCCCCCAGTTATGGGATTTGATTTTACTGTGATTGTGTCCCTCCTACCGTCTCATTTTGGCTTCTCCTTTGTCTTTGGATGTGGGGTATATTTTTTGGTGAGTTCCAGTGCCTTCTTGTCGATGATTGTCCAGCAGCTAGTTGTGATTCTCTTGTCCTCACAAGAGGGAGTGAGAGCACGTCCTTCTACTCCGCCATCTTGGTTCCTCCTATGATTCCATTTCTATGAAATATCTTCTCACAGTTCTGGAGACAGGAAGTCCAAGACCCCTGGGCCAGCAAGATTGGTCTCTGGTGAGAGCTCTTGCCTTGGATTGAAGATGGCCATTTTCTCTGTGCATGTCACCCATATCTTCTTTTCTATACAAGTGAGGAAAGACAGTCTCTTCAATAAATGGTGCTGGGGAAAGTAGACAGCTAAAAGTAAAAAAATGAAATTAGAACATTCTTTAATGCCATACACAAAAATAAACTCAAAATGGATTAAAGACCTAAATGTAAGACCGGATACTATAAAACTCTTAGAGGAAAAGACAGGCAGAACACTCTTTGACATAAATTGCAGAAATATCTTTTTCGAGCCTTCTCCTAAAGTAATGGAAATAGAAAAATAAGTAAATGGGAACTAATTAAACTCAAAAGCTTTTGCACAGCAAAAGGAAACCATAATCAAAATGAAAAGACAACACACAGAATGGGAGAAAGTATATGCAAAAAATGTGACCAAGAACAGATTAGTCTCCAAAATTTACAAAGAGCTCACGTGGCTCAGTATCAAACGAACAAACAAACAACCCAATCAGAAAATGGGCAGAAGAATTAAATAGACATCTCTCCAAAGAAGACATACAGATGGCCAAGAGGCACATGAAGAGATTCTTTTTTCTTTCTTTCTTTCTTTCTTTCTTTCTTTCTTTCTTTCTTTCTTTCTTTCTTTCTTTATTTATTTATTTATTTATTTTTGGCTGTGTTGGGTCTTCGTTTCTGTGCAAAGGCTTTCTCTAGTTGCGGCAAGCGGGGGCCACTCTTCATCGTGGTGCGTGGGCCTCTCACTATCATGGCCTCTCTTGTTGTGGAGCACAGGCTCTGGACGCACAGGCTCAGTAGTTGTGGCTCACGGGCCTAGTTGTTCCATGGCATATGGGATCCTCCCAGACCAGGGCTTGAACCCATGTCCCCTGCATTGGCAGGCAGATTCTCAACCACTGCACCACAGGGAAGCCCATGAAAAGATTCTTAACATCACTAATTATTGGAGAAATGCAAATCAAAACTACAATGAGATATTACCTCACACCCGTCAGAATGGCCATCATCAAAAAGTCTACAAACAATAAAGGCTGGAGAGGGTGTGGAGAAAAGGGAACTTCCTACACTGTTGGCGGGAATGTAAATTGATACAGCTACTATGGATAACAGCATGGATGTTCCTTAAGAATCTAAAAATGAGCTACCATATTCTTTAGCAAACCCACTCCTGGGTATATATCCAGAGAAAAACATGGTTTGAAAGGATACATGCACCCCAATGTTCATTGCCACGCTGTTTACAAGAGCTAAGACATGGAAGCAACCTAAATGTTCATCGACTGGTGAGTGGATAAAGAAGATGTGATACATATATACAATGAAATATTACCCACCCATAAAAAAGATTAAAAAAATGCCATTTGCAGCAACATGGAGGGACCTAGCAACTGTCATACTGAATGAAGTTAATTCAGATAGAGAAAGACAAATATCATATGATATTGCTCATATGTGGAATCTAAAAAAAATGGTACAAATGAAGTTATTTACAAAGCAGAGTCACAGATATAGAAAACAAACTTATGGTTACCAGGGAGTAACGGGGTGGGGGGGGGGGGAGGGATAAATTGGGAGATTGAGATTGACATATACACACTACTATATATAAAAATATAACTAATAAGGACCTACTGTATAGCACAGGGGACTCTGCTCAATACTCTGTAATGGCCTAAATAGGAAAAGAATCTTTTAAAAAGAGTGGACATATGTATATGTATAAATGATTCACTTTGCTGTACATCTGAAACTCACACAACATTGTAAATCAACTGTACGTCAATACAAATTTTAAAATAAATAAATAAATAAATAAAAATTTCTGTCATGTATCCTTCCTTGAGTGAAGAACCAAGACCTATCATTGATTAAATAAGAAAATACTTTGAGAAATAGAATTCAAATCCAGTCAAGATAAAGAAAATCTTAAAGGTAGTTGCCCAAATTTAACAGACAATGTCATATTTCTATCACAAAATGTCTATGATTCATTTTAGTCAATCATGTATTATACAAATATCATGTAATCATTAAATCCACAACATAGCATCGATATTTCAATTGTGCATACATATTGAATAATAGAATGAGAGAGTATGAGATAATATGTAGGGAACAATAAAAAAGGACAGAGTCTTAGAGAAGAACCATTAACAGCTATTGTGTGTACAGTTATAGATGGAAAGAAAAATAGCAATAGTGTGTTACCAAAAAATAAAAAATAAAACAAACAAGCAGTAAACACTCAGAGGGAAGAATTTCATAGAGAACTGAGTGAAAAGTATAAAATTTCAGAGAATTTTAGTTCAGATGAGGTTAAACATCAAACATTTGAAGGTTATCTCTGCCAGAGATGTAAGTGGTATTATTGGGGATCTTGAGTGCATTGGGTTGAAAAATGGAATGTGAAGGACTCCCCTTTCTGAAGAAATATCAAGAAAGTAATGCAGACAGATTCAGACAGGTAACCAAATATAGTGGGTAATAATGGGTCGCTGCAATTAGGACTAAAATATAGTTCCTTAAATGCAGATAAGAAATTGGTATTTGGGGAGTGCATTTATTTTCCAAACGACAACTTCTTGGATTACAAGTGTGAATTTAAGGTGTGACTTTTTACCAGAGATTGGATTGTGACAATTGGATTAAGTAGATTTCAAAAGGTTTGACTTCAATCATTGGCATCAGGGTATGTTTTCAACTCTGCCAAAATCTAATCACGTGCACCTATACCTTTTCTAAGGTTTGATAACACTATCACTTAGAGAAAATGGGCGTGGTCTTCAGAGAATATATAAAACATCCAGCAAGAGCCAAGCTCATTCTTCCCCAGAACCCAGAACTGTTGTGTTTGGAGTTGGCTGGGCTGTGGAGACTTTTGAAAGTTACTGCCACCGGGACGTGAGCACCTAATCCTTGAACTGGATTTTTAACAGAGTTATTTACTGAACAAGACTGGAACAGTTCATTAACTATACCCAAAGGTGAGTTCTGATCAAGGTACAATGAATTTCCACTATGTTCACTTAAAAATGAGACTTTAATGGTAATCGTGGACATGAAAGCTAAGTTGTTGTTTTTTCTATCAGAAATATGTATATGTGAGTACTGCATCAAGAGTTTATTCTATGTGTGATTTGTAGACAAGTAACTTATTTTACCTACACTATGTTAATTAACCTCATTATAAAATAGAAAATTAGTTAATATTGTTGAGAGGATTAAAATAGTTAATCCATATAAAAGGAGTTAATCCAATGCCTAGAAATAGTAAGCACACACATATTAGGTTTTCCTATTATCATCTTAATATTAAAATGATCATTTATGTTATCAATCTAGAAATGATTATATTCATAAAGAATTCTTATCCAGGTTCTAGCCCTCTCTACACAGGGCTTATCTATATTTTCTCACTGTTCATCAAACTATCTCCTCATTTGACCCATGTTTGAGTCAATGACTTTATGTTCCATACCAGTGGTCCCCAACTTTTGGCACCAGGGGCTGGTTTCGTGGAAGACAAGTTTTCCACGGACGTGGTGGGGGATGGTTCAGGCAGTAATGTGAGCGGCAGATGAAGCTTCGCTCGCTCACCCGCCGCTCACCTCTTGCTGTGCGGCCCGGTTCCTAACAGGTCCCGGACTGGGGGTTGGGGGCCCCTGTTCTATACCACTGAAAATTGTCTGGTCATCGATGAGAAGTCTATAACTTCCCTGTCAAGAATTTTTACTTATAAATAGATCTGTGCACCATCACTTCACTGCTCATCATTTTTCAAAAGGCATCTTAAAGCTGATGTTATAGTTGTTCAGTTAAGCGATTGTTTACTTTCTGTCTCTTTTTGACCGGAACAAAATTCTCAGCCTTGGAAAGAAGTAGCCTCCTTCATTCAACTTCTTATAGACAAGGAAGATAACAGCAATCATATATAGTTAAATCAAATATTTAGTCACAATGTATGATAACTGAAAGTATATCTTCTTTAATTTGAATAACCAGTTTAATACGACATGATGGTAATAAAGTGAGGAACTTATTAACAAACAACTTTTGGGCTGATACTGTTTTTCCAAATGATTTTCACATCCATTGATGATTCTTGTCTGAATATATTAATTCTGATGGTTGTGAAATGATTTTTCTATTTCCTTGATTCCTGTTACATTTATCGATTGGCAGTCTCAGAGTTGGTTAATTTATTGCCTTGATGATATTGTCCAAAACTATGTCTTCCATTTCTCTGTTGCCCTCAGGTTGTATGCTTTGGTCACTAGGCAAATGCATTTTGTGGTCACAAAAAGACAGCCCCATGCATCACCTTCAAACACTGTCCAGATGAACATAAAACAGTTGACTCTTCCTTATGTTTCTTTGCATGAGCAAAAAAAATATTGACAAAACCCTCCTAACAATATTTTCTTCAAATTTCATTGGCCTAATAGGGTCAAATGACCATATAACCTATCACTGGAAGAGGGATAATGGTGGTTGTTCTAGGTGAAATACTCTTTGGCAGGGGATTGTGCTGGAATTGTATTAGAGAGCTGAAATCCTGATGGAAAATCTGTGTTTGACACATCAATATGCTGTCTGAATAAAATGAGGACACTCTGTTACTCAGCATCCTCTTTCTGTTATATGCAATACATATATGTTACATGCAATACAGCTATATACACTACCTTATTGGTATGAGTGGGAAGTAAATAATTCTTATACCCCTTGGTATTGTTAATGGCTTTGAAAAGGTACTTCTTTTAAGGCTCATGACAACATAATGTTCCCTTTCTTTACTTGTCTCTCCTCAGAAACATGGGTTCCATCAGCTTCTGGAACGAATTCACCTGTCTCCTATGTGCAAAGTATTTCATAGACCCGGTCACTCTAATCTGTCAGCACAGCTTTTGCATGCCGTGTCTCTATCTCTGCTGGGAGGAAGCCAAACATCCTCCTCGCTGCCCTTTGTGCAGGGAACCATCCCATCACGTGAACTTGAAAACCAATATCGTTTTGAAGACAAGGGTATTCCTTGCCAGACGGACAGGACCCTATGACTTATTAAGCTGTGCAGAAGAGATATGTGAGATACACATGAAAACAAAAAACTTCTTTTGTGAGGTCACCAAAAAAGTGCTTTGTTTACCTTGCTGTAAGTCTGAGGAGCATGGGGCTCACAGACATTGTTCCATTGAGTGGATGGCTGAGAAATACCGGGTAAGCAATGGCTGAGAGAGAAGTTTGAACCTGGGGGGCTCTTTACCTGAGAGAGAATGCAAAAGAAAGTGAAGTTAATTATTCTTCATTCATGTAAAATATAAAGCAGATACTAACTAGTATTATGTGCCAGGTCCTAGGATAAACTATTGAAGAAAATATGTTCTCAATCTTAAGTGCTTAAATTTTTTACTTTTTAAAATCTTAAAACCTGAGTTCTTGGTTATAATGAGGTTGATCATGTTTGGAATTGTGATTAGTCAGTGTAAAACCAAGATGGACAAATCTGTTAATTTCAGTGGTTATTGGTCACTATAACCATGATTTCAACAAACCTAATCTCATAGAGTCTATTTAGAAACATTGTCCTTTAGCTAAAATAATAGAATAGTAAGAGACAAGAACTATCAGCAGGACAACTAAAATCTGACACAGGATTTACATAATGAAAATTGGCTAGGTGAAATAAAGTTTGGGGGCAAGTTTCCTCTATGGAGAAACACCCTTTCCAACTACCGGTCTATTCTGTGGTTATAAACGTCCTACATATTAGAAAATTGGGCTTAACAGTGAAAATAAATTCTCCCTTTGTCTTCTTGAATGATCACTTATAAGATATTCCCTGCCATTCTTCATCCATTAGGATCTGAAATTTTCAATATCAGCTTCTCTGATACTCACACTGTTGGTTCTTTTGCAGCAAAAGCTTCTGAAGCAAATGAGGTCTATGTGGCAAAAGATACAAGAAAATAAAAGAAATCTAAAGAGAGAAGTCAGCAAACTCAGGACATGGGAGGTAAGCAAGAAATTCTGTTTCATTCAGCACCAGTTTGGGACACTTGGTGGTTATTCAATAAGATCTTGAACTAACAATCATAATATTTATGTTTCTCTATGGGTGACTATCCAATAGCAAAAGGCTTTCATCTACTCATGTAGAAAGAAGTATGTCCCCTTATAGGATTTATTTCTAAAATCAAAATATCGAAGTAAAAGATCTTATTTCCTGGGCAACGCCATAACACACCAACATATACAGAAAAACCACAATCAACAAGGTATTCTATAGTTAGTGAATGAGATAAACTCGGGGTTTCTCAGAAGGAAAATCTTTGAAAATTCAGGGAGACCTTCTCGGACTATTTGGTTGATAAAGAACAATTTGAAGTAGGAAATTCATGGGGATGACAGGCATGTAAATGTGTGCAAGCTGAAGACTAGAAACTAGAGGATCATGTGGATATTGAGATTCTACAAAGTTCATATTGGTTGATACCTATACTATTAGAGAGGCAGTGCTGAGAGATATGGCTGGAAATGGAGGATAGGTCAGTTCAAAATGTGACCTAAATGCATGGCTGAGAAATTTGGATCTACCATTTGTTGATTCAAAAATATGAATTGAGCACCACTAATAGGAGTGGTGAAATAACAGTACATATAGATTTCATGATGGAAACATATAAACAAGCAATATTAAAATATACTTCTCACCATTACAAAGGAAATTTAAATGGGGCTCTGTGTATGACAAGGAGATATAGGAAAATTAACTCAATTATTTAAAGGTGATATACTTAAGGTTATCATTTACAATATTTTCCCTTTGAAATGTTGAGTGCTGTGTCATAATAACTCTTCTAAGTCACTGTAGAAATAGACAAAAAGAACAGATTTCCTTGTACTCAAGGAACTAATGGAGTAGTGGAGAGAGCCAATTAACAATTCAAAATATAACCTTTATGGCTTGATCCTTTGTGCTAAGTGTTTTTGAGAAAAATTTAGCAGTAAAGGTAAATAGGAATAGTAATTTTGATAAAATTAAATTTTACATATGATCACAAAAAAGTTACAATGGAAGATCACATTTGGGCTGACACCTGTGTGAGGTGTCTAGGCGGGTGGCTATTTGGGGAAAGAGCTTTTTAGGAAGAGATAACTAAACTCAACACATCTTAGACTTAACCTATCCTTTTCTCATAGCACACTTGCCTTTATTTCTCCATTGTGTAAGCTAGATATGAAGGAGAATGAGAAAGAGTAGTGAAATTGGAAGTCCGACCTTAAAGTTGGAGAATCCTTAAAAGAATGTACAGGAATAAATTGGCCACAGATAATGGGAAACTGTAGGACTCAAGAGATATCCTTTATGGTAGAGAAATGTGAGAAAATAGGATTGATTTGATTGTAATGTTAAGAGGATAAAATTTAAAAACTGAGAACCAGTTTCTTCTCTGAAGTTGAAACATCACTGAGGATGGAAACAAAGGAAGAAATGCTGCTTTGGGTTAAGAAAATTTTTGTTTGAGAAATGTTGCACTTTGAGTTTTGGGGAGATATCCTCACAAAAATAGATCGTAGGGAATCGAATGAATGAGGTTGGAGCTTACTTGAAAGATTTCGTCTGGACAGGGACATTTCACAAAATTGTCTCTATTTTCTAGGCATTAGATGGATACCACAGGAGAGTTTTAAGAATGAAAAGAATAAAATTTTTACATGAAAAGATAACTGGAGGGATCTCTGTGTTAATGGGTCCAGCAGGGAAAGAGGAGCTGGTCAATGTAAATTGATGGAGGGACACACAGAGAGAGGGATTTTTTGAAGCCCAAGGTTTATAGATTTTATAGAAGGAAAGATTGGTGTTAATAGGAAGAAGTTCTTAGTAACATGCATAGGAAGAATTATGTGGATTCAGCAAAGGAGGTTCTTGGTGATATGATGAATGTGGTTTCAAACAGGAGCTGGGAATTGAAGAGAGTTCATTGTTTTGATGGAAGATTGAGTTTCATTAATGTGTACAGTGAATGTACACCTGTGATCAAAAAATTTGCTTTCTTGGAGGTAAAAATGACAGCACAAGAACCAAATGAAGATGTTGGGTCAATGGTCCATGTTTTGTTTTGCTTAAAACAATGTGAGTCAAATATTTTTAAAAGTTGAGGGGAAAGAAGGAAAAGAGAAAGTCAAAAAACAAAAACAAAAAAGAGAGAGAGAGAGAAGATGGGAATTAGGACCAGAAGGTGGTTGTCTGTGGACCAGCATCTCTAAGGGTAGGGTGGAGGTCAGCTAAGAAGTGGAGTGTATAGCCTCAGGCAGGAGGAGTCAAGCTGCATCCATGCACACAAGGTTCTGGCCTGCATGCAGTTTGTGGACCTGGATGTTAATACTTTAGAAAGGTCTTATCTAACTGTATGAAGTAATATTTGCTATTATTTCCTAAAAGCAGAGGAAATATCTGAGGTTAAGAGACTAAATTGATTTAGTCATTAGAGTACTGTGTATATTATATAACACAATTATTAAATCACAAGTACCTGTTTTTAAGAAAGTGTGCATACTTGAGGCAAAGTGTTTAGAATCAAGATACTGACTTCAGGTTCAATGAAATTAAAAAGTGAGTTGAACAAATAAAAAAGGAGTCCCAAAAAAGCTGTTCTTAATGAAAGTACCAAATTTCTAACTATCAGAAGACAAATTGTTGATAATTGAGAGGAATAAAATCTGCTAAAATATATGACCTAATTAATTCATTGCCACTCTAGGGTTATGTGACACTGTGTAGGAATATGATCCGGCCTGAATACTGGAAGGTTTGTCCCTTTGTCTACCATGAAGAGAAACGTTATTTAGGGAAAATAGAAGAGGAAAGTGATGAGATTTTTCAGCAACTCAAAGGAACTCAACACAATATGTACCTAAAGGGGAAACTCTTAAGTCAGATATATGAGGAACTCAAGGAATTGTGCCATAAACCAGACATGCAGCTGCTCCAGGTAAGGACTGAGGACTGGAGATTCATGGTGTTGCTTGGATAATATCCACCTTTCCTTAGCCTTCCATCACGTGCTTTCTTATCATGTTTTCTGATGCTGTGATAATATGCTGTCCAGGTAATGCTAATGACCAAAGGCCATTCTTGCCATACACAAGAATAACAAAGCTTTGTGGAAAGGTAAATAAAAGAAATCCTAGAGTCATTCTTTTTCAATTCTCCTAACAGACATTCAATTACTGAACAACTGCAACAGAGAAGCTTGTTGGAAGATATATGAATTTATATCTGGACCCGGCAATAATGAAAAATTTGAGAATCTTGACAACTCATTTCCCCTTCCTGTTTCTTTGCCCATGATACAATTTGCTGAAATTTGGGTTCACCCACCCTAGGGAATAAGAAACTACGTCTTCGCTTTGAATCTTGTGAAGTGTACTAAGACTATCTTTTCTGTTTCCCTCTTTACAGCATTATGACAACATGTTGAAAAGGTAAGTTTGCCCTCCTTTTCAAGTTTTAAGAACTGTAACTGTGATCTGCCATTTGATGCTGAAATAGGAGCATAAGTTATCATGACACTATAACTCCTTTCCTAAAGTATTTATGTTTCCCTTTCTCCAAAGGTAGAAAGAGTGTCCTTGGTTGTTTTGCCTAAGGTGGAGCTGGGTAGAGGGTTTATTTACAAGGTTCTGTGCAAAGGTTACATGAAGACAACTACCATTTTTGTAGAAATGTGTAGAAACACAGGGGGAATGTGCCCAAAGCCAGGACAGAATTATGTGCAAAAAATAAGCGTTTCAGAGAAACCTAATGTAGAAGAAGGAGAGAATGTGCTTAAAGAGGTTCATCAGGGTATTGGCTTTCCATGTGTAGCACAAGGCAACTTCAAATGGAAAGGCTGCACAATACACTTAGTGAAACCGGGTTCTAGGAAGCAAAATTGCTGCCCTAGCTAAGCTCCTCAACCACTAGTTTGTTTATACAGACACTGAGCATTTCAGTGGTAACTAGTGTGGATTAAAATTCATAGTGCCTTTCTTGAATGTCCACAATTTTGAGCCATGTTGCATAGCTCTGTGATTTGCTGAGAGGACCCCGTCATAATTAATTTAAATTGGATCCTAGGATTGCAGTCTTAGCAGATGGGATAGGATTTTCTTTGATTTTCATAAAACAAATTGTTATATGCTGCATTCCCTAGTTTGGGGATTTACTTTCATGGCCCCTGAACCTAATTATTGGGATTTAAATAAAATGTCTTCAGAGGCATGTAGATATAATCATTGTGATGAAAACTGTGAGCTCAAAAGAGCAACCACATGTTGTTCCTTGCAGGAGTGAGTCAGCACAGCTGCACATGCCCCAGCCTGTAGTCCCACAGCTCAGTTCATGGCCCATTCCTGGACTGGTAGACTGGCTCAACCAATTCCAAGGTAACGGGTAGACCTCTGGTGGTAGAGTTGTACATTCCCCTTTGTTAGTGTCCTGTGGGTGACCTTCCCCATTTCTCAATCTGTGGATTCTTTGCTGGGAACTTTTATAACTAAATTTACCCTTATAGAAGAATAACATATATGGAAAAAAATACTAATTGGTATCTGGAAAAAAAAAAACATTTATGATGGGTTGTAGTAAGCTATCTGGAGGGTAAAAAATAGGAAAGGATAATTGATGGCCTGAAGTAGGCTGAGGTATGGTGTTGACTGTTCACATGAAACATGTAACTCTGCATGTACATTCAGTGCTTTCCAAGTCTTAGGAAAGTGAGGTTATCATTGGTTGTGAGATGCTTAGAGAGTTTTAACTTGGTTTATAAAACTGTAATAAATACAAAAGATATTTTATTCACATCACACAAAAATACTGTATGATCAAGTTTATTACAAACATAATATGAAAATTTATGCACATTGGCAAAGTAAACTGATAATTTGTTTCATTAAATTTGTCCCATTTTTTCAAGGTATGCTGGCCAACAATTCTCACAAAAAAACCACCTCAAAAAATATGAATTTTTCTTTCATTTTATGTTAACTTTGCATGCTTTAGTGAAAACTCCTTATGTCAGGAAAAAGTGCTCACTCTTTAGGAGTTATCATTACTACTAATTTTATTATTGTACATTTTCTAGGAGATGGGCAAGCTACTTTTGTTTCTGACAGTAAATTTTTAGTTAATTGCAAATTTCAAATATTCCAGGTAAAATAATGGCTAAAACTTAGCAATATGTCATATATATTTATTTTTAAATTATGATTTCTTCCATTTTTGTCTAGCTAAAATCTTATTATGAAGGCAGACCAGTAGACCTTGGACTGCAAAAGATTTCTAAAGCTCTCTTCTGTCTTGCCACCTATTTCTAATAATAAGCTAGGAAACCCAGACACTATATAAAGCTCTTGTCCATCAGGAATTTATAACACTGTCTGTTAATATAATTTTTTTCCTTCTTCCTGCAGTGTACATTGCCTTGGATAATGAAATAGTCACTGGTCACGTCCCTGTGTTTGAAGATCTGAGACGTCTGCTGGCTGGTCCTGATCATCCTGGTGTCGACAACACTCCACCAAGATCTAAATATCTTCTTGCCTGGGGAGCTGAGTCGTTCACTTCCGGTCAACATTACTGGGAGGTGGATGTGGCGGGCTGTTGCAGCTGGGCAATTGGATTTTGTAATGATTCTTGGGCAAGAAAGAATGACATGGTACTTGACTCGGAGGGAATTTTTCTACTTCTTTGTATCAAAGAGAACAACCAGTGCAGTCTCTTTACCTCCTCCCCACTATCACCTCAATATGTCAAAAGGCCTCTAGGCCGGGTGGGGTTGCTCCTGGATTATGATGGTGGTTTCCTGAGCTTTTTCAATGTGGCCAATAGTTCCCTCATTTGTCGTTTCCTCTCCTGCTCCTTCTCTTCTCCTCTCAGACCTTTTCTTTGCTCTGGACATCCCTGATCAGGGACAGGTCAAAAATCTGACCACAGGTGTCAGGAATATCAATAACTGAGATTGTTAATTTAGTGCCCACTTGATTTTCTGTAACTTCACCCTCCTTTATGAAATGTATTAATTGATTTTCTTAAAAGGTTGGATATGCTAAGTGTATAAATTTGTTTCTGTTTTCTTTAAATAAAAATAATCTCTCTTGGAATGCTGTGCATTTGTTATTCTATGTCTTGGTCTGTTCACTTGATTTCTAAGGTAACGGAGGTCAACAATACTTGGTGTGTTTATCCAGTTTAGTAGGTAAAAGCAAGAGCACAGTGTTCTTCTCACTGGCAGACTTGGAATTCTCTTCTCCCTGCTATGCATCTGCTAAATCATGTTCCTTCATCAAATTTCAGTTTTTAAATCTTTTTTTCATGGATTTATTTTTAAAGCTTCCAGACTAAATGAGAGCATCTTGTTGGATAGACTCTGCACATCTTATATTTTTCTTCATAAAAATCACAGCCTAATACTGGCTTTCCCTTCTAGTTTACCTGCTGGAAGAAGGTTTACGTCTGCTATATGTACCGATAAGTTACAGGCAAGTAGAACACACTTACCTGCCTTAAATACATCTGTCTGAGTAAGTTAATAGAGGTACAAGGTCATAAATGAAAACATGATCTATGACTGTTTAAAATCTTGTTAAATGTAACAAAAATCAGATGGAAAAATGGAGGCTGTAATTTACCAAATACGCAAAATAGGCTACCTGTAAAAATAGGCTTGATGAATTCTCTATTACAGACACACTAAATATAAATGCACACATATCTTAACAGAATGAAATTGATAGAGAAAATAAGACTGCATACCTCAGAAGTTTCAGAAATTTTAATGAAGAAACCTGTAGTCACAGATCTTGAATTCTCGCCTATCTCAAAGGACAGTAACATTTTTCCTGTGTAAAATGAAGAATATTCAAGAAAAAATTGCATTTAAAAGGTATCTAAAGTTAATAAAATCTTAAAAGTCAATGTAATAGTACATTCCTACCATGATTCATATGATCCATAACTACCATATGATCCATTAATTTCACTTCTGGATATTTATTAGAAGAAATCAAAAGGACAAACTGGAAAAGATATATGGATACAATCTCTTTACAACAGCACCTAGATTAATATTTGCTTAAATAACTGCAAGAGATGTGAGTGTGCTAGAAAGTGGCTGGTGGACTCCCTTAAATCCCTGTAGTTCAGCCTAGCCAGGTTGACACACTAGAAATCCATTACAAGGACATATGCCATTTAGCATTAAAAAGTATAAAAAATATAAAAGTTCTCTCATTTTAGGCTTACTACACAGGATTGCCTACCCAGAGAATGACCTGAATATTCACCCTGTTTCTCAATAAATGCATCATTTTAGTAAACATTTCTTATTGCAGTGTTAATAATATGGTAACACTAATAATGATAATACTGAAATTTTGTTATCTCTAATCACCTTATGAGAGCTTGACTGATATCAGTGCTTTTAACCTTTAATTTTATATCCTTCAGTGTATTAATTGTTTTGTGGTGATTCCAATCAGTCTTCCCCAGTGTGCTTGACTCCCCCAAATACACACACACACACACACACAGAGCATTCTTATGGATGTGATTCTAGATTCTTCTCCTGGTTGCGGCAGAAGCATGGAACCATGTGGTAAGTGAACCTGCAGGGTCTTGGCTTCTGAGGTCAGTGGAGCCACAGAAAATTCTTGTGACCTATTCTGTGGCCTGGACTTTCCTGCATTGTCATCTGCTACTTGTCTGCTAACTTAGGGTCCCAACAGCCTAACCTGAGAACAAACAGAGACCCTGGAGGTTACTGAAAAGCTGTTAGGGGGCTGACACTGTCTGTGGCTGGAGAGTTTTAATGGCTGTCAGCAGCATTTACAGATAATATGTAAATTGTCATTCAGTTAAAAAAGGATGTTAATCTGTATTATTGTATTTTTATTACTTAGAATTATTATTTATATTATTCTATATCTTGTAGAATAAAGTTAACTGTTTTTTTCTGCATATCTCAGGAGAATGTTAATATTTCAAGTTGTTTTTCTTTGGCATAAAACTTTGACCGCTCCTTCAAAAATGAATTAGCGGTGGTTTGTGACCACCTAGAGGGGTGGGATAGGGAGGGTGGGAGGGAGGGAGATGCAAGAGGGAAGAGATATGGGAACATATGTATATGTATAACTGATTCACTTTGTTATAAAGCAGAAACTAACACACCATTGTAAAGCAATTATACTCCAATAAAGATGTTAAAAAAAATGAATTAGGATCTACTTGTGAGAAAATTGACAATTGGCTGCTTAACAAGAGCTTATTTCTGCATCCAATGCAGTAGTTGTTTAAAGAAATAAGAAATAACAGAAATAAATATATATCTAAAATAAATTATTATATGGCCTGAGTCAAAATACTTCCAACCTTTTACAAAATTTTGTAGTCTGGTATTCATTGTCAAATTTTTATTAAATGTATTTGTATTTTATTGACTCATTTTTATGTATTGTTTATTTAAACACATGGATTTCACTGATTTTATGTAAAAAATGTAAATTATATTGACTTCATTGAGATTTATGACATTTTCTTTGGAAAAATCCTTAACTACATTTACAAGCCACTCTATAGAAAAATATTGAGTATATTTAGAGTTGGTCCCTGGAACTAACAAGAGTCATGCAAGGGAAAATGCACCTCCATAATCTGACACAGAAGTAAGTGTCATGCAAGTCCAGGGCAGGTGAAGGCCAACTTCCAAGGAAGGTTAAGTTCTGTTCCTGGTTCCATTATCCAGCTACCTGAGGGAGCCTAGTTCCAACAATTCCAGCTCTAGGCTCGATGGTAATAAGGACCCTCTGTCCTCCTGGTGCAAACAGTGGAGATTCCCATTTTACTGAAGCAGCCTGGACAGCACAGAGTTACAAGTAGGAGGAACCAGGGGACTGGGAACCCAGCTCTTTTAGCTGCAGTGCCTCAGACATGTGCTTACAGGGACTGCTTGTAGGAGAGGGCTCCAATTTCCCAAGGACTGGATCTCAACAGGGTCTGAGGAAAAGCCTTCTGCTCCATTAGCTCTGGAAAAACCCCACGAGTAGCCAAGACCCGGGGACCAGAAGGGAATTTGTGGCTTAAAATGTGTAGTTCTCCAGGAGCTCACAAAACGTCCCAGGCTGCAGAAGCGCCTGGCTGTACCAAGGAATCCTGACGGTTTCTTAAGGGACTGGACACAGGAGGTAGGTGATCTGAGAGTCCACATAAAGACAATCTGCCCGCAGTGGGTGCACAGCCCTGGAGCCTCAGCCCTGGACTCAAGGGTGCCCATAGGTCTTTCTTTCTGAGTAGGCGATGACCCTGCAGACCTTCCCAGTGGTGACCCTTGGATCTCTATTCCCTTCCCTGCCTCTGCAGGTCCTCAGACTTTGAGAGCTCCACATGGTTTTTCTCCAGAGAGGAAGCTTTTCCATGAGGACGCATGCCGGCTCCCATACTTGGAGAACTGGCAGGGAAAGCACGGAGCAATTCTCTGCTCAGCCCAGAAATCACCCTTGGCGGATGTTCGGGAAGGAGGGGCAGGCTGGTCCTAGAGCTGCTCTTCTTCCCTTTTTTTTACACACAGAGTCTACACCCCTCACCTCCAGCGCCTGCAGTCCCAGAGGACTCAGGTCCACTCCACTCCTGGACAGACCTGGCAGAATAACTAGAAAGGAATCCAGCATATAGGATTCTATCTTTCCTCCCCGTTTCCTCTTTGGTAACCATAAGGTTGTTTTCTATGTCTGTAGGTCTATTTCTGTTTTATAAATAAGTTCATTTGTATCTTTTTTTTTTTAAGATTCCACATATAAGCGATATCATATGATATTTATCTTTCTTTGTCTGGCTTACATCACTTAGTATGATAATCTTCAGGCCCATCCATGTTGCTGCAAATGGAATTATTTCATTCTTCTGAAGGCTGAGTAATATTCCATTGTCTATATGTATACAACATCTTCTTTATTCATTCATCTGTCTGTGGACATTTAAGTTGCTTCTATATCTTGGCTACTGTAAATAGTGCTGCAATGAACATTGGAGTGTATGTATCTTTTCAAATTGTGGTTTTCTCCGGATATATGCCCAGGAATGGGATTGCAGGATCATATGCTAACTCTGCTTTTAGTTTCCTAAGGAACCTCCATATCGTTCTCCATAGGGACTGTACTAATTTACATTCCCACTAGCAGTGTAGGAAGGTCTCTCTTTCTCCACACCCTCTCCAGCACTTATAATTTTTACGCTTTTTAGTGATGGCCATTCTCACCAGTTTGAGGTTATACCTCATTGCAGTTTTGAATTATATTTCTCTAATAATTAGTGATGTTGAGCTTTTTTCCATGTACCTGTTGGCCATTTGTATGTCTTTTTTGGAGAAATGTCTATTTAGATCTTCTGCCCATTTAAAAACATTTTTTATTGAGCTGTATGCATATTTTTGGAAATTAATCTCTTATTGGTTGTATTGTTTACAAATATTTTCTCCCAGTCTGTAGGTGTGTTTTCATTTTGTTTATGATTTCCTTTGCTGTGCAAAAGCTTTTGAGTTTAATTAGGTACCATTTGTTTAATTTTGTACTTTTATTTCCATTACTCTCTGAGACAGATCACAAAAATCATTCCTGCAATTTATGCCAAAGAGTGCTCTGCCTATGTTTTCCTCTAGGAGTTTTAGAATATCTGGTCTTATGTTTAGTTCTTTAATCTAGTTTGTGTTTATTTTTGTATATTGTGTTACAGAATGTTCTAATTTTATTCTTTTACATGTAGCTGTCCACTTTTCCCCAGCACCACTTATTGAAGAGACTGTATTTTCTCCATTGTATATTCTTTCCTGTTTGTCATAGATTAGGTGACCATAGGTTCCTGGGTTTGTCTCTGGGCTTTCTATCCTGTTCCATTGATCTATACTTCTGTTTTTGTGCCAGTACCATACTATTTTGATCACTGTAGCTTTGTAGTATAGTCTGAAGTCAGGGAGCCTGATTCCTCCAGCTCCATTCTTCTTTCTCAAAGTTGTTTTGGTTATTTGGGGTCTTTCATGTTCCACACTAATTTTAAATTTTTTAGTTCTAGTTCTGTGAAAAATGCCATTGGTAATTTGAGAGGGATTTCATTTAATCTGAAGTAGCCTTGCATTGTATAGTTGTTTAACAATATTGGTTCTTCCAATCCAAGAAAAGGTATATCTTTCCACCTGTTCATGTCCTCTTCAATTTCTTTCATCAGTGTGTTATAGTTTTTAGAGTACAAGTCTTTTGCCTCCTTAGGTCAGTTTATACCTAGATACTTGATTCTTTTTGACATGATGGTAAACAAGATTGTTTCCTTTATTTCTCTTTCTCATCTTTCTTTTTTAGTGTATAGAAGTGCAACAGATTTCTGTGGATTGATTTTGTATATCGCAACTTTACCGAATTTATTGGCAAGCTCTAGTAGTTTTCTGTTAACATCTTTAGGATTTTCTATGAATAGTATCATGTCCTCTGCAGAGCTATTATATTTTTTAATGACACACTTCATACAAATTTTTTTTTTAAATTTTGGAAACATAACTACTTTTGGTAAAAATATATTACTTATATTCACATGTAATGGGTTTGGTATTTTATGCATAATGGAAGTAAGAAGTTAGTTTTTAACATTTTCCAACATTAATTATAATGGTAAATATTAAAATACATAACCCACATACACAAAAGTGCTTTAGGATCTTTGATTTATTTTAGAAATACAAAGGAGTTTTGAGAGCACAAATTTGAGAATGCTGATCTAGGAAGAAAGTTTACCAAAAATAAGAGGAGTGGTTTTTCCCTACTGGTGAGAAAATTAGGTGACAATACTTTCCTCCTTATCTTGTTTTAATCCTGTACACAACATTCAAGCAAGACTGGTATGTTCTGAGTGGTGAGGATTAGCACAGGACAACACAGCCACAATCACTCTACTCCTTCTCAGCTGGCCAAGTACAAATATTTGTATCTATTGTTTCTATTGTAAAAATCTTGTCCCATTTATTACTTTTTTCCATTTTCTATTTGGCATGCTTTGCCAGAATACTTTTTTTTTTTTTTTTAAACTTTGGGTTTATTTTATTTATTTATTTATTTATTTATTTATTTATTTATTTATTTATTTATTTATTTATGGCTGTGTTGGATCTTCATTTCTGTGCAAGGGCTTTCTCTAGTTGTGGCAAGTGGGGGCCACTCTTCATCGCGGTGCACGGGCCTCTCATTATCGCGGCCTCTCGTTGTGGAGCACAAGCTCCAATCGCGCAGGTTCAGTAACTGTGGCTCACGGGCCTCGTTGCTCCGTGGCATGTGGGATCTTCCCAGACCAGGGCTCGAACCCGTATCCCCTGCATTGGCAGGCAGATTCTCAACCAATGCGCCACCAGGGAAGCCCCAGAATACTTTTTTTCCAGTTTTGTGGAGATATAATTGACATGGAATATTGTATTCATTTTAGGTGTTATCAATAGAAAATCAAATAGCAATCAAGGTACGAAGAAAGAAAAGAGTATTGTATTAAAGAAAAACTGAGGATTATTACCTGTGAAACAGATTCTCAGAAGCTCTGAGAACTCTTCCTTTGGTTAGGAGATAGAGATGCAGTTTTATACATTTTTGAGACAGAGAATTTATGTATCATATTGACCAAAGTAGCATTGTATATAAAGTTCATCAAAGATGTCTTGGATCATTTATGCATATACAGAGTAAGAGGCTGGTCAATGTGACCTCCTATATGGCATGAAAAAGAAATATTAATCTTAAGATTACAATACTAGCATCTGAAGAAAGGGTCCATTTTTCTTAAACATTGATTATATCCTCCTGTTTTCAGAAGGTCTGGTTCATGTATACTGCAGATGCACATTGCACATTGGGAAAGACCTACCACAAAAAGGGCATGTTATTTAATTATTTTTCTTTCTGTGTTTGTTTGATTGTCCCACCGTATGATTTTTCTTCATCACCTTCACACTTCTGATCATAAATCTATGGATAGGACTCGGGGCAAGATGGCGGAAGAGTAAGACACGGAGATCACCTTCCTTCCCACAGATACAGTAGAAATACATCTACACGTGGAACTGCTCCTACAGAACACCCACTGAACACTGGCAGAAGACCTCAGACCTCCCAAAAGGCAAGAAACTCCCCACGTACTTGGGTAGGGCAAAAGAAAAAAGAAATAACAGAGACAAAAGAATAGGGATGAGACCTGCACCAGTGGGAGGGAGCTGTGAAGGAGGAAAGGTTTCCACACACTAGGAGGCCCCTTTGTGGGTGGAGACTGTGGGTGGCAGAGGGGGGAAGCTTCAGAGCCATGGAGGAGAGTGCAGCCACAGGGGTGTGGAGGGCAAAGTGGAGAGATTCCCGCACGGAGGATCGGTGCCGAGCAGCACTCACCAGCCCGAGAGGCTTGTCTTCTCACCTGCTGGGGCGGGCAGGGGCTGGGAGCTGAGGCTCGGACTTCAGTCGGATCGCAGGGAGAGGACTGGGGTTGGCGGCGTGAACACAGCCTGAAAGGGTTAGCACACCACAGCTAGCCAGGAGGGAGTCCGGGAAAAAGTCTGCAGCTGCCGAAGAGGCAAGAGACTTTTTCTTGCCTCTTTGTTTCACGGTGCACAAGGAGAGGGGATTCAGAGTGCCACCTAAACAAACTCCAGAGACGGGCGTGAGCCGCGGCTATCAGCGCGGACCCCAGAGACAGGCATGAGATGCTAAGGTTGCTGCTGCCACCACCAAGAAGCCTGTGTGCAAGCACAGGTCACTGTCCACACCGCCCCTACTGGGAGCCGGTGCAGCCCACCACGGCCAGGCTCCTGTGATCCAGGGACAACTTCCCCAGGAGAATGCACAGTGCGCCTCAGGCCGGTGCAACGTCATGCCAGCCTCTGCCGCCGCGGGCTAGCCCCGCATCCGTATCCTTCCCTCCCCCCCGCGTGAGTGAGCCAGAGCCCCCGAAGCAGCTGCTCCTTTAACCCCATTCTGTCTGGGTGGGGAACAGACGCCCTCAGGTGACCTAAATGCAGAGGCGGGTCCAAATCCAAAGCTGAACCCCGGGAGCTGTGCGAACAAAGAAGAGAAAGGGAAATCTCTCCCAGCAGCCTCGGAAGCAGCGGATTAAAACTCCACAAACAACTGGATGTGCCTGCATCTTTTGAATACCTGAAGAGACAATGAATCATCCCAAATTCAGGAGGTGGACTTTGGGAGCAGGATATATTAATTTTTCCCCTTTTCCTTTTTTTGTGAGTGTATATGTGTATGCTTCTGGGTGAGATTTTGTCTGTATAGCTTTGCTTTATAATAGCTTTATTTTACTTCACTATATTTTATCCTCTTTCTTTCTTTCTATTTTTTCTCCCTTTTACTCTGAGCCATGTGGATGAAAGGCTCTTAGTGCTCTAGCCAGGTATCAGGACTGTGCCTCTGAGGTAGGAGAGCCAACTTCATGACACTGGTCCACAAGAGACCTCCCAGCTCCACGTAATACCAAACAGCAAAAATCTCTCAGAGATCTCCATCTCAACATCAAGACCCAGCTTCACTCAACGACCAGCAAGCTACAGTGCTGGACACCCTATGCCAAACAACTAGCAAGACAGGAGCATAGCACCAGCCATTAACAGAGAGGCTGCGTGAAATCATAATAAGGCCACAAACACCCCAAAACACACCACCAGACGTGGACGTGCCCACCAGAAAGACAAGATCCAGCCTCATCCACCAGAAAACAGACACTAGTCCCCTCCACCAGGAAGCCTACACAACCCACTGAACCAAACTTAGCCACTGGGGACAGATACCAAAAACAATGGGAACTATGTACCTGCAGCCTCTGAAAAGGAGACCCCAAACACAGTAAGATAAGCAAAATGAGAAGACAGAAAAACACACAGCAGATGAAGGAGCAGGGTCAAAACACAGCAGACCTAACAAATGAAGAGGAAATAGGTAGCCTACCTGAAAAAGAATTCAGAATAATGATAGTAAAGATGATCCAAAATCTTGGAAATAGAATAGACAAAATGCAAGAAACATTTAACAAGGACGTAAAAGAACTAAAGAGGAACCAAGCAACGATGAAAAACACAATAAATGAAATTAAACATACTCTAGACGGAATCAATAGCAGACTAACTGAGGCAGAAGAACGGATAAGTGACCTGGAAGATAAAATGGTGGAAATAACTACTGCAGAGCAGAATAAAGAAAATGAATGAAAAGAACTGAGGACAGTCTCAGAGACCTCTGGGACAACATTAAACGCACCAACATTCGAATTATAGGGGTCCCAGAAGAAGAAGAGAAAAAGAAAGGGACTGAGAAAATATTTGAAGAGATTATAGTTGAAAACTTCCCTAATATGGGAAAGGAAATAGTTAATCAAGTCCTGGAAGCACAGAGAGTCCCATACAGGATAAATCCAAGGAGAAACACGCCAAGACACATATTAATCAAACTATCAAAAATTAAATATAAAGAAAACATATTAAAAGCAGCAAGGGAAAAACAACAAATAATACACAAGGGAATCCCCATAAGGTTAACAGCTGATCTTTCAGCAGAAACTCTGCAAGCCAGAAGGGAGTGGCAGGATATACTTAAAGTGATGAAGGAGAAAAACCTACAATCAAGATTACTCTACCCAGCAAGGATCTCATTCAGATGTGATGGAGAAATTAAAACCTTTACAGACAAGCAAAAGCTGAGAGAGTTCAGCACCACCAAACCAGCTTTACAACAAATGCTAAAGGAACTTCTCTAGGCAAGAAACACAAAAGAAGGAAAACATCTACAATAACAAACCCAAAACATTTAAGAAAATGGGAATAGGAACATACATATCGATAATTACCTTAAATGTAAATGGATTAAATGCTCCCACCAAAAGACACAGACTGGCTGAAGGGATACAAAAACAAGACCCATATATGTGCTGTCTACAAGAGACCCACTTCAGACCTAGAGACACATACAGACTGAAAGTGAGGGGATGGAAAAAGATATTCCATGCAAATGGAAATCAAAAGAAAGCTGGAGTAGCAATTCTCATATCAGACAAAATAGACTTTAAAATAAAGACTATTACAAGAGACAAAGAAGGACACTATAGAATGATCAAGGGATTGATCCAAGAGGAAGGTATAACAATTGTAAATATTTATGCACCCAACACAGGAGCACCTCAATACCTAAGGCAAATACTAAAAGCCATAAAAGGGGAAATTGATAGCAACACAATCATAGTACGGGACTTTAACAACCCACTTTCACCAATGGACAGATCATCCAAAATGAAAATAAAAAAGGAAACACAAGCTTTAAATGATACATTAAACAATATGGACTTAATTGATATTTATAGGACATTCCACCCAAAAACAACAGAATACACATTTTTCTCAAGTGCTCATGGAACATTCTCCAGGATAGATCATATCTTGGGTCATAAATCAAGCCTTGGTAAACTTAAGAAAATTGAAATTGTATCAAGTATCTTTTCCGACCACAACACTATGAGACTACATATCAGTTACAGGAAAATATCTGTAAAAAATACAAACACATGGAGGCTATACAATACACTACTTAATAACGAAGTGATCACTGAAGAAATCAAAGGGGAAATCAAAAAATACCTAGAAACAAATGACAATGAAAACATGATGACTCAAAACCTATGGGATGCAGCAAAAGCAGTGCTAAGAGGGAAGTTTATAGCAATACAAGCCTACCTCAAGAAACAAGAAACATCTCGAATAAACAACATAACCTTGCACCTAGGGCAATTAGAGAAAGAAGAACAAAAAAACCCCAAAGCTAGCAGAAGGAAAGAAATCATAAAGATCAGATCAGAAGTAAATGAAAAAGAAATGAAGGAGACAATAGCAAAGATCAATAAAACTAAAAGCTGGTTCTTTGAGAAGATAAACAAAATTG
This sequence comes from Eschrichtius robustus, assembly GCF_028021215.1. NCBI lineage: Eukaryota > Metazoa > Chordata > Mammalia > Artiodactyla > Eschrichtiidae > Eschrichtius > Eschrichtius robustus. The sequence goes on along the minus strand of NC_090828.1, from coordinate 139,883,167 downwards.
ATAAACCATTAGCCAGACTCATCAAGAGAAAAAGGGAGAAGACGCAAATCAATAGAATTATAAATGAAAAAGGAGAAGTAATCACTGACACTGCAGAAATACAAACAATCATGAGAGATTACTACAAGCAACACTATGCCAATAAAATGGACAACCTGGAAGAATTGGACAGATTCTTAGAAATGCACAACCTGCTGAGACTGAACCAGGAAGAAATAGAAAATATGAACAGACCAATCACAAGCACTGAAATTGAAACTGTGATTAAAAATCTTCCAACAAACAAAAGCCCAGGACCAGATGGCTTCACAGGCGAATTCTATCAAACATTTAGAGAAGAGCTAACACCTATCCTTCTGAAACTCTTCCAAAATATTGCAGAGGGAGGAACACTCCCCAACTCATTCTACGAGGCCACTATCACCCTGATACCAAAACCAGACAAAGATGTCACAAAGAAAGAAAACTACAGGCCTATATCACTGATGAACATAGATGCAAAAATCCTCAACAAAATACTAGCAAACAGAATCCAACAGCACATTAAAAGGATCATACACCATGATCAAGTGGGGTTTATTCCAGGAATGCAAGCATTCTTCAATATATGCAAATCAATCAACATGATACATCATATTAACAAATTGAAGGAGAAAAACCATATGATCATCTCAATAGATGCAGAGAAAGCTTTCAACAAAATTCAACACCCATTTATGATAAAAGCCCTGCAGAAAGTAGGCATAGAGGGAACTTTCCTCAACATAATAAAGGCCATATATGAGAAACCCACAGCCAACATTGTCTTCAATGGTGAAAAACTGAAACCATTTCCACTAAGATCAGGAACAAGACAAGGTTGCCCACTCTCACCACTATTATTCAACATAGTTTTGGAAGTGTTAGCCACAGCAATCAGAGAAGACAAAGAAATAAAAGGAATCCAAATCGGAAAAGAAGAAGTAAAGCTGTCACTGTTTGCAGATGACATGATACTATACATAGAGAATCCTAAAGATGCTACCAGAAAACTCCTAGAGCTAATCAATGAATTTGGTAAAGTTGCAGGATAAAAAATTAATGCACAGAAATCTCGTGCATTCCTATACACTAATGATGAAAAATCTGAAAGTGAAATTAAGAAAACACTCCCGTTTACCACTGCAACAAAAAGAATAAAATATCTAGGAATAAACCTATCTAAGGAGACAAAAGACCTGTATGCAGAAAATTATAAGACACAGATGAAAGAAATTAAAGATGATACAAATAGATGGAGAGATACACCATGTTCTTAGATTGGAAGAATCAACATTGTGAAAATGACTCTACTACCCAAAGCAATCTACAGATTCAATGCAATCCCTACCAAACTACCACTGGCATTTTTCACAGAACTAGAACAAAAAATTTCACAATTTGTATGGAAACACAAAAGACCCCGAATAGCCAAAGCAATCTTGAGAATGATAAATGGAGCTGGAGGTATCAGGCTCCCTGACTTCAGACTATATTACAAAGCTACAGTAATCAAGACAGTTTGTTACTGGCACAAAAACAGAAATATAGATCAATGGAACAGGATAGAAAGCCCAGAGATAAACCCACGCACATATGGTCAACCTTATCTTAGATAAAGGAGGCAAGCATATACAGTGGAGAAAAGGCAGCCTCTTCAATAAGTGGTGCTGGGAAAATTGGATAGCTACATGTAAAAGTATGAAATTAGAACACTCCCTGACACCATGCACAAAAATAAACTCAAAATGGATTAAAGACCTAAGTGTAAGGGCAGACACTATCAAACTCTTGGAGGAAAACATAGGCAGAACAGTCCATGACATAAATCACAGCAAGATCCTTTTTGACCCAGCTCCTAGAGAAATGGAAATAAAAACACAAATAAACAAATGAGACCTAATGAACCTTAAAAGCTTTTGCACAGCAAAGGAAACCATAAACAAGACCAAAAGACAACCCTCAGAATGGGAGAAAATATTTACAAATGAAGCAACTGACAAAGGATTAATCTCCAAGATTTAAAAGCAGCTCATGCAGCTCAATAACAAAAAAACAAAAAACCCAATCCAAAAGTGGTCAGAAGACCTGATTAGACATTTCTCCAAAGAAGATATACAGATTGCCAACAGACACATGAAAGAATGCTCAACATCATTAATCATTAGAGAAATGCAAATCAAAACTACAATGAGATATCATCTCACACCGGTCAGAATGGCCATCATCAAAAAATCTAGAAACAATAAATGTTGGAGAGGGTGTGGAGAAAAGGGAACACTCTTGCACTGTTGGTGGGAATGTAAATTGATACAGCCACTATGGAGAACAATATGGAGGTTCCTTAAAAAACTAAAAATAGAACTACCATATGACCCAGCAATCCCACTACTGGGCATATACCCTGAGAAAACCATAATTCAAAAAGAGTCATGTACCAAAATGTTCATTGCAGCTCTATTTACAATAGCCAGGACATGGAAGCAACCTAAGTGTCCATCATCGGATGAATGGGTAAAGAAGATGTGGCACATATATACCATGGAATATTACTCAGCCATAAAAAGAAATGAAATGGAGGTATTTGTAGTGAGGTGGATGGAGTTAAAGTCTGTCATACAGAGTGAAGTAAGTCAGAAAGAGAAAAACAAATACAGTATGCTAACACATATATATGGAATCTAAGGGGAAAAAAAGTCATGAAGAACCTAGTGGCAAGACGGGAAGAAAGATACAGACCTACTAGAGAATGGACTTGAGGATAATGGGACGGGGAGGCGTGAGATGTTACAGGGTGAGAGAGTGGCATAGACATATATACACTACCAAATGTAAAATAGATAGCTAGTGGGAAGCAGCCGCATAGCACAGGGAGATCAGCTCGGTGCTTTGTGACCACCTAGAGGGGTGGGATAGGGAGGGTGCGAGGGAGGGAGATGCAAGAGGGAAGAGATATGGGAACATATGTATATGTATAACTGATTCACTTTGTTATAAAGCAGAAACTAACACACTATTGTAAAGCAATTATACTCCAATAAAGATGTTTCAAAAATAAAAAAAAAAATAAAAAAAATAAATCTATGGATAAAAGCATTAGGTGATCACATATTTGTTCCTTCAATGCCAGGGTGGTTGCATATCTGCTCTGGATCCATTATTTCCCTCGGTGCTGGGTCTTCATAGCCCAGTTATTTCTTTCCTTTTAGTATGTTATGCTAGTAGAGTGATTGGCAAAGGCTGACAATCAATTCTAGGATGTCCAACAGGATTTAATTTAATGTTAACATTTATGTGTGTTATGCATGTCTTTTACCTTCTGTAAAACTATAGATGTAATCAGTAGTTACAATTTATTTAAGGATTACTATTTTTCTCATCACAGAACTTTAGAATGAGTCAATTAACTAAATGCAGTAAGCAGGCATAGAAAATATATATATATATATATTTAGTGAGAGAGAGAGAAGTTTTATACATTATACATCAGTTCAATCATCTCGGATTGCTATAGGATCACTGTATGTGTACTTTTGGCAGCAGACTTCAAGCAGGGGTACGTATCATGAATAAGTTGATAGATGGGAAATGGTGAATAATACATATTATAAAAATAACAATTGTCTGTAAAGCAGCGCAGAAAATGTTGCCTGGTCCTGAAGGGTGCCAACTAAACAAGTCATTCAAAGGGCCAGGTTTTCTTATATGTTGTAACCATTTTACCTTTCAGAAAACTTTTCCTATGTGTGTCTCAACTTCTTCAGATGTGTTGATGTAAGTGTAAAAAGTATTGTGACTGACATTACAAATGCCTTTTTTTTTGACCAGTAGATAAGTCAATTCTATTATCTAATATTACCTGAGCTAAGGAATTTAGGGATTTCTGTTGTGCTGCAATGCTTCTTGTGGTTCCTTCAGCCATTTGAAGAATGGTGGTTGATAGATTTCTAAGCATATCCTTGTTTCCATATACTCACGTGCTCAGAGCATAGAAACCCAAAAGAAATTTTCCACCCGGTGTCTTAGTATCCTGTTAGCATGGATCTCTTGACTCTGTAATGGGGAGGAAAAGGAGGTCCATCTCTCTTTTTGTACATAGATGATGAAGTAACATAATGTCACAATAAGCATAAACCTTCTACTTGCCATCTATTAAGAAATATATGTGCCCACCCTTGGGAAGGTGGGTAGGTTCCCATACTACATATGAAGAAAAAAATCAGAGGGAGCAGAGATAATTCCTCCTACTGTGCTTTCATTGATAGATTCGCTAATTGGAAGTTTTGATAACAGAATTGCAAACCATGGGTCATTTTGCCTGAAGGATGTCCAAAAGTGATCTCTATGATATTTGATATGGAAACTTGGAATCTACCTGGTCCTGGTGAGCATAACATTGACTTCTTCCTACCTGAAGGGCACAAGGTCTGGCCAATGGATACTCCAGAGAGAGAGAGAGTTGAGAGCATCCATTCTGGGTGCAAAGATGACGGGCAGGTAAAGAGAGAAGGGACAGGTCCCCACCTTGGCATTTAGCCCAAGAAAAGGGATGCTTTTTGCAAGTTTTGCAGTTTAGTCTCCTAATTCATCACAGCCTCCAGACTCTGATAATTGTCTTTTTAAGGAGGGAACGAGAAAGAATGAGGTCTGGCACCATGTCCCTGTCACCCAAGTGATGCCAAATTGATATTTTAAGCCAAAGAATGGTCATGGGAGGTGAAAGTCAAATCATGACACACTGACTGCCTGGCACAAGTGAAGGAGGAACCCAGAGACACACATGGCCTTGGGGGCACTAGCCTCCCCCTTGTGGTAGAAATCCTCTAATGTGCATGGCTGAGAACCATCAGGAGCCATTGGGGGTGGGGACTCTGTGGACACGTTCACTTAGATGTCTCTAGCACATGTGACACTCCCACAATACACAAAACCCAATAAGGGCCCCTCACTCCTCTTTCCTTGGGTCATTTAAGAACATTTATTTTTTTATAACTGAAAATTTCTACCCTGTAAACTGTCTCATCCCATTTCCCCCTTCTCCAACCCCTAGCAACCACTATTATATTCTCTGATTCTATAAAACTGTTTTTAAAATTTCTATGTATAAGTGATACCATATAGTATTTGTCTTTCTAGGCCACAGTGGTGCAGGGAGCTCAATGGGTTAAGAACTAGCCTCCCTAGAGTGTACAACTTTGGCCTACAAACTATTTCAAGCTGAAGGCAATCAAGGCCCTGCAGAATCAAAAAGAAACCTTTACCTCTTCATGAACTACCTCAAAGAATTTAGATGGGACCCTGACCCTGAAAGAGAGCTATTACCAAGAGATAACTTTATCTGAATTATGTATCTGTGTGGCAGGACAAACATCTAATTACCAAACACTTGCTCTTCTGTAAATCACCTCTTCCCCTTTGAAGCCTGCAGCCCCTATCCCTATCTCCGTGTCCTGAGATCACATGGAAGCTTCAATTAATTGGCTTCTCCTTGAGTCTCACCGTACTTGTGGGATTCCCATAAGCTTGCGTTTAAATTTGTTTTTCTCCTGTTACTTTGTCTCAGATCAATTTGATTATTAGGCTAGTTGAAGATCATAGAAGGGTAGAGGAAAATTTTTTCCTCCCTGAGACAGATAAAAATGAATGTGCAAGATGAAACTAAAACACAATCTTAATAATCTTAAGGAAAAAAGTATAATTATCCTGTGACTTTTTAAACAGTTAAGAACTCCCTTTGCCATGGTTATACATATATAGGTAAATGTAAAAACAGTAAAAGGAATATTTATTTAGAAAGGTGTGCTTTAAAACATTGAGAATTTAATCATTTTATTTCTTTGTAGTAAACTTATCAAGAGTAGTGTGAGCAGTGACTGCCTTTTCATGGCATAACTGATGACAGGGAGCCAACATCTTTTTATGCTTTGTAAATTGTCATCCTCCTTTCTTTTTTTTTTTTTTTTTTTTTTCATCCTCCTTTCTAAGTTTGGATCAGCCTTGCATATTGGATCCTTTGTCCTTCAGATGTCATGAAATTCCTTCAGAGTTTCGTTAGTCAGAAATTTCCAGAGTGTGTCACTTCCTCTGGGGTTTCTTTATCCTTTTCTTCACACACTTTCCTCCTTCCTGCACTTCAGGGAGAAGAGGGATGTGAACCTGAGAGGAACAGAGGCTATGGAGAGAAGGTTACCCTTGACTAGTTCAAGATCACATGCAAGAAAATGGAGGAAGAACAGTCTGGATTGACATGCTTTTTAATCACATGAGGCGCCTCACCACATTGGCTCCCCGTGCAGGTTGGCTCCATTGAAGGAGAAAGTGTGCAGATAATTGAGCGGCTGGAAGAGCAGGAGGGAGACATTTCTACCAGTATTAGTATGGTGTGTCTGATGAGAACTGTTTTTTCTTTCCAGGCAGAAACTCACAGGGCTCTAGTGATCAGCAATCAGGTGGACCAGGGAGTTGGAAGGAGTTTCATCTCTGAGCTGGGAAGCCACAGGGTTGGGGCAGGCTTGAGGCCACACTCATTGGACTCTGGAACTCAGGGAAGGAGAGGATGAGGAGGTGAGACCAGGAAACACCACATGTGCACTAGTGCAGGTCACCCGTTTCCCGTTATCAAGTGCAGAGTAAGGAACCAGATGGCTTAGGGGTCCTCACATATCCTTTGGTCCCTGCTCTGGAGAATATTCACCTGCAGGACACCTGGCCCTGACCCTGTGCAGGAGAGGGCCCCAGAATCCACCTGGATCCAAGATTTATAAAGGGGGACACTGGAACTTGGGAATGGGGGTTATATGTCCACAAGAACTTCCCCCTTCACCCTTCCCCATTCACTGAAGTCATAACAGGTTTCCTTCCCTCCAGGACCTTTAGGGATTCTTGCATCAGGAAATCAGGCCAGGCTCAGCCAAGGTCTTATGTGGAGGGGGAGGGTTGCAGGTCTTCCATGTGTCAATTTCAACTTTTAACAAGTCTCTAAATGAGGGCTGCTCTCACCCAGTTTTGTCATATTCTCCTATCCCAATCCTTTTTCCTGCACTCCTTCCTAGCATTGGCCAGGCAGGGATTTGAGGACTGTTTGTTTTTCTCTGTCATGTGGTGCATTCTGTCCTGGAGGGTCATGACTACTTCTAAGTGTGTCTACATACATTCTAAAACACAAATGAGGTCAGCCCCATTGCACCTGGGTTATCACATGGAAGATCTGGTCAAACTCTCCATTTTTCTCACCTGGGAGCTGCAGCCTTAACACATTCAACAAGCATTTGTCCTTGAGTGGCTGCTGATGCAGTGACACAGACCTCAGTGATTGACAATCTACAGCTCATAGGCTGTAGATTTAAAACAGCAAACAGGAAGAACCAGTTTTTAAAGTGGCAAGTTGTTACTAATTCTCTTAGGAAAATGAAGGAACTCCTTTGGAAAAGCTCCAAGTTTGGTCACTCTCTTTATTTAGGATATTCAGAGGTGCCTGTCTGATTGAGGAGAAACCAGCTATGAAAGAATTATCAAAGAAATCATGAAATGGACAGTGGTAAAGTGGTGAAGGCAAATTTTATGAAGGACAGTTGCAATAGTGGAAGAGAGACCCCAGTATGGAACAGGGCTGCATTCCAAATACAATAGGGACAAGTGGGGATTTACAGCCAGGGAACAAGGGTGTTTGTGGTTGGCATATTACTAAGAGGGGACATCGGGACTGATGGGGGGAGTGATTCTGGCTTAATCAACTTAACAGGATTCCTACTGAAGGCAGCCAATGATGACTAGATACCAAGAGCATGAAGTGAGGAATTTTGATCAGATATTGGGGGTGGTCACATATCAAGGGTGGGATGGTTGTGTCGCTCTGCCTGGAAGCTTCTCAATCATGGGACACAAGAGAATGCATTCCATCACTTTTTGCAAACCAGGCCAGCACACCCAGCCTGGTGGTTCCTCTAATGGTCACCTGTGCTGCAGTTTCATTATTGTGGTTTACACTTGGAACACACTGCCTCCAGGAAAGCCACCAAAAAAAAAAAAAAAAAAAAGAGTCAACAAAAGTCATAGTATTCTTGGAAAGTAAATGATGTCCCTGAACTTATATATAGAAGCACACCCGACTCTATAACTGGAATTGATATTGAGCCCAAGCTTTGTTCTACTCACCGCACAGCATGCCAATAAATTGAGAGACGAGCTGCTGGGGAAAAGAATCGCTACTTTATTTGGAAAGCCAGCAGACCAATAAGATGGTGGACTAGTGTCTCTAAAAACTAACTTCCCTGAGTTAGAATTCAGGCTTCTTTTATAATAGATGGGGAAGAGGTAAAGTTCTGGTTCTGGCCAGACTCCAGAGAAGATGTGTTAATTTCTTCCTTCCTACAGCCATTCACCAGTGGGTCTGGTCAGGATGTTTCCTGTGAGCTAAAAAAAGGTATTTAACTTAATGCTCATTAAAGTTTCCAGACATGGGCTATTATGAAACAGAACACAAAGGTTTTTTTTCCTATTACAGAATTTCCATGTTCTCAGGACACAGTTCTTTAGACCTTGGAAAAGCGGACACGTGGGGTGGGCTGAGACACTGTGACATGTCTTGAGGACTGAGTCAGCCTCACACATGCATCCCCCAGTCCTCTTAGTGTCACTAAGCCCCTGTGTGGTATTCTGAGGTCACCTCTTTCCAGGAGCCCCTCACACCCAGCCTCTGCCCATGGAAGAGACGATCCTGCAGGAAGGAGGTGACTCAGAGTCCAGCACTCAGGGCATTCCTTGACAACTGACCAGACCAGGCCCAGCATCCACTCCTGTACAGATATATATGCCAGTCTGATGAGAGGCCCTGGAGAAGAGCTTTAGACCAATCCTGATGCCAACTGCTCTCCAGTCCCAGATTCATTTCCATAATCCAGGGAGCATGTGTATCTCAGATGGGACTCAATAGACTTTCTCTCTCAGTTACACTTGTGTTCTTCTCCTAAGCTTTTGCTTGTGGACAAAGTACACTGCCTGCCATTTCAGTAAACTAAGGATATTGCAGCCAAAAAACCATCAGCCACTGCAGGCCCCCAAGACAATGTGCCCTGACTGGAATTCAGGGGTGGAGAAAACAAGATAGTAGCCCTAGTTAGTTAAGATGCATATCAAATGAATGAATTTGATAAGCCCAGACTCTTGCATCTTTCCATACATAGAAAAGCATAAAAATCATTAACTCAAGATGTGTCATTTTTGACATAAGCAGTAATCTTTTGATGTTTTCCTAAATTTTTTTTAGCAAATGATCTTATATACTCTGGCTCTTCCCATATCCCTTTGGAACAGTTCCTCAGAGCTTTCTCAGAGGCCATATTCCTGGGCTATAATCCTCGGTAAGACCACCAAATAAAACATTTCTCAAATTTTAGGTTGTGCCTTTTTTATCATGTGAGGTGCTCTTCCAAGGCCTTTTCCCAATCCAAAGTGTACTCACCTCACTCACATGATTTCCAGGAGTTAGATGGAAACTCTCTGTACATTCTATTTAATATTACTCTGACACTAAATCTGCTCTAAAAAATAAAGTCTACATTTAAAATTACAGACCAATACCACTGATGAATATAAATGCGAAAATCTGCAACAAAATACTAGCAAACAGAATAAAACATCACATTAAAAGGATCATACACCATGATCAAGTGGAATTTATCCCAGGGATGCAAGGATTCTTCAATATATGCAAATCAATCAATGTGATACACCATATTAACAAACTTAAGAAGAAAAACCATATGATCATCTCAATAGATGCAAAAAAGCTTTTGACAAAATTCAACACCCATTTATGATAAAACTCTCCAGAAATTGGGCATAGAGGGAACCTACTTCAACATAATAAAGGCCATATATGACAAACCCACAGCAAACATCATTCTCAATGGTGAAAACCTGAAAGCATTTCCTCTAAGATCAGGAATGAGAAAAGGATGTCCACTCTCACCAGTCTTATTCAACATAGCTTTGGAAGTCCTAGCCACAGCAATCAGAGAAGAAAAAGAAATAAAAGGAATACAAATTGGAAAAGAAGAAATAAAACTGTCACTGTTTGCAGACGACATGATACTATACATAGAGAATCCTAAAGATGCTACCAGAAAACTACTAGAGCTAATCAATGAATTTGGTAAAGTTGCAGGGTAAAAAATTAATGCACAGAAATCTCTTGTATTCCTATACACTAATGATGAAAAATCTGAAAGAGAAATTAAGGAAACACTCCCATTTACCGTTGCAAGAAAAGGAATAAAATACCTAGGAATAAACCTACCTAGGGAGACAAAAGATCTGTATGCAGAAAACTATAAGACACTGTTGAAAGAAATTAAAGATGATACCAACAGATGGAGAGATATACCATGTTCTTGGATTGGAAGAATCAATATTGTGAAAATGACTATATTACCCAAAGCAATCTGCAGATTCAGTGCAATCCCTATCAAATTACCAATGGCATTTTTTACAGAACTAGAACAAAAAAATCTTAAAATTTGTATAGAGACACAAAAGACCCCGAATAGCCAAAGCAATCTTGAGGGGAAAAAACGGAGCTGGAGGAATCAGACTCCCTGACTTCAGACTATAATACAAAACTACAGTTATCAAAACAGTATGGTACTGGCACAAAACCAGAAACATAGATCAATGGAACAGGATAGAAAGCCCAAAGATAAACCCAGGCACCTATGGTCACCTAATCTATGACAAACAGGCAAGAATATACAATGGAGAAAAGACAGTCTCTTCAATAAGTGGTGCTGGGAAAACTGGACAGTTACATGTAAAAGAATGAAATTAGAACACTCTAACACCATACACAAAAATAAACTCAAAATGGATTAGAGACCTAAATGTAAGACTGGACACCATAAAACTCTTAGAGGAAAACATAGGAAGAACACTCTGACATAAATCACAGCAAGATCTTTTTTGATCCACCTCTTAGAGTAATGGTAATAAAAACCAAAATAAACAAATGGAACCTAATGAAACTTCAAAGCTTTTGCACAGCAAAGGAAACCATAAACAAGACGAAAATATAACCCTCAGAATGGGAGAAAATATTTGCAAATGAATCATTGGACAAAGGATTAATCTCCAAAATATATAAACATCTCATGCAGCTCAATATTAAAAAAACAAGCAACCCAATCTAAAAATGGGCAGAAGACCTAAATAGACATGTCTCCAAAGAAGACATACAGATGGCCAAGAAGCACATGAAAAGCTGCTCAACGTCACTAATTATTAGAGAAATGCAAATCAAAACTACAATGAGGTATCACCTCACACCAGTTACAATGGGCACCATCAGAAAATCTACAAACAACAAATGCTGGAGAGGGTGTGGAGAAAAGGGAACACTCTTGCACTGTTGGTGGGAATGTAAATTGATACAGCCACTATGGAGAACAGTATGGAGGTTCCTTAAAGAACTAAAAATAGAATTACCATATGACCCAGCAATCCCACTACTGGGCATATACCCAGAGAAAACCATAATTCAAAAAGATACTTGCACCCCAATGTTCATTGCAGCACTATTTACAGTAGCCAGGTCATGGAAGCAATCTAAATGCCCATCAACAGACGAATGTATAATGAAGATGTGGTACATATATACAATGGAATATTACTCGGCCATAAGAAGGAACAAAGTTGGGTCATTTGTAGGTACGTGGATGGATCTAGAGACTGTCATACAGAGTGAAGTAAGTCAGAAAGAGAAAAACAAGTATCGTATATTAACGCATATATGTGGAACCTAGTAAATGGTACAGATGAACCGGTTTGCAGAGCAGAAATTGAGACACAGAAGTAGAGAAAAAACGTATGGACACCAAGGGGGGAAAGTGGCGGGAGGTGGTGGTGGTGGTGGTGGGATGAATTGGGAGATTGGGATAGACATGTATACACTGATGTGTATAAAATGGATGACTAATAAGAAAAATAAACAAAAAAATAAACATTAAAAAGAAAAAAAAAGAAAAAGAAACAATTTTTGTTCATTGGTCTTTAAAAGAAGTTTTAAAATTTCATTTGTTTGGAGGCTCCAAACCAAGTAAAACATTTTTTAAATTACCCACTTGCATTCTTTAAAAGTACTAAATTACCTCTATAATTTGTATATTTGATATTATATAAATAACTCTGAAAATATTTATGCTCAACTAGCATTTGCAGGACAGAAAAATTTTTTGAAATTCTGAAGTGTACAGTTCTGCTTACAAAATTGCTTTATATCCTCTGGTCTGATGGACCAGTGAGTGGCCTAGGAGACCTGAGGCTCAGAATGTCTATCAGTAGAGATGAATCTAACCTCTCCAATGCCCTCACCTCCCCCTCCCTGCACTGGCTGCTAGAGCAGCTTTGGTGAATCATGATTCGTTGGTGGCCATATGTAAAATCTGACTCCCTTTCAGGCCCTGGGTATTGCTGTTCTCACTGTTGTAAGGAATAGAGGCTAAGCTAGAGGGATGAGATACTTGTGATGTCCACTAGAAGGGCAAAAGAACCTCTTAGTCAATAATGAGCTCTTACTCAGCAGCTCCAGGGTGAAGCCCTCAACAAGCACCATCTCACTGGATCCTACTAAAAATTCCATAAGCTGGGTATGCATCATTATCTTCATTTTAGGGGGAAAATGAAGCTCTTGCATAATGTCTGCCCAGCCCTATATCCCCTTCCTCCCCAGAGTCAACAATACTATCGTCTGAATCCTTAGCAGGGAGCCTTCATTTGAGTGCACTTTTTTTAGACCCACTGTGATGGTTAGATTTATGTGTCAATTTCACCGTGAGAAGAGATGCCCAGAGTGCAGGTCAAACATTAATTCTGGGAGGATCTGTAAGTGCATTCTGGAAAGAGATTAGCATTGGAATCAGTAGACTGAGTGAAGAGATCAGCCCTCACCAATGTGGGTGGGCATCGTACTATCTTTTGGGGCTCTGAATGTAACAACAAGGGCAACTTGTCTCCCTCTCTATCTTCTTTGTCATGAATATTGGAGCTTCTGGCTCTTGAGCCTTGAAATTCCAGGACATACACCAGTGGTTCCCTGGTTCTCAGGTCTTGAGCCTTGACTTGGAGCTACACCATCAGTTCCACTGCTTTTCAGCCTTAAGCCTAGCTCTGAATTATACCACAGACTTTCCTAGTTCTCTAACAAACAAACAGTAGACAGTGGGACTTCTCAGCCTCTGTAACCTTGTAAGCCTCTTCTCATAATACTTGTGTCTATATATACAGGTGAATACTGAACAACATGTGATTGAACTGCTCAGGTTCACTTACACATGGGTATTTTTCAATAGTAAATATAGTTCTACACCATCTGTACTTGGTTGAATCTGAGGAACCTGAACTGATGATGAGAAGGGCCAACTATGATTTATATGTAATCAATGCATAACAGATATTTTGTTATATATTTTGAAATGCTGATGTCAAACATGCTATCCTTGTCTTCCCTGATATGGAGAGACAGGAGTCGTAATGGGAATAATATCATCTCTTATTGAAGTGAACAATCCCACAAAAGGATACAATTTTTAATGTGGAATGGAAGTAATAAAATCATGTTAAATGCATGTATTCTTTTAGTATTTTGCTAAAAGGAATTTGGATGTCTGGCCAAAACTACATTAAATCAATAAGGACCTCTACCCACCCATGACAGTCATGGAATGGTGAGGACCAGAGTCTTATTAACAGTGTGGACAACACCTTCCAGAACTGGCACCTTGCTCTTTGCAGTGAAGCCTTTCTCAGCACATGCAAAGGCCAGGAACTGAAACTTATAGACCCACTGGTAGAACCGTGAAAAATACTCATGGTCAGGGTCATAGCCTGAGTCAGCAACGAGAGCTCTGCCAAGAGCTCTTCACTCCAGTGGCTCATTGGACACTGAATATGTTCTCCTTTGTTTGTATTAACCTGCTGAATAGCCGAAGAAATAAACAAAGATGTAAGATGCCCCAGACAAAATCAGGAACTTGCAGCAATGGTAAGGTTGCTGATCATAGACAACTCAGTGCCTTTTATTTTTTCATCAATAACTGGAGATTCCTGAGGTACACACTGAGAAAACAGAATAATATACCATGGAGGGCAGCAGTCAGTTTTCACTGTGGGTCTCTTTATTTCTGACCATTCCTTTACAGCTAGCCACCCAACGATAACTCCAACATGTAGGTCTCAACCCCATGTCCGCCTCCAAAAATTTAGGTTCATATTTGACTGTAAAAACACATATTCCCAAAAGTTCCATCACCTCCCAGGGTCTACATTTCCTGTGCAATCCTGCACCCAACCTGGATCACCATTCCTTTTCCCATTCACACTGAGCATGTATCAGAAACCTTGAGTGTGTTTTCCCTTCATAATGTACCTATGTCCTAGATTTCAGTTTCCATGTGCCCAGAAGAAAGCTTTTGATAGAGGCAGCCAACTAGACATGAGTATTACAGCAGTATATAATGGGCGCCATGTGATAGCATATGTCATCATCATAGTGAGGACAGGGGCTGAGGCTAAGCCAGATGGTCCTGGGCTGTGATAAGTCTCTCAGAATCTCAAACAGCTTAGCTCCAAGCTGGGCAAGTCTCCCTTCGAGCAGAATACCCTGAGTGCTATAACTCTCCTGAGGGGCAAGATACAGCTCTTGACTTAAACAGGGCAGCCCAGTTGTGTGTAGCAGCAACTTCTCCATGACAGCCATGGAAAGGAGGTTCCCACACAGGCTGAAGGACCTGAGCTGGGAACAGTGGCTCAGGGCAGGCAGGATTGCCTCAAATTGGAAGTCCATGATCCCACACTAATCTAAGTCCAATCCTGGAGCATGGTTGCAACTTTCTCCAGCAGAACTTGTAGAAGCTCAGGACTAAAGTTGGTCAGAGTGACACCACTCAGATCCAGGCCTTTTAGCTGACTGATGTTTGGGCATATGGACAGATGGGTCAAATCTGATTCTGTAAGCCTTCAGTTAGTTTTTGAGAGGTTGTCCAAGGTGGTCCTCAGGTACCTGGGGAGAAACCAAACAATTAGTTCTTGGAAACTCAGGTGCCAAGCGAGCTCCAGGTGAGAGACAAATGATTTCTACAGGGCCAAGGTTAATCTGACCATCTGATGAGGGTCAATACACTCATTGCCCAGTCTCATTCTAGGCTGAGTCCTGGTGACTGAGTCACTTCACAGAATCTTGAAAATTCTCTTTTCCATCATCAAGCTGAGTACAACATATTCCACCTCCTTATGAGGATGAACAAAGATAATGGAATGTACTAGAACAAGCTAAGAGGAGAGCCTGAGAGAGTCTCAATCAAGTGTGGACATCACTGAATTTTGGTATCAGGAGATGAGATAAAAAATGATTTCGACTCAGACTCCTTCAGTCCTTGCTTGGGCTCCAGATGCCTATATCCCTGGCCAGGTGAGGCTCTAGGGAGACATGCATAAAGAACAAACATGCACAAGGTCCCACAACATCCATTGGGGTTGCCAGTCTGCAGGGACTCACTTATTTCCCTGCATGATCTACAAACCTTCTATCACTGTTTATTGTCCTTTGGGCTCTGCTCCATTACCATCATCTCCAGAATCATGCTTTTCCCATATATTAATTACCTTATCTGGCACAACAACTATTACAGACTAGGAATTTAAGACAGGCTCATTGTGGTCACAAACCTTGTGAGCATAGAGGTTTTCTTCAGAAATGCTCTGGTCTGATGTGGTTTCCCCACTTCAATGTCCTCTTTACTTACCTATTTTTTTAAGTCATTCGAACATAGACACCTCTTCCAAAGGAAGAAATCACAAACCCTCTATTTCTAGATCCAAACATCAGAGTCTATAATCTGTACCTCTCTAGCAGGATGTCCCTTTCAGGAGCCACTGTACCAGTTTAGCCCCTACCTTGTTTGGTATGGCTGTGGGATACCACCACTCAGGATAGAGCAGCAATGGAGGCAGTTTGGGTGACATTCTAGTGTTGTGTTCACTAGTACTTGGCCACTGGTGCACTCTCACCTGAGCATCTGGTCCAGGCAGCCTTCAAGGAGGGAGGGAGATTCCAGATAAAGATCCCAGAGGTGGTGCAGCCTGAGAAACTGAGAGGTAATTTGGACAAGTTAATGCTGTTTCTGCTCCTTAAAGCCAGACATGTGGATGTGGGAGAGAATGAGTCTCTGCAAATTACTCATCTGGCCCAAGAAAGGAGCAAACATGGCCAGGGTGGACAGATGCCAAGGGCAGTTTACTTGCACCTCCTGGATACAGTCCAGGTGCACCATATTCAGGACCTTCACAATATTTTCACGGGCATTGCAATGAACTTCAGCTTCTTACAGCACAGGTGTATGGAAACTTTTCTCTGCTCCACCCATCAGATGAGGTAGGTGAAGAAGTTAACCAGGGTCCTTTTCTTTGCAAAAGTTTATGAATACCTTCAAGGGATCCAAAGGCTGCTTTGTCCTCAAACTGTGCTCAGCCATTGGTGCTATTCCTGAGTTTCAGCATCCATGAGTGTTGGCTCCAGGCCACATGCTCCAGAAGGTCTGGCCAGTATCCTGTAAATCCTGCACCTGAAATTTGCACTTCTTATGGGGAAAAAGGAGATTGGTGGGGATGCATTAAAATCAACACAGAATGAAGCAACAGCCCCAAAATGTGACAACAGACTGCCCATCTATACTGTAACTTCAGACTCCTGACATCACCTGCTGCCTTGTCTTCTTTCCTCTCCACCTCACTTTCCTCCATCTCCCTTTCCCCACCCCTCCTTTCTGATTCTCCACTTCTGGTAACTTTAAGCATCACTGAGAGGAGGTGGGGCATGTTTTTTTTCAGGTTCCCCTGCATCGTAAGCACTCATAAGCTTTGGAAGGCATTTCCCATAGTGAGCCACGTCCTCTGAGCTTCTTCATTGCCATCTTCAGAATCCTCTGGTCCATCCCTTTTCCATCCACTTTCCCTCACCCCAGCTGTCTCCTCCAGGATGCCCAGGATTTTACCAGGCTACGCAAGTCTGACTAACCTGGGGCAAAGCTTCTGAGCAAAAAGGATATCAAGTGCTTCCAGTTCTGCTTGTAGGGGCCCTACATGAGGCATGTCTATCAGGTTCCCCAGAGGCAGGTGGACAAAAGGCCAGGCTAGCACCATGGCCTTCAGGGTTTCAATGCATCTCGCTTCAAAGACCTCCATGAAGAGTGGTGAGAAGAGCTCCGTGGGTGGATCCTCCAGACCAGAAAAGGCTGAGGCCTCTTCCCTCAGCAGGTTCATTCCTGCCAGCTCCAGGAGTCTGGGAGGGGCCCAGACACTCATCCTAACTCTGCTCCAAAAGGAATGTTGTGGATACTGCCAGGGAACAAGGCATCCATTTCAGGCCAAGAATGAGTACACCTTAGACTATCTCCCAACCCTTCAGAGGAATATACTCAGGGCCAAGGTCACTGCTCTGGCAGGGGTGGAAGTGTCTCACTTAGCCCATATTACACTCTGGGCTCAGTGGTCACAAAGCTATAACTCTTTCCCTACTGGACTCAGAACAAGCATCTCACAAGTACCAAGGAGGAGGAAAGGTAACCACTAACCCATTCAGTTCCATCCACTGCTTTGCTTAATTCATGTCCCACTGGGAAGTGGGTACCAGGGAGCCTGAAAGCTGACTCCAATTTTTATTTGGGGAAGACCTTCAGACCACTACTTAGAGCCCTAAATCTATGGGAAGAGGAGTGTCATGTGGACCAACACAGCCTACATTCTCAGATACCCAGTTAACCTAGCTGGTAAAGATGAAAGCCATTTGTGCACACAATACATATTTTAAATTTCAAGAAATAAAATTCAAAACATATATTTTCATTAAAAATATCTTCTTGGTTAAGACATTTAAAAATGATATAAGCCACAGGACAAATCCAAATGTTTGGGATTCAGGCAAAATTACACTGAAAGGCAAAAATAAAAACTGAAATCTGTTCATCTGAAAGAAATGATTTAAAAAAAACTCTCCCTGCCATCCAGAGATATATGCCATGTTTCAAGATTAGCTATCCATGGGTATGAACAGGGTGTTCTTACTTGAGTTTGGTTAAGTTACTGGCCTGATGCTGTTGGAGGGGTGCTGAGACCTCAGACACTGTGGAGAACCCAGCCGGTGACTCCAGAACCAGAAAATTTTGCATCCCTTCTTCAGAGGCTGAGACTTTTATAGACCTTTCATAACCTCTGAGCACATTAATTTTCCGTGTGTAAAGGGGGGACACCCATACCTATCTGAGGGTCCACTGATAACATTAGTTGTTAAGAAACTTTGTGCTAAGGTTGAAATGTCCCATCTCCTCCCTTTTTTCCTGTCCTTTCTCCATTTTCTTTCTCGTTTTACTATGCTGTTTGCCCTTGCATTCCCAAATCTGTCCTGATCTTCCCCTTCCTTTGTGAGCAGGAGATCAGCTGAGGAGAGGTTGGCTAAGTCAGGGAGGTCCATTATTTTGCAAATAATGTGTTACTCCTTCCCCAGATCTGCTACTCACCACAGAAAGTGATAACACCCCTCCCTGTTAAAACTAGGATACTAAACAGCCCCAGCCCCAGTGATAATTAAATGTGGCTGATTGCAATGTGAAGAACCCCCTTTATGGCTCATGTGTCCATTCGAGTCTCAAAAAATAATATGCCCAGATTAGATACTATAAATTGTCATGGAACCACTTAATGTTTATATCATAAAGGATCTGAATGATAATCTGATCCAAGTATCTCATTTTACAGATGAGAAAACTGAGGCCCAGAAAGGTGAAGAGGTTTGCCCCACATGGCAGATCTGTTAGAGATATGGCTGAGATCAAAATCCTGATGGAGATTAAGTATTTATTTAATACTTAATAAATACTTAAATATTTATTCAATACTTAGCACTTAATAAATATGTAAGTATTTATTCCATAACCTTGGGAACATGAACTTTCTAGAAACCCCTGTTCCCTACTTCTGTTTCCTTCTTGTTTAAGTGATGATTGCTCTAAGCATCACATTTTAGCCTCTCTAAAGCTGGGTCATTTTCTGTGAGCTGGTGGCTAGTAGCAGCATCTCCCTCCCTCTTTTCTGCCCTCCCTGCCCCCACTCATGGGCTCAAGTGTCAGACAATTTGCCATAGAATCTAGACAAATAGAAGGCTTACCTTAACTGGACCTTCTTATTCTGACAGTGTCCAAGTCCTAATAGATGGATCCAAGTTTTGCTAATGTGGTGTGTGTATTATCCATCCCTTTCCCTGTATAGTGGCTTTCTATCTTTAATAAGAAAATCATAATTACCCACCTGCTTACTAGTAATTAATTATTAGTAACTAATAATTACCCATCTGAAGCTATTATTGTACAGATTAAATAGAATAAATATGGAAGGACATTGAAAGTTCTCTAACACTGAGGAGTTTGTTTTTAAAATTCATGCATTAATTTCTGCAGATCCTTCAGTCAAATCAATCTATAATGCACATCATTATATTTTTGAAGCAGGGACAAATCAGGGCTCCCTTAACTATCTCTATTTCTTTTTCTGCAAAGGATAAAATGATACTTTTTACCATAATTTGATGGAACAAATTAAGTCAGATGGAGTAAGAAATGTATGGAAATTAGTTCACACACTGCTAGTAAACAACAACTTAGTTTTTTCTCCCTTCTTGGATTAAACAGTGAAAACTCCCTAAGAAGAAAGCCATCACTTTGCTATCGCTGTTCTGAGCAATTTCAGTTGTGTTTCTAATGGCATTTTATGAGAGTTGGTGGATGAGAGGACTTAAGACCTGTAAAAAGTTCAGTTTGAACTCAAATATGGCCTAGACATGGCTCTCACATTAATGACAAAGTATCTTCTGAGGGATTGCATTAACTCACTGAACATCCCATGGAGGCAACTAGAATGTCCAGCTAAATAAACAGCTTTCTATTTTTGCCTGTTCAAAGATGAATAAATGCCTCAGAAGATAGTGAGACTTTATCACCCTCTACCTTCAGATGGCACAGCGAAGAGGAGTGTCCTTTGTTGGCTGGGATTGCACCTGGAGATCTTTAATAACCCTCCTGGTGCTAAGACACTATGCTTCAGGGTAAGGTTCTGCTAAGACTTACTGACCATCATGGAGGCACCAAATACCTGTGAATGCATTTTTCATTTGCTTACTTATTCGTTCAGTTTTTTGTAAAATTATTCTGTGTACCAGGCCCTGGTCTAGGCAGTAGAGATAGAGGATGAGCGAAATATATTTCTTTCCCTTGATGAGCTAATAGTCTAATGAGAGACATGCTCAGGTGCATATAAAAAGCAGTAAAATATGACTCATGTCATATTAGAAGACTGTACAAGTTATAAAGAAATTCACATGACTCAGGTAATCAGCACTTGCTGTTTTTGGTTTAGCATCTTATTTTGTTAGTTTGGCCTGATACCTTTGGTTTTGAACATCCTTAAGCAGCCACTATCTTTGTCTGAACTGTCTCTGAATATCTGTTTTGCAAGTTACAATCAAGGGTGTGTAGAGTGTAGGCCACTGCAAAGTTAGAGAAGCAGTCCAAGACTGCACTCACTTCTGACACCAAATGCAAGTTCAATGGATTCCCCAAATCACCTGATAATTCACTGGAAGGACTCACAGAATCCACGAAAGCTGTTAAAAATCATGGTTATCATTTTATTACATGGTTTATTACAAGGAAAGGATACAGATTTAAATCAGCCAAGAGAGGAAGCTCCTAGGACAGAATCTAGAAGAGTTACCAAATATGGGGCTGCCACTGTCTTCACTCCATAGAATCATAAATGTATTACACTCCCAGCGGTGATGAATGACACTTTCTAACACATTCTATAAGGCCAGCATTACCCTAATACCCAAAGCAGGCAATTAATTTATAAGAAAAGAAAAATACAGACAAATATAAACATATGCAAAAATCCACAAAATATTAGAGAATCAAATCCAACAATGAATAAAAGAATTATACATTATAGTCAAGTGGGATTTATTTCAAGTATGCAAGGCTGGTTCGACATTCAAACATCAATTAATGCAATCCAACATGTCAATGGGAAAAAGAAGAAAATCGTATGATCATATTAATTGATGTAAAAAAGACATTTGACAAAATGCAACATCCATTTATTATAAAAATGTTAGCAAACTAGAACTAGAGGGTAACTTTCTCAAATTGATAAAGAACATCTACAAACACTGACAACACCAAATGCTGGTGAGGATGTGGAGCAAAAGGAAATCTCATTCAGACATTTTGATGGTTGTTTAAAAAACTAAACATACTCTTACCATATGATCCAGCAATCTTGCCCTGAAATATTTACTCAAATGAATTGAAAACATGTCCACACAAAACCCCGTCACAAATGTTCATAGCACCTTTACTCAGAATTGCCAAAAATTAGAACTGAGATGTCCTACAAAGGGTGAATAGATAAATTGCGGCACATCCATAGCATGGTATATTAATAGGTACTAAAAAGAAACAAGCTATCAAGACACAAAAGACTTGGAGGAACCTTAAAAGCATACTGCTTAGTGAAAGAAGCCAGTCTGTAAAGGCCACATACTGTGTAATTCCAGCTATATGACATTCTGGAAAAGATAATACTATGGAGACAGTAAAAAGATCAGTCTTTGTCAGGAGTTCAGGGGAGGGAGAGAAGGGTGAATAGGTGGAGTGGAGGTGATATTTAGGATGATGAACTATTCTTTATGATATTCTATATGATGCTGTGATGGTGGATTCATATTGCTACATATTTGTCAAAACCATAGAACTTTCTGTACAACAGGGTGAACTCTAATGTAACCTATGCAGTTTAATCAGTAGCAATAAATTAACATTAGTTCATTGATGGTAAAAAAAATGCACCATAGTAATGCAAGATGTTAATAACAGTAGAAACATGGGAGAAAGTAGGTATATGGGGATCCTCTGTAATATCTGCTGAGTTTTTGTAAACTTAAAACTTCTCTAAAAAATAAAGTATATCAGTTTTTAAAAATTAGAGGTTGAAACTGTTGGTCTCATTTTTTGCACAAATTGAAATTTTGTTTTGTTTTGTTTAGCAAGCAGATGCTTTTTGCATTGTTTGGTTGGTTTTCCTTGGAAGTGTCATGGTGTAGAAGTGGACATTTGTAATGTGTTTAGAAAAGGGCATTTTACAGAATTTGTAATGATTTGGAATATGCATTCACTGACATTCATAATGAAGTCATCATTAGAAAGAACCCAAAGCAGCCATAGCAAGTATCATTGCCATTTGGCCAACAAGCATAATGATAAATGCCATTAAGACCACAAAGATAACGCTAAACCTCTGTCCACAATGGCTCAGACAACATTATAGATACTGTATTATATTTACATAAAGCAATAACAGGGTCACCACTCTAGGGTGTTTTTAAAATTTTTTAAAAACTAAATCTACAAACATGCCACATACTTTTTATTATTAGAACTGAATATTTTATAATTCAGATATGATCAAGTATTAAACAGGAGAGCTGTAATCTTAGACTGTGCATAGTATATAATATTTTAATGTTATTTCTGATGATCTTTAAAAACTGGCCATGAGAATTGAGTATATTAAACCAGGTTTACTTTCAAAGCCTAAACTTTAACTTCTTCTCAAAAATCTGTTAAATAAAATCTTTAGTTTAATCCAAACATAGACTCTATAAAGGTATTACTGTCTATAAAATTGTGAATGGCAGTAAGTGAAGAAATCAAATTTGCTTCTATGAAAGAAGCAAAAAGCCACAGAAAAATACACTCAATAAAGATTTAATGAATACCTGCAATTTGAAAAGAATCATTTTAAAAGTTGTTTGGAGTCCAATATTTATTAGGTAGAGTTAATGTCAACATTATATATTATATAAGTCATTCATCAAACACTCAAACTGGACTCCTAATAGGTACCAGACATTGAGACTGGTGCTGGGAAATTAACAATAGCAATAATGACAATAATAGTAATGATGCAGTTACCATTTATTGAGAGCTTTCTATGTGTCAGACACTGCACAAATATTATCCATCTTGTTTTATCCCATTCTTTTAGTGAAAGACCAGAAGGTTGTAGAAATTAAGTATCTAATACAAATGGTCAGATCTACTTGTAGAGCAGGTAACTAAATTATCATCTGTTTCCATCAAAAGATGCTCAACTGTATCATATTACTTCTCTTACAAAGACATAGGAAGCTAAGCATGCTTTCCTTGAAAGATGACAGGTCATACAGGTGATGTTGATATATAAATAGTTATAAAATGATGCAGTAATTGCTATGATGCAGAAATATCTGTAACATAATATGCAGCAAAAAAATGGAGCTTCTAACTGCCTCATGGGGTCCATTCACAGAGGAGATGACAGTCATCTTGAGTTGAAGGATGAGTCAAGAGAAGAGGCAAAGTATCATATTATTGCATGAAGGAAGTGAATAAGGTTTAGTGAGGCTTTTTCACAGAGTGAATTTGTGGAACTGACCAGCAACTCTGCTAGAGGAACAAATAGGCTGAGATCATGAGGAGGAGCAGGTATGCCTTACTGAGAAGGTCACAATTGAGTCTGTAAGCATTGGGGAGAAATTGACACAGAGCAGTGAACCAATTAAACTCGCATTGGAAAATGAGCACCTTAGAAGGGGTGAGGGCAATGAGTAAGAACAGGGCATGGCCAGAAACAGGGAAACCAGCTGCAATATTCAGGAAGGAAATGATGCAGATGAAGTCAAGAGACCTGTTGAAAATATATGCCCCATGGTACCCACCTGAGTAACCAAGTAGAGAGTGATATCACTGAGTCTTGGGAATACTGGAAATGGAAGAAGTTTTGGGAGTGGTATGGTTATGGTGAGTTTTAAACATGCTGAATTTTAGGTGGTAAGGTACCTGTACATATAGATCAAGTCCAGAAATGATCAGAAATCCATGGATGTCTGCAAAAGAGAAAAGGATCTGTGGCATTATAAGCAATATAGGTAGTAAAAAGTATCTGGCTTCTGTTGAAATGACCCAGAGTGAGTGGAAAATAAGAAGAATGTAAATCAAATGTCATGTGAAGACCCTGACTTTTAAAGGGGAAGGAAATTATGGTAAACACATGGAGCACAATGATGAGCTAAGATTGGGGAAATGCTGTCATGGAAGCTGAGTGTTTCAGACCAGCTCAGTAAAAAGACAAAACTGAGCCCTCGTTACATGCCTGCTCTCTGCTGGGGAATGGACACATGACGATGATGAAGACGTGGTTTCCGTCCTCAAGGAGTTCACAGTATAGTGAAGGGGAGAAAATTAAGTAGGAAAGCGACTGAAAGGAATCTTTGATTTGGCCGTTAGGTGGTTGTCATTGCAGCTTGGGGATGATGGTGAGGGAAGTAGGCAGAGAAGTAAATGTGGGAGCTGTCAATGAGCTCAGATGGGGGACATTATTTTCTAAAAAAAAAAATCTGATTTGTTTTCCACCTATAATTTCAGAATTGGAATTGAATTCTTGTCAACATTGTGAGATAAGAGTTAGCTCCTTATTTTTTTCCTTTATGCAAACCCAAATGTCCCTATTAAAAAGACTACTATACCTTCATGCCTGTGCAATATCATCTGTGTCACAGAGAAAGTGTTCAGAAGCACATGCTCTATTTCCATACTATGTTCTATTCTACTGGTGTATTGATCCATCCTTGCATGAAGACCATACTGTTTTGGTTATTATAGTTTTATCGTGAGACTTGACAATCTAGATGAAATCCTGCTACCTTATTTTTTCTAAATGTGTTTTGAATATTCTTCACCCTCTGAATATCCATAAACATTATAGAATCCACTTGACAAATTCCCCTAAATAATTGGAATTATGTTAGTATTCCTTGAATCTACACATCATTTTGTGGAGAATTGACAAATTACAGTATTATTTTTTTAATGCATGATAGATGTATGTTTATCTATTTATTCAAGTATTCTTTAATTTCTCTTAGCTACATTTCATAGTTTTCCATATAAAGCTCTTGCA
Source organism: Eschrichtius robustus (assembly GCF_028021215.1). Taxonomy (NCBI): domain Eukaryota; kingdom Metazoa; phylum Chordata; class Mammalia; order Artiodactyla; family Eschrichtiidae; genus Eschrichtius; species Eschrichtius robustus. The sequence continues at coordinate 139,858,057 of NC_090828.1, read as the reverse complement.
TTTGTTAGACTTCTCCCTTGATATTTTGTATTTTTGTTGCTTTTGAAATTAAATTTTTAAAATTTCTCTTTCAGTTTCTTGCTGGTATATAGACATAAAATTCATTTGGATATATTGACCTTTAATCAAGCAATTAAGGAAAAAACTAATTTGTTAATTCTAATAAACTGTACATTCTTTTGGATTTTTTATATAACAATCATCATCTATAAATAACAGTAGTGTTTTTCTGGGGTTTAAATTTTGTAAATTTGGTTTTCTATATAGATATAGAGATGGATATAGAACTTTCTCTGCATTCCTTAAGACCGCCAGTAGACTGTTGAATAATAGTGATGACAGTAAGCAAACTTTTCTTGTCGCCAATAACAGAGGCAATGTATGTACTGTTTCATCTTTAAATAAAATGTTTTTTTGACATATGTAGAGGATTAAACTTTACTAACATATTTTATCACTGCCTGTGTTCACCACTGTTTATTGTATTCCCTGTTACTGTAGCTTTGCCTATTTTCCTGGGATTCTGTCAGTTACTAGGTATATGTAATTTTAAATTGTTATATTTTCCTTTTGAATTGAAACTTCTGTCTTTATTGTCTTCTTTTTATCTTTAGGAATACTTTTTACCTTAGAATGGACTTCGATATTAATAAAGTTATTTTGGGGTAGAATTTATATACTATATCTTTTTCCAGACTTTTACTTTTAATCCCTGTATTCTATTATTTAGATATATTTCTTACAAAAACTGTTTTTTGAATGGAAGCACTTAGCTCATTTTCATCTGATGTAATTACTGACCTATTTGAGATTAAATCTTTGTTTACTATGCATTTTCTATTTATTCATTTCTTTTGTTTCTTACCTCTTTTTGAATTGATTTAGTTTTTCAAAACTTTCCTTTGTTAGTTTTGAAGTTATAAATATTTTTTCTATTATTTTTGTGGTTACCCTACTTTAGCAAAGTCTAATGTTAATTAGTACTTATATCTTTTTTCAAGAAAGAGCAAGGACCCCACGTACCTCTTCCTGACTTCTAGGTTTTTATTGTTGAGTATTCAAATTACACAGATACAACAAAAATATATATGTAATTTATATAAATATGAGTAATGAAATTTACAAATATATATATTAAAATTTATTATGTATTGCCATTGTTTTATACATTTTTATTTATTTGGAACTGCCCACATATTTATTAATTTTGTTATTTTTAATTTTTTCCTGCTTCTCCATCCTGTTATCCAGGATTTTCTCTCTCTTTTTTTTCTATTTATATATGTATGTATGTATGTATGTATGTATGTATGTATGTATGTATTGGCTGAACCATGCAGCTTGCAGGATCTTAGTTCCCCTACCAGGGATTGAACCTGGGCCCACATCAAAGAAAGAATCGAGTCCTAACCACTGGACCGCCAGGGAACTCCACACCCATTCTTTTTAATAAGTATCTTTCATTATTATTCTTTAGCTTGACATGTTAATGAAAAATCTCAGGTTTTATATTCCTATAAATGTTTTAATTTTATCTTTTTTAGAAGATTATCTTTGCCTTGTACACAATTTTTATACACGTCACTATACCCTTTCAGCACATTGAAGCTCTTTCTACTGTGACCCAGTTAAGAAATTGGATATCAATTTATTTCTTCTTTGATGCAATTTTTTTTTCTTTCCTCTTTGTATCTCCTCCTGATGACTTTCAGGTTGTTTCTTTTTCTTTTTCTTTTTCTTTTTTGTGATTTTGTTATAATCAGTGTAGATGTGGAATTCTTTTTTTTTTCTGTCATGTTCACAATCTAACAAGCTTATTGTGTCTGTGGAGTATTCATTCATCAGTTTTAAAGTTCTCAGTCATATCAATCCAAATATTGCTTCTGCCCACTTCTCTCTTTAACTATGGTGATTCTAATTAAATGCATTTAGAATTTTTAAATTATATTTTGATGGTCTTTCCTTCTCTCTCTGTGTATGTCTCTATTTTCCTCAAAACTTTGGCTCTTCAGACTTTATCATGAATTTCTTTTCTGGTATTTACTCTGTTCACTAATTTTTTCATTATCTCTTTCTAAGGTGAGCACTTTCAAACACATTCATTAAGGTCTTAATGTTATTTCCTTTTCATTTTAGAATTTTTGTTTGGTTTTTTTTCAAAAATTGCTTTGTTCTTTTTAAAGATATGTTTCACTTCTCTGCCAGAATATTTAAATGTGTGTTTTATCTCCCTGAAACTTCTAGTAAGTTTAATTATATAAAGCTAATGTCCAGAGCTCAGCTGAGCTGGGAGAGAGAGCTGAACTGCTAGGTGTCAGAGTAGCCAATTACCACAAGAAGCCAAAAGTGAAAGAGTTAAGCTTTTAATCATACACTGTGATGGTGTGATCAATAGTACAGAACTGGAGAAAATGCCAGCTCCCTCTATTTCATTTCCCCCATAGAACAGCACACTTTTTGAGGGTCATGTGGGTCAGCACAGACATGGGGATCATCTCACTGTGCAGGGGGCCCCAAGCAAAATAGCCCAGCAGTTTTATAGACACTAGGGTCAGGGAGAGGCTGAGGTGGAAGGGCTAGGAGTGACAAAATACCAGGTACTGACTCAGAGTCAGAAAAAATGTCTTCGAGCTCTCCCCTTTCTTCCCCCATAGGGAAGCCTCAGGAGAAATGCCTGAGGAAGACCTCTGCTCAAGGTCTCAGAGAAAGAGGCCAAGGAATGGAGATGTCAGGGCTGGGAATGAAAACAGGGGAAGAGCATGTCTGGCCAGAGGGTTCTGAGTCCTCGACTACAACTCCCTTCAGAGACTGTAGTGCATCAAAAACAAGTGCATCTGGTGGGAGGGCAGCTTCCGCCATGAAGCCTGTTAGGTAAAAGCCTATGTGCTTACCTGTGGCGAGGCCTAAACCATCCCGCATGGAGCATTAGGCCATTCTGGCTGTTATAACAGAATATCCCAGACTGGTTGTTTTAAACAACAAACATTCATTTTTCACAGCTCTGGAGGCTGGAAGTCCAAGATCAAGGTGCTGACAATTCAGTTCCTAGTGAGAGCTGCTTCCTGGTTCATTGACAGTCATCTTCTCACTCTGTCCTCACATGGCAGAGAGAGAGCTCTGGTCTCTTCCTCTTCCTCCTCTTCTTCACTAATTCCTTCATGGGGGCTCCACCCTCATGACCTCATGTAAACCTAATTACCTCTCAAAGTTTCCATTTTCACATACCTTCACATTGTGGGTTAGGGCTTCAATATAAGAACTTGGGGGAAACATCAATATTCAGTCCAGGATCTGGACCCCTTGGGAGGTGCTTAGAAATTCCAATATCTGAGCCATTGTTTGTCTGGTTCCATTATTTGTTGCTTCTTCTGGTCTTTTTGTTGTCAAGTCTCCTCATTAGCCTAATTATCTTTGATTATAAGCTATATAACTTTTTGAAAAATTGTAGAGATAATTTGAGGTAAAAAAAAAATACTTTCATTCAGTCCTTTAGGAGGCACCATCAATGTGGAATCTCCTTAATCCAAGTTTCAGGACTGAGATTATTGTAGGACAACAAGATAGTTCAAAGTTGAGTTTCAGTATTCACAAGGGATTAATTATTTCAGGTAACTGTTCGTCATCAAACTCCAAACTGCTGGTACAGGAACTACCAAAATTCCAGCCTTAATGGAACTAGATTCAAACACTTGTCCCACTCACCTTGTGCACCTGTCAGAATTGAAGGTCAGCCTCTTCTAGATGTGCAAATGGCCATAAGTCCCAGGCAGGAGCAGGGGATGTAAGGGAACTTTCTATCCTCTCTGCTCCATTTTGTTCTGAACCCTAATCTGCTCTAAAATAGAATTCAGTCTCTTTAAATACAAACAAACAAGCGAACATAATTTCTGGTTCACCTTGATTCTGAAAATGTGACTTCAGCTCCCATGTAGCAAAATGTCAGGTTCAGTTCTCTGGATATCTATTCTGCCTGAGATCTTGGCCTAATCATTTAAAAAAATGGAATTGGATGAGCAGATGAGCTTTTGATCTGGGGAGGGGGAGGGAGAAGGAGAGAGAGAAAGAGATCTTACTTTGCATGGTTCCAGTGTGCACACATTTCAATGACTATGGCTTAGTGAAATTGTATCAAGAGCCTAATCACATGTTTCAAATGTCAGTTTCCACAGTTTATGAACTGTAACTGCATGAAGTACAAAGTTTGCTGCTGCCTGTTCAGTCTGCAGTGACTCCACAACTAACAAACATGCATGCATTGTGTCTAGTGACCAATCCGCTTTCAGAGCCTGTCAGAGATTGCTTGGTGTGTATCTGTTTTCCAGGTCACACACAGTGTGTAGTTGTGTTGCCCTCCCATTTCCCCCATCCATGGCTCCTGCAACTCAATCCCTTCAAGGAAACTTCTTTGGTGACTACTTTGCAGTGCATGATCAAAGCTGAACTCTCTTTGTCTATTTCTGAAAAAGGCCTGAGTCTCAGCTACTACAGATTCTCTGGATTTCTTGGCACATGGACTGACCACACCTTTCCATCCTGTCAGATCCTGTGTATACACACCTCCACTTGAAGAGTTCTTTGGTCTCATCCAGAAAATGAACAAACAAAACCAAACACACAAACAGAAATCCAGCTGGTCTTCTTCTACCCCATCCACTTAGGAGAGTCACTCTGGTAGAAATACCTTAAGCTCAATGACTTCACTGCTGTCTCCTTTCTCTGGCACAAGCCCATCCCTGGATGAACCCTGTCTTCACATTGGCATGACAGCATGGCTCAGGTGAGCTGGAGACAATACTCCAAAGTGGCTGGGTGGATGGTAGCTTGTTCAAAATGAACTATACACCCAATCTGCCGTAGACATGTTCTAGAGACCATAGACATTCATGTGCCCCCAAAGAGATCCTTGCTATGGGGGAACCCCGGGCATCTAGTACCCATCTTCTCCATGTTCTTCGGACCTTTCCTCTCTCTCTTTTTGCCTAGGAGCTTGCCTGATCATTCATGGGGAAATTAAATCCCAGCTGGCAAGACCCAAATGATCTTCCCAACACATGAGAAAAGAATAGGCACAGGACCGCATCCATCTTATTTTTCTACGCCTTCCCCATCCCCACTGTGTCAGAAGGAGGTGTCCCTTCATCTGTCAAAAGCCAAATCCCAGGGTAAAGGAAATCAGAGTATTGTTTTGAGTCACAGGACACTTAAAAGTAAAAAAATCCAGGGATGTCCCTGGAAGTCCAGTGGTGGTTAGGACTTGGCACTTCGGTACTGTCACTGTCATGGCCTGGGTTCAATCTCTGGTTAGGGACCTAAGATCCTATAAGCTGCGTGGTGCAGCCAAAAAAACAAAAACAAAAACAAAACAGGCAAATGAGAAACCAAAACTGAACAAACAAATCCCCCAGAAGCAGCAGGTGCAAGAAGGCTGTGCTGACCTTCACGCATTTTCTTCCTGGAAGCGGGAGATAACATATTTATTCTCCATCACCACTACCACACACAGAAACATGCACACACGCACACAGGAGATGTCCTCTTTATGCCCGAACTAGAGTGACATTCTTATTGTCAAGGGTGGAAAGTTAAGAATGGGAGAATTCTGTACAAACGGACTTTCCTTGTTAAAAAGAATTCTCATCCTTCTTTAACCCCCAACCCCAATAGTATAGTTAGTTACTTTTCTAGATTGCCTCTCTTTGCTCAACCTAACAGAAAAGACTTTAGGTTTTGCCACTTCTCTGGGTCTTTGTTTTCTTAGGAGGGCTGCCCTTGTCATGTAAAACTTAGAAGAAATAAATGTGTGTGCTTCTCTCCTTGTGAATCTAACATATTGAAGATCCATTAAAAATCCAAAGGAGGCAAACTAAGGTTCAGGCACCCAAAGTGGAGCCAGGCGGCCCCTGGGAACAGGGTTTAAGATGTCTTCCTGTTTGGGGGAGGGGGAAATTTCCCCCTCTACCCCTCTTGAGTTATTGTGACTGGACTCATCCTAAAATTGACCCAAGACAGATGGCGAACAGGAGGGGGGAAAATACATTTTCTTTCATTCAAGAACTAAGAGGTGGCTGAAGCACACATTAAAATAGTTTTTAGACCAGGGAAACCGTACATTTGTGAGAAAGGGATCAGAATGAGATAGTTAAGTTTTGAGCGTGCCATGAGTGAAGAATCTAAACAGAGTTTGGGCTTGGGTGGTCCATGAAGGAAGTCACAAAATTTTTCTCTACTACTTGGGCCTGAACTCCCTAATTTGGCTATCAGGGCATCCTCCTAACTCCAGATGCAGGGAGTGCACCTTTCACCTGAGAGACTGATTTCTCGCTTTCAGGGAGATACAAAGGAGAGTCTGAGTGTCCCTCTTGCACTGGCTACTTCTTAGGTCACTTTAACTCAAAATGATCAATGTACCATGGAGGCACATTTTGGGTGGCCTAACATGGACCCCAAACTCTGCATCACTGAGAACATCAATGGTCAGAACTGTATTAAACTCAAGGGCACCACCAGCCAGTTTCAAAAAGATATCTGCCAGCAGCTGCTAGCTGCAACCTTGTAGTTTCAAAGTCCCCTCCATATACATCCCCCAACTATGTAATAATTTTAAATCCTAACCAGCCCTTGCTTAACAAGCACCCTTACTGCTTGCCAGCTTCAATCCTAATTCTTGGCAAACAATTTATGTAATTTTTGCTGGGGTTTTTGTTTGTTTGTTTTGTGTTTGTGTGTATGTGTGTGTTTGCATTGTAAACTTGCCCCATTTTGTAGTCTGGTGGAACACAATGTAAGTGCCTCTTGAATCTGTGTCTCCTGGCCTGCAGTCCTAACAAATCTAAAATAAACTCTTTTTTTGTCCTTAACCAGGTCTCTTTTCTTGGAATTCTGGGTTCACAAATCTGTCTCATGCCCATTGAATTCTCAGGCTCAGCAGTCAGGCTTAAGAAGGGAGAGGGAAGATTTTGCCCCGGTGACATCTTCCTCGCTTGCCCACATCCTGGGATTCTGGATTCTTCAGTGTGCTACCATGACCTCAGCTTCTGTCTTTGGAAACTCTGTGAACATGGGCGGTGTTTATTAAAATGAAACATGCTGTCATTGTAAGGTCCAGCCCTCGGGCTCCTTGATATGAATGGACCCAAGGGAGTCAAACGCTGAGGTCCACGCAGAAACCTGCATGTGGACCTTGACGGCGGCAGCTTTATTCATAACTGCCAGAACTTGGAGACAACCGAAGGATGTCCATCCTTCAGGAGGTGAATGGACACATAGCCTGGGCTACAGCTACACCATGGAGTATTATTAAGCTCTAAAAATAAATCAGGAAACCATAAGGGAGACGGGAGGTGGGGGCAGCACTTTAGGTATGCATACGACTCACTGAAAGAAGGCAGTCTGAAAAGGTGGCATACCTCAGGGTACCAGATATAGATGACATTCTTGAAAAGGCAAAACCACGGAGAGGGTGAAGAGATCAGTGGGGTGGTGGTGGGGTTTGTATTGGGGGTGGTGGTTGACAGTGTATGAATAGGCAGAGCACAGAGGATTTTTAAGGTAGAGAAACTCTCCAAGGTATGATCCTGATGGGAGGAAAACAAACGTTTTGAATAGTGCACTACATAAGACTGGGTGAACTGAAGGGACCTCTATGGGCGCCCCCCTCAACATTAAAGGGCCCCAAACAAGCTTGCTCTATTTACCCCAGTTTAAAATCATTTCTAAAGCCGGAAGGAAAGCAAAAGTGACCATGAGAAATCTGACCTGCCATCGCTTGGGACAACAGTGAGGCCAATTCATCCAGTGAAATATTGACAAAGGGGCCTGGGTCCCTTGGCTCGACTCCTTAACTGGGAAGCCAAAGTCTTTTACACAGGAATGAGCTTTTATACACTTAATGTTTCTTCTGCCGGGCCATGTTCATTAAACACGCTAAATGAAAGTGGTCAGTCTGTCGTGTGCCTGAGCCCACATGGTGTGAAATACGGGGGTGGGGTGCTAATATTCAGAGTCTAATGGGAGAAATCGTGGAAGGTTTTTGCCCTTAGGGTGCCTTGGTCTGGGGTTGACTTGTGTGCTGAGAAAGAGGGCCGTTATTGAAGGCCCTGTGCAGACTTCTTGACACCATGATCCATGGAACCCTGAAGTTTTGGAACCTAGAAATCTTTTGGTCTCCATTTGAGTTGGAAATCTTCTCCTTGACAGAAAGAAGCACATTTTTAACAATGTAACTGGATGAGCAGATCAGCTTTTTGATCTCACTGAGGCAGCAGCCCAGTTCTCTGGGGGAACTGTCTTGACCTTGCAAATCTCTACAACATCCAAAATGTAAACAAGCCCACAACGGCCTGAGACTAAGGCCAGTGGACTGGATCAGATAGAACCTGAAACCAAAGGGAAGAAAAAAAAGGGGGAGGGGGAGATGGGGAAGAGGTCTTTTTAAAAGTACAAACTGCTAGAAGGGCTCCCTCACCCAAATTCTAATTCATAGTCTCCATAAGGACAAATACAAATCTTAAAAGTCTTTTCCAACGAATAGTAAAAAGCTTTAGCCATCAGAGCACATAAACTTCACCTATTCCAACAGTGGTTCTTTATAAATAAGCATGAGTTTTCTATTGTACTACCTGATGCACGACTGACTAAAGTTTTTAAATGAAATCTTTGCTCATGTCTATCTGTATGTACGTATGCATGAGACAGACCTACAGCCATTTTGGATAAGGACCGGGGAATGGCTTCAGGCAAAACAGGCCTTGCAAGCTAAAGAACAAAGGGCCTAGGGGGCTGAGTCTCAGAGGGGGTAGGGGAAACAGGCTCACAGGAGTAACTTTATCTCTGTTGCACTCACGACTATACCTAGTTGCCACAAGACAAGAAGCTCAATTATACATTTTACCCTTATCTGTTCCTGTGCTTTCTTGCAGAAAATTCTCATGCATTTCTTTCCCCTCACAGAAGCCCTCTATATTCCGGTAGGTATCCACCATGGAGCCACCTGCTGCTGATCAAAGAAGTGTGGGATGATTTCCGGAAATGATCAGTGATCCTGAGACAAACTCTCCTTTTGTTGTAAAAGCAACTCTCCCTTTCTGCTCGGTGCTTGGAGAGCTGGCCCTACCCACCCCATCCCCGCCCTTGCACAGGCTATCTCTTTTAATAAGACTTTGCTTGCCTAAGAGTCTTGTGGAAGCAATATTCATTTCTATGGTATTGCTCTCCAAGAATCTGAAAAGGGCCTGGTAACATGTATGTCTGTAACTACCTTATAGAACTGACATGTTTCTACTTCCGAATCCTACTGCCAAAATTAACTTGTGAAAGAGCTCTATTTAACTGGCTTAGAAGTAAGCACTCATGAATTAACTCTAATAGAAAGGAACCCAAAAGTTTTTCAAGTTCACGAGATCTAGGATGAGTCCTTCAGTCAAGAATCGCAAAGGTAAAGTTAACGGTTTCATGAAAGTAGACATATCTTTAGCATTATCTGCACTCGATATCAAACTTTTCTTCTACCTAGGTTTACCCCAAATCCAATAAGTTCATGGGAGTGATCTCAGTGACCAAATTCGTCTACAAGAAAAAGAGCTTGGGGTGATGGCTGACTTGGTTTAAAGTCTCAGGAAGTTTTCACAGGTCATCTCATCATCATTGTTGGGAACAAGTGAATTAGATAGATCTAGATGGGAGAAGAGTTTTTAGGGGAACTCTGTAAGAAAGGTTATGTTTTATGGTATGTCTATTTAAAAACAGTTTCTCCAGATCTTTTCGGTCACTTGAAACTTTAGAGTTTGGCTAAGTGGAATGATGGGAATTCATGGAAAGTCTAGATTATTTCCAAATAAGATAAAATATAGAAACATTCATTGCTTAACAAGTCTCAGTTGACCTACATTTGTCTCCTTATTAAAGAAAGATTAAAGATGTTTAGGTTTATGAGTCAACATGCCTGGTATCACTTTGGGGAAAAAAGGATGCTGTGAAAAAAATGTATGTTTCCAAAGATGATGAAATATATTCATCCCTTTGCCAGTCCAGAAATACTGGTGTCACAGACTGTTCGCCATTGTTTCCTTGTTAATTTTTACTACCAATTCAGGTTTCTAAGGGTGTTGAATTCTGATTTTCTTTTTTCTTTTTAATATTTGTTTTAATGAACTTTGTGTTCCAAAAATATTTGTGTCATTTAAGGCTTGTGTTTCTTTATTAATTTTCTGTCTGGTTGATCTGGTGTAAGTGGAGTGTTAAAGTTCCCCACTATTATTGTGTTACTGTTGATTTCCCCTTTTATGGCTATTAGCATTTGCCTTATATATTGAGGTGCTTCTATGTTGGGTGCATAAATATTTACAATTGTTATATCTTCTTGGATTGATCCCTTGATCATTATGTGTATCCTTCCTTGTGTCTTGTAATAGTCTTCATTTTAAAGTCTATTTTCTCTGATATGAGAATTGCTACTCCAGCTTTCTTTTGATTTCCATTTGCATGGAATATCTTCCCCCACCCCTTCACTTCCAGTCTGTATGTGTCCCTGGGTCTGAAGTGGGTCTATTGTAGACAGCATATATATGGGTCTTTTTTTTTTTTTTTTTTTTTTTGTATCCATTCATCCATTGTGTCTTTTGGTTAGAGCATTTAATCCATTTACATTTAAGGTAATTATCAATATGTATGTTTCTATTACCATTTTCTTAATTGTTTTGGGTTTGTTTTTCTAGGTCTTTTTCTTTTCTTGTTTTTCCCACCTAGAGAAGTTCCTTTAGCATTTGTTGTAAAGCTGGTTTGGTGGTGCTGAATTCTCTTAGCTTTTGCTTGTCTGTAAAGCTTTTGATTTCTCCATTGAATCTGAATTAGATCCTTGCTGGGTAGAGTAATCTTGGTTGTAGGTTTTTCCTTTTCATCACTTTAAATATATCACCCCATTCCCTTCTGGTCTGCAGAGTTTCTGCTGAAAAATCAGCTGATAACCTTATGGGGAATTCCCTTGTATGTTATTTGTTGCTTTTTCCTTTCTGCTTTCAATATTTTTTCTTTGTATTTAATTTTGGTTAGTTTGATTAATATGTTTCTCAGCATGTTTTTCCTTGGGTTTATCCTGTATGGGACTCTCTGCACTTCCTGGACTTGGGTGACTATTTCCTTTCCCATGTTAGGGAAGTTTTTGACTATAATCTCTTCAAATATTTTCTCAGACTCTTTCTCTTTCTATTCTTCTTCTGGGACCCCTATAATTTGAATGTTTGTGCATTTAATGTTGTCCCAGAGGTCTCAGAAGTTATTCTCATTTCTTTTTATTCTTTTTTCTTTATTCTACTTCACAGTTGTTTCCATCATTCTACCTTCCAGCTCACTTATCTGTTCTTCTGCCTCAGTTATTCTGCTATTGATTCCTTCTAGTGTATTTTTCATTTCAGTTATTGTGTTGTTCATCACTGTTTTTTTGTTCTTTAGTTCTTCTAGGTCCTTGTTAATCATTTCTTGTATCTTCTTGATCCGTGCCTCTATTCTATTTCCAGGATCTTGGATATCTTTACTATCATTACTCTGAATTCTTTTTCAGGTAGATTTCCTATTTGCTCTTCATTTATTTGGTCTCATGTGTTTTTACCTTGCTCCTTTGTCTGCAACATAGTTTTTGTCATCTCACTTTGTCTAACTTTCTGTGTTTGTGGTCTCCTTTCCACAGGCTGCAGGGTCATAGTTCCTCTTGTTTATGGTGTCTGCCCCCTGGTGGGTGAGGTTGGTCCAGGGGCTTGTGTAGGCTTCCTGGTTGGAGGGACTGGTGCTTGTGCTCTGGTGAGTGGAGCTGAGTCTTGTCCCTCTGATGGGCAGGGCCGTGTCATGTTGTGTGTTTGGGGGTGTTTGTGAGCTTAGTATGACTTTAGGCAGCCTGTCTGATGATGGGTGGGGCTGTGTTCCTGTCTTGCTGGTTGTTTGGCATGAGGCATCCAGCACTGGATTCTGCAAGCAGTTGGGTGGAGCCAGGTCTTGGTGTCGAGATTGAGACCTCTGGGAGAGCTCCTGCCAATTAATATTCCCTGGAGCCTGGAATTCTCTAGCAGTCCAGTGTCCTAGACTTAGTGCTCCCACGAGGCTCAGGTCCAACCCCTGGCTGGGGAACCAAGACCCTGCAAGCCATGCAGCACACACACACACAAAAAGAAAAGAAAACAAACAGGCAAAACCCAAGACAAATAGAAAAAACAATAACAACCAAGCAGCAACAACAAAAAGGACCCTAAACAACAACATAAAAGCATAAGAAAGTATAAATTTTACTGGTAAATATATAGATAAATAAAGAACAATTCAGTACTGTAATGGTGGTGCACAAATCAATTTTAACCCTAGTTGAAAAGTGAAAAGACAAAAGTAGTAAGAAGAACTACAATAATCAATAAATAGTTTAAATTTAAATGGATTAAACCAACTAATCAAAAGACATTGAGTGACTGAATGGATAAAAGAACATGCTACAACTCTATGCTGTGTACAAGAGACTCACTATAGCACTATAGCTTGAAACTATAGTTTCAAGTAAAGGGATAGAAAAAGATATTCCATACAAATGGTAAACAAAAGAAAGCAGGGTGTTTATTTTTGGTTACCTTTATGAGAAAAAATAGACTTTTAAACAAAAACTGCTACACAAGATAAAGAAGATCATTATATAAGGATAAAAAGGTTTATTCAAAAGGAAGATATACCAATTATCTGTACACCCATTCCACTCTTGGGTGTATACCTGAAAAAAAGCCAAAACACTAATTCAAAAAGATACATGCACCCCAGTGTTCATAGCAGCATTATTATTGCCAAGATATGGAAGTAACCTAAGTATTCATCAACAGATGAGTGGATTAAGAAAGTGTGGTATATATATATGTGTGTGTGTTTATAATATATATATATATATACACAATGAAATACTAGTCAGCCAAAAAAAGAATGAAATATTGCCATTTGCAACAGCTACATGGATGAACTTGGAGGCCATTATGATAAGTGAAATGTCAGACAGATAAAGACAAATACTGTAAGAAATCACTTATATGTGGAATCTATAAAATACAACATACTAGTGAATATAACAAAAAGGAAGAAGACTCACAGTTATAGAGAACAAACTAGTGGTTACCATTGGAGGGAGGGGCAATATTGGGGTAGGATGGTGGGATGTACACACTATTGGTTGTAAGATATGTTCAAGGATGTATTGTACAATATGGGAAATATAGCCAATATTTTGTAACAACTAAAAATGTAAAGTAACCTTTAAAAATTTTTAATACAAACAAATAAAATAAGAAGTTTGGGATTAATATATACATAGTACTATATATAAAATAGCTAAACAACAAGGACTTACTGTATAGCATGGGGAGCTATATTCAATATCTTGTAATAACCTATAATAGGAAAGAATCTGAACAAGAATATATATATATATATATATACATATATGTGTATATATACATATATCACATATACATATGTATATGTGATATATGTATCACTTTGCTGTAAACCTGAAACTAACACAACATTGTAAATTAACTATACTTCAATTTTTTAAATGGATGTAAAAATAAATAAATAAATACAATAAATATATATGTATCCAACATCAGAGCGCCTAAATATGTAAAGCAAACATCTACAGATATAACAGGAGAAATAGATGGCCATAAAATGATAGTAGGAGACTTGAATACTCTAATTTCAATAATGGATGGAACATCCAGACAAAAATCAGTAAGGAAACAGCAGAGTTGAACATCACTATAAACCGATGGACCAAACAGATACGTAGTGAATATCCAACAGCAGCAGAATGCACCTTCTTCTCAAGCACACGTGGATTCTCCAGGATAAATCACCTTATAGATCACCAGATCACTAAACAAGTCTTAACAAATTTAAGGAGACTGAAATCATCCCAAATGTCTTTTCTGACCACAAAGGAATGAAATTACAAATCAATAACAGAAGGAAAATGGGGACATTCATAAATACATAGAAATTAAACAATACCACCTTGAATAACATTGGATCAAAGAAGAAACTTAAAGGGAAATTAGAAATATTTTGAGACAAATGGAAAGTACCAAGAGATACCAATAAATATCTACATCACAAAAGAAAAATCCCAAATAACCTAAATTTACACCCCAAGGAACTAGGAAAAGAACAAACTAAGGCACAAGTTAGCAGAAGGAAAGAAAAAAAAAAAAAAAAGATCAGATCATAAATAAATAAAATTTAAAAATAGAAAAAAAGAAAAAATAGATGCAACTAAGAGGTGGTTTTTGAAAAGATAAAACAAAATCAACAAACCCTTAGCAAGATTAAGGAAAAAAAGAAGACTCAAATAAATAAAATCATAAATGAAAGAGAAGACATTACAGCAGATGCCACAGAAATAAAAAAATTATTAGAAACTATTATGAACAATTATATACCAATAAATTGGACAACTGAGAAGAAGTGGATAAATTCTTAGAAACATACAACCTACCAAGACCGAACCAAGAAGAAACTGAAAGTTTGAACAGGCCAATAATAAATAAGGAGATTGAATCATTAACCAAACACCTCTAAACAAAGCAAGGGCCAGGTCTTCACAGGCAATTCTACCATTCTACGAAGCATTTAAAGAAGAATTAGTACCAATCCTTCTTAAAATCTTCCAAAAATGAAAGAAAGAACACTTCCAAACTCATTTTATGAAGCTAACATTACCCTGACACCAAAGCCAGACAAAAAAGTCAGAAATACAGCTACCATATGATCCAGCAATCTCACCTACATACACAAAGGAATTGAAATCAGGACCTCAAAGAGGTATCTGCACTCCCTGTTCATTGCAGCATTGTTCACAATAGTCAAAACATGGAAGCAACCTAAATGTACATTGCCTGATTAATGGCTAAAGAAAATGTGGTATATACACAAAATAGGATATTATTCAGCTTTTAAAAAAGGAAGGAAATCCTGCCATTTGCAACAACATGGATGAACCTGGAGGACATTATGCTAAGTCAAGTAAGCCAGACACAGGACAAATGCTACATAGTACCACTTATATGAGGAATCTAAAATAGCCAAACCCTTAGAAGAGAGTAGAAGGGTAGTCATCAGGGCCTGGGGAAGGGGAAACGGGGAAGTGATGGTCAAAGGGTACAAAGTGTCAGGTATGCAAGATGAGTAAGTTCTAGAGATCTGCACGGCATAGTGCCTATAGTTCACAAAGCCATATTATGTACTTAGAACTTGGCTAAGAGGGTAGATCTTCTGTTAAGTGTTCTTATCACAATAATAAATAAAGAGGGTTGAGGAAACTTGGTCGTGATGGATGTATTTATGGCATAGACTGGTGATGGTTTCACAGATGTATACTTATATCCAAAGTCATTGGGTTGTATACATTAAATATGTACAGCTTTTTCTATGTCAATTGTACTTCAATACAGCAGTTTAAAAAAGTGAATAGAACCTGATTTGGTCTAGGGAGCTGAAGGTCACATGGACAAAGCTACTGGGACACATTTATAATTCACATTAAGTGAGCAAAGCTGGCAGAGAATAATACAAACTGTGTCATTTTGACTATAGAAAAAAATAGAAAACATGCAAAATTACTACAGAGATTACCTCCAGATGGTGGGATTACAGATGATTCTTACTTGCTTTTCTTAAGTTTTCTGTATTTCTTCTGCACAGGAAAAACAATGGAGGTGATTTCAGAATCTGAATTTGTACTGGTCACAGTGATTAGCTACAGGTGGCAGAATCCACTCTTTGTGGTTTGGGCAGAGGGGTCTTATTCCTGGGTGTTAAGACTGAGATTCCAGGACCACAAGGGAACCAAGAGTAGAGGCCCCATAGCCAGGGACAACACAGCTTAGACAATCACCTGACTCCACCCAAGACGGTTGCCATGGAAACCCCACTGTCTGTGATGCTGCTGCTATGGAAGAACCAGACCCCTCTGTTCCCTGCCAGCCAGGAGCCCCATCTCTCCACCTCCCTGTGTTGCTCACTTCCACCTTTTAGATCTCAGGCAGGCATCTGTGCAGAGGAGCTGGAGCCACCTGCAGAAACCTAACAGCACGGGAGTCTGGGAAATGTAGATTTCAGGTTTTCCAGAGATACAAGGCATGGAAGGAGGGCGTGGCATACATGCTGAGTGAGTCAGTCTGCAGGATCCACCACAGACGTGAGACAAGGGTGACAAAACTATCACATGTACCCTTGACCTTCTGAAGTCCACATGGTGGCTCAGTTACCCATAGTCTTATGATAAGGACAGCAGGAGACTCTCTCAGTCCAGCGAGGGCTGGCGGCCAGAGCCCCTCACCCTGGCCTCCTCCCACTTCCAAATGCCAGCACCTCTCTGCCTGGGGCTTCCTCTGCTTCCGGAGACCCCTTGGCCTCCTGGGGGCAGGCTGCAGCGTGAGGCTTAGCATGCCCAGGAGCAGACTCAGCCAGGACCCCAGCCGCCTCTCTGCGCTGGCTCCCAGGATCCCTGGTGTGCCGATTCCTGTTGCCCACAGTGAGGGCATCCTGTAATGGGGGGATCCTGTAGTGGCGGGCATCCTGTATTAGGGGGATCCTGTAGTGGGGGCTCCGCCGTGGAAGCAGCTTGATAACAGGCATAATTAGTCACCTTCCCTTCCTCTTCTCACTTCCCTACACCCTTGCCTTCACCTCCCAAATAAACTCCTTGTGCCAGAATCCTTATCTCCAGGTGTGTCTGGGCAGCCCAAACTAAAACATCTCTGGCCTGCGCACGTGCACATGTAAAGCCTCATCCTGGCTCTGAAAGACCTTCTGGGGACAGTCCCCTGGGGGTGGGTTAAAGCCTGTGAGGCTGCTTCTGTGACCTCGCATCCGTTCACACCAGTTTGAAGTCATCCTCTTCTGGTTTTCATCCCCATGGGCAGGAAAGCAGAGGGCTCTGGGATGCTCCCGCCACCTGCTGCCCTGTCCACGCACACGCAGGCGTCATCCGCTCCAGTTCTGCCCACCCCCTCTCCATGTCACGCATTGTTCCTTCTGCCCTAGGACCGGCAAGAGTGGCCTCTGAACATGCAGTCCTTGTTTTAAATGTGACTCTGCTGTTAGCATGTGAGGTTTGGCCATCTCCTTCATGGATTCAGGCAACAAACATTTCCCTGGAGCCTACTTGGCACCAGGCCCTGCAATCACCCACCACAGAAGTCACCCTTCCCTCCATGCCCCTCAGGGCTGCCCATGAGCAACGCCCCGTGGCACAGAGCTCACATCCTCAGCTACACCTTCAGGCAGCTGGTGAGAGAAGCAGCTTTATCCATCAGCACCCCCAGGCCGGGTGTCTGCCTTATCTCCTTCCACATTCTTGGGGCTAATCATTCCTGTCACCTCTAATCCACAGATGAGGCTCCTGGAGGTTGAGTGACATTCTGGGGGCGCTTGGCAGACAGTAAGAGGTGGGGCTGGGAAGGGACCAGGAAGGTCTGCTCAGGGTCCCTTCTTGTTCCCTGGTGTGTCCCGGCCCCTCAGACACAGGATAGCCCAGGACCACGGGGCTCCTGGCATTGCTCCGTCGCTGCCCCTCAGCCATTTAATCAGGAGCCTCTGCCAGTCTTAGCACCAGAGACCTTGCAGTGCACCTAACACACCCCTGGTCCTCATGGAAGAAGACAGAGCAGTAAACAGACAGAGACAAGGTCACTTCCAGGGCCCTGAGGGGTGGGGAAGCTGTGCTGAGAATGGCTGTAGAGAGTCTCCAGCTGACAGGGGGCTGATCTGGCCTTGTTGCTGCCCCAGGCAGAGAGCACAGGATCTGCTGGCCATCTGGTCTTTGTCACCTGCCAGCGTCCTGGCGCTGATGCCTTGCTGGTGGGCGCAGAAGCAGGGAGTCCAGGGTCCTTCTGGAAAAGGGGTTTACACTTAGGCAACTGGTCAGTCATTTGCTACCAGTGAGATTGAGGCGGGTGGGTGCTGCCAGGGGAGCCCAGGTTCATCCACCTGTGACAATGCACCTGGGTGTTTGAGGAGCAATTGGGAGCTCTGTCCCCCTTTTAAAAATAACAGTTTGCCACTTTGTTGAACAATTTTTCATTTTTTTTCATTAAAACTTGTTGGTGTGGGACTTCCCTGGTGGCACAGTCGTTAAGAATCCGCCTGCCAATGCAGGGGACACGGGTTCGATCCCTGGTCCAGGAAGATCCCACATGCTGTGGAGCAACTAAGCCCGTGTGCCACAACTCCCGCACGCCTAGAGCCTGTGCTCCGCAATAAGAGAAACCACCGCAGTGAGAAGCCCACGCACCACAACAAATAGTAGCCCCCGCTCGCAGCAACTAGAGAAAGCCCGCACGCAGCAATGAAGACCCAATGCAGCCAAAAATAAAATAAATAAATTTATAAGAAAAAAAAAACTTGTTGGTGTACACACAGAAGACATACAAAACTTATCTACACACATGTGTACGTGTGTGTTGCATATAGTTCAAAGCTCCACTATAGTTTAGACAAGGGTATTCACCACCCGAGTCAGTAAATGGGTGTTTCCATCGCATCCCTCCTTGAAAACAACCCTCTCCCTGGGGTGACTGGTTCCCTGACGTTTGTGACTATGTTGTCCCTGCACGGCCTCATTGTCTGACTCCCAGGCTGCACTGGTATTTTCTGTGTTCTTTCATTCAGATGGACGGTGACACGTGCCCCCTTTGGGGACTCGTTGTCTGGGCAACTCTCCCCTGCTGCTCAGGGTGGCCGGGCTCGAGCGTTCCCGTGGCTGCCCAGCGTCACTCATCTGGATGGGCCACATGCATACATTCTCCTGATGGGACACGCAAGGCCTGTTCTGGCCCAGGGCCCTGAGACACACCGCCCAGCCATGTCCCACGTTTCACTAGCATTTACATCCAGGAGCAGAACGTCTGGGTCAAATGGTGCTTTACGTTCTGGGTCAAGGACAGCATCTTTTCTAAAAATGGGGCAGGTATGTGTGACAGGCCCCGTGCAGACCCGGGAGGAGGGGGAACATCCATCAAACCATTATTCAAAGAAATCGAAGCTGCAGCTGCAGACCGACCCATGCTGGAGGGGAGGGCAGGCTGCTTTGAGAGGGGTGAACAGGGAGGGAGGCCTGGCTGATGCCCCCCCGCTTCCCACCCCTTCCCCGAGTTAGGAACACAGTTGCTGAGAGCGACCGTGGCCAGCAGGTGTGAGCTGCGTGAAGCGTCTGGGCAGGAGGGAGGGTGTGTGTGTGCAGAGGCTTCGAGGCTGGAAGGGGTATGATTAATGTGCTGTGGCTGCCACGACACGGGCCACAGCCTGAGCGGCTTGAACAACAGAAGTGTGTCTTCCCACTGTTCTGGAGGGGTCGGAAGTCCCAGATTGCAGTCCGGCGGGGTCGATGTCTGGTGTGGACTCTCCTCCTCACTGTGTCCTCATGTGGTGGGGGGAACCCTGCAGCCCCTTCCTCTTATGTCAGGACCTTGCCTCTACTGGCTTATGTTCCACCCTTAGAACCGCGTTCAAGGGTGCGCCTCCTCACAGGCCCCATCTCCAAACACCGCCACACTGGGGGTTGGGACCCCAACATATGAATCTGGGGGACAGGAACACTCCATCTATAACAGGGGTGAGAGGAGGTGGAGGGCCTGGAACAGGCATGGGGCAGGGGGATGCAGCGTTTTGGTACCTTCCGCTGTCAAACCAACTGCCCTTAAACGCAGTGGTTTAAAGTAATCATCATTTATTCCCACAGGATTTCATGCTTTGGGCAGGGCCCGGGGGACGGCGCCTCTCTGCCACATGTGAGCGCTGCTGAGACCTCGCTCACAGTGGCCGCTATCCGGGGCCCAGCTGGGCTGGTGGCCAGGCCTCGTCCTCCTCTGTGTGGCTGCCAGGCTTCTTCACAGCCTGGGGGCTGGTTTCCAAGAGCCAGGAAGCAAAACCCCCCTGTCCCTTTGCAGGTTGGGCCCACCCTGGCAGGAGTGTCATTTCTGCCATTGATGAAGTCACAGTGTCCAGGTACAGCTGCTGGCCACTCATGTCACAGACCTCATTGTTAATAAAAATTGCATGAATTTCAGGTGTACAACATGACGTTTTGGTGTTTAGGTACATAGTGGAATGATTACCACAGGCGAGCTAATTAATATGTCCATCTGCTCAGATAACTATCACCTTTTGGTGTGGTCTGAGCACCTCAAGTCTTCTCTCCTGGCGAGTTTTCCCCACATGACGCGGTGTCATTAACTGCTGTCATCCTGCTGTGCGTTGCATCTCTAGATTCACTCAGCCTACAGAACTGTGACTTTTACCCTTTGACCAACCTCTCCCCATTTCTCCCACGCCACCCCCAGTGACACACGGACCTCGTTTTCTCTCAGCCATGCGCTGCAGGAAACACAGCACATCTCCTGGGCTATTCATCATCTTGACCTTGAAGTGCACATTGGCCAGCTCTTTCCCCAAGCCAGCACAGCCCCAGATGGTTAAAAGACACCGGGCTGGAGTACACAAGAGCTGTAAAGTCAGAGCCAGCTGTCCCAAATGCCCTCATCTGCAGCCGGTTGCTGTGCGGCCAGTGCACACAGGCTCCATGACCGGCGCTGCAGCTGAGTGTGTGTGTGCTGACCACGAGTGAGGTGCATGGCTGTGATCAGATCCTCTGATGGGTCTCTCACCCAGGAGAGGGTGCATGGCCACGACGATGGGTCTGATGTGAGCCCACCTCTGTGTCGTGGCTGTGGAGGGTGGACAGTGTGTCCAGCCCTGTGAGCCCACCTCAGAGAAGCCACGGTTTATCACACGCCCCACTCACCACCTAAACTAGCAGGAGTCCAGGGATGCAGGCAACACATTCACTTTACTCTTGTGTTTTGTTTCTTCGACTTTTTCTTGTGGACAACTTTGAACATACACAAAAGTAGGCAAATCAGTATAATGACCCCCGTCCCCACGTCCCCAACTTCAACAGTTATCAGCTCATGGCTGGTCTCATAATATCTATCCCACTTCCACCTTCCCCACTTTCATATTTTTTTCAAATTTTTTATAGACCAGCACATGTACTGAAAAGTGCTTGTGTACTAAGTGTGTGGCAGGGTTGGTGAGTTCACCTGGTAATGATTCTAGTACCCAATTCCGACATATGTGTGTGTGTGTGTGTGTGTGTGTTTGTGTGTGTGTGGTGGCGGATGTTTGCTACACCATCAAGCAACTCTTCCACGCCAGCTGGGTGCCTACAATTCAGCTCAGTCTTGACACTGTCTACCTGGAGATAGTTAAGGGCTCTGTCCCAAGAGACGGCCTCCACTTGAGATGCCAACTGCAAGCCTAGGTTCTTACCTGTACGTCTGACCAACAGGTTATAAATCAGAGGTTCCCACGACCCTCTCCTTGGGTTTGATTAATTTGCTAGAGCAGCTCACAGAGCTCAGGGAACCAGTTTATTATAACTCATAGAAGGGGTTAGGAAGTGTTCTTTCCCCTGAATTTTTTGGATGAGTTGGAGAAGGATTGGTGTTAGTTCTTCTCTAAATGTCTGGTAGGATTCACCAGTGAAGCCATCAATTGAGCACAGAGCTTTCTCTGTAGAGGGATTTTTGATTACTGATCCAATCACCTTACTAGTTATGAGTCTATTTAGATTCTCTATTCTTTGTGACTCAGTCTTGGGAGGGTTTGTAGTTCTAGGAATTTTTCCATGTTATCTAGTTGTCCAATTTGTTAGAGAACAATTATTTATAGTACTCTCTATAATCCTTTTTTTTTGGCCCCAAGTTCACTTCTGATTTTAATAATTTGTCTTCCCTTTTTTTTTCTTAGTCAGTCTAGCTAACGGCTTGTCAGCTTTGTTAATTTTTCCAAAACAACAACTTTGGATTTTGTTGATTTTCTCTGTTTTTCTATTCTCTACTTTGTCTTTGCTCTAATCTTTATTATTAACTTCCTTCTTCTAGCTTTGGGTTTAGTTTGTTCTTCTCTTTCTAGTTTCCTAAGTTGCGTGAGGTTAGGTTATTGGTTTGAGATTATTGTAGTGTGTTTATGGCTATAAATTCCTCTTAGCACTACTTTGTTGTTTCTCATAAGTCTGTGTTTCCTTTTCCTTCATCTCTAAATATTTTCTAATTCCTTTTGTGCTTTCTTCTTTGACACAAAGTTTCTTTAAGGTGTGTTTAATTTCCACAAATTTGTGAATTTTCCACTTTTCCTTCTGTTGCTGACTTCTAACTTTATCCCATTGTGCTTGGAGAAGATACTTTGTATGATACCTTGTAAAATCTACTGAGACTTAATTGTGGCCTAACACATGGTCTGTCCTGGAGAAGGCCTCACGTGCCCTTGAGAAGAACGTGTGTTCTGTTGGTGTGTGTGTCTGTTAGACCTAATTGGTTGATTGAGTTGTTCAAATTCCCTACCTTCTCAATCATCTTGTCTAGTTGTTCTACCCATCATTGAGAGTGAGGTATTGAAGGTTCCAACTATTATGTAGAACTATCTCTCCCCTCAGTTGTGTCCACTTTTGCTTCATGTGTTTTGATGGTGTCATTAGGTGTGTAAATGTTTATGATTTTATCTTCTTGCTGTATTGAACCTCTTATTAACATATAATGTCCTTCTTTGTCCCTTGTAACCTTTTCTGATTTAAAGTCTATTTTGTCTGATATTAGTACAGCCACCCCTGCTCTCTTTTGGTTACTATTTGCATGGACTATCTTTTTCTATCCTTTCGAGTTCAACTTTTCTCCATTTTTGGATCTAAAGTGAGTCTCTTAGGGCTAGCAAATAGTTGCATTATATGTTTTTATCCATTCTGCCAATCTTTCACCTGAAAAGTTTAACCCATTTACATTTAAAGTAATTGCTAATAAGGAAAGAGTTACCTCTGTCATTTTGCTCTTTGTTTTCTATATGCTTTATGACTTATTTGTCCCTCATTTCCTTCATGACCATCTTCTTTTACATTTAGTTGATTTCTTGTAGTGAAACATTTTAATTTCCTTCTCATTTCCTTTTGTGGATATTCTATAGCTATTTTCTTTGTGGTTACTATGAGGTTACAAATAACATCTTAAAGTTGTAACACTCTAATGCCAATTTAAACCAGCTTAATTTCAATAACATATAAAACCCTTGCTCGTATACAGCTCTGACCCCACCCCCTTTCAGTTACTGATGTCATAAAATTGCATCTTTATGCATTGTGTGTCCAAAACCAGACTAATAATTGTGGAGTTTTTTATTATCAATTAGTCTCTTAAATCAAATAGAAAACAAAAAGTGGAGCTACAATGGTACTAGCTTTTCTAATCACCCATCTATCTACTTTTACCAGAGACCTTTATTTCTTCATAAAACTTTGAGTTACTGTCCAGGGTCCTTCACTCCAACCTGAAGGACACCCTGCTGCAGGCAGGTCTGGTAGTTAAGAACTCTCTCAACTCTCGATTAACTGGGAATGTCTTAATTTCTCCCTCATTTTCAAAGGCCAGTTTTGCTAGATATAGGATGATTGGTTGACAGCTTCTTTCCTTCAACACTTTAAATACATCAACCCATGCCATCTGACCTCTGAGGGTCCTGATGAGACATCTGCTCATCATCTTCCTGACAAATCTTCTCTCAGCTTCATAGACATTCATAATGTACCTTATCATGTCCTATGTAACAGAACATTTTCCTATAGTATTGTGAAGTCAGTTAAGTTGTAACATTATTTTGAGACCAGAGTTTAAGGAAAAGGAATTGACTATTTCAAGTGTAGACATTATGAGGTCTTTAAAATTATTACAGATTTTCAAACTAGGAATGAAAATGTCATGGAAGCATCCTACAGATTTTAATTTCTAACAAAGTGAATACCAATCTCTAATAATGCCCATAAAGAAAAATCTCTTTGGGATCCTTTTTTCTAAGTGTAAAAGAGTCTTGAATCCAAAAAGTGAGAAAACCACTGTGGTTTGTCCCAAGCTGTGATTGGTGTTACTTGCTCTGAACTCACAGGGCACCACTGTGATTAAATTCACAAAAATACCTATAAATGTCCCCAGCTGGGTCCACGTTTTTGGTCCTTAGAGGCCAGGAAGCTGCTTTTGGTGACCTGATGGTCTTGGACCCACAGTTAGCTTGTTTCTTCCTTGTTTTCGCCATTTTGTTGATATTTTCCTTTTTTCTCCACTCTTTTTTTATTTTTCTCATTTTTCTTTGCCTTTTTCTCATTTTTATTTTTGTCTTTTTTATCATTTTTTCTTTTATTTAAAAAATTTTTCTTCTCAATTTTTTAATTTTTTCATTCTGCTTTATTTTTTTCCTTTGTTCTTTTTCTCATTTTATCTTAAATTTTTTTTTAGTTAGTATTGCTAGTACTAATACAGTTAGCATGGTTAGTATCGTTGGTATAGTTAGTTAGCGTAACTGGTAAAGTTAATAGTTTATTAGCATAGTTAGTATAGTTAGTATTAGTTAGCAGTGTTAGTATAGTTAGCATACTGAGCACTGTTAGTATAGTTAGCACTGTTAGTTAGCATAATTAGCATTGCTAGTTAGTGCTGTCAGTCAGTGTAGTTAGCAGGTCACCATAAGGCAGGGCCTCATGGCCATCTCTGCTGACAAGGAGGCTCATATTGACAACTATGAGATCCTCCACACCATTGATGAATGTAGGTTCGCCAAGGTGAAGTTGGCCTGGCACATTCTGGCTGGGAGGTGGCTATCAAGGTCATTAAGAAAAGGTAGCAGAGCTCCTCCAGCCTCCAGGAACTTTTCTGGGAAAAGTATGAAGGCTCTGAATCACCCCAATATTGTAAAGCTACTGGAGGTGATTGACACGGAGGAGACAATGTTCCTGGTGATGGAGTACCTCAGTGGGGGGGGGGGGACACATGTCCAGCCATTTGGAGGACCATGGCCACATGACAGAGGCGGAGGCCTGAGGCCCATTCCAGCAGGTGGTCTCCACCCTGCAGGCCTGCCACCAGAGGGGAGTCATTTGCCGGGACCTGAAGCCAGGGAACCTCCTCTCTGATGCTGAGATAAACATCAAAATTATGGACTTTGGCCTCAGCAATGAATGTAAAGAGAGTGGTAAACTTGATACCTTCTGCGGCAGCCCCGCTTACGCTGCCCCGGAACTCTTCCTGGGGCAGAGCTATGACGGCCCTGCAATGGATGTATGGAGTCTGGGAATACTTCTCTACTCCATGGTCACCAGGTCCCTGTCTTTTGGGGGTTGGGACTTCTGGGAGCTGTGACAGTGAATCCTAAAAGGGCAATACCCCATCCCACTGTATTTCTCCTCAGAGATAAAAAATCTCTTAAAAGATAAGGTGACCCTCAACCCTAGTGACAGAAGCACCTTAACTGACCTAATGAGGCATTCATGGGTGAACATGGGGTAGGAGGAGCCACTCAGGCCATACTGTGAGCTGTCCTGTGGTAAGGACTCTGGGCTCGAGGTGGGACCAGATCCAAGACTCAGGAGCAGCCAGGAGGCATGACAGCGTGAGCTCCGAGGAACCCGAGGTGGGGGGCTGCACCATCAGCGTGAGGCCCTCCCTTTCCGCTGACCTCAGCAGCCATGAAGTTGAGCCTTCCCCAAGCCCTGAGGTGTCCACACAGAGTGAACCACTCCTCCCCACGTGGCTCTACCAGGAAGAAAGTGAGCAGCTGCAGGAGGACCCGAAGTCAGGGCAGAAGACCAGCAAGACTGCCAATCCCCCACCAGCCTGGAGGCGAGGACCGTGACCCCCAGCCCAGCCCCTAGTGTGGCCCTGGGGCCTCCACCTCCACCAGCAGCACCAGCGGCAGGACCGGCGCCCCAGAGGGAACCTGCTGCCCTCCAGGTGTGCCCAACACTGGAAACTCCTCCCATGCTGGGCAGCCTGAGAGAGTGTTCCCAGCCACTCCCTCTGGCCACAGCCAGGAACAGGAGGGGGTGGCTGGGAGGAGCTGGAACTTTATTTTAAAACATCTATGTTGTAGGCTGCCCAGCAAGAAGCATCACCACAAAGTGAGCCCAGTGTAACACCCCATGGATGACTGAAGCAGGACGGTCAGGCTGTGCTCCCTGGGACCTGGGACCTGGGACCTGGGATCAGGAACCTCCACGGCCTTCAGAAGCATTGTATCCAAAAACGTGGCCAGCTCAGAGGATGGTCTAGAGTGGCCTGGGAGACCAGAAGAGAGGCCACCCTGGCTGCAGTTCTGCCCCTTGACCCCCACTTGGGTGAAATTTCAGAGACTGGACTGTCATTCCTGGACACTCCTGCCCTCCCCCATGCTTCTGTCTTCCATGTTGGTGGGGGAGGGGGATAGTTCTTGTCAACTTCTTGGTTCTTCCAAGTCTTGTTATTAAACTTGATGCTCCAGAAAGATGTATCACACTCTGTTTTGCATCCTCCCTGCACAGAATTGGGGCTGTACATTACTCAGAACAACTAAATGGAAAAATGACCAAAGAGAATTAGCACGATGACTTCCAGCAGCAACAATTGCTGCACTGCAGGGCAGAAATGCAGAAAGTGTGTATTACCTTCCTGCACTAACATTACTGAACATTTTCAGACGGCCCGAGCAGAACTTTTGGTCCTGAGGCCCGTGTTAATTATGACCGAGATGCCCATAATAGGATAACAAGGTCCTGTGAACCAGCCTGTGTGTGGCGTGGTCAGACCCCTGTGCAGCTGAGTTTCCTGACTCTCATGCAGGAGTCAGGCTCTCTCCTTCCCCTATGGGGAGGGGCCCTGATGCATGGGTTTGACCAAAGGAAACAGAGAGCAGGCAGCCGGGCAGGAGGAAGCTGAAGTGTCAGGCACACACAGGACAGAGGTCAGGAGCGAGCCTTGGGGGTGGGGTTTGGATCAGCACCCCTTATTTCCAGGCCCACCCCCACTGGTGCATTGTGCTCCGCATCTCCAAACTGAAGCACCCCCAGCGCAGGCCTGGAAAGCAGTCGGCTCCGATGACCCAACACTGTGCTCACGAGACTGTCTCCTCTTCCGTGAGCCCTGGTCCTGGGATGACTGGGCCACAGCTGCCTCTGGTCACCCTCATTAGTCCAAGCTCAGTCCCGCAGGGAGGGCTGTGGGTTTTGTTCTGAAGAGCAGGGGATCCATGAGCAGGGAGTGACACGGTCGCCTTCCAGTGGACAAGATGCCTCTGGCTGCTGGTGCCCAGTGGGCTCTGGATGGGGGAGAGCCTCAGTGTCAGTGTCAGAGCCCCACCGGCAATTTGCCAACAAAACTCATGAAAGGCACCCATCAGCCCATGATTTTCAGCTGGTTCCTGAATTATGAATTGCTTAATGCAATTTGTCTGACGGACAATCTCTCATAAAACATGAACTCTAAGTAAGAAGTGGTCGGGTGGTAGGAGGGAACATCCAAAAGGGGTGGGGCAGAGTCCCAGTAGCCTTGCCCACTTCTTAGAGCACCAAACACCAACTTTTAGTTGATGGCGTGGCTGCCTAGGACTACAGTTTCCACCTCCTCTGCAGCTAGGCTGGTTGTGTGACCAAGACCTCCTTCCAGGACTGGAAGGGAAGCAATTTGTGCAACTTCTAGGATATGTCTTAGGAGAGAGAAGCAGGCCCTTTTTGCTTCTCCCTCTGTCCTGCTGCTGGGAAAGTGAGCTCTGAGGTTGGAGCTACAACCTGCCTGGGTGGGTCAGGGCAAGTCCTCTGAGATGACAGAACATCGGGGACAGGAGCTTCCTGGGGCAGCCCTGCCAGACCAGCCTTGGACTGTCTACCTCCAGACCGACCATGAGAGAGATGCAGACTTCCCTTTGCCACTCTGCTGTGGGGCCCTTTGTTACAGCAGCTGAGTCTTATCCTAACCAGGACAGCAGTTTTGGAGGAGACATATCTGTGTGGTTCCCTTGGTTCACGGTGCTCCCAGGACCACAGCTGTCTCAAGTTTCCAGCCCTCCCTTGCATGGGGTAACAACTATGCTCAGCTCCAAGCCACTCTCCTCTCCAGGCGTTTCTCTGGAAACTAACATGTGAAGACAGATGCACCCGACTGAACGAGTCTAGAGCTGATATATTCCAGGGGCTCCATCCCCACTCTCTCCCAGAGACACAGCTTGTTCTGAAACACACTGCACCAACTCTTTCCCTGCTAACAACTTCAGATTCTAATTAAATAACTCAGAGAACAGGCAGTCTCAAACTGTGGTGTGTTATTGCTGGAAAGATGAGTTTGGAACTGACAAGTTCCCTGCTAATCTGACAAGTTTTAAAGCTTAATTTGAAAAAGCCAACCAAATTCCACTCACAGTGTGAAGGCAGAGACTAGGACTTGGTCAAGCCTGGGCCTGAGCCCTCAGTTTGGGGAGATGGATATTTAGGACCTTGCAGGTGACTGGTCCTGTCCACGTGATCTCCCATATGCCCTCCACCCTTATGGAACCTACGATTCTATGGAAAAAAGAATTCTAATATATATTAAAATATTAAACTTGTTGACGATATTGTATAAAGGTATAGAGTTCTTCATTTGTTTACTCTAAGTGTCTGCAAAGTGCCTCTTAGGCTGGTTTAAAATAGAATGTGTTAGTAGAAAATTTGAGGTTCAGTAAGGCCAACAGATCAGGAGACAACTGCCATTGAAAAGAGCGTTTCTACTCACAGTCCCAGAGTAGGGGGTGGGCGCACCATGCGGGGAAGCACGGGGAGGTCAGGAGGCGGAGGAGCCCAGAGCTGTGGACGGATGGGAGCCTTCATCGTGGCTTCTGCAGGAGGGAGAAGCAGGCAGGGTGAGCAGGCTGAGGACTGGCTGGTCTGAGCAACTTCATGGGTTCTGGGGTGTAGGGGCTGCCCTGAAGTGTCCGGAGCCTGACCCTGGGTGAGTAGGGCAGGTAGATAGTGGCTCGGAGTATGAGTCCAACAGAGGAAGTGTGGTTTGTGTTTGAAAAGTGACCCCTAGAAGGACTCCTCCTGGGAGCGGGAGGGGGCTGACAAGGAAGGCAGGAGGCCAAGTCCGGGTGACCAAGAACAGGGCGTGTCCCGAATATGCCTGTAGGGTATATGTTTAATCATCAGGTTTACAGAAGGTAGAAACTTGGTCATACAAGGGCTCAGCTCAAATGTCACCTCCTCAGAGAAGCCTTCCCTGCCTGCACAGTCTACAGGGACAGGCTCCCCCGCCCACCTCTCCCTGGCCGTTACCCACTTCATTCTCTTCGTAGCATTAAGAGCTTGGCCTCCTGCTCTGCACCCAGCTGTGGCTCCCCCACCCAGTGGCAAAGTCCTCACAGGGGCCACCAGGCCCTGCATGACCTGGGCCCCCCACCTCTCCTGTCTCTTCTCCTACCACTGTCCCCTGCCTCAGCCCACTCCTCCTTCGTCCTACATTCCTGATTCCCCTGAGCCCTGCTTGTTCTCCACAGCACGTGTTCCTTCTAACAGGCTGTGTGTGCTCACTGTGTGTCTCATTCAGGGCCAGGCCTGCCACCCAGGTCAGTGCCGAGCACATAGTAGGGGGCTCAGTAATAGTGAATGAACAACTCTTACCATCACTGCCTGAAACATTCTTGTTTGTGGCCTACAGCGTTCACATCCCCAGTACATGTTCACTGAGGCCCTACTGTGTGCACAGTGGGTTCTAGACACCCAGGAACAGCAGTCAATAAAGCAGGCAAGGTCTCCATTCTCATGAAGCAGACAGCCTAGTGGGAGAAACAGAAAAATAAGTAAAATACACGCAAAGTCAGGTGGTGATATATACCATGGAGAAAAGTAAAGCCAGGAAGGACCTTTGAGCAAACTCCTGGAGGTGTTTAGGGAGCGAACTATGTAGAGGAAGAGAGTTCCAGACTGAGAGAAAAGCAAGTGCAAAGGCCCTGAGGCCACAATGGACTGCATGTTGAGAGTCTTAGTTATCCCTGTGGATTCTTAGTTTTGTCTTGAGTCTGTATTTTGCTTTTATTTATAACCCTTTGTTCCACCTTTCTAGCTAATTAACCTGAGTCTGGGTCACCAATCTGTTGAATTTAGCAAACTATCCCAGTGTCAACTGAAAAAACAAAAAAGCACTACCTAAAAGTTGAGAATTATGTTTTATTTGGAGGACAAAACTAAGGTCTTAAGCCTGGGATGCAGCCTCTCAGATGCTCTGAGAGATTGCTCTGAAGAGGTAAGGAAGGAGCTAGGGTATATAGGAGTTTTTGCAACAAAGACCAGGTAGTCAGAACTTCAACAGATTACTGTTAATTAAAAAAAAACAACAACAAAACACAGATGTCTCAAGTTAATGAATTTAGCACTTTGTATGGGATGATGCAAGAGTCTGGGCTCATTGAAATCATTCCCTTGATATGCACCTCAGCTGTCTGGGGCCAGTATCCTGTGCTTTCTCATCCTGAGTCTCTTCAGGGTGCACTGTCTGGGGTGGCTGCAGCCAGCTGACTGCTAGATGGTGGGCATCTTGTTTCTATCCTGAGTTCCCTCAGGGCTTACCTTGGGGGAGGCTGTAATGTGACGGCTTGATGGCTGCAGCATCCTTTGTTTGCTGATATGGCAAGCAACATTTTTCATTCGCACCAGTGATTTAAAGTGGAAACGGGTAAATTTTCATTAAGTCAGCACGTGTTTATTGAGTGTCCTCCCTGGGCCCAGAGGCGTTAGGCACCCAGAGGCTGTGAAATGAACATGGTGGTCTCTGTCTTGATGACCCCAGTAAGTGAACGTCCTAGACGTCCTCAAGCCCCTTCCATTGCACTCTTGCCCCACTTCATCTGGCTCTCAAGCTCTGACCCTGACCTCAGTTGCACCTCCATCCCCTGTCTCCAGCTCCTCCTGGACATTTCTCTGTCTGAGTGGATCCTGAGCTTTTCAAGGTCAGCGTGTCTCAAACTGAGTTCAGCCCTGGCCCCACGACTGCCTCCTCTCCATAATGTCCGTCTCTTGAGGCAGGCCACAGCCAGCTGGATCCTTCAGCCCTGAGGCTCTGTCCCCCCACCCTTCCAATGCAACCCAGCCCATGATCCCCCCTCTGGGGGACTCCCCATTATTCTCTCCCTCCGTCTTCTGGCTTGGGCTGCACACCAAACTCCCCCCTTCACAAAGTCCTCTTGAGGTGAGTACAATCACACCTGTGAACATTGAGGGACACAGAAGTTTCTGGGAATGAAGTACAGGATCCTGGAGCAGAAGACAAACAAGGGCTCCCACTTGGCCAGAGCACAAGCTATAAGATGCCCATAAAGGGGGTGTGGTAGGCACCACACTGCAGTCCCTCCCCTCCATTCCCTCAGGATGCCTTATGTTTCCAAGCATTGGCCTGGGTGGCTTCCCCCCACCTCACTCTCTGTTAAGGGGACCATTCATTCACTCATTCATTCATTCATTCATTCATCATGTATCTGCATCCTGTTCAGTGCCAGGCACTGTCTAAATGATTGCTCATCCTTGGGGACCCAGCTCAGATGTAACCTCCCTTGATCCCTTCTTGATCCCTATCCCCTCCTTCAGCCCCCTTTGGCCTCACCTGGGACCCCCAGTGCTGTGATCACATGCTGATTACCACTCCAGCCTGTGAGCTCTATGTCAGATGCAGAAAGGGACTAGCAAACATGTGATGATGGATAAAACACCACATAGATGAAAGAATTAAACAGGGCCACATGTCAATCAAGTTCACCTCCTCCCTCTCTCTCTCCAGGTCCAGGGCTCCATTATCAACAGGAGCGTGAAGGGCCTTCTCTAACCCTCATGTTCATTTATACCATTAAAAGTCTGGATTTTCTTTTTTCAATTTTTTAGTTTTTTTTAACTTTGAAGCCATGTCACCATAGTAGACCTCAGTAGTGAGAAACAATCACCATTTCAATAGTGGGATCCACTGCCTCCTAGAGTAATGGAGATAAAAACAAAAATAAACGAACGGGACCTAATCAAACTTAAAAGCTTTTGCACAGCAAAAGAAACCATAAACAAAACAAAAAGACAACCTACAGAATTGGAGAATATATTTGCAAACAATGCGACGAACAAGGGATTAATTTCCAAAATATACAAACAGCTCATACAGTTCAATATCAAAAAAACAAACAACCCAATCAAAAAATGGGCAGAAGACCTAAATAGACATTTCTCCAAAGAAGACACACAGATGGCCAAAAGGCACATGAAAAGAGGCTCAACATTGTTAATTATTAGAGAAATGCAAATCAAAACTACAATGAGATATCACCTCACACCAGTCAGAATGGCCATCATCAAAAAGTCTACAAATAATAAATGCTGGAGAGGGTGTGGAGAAAAAAGAACCCCCCTACACTGTTGGTGGGTATGTAAATTGGTGCAACCACTATGGAAAACAGTATGGATGTTCCTTAAAAAACTAAAAATAGAGCTAACATATGATCCTGCAATTCCACTCCTGGGCATGTATCCAGAGAAAACCATAATTTGAAAGATACAGTGGTATAGATGAACAAGTTTGCAAGGCAGAAATAGAGACACAGATGTAGAAAACAAACGTATGGACACAAATGGGGGAAGGGGAGGTTGTGAGATGAATTGGGGGATTGGGATTGACATATATACACTAATATGTATAAAATAGATAACTAATGAGAACCTGCTGTATGGCATAGGGAACTCTACTTCACCTCACTGTACAGGAGAAACTAACACAACGTTGTAAAACAACTATACCCCAATAAAAAAAAAGAGGGACAATATAAAACTTCTAACAGCTAAAAAAAAAAAAAAAAAAGGAAAGATGCATTCACCTCAATGTTCATTGCAGCACTATTTACAATAGCCAAGACATGGAAGCAACCTAAATGTCCATTGACAGATGAATGGATAAAGATGTGGTATATATATAAAATGGAACATTACTCAGCCATAAAAAAAGAATGAAATAATGCTATTTACAGCACCATGGATGGACCTAGAGATTATCATACTAAGTAAAGTAAGCCAGACAGAGAAAGACAAATATATGTGGAACCGAAAAGAAAAAAAAAAGACCCAAATGAACTTATTTCCAAAACAGGAAGAGACTCACCGACACAGAAAACTTATGATTACCAAAGGGGAAAGGGGGGAGGGATAAATTAGGATGCTGGGATTAAGATACACACACTATTATGTATAAAATAGATATCCAACAAGGACCTGCTGTATAGCACAGGGAACTATACTCAATGTTATGTAATAACCTATAAGGGAAGAGAATCTGAAACATAGATATCTGAATTGCTGTGCTGTACACCTGAAACTTACATGATATTGTAAATCAACTATACTTCACTTAAAAAAATTGTTTTTAAAAAGTGGGATCCACCTGTCATGTCTGAGCTGAGACTGGAGGGATAGAAATGCAGGAGGTGGAGGAGGAGATGGTTCAGGGGCTGGGTCTCGGGTGCAGGGAGAGGGGAGTCCAGGGGCTCCCAGCATCCTCCTGTCACTTCCTGCTGCTCCTGCCTCAGCACGGGAACCTGTTTCCCACACTGCACCACACCTCCAGCCCTTTGCACAAGCTGGGCCCTCCACCAGGAACCCCTTTCCTCTATTCACCAGCTACCAATGCCCTCACTCTTTAATACCCTGCTCTTCTGGGGGATTTGTCCCTGACCCTGCCTGTCCAGTGCACCTGCCCTCACCGTGACACACTCACCCGCTCTGTACTTAGCTCACCTGATTGTAATTGCCCGAGGATGACCCGTCTCCTTGGGAGATTGTCTGCTCTTCGGGACCAACTTGAGAGACCAGCAGAGCTGGGTTTTAACTCCTCTAAGGGCAAGTCCCTTATCCCTCTGGAGCCACAGTTTCTCACTGCAGTGCTGAGCTATTTGAGCTGCCGGAGTGGATCTGGGCGGGGGACCTGTTGCTGTTGCCCTCGGTACTGACCCTGGGACCATGTCCCCAGCACAGACAGGGTTTGGGGAATGCTTGGATGCAGAGACGCATGAGGAAGCGAGAGAAGGGCAGAGGTTACGACGCAGTTTTGGAGTCAGAAGACACGGCATTCCTTGGGGACACCCTCCAGAGCCCCTGGTCCCAGGCCTTGTCCACCCCACCCTTTCCTGGCTGCCTTCAGAGGACATGTGATGAACCCCTCCCTTGAGGGCTGCACTCTCAGCCCCATTTATCCCACCTACCCGGGGGGTCAGGGCAGGCTCCACACGGCTGTGGCCCTCCTGGCCCTTGTGAAGCAGTGAAGCTCCGCGGGGCTAGAGGGAGGACTGCAAACTCAGATGTCTTCCGGGGCCAGGCAAGGAGAGGCCGGGGGAGAGCCTGGGCCCAGGGGGAAGCTTCGGGGGTGGTGGGGACTGTGGCGAACTGGGGACACAAGCTCCATCCAGAGGGGTCCCCCCACTCAGCCCCAGAAGAGCTTTGCCCAGAGGGAGCATCACCCAGGAGGCTGGAACGTGTCACTTCATATCAAAACAAACCAAGCTAGAAGCCTGGGTTTTGTCTGAAATCTTCCAGTTTTTAAATGTTAGGATTAATTCACAAAATGTAGATTTGCTGCTGGGCCCTGGTTCGAGGCCCTTGGTTTAAGATGCTTGACCAGGGGTGGGCTGGGCGGCTGCCCCGAGGCAGAGTCCAGACTGGATGCTCTGTCCCTGCACGGTCCCCCTCCCCGTGCCTCTTCCTGGATGTTCAGAGGACAGCTTCGTCCCCCGGAGCCAGTCCCCCCGGTCAGAGTATGGAGGGGACAGGGTCTTCCGGGGCTGCACTTCACTTCAGTGGATCCGCAGCAGCTGGAGCTTTGCAGCCACCTGTGTCCTCCCACCCCCTCGACAGGGCATTGATTCAGTGCTTAATGCCCCAGACTAGGCTCGCTCTGAGTGCTGAAGAGCTGGAGTTGGCCTCCCCCAGAGAAGCATGCCTGTGCAGGAGAGCCAGCGTGCCTTCCCTGCAGCCATAAACCTTTTTTTGAGCACTTGCTATGTACTTGGTTCCAGGTTGGGAGCTTGGGGGTTGATCACACTGAGGTGAGGCTGTGGCCATGGGTCCCACTGGGGGCAAAGGGAGGCAGTGGATGCCCAATATGGGCACTGACCGCGGGCCCGGACACCGGAACTGATGGCCTGGGCTCTCCGACCTGTGGCGGTCACCTGACTTCTCCGTGCCTCCGTTTTCTCATCTACACAAAGAGGTACCTGTGCCTTAGAGTTCCATGAAGATTAAGTGGGTCCCTACTTCTAAGGCACGTAGGACAGTGCCTGGCGGTGGATCAGGCTGCCGCTCGCCTCAGCAACAGGTGGTCCCTGTTTTAAAGATGAGAAAACCGAGGCTGGGAGGGGTTATGAGACCAGCCCTGGCTTGCCCCCTCCTCATGCTGTGCTGATGTCCCCTCTCTGCCCAGGTCTCCTGAGTTCACCTCATCTCTGTCCCCCGTAACCACCCAGCAAGGTAGGTGCTAAGACTCTCTGAGCAAATTAGTGCATGAATGAAGACACACCCACCCTGGGCTCTCGGGGCCACGGGCTGGACCGGGATATCAGGTTCCCTCATACGGTCCAGGGAGCACAGCTTGTCCATTGCTTCAGTTACACCCAACGTGGCATAGGATGTGGGGTCCAAAGGCCAGAGGGTGCTGGAATAATCCCTGGGGCGGGGAGGGGGCGGTGCTGGGCAGGCAGCAGGGAGGCACAGAGAGGCCTCCGGGACACGGTTTCCAGGCAACCAAGGCGCGAGGAATGCGGATGACCAGGAGGGGGCGGAGGACAGAGTCCAGCCTGGCACCGCCCCCTGCTGCCCCTGAGCCGGGGTGAGAATCGGGACAGGGCCAGCCCCCACCAGGTCTCCTCTCCAGCAAAGGGGAGAGGAAAAGATAAGAAAACTAGTACAGCTGACCCCACGGTGCTCCCTGTGTGCCGGGCGCTGCTTCAAGGTTTCTGTCAGGACGTTTAATTTTCCTCAGAACCTTGTGAAGTGGCTACTGATTCCAGCCCCGTGCAGACAGGAGAACTGAGGCCTCTGGGCATCACAGACTCGGGAAACGCCCCGCCCTCCCTCTTACGGCAGAGTCCTAGCCTGTTAGGCAAGGAGGCTCCCCGTGCTGATCCCTGGGCCTCTCTGAGGGACACTGACAT
This sequence comes from Eschrichtius robustus, assembly GCF_028021215.1. Lineage (NCBI taxonomy): Eukaryota > Metazoa > Chordata > Mammalia > Artiodactyla > Eschrichtiidae > Eschrichtius > Eschrichtius robustus. The sequence goes on along the minus strand of NC_090828.1, from coordinate 139,822,000 downwards.
GTGGGACCATGATGACTCCGGGGAAAGGATCATGATGGCTCTGGGTGTCAGGTCTGCATCAGTCCCCAGTACTGCCCCTCCCGGCTGTGTGACCTGGAAGCTTTCCCCGACCTCTGTGCCCAGCTCTCCAACCCTGACTCAGAGGATTGCTGTGCTTGGCACACAGTAAGCCCTCAATCAGAGGAAAAAGCCAGTCTTCCCCAAAAAACCTCTCCTCTTGTGTGCCCAAAGCAAAGCATATGTGCCACACATCACAGAGCTGATCCTTGACAAGCAGGACAAGTGCAATCCAGCAGGTCCTCCTGTCCCTGCCTGAGGTCTTCCCTCCTCAGTGACAGTGGCTTGGGGCAGGTCACAGCATGCCAGGAAGTCTGACTTGGGGGAATTCCCTGTTCCACACAACTTGGTTTCCAGGTCATTCCAACAAAGAACAAGAGCACCTGCTCAGTGTTTTAGCGGCAAGGTCCTCCCTTTACAAATTGCCCCATCACTTTTGGGCTGGGAGATGTGAATTCTAGAGCACGTGACCTTCTGCCTGATGACTTCAGGGGGATCATGTCCACCCACCACTGCACTCCTCCTCATAGCCAGCCTCCTAGAAGAGGGGTTAGTGATCCACAGCCACGGCCAGTGTTATCAGAACACAGCCCCACCCACTATTGAAAACACACGTGTGAAACGTAGAGGATCCCAAGGGCCTGAAGCCCCATCATCCAGAAAGCCTCAAAAGGCAACAGACAGAAGGGGAGAAAGTGCTATCAGATCATATATCTGATAAGGGGTTAATACCCAAAACATACAAAAAATTCCTACAACTCAACAACAAAGAAACAAGCAATCTGATTTTAAAATGGGCAAAGGAACTGAATAGACATTTTTCCAAAGAAGACATACAGATGGTCAACAGGTACATGATCACTCATCATCAGGGAAATGCAAATAAAACCCACAATGAGATATCACCTCACACCTGCCAGGATGGCTGTCATCAAAAAGACAAGCGATAACAAGTGTTGGTGAGGATGTGGAGGAAAGGGAAATTAGTGCACTGCTGGTAGAAATGGAAATTGGTGCCTCCACTATGGAAAACATGATCCAGCAACTCCCCTCCTGGGAATATATCCAAAGGAAATGGGGATGGGGGGGATGACAAAATAGGTGAAGGTGGTCAAAAGGTCAAAATTCCGACGATGAGATAAATAAGTCCTGAGAAGGTAATGTACAGCAAGGTGGCTGTAGTTGACGACACTGTTTTGTGTATTTGGCTGTTGCTAAGAAAGTAGATCTTAGTTCTCATCACAAGAAAAATAATTTGTAACTATTTATGTGTGGTGATGGATAAACTTATTGTGATCATATCACAATAAGGGCATATGTCAAATCATTACACTGTACACCTAAAACTAACAATGTTATATGACAATATATCTCAATTTAAAAAAGAGAGAACAATTGTTGAGAGCGTGGACTACCTATTGCCAAAGCTGCTTTTACACTACAACAGCAGAGGGCAGGAGTTGTGACCAAGAGACCATAGGTCACTCAAGGCCTAAAATATTTCCTATGTATCTGGCCCTTCTCAGGAACAGTGTGCTGACCCTGCCCTGGAAGACAGTGGTTGTAGCAGCAACAACAGCGTGCCTGGGCACTCGCTCAGCCGAACCAGCCCCTGTGCTCTACCTGTTGCCCCATTTAATTCACCTCCCCACCCTAAGAGGGAGACACTTCAGTATTCCCATTTCACAGATGAGAAAAATGAGGCCCATTTTGCTTTTAATAACAAGCTAAGTGGCAGAGCCAGCTTTGAACCCAAGTGTCCTGATTTCAAAGCCACATCTGAGCCCCAGTTTCTAGAAGGTGGGGATCCAGGCACTGGGGACCCTCCCTCTTCCACACTTAGAGTCGTGCTCCAGGGCCCACCACCCCAGAGGCTGCTGGATGAACACATTTAATCCATTTATTCTGCACACGCTCAGCCCCTGGCTGCTGCTCTCCTGCTGCTGCTGCTGCTGACCCTTCAGCTGGCTGAGGTTTTACAGGTGACTCATCACCACATGCTGCCCACCCTGCCCTCCTGTGGGACAGCCGCTCCTCGCCTCATTATTCTAAATCCTTAGCTCACAAATCTGCAGAACGGCATTAAAAGAGCCATGCTCGCCTTTGTGGAGGCCTTGACAAGGGGAAGGGAGGGGGAGTCTGGGGTGGCCTCTTATACTAAAGGGACAGGAAAGGGACAGTATTTATGTCCATAATGGGACTCAATTTGAGGCTAAGAACTTAGTACTAAAGGGAAATAAAAGCTGAGAGGCTGAGGGTTACAAGGCTGCTGAGAAACGGGGTTGATTGTTGGATTGCAAAAGTATTATTAAACAAAGAAATCAGCCCCCTGGATAACAGTTTGCCCTTTAAGGCTGGAAATGGCCTCCTGAACCTGGGCACCCCTCAATTCCAGGATGCGATTGTCTGGGCACTGGGCGGCCTTAACTGGGGGTGCTGTTCTCTCAGTCATGGGCATACCTGCCCACATGTGCACCCAGGGACTGTGGTCACCATGGGTCAGGACACTCCTGATGCCAGGCTTGGGAGACCCAGGTCATAAGGAAGAAATGATACATCTGCGGGGTCACATGTGTACCCTCTGCAGGGGTGAGCATCCAGTAGAGAAGAGCCCTCCCTGTGCAGCCAGCATCCTGGCTGGGGGTAGGGAGGCTGCCCCACTCTGAAGTCATAAAGGGGATGATGGATTGGGATCCCACCCCCCCACCCAGCTCACCAGCGAGCCCCTCACCCATGCCCAGCCTCTGTTTTCTCCTCTGTAAATCGGCACCCAGTCATCCTCGCTCTCAGACATAGGGGAGTCCTGTGTAAATTACAACCTAAAGTGCTGGGTTGTTTCAGGCGCCCTGGGGTGTACAGGCCCCTGAGGCCGGGCAGGTGGAAGGGGAGAGGTGTGTGTGTAGCAGGTGTGAGAGCAGAGCCGTCTAAGAACTGCCTGTGTGGTCTAATACCCAGAAACAGGCAGCTGCCACTAGCAAATCCATTAATTAAAGCCACGCTTACTCTCTCTTGTCAGCTACAATCGTCTGTTTGAAAAGAGGCCTCTGGAGTCTACTAGCGACATTACTGCCCCTCACAGAGTGGCTCTGCTCAGCTCCTAAGCACAGGGCCTCCGCACACCGCGACTTTCCATGTGCCCTCACTCTCTTGCTCACCGCCTCTCAGCAGCTCCACATTGCTTAGGGCCTGGAGCTAGGATGTACTCATCGTACGAGGCTCTGCCCACCTTGCCCACCTGCGTTTCTGCAGCAATGAACCACCAGTGACCCCGAGCACCCAGGTCATCCCGAGCACCTCCCATTTCTGCACCTTTGCATGTGCTGCTCCCCCTGCTCTTCTGTTCCCTTGTCTTTAAGCCCTCGGCTCCCTTGTTCATTTCTCCTTATGGCAGGACGATGTAGGTTGTTCACCCAGTAGCCTTGGCCCAGGCCACCCTGCCTTCTTCCTGTGGTTGCTCAATTTGGAAGAATCAGGGTTGGTCCAAGCCTGTCATTAGTGATTGGTCAGGAGAAGGACTGGTGATCTAGTTTGGGCCAGTGAGATATTAAGGAAATCTACAGGGGTTTCTGTGAGAGATTTTCCTTCCTGAAAAGAAAGAGATGGGCAGAGAAGGTGTCCCCTTGCTTCTGGCTTGAGAGCTAGTTATGCAAAGGTGATGGCTGGAATGGAGGCGGCCACAGTGCATCCATTAGGGAGTGACGCCAACATTCTGGGAATGCTGGAGTACAGAGGTGGACAGCATCTGAGTCACTGATGACATTGGTGGGCCACCAGACCACCTCTGGATCTCCCATTTCTCACACTGTATTTAAACATTAAATTTTGGATGCCTTTGTAGTTCAAGCCACTCTCAGTAGGATTTTCTGTCACATCAGCTAAACACATAACTAAATGATACAGCCTTCAAGTCTCAGTTGTTGAAAGTTCTCTGTCCTTAACCAGATCCCCAGCAGACTGTGAACACCTCCAGGGTGGGCCTCTGCCTTTTCTTCTCTGTGCCCCCTGTGCCTGCACACAGTGGGCCTTCAGAACCTCAGGGACCTCGCTCTACTCCCACCATGGCCAGAAGCCTCCAGCCATCAAAATGCCTGCGAATTCACTTTGGTCCAAGCACTGCTTCCGGACCCTGGGGCTTCTACAGCAATAGGAGCAAGGTCCCTTGTAAACAGAGCTTCTCAGCTGTCAGATCTCGCCTCACAGGTGCCTTTCAGTGTTAAGCTATCGATTGATTGTCAGCTCAGTCTCTCCTGTGGCAGCCACGGGGACTGCGATGCAGAGAAAGGAGTACATGAACTGAGTTTTAAGGGAGATGTGGAAAGGGCACGGCTGGATACATTTCATTCTAAAGTGAGTGAGATTCTCTGCATATTCTGGAAATATTCTCCAGTGTGCAAGTGGGCAGTCAGGACCCCCAAGGCCCAAAGGAAGGAGATGTCCCGGATATGGTGGAGGGCAGAGGCTTTGGTCTCCCCTGTAGGAGCTCCAGCCTGTTAACGGGGGACTGCCCAGGTGGTCACATGAACATGATTCTGTGGTTGCCACGCAAAGCAAGAGAAAGGGATGCAGGGTGTGGGGAAGCCGGGAGGGTGTGGGGGGCTGATAAAGCAAAGTCCCCCTCCTTCCTTCAGTGTGAATTGCTTCTGTGAGTCTCAAAGCTGCCGCATGGCAGTTAGCAAGTCTAAGGCACCCACAGTAGCCGGCGTGGGGCTGGGTGCCTTAGCCCGCATATCATGGACATGCCACACCATGCGGTTTCCCAGAGCTCGAGCAGCAGGGTCTGGGGTTTCTGTCTGGCTCCTCACTCCTCATCCAGTTATCTTCCTTCTCTGAGCCTCAGTCTTCTTCTCTATGATGGTGACATCGGTTGCTACCTTAAGAGGACGAATCCTGTGACTTTTAATTTGGGTAATCCTAAAATTAATAGCTGGCCCTCAACAGATACTACTTGAATCCATTCAGATCTCCAGATTAGATTGGAGTCTTACAGTGTTATCTGGAAGTTCTTCCTTCAGGCTAGCCTAAATCCATACTATTGCAGTTCCAGCGTGCTTCATTTAGCCAGATGGAAAGAATAGTCGGAATTTTTTTGAAAACCAATGACAGAAAGCCCAAAGTGGCTTAAAGAAGGAAGCACAGCAGGAGAGACTGATTTATATAACTAAGAAGTCTAAAAGCAGATGGCTTGAGGCAGGACTGTACCTGGTGCTCAATGATGTCAGCAGAAGTCATCTCTCCCCACCACTGGGCTCCGTTTACTGGTGTCATCCTCAGGATGGCTCTTCCTTTATGAAAGCAAGATGGCCACCAACTGCCACAGGCTGACCTCATATCCCCTCAGCTCCCAACAGAAATAGAGCTTCTCTTCCCCCATGATTCCAGCACCAAGGCCTGATCCGTGGGGCTTGATTGGGCATTAACCCAGCCCTGAGCCAATCACAGTGGCCAGGGAGAATGGAACATGCTGATTGGCTAGATTGGCTAGATGGAACATGCTGATTGGCTAGATAGAGGTCATGTGACCATCCTTGCCAAGGAAACTTGTGAACTGTTCACCCTGTTCCCAGGGTGGGAGACAGTGTGATGCCAGAGAGAGCAGGGACATAACACAGCAGGTGAGAAGTTATTAGTGCTATGGAAGAAAAAGCAGGACTCAGAGATATCAGGAGTGCAGGGGTGGGGCTGGAATGGGCCAAGAGAGGGGACAGTGGTAGGAGAGGAGATTGGCAGGCCTGTGACCACTGTGAGGACTTTTCCTCTGGGTGATGGAAGCCACAGCCGGGTGCTGAGCAGGGGGACAGGCCCTGAATGCTCTGCAGGAATGAAGTGGGTGTGGCTGGGGAGACTGGGGTGGGGGAGACTGTCACTGTAGATTGCATAGGCAGGAAGGTTGTCTCTGAGGAGGTGACATTTAAGGTCAGCCCTGTATTGACCATGTTTCTAACTTCTGTAAACTTGATGCTTTAACATCTGCCTACATGCATATGCTGGACTCGCCTTGTTCTAGACAACCCTATGATATGCCTGAATCACCTTGCCTTGGCCTCCTGCTTCCTCCTCACCCCCCTTCTTGGGTGGAGTCCCACTCCCGGGCATGCGTTTCAAATACAAACCAATGGAGAGCCCACATCCCAAATTCCTCCTTTATGGCTCCCATATTCCAGACCTCTATCCTTCTGCCCTAATCACCCAGAGCCAGGTACCAGACAATCAGGGGCATCCCCTATGCCCCAGAGTCCTGAAATTTTTCAAACTAGTCAGTTCTGAGGCTATTTACGCCCACTCACTGATTCCTTCTCAAGGAAACCACAATAGAGGCACTTGTCCAAAATCTCCCTCTCTGTCTGCCTCCTAACCAGCCTTGGTACTTCCCCATGTGGCTCCCCATGGTGTGCCACATCTCCTTCTCTTGGCAACTATAAGTAACAAACTATCTTGTCAACGGTGATCATCTCCTGATCTGTTGGCCTTACTATACCTCAAATTTTCTATTAATACACTATATTTTAACCAACCACGAATGACTAGAAACTTAAGCATGCATGAATGAATCACAAATGAACTATGCACCTTTTTACAATGCTCTCAATAAGTTTAATATTTTATTTTATATTCAAGTTTCTTGTCCCCATAAAATTGCAGGTTCCATAAGGGTGTGGGGCATATAAGAAATTACATGGACAAGAAGAGCTCAGGCCAAGGCTTGACCAAGTCCCACCTTCTGGCTTTATGCTAAAAATGGAATTTGGTTGTTTTTTTCAAATTAAGCTTTTAAATGTACCAGTTTGTTAGGGAACTTGCCAGTTCCAAACTCATCTTTCCATTAATAATCAAGTTACACCACACATGAGACAGCCTGTTCCCTGAGTTTTTTAATTAGAATCTGCACATATTAGCAGGGAAAGCGTCAGTGCAATGTGTTTCAAAACAAGACAGAAGGGGTAGGCAGAGGCATCAAACCCCAGGAGAAAAGTTAACATAGGCACACACCTGCATTCAACCCTCAACAATATTGTAGGAAGAAAACATCTAATATTAAATAAAATTACATATAAACCTTTAGTATACTCCTCCTCTATTCCCCATTAGTCAGAATCTCCATGGGCACTTCATCCAGATTTGAAAGTAACATAATTTTTGCATATCTAATTAGCAGGAACTCAGAAAAATTTGCAAAATTAAGGTGGTGAAGATGCAATGAGACTGTTACTGAACGCAAGTCCATGTGCCTGATGCACAGAGAAGCCAAACAATATTAAAATGTCGGAGTTTGGAACACAGAAAGGTTTATTGCAGAGCCATGCAAGGAGATGGGTGGCTCATGCCTTAAAGACCCCAAACTCACCAAAAGCTTTCAGCAAATTCCTCTTATAGAAAAGGTGAGGGAGGGGAGTGGTCAGTTGTTGCAAATTTCTTGGTTTCAGAGCCTTTGTTCTTGAGGTCAGGTCATGATGTTCCTGTAAATCTCCACCAAACAAATGTTATTCTCTGTTCTGACAAGGAAGGGCAAGGTCCCAAGGCACAACTTTCACCCTCTAAGGTTCAGGTCCTGGCTAAGAGGAGGGGGTCCCTGCATGGGCTGGCTAACCTCCTTGGGAGTGTTCGTCCAGCATCCAGTCTTGATGCTCCCATCAGTGCCCAGGCTGGCTGAAGAGGCAGATCTTAGCTGGTCGTGCCCTCAGGGCCAGGTCCCCAGACCCTGCCCAGCCGTCATCATTGAGGGAGCCAGGCACCCAGGACCCAACTGGCCCTCAGCCTCCTCAGGCCGCCCAAACGGCAAGGGCCAGATCCCACAGACTGTGACCCATGCAGACTGCCATTGCCATTAGGTTGCAGAGACAGAGATGGGGGAGAGGTTCACTGCCGCCTCAAGGCCTGGGCCCAGCCAGTGGGTGGCCTTGGCGAGGGCTCTGGAGCCCTGCAGGACACAGCCCCCAGCCTGTTCCCTGGGCCCCCAGGTCCCCAGCTGACCTGAGGCCGGAGACCCTGGAGGGCCCTGGGTAGAAGGCCAAGATCCGCCTCTTACCTCAGTCTCTGCTGGAGGACCACCATCTAGCCGACCGTTGGCCTAGTGAGAACTCTATCTGCCGCTCTAACCGTCCAACATTAGCAGTCTTCCAGTAACTGTTGCCTGGCTGCACAGTAACAGCGTGCAGCAACAGCCATGTGCTAAGGGCTGTGCACTGCCCTGCTCTATTACAAGACCAGCACACTTGGATACTACCCTTGGAAAAATGTAGAGGTAGAATTTTTCTGGAGCATCATTTGGCAATATGCATTAAGAAACTGTAAAATGTTTATGGTGTTTGACCTAGTAATTCTACTTCTGGTAATTTTTATGAAGAAAATAATCAGACATGCTGACAAAGATTATGTACAAAATGTTTACAAAATAAATGGAAAGATATTCCATGTTCTTGGATTGGAAGAAATATATTGGTAAAATGGCCAACCTCCTGAAAACAATCTACAGACCCAGTGTAATCCCTTTTAAAATTCCAATGGCATTTTTCACAGAAATAGAACAAACTATCCTAAATTTTATGGAGTAACAAAATACCCCAAATAGCCAAAGCAATCCTGATAAAGAAGAACAAAGTTGAAGGCACCACACGTCATGATTTCAAACTATACAACAAAGCTATAGTAATCAAAACAGTATGGTACTGAACAAAAAAATAGATGCATAGAGCAATAGAGCAGAATTGAGAGCCCAGAAATAAACCTCTGCATATATGGTCAACTAACATTTGATCAGGGAGCAAGAAATACTCAATAGGAAAATGATAGTCTCTTCAGTAAGTGGTGTTGGGAAAACTGAAAAACCACATGCAAATGAATGAAACTGCATCCCCATCTTATATTACTCACAAAAATCACTCAAAATGGATTAATGGCTTCAAGACCTAAAACCATAAAACTCCTAGAAGAAAATATATGGGATAAACTCCTTTACATCAGTCTTGGCAATACATGTTTTTGAATTAGACACAAAAAGGAAAGGCAACTAAAGCAAAAATAAACAAGAGGGACTACATCAAACTAAAAAGCTTCTACACAACAAAGGGAACCATCAACAAAATGAAAAGGCAACCTACTGAATGGAAAAAAATCTTTGTAAATTATCTATCTGATAAGAGGCTAATATCTAAAATATATACAGAACTCACACAGCTCAATAGCAAAAGCAACAACAAAATAACAACATAATTTGATTTAAAAAAAATAGGCAGAGGAACTGAATAGACATTTTTCCAAAGGAGACATACAGATGGCCATCAGTATATGAAAATGTGCTCAATATCACTAATTACCAGGAAAATGGAAATCAAAACCACAATGAAATATCACCTCACACCTGTTAAAATGGCTATTATCAAAAAGACAAGAAATAACAAATGTTCGTGAGGATGTGGAAAAAAGGGAACTCTGGTGCAATGGTGATGGAATTGTAAACTGGTGCAGACACTATGGAAAACAGTATGCAGGTTCCTCAAATAATTAAAAGTAGAACTACTATATGATCTAGCAATTCCACTTCTGGAAATGGAAACAGGATTTCAAAGAGGTACCTGCACTCCCATGTTCAGTGCAGCATTATTCACAATAACCAAGATAAGTAAATAACCTAAGTGCCTGTCAACAGATGAGGGGATAAAGAAGACGTGAGATGCATTTATACATGCAATGGAATGTTATTCAGCCATGAGAAAGAAATCCTGTCATTTGTGACAACATGGATAAATCTTGGGGCATATGTGAAATAAGCCAGACAAAGACAAATGCTGTGTGGTATCACTTATACGTGGAATCTTAAGAAAAAGTGAAATTTATAGAAACAGAGTGCAGAAAAGTGGTTTCCAGAGGCTGAGGATTGGGGGAAATAGGGAGGTTGGTAAAAGGGAATAAATTTCAGCTATAATATGACTAAGGTCTGAAGATCTAATGTATAACATGACTATCGTATTATAGACGACACTATTTATACCAAACTGTGAAATTTATACCAAACTGAAATTTGCTAAGAGAACAGGAATAAAGTGTTCTTACCAAAAAAAAAAAAAAAAAGTGAGGTGATAAGCATGTTAATTGAACTAGATGGGAGGAATCCTTTCACAATTTATGCATGTATCCAGTCATCACCAAGTACCCTTTAAATGTCATGATTTTGTCAATTATACTTCAAAAAAGCCGAAAAATTTTAAATCTCTTTTAAATGAAAACAAACAACAACAGCAAACCGCAGGGCTTATAGGGGAAGTGGGGTAGGGACTCAACACTCAAAAGCTTTGCCATTAACACATTAAAAATAAGATAGGATACTGCTATGGACTGAACGTTGTGTCCCCCCAAAATTCACATGATGAAGTCTAATCCCAATGTGATGGCATTTGGAAGTCATGTCTTTGGTAGGTAGTTAGGTCAGGAGGGTGGAGCCCTCATGAATGGGATTAGTGCCCTTATAAATAAATACCAGAGAGCTTGCTTCCTCTTCCTGCTCTCCACCCAGAGTGGATAATACCAGGAAGTGGCTCTCACTAGGCACAGGAAGTGCTGTCTCCTTGATCTTGGACTCCCCAGCCTCAGGAGAAATATATGTTTGTCGTGGAAGTCACCCAACCTGTGGCATATTTGTTACAGCAGCCCAAACTGACTAAGACAGACCCTAATAAAAACAGTAGTATAATTGTACATGTTAAATGGTTAAATATTTAACCACAATAAATATGGCACTTTATCTTTGAAAATAGCTTGCAGTTTGCTGGTTAAACTGGGAGTTGGAAGGATTGCACCTGTGAGTTCTTGTGAAGCAGTGGGAGGAGGGTGATTTGAAGCCCCATGGAAAGCTCTAATATCTTATGTGGAGGGGTGGCTGTTTGAGGTGTGTACATGTGTGTGTTTTGTGTGTCCCTACCTGGCTAGGTTCTGCTGGGTGTGGTTGTGCATTCATTCACCAACTTTTCTCTGGACAAAATCACACATAAACATAAGTGAAATTCAAATTATGTTCAAATTGTCCCTAATATATTCGTCATGTTGGAGAAAAACATTATAGCAGTAGTGACACTATACTAATGTGTCTCTTGAAGGTGGATAAGAATGAGCATATATAGCCTTAAATCTGGATCCCTGTGGATCAGGAAGATAAATGAAGAAGTTGAAGCAGAGGGACATTAATGTTTAAAGCCTACCCTGACTACCATGTTTATTTGAAATAGTTTCAGATTATATAATCTGAATAAAATTGTAGTATTTTGTATAGTTAAATATACAATATTTATTAATGTAATACTAACAGATGGTTAGGTTAACAGACATCAAAAACAATATTTTGAAAATGTTAAAATCTATAAAGGACTTTTAATAATTCTGTAGGCACTGTAGTCCCTGCTCTCTAACTTTTGACTAAAGAAGTAATGGCCATGAATATCCAAGATGGTTAAAAAGAGTTTTTGAACTTTTCCTGTGGTTGAGAACCACACTGCCTCCACAACGTCTTAAATCTGATTAAACAACCCTAAACTAAATTGCACTTGGACAAATACCAATAAATCTTTACTTAACTAAAAATAAAATCCCAGAAATTTTCACCTAGATTTTGGTTGCTATAGGATTTTTAAAGTGTTTTTATGTGCTAATTATGTCAGTAATATATTGCAGAAATTTATAAAATACCAAGAAAATAAGAATGACCCATATCTCTATCACCAAGAAAGAGCTATTATTAACATTGTTATATATTTACATTCCTAATAAACTCATATGTAAATGTTGTTGATTACTATATGTATATGTATATATATATATATATAATTTATCTTTCATTTTATTTCTTTCATATATAATATATAGTTTGGAGGGTAATGTAGTGAAAGAACACAAGCTGGGCATCTGATTCGCATATACAACCCACCTTACAGATGTCCCAGATAGATATAAATTAGATTATTAAATTAAGAGCTCAACATATGTAACATGTAACGTAAATAGTAGCTGCTATGATGCTGTACTTAAAAATCTTCATAAATATCATAATAATGGCTACATAATATTTTGCCAGGAACATATGTGCCATAGTTTAACCATTTCTGTACTACTTAGACACTAAATTTATACCTCATTACGATTTTCCCATCTTAAAAGTAAAGCCATTTTAATGACTTGTATGTAAAAATATATCCCCATATCATTTTATCCTGTTTTTATAAGTAGAATCATGAAAGTGGAATTACAAGAGGTTAACGACACATCTTTAAAAATTGTTTTCTACAAATGTACCAATTTATTTATGTATGTATGCTGTTCATCAGCCTTGATATAATTACCATATTTTGAAAGTTTTCCTAAGCTAAATGTATAAAGAATTGTTCTATATTTTACATTGTGAGATCAATGTTTATGTTTTGTTGTTTTTATTTCACTGTATGAATTTTCTGTGCAGATCCTTTGTGTGTGTTTGTGTGTTTAAAATTTTTTTTTACATCTTTATTGGCGTATAATAGCTTTACAATGTTGTGTTAGTTTCTGCTGTATAACAAAGTGAATCAGCTATATGTATACATCCCCATATCCCCTCCCTCTTGTGCCTCCCTCCCACTCTCCCTATCCCCCCCCCCCCCAAGGTGGTCACAAAACACCGAGCTGATAATCTCTCTGTGCTATGCAGCTGCTTCCCACTAGCTATCTATTTACATATGATAGTGCATATATGTCAATGTTACTCTCTCACTTCATCCCAGCTTCCCCTTCCCCTCTGCCCAGGGACCTCAAGTCCATTCTCTACACCTGTGTCTTTATTCCTGTCCTGCCCCTATATTCATCAGAACCTTTTTTTTTTTTTTTTTTTTTTAGATTCCATATATAGGTGTTAGCATATGGTATTTGGTTTTCTCTTTCTGACTTACTTCACTCTGTATGACAGACTCTAGGTCCATCCACCTCACTGCAAATAACTCAGTTTCGTTTCTTTTTATGGCTGAGTAATATTCCATTGTATATATGTGCCACATCTTCTTTATCCATTCATCTGTTGATGGACATTTAGGTTGCTTCCATGTCTTGGCTACTGTAAACAGTGTTGCAATGAACATTGTGATACATGGCTCTATTAGAGTTATGGTTTTCTCAGGGTATATGCTCAGTAGTGGGATTGCTGTGTCATATGGTAGCTCTATTTTTAGTTTTTTAAGGAACCTCCATACTGTTCTCCATAGTGGCTGTATTAATTTACATTCCTACCAGCAGTGCAAGAGGGTTCCCTTTTCTCCACACCCTCTCCAGCATTTATAGTTTGTAGAATTTTTGATGATGGCCATTCTGACCAGTGTGAGGTGATAACTCATTGTGGTTTTGATTTGCATTTCTCTAATGATTAGTGATGCTGAGCATCTTTTCATGTGTTTGTTGGCAATCTGTGCATCTTCTTTGGAGAAATGCCTATTGAGGTCCACCCATTTTTGGACTGGGTTGTTTGTTTTTTTGATATTGAGCTGCAAGAGCTACTTGTATATTTTGGAGATTAATCCTTTGTCAGTTGCTTCATTTGCAAATATTTTCTCCCATTCTGAGGGTTTACTTTTCATCTTGTTTATGGTTTCCTTTGCTGTGCAAAGCTTTAAGTTTCATTAGGTCACATTTCTTTATTTTTCTTTTTATTTCCATTACTCGAAGAGGTGGGTCAAAAAAGATCTTGCTGTGATTTATGTCATAGAGTGTTCTGCCTATGTTTTCTTCTAAGAGTTTTATAGTATCTGGCCTTATATTTAGGTCTTTAATCTATTTTGAGTTTATTTTTGTTTATGGTACTAGGAAGTGTTCTAATTTCACTCTTTTACATGTAGCTGTCCAGTTTTCCCAGCACCACTTATTGAAGAATCTGTCTTTTCTCCATTGTATGTTCTTGCCTCCTTTGTCAAAGATAAGGTGACCATATGTGCATGGGTTTATCTCTGGGCTTTCTATCCTGTTCCATTGATCTACATTTCTGTTTTTTATGCCAGTACCATACTGTTTTTATTACTGTAGCTTTGTAGTATAGTCTGATGTCAGGGAGGCTGATTCCTCCAGCTCCGTTTTTCTTTCTCAAGATTGCTTTGGCTATTTGGGGTCTTTTATGTTTCCATACAAATTTTAAGATGTATTTGTTCTAGTTCTATGAAAAATTCCATTGGTAGCTTGATAGGAATTGCATTGAATTTGTAGATTGCTTTGGGTAGTATAGTCATTTTCACAATACTGATTCTTCCAATCCAAGAACATGGTATATCTCTCCATCTGTTTGTGTCATCTTGTATTATTTTCATCAGTGTCATATTTTTCTTCATACAGGTCTTGTCTCTCCTTAGGTAGGCTTATTCCTGGGTATTTTATTCTTTTGTTGCAATGGTAAATGGCAGTGTTTCCTTAATTTCTCTTTCAGATTTTTCGTTTTTAGTGTATAGGAACGCAAGAGATTTCTGTGCATTAATTTTGTATCCTGCTACTTTACCAAATTCATTGATTAGCTCTAGTAGTTTTCTGGTAGCATCTTTAGGATTCTCTATATATAGTATCATGGCATCAGCAAACAGTGACAGTTTTACTTCTTCTTTGCTGATTTGTATTCTTTGTATTTATTTTTCTTCTCTGATTGCCGTGGTTAAAACTTCCAAAACAATGTTGAAAAATTGTGGTGAGAGTCGGTAGCCTTGTCTTGCTCCTGATCTTAGAGGAAATGCTCTCAGTGTTTCGCCATTGAGAATGATATTGGCTGTGGGTTTGTCATATATGGTCTTTATTATGTTGAGGTAGGTTCCCTCTATGCCCATTTTCTGGAGGTTTTTTATCATAAATCAGTGTTGACTATTGTCAAAAGATTTTTCTGCATCTATTCAGATTATCATATAGTTTTTATTCTTTAGTTTGTTAATATGGTGTATCCTATTGATTGATTTGCATATATTGAAGAATCCTTGCATTCCTGGAATAAACCCCACTTGAGCATGGTGTATGAGCCTTTAAATGTGCTGTTGGATTCTCTTTGCTAGTAGTTTGTTGAGGATATTTCATCTATGTTCATCAGTGATATTGGCCTGTAGTTTTCTTTTTTTGTGATATCGTTGTCTGGTTTTGGTATCAGGGTGATTGTGGCCTTATAGAATGAGTTTGGGAGTGTTCCTCTCTCTGCTATATTTCAGAAGAGTTTGAGAAGGATAGGTGTTAGCTCTTCTCTAAACGTTTGATAGAATTCACCTGTGAAGCCATCTCGTCCTGGGCTTTTGTCTGTTGGAAGATTTTTAATCACAATTTCAATTTCAGTGCCTGTGATTGGTCTGTTCATATTTTCCTATTTCTTCCTGATTCAGTCTTGGAAGGTTGTACTTTTCTAAGAATTTGTCCATTTCTTCCAGGTTGTCATTTTATTGGCATACAGTTGCTTGTAGTAGTCTCTCATGATCCTTTGTATTTCTGCACTGTCAGTTGTTACTTCTCCTTTTTCATTTCTAATTCTGTTGATTGGAGTCTTCTCTCTTTTTTTCTTGATGAGTCTGGCTAATAGTTTATCAATTTTGTTTATCTTTTCAAAAACCAGCTTTAAGTTTTATTGATCTTTACTATTGTTTCTTCCATTTCTTTTTCATTTATTTCTGATCTGATCTTCATGATTTCTTTCTTTCTACTAACTTTGGGGTTTTTTTGTTCTTCTTTCTCTAATTGCTTTAGGTATAAGATTAGGTTGTTTATTTGAGATTTTCCTTATTTCCTGAGGTAGGATTGTATTACTATAAACTTCCCTCTTAGAACTGCTTTTGCTGCATCCCATAGGTTTTGGGTCATTTTGTTTTCATTGTCATTTGTTTCTAGGTATTTTTTGAGTTCCTCTTTCATTTCTTCAGTGACCTCTTAGTTATTTAGTAGCATATTGTTTAGCTTCCATGTGTTTGTATATTTTACAGTCTTTTTTTTCCTGTAATTGATATCTAGTGTTGTGGTCAGAAAAGATACTTGATAAAATTTCAATTTTCTTACATTTGCCAAGGCTTCATTTGTGACCCAAGATATAATCTATCCTGGAGAATGTTCCCTGTGCACTTGAAAAGAAAGTGTATTCTGTTGTTTTATGGTGGAATGTCCTATAAATATCAATTAAGCCCATCAGGCCTAACATGTCATTTAGAGCTTGTGTTTCCTTATTTATTTTCATTTTGGATGATCTGTCCATTGGTGAAGTTGGGTGTTAAATCCCCTACTATTATTGTATTACTGTCAATTTCCCATTTTATGGCTGTTAGCATTTGCCTTATGTATTGAGATGCTCCCATGTTGGGTGCATAAGTATTTACAATTGTTATATCTTCTTCCTGGATTGATCCCTTGATCATTATGTAGTGCCTTTGTCTCTTGTAATAGTCTTTATTTTAAAGTCTATTTTGCCTGGTATGAGCATTGCTACTCCAGCTTTATTTGACTTCCATTTGCATGGACTATCTTTTTCCATCCCCTCACTTTCAGTCTGTATGTGTCCCTAGGTCTGAAGTGGGTCTCCTGTCAGCAGCATGTATACAGGTCTTGTTTTTGTATCCATTCAGCAAGCCTGTGTCTTTTGGTTGGAACATTTAATCCATTTACATGTAAGATAATTATCGATATGTATGTTCCTATTACTATTTTCGTAATTGTTTTGGGTTTGTTTTTGTAGATCTTTTCCTTCTCTTGTGTTTCCCGCCTAGAGAAGTTCCTTTAGCATTTGTTGTAAAGCTGGTTTGATGGTGCTGAATTCTCTTAACTTTTGCTTGTCCGTAAAGATTTTAGTTTCGCCATCGAATCTGAATGAGATCCTTGCTGGTTAGAGTAATCTTGGATGTAGGTTTTTCCTTTTCATCAGTTTAAATATGTCCTGCCACTCCCTCTGGCTTGCAGAGTTTCTCCTGAAAGATCAGCTGTTAACCTTATGGGGATCCCCTTGTATGTTATTTGTTGCTTTTCCCTTGCTGCTTTTAATATTTTTTCTTTGTATTTAATTTTTGATAGTTTGATTAATATGTGTCTTGCCGTGTTTCTCCTTGGATTTATCCTGTATGATACTCTCTGTGCTTCTTGGACTTGATTGACTACTTCCTTTCCCATATTAGAGAAGTTTTCAACTATAATCTCTTCATATATTGTCATAGACCCTTTCTTACCTCTTCTTCTTCTAGGACCTCTATAATTGGAATGTTGGTGCATTATAGTTGTCCCAGGGGTCCCTGAGGCTGCCCTCAGTTCTTTTCATTCTTCTTTCTTTATTCTGCTCTGTGGCAGTTATTTCCACTATTCTATCTTCCAAGTCACTTATGTATTCTTCTGCCTCAGTTATTCTGCTATTGATTCCTTCTACAGTTTTTTTTTAAAACATCTTTATTGGAGTATAATTGCTTTACAATGGTGTGTTAGTTTCTGCTTTATCCTTCTAAAGTATTTTTATTTCATGTATTGTGTTGTTCATCATAGTTTGTTTGCTCTTTAGTTCTTCTAGGTCCCTGTTAAACGTTTCTTGTATTTTCTCCATTTTATTTCCAAGATTTTGGATCATCTTTACTATCATTACTCTGAATTTTTTTCAGGTAGACTGCCTATTTCCTCTTCATTTATTTGGTCTGGTGGGTTTTTACCTTGCCCCTTCATCTGCTGCATATTTCTCTGTCTTCTCATTTTGTTTAACTTACTGTGTTTGGGGTCTCATTTTTGCAGGTTGCATTTTCATAGTTCCTCTTACTTCTGGTGTCTGCCCCCAGTGGGTGAGGTTGGTTCAGTATCTTGTGTAGGCTTTCTGGTAGCAGGGGACTGGTGCCTGTGTTCTGGTGGGTCGGGCTGGATCTTGTCCCTCTGGTAGGCAAGGCCACGTCCAGTGATGTGCTTTGGGGTGTCTGTGAACTTAGTATGACTTTAGGCAGTCTCTCTGATAATGGGTGGATTTGTGTTTCTGTCTTGTTATTTGTTTGGCATGGGGTGTCCAGCTCTGGAGCTTGCTGGTTGTTGGGTGGAGCTGGGGCTTAGTGTTGAGGCAGAGATCTCTGGGAGAGCTCTCACCAATTAATATTACATTGGACTGGGAGGTCGCTGGTTGTCCAATGTCCTGGACTCAGCTCTCCGACCTCAGAGGCGCAGGCCCAACACCCAACTGGAGCACCAAGACCCTGCAAGCTGCACAGCATGGAAGAGGAAGAAAGAAAGAAAGAAAAAAAAGGAACACACAGAACCCCAAGACAAGTGGTAAAAGCAAAACTAAACAGACAAAATCACACAAAGAAACGTACACACACTCACAAAAAGAGAAAAAAAAAGAAGAGAGCAACCAAACCAATAAACATACCCACCAATGAAAACAAGCACTAAAAACTAAACTAAGACAAACATAAAACCAAAAACAAATCAAACACAGAAAGCAAACCCCAAGTCTACAATTGCTCCCAAAGTCCACTGCCTCAATTTTGGGAACATTCGTTGTGTATCCAAGTATTCCACAGATGCAGGGTTTATTAAGCCGATTGCAGGGATTTAATCTGCTGCTCCTGAGGCTGCACAGATAAATTTCCCTTTCTCTTCTTTGTTTGCACAGCTCCTGGGGTTCAGCTTTCGTTTTGGCCCCACCTCTACATGTAGGCTGACCTCAGGCATCTGTTCCCCGCCCAGACAGTAGGGGATTAAAGCAGAGGCTGATTAGTGCTCTCTTGTTCACTCAAGCTGGAGAGAGGGAGGGGTAAAGTAGTCATAACTGGAATGTGGGGCATGCCTGCGGTGGCAGAAGCCAGTGTGACATTGCAACAGCCTGAGGCATGGCGTGTGTTCTCCCAGGGAAGTTGTCCCTGGATCATGGGACCCTGGCAGGCATGCTGCACAGGCTCCCAGAGGGGTGTGGGTAGTGACCTGTTTTTGCACACAGGATTCTTGGTGGCAGTGGTGGCAGTGGTAGCAGTCTGTGCCTGCCTCTGGGGCCCAAGATGATAACTGTGACTTGTGCCTGTCTCTGGAGCTCACTTAGGTGGTGCTCTGCCATCTGTGGGCACACAGAGCAAGAAGCCCCTCTCCTCACACACCCCAGAACAATGGTCTCATGCCTCTCTGGCAGGTCCAGACATGTTCCCAGACTCCCTCCAGGCTAGCTGTGGTGCACTAACCCCCTTCAGGCTGTGTTCACGCAGCCAACCCCAGTCCTCTCCCTGTGGTCTGACCTCCAAAGACCGAACCTCAGCTCCCAGCCCCCACCCGTCCTGGCGGGTGAGCAGACAAGCATCTCAGGCTAGTGAGTGCTGGTCGGCACCAATCCTCTGTGCAGGAATCTCTTCACTTTACCCTCTGCACCCCTGTTGCTGCGCTCTCCTCTGTGGCTCTGAAGCTTCCCCCCACACTGTCCCTGCCAGTGGAGGGTCTTCCTAGTGTGTGGAAACTTTTCTTCCTTCACAGCTCCCTCCCAGAGACGCTGGTCCTGTCCCTATTTTTTTGTCTCTGTTTTTTCATTTTTCTTTGCCCTACACAGGTACGTGGGGATTTTCTTGCCTTTTGGGAAGTCTGAGGTCTTCTACAAGTGTTCAGTAGGTGTTCTGTAGGGGTTGTTCCACATCTAGATGTAATTTTGATGTATTTGTGGGGAGGAAGGTGATCTCCACGTCTTACTCCTCCACCATCTTTCCTAATCTGTGTGTGTGTGTTTGATCTATTTTATTCTTTGTGTTTAAATCATTTGTGTTAATGTTTTAATGTTTAAAATACTAACCTACTGGAGATTGGAGACAAGATGGCGGAGTAGAAGGACTTGAGTTCAGCTCCTCTCACTAAAACACCAAATTCACAACCCACTGATGAACAACCATTGACCAAAAAAAAGACTGGAACCTACCAAAAAAAGATATTCTGCATCCAAAGACAAAGAAGAAGCCACAGTGAGATGGTAGGAGAGGTGCTTTCATAATATAATTAAATCCCTTACCTGTTGGGTGAGTGACCCACAAAGTGGAAAATAATTATATCACAGAGGTGCTCCCACAGGAGCAAGAGTTCTAAGCCCCACATAAGGGGGTGCCTTATGAGGGTGGCCCCACATAAGGGGGTGCCATCATGAGGATGAGCCCCCAGAGCATTTTGATTTGAAAGCCAGTGGGGCTTGAGTGCAAGAGTCCACAGGACTGCAGAAAACAGAGACTCCACTCTTGGAGGGTGCACACAAGGTTTCACGTGTACTGGGACCCAGGGCAAAGCACTGGCACCATAGGAGCCTGGGCCAGACCTAGCTGCGGGTCCTGGAGGGTCTCCTGGGGAGGTGGGGGTTGTCTGTGGCTCTTTGTGGGGGCAAGACCCTGCTGACAGAGGACGCTATTGAATATTCCTTGGTGTGAACTCTCCTGGAGGCCGTGATTTTGGCACCAAGACCTGGCCCCACCCAACAGTCTGCAGGCTTCAGTATTGGGACACTTCAGGCCAAACAACCATCAGGGTGAGAACACAGCCCCACCCATCAGCAGACAGGCTGCCTAAAGTCACTGTGAGCCCACAATGTGTCACAGACATGCCCTGTGACACAGCCCTGCACAATAGAGGGACAAGACCCAGCTTCACCCACCAGCGGGCAGGCACCAGTCCCTCCCACCAGGAAGCCTGCACAAGCCCCTGAACCAACCTCACCACCAGGGGGCAGACACCAGAAGCAAGAAGAACTAATATCTTGCAGCCTGCAGAATGGAGCCCACAAACACAGAAAGTTAGACAAAATGAGATGGCAGAGAAATATGTCCCAGATGAAGGAACAAGATAAAATCCCAGAAGAACAAAGAAGTGAAGTGGAGATAGGCAATCTGCCTGAAAAAGAATTCAGAATAATGAGAGTAAAGATGATCCAAGATTCAGAAGAAGAATGGAGGCACAGACCAAGAAGATCCAAGAAATGATTTAAAAAGAGCTAGAAGGTTTAAAGAACAAAACAAAAATGAACAAAAAGTTAATTGAAATGAAAAATACACTAGAAGGAATAAATAGCAGAGTAAATGAGACAGAAGAATGAATAAGTGTGCTGGAAGACAGATTCGTGGAAATCACTGCCATGGAACAGAATAAAGTAAAAAGAATGAAAAGAAATGACAACAGTGTAAGGGACCTCTGGGACAACATTAAATGCACCATCTTTTGCATTATAGCCCACAACTAGAAACACAGAAATTATGAATGGGAAAGCTCATCTGTAAAGGCAGACATACAGTAAAAGTAGGAAATCATCCACACATAAATATGATATCAAAACCAGCAAAAGTGAGAAGAGAGTACAAAGGCAGCATACTGGAAATGCATTGGAAATTAAGAGACAAGCAACTTAAAACAATCTTGTGTACATATAGACTGTTATATCAAAACCTCATGGGAACCACAAACCAAATATCTACAAGAGATACACACAGAAAAAGAAAAGAGAATCCAAAAACAACACTAAAGTTAGTCATCAAATCACAGGAGAAGAGAACAAAACAGGAAGGGAATTAAAAAAACCTACAAAAACAGATCCAAAACAGTTTTTAAAATAGCAATAAGAAAATACATACTGATAATTACCTTAAACATAAATGGATTAAATGCTCCAACCAAAAGACACAGACTGGCTGAATGGATACAAAAACAAGACCTGTATATATGCTGTTGACAAGAGACCCACTTCAGACCTAGGGACACATACAGACTGAAAGTGAGGGTATTGAAAAAGGTATTCCATGCAAATGGAAATCAAAAGAAAGCTGGAGTGCAATACTCATATCTCACAAAATAGACTTTAAAATAAAGACTGTTACAAGAGACAAAGAAGGACACTACATGATGATCAAGGGATCAATCCAAGAAGAAGATATAACAATTGTAAATATGTATGCACCCAACATAGGAGCACCTCAATATATAAGGCAAATACTAATGGCTATAAAAGGAGAAATCAACAGTAACACAAGAATAGTTGGGGACTTTAACACCCCACTTTCATCAATGGAAAGATCATCCAGAGAGAATATCAATAAGGGAACACAAGGCTTAAATGACACATTAGATCAGATAGCCTTAATTGATATTTACAGAGCTTTCATCTGAAAGAAGCACACATTCTTCTCAAGTTCACATGGAACATTCTCCTGGATTAATCACATGCTGGACCACAAACCGAGCCTCAGTAAATTTAAGAAAATTGAAATCATATCAAGCACCTTTTCTGACCACAATGCTATGAGATTAGAAATCAACTACAAGAAAAAAAAATCTGTAAAAAACAGAAACACCTGGAGGCTAAACAATATGCTACTAAACAACCAATGGATCACAGAAGAAATCAAAGAGGAAATCAAAAAATACTTAGAGACAAATGAAAACAAAAGCACAAGGATCAAAACTTCTGAAACTATTCCAAAAACTTGCAGAGGAAGGAATACTCCCAAACTCATTCTATGAGGCCACCATCACCCTGATACCAAAACCAAAGATATCACACTAAAAGAAAATTAAGGTCAATATCACTGATGAACATAGACGCAAAAATTCTCAACAAAATACTAGCAAACCAATACCAACAATACATTAAAAGGATCATACACCTTGATCAAGTGGGATTTTTCCCAGGGATGCAAGGATTTTTCAGTATCTACAAATCAGTCAGTGTGATACACCACATCAACAAATTGAAGAATAAAAACCATATGTTCATCTCAATAGATGCAGAAAAAGCATTTGACAAAATTCAACACCAATTTATGACAAAAACTCTCCAGAGAGTAGGCACAGAGGAACATACCTCAACATAATAAAGGCCATTTATGACAAACCTACTCCTAACATCATACTCAATAGTGTAAAGCTGAAAGCATGTCCTCTAAGATTAGGAACAAGACAAGGATGTCCACTCTCACCACTTTTAGTCAACGTAGTTTTGGAATTTCTAGCCACAGCATTCAGAGAAGAAAAAGAAATAAAAGGAATCCAAATTGGAAAAGAAGAAGTAAAACTGTCACTTTGCAGATGACATAATACTACACATAGAAAATCCTAAAGATGCTACCAGTAAACTACTAGAGCTCATCAATAAATTTGGTAAAGTTGCAGGATACAAAATTAATGCACAGAAATTCCTCGCATTTCTATACACTAATAACAAAATATCAGAAAGAGAAATTAAAGAAACAGTCCCATTTACCATTGCATCAAAAAGAATAAAATACCTAGGAAATAACCTACCTAAGGAGACAAAAGACCTATACTCAGAAAAGTATAAGATGCTGATGAAAAAATTGAAGACAACACAAAAGATGGAAAGATATACCATCATCAAAAAATCTACAAACAGTAAGTGCTGGAGAGGGTGTGGAGAAAAAGGAACCGTCCTACACTGTTGGTGGGAATGTAAATTGGTGCAGCCACTATGGAGAACAGTATGGAGGTTCCTTAAGAAACTGAAAACAGAGCTACCATATAATCCAGCAATCCCACTCTTGGGCATATATCTGGAGAAAAACATAATTTGAAAGTATATATGCAGCCCAATGTTCATTGCAGCACTGTTTACGGTACCTGAGACATGGAAGCAACCTAAACATCCATTGATAGATGAATGGATAAAGAAGAGGTGCTACATATATACAATGCAATATTACTCAGCCATTAAAAAGAATGAAATAATGCTATTTACAGCAACATGGATGGACCTGGAGATTTTCATACTAAGTGAAGTAATAGGACACAGAAAGACAAATATCATATAATATCACTTAGATGCAGAATCTAAAAAAAAAAAAATGATTCAAATGAACTTATTTACAAAATGGAAACAAACTCACAGACTTAGAGAATGAACTTATGGTTACCAGGGGGGAAGGGGGAGGGGGAGGGATAGATTGGGAGTTTGGGATTGGCATGTACACACTGTTATATTTAAAACAGATAACCAACAAGGACTTACTGTATAGCATGGGGAACTCTACTCAATATTCTGTAATAACCTAAATTGGAAAAGAATTTGAAAAACAACAGATACATGTATATGTATAACTGAATCATTTTGCTGTACTCCTGAAACTAACATAACATTGTTAATCAACTGTTTTCCAATATAAAATAAAAATTTAGAAAAAGAATGACCATCATCAAAAAGTCTACAAATAATAAATGCTAGAGAGAATGTAGAGAAAAGGGAACCCTCCTACACTGTTGATGGGAATGTAAATTGGTGCTGCCACT
This sequence comes from Eschrichtius robustus, assembly GCF_028021215.1. NCBI lineage: Eukaryota > Metazoa > Chordata > Mammalia > Artiodactyla > Eschrichtiidae > Eschrichtius > Eschrichtius robustus. The sequence goes on along the minus strand of NC_090828.1, from coordinate 139,797,736 downwards.
ACAGAGAACAGTATGCAGGTCTTTTAAAAAACTAAAAATAGAGTTATCCATATGATCCTGCAATCCCACTCCTGGGCATATATCCAGAAAAGATGAAATCTCTAATTTGAAAAGATACCTGCACCCTAATGTTCATAGCAGCACTATTTACAATAGTCAAGACAAGGAAGCAAGCTAAAAGTCCATCAACAGATGAATGGATAAAGAAGATGTGGGTTGTGTGTGTATTTATCTACATAAACATTTTAAGGAAAAACCCAAACTTTTTGGCCAACCCAATATATATATTTTATATATATACACACATGTATATATATGCAAAGGGATATTACTCAGACATAAAAAAGAATGAAATAATGCCATTTGAAGCAACATGGATGGACCTAGAGATTATCATACTAAGTGAAGTAAGTCAGACAGAGAAAGACACATATCATATGATATCATTTATATGTGGAATCTAAAAGAAGGATACAAGTGAACTTATTTACCAAACAGAAATAGACTCATAGACATAGAAAACACACTTATGGTTAACAAAGAGGAAGGCGGGAGGGATAAATTATGGATTTGGGATTAACAGATATACACTACTATATATGAAATAGATAAACAACAAGGACCTACTGTATAGCACAGGGAACTATATTCAATGTCTTATAATAACCTATAATGGAAAGACTTGAAATAAGAATATATATGTAATATTAATATACATTATATATAAAATGAATCACTTTGCTGTACACCTGAAACATTGGAAATCAAATATACTTCAGTTTAAAAGAAGAACATTATGCTCCATGAAATAAGTTAAATACAAAACAACACTTATTATATGATTTTATTTATATAACTTGTTCAAAAAAGAGAAATATATCAGTGTTTGCCTAGGGCTGGGGGTGGGAAAGGAAGGGGTGTAAATGGAAACAAGCTTTTTTTTTAGGGTGATGGAAATTACAATTAGACTGAGGTTATGAGAGTGATACAATACACTAAATCGTTTGTAAATACATTAAAAATTCATTGAATTTAAAATAGGTGAATTTTATAGTATATAGATTATATCTCGATATAGGTGTTAAAAGAAAAAGAAGTAAACACAGAAACACAAAAACTCACTGGCCCAGATCTCCAATAGCTATCCCCCTTTCCAGTGGACACAGTGCTTTGTGAACTGACTTGAGCTCACAAATAAACTGACGAACAAACAATATAAATGGAGTGAAACAAGATGTCTAGATTTTGCTTTTAAAAGGTAGCGCACACTCTGACTTGTGAGAACTTTTCTAACAATGCTATTCCACTGTGATTGGCCAAACTGAAAAGCACGTTTCTCCATCTTCTCCTTTACAATCTAAGTCAAAGTTCATTATCCTCTTGCTAAACTAACTCATAGCATCCTAACAGATTCCTGGGCTCCCCTCTTCCTGTCTCTTGTTTCTGAAGCTGAATTCTGATGATGTCACTTCTCTATTCAGACTTTTCTCAGGACCTAGAAGAGGTCCCTATTGCAAAGTGGCAAATAGGGACTTCACCATCTTGCTTGTTTAGTGGGCTACACTCTCCAGTGGATGGGCCCCTTGGTGCTGCCAGCAGTCACATTTCTTTGGTCTATGCACTCTCCCCCTGCTGTAGATGACCCTTTCATGCCTTCCCCTCTCTCTGCTAAAGCTGCCAACATTTCTTGTCCCATCCAATGCTGAGCTTTTGACCTTGCTTCTCCTTTTATTTTCTCAGTGAAATAAATTGCAGACTGACCCCTCACTACAATGTATCTTCCCTGCTATTACTGTGGATGAACGGCCCACTCCTCCCAAGGCCATTCCTGCCCTGGTGGACTAGACCCACCTATGAACACCTGTCTAGCTACCTCTCACTTTACTCCTGAATCCTCATCTTCCTCTCTGTTCAACTGTCCAAACATGATTTTACTTGGCCCATTTTAAAACACCCTCTTTATGCCATCATCCTGCAGCCACAACCCCATTTCTTGAGCTACTCCAGTTAAGCTCCTAACCTCTCTGCTACACTGAAACCACTGTAGCCAAACCCCCAGTGACCTTCTCCTTGAGAAGCCAGCCATTGGTTCCTATCCCAGCAGCGGCAGGTGTCGCCCGCCCTTCCTCCCTCTGTACGTGGTAGCTTCACGCTCTCCTGTGCTCCCCTTGCCCCATGGCTCCTTCCTTCTCAGGCTCTTTTGCTAGACCCTCCTCATCTCTGAAACTCTTCCTTTTCCTGTCTACGCCTGCTGCCTGGGGGTGCACGTCTTCTGTTCATGGTAACGCCCACACTGTGCCTCCAGTTGGACCTCACCCTCCGCTCTGGGCACCTCCTCTGTTTCTCCGCCCCATGGCCACACCTCACACAAAATGCCTAAAGCTGAACTCTTGCTCTGCCTCCGCAAACATGTTCTACCGGAAACTGTCCCCGTTCCATTCCATGGCATCTCAGGCCAGAAAAACTTTGAGTCCTCTGGGTCTGCCCTCCTTCTCACACCCACGTCTAATCCAGAACTGGATCTGGACACTCTCACACACCTTCCCCCAGAGCTTCACCCCGTGGGCGCCGGATCCAGTCCAGACTTCTCCCTGGGCTCCCAGCCTCAACCCTTGGCCTTCAGTTCATTGTCCACCCAGTTGTCACTAAGTCAGATCGCGTCACTCCTCTGCTCCATCACAGACGCGTCTTGGAGCCCTGGGCTCCCACGGGCTTGCCTGGCTCCTCTTCCAGGCATCTCTCCTTCACCCCAGTGAAGCAGCTTCTACTCCAACCTCATTTTCTCTGTGAAACACTCCAAATGCTTCCTTTGAGTTTTAATTTTTTTCTCTACATAGCATTTTTCATCCTCTAAGATACTAGTTATTTTTCTCATTTTTAAAGTTTATTGTCCTTTTCCCACCATAATTTACTTACCATAAAGGCAGATTTTTTCTGTTTTATTTACCTCTATATAGCTGCAAGGAAGCACTTCATATATAATTGTTAAGAGCATAAATGACTATTCTTCTCCTATTTATCAGCAAGCCACTCTGCTGCCCTGCACCTGGTCCTGGTCCACGTTCTGCTCACCCTCATACCTGCTGGCAACACTCCCAGCCTCTGTCAAGCTTTGTCTGACTCTTCCCAGCAGACAGTACTCTCCCACTTCCTGTTTCCAGAGTCCTTCTGCTTCTCACCCTGAGTGACAGTTGTTGTACTTGCACCCTCACCTCTCTTCTACACTAAGCTCCTAAGAGCCCCACCACATCTGTGGGGTCTCACTCAGCACCAGCACTGTCTCTTGTAGCTGACAGGCCCAAATAATGCCTGCAGGAACAGGCTCAGAGAGATTAAGCGGTCTGTTAAAGCCCCGCGGCTGACGGTGAGAGCCAGGACAATCACGGCAAAGTCCCCACTCTGTGCAGCCATGCTGGCCACCTTTGGAGAGAGACCCTGGCACACTGTTCTCCCCACTGAGGCTGCCCAGCTGACGCACGTAGTGACGTGTGGGGCGTGCTGTGCTCTCGGTGCAAGGAGCCTCTGTATTCATCTTTGTGTCCTAGGTGTCTGTGGAGGCACTTGGGAACATTGGTGATTGAATTAGGAGGGTGGACTGCACGATTGTGTCACCAAAGGCACACCTGCTGGAGAGACTGAGAGAGAAGTGCAGCCTTTACTGTAGGGAGTGCAGCTATTGTTCACAAGACATAGTGTGATAATAGTTATTTGCAGCTAACACACTGTCAAAAGCCCAGAAAGAACAAAGTTAAAACTACTAAGTCAATAAAATAGTAAGAGTTTTTGGTGCACATAAGAACAATTCACAAACCGGGGGCTCTTAGACAAACAGTGGAAAAAAGCTCAGACAGCTTATAGTGAAAATATAGAGGTTGTTTATTCTTTATAATTATTTCTTATAGCATTAGAATTTTCCCAGTGATAGCAGATTGGTTAAATGTGGTTACCTCATGCCAAATTTGTGGAACAGCTTAAGTTTCATTTATGATTTTCAGAGGCATTTACAACAAGTGGCCTAAGTTAAGTTTCATTGTTTTGCAGAGGAAGCTAAACTAAGTTTCACTTATGTGGCTTAATTGGTTTTATCTGCTCAGGGAATTTTCAAGTCTGGTCTCCATTTCATGGTTAATTTTAATAACTCCCCCCTTTGGGTCATTCTCTCACCAAACTGAGAGTATGAACAACTAGTATAGTGTTACTCTCAGTTGCCTCTGTTGACTTGGATCAGACAGTCATGTAGCCACTGCTGTCAACAGCTGAGTTGTCAGTACAGAGGGTCATGTAGTCACAGTCATCAGCATTTGCAGAGCCATCACTGAATTATTCCAGCTGTCTAATCCCAGTGGATACTGTTTGACTTGTGATTGGCTGCCAAAAGGCATGTAAAGCCCTGGAGAGGATGCAAGGCACTGGAAAGGTTAATATGATGACCATATGGAGAATAATAGCCAAGGATTGAAAAATTCCTCAAAGTAGGGATTTCCAGGTGTCATGGTTTAACCAACTAAATAAATCAAATGGTTTGCAATCAGATTCAGGTTTTACTTTTCTAAGTCAATCTATAGTTTTCTGGATAATGGGTTTCAATTTTTTTCTGAGTTATTTACATAGGCACACATGATGTATTAGCACTTACGTATACTCATAATTATTCAGGACAGGATGAACATGATAATATTTTATTTGGGGAGGCAGTGTTGCAGGTGAACCTCTACCTAAATTAGGCCTCTAGATGGTGCAATGTGAACAATCAGGTGACTTAATAAGAGGCATTTGTATAAAAGAAAAGCAAAGGCTAATAGAGCAAATTATAAACTCAGTTTTTGAGTTCGGAGAGCATCTCAGCTGAGATAATTTCTAAATTTGAGTTTGAAGCATCTTCACATGGCAGAATGAGGCTGACAGTTTCAATCTGAAGGATTTTCCTGGTTTGCAGTTTGTCTTTGATGATATCATCGGGTGTTCCTGTAACCCTCTTGAGAGTGGACCATGCAGAAACAGGTATGAAGGTTGTCCATACAGGATCTGTCATGGAGGTTTTCCTGAAGTTTACAGGCAGATAACAAAACCTCAAAGACAATTAACAGGACTAGAATCTGATAATGAGTACGTTATAGTTTTCTACTGAAAGATAATTTTTTTCTATAGTCATCTATTTTTCTCAAAGATGATTACTGTGAAACTAATTTGTTTGTAGAATAAGTCTAGTCTTATTAAACTTGGCTTGATTACTTATATAAATGTAATAAGGACAATGAGTCTATGCATATTCTCAATTATGACATTCCAGTTAATGCTTTGGTAATATCCAAGGGGCTTTATTGGCTCTGTGAAGTCAATCTTAGATCTTTAAAATTGTCTGGTAATAAGGAATCTGCGATTTGACCTTTAAAAGTCTCTTTTAGGCTAAGAAGCCAAGCTAAGAATTTAAATTATGTCCAGTTACAAGGGAAACAGATTCTTACTGAATTTTGTAAATACCTATATTGTTATGAAAGATTAGAATATTTAATAAGAGCCTCTGGAGGGATTCTGGAAGGATCAGGTAGGGAAAAAAAGATAAATGTTTCAACCTTTGTTTGCCTTGAAGCCAGGTGTGGCTCCACAGTGGAATTTGGTCACCTCACCTGCCTCAGCCATGAATGGTGACAGTTCCAGGAAAGTCCTCCAGAATGGTGCATTTGCTCTCAGTAAAAAACATCTTCATGAAATACATGCCACTGGTCAAATGCCTTTGGTAGTAAAAGGAGCATCAGTGCTGTGAGACTGACAAACACCAGCTTTAGTCATTCACAAATGCATTGTGGGGGGAGTCAAACTGATAACCAGAGCTCACAATTTTTTTTAATGTTCATGTTTTGTTCTTCATCTCCAAATAAAAATCTAAAACCCCTACCAAAATCCCAATGGTGTTTTTTGCAGAAATAGAAAAATTAGTCCTAAAATTCAAATGGAATCTCAAGGGACCCAATAATAGCCAAAATAATCTTGAAAAAGAACAAAGCTGGAGGACTCACGCTTCCTGAATTCAAAACTTACTACAAAGCTGCAGTGATCAAAGCAGTGTAGTCCTGGCATAAAGACAGACTTATAGATGAATAAGATGGGCAGGGAGGGGAGAGAAGGGAAGGCAAGGGAAGAGAGAATAGAATCGAACAGAATAGAATAGTAGAGTGGCCAGAAATAAACCCTCACAAACAGAGTCATATGACTTTTTTCAACAAAGGTGTCAAGACCGTTCAGTGGGGAAAGGACAAATGGTTTCAACAAATGGTTTTGGGGAAAACTGGATAACCCCACATGGAAAAAAAATGAAGTTAGACATTAACTTACACCACATACAAAAATTAATTGAAAATGGATCAAAGACCTAAATGTTAGAGCTAAAAGTATAAAATTTTTAGAAGAATTCACAGGGGAAAAGCTTCATGATGTTGGAACAGATGTTTGGGGTACAAATATCTGTTCCAAGTTTCTGCTTTCAATTGTTTTGTGTCTATACCCAGAAGTGGAGTTTCTTTAGACCATTGTCTTAGCGTGCAGACTCACAATTTCTGGAGCACAGGGGACAAAGTTGATAAAATGAATACATAAAGGGGATATAGTACATATATATTTTTACTTCTTCTCTTTCCTCTCCCCCAATCCCACCTTCAAATAATCTTATATTTTATACACATTAAGAAGAAATATATCTACTATGCTGTGCGGTGACACGATGAGAACGCGGAGTGCTTCCTGAGCCGAACGTGTGCCTTTGTTCCTAGGCGAGGTGGCTTTGCATACGGCAGGCATGCCCCGGGTTACGTGGTGCCTGCCAAAGGCCAAGACGCTGGAGGACCCGCAGGCCAGGACCAGTGCAGCAGGGTCCCGCGCCAAACCCCAACCGGTACCCATGCTTCACCTGCCGCTACTAGACCCCAGCCACTTGGCGTGTGGGCGGCCCCATGTACTGTTGAATCTCTTAGCCAGAATTACCTGGAACTTGTGGAATCTTTTAAGAAATAAAGGCAAATCTCGCAATGTGAATTCACTTTTTTTTTAAATAAGTGTATTTTCTGCCTTTTTTTTTTTTTTTAATAAATTTATTTATTTTTATTTTTTTATTTTTGGCTGCATCGGGTCTTTGTTGCTGCACGGGCTTTCTCTAGTTGCGGTGAGCGGGGGCTACTCTTCATTGCGGTGTGTGGGCTTCTCATTGCGGTGGCTTCTCTTGTTGCAGAGCATGGGCTCGTTGTGGCACGCGGGCTTAGTAGTTGTGTTTCACGGGCTCTAGAGTACAGGCTCAGTAGTGGGGCACACGGGCTTAGTTGCTCCGCGGCATGTGGGATCTTCCCAGACCAGGGCTCGAACCCGTGTCCCCTGCATTGGCAGGCGGATTCTTAACCACTGTGCCACCAGGGAAGTCCCTTTTCTGCCATTTTTAAGACAAGTTTTCTGTTAATGAGGCATTCCATTTTCCATTAATAAAAGTTTATGGTTAACAAAAAAAAAAAAATTGAAATTTCTACTCTCAAACATTGAGTGAACCTCAGCAGACAGGTCCCTCTCTGCAGAAAGCAAGTTCAGTTTAGATTAAAAAAAAAAAATTCTTTATTGTGTTTACATAACATAAAGAAATTCTACTTATGACCTCAAAAATGTTCTTGCACAAGCATTGGGAAGATACCTTCAATGTCTTCTGCAGACATTTCTTCTTGGTTTTGGTGAAGATATATTTCTCCCTTTTGCCATTGGACCTCACATCTGCTCGTGGGTGTTGGGCTGACTAGCACGGTGTTTCGTCGCTAGGTGCAAGAAGAAAACAGTGTCTCATTTGGAAGGGTCTCACATGTGAGGTCTTTATGGACATTCGTGCTGCCACTCAGAAAGGGGCTTAAGATTTCATGATAGTCTGCAGACATATGCTGAGGAACACAGATACAGAAGGAGAGTCACTGTTGTTGCCATATTCACACAAATGCTGGAACTGTTCTCTGAGGTCCCTCTTCTTGTCCAAGGAAGCTGCAAAGCTAATCTTGCAAGGTGAAACACATGACAAAGCCAGCCAAACCTGGGATCAGCGTCTGAGGCCCTGTAGGTGGCGCCAAAGTCCAAGGAACTCTCACAAAACTCCAGCAGGCTCTATTTCCTCCAGTCTTTAAGGACCCTCTTCATATTGTTCTGGAAGTCCCAGAACCAGCCCTCTGATAACTGGACTGGAAACCTTTTCACTCTATTGATTTCAAAAGGACCTGGGCAGAGATGAGAAGAGTTCTATACTTATCTATTAAGTTCATCTGGTGTCCCTGTCATTTAAGGCCAGTGTTTCCTTATTGGTTTTCTGTCTGGATGATGTGTCCATTGATGTAAGTGGAGTGTTAGGGTTTCCTACTATTACGGTGTTACTGTCAATGTCTCCTTTATGTTTATTAATATTCTCTCTATATATTTAGGTGCTCCTATGTTGGATTCATATATATTTACAATTGTAATATATTCTTGTTGGATCAATCCCTTTATCATTGTGTAATGTCTTTCTTTGCTTCCTGATTTGGTTTTTATTTTAAAGTCTATTTTGTCTGATATGAGTATTGCTACCCTGGCTTTCCTTCAATTCCCATTTGCATGGAATATGTTTTTTCCATTCTCTCACTTCCAGTCTGTGTGTGTCTTTCAATCTGAAGTGGGTCTCTTGTGACAGCATATATACAGGTCTTGTTTTTGTATCCATTCAGCCACACTATGTCTTTTGATTGGAGCATTTAGTCCATTTACATTTAAAGTAATTATTGATAGGTACATGCCTGTTACCATTTTACTAATTGTTTGGGGGTTATTTTTGTAGTTCCTTTTTGTTCCTTTCTTCTTCTTTTGCTCTCTTCCCTGGTAATTTGATGACTATCTTAGGGCTATGTTGGTTTCCTTTCTTTTTTGTGTGTGTATCTATTATAGATTTTTGGTTTATGGTTACCATGGAGGGTGTATGTGTGTGTATATATATATATATATATATATTTTTAAGTCTCTTATCTCTTAAGTTTAAATGCATTTTAATGATGCTGCATTTTACTCCTTCCCACCATGTTTACTATTTTTCACTTCATATTTTACATCTTTTGTTTTTTGTATTCCTCAACTACTTATTGTGGATATAGATGATTTTACTACTTTTGTCTTTTAACCTTCCTACTATCTTTATACCTTTTCTGTATATTTGCCTTTATCAATGAGATTTTTCCTTTTGTAGTATTTTGTAGTATTTCTAGTTGTGGCTTTTTCTTTTCCACTTAAAGAAGTTTCTTTAACATTTCTTGTAGAGCTGTTTTGGTGGTGCTGAACTCTTTTGGCTTCTGCTTATCTGTAAAACTTTTCTTTCTCCTTCAAATCTGAATGAGAGCCTTGTTGGGTACAGTATTCTTGGTTGTAGGTTTTCCCCTTTCATCATTTTAAATATATTGTGCCACTCCCTTCTGGCCTGCAGAGTTTCTGCTGGAAAGTCAGCTGATAGCCTTATGGGAGTTCCTTTGTATGTTACTTGATGCCTTTCCCTAGTTGCTTTTAATATTCTCTTTAATTTTTCCCATTTTAATGACAATGTGTCTTTGTGTGGTCCTCTTTGAGTGGATTCTATTTGGGACTCTCTACACTTCCTGGACCTAAATGTCCATTTCCTTCCCCAGATTAGGGAAGTTTTCAGCTATATGTCTACAAATATGTCCTCTGCCCCTTTCTCTCTCTCTATTCTTCTGGAATCCCTATAATGCAAATATTCGTGTGCTTGATGTTGTCCCAGAGGTCTCTTAAACTGTCTTCATTTCTTTTTGTTCTTTTTTCTTTTTTCTGTTCGGTGGCAGAGATTTCCACTGTTCTGTCTTCCATTTTGTATTCTTCATCTCTGTTTGGTTCTTCTTTATGTTTTCTAACTCTTTGTTAATAACTTTTAACTTTGTTCATCCATTCTTCCCCCAAGTTCTTTGAACATCCGTACAATAATTATCTTGAACTCTTTCTAAGGAGGATTGCTCCACTTCACTTAGTTCTTCTTTCTAGGGTTTTGTCTTGTTCCTTCATCTGAAACATGTTCCTCTGTCACCTGACTTTGACAATTTTTTATTCTTATTTCTATGTATTTGTTAAGTTGGTTATGTTTCCCAACCTTGTAGAAGTACCTTATGTAGGAGATGTTCTATGCATCCCAGCAGCACACTTCCCTCTGGTCAGCGGAACTATATGCTCTAGGGGTGCCCCCTATGTGGGCTGCGTGGGTCGCTCTGTTGTGTTGCACTCTATTGTGGGTGGTCTGGCTGGCCCCAGTTTGGTTGGTTGCCAGGCCTTGCTTTGTGCAAGGCTGTGAGGTCATAAGGAGGCCAGCTACAGAGCCCTGGGGCATCCTGGGGCTAGTGCTTGCCCACTGGTGAGGCAGAGCCAGGTTCTGGGGTGGGTGATTAGGGGCCCAGGGGTACCAATCTGGTGTTGGCCTGCTGTTGGGTGGGGTCAGTTCCTGACATGGCTGACTGCAGGGTCCAGGGTGTTCCAAAGCTGGTCTCAGCCTGCTGGTGGAAGGAGCTGGATCCTGGGCCAGATGGCTGAGGGGCCCAGGGGGTTCCGGGGCTGGTACTGGCCTGCTGGTGGGTAGGCTGGGTCCTGAAATGGCAAGCTGCAGGGTTGGAGTGGTCCTGGCGCTGGTGCCTGCTTGTTGCTGGGCAGGGCCAGGTCTTAGGGCTAGTGTCAGCTCACTGTTGGGTGGAGCCAAGTCCTGGGGTCTCTGGCTGCAGGGATTTGGGGGTTCCAGAGATGATGTGTCAGCCCGTTGGTGGCTGGGGCCAGGGTCTAAGGGTTCCTGGGGCTTGTGCCTACCTACTGGAGGGTGAAGCTGGTCATGAGGCCTGTGTCAGCCCACTGGTGGGCAGGGCCAGGTCCCAGGGCAGCTGCTGGCTCAGGGGGACTTAAGACAACTATCCTGCCGGGGGGTGTGGTTGTGTCCCTGCCCAGCTGGTTGCTTGGCCTGAGGAGTCCCAGTACTGGTGCCAACAAGCTGATGGGTGGGGTCAGGTCTGAGTGCTAACAAGCTGGAGGGAGGGTTCCAAGAGGATGCTTGCCAGCACCAGTGTCCCCGTGGTAGAGCAAGCTCCTGCTGCCAGTGTCTGTCTCCAGGGGGAGCTGCAGCTGCCTCCTGCCTCCGGAAGACTCTCCCAAATCAGTGGGTATGTCTGACCCAGGCTCCTTTCAAATTACTGCTTCTGTCCATGGTCTTGTGAGATTTTGTGTGCACCCTTTAAGAGTGGAGTCTCTATTTCCCACAACTCTCTGGGTCTCCTAAATGTAAGCTTTGCTGGCCTTCAAAGCAAAATGTCTGGAGGCTCATCTGCCTAGGGTAGGACCCCCAGGCTGGGGAGACTGATGTGGGGCTTGGACCCCTTACTCCTTGGGGAGAACCTCTGCAGTTGTAATTATTCTCCCATTTGTGGGTCGCCCATTTGGGAGGATGGGTCTTGACTACAACGTGACTCTGCCCATTGTACCCTTCTTGTCCTGTTTCCTTCCTTATATTTTTAGTTGCAGAACATATTTTCTGCTAGTCTTCTGATTTTTCTTATCAATAGTTTCTCTGTACCTAGTTGCAATTTTGGTGTGCCCATGGGAGAATGTGAGCTCAGGGTCTTCCTACTCTGCAATCTTGTCCACTCTCCTCTCCGTGTGATCTTTCCTGAATTCCAAGAGTGAGTGGCCAAGCTCTGATCTGGCCTTACAGTGCAGGCACAATGGAAGATTTCAGCCCCCCAAAACCGTAGATGATGATGTTGCTAAGATTTCTGTATCTGCATAAGCAGGTCTCCCCTCTCCTAATTCCTCTCACATCTTCCTCACTTCCTTGAGTCTTGGCTCTTAGTGTCCTAGTGTCCTCAAGGTCTAGATTTCTACTAACAGGCTGCTCAAGGCAAATTACAGTTTCTCCAACACACTACTCAAAATCATTCCAGCCGCCACTATGTGGAGGCCACCCCCACTTTTCAGGTTATGGGAGAACCTCTGTCCCCGTACTCAAATCTGCATTAATTATCTGTTGCTGAATTACTAATCACCCAAACTTGGTGGCTTAAAACAACACCCATGTATTATCTCAGTTTCTGGGTCTTGGGGTCCAGATGTAGTTGTTATTTCAGTTTATCTTACCACTTCTCATATCACTCACCCAGGTTCTTTGCCTATTGCCAGAAACGCCAGTTCCTTGCCACATGTGCCAGTTGTGTAAAAGAGAGTATTTAAATAAGTGCCTTCCATCATGAACCACCTCATGTTCGTACAATGACATTTGGGGCTGCAAAAGAAGCTCCTTGACGTGCCTGTAGTTTAGATGGGACAGCACACATCTATATGTTTTTTTGTGGGAGTATAAATGGGTTACATCTTTTGGAATGACAATTTATAACAAAAACATTTTACTTTTTCATTCCCATTGATCCAATAATTTCACCTCTATGAACTAGTCCTGGTTCACCAGAAACATTGGAATCAACTACACACCTGATTGCCGGGAATAGTTAATGGTTAATAAACCTGGAGCCTCTGCACCATAAAATAATACCAAATCATTTAAAGGTCATCCACAGGATTATTTTTAATTACAAAAGAGATACTTATGATATAATATGAAGTATAAAAGTCTTAGGCCACCTACTTAAAGCAGAATTCTTAAAGGGTAAGAAATATATTTCAAAGTGATCACTGTGGTTATTTCTGAGTAGTGCAATTAGGGTAAATTTCACTCTCTCATCTATGTGTTTCTATAATTTCTATACTTTTATGGAGTGGTATATGATATATGTGTGTGTATGTGTATATATGTGTGTATGTCTCTATGTATTATATAATAAAGAGATATTTTAAAAATACAAATGGAAGAACAGCTTATAAGTGATAGATTATATGATTACTAGTGGCAAAACTTAGTAAGTCTCATGGAAAAAATGAGGAGGTAAAACTGTGACATCTATGAAAATTTACCACAGAAACAACAGGATGATTTTATGCCCACTGGATATGGGATAGATGTTTATTTCAGGAAAAATTATGGCAAAGGTTTATACTGTGGTTACACAGATACATAAAAATGCTGACAATATATTAAGATAGTGGGATTATTAATGATTTTTTTCTCTATATCGCAAAGGGTACTATTAAAGCAATTTTGTGATTAAAATTGCTTAATTTTGATAAAGGTTTGTCCTATGTTTATTCTTTCAGCAAATTGCTATTGAGGAATATTAGAGGAACTGAAAGATCATTATGGCCAATAATTAGGAGGGAACATGGGAACTGAGAAAAGGAGGAGGAAAAAGAAGATTGTTATTTGTGTTAAGAAATGCTCTGGGACTCTGGAAGGCAATTTAGAGGATTTGAGGAAGGGAAGTGATGTGATGAAATTTGTGTTTTAAGTTCACTCAAGCAGCAGTACATAGAAGAAATGGAGTGGATGAAAGCAAGTCATGCCAGGGACGCCAGATGGGAGACTTTGCAGTTTTCTAAGCAAGGCTGATGGTGGCTTGGGATAAGGTGGAGGAAGAGGATGGCAAGAAGTAGATGAATGTGAGGGGTATTGAGAAAGGTGAATTGATAAGACATGGTGATTGTAAACAACTCTACACAAATATGTGGTGCAAAAATAATTTTTTGAAAAGAAAAATTGTACTTGGAGACATTAATTTGTGCCTCTAGTGGAAACGGTGGTGCTAATGGAAGGCACTTACCTTGATCCTGGGTCTTGATGAGATGGTTGTGGGTGTCTTTTTTTTTTTAATTAAATAATTAATTAATTAATGTATTTTGGCTGCATTGGGTCTTCGTTGCTGCACGCGGGCTTCCTCTAGTTGCGGCTAGTGGTGGCTACTCTTCGTTGCAGTGCGCGGGCTTCTCACTGCAGTGGCTTCTCTTGGTGCAGAGCACGGGCTCTAGGCGCATGGGCTTCAGTAGTTGTGGCACTCAGGCTCAGCAGTCGTGGCGTACAGGCTTAGTTGCTCCACGGCATGTGGGATCTTCCCAGACCAGGGCTCGAGCCTGTGTCCCCTGCATTGGCAGACAGATTCTTAACCACTGCACCACCAGGGAAGTCCAGTTGTGGGTGTCTAAATAAGTTCCTTCCCATATGAGTACAAGGAAGAGAAATGTTATCCATCCTTTTCTTTTCCTGGACTTTGGAGACAAATGTTTCAAAACTATGGACCTGACTAATTTGTTGTATATTCCAAGGCTGTTTGAAAGGAAAACCAGGGAAAGAATCTGATGTCATGAGGGCCTGCTATGAACTAGGACCTCCATTTATGTAGACAGCAAACGTCCATCGAATGCCCTCACATTGAAGTTACGTCATTTAATCCTTACAGCAGCTTTGTGGAATAACCTATACTACCTCTATTTTACATATGGAGAATGACACTCAAAGAGGTTGAGCAACTTATCTAATAATAATAACAACAACACAACAATAGTTGCAGTCATAAGAACCAGCACTTCTAAAGCAATACATGAGATATATACTATTATTATCTACGTTGACAATTGAAACCAAGGCATACTTTTGCCTCTTGCTGAGGTCGCAGAGTCAATAGATACCAGAGCTGAGAGACAGATCTGCTTGACTCCAGAGTTCATGTTATTAGCCTTTACAGTGGTGGTTCTCAAAGAAAATCCCTGGACAAGCAGCACCAACATCCCAGGGAAACTTGCAAATTGTTGGGCCACACCGGATCTCTTGAATCAGGGACTGTATTTTAACAACCCCCCTAGTGATTCTGATGCCACCACCTACTATACTGTACTATAGCATCTCAATAAATAGCATATAGCAAAAGTCAGAATTTTACCCTGATCTGTCCAGCTCCAAAGTCTATGTTTGTTTTTCCACTTTGATCAATGAGAAATTGCTAAAATTCAAATCCTTTTAAGGCAATTTCACAGCCCATGAGAGACAACTTAAAGAAAGAGAAAAAAAGAAAACAATAGCATTTTACTTACATGTCATGGTTTGAGACAGTTTATCAGTTTGGAGACTCACATAGTTAGTCTTACAAATTGTGGTTTCTGTTTCATTTCTCATTATTCTGCATTTTAAAAAGATTGAGAAGTAGTGTGAGGAAGGGATCAGATGGGGATAGATGAGCGGCAAGGAGACTTGAGACTGTCAAGTAACACGCATCACCTAAAGGGCAAGGTGGGACCACAGGGCGTGACCAGGTGACAGATGAGGAATAATGCAGAGGAACTAGAGTGGGATGTGGAAACCAAATAATTTTGGAGAGAGGAATAGAGCACCATAAGAGAGAGGGAGAATTTGGCAGTGACACCAGCCTGCTAGCTTGGATGAATGGGCAGGAAAAAAAAGCTTGAAAAAGCATAAATAAGTTCAAAGTGGAACTGTGGCCTGTTCCTGTGGACATCCAGTTGCTGCTCAGAGGACATTCACTCATCCATCTTCCAACAAATATTTCTTGAGCACTCTCATGTGCCAGGCTCTCTTCTAGGTACTGGGATAGATTAGTGCTTTGTCTCCTGTAAAACCCCCAAATCCCTGCCCAGGTATAGCTTACACTTGAATGAGAGGAGATAAAAATAAACAATAAACATGACAAGTGAATTATCTGGTGTGTTAGAAGGTGATGAATGTTATAAGGAAAAAAATTAGTGTAAGGTAAGGGAATTGGGTATGGTAGGGAATGGCCTGGGTGGCAAATTTAAATGGGGCACTAAGGGTGGGCCTCACTGAGAGAAGGAGACCACTCTGAGCACAGACTTGGTAGAAGTTAGGAGCATTCCAGACAGTGCTGGCAGGCAAAGTACAGGATACCCAGTCACATTAGAACTTCAAGTGAGCAATGAGTAATTTTTTCATGTAAGTATGTCCCTTGCAGTATTTAGACATAGTTATATCAACATTATTTGTTTATCTGAAATGAAAACTTAACTGGGCATCTTGTATTTTTGTTTGCTAAATCAGGCAATCTGACACCAGGCAGAGAAAATAGTCCATGCAAAGGCCATAAGAAAGGAGTGTGCCAAGGAAAAGCAAAGGCCAGGGTGGCTGACTTCATGCAGGTGGGGATGGGGTGGGGATGTGGTGGGCATGTGGGCTCCTGAGGCCTGGCAGGGACACTGTGGGGTTGTGGCTTCAACAGGAATAAGATGGGCAGCTGCTGCAGGTCTGAGGGCAGAGGGGTCTTAAACTGCCCTACTTGTTAACAGGATCACTCTGGTTGCTGAGTGAGACTAGACTGTAGGGGAGAAAGGGAGGAAGCAGGATGACCTCTGGGTGACCTCTGGAAAAGGGACTGTATGTGCAGAAAGGTGGGTGGTCAAGATTCCTTAGCTTTTCTGTACTTCCAAAGAATATTTTAAATTTAAGAATAAAGAAAAGGAAGACACTGGGGTTGTTTGTGATTTCATGGGCAATTGTCTGGTCTGTCTCAAATTAGATGGTAAGCTCCTTTAGACAGAGACCAAAATCTCCTCTCCGGGAGTCTGCAAACACTTTTTATAAAGAGCTAGGTAGTAAATCTTTTTTAGGCTTGACAGACCAAGAGGCAAAAATCGAAGATATTAAGTATATACTTACATGACAAGAAAGAAGACAAATTTCCACAAGATTTTATTGACAAAATTTGAAATATAACTGAGCATGATGTTTTGTGATATAGGAACACTAGTGAAAAGAATGAAAGTATTTGGGGGATAACATTTTGCTTAGTTGGGGTTCAGAGTTACCGTTTCCTATCATCAAAATTGATTGCAAGTGTTCATCTGTTACTGCTGACCTGTAATGAGATTTTACATATTTTACCTCTGAAAATGTTTTTTCACACAGGTAAGTACTGACAAGTACCGATCCCTAAAGATATGGTATTGAGAGTATTTATCACTTGGAAGGGCTTTATAGAATTCTGCTAGATTCTCCTCTTGATATTTTAGCCTGTCCTCTTGATATTTTAGCATGACACTGCAGATTAATCACTTGCAATCGAAAGTTAAGCCCCTCTATTTGCACAGGTAAATGGCCCTTGAAATAAAGACATTTCCTTTGCACTTTCACTGAAGTCCAAAAAAACATTGTTAGAACTGTAGTTTCAGCTCAGAACATATGCCCACACAAATTTGTATGGGTTTTAATTTTTGACAGCACAGGAGGTATATAAAGCAACTTGGCTTTACTTGTGATTTAAACATTAGCTGTTGTCTAATTGACTTTACTACAGTATAAGTTTCACACATAAGCTCTATTTTGCCCTATAGTTTTAGGTTGATTTCATAAGAAGCATTATCAAATCGATAGCCAAAGCTAATTTCTTTTTTTTAAATTATTATTAATTAATTAATTTATTTATGGCTGTGTTGGGTCTTCGTTTCTGTGCGAGGGCTTTCTCTAGTTGCGGCGAGCGGGGGCCACTCTTCATTGAGGTGCGCGGGCCTCTCACTATCGCGGCCTCTCTTGTTGTGGAGCACAGGCTCCAGACGCGCAGGCTCAGTAGTTGTGGCTCACGGGCTTAGTTGCTCCGCGGCATGTGGGATCTTCCCAGACCAGGGCTCGAACCCGTGTCCCCTGCATTGGCAGGCAGATTCTCAACCACTGTGCCACCAGGGAAGCCCCCCCAAAGCTAATTTCTTAATTCAACCAATGTTTTATAATAGTGATTGAGGGTGATTCTTCTTATTCAGAAAAAATTCAATTTCAGTCCTGAGCTCAAAAAAAATCTCAATAACACTTTACAACTGCTAACCTATTGAATTGTTCTGTGGTTGAGCAAGTTAGGATATTCAGTTTCTACTGGTTAATAACACATGATAGATTCCAATATTTTCTGCGAAGTACCTGCTGTTGAATAATAAAATGAACAACCATTTGCTTTAAAGGGTTTACATTTTCAGAAGCTTTATAAATTTGTCCAACTAAGCCTTTTTCTGCTCCACAAGTGTTTTTACCATCATCAACTGTAAAACATCTTAACAGTTTCCATCAGGTTGTACTTAATTTTTGTTTTCTGAACCTCTTTGAAAATGTCCCTGCTCCACACACACTCTATAGTGACAGCCAAATTCTTCAGGCACTTCAAACTCAGTATTGGTTTCTCAAATAAACAGCACCAGGCTTATCAAGCAACACCATTAGTCTTATCAAGGGCCAAAGAATACCACTGGAAAACATTTGCCTTTTTTTAATTGGCTGTTATTGTTGCTCCCAATGTCCTCAACTCTTCAAGAAACTGTTAGAGCTGAAAGATCAATAGTCTTAAATAAGTTTATTTTCAGCTACTGCAATAAATCAGTTTAATTAACTCACCATCAGTAAATGACTTTTCTTGTCCAACACTTGGAAACGTACTTTAGTTGCAGCCTCATTTTTATTTTTGTGAAGAAATTCTGCTATGATGAACTATTTCATTTAAAAATTTCCAATTTTTCTGGTCATTGTCTTCCTGGCAGTTGGGAATGTTGTGGTGAGTGCTTAGTCTGGTAAGGTCAACACTTATTTTATTAAACTTTTTAGCCCAGCTGCTGTTGCGTAATAAACACAATGTTTTGCCATTTAATTGGATAACAAAATAATCCACGCTTCAATGCGCCTTAAAAATAAAACATGAAGTCCACTTTTCTTTGTTTTGACATGATGGACAAGTATCAATAATAAAAGTAAATATAATGTCACAGTACATGGCACTGGGACAGATGTCTAGTTATAACCGAGTTGATGTAATTTTGAGTGCACCAGGCAGCTGTTCAAAGTGAAGAGAGTGCTCCCTCCCATCTCTGTCTCAGTTACCCAACTCTGCGCGGTCAGTCGTGCCGAAGCAGCCAGAGACAGCACGTAAATGATGGAGTATGGCTGCTTGGAGCAGCCTGCGTGTGCAGTAAGGAAGGCTCCCCTTCCTCCTCTGTGCCAACCACCCACACCCACTCCAGCATTTACTTGTTGACTTTTTTATTATGGCCATCTGACTGTGAAGTGATACCTCATTGTAGTTTTGATTTGCATTTCTCTAATAATTCGCAATGTTGAGCATCTTTTCACATGCCTGTTGGCCATCTGTATGTCTTCTTTGGAGAAATGTTTATTCAGGTCTTCTGCCCAATTTTGGATTGGGTTGTTTGTTTTTTAAATATTGAATTGTATGGACTGTTTTTATATTTTGGAGATTAAGCCCTTGTCAGTCACATCATTTGCAAATATTTTCTCCCAGTCCATAGGTTGTCTTTTTGTTTTGTTTATGGTTTCCTTTGCTGTGCAGAAGCTTATAAGTTTGATTAGGTCCCATTTGTTTATGTTTGCTTTTATTTCTTTTGCCTTGAAAGACTGACCTAAGAAAACATTGCTATGATTTATGTCAGAGAATGTTTTGCCTATGTTCTCTTCTAGGAGTTTATGGTGTCATGTCTTATATTTGTCTTTAAGTCATTTTGAGTTTATTTTTGTGTATGGTGTGAGGGAGTGTTCTAACTTCATTGATTTACCTGAGACTGTCCAGCTTTCCCAACACCACTTGATGAAGAGACTGTCTTTTCTCCATTGTATTTTCTTGCCTCCTTTGTTGAAGATCAGCCATTATTTCTTGGAGTCCTTTTTCAGCCTCACTCTCTTTGCCCTCTCTTTCTACAAGTCCAACAACATGAATGTTAGATATTTGGTCATAGTCTCACAGGTCCCTGAGGCCCTGTTCATTTTTTTTTTTTTCACTCTATTTTCTATTGGCCAGATTGGGGAATTTCTACTGTTCTATCTTCAAGCTCACTGATTCTTTCCTCTATCATCTCTAGTCCAATATTAAGCCCATCTATTGCGTCTTTTATTTTGGTTATTGTATTTTTCAATTCTAAAATGTTCCTTTGGTTCTTCTTTATAACTGATTTTCCATTTTTTAAATTTATGTCAATCATGTTTATAACTGCTCCTTGAAATACTTTTATGATGACTCCTTTTATATCCTTGTCAGATAATTCTAAAATCTATGTCATCTTGGTGTTGCCATTTGTTTTCTTTTCTCTTTCAGGTTGAGATTTTCATAGTTTTTGGAATGACTAGTGACTTTTCATTGAAATCTGGACATTGTGGGTATTATGTTATAAGACTCTGAGACTTTTTACATCTTGTGATTTAGTTGGCCTCCTGACAGCACTCCAGTGGTGCCACCTCCTTACTGCCAGATCGGGGGGGTAGGGGTGGGGGTGAAGTCTATGTTCCCACTGACCTCCTGCCAATGTCAAGACACAAATTAAATTAACGCTCACCATTTTTTCTTTAATTTCTGAAAATTGATCCAGTGGATAGAAGGAAAATATATAATTTTCAAGAGTAATAGGCTAGTTGTACTGGAGTTATTCCAAGCTTTAACAGTAAATTTATCAGAAGTCTTTACAAGCTTTGTGAAAGTGTCAGAGCACTAACTGTGCTGCCAGGAACCACAGTGGGACCGCTGTAGCCAGGCAGGGCACACTGTGGCCTCAGGATGTGTCAGAATCATCTTTCTGAAGCAAAAGACCTTTTCTGAAACAAGAGGAAAGAGGAATGAGAATTGGCTTATTTTAATTCTTTCAAGAGACACTGAAAGTTAGGACTTCAATATGACAGAAAGTTGTTAAAATATAAGGACATAAACTTGAACCTAGATGCAAGTGTATGATCCAACTACCTAAAACAGATAAAAACTTGGTAATGTGAACCAAAATAGAAAAAATGCATAACAGTGTTAGCAGTGCTGGTCTTTGTAGGAAGGCATATCTGTCCTTTGACTATTCTCCTCCAACTGTGCTGTGAGGTACACGGATATTTTTATAATGAGAAAGATATGATAATTTGTACATTTAAAATCCACAACACAGTGTGTAGCTTGGTGTAAAGAAATGCTCAGACCTCACAAGAAGTGAGAGAGAAGAGGTGAAGAGGCCTGATCTGAAGTATACTGGTCCCAGTGGTAAGACACAGGCCTGTGAGATTTGTATTCCACTCCTCCACACCATTGCACTATTTTTAAAGAAAAGCCTTTTATTTTTTAATTAAAATAATATATGTTCATTTTTTAAATGACACAATAGAAGTGTGTAAAGTGAATAGTGAAAATTCCCTTCTCCCTCACACAATCACTTATCCCCCCAGTGAACCACTTTTTCCACCCATGGAATAGTGTAAAATAGACACTTTCAGATCTTTCAGTAGGAAAGCCATTTTTATCAAATCAAAATTTAAATCGGCCACCCAACATCTAAAAGATAAATTGGGGAGCTCTAGTGACCCCTCCACCCCCACTTGATGGTGTCAGAAAGACCTTGGGGAACACAGTGCTCACTCATCCAATTAGTATGAATTAATTATTGTGGCTTGAACACACATTCTATAGCAGGCTCCGTGACACGTGGAAGGGATATACAGAGAACGCTGTGGAGAGTGCCTTCTAGATGGAAAGACACATAAACCAACAAACAGCTACATACATACATTTCAGCTCGTGAGAGCACTCAGGGGAAAAATAAACCTGGTTGAAGGAGACAGGGTGAGATGGGCTGGGCAGTGGCAGCAAGGTGGAAGCATGCTCTGGGAGGGCCTCTCTAACAACAATGTTTGAGCAAAGACTCAGAGGGTCGAGGCAGCAATTCCACAGACATCTGGGGAGAAGTGTCTCAGGTGGAAAGCACAGGTGCAAAAGCCCTGGTGGGAAAGTTCTCTGCATGTTTGAGGGACAGCAAAAGGACAGGCCTGGTGAAGGTGAATTCTGAGAGGAGGCACAGGCACATGATGGTGGGCATTGAAGGCTACTGGAGGGCTTTGGCCTCTACTGCTAGACAGTTGGGACCCACAGGAGAGATTTGAGTTGAAGAGAAATATAATGTTTTTCGTATTCTGAAATGAATCATCTGGCCACTGTGTGGGGATCAGTCTACGGGGTGGAGTCGGGGTGAGAGCAGGAGCCTGAGGAGGGCTGGCACATTACCCAGGTGATGGAAGGTGCTGCTGCCTTACTCAGGCCAAGGGAGCGGTGGAGGAGGCTCTGGAAAGGGGGTAGATTCTGCACAGATTCTCAAGGTGGAATCCATAGTATGTGCCACCAGATTGGATGTGGGGTAACGAGAAAGAGAAGAGTCCGGGATGACTCCAAGGTTTGGGTGTTTCCAAAGTGCTGGTTGGTGAGAAGAGCTGGTTGGTGCACAGTTCACAGTAGCAGGGCCCAGCACTGAAGCCAACCACCCCCCAACACACACACACATACATCACCCTTTCACATATCTGTCACCAACTCACTCACCCTCTGATTAATACAAAATGCTTAACAGAAAAGAGGCTTGCCACAACTACGTCAACAAGTTAGTGAACAGTAAGTCATTGTTTTGTCATTTTTACTTTAAATGTGGTGCCATTGACCCTGTTACTTTTTGCACTCAGTTGATGCATTATCCTTTATTCCTAATCGAGAGAACTAAGTTTTAACTGCACAGTTTTCTCCAGCTTTCATTAGATTACTGAAAAAGAATAGAACTCTGGCTCAATGTCTACCTCACTGAGATAAATTTTCTCTGAAAATGGGAAAAAACACTCTAAATAACAGAATACCCAACTTGAAGTGGCTAAAATAGTAAGTGCACATGCTATTTCTCATAACAAGAAACAGGCAGTTCCAGGAGGGTTAATCAGTAGCTTGACCATGTTACCAAACCAAATTTGAGTCTGCTTGCCTGTGTGCAATAAAGCCAATCTACTGACATGAGTTGTGGTGAAAGAAAGGACAGCATTTATTGCAAGATGCTCAACATGGGGCCAAGCAAGGAGAATGGGCAGCTTACCCTCAAAAGACCCGAACTCCTTGAAGGCTTTCAGGGAAGAGTTTTTAAAGGCAAGGTAAGGGAGGGCGTCAAGGGGTGTGTGATCAGCTTGTGGGTTTCTTCTGATTTGTTGGTGGTGAGGTAACAGGGAGGTATTTCAGGAGTTAACATCATCAACTTTCTGATTCCAACCCATCTGGGGTCTACGTGCTTGTGGTGAGCATACAGTTAACTTCTTCCACCTGATGGGGGTTTTAGTATCTGTAAAACAACTCAAGGATATGACTCAGAATATTATCCATAGCCCTTGAGGAGGAACTACATGTCCTTGACTTTGTTTAATGGGTAAACTATTATTATTTTGTCTTGCTTGATTTTTTCCCTTTGTTTCTGCATTTTCTAACTTCTCTGATTATATTTTCTCTTTGGAGTTTGGGGAAGGCCTAGGAAGCTAAAGCTTCTCTACAAATCAAAGGTGGAGAAGGTCTTACTTCTTTCCTCAGGAAGACCCCACAGTGTCCTGCTCGGTTTCAACCACAGTTTGGCTGGTTGGCTGGTCTGTGATTTTCTCACAGCCACAGAAGTTCAAGCAGTCTTGCACAAAGAATTTCTGTTTCTTCTGATGCATCTTTTGTTGTAGAAAGAACCTTTCCTAGGGGTCCCCCCTCCAGTTAACTTCTCATCCTGTCTCAGTGGCCAGTTCTTAAACCAATCATTTTCCAGGGGAGTGGAAATGTGTGTCTCTGTGGCTGGGGAAGGACCAGGGCCAGGGCCATTGGTACCTCAGCAAATCTGGGTTGTTGTCAAGGAAGTAGGAGGAGGCAACTATCACAATTTGTTGCTGTGATAGCTCCCAGGTTTTTCTCATCACTCCTTGTGTAGTTTCTTCTCACACTGACCCTGGGCCTGGCCATGTGACTTGCTTTGTTCAATGGAGCATTCACAGTCATGTAGGAAGAGAAATGACAAGAGCTTGTGCACTGGGGAAGGTCCCTTCTTGCCACTCTTGGGAAGCTTGCAACTACCGCCATGTGAGTAAGCCTGAGCTGGCCTGCTGGAAATCTGGGACCCACTCATTCTCAGTTAGCCAGGACCAAATTTCAGACAAGTGCCTGAGGCCATCCTAGACCAACCAGACACCATCTTTCTAGCTGATTAAGTCCACATGAGTAGACCAGCAACGAACTGTCTAGCTAAGCCCAGCCCAGCCCCAAATGTTGACCCCCAGAATCATGACCTAATAAATGATTGTTTTCAGCCACTAATCTCTGGAATTGTTTGTTACACAGGTGTAGCTGATTAATACAGTAGCCAGTCATGTATTGGATATATTTGATCTGAATTATTATTCACAGAAGAAGAAATTGTATATAGAAAAAATATATTTGCCTAAAGTTTGGAAAGTAATACCTATTAGGAATGTTAGTCAGAACTGCTAGCCTTGACTTTCCAAGATGGCAGAGGAATAGGAGGACATGGAGTTCATCTCTCCTTACAAATGCATAAAGAATACATCTACAAATGGAGCAATTCTCTCGGACCATCTGCTGAACACTGGCAGAGGACCTCGGACATCTAAAAGGACAAACGGGATCCCCATGTAGCCAGGTAGGATGAAAGAAAGAAGGGAAAAGGAAGAGGAGAGGAGGCAGGATGGGACCTGAATCCCTGGAAGGGAGCTGAGAGTGAGGAGAGGTTCCCGCATCTGGGGAGGCCTCCTCACTGGTGGATAGAACTGCTGGGACAGAAGGGGAGTTTTGGGGGCTCAGAGGAGAGCCCAGTGACCAGTCTGTGGCAGGCAGGACAGAGTGAGACCTAGACAGATAGTCCTTACCACAGCCCTGTTCACCCCAGCCTGAGAAGGTGTCCACCAGTGCACATGGGGGCTGGGGGCTGGAATGTGGGGTGTGAAAAGCAGATCTGGGGAGGGGACTGCTGTTGGCTGTGAGAAGATAGCCTGAGGGTACAGGAGTGACACGTTCCGCAACCAGGAATGCTTGTGGAGGAAGCCCAGACTATCACAGAAGTGAAACACCACTGTTGTGTGTTGCACAGGGGGTGGGGCCACCATTGCAGCCTCTCTGCCCATGCGCCAATCCCCACCTCTACAGGCACTAGGGAGGGCTCCCACCAGAGCCAGCTTGCGTGCCCCTGCCATCACCTCCTCCACCTCCCCCCACCTCTGACCTGAGCAACCTGTTTGCCCTGATTGCCACCTGATGGGCTTGCATGTTCCAGTTGCTACCCAGCACCCTCCCATCTGGCAGCCTGCTTGCCCTGATCACCATCTTGGCTCCTTCCTGCCTGACAGGTTCCTGTGCTCCTGAGCAGACTCCAGTGGGAGGAACATGCGCAGAGGTGGGGCTGAAAGCACAGCTGAGCCCCAGGCGCCATGTGACTGAGGAGGAAGAGCGGAAATCTCTCCTTGTGGCTGCAAAAACCACGGAGTTACACCTATGCTGACAGCTTCCTAAATTCAGCACCTGCAAAACATCAAAAGGACAAGTGGTCTTGAAGCTGGGACGGGTTTGGCTTTAGCAGCTGTGGACTTTGTGGGCATGTACACACAGTAGTTGGGCCAGGCCAGAGTCTGAGCTGCCTCCATAGCTCCCACAGCAGGTCCAGGTGCTTGCTGCTGCAGTCCTGGGATCTTACATCAGTGGATCTGCCAATGGCCTGGTGAAAACAATGCCTGAGAGTCATCAGGGCCAATTGCTGGCATACCCACAGTTAAGGTGGAACCGAGAGCAGTGCCAACACCTGTGTACTTTGTGAGCCTGCACAACAGGTGAAAGGGGATACAACAGCACATTCACAGGTGAAGAGCTCCAGCTGAGGAAAACTCAGTGGCTTCTCTCCCAGTGGGAGTGCTCCAATCCTGCCTACCTCACACCACAGATCAGAAACACAGCTAAGAAACAGATCTGGAGGCCTCTACTCCAACAACTAGGGAGCAGACCCCACCCCTGACAGGGCAGTGAAAACCACAGAGCAAAGGGGAGGCCCTGATCAATATGCAGGGCAGGCTCTGATCACCACAACACCAGTCAAACCCCCTAACAAGGCGATAATGGCACAAGTGTCTGGACCAACCTCACCCACCAGAGGGCAGACACCAGAAGCAAGGGGAACTAGGAACCTGCAGCCTGAGGAAAGGAGACCACAAACACAGTAAGTTAGAAAAAATGAGATGACAAAGAAATATGGTGCAGATGAAGGAACAAGATAAAAACCTACAAGAACAACTAAACGAAGAGAAGATAGGCAATCTATCTGAAAAAGAATTCAGAGTAATGATAGTAAAGATGATCCAAGATTTTGGAGAAAGAATACAAGCATGAATCAAGAAGATACAAAAAATGTTTAACAAAGAACTAAAAACAAACAAACAGAGATGAACAATACAATAACTGAAATGAAAAATACACTAGAAGGAATCAATAGCAGAATAACTAAGGCAGAAGAGTGGATAAATGACCTAGAAGACAGAATGGTGGAAATCTCTGCTGCAAAACAAAATAAAGAAAAAAGAATGAAAAGAAACGAGGACAGTCTCAGAAATGTCTGGAACAACATTAAACACACCAACATTCAAATTATAGGAGTCACAGAAGAAGAAGAAAAAGAGAAAGGGCCTGAGAAAATATTTGATGAGGTTATAGTCAAAAGCTTCCCTAACATGGGAAAGAAAATAGTCACCCAGGTCCAGGAAGTGCAGAAGGTCCCATACAGGATAAACCCAAGGAGGAACAGCCAAGACACATAGTGCTCCAACTAACAAAAATTAAATACAAAGAAAAAATATTAAAAGCAAGAAGGGAAAAGCAACAAATAACATACAAGGGAATGCCCATAAGGTAATCAGCTGATTTTTCAGCAGAAATTCTACAGGCCAGAAGGGAGTGACAGGACACATATAAATTGATGAAAGGGAGAAACCTACAACCAAGAATACCCTGCCAGCAAGGCTCTCATTCAGATTTGATGGAGAAGTCAAAAGCTTTAGAGACAAGCAAAAGCTAAGAGAATTCAGCACCACCAAACCAGCTTTACAACAAATGCTAAAGGAAATTCTCCAGGCAGAAAACACAAGAGAAGAGAAAAAAAGAGGAAGGGAAGAAAAAAGACCTACAAAAAGAAACCCCAAACAATTAAGAAAATGGCAATAGGAACCTACATATGGATAATTACCTTAAATGTAAATGGATTAAAAGCTCCAACCAAAAGACACAGACTGGCTGAATGGATACAAAAACAAGACCAGTATATGTGCTCTCTACAAGAGACCCATGTCAGACCTAAGGACACATACAGGATGAAAGTAAGGAGATGGAAAAAGGTATTCCAAGCAAAGGGAAATCAAAAGAAAGCTGGAGTAGCAATACTCTTATCAGACAAAATAGACTTTAAAATAAAGACTGTTACAAGAGACAAGGAAGGACACTACATAATTGTCAAAGGATCAATCCAAGAAGATGTAACAATTATAAAGATATATGCACCCAACATAGAAGCACCTCAATATATAAGGCAAATGCTAACAGCCATAAAAGGGGAAATTGACAGTCACACAATAATAGTGGAGGACTTTAATGTCCCAATTACACCAATGGGAAAATTAATAAGGATAAAAAGCCTTAAATGACACATTAGGCCAGATAGACATAATTAATATCTATAGAACATTCCATCTGAAAGCAGCAGAATACACTTTCTTCCCAAGTGCACACAGAACATTCTCCAGAATAGATCACATCTTGGGTCACAAATCAAGCCTCAGTAAATTTAAGAAAACTGAAATCATATCAAGCATCTTTTCTGACCACAATGCTATGAGGTTAGAAATCAATTACAGGGAGAAAAAAACTGTAAAAAACACAAACACATGGAGGCTAAACAATATGTTACTAAATAACCTCATTGAAGAAATCAAAGAGGAAATCAAACAATACCTAGATACAAATGATGATGAAAACACCATGACCCAAAACCTATGCGAAGCAGCAAAAGCAGTTCTAAGAAGGAAGTTTATAGCAATACAATCTTACCTCAAGAAACAAGAAAAATCTCAAAGAAACAACGTAACCTTACAGCTAAAGCAACTAGAGGATGAAGAACAAAAAACCCCAACTTTAGTAGAAGGAAAGAAATCATAAAGATCAGAGCAGCAATAAATGAAATAGAGACAAAGAAAACAATAGCAAAGATTAATAAAACTAAAAGCTGGTTCTTTGAGAAGATAAACAAAATTGATAATCCTTTAGCCAGACTCATCAAGAAAAAAAGAGAGAGGACTCAAATCAATAAAATTAGAAATGAAAGAGGAGAAATTACAATGGACACCACAGAAATACAAAGGATCATAAGAGACTACTATAAGCAACTATATGCCAATAAAATGGACAACCTAGAAGAAATGGACAAATTCTTAGAAAGGTACAACCTTCCAAAACTGAACCAGGAAGAAATAGAAAATATGAACAGACCAATCACAAGTATTGAAATTTAAACTGTGATTAAAAAAAAAAAAATCTTCCAACAAACCAAAGTCCAGGACCAGATGGCTTCCCAGGCAAATTCTATCAAATATTTACAGAAGAGTTAACACCTACCCTTCTGAAACTCCTCCAAAAAAATTGTAGAGG
This sequence comes from Eschrichtius robustus, assembly GCF_028021215.1. Classification (NCBI taxonomy): domain Eukaryota; kingdom Metazoa; phylum Chordata; class Mammalia; order Artiodactyla; family Eschrichtiidae; genus Eschrichtius; species Eschrichtius robustus. Next base: position 139,769,318 of record NC_090828.1, on the reverse strand, counting down.
AAGGAACACTCCCAAGCCCATTCTATGAGGCCACGATCACCCTGACACCAAAACCAGACAAAGATATCACAAAAAAAGAAAATTAGAGGCCAATATCACTGATGAATGTAGACACAAAAATCCTCAACAAAATACTAGCAAAACTGAATCCAACAACACATTAAAAGTATCATACACCATGATCAAGTGAGATTTATCCCAGGAATGCAAGGATTCTTCAATATATGCAAATCAATCAATGTGATTCACCACCTCAACAAATTGAAGAATAAAAACCATATGATCATCTCAATAGATGCAGAAAAAGCTTTTGACAAAATTCAACACCCATTTACAATAAAAATTCTCCAGAGAGTGGGCATAGAGGGAACCTACCTCAACATATTAAAGGACATATACAACAAACCTACTGCTACCATCATACTCAATGGTGAAAAGCTGAAAGCATTTCCTCTAAGATCAGGAACAAGACAAGGATGTCCACTCTCACCACTATTATTTAACATAGTTTTGGAAGTCCTAGCCATGGCAATCATAGACAAAAAAGAAGTAAAAGAATCCAGACTGGAAAAGAAAGAGTAAAACTGTCACTATTTGCAGATGACACGATGCTATACATAGAAAATCCTGAAGATGCTACCAGAAAACTACTAGAGCTCATCAGTGAATTCAGTAAAGTTGCAGGATACAAAATTAATACAAGAATCTGTCACATTTCTATACACTAACAATGAAAGATAGGAAAGAGAAATTAAGGAAACAATCCCATTTACCATCTCATCAAAAGGAATAAAATGTCTAGGAATAAACCTACCTAAGGAGGCAAAACACGTGTACTCAGAAAACTGTAAGACACTGATGAAAGAAATTGAAGATGACACAAACAGAAGGAAAGATATACCATGTTCTTGGATTGGAAGAATCGATATTGTTAAAATGACCATACTACCCAAGACAATTGACAGATCAAATGCAATCCCTGTCAAATTACCAATGTCATTTTTCACGAACTAGAACAAAAAAAAATTAAATTTGTATGGAAACACAAAAAACCCGAAGAGTCAAAGCAATCTTGAGAAAGAGAAACAGTGCTGGAGGAATCAGGCTCCCAGACTTCAAACTATACTACAAAGTTACAGTAATCAAAACAGTATGGCACTAGTGAAAAACAAGAAATATTAATCAGTGAAACAAGAAAGACAGCTCAGCAATAAACCCATGCACCTTTGGTCAATAAATCTAGGACAAAGGAGGCAAGAATACACAATGGGGAAAACACGGTCTCATCAGTAAGTGATGCTGGGAAAACCGGACAGCTCCATGTAAAAGAATGAAATTTGAACATTTTCTCACACCATATATACAAATAAACTCAAAATCGATTAAAGACCTAAGTGTATAAATGGACACCATACAACTCCTAGAAGAAAACATACACTCTTTGACATAATTTTTAGTAATAAATTTTTGGATCTGTCTTCTCAGGCAAGGGAAACAAAAGCCAAAACAAACAAGCGGCACCTAATTCAACCTAAAAGCTTTTGCACAACTAAGGAAACCCTAAAAAATACCAAAAGCCAACCTACGGAATGGGAGAAGATATCTGCAAATGATATGTCTGATAAGGGGTTAATATCCAAAATATATAAACAGCTCATACATCTCAATATCAAAAACCCAACAATCCAATTAAGAAATGGGCAGAAGGCCTGAATAGACAGTTTCCCTAAGAAGACATACAGATGGCTACAGGTACATGAAAAGATGCTCAATATCACTAATCACCAGGGAAATGCAAATCAAAACCACAGTAAGATATCACCTCACACCTTTCAGAACGTCTACCATGAAAAAGTCTACAAGTAGCAAATATTGGCGAGGATGTGGAGAAAAGGGAACCTTAGTTCACTGGTGGTGGGAATGTAAATTGGTGCAACCACTATGGAAAACTGTATGGAGGTTCCTTAAAAAACAAAAAAAATACAGTTACCATATGATCCTGCAATCCCACTCCTGGGCATAATTTTCTCTCCTGGAGAAAATTCCAATTTGAAAAGATACATGCATCCCAATGTTCATAGCAGCACTATTTACAATAGCCAAGACATCAAAGCAACCTAAATGTCCATTGATAGATGAATGTATAAAGAGGATGTGGCATATGTATGCAATGGAATATTACTCAGCCACAAAAAGAGAATGAAATAATGGCATTTGCATCAACATGGATGGACGTAGAGATTATCATACTAAATAAGTCAGACAGGGAAAGACAAATATCATATGGTATCACTTATATTTGGAATCTAAAAAAATATGATACCAATGAACTTATTTCAAAACAGAAATAGGCTCACAGAGATAGAAAACAAAATTATGGGTACCAAAGGGGATAGTGGGGATAAGGGGGATAGATAAATTAAGAGTTTGAGATTAACATACACACACTACTATATATAAAATAGGTAAACAACAAGTATAGCACAGGGAACTATTCTCAATATCTTGTAATATCCTATAATGGAAAAGAATCTGAAAAAAAGAATATATATATCTATATATACATATATAGATATAAGTCACTTTGCTTTGCACTTGAAACTAACACAACATATAAAAGGAAGATAATGGAAGAATGGATTAAAATTTTTAAAACATGATCTACCTATAAAAGACTCACAAAGATACAAAGACAAAATAAGTTGAAATTTAAAGGATGCAAAAAAATATTTCACTCAAATAGCAACCAAAGAGAACAGAAGTAGCTATATTATCCGACAAAATAAACTTTAAGGAAAAAATGTGCAAGAGACAAAAAAGGATATTATATATTGATAAAAGTTCAAATTCATGAAGAAGATATAACAATTCATAAACATATACATACACAACTAACAGCAAGTTCCATGAAGTGAAATTGACAGAACTGAAGGGAGAAATAGACAGTTCTACAATAATAGTTGGAGAATGTGATATCCTATTTTCACTAATGGATAGGACAACCAGGCAGATGATCAGTAAGTAAATAGAAGACTTGAACGACTACAAACTAATCAGACCTAAAAGACATATACAGAACACTCTACTCAACAGCAACAGAATACACATTCTTCTCAAGTATACATGGGCCATTCTCCAATGTAGGCCATACTTAGTACACAAAAAAAGCCTTACTATGCTTTAAAGATTGAAATCATACAAAGTGGGCTTCCCTGATGGCACAGTGTTTAAGAAACCGCCTGCCAATGCAGGAGACATGGGTTTGAGCCCTGGTCTGGGACGATCCCACATGCCGCAGAGCAACTAAGCCCGTGAGCCACAACTACTGAGCCCACGTGCGCACCTAGAGCTGGTGCTCTGCAACAAGAGAAGCCACCACAATGAGAAGGAGCCCGCACACCACAATGAAGAGTAGCCCCCAATTGCCACAACTAGAGAAAGCCCGCATGCAGCAATGAAGACCCAACGCAGCCCAAAATAAATAAATTTATTAAAAAAAAAAGAAATCAAATAAAGTATCTTTCCAAACACAATGGAATGAAACTAAACTGTACTAATAAAAGGAAAACCTAGAAACTCACAAATATGTGGGAAGTAAACAATACACTCAATCAACTGATGGATGAAAGGAGAAGTCACAAAGGAATTTTGAAAATATCTTGAGACAAATGAAAATAGAAACATGTCATACCAAAACATATGGGATGCATCAAAAGCAGTGCTAAGAGGTAAATTTATAGGTGTGAATGTTTACTTTGAAAAAGAAGAAAAATATCAATCCTTCTCAAACTCTCCCAAAATATTTAAGAGGAGGAAGATGTCCTAATTCATAATTTGGAGCAACTGTTACCCTGATATCAAGGCCAGAAAAAGACACTAAAAGAAGAGAAAAACTACAGACCAAGGTCCCTTATGAATATTAATGCAAAATCCTCAATAAAATACTAGCAAACTGAATTCAACAGCTAACATCCTGTTTAATATAATAAAAGAATACTACACCATAACCAAGTGGGAGTTATTCCTGTAGTGAAAGGATATTTCAGTGTAAAAAAAAAAAAAAACAAAATCAATCAATGTAGTATACCATATTAACAGAATGAAGGGAAAAACCACATGACCATCTCAATTGATGCAGAAAAGCATCTGACAAAATTCAACACACATTCATGATTAAAAAAAAAACCCTCACCAAACTAGGAATAGAAAGAAACTACCTCAACACCTAAAGGCCAAACATGAAAAACCCACAGCTAACGTCATACACAATGGTGAAAGGACAAAAGATTTTCTCCTAAGATCAGGAACAAGTCAATGATTCCCACTTTTATCACTTTTATCCAACATAGTACTAGAAATTCTAGCCAGAGCAATTAGGCAAGAAAGAGAAATTAAAGGTATCCAATTGAGAAGACAAGAGTAAAACTATTTTTATTTGTAGATTATGTGATCTTATAATGTAGAAAATCCAAAAGACTCAACAACAACAACAAAAAACAGTTATAGCTAGTTAAAGAATTCAACAAATTTGCAGGATACAAAATCAACTTACAAAATTATTTTATTTCCATATACTAGCAGTGAACAATCCAAAAAGAAAATTAAGAAAGCCATCCCATTTACAACAGCATCAAAAAGAGATAAATTTTTAAATTTATTTATTTATTTGTTTATTTATTTTTGGCTGTGTTGGGTCTTCATTTCTGTGCGAGGGCTTTCTCTAGTTGTGGGAAGTGGGGACCACTCTTCATCGCGGTGCGTGGGCCTCTCACTGTCGCAGCCTTTCTTGTTGTGGAGCTCAGGCTCCAGACGCGCAGGCTCAGTAATTGTGGCTCACGGGCCCAGTTGCTCCGCGGCATGTGGGATCTTCCCAGACCAGGGCTTGAACCTGTGTCCTCTGCATTAGCAGGCAGAGTCTCAACCACTGCACCACCAGGGAAGCCCCAAAAGAGATAAATTTATCCAAGGAAGTTTAAGTCTTGTCAACTGAGAACTATAAAACATTGCTGAAAGAAATTTTAAAAGACTTAAGTAAATGGAAAGATATTCCATGTTTATGGATTGAAAGACTAAATATTGTTAAGATGACAATGCTACCCAAAGTAATATTCAGATTCAAAGCAATCCATATCAAAATTCTAACGGTGTTTCTTGTAGAAATAGTAAAACCCATCCTAAAATTCAAGGGAATCAAATAGCCAAAACAATCTTAAAAAAAAAATAAGGACAAAATTGGAAGACTCACACTTTCCAATTTCAACTCTTAATATTAAGCTAGAGTAATCAAAACATGTGGTACTGGCATAGGATAGACAGACCAGAAGCATAAAACTGAAACCCCAGAAATATACCCTCTAATCTATGGTCAGTTGATTTTCAACAAGGGTGCCAAAACCATTCAAGGAGAATAGTCTCTTCAACAAATGGTACTAGGAAAACTGGCTATCCATATGCAAAAGAATGAAGTTGGGACCTTACCTTACACCATATACAAATATTAACCCAGTGAACCAAAGATACACAGTTAAGAGCTAAAACTATAAAACCCATAGGGGTAAATCTTCATGACCTTGGATTTGACAATGGTTTCTTAAGTATGACACCAAAAGAATAGGCAATGAAAGAAAAAAAAATTAGATAAATTAGACTTCAAAATTTAAAACTTTTGTTCATCAAAGGACATTAACAAGAAAGTGAAAAGATATTCTATAGGATGGGAGAAAATATTTGCAAATCATATATCTTATAAGGGGCTCATAGCCAGAATATAGAAAGAACTCCGACAAGTCAACAACAAAAAGAATAGCAACCCAATTTAAAAATAGGGAAAACTTCGGTAGACATCTCTCTGAAGAATGTATACAAATGCCAATAAGCACTTGAAAAGATGGTCAACATCACTAGCTATTAGAGAAATGCAAATCAAAACCATAATGATTGATCACTTCACATCCATTAGGATGGCTATTATCAAAACAGAAAATAACAAATGTTGGTAAAGATGTGGAGAAATCAGAACATTGTTGATGGGTATGTAAAATGGTGCAGTTACTGTGGAAAATAATTTGGTAGTTCCTCAAAAAGTTAAACATAGAATTACTATATGACCCAACAGTTCTACTCCTAGGTATATACTCAAAAGAATAAAAAACGAGGACTCAACAGGTATTTATACACCAATGTTCACTGCAGCATTATTCCCAGTAGTCAAAAGGTGGAACCAAACCAAGTGTCCATCGACAGAAGAATGGATAGGAAATTCCCCGGCAATCCAGTGGTCAGGACTCAGTGCTTTCACTGCCAGGGCACTGGGTTCGGTTCGCGGTCAGGGAACTAAGATCCCACAAGCTGCGGGGCACAGCCAAAACAACAACAACAACAAAAATCCCCAGAAGAATGGATAAATAAAATGTGGTATACCTGTGCATGTATACATACATACATACATACATATATATATGTATGTATATATGTATATGTGTGTGTGTATGTATGTGTGTGTATATATATATATATATATATATATATACACACACATACATACACACACAATGAAATACTATTCATCCATCAAAAGGAATAAAGTTCTGATACAGGCTACAACATGGATGAACCTGAATAAATTATGCTAAGTGAAGTGAGCCAGAAGGAAAAGGACAAATAATGAATGATTCCACTCATATGAAATATCTAGAATTGGCATTATTCATAGAGACAGAAAGTAGGTTAGAGGTTGCCTGTGGCCAGGTATGCAGGCAATGGGGGTTTATTGCTACATGGGTACAATTTCTTTTGGGGTAATGAAAATGTTTTGAATTAGGGGTGATGGTCACACAACATTATGAATGTAATACACTTATATATGGTAAAATGGCAAATTTTGCTATGGACTGAATTATGCTATGGTCCCCTGAAAATTTGTATATTGAAGCTGTAACCCCCAATGTGATGGTATCCTGGAAATGGTGTTGGGAAAATTAATAGTCTTGTTCAGGCTTCAGAGACAACAAAGGGCTTTGACTAAACAAAGACCCTGAAAGAAGCTCCATACCGAACTGCTGGACTATGTGCTGAAACGGTGAAAGTAGGTCTTGAGAACCAACAGATAAAAAAGGGAGTAAGTCACGAAGCTTCCTGGACCTTGCGAATCTGGCCAGTTCCCAGGGATCAGCGAACATTCTGAAACTTACGACTAAAGTATCAAAGCATTTATGATAATAGCCAGAGCTGCATATTTGCATGTAAGCTGATGACTACCGGCTTGCGGCTTGGCGTGAAAAGCAGGACTCCTTTGAGCGGCACTCTGAAGTCTCACCTGTTGGATGGATGCACCGACCGGGACCTTCCCAACTGGGGCTCCAGATTGCTGTTCCAGGGACTTCCCAGCATTGTTTGGATCTGAATGTAGGTGTTTCCTCAGTTGGTGATGGATGCGCTTTTATCTCTCTCTATATATATTGCTTGTCCTGCCAACGTGGTGATGCAAATTCTCCCAGGTTGGTGATGTTGCTTGTTTTTCCCAATTTGGTAATGTATGTACATTTATTTCTCTCTCTATATATATATTACTGGTCCTTACACTGTAACTTACTACTAATATAATAAATTTCCTTATTTCTTGCTTAGTGATGTGTGGAGTGGTTATTTTGCCGGAGAATCCTCTGAACCTGAAGTTGAAAGCACGTCTTTCAGCAAAACAAATGGGGCCTTTGGGAGGTTCAGATCAAGTAATGATGGTGGGACCCTCAAGGTGGGAAGAGACCAGAGAGCTTAGTTCCCGCCCTCCCTTTGTGCCATGTGAGGACACAGTGAGAAGGCAACTGTCTGCAAGCCAGGAAGAGAGCTCTCACCAGGAACCGATTCTGTTAGCACCTTGATCTTGGATTTCCCAGCCTCCAGAACTATGAGGAATACATGTCTGATGTTTAAGCCTTCCAGCCTAAGCCTATGGGGTTTTGTTATAGCAGCCTGAGCTAAGACTTTCGTGTTTATATATATTTTACCACAATTAAAAAAGAAAAAAAAAAAAACTCAACTGTATTCCTAAATACAAGCAGCAAAGAGAAAAGTTAAATAACAAAAACATACCATTTACAATGAAATAAAAATATAAAAATCACCTAGGATTAACCTAAAACTATGACACATTGGCAGGTGGCAGGGACCCCTGCACTCAGTGGTCTTCAGACACTGCACATGCACTCTGCAGGCTGCTTCTCTTAATATGTGTACAGTTCATGTTTTCCAAAAATCTGTCTTGAACCCTGTCTCACTTGCCTCAGTTTTTACATGGGGGGTAATAATGGACTTGGATGAAAAAGCTAATAGTCATTTCTGAGGAATGACAATATGAGTGATTTTTTTTTTTTTTTAACAAATTAGATTTTTTTTTTTTTAAAGATCAAATTTATAGAGAGAATGTTTCGCTTATCTCTTTTAAATTTTATTTATTTATTTATTTATGGCTGTGTTGGGTCTTCGTTTCTGTGCGAGGGCTTTCTCTAGTTGTGGCAAGCGGGGGCCACTCTTCATCGCAGTGCGCGGGCCTCTCACTATCGCGGCCTCTCTTGCTGCGGAGCACAGGCTCCAGACGCGCAGGCTCAGTAATTGTGGCTCACGGGCCCAGCTGCTCCAGGGCATGTGGGATCTTCCGGGACCAGGGCTCGAACCGGTGTCCCCTGCATTGGCAGGCGGATTCTTAACCACTGCGCCACCAGGGAAGCCCATGAGTGATTTTTATCTTCTCTTTCGTGTTTTTCTGTACTTCCCAAATTGACTAACATCAGAATACATTATTCATAATCAGAGAGAAATGACATTGGTTGTTAAATATGTTTAACATATTTACCTTTTCTCTGAACTTCCACTTGATCCCTATTCAGGTCTGCATGAATTCTGGGAAGAGAATCCAGGCTCCCCATCATCTGACCTGCATCAAATGTCTCCACCCACACCCTCTCTTCCTGCCCTTCCACCCTTGTCCCCGCTGTCATTCCCCTGAGTCCTCCTTCCCTCCAGCAGTCAGTGCCCTCCCCCTTCCCGTAACCACCTCAGTACATGATTTCTGCTCTCTAAATCCCTCCCTTACTGCAGGAGGGGGCAGTGTCTCTCCATCCACTCTCCTCCACTGTGTCCCATAGAAGCCCTCAGCCGGGTTCAGGTGGGCACACAGGAAGGATTTGGAGCAGTAGCTCGGCTCTGACTGCTGGTCACTGCTGTGAGGCACTGTGCAAGTCCTCAACTCTTGAAACCTCATTTTTCGCACCTACAAAATGTAGAAATTAGTATCGATGTCATAATGTTGCAGGAAAGAAAGTGGGGCGCGAGAGGATGGTCACGTGCCAGGTCTCAGGCAAGTCCCTGGGACGGCCACTGAGTGTGGGTTCTTGGCTTCACGCAGGAAAGAATTCAAAAGCGAGCCATAGTAAAGTGAAAGGTTTATTCAGGAAGAAACACGCTCCACAGACAGAGTGTGGGCCATCTCAGAAGGCGAGAGGCGCCAGGGTACAGGATTGTCAGCTTTTATAGGGCTGTGTAATTTCATAGGCTAATAAGTGGGAGGATTATTCCAACTATTTGGGAGAAGGGGCAGGGATTTCCAGGAATTGGGCCACCGTCCACTTTTTGGTCTTTTATGATCTGCCTGGGAACTTTCACGGCACCTGTGGATGTGTCGTTTAGGATGCTAATGTATTACAATGAGTGTATACTGAGACTCAAGGTCTAGTGGAAGTCAGTCATCCACCATCTTGGACCTAGTTGGTTCTAACCAGTTTATGTCATGTCCTCAACGGCTGTCCTTCTTTTAAAGGCTGTGCCCTGCCCCCTTCCTATCTCATTAAGGATGTGATGACAATAAAACAAAGCAATCTGTGTAACTAGTGAGTATAGTATACCTAGTCTACATTAAACACTCAATAATTCTAAAGCAACTTGAATCAAGCACAGATTTTAGATCAGATGAACCCAGGTTCAAGGCCCTGCACAGCTGCTTGTTAGTCATCTGTCCCCAGGGTGGTTTCTTAGCTTCTTAAATCTCCATTTCCTCACTGAAAAGCGGGTATGATAGGGCACTGAGTGTCGTGTGGTGCCGTGCACCAGGCACTGTGCTGAGCGTTCCCATTCTAGGGAGCACACAGCCAAGGAGGACGTGGACACGTCACAGGCTTGGCTGCACGCTAGAAACACCTGGGCAGGTTTAAAAATCCTGACGCTAGCTAGCTCTGCCCTGCCCTGTGAATTCTGAGCAGCCGGCCTGAGGTGTGGCCCAAGCACGTTTTAAGAGCTTCCCGGACACCCCAAGAAGTACACATCAATGACCTGCTCTCAGAGAATTCTCTCACACTTAATTTGTTGTTGAACATTTTCCTCAGTGACTGTTTGATGTACTGAAGACATAGAGGTGGGGTGGTCTCCAGTCTTGAGACAGGGTATCCCAATTCCCACACACTTTATGTCAGCTCAAAAGGAGTCTGATGGGTGGGCCGGCTCCAGTCTTATCTGTTTACAACTGATAACAAGAAAGAGGGCCTTCCCCGGACAGGGTGGGGGGATGGGGGAGGGGGGGGTGGTCTGCCTGCCCACCACAGGGCCTCCAGCTGCTCCCAGGCAACCCCTTCCAGCAGGGTCTTATTAACTAAGCAAACCTGGGCTCCTCCTAGTGAAATGCAAAACTCTTTGTAAGACCTTTAAGTAAATGAGAGCAAGTGTCAGAGTGTTTTATCACCCCTAAGCCTTCAGCCCATTCCCTCCTCAGAGCCAACTTCAGATCTTAAGCAAACAGCCAGAGATGGGACATTCATCCTATTTCTAGCCTCAATCCAGAGCTGACTTCAGATCTTAAGCAAACAGCCGGAGATGGGACATTCATTCTATTTCTAGCCTCAATCCTGTCTTGCTGGCAAGACATTTCCCTTCCTTTTTCTACAGTTTCCATTTATAAGATGCATATTTTCAAAACCTTATTTGATGTAGGAAATATCATGATGTCTGAAATTTGCCTTAAAAAACACCAAGAAAAGAAAAGTGTGGAGGAAAATAAATGCGTTAAGATTGGCAAAGGTTGATTGTTGAACCCAATTTTATTGAATCATCATCCTAGCTTTTGTGTATATTTGAAAATACAAAATTTAATAAAAGAAACTGTAGATTTTACAAACTACTTATAAAACTTTAAATATTGTCAGAAAGGTTTGGATTCAATATCAACTTATAAACTGAACAATTTTAAAACTTTTTATTCAAAGAAATATAATCCTTTAGCTTATCCATCGTTTCTAGTGTACAACCCATGTCGCTCATAAAGAACTTTCTATTGATTTAAAGTCATATATATACTTATTTTCATATGTAACTATATTATGGTTTTAGATTTAATAACCATTAAGTCTAAAAGTATATTTGTCATGACTCCTATTACAGATGTTTCATGAAGGTATGAGGCAACCTCCTCATGTCTCCTGAGTTTTGCCCACTCAGATCTGCAGGTCCTGGTCTTGGCAGCTCACAGACCCAGCTTTTGGGAGGCTTCATGTCAGCCAAGCTCACCAATTCCCTACTAGTTTATTTAACGGCATCTTTAATTAACCTCCCATTTAAAGGTTTAAAACATTAAATCAGTATCAAAGACTATTTCATCTTTGGAGGAAGCATGCTATTTTTAGAAAGCAGTTTTCATGCTAAAATCAAAGAACAATTTGTTCCAGAGTTGCAAGGTGTCCTCTGCAGTGTGATAAAAGGGCCCAGTCCTTATTTTGGCATTTAGAAAAACTGAAAATTAGCAAGACCCAGAAGAGGCCCCCAAACCACTCCCCTCTTGGATACAGAGCAGGCCCCTGGTCAGACACTAGCAGGTGGCGGTTTCCCCTGTGCTCAGCGGTCTTCAGACACCCGGCACCCTGCAGTCTTCTTATAATATCTGTGCATTTCACGTTTCTCACAGATCTAAATGCCAAAAGCTTTGGACTTAAACTCTAAGCCTCACCCAAACATGAGGGGTAATAATAGTGCCCCCCCCGAGGGGTGCTGTATTAAGTGGGTAATGAATATGATATATTCACCACTATGCTAGGCACAGAGAAAAGGCCCAGTTTGTGAAAATACTGATGCATCCTCAGAAAGGAGGTATGAAATGACTCCCTTTATATTCATGCTCCCCACTCAAGGCTTTTGGGACTCAAGCCTGCTGGTTCTGAGGCAGGAGATAGAGGGGCCCCAGGCTGAACAGCTGAAGTTTCTTCCCTGTGGACAGAAACTCCATAATAGCAGGAGTGAGAGAGGAGGCTGGACCCCACCCACATAAGAGATAAAAGACCACGTATTCCTCATTCTCGGTCAAGGAGACCTTCCCGACTACATGTGCGCAGAAAGGCTCCTTGGGTCAAAAAGGGAGGGGGTGCCGCCCCATAGTAAGTGATGCCAACATACCCACAGGCCTCTTCGTTGGAATCCACCTTGGCTAAGAGATGCGCACGCACACAGGGGAGGACCCTGAGATGTACCAAATACGGACTCAGAACGAGGCAAAGCAAGATGATTGGCCAAAGGAAACCCAGCAGAAATGCCCCATAAGAGTGATTCAAACTACCACGAGGGCGTGACTCTCCTCTGAGCCCGCCCGTGTGTCTATCCACACTTACCCTTTTTCCTCCTAATAAACACTTCACTTGTTCCACTACTTTCCGCCTCTATGTGGAAATTCATTTCTACACAGCTGACAGGCCAGGCCCTTGTCACTGGCCACTGGTGGTGGTGGTCTAGTGGCTAGGATTCAGCGCTCTCACTGCCGAGGGCTGACTTCAATCTCTGGCCGGAACCGAAACCCTGCTTTAAGCTGCTGCAGGCAGAGGCCACCCGAGATCAATTCTGTCCCACACAACAGGTCCCTTCTCTAGTTGGGCCCCTCACCATCTCCCAGTACAAGGAGTGTGCAATATAAAATCTCTATTTTCCTATGAAAACTTTTTTGTTCATGTTGAGGTTTTAATTTTTTGTTTTTTTCAGGGAGGGAAAGGCTTGTTGCTTTGGTCACCGATGCTTTACATTAGGGGTTGACCACTCCTGCTGCTATCAGTACAGTAAACACTGTTGGGGAGAGAATCCGGCTGTGTCTCCACCCCACCCTGCCCCCACCTCAGCGGGGTCTCATTGAGGGGATGATCCCTGAGGCTCAGTTTTGGGCCCTGCCTGTCACAGCCTGCCTTTGCCTAAGCGAGTTGCACAGTAGAACTCAGAGACCTCATTGCTGTGTCTCACTGCTGTTTCTCGTGGCCTGGGTAGAGAGTAGGAAATACCTGTGTCTTCTGTACTTATCCATCTTGGCTCCTGATGCAGTTCTTCCAGGACCTGCAGTAAAGACACCTTCAAATACAAAAACTGTTCAGACTCAACTTCCTTGGAGATCCTCAATGTGTCCATGAGAGAAGGAGACTTTTATACCAGACGTGTCAGTAGGAAAATGACCCGGAGCCACTCTGTTAGGTAAGAACGGAGATCATGTAGATCTTAGAGCCAAGAGGGGTGTTGAAGAGCCTGAATAAATTGCAATGCATGCACGATGTTGCCTCTCTTAAAGGGACACATACACTCTTGGTCCCAACATCTTCTAAGGGATGACAATATTAATCAAAATCTACAAGTTACAAAATGACTGCATAATATTTATTGTACATTAAAAATATACTTACACATTATATACTTATATATTTGTATAGGAATGCATTACATCTTATACATATGTAAATTTCTGCTCATACTTTTTTATATTTTAAACTTCGATAACTTTCTTTAAATATTCTAGGCTTCTGTTTATGATCAGCTTGGCGTCACAGATCATCCACGTGGGAAACAGTAAGAACCATTTTGTTTATAGTCTCTTAGTTTTTGTTGCATATTTGTTTCTCAATCATTATCAGTCTCATATTTTCAATTAACTTTTTAAGGCTATCAAAGAGAGAAATATAAAGGTAGTAGAGAAGGAATCAACAGTGCTACAGCTCAGAAGCTCCAGCAGAAGACACTCGACTGGACCTTGAATAATTTTAGGGAGGAGAACGACAGCGCGGAGGGCTGGAGGCCGCAGGGTTCATTGCCCTACTCGCGGACTTTCCGAGAGCGTAAGTCGCGATGCTGCTCACAAAGGTCATCTCGGTCAGTGAACTCTGAGTTTAGGATTAAAAAAAAAAAACCTAGGATAAAACATTTTACCATCTTCAAATAATGATACCTTATAAAGTAAAAAATATTTCCTAGTGAGGTGCTCTGTTACTCTGAAAAATGTTTTACTATTTTATTGGTAAAACGTTGCGTTCGCTTTTAAACGGGTATTTTTCTGCAGGTCCAGAGCACTGTGATTTAAATGTATTTAAAGCAACTATCCCAACCCAGGGTAATAGCGGACCTTTGCTAGTCTTATTGCAGACTCTCAGGCTCCAGACCCCTGGTCTCCAGGGGGTCCGCAGTGGAGGTGGGGGGTGGATGGACAGTGGTGGAATTAAAAAAAAATTTTTTTTTGGCGTCTTCACACCGGTGGGTGGTCCCCGCCCGCCCGAGAGGCCTGTCTTTAATCACCATCTTGGGAAGTCACAGCCTAACTTTAACATGTGAAAGGAAGAAAGAAAGAACACCCTACTTGTAGGGGGCAGGGTTTCTCGTCTGTCTTAGGGCTCCGGCTCCTTCCTGACCCGCCGGCACCCCAGGTAGTTCGTGTTTTAATCCTTAAGTTAACAAGCAGGGTTTACCTGAGCAAACACTCTTAGCAGGGAGCCAATTTTATTGCCTCCCGGCGGCGATCTTGCTCGGCCCTCCTCGGGCTTCTCAGATGCAGAGGGCCGCGCGCGGCGCTGACGCCCAGGCCTCCCCCACAGGTGCGCCCCCGCGGCCGCGCTGCTGCCGGAACGGCGGCACCTGCGTGCTGGGCAGCTTCTGCGTGTGCCCCGCTCACTTCACCGGCCGCTACTGCGAGCACGACCAGAGGCACAGGTAGGCGGAGGGTTGAGCAGGCTGCGGGCGGCGCGGGGCGGAGGGGGCGCAGCGTGCGGCGGGGCCGCGCGGGGCGGCGCGGGGCGGAGGGGCCGCAGCGGACGGCGGGGCCGCGCGGGGCGGGGCCGGGGGCGCGCGCGCCGGCCGCCCTGACGCCGGGCCTGCGCCTCCGCAGTGAATGCGGCGCGCTGGGGCACGGAGCCTGGACCTTCCGCGGCTGCCGCCTCTGCAGGTGTGTCTTTGCGGCCCTGCACTGCCTCCCGCTCCAGACGCCCGGCCGCTGTGGTAAGAAGACCCGCGTACTGTGCGTACAACCCACACACGCGTGCAGCTGCTCCTTCCTACCCAGCGATCCATAGCGAGCTCCCTGTGCCAGACGATCCAGGCATGGGCAGCCTGGGTCGATTCATGACTCGGGAAAGTCGTCGTGAATCACGCAGTGTATTATCATTACTGTCATTTAAAAATTTATTCCTAAGTGTCCCATATCCCGATTGCCGAGTGTATACGTGATGCCCAAACAGTGTCCTTAAGTGTCCTTTACAGAGAGCAGAATTCGGGGAGCGCGCAAGCTGGTAAGCAGAGCCGCGCCTGGCAGACAGGTATTTCTCTACACTAAGCCAACACCACCTTCTCACCTGTGAAATGCAGAGGGCACGCTGGAGCAGGACGGGAGCAGGCCTGCATGGCCAGGTGCTGCCCTTCAAGGCCAACCCGTCAGTGCTCCCAGGGAAGCAAGGCGCCTGGTAACCACAGCTCAGACCCGCCACATAAATAAAAGCCAGTGGGGTGTGGAGAACACGCAGGGTGAACACGCATTTATGAAGATTCTGAGCAGTTCCCAACTCAATGCAAATGTTTTGCTTGTAAAACTAAGTAAGGAACGTGAACTTCCTAGGTCAGAAAACAAACAAAATGCTCTGCTGCTAAGCCATCGTCTTGGGCAGGGACCAGGGACACAAGTAAAGAAGGCACAGCATTTCCATCGCCCTCTCCCCTTTTCAGTAAGCTCTGGCTGGGACAGCAGTGAGGGGCTCAGTTAATGCAGGCACAACCCTTCAGCCCTCTGTGTAGCCCTGGGTGTGCTCCATGTGAAGCCCTTAGGCCCACTCCCCTGTCCCTCCCTGCACTGCAGTCAACCCTGGGCAGATCCCACTATCTAAGGGCACGCGTAGTGGTAGCGCAAACCTTCATCCCCGCTTCACACCCCCTTGTCCACTGTCAGGACTGCAGTAGAGGGGCAGCACTCTTGGCGGTGGGGTTCCCTGGGTGGGGCCCCTAGTGGAGGAACACGGTTAATGAACGCTCAGCCTCCCTCCTCTGCAACCTGGATTAGCAGTCTAGTGACACTGTTAGTGAAGGTGCAGCCCTTCAAGCCCACGTCTGCTCCCCCTTCTCAGCCAGCTCTGCACGGTGCACGGTGCACACAGTGTCTGTTGGGGGGAGTGTGATTATAGTACAATATCCGTTCCCTCCCTCCCTCCCTCTCCTACTGGGCTCTCTGTTTGCTGGGCCTGTGCCCCTGATTCACTAGCTGCTCTTTCAGCGCCCCAGAGAACAGAGGACAAAATTATGGAATAAGCGTCAGAATTGCAGATGGTGCCTGTGTAGTCCTACAGGTGAAATCATTTCCCACTTGTCATTGGTGCTCCCAGCAGTGATGTGGGGAAAGGGCTAGCTGTGATCATTTCCAGTCTTCTAAGCAAGGCCAGCTTGGGTTCAGAAGCAACAGAGCAGGAGCTGGGTTCTAGGATGTCTGCTCACATCCTGGGAAACACCCAAGGCTGGGACCGCTGTCTGCCAAGGACAGTGACAGCGACTCTGAAAATGTGGCTTCTGCTCATCAAAGTTGAACAAAATAGTGCAGTCATCTTTCAGGGTAACTTGTCAGGCGCAGAAAGGGCAGTTACCTTTTGTACTCTTTGACCCATTGATTCTGCTTCAGGGCAGGTGACGGTGGTGGTGGCTGTGCTGACAGCGGTTATGATGACATGAGGATGACGATGATAATGAGAGCAGCTGCGCTGATAGATGTTATGATGACGTGAGAATGGCAGTCATCATGATGGTAACTGTCTTTATTAGCTCTCAGTATATTTCAGGGACTTTATACACTTAATCCCATTCAAGTCTCATAACAAGCCTATGAAATAGGTATTATCCCTTTTATATTTGAGGAAACTGAAGCTTAGAGTGGTTAACTCCTATAGTTAGTCTTGTTTTTTTTTTTTCCTTAAGAGATAGTCACAGAGGTTAGTTGTTAATTTAGAAACAATATATGGTATTTTATAATAACATTTAAATTATTTTAAAATATAAATTAACATACCATGGCATATTGATATAAACATTGACATAATGATAATTAATATGTGATTAATATTACTCTGTGAATAAAATTGCTACCGTTCACAGAGTACATAAGCACATCCCTAAACTACATCAAACACTGTTTAAAAAAATTGAGATATAATTGCCATATAACGTTATATTAGTTTCAGGTATACAACACAGTGATTTGATATTTGTATACATTGAGAACTGATAATCACAGCAAATCTAGTTAACCTCCATCACCACACATAGTAATAATTTTTTTTCTTGTGATGAGAACTTTTAAGGTCTACTCTCTTAGTAACTTTCAAATATGCAATACAGTGTTATTAACTATAGTCACCATGTCGTACATTACATCCCCATGACTTATTTATTTTATAACTGAAGGTTTGTACCTTTTGACCCCCTTCACCCATTTGCTCCCCCCCACACCTTTGGCAATCACTAATCTGAGTTTGGTTTCTTTGTTTTCTTTTCTTTCTTTCTTTCTTTTTTTTTTTTTATATTCTACAAAAAAGTGAAATCAGAGGTATTTGTCTTTTTTGTCTGACTTATTTTGCTTAGCATAATGCCTTCAAGGTCCATCTATGTTGTTGCAAATGGTAAGATTTCCTTTTTTTAATGGCTGAATAATATTCTGCTTTATATACATGTATGTAAAGAGCTCACATTTTCTTTATCTATTCATTCATCAATGGACACTACGGTGCTTCCATGTCTTTTGTTCCATAGCTATTGTAAATAATGTGCAATGAACACAGAGATGCAGATATCTTCTAAAGTTAGTGTTTTCATTTCCTTTTCACAGATACCCAGAAATGGAATTGCTGGATCATATGGTAGTTCTATTTTTAATTTTTTGAGGAACTTCCGTACTGTTTTCCATAGTGGCTGCACAAATTTACATTCCCACCAAAAGTGCACAAGAGTTCGGGGTCTGATTCTTAATGACTTTACCATTCCAGACTCTTCCTATAATTATCAGTATAAATTAAGGACGATATTGTTTTGGAGTGTTTTTTTTTTTTTTACACTAAAATTTTATTATGGATATAACCAGAACTTTTATTGGCAAAATCACATTTTTTATTGAATTTTTCTCTGAGCCACTGAGTAGATTTGCCCTAAATATATCTTTTTTTTTAATTGAATGAAAGATTCTTTAAATTCTGTAGTGCTTTACAATTTTCAGAAGTTTCACACACATGATTTCATATAATCCCATAATAACCCTTTTATTTTCCCTACGCCTATATTGCCCCTCCCCCCTTTCTTCTCCTCTCTGGTAATCACTAGTTTGTTCTCTATATCTGTGAGTCTGCTTCTTTTTTGTTTTATTCAATAGTTTGTTGTGTTTTTTAGATTCTGCATATAAATGATACCATACAGTATTTGTCTTTCTCTATCTGACATTTCACTAGGCATAATACCCTCCAAGTCCATTCATGTTGCTGAAATGGCCAAATTTCATTCTTTTTATGGCTGAGTAGTATTCCTGTGTGTGTGTGTGTGTGTGTGTGTGTGTGTATCACATCTTCTTTATCCATTCATCTGTTGGTGGACACTTAGGTTGCTTCCATGCTTTGGCAATTGTAAATAATGCTGCTATGAACATTGGAGTGCATGTATCGTTTTTTGAGTTAGTGTTTTTGTTTTTTTTCGGATGTACACCCAGGAGTGGAATTGCTGGGTCATATGGTAATTCTAGTTTTAGTTTTTTGAAAAATCTCCATACTGTTTTCAACATTGGCTACACCAATTTATATTCCCACCAACAGTGTACGAAGGTTCCCTTTCCTCCACATTCTCAACATTTGTTCTTTGTGTTCTTTTTGATGATACCCATTCTGATAGTTGTGAGATGATATATCATTGTGGTTTGGATTTGCGTTTCCCTGATGATTAGCGATGTTGACCAATTTTTCTTGTGCCTGTTGGCCATCTGCATTTCCTCTTTGGAAAAATGTCTACTCAGTTCTTCTGCCCATTTTTTTAAAGCTGTTTTTTTGTTTTGTTTTGTTTTTTATGTTGAGTTGTATGAGCTGTTTATATATGTTGGATATTAACCCCTTATAGCTCATATCATTTGCAAATATTTTCTCCCATTCAGTAGTTGCTTTTTTGTCAGTGGTTTTCTTTCCTGTGCAAAAGCTTTTAAGTTTAATTAGGTCCCATTTGTTTATTTTTGCTTTTACTTCCTTTGCTTTAGGAGACAAATCCAAAAGAATACTGCTGTGATTTATGTCAAAGAGTGTTCTGCCTGTGTTTTCCTCTAGGAGTTTAATTGTATCCATGCTTACAATGTAGGTCTTTAATCCATTTTGAGTTTATTTTTGTGTTTGGTGTTAGGGAGTGTTCTAATTTCATTCTTTTACATGTAGCTGTCCACTTTTCCTAGCACCACTTATGGAAGAGACTGTCTTTTCTCCAATGTATAATCTTGTCTCCTTTGTCATAGATTAATTGACCATAAATGTGTTGGTTTATTTCTGGGCTTTTTAAGAATATTTTTGATAGTGTTATTTAGAATATTGAAAATTTGACCATGTTGTAAATCCAACAGCAGAATAATAGGTAAGTAAATGTTTTAACTCCTTTAATGGAAGATTATGATGACTTTGAAGAGTATATGGAAGATAGAATGGAAAACTGTATTTACAATATATTTCTAATGTGAAAGGATACATATGGATGGGGGATCACACATAGATAACAACATGCTACAAAATTGTGGTCCTCTGGCTCCTCCAGGGACCCAAAGGCCAAAGGATTTCCAAGGGCTCTCCCTGCTCTGATACTCTATGGGTCCAAGTTTGACGGGCTTTCTTAGTCCCATTATAATATCTTTTCAAGGGCAGGATAACCTGCCCTGTGAGGGTGCAGGGCAGGATAAAATTTATGCAACATATTCTTGTTTGTTGGTGTGAGCTATTTTGTAATTTTTTTCTGTTCCATGACCTAAAATAATGCTTTCTGCATAATAATTCTAAATAAATATTGAATGGATGACCTTTGACCTTTTAGTTCCAAATATAGTGCCAAAGAAGAAACACCATATAAGCTATGACCTACTATTATATTACATTAAAACAATCAATTTTCAGTGCTCTGAATACAATATGCTTAAGACAGGTAACTATCCTTCTACCATTTTCTTCATTTACATTTGTTAATTTTGCATTTAAAGAGGCAATGTGACATATAAAAAAAGCATGGGAAATCCCCCAAATACTTGTTCAAACCCTCCAAAACACTTGTTGTAATGTTCATGATCTTTATGAAAGGTTAAATAACTGTGCTTCAGTCTCCACAGCAGCAATATTTACCCCATTGGTTTGTTAAGATGAAAAGGCCCTATACCTCTTTCATATTATACATAAAGTAAAATATTGTTACTTTATTATCATCGCCATCAACCGTATTCACATCAATACAATGAGGTTAGAAAAAATGACTTAATAATCTAGCACTTATATGCAAATTTACTGAAATGTGGTTTTTAGGTTGTGAACAATACCCACTATACCATTAATTGATGAGCACTGTTAATTAGAGTTAAAAAAAAAAAATCAAGAAGAATGACAACCTTGGAGCTAGCAGTCCTTGAATCAGCCCAAGATCTCATTTTACCAAGAGGGTGATTCTTCCTACACATAGCCCAAAGAATTAAGTATTTCTTTAGTATCAAGAACCATTATGTTCTAAAATTTAGAGTCTAAATAATGACACAGTGAAGTAGCAAATTCGAATGTCTTCAGAGATAAACAGGTCATGTAAATGTCAGATTGGGGTCAGGTCAAGCCTCACCTTCAAACCCAATTTAAAAAAAATACAGTTCTGGCACAAAGCAGTCAGCCAACCAACCAACAAGCAAACGAACAGAGCCAGCCTGTGGGCCTGTTGGAAGGATGGCCCTCCTAGGTCCTGGCCCCAGCTGGCTCTCAGCAGTGGGTGTGCTGCCCAGGAGAGAGCAGGCCCTTTGTCAGATCCCTCTGGGACATTCTCCCATGACAGATGCCGTTTCAGTGGGGGAGCTTCTCTGGGTGTCATCACAGAGAGGAAACCATCTGGCTTTCCAGGGGCATTCAGGGGTATCTTCAAATTGGAAAGTTTGGGGAATGCTGGCTCTGGACCTCATATTGAAACAAGATATTATCGTCATCCAGGTGGTCTCCATTTAAATCCCCACTCAGTGGTGGTGACACAGTGACACATGCTGAGCATTCACAGATTTGATTTCACTTATATCTTCCTTGACATACATGCCTAAGACTAACATAATGATAAAAATCTCTGCTATGTCTGTGTAAGTCTAAAAAGAGATCTTTTGGTAAGTGTATAATTAAAATCCCAGGTTATAGTAAATCATCCATCGGTAGCAGAGTTTCCTTTTTGGTGTGACATAAAATAATGACAGGCCATAGAAGCACTGATTTCATAGATTCTAATAAACAGTAAATATTAATAAAACTTATTTAAATTTTTTCCTATCAGTATATAGTGGAAGTTCTAATATTTTCTCGCTAAGCTCAGTGGGTGACCTTGGGGCCCCTGGGAGGGACTCTGCATGGTGCTCACAGCCCCAGTTTGGGGACCCCTGCTTGAGGGACGGACTCCGTCTAACCAAATTCACAAAGCTGACTATAACAATGGCCTTTGAGTTCATATACAAGAAAAGACTGCCAACAGGGCCTGAATCCTTCTCTCTGTGGGCAGCCTGTTCCCTTCCACCAGGGGAAAATCAGTGAAGCTCAGTATAGGCTGACCCCTTCTTTACCTGTAGCTGCTTCTCACGCTGGGACCACCTGTTGTATCATCAGCCTTTCTGGAACCTCCTCTGAGCCCACATGCTAAGGTTCCTGTTTTGTGGGGTTCTAGTACCCAGGAACAACCCTCTCCCATGCGGGGTGGTGTGGGGAATGGTGCCCAGGTCTGGAGTGGGCCTGACCTCGGTCTTGTGCTGAGCGTGGCCTCCTGGACATGCCCACCGTAGTCACCTACGGACAGATGCAGGGCAGGTCCCTGCTGCGGTGGCTCGTCTTCATCGTTACTCATTAGTTTCTGACGGTTCATGCTCACCACAGGTTTTCACGTTCAGAAGGCACTTTCTGGAGGAATCCTAGAGGACAGCGCTTGGTGGGTTTGTCGGGGGAAGAGAAGGCTGGCCTCTGCCAATCAGCCCTGGGGAAAAGGTCCCTTTAAGTTGGCCCTTTCCTCATTTGCATGCTTCCCTGCCCAGCTGACCCCACATCCAGCCCAGACTTGCTTGTGAGAATGCTTAGTGGAGTTGGTGCCCCTGCCTGCGGCCATGCCTGTGGGGATTGTCAGCTTCACAGGGTAGCCACTCAGCACCGGCGACTTTGGCCGAGACCCTTGCCCGGTCTCACTACCCCAGAGATTCCCACTCAGCACCTTTGGGCTGGGGTCCTAGCTATATAGAAAGCCAGACGCACGGAGCCTTGGGGCTCAGAGTGAGACCTGCAGTGGAGGAGCCACATTGCCTTAGCAGGGTGGTGAGCACTCCGGGTGGGACATCGTCCCCAGTGCTCTGCAGCTGCGCCTTGTTGTAACTTCCTCTGTGGGGATATCCGCCGTTGCTGTAGGGATGGGTGTTTTCCTCTTCTTCAGTAAGTGGTCGCTAGTCAGAGAAATAGGGTCAGGACTAATTGGGGAAAAGTTGGACCCTCTTTGCAACAGATGGGTGCAAGCTATTTTATGTTATTTTATTTTAAATCAGATCCACTTACCTGGATTGCTAAATGACGGGTGTGGAACTCTGAACGATCACCTTGGCCAGCTCACGTGCCAGATGAGAAGGGCTCAAGGGCTGTTTCTCTGTGAGCCTTAAAAACAGCAAACTGATTCTCCTTCAGCTCTCCACGTTACACAAAAATCCCTGTTTCCAGCCGCAGCGCGAGGAAGGTACAAGCTAAAGGGAAGCACGTCTTCCTGGAGCTGCGCTGCGCTCCCCACACTGGGCTTCCTTCCGCGCTCCGCGCTGCCCTCCTCGTGGCCGGGAAGCCGCGGCTCAGGCTCCGCGGCTGATGCAGAGCCCGCCGGGCAAGGCCTAGAGAGGAGGCCCAGCGAGAAAAGGGCTTTACCGGATCAGGTGCAGACATCTCTGCTTCACTCTCTTAAAGCAAGCCTGCCACAGCATGTCTCATACACCCTCGGGATTTTTTTCCAGACCTGAAAGACGTTCTCGCCTCACACTCTAATGGACCAAGAACGCGGCTCACGGGGAATGTTCTCCTCCTCCTGCCCTGCTTCCTCCTGAAATCCGTCCTCAGCGAAGGGGGAGGCCGCTGACGGGACCGCAGTTCCCCCCGGCGGAACCAGAACCGCGCCTGGCCTCCCAGCGTGGCCGAGCGAGGTGGCGCTGCATGGGGAAGCCGGGCTTGCTTGTCCTCTTGTATTGTCTATGTTGTAGGCCATAGATTGGTTTCATTTCTTATAAAGTGGAGCATTAGATGCATATTTGTGTTGTTTAATAAACATTTGCATGAAAGAGCCTTTCTTGCTTTCCTGGGTACACGATTTAGAAGCGCAGGAGTAGACGCTGGAGGTTGGGGCCCATTCAGCCCGAATCTCTGATGATTTCGGAGTAGACCAAACATGTGGCCCCTCCCAGATAGCAGCTCTCCTTTGAGCACTCCTTGAGCCCCACACAAAGCTGCGGCAACACTTCACATCAGTTATTTGCTCATTCAGTCTCCCCACTAGTTTCTAAGTCCTGGGGGGCAGGGACGGTGCCACCTGTGTGTCCCCAGCACTGCTATGCTGTGAGTCTGCCAAGAAGAAGATGCCTAAAAATGCTCCATAGACAGAGAAAGGAAGGCAAGAAGGGGGAGGGAGCCAGGGCTGGAGGCAAGCGGCGGGGCACCCCATCTCCTTTTCTCCAGCTTCCTCTACTAATGGCTCAGTTGTGACATCCTTTTCGGGACAATTAGCACTTCTTGGGATTATCACTAACATCTCTGTAAAAAGGAGCCCTTAAAATAAAGTGGACCAAGGAGGCTGTCTTCCCGCCAATCACACAGTACTTGGGAGTCTGGCGTTTCTCAGCTGGATCTGTCAAATATATTAGCTCTCTATTGATTAAACACAGCCCTGTTTGGACAGATACCATAACTCGAAATCAGAGGAGTGGAAACAAGAAGAATATTGTAAATTATTCAGGCAAACTAATCAATAAGAATAAAATATGAGAGAGACAAGGACTCTGGGATAGACAACACAGCCTGAATTAAATTAATTGGTCAAAATATTGATATTTTATAAACCTTATAGAATTTCCTTTAAAATATTCAAAGCTGAATTCAATGGGAAGGCCATCATGGGATTTATTGTGCATGTGATATAAAGCTACATATACTGGAGTGCTGTTGTGGGCAGAAAAGTGTCTTTCAATCAACATTGAAACCGCTCTGCCGGGATAGGGTGGTCCCAGTGCAGTACACATACAGGTGAATAGAGAGTTCTCAGTGTAAGCACTGAAATGGGAAGTCTGCTGAACTAAATGGGGTGCTACTTTACAGCTCTACAGAGTGAGCGTGAACGCACACACACACGCACACACACACACACACACACACCAATGCTGCAAATGTCTTCTGAAGCCCACCATAAGCTGGGGTTGGTGGCTCTGCCCTTCAAGTTTGAGTGGGAGAGAGAAGTGAAAAAGTGCAAAGGTCAGTGACTACAGAAGTCGCCCAGGACGTGGGGGGCACGGGAGCCAGGCAGGCTGAGAAAGGCCCCCTGCACATAAAGCTGCGCACTTTAGAATGTTCACTTTGAATGCACTCAAATAGGTGATATTTCCATTGAGTTTGTCAGCTTTTTAAACCCACTTTAGTTCATAAGCCTATGTAATAGTTATTTTTTTAATCTATATTGTAAATTAGTTTATTGGCATTTTCAAACTTTTCCACCATTGGCTATGAAAATATGAATTTGATGTAATATTCAAATAAGAGTTAAAGAAAAAGAAGGTAGAATTCAGTAAAGGGTTGACTGGGACTCTGGTTTAGGAGAAAATAATTATTAAAGTTTTGAAACTTAAATATTTCTAGGTAATAATGACTTCTGATAGCAAAGTTGTCTTTACATGGTTTCAAGTACATTCTGAGCAGTACCATCTGTTGCAGCTTAATTTTATGGAAACAAGTGATGAACTTTGCAAATTTATCCTAAGAACCTGATGAATATGTTTATATTATGTGTACAATGTTTACAAAATGCGCATCTTCTACACTTTTATACCAATATGAAGTGTGCTAAAAAAAACACAGGCAGACAAAAGGATACATTGTCTCATTTTCAATAGCTCCACTTAAGGAAATTGAACTAAGAAGGCTGTTCCACACCTGAGAGTCTACAATTGTGGTAAAAAGGAAAACCAAGACATGTTCATTTTTAGTATGAATATCCAGGATATAAACACTCATTTACATTTTAAATAGAAAATTAGGAACAAGGATTATGGATTCTCCTAATAATTCCTGATTTTAAGCAAAAAAACCAGATTAACCATTTTCTCTATCTATCCCTTTATCCATCCACCTAACTAACTAACCAGTTGAGAAACCATGACCTACCTAGCTCTGAAAAGATCAGAAATTGTGAAAAGTGAGCTGCCAACTTTTTCTGTAGGGCATGGAGAATTTGAAGGCAAAAGGTATTTTCCCTGTAAATGGCACCCCAGTTGTTCAGAGAGATCATTAAAAAGTAGAAACTTCCCTGGAGACAAAAGACGATCCTGGGCTCCTGGTTGGAAACTTCACATAAATGTGTCATGTATCTTATCTGTCTCCTGCTGTTGAGGAGAGTAGATAGAGACAGCCTTCCTGGGCCATTATCTCAGAGCTGTCCCCCCACCCACCAGAGAAGAGCTTTTTCACACCCTGGTTTGGCTCACTCTGACAGAGAGCGAGGGGACCCTCCTTTGGAGAAAGCAATAACAAGCTCTCTCCAATTCTGGACTGTTTATAGAAGCCACTCTTTCTTTTCCAGCTTTTGTTCTCACTGGGTCTACCCTCGCATATCCTAGAAAACTAGGATCTGCCCCCACGTGGCCATGTGTGTTCTCGCTAAGGGACCCACACAGGGACACTGAGAGAAGGAACAGGGAAGGCCACAAGGATTTATACTAGTCACATGATTTCAATTCCCTGACTGTTCAGACCTTCCAACCCATCTCTGTGTTAGGGTTTACTTCAGAGCCGAAGCAAATGCCTTTTGCTGGGGAGGAGCCCTCATGCACCTGTCGGCCACAGCACAATTGCCCCCCATCTAGCCTGGAAGCGACTGACTTTTCTTGGCTGGGAGCACTGAAAAGCAACCTCTGAATGCATTTCCAATTTCTGCTGTCTGCAAAAGCCACTCTGGCACATGTAGCTTTATGTCACACAGGCAGTAGGTCCTGTGACAGACCTTTCGATTAAATTCAGCTTTAAATAGCTAAAATTGAGCTCTGTAAGTGTTATAGGCACAGCCTTTTCTCATTTCACCTGGACTGTCTGCTACTGGGAGAGGAAAATGAGGGGCTGTGTTTCTTCCAGTTAGAACTGTTGGGCACTCTGCTGATTTCCTGACCAGCAAATGGACCCCTGTGGGACCCCAACTAGACACAATGAAAGTCTGTAGCCACAGAGATGGCTGAGTCTCCAGCAGTTGGACACTACCAAGCTGAGAGAGGACGCTGTGCTTCAAATGTCTGCAGCGCCTCCAGTGGGGTTGATACAATGACGTGCAAGTAAACGTTTAATACCTAGCTCTCCAGAAAAAAATTATATATACATTAGTTTACTATAAGTAATGTGGTTTACTATGCATAAGCATATACAGCACAGAATGTGCAAATAATAATATGTATAATGCTCTATGTTGTAAATTCCATGTAGCAATAAGCTTTTGTTGACTTTTACCAAAATCTACATCTGTACCCAACTTTTGGTTGTGATTCAACCATGATTTGACAAACGGTGCTGCATCCTGCCAACAGAAGTAATCAATAAACAATCTATAATAGGAATAGAAGAGAGTTTTATTTGAGCCAAACTGAAGACTATAGCCCAGGAGACAGCCTCTCAGATAACTCTGAGGAACTGCTCCAGAGAAACATGGTTTTCAGCACAGTTTTATATCTTTTCAGAACAAAGAACATCAAACAAGTCAGTGATAGATTCCTTCAAGGTTTCAAAAAAAAAAAAAAAAAAAGAGAAACAACAGATCAGCATGTACACAGCAAGTCAGCATGGCCTTGGCCCCTGGGAAGGGAGCCTTATCATCAAAGGAGTACCAGCATTGGCATCAAGAGAAGCATTTAATCTTTGTTTTATTTATTTTTTTATACTTTATTTTTTCTTCCACTTTTATTGAGATATAATTGACATACAGCACTGTATAAGTTTAAGGAGTAGAGCAAAATGATCTGATTTATATACATCACGAAGTGATTATCACAATAAGTTTAATGAGCATCATTTCATATAGATGCAAAATGAAATAATTCTTTTTCTTGTGGAGAACTCTTAGGATTTACTCTCTTAACAACTTTCATATATAACATACAGCAGCATGAATTATATTTATCATGTTGTACATTACATCCCTAGTACTTATTTATCTTATACCTGGAAGTTTGTGCCTTTTGACTGCCTTCATCCAATTGCCCCTTCCTCCAACCTCTGCCTCTGGGAGCCACAAATCTGATCTCTTTTTATATGAGCGAGTTTGTTTGTTTGTTTTTCTTTTTTCTTTTTTTAAATTTATTTTCTTTTTGGCTGCGTTGGGTCTTTGTTGCTGTGCACAGACTTTCTCTAGTTGCGGCAAGCAGGGGCTATGCTTCATTGCGGTGCATGCGCTTCTCATTGCGGTGGCTTCTCGTTGCGGAGCATGGGCTCTAGACGCGTGGGCTTCAGTAGTTGTGGCTTGCGGGCTCTAGAGCGCAGGCTCAGCAGTTGTGGCACACGGGCTTAGTTGCTCCACGGCATGTGGGATTATCCCCGACCAGAAACTGAACCCGGGTGCCCTGCATTGGCAGGCGGATTCTTAACCACTGAGCACCAGGGAAGTCTCCGTTTGTTTTTCAAGTATAATTGATCTACAACATTATGTTAGTTCCTGCTACACAACATAGTGATCTGATATTTGTAGCATTCCAAATTGATCACCAAGGTAAGTTTGGTTACAATATGTCACCATACAAAGGTATTACATAGTTATTGATTGTATTCCCCACAATGTACATTTCATACACATGACATTTACTTTGCAACTGGAAGTTTGTACTTCTTTTTTTTTTTTTTTAATAAATTTATTTATTTATTTTTATTTTAGGCTGTGTTAGGTCTTTTCTTTTTTTTTTTTTTTACATTTTTATTGGAGTATAATTGCTTTATAATGGTGTGTTAGTTTCTGCTGTATAACAAAGTGAATCAGCTATACATATACATATATCCCCATATCTCCTCCCTCTTGTGTCTCCCTCCCACCCTCCCTATCCCACCCCTCTAGGTGGTCACAAAGCACCGAGCTGATCTCCCTGTGCTATGCAGCTGCTTCCCACTAGCTGTCTATTTTACGTCTGGTAGTATATATAAGTCCATGCCACTCTCATCCCAGCTTACACTTCCCCCTCCCTGTGTCCTCAGGTCCATTCTCTACGTCTGCATCTTTATTCCTGTCTTGCTCCTAGGTTCTTCATAACCACTTTTTTTTTTTTTTTTTTTAGATTCCATTATAGGTGTTAGCATACAGTATTTGGTTTTCTCTTTCTGGCTTACTTCACTCTGCATGACAGACTCTAGGTCCATCTACCTCACTACAAATAACTCAATTTCGTTTCTTTTTATGGCTGAGTAATAGTCCATTGTATATATGTGCCACATCTTTATCCATTCATCTGTCAATGGGCATTTAGGTTGCTTCCATGTCCTGGCTATTGTAAATAGAGCTGTAATGAACATTGTGGTACATGACTCTTTTTGAATTATGGTTTTCTCAGAGTATATGCCCAGTAGTGGGATTGCTGGGTCATATGGTAGTTCTATTTTTAGTTTTTTAAGGAACCTCCATACTGTTCTCCATAGTGGCTATACCAGTTTACATTCCCAGCAACAGTGCAAGAGGGTTCCCTTTTCTCCACACCCTCTCCAGCATTTATTCTTTGTAGATATTTTGATGATGGCCATTCTGACTGGTGTGAAGTGATACCTCATTGTAGTTTTGATTTGCATTTCTCTAACGATTAGTGATGTTGAGCATTCTTTCATGTGTTTGTTGCCAATCTGTATATCTTCTTCGGAGAAATGTCTATTTAGGTCTTCTGCCCATTTTTGGATTGGGTTGTTTATTTTTTTGATATTGAGCTGAATGAGCTGCTTGTAAATTTTGGAGATTAATCCTTTGTCAGTCATTTCATGTGCAAATATTTTCTCCCATTCTGAGGGTTGTCTTTTGGTCTTGTTTATGGTTTCCTTTGCTGTGCAAAAGCTTTTAAGTTTCATTAGGTCCCATTTGTTTATTTTTGTTTTTATTTCCATTTCACTAGGAAGTGGGTCAAAAAGGATCTTGCTGTGATGTATGTCATAGAGTGTTCTGCCTATGTTTTCCTCTAAGAGTTTGATAGTGTCTGGCCTTACATTTAGGTCTTTAATCCATTTTGAATTTATTTTTGTGTATGGTGTTAGGGAGTGTTCTATTTTAATTCTTTTACATGTAGCTGTCCAGTTTTCCCAGCACCACTATTGAAGAGGCTGTCTTTTCTCCATTGTATATTCTTGCCTCCTTTATCAAAAATAAGGTGACCATATGTGTGTGGGTTTATCTCTCAGCTTTCTATCCTGTTCCATTGATCTATACTTCTGTTTCTGTGCCAGTACCATACTGTCTTGATTACTGTAGCTTTGTAATATAGTCTGAAGTCAGGGAGCCTGATTCATTCAGCTCCAATTTTCTTTCCCAAGATTGCTTTGACTGTTCAGGGTCTTTTGTGTTTCCATACAAATTGTGAAATTTTTT
The DNA here is from genome assembly GCF_028021215.1 of Eschrichtius robustus. Lineage (NCBI taxonomy): Eukaryota > Metazoa > Chordata > Mammalia > Artiodactyla > Eschrichtiidae > Eschrichtius > Eschrichtius robustus. The sequence goes on along the minus strand of NC_090828.1, from coordinate 139,738,979 downwards.
ATTCTAGTTCTGTGAAAAATGCCATTGGTAGTTTGATAGGGATTGCACTGAATCTGTAGATTGCTTTGGGTAGTATAGTCATTTTCACAATGTTGATTCTTCCAATCCAAGAACATGGTATATCTCTCCATCTGTTTGTATCATCTTTAATTTCTTTCATTAATATCTTATAGTTTTCTGCATACAGGTCTTTTGTCTCCTTAGGTAGGTTTATTCCTAGGTATTTTATTCTTTTTGTTGCAATGGTAAATGGGAGTGTTTTCTTAATTTCTCTTTCAGATTTTTCATCATTAGTGTATAGGAATGCAAGAGATTTCTGTGCATTAATTTTGTATCCTGCTCCTTTGCAAAATTCATTGATTACGTCTAGTAGTTTTCTGTTAGTGTCTTTAGGATTCTCTATGTATAATATCATGTCATCTGCAAACAGTGACAGCTTTACCTCTTCTTTTCCGATTTGGATTCCTTTTATTTCTTTTCCTTCTCTGATTGCTGTGGGTAAAACTTCCAAAACTATGTTGAATAATAGTGGTGAGAGTGGGCAACCTTGTCTTGTTCCTGATCTTAGTGGAAATGGTTTCAGTTTTTCACCATTGAGAACGATGTTGGCTGTGGGTTTGTCATATATGGCTTTTATTATGTCGAGGTAAGTTCCCTCTATGCCTACTCTCTAGAGGGTTTTTATCATAAATGGTAGTTGAATTTTGTCAAAAGCTTTTTCTGCATCTATTGAGATGATCATATGGTTTTTATCCTTCAATTAGTTAATATGGTGTATCACATTGATTGATTTGCATATATTGAAGAATCCTTGCATTCCTGGAATAAACCCCACTTGATCATGGTTATGATCCTTTTAATGTGCTATTGGATTCTGTTTGCTAGTATTTTGTTGAGGATTTTTGCATCTATGTTCATCAGTGATATTGGCCTGTAGTTTTCTTTCTTTGTGACATCTTTGTCTGGTTTTGGTACCAGGGTGATGGTGGCCTCGTAGAATGAGTTTGGGAGTGTTCCTCCCTCTGCAATATTTTGGAAGAGTTTGAGAAGCATAGGTGTTAGCTCTTTTCGAAATGTTTGATAGAATTCGCCTGTGAAGCAGTCTGGTCCTGGGCTTTTGTTTGTTGAAAGATTTTTAATCACAGTCTCAATTTCAGTGCTTGTGATTGGTCAGTTTATATTTTCTATTTCTTCCTGGTTCAGTCTCCGAAGGTGTGCTTTTCTAAGAATTTGTTCATTTCTTCCAGGTTGTCCATTTTATTGCCATAGAGCTGCCTGTAGTAATTTCTCATGATCCTTTGTATTTCTGCAGTGTCAGTTGTTACTTCTCCTTTTTCATTTCTAATTCTACTGATTTGAGTCTTCTCCCTTTTTTTCTTGATGAGTCTGGCTAATGGTTTATCAATTTTGTTTATCTTCTCAAGAACCAGCTTTTAGCCTTACTGATCTTTGCTATTGTTTCCTTCATTTCTTTTTCATTTATTTCTGATCTGGTCTTTATTATTGCTTTCCTTCTGCTAACTTTGGGGGTTTTTTGTTCTTCTACCTCTAATTGCTTTAGGTGTAAGGTTAGGTTGTTTATTTGAGATGTTTCCTTTTTCTTGAGGTAGGATTGTATTGCTATAAACTTCCCTCCTAGAACAGCTTTTGCTGCATCCCATAGGTTTTGGGTCATCGTGTTTTCATTGTCATTTGTTTCTAGGTATTATTTGATTTCCTCTTTGATTTCTTCAGTGACCTCTTGGTTATTTAGTAGTGTATTGTTTAGCCTCCATGTGTTTGTATTTCTTGCAAGTTTTTCTTGTAATTGATAACTAGTTTCATAGCATTGTGGTCAGATAAGATACTTGATATGATTTCAATATTCTTACATTTAGCAAGGCTTGATTTATGACCCAAGATATGATCTATCCTGGAAAATGTTCCATGAACACTTGAGAAGAAAGTGTATTCTGTTGTTTTTGGATGGAATGTCCTATAAATATCAATTAAGTCCATCTTGTTTAATGTATCATTTAAAGCTGTGTTTCCTTATTTATTTTCATTTTTGATGATCTGTCCATTGGTGAAAGTGGGGTGTTAAAGTCCCCTACTATGATTGTGTTACTGTCAGTTTCCCATTTTATGGCTGTTAGCATTTGCCTTATGTATTGAGGTGCTCCTATGTTGGCTTCGTAAATAATTATAATTGTTATATCTTCTTCTTGGATTGATCCTTTGATCATTATGTAGTGTCCTTCTTTGTCTCTTGTAATAGTCTTTATTTTAAAGTCTATTTTGTCTGATATGAGAATTGCTCCTCCAGCTTTCTTTTGATTTCCTTTTGCATGAAATATGTTTTTCCATTCCCTCACTTTCAGTCTGTATGTGTCCCTAGGTCGAAGTGGGTCTCTTACAGACAGCATATATATGGGTTTTGTTTTTGTATCCATTCAGCCAGTCTGTGTCTTTTGGTTGGAGCATTTAATCCATTTACATTAAGGTAATTATCGATATGTATGTTCCTATTACCATTTTCTTAATTGTTTTGGGTTTGTTTTTGTACATCTTTTCCTTCTCTTGTGTTTCCTTCCTAGAGAAGTTCCTTTAGCATTTGTTGTAAAGCTGGTTTGGTGGTGCTGAATTCTGTTAGCTTTTGTTTGTCTGTAAAGTTTTTAATTTCTCCGTCAAATCTGAATGAGAGCCTTGCTGGGTAGAGTAATCTTGGTTGTAGGTTTTTCCCTTTCATCACTTTATATATGTCCTGCCACTCCCTTCTGGCTTGCAGAGTTTCTCCTGATAGATCAGCTGTTAACATTATGGGGATTCTGTTATATGTTATTTGTTGTTTTTCCCTTGCTGCTTTTAATATTTTTTCTTTATATTTAATTTGTATAGTTTGATTAATATATGTCTTGGCGTGTTTCTCCTTGGATTTATCCTGTATGGGACTCTCTGCACTTCCTGGACTTGATTAACTATTTTCTTTCCCATATTAGGGAAGTTTTCAACTACAATCTCTTCAAATATTTTCTCAGTCCCTTTCTTTTTCTCTTCTTCTTCTGGGACGCCTATAATTCGAATGTTGATGTGTTTAATGTTGTCCCAGAGGTCTCTGAGACTGTCCTCAATCCTTTTCAATCTTTTTTCATTTTTCTGCTCTGCAGTAGTTATTTCCACTATTTTATCTTCCAGGTCACTTATCCGTTCTTCTGCCTCAGTTATTCTGCTATTGATTCCTTCTAGAGAATTTTTAGTTTCATTTATTGTGTTGTTCATCATTGTTTGTTTGCTCTTTAGTTCTTCTAAGTCCTTGTTAAATGTTTTTTTTGTATTTTCTCCATTTTATTTCCAATATTTTGGATCATCTTTACTATCATTACTCTTAATTCTTTTTCGGGTAGACTGCCTATTTCCTCTTCATTTCTTTGGTCTGTTGGGTTTTTACCTTGATCCTTCATCTGTTGTGTGTTTCTGTCTTCTCATTTTGCTTCACTTACTGTGTTTGAGGTCTCCTTTTCGCAGGCTGCAGGTTCATAGTCCCACTTTTTTTGGTGTCTGCCCCCAGTGGCCAAGGTTGGTTCAGTGGATCATGTAGGCTTCTTTGTGGGGGGAGTAGTGCCTGTGTTCTGTTGGATGAGGCTGGATCTTGTCTTTCTGGTGGGCAGGACCACATCCAGTGGTGTGTTTTGGGGTGTCTGTGACCTTATTATGATTTTAGGCAGCCTCTCTGCTAATGGGTGGGGTTGTGTTCCTGTCTTGCTTGTTGTTTGGAGTGGGGTGTCCTGCACTGTAGCTTGCTGTTCGTTGAGTGGTGCTGCGTCTTAGCGTTGAGATGGATGTCTCTGGGAGAGCTTTCACCATTTGATATTACATGGAGCTGGGAGGTCTCTGATGGACCAATATCCTGAACTCAGCTCTTCCACCTCAGAGGCACAGGCCTGACACCCGGAGAGAGCACCAAGACCCTGTCAGCCCCACGGTTTATTACTGTTCACTGGATAGGTCCTCCACATTGTTTCCTTAAAGAGTAAAAGCCTGTGGAAAGTAGAGTCTGGGCTCTTCAAGGAACACGCAACTGGGGATACCAAGGAGAAAGCAGAATGCAGATGCTGCAATTTTCCAAGTGCTGTCTGTCCTCCCCACGTGGTAGATTTTTCTAATCTTTATTTTTAACATGGACATGCTTACTTCTGGTCAATGTGCCCTTTCTTTAATAATTAAAGCAGATGTACAATGTATGTTTGATAGGACTCAAACAGGTTGTTTTAGTTAGCAAAAAATTCAAGTTAACTCATGTATAAGCCAGAATGACTTACCCATACCTCAATATGTGAAAATTGCTTCCATCAATCCTAATTCACTGACATTTTCTCCAAGAAATGTAATTAAATCTGATATGTGATCTACTATGAAACTATTTCTACTCCTCATTATGTTAATTAACTGAAATCTCTGAACTTTGGCACTTCAGTTCTTTGTCGACATGAATGATTTCTTTGCTGCTTTAAAATCAGGCTTGGTAAGCCACACAGACACAGATATGACTGTCATTAAGGAAGTTCTCTTCCTCACTTGTGCCAGCCATGGTTGTTGTGTGGTAAGCAAGAAACACTGTAAAATAAAAAGGGAAGCAAGGGACCTTCAGGGACTGAGCATCAGGTGGGCACTTGACTTCCCTCCTCAGAGGATGAAAGACTAGGTCTTGCATTGAAGGCTGGGGGAAGGAAAACTCAGCAGTGGGAAAGGAAAAGCACACTCAAGCTCCTGCTGAGCTGACCTGTTAAAACAGGTGCTTGCTGTCTTCTCTGACCAGGAGACCAACAGCAGCCAGTGCCCTGAGGCTCCTCCCTGCATACCACTCTCCCAAGTTAGCTAATGTAGCACCAGGTATTTAGTTTCTGAGCTGCATGGGTTTAGAATTAGTTTTGGCAAAATTCTTTACATTTAATGTTGGAATTTTTATGTTAAACAATATTTATTCCCAGTTGTTTTAAAAGAATTTTACATAAAAAAAACAAAAACAAAGATAGCTCTTAATAAATTATTTGAGGCAATTACCCTGGTGCCTGCCACTGAGGTCATGCCTTCTGTCATACACTCTTTGCTGGACAAAGCCGTTGCAGATTTAGTGTTTACCGTCTCTCCTATGTCCTTTCTAGGCCTTTAACTGTGCTCAGTTTGCTCATCCCTCTAGGGGTCATGAGAACAATATTACCTGAGGTCTTGCATGATGACTTGGACATTAATACGTTTATACTGTAGATCAGTTTTTTAGCTATAAAACTCATGGCTCACAGTTTCTTTCCATGAGTGTCTTTAAATATGTCACTCTATTTTCTTCTGACATAAAATATTGCCCTCAGAAATGGTGATGAGACCCTATTTTTTTTTCCTTTATACAGTATATTATTTGCTCTTCTTTTCCTAGATGCCCAAGGATTTCTTTACTAGCTCAAGTCCTACCATTGGTTCTGAGTCACTGCTCAGTGTGCCCTATCAACACACAGTTTGAACATATTTCCTTATTTTCAGGGAATTTTTCTGAATTATAACTCTCAATATTTGCTTTGTCTTGGCTTTGGTTTCCTTTTTCAGGCACCCCCTCCAATTATTCATCTTCAGTGCTTATCTTCAAATTTTGACATTTTTTCTCGAATCTTTATAATCTCTTGTTTAATTTCTTTTTTTAGCATTTTCCTCTTTTCACCTTCCATCTCTCGTAAGACATTGTCACTTTGCTTTTGCTTTATAATTCGTTCATAAATGATTTTCATTTTTTTTCTCATTCTTTTCTGAGGTCTGTCCTTTCATTTCTGTGTTGTTCTAATTCTAACTTATGATGTCATTTAATGTCTTGTATCATTTTCTTAAGGCCTTTTTCTTCATTTTTGGAAAAAGCACATTACAATTCGTGAAGTACATCAAGAAGAAATGCTTTCATTTTCTTTGTGGTGTTATTCTGAAAGTATGCCCCTTTACCCACCATGGTACTGTTGCCTGGAATTCAACACCAATATTTTTCTGTAACTAAACTTTATATGAAATTTGTTTTCTCAAATTTGTAGAAAGCAGTATGATTTAAATAGCTTTCCTCTCCTGTTGTTGTTATGAAATGCTAACAAATATGGCACCTTGCTTCTGGAGTTTTCTCAGCTCTGTTCTTCCACCCTTCTTTCCTGGGGGGGTCTGTCTGCTCTCTCATTTCCACCACCGCAGCTGCCCTTCTCTATACCAGTTTTGCTCTTCAATATAGCGAGCAGCTTTAGAGCTTATGAGAGAACAACTGCCAACATCTTCCCCAAAGCTATAGCTATTCCCTTTAATTGATTACATATTTTCAGATTCAGCTTTGAAGTTATTTTCAATTACATACGTACTTTAAAATTATTTAATTTCTGAGTTATTTTAACTTAATTTAAATACACATTTTATTCTTATAACTTTTTTTTTAAACTTTATTCTCATAATTTTTTTTTTAATTTATTTATTTATTTTTGGCTGTGTTGGGTCTTCGTTTCTGTGCGAGGGCTTTCTCCAGTTGCAGCAAGCGGGGGGCCACTCTTCATCGTGGTGCGTGGGCCTCTCACTGTCGCGGCCTCTCACGTTGCGGAGCACTGGCTCCAGACACGCAGGCTCAGCAGCTGTGGCTCACGGGCTTAGTTGCTCCGCGGCATGTGAGATCCTCCCAGACCAGGGATCGAACCCGTGTCCCCTGCATTGGCAGGCAGACTCTTAACCACTGTGTCACCAGGGAAGCCCTATTCTTATAACTATTAATTTTTAGTTTCTTATTTATTTTAGTCATGGATTTTAAAATAATTTTTGTTATTTATATTTGAGTCATTTGATTTTAAGAGTTGTTAATTTTAGTTTTATTTAACAAAAAATTATAATAGATTAATTTATTTAGCAAACACAATCTTCTCTGTGCCAGGTTTTTGGAAAATATTCATAAGATTAGGATCCCAGTCCAAAGAAGCTTACAGTTTTAGACAACCTCAAACACATTACAATGTTATGTGTTGTTAAAATGTATACAAATGAAATTCTATGGAGATGACTAACTCTTCCTACAGTAGCTAGTGAAGATTTTTTGAAAGTGGTAACACTGTACTCTCTGAAAAAAGAAGAAAGGGAATGACATTTGATAACATGTGCAGAGTCCGAAGGTTATCATTTTATTTATTTCAGGTTTATCTATTTTGAGGGATTTCAGAGGGATTTGTTATGGCAATTTATTTTTAGTTTTTAAGTGGTTGCTTTTTATTTCTAGTTCTTTAGAGTCCTGGTCATGTAGGTTCAAAAGCATGTCTAATTGGGCCTACAACTTTATCAGCAAATGGCTATTGCTATTATCAGGCACAGACACCAGACTCTCCCTGGGGCCTCGTGTATGTCATGGGGCTCCCAAGTATAGTCTTAAATATTCACCCATGCTACATATAAAAGCACTATTTTGGAAATGACCTCTAACAAGAAATAACTCTTAATTTTTTTGACTTTTTTTTTAAACAATTTAAGTGCATGTAAGAAAATATGTCAGCCACATTATACCGTGAATTTGATTACTGAGCATCTTGAAAACATACACCTAAACTAAGAATTATGTGACTCAAAAGACAGAAATGTTGGTCTCCTACAAATGAATGGGCTCATGTGCCAGGGTTTCAGAAATGCACGCCAAGCTCTCTGTACCTAGGGGACTCTGCCACTCACTGCCTGTGTACTGTCAGTGCTCAAGGGAGCCAGAGTCATGGCTGCGTCTGAAGCACCTTCCCGTGGCATCTCTCTCCACCAAAGACAAGAACTACATCAGACGAGGCCTCTTCAAGACCTGATCCCCATGGCCCTGTCCTAGAACCTTCCAAGGAAAGACTATATTAGTTCATGGGTGACAGTGTGTCATGTGGTGGATGAGCACGGGGCCTAGGTGACTGTGTTCCATGGAAAATGTGAGCATATTCTGCACAGAGCTCACTGGGAAAACCCTTGGTCTAAGTCACTCATAGACTAATGACAAATTACACCATTAAGTTATGGGCCTGTCCTACACTTGCTTTCCAAATGGTGGGCAGAAAGGCCTTGATTGCCCCAAGGGTAGGCAGACCCAGAGACAAGAATATCAAATTCTTGGCTTTTCTGTGGAGAAAGAGAATGTTAGGAGATACAAACAGGGGATTGGCAGCCAAGGCATCAGGTACTGTCTGTGACGGGTGAGGGTCCCACCCAGGCAGAGTCCTGGCACAGACTGCCTTCCTACATGTAGCCCAGTGACCATGGCATCAGGGTCTTTCCCTGGGTGTTAAGGAAAGCAGGGGGTAGGACAGATGGGCAGGCCCAGCTTTGCAGGCATGTGGTACAGTCATTTTTATCTTTGAACCTGTGACTTGTAATAGAGCATGTGCCTGAGGACAGAGAGGAAATGCCCCAGGTGGGCATGTGCATCTGAGCAGGCACAGCAGGCCATGGGAAATGTGCAGCCTAGCCCTTGGCTTGATCTAGTTAGGTTTTTGGGCTCCTGTGCAGGGATGGTTTTTGACGTCAGTGTTTGGGACTTGCCCTGACCCCAGAAGGACTCTTGCAGCTGTTCCTTTCCCTGATTCTCTCTGGTAAACCAGCTGTCCTGCAGTCTAGCTTTTATCGCTAATGAATCTACCAGTCTCCTCTTAATTGCTTTTTACCACAAGCGCCATTATTTTTTGAGGGAACTCTTCAGTTTGAACTCTCCCACATTCTGTTGCAAATAAAGTCAGCTCCTCTGGGAAGACCTTCAGATCTCTTTGTTATATGACCTGCTTCTCCCTGGGCAAAATTTCTGAACTCTAGAGCAGAAGATAGGGATAGGCACACTTCTCTGTCACCTGCTTTAGGAGCTGGAGTGGGTGGTAGCCTCAGGTCATCTTGGCTTACCAATCCTAGCATGGACACCTTGCTTTTCAGACAGGGGCAAGGACAGTTGTGGTTCCAGTATTTTCCATGCACCACACCCAAGGTAGAGCCTTTGTCCATAGGGACAAAACCTTTGTCAATAAGAACTGGACAGAAGAAAGAGCCCCAATCTCTTGGCCACTCTTGCCTCCACAATGAATACCTGGGGAGAGAATGAGAACATGTCAGCACCCTGCTTCTCCCAAGAGGATGTTATAACCCTCAGACTGGGAGCTGGAGGGAGAGGGAGCCTGTTGTCCATGGCCATCTGTTGTCATGTTGAGCTGGGACGGAGTAAGGAAGAAGTAGGTAGTGATTCAAGTTCCAAAGACTTTTGCTATTCTCACTAAGTTTTTGTAGGTTTTCTTGAATAAATTCTTCTTCATTTGTTATATGCCCATAGGATCATTTCTGGAGACTTTTTGTTTTTAATTAATTAATTTATTTATATTTTGGCTGTGTTGGCTCTTCATTTCTGTGCGCGGGCCTTCTCTAGTTGCAGCGAGCAGGGGACACTCTTTGTTGCAGTGCACGGGCTTCTTATTGTGGTGGCTTCTCTTGTTGTGGAGCACCGGCTCTAGGCATGCAGGATTCAGTAGTTGTGGCACACGAGCTCTGTAGTTGTGGCGCATGGGCTTAGTTGCTCCACAGCATGTGGTTTCTTCCCAGACTGGGTCTCGAACCTGTGTCCCCTGCATTGGCAGGTGGATTCTCAACCACTGCACTACCAGGGAAGCCCTGGCAGGCGTATTCTTAACCAATGTGCACCAGGGAAGTCCCGAGACTTATTTTGGAAAAATAATCTTTACCAGTTTCACCGGGGAGTCAGAAGTGGCACTTCCAGCCAGTAGTTTTGAGATCATTTGCTATTCAGTAAAGCTAACAGATACAGGTTAATAAGTGGAGATATTTTTAAATCTTTGGCATTTACAGTCTGAAATCTTTGTTCGTTTCTGCTTTCTCTTATTTCCTCTGGTTCTTATTTGGGGAGCTTTGTTTCCTTTTGTGGTTGGTTATGTTTGACCACATGCTGGTCAACTAATTATAGGGATTTCCTTATACCAAAAATGAAGGTACCATCCTCTAGAGTAGTTCGGCATTTGTATGGGTCACAGACCACCTCAGACTACATTCACAGCTTGATGTGACCCCTGGCTGGTCAAACTATAAGTGCAAATCTGCCCCTACCCTTGTCTTCCCTTTTCGTCTGGTTGCCAGGCTTGAGGGTGAACAGTGTATCTTATCCTATTAGGCTCTTTGGGGTCCCAGTGTAATGTGGGGAGTATTTCCTCTAAGGTTCTTGAGATGGTTAATTTTACAGGTCAACTTGCCTAAGTCACAGTGACCAGATATTTGGCCAAACATTATTCTGGACATTTAAGTCAGTGGACTTTGAGGAAAGGAAATTGTCTTCCATGATGCCGGTGGACCTCATCCAATCAGCTGAAGGTCTGACTAGAACAAAAGACAAACTGTCCTGGAGCAAGAAAGTATTTTGCCAGCAGACTGCCTTCAAACTTCAACTGCAACATTGTCTCCTCCTAGGTCTCCAGCCTGACAGCCTTTGGACTTTGTATTAAAATGTACCTGTGGGATTTTAACTTATGGAGGTGACCAGGTGATGACACAGAGGGCAGTGCCATTGAGAGAAGACTTTCATGACTTACACTTCCCAAGAGGAGGGGGCCCTCTACCCGACACAGGGCCACATGATGAAGCATCAGTCTGGTCAGGAGACAGAAGCAGGAGTGAGAGGAAAGCATGGCCCAGAGCCTTTATTGTGGTTTCTGTGGAAAAAGCGAGACAGGCAAGAAAACAGTTTAGGATTAGAGAGTGTGAATAATGTTAGCAGGCTCTAGGCTATATGGGTGGTCTCCAGTTTTCTGCAGTGATTTAGGGCAGGGGAAATACTGGCTTGGAGTGTGAGAGTTAGATAAAGAAAGCTGTTGCGGGTATGGACTTGGGATTGGGTGTTTGCATATAAAAGGTATGTTCACAGTTGATTATTATTTCTCCCAGGCCAGCAAGGCCTCCCAACATGTCAAACCATCATGAAATACAAAACATTTAAAATATGATTAATATGCCATCAGACTGCTGCATCAGTTCTTCCTGAGTCGGCCCACCCTGCAAATTTTGGATTTTTAGTCTCTATAATGAGCCAATTCCTTAAAACCGTCTTTCTCTATAGATAGATAGATAGATAAACGTGCAGCTGGTTCTCCGGAAAGCCCTGACTAATACAGCTTCCTTCCTGTTGCCTCGTCAGATGTCTGCTGAGGCCCAGTTTTGACCTATATATTAGAATACGCTTGTAGCAAAAATAACTTTGGGTGTCAGATATTCTGATTGTAGGCTTTCCTCCAGAATTTGGTCTGGCAGATCTCCACTCTCTTTCTACCTCTTCATGAAGATTTTTTTTTAAATAAATTGATTCAAACTTAATTTCTTTCCTTCTTTTTTTTTTTTTTTTTTAGCGGAAGAGTCAATCCAAATAATCTAGACCACCTGTGGCAGTTGTCTCCCAATTGTCCCTCCAGGGGCCCCCTCACCCCTCCTGCTGATCTTGGGGTGATCTTTGTCCCTCCAGGCAAACTCTCATACCCTCCTTGTCTGTGGGGTGGGGTGGGAAGTGGGAAGGTGTGGACAGGCTCCTACTCCCTCTGGCGGCAGTTGCGGTCAGCCAGTGGGGAGCCTTAGCTGAAGATTTGAGGAAGGAAACAAAGTGGTCAGGGCATTTATTTCCATGAAACCTCCTCATGTGAGGTTTCCTAGGCTCGCTATGTCCCTCAACTGCAGGTCTCCCCTTCTCTCAAGGCAGCCTCTCCGTGGTTTTCCCACCCAAACTATTAGAGCCTAGAACTGGCGAAATTTCTGTTTCTGCTGCTTGGGCCAGGCACCTGAACTGGGCCTTCTCTTTTCCATGTACCCCAACCATACTTTGGTAGTTAGTTCTTTTGTAAATAAACACTTTACAAATTATCCTCCCTTAGTGTGCCAGCTCCGAGGTCCATACTTTGTAATGTCCATACAAGGTAATGGTTGCATTTCTCTCTCATCTGTGTTTATCCTATTATTCACTCAATCTAGTGTGCTCTTTAATTCAACTACTATATTATTCCTATGTAATATTTTGACTTTGTTCTTTTCTGTGGTTTCTTTGTCTTGGGTCTTATTGCTAATAATATTTTCCTATATCTATAAGGATATTAATTAGCTTATTAAAATTTTTTGATCTGTCTTTTCCAACAACTTTATTTCAAATACAGTAAGTCCCCTATACGTATGAATGAGTTCCGTTCTAAGAGCACATTAGTAAGTCCAATTTGTTCTTTAAGTCCGACAAAGTTAGCCTAGGTACCCAATTAACACAATCGGCTCTATGATACTATACTGTAATAAGTTTATAATACTTTTCACACAAATAATACATAAAAAACAAACAAACACAAAGAATAAAGAAAACATTTTTAATCTCACAATACAGTACCTTGAAAAGTACAGCAGTACAGTACAACAGCTGGCATACAGGGCCTGGCATCGAGTGAACTGGCAAGAAGAGTTACTGATTGGAAGAGGGAGAGGAGGTGGGAGTGGTAGAGCTGAAGGATCGTTGGCAATAGGAGACGGAGGGCAAGCTGCAATTTCACTCATGCCTGACGTTGATGGCACAGGTTCTGGTTCCTTGCTGGATTCAATTCTATCTGCCCTCTTAAAAAAATGATCCAGTCATGTCTGGGTAGTAGCTTTTTTTTTTTCTCATCACAGATGACACGGTACCACTGGATTGCATTCTGAATGGCTGCTGCAACCTTTGTGTACCGTTCTACGTGCAGGTCCTGTGCCACAAAAACTAACAGTGCCTCCTCAAATAAAGAAAATCCCCTTGCCATTTCCTGCATTGTGAATCTGTTCGGTTCTTCAGTTGCTTCTTCTTCCTCTTGTCTCTCTTCGTTCTTTCTCTGGTAAAGTAAAGTGCACAAAAGCACAACCACTTGTAGAAGATGCACTCAAGTGACAACATAACGCCAGACACATGAACTAGCTTACATGATTGGACATGTGAACGCACGTTTGCATCTTTGAAAGTTTGCAACTTGAAGTTTCATGTGTAGGGGGCTTACTGTAATCTGTAACATGCAGTCTGTTGTATTTCTCCTGTGACAGTCACACTCAGTGTGTAGTTATGTGGGCGTGTGTGCTTGTGTTCACCATGGTTAGCAGACACTCTGTCGCTCTGTTTGGTACAGTGCACCAGAGAAGGGTAAGGTCCTGACGAGTTCAAGGAGAAGGGGGAGTGTCCCCAGAGCAGAAGTCCCCAGGCACCAAAGGGCCACTGTTAATCTTTACTCCGTACTGACCCCCCCAGGCAGCTCCTGCAGTCGGGGCTTCAACTTTAAAGCCTTAGAAGAAATCACAGTGGAAGGATCAAGTCTCCCTAGTAACAATCCCCCACCCTTGGGGCTGTGTAGAAGTAGGGGGATGGAGGACAAGTGCTCGAAGGTGGCTGGTGGGACCTACATACCAGTTGACACGGCCACCCTGAAACACACTGGCACCAGAGAAGGAGAGGCAGCATTTATCTTGAGGATGTGGGGTGGGAAGGGGCAAGAGCAGAACATGTAAAGGGCCTCTTCAAGCCCATTCTCTCACTGCCTTCCCTTCTTCCCCCAGCTACAGGCCACTCCAGTGTCTCCAGGTTTTCTCATTGATTTTGGTTTCTGAAATCTACATTTTTTCTTGTCACCTCCCAAGCTCATCCAGGGTTGATTATGAGGTGGGAAGCTCCCGATGGCAGGTCTGCTGAAACCCCCTGCAGAGGCCACTCCCGGCCTGTCCCCCAGCCCCAGACCCATCGGCCCTGCAGATCTGCTCTGCACTCTGCCCTCCATCTTGTTATCTGGGATCTTTCATCGCCACTGACCAGAGGGAATTCTGGGCCACATTTGGGACAGGTCAGTCCTGAAAGAGGGATTCAGACAGGGCCTGAAGAGTCTGTGAGGGGCCTGCACTAGAGAGGAGAACAGAGGTCTCAGAGCACTCTCAAGACGGCTGAGCTGGAATTCCTGTTCCACTAGTGACTACTCACGGACCTCAGACAGGTTACTTACCCAGGCTAGGCCTTGTGTCCAGATCTGTAAAAAGAGACCAAAGCTGGATAATGATGCTGAGCACTGAAGCTGATTCCAGGTAATAGGGAAGCGGGCTGGGGTTGGAGCTGTGACTTGTCAGGTCTCCAGAGTGTCTGGGAAATGTACTTGTGTCCACTGAGCTGAGGGCCCAGGGAGCTTCACGGAGAAGCAAGCAGTCACATCCCTCCATGCTCCACACAGAAACGTGCTGCTGACGGACAGAGCAGAAGTCACCATATGAGAGAAATCCGGCACAGCCAGCACGAGGCCACTGTGGGTTGAAGGAAAGCGACAGTTCCAGGGACCACGGGTGGCCGAGGCTGCAGTTCTGAACTGACCAAGCGCTTGCTCGCATCTCAGGCCCAGCAGCCCTGCTGGGGAGCCCATAACTGAGCCCACTGCCAAGGGAGGGCTTTCTCACTTCCAGACACTGCTGAACTGGGAAGGAAATCTCTGCGTGAGTGGAAGCAAGATTCTGGTGACCATGTGCATGTGACTTCACCTGTTCTCACTTGCTGGTGAGGTGGCAGGGCTATCTGGGTGACAACAGGTTTGGAAGGAATTTTCACAGAACACCTGATGGCACTTTGGACTCAGTGGACCTGCAATGACTCAGGGCTGCTCCCTGACCATCAGGGGTCCAGACTGGGGGCTGTGGTTGCAGGACTCTTCTGAGAGATCTGCTAACTAGTTAAGATTCTGTGACCCAGACATGTTTGCCAGGGGCAGCTCAGGACACGGCTTATGGGCTCAGTGCTGGGCCAGCAAGTCCTAGGCCAGCCCAACCTCAACCACTGCAGGACGTGGCAAGTCCATGGTGGGGGGAGTAGGGTGCCCTGGAGACTGGCAGAAGACAGGGCTGTGGGTAGAGGGGGAACAGGCTTGGAGCTGAGCCTTGGAACAGAGCTCTGAGGATGGCTGACCTGAGCCTCCTGGCCAGGGCCCTTTGCTGTCTACTTCAAATCAAGCCTTTCCAGCAGAGCCTCAGTGGACTGTGGGACTGGAAGAGCCTTCTCCATCCTCAGCTCAGGGCAAATCATCCATGGATAGGACGACGATTATGTTGGCCACCACTGCCCTGCAGGCCCTAGGGCATGCCACTTCCTCCATGAAGTGATGCTTTGGCCCTGAGCCATGCCAGCTCTTCTGGAAGACCCACCGAGGAGGGTTCAGCTCCAGATGGCCAGCCAGCTGCTGGGTGCCCCTGTCCTTCCCCACCCCCATCCAGGGAGGAGCTCAAAGCACAGTTGGGGTAGGGGTGCGAGATGGCTCTGATGAGTCAGAAACAGGAGCAGGAAGTTTCTTCCATTATTTTTATTTTATCAGGCCTGGAGCAGACTTCAGAGGGCCAGGAGGGCTCAGAGCTGAACACATTCAAGTAGAACCCATTGGCACTAATGCAGACAGGCTTCCAGAGAGAGGCCCAGGAGGGCCCCATGCATCTGTCACGGCCACTGTGTCCAGAGGAAACTCAGCAGCAGGAGGAAGGTCTGTGAAGTCACAAGGGTCAGGAAGCTGCTGGGCTTGTGGACGCTGCCCAGAGAAGTGAAGCTGGGCTCAGAAGGAGGTCTGCTCTCAGGAGGAGGGGAAGAAGGACCAGCATTGGGTGAGGCAGCCTGCTTCTCGGAGATCCACTGGGCGAAGTAGGAGACCTTGGTAAAGACGCTGGGGCTTATGGGCTCCTGGCAGGGCCGACTCCAGCTGGACAGCCCAATCAGAAGCCAGGTATTATTCAGCTGGCAGACGAGGGGACCCCCAGAATCTCCCTGAGGAAAGAGGGGGCATGAGTCATGGGGACCAAGATGGAGAAGGACATGCACTGCTCAGACAGTGTGAAGACACCAGAGTGGAGTTGAGGAGCCCTTGTGGCAAGGTGGGGATGTGAGTGAGTTATTCTCATCAGAATCACCTGGGCAATTTGAAAGGTCCAGACACAGGGTCCCACTGCAGACCTCCTGGATCAAAATCTCAAGGGTGGGGGCTTGGAGCCCATTTCACGTCTACAAGAATACACAGGGGGACCCCAGGATCTGGATGCCAGGCCTCTGCCCTTCCAGCCCCATGTGGGAGAAGGCACCCCCCAGTGTCCTCCAGAACGGCCATGGCAGGCCTGGAGGCCTCTAGCTAAATCCTCTGCTTAGTACTGCATCCTACCTGGGACTTCATTTTTGACTCATTAAGGACTCCAGTTTTTCCTCGATTTCTTGATTAAGCGTCTTTAGAAAATGCCAAGCTGTTGGATGTGCTCAGAGGAAAAGAGGTGATGCCTGTGCCCAGGCTGGTGGGGTGGCTGGAATTGCAGGGGATCCCAAGGGGCTCCCAGAAGAATGTGAGGAACTTTGAGTGTGGGATGCCAAGGCAGGAAGGCACCTGCCACCATGGGGCAGAACGCTTCCATCCCACAGGGCAAATGTGGGGACCAAGGAAACACAGCACCCCTCCAGCCTTCTGTTGAATGAGCATGCCTGAGCATGCTCTGTGTGTGGGAGACGATGAGGTGACATGCAACACAACACGGACAATGCATCCCACACATCTGCAGACTCCAGATGTGGAACAGAGGTGCCCAGAGGAGGGCCTTCAGAAAGCTTCTCTGACAAAAAGACTGGAGGGGTGAGCAAGGCCTGACTCTGGAAGATGCAGGCAGAGGTGGCCAGCATGCTTGGCATGGCTGAGGCCAAGGACTAGCAAGGCCAGCTCCCAGCTCTCATCAGCCAGGGGCTGGGGGTGAAGGGAGCACTTAAGGACACTCAGCAGGGAAGTGATGTGACCTGAATCAAATTCTAAAAGGATGGCAGGGTGGTTCTGGGGCTGGGTGGAACACAGCCAGTGGGAGGACATGAAATGCTGCAGGGAGACCTGTCAGGACACGATTGTGGCAGCAAGGGTAACAAAGACAGGCAAGAAACAGTAAGGCATGGGGTTTGCCCTATATGACCCTTCCTCTCCATCTAAGGAAAGAATGGAGCAAGACAAGAAAACAGGATGAGTGCTGAGGGGTGGGTCCTTGGTGTGCTGGTGTCAGAAGAAGGAGGAAGAGAGCAGGAAACACAGGAGGGGCCGCCCTCCGAGTCTGATGAAAGATGCTGGAGGGTGCGCTGCTGAGTGGAGGGGGGGAGGATGTCCACCAGCAGCCCCGGTGAGACCGAGGCCTTTGGTCATCTCGATAAGAGCCGTCTGGAGGAATGGCAGGTGCAGAAGTCTGATGCAGTGAGCTCAGGCAAGAAGGAGAAGTGAGGAAGCAAGAGGGCAAGTGCAGACACCCTGGGGCCAGCCCTGCTGGGAAGGCAGGCAGAGAATGAGGGCAGTGGGCAGAGGTGGGAAGGGTCATGTGGTGTGTTTTCAGATGTCAGCATGTTTCTGGGAGACAGAAGGTGCTAGAAAGAAGGTGCAGGAGAGGGAGAGGAGTCTGTGTGAGGAAGCTTGTGGGGCCACAGCCCCAGAGGAGGACATGGCCCCTCCAAGGTTGACTGTGATCATGCTCTCTTTCCTTGGGCTGTCCACTTCCCTTTCTGGGCCTCAGCTTCCGCACCGTAAAATAGAAGCACTGCCCAGAGTGGGAGAAGACATTGACAGTGCACGCACGCAACATTGGACTCACAGCCCACAGTTCAATTTGAAATAAGGGCAAAAAAACTTAGATAGACACAACAGAAAAGGCAATACCCATATGAAAAAGTGCTTGCCTTCATTATTCACCAGAGAAATGCAAACGGAAAATGCAGGCAATGGTTAAAATGAAAACGGTAGACAGTGTGAAGTCCTGGCAGCCACGTGGAGCAGCCGTTGCTGGTGGGAGTGCAGATGGGTCCGAGCAGGTTGGAAGGCTGCTCTCCAGTGTCTAGGAGAGGTGAGCATGTGCACATTTTATGGTGCAGTAATTCTACTCCCAGGGCTATACCCAGCCAAACTGCGAACCCATGTGCACTAAAACACACGCACAAGGATGTTCACAGCAATGCCATTCGCAATGGTCTCAAGCAGGAACTACCCAAATGCCGCCAACACTAGAATGGACAAAGAAAATTACAGTATATCCACACGACAATAAGCAGGTAATGCTGTACAACAATATGACACACAACCAAAACTCCACACAAGATGGACAGACCTCACAGACCTGACTGAAGGGGACCAGCCAAGGGTGTGTCGAGTGAGATTCCATTTAAGTAAGTCCTGACATGAACCCACAGGGCACTAGCAGCCAGGTTAAGGTTACTCTGGGGTGACAGGAAGGAGGTGTAAGACCGTTTGGGTGCCTGTTACATAAATGTGTCAATGTCTAAAAAAACACATCCAACAATACACTTGTAAAGTATGCCCTTTTCTATGTATGCTGTCCTTCAAGAAAGCTCCTAAAAGTTATCAAGAAACTGGATGGGATAGACCAGCACCCTTTGGGGGCTTCTGTGCTTCAGCTCTGATGCTTCAGGATGGGGTGGGCCCAGGAAGAGGAAGTCAGGGGCTGGGGCAGTGTTCAGAGAAGACACAGAGGAGAGGTGACAGATGCCACAGGAGAGGAGAGGCAGCCCACGTCACTTACTCGGCAGACGGACTTTCCTGTCATGAGGTCCCCGGCACACAGCATGTCATCACGTATAGAATAGGTATTGTTGTTGGGATCTGGCCCCTGGAAATACGATGTACAAACCTGGCTGTCGATGACACCAACCTCTCCCTCCTGCAGTGTGTAGGGAGCAGATAGGACCCCTGTGTGTGTGGGGGAGAGGGGTTCAGATGTGGGGTGTACCCTGGGAGAGAAACCAGCTCCCTCCCTAACCTTCCTGCTATTAGAGATGCCATCAGTTCTAGCTGCCAGGACTGGGGAAGCCGTCAGAGATGTGCAAAGGTGAGGCGGAAAGACATCCAGGGCAGATGAGAGAGCAAATGTGAGGGGCCTGTGGTGGGGAGGACGAGGAGGGAGCTCATCGTGGCTGCAGTGGGGTGGGAGTGGCAGGGGAAAAAGATGAGGCAACATCATAGCAGAGTCCAGAGCAAGCAGGGCCTCCTCACCAGGATGTGGAGCTTGGATTTCATTCTGAGCACACTGGGAAACCACTGAAGGGTTATATTTAAAAAACAACGAATCTGGCTGCTATGTGGAGACAGAAGCGGAGGCACAGTGGGTGGACGCTGGAAGTCCTGGCTTGGCCAAAGTATGGCAGTGATGTACTTAACAATGCCCAGTAGGGTTAGGTGGCGTGACAAACAAGGCATGGCCTTGCCTCTTGAGCAGCACCTGGTCTGGGGGCACTGCCCACATGGGTTCTATTTCTAGATCTTGCTCACAGATGGAAGGCATCTTCCCATGGCAGCACGGTGTTATGGTGACAGCTCGCTCCTATGGAGCGCTTGCTGTGTGTGCCTCACGTGTCGCTGGGCTGGCCCAGGCTCAGCAACTGTGGTCAGGGGAGGGCACGGAGGGGGAAGGACAGCTGCCAGCTGAGACTCCCTTTGGTGTCATCTGCTCCCGGTCCTGGTAGCTGCTGCAGCCTGCAGCTCCCCTTCATGCCCCAACTCCTGCCCTCCCACCTGTCTTGGAAAATCCTCCTTGCCCTGTCAGTGGTTCTTAACAAGTGACAGTCCATCCCAGGAGAGTGTCTTTGGAAATGTTGGAGAGTTGGCTGTCCTCATGACGAGGCGTTGTGACTGACATCTGTGGCCAGGAGCAGGGATGCTGGCACTGGCCTGCATAGCAAAGAAAGTCCTGCCCCAAAGGCCTCCACTGAGATACTCTGCCAAATCATGACCTACAAATCATGCCAAATTGACATTCTCCTTTTTTTTTCACTCAATGTTATTATTTTTCTAAATCAAAAGCATTCACCCTAGAGCAAAAATCTTTGCCCAACATTTCTCCTCTCTCGGTCTAAAAATATGCAAGCCCAGCAAGCTGGCAGAAAGGGCAAGTTCCACTTGAGTTAAGGGGTGAGGGAAGTGAGGTTCACAGATGTAAAGGTTCTTAAGACATAAATGCCCCAACTCCACCTCCCAGGCCAGAGAGCAGGCCTACCTTCATTTCCTTACTGGTGCCCCAAGTACCTTCTACAGCAGTGGAAGCTCAAGAGGTGTCCCGAAGGGGCCTGGCCCAAACAGGGCCTGGGAGTCAGGGTGGAATCCTGAATGGCTGAGTCAAAGAGCTCAGGTGCCTGATTCCAAGAGTTAGAGATGCTCAGACTGTTTTGAACCAGGGACCGAAGGAAACTTGAACTGATAGCAGACATGCTATCAGGTCTGGAAGGGGTCCACAATGGTCACTGCTCTCCCCCCTCCTCCTCAGCCCTTGCTCTCCTCGCCTGCCCTGCCCCCACTCACGTTCCTCGGTGACCATCCCCCAGCCAGTTATCCAACAGGAGGTATGAGGGGGCAACTGTGTGTTAGGTCCCGGGAGGCAGACGGGGCGGATGTAGTCGGAAAAGTCCACGGGCCGATACAGCTGCAACAGGGTGATGTCACTCCCCATGTAGTAGCGCTTGTTAAAGTCAGTGTTGACGATGACTCGGTACACTGATGCCTGCCGACTGTGGGAGGTAGGAGTTTTTAGCCGATAGTACCCTAGCAGGACTTTGTAGGCAGAGGGATCATGGGACCTGTCGTGGGGAAGCTGCGTTATCACCCATGTCCGCTGGGTGCTGGGCCAGCACCCTCGCCCTGGCTGCCTACCTCCCACCCCCTCCTCCTGGTGAGACCCCACCGTTATTCAAAACCATTCTCTCTCCTCCCTTCCTAATACTGAGGTAGGTTTGATTGCTGTCCATAGCCTCAGCACATTTGTCCTTTGAAAGTTTCTGATGGCTTTCCCAGCACGCACCAGAATCAAAGGAGCAGAGAATCTTTGTGCTGGAAAGAAACGTTGGGGGTACATCAAACTGTACCCCTTCAGTTTAGATGAGCAGAGACTTGGCTCATTCCCAGCTCTGACCAGAACCCTTGGAAGTTCTCAGGGCCTGGGGTGATTCTCAAAGACCCTACTTCCCAGCCCAGAATGATGCATCCCTCTCCTGCCCAGTCCTCACACGCTGATTTCTCTAAAAGCTGGTCCTCCTCTGTTGACAGGCACTCAACAAGCCTTTGTGGAGCAAATAGAGGAGCGCATGGAACTAAACTTCTGCCTACTGGAACATGAGCAACTTTCCACCCACATGTCCTGCTTGGGCTGTCTCCCTACCCAGACTCCTCCCACAAGGCCCCTCCAGCTCCAAGCCCCTCCTCTGATGGGACCCATAGAGCTTCCTCTAATAGTGGCTCGGGGTCTACCCTCTTGCACATTCTGGCCTCCCATCCTGCATCACAGTAGTTGGGCTTGTGTCTCACTTTCCTGCTAGGATAAGAAACTTCAAGGTGGGTCCTGCATCTCCATGTCCCCCACAGTGGGCCTCACATGGGGCCTGGCACCCGTGGGTGCTGAATGAATGAATAGAACCCAAGTGGGATCTCAAAGCCAGCTGATGCCAGCAGCTCTATCCTCCTGACTTGGAGGGTGACACTCTCCCCACCCACTCTGGGCACAGAGCAAGCCCAGAATGCACCTGAGGGGCAGCCCACTCTCTTGACTGCTGTGTCCCATCTCCCCAGACAGAGGCCATCTGCTTTATGCCTCGCTCTGGCCTGTTGGGACGGTGGTGACCACAGCTCCTCTTAGGCACATGCTTCAACAGAAGTGACAAGAAGAGCTGGGTCCCAGGATGCCTCCAGAGAGAAACATGTCAGGCTGTGCAAGTGGTCAGGACCCAGGGAAGCCTCCAGCGGTTGTTCTGGAGATGGCCTGTGGATAGCCTGGCTTGAAGGGGGCAAAATGCTTGTCCACACCAGGGCCTGATGGATGCCCCCAGCCCTGGGAAGTGGGGGCCCTGGGACTATGGTTCCAACACAAAGCCTGAAGCATGTGGCCAGAGACACTACACACCCACCGCCATTTGCACAAGAGGAAAGTAAGGCTGAGATCTTGTGGACTCTCTAGAGCTGGGCAAGATGTAGAAACCAGAGTCCACCTTGAGTGGGAACAAGATCTAATTCCTTAAGTTTAGGGAAGATAAAGAGTAGACTGGAAGCACTTTCAATGGAACTAAAGTCTATTTTCCAGTATTTATTGATCATCACAGTTTGAGTTAATTTCCATTTAGCTATTTAAAAGTAAAGTACACACAGCTGAGACAACCACAACATCTTGGCAAGTCTTACCAAAGTGTGAGGAGGCATCCCTGGAGGGAGAGAGGAGGTAGATAGCCCCTGTCCTGGGATATGTGACTCAGACAGTCAGGAGACTGGAGTCCAGTGGGGAGCAAGGATGGCCTTCCAGGGAGAGGGAACTGCTGAGTCAAAGGCAGGGGCAACAGCACACACAGTGACACCTGGTGGCAGCAAAGCCTAAAAAAACCTGGGAAAAAAAAAGCCTGGGACAACCTTCATCCCCTTCTGTTCTGCTCATTTGTGCTCCCTCCGCATCCCACCCAGCAGCGGGCTGTGGGGAAGACGTACAGTTGGAAACAGTGGGCCGCTGAGGCCACCCAGTAGGCACTGATGAGGGCGGCTCCACAGATGTGCTGACCATTGTAGAGCAGGCTGACCTGCCATGGCCACCGCTTCTCAGGTGCGTCCCGGCCACCAAAGATCCTCCCAGTTACGGCAGGCCGCCCACACACTGTGGAGACAGTCCCAGCCATGAGGCACCTGTGTTATGGATGCCAACCTCGGTGCCTCTAAATGTCAGCATCCATAGGACCCAGGGCCACCACAGCCCATCCTCCCACTTCATAGCTGGGAAATCCACGGCCCAGGGTGAAATGACATGGCCCACATGACAAAGGGCCACCTGGCTTCGCTGTTGATGGCAGCGCTAAGGAAGCAGCCTGCGGGTCTGGAGGGGGCGGGAAGGGAGGCAGCTGCAGAGGGTCTCAGCACACCAGCCGGGGGCAGAGGTCCGGGCCGGGAGGTGGTGCTGTTCCAGACCCTTTCCCAGACCTAGTTCACGTAACTAGCACCCCGCTGTCTGAAGTCCCAGAAACTGAGGCCTTCCAGAGCGATGCCACTGAGATGAAGTGGTTACATCCTTCTCACCCAGCCCAGTATTCTAGAGAGACTGAGGCCAAATGGAACATACTCTGCTTGACAATTCCCCTCTGAAAGCAGTACTCCCTCATTTCCCAAATGAAGAGGGTGCGGGGGCCGACAGGGACCGGCCAGGTCAGGACTCGAGTCCTTGGACTGAGGACGCTTGAGATCTAGCGGGAAGAGCCGGCGGGGAAGATGGCCCTCCCTTCCCCCACCTCTCATGCCCCCCAGGGACCCAGGGACTCCTGAAACCGCTGGGCAGGTAGAGGTCCTACCTGTCTACCGTCGGGGCGGTGGGGGGGGGGCAGTAGGGGGAGGGGAGGGACATATGAGGGGAAAGCGACCTTGACCCTCTTGCCCGCCTGCCCACTCACCCTCTTCGGCGCGCAGTGGTGGTCCAGCTGCGGCCGGCTGTGGCGGTCCCGCCGTGGTGGTCCCAGCCACCTCAGTGTGCAGCAGGAGTGAGTGTAGGTACAGCAGGATGACAGCCAGGGTGCAGGCTCCCCTCCAGCCTGGACCTGAGCCCCCAGCCCCTTTGATCTCCATGTAGTCAATCCTACATCTGCCACCTGACTGAGCCGACAGCGGCTCGCGCGGGCCCTGGGGGGTGCTGGGAAACCGCCTCCTTTTGTGGGCCACACCCCTGACCCGGACCTGACCACCTGCCGCTCGCGCACACACACGCGCGTGCAATTGGAGAAGCAGCGTGCCACGTGTGTCCGGAGCTCTCGCAGCCATGGTCCGTAGAAGGCAGTAATCGCTGGGAGCCCCCAGGCTGAGGCGGAAAGCAGAGGGCACATAGGATCCCTGCGTCCAGGGACCCCAGTTTGCGGGGAGACATCAGGACAGCTATGGCACTATGCCAAGGAATAAATACTAATGCTCAGAGGTCAGGTGCTTGTATAAGTGTCACCAAATGTGCCCAACTTGCTTTCAAGATCCAGTGCACTTTGCAGTCATCTGTTCCTCTGCCCCCACTCCCCATGTGATCAGGTCAGGGCCACCAAGGGTAACATCCCTTTCTCAGACTCACCTGGTACTGTACAACATGACATACCATGGGGTGGATACTCACAGGTCTTTCCCACACTCAGCAGGAGGGAATTATACAAGAGGATGGCTCATTAGGGGGTCCAGCCACTGACCCCTAATGACTCACGTCCTTCCTTCTCAAATGCTAAATCATTCACTATGCCTCAAGGTCCCCAAGAGTCTCATCCCGTTAAACTTAAAATTCAAAGTCTCATCTGTTGGAAGAGGTCATCAAGAGGAGATAATTGCAGGTGGACCCTGGAGCCGGACCTGGGCAACTGGGGGCTCCTCACCCCTCCCCCGCCCTTGGAATGTAGGTTTTGCCCACAGTGGGTGCTACTCCAAGGATGCAGCCCTGAGAGAGGAAGGTGTTGGTGAGACCATCTGGACAGTTTACCTGACTGAACCCAGTTAAGACCTCTGTGTAAACATTAAGAATCTGGGGAACAGGTGCAGAGATCTACTTGTCTTGGGGCCACCAAGTTCTTTAAAACTTAAAATTTTTCTTATAAATTCACTTGAAATAATAGAGACTTACTGTAAAAATTATGAAGAAAATAATAATTGTGGACACTTATCATGTCCCTTTTTACAGAAAGTAGCACATGTTTGCACTGGAAGAGTTCTATCAGGTTACTTCCTGCTAGTAGAAATCTGAGGGTCCAACTTTCATTTTGTACTTTCTCTGTCCCTTTCAGTACAAGATGGCAGTGTTTCGACTGACATAAACTTCTCAAGAACCTTGTGGTCCTTGTTGTGGATTTCACTAGGTTTCACTCCATTAGACAAAGCCACATCCACAGACTGTTGAGATAATTCCTTTTCTAACTTGGCCTCCTGTTGAGATGTTATGTATATATCACCACAATAAAAAGCTGGAAAAAAGGTAATATGACTGTCTCAGATATATCTAGAGACATAGAGGAAAAGATTGGAAAATTTGAAGAGAAGTTGGAGGAAGTGAACAGAACAGGGAGGGAGGCGGGGAAGCATGATGACTGGACTCAAAGGTGGCACCAAGTGTGGGGGAGTAGAGGCGTTGCAGATGCTAAGAGTGACAAGGGGCAGGATGCAGGACACACCAGGCAGGTGGGTCTGAGGACAAAGGCAACCTCCCACTGGGGCTGCGAGAAAACTCTTTTCAGGGAACATTGGGAGATGAAAGGGATTTTGGCGAAGCTGGGGTCCAGGGGATTTGCTGCTCACCATCTAGGCTGCATCTGCTGGTGTTCAGAGGAAGGAAGGGCATGACTGGCACCAGGACAGATGCCTTCCATGCATCCCACATGTGATCTTCACAACTATCAGCATCCCCAGTTTGCAGGTGAGGAAACTGAATCCAAGGATAACCAAGCCTTATACGGGGAATGCAGGGCCAGCACTCAAGCCCAGGTCTGCTGCTGGCTTACCCTTCTGTGTCCTGCTCCTGGTCAAGCAGAGCTCTAACCATTAAACTTCCTGCCCCAACCCCAATCTGTTTCCAAGGAAGTGCAGAAGATAGACTGTGTTTCAACCTGTGGCTGTAACCAGGCTGCTGCCACCTTGAGCTGGGTAGGTTTGGAGAGGAGGAGGGTGCTATGAGCAGTGGCAGGGTGCTGGGAAGGCTGCAGGCACCTGGAAAGGAGCAAGCACCCTGAGGCTTCACAGCCACCTGGGGGGATAGACTGTCCAGAACCCCTTCACAGACGAAGAACCAACATCACTGAGAGGCAAAGTGACCTGCAGGCAGGGTCAGTGCCAGCACTGGGCCCAGCTAGCAGGCACTAGAATCCATGACAGTAACCACTGCCCCACACAACCTGTCTCTACAGGCTTGCAAAGTGCTGGGACAGGACAGCACCCCTACCTTTTCTAAAACTTTCGGTATAGTTGATTTACAATGTTATATTAGTTTCAGGTGTAAAACATAGTGATTTGATATTTTTATAATTATACTCCATTTAAAGTTATAAAATATTGGTTATATTTCCTGTGTTCTACAACACATCTCTGCATTTTATTTATTTTATACCTAGTAGTTTGCACTTCTTAAGCCGTTTCCCCTACCTTGCCCCTCCCCACAGCCCTCTCTTCAGTGGTAACCACTAGTTTGTTATCTGTATCTATGACCCTGCTTCTGTTTTGTTATATTCATTAGTTTCATTTTTTTAGATTCCACATGTAACTGAAAACATGCAATATTTGTCTTTGACTTACTTCAAAAGCATAATAACTTCAAAAGCATAATACCCTCCAGGTCAATCATATTGTTTTACATGTGGCTAAGTAATATTCCATTGTGCATATATTATATACCACATCTTTATCCATTCATCTGTCAATGTACACTTAGGTTGCTTCCATATTTTGGCTAGTGTAAGTACTGCTGTATTGGGGGTACTTACATTGGGGTGCATGTGTCTTTTCAAATTAGTATTTTCATTTTCTTCAGATATATACCTATGAGTGGAATTGCTAAGACCATATGGTAGTTCTATTTTTAATTATTTTAGGAACCTCCATACTGTTTTCCATTGTGGATGTACCAATTTACATTCCCACCAACAGTGAACTAAGGTTCCCTTTTCTCCACATCCTCACCAGTATTTGCTACTTGTAGATTTTTTCATGGTAGCCATTTTGACAGGTGTGAGATGATATGTCATTGTAGTGTTGACTTGCATTTCTCTAATAATTAGTGATGTTGAGCCTCTTTTCATGTGCCTTTTGGCCAGTTTGGTTTTTGCTATTGAGTTGTATGACCTGTTTATATATTTTGGATATTAACCCCTTATCAGACATGTCATTTGCAAATATCTTCTCCCACCCATTCTGTAGGTTGCCTTTTGTTTTTTTGTGTTTTTTTTTTTTAGGGTTTCCATAGTTGTGCAAAAGCTTTTAAGTTTAATTAGGTCCCACTTGTTTATTCTGGCTTTTGTTTCCCTTGCCTGAGGAGACAGATCCAAAAATATATTACTAAGGCATGTCAAAGAGTGTATGTTTTCTTCTGGGAGTTTTATGGTGTCATTTTACACTTAGGTCTTTAACCCATTTTGAGTTTATTTGTATATATGGTGTAAGAAAGTGTTCAAATTTCATTCTTTTACATGTAGTTGTCCAGTTTTCCCAGCACCACTTATTGAAGAGACTGTCTTTTCTCCATTGTATATCCTTGCCTCCTTTGTTGTAGATTAATTGACATAGGTGTGTGGGTTTACTTCTGGGCTCTTTATTCTATTCCATTTATCTATGTGTCTGTTTTTGTGCCAGTACCATACTGTTTTGATTACTGTAGCTTTGAATTATACTCTGAAGTCCAGGAGAGTGATACTTCCAGGTTTTTGCTTGTTCATTTGTTTGTTTGTTTTTCTCAAGATTACTTTGGTTATTCAGAGTAAAATTCATACATATTTTAGGATAATTTGTTC
The DNA here is from genome assembly GCF_028021215.1 of Eschrichtius robustus. Taxonomy (NCBI): domain Eukaryota; kingdom Metazoa; phylum Chordata; class Mammalia; order Artiodactyla; family Eschrichtiidae; genus Eschrichtius; species Eschrichtius robustus. The sequence continues at coordinate 139,711,447 of NC_090828.1, read as the reverse complement.
TAGTTCTGTGAAAAATGTTTTGGGTAATTTGATAGGGATTGATTTAAGTCTGTAGATTGCTTTGGGTAGTATGGACATTTTAACAATATTAATTCTTCCAATCCTAAACACAAGATATCTACCTGTTTATTTGTATCACCTTCAGTTTTCTTCATCATTGTCTTATAGTTTTCAAAGTATAGGTCTTTCACCTCTGTGGTTAAGTTTATTCCTAGGTATTTTATTCTTTATGATGTGATTATAAATGGGATTTATTTCTTGCTTTCTCTTTCTGATACTTCATTAGTAGTTTATAAAAAAGCAATCAATTTTTGTATATTCATCTAGTATCCTGTAGCTTTACGGAATTCATTCACTAGTTCTAATACTTTTTTGGTGGAGACTTTAAGGTTTTCTATACATAGTTATTGTGTCATCTGCAAATAGTGACAGTTTTATTTCTTCCCTTCCAATTTGGATGCTTTTATATTTCTTTTTCTTGTCTGACTGTTGTGGCTAGGACTTCCAATACTATGTAAAATAGAAATGGTGAAAGTGGGCTTTCTTGTCCTGTTCCTGATTTTAAAGCAAAAGCTTTCAGTTTTTAGCTATTAAGTATGATGTTAGCTCTGGGTTTGTCATAAATGGCCTTTATTATGTTGAGATATGTTCCCTTTATACCAATTTTGTTGGAGTTTTTTCATGGATGGGTGTTGGATTTTGTCAAATGCTTTTACTATGCCTATTGAGGTGATCATGTGATTTTTACCCTTCCCTTTGTTAATGTGGTATATCACAATGATAAATGGGGATATTGAACTATCCTTGCATCCCTGAATAAATCTCACTTGATCATGGTGTATGATTCTTTTATATATTGTTTAATTTGGTTTTCTTATATTTTGTTAAGAATTTTTGCATCTATATTCATCAAGGATATTGACCTGTAATTTCCTCTCTTGTAGTCTTTTGTCTGGTTTTGGTATCAAAGTAATGGTGGCCTTGTAGAATGAATTTGGGAGTGTTTTCTCCTCTTCAATTTTTAAAAATAGTTTGAGAAGGATAGGTGTTAACTGTTCTTTATATGTTTGGTAGAATTCCCCTGTGAAGCCATGCAGTCCTGGACTTTTGTTTGTTGGGAGTGTTTTGATTACTGATTCAATTTCACTACTAGTGATCAGTCCATTCAGATTATCTGTTCATTCTGATTCAGGCTTGGAAGATTGTATGTTCCTGGGAATTTATCCATTTTTTCTACATTGTCCAATTTGTTGGTAATTTGTTGTTCTAGTATTCTCATGATTTTTTTGTATTTCTATGATATTGGTTGCAATTTCTCCTCTTTTATTTCTCATTTTGGTTATTTATTTATCTCTGTTTTTTCCTTAACGAGCCTGCTAAAGATTTATCAATTTTGTTTATCTTTTCAAAAAACCAACTCTTGGTTTCATTATTGGATTTTTTTTTCTTTCTCTCTTTTTTTTTTTTTTGTCCCTATTTTATTTATGTCCTCTCTGATATTGATATTTGTTATTTCCTTCCTTCTGCTGACTTTGGGCTGTGTTTGTTCTTTTTCTAATTTCTTTAGATGGTAGATTAGATTGTTTATTTGATATTTTTCTTATTTCTTGAAGTACGCCTGTATTGCTATAAACTTCCCTCTTAGAACTGTTTTTGCTGAGTCTCATAAATTTTGGAAAATTGTGTTTTCATTTTCATTTCGCTCAAGGTATTTTCTGATTTCTTCTTTTATCTCTTTGTTGACCCACTGAGTTTTGTTTTTAAACATCTTTATTGGAGTATAGTTGCTTTACAATGTTGTGTTAGTTTCTTCTGTATAGCAAAGTGAATCAGCTATATGTATACATATATCCCTATATCCCTTCCCTCTTGACTCTCCCTCCCACCCTCCCTATCCCACCCTCTATGTGGTCACAAAGCTCCAAGCTGATCTCCCTGTGTTATGCAGCTTCTTCCCACTAGCTATCTATTTTACATTTGGTAGTGTATACATGTCAATGCTACTTTCTCACTTCGTCCCATCTTACCCTTCCCCCTCACTGTATTCTCAAGTCCATTCTCTATGTCTGGGTCTTTATTCTTGTCCTGCCCCTAGGTTCATCAGAACCATTTATTTTTAAGATTCCATATATATGTGTTAGCATATGGTATTTGCTTTTCTCTTTCTGACTTACTTCACTCTGTATGACAGACTCTAGGTCCATCTGCCTCACTACAAATAACTCAATTTCGTTACTTTTTATGACTGAGTAATATTCCAGTGTATATATGTACCACATCTTCTTTATCCATTTATCTGTCAGTGGACGCTTAGGTTGCTTCCATGTCCTGGCTATTGTAAATAGTGCTGCAATGAACATTTTGGTACATGTCTCTTTTGAAGTAGGGTTTTCTCAGGGTATATGGCATGGGATTGCTGGTTTATATGGTAGGCCTAAGTTTAGTATTTTAAGGAACCTCCATACTGTTCTCCATAGTAGCTGTATCAATTTACATTCCCACCAACAGTGTAGGAGGGTTCCCTTTTCTCCACACCCTCTCCAGCATTTATTGTTTCTAGATTTTTTGATGATGGCCATTCTGAGCAGAGTGAGGTGATACCTCTTTGCAGTTTTGTTTTGCATTTCTCTAATGATTAGTGATGTTGAGCATCTTTTCTTGTGTTTGTTGGCAATCTGTGTATCTTCTTTGGAGAAATGGCTGTTTAGGTCTTCTGCCCATTTTTGGATTGGGTTGTTTGTGTTTTTGATATTGACCTGCATGAGCTGCTTGTATATTTTGGATATTAATCCTTTGTCAGTTGCTTTGTTTGAAAATATTTTCTCTGATTCTGAGGGTTGTCTTTTCATCTTGTTTATGGTTTCCTTTGCTGTGCAAAAGCTTTTAAGTTTCATTAGGTCCCATTTGTTTATTTTTGTTTTTATTTTCATTCCTCTAGGAGGTGGGTCAAAAAGGATCTTGCTCTGATTTATGTCATAGAGTGTTCTGCCTATGTTTTCCTCTAAGAGTTTTATAGTGTCTGGCCTTATATTTAGGTCTTTAATCCTTGTTGAGTTTAGTTTTGTATACGCTGTTAGGAAGTGTCCTAATTTCATTCTTTTACATGTAGCTTCCCAGTTTTCCCAGCACCACTTATTGAAGAGGCTGTCTTTTTTGCATTGTATATTCTTTCCTCCTTTATCAAAGATAAGGTGACCATAGGTGTGTGGGTTTATCTCTGGGCTTTCTATCCTTTTCCATTGATCTATATTCCTGTTTTTTTGTGACAGTACCATACTGTTTTTATGACTGTAGCTTTGTAGTGTAGCCCGAAGTCAGGGAGCCTGATTCCTCCAGCTCCGTTTTTCTTTATCAAGATTGCTTTGGCTGTTCGGGGTCTTTTGTGTTTCCATATAAATTGTAAAATGTTTTGTTCTAGTTCTATGAAAAAGGCCATTGGTAGTTTGATAAGGATTGCATTGAATTTGTAGATTGCTTTGGGTAGTATAGTCATTTTCACAATGTTGATTCTTCCAATCCAAGAACATGGTCTATCTCTCCATCTATTTGTATCATCTTTAATTTCTTTCATTAATGTCTTATAGTTTTCTGCATACAGGTCTTTTGTCTCCAAGAAAGATTTATTCCTAGGTATTTTATTCTGTTTTTTTTTTTTTTTTTGCAGTGGTAAATGGGAGTGTTTCCTTAATTTCTCTTTCAGATTTTTCATCATTAGTGTATAGGCAAGCAAGAGACCTCTGTGCTTTAATTTTGTATCCTGCTACTCTACTAAATTCATTGATTAGTTCTAGTAGTTTTCTGGTAGCATCTTCAGGATTTTCTATGTATAGTACCATGTCATCTGCAAGTAGTGGCAGTTTTACTTCTTCTTTTCTGATCTTGATTCCTTTTATTGCTTTTTATTCTCTGATTGCTGTGGCTGAAACTTCCAAAACTATGTTGAATAATAGTGGTGAGAGTGGGCAACCTTCTCTTGTTCATGATCTCAGAAGAAATGGTTTCAGTTTTTCACCATTGAGAATGATATTGGCTGTGGGTTTGTCATATATGGCCTTTATTATGTTGAGGTAGGTTCCCTCTATGCCTACTTTCTGGAGATTTTTTAATCATAAATAGGTGTTGAATTTTGTCAAAAGATTTTTCTGCATCTATTGAGATGATCATACGGTTTTCATTCTTCAGTTTGTTAATATGGAAGATCACATTGATTGATTTGTGTATATTGAACAATACTTGCATTCCTGGGATAAACCCCACTTGATCAGGGTGTATGATCCTTTTAATGTGCTGTTGGATTCTGTTTGCTAGTATTTTGTTGAGGATTTTTTCATCTATGTTCATCAGTGATATTGGCCTGTAGTTTTCTTTTTTTATGACATCTTTGTCCAGTTTTGGTATCAGGGTGATGGTGGCCTCATAGAATGTGTTTGGGAGTGTTCCTCTCTCTGCTATATTTTGAAAGAGTTTGAGAAGAATAGGTGTTAGCTCTTCTCTAAATGTTTGATAGAATTCACCTGTGAATACATCTGGTCCTGGGCTTTTGTTTGTTGGAAGATTTTTAATTACAGTTTCAATTTCAGTGCTTGTGATTGTTCTGTTTATATTTTCTATTTCTTCCTGGTTAAGGCTTCCAAGGTTGTGCTTTTTGAAGAATTTGTCCATTTCTTCCAGGTTGTCCCTTTTATTGGCATATAGTTGCTTGTAGTAATCTCTCATGACCCTTTGTATTTCTGCAGTGTCAGTTATTACTTCTCCTATTTCATGTCTAATTCTGTTGGTTTGAATCTTCTCCCTTTTTTCTTGATGAGTCTGGCTAATGGTTTATCAATTTTGTTTATCTTCTTAAAGAACCACCTTTTAGTTTTTTGATCTCTGCTATTGTTTCCTTCATTTTTTTCCATTTATTTCTGATCTGACCTTTATGATTTCTTTCCTTCTGCTAACTTTAGGGTTTTTTTGTTCTTCTTTCTCTTATTGCTTTAGGTGTAAGATTAGGTTGTTTTTTTGAGATGTTTCCTTTTTCTTGAGGTATGATTGTATTGCTATAACCTTCCCTCTTAGAACTGCTTTTGCTGCATCCCATAGGTTTTGGGTCATCATGTTTTCATTGCCATTTGTTTCTAGGTATTATTTGATTTCCTCTTTGATTTCTTCACTGATCTCTTGGTTATTAAGTAGTGTATTGTTTAGCCTCCATGTGTTTGTATTTTTTGCAAGTTTTTTCCTGTAATTGATATCTAGTCTCATAGTGTTGTTGTCAGAAAAGATGCTTGATACGATTTCAACGTTCTTACATTTACCAATGCTTGATTTGTGACCCAAGATATGATCTATACTGGAGAATGTTCCATGAGCACTTGAGAAGAAAGTGTATTCTGTTGTTTTTGGATGGAATGTCCTATAAATATCAATTAAGTCCATCTTTTTTAATGTGTCATTTAAAGCTTGTGTTTCCTTATTTATTTTCATTTTGGATGTGTTGTCCATTGGTGTAAGTGGGGTGTTAAAGTCCCCTACTCTTATTGTGTTACTTTCCATTTCCCCTTTTATGGCTGTTAGTATTTGCCTTATGTATTGAGGTGCTCCTATATTGGGTGCATAAATATTTACAATTGTTATATCTTCTTCTTGGATTGATCCCTTGATCATTATGTAGCGTCCTTCTTTGTCTCTTGTAATCGTCTTTATTTTAAGATGTATTTTGTCTGATATGAGAATTGCTCCTCCAGCTTCCTTTTGATTTCCATTGGCATGGAATATATTTTTTCATCTCCTCACTTTCAGTCTGCATGTGTTCCTAGGTCTGAATTGAGTCTCTTGTAGACAGCATATATATGGGTCGTGTTTATATATCCATTCAGCCAGTCTATGTCTTTTGGATGGAACATTTAATCCATTTACATTTAATTACTTAAATTAATAAATTAAATTATTTAATTAATAATTTAATTATTAATATGTATGTTCCTATTACCATTTTCTCAATTGTTTTGGGTGTGTTTTTGTACATCTTTTCCTTCTCTTGTGTTTCCTGCCTAGAGAAGTTCCTTTAGCATTTGTTTTACAGCTGGTTTGGTGGTGCTGAATTCTCTTAACTTTTGCTTGTCTGTAAAGTTTTTAATTTCTCCATCAAATCTGAATGAGATCCTTGCTGGTTAGAGTAATCTTGGTTGTAGATTTTTCCCTTTCATCACTTTAAATATGTCCTGCCTCTCCCTTCTGTCTTGCAGTGTTTCTGCTGAAAGATCAGCTGTTAACCTTATGGGGATTCCCTTGTGTGTTATTTGTTGCTTTTCCCTTGCTGCTTTTAATATTTTATCTTTGTATTTAATTTTTGATAGTTTGATTAATATGTGTCTTGGCATGTTTCTCCTTGGATTTATCCTGTATGGGACTCTCTGTGCTTCCTGGACTTGATTGACTATTTCCTTTCCCATGTTAGGGATGTTTTCAACTATAATCTCTTCAAATGTTTTCTCAGACCCTTACTTTTTCTCTTCTTTTTCTGGGACCCCTATAATTAGAATGTTGGTGTGTTTAATGTTGTCCCCGAAGTCTCTGAGACTGTTCTCAATTCTTTTCCTTCATTTTCTTTAAACTGCTCTGCGGTAGTTATTTCCACTATTTTATCTTCCAGGTCACTTATCCGTTCTTCTGCCTCAGTTATTCTGCTATTGATTCCTTCTAGATAATTTTTAGTTTCATTTATTGTGTTGTTCATCATTGTTTGTTTGCTCTTTAGTTCTTCTAGGTCCTTGTTAAACGTTTCTTGTATTTTCTCTATTCTTTTTCCAAGAATTTGGATCATCTTTACTATCATTACTCTGGATTCTTTTCAGAGACTGTCTATTTCCTCTTCATTTATTTGGTCTGGTGGGTTTTTAACCTTGCTCCTTCATCTGCTGCATATTTCTCTGTCTTCTCATTTTCTTTAACTTACTGTGTTTGGGGTCTCCTTTTTGCTGGCTGTAGGTTAGTAGTTCCTTTTGCTTTTGGTGTCTGCCCCCTGTGGGTGAGGTTGGTTCAGTGGGTCATGTAGGCTTCCTGGTGGAGGGGACTGGTGCCTGTGCTCTGGTGGGTGGGTCTGGATCTTGTCTTTCTGGTGGGCAGGGTCGCATCCAGTGGTGTGTTTTGGGGTGTCTGTGAACTTAGTATGATTTTAGGCAGCCTCTCTGCTAATGGGTGAGGTTGTGTTCCTGTCCTGTTAGTTGTTTGGCATGGGACACCCAGCACCGTTGTTTGCTAGCCATTGGGTGGAGCTTGCTCTTAGTGTTGAGACGGAGATCTCTAGGAGAGCTCTCACCAATTGATTTTATGTGGGACCGGGAGGTCTCTGGTGGTCCAGTGTCCTGAATTCGGCTCTCCCACCTCAGAGGCTCAGGCTTGATACCAGCCTGGAACACCAAGAACCTGTCAGCCATACAGCTCCAAACTCCACACTCCAAAGGCAGCCATTTGGATGTGCCAAAACCTACAAGTTTTAAAAGTTGTGCTTTTCACTTTTTCCTTGCTAAGTGTCTATACGGGGAAATGGCTGGGGGTAGACTGGGGAGAAATATGAAGGGTTAAGTGCCCAAGTTTGTGCAAATTTTGTTCCATTTCATAGGCTGACCTCTTTGTTTATTGTCTTTTCCACTGGTGGCTTTCAAACTTTATTGACTCAGATCCAGTACCTTTCTTAAACTCTGTAAGTAGACTCCAAATAGGACCTGATGAAGCAGGTTCTCTTTGTATTATATGGTGCCAATTAGCATGACAGTTTCTTCATCTTAGCTCATTAAATTCTGGATTCCCTCTTTTCTGATCTTTATCTTCAGGAGGGCCATCTCCATGTAGTCAAATACTGAGCTGAGTATCTGGAGAACTGGGCTCTTGTGTAGGCTGTACACTGAGTGTGAATTTGGGTAATTTCTCTTTTCTGGGCTTTAGTTTCCACATCTCTGTAAAACTAGGGCTCAGGTTTTTGGATCTACTGTCCAGGTCAAGGGAAAAGTTTTTCTACCAGTCTCCAAAACATCACTAAGGAGGAACAGAAAACTGTCAGAGGTATGTATATTATTCAAATCAACCCCAAAGAAACTCTCCTCGAGCCAGAGAGCATCTCAACTGAGAATATCCCTTTGCAGCCTCCTCCTCCAATTCAAGCCTCAAAGAGGCTGACGGTGCTGCTCTGTTTGTAATTTTCTTGTTTCTAATTGTGACCTTTTCCTTTCCACCCATAGAAATTCCTTTAGTATTTGTTGCAATGCTGGTTTTGTGGTGCTGAATTCTCTTAGCTTTTGCTTGACTGTAAAGTTTTTGATTTCCCCGTCGAATCTGAATGGCAGCCTTGCTGGGGAGACTATTCTTGGTTGTAGGTTCTTCCCTTTCATCACTTTAAGTATATCGTGCCACTCCCTTCTGGCCTGCAGAGTTTCTGCTGAGAAGTCAGCTGATAACTTTATGGAGTTCCCTTGTATGTTATTTGTTGCTTTTAATATTTTCTCTTTGCCTTTAATTTTAGTCAATTTGATTACTATTTGTCACAGCATGTTCCTTCCTGGGTTCCTTGCTTGGAACTCTCTGTGCTTCCTGGACTTGGGTGACTGTTTCCTTTCTCATGTTCAGGAAGTTTTCAGCTATTATCTCTTCAAATATTTTCTCAGGTCCTTTTGCTCTCTCTTCTCTTTCTGGGATGAGAATGTTGGTGCATTTAATGTTGTCCCAGAGGTCTCTTATACTGTCTTCATTTCTTTTCATTCTTTTTTCTTTATCCTGTTCTGTGGCAGTGATTTCCACCATTCTGTCTTCCAGGTCACTTATCCATTCTTCTACCTCATTTTTTCTGCTATTGATTCCTTCTAGTTTATTTTTCATTTCAGTTATTGTATTGTTCATCTCTCGTTGTTTTGTTTTTAGATCTTCTAATTCTTTGTTAAACATTTCTTGTATCATCTTGGTCTGTGTCTCCATTCTTTTTCTGAGATCTTGGATCAACTTTACTATCATTACGTTGAATGCTTTTTTGGGTAGATTGCCTATCTCCACTTCACTTAATTGTTCTCTGGGGTTTTATCTTGTTCCTTTGTCTGGGACATATTCCTCTGCCTTCTCATTTTGTCTAAATTTCTGTGATTGCAGTTTCCATTCTACAGGCTGCAGAGTTGTAGTTCTTGCTTTTGCTCTCTCGCCCGTGGTGGATGAGGCTGGTCTAAGAGGCTTGTGCAGACTTCCTGGTGGGAGGGACTGGTTCCTGCCCACTGGTGGGTGGAGCTGGGTCTTGACCCTCTAGTGGGCAAAGCTGGGTCTTGTCCATCTGGTGGGCAAGGCCATGTCAGGTGGCAGCTTTGGGCTCAGGGAGACTTTAGTCATCCTGTCTGCTGATGGGTGGGGCTGATTTCCTAACCTGTTTGTTGTTTAGCCTGAGGTGTCCCAATCACTGGAGCCTATAGGCTGTTGTGTGGGACCAGGACTTGGTGAGAAAATGGCAGCCTCAAGAAGGGCTCACACCAATGAGTAGTCCCCAGAACTACCACCACCAGTGTCTTTGTCTCCACAGTGAGCCACAGCTACACCGCTTCTTCAGGAGACCCTCCAATACCAGCAGGTTGGTCTGGGCCAGGCTCTTATGAGGTCACTGCTTTTTCCCCTGCGTCCTGGTATGCATGAGACCTTGTGTGTGCCACCCAAGAGTGGAGTTACTGTTTTCCCCATTCCTGTGGAATTCCTGCAATCAAACCCCAGTGGCCTTCAAAGCCTGATGCTCTGGGAGATCATCCTCTCATTGCCAGACCCCTATGCTGGGAAGCCTGACATGGGACTCAGAACTTTCACTCTTGTGGGAAAATCTCTGTGACATAATTATTTTCCAGTTTGTGTGTTGCCCACATGGTGGGTATGGAATTTGATTTTATTGTGGTTGCACCTTTCCTCCTGTCTTCTTGTGGATTCTTCTTTGTCTTTGTATGTAGGATATCTGTTCGGTAGGTCCAGTTTTTTTTGTCAGTGGTTGTTCAGCAGTTAGTTATGATTTTGGTGTTTTTGTGAGATGACATGAGCTCACGTACTTCTACTCTGCCATCTCGTCCATCTCTGCAACATTTAGAGGCATGACTGCTTCTTTCTAAAAAATACCACAATAACAAGAAGGTTCTATATAAAGCAACCTCTTCAGATTGTTTGATGTAGTGCAGCCAGAGTGATGTTTCTAGATGCATTCTCTGGGTCAAATTACAGCAGAACACAATTGGCTGAACCAGGTCCTTTTGCCCAACAGGCAAGCCAAACCCTGAGACACTGGCTGAGGTTTGCAGTGGAGAAAGAGTTTATTCACAAGGCAGCCAAGCAAGGAGACCAGAGAACAAGCCTCAGGCCCACCTAAAACAATAAATTTAAATGGACTAAAAATTGATGATTGAAAGACAAATATTGTCAGTTTTTTAAATCAGATATATGTTGTTGATAAGATATAACCCTAAATAAACAACAAAGATGGTTAGAAGTAAAAAGAAAAAGATACAATAAGCAAATACTGATTAAGTGTAAGGTAATAGAAGACAGAAAGTAGACTTTATAGCAAAAAAACATTACTAGAGTGAAGAGGGTCACTATGTAATGATATGAGGGCCCAGTTTATCATAAAGTTAGACAATCAATATACAAAATAACAAAGGCTAAAAATTCATAAAGCAAAAATTGATAAAATTTTGAGACTAAATTAACAAACAACCCTCATAGAGAAAAATTTTAAGACCACCTCTCTTTAATTGATAGATCCATCAGACAAAATAAATAAGGATATAGAATTTTGAACAATGCACTTGAACTAATGAACAAATTTAGAACATAGCACTCAAGAATTGGAGAAAAGATAGCACATTTAAGCATGCCTGGAATTATTTAAAAAATTGACCACATGCTACCCCATATATCAAGTCTAAGTAAATTTCAAAAAAAAAAAATTCCTATGCAGGTCATGGTATCTGACTGAGTCCAGTGCAATTAAGTTAGAAATAAATGACAAAAAGATAATTAAATAAAATATGCTTGGAAATTTAAAAACTAGACCAAAGACCAATTAATTAATAATGGAAATTAGAAAATGTTTAGAATTGAATGATAATTAAAATATTACATACCAAAATTTATGACATGCATGCAAGCAGAATTTAGAGGAAAATGTGTATTCATATATGCTCTATACAAAAGGAGAAAGGCTCAAAATTGATGACCTAGGCTCCAAATTAAGAAATTGAAGAAAGAACAGCAAGTATGTGTCAGATAGCTATGACTGTGTATCATAGGGATCTTGCAGATGTCATTAAATTAAGGATACTGAAAATGGAGGGTTGTCCTGGATTATCTGCAATCTGCCCTGGATTATTGCAACCATAAAGGTCCTTACAAGGAAATAAGGAGGCAGGAGAGTGAGAAAAGGTGTGATGATGGAAGGCAGAGGTGAGAGAGAGAGAGGGAGGGAGAGAGAGAGAGTTGAAGATGCTATGCTGTTGGCTTTGAAAATGGAGAAAAGGCCACCAACCAAGAAATGTGGGAGGCGTCTAGAAGGTGGAAATGACAAGGGCACAGATTCTTCCCTAGGGCATCCAGAAGAAACACAGCCCTAATGACACCTTGATTTTACCCCAGTAAGATCCATCTTTGACTTCTGATCTTCAGAACTTTAAGATAAGAAATTTGTATCATTTTTAACCACTAAGTTTTTGGTAATTTGTTACAGCAGTAATAGGAAACTAATACAGTGGTTTTGGTTTGGATGGCTCTTCTCTGCTCCCCATAGTGTCCCATGTACCACAGATTCACCTGGGTATTTCCTGTGGCAGTGGAAGTTTCTAAGAGAGCAGAAGTGCTCAGAGGCTTGGAACTGGCACTCCATTACTTCCATTGCATCATACTGCATAAAGAAGGGCACAACACCACGTTCACAGGATGACACAATGGACTCTACTTCTTGATGGGAGGAGTGCCAGATCACATTGCAAGAGACCAGGATAATGGGAGGGAAAATATTTTGGTTGCTGTAGCAATCTGCACCCACCTTGGAAAACAACAAGGTTGAAGATGCCCTTACTCTATGGTTCAGCAATTACATTTCAAGATATAGTTCCTAGAGAAACACTTGCTCAGCTACTCCATGATCATAGCAGCACTGTTACTTTTAGCTAAAAATAGAAAACAACCCAATGACCTGCAGTATGAGAATGAGTAAATGCATTATGGAATGTTCACACAATAGAATACTATACAGCATTTAAAATGAATAAACAGCTGTACACATCAACATGGATGAATCTCATAAATATATTGTTGTTGCAAAAAAGGCAAGCCACAGAATACTTTTCAGTTCCATTAATGTGAAGTGCAAGGAAATGGGAAAGATTAAACAACATAAGGTTTAATAACGTTTTACAGAGAAAGTGTAAAAGATAGACAATATGATTAATACAAAACTGAATAAAATGATTATTTGCATGTGAGAGGGAGGAAGATGTAATTGGGGACAGTAGGGGAATTCTAAACTATGGATAACATATGTCTTAAGCAGGGCCCACAGTGTTTGTTCCATTTGTTGTACTTAAAATGTCATAAAGTGTTTATGCACTGTTTAATGTATGATGTGTTCCAAACAAAAGAATTAATAAAATATGTGATCTGCAGCCTCTCTTTCTTGAGCCCTCCCACCTTCCCACCTCCTTTTGCATATGAGAAGGTAAAGTCCTAGAGAGGGAAGGAATGTGCCCAAGGTTACACGCCTGTTTACCGAAGAGCTAGATTTTGGCTCTCCAGCTCCTGACCATACTGGTTTAAAAGGCCAACAGCTAGTTTCTGTCTGTATGGTAGCATTGAGTTTGACTCTCCAGCATGTTCATCTTTGGTCCTGGAAAAGAGCACAAGCATGTCTAGGGCAACAATTATTGGTCTAAATGTGAGCATGTATCCTAAGTTGTCCATCAGTGACAAGAAAGTCCTAGACAATGGGATGCATCTCTCTCTTTGGTGGGCTCAATGGGAACCATCTGTGGATGCCAGGATGACAGAGTTCTGAGCTCTCCCGATATGTTTTAGGAAGCTGGAACATCCAGATACTTATCCTCTCCCTTACAGCTGGTTCCGTTAGGGATGGAACATGACTTGGACTTACTGAGAGAGATGTCCACATCCCAGACCTGGAATCAGGAGCCAGTGATGACAGAAGCAAAGGCAGGAAAAGTATTTGGCTGGAACATCAACTTCCTGGGCAAGAAAGACCATCCCATGCCCACATTATGTGACCAGTGGTGCAGGTCACAGCACCCCCCTGGCCAATGCTGCTATAGTTTAGACTGGGTTATGGCTACATTGCCTCTGTGCCTGGTTCTGCAGGCCTGTTAATGATTCTGAGACCTACCCAGGATCTTGCAGTGCATTTTTTCTCTGGATGAACCAGCCAGAGGAGTGTTCTGTTTCTTGTGACTAAGAGCATGGATTTATGCAGAATTTGTATCAAAAAAATGAGGGTATTATAAATTATGGGTTTAAACAATAGCAAAAGAAAACTTGAACTCATAGAAAACACTTCCCTGAAGATTCTATCAATACATTATAAACTGAATAATTTTCCCTACCAATTTATAAATTCAACCTAATTCCAATGAATGCTTATATCAATATTGCCCTTATGAAAAATTAATGAACAAAGATAACCAGGAATATTCTGTAAAAGCAGAGCGATGAGTGGCCTATATAAATATAAAACAGTGTGGTACTAGCACATGAGCAGTCAGAAGAACAGAACAAAATAGAAAGTCCAGAAATACTTGTAAAATTGTGGCACACAGATTTATTAAGCTACTCTCTCAGCAAAAACTCAAGCTTTATACTTCTCTTTGTGACGCTGTGGCTGAGGGTCTCAAATCACATTATTCTTTGCCAGCTGTTAAGCTGTTAAGCTCTGCCAAAAATGTTCACTAGAGAGGCTGGAGGGCACGAGCGGGAAGGAGATAGAGATACTTCCGGTTCTGCTCCCCATTCTTGTCCGCATCACCTCAACAATAGCCCTTCCCCTCAGCAGTAACAATTGGTGCCAGTGTCCATCCTTTCAAGCTCTCTCTTTGTGGCCTCTCAGAAATACCAGCACCAGCCAGACAGTACCTCCTGTGCAGAGATCTGAGTCTCAGTGACACAAAGCCCCTTCTCTGAGCCTCTAGGTTCAGGTAACCCCAACCCTTTCTCTTAGTCCACAGCTCTTGAAGGGAAGCTTCAAGTTATTGTCTCTGTTACTCTCCCAGGGCCCCTTCCACATGGCTAAATATGCGTAAATAATTCCCTATATTCAAGTCTTTCTGTTAGAGTAATTAGTGTGGTTTTGTTTTCTGACTGGTCTCTGACAGGTATTAAAGAGAGAGGGAGAGGGAGAGAGAGTGTGTGTGTGTGTGTGTGTGTGTGTAAAGGCATCATTCCTTATCAGATAGTGGGAAATGATTTGATCACTCATCTTTGGACAATTGGGGGCCACCTAGATTAAAAACAAATTTCACACGAAGCAAATATTTAAATAGAAAAATAAAGCCATAAAAGGTAGTAGAATTTGTTATAATCTCAGAGGGGGGAAGTCCTTTCTAAATGGGATACAGAATACAGAAGTGTTACAAAGAAATAGTAATTGGTTTTCCTATCTAAAACTATAAAATTCTACAGAAGGGAAAAATACGATAAGTGAAGTAAAAGGACAAGTCAAATATTGTGACAAGATAATTTGCTATTGATATCAAAAAGGGCTAGTTTCCTTAAAATATAAAGACTCTAAGTTTAAGGCCAAGTAACCCTATTAAAAATTACCAGAGAACATATACGCAGTCTACATAAAAGGAAATAGTCATGGCTCATAAAAATACAAAAAGGTGATTGACCTCATAAAATTGGAATGGAAAATAAAGTCACAATGACATGAAATTTTTCACTTTTTGATTTGGTAAAAATCCATGAAGTTTAAGAATACCTTCTGTTGACAACAGTGTGATAAACGTAACCTGTGAGAATGTAAATTGTTCTAACCTCTAGGGAGGGCAATTTGCAACAACTAACAATGTTTTAAATGCACACAACAATAACTCTATGTGATAGATACCATATTGTCTTGCCCATTTTACAGATTAGAAAAGTAAGGCACAGAGAAATTAAGTACCTTCTCCAATGTCGAAGATCTAATAAGTGGTAGAATTGGGATTCAAATTCAGGCCATTTGGCACTAAATGACATGCTCACAAACACTACACAATATGAGGATTTTTATCCACACACAGGAGCCAGGGATTCTATTCTTCGTTATTTATCCCACAGGTATAATTGCTTATTTATTTATTTATAACTGATATATAGCATTGTATATGTTTAAACTATACAATGTGTTGATAGATACATTTAAATATTGCACTATGATTACCAATATTATAGCTTTTGCTAATACCGCTGTCACAACACATAGTTATCTTTTATTTTTTGTGGTGAGAACATTTAAGATTTAGTCTCTTAGCAACTGTGAAATATATAATACTGTTAAGTGTAATCTCTATGCTGCACATTATATCTCCAGGACTTACTCATCTTCTAGTTGCAAGTTTGCACCCTTTAACAATATCTCCCCAATTCCCCACCCCTCAGCCCCTTGTAGCCACCATTATACTCTTTTAAAAATTCTACATATAAAGTAATAACATATAATTTTTGTCTTCTTCTGTCTAGCTTATCTCACTAAGCATCAAGGTCCATCTATGTTGTTGCACATGGCAGAATTTCCTCTTTTTAATGGCTGAATAAGATACCACAGTGTGTATATATATCACATCATAGATGGATAGATAGGTAGATAGATAGATAGATAGATAGATAGATAGATAGATAGATAGATAGATAGATAGATAGATGATAGATAGATAGGTAGATGATAGGTAATCAGATTTCTTCTCTATCCATTCATCTGTTGATGGACACTTAGGTTGCTTCCATGTCTTGGCTATTGTAAATAATGCTGCAATGAACATAGGGGTGTATATATCTCTTTGAATTAGTGTTTTCATTTTCTTTGGGAAAATACCCAGAAGTGGAATTGCTGAATCTTATGGTAGTTCTACCTTCAATTTTTTGAGAAACCTGCATACTGTTTTCCATAGTGGCTGCACCAATTTGCATTCCCCCCCATAGTGTTCCTGGGTTTCATTTTTCCACAATCTCTGCAAAACTTATTTCTTGTCCTTTGATAATAGACATTCTGACAGGTGGGAGGTGATATCTCATTGTGGTTTTGATTTGCAGTTCCCTGATGATTAGTGATCTTGAACATCTTTTCATGTGCCTGTTGGTCACCTGTATATCTTCTTTGGAAAAATACCAATTCAAGTCCTCTACTCATTTTTAAATTGGATTTGGGGTATTTTTTGCTATAAAGTTGTTTAAGTTCTTTATACATATTGAATATTAACCTCTTATCAGATACATTATTTGCAAGTATTTTCTACCATTCAGCAGTTTGCCTTTTCATTTTGTTGATGATTTCCTTTGCTGTTCAGGAGTTTTTTATTTTGATGTAGTGTCACTTGTGTATTTTTGCTTTTGTTGCCTTTGCTTTTGGAGTCAGATCCAAAAATTCAATTCCAAGGCTAATGTCAAGGAGATTACTGCCTATGTTTTCTTCTAGGAGTTTTATGGCTTCATGTCTTAAATTCAAGTCTTTAATTTATTTTGAGTTAATTTTTGAGTATAGTGCAAGATAGTGGTCAAGTTTCATTCTTTTGTATGTAGCTGTCCAGTTTTCCCAACACTATATATTGAAAAACCTGTCCTGTCCCCATTGTATAGTCTTACCTCATAAATTACTTGTCCATATATTTGTGGATTTATTTCTGGGCTCTCTATTTTGTTCTGTTGAGCTATGTGTCTGTTTTTATGACAATACCATACTGTTTTGATTCCTATAGCTGTGTAATATAGTTTGAAATCAGAGAGTGTAACTTTCTTCTTCTTTCTTAAGATTGCTTTAGCTATCTGGGGTCTTTTGTGATTCCCTAAAAATTTTAGGATTCTTTGTTCTACTTCTGTGAAAAATGCCACTGGAATTTTGATAGAGATTTCATTGAATCTATAGATTGACTAGTATGGATATTTTAACAATATTCATTCTTCCAATCCAAGAACACAGAATATCTTTCCAGTTTTTGTGTCTTCAACTTCTTTCATCAATGTCTATAGTTTTTCAGTGGACAGGTCTTTCACCTTCTTGGTTACATTTACTCCTGGGTATTTTATTGTTTTTGATATAATTGTAAGTGGAATAGTTTTCTTAATTTCTTGTTCCAATAGTTGGTTATTAATGTATGGAATTGCAGCAGATTTTGTATATTGATTTTGTATCCTGCAAATTTACTGAATTCATTTATTATTTCTAATAGTTTTTTGATGGAGTCTTTAGGGTTTTCTATATTTAGGATCTGACATCTTCAAATAGTGACAGTTTTATCAATACTTCTTCCTTTCCTAATTTGATGTATTTTATTTCTTTTTTGTGTGTGTGTATGTGTAATTGTTGTGGCTAGACTTCCAATATTATGTGGAAGAAAAGTGAAAATAGTGGGCATCCTTGTCTTTTACCTGATCTTAGGGGAAAAACTTTCAGCTTTTCACAGTTGTGTATAATGTCAGCTGAGGGTTTGTCATAAATGGACTTTATTATGTTAAGGTATGTTCCCTCTATACCCACTTTGCTGAGAATTTTTATTGTAAATGGAAGTTGAATTTTGTCAAAAGATTTTTCTGCATCTATTGAGATAATTATGTGTTTTTTTCCTTTCCTTTGGTTAATGTGATGTATCACACTGATTGATTTGCATATGTTGAATCATCCTTGTGACCCTGGAATGAATTCAACTTGATCATGTTGTATAATCCTTTTTATGTATTGTTAGATTTGTTTGCTAAATTTTGTTGAAGAATTTTTTATCTATATTCATCAAAGATATTGGCCTGTAATTTTCTTTTTTTATAATGTCTTTGTCTGGTTTAAGTATCAGGGTAATGGTGGCCTTGTGGAATAAATTTGAGAGTGTTCCCACCTCTTCAATTTTTTGGAAGAGTTTAAGAAGGATAGGAACGAATTCTTCAAATGTTTGCTAAATTCACCAGTGAAGCATCAGTCCTTGACTTTTGTTTGTTAGGACTTTTAAATTTTTTTTTAATTGAAATATAGTTTATTTACAGTGTGTTAGTTTCTGGTGTACAGCAAAGTGATTCAGTTATATATAGATTCTTTTTCATATTCTTTTCCATTATGATTTATTACAGAATTTGAATATAGTTCCTGGGCTATACAGTAGGGCCTTGTTGTTTATCTATTTTATATATAATAGTGCATATCTGCTAATCCCAAACTCCTAATTTGTCCATTCCCCACCTTCTTCCACCTTTGGTAACTATAAATTTGTTTTCTCTATGTCTGGGAGTCTATTTTTGTTTTGTAAATAGTTTCATTTGTGTCACAGATTTCACATACAAGTGATATCATAGGGTATTTGTCTTTCTCTTTCTGACTTACTTCACTTAGTATAATAATCTCAAGGTCCATCCATGTTGCTGCAAATGGCATTATTTTATTCCTTTTTATGGCTGAGTTATATTCTACTGTGTGTGTGTGTGCGTGTGTGTGTGTGTGTGTGTGTATGTGTGTATACTACATCTTCGTTATTTATTCATCTGTCAATGGACATTTAGGTTGCTTCCATGTCTTGGCTATTGTAAACAATGCTGATATGAACATTTTGGTGTAAATATCTTTTCAAATTAGAGTTTTCTCCAGATATATGCCGCAGAGTAGGATTGCTGGATCATATGTCAAGTCTGTTTTTAGTTTTTAAAGGAACTTCCATATTGTTTTCTATAGTGGTTTTGCCAATTTACATTCCCAGCAACAGTATAAGAGGGTTCCCTTTTCTCCACACTCTCTCCAGCATTTATTGTTTGTAGACATTTTGATCATGGCCATTCTGACTGGTATGAGGTGATACCTCCTTGTAGTTTTGATTTGCATTTCTCTAATTATTAGAGATGTTGAGCATCTTTTCATCTGTCTATTGGCAGTATGTATGTCTTCTCTGGAGAAATGTATATTTAGGTCTTCTGCCCATTTTTTGATTGGTTTGTTGCCTTTTTTATTATTGAGTTGTATGAGCTGTTTGTATATCTTGGAAATTAATCCCTTGTCTGTAACATTGTTTGCAAATATTTTCTCCCAGTCCCTAAGTTGTCTTCATTTTGTTTATTGTTTCCTTTGCTGTGGATAAGCTTATTAGTTTTATTAGGTCCCATTTGTTTATTTTTACTTTTATTTATATTACCTTGGGAGATTGACCTAAGAAAACATTGCTACAGTTTATGTAAGAGAATGTTTTGCCTGTATTGTCTTCTAGGAGTTTTATGGTGTCATGTCTTATACTTAAGTCTTTAAGCCATTTTGAGTTTATTTTTGTGTATGGTGTGAGAGTATACTCTGAGTTCATTGATTTACATGTGGCAGTTCAGCTTTCCCAACACTACTTGTTGAAGAGACTGTCTTTTCTCCATTTTATAATTCTTGCCTCCTTTGTTAAAGATTAATTGAGTGTAGGTGTATGAGTTTATTTCTGGGTTCTCTATTCTGTTCCATTGGTCCATATGTCCATTCTTATTCTAACGCTACACTGTTTTGATTACTGGAGCTTTATAGTATTGTCTGAAATCTGAGAGAATTATGCCTCCAGCTTTGTTCTTTTTCATCAGGATTCCTTTGGCAATTTTGGGTCTTTTATGGTTCCATATAGATTTTAGGATTATTTGTTCTAGTTCTGTGAAAAATGTCATGGATAGCTTTGGGTAGTATGACCATTTTAACAATATTAATTCTTCCAATCCAAGAGCATGGGATATGTTTCCATTTCTGTAAGTCATCTTTAATTTCCTTTATCAATGTTTTATAGTTCTCAGCATATAAGTCTTTCCCAGCCTTAGGTTTATTCTTAAGTAGTTTTTGAAGCAATTTTAAAAGGGGCTGTCTTTTTACTTTCCCTTCCTGATGTTTCATTGTTAGTGTAAAGAAATGTAACCAATTTCTATATGTTAATCTTGTATCCTGCTACCTGGTTGAATTAGTTTATCAGTTCTAATAGTTTTTGTGTGGAGTCTTTAGGGTTTTCTATATAGAGTATCAGGTCATCTGCATATATTGACAATTTTATCTCTTCTCTTTCAATTTTGATACATTTTATTTCTTTTTCTTGTCTGGTTCCTGCAGCTAGGACTTTCAATACTATGTTGAATAGAAGTGGTGACAGTGGGCATCCTTGCCTTGTTACAGATTTTAATGAGATGGCTTTCAACTTTTCACCATTGAGTATTACATTGGCTCTGGGTTTGTCATAAATATTTCTTATTACATTGAGATATGCTTCCTCTGTACCCACTTTGGTAAGAGTTTTTATCATGAATGGATGTTGAATTTTTAATCAAATGCTTTTTGTGCGTCTATTGAGATGATCATGTGGTTTTTGTCTGTTATTGGTATTGTGTATCACATTGATTGATTTGCATATGTTGAACCATCCTTGTGACCCTGGTATGAATCCAACTTGATCATGGTGTATGATCTTTTTAATGTTGTGTTGGATTCTGTTTGCTAATATTTTGCTGAGATTTATATTCATTTATATTTATAGTCACCAAAGATATTGGCCTGTAATTTTTCTTTTTTGGTAGTGTCATTGTCTGGTATTGGTATCAGGGTGATGGTGGCTTCATAGAATGACTTTGGGAGTGTTCCCTCCTCTTCAATATTTTGGAAGAGTTTGAGAGGGGTCAGTATTATATCTTCTTTGAATGTTTGGTAGAAGTCCCCAGTGAAGCCATCCGGTCCTGGACTTTTGATTGCAGGTGGTTGTTTTTTGTTTGTTTGTTTTTTATTACAGATTCTATTTCACTTCTAGTGATCAGTCTGTTCAAATCATCTATTTCTTCTTGATTCAATTTTGGCGGGCTGTATGTTTCTACAGACTTGTTCACTTCTTCTAGGTTGTCCAATTTGGGGGCACATAATTTTTCATAGTATTATGTTATGGGTTTTAAAAAATTTTTCTCTGGTATGGGTTGTTACGCCTTCTCCTTCATTTCTTTTTTGTTTTTCTAAATTTATTTTTAACTGTGTTGGGTCTTTGTTGCTGTGTGTGGGCTTTCTCTAGTTGTGGCGAGCAGGGTCTACTCTTCATTGCAGTGTGCAGGCTTCTCATTGCAGTGACTTCTCTCATTGTGGAGCACAGGCTCTAGACGCACAGGCTTCAGTAGTTGCAGCACGCAGGCTCAGCAGTTGTGGCACATGGGCTTAGCTGTTCCGCGGCATGTGAAATCTTCCCAGACCAGGGATCAAACCTGTGTCCCCTGCATTGGCAGGTGGATTCTCAACCACTGCCCTCCTTCCCTTCCACCAGGAAAGCCCTCCTTCATTTCTTATTTTGTTTATTTGTCTCCTCTCTCTTTTCTTCTTGGTGAGCCTGGCCACGGGTCTGTTGATTTTTTTTACCCTTTCAAAGGACCAGTTCTTGGTTTTATTGATTTTTTTCTATTGCTTTTTAACTCTATTTTATTTATTTCCTCTTGATCTTTATTATTTTCTCCCTTTGGCTGACTTTAGGTTTGTTTGTTCTTCTTTTTCTAATTCTTGTAGGTGTACATTATGTTGTTTACTTGATATTTTTCTTGAATTTTGAGGAAGGCCTATATTGCTATGAACGTCCCTCTAAGAACTGATTTTGCAACATCCCATAGATTTTATATCATTGTTTTCATTGTCATTTGTCTCAAGGTATTTTTTTAAGTAACATGTTTTTTAGTCTCCATGTAACTGTTTTTTCTCATTTCTTTTTCTGTGGTTGATTTCTAATTTCATGTCATTGTGGTCAGAAAAGATGCTTGAAATAATTTCTATCCTCTTAAATTTGTTGAGGCTTGTTTTGCGTCTTAGTATGTGGTCTATCGTAGAGAATGTTCCATGTGCACTTGAAAAGAATGTGTATTCTGGGTTTTTTCTTTTTTTTGATGTAATGTCCTGAAAATATGAATTAAGTTTAATTGTGCTATTGTGTCATTTAGGATCTCTGTTGCCTTATTCATTTTCTCTCTGGAAGATCTGTCCATTGATGTCAGTGGGATAATAAAGTCTCCTATTATTGTATTATTGTCAATTTCTCCCTTTATGTCTGTTAGTATTTGTTTTATGTATTTAGGTGTTCCTATATTGGGTGCATATATTTATTTTTTATTGAAGTATATATCATGACACTCCTTCTGGCCTGCAGATTTTCTTTCATTTTTTTAAACTTTTTATTTTATATTGGAGTATAGCTGATTAACAATGCTGTGATAATTTCAGGTGCACAGCAAAGGGACTCAGCCGTACATATACATGTATCCATTCTCCACCAAACTCCCCTCCCATCCAGGCTGCCACATAACATTGAGCAGCGTTCCCTGTGCTATACAGTAGGTCCTTGTTGGTTATCCATTTAAAATATAGCAGTCTATACAGATTGATCCCAAACTTCCTAACTATCCCTTCCTCCCATCCTTCCCTTCTGGTAACCATAAGTTTGTTCTCTAAGTCTGTGAGTCTGTTTCTGTTTTGTAAGTAAGTTCATTTGTATCATTTCTTTTTAGATTCTGCATATAAGGGATATCATGCGATGTTTCTCTTTCTTGGTCTGACTTACTTCACTCAGTATGACAATCTCTAGGTCCATCCATGTTGCTGCAAATGGCATTATTTCATTATTTTTAATAGCTGAGTAATATTCCATTGTATATATGTACCACCTCTTCTTTATCCATTCCTCTGTCGATGGACATTTAGGGTGCTTCCATGTTTTGGCTATTGTAAACAGTGTGGCCTGCAGACTTTCTGCTGAAATATCAGCTGATAACTTCATAGGAATTCCCTTGTATGCTATTTGTTGCTTTTCCCTTGTTGCTTTTAAAATTTTTTCTTTGTGTTTAATTTTTGTCAGTTTGATTACTATGTGCCTCAGCATGTTCCTTCCTGGGCTTATCTTGCCTGGGGCTCTCTGTGCTTCTTGGACTTGAGTGAGTGTTTCCTTTCCCATGTTAGGAAAGTTTTTGGCTATTATCTCTTTGAATATTTTCTCAAGTCTTTCTCTCTCTCTTCTCCTTCTGGGGCCCCTATAATGCAAATGTTGGTGCATTTAATATTGTCCCTGAGGTCTCTGCGATTGTCCTCACTTCTTCTCATTCTTTTTTTTTTATATTTTATTCTGTTCCATGGCAGTGATTTCCACCAATCTGTCTTCCAGCTCACTTATTCGTTCTTCTGCCTCATTTATTCTGCTATTGATTTCTTCTAGTGTATATTTAATTTCAGTTATTGTATTGTTCATCTCTGTTTGTTTGTTCTTTAAATCTTCTAGCTCTTTGTTAAACATTTCTTGTATCTTCTTGGTCTGTGCCTCCATTCTTTTTCTGAGATCTTGGATCACCTTCACTATCATTTATCTGAATTCTTTTTCAGGTAGATTGCCTATCTCCACTTCACTTAGTTATTCTTCTGGAGTTTTATCTTGTTCCTTCATCTAGGGCATATTCTTCTGTCTAACTTTCTGTGTTTGTGGTCTCTGTTTGGCAGGCTGCAGGATTGTAGTTCCTCTTGCTTCTGGTGTCTGCCCCGTGGTGGGTGAGGTTGGTCCAAGGGCTTGTTCAGGCTTCCTGGTGGGAGGGACTTGTGCCTGCCCACTGGGGGGGTAGAGCTGGGTCTTGTCCTTCTTGTGGGCAGGGCCTTGTCAAAGGTTGTGTTTAGGGGCAGCTGTGGGCTCAGGATGACTTTAGGTAACCTGTCTGCTGATGGGTGGGACTGTGTTCCCACCCTGCTGGCTGTTTAGCCTGAGGCATCCCAGTACTGGAGCCTGTAGGCTGTTCAATGGGGCCAGGTCCTGGTGCCAAAATGGCGACTTCCAGGAGAGCTCATGCTGATGAATATTCCCTGGGACCTCCACCACCAGTGAAATAGGATTCTGGCATTTTGACATTCAGTGATGCAACCCTGCCACTAGATTAAACCACTGAGCAACCTCTTCTGAAAACAGAGAATCTTCCAAGGGAAATGTTGAAGCCTAAAAAGTCCTCTTCTTCTTCTCTTCTCCCAGCAACTCCTCAGTTTCTCCCTTTATATCTGTTAGTACTTGCTTTATATATGTAGGTGCTCCTATGTGGAGTGCATATATGTTAACAAGTGTAATATCTTATTTTTGTATTGATCCTTTTTTCATTATATAATGCCCTTCTTTGTGTTTCATTTCAGCCTTTGTTCTAAAGTCTATTTTGTGTGATATGAGTATTGCTACCCCAGATTTCTTGTCCTTTCCTTTTGCATGAAATATTTTTTTCCATCCCCTCACTTTCAGTCTCTGTGTGTCATTTTTCCTGAAGTTAATCTCTTCTAGGCAGCATATTGAAGGACCTTATTTTTTTATCCATTCAGCCAACTTATATCTTTTGATCAGAGCATTTATTCCATTTACATTTGAGGTAATTATTGACAGGTATGTACTTATTGCCATTTTATTACTTCTTTTCCAGTTTTTTTTTTCTTTTCTGTTAATTTCCTCTTCTCTTTGTTTCTCCCACTGTGGTTTTATGATTTTCTTTGTAATATACTTGAGTTTTTTCTTTTTGCTTTTTGTGTATTTATTGTATGTTTTTGATTTGTGGTTATCATGGGGTTCATATATTTTGACCCAGAATTATATCTACTTGCTTTAAACTGGTAATGATTTAATTCAGACACATTCTAAAAGATCTACATTTTTAATCCTCTCCTTCACGTTTTGCATTTTTCATGTTATATTTTATATCTTCATGCTTATCCCTTTACTGTTTATTGTATTTATAGTTGTTTTTGTAATTTTCTTGTTTGTTTTTTCATCTATGTACTGCCTTATTTAAGTGATCTTCAATCTTTACTATATATTTGCTTTTCCCATTGGGATTTTCCTTTTCCATCAGATTCTACTTCTTTTCCGTTTAGAGAGGACCCTTCAACATTTCTTTTAGAGTATGTTTAGTACTGCTGAATTCTTTTAGTTTTTGTTTCTATGAGAAGTCAGCAGAAAAATTAGCTGATAGTCTTATGAGACTTCCTTTGTAATGTGACTCTTTGTTTTTCTCTTGCTGAGATAAAGTCCTGTTTATCTTTAACTTATGCCATTTTCTTTATGTTATGTCATGGTATGGGTCTGTTTGGGTTCATTTTGTTTGGTACTCTCTGTTTCCTGTTCCTTTCAATCTGTTCCTTTCTTCAGCTTTGGGAAATTTTCACTCATAATTTCATCAAATACATTTTATGCTCCTTTTTCTCCCTTCTCCTACTGAGGCCTCTATAATGTGAATGTTAGTATGCTTGATGTTGTCCCAGAGGTCCCTTAAGCTGTTCTCCTTTTTAAAAAGTTTTTTCATTTGCTGTTCTGAATGGGCAATTTCCATTATTCTATCTTCCAGATCACTTATGCATTCTTGTTATCACCTAGTCTGCTGTTAATTCCTTCTAGTGTGCTTTTTATTTCAGTTTTTGTATTCTTCAGCTCTGACTGATTTTTAAAATATATTTTTAGTTCCTTGTTTAAATTCTCACTGTGTTCATCTATTTTTTTCCCCAGTTCAGTTAGCATTTTTATTACTAATGCTTTGAACTCTTTGAGTTCAAATAAATAAATAAATTAGATAAATAGATAAATAGGTAAATTATTTATCTCTGTTCATTAGGGTTTTTTTTCAGTTTTTTTCCTTGTTCTTTCATTTGAAACAAATTACTCTTTCTTCTCATTTCACTTAACTTTCTCTGTATCTATGAAATTAGGTGAGACAGTTACCTGTCCCAGGTGTGTCCTTGTGTGGAAGCACCCTTATGCAGTCTGCATGTGCCCAGTGGCTTTGGTGGGAGAGCTGGATCTGAAGTGAGGACAGGCTGTGTCTTCCCCTAGGGTGTGCTGGCAGCCACTACCTTGGTGGGAGGTGGGGTTGGAAATGGAGGGTCTAGAGCTACAGTTGAGGATTTTCCTATGCTTGTGACCACATCATCCTATGTGGATGGGCTCATTATCCCAAGGTGCTGCAACAGAAATCCTGAGGGTTGGTCCAAGCTGGTTCCATTCCTTCTAAGTGTCTTCTCTCCCACCTCCCAACAATGGCATCTTCATCCCAGTGGGGAGCAGCACTGGAGCAAGAGGGGCCAGGGTCAGCACCCAGTGTGGGCCAGGCTTATGCTGGGATGGACCCAGCATTCCAGTCAGAACTCCAGACATCTTCTGATCTGTTGCCTTTGTGTGCCAGCAATGGCCTCTCTCGCCCCTTTTAGATGCAGTGCTGGGTCCAACCTGGCTCTGTTCTCCCAGGTGCACACTCTCCTTGGCAATGGCAGCCTTCACCCTAACTGGGAGCTGCACCAGAGCTAGAGATGCTAGAGCAAGCACTTGGTGTGGGCAGGGGCACATGCTGGGTTGGTAATGGGAAACTGGCCAGAGCCCTAGGCTGTTTCAATCTGCTTTCTGCACCTTATCCCAGGAGTAACTACGCATGTGCATGCTCTTCATGAGTAGAGTCTAAGTTTCTTACAGCTCTCCTGTAAGTCCCCTGGTTTTCAAACCAGCCAAGGGGACTCATCTTCACAGTGTCGCAAGCCAAGTTTGGGATGTCCAATATGTGGTTCGAATAACTCACTCTCCAAGGAGGATTCCCAAGACTGTGATACCCCCTCCTCTTCTGTGTCCCCTGCTAAGGGCATAGGTCCTGAACTGATCACTTCTCTTTCCTTCTGACCTGAATCCATGTGGATCTTTCTTTACAGCCTTGGTTGTTGAAGAGCCTTTCTGCCACCTTCCAGGTTGTTTTCCAAGAGAGTTTCTCCACATGTTGATGTATTTTTTATGTGTTTGTGGAGTGGAGGTGAGCTCAGCATCCTCCTATTCCACCATCACCATCTCCTCTCTCACTAATGTTCTCTTATTAATTGCTTTCTGGTTGTTTTCATTTCTATGCTTTCTTTCTTTCTGTTTCTGACTATATTTGCATATGGGTGGTTTTCCCTGGTGGTATCCTGTTTCCCCTTTCTTTATTTTTTGTGAATCTACTCTAAGTTTTTGCTTACTATGAGGCTTACATATGACATATCATACATAAAACAGTACATCTAAAGCTGATAGCAAATTAACTTCAAGCACCTATAAAAGTTTCACCCTTTTACTCCCCCTTTTTATATTTTTGATGTCATTATTTACCTTTTTAATATTGAGTTCTAGATATCCAAACATTTGAGCTCATGAATAAAAACATCTGGGGAGGGACTGAACTCAGACGTTGAAAATGTAATTGCATGCACTGATAAAAACTGCTGGCTCCAATGAGTTACATGCCAGAAGATGACACTCCAGGAGAGAGGCCACACTATAAATTTCCAGCTAAAATAACAGGTCCCATCCTGTCCCAATGTACCTTTGCTCTTGCCACATCCCTGCCTACAGTATTCCACTCTATACAGCGGTCCAACCCTGGGCTCCTGAGATCTTCTTAGACTTCCTCTAGGAAATTCCCTGACCCCTGCAGCCAGCCCCCAAAGGTGCCCACAGGTAAGCAATGAATGATTTCTTACTCTGCCTCTTAGTAGTTAAGCTTGTCTTCAAAATTAGACTGAGCTCCTTGGAAGGGACCATGTACCCCTATACTGGGAGACACATAAGTGCAGTGATCACACTGGCCCTTCTCTACAACCCAGGACCCAGTTCTTAGTGTGTCCCCTCCAGGGACATGGCTGGGAGCCTACAGGGAACAAAGTCTTGAAGTCATGCTGGTAGCAAGACCCCGACCTGGCAAGCAAGAGGCAAAGATTGTGGCAGACAAGAGGCCTGGCTGCAGCAAGCAACCCCAAAGGTAGGACAATCTGCACATGTCACCACCTTCTGACTCTCAGCACAGGACAGGGCTCCTATCCACTTCCACCTGGCTGTCAGGGGCCCCAAACTTCTTCCCTGGAAAAGGTCTGTTCTCAGAAGTCACCAGAGATGGGAGAAAGAATACCTTCCTTGGCTTGCTCCAGGGGCTGTGTCCTCAGAGAGCTCCTTGCTCTTTCCTGACAGCCAGTCCAGAACTTATTACCAGAGCCCTGTGGGGTAGCAGATGGATCGTAACCTTGATGAAACCAAGGTAGAATGATAAGAGGGCCTCTGGGGTTGTCCCAGAGGTTCCAAAGTTGGATGGAGTCAGAGAACACTTGAAAAAAGTTATTAGCTCTAACAGAATCTATTGACCAAAGTTAATTAAATAGGCTGCTTTTATTCTCAAGGCCAGCATTGAGATTGAGAGTAACAGAGCATTTACCTGACATGTCTAAAATAGTCTATATCTTCCCACTTCTGGTGTCTCAGCTCAATTTTCAGAATATTAGAGCTGGCAGAGGCCTCAGAGCTTGGGTGGTTCAACCCCACATTTCAGAGATTGGAGTGGAAGCCTAAAGACAGGTTGGGGTGGTGCAGAGCCAAGGCTTACTGGGCCTGAGTCCCCTGCCTGTCAACCCAGCATGGCTTCCTCATGTCCAGACAGGGGCAGAAGGTCCTCTCAGGCCAGTGTTGAGGAGCTCTGCCACTGCCCACTCTCCTGGGTGGGAGAGGGCTCATCCACTCAGGGAAAGTCACATAAGGACTCAGCAGGTGATGCCAGGTGGGGACCACAGGACAAGTCCCAATCTCTTAGCTTCTGTGGTCTCAGGATGTGCCCAGAGGTGGATTCTCCTCCTTTTCAGGGGATCCAGCCTCAGGGAATTTCAGTGCTCATATGGGGAACACAGAGATGGGGAAAGATGGAAAGTTCTCCAAGGGGAAAAAAAGAGACATACTTAATAAAAATAGTATATTTAACATTCATGTTTACCTCTGCCTCTTCAAAAACCTCACAAACATGCAGTAGTGAACAAATAAAGGTATGAACTCACCAGGAAAAAGGGGGTGAGTGAGGACAACACAGACTAGAGATGTCAGTGATATGTTGGAAGGGGAAGAAAGACAGACAGGGAGAAAGGGGGCAGGAACTAACTCGGCGGGGCTGCAAAGTCCAGGTCTAGCCTTCCTGAGAGGAGAAAGCTATAGGAGAAAGTCAAGAAAGACTCTAGACCTGCCCCACCAGAGGTGGGAGAGAGGTCTGAGCTGGAGTCCAGGTGGGCTGACTGACTGTACAAGTAGCAGTGAGACCCCAAACTCACATCCTCCCCTGAGAGGCTCTGGATTCCAGGGCAGTAGACTCAGCCAATATTAGGGTGAGGACCTAGGGTGAAGAAAGAGGGCTAATCAGAATGTTTGTGAATGCTGAGACCTCAGACCTCTCCCCTCAGCAGGCTGCTATGTGCTTGACAATAACTCAAAGGCAGGAAATTGTAGGATTCTTCTCCAGAGAGACTGAATGAGCCCAGACACTGTGGGACATGGAGCATGGTGGGAGGCATGAACAAGCCATCACACTGCACAATCACCCTATAATGGAAGCCCCAACACATAGTTTCTCACTCACTTTCAATGCCTCACCCTTAAGTAAAACAAAAGCCCAAGAATTACCAAATATTTGGGGGAAGCTTCCAAAGTCAAATACAGAAAGCAAAACAAATACTTTAGAGAAAATAGGAACTCAGAAGAAAATAGACAATGTAGATGCATAAGCAAACTTGAATTTATATAATTTATACAATAGAACTAATAAAAGATACAGAATCCATGACACAAGAAAAGGTGCTATAAGAAAAAGAACAGTGTCAGAAAGCACTTCTAACATCTATTAGAAGTTCTTAGAAATAAACATTATGACAAGAGAAATTAAAATTCGATAGAATGGGAAGATAAATTTAGGAAAATCTATTAAAAAGTAGGAAAAGTAATAAAATTTAAGGATCAATTTAGGAATTCCAACTTATAAATCCTAGGACCTCCAGAAAGAGAGAGAAGGAAAGGAATTATTTATTTGTTTGTTTGTTTGTTTTTGGATGCATGGGTCTTCTTTGCTGCGTGCAGGCTTTCTCTAGTTGCAGCTCGCCGGTGCTACTCTTTGTTGTGGTGTGCAGGCTTCTCATTGAGGTGGCTTCTCTTGTTGTGGAGCCAGGCTCTAGGCACGCAGGCTTCAGTAGTTGTGGCTCGTGGACTCTAGAGCGCAAGCTCAATAGTTGTGGTGCACAGGCTTAGTTGCTCCGTGGCATGTGGGATCTTCCCAGACCAGGGCTCAAACTCGTTTCCCCTGCATTGGCAGGTGGATTTTTAACCAGTGCACCATGGAAGAACTCCCTATTTTTTTTAATTCAAGAAAATTTCCCAATATTTACCTTTTAGATTTAAAGAGTCCAGAGTGTTCAGCACAATAAGAGAGAACAAAACATCAAGTTACATTATCAATGTGTTTCAGAATCACAGGAATAGTGCTAAAAGCTTCCAGAGAGAAATAAAATACACAGGGGACAAAGGATTTGAAAATGGAAGCAACAGGAGCAATGCCTTTATAATTCTGCAGGAAAATTATTTCCATCCTAGAATTTAGTACTCAAACTATCAGTCAAATCTAAGAGTGAGATAGGATTGCCTTAGACATTCAAGGTCTCAAAAATTTATCTAAGGAAGCTATTAGAGTACAGATTCCAGCAAAATCTGTGAATTAACCAAGAAAGAGGAAAATGATACAACACAGGAGAGAAGTTAATGGCATTCTCTGGATGATGTTAAAAGAAATTCTAGGACAGACCTAACATGAAGCCAGAACCCATAGGAGCAGGAGAAGAAGGGATACCAGAGAAAAAGCATCCAAAAAGAAAAAAGGAAAGCTATCAGCAGACTAGGAATGCATTTGACCATGTGGAAAATATATGGAGATATTGTTTACATATTCACTGAAGAGTTTGTGAGTAGCAACAGAAACATGGAAAATTAAACAGACAGAAAAGGAAGCAATGATTAACTCCAGGAAAAATGAAAAGTTATACAAGGACAGAAACATAGTCATAGCATACTTTGGAGTTTATCAGTTAATAATGCCTACATAATTATAATGTGAATGCTATATTGATTTAGCAAAATAAAAGTTATCAGAAAGAACTCATTTCTCGTATTCAAAAATATTTGGAGGTGTCTTTGCTGGAACAGGGTTAGATTTACCCAGAGTCCACAATCTCTGCCTCTTCCTCCTGGTGAACAATGTGGTGTTGTAAAAAATCTCCCGCCAGAGTGGGTAGCTCAGTCTGCAGGTATGGAAAAAAGGATTTCCCCTGAAGTCTGCAAATCTAGTTATAAATCTGGCTGATGGCCCAGCCTAAGCACTCAGAATCTAAGTCATGGCAGCCCAACCAAAGTTGTCTGCACATGCCTGCAAGTGGCCTGCCTGATTCTGTTTGTGTGTGTGTGTGTATGTGTGTGTGTGTGTGTGTGTGTGTGTTTATTTATTTATTTTTGGCTGTGTTGGGTCTTTGTTGCTGCGCACGCTTTCTATAGTTGTGGTGAGTGGGGGCTACTCTTTTTTGTGGCGCGTGGGCTTCTCATTGCAGTGACCTCTCTTGTTGTGGAGCACGGGCTCTAGGCAGACGGGTTTCAGCAGTTGTGGTGCATGGGCTTAGTTGCTCCATGGCACGTGGGATCTTCCTGGACCAGGGCTTGAAACCATGTGCCCTGCATTGGCAGGCAGATTCTTAACCACTGCACCACCAGGGAAGCCCCCTGCCTGATTCTTAATGTGGTGGAAACACACAGGTTTGTGGTGCAGTGGTAGATTTGAGTTCTAGTTTCTGCTCTGCTTTAATTCATTACTCTAGGCTAGTCATTCAACTCTGGCCCTTAATTTCTTCATCTCTCAAATGAAGACAAGGACACACACTCACAAAGTTGCCTTGAAGTTAAGTAACTGTAACACTAAGTGACACTTATTGAGCACTTACTACAAGCAAAATTCTTTACATATATGACTTTGCTTCATTCTCACAATGACTCTGTATGTTAGGTGTTATTGTTTCCCCCATCCCAAAAAAAGATAAACTGGAAGAAACTGTCACCATTTTTCCCTGTGATTTATCCCCCAAACTTCAGCCAGTTGGCCCAACAGTCATTTTATGCACAAAACCATTTGTAAAACCTCAAATTCTAAAATGTTGGAGTGTTTCCCCACTTCTCCTCTAAGAAAGACTGAATCAGAGCTGAAGAATACAGTAATCAAAATGAAAAATACACTAGAGGGAATCAAAAGCCGATTAGGTGATACAGAGGAACACATAAGTGACCTGGAAGACAGAACAGTGGAAATCACCCAATCAGGACTGCAAAAAGAAAACAAAAATTTTTTAATAAGAATAGTTTAAGAGACTTCTAGGACAACATCAAGTATACTAACGTTCACAATATAAGGGTCCCAGAAGAAGAAGAGAGAGATAAAGGGGCAGAAAATTTATTTAATGAAATTATGGCTGAAAATTTCCTGAAGCTGAAGAAGGAAACAGACATCCAAGTCCAGGAAGCACAGAGAGTCCCAAATAAGAAGAACCCAAAGAGACCCACTAAGACATATCATGATTAAAATGGCAAAAGAGAGAATTTTTAAAGGCAGCAAGAGAAAAACAAAGAGTCACATACAAGGGAACCCCCATAAGGATATCAGCTGACTTTTCAGCAGAAACTTTGCAGGCCAGGATGGAGTGGCATAATATATTTAAAGTGCTTCATGGATAAAAATCTACAACCAAGGATATTCTACCCAGCAAAGTCTCCATTCAGAATTGAAGGAGAGATAAAGAGTTCCCCAGACAAGCAAAAACTAAGAGTTCATCACCATTAAATCAGCCTTACAGTAAATGTTAAAGGGTCTTCTTTGAGTGAAAAAGAAAAGGCTATAACAATAAATAAGAAAATATATGAAGGGAAAAAGCCTTACTCATAAAGGTAAATATATATTAAAGGCAGTGGATCAACCACTGAAGCCAGTACAAGGGATAAAAGACAAAAATTGTAATATCAACTATAATCACAATAAACAGTTATGCCATACACATAAAGATGTAAAGCATGACACCAAAACATAAAATGTGTGTGGGGATGAGTAAAAAATGTAGAGCTTTTAGAATGTGTGTGAACTTAAATGACTGTCAGTTTAAAACAAGTAAAATTAGTTATAGGCCAACTTCATGGTTCACGGATCAAAAACCTACAATAGATACACAAAATCTAGAGAGAAAGGAACCCAAAAATAATACTAAAGAAAATCATCAAACCACAAGGGAAGAAGAAAAGAACAGAGAACAACTACAAACACAACCAGAAAGCAATTAACAAAATGACAATAAGTACCTACCTATCACCAGGGAGCTTATAAGCAACAGAGAGAAAATTGAGTACTTAAAAAGAATCAGCAAATAATTTATGACAGATTTGTATTGTTCAGAAGATGAGCAGAATAATAAATTAATTCAAGTGTATTAGGTGTCTCTGCTAAGGTCTTTCTCTGGGCATAGGGGCATCCTCAGTTCATGCCCTGGACAAATCAGAACTACCAACACCTATAGCATTTGGATGCTAAATATGTGGTTCAGCTCCTTCCCCAGGTGCAGGTAACTATGAGGAATATTCTAGACTGAGGGCCAGACTCCCTACAGAAGCAAAAGACTTGATAGAATATCATACTCTTTATCAGCTACCTCTAGGTCCCACTCACTACCAGTGCTTCCTGGCATCATGTCCCAAATAAACTGTCAGCACTTATATCCTCAGGGCCTATTTCTGGAAGAAGCCAAATAGGACAGGTTATAGTACAGTGATATCTTTCACTCTTCACCCTCTGGCCAGGCCCTGTGCAGGCCCTTGTTCCTATGGAAACCCTCCCTTCATCCCTTGCCATACGGTCATGGCTTGTCCATGACACAGGTTCCAAATGCATGGTACCTAGGTCCATATGGGTCCAGCACATGCCCTTGCACAGCAACCTCAGGAAGAGGTGCCCTTTCATGATTTCTTCTGAGGAAAAGTCACGTAGGGTAAGCATATAGCCAAGGACAGCAGGTGTCTGTTCAGCCACCAGGACTCTGGGTATTTGCAGAAGGGTCTACCACTTCCTTCAGTGGACTGTAGTGGGGTTTGAGGAGACAATGAACAGACTTCACAGGGGGATATTCCATTTACTCCTGAACCACTGTTGAAAAGGACGATGAGGAAGAGCAAAGTCACTTGACTTAAAGCACAAACAGATGATAATGATCATGACAATGATCCCAGTAATTATCTTGTAGGTAAAAGTAAGCTGTAAATAAACTCATAGGTAACAATAACATGGAAAGTATTGGAAGAAGCTAATGCATGTGAAGGCTCTTGACCTTTCAGGAAGGAGAAGAAGGGTAATTTAGAATTTCTAAAAATATATAATGTTAAGTGTATTCTTCAAAATTTTAACTAGTAAAATAAAATATAGATAGAAAGGGTAGGTCTAGTTTTTGTGCAGCCTAGAAGTTATACAATTTTACAAAATAAAATCACCAAAAAATGAGGTATAAAAGTGAATATTTTTAAATGCAGAAAAAATATTTTTATTATTTTACTTTTTATTGAGGTAGCATTGGTTTATAATATTAGATAAGTTTCATGTGTACAATATTATATTTCAACTTCTGTATACACTACATCATGCCCACCACTAAAAATTTAGTTTCCATTCCTTACCATATGATTGACTCCCTTTACCCACTTCATCCTCCTCTCATTCCTTTCCCCTCTAGTAACCACTACTCTGTTCTCTGTATCTATGTGCTTGTTTGGTTTGGTTTGTTGATTTATTTGTTTGTTTGTTTTTTATACTCCACATATGAGCAAAATCAAAGGAGCAAAAAACATACAATGGAGAAAGGATAGTCTCTTCAATAAATGGTGTTGGGTAAACTCAACGGCCACCTGCAAAAAAAATGAAACTAGACCACTATCTCACACCTTACACAAAAATCAACTCAAAATTGATTAAAGACTTGAATGTAAGACTTGAAACTATAAAACTCCTCAAAGAAAACACAATACACACAATTGTCAAAGGGAATACACACTCTGATGTTGACCTTAGCAATATCTTTCTGGATATGTATCCTCAGGTGAAGGAAACAAAAGCTAAAATAAACAAATGGACTACATCAAACTAAGAAGTTTCTGCACAGTGAAGGAAGCTATTAATAAAATGAAAAGACAACTTATCGAATAGGAGAATATATTTGCAAATCATATATCTGATAAGGGGTTAATACCCAAAAAATATAAAGAACTCATATAACTCAAAGACAACAACAAAAAACAACCTAATTCAAAAATGAATAGAGGAGTTGACTAGACATTTCCAGAGAAGACATACAGATGGCCAACAGGCACATGAAAAGGTGTTCAATAACACTGCTTATTAAGGAAAATACAAATCAAAACCACAATGAGATATGACCTCATGCTCATTAGAATGGCTATTATCAAAAAGGCAAGAAATAACAAGTGTTGGCAAGGACATGGAGAAAAGCGAACCCTCATATACTGTTGAGTGGGAATGCAAATTGGTGCAGCCACTATGGAAAAAGGTATGGAGATTCCTCAAAAAAATTAATAATAGTACTATCATAGGATCCAGCTATTACACTTCTAGGTATTTACCCAAAGAATAGAAAACACTCATTCAAAAAGATACATGCACCTCAGTGCTCACAGCAGCATTATTTACAATAGCCAAGATATGGAAACAACCTAAGTGTCTCTCAACAAATGAATGAATAAAGAAGATGTGGTATATATGTATACAGTGAAATATTACTCAGCCATAAAAAAAGATGAAGTCTTGCCATTTGCAACAACATGAATAGACCTTGAGGGTATTATGCTGAGTGAATATTTATTTAAATGGGGCCCATTCAAATGAGGTATTCTAAAGCTTAAATTTTATTAGCTTCAAAATGAATCTATCTCCATGAGGAAAATGGGTAATGGGAAAAAATTCAATGGACAGCAGAAGAGGAATCAAATAAGAAACATGGGGAATAATAAACATAACATAATATGGCAGAAATATACTTAAAAATATCAGTAGTCACTGTTAAAATGATCTATCATAAATGTTTGCCAGATTTACATATATATACACACACATACATGTATTTGTGAGTGTGTATAACCATGTGTGCATATGTGTGTGTGTAGTTTTTTAATATCAGCCATGTTAATTATATACCTATATAAATAATATATGTCCATGAATATGTATAACCGTGTGTGTGTGTGTGTGTGTGTGTGTGTAGGGTTTTTGACATATAAGAACTTAGAAAAAAAATAACAAAATCATTCATAATTTCACGACCCAAATACAATCACTATAACATCTCAGTATACATTCTTCAGGTCCTTTTGATGAATATATTTATTTTACAGAATTAAAACCAGATTGTAGTACTTCTTCTAGACTGCTTTTTGTTTAGAAATATTCCATGAATATTTTACCAGGTTAAAAATATGGTATCTGACATATTTTCAATGTCTCCATGTTTCTCCACTATATGAATATACCAAAATTTATTTGACCATGACCAGTTTGGGGGGCAAAAAAATGCTGCTTTCTATTTTAGGCTGCATTATAAGCAATGACATGGTGAACATCCTCATGTTTTGCCATGTGTTTGATGGTTTCATAGCCTCTTTGCCCACTTTATTTTTCTTCATAGCCCTTATAACCAATCAACTTACTATAATTTGTTTATTTATTGTCCACCTCTCCCAATCAGAATATTAACTCCAGGAAGGTAGAACTTTATCTGGTTTATTCCTAGCACCAAGAACAGTGCTGGGAATGTAATAGTCACCAAATAAATATTTGTTGAATAAGAGGATGGATGGATAGGAGGATGATGTGCCAGAAATACTGGTGTGAAGAAGATAATAAAAAATCCTAGGAAAGGGGTCCAAGAGAGGCAAGTGTTTTAATGGAAGGAGGAGGGAGAGACAAGATAAGGTTTGACAAGTTCTCTTAGTGATCAGGAAAAAGTTTTATGCATGTGGATGCTGAGGCTAGGGGTCTATGCTCATTGGTTGGAGTTCCTATCAGAAGAAATTCCCCCTCTTTGGAATAGATGACCCCTAGGTCTCAACCAGTCTCAGACACTATCATTTTGCTACACAGGTATCTTTTATAAGCTAAATGAAGTTGTGCCCTCCAAAACTAGATTTCAATCTTTGTTTTCCAGTGTTTAAGGGAATGGTAGTTAATAATGTGAGAAGAATAAGAAATATAACTAAGTTGGAGAGCACTGACATAAATTTTTTAAGTAAAAGGGTTAAAGTAAAAAAGTAAACTGTGTGTAAGTTTACAAAAGTAAACCTACAAAGCTACAGCAATAAAAAAATGTGGTACTGGCATAAAGACAGACATCAACCAATAGAATAGGATAGAAAACCCAGAGATAAACCCTCACAGAGATGATCAAATTATCTTCAACTAGGGTGTCAACATCATTCAATGGGGAAAGGACAGCTTTTTCAGCCAAAGGTACTGGGGAAACTAGATGTCTGTATGTAAAAGAATGAAGTTAGGCTCATACCTTACACCATATAAAAATTAACTCAAAATGGGTGAAAGACATAAACATAAGAGATAAAACTATATAACTTTTAGAAGGAAACATAGGGGGAAAGATTCGTAACCTTGTATCTGGCAATGTTTCTTGACAGATGTCTTAGATGTGACACCAAAAGCACAGGAAACAAAAGAAGAAAATAGATAACTTGGACTTGGTCAAAATTAAAAACATTTGTGTATCAAGGGATACTACTGAAGGAATGAAAAGGCAACTCAAAAAATGGGAGAAAATATTTGCAAATCATATGCCTGATAAGAGGCAAATATCCTCAATATATAAAGAATTCCTACAATTCAACAACATGGTGGTATTGGGATTTCTAGTATCCATGGCCCTCCCAGAAATATCAATTTGAACAACTATTTGCACACAAAAATACCTATATAAGAGCTATAGATTCCAGGTAAAGAATTACAGCAGCTGGGTGAAACACAGAAATAAAAGACATATTGAGGAGGTAGGAAAGGTAGATTCACATTACCCCATCACTCCTCCCTCAAGCCTTGGCAGCCCAACATGGAGAAAGACACCCTCCCCATGGAGAAAGACACCTCACCCATAGCACCGGACTTCACATGGACCCCAATGCTGGCCTGCCCCTGCACCAGGCCAACTCCCATGGCCTTAGATGTCTCCTTAAGAGAAAAAAACTATTCATGTATAAGGGATGTACAAGGCTATCAGTGGATGTCTCAGCAGAAACCTTGCAATCAGGAGAAAGTAGAATGATCTAGTCAAAGTGCTGAAAGAAAAAATAATTGTCAACCAAGAATACTTTATCCAGCAAAGTTGTCATTCCAAAATGAAAAGAGACAAACTTTCCCAATCAAACAGAAGCTGACAAACCCACAGCAAACATCATTCTCAACTGTGAAAAACTGAAAGCATTTCCTCTAAGATCTGGAATGGGACAAGGATGTTCACTCTCGCCACTTTTATTCAATACAGCTTTGGATGTCCTAGCCATGGCAATCAGAGAAGAAAAAGAAATAAAAGGAATACAAATTGGAAAAGAAAACGTAAAACTGTCACTGTTTGCAGACCACTGACACTATACATAGAAAATCCTAAAGATGTTACCAGAAAACTACTAGAGCTCATCAATGAATTTGGTAAAGTTGCAGGATACAAAATTAATACACAGAAATCTCTTGCATTCCTAAACACTACCAATGAAAGGTCAGAAAGAGAAGTCAAGGAACCAAACCCATTTACCATCACATCAAAAAGAATAAAATACCTAGGAATAAACCTACCTAATGAGGCAAAAGACCTATACTCAGAAAACTATAAGATACGGATGAAAAAAATAAAAGATGCCACAAACAGATGGAGAGATATACCATGTTCTTGGATTGGAAGAATCAATATTATGAAAATGACTATACTACCCAAAGCAATCTACAGATTCAATGCAATCCCTATCAACTTACCAATAACATTTTTCACAAAATTAGAGGAAAAAATTTTACAATTTGTTTGGAAACACAAAGGACCCAAATAGCTGAAGCAATCTTGAAAAACAAAATGGAGTTGGAGGAATCAAGCTCCCTGACTTCAGACTATACTACAAAACTACAGTAATCAAAAAAGTATGGTACTGGCACAAAAACAGAAGTATAGATCAATGGAACAGGACAGAAAGTCCAAAGATAAACCTGCACACCTATGGTCACATAATCTATGACAAAGGAGGCAAGAATATACAGTGGAGAAAAGACAGCCTCTTCAATAACTGGTGCTAGGAAAACTGGACATCTACATGTAAAAGAATGAAATTAGAACATTCTCTAACACCATACACAAAAATGTACTCAAAATGGATTAAAGAGCTAAATGTAAGGCTGGATACTATAAAACTCTTAGAGGAAAACATAGGCAGAACACTCTCTGACATAAATTGCAGCAAGATCTTTTTTGATCCACCTCCTAGAGTAACGAAAATAAAAACAAAAATAAACAAATGGTACCTAATTAAACTTGAAAGCTTTTGCACACAAATGAAACCATAAACAAAATTTTAAAAAAACTCACACAATGGGAAAAACTATTTGCAAATGAAGTGACCAGCAAGGGATTAATCTCCAAAATATATAAACAGCTCATGCAGCTCAATATCAAAAAAACAAAACAAAACAAAACAAACTATCCAATTAAAAAATGGGTGGAAGATTTAAGTAGACATTTCTCCAATGAAGACATACAGATGGCCAACAGGCACATGAAAAGATTCTCAACATCACTAATTATTAGACAAATGCAAATCAAAACTACAATGAAGTATCACTTCACACTGGTTAGAATGGCCATCATCAAAAAAATCTACAAATAATAAATGCTGGAGAGGGTGTGGAGAAAAGGGAACCTTCCAAAACCGTTGGTGGGAAGGAAGATTGGTACAGTCACTATGGTGAACAGTATGGAGGCTCCTTAAAAAGCTAAAAATAGAGCTACCATATGATCCAGCAATCTCACTCCTGGGCATATACCAGAGAAAACCATAATTCAAAAGGATACATGCACCACAATGTTCACTGCAGAACTATTTATTGCTGCAATAGCCAGGACATGGAAGCAACTTAAATGTTCATCGGCTGAGGGATGGATAAAGAAGATGTGGTACACATATACAATGGAATATTACTTAGCCATTAAAAAGAATGAAATAGTGCCATTTGCAGCAACATGGATGGACCTAGAGATTGTGATACTGAATGAAGTATGTCAGACAGGGAAAGACAAATATCATATAATATCACTTATATGTGGAATCTAAAAAAATGGTGCAAATGAACCTATTTACAAAACAGAAGAGTCACAGACATAGAAAACAAACTTATGGTTACCAAGGGGGAAGTGGGGGAAGGGATAAATTGGGAGACAGGGATTGACATATACACACTACTGTATGTAAAATAGATAATTAATAAGAACCTACTGTATAGCACAGGGAACTCCATTCAATACTCTGTAATGACCTACATGGGAATACAACCTAAAAAAGAGTGGATATATGTATATGTATAACTGATTCACTTTGCTGTACAGCAGAAACTAATACAACATTGTAAATCAACTATATGCCAAGAAAAATTAATTTAAAAAACAAAAACTTAAAATAAATAAATAAAAGCTATAATGCGACAAAGAAGGTCATTATATAATGATAAAGGGGCCAATTTATCAGGGAGATATAATAATCATAAATATATACACATCCAACATTGGAGCACCTAAATATATGAAGCAAATACTAACAGATTTAAAAGGGGAAACAAACAATACAATAAAGATGGAATGTTCTCCAGGATAGATCATAGGGAAGTCTCAGCAAATTAAAACACTGAAATCATACCAACTATCTTTTCTGACCACAATGGTATGAAACTCAAAATTAATAATAGGAGGTAAACTGGAAAGTTCACAAATATGTGTAAATTAAACAGTACACCTCTGAACAACCAATGAGTCAAAGCTGAAATCAAAAGAGAAGTCAAAAAAATCTTGAAACAAACAAAAATGGGAACACAATATAACAAAATTTATGGGATGCAGGAAAACCAGTTATAAGAGAGAAGTTTACAATGATAAATGCCTACATTAAAAAAAAAAAAAAGAAAAATCTCTAATAAACAACCTAACTTTACACCTCAAGGAACTAGACAAAGAAGAACAAATTAAGACCAAAATTAGCAAAGGAAGGTAATAACAAAGATCAGAGCAGAAGTGAATGAATAGAAAATATTAATAAGACTAAGAATTGTTTTATTTTTAAAAGATCATCAAAATTGTCAAACTTTTAGATAGACTAGTAAGAAAAAAGAGAGAAGGGTCAAAGAAATAAAATCAGAAATGAAAGTGGAGACATTGCAACTGACACCACAGAAATATGGAGGATCATGAGAAACTGTTATGAGCAATTATATGACAAAAAGTTCGATAACCTAGAATAAATGGATATATTCCCAGAAACATACCATCTACCAAAACTGAACCATGAGGAAATTAAAAAATTGGATAAACCAATAATGAGTAAGGAGATTGAATGAATCAGTAATCAAAAAAAATCCAACAAACAAAAGCTCGGGACCAGATGGTTTCACTGGTGAATTCTACCAAACATTTAAAGAAGAACAACATTCTTTCTCAAACTCTTCCAAAATATTAAAGAAGGAACATTCCCAAACTCACTTTACAAAGCCAGCATTACCCTTATACCAAAGCCTGATAAGGACACTATAGGAAAAGGAAACTATAGACCAATACCCTACTGAATATACATTTAAAAATTCTCAACAAAATACTTGGAAACTGAATTCAACAGCACATTGAAGGATGATACACCATGATCAAGTGTGATTTAGTCTCTGGGATGCAAGGATGGTTCAACATATGCAAATCAATAAATGTGATATACCACATTAATAAAATGAAAGATAAAAATCATATGATCACCTCAATAGATGCAGAAAGAGTACTTCACAAAATTCAACATTCTTTCAGTATAAAAATTCTCAACAGATGGGCATAAAAGGAACATACTAAACATAATAAAAGCTATATATGACAAACATTCAGCTAACATCAAACTCAACAGTGAAAGGTTGAAAGCTTTTCCACTAAGATCAGGAACAACACAAGGGTGACCATTCTTCCTATTCCTATTCAACATAGCACTGGATATCCTAGACAGAGCAACTAGGTGAGAAAAAGAAATAAAAGGCATCCAAATTACAGAGGAAGAAGTAAAATTGTCTTTGTTTCCAGATGACATGATCTCATACTTAGAAAATCCTAAGACTACCAAAAATCTATTAGAACTAATAAACAAATTTTAGTAAAGTTGAAGGATACAGCAACATATAAAAATCAGTTGCATTTCTATACAGTAATAAAAAACAATCTGAAAAA
Organism: Eschrichtius robustus; assembly: GCF_028021215.1. Taxonomy (NCBI): domain Eukaryota; kingdom Metazoa; phylum Chordata; class Mammalia; order Artiodactyla; family Eschrichtiidae; genus Eschrichtius; species Eschrichtius robustus. The sequence continues at coordinate 139,668,849 of NC_090828.1, read as the reverse complement.
GAATTAAAGAAAATAATTCTATTTGCAATATAATCAAGAATAATAAAATACTTAGAAATAAATTTAACCAAGGAAGTGAACAATCTGTACACTGAAAACTACAAGACATTGATGAAAGAAATTGAAGAAGACAGAAATAAATAGAAAAATATGCCATGGAGGAAGAATTAATATTATTCAGATGTTTGTACTATCAAAGCCATTTATAGGTTCAATGCAATCCCTATCAAAATTCCAACAGCATTTTTCAAACAGAAATAGAAAAAAAAAATCCTAAAATTCCAAAGGATCATGAAAGACTCCAAACAGCTGAAACATTGAGAAAGAAGAACAAAGCTGGAGGCATCACACTTTCTGATCCCAAATTTTATTACAAAGTGATAGTAATCAAAACAGTACGGTATTGGCACAAAAACAGACATGTAGGCTAATAGAACAGAATCAAGAGCCCAGAAATAAACCCATGCATATATGGTTAGCTAATATTTGACAAGGGAGCCAAGACTACTCAGTGGGGAATGAATATTGTTAGGAAAACCGGATATTCACATGCAGAAAAAAGAAATTGGAACCCTTAGACGACTCTCAAAAATTAACTGAAATGGATTAAATGTTTAAATGTAAGACCCAAATTGTAAAACTCCTGGAAGAAAACACAGGGGTAAAGCTTCTTGACTTTTGTCCCGGCAATGATTTTTTAAATACGGCACTAAAAGTGAAACTAAGCAGGACCCTACGGAGCCTTGCTGGGGACAGATCTCCCCCCACCACCATGTCCCCAGCCACTGGTTTGTAAAAAAACTTTAGCCTCCTAGGCATTCCCCAAGTTCCAAACAACAAATTTAATCAAAGAAGTGAGAAAACGCAGAAACAAAGGAAAGCAGTCAAGCCAGACAAAATAATAATAGTTTAGTCCATAAGGCAAAGTCAAAGATCTTTAGTTCCTCTTCAGTCATACCCATGAGATGTTTTGTAGATATTAAAACCCCCACCAGGTGGAAGAAATTAACTGCATGCTGACGACAAACATGTAGACCTCAGACAGGTTGGAACCAGAAGGTTGATGATGTTAACTCCTGAAATACCACCCTATTACTTCACCAACAGCGAATCAGAGGAATGTCTACCAGCTGCTCAGGCACCCTACAAACTTCACCTCTAATATTGCCTTTAAAAACCCTTCCCTGAAAGCCATCAGGGAGTTCAGGTCTTTTGAGCAGGAGCTGCCCATTCTCACTTGGCCCTGCAATAAACGCTGTACTTTCCTTCACTACAACACAGTGTCAGTAGATTGGCTTTGCTGCAAGTCAGGCAAGCAGACCCAAGTTCAGTTCAGTAACCAAAGCACAAGCAACAAAAGTAAAAATCAACAAGTGAAGCTAAATTAAAAAGCTTCTTTATGACAAAAGAAATAATCAGCAAAATATAAAAGCAAGCTATGGAGTGGGAGAAAATACTCACAAACCATCTGTCTGATAATGGGCTAATATCCAAAATACATGAGAAATTCATACAACTCAATAGCAAAAAAAAAAAGAAAACCAATATGACTAAAAAATAAAGAGGATCTGAATAGACATAGGCCATTATAAATGGCCAACAACATGAAAACGTAGTCAACATCACTAATCATCAGGGAAATGCAAGTCAAAACCACAATGAGATATCACCTCACACCTGTTAGAATGTCTATTATTAAAAATACCAGAGACAACAAAGTGTTGTCAAGGATGTGGAGAAAAGGGATCCCTTGTGCGATGTTGGTGGGAATGGAAATTGGTGCAGCCCCTATGGAAAACAGTATGGAGGGTCCTCAAAAAATTAAAAATAGAATTTCCATATGATCCAGCAATCCTACTTCTGAGTATATATCCAAATGAAATGAAATCACTATCTTGAAGAGATATCTGCAACCCCATGTTCATTGAAACATTATTCACAATAGCCGACATGGATGGATGAATGGATAAAGAAAATGTACACACACACACACACACACACACACACACACACACACTGGAATATTATTCAGACATAAAAAGAAGGAAATCCTGCCTTTTGTGACAACATGGATTGACCCTGAGGGCTTTATGATAAGTGAAATAAGTCAGACAGAGAATGGCATATACCACATGAGTCACTTATATGTAGAATCTTAAAAAGCTGAACTCATAGAAACAGAGAGTGGAAGGGTGGTTGCCAGAGTATGGGGGAAATGGGGAGATATTGGTCAAAGATATATTGGAATTACAAACTTCCAATTATAAGATGAATAAGTTCTGGGGAATGTAATGTACAGCATGTTGACAATAATTGACAATACTGTATTGTATACTTGAAAGTTGTTAAGAGAATGAATATTAAATGTTATCTCCTCAGCTCCCCCAGATGGCAATATTGTGAGGGGATAAAAGTGTTAACTAACCTTATTGTGGAAAATATTTTGCCATATATTTGTGTATAAAATCATCAAGTTCTATACCTTAAACTTACATATGTATCAGGTTGCCCAAAATGTTCATTCAGGTTTTTTGTAACATCTTAAGGAAAAACCCAAACGAACTTTTTGGCCAACCCAATATATGTCAATAATATCTCAATACAGATGGAAAAAAAGACAAATAATCCAATTTAAAATTCAATAAAGAACTTGAATAGATATTTCTCCAGAGAAGATATACAAATGGCCAATAAGCACATGAAAAACATCCTTAACATTACTAATTAGGGAAATGCAAATCAAAATCACAAGGAGATACCAACTCACACCCATTAGGATGGCTATTATTTAAAAGAACAACAAAACACAGAAAATAACAAGTATCTGCAAAGATGTAGAGAAATTCCTGGTGGGAATGTAAACTGGTGCTGCCACTGTGAAAAGAAAGTGATGGTTCCTCAAAAAACTAAACATAGAATTACCATATGATCAACAATTCCACTTCTAGGTCTATACCAGAAAGAAGTGATAGCTGAAACTTGAACAGATATTTGTACACTAATGTTTATAGCAGCATTATTCACAATAGATAAAAGGTAGAAACAATGTCCAAATGTCCATCAGTGGATGAATGGGTAAAGAAATGTGGTACATACATACACTGCAATATTATTCAGTCCTAAAAAGGAATGAAATTTTGATACATGCTATTATACAACATGGGTGAACCTTGAAAACCTTATGCTAAGTGAAATAAACCAGACACAGAAGGGCAAATATTGAATGATTCCACTTATATGAGTTACATAGAAGAGTCTAATTCACAGGGAAAGAAAGTAGAATACAGGTAGAAAGTAGAATACAGCAGCTAAGAGGAGTGAGGAATGAGTAGTTATCACTTTATGGGTACAGAGTTTCAATTTGGGGTGATGAAAATATTTTGGAAGTAGGTAAACATGATGGTATACAACTATGTAATGTACTTAATGACACCGAACGGTACACTTAATAACTGTTGAATTGAAAATTCTATGTTATGTATATTTTGCCACAATTTAGAAAAAGACAAAGAAACTCTGTTCAGTTTTTTTTTTAAGATGGATGTTTTAAAATATAGATAAATGTAAAAGAACAAGAAACCATCCAGCCATAGCCATAGCCACTTCATCTGATAGTACCCCTCACACTAGTTTGTTTGAGATTGGGGAGGACATCTTGCTGCAGGGGAACTGACCTGAGTCCTAGAGTGCCTCTTGCCATGCCCATCCTTGGAGCCATTGGCCCTCCTCCCCGGTCAGCCACCTTCTCCAAATTGTGGCCCCTGAAGCATGTTCTTCCCCAAGTTGACAGTCCCAGTCCTGCCAGACTTCCACAGAGGTGTGGGGTTCCACCCCCTCACCTCCCAGTCCCTTCAGATGTGGGCCCCACATGGAACTGGGTTCTCAGGCTGCAAACCTGGAGCTTTGCACACCTACTGATGCAGCTGGCCAGATCAGCATCATAGGCTGTTGTTAAATTTGTGCTCACAGTTAAGTGAAATCCTCTGGGTCTGTCAGAAGGCAAGGGGTGTGGCCAGGGGGCCTGAGATCCTCCCGTCAATCAAGTCACCTGGGAGCCCAGGTCAGAAAACCCTAAGAGCCCATGCCAGGAAAGAAGAGGGTTATAGCCACAGCGTGAAAATGCAGATGAGAAAACTAAGTCAGTGTATTACAAAAATAACATAAAGTAAGTTTATATTAAAACAATTTAAAGAAAAAATCTTTCAGTAATATCTAAACTGGGAAATCTTGGTGTGAAAGGTCTTTCCAGGGGTCCTTGGAGAAGACCAGATCCCATGTCTTGGGGAAAAAAATTATATATATGTGTGTGTGTATATATATAGTTTATTTATATATATAAATATATTTTATATATAATATATAATTATATATAGTTTGTTTATTACATATAAATATATATTTATATGTTATATATATATATATATATATATAGTTTGTTTTTGTTTGGGGTTTTTATACCCCAAAATAAGGATGTTTTTAAACTGTCTAAAAGGAGGAAGTAGATGGCTTAGAATAGTTCTCACTGACAAAAGGGTGACAAGCTGAGCATTGACTAGACCAATTATCACTCAATGGAAGAAGTTAAGGGAAAATTTGTTCTTGTAATGCTGTAATGCGGAAGAAGGAAGACCGTAATAGGAGAGGCTAATCTTTGTTAACTTAAACTGGTGAGGACTGTGGAGTCTAGGGGATCCTACACTTGATTCAGGGTTATGTGGCATGAGGCACAGATCCACCTGTGTTTCTACGTAATAGGGGCGAAATTGATTCTGGGAACTCTGAAGGCCAGAAACTGCCAGGAAAGGTCAGGATTATACCATCAACATGGGGGGAGGGAGGACATCTGGGGTGACTGTGAGTCAGTCACTGGGTAGAAAGACGATTCAACTCCAAGAAATGCAAGAAGGGGGCCTCACCCAAAGGTGGTGGGTGATCCTCGCTGAAGGAGGGGCCTGCGGCGGAGCTGCTCTTGACTGGGGCGACTGGGGCGGGACGATCTCAAGGTGACTGATGATGAAGAAGGCTGCTGATTTATGACAAAGCCAGCCCAGACCAAGGAAGGACGTCTTGTATCCAGGGGATTTTTTTTTTGGAAATGGGAACAGGGAGGGAGCCCATCAGGCTCAAAGAAAGGAATGGCCTTCGTCATCCGCGGAGCCTCGACCTCTTTGGGGCCTCAGCCCAAGCCTGGACTGCAAGACTCCTTCCTCCTTCCTCCCAGCGCTCTCTGCCTGTACTTTCTCCCCTCACCCCACCCCGCCCCGCCCCACCAGCCCTGCCTGTGCTCCGCCCCTCACCCATGCTCCTGGCACTTCTCTCCGAGCCATCCCGGAGTTGCTTACTCCATACTTTATTCCTGCTCCCAGCGTGCAGACCCTCCTTCCTCAGCTCAGCGGGGAGAGAGTGCCACAGCACTTGTGCCCCTCCCGCAAGACTGCGGCAGGCCACAGCACCGGCAGACGCCACACTGTGAGTACCTGTGAGGGGAGCACCTCGTTCCTTCCCGTTAATAATATAATCGGGCCCAAGAAAGGCACACTGTAAGGAAGGCTCTTGGAGACTCTGCCCCGCATCTCGAGATGGGCCTGCTCCTTCTTCCAAACCCGCTCCGAATCCTGGGGAGGGCTCGTGACTCGGCGCTTCCGAGAGGGTTGGATAAACGTGCCCCGGCGCTGCGGGCTGTGGGGGGTAGGGGCACCCACACCTGCGCGCTCTCAGGAGTTCGGACCGCGGCGGGGGAATACGGTCGGGGGCGAGGGGAGACGACTGGGCGGCTGTCAGTCTGGGGAGCCCAAGAGGCTGGGCCTGAGGGATGCAGAACCACAGCCCTGCGGGGGGGGGCAGAGACGCACGGAGGCAGATACCGGAATAAACACGAACAAAGCGAGACCGAGCGAGGTCCGGGCGGCGGCCCTGCCAGAGCAGTCCCCACCCGGCCCCGCGCGCCGCCTCGCCCACTACTGCGCGGGGGCGCCTACGCGGCCGACTGGCTCTCTGCCCGGCCCCGCCCCGCCCCGGCCCGATTGCCCTCCGGCGGCTAAACCCCTGCGGGCCCGCCTCCTGCCGCGGCCTCCCAGCCCCTCCTGCGGCGAAGGGAGGGAGCCGGCACTCGGCCTCCCAGGATCCGGCGGGCGCGCGCGGCGCCGGGAGCTGACCGTGGTGCTGAATGCTCAGCTCGGGATCGGGCGCGGCTCCCGGACCTGCCCAGGCCGCGTCCTGCGACGCTCCAGGCCCCAGCGGTAAGTCGCCAAAGCCCCGAGGATGTAGGCGTGGAGCGGAGGAGGGCAGCGATTTGGAAATTTTTGTACGTTTTTCGCGCAATGGGCGGGCGGAGAGGAGGAACCAGTGTCTGCACTCTGTCCACTCCGTGATGCGGGGTCTGGGAGCGATGACCCAGACCTGAAAAGGTCTGGGCTAGGGAAGGGGGGAACCTTGTCCCCTCGGATGCGGGCACTGGGAAAGGACGAGTAAGACCAGAGACCCATCTTTTCTCCACTGGGCAGGCCAGGAAAGCCCAGAGACTCCCTTAGAAAGAGTAGACCGGGACCTTCACTCCCCAAAGGTCCCTTTGTCTCCCCAACGTGGGGGCTGGGTGAATTGGTGATGTTCTAAACACTGCAGATTCTATTTCTGCTTCATTCCCCACCCCACACCCATCCCAGAACACAGAGGCTGTCCCTCCCTAAAGTGGCCTTCACTCCATCACCCTGAAGGTTTTGGCTTAGACAAGGCAGCCTATTACAGAGATAAACTACTGCCCCATACATAGCCTCTCCACCCCAATGTCCAGGATGTCCCTGGGCGGGGATCCCCTCAGAGGTCCCTACTCTCTTATCACCATTCACCCCTTTGTGTTTCATGTTTGTGATTTTCCTGGATATTGAGGGTGGGGCAGGAGAAGGCAGGGTAAATACCAAAACTATTAGTCAAAATTTTTATATTTCCAAACTGTTTCTGTTGCACATGTGTAGCTCCAAGGTTTTTATTTTGCTCCATGAAATACCTGGTCATTTTAATGTTCAAAAAAGGAAAGAAAATCATAGAATTACCTTACCAAAAGGAAAAGAAAATTCTAGGCAGTTGAGCTGAAGTTAGTCATAATGTAGAAAAGCAGCAAGTGGAATTACTTCATTTGCTCAATCTGCAGTAAGTTCGTATGCATGTGCATGCTCTGTGTAAGATGCTGATATGTAAGCTTTCACACGTGGGAAGTCTCTGCCACCACTTTCTTTCCACTGGACCTTCCTCTGGCTCCTAACCTGCCCTCTTGTGTCCACTCTTGCTCCTATTTTACATTCTCACCCACAACTGGAGTGACCTGTTAAAACGGAAAATTGGCCTCCCTGGCTGGCAAATGATGAGGGAGTATCTCTCAGGCTCCACAAAGAGGGTGTCTAACCACAGGGTTACAAGGCAGATTGTGCATTTTTGCAACTGAGAACCTGGACACACGGCCTTTGCCCTCAGGAAATGAGAATGCCAGCACCTGGCTGTCCAGATAAATCCCACTGTGCCCCTGAGAATTATCATGAAAGATGACTACTCAGCTTGACTCCAGTTGGGCAGTGGGTCTTCTGACCTCTCAGGGAGTTCCCACCCGTGTCACATATGGACCCCACATTTCCAAAGAGTCAGGATCTGGTGAAATATTTTAACATGGAAACTGAATGGACTGAACACACACTGAATTTCACCTGATTGCTCCAGTATTTTGCAAGTCTCTGGTTCATTGTTCTGGGCCTTAGTGCTTACTGTCCTAACAACGTGCAAAGTGCTAAATGAACTCAGGAAATAGGGTTGGCAATATTAGTGACATTTGGTCCCAACACCTATAGCAATGACAGCTGTTTTGAAAGACCATTTTCCAACTTTAGAGTGTGGTGAAATTTCCAACTGCTCATGATTTTAAATCAGTAACTATTCCAAGAATTTGATTTTAAATCAGTAACTATTCCAAGAATTAAGAAACTAGTAGTTTTATTTATAGAGATCAGTATCAAATAAACCATCTGATTTTCTGTAGTTGCAAAATTCTGCACACGGTGAAATAATCTTTATCATGCCTGGTTGAAGTTATTTCCCAAAGTACAGTAATAAAAAGATTTTTCTAAAACATGGAAAAAAAAAAACAAATGCAATAGAAATCTCATAATGAATATCTCCAAAATTTCTTGCCATAGAAATTATACTACCTTCAGTTACAATTTTTCTAAGTTTGTGAGCTATACTTTTGCTTTTAATCGTCATTTTCATTATGCTTTCCAAAATTTCTCACAAAACCACATTTATTATTCAATGTTTAGATTTCCCATGAAGGGGAGATTGAGCTGTTAGTTCATAGAATGTCTATCAGTTAAGAGCACATGTTTAGTATCAGACAGGCTTGGGTTCAAATCCTAGGTCTGTTACTTACCACCTGTGTGACCTGGGCCAATCCGTTGACTTTTCTGCACCTTAATTTCTCCTTTATCAAATGGGGGTTACAGTAGTATGTCCCTTATAAGGTTATGGGCCAAGCACTCTGCCTGGTTAGGTAGATGGAACAAAGACTCAGATACAGGTCTTCCCACTCCAGAGCCCAGAAAGTAACCACTATGCTGTGTGTACCCAAACCCATCAGAGCTAGGCTACAAAAGATTGTGGGGAGTGGAAATGGGGTCTGCAGGTACAGGGTGGGAAAGACTTGGGCACATGCCACCTGGCAGGAGGCAGAAAGGCAGCTTGAGGGACTGACCCATTGTCCAGGATGCTGCCACCAAGAGCTGAACTGCAGCCAGAGGCAAGCCTGGGCTCTGCAGCCTTCCCTGACACAGTGCCTGCTCCTTCTACTGTCCTCTGGCCAAAGGCCCCAGGTGTTCCTCTGCAGGGGAGGAAGCATTGCCCACAGGTGGGAGTGGGGTGGAGGCCGTGACACTTGCCCTGTGAGCCTCTGCAGTGCCAACTTTGCCACCCCTTTTCATCCTCTTTGGCTTTAACATTGCCAGCTGGGCCTGGAGGCAGCCCCTCCGCCCGCCTCCAGGACCCCATGTTGAAGCATTTCCGAGACTCTCTGGAGGGGACTGGGAGGCCTCTTTGGCAGTGGGTGTGAAAGACATGCAGGCCAATAAAGCCACTTGCCTGCCACCTGCTCTATTCCTCCCTCACAGACTGTGGACTGAGGGAGAGTGAATCTCAGTGCTCCCTATGGAGCACTCCTTATGGAGAGCCCAAGAAATCAGCCAGAGGACCAACTGGCAGGTCCCTCACTGCCAAGGAGAGGCGGAGACAGTGAGGCAGATGGAGCCTGGGAGCGGGGTACCTGTGAGGAGCAACACACCGGGGGGGGGGGTGCCTCTCAGGGGGTGCTCTTCAGCACTGCCTTCTTCTTCTTCTTCTTCTTTTTTTTTTTTTTGAGTTATGTTTTATTTGGCGGGAATATTTAGGACTTCAAGCCCAGGAGGCAGCATCTCAAGTAACCCTGAGACAAACGTTCCGAGGAGGCAAGCGGGGGAATGAGGTTATATAGAAGTTTTGCAACAAAGGGCAGGTAGTCTGAACGTCAAAAAATTATTGTTAATTAAAGAAAACCAGCTATCCCAAGTTAGGGAATTTAGCACTTTTCTGTGTATGGGAAGATGCAAGATTCTGGGCTCACTGAAATCATTCCTTTGATATGCACCTCAGCTACCTGGGGCCAGCATCCTGTGTTTTCACACCCTGAGTTTCCTGAGGGCTGATCATGGGAGTGGCTGCAGTCTGATGGCTGCTAGATGGCAGGTATTCTTTCCTTCCTGAGTTTCCTCAGGGCTCACCGGCTCACACTGGAGGGCTGCAATCGCTGATGACTGTGACATCCTTTGTTAACTGATATAGCATTGCCTTCTTTCGATGTGGTCTTGTGGGTCTCCAAACTCACCCCAAAGGCAATGCGTTTAAAACTAGACCCTTGCTCCTCTCCCCCAAACCAGCTCTTAACACAGGTCCCTTCCTTGCCTTTGCTCACCTCTCATCCTCTCCACTTTCTGGACTTTTCCCACTCCTATGGTCCCCCTCGTGGCATGAATCCCGGCCTCAGTGTTTATGACTTCTGGCCTGCTTGTCTTTCTTTATTTAGTTGCTAAATCCTGGTGTTTCTTCCTTTGAAAGACCCTATGACTTTACCCTTCTTTTTCATGCTTAGAACTGCAGTTTCCATCTAGACCTTATCTCCATATACGTGGCCCATTTTAGCTTCCTCCTGTGAGTCCTCTCTGTTCAGAGCCTCGAGTCCATCCTCCACTCAGGCATCAGATAAATGGTCTCAGACCATCAACTTCATTATGCCACTGCTTCCACCCACTCCCTCAGAAGACTTCCATAGCTCTTCCCTGACTGGGGGTAAGGCCAAACTCCCCAGCTGTGCAAGGATGATCAAGTTGTTAACACCCTTACCACCTTCCCACTCCCAAACCCAGGACAAACATCAATAAGCGATTCCAACACTCTTTCCCATTGAACTCAGACTGGGCATCAGAACCTTTCTCTGGATGGCACTCCAGGTAGCAATGTTTACAGTTAGGACGTGCACAAAAGACGACACCTGCCTGCACTTTCAGCTCATGATGTGCTGTGTGTGGCCAGTCTGCCTGTTCCGGGTCTCCTGCTTGTCTCCTCCCTTTTGCCTTCTGCCACATTGCTCTCTTCTCCCTGCTCAAGCTCTCGTGCACCATGAGATGCTTGGCTGTGCCTTGCCTGATGGCCTCTGTGTAGACTGACTCTTCCCTCCTCAAAAAGATGCAGCAGTCCTGGAAAGCATGCATGTGTCTTCCCTCCCCCCATGCCCACATGGCCCACTGCACCCAGCCCAGGAAGTAGGCTAGGGTTTCCTTGTCTCTTGCATGAAGGAAGCAACTTATTTATTGAGTCCTCTGCTTCATCCACTCAGAAGGGCCATGATACTCCTCCTAACGATATGGTGCTGTGGGTAGAGTGCCAGGCCTGGGCATGGAAGTCTAACTTGCCCAGATAAGCTCTGAAAGGATGCTTGAGGGAGTCGCAAGATCACAGCTACAGGAGTACCAGACCCCAGTACGTTCTCATTTTGTCTCCTGTTGTCTGCCTTTAAGCACATGACTTAACTTCTCTGGGTATCAGTTATCTACAAAGGCTGGAGCAGCAAGCCTGTGGGTGGGGCAGTTCCCATCTCCCTCTCCTCTTGCCTCTATGGAGGATCCAAGCTCAGATGTCAGAGCTCAGCTCCCATGCCCATGTGGGCAGTGGGGGGTGGGGGGGAGGCAAACACAGGTCTTCTAGAACCACAGGCCTCCATCTTGGATACCAAGTGCCTCCTTCTTTCCTCCACAGCAGCAGGGACACTGCAGCATGGAGCTGAAGAGAGGAAAGACATTCATCAAATCTAGCCTGCAGATTGACCAAGAGAAACCCCCAGATCCAGCAGCCACTGCCCCGGCCACGGAGGATGCAGTCTCACCAGGAGGGCAGCAGCGACCCCACAGTGAGAGGGGCCCCCAGGTCAGTCCCAGCACCCAAGGATATGACAGGTGCTCCGACAAGGGGGCCCAGCCAGACACCAATGGGGGGCCTGCAGCTCTCTGTGGGACCACCTTCAAACCGGTGCAGAAGAGCAAGACTCACGACAGTGTGCCCAGGGCTGACAGGGCAGCCTCAGCTACAGGGCAGCTGGTGGGCAGTGCAAGCTTCCCAGGGCCCCCCAGGAGCCAGCGCATGATTGACTACCGCCACTTTGTGCCCCAGATGCCCTTTGTACCAGCTGTGGCCAAGAGCATCCCAAGGAAGAGAATTTCCCTGAAACGACCCAAGAAATGTTTTCGGAATCTATTCCACATCCGCAGAAACAAGACTGAGAATTTGGCCTCGCTGACAACCAAGGGGAAGAGCTTGTCCTCCCCTGAAGGCCCATCAGAGGCTGGAGGGCAGCAAGGCACAGCTTGCTTCCCCTTGGGCGAGGGGCTGGGACTGGACAGCCTGTGCCAGGACCTGTCTGACAGTGAGTTCCTGCCCGACTCCTCCTTTGACCTCTGCAGGGCCCTGTGTGAGGATGTGGCCTCACTCAAGAGCTTTGACTCACTCACCGGCTGCGGGGAGATCTTTGCAGACGAGAGCTCAGTGCCATCCCTGGAGCTGCATGAGGGCCTGGAGAGCCCTGCCCAGGCATCCCAGGTCCCTGACTCCATGGCTTCCAGGGGCCCCTTCCAGGGCAGTGTAGAGCAGCTGGCATCGCCTGCCCAGAATGAGATGTCTGACTTTGACAAGTTCTGGGACCGTGTGAATCACTCGGTGAGGCAGCAACAGCGCGCCCTGCTAGGTCCGTGGCTGGGGGGCCCCCAGGGGTCAGACACAGACAAGCCCAGGCCAGATGCATCTGGGCTTGCTGAGCTCCCCCTGTGCCCATGCAGGGACCCCCACAGCGGCTCCAAAGCCAGCTCCATAGACACAGGCACCCCCAAGAGCGAGCGGCCAGAATCTGTGTCCACGAGCGATGAGGGCTACTATGACTCCTTCTCACCAGGCCTCGAGGAGGACAAGAAGGAGGCCCCGAGCCCAGGCACACCCGCAGCCGCCTTCCCCCGGGACAGCTACAGCGGAGACGCCCTCTACGAGCTCTTCTATGACCCCACTGAGGGCCCCGGGAGCCCGAACCTGGATGACGACCTGTGCGTGTCTGAGAGTCTGTCGGGGCCGGCACTGGGAGCCCCGCTGTCCATGTGCAGCTTCCACGTGGGGGCAGAAGAGAACCTGGCCGCCGCTCCAGGCCCAGACCTACTCAGCCAGAGCTTCTTGCAGAGCTCCTGGAGGGGCAAGGAGTGCCTGCTGAAGCTCTGCGACACCGAGCTTGCCATCACCATGGGCATTATCAACTGGCTCCGCCGGAGCCCAGAGCTCCGTGCCCTGCCTGCCTCGGCCCCCAGGGAGCCTGCGGCGCCCCCGGGAGGACTGGTGGAGAAGCCAGGAGCTGGCTCTGAGAAGGTGTGCCCGGGTCCAGTGAAGCTGGAGGACGGGGGGACCGGGGCCTTAGATGCAGGTAGGACCTCCGTGAGCTCAGCACCCAGCAGGCGGGAGCTGTGGGCATGTTCGGGCACCAAGGGCCTGCCTGCTGGAGTGAGCGAGGTCCTAGCGGGGGCCAAGCAGGGGACCAGCTCTCCATCCAGGGACCCCTCTCTGGAGTGTGTGCAGGTCTCTGAGGAAGGAGGGACACAAGGCCACCCTGAAGGCTTGCTCTCCTCTGTGGGGTCTGCAGCCCCCGTGGCAACCAACACGTCCAGCAAAAACAAGGTCCCAAACCCCTCTGCCTGGCCTGGCTCCCAGGAGCCCAGGCTGCCTGGGAACCTGGGGTGTTTCCAAGGTCCCTGGAGGCCAGGTCTTGTGGGAAGCCCTGTGGATTCAGAGCTCACTCTGACAGGCTGTGTGGCCCAGGTGGCAGCCCTACAGATCCACCCAGACTGTCAGCCCCCAAGGCAGAACACAGGTAGCGGGCTCTGCGGGCAGCCTCAGGCCAGGGGCCCTGACATTCTGCCACAGAAACAGCCTAACAGCTTCCCTAGCACGGCTGCCATATGTGGCCTGCCCTCCCTGGCCAGCCCACTCCACAGCCCACAGGACCAGAGGTGCCCAGGCCGCATTCTGGACCTGAGCCAGATCAGGGTGGAGCCCACCAGGCTGGATGCCCAGGCCCAGGCCTCTGTGGAGGACCAGCCTCTGCAGCTCAGCTCAAGGGCTATAGAGCAGGCTGCACACAGGAGCCAGCTGGACCCATAGCCCCCTCAGTCCTGCTGCCTGGGATCACCTGCCAGGAATTCTGGCCCTCACTTCCAACAGCCAGTGGGAGGGGGCCCACTCTGCAAGTGCCCCAGAAAGCCGCTGCAGCTTCTTGGACCACGAGGGCATCCTTTGCAACCAGCAGGAAGTAGGAGCTCCCAGGCCAGCATGGCTGAGACCCACCTTTGGAATAGTCTTGTGTCTTTGTGGTCACATTCAGGAGAGCCTAAGACCCAAATCTCCACCCTTTGTCCCTGATGTGAGGACTGTATTGGGGGGGAGGGGGTGGCAGGACTCAGGCAAGTGGGGCGGGGCATTTTAACATGGAGACATCCATAGCTGAACCCACCAGTTCAGCCAGAACAGGTCCTGGGCAGCCCAAGACCAAGGACAATTGCAAAGCTGCTAGTGCTCTCAAAATGTGCCTCCCCAATTTCCCCACCAAAAAATGAAGCATCTAAACCCAGATGTGAAGTAGCCACATTTGACCACTCCTCATACAGCATGTCAGAGGGAGGAGCTCGGATTTGAAACTGATGGGATGGAAATGGTACCTATTATAAAGGGTACATATTGTGCTGATAACTCTGAACAAGGGTTGAGAGTAATAAGTGTGAGTGGGGGGTCCGAGGCTCAGGGGTAGGAGCTTGAGACAGGGGATAGGGGGTTGCAGGTGAGCTTGGGAGTGCCCACTCGCCCCACCCCAGCCTGCTCCCCACCCCCAGGATGAGCAGCCACAACCTACGGGACCCTGAAGGGCTTCCCTGAGGGAATCAGAAGCAGAACCAGCCGTCTCAGCAAGAGCCTTGAACCAGCAGATGCCATGCATTCCTGTGCAACCTTGCCAGGGCTGGCCAGACCCTGCAGACCTGACCTATGGGTGTTCTCTGTCACAAAGCATCCCATCCAAACAATGATTTCCCCCAGCTTGCACTCTCTAACTGAGCAACAGGTGGCGAGATGCTCTTGGGGAAGAAGCTGACTGATTCTCCACACTGCCATTCTTGCCCTCCACGCTGCCAAGCGTTCTAGCCTCCCGCTTCAGGAAGGTTCACCTTTGAATGAGGCTGTATCCTCCAACCCCTCGAAAGCCACAACACGTGCACAGCACCAAACATTCAGAATCACAGAGGGGAAGGTGGCTCGCACCTCAGGAAGGGCAGGTGTCTGTTTGGCCAGCCTCAGGGCAGCAGGCCAGCAGCCAGCCCCTTGCCAGGGTTCCCTACGATTAGACCCTGCTCCAGCTGCCCTGTTGTGGTGAGGTGCCAGGCGGGGGTGGGGGTGGACGTGGGGGGGGGAGTATGCCACAAGCAGCTATGAAGCTGTTTCTAGAAGAGAGGCCAGCATAGAAAGGGGGTGGGCCCAGTGATGAGGGAGGAATTCCAGATGGAGGGATGCAGTCTGACAAGCTGGCCACAGGCTGGGGCCTCTCCTGATTGCCTGAGGCTTTGTTTCAGGCTAGAACACGCTCCGCGCCCTCATTAACAACTGCTTCCTGGGGCCCACTGTGCAGAGGATGCATGCAGCACATGGGAGGTTCAAAAGGGCATGACAGGGCTCCTGACCAGGCCCATCGAGACAGGACACAAGGAAGGTCAGGGCCAGCCTTCCTGGGAAGCCACACTTGACCCTTCCTCCCAGGACTGCCACAAGTGGTCACAGCACCGTTATTGGGCCTAGATGTGAGCAGGTGACATGTGGAGTAGCTCGTGGCATCCCTGCAGCAACCGGAATGCAGCGGCTCCCCTGGTTTCTGACATGGAAGCCAAGACCAGGGTGCGGATGTGGCTTGCCCATGACACACTCGGCCAGTGTGTGGGACTGATGGTGTTGGAGCCGAACCCCAACTCCTAGGGCCCAGCTCTTGGTGGGCTCCTGCCGTGAACACCCCTCTCGAAGCCTCCCCTCCTCCCTTCTTTCAAGGCACAGGTGTCTGGGGCCTCTGGGTGCCAGGAGCGCGTCTCTGTTACTTTGTACTGCACCTGAGCAGAGCAAGTGCTCAGTGAATACTGTTGCAAGAATGAAATATCAAAAGGTTGTACATGGTTTTCTGATTTCTTGTTGCCTGTGGGCCTTGTGTCTAGAGAGCAGCAGAGTTGGGTTTAACCTGGCAGAAGTGACTTCCTTGATGTGACACAGTGACTTGTGGAGATGTAGAAGAGCCAGCCCGGTCCAAGAGCACTGGGAAGGGCAGGAACCAAAGTGGTCCAGGTCAGGAGGGGCCTGGGGTCAGGAGGGCAGTGCCAAAGGGGACCCAGGACTCAAGGCAGGTATACGGTGACCCAGCAGCAGGGCAGCAGAAACAAGGACCTAGGGCCATGCCTACTGGGAGGAAATCTTGCCCAGTGGCTCTCATTCTGGGGAGCATCTTAGGCAATCCCAGCACTGTAGAGATTCTCACTCAGCAATCTGGGGAGCAGTCCCAGCAGTGGTCTGCTAGGCGCCCTGCTGGGAGAGTGAAAGAGGCTGTGTGATCTTCCTCTTGTGTGCACTGAGTCAAGGATCCCTCAGCCCATCTCTCTTTCTGCACCCCACCCCTCAGGCTGCCCTCCCCAGCAAGATGGGTGCAGGCAATGCCATTCTGACTGGGCTCCACAGGCCTCAAGGATGTCCTCGAGGTGACCCACTGGGAGGAAGAGGGGAACCTCAGGGTCCAGCTCTTGAGACAGGTGCCTAACCCAGTGATGGGTGTGGAAGAGACCTGCTTGGGGCATTTTCAGAACTCTGGTCAATTTCCAGCCCTCTCATTCATACGTGGCTGTAGAGGCTATAGGAGATTTTTCCCATGTAAAGTAAAATCCTGAGAAGTAGGTCCAGTTGTCCCCAGCTCACAGCTGTGCCAGGGTCACACAGTGGTGGGGGAGCTGGGGTTCACCCTGGCGCCTGTGCACTGTGCTTCCGCCCTTCCAACCTTCTGAGGTTGAGTTAGAAAATAGGAAGGTACCCAGGCAGCTTCCCAACTGGGGGAGGCCTGGGCCCTACAGCAGGGTGGACCAGGAGGGCAGGGAAGAGAGCAGGAGAAGGTGCTGGAAAGAAGAAGGAGGTGAAGGCCACCACAGGTTGCAGAAGTGCCTGCAAACTACATTGGGGGTGCTTCTTACCTTTCCTGGCTCTTCATTTTATTTATTTGTTTGTTTGCTTACTTATTTATTTATTTTTATGAAATGGGGACAAATATACAGAATACAAAACTCAAATGACACAGAAGGGAGAACAATGAAAAGTGAGTCTCCTCCAATTCCTCCCTTACCCCCTGTTGTTTTGAATCAAAATTAATACCCACTTTCTACAACCAATTCAAACAATGCCAAGTGCAGATCCTCCTCTTCCCTGTCCTTCTTGAACATTGGATGTGTCCTCAGACCCTTTCTCTGCCCATGACATAAACACACATGGACTTGAACCTTTTTTCTTACTGCACAGCGTATGACAGATGTCGTCCTTGAGCTTAGGAGGCACCAGGAGCACGCAGGTTCTCCATTCTCTTGAACAGCTGCACAGCAGTCTCCTGTAGGTGGCAAGTAATTTAAACACTCTCCTGTTGATGGATAGTCAAGTTATTTCCCATTTTTGCTGTTACAAACAATGCTGCACTCACTCCTTTTTCTCCTAAATGTTCTCTCTGAAAGTCCTCTTCAAAACTATAAAAGTGAAATTTAACAAGGAAAAGATGCATTTTTTAAAATGAACAGTGCATCTATGCTTCTATGTCTCCACCCCAATGCCCACCTACCTAAGGGCCTGATGTTAATGGCCTGGGTTCCA
This sequence comes from Eschrichtius robustus, assembly GCF_028021215.1. Taxonomy (NCBI): domain Eukaryota; kingdom Metazoa; phylum Chordata; class Mammalia; order Artiodactyla; family Eschrichtiidae; genus Eschrichtius; species Eschrichtius robustus. The sequence continues at coordinate 139,651,329 of NC_090828.1, read as the reverse complement.
TGCTCATACAAACATACTACACACCCCCATCTTTGGAAGGGGAGAGGTGGGTTCTTTTGTTATTATGTATAAGGCCTTGGAAGTTGTCATTCCCATCCTTACAACAAGAAAAATGTGGACAAACTGAAAATCCATGACTTTCCTTGACTCATCAGAGAACTGAGGTCACAGAGCAAATAACTCCTCTGAAGCCTGGAGGCAAAGGTGCATCCAGAGAAAGGAGGCAACCGAGACCTGGTGCAAGATGCCAAAGAACTGGTAGGAACTGTTAAGGAGTAGTTTTGACAAGTGGCTGTGGGCTGAATAAGAAGCTATAAGGGGCTGGGCAGTAAAGGGGGGCCCACACTTTCATGGCTTTCCTCCAGGAACCACACTGTGTTTTCAGGGTGAGGACAAAAGACCCCCTCATGGGCTTGGCAAAGGGAGAAGAGTAGCCATTGTGAAACCCTCCATAACCTTCTCCCTAACAGGCCTATGTAAAGGGGAGGGGCTTCCCCAGGGGGCTATTCTGAAGTCTTCTCCAAGCTGGAGGAAGGCACTCCACCCAACCCCAGTCATCTCCAGCCTTCCTGTCTCACTTAAGAAAAAGAAAGATAGATAGAAAGAAAGATAGAAAGAAAAGGACAGTTAACCAGAAGAGGACTCCAAAATACAAAACTGGAAATGGTGGGCCAGAAGGGACTAGGGTTTTGGAAGGCTTAACCCCACCCTGGGGGCACAGGCCCACAAAAGACTGAGACTGATTAGAAGCTTAGAAGATAAGGACACATTCTCTCCCTCCCGACTAACCCCATCACCACACTAATAAGCCTCTGGTAATAAGAACTGTGGATTAAAACTAAAAGAGCTACAAGACAAAGACTCTCTCTAAAGATCAGAACAAAGGGACGCCACAAAGACAAGAAGGGAGGAAAAAGTAAGCCCACTAGAGTAATATGAAGCCTCTGGTGCCTATAGTTACAAGAAATATTAAAACAGCCCAACTCTTAGCCAGATTAACATAAATCCTCACACTAAAAGCCTATTTACCTCAGTACCTATTACCCTATACAATGTCAAACTTTCAACAAAAAATTATAAAGCCTGTTAAAGGCAAGAGGAAACAATGTCTGAGGGACAAAGCTATTGCCAGAACCAGTCACAGATGTTGGAATTATCACATAAAGATTATAAAATAAGATTGATTAATATGTTAAGAGTTCTAGTGAAAAAAGTAGACAAAATGCAAGAACAAGTGGTAATATAGCTGACAGGAAGAATTCCAAGAAAGAAATCCAAAGAATATGCTAGAAGTCAAAAACATTGCAAATTAAATGCAGAGTTAAACATGGCTGAGTAAAGAATCTGCAAGCTTTATTAGAAAATACTTGAGACAAATAAAAATGAGACACAATATACCAAAACTTACAGGACACAGAGAAAGCAGTGCTAAGTAGGAAATTTATTGCTACAATGCATACATTAAAAAAGAAGAAAGCTCTCAAATCAATAACCTAACTTTATATTTTAAGGAACTAGAAAAAGAAGAATAAACTAACCCAGAGGCAGTAGAAGGAAAGAAGCAATAAAGCTTAGTGGAGATAAATACAATAGAGAAGAAAAAAAAAAAAAAAACAGGAAAAAGTCATCAAAACCAAAGTTGATTTTTTGAAAAGCTCAACTAAATTGACACACCTTTAGCTTAAACTGAGAACAAAAGAGAGAAGACTCAAAGTACTGAAATCAGAAATATAAGTGGGGATATCACTACCAATTTTATAAAAATAAAAAAGATAATAAGAGAATGCTATGAACATTTATATATCAACCAATTGCATAACCTAGATGAAATAGACAAATTCCTAGAAATGTACATCTATCAAAATGAATCACGAAGAAAAAGAAAATCTGAATAGACCTATAACTAGTAAGGAGACTAAGTCAGTAATAAAAAAAAAAATCTCTCAGTAGAGAAAGGCCTGGGACAAGATGGCTTAACTGGTGAATTCCACCAAACATTCAAGGAGGATTTAAAACTAATCATGCTGAAACTCTTCCAAAATATTGAAGAGGTGGGAATAGTTCCTAACTGATTCCATGAGACCAGCACTACCCTGATACCAAAGCCAGAAAAGAAACTACAAGAAAACTACATACCAATATTTCTTATGAATATATAGATACAAAAATTCTCAACAAAATACTAGCAAACTGAATTCAGCAGCATAGTAAAAGGATTAACACCAAGACCAAGTGAGTTTTATTCCAGAAGTGCAAGGATGGTTCAATATACAAAAAACAAACTATGTAATACATGCCATTAATAAGATGAAGGAAAAAAACACATGATCATCTCAACTGATGCAGAAAAGGCATTTTACAATATCCAACACCCTTTCATGATAAAAATACTCAGTAAACCAGGAATAGAAGGAAATATCCTCAACATGACAAAGGGAATTAAAAACTCACAGCTAACATTACCCTCAATGGTAAAAAGACTGAAGCTTTCCCCTAAGATCAGACATAAGACAAGGATGCCCACTTTCACCCTTATATTCAACACAGTGTTGGAAGTTTTAGCAGAGCAATTAGGCAAGAAAATGAAATAATGTACATCCCAACTGGAAAGTAGAATTTTTTCTGTTTGCAGACAACATGATTTTAAAAATAGAAAATTCTAAAGAGCCACAAGAAAACTGCTAGAATTAATAAATTAATTCAGCCAAGTTGAAAGATACAAAATCAACAAATATCAGTTGAATTTCCATACACTAACAATGAACAATCCAAAAAGGAAATGAATAAAACAATTTCATTGCATAAAAAATAAAATACTTGGGAATGAATTTAACCAAGGAGGCAAAATAACTGTACATTGAAAACTATAAAGTATTGTTGAAAAAAATTTAAGGCATAAATAAGTAGAAAGATAACTTGTGTTCATGGATTGGAAGATTTAATATTGCTAAAATGACAATACTATCTAAAGCAATCTAGAGATTCAATGCAATCCCTACAAAAATCCCAATAGATTCTCTTTTGCAGGAATAGAAAAACCTATCTTGAAATTCACATGGAATCTCAAGGGACTCAAAATAGCCAAAACATTCCTGAAAAAGAACAAAGTTGGAGAACTCACACTTCATAATTTGAAAACTTACTACAAAGCTACAGTAAACAAAACAGGTACTACTGGCATAAGGACAGACATACAGAACAATAGAATATAATAGCGAGCCCAGAAATAAACCCTTACATATTTGGCACCCTTTGACAAGAATGTCAAAACTATTCAATGGAGAAAGGACCATTTTTTCCACAAATGATGCTGGGAAAATTGGATGCGACATGCTAAAGTATGAAGGTGGATCCTTACCTTATACCATATACAAAAATTAATTCAAAATGGATCAAAGAGAATTGAGTCAAGATGGAGGAGTAGGAGGATGTAAAGTTCACCTTTCCCCACAAATGCATCAAGAATACACCTACAGGAGGGAGTCAAGATGGCAGAGGAATAGGAGGATGTGGGGTTCATGTCTCTCCACAGATGCATCACGAATATATCTATAGATGCAACAATTCTCACAGAACACCAGCTGAACACTGGCAGAAGACCTTGGACACCGGATCTTTATAGTCCTTTCTGACTATATCTTTATAGTCAGAAAGGACTATAAAGATCCTTGCATAACTGGGTGGGATGAAAAAAAGAAGGGAGAAGGAGGAGGAGAGGAAGCAAGATGGGACCTGCACCCTGGGGCGGGCGAGCTGAAGCAGAGGAGAGATTCCCGAATTCAGGGATACCCCCTCTCCAATGGGGAAACCTCCTCTCTGATGGGGAAATCAATTGGGACAGAAGGGAAGCATTTGAGGCTGTTGGAAGAGGGTGAAGTGGCTGATCTGTGGCAGCCTGGACAGAGTGAGAACTACACAGATGGTCTGTACCATGGCCCTATGTGCCCTGGACTGGGACGTGTGTTCACAGGTGTGCAAGGGAGCTGGTAGCTGGAGCATGGGGACTGGAGAACAGACCCAGAGTGAGAACTGCTGTTGGCTGTGGGGAGACAGACTGAGGAGACAGGAGGGAGGAAATCCACAATAGGGAATGCCTACAGAGGAAGACTGGACTGCCACAGAAGCAGGGCACTACTGCTGAGTCACACGCAGGGGGAGGAGCCACTATTGTAACCTCTCTCTCCCCACCTGCCAGTGCCGGCCGATGACAATAAAAGAAGCCCGATCGGGGCTGGCTCTTGTGTGCCAGCTGCTGAGCAATGAAAAAAGCCCCTGTCAGAGCTGGCCCTCACATGCTGGCTGTGGGGAAATAAGAAAAGCCCTCTCAGGACTGGCTCTCATGCGCCATCCACCGGGCACCAGAAAAGCCCCTCACTAGGGCCATAACTCTTGCGCCCATGGCCGCTGGCTTCCCTGCACAGTTGGCACCACCTGGGCTCCCACAATCCAAGCAGTCAGACCACCTCTGCACCCTGTCCTCACTGGGACAGACCCAAGAGCTCCAAGGCAGCCTCAGGACCAGACTCCTATGGGTGGACCACACACAGAGGTGGGGATAAAACCAAAGCTGAACCCCAGGGATGGGGTGACTAAGGAAGAAGACTGAAAACCTTTCCATCAGCTGCACTAGCTGCAGATTAAATCCACACAATCAGATAGGTAAACCCTGCATCTGTGGAATACCTGAGTAGACAATGAGTGTTCCCACAAATGAAAACAGTCTGGCTCTGGCAGCTGTGGACTTTGGGGGCAGCACACACAGGAGTTGGGCCAGATCAGAGTCTCAGTGGTCCCCACAGGGCCCACAGCAAGTCCAGAGACCAGCCCAGAGACAGAGGAGGGCCTCTTGCAGAGGCAGAGGTGGGTTGTGGCTCAGGGTGTGTGCAAGGACACTTACAGCTGAGACCTCAGGGAAACATAATTATTGCTATTAATTTTATTATGTTTTGATTCATTCTGTTGTTGGTTCTGCCTTGTTTTTTGTTTTTTAGTATTTTTTTAATTTAGTATTTTGGGATCTTCTTGTTTTATAACACCTTTTTTATTTTTATTTTTATATATTTCTATTTTTACTTTTCTTTTCTGTTGTTCTGTGTTCTTTTCGCTTACTTTGTCCTTCTTCTTTTTCCTGTATATATGTTTTTTTATATTTCCATTTCTACTTTGCTTTTCTCTTGTTCTGTGTTTTTTCCCTTTTTTTAAAAATCATTTTTATTGATTCCTTCTCTTTCCTTGCTTTATGCTTCAGTAGGCACACTGCTTTGGTTTTGTTTTTAGGTTTTCTGTTTTTGTTAGTTTTGATTCAAATTGTTTGATTTTGTTTCAGTGCTCTTCTGTTTGTCTGGTTGTTCTTTGGTTTTTGTTTTATTTGGTTCTGTTTTTGTTTCTTTTGCGTGTCTGTGTGTTTCCTTGTTTCTGTTCTTGGTTGTTTTGATTTTGTTTTTACCAGTTGTCTAGGGTTTTTTTTTTCTTTAATATGTTTTTATTTTTTTTTTTTATAGTTCTATTTCTACATTGTTTTTCTGTTGTTCTGTCTTCTTTCCCCTTTTTATTCTTTTTTTTAATCATTTTTGTTGGTTTGTTCTGTTTCTTTGCTTCATTCTTCAGTTGGCACTCTGCTTGGATTTTGGTTTTTGGTTTTGTGATTTTGTTAGTTTTGTTTTTAATTGTTTAATTTCATTCTTGGGTTCTTTTGTTTGGTTGTTCTCTTGATTTTGTTTTATTTGGTTCTGTTTTTGTTTCTTTTGTGTGTATGTGTGTTTCCGTGTTTCTGCTTTTGTTTGTTTGATTTTACTTTTTACCATTTGTCAAGGGTTTTGTTTGTCTGCTTTTGTTAATCCCCTTTATTGCTGGGATTAGTGACTTGTGAGGTCTTTGTTCCCTGACTGGAAGTAAGGCCTGAGGCTCTGGGGTGGGAGCACTGAGTCCAGGATGCTGGACCACTAGAGAATTCCCGGCCTCAGGGAAGATTGATCGCCAAGAGCTCTCATGGAGGCCTCTATCTGAATCGAAGACCCAGCTCCACCCAACTGCCTGCAGTTTCCAGCACTGGATGCCTCACACCAAACAACAAACAACACAGGAACACAAACCCACCCATCAGCACACAGACTACCTAAAGTCATACTAAGTTCACACACCCCCCAAAACACACCACCTGACACCACCCTGCTCATCAGAGGAAAAAGACTCAGCTCCACTCAACAGAACACAGGCACCAGCCCCTCCCATCAGGAAACCTATGCCAGACACTGGACCAACCTCACCACCAGGGGCAGAGAACAGAAACAAGAGGTCCTATGACCCTGCAGCCTAGGGAAAGGAAACCACAAACACAGTAAGTTAGAAAAAATGAGAAGACAGAGAAATATCTTGCAGACAAAAGAGCAAGATAAAACCCCACAAGACCAAATAATGAAGAGGAAATAGGCAAACTACTATGAAAAAGAATTCATAGTAATGATAGTAAAGATGATCCAAAATCTCTAAAACAGAATGGAGAAAATACAAGAAACACTTAACTAGGACCTAGAAGAACTAAAGAGCAAACAAACAGTAATGAACAACACAATAACTGAACTTAAAAGTACTCTAGAAGGGATCAATAGCAGAATAACTGAGGCAGAGGAATGGATAAGTAAGCTGGAAGATAAAATGGTGGAAATAACTGCCACAGAGCAGAATAAAGAAAAAAGAATGAAAAGAACTGAGGACAGTATCAGAGACCTAAGTGCACCAACATTTGAATTATAGGCATCCCAGAAGAAGAAGAAAGAAAGAAAGGGTCTGAGAAAATATTTGAAGAGATTAGAGTTGAAAACTTTCCTAATATGGGAAAGGAAATAGTCAATCAAGTCCAGAAAGTGCAGAGAGACACATACAGGATAAACCCAAGGAGAAACACACCGAGACACATATTAATCAAACTAACAAAAATTAAACAGAAAGAAAAAAAATAAAAGCAACAAGGGAAAAACAACAACTAACATACAACTAACATAGAAGAGAAAAGCAACAACATTCCCATAAGATAAACAGCTGATCTTTCAGCAAAAACTCTGCAGGCCAGAGGGGAGTGGCAGGATATATTTAAAGTGATGAAAGGGAAAAACCTACAAGCAAGATTACTCTACCCAGCAAGGATCTCATTCAGATTTGACAGAGAAACCAAAAGCTTTATAGACAAGCAATAGTTAAGAGAATTCAGCACCACCAAACCAGCTTTACAACAAATGCTAAAGGAACTTCTCTAGGCAGGAAACACAACAGAAGGAAAAGACCTATAAAAACAAACCTAAAACAACTAGGAAAATGGCAATAGGAACATACATATCGAAAATTACCTTAAATGTAAATGGATTAAATGCTCCAACCAAAAGACACAGACTGGCTGAATGGATACAAAAACGAGGCCCATATGTATGCTGTCTACAGGAGACCAACTTCAGATCAAGGGACACATAAGACTGAAAATGAGGGGATGGAATGGAAAAAGATATTCCATGCAAATGGAAATCAAAAGAAAGCTGGAATAGCAATACTCATATCAGACAAAATAGACTTTAAAATAAAGACTATTACAAGACACAAAGAAGGACACTAAATAATGATCAAGGGATCAATCCAAGAAGAAGATATAACAATTGTAAATATTTATGCACCCAACATGAGCACCTCAATACATAAGGCAAATGCTAACAGCCATAGAGGGGGAAATGGACAGTAACACAGTAATTGTAGGGGACTTTAACACCTCACTTTCACCAATGGACAGATCATACAAAATGAAAATCAGTAAGGAAACACGGGCTTTAAATGACACATTAAAGCAGATGGACTTAATTGATATTTATAGGACATTCCATCATAAAACAACAGAATACACTTTCTTCTCAAGTGCTCATGGAACATTCCCCAGGATAGATCACATCTTGGATCAGAAATCAAGCCTCAGTAAGTTTAAGAAACTTGAAATCGTATGAAGCATCTTTTCCAACCACAATGCTATGAGACTAAATATCAATTACAGGGGAAAAAAACTGTGAAAAATGAAAACACATGGAGGCTAAACAATATGCTACTAAACAACCAAGAGATCAGTGACGAAACCAAAGGGCAAATCAAAAAATGCCTAGAAACAAATGACAATGAAAACTCAATGACCCAAAACCTATGGGATGCAGCAAAAACGTTCTAAGAGAGAATTTTATAACAATACAATCCTACCTCAAGAAATAAGAAAAATCTCAAATAAACAACCTAACCTTACACCTAAAGCAACTAGAGAAAGAAGAAGAACAACAAAAAAAACCCCCAAAGTTAGCAGACAGAAAGAAATCATAAAGATCAGATCAGAAATAAATGAAAGAGAAATGAAGGAAACAATACTAAAGATCAATAAAACTTAAAGCTGGTTATTTGAGAAGATAAACAAAATTGCTAAACCATTAGTGAGACTCATCAACAAAAAAAAGTTAGAAGACTCAGATCAACAGAATTAGAAATGAAAAAGGAGAAGTAACAACTGACACTGCAGAAATACAAAGGATTATGAGATATTACTGCAAGCAACTCTATGCCAATAAAATGTACAGCCTGGAAGAAATGGACAAATTCTTAGAAAAGTGCAACCTTCCAAGACTGAACCAGGAACAAATAGAGAATATGAACTGGCCAATCATAAGCACTGAATTTAAAATTCTGATTAAAAATCTTCCAACAAACAAAAGCCCAGAGCCAGATGGCTCCACAGGCGAATTCAATCAAACATTTAGAGAAGAGCTAGCACCTACCCTTCTCAAACTCTTCCTAAATATAGCAGAGGAAGGAACACTCCAAAACTCATTCCACGAGGCCAACATCACCCTGATACCAAAACCAGACAAAGATATCAAAAAAAAAAAAAAAAGAAAGAAAATTACAGGCCAATATCACATAGATGTAAAAATCCTCAACAAAATACTAGCAAACAGAATCCAAAAACACATTAAAAGGATCATACACCATGATCAAGTGGGGTTTATCCCAGGAATGCAAGGATTCTTCAATATATGCAAATCAATCAATATGATACACCATACTAACAAATTGAGGGATAAAAACCGTATTATAATCTCAATAGATGAAGAAAAAGATTTCAACAAAATTCAACACCAGTTTATGACAAAAACTATCCAGGAAGTGGGCATAGAGTGAACCTACCTCAACATAATAAAAGCCATATATGACAAACCCACAGCAAACATCATTCTCAATGGTAAAAATATGAAAGCATTTCCTCCTAGATCAGGAACAATACAAGGGTACCCAGTCTCACCACTATTATTCAATATAGTTTTGGACGTTTTAGCCACAGCAGTCAGAGAAGAAAAAGAAAAGGAATCCAAACTGGAAAAGAAGTAAAACTGTCACTGTTTGCAGATGACATGATACTATACACAGAAAATCCTAAAGATGCCACCAGAAAACTACTAGAGCAAATCAATCAGTTTGCTAAAGTAGCAGGATACAAAATTAATGCACAGAAATCTCTTGCATTTCTATATACTAAGAACAAAATATCAGAAGGAGAAATTAAGGAAATGCTCCCATTTACTATTGCAAAAAAAGAATAAAATACCTAGGAATAAAGCTACCTAAGGAGGTAAAAGACCTCTATGCATAAAAGTATAAGACACTGATGAAACAAATCAAAGATGACACAAAAAGATGGAGAGATATACCTTGTTCTTGGATTGGAAGAATCAGCATTGTGAAAATGACTTCACTACCCAAAGCAATCTACAGATTCAATGCAATTCCTATCAAATAACCAAGGGCGTTTTTCACAGAACTAGAACAAGAAATTTTTACAATTTGTATGGAAACACAAAAGACCCCAAATAGCCAAAGCAATCTTGAGAAAGAAAAACGGATCTGGAGGAATCAGGCTCCCTGACTTCAGACTATATGACAAAGCTACAGTAATCAAGACAGTATGGTACTGGCACAAAAACAGAAATATAGATCAATGGAACAGGATAGAAAGTCCAGAGATAAACCCACACACCTATGGTCACATAATCTATGACAAAGGAGGCAAGAATATATTATGGACAAAAGACAGTCTCTTCAATAAGTGGTGCTAGGAAAACTGGACAGCTGCATGTAAAAGAATGAAATTAGCACACTCCCTAACACCATACACAAAAATGTACTCAAAATGGATTAAAGAGCTAAATGTAAGGCTGGACACTATAAAACTCTTAGAGGAAAACATAGGCAGGACACTCTTTGATATAAATTGCAGCAATATCTTTTTCGATCCTTCTCCTAGCATAATGAAGTGAAAACAAAAATAAACAAATGAGACCTAATTAAACTTAAAAGCTTTTGTATAGCAAAGGAAACCAGAAATAAAACAAAAAGGCAGCCCACCAAATGGGAGAAAATATTTGTGTACGAAGTGACTGACAAGGGATTAATCTCTAAAATATACAAAGAGCTCATGCAGCTCAATATCAAAAAAACAAACAACCAAATCAAAAAAATGGGTGGAAAATCTAAATAGACGTTTCTCCAAAGAAGACATACAAATGGCCAAGAGACACAGGAAAAGATGCTCAGCATGACTAATTGCTAGAGAAATGCAAATCGAAACTACAATGATGTACCACTTCGCACTGGTTAGAATGGCCATCATCAAAAAATCTACAAACAATAAATGCCAAAGAGGTTGTGGAGAAAAGGAAACCCTCCTATACTCTTCGTGAGAATGTAAATTGGTACAACCACTATGGAGAACAGTATGGAAGTTCCCTAAAAATCTAAAAACAAAGGTACCATATGATCCAGCAATTCCACTCCTGGACATATATCCAGAGAAAATCATAATTTGAAAAGATCATGAACCCCAATGTTCTTTGCAGCACTGTTTACAATAGCCAAGACATGGAGGCAACCTAAATGTCCATCGACAGAGGAATGGATAAAGAAGATGTGTTACGTATACACAATGGAATATTGCTTAGCCATTAAAAAGAATGAAATAATATCATTTGTACCAGCATGGATGGACCTAGAGATTGTCGTGCTGAGTGAAGTAAGTCAGATATCACTTATATGTGGAATCTAAAAAAAGGAACAAATGAACTTATTTACAAAACAGAAATAGAGACACAGATGTAGAAAACAAACTTATGGTTGCAAGGGTGGAAAGTGTGGGAGGATAAGTTGGGAAACTGGGATTGACATATACACACTACCATATATAAAACTGATACCTAATAAGGACCTACTGTATAGCACAGGAAACTCATCTCAATACTCTGTAATGACCTATGTGGGAAAAGAATCTAAAAAAAAGTGGATATATGTATATGTATAACTGATTCACTTTGCTGTACAGCAGAAACTAACAAAACATTTTAAATCAACTATACTCCAATAAAATTTTTTTTTTAAAAAGGGTCAAAGACCTACATGTAAGAACTAAAACTGTAAATATCTTAGAATAAAACATAGGGGAAATTCTTTATAACATTGGATTTGGTCATGATTTCTTAGATATGACACCAAAAGCACAGAAAAAATAGAAAAAAATAGATAACTTGGACTTCATCAAAATTCAAAATTTTAGTGCATCAAAGTACACTATCAAGAAAGTGAAAAGACAATCTACAGGATGCGAGAAAATATTTTCAACTCATAAAATTTAACAACAAAAGACATATAACTCAATTTTTAAAAGTGGCTAAAGACTTGAATAGACTTTTCTCAAAGAAAATATACAAATGACTGATAAGTACATTAAAAGATGCCCACCATCACTAATCATCAGGGCAATGTAAATCAAAACCACAATGAGATATCACTTCATACTCATTGGGGTGGCTATGATATATATATTAGAAGGGAAATAGCAAGTGTTGGTAAAGATGTGGAGAAATTGGAACCCTTGTGTATTGCTGGAATGTAAAATGATTTAGCCACTGTGGAAAACAGTTTGGCAGTTTCTCAAAAAATAACACAGAAATCCCATATGATCCAACAATTCCACTCCTAGTTATATGCCCAAAGGAAGTGAAAGCAAGGACTCAAACAGATATTTGTACACCATTGTTCATAGCAGCATTATTCACAGTAGTCAAACAGTAGAAACAACCCAAATGCTCATCAAGATGTGAACTGACTAGCAAAATGTGATATAAACATACAACAGAAAGTTATTCAACCTTAAAAAAGCAATGAATTCTCATACATGCTACAACATGGATGAATTTTGAAAACATTATGCAGTGAAATAAGGCAAATACAAAAGGAAAAATATTGTGATTCCACTTATATGAGGTACGTAGAGCAAGCAACTTCTTAGAGACAGAAAGTAGAATAGAGGTTAACAGAGACTGGTTGGGGGGTGGGGAGGGCAGAATGGTGAGTTATTATTTAATGGGATAGTTTCTGTTTGAAATGATGAAAAAGTTCTGGAAATGCATAGTTTAATGGTTTGACAACCACTGTGAATGTACTTGATGTCACTCAATTGTACACTGAAAAATGGCTGAAATGGTAAATTTTATGTTATGTATATTTTATAGCAATAAAAAAAGCAAAAAAAATTCAGTGAGTTTGAACATAAGTAACTAAACCTTCCCAATTTGAAACACAAAGGGAAAATTAACTGGAACAAAACCCAGAATAGAACATCTAAGACTGTGAGACATAGCAAAAGGTGTAGCATACATGTAATGGAATATCAGAAGGAGCAGACAGAGAATGGGGCATAAACGTATTGAAGAAATAATGGCTGAGAACTTTCCAAATTAATGACAGATCTGAGAAGTTCAGAGAATACCAAACAGGATAAATACCAAATACACACACACACACACACACACACACACACACACACACACACACACTGGACATATCATATTCAAACTGGGGAAACCAAAGACACAGAGAGAAATCTGAAGAAAACCAGAGGTGATAGAAAGTGGACACCTTAACTACAGAGGATCAAGAATAAGAATTACAGTGAACTTCTCATTAGAAACCATGAAAGAAATGTTAAAATAATTTTGTTAGACAGAAGGAAATTAAATAGGTCAAATATCTGGATCTACATAAAGAAAGAGCATCAGAAAAGGAATAAATGGTGTTAGGGAGTGTTCTAATTTCATTCTTTTACATGTAGTTGTCCAGTTCCCAGCACCACTTATTGAAGAGACTGTCTTTTCTCCATTGTATATTATTGCCTCCTTTATCAAATATAAGGTGACAAAGATATGCACATGAGTTTATCTCTGGGCTTTCTATCCTGTTCCACTGATCTATATTTCTGTTTTTATGCCAGTACCATACTGTCTTGATTACTGTAGCTTTGTATTATAGTCTGAAGTCAGGGAGCCTGATTCCTCCAGCTCCCTTTTTCTTTCTCAAGATTGCTTTGGCTATTCAGGGTCTTTTGTGTTTCCATACAAAACACCATACACAAAAAAAAAACCCTCAAAATGGATTAAAGACCTAAATGTAAGGCCAGATACTATAAAACTCTTAGAGGAAAACAGAGGCAGAACACTCTTTGACATAAATCACAACAAGATCGTTTTTGACCCACCTCCTAGAGTAATGGAAATAAAAACAAAAATAAACAAATGGGACCTAATTAAACTTAAAGGCTTTTGCATAGCAAAGGAAACCATAAACAAGACAAAAAGACAACTCTCAGAATGGGAGAAAATATTTGCAAATGAAGCAACTGACAAGGGATTAATCTCCAAAACATACCAACAGTTCATGCAGCTCAATATCAAAAAAAAAAAAACCCAATCATAAAATGGGTGGAAGACCTAAATAGACATTTCTTCAAAGAAAACATACAGATTACCAACAAACACATGATAGATGCTCAACATCAATAAACATTAGAGAAATGCAAATGAAAACCACAATGAGTTATCACCTCACACCAGTCAGAATGGCCCTCATCAAAAAATCTACAAGCAATAAATGCTGGAGAGGGTGTGGAGAAAAGGGAACCCTCCTGCACTGTTGGTGGGAATGTAAACTGATACAGCTGCTATGGAGAACAGTATGGAGATTCCTTAAAAAACTAAAAATAGAACTACCATATGACCCAGCAATCCCACTACTGGGCATATACCCTGAGGAAACCATAATTCAAAAAGATACATGCACCCCAATGTTCATCGCAGCACTATCAACAACAGCCAGGACCTGGAAGCAACCTAATTGTCCATCAACAGAGAAATGAGTAAAGAAGATGTGGTACATATACACAATGGAATATTACTCAGCCATAAAAAGGAACGAAATTGTACCATCTGCAGAGATGTGGATGGACCTAGAGACTGTCATACAGAGTGAAGTAAGTCAGAAAGAGAAAAACGAATATCATATAATATTGCTTATGTGTGGAATCTAGAAAAATGATACAGATGAACTTATTCGCAAAGCAGAAATAGAGACACAGATGTAGAGAACAAATATATGGATACCATGGTGGAGGGGGGGATGAATTGGGAGATTGGAATTGACATATTTACACTGCTATGTATAAAATAGATAACTAATGAGAACCTACTGTATAGCACAGGGAACACTACTCATGCTCTGTGGTGACCTAAATGGGAAGGAAATCCAAAAAAGAGGGGCTATATGTAAACGTATAGCTGATTCACTTTTCTGTATGGTGGAAACTAACACAACATTGTAAAACGACTATACTCCAATAAAAATTAATTTAAAAAAAAAGTAAAGGAATAAATGAAGGTAAAATAAATTATGTTACTTTTCTTATTCTTAATTGATCTAAAAGACTTACTTAAAGCAATAATAGTAACAATGTATTGGGTATTTATGGCATATGAATTAATAACATGAATAACAGCAATGTCACAAGGCATGGGGGGGAGAATTGAGCAAACTCTGTTAGGAGGTAGCTGCAATCCACATGAAGAAGTTAAGGTGATCTGAAGACAGATTTAGATTATTTTTAAATGCATGTTATATACCCCAAGGCAACCACTAGAAAAGTTTTAGAAATAAGTATGAATGATATATTAAGACGGAGATACAATGGAGTCATATATACTTAAAACCAGAGAAGACAGAAAAAGTCAGGGGAATGCTACAAAGAATAAATGCAACGAATATATACACTTACCAAAAATGGTAGATTCTACTCCAACTATATCAGCAATCCCTTTAACTGTGAACACCAGGTGAGAATGAGATCATGAGACTAGATAACAAAACAAAAAGACCCTACAAGAAACTCACTTTAAGTATAATGACATCTACACCTTAGAAGTAAAAGTATAAAGATATACCACGCTAATAGTAATGAAAAGAAAGTGAGAGTAGCTTATTAATTTCATGCAAGCTGATTTTAGAAGAGAAGACTATCAGAGATAAAAAAAAAAAAAGAACTGTTATATACAGTCATCCTTTGGAATCCATGGGGGATTGGTTCCAGGGCCACCAACCCCACCCCCACACACACAGTGGATACCAAAATTCATGGATGCTCAAGTCCCTTACCTACAGTGGCCTAGTACAGTAGGCCCTCCACATCCACGGGTTCTGCACCTGCAGATGCAATCAAATTTGATCCTTGGTTGGTTGAATCTGTGAATGCGAAACCTACAGATATGGAAGGCAGTTTGTAATTTATAAGAGTTAACTCTCCAAGAGGACACAACAATTCTAATCGTATACACTTGACAGTAGAGCATCAAATACATGAGGCACAAACTGATAGAACTAAAATACTAGAGCTGGACACATCAACACTTCTTTGTCAGTAACTGATAGATCAAACAGCTAGAAACTCAGCGAGGCTATAGATGACCTAAAGTACACTATCGATCAACTTGATCTAAATGACATTTATAGAACACCCCATACAACAGCAGAAAACACATTTTTATCAAACACACATGGAACATTCACAAAAATAGACCACACCTGGGCCATGAAACACATCTTAACAAATTGAAAAGAATAGGAATCATACAATGTGTGTTCCCCTGGGGGCACAGGTTAATAGCTCAGAACCCACTGAACACGTTTACTGGGAGTGAACAGATAAGTAAAGTCATGGTAGCTGGCAGATGGTGGGCGCCAGGTCCTCATGCTTGGAGCTAAGTTTACAGATAAGCAAGAAGAGAAGGCTAACATGAAAGATGGAAAAGGATTAGAATCAGAGACATCAGTATGAACTCATGTTTAGCTTATTGTAGGTGCTGATGGATAAATGTAAAAGTAATTATATATGTGTGTAGATAGATGGACCAGTAAACAGATGTGTATTTCCTCTCTGTCCACTGAGAGGACCTAGAAGCAAGGACACCTCAGTAGCAAAAGCATACCCAGCTCCCAGATCTCGGTTACTAACACTATTCTCTAATAAAAGGAACCTTTCCTCTCTGGAGAAATGGTTAATTCAAGGTCTGGTGAGAGAATACACAGAGCCTGGAGCATCAGAAAGTAAGAAAGTTCTTACACACACACACACACACACACACACACACACACAGTGATGCAGTTTGTCAGGAGGACACAGAAAACCATTGAAATTGCCCCCAATGGTCAAAGCTGGAACAAGTTGAGCAACAAAACAAACGATGCAGTATTGTGTTATATCTCAAAGATGCGTGAGCTGTACTTAGGACTTGCTTCTAGAGTCAAGTGTGGAAAGAGGGTGAAAAGTAACTTTATAGTGGGTAAACCTGGCAAGTATTATCTTAGCCAGGCAGTCCAGGAGAAGCTCTGTTGGGAACATTCTCCCTTGGCAGGAGACGGTGAGAACGCACTGATCCTCTGTGATCTCCCTCCCAAAACCCACAAACCCAGTCTAACTACAAGAAAAACATCAGACCAGCCCAAACTGAGGGACACTCTACAAATACCTGTCAAGATCATCAAGACAGGGAAAGTTTGAGAAACTGCCATAGCCCAGAAGAGACTAAGGAGACAGGACAACTAAACAGATGTGGTGTCTTGGATGATTCTGGAACAGAAAAGGGACATTAAGGAAAATCTCAGGAAATCTGGATAAAGTATGAAGTTTAGTTATTAATGATGATTAATAATAATGATTAATAATATTGGTTAATTAGTTGTGACAAATGTACCATAGTAATATAAGATGTTAATATGAGGGAAACAGTGTGAAGCATATATGGAAACTCTCTGTACTGTTTCTGTAATTTTTTGTAACTTTTCTGTAAATCTGAAACTTCTTAAATAAAAAGGTTATTTAACTGTATATTTTTTTAAAAGCTAGTACCAGCACCACCACCTCCTGCCCATAAATAACAACAAAGAGTAAATCTGCTGATACTGCTTACTGCTCCTGATTATAAATACACAAATCCTACTGTGGGCAATGGAGATATTAAATGAGTTAACTTTTTGATGGAGAAGGCAGACTGCTAGAAAAGCATGGACAGTATCTCAGCTGCACTTGTTAGCATGCCCAGTATAGAGACAGGCCTCCTCCTACATTGCCCATCTGTGCCATTTAGGTCAGCCAAGAACAGTCTATTTTTTTCTGCATGATGACAGTTAAAGATTTGACACTCACACTTATTGCTAAGGGAGCTTTCTTTCTTACTTTCTTTCTTTCTGTGTGTGTGTGTGTGTAATTACACCCATCTTCTGAGAGAAATCATTTACTTCCTGTGATATCACTAAGATATCCACCCATATCTTAGTCAGCTGACGCTGCCATAACAAAATACCACAGACTGAGTGGCTTAAACAACAGAATTGTATTTTCTTACAGTTCTGGAGGCTAGAAGTCCAAGATCAGGGTGCCAGCAGGGCTGGTTTCTCCTGAGGCCTCTCTTCGTGGCTTGCACGTGGCCACCTTCTCACTGTGTCCTCACACGGTCTTCCTTCTGTGTGTGTGCATCCCTGATGTCTCTCTGCGTGTCCTAATTTCTCCTTCTTATGAGGACACCAGTCAGATTGTATTATGGCCCACCCAAACAGCCTCAGTTTTAACTCAAAAACCTCTTTAAGGCTCTATTTCTAAATATCATCACATTGAGAGGGGGTTAGAATTTCAACATATGAATTTAGGGGCACATGATTTGACCCATAATAGTGGCATTGACATCTGGTGGGTAAGTCAATGGTTGTTCTTTGCACTTGCTGGTTGGTGGCACTCATGTGCCCCACAGTCTGATAGGTTGATAGGTCTGACCAGGCTTGGGCAGCCAACTGGATCCGCAGTTTTAACTGAACAGTGATCTTGGGAAGAAAGTATTAAAGCCTCATCTCCTTTTACAATCTGTGACCAACATACTGCCTACCTCAGAGAGTTATTGGAAGGACTTGGGGCTCAAGGACGGAAGGTCGTCCACAGAGGTGGCTTTCTTCTTAGTGTTGTGAGTCAGGGACTCAGGCAAGGCACCACCTGAGCTCTGCTGCTTCCACCACTTCACAGGTGTGGGGCAGTCATGAGCATTGAACCATATGCTAATGGCACAGCCCTTGACTCAGCATTGTTGTTCAGTTGGTGATCTATCTTCAAAATTTGGCCCAATTTTTTTGAAAATCTATCTACTCCCCACCCCCCAAAACATTTTAAAGAAGCGACCCAAGATTTCTTTTTATCTCAGAGATTTTTAAAAAGCTATAAGGGATATAATTCACAGTGTATCCTAAAACTTGACACTTTAATATAAAAAGTGTATATCATGCTTTCAAATTTATTCATTGGACTCTAAGCACCTTAGCACTTTGGTGACTATCATACAATTATTTTTAATGAGCAAGATTTTCTTTAATTTACATTGTTTCTTTGCTCCTTGGACTTATTTTTCCACTCTACTTCCTTGACAGAACTTTCTTCTACATCTTGTTTTTTTATTGCTCTCCCTATCAGAGGCACTCTGGGGAAGATTAGTTGTAGAGTAGAGATGTGTAGAAATTAAGAATCTGGGCCCACCAGGGTGAAGAATGGGAATCCGAGTGTGCCTCAACCTGGTTTGTTCTGGACAATGTCCTTCAGGTGGCTTCAAGTTAAGGCAGCAGAGAAGGCAGGTGGGAGCCACCCAGGCAGGTATCAAAAAGGCAGGGAGGACCAGAAGAAAAGCCAGATGGGGCTGATGTCAGGCAGAAATAAGCCTGGGAGGAAGGAGGAGGAGAAGGCCATGGTGAAGGTGAAGAATGGTTCAGGCAGGTGTGCAGGGCCTTGGGCAGAGGGCGCCCAGGCCAGAACCACGCAGGACATAGGGGCCACCATATGGGAGGCAGAAAGGGAAGAGAGGAGCCAGGAGACTGGGGGCTCAGAGGACCCTGATGGAAAATGGTCGGGAGGAAGGCTCAGTTCTAAAGCAGCATCTGTCTGAGGCTCACATGTGCCTTTGAGTTAACATGTGTGTCTTCTATGCATGATGGAGAATGGGCTGGAGAGTTGCATTTTCAAAATGAATTTGCTACACACACCAATTAAAACACTTAAAAGGAGCAGGGGAGAAAAACCTATAGGCATTTTTCCTAGCAAGGAAGAGTATTTACACAATTTACATTCAGAGGAAGGAAATTATAACAAGAACTGTGAGGTGATAGTGGGTTAATTATAATAAGTTGGTGAGCAAATTCAATTTCCTGAGACAAACATACTTTATAGCTTGGCGTGAGATGATGCAATTTTCTACAGCAAACATTCTGAGAAACGCAGTTTCCTATAACAATCATATAGGGTCTCTAGGATACAACTTATAAGTCACGGGACGGTATGTCAACTTTATGATGACAAGATGGAAAAAACATTAAAATTCACCTTAAATAGGTCCTTCACACTATGAATTAATATTTATAAATTTCTTGAAATAGTGCCTGACTTATAATAAGTACTATATAAGAGTTTGTTAAATAACATAATAAAATAAAATAATTTTCATCACTTGTGCCTCTATAGTAACTAGTAAGTATTTCCCAACCTTCTTCTTATTCTATTTCAAAGGGTTGGTGTCATCAGCTGAATTGTGATGACAAATGTCATATGTTGAATCTCTAACCCCAGTTATGACTGTATTTGGAGATAGGGCCTTTACAAAGATAATTAAGGTAAAATTAGGCTGTTAGAGTGACCTCTAATGCAATCTGACTGGTGTCCTCATAGAAGAGGAGGAGACACCAGGCAGGTGTGTGCACAGAGGAAAGGCCAAGTGAGGACACAGCAAGAAGGCAGCTGTGCACAAGCCAAGGAAAGAGGCCTCAGGAGAAACCAAACCTGCTGACACCTTATTCTTAGGCTTCCAGCCTCCAGAACTATAAGCAAATAAAATTTCGTTGTTTAAGACACCCAGTCTGTAGTATTTTGTTATGGCAGCCTGAGGTGACTAAGACAGTTGGCATTCCCAAAAGCACTCAAGATATCAACCTTTCTTCTTTACTCTATGTTTCTCTCTTTTAATATTATTGTGATCTGTGGTTTTAACTACAATTTTAACCAAGGCAAAATCACAGTATTTTGCACTTTTAATTTTATACTTTTCACTATTTTAACAACTCTATCCAGCTTGATCACTACCTTAAGTAATAACATTTAATTAATGAGACTTGGTTCCAAACAATTTAGATGGTTTCCACCAATCCAATCTCACTGAAAAGCCTACACCATGTTGATTTTTTATTTATTTCACTAGCAAAGCAGTTCAAGAGAGGTTTCCTGCCACTTGGCTTATTCCCTAATGGCTGGCTATGGGGGAAAAGGGTGGATGTGGGTCCCAAGCATGAAGAACTAACATCTTATATGGGCCAGTCCAACCATGGACACAGTGGGGGTCAGGCTCTGGCTCCTAGTGGCCATCATTCCTAGGGAAGCATGATTGGGAAGCTAGGCTAAAAATAGTACTGTTGATGGGGGGAGATCAAGATGGCAGAGCAGGAGGGTGCTGGGCTCACCAGCCTTCAGAAACACATGAAAATTACAACTACATATAGAGGGACCCTTGCTGAAGTCAACCTGGGGACTAGCAGAGCAGCTCTTCCACAACCAAGGCTGTAAAGAAAGATCCACATGGAGTGGTATGAGGGGAGGAACAGTCAGGATCTACACCCATAGTGGAGGACACAAAAAGAAGAGGATATCACAGGCTTGGGGATCCTCCCTGGGGAGCAAAGTGTTCAAGCCACAAATTAGACATCCCAGCCCTGGGGACCAACTCTGGGAAGATGAGTTCCCTTGGCTGATTTGAAAGCCAGTGGGACTTACTGGAGAGCTGTAAGAAACCAAGACTCAGCTATAGAAGAGCAGGCACAGGCTTGCTTACACCTGGTCAAAGCACAGAAGCAGCAGATTGAAAACTGCCTAGACCTCTGGCCAGCCCACCAGGACTGCTCCAACACACCCTCCAGCCTTCACTGGGCTCCTGCTCCAGGCCCTCTTGCTCTGGCTCTGCTATCCACTAAGGCAGAGGCTACCATTGTCAATGAGACTGCACACACATGGAAGGAATGGAGCTATCTTGGACCCCAGCCCTGCTTCTGACTAGGGCAGAAGCAGCCAGTACAAGCTTGGGGGCATCCCTGCATACACTCCAGAAGGGGTGAAACCTGCTCCAGACTGGCTACTGCCATTGCCTGAGCTCCCCTCCCTGTGCACACGTGGGAGAAGGCAGGGTCAGTCCAGTGGTGTGACACTAGCCCCTCGGGTCCTGATCCATCCTCTAACCAAGGCATGAAACTTGGAGAAAAAGTGAAACCAACACAGAGGTGCAGGCCCAAGCACTCAGGCCCAGATACTTCCCAAACAATGGTAGAGACTGCCATCACACTGGTGAGAAACAACACTCCCTCAGGGTTCCTGCTCTAGCACCTTGAGCTTGACCCACTCTGATAGGTGGTGATGGCCAATGAGCATGGAAGAAGCCTGGCTCACACTTGGCTCTGGCTCTAGCCCCTCCAATTCCAGCCCTACCTCCCTTCAAGGTGGTAGTTACCAACACAGCCCTGGGGAAGATGCAGCTTGCACTCACTTCAGATCTAACTCTCCCACCAAAACCACTGGGCACACACAGACTGCATAGTGACACTCCCACACAAGGACACACCTCCAACTGGGATAAATAATTGTTTTACCTAATTTCATAGAGATAGAGAAATTTAAACAAAATGAGAAGACAGAGGACTATGTTTCAAATGAAAGAAAAAGAAAAAACCCTGGGGAAAAAAACCCTAATGAAACAGACATAAATAATTTACCAGATAAAGAGTTCAAAGAAATAGTAATGAGAATGCTGACAGAACTAGGGAAAAGAATAGATGAACTAAAAAATGTAAAGAAGAACCAGTCAGAACTGAAGAAAATAATAACTAAAAGAAAAATACACTATAGAGAATTAGCAGCAGACTAGGTAATAAAGAATGTATACACAATCTGGAAGATAGAATAGTGGAATTCACCCAATCAGAACAGCAAAATGAAAAACAAATTTGAAGAAATGAGGATAGTTTAAGGGACCTCTGTGACAACATTAAGCATTAACATCTGCATTATAGGGGTCCCAGAAGGAAGAGAGAGAGAGAACGGGGTAGAAAATGGATTTGATAAAATTATAGCTGAAAAATTCCCAAAACTGAAGGAAACATATTTCCAGGTACAAGAAACACAGAGTCCCAAACAAGATGGACCCAAAGAGACTCATACCAAGACATGTCACAATTAAAATGGCAAAAGTTTAAGATAGAGAATTCTAAAGGCAGCAAAAGAAAAACAAAGAGTTGCATACAAGGGAAATGCATAAAGCTATTAGCTATTAGATTTTTCAGCAGAAAATTTGCAGGCCAGAGGGGTGTGGCATGATATAGTCAAAGTCCTGAAGATGAAAAATGTACCTAGGACACTCTACCAGCAAGGATATCATTCAGAATTGAGGGAGAGATTAAGAACTTCTCAGACAAGCAAAAACTAAGAGTTCATCAATACTAAACTGACCTTAAGAGAAGTGTTAAAAGATCTTCTTTAAGTAAAAAAGAAAAGGCTACAATAAGAAATAAGAAATTATAGGAAAGGGGAAATTCCACTGCTTAAGGCAAGTATATACTAAAAGCTGTGGAGGAACCACTTAAATAAGATAGTAGGAAGGTTAAAAGACAAAAATTGTAAAATCAATATAACTACAATAAACAGTTAAGGGATAGGCATGACAATGTAAAATATGACATCAAACACACAAAACGTGTAGTAGAGGTAAGTAAAAAATGTAAAGTTGTTAGAATACATTTGAACTTAAATGACCATCACTCTAAAACAAGTAGATATAGTAACAGGTCAACATATATGAACTACATAGTAACCACAAATCAAAAACCTACAATAGATATACAAAAACTAGAAACAAAGGAACACAAACATAACACTAAAAAAATTATCAAACCACAAGGGAATACTAAAAGAAGAAGAAAAGAACTGAGAAGAACTACAGAAACAAATAACAAAATGGCATTAAGTACATACCTATCAATAATTACTTTAAATGTCAATGGACTAAATGTGCCAATCAAAAGACATGGCTGATTGGATTAAAAAAAAAAAAGACCCATCTATATGCTGCCTATAAAAGACTCAGTTCAGAGATAAAGACACCCACAGACTGAAAGTGAGGGGATGGAAAAAGATATTCCATGCAAGTGGAATGAAAAAAAGCCAGGGTAGCAATACTCATATCAGTCAAAGTAGATTTTAAAACAAAGTTTGTAATTAAGGACACAGAAGGGCATTATATAATGATAAAAAGATCAACACAAAATAAGTCTATAATGTTCATAAACATATATGAACCTAATGTAGGAGCACCTAAAAATATAAAGCAAATATTGAATATTAACAGACATAGAGGGAGAAATTGACAATAATACAAGAATAGTAGGAGACTTGAACACCCACTTACATCAATGGACAGATCATCTAGACAGAAAATCAATAAAGAGACAGTGGCGTTAAATGACACATTCACCAGTTGGACTTAATAGATATGTATAGGGCATTCAATCCAAAAGGAGCAGAATACACACTCTTTTCAAGTGCATGGGACATTCTCCAGGATAGATCACATGTTAGGCCACAAAACAAATCTCAATTTAAGAACACTGAAGTCATATCAAGCAACTTTTCCAACCGTAAGGGTATGAAACTAGAAATCAATTAAAGGAAGCAAAATGGGGCAAGTAATCAGAAAGAGAAAGCAAGAAGACAGTTCCCATTTACAATCACATCAAAAAGAATAAAACACCTAGGAATAAATTTAACCAAGGAGGTGAAATTAGAATTTGTATGGAACCACAAAAGACCCTGAATAGCCACAGCACTTTTGAGAAAAAAGAATGAAGGTGAAGGTATCATGCGTCCTGACTTCAGACTATAGTACAAAGCTATGGTAATCAAAACAGTGTGACACTGGCACTTCCATAGATTAATGGAAGAGAATAGAGAGCCCAGAAATAAACCCATGGACATATGGTCAATTAATCTACAACAAAGTATGTGAAAATATATAATAGGGAAAAGACAGTCTGTTCAACAGGTGGTGCTGGAGAAACTTGACAGCTACATGTAGAAGAATGAAATATGAACATTTTCTCACTCCATATACAAAAATAAACCCAAAATGGATTAAAGACCTAAATGTAAGACTGGAAACAAGAGAACTCTGAGAAGAAAACATAGGCAGAGCATTCTTTGACATAAAGCATAGCAATAATTTTTTTGGAGTTGTCTCCTCAGGCAAGGGAAACAAAAACAAAAATAAACAAATGGGAGCTAATTAAACTTAAAAGCTTCTGCACAGCTAAGGAAACCATCAAAAAAACAAAAAGACAACCTACTGAATGGAGAAGATATTTGCAAATGACATGTGGGATAAGGGATTAGTATCTAAAATATATAAATTGTTCATACAACTCAATATCAAAAAAACAAACAACCTGATTTTAAAATGGGCAGAAAACCTGAATAGATATTTGTCCAAAGAAGACATACTGATGGCCAAGAGACACATGAAAAGATACTCAAAATCCATAATCGTCAGAGAAATGCAAATCCAAACCACAATGAGATATCACCTCACACCTGTCAGAATGGCTATCATCAAAATGATCACAAATAACAAATGTAGAGAAAAGGGAACCTTAGTTCACTATTGATGGGAATGTAAATTGGTGCAGCCACTATGGAAAACAGGATGGAGTTTCCTCAAAAAATTAAAAATTGAACTACCATATCCAGCAATTCCATTTCTGGGTATATATCCAAAGAAAATAAAAACACTAATTTGAAAAGATACATGCAACCTAATGTTCACAGCAGCATTATTTACAGTAGTTGAGATATTGGAGCCACATAAGTGTCCATCAACGGAAAAATGGATAAGGAAGATGTGGTATATATAAACAATGGAATATTACTAAGCCATAAAAAGAATGACATGTTTCCATTTGCAACAACATGAATGGACCTGGAGGGTATTATGCTTAGTGAAGTTAGCCAGACAGAGGAAAAAACAAATATTGCATGTTTTCACTTATAT
Organism: Eschrichtius robustus; assembly: GCF_028021215.1. Classification (NCBI taxonomy): domain Eukaryota; kingdom Metazoa; phylum Chordata; class Mammalia; order Artiodactyla; family Eschrichtiidae; genus Eschrichtius; species Eschrichtius robustus. The sequence goes on along the minus strand of NC_090828.1, from coordinate 139,625,782 downwards.
GTGAAATCTAGAAAATAAAACAAGTGAATGACTATGACAAAACAGAAAGAGACTATAGATGCAGAGAACAAACTAGTGGTTACCAGTGGGGAGAGGGGTGGGGGAGGGGCAAGATAGGGGAAGGGGATTAAGAGGTACATACTACTAGGTGTAAAATAAATAAGATACAAGGATGTAATGTACAGCACACCAAATATAACCAATAATTTTGTAATAATTTTAAATTGAGTATAATCTATAAAAATATCAAATACTAGTTGTACACCTGAAACTAATATAACATTATAAATCAACTATACTTCAATGTAAAAAATAGGACTGTTGAGCGAAAAGCAAAGAAGTATTGAATCTGTTAGAAGAAAAACACAATCTCTCTGACAGCTTCCAGGAGATACATGATGGAAACAGTGGGCATTCTCCCATGTGACTGCCCTGTCCTGGCCAGGCACACAGTGGTCCCAATTTAAGAATATGTCAAGTATGAATTTGTGGATTTGTAATCCAGTTGAATTAATAAATACTTTTTTCTTCATCAGAAGGAGCTCACAAATTCTGTTAATACTCTTCCTTAGAGGTAGCACTTAGCTGCACCCCTCCAGCTTGAGCCCCTATCATGTCCCACCTGAACAAGCACCATCACCTACTAAGTGTTTGACTTCTGTCATATGTACCAGATCCACAGTGCAATCTCCACACCAATGTAACCTTCCTTAAACTCTAGGTTCTCCATGTTGTTCTCCTAGATCAAAAACTTTCAATGGATCCCTATTACCCCTGGAGTCAACCTCAACTTTTCATCACAGCACTCAAGGCCTCTGATCACAGGCTATCCCCCAGCCACTTCCATGTCCCACACATGAACACCAACCTGAGTTCAGCATCTTCACTTCAAACCTGCTCTTTCAACTCTTCCCATCTCCCCAATCTCACAAGTCATTCTAGACCTTCCCTGTTTGTCTAAGTTGTTATATCCAGACAAGTTCTATCAGTTCTATCAGATGTTTCTCTTCCACTCCACCCTCTGCCTCTGCTGATCTTTCCAGCACTGTTGTGCTTCAAGATCCTTGTGTTGTCCCTGGACCCTGGTGGCAGCCCTCCAATGGGACTTCCTGCCTCTGGTTCAGCCTCCTTCAGTCCACCCTGCATACTTCAGCTTGGGAAATTTTCTCAACAATATCACTTCTCTGAATATAAACTTTCGACCACTCTTTCCTACCACCAGAGTGATGCTTTTGAAGGCTCCCACTAGAATTGTTGCAGAGCTGATTAGGAGTCAAGATGTCTCAGTCTCACCTGGACCTACTGGTCAGAACCTTAAGCAGGAGGACCCAGACAGCTTTTGGTTTAACAAACTGCTCAGGAGAAACTGTTTCTTAGACCACTTTTTATGTGTCCCACAAGCTGAGTGGTTTTTTTATTTGAATTTTTTCTCTTTTATTTGCTGATAATTTTTTCCAGCTTCATTGAGACACAGTTGACATATAACATTGTATAATTTTAAGGAGTACAAAGTGCTGATTTAATACACATATATTGCAAAGTGACTACCACCATAGTGTTATCTAACACCTCCAGCACATCACATAATTACCTTTTTTTGTGATGAGAACATTTAAGATCTAGTCTCTTAGCAACTTTGAAGTATATAATACAGCATTATTAACTATAACCACCATGCTGTACATTATATCCTCAGAATTTATTTATTTTATAACTAGAACTTTGTGTCCTTTGACCAACATCTCCCCATTTTCCCCAACGCCCAGTCACTGGTAACCACCATTCTACTCTCTGTTTCTAGTTTGACTTTTTTAGATTCCACATTTGAGTGATAGTATGCATATTGCTCTCACTGCAAATACTTTGTCTTTCTGTATCCGACTTATTTCACTTAGCATAATGCCCTCAAGTTTCATCCATGTTATCACGAATGGCAAGATTTCCTTCTTTCTCATAGCTGAATAATATTCCATTGCATATATATGCCACATCATTAGGCACTCATCATTGACAGACACTTAGGTTGTTTCTGAATCTTGGCTATTATGAATAATGCTGCAATGTATATGGAGTGCAAATATCTCTTCAAGACCCTGTTTTTATTTCCTTTGGATATATACACAGAGGTGGGATTTCTGGATCATATGGTAGTTCTATTTTTAATATTTTGAGGAACCTCCATAATGTTTTCCATAGAGCCTATACCAATTTACATTTCCACCAATGATACACAAGGGTTACCTTTTCTCCATACCCTCACCAACACTTGTTATCTCTTCTTTTTAAATTATAGCTGTTCTAATAGATGTGAGGTGAGTGTCTTTTGAGGTTTTGATTTGCATTTCCCTGATGATTAGTGATGTTGAGCACTTTTTCATGTACCTGCTATCTCCTTTGGGAAAATATCTATTTAAGTTATTGCTCATTTTAAAATTGGATTATTTTTTTTTCTATTGAGCTATATGAGACTTCACATATTTTGAATATTAACCCCTCATCCAATATATGATTTGCAAATATTTTCTCCTATTCTATAGGTTTCCTTCATTTTGTTTATTGTTTCTTTTGCAGTGCAGAAGATTTTTAGTTTGATAAGTCCCATTTATTAATTTTTGATTTTGTTGCTGGTGTTTTTGGTGTCATATCAAAAAAAAATCATTGTCAAGAGCAATATCAAGAATCTTTTCTCCCTATGTCCTTTTCTAATAATTTAATGGTTTCAGGTCTTACATTTAAATCTTCAATCCATTTAATTTCTAATTTTGTGAGTGGTGTAAGATAGGAGCCCATTCTTCTGCACATGGTTATCCAGTTTTCCTAACACCATTCAATGAAGAGATTAAAATTTCCCCATTGAGTATTTTTGGCTCCCTTGTCAAATATTAGTTGACTGTATATGCAAAAGTTTATCTCTGGGCTCCCAATTTTGGTCCATTGGTCTATGTGTCTATTTTTATGCCAGTACTATATTGTTTTGCTTACTATAGCTTTGTAGTATAGTTTGTAATCAGGAAGTTTGATGCCTTCAGCTTTGTTCTTCTTGCTCAGGTTTGTTTTCACTATTCAGGGCATTTTATGGCTCCATGCAAATTTTAGGACTTTTTTTCTTTTTCAAAGAGAAATGCCATTGAAATTTTGATAGGGATTGTATTGAATATATAGATGCCTTTGAGTAGTATGGACATTAAATCTTTGAGTAGATTTAACAACATTAAATCTTCTGATCCACGAACACAGAATATATTTCCATTTGTTTGTGTCTTCTTCAACTTCTTTCATCAATTTCTTATAGTTTTCAGCGTACAGATCTTTAACATCCTAGGTAAAATTTATTTCTAATTATTTTATTGTTTTTGATGTTATTGTGAATGGAATTATTTCTTTATTTCTTTTTCAGATGTTTTATTGTTAGTATATAGGAATGCAACTGATCTTTGTATGTTGATTTTATATCCTGCAACTTTACTGAATTCTTTAGTTAGTTCTATCAGTTTTTTGGTGGAGTCTTAGGATTTACTACATATAAAAGATCAGATCGTCTGCAAAGACAAATTTTATTTCTTCTTTTCTGATATGGGTGACTTTTATTTATTTTTCTAGTCTGATTGCTCTGGCAAGAGATCCAGTGCTATCTTAAATTAAAATGGTGAGAGTGGGCACCCATGTCTTATTCCTAATCTTAGAGGAAAACCTTTTGACCTTTCACTCTTAAATATGATGTTAGCAGTGTGCTTTTATACCCAATCTGTTGAGCTTTTTTTTTATCATGAAAGTATGTCAAATTTTGTCAATTGCTTTTTCTGCTTCTGTTGAGGTAATCATATGATTTTTATCTTTCATTCTTTTAATGTGGTGTATCACATGTATTGATTTGCATATATTGAACCATGCTTGCATCCTAGGGATAAATCTCACTTGATCATGAGATTTGTATGATCCTTTAAATGTGCTGTTGAAATTGGTTTTCTAATATTTTATTGAGAATTTTTGCATCTATATTAATCAGGGGTATTGGTCTATAGTTTTCTTTTCTTGTAGTCCCCTTATCTTGCTATGGTATCATGGTAATGCTGGCTTTATAATGTGAGTTTGGGAATGTTCCCTCTTCTTCAGTATTTTGGAAGAGTTTGAGAAGGAGTGTTGTTCTTCTTTAAGTGTTTAGTAGAATTCACCAGTAAAGCCATCTTGTCCTGGGCTTTTCTTGGTCAGGAGGTTTTGATTACTGATTCAATTCCCTTAATGCTGTGGTCTGGTCAGATTTTCTACTTCTGCATGATTCAGTTTTGGTTGGTTTTATTTTTCGAAGAATTTGTCCATTTCTTCTAGGTTATTCAATTTGTTGGTATGTAATTATTCAGAGTAGTCTCGTATGATCTTTTGTAATTCTGTGGTGTCAGTTGTAATGTCTCCTCTTTCATTTCTGATTTTATTCATTTGAGTCTTCACTATTTTTCTTAGTCTAGCTAAAGGTTTGTCAATTTTGTTTATCTTTTTAAATAAAAATAAGCTCTTTATCTCCTATGTCCTTTTCTAATAATTTAATGGTTTCAGGTCTTACATTTAAGTATTTAATCCGTTTAATTTCTAATTTTGTGAGTGGTGTTAGTTTCTAAGCTCTAAGAAAATGAGCTCTTAGTCTTATTAATCTTTTCTATTGTTTTTCTGGTCTTTATTTCATTTATTTTTGTGAGGTCCGTTTGTTCTTGAGTATGGTTCAAGTTCAGTGTTTCCTTTTTGATTTTTTTTTTGGTCAGGATGATTTTTGCTGAAAGTAAGGTATTCAATTTCCCTACTATTATTATTGTATTGTTGTCTATTTCTCCCTTAGATCTGTTAGTATTTGCTTTATATATTTAGGTGCTGTGATATTTATGACTGATATATCTTCTCAATGAATTGACCCTTTTATCATTATATAATGACATTCTTTGTCTCTTGTTACCATTTTTGGTGTAAAGTCTATTCTGTCTTATATAAATGTAGTTATTCCTGTTCTCTTTGGATTTCACTGGCATAAAATATCTTTTCCATCCCTTCATTTTGAGCCTATGTGTGTCCTTAAAGCTGAAGTGAGTCTCTTATAAGCAGCATATAATTGAGTCTTGTTTTTTTTTTTTAATCCATTCAGCCACCATATCCCTTTTGATTGGAGAATGATTGGAATCTATATACATTTAGAGTAATTATTGACAGGTAAGAACTTATAAATGCCATTTTATTTTTTTCTGGCTGTTTCATAGCTGCCTTTCTTTCTTGCTGTCTTCCTTTGCAAATGTTTGATTTTTTGTAGTGTTATGCTATGATTCACTTCTCTTTATCTTTTGTGAATCTGTAGATTTTTGCTTTGTGGTTACCATGAGGCAAACATGAAACATCTTATAGATATAACTATATTTTATGCTAACTCCTTAACTTCTATCTCATTCAAAAACTCTACTCTTTTATTCCTCCCTTTTATGCTTTTGATGTTAAAATTTACATCTTTTTAATATCATGTGTCCATAACAAAATATTGTAGATTTAGCTATTTTTATTGCCTTTGTCTTTTAACCTTTATACTAGAGTTAAGTAGCTAACACACTACCATATTACAGTATTAGAGTATTCTGAATCTGACTATATGCTTACTTTTACCAATGTGTTGTGTATTTTCATATGTTTTCATGTTAATAATTAGCATCCTTCTGTTTCAGTTTGAAGAAGTTGTTTTAGCATTTCTTGTAAGAGAGGTTTAATGGTGATGAACTCTCTCAGCTTTTGTTAGGGAAAGTCCTTGTCTCACCTTCATTTCTGAAGACAACTTTTCTGGGCTATGTATTCTTGATTGGCAGTTTCTTTCTTTCTGTCTTTTGAATATATCATCCCATTATTTTCTGGCCTGCAAGGTCTCTGCTGAGGAATCCAGTAATAGCCTTATGGGGTTCTCTTGTATAAGAGATTTGTTTTTCTCTTGCTGCTTTTTAAATTCTGTCAGCCATTTTAAACAGTTTTATTATAATGTGTCTTGGAGAAGATTGTTTTGGATTGAAACTTTGGGTTGACCTATTAGCTTCATGAACTTGGATATCAAAATCTCTCTCTAGGTTTGGGAAGTTCTCAGGCTTTATTTCTTTAAATAAGCTTTTTATCCCTTTCTCCCTCTCTTCTCTTTCTCTCTTCTCTTTCTGATGCATATATTGTTTCTCTTAATGGTGTCCTGTAAGTCCCATAGGCTTTTCATTCCTTTTCATCCTTTTTTTCTTTTTGCTCCTCTGATTGGGTAATTTCAATTTATCTGATTCTTTCTTCTGCTTGGTCTAGTTGCTGTTGAAGGTCTCTAGTGAATTCTTCAGTTCAGTCATTGTACTATTTAGCTCCAAAATTTGTTTAGTTCTTTTTAATGTTCTCTATTTCTTTGTTTAACTTCTTGCTTTGTTCTAATATTGTTTTCCTGATATCATTAAATTGTTTATCTCTGTTTTCTTGTAGCTCTCTGAGCATCTTTAGAACAGTTATTTTGAATTATTTGTTGGGCAATTCCTGGATCTCCATTTCTTTGGTGTCAGTTACTGGAGGTTTACTGTATTCCTTTGCTGGAGTCATGTTTGCCTGATTCTTTGTTATCTTTATAGATTTGTGTAGATGTCTGTGCATTTGAAGAAACAGTCATCTCTTCCAGATTTTATGAACTGACTTCCATAAGGGAAGGCTTTTACTTGTGGGTGGAGGCATGCTGGAGCATATTGTGACCCCAGTCTAGTGGTTCAGGGTGCCAAATGTGGGAGCATAAAATAGCACTTGGGTCCAGGGGTATGTGACCTCTCTTTGGCTCAGGCCACTGAGGTCTGGAGGATCAACAGTATGTGATCCTTGGCAAGCACTGCAGGAGGTCCATAGTAGCTGCAAGGGCTTTTTGGGTCCTCAGCAGTACATTCAATTCTAGGCAGCAACAGTGGTGGCTGGGGAGAGTGGTGTACACACAGTCAACTGCAGGGGCTAGCTGCAGGTGCCTGTGTAGTGTCAGGGGCTAGATGCAGACACATGCATTGGTGGGAGCCAGGGAATGCAGAAAGGGCCAGGACCAACTATGGGCTCACTGGCAACTGCAGCATCCCTGGCTGTCAGTGTGCTCTCCTGTGGCTGCACCAGTGTCCCCAGGGCATGTGCATGCTCATGGGGGCCAGTGATGAGAATCAGGCTGGGAGCATGCAGGTGCACAGCTGGAGAAGTTAGCCCTGAGTACACACACACAGTGCTGGGGTTGTCTGCATGGGTGTAGGCCAGGGTCTTACATTCATACAGACACAGAGCCTTGGGCTGTCTGCCACTGCAGTTCTCAGGCTCTGGGGGCAGAAGGAGAAAGTGGAGACAGACTCAGCTGTCAACAAACACAAATACCTGTGGGCCAAACACTGGAAAAATATGCAGGGGGCCCATAGCAGCTGTCCTGGCTGCTTATTTCTTCTGTGGCAGAATGTGTTGGGTATATCTGCAGAGCAAGTCACTGTGAACCACAATTGCTCCCACAGCATGGCTGGTATTGGTAGTCCTTGCTTTTCTTCCTTGTTCCTAGCGGTCTCTATACATCTCAGCTTTGCCAGTCTGAGCTGGGTGAAACCGAAGTAGGACCTTTGTATGGTGTTCTGAAAGGCTGGGAAAGCTGATGTTCACTTCCCTCTTCTTTCCCAGGCCAGGGGAACTCTTACTGGTGAAGAAGTTCCCTCTTGGCTCTGAGCCAGGATCCCCACCCCACTCCCACCCCCATGCTGACTTGGGGGATGGGATGATGCAGGCAAAGGAAGCTGTCTTCCTTCTCTTCTTCTGTGGTTATTCTCAGGTCTTCCTTTCACTTTGTTGCTAAATATCTCTAAGTGGACTCTAGAGCTCTCCTAGAGCTGTTTATTTTAGATAGCTGTCTAATTGTCAATCTTTGTGGGGGCATGGAAGCTAGTATCTTCTACACCACCATTTTTGTGACACCACTTGGTTTTTATATTTTTTAATTGTTTGGGGAAAAAAGAAACCTTTCATGACATGTGAAATTACATAAAATTCAAATTTTAAAGTTTTATTGGACACAGCTATGCCCATTCATTGACATATTATTTATGGCTGCTTTCAAGTTACCACAACAGAGACCATATCTGTGACAGAGATCATATGGCCTGAAAAGCCTGAAATATTTACTCTCTGGCTCCTTACAGAAATGTCTTGCTCATCTCTGACATAAAGGATGAAGTCCAAACTTTGTGAATAAAAAGTATTCACCACAAGACTTGTCACACAGGGGTTCCCAGTCATGGATGCTAATGAATCCCATCCCAGCAGCTTGCCTGCCCCAGCCATGCTCTCCCTTAAGCATCTCCACTCACCACATTAATCCCAGCTCCACTCCATTTCCCATTCATTGAAAATCTTCTCCACTAAGACCTCCTGGTTCCTCTCAAACCAAACCCACCCCAAGCTGTACTTCCAATAGCATTTTGTTTGTAGCTCTTTGTAGCTGGTTACATTCTGCTTCACATGCTTATTATGTATTATTGTGTGTACATATCTGTGAGCTCCCTGAGAAAGGGGTAAAGTGTCCTCCAAATCCTGTCAGTGGTCCTGGCATATAATACCAAGCTGCAGTGCCCAGGAAATGGATGTTGAATGTCTGGGTGGAAGGGTGGATGGATGGGTGAATGGGTGGATAGGTGGATGGATGGGTGGATGGATGGGTGAATGGATGGATGGATGGATGGATGGATGGATGGATGGATGGATGGTGTTAGAGATATCAAACCTGAGTTCCTTGAGAACAACAAGAAAACCCCTGCACAATCCTCAGGGAACATTCCTGGCGTTTTACTCACACATTTTTTTCTCCCATCAATGAGCTAGAGATGAGTCTCACTGACCTTCTAGGAGTCCCAAGCTACTCTAAGAGGTCTCCCCCAATTCTTACCATCCTCAGGCTGCTGGATAATGATAACAGTGGTGGGGACTTGGGGCAAGGGTGATAAGGAAGAAGATGTAGAAAGTAACTCATCCCATTAGTTGCTATCTGTCCTTCCACATGGGTTCCTCGAGCTTTTGGGGTGCCACCCAAACTTAATTAATTAAAGGCTGATCATCATAATACCCACTGCTATAAAAAGCATCAAAATCCAGGGGCAAATGATCAAGGATTAGGCAGAAACAAAATGGAAAGGTGCTGAGGGAGGGAAGAGGGCTCCTAGGGTTCTGAGTTAGGAGCTTCTCAGCCAGAAGTGTAAAACAAAAAGACTTCACAGTTCACTGGGCCAAGTGATCTCCTAAAGCTGTGGAACAGGGTCAACCTTCTCCAATTTCCTCCCCACACTGTACTTGATCTGAAAGCAGAGAAGATGGAACTTCAGAGTAAAAGTTGAGAAGACTAAGGAGCTGTGTTTTACTGAAACTCTGGTCTAAGAATAACTATCACCATGTCTTGTATTGAGCACCATCTGTCTGTCTGGCATGTGTTTGCTCTCTCTCTCAACAACACCCATGCAAGCGAGCTGTGCTTATCTCCACGTTGAGCCCAGGAAGGTTGAATGACCTAGGTCAGACACATGCTCCAATACCTGACCCTTCCTCCAGCAGGTCACCCAACATCAGTGGTTCAGCCCCTGTTTGGTCCCACAAGAAATCAGGTGGAGGACAAAAGGCTCTGATCATTAATCAAGCCAAGGGCTCCTATTGGGGAATTCCCCAGGCCACGACTGTACATTGCTGCTTACACTCCTTAGCAACCATCAATAACCACATGAGCCTATTTACTTAAATGGGGTTGAAAATAAAGGCAAATGTGCTCTGTTGGTAAGGAGGTATTAATCACCCAATTGTCACGTTGGCCCAAAATGTGCTTGCTGACGTCTGGGCTGCCCAGGGAAGGCGTTTGACTCAACAAGAAGTAATGCAGCAGGCAGCTGGGTCTGTGGTCAGGTCTCGTGGAACACCTACACCTGCGCCACACACTCTTGGCTGCTGCACTGGAAGCTAATTATTTTTATAAAAGCTGTATTGAAATATAATTTATATACTATAAAATTTACCCTTTTAAAGTGGACAATTCTATGGTTTTTAGTGTATTCATAGAATTGCACAACTTTCACCTAGTTAGTTGTTCTAATTTTAGAATATTTTCATCCTCTCTAAAAGGAACCTGATATTTGTTAACAATCATTTCCCATTTTCTCTTCTCCCCAGTCTGTGGCAACCACCAATCTATTTTTTGTCTCTACAGGTTTTCTTATTCTGGACATCTCATAGAAATAGAATTATACACTATATGGTCTTTTGTGGCCAACTTTCATCAGTTAGCATAATGTTTGCAAGGTTCATTCATGGTGTTGCATGTATCACTGTTTCATTCCTTTTTATGACTGAATAATAATTCTACTCCATGGACATGGCTGATTTTATTTAACCATTCATAAGCTGGTGGACATTTGAATTGTTTTCACTTTTTGATTATTATGAATAATGTTGCTATAAATATTCATGTACAAGTTTTTTTGAAAGTATGTCTTCATTTTTCTTAGGTTTATACCTAGGAGTTGAATTTCTAGAACATATGGCAATTCTATGTTTAACATTTTGAGGAACAGCCAAACTGTGTTCCAAAACAGCTGCACCATTGTACATTTCCACTAGTGATGTATGAAGGTTCCAGTATCTCCACATCCTTGTTGACACTTGTTTTTGGAGCCGTTCTAGTGGGTATGAAATGCTATCTCCTTGCAGTTTTGATTTGCATTTTCCTGATGACTAATGATGTCAAGCATCTTTTCATGTGCTTATTGGTCACTTGAAGAAACTTCTATTAAAATCTTTGCCCTTGGGGGAGAAGAAGATGGCAGAAGAGTAAGATGCGGAGACCACCTTCCTTCCCACAGATACATTAGAAATACAGCTACACGTGGAACTGCTCCTACAGAACACCCACTGAACGCTGGCAGAAGACGTCAGACCTCCCAAAAGGCAAGAAACTCCCCCACGTACCTGGGTAGGGCAAAAGAAAAAAGAATTTATAACAGAGACAATAGAACAGGGACGGGACCTGCACCAGTGGGAGGAAGCCGTGAAGGAGGAAAGGTTTCCACGCACTAGGAAGCCCCTTCGCGGGCGGAGACCGCAGGTGGCAGAGGGGGGAAGCTTCGGAGCCGCGGAGGAGAGCGCAGCCACAGGGGTGCGGAGGGCAAAGCGGAGAGATTCCCGCATGGAGGCTCGACACTGAGCAGGACTCACCAGCCCGAGAGGCTTCTCTGCTCACCCGCCGGGGTGGGCGGGGGCTGGGAGCTGAGGCTCCGGCTTCAGTCGATCGCAGGGAGAGGACTTGGGTTGGCGGCGTGAACACAGCCTGAAGGGGTTAGCGCACCACAGCTAGCCGGGAGGGAGTCCGGGAAAAAGTCTGCAGCTGCCGAGGAGGCAAGAGACTTTTTCTTGCCTCTTTGTTTCACGGCGCGGAAGGAGAGGGGATTCAGAGCGCCGCTTAAAGGAGCTGCAGAGACAGGCGCGAGCCGCGGCAATCAGCGCGGACCCCAGAGACGGGCATGAGACGCTAAGGCTGCTGCTCCGCCACCAAAAAGCCTGTGTGCGAGCACAGGCCACTCTCCACACCGCCCCTCCCGGGAGCCGGTGCAGCCCGCCACTGCCAGGCTCCCGTGATCCAGGGACAACTTCCCCGGGAGAACGCACGGCGCGCCTCGGGCTGGTGCAACGTCACGCCCGCCTCTGCCGCTGCAGGCTCACCCGGCACTCCGTACCCTTCCCTCCCACTGTCCTGAGTGAGCCAGAGCCCCCGAAGCAGCTGCTCCTTTAACCCCGTCCTGTGTGAGCGAAGAACAGACGCCCTCAGGCGACCTACACGCAGAGGCGGGTCCAAATCAAAAGCAGAACCCTGGGAGCTGTGCGAACAAAGAAGAGAAAGGGAAATCTCTCCCAGCAGCCTCAGAAGCAGCGGATTAAAACTCCACAAACAACTTGATGTGCCTGCATCTGTTGAATACCTGAATAGACAACGAATCATCCCAAATTCAGGAGGTGGACTTTGGGAACAGGATATATTAATGTTTCCCCTTTTCCTTTTTTTGTGAGTGTATATGTATATGCTTCTGGGTGAGATTTTGTCTCACCCAGAAAATAATAGCTTTATTTTACTTCACTACATTTTATCCTCTTTCTTTCTTTCTTTCTTTCTTTCTATTTTTTCTCCCTTTTACTCTGAGCTGTGTGGATGAAAGTCTCTTGGTGCTCCAGCCAGGCATCAGGGCTGTGCCTCTGAGGTGGGAGAGCCAACTTCAGGACACTGGTCCACAAGAGACCTCCCAGCTCCACGTAATACCAAATGGCGAAAATCTCTCAGAGATCTCCATCTCAACACCAAGACCCAGCTTCACTCAACGACCAGCAAGCTACAGTGCTGGACACCCTATACCAAACAACTAGCAAGACAGGAACACAGCCCCATCCATTAGCAGAGAGGCTGCCTAAAATCATAATAAGGCCACAGACACCCCAAAATACACCACCAGACGTGGACGTGCCCACCAGAAAGACAAGATCCAGCCTCATCCACCAGAACACAGGCACTAGTTCCCTCCACCAGGAAGCCTACACCACCCACTGAACCAACCTTAGCCACTGGGGACAGATACCAAAAACAACAGGAACTACGAACCCACAGCCTGTGAAAAGGAGACCCCAAACACAGTAAGATAAGCAAAATGAGATGACAGAAAAACACACAGCAGGTGAAGGAACAGGGTCAAAACACACCAGACCTAACAAATGAAGAGGAAATAGGTAGTCTACCTGAAAAAGAATTCAGAATAATGATAGTAAGGATGATCCAAAATCTTGGATATAGAATAGACAAAATGCAAGAAACATTTAACAAGGACGTAGAAGAACTAAGGAGGAACCAAGCAACGATGAAAAACACAATAAATGAAATAAAAAATACTCTAGATGGGATCAATAGCAGAATAACTGAGGCAGAAGAACGGATAAGTGACCTGGAAGATAAAATGGTGGAAATAACTACTGCAGAGCAGGATAAAGAAAAAAGAATGAAAAGAACTGAGGACAGTCTCAGAGACCTCTGGGACAACATTAAACGCACCAATATTAGAATTATAGGGGTCCTAGAAGAAGAAGAGAAAAAGAAAGGGACTGAGAAAATATTTGAAGAGATTATAGTTGAAAACTTTCCTAATATGGGAAAGGAAATAGTTAATCAAGGCCAGGAAGCACAGAGAGTCCCATACAGGATAAATCCAAGGAGAAACACGCCAAGGCACATATTAATCAAACTATCAAAAATTAAATATAAAGAAAACATATTAAAAGCAGCAAGGGAAAAGCAACAAATAACACACAAGGGAATTCCCATAAGGTTAACAGCTGATCTTTCAGCAGAAACTCTGCAAGCCAGAAGGGAGTGGCAGGATATACTCAAAGTGATGAAGGAGAAAAACCTACAACCAAGATTACTCTACCCAGCAAGGATCTCATTCAGATTCGATGGAGAAATTAAAACCTTTACAGACAAGCAAAAGCTGAGAGAGTTCAGCACCACCAAACCAGCTTTACAACAAATGCTAAAGGAACTTCTCTAGACAAGAAACACAAGAGAAGGAAAACACCTACAATAACAAACCCAAAACATTTAAGAAAATAGGAATAGGAACATACATATCGATAATTACCTTAAATGTAAATGGATTAAATGCTCCCACCAATAGAAACAGACTGGCTGAATGGATACAAAAACAAGACCCATATATATGCTGTCTACAAGAGGCCCACTTCAGACCTAGAGACACATACAGACTGAAAGTGAGGGGATGGAAAAAGATATTCCATGCAAATGGAAATCAAAAGAAAGCTGGAGTAGCAATTCTCATATCAGACAAAATAGACTTTAAAATAAAGACTATTACAAGAGACAAAGAAGGACACTATATAATGATCAAGGGATCGATCCAAGAGGAAGGTATAACAATTGTAAGTATTTATGCACCCAACATAGGAACACTTCAATACATAAGGCAAATACTAACAGCCATAAAAGGGGAAATCGAGAGCAACACAATCATAGTAGGGGACTTTAACAACCCACTTTCACCAATGGACAGATCATCCAAAATGAAAATAAATAAGGAAACACGAGCTTTAAATGATACATTAAACAAGATGGACTTAATTGATATTTATAGGACATTCCACCCAAATACAACAGAATACACATTTTTCTCAAGTGCTCATGGAACATTTTCCAGGATAGATCATATCTTGGGTCACAAATCAAGCCTTGGTAAATTTAAGAAAATTGAAATCGTATCAAGTATCTTTTCCGACCACAACGCTATGAGACTAGATATCAATTACAGGAAAAGATCTGTAAAAAATACAAACACATGGAGGCTACACAATACACTACTTAATAACGAAGTGATCACTGAAGAAATCAAAGGGGAAATCAAAAAATACCTAGAAAAAAATGACAATGGAGACACGACGACCCAAAACCTATGGGACGCAGCAAAAGCAGTGCTAAGAGGGAAGTTTATAGCAATACAAGCCTACCTCAAGAAACAGGAAACATGTCAAATAAACAACCTAACCTTGCACCTGAAGCAATTAGAGAAAGAAGAACAAAGAAACCCCAAACCTAGCAGAAGGAAAGAAATCATAAAGATCAGATCAGAAATAAATGAAAAAAAAATGAAGGAAACAATAGCAAAAATCAATGAAACTAAAAGCTGGTTCTTTGAGAAGATAAACAAAATCGATAAACCATTAGCCAGACTCATCAAGAGAAAAAGGGAGAAGAGGCAAATCAATAGAATTAGAAATGAAAAAGCAGAAGTAACCACTGACACTGCAGAAATACAAACGATCATGAGAGATTACTACAAGCAACTCTATGCCAATAAAATGGACAACCTGGAAGAAATGGACAGATTCTTAGAAATGCACAACCTGCTGAGACTGAACCAGGAAGAAATAGAAAATATGAACAGACCAATCACAAGCACTGAAATTGAAACTGTGATTAAAAATCTTCCAACAAACAAAAGCCCAGGACCAGATGGCTTCACAGGCGAATTCTCTCAAACATTTAGAGAAGAGCTAACACCTATCCTTCTCAAACTCTTCCAAAATATTGCAGAGGGAGGAACACTCCCCAACTCATTCTACAAGGCCACCATCACCCTGATACCAAAACCAGAAAAAGACGTCACAAAGAAAGAAAACTACAGGCCAATATCACTGATGAACATAGATGCAAAAATCCTCAACAAAATACTAGCAAACAGAATCCAACAGCACATTAAAAGGATCATACACCATGATCAAGTGGGCTTTATCCCAGGAATGCAAGGATTCTTCAATATACGCAAATCAATCAACGTGATACCCCATATTAACAAATTGAAGGAGAAAAACCATATGATCATCTCAATAGATGCAGAGAAAGCTTTCGACAAAATTCAACACCCATTTATGATAAAAGCCCTGCAGAAATTAGGCATAGAGGGAACTTTCCTCAACATAATAAAGGCCATATATGACAAACCCACAGCCAACATCGTCCTCAATGGTGAAAAACTGAAACCATTTCCACTAAGATCAGGAACAAGACAAGGTTGCCCACTCTCACCACTATTATTCAACATAGTTTTGGAAGTCCTAGCCACAGCAATCAGAGAAGAAAAAGAAATAAAAGGAATCCAAATCGGAAAAGAAGAAGTAAAGCTGTCACTGTTTGCAGATGACATGATACTATACATAGAGAATCCTAAAGATGCTACCAGAAAACTCCTAGAGCTAATCAATGAATTTCGTAAAGTAGCAGGATACAAAATTAATGCACAGAAATCTCTTGCATTTCTCTACACTAATGATGAAAAATCTGAAAGTGAAATTAAGAAAACACTCCCGTTTACCACTGCAACAAAAAGAATAAAATACCTAGGAATAAACCTACCTAAGGAGACAAAAGAACTGTATGCAGAAAATTATAAGACACAGATGAAAGAAATTAAAGATGATACAAATAGTTGGAGAGATATACCATGTTCTTGGATTGGAAGAATCAACATTGTGAAAATGACTCTACTACCCAAAGCAATCTACAGATTCAATGCAATCCCTATCAAACTACCACTGGCATTTTTCACAGAACTAGAAGAAAAAATTTCACAATTTGTATAGAAACACAAAAGACCCTGAATAGCCAAGGCTATCCTGAGAAAATGGAGCTGGAGGAATCAGGCTCCCTGACTTCAGACTTTATTACAAAGCTTCAGTAATCAAGACAGTTTGGTACTGGCACAAAAACAGAAATATAGATCAATGGAACAGGATAGAAAGCCCAGAGATAAACCCACGCACATATGGTCACCTTATCTTTGATAAAGGAGGCAAGCATATACAGTGGAGAAAAGACAGCCTCTTCAATAAGTGGTGCTGGGAAAATTGGACAGATACATGTAAAAGTATGAAATTAGAACACTCCCTGACACCTTACACAGAAATAAACTCAAAATGGATTAAAGACCTAAGTGTAAGGCCAGACACTATCAAACTCTTAGAGGAAAACATAGGCGGAACACTCTATGACATAAATCACAGCAAGATTCTTTTTGACCCAGCTCCTAGAGAAATGGAAATAAAAACACAAATAAACAAATGGGACCTAATGAAACTTAAAAGCTTTTGCACAGTAAAGGAAACCATAAACAAGACCAAAAGACAACCCTCAGAATGGGAGAAAATATTTGCAAATGAAGCAACTGACAAAGGATTAATCTCCAAAATATACAAGCAGCTCATGCAGCTCAATATCAAAAAAACAAACAACCCAATCCAAAAATGGGCAGAAGATCTAAATAGACATTTCTCCAAAGAAGATATACAGATTTCCCACAAACACAAAAAACTAAAAATAGAACTACCATACGACCCAGCAATCCCACTACTGGGCATATACCCTGAGAAAACCATAATTCAAAAAGAGTCATGTACCACAATGTTCATTGCAGCTCTATTTACAATAGCCAGGACATGGAAGCAACCTAAGTGTCCATCAACAGATGAATGGATAAAGAAAATGTGGTACATATATACAATGGAATATTACTCAGCCATAACAGGAAACAAAATTGAGTTATTTGTAGTGAGGTGGATGGAACTAGAGTTTGTCATACAGAGTGAAGTAAGTCAGAAAGAGAAAAACAAATACCATATGCTAACACATATATATGGAATATAAAAAAAAAAGTGGTTCTGAAGAACCAAGGGGCAGGACAGGAATAAAGACGCAGATGTGGAGAACGGACTTGAGGACACGGGGAGGGGGAAGGGTAAGGTGGGACGAAGTGAGAGAGTGGCATTGACATATATACACTACCAAATGTAAAAGAGATAGCTAGTGAGAAGCAGCTGCATAGCACAGGGAGATCAGCTCCATGCTTTGTGACCACATAGAGGGGTTGGGATAGGGAGGGTGGGAGGGAGATGAAAGAGGGAGGGGATATGAGGATATATGTATACGTATAGCTGATTCACTTTGTTATACAGCCAAAACTAACACAATATTGTAAAGCAATTATACTCCAATAAAGATGTTGGAAAAGAAAAAATATATAGAAGGCAAAAAAATAAAGAAAGAAAGAACATTTTAATTCCATTCCTTCATCATCTGGTGTATTCTAAGTGCCTTGTCTGTGCCAGGAGCTGATGACACAGCAAGTAACTTACAAGTTAGCCCCTGCTCCAGGGAGCTCAGAAACGTGGAAAGGCCACCACACAGACGGTGATATTCAGAGCGGAAAGTGATTCAGTGGAGGAGAGCACACAGGGGTCTTGGATGCCCAGAAGGACACCGTCTGTGACACCCTTCAGGAGAAGTTCCCGAAGGGTGAGGGCAAGGACACTGGAAGCAGGCACCGGGAGAGCAGCTCATGAGCAGAAGCGTGGAGAATGGAGCAGTCATGGCAGGTGGGGATAAGAAGTCTCGAGGGGTTCAGTGCAGAGGAGACAGACACATGGAGCCAAGTGGACAGACACATGGGGCTGAGCAGACAGACACATGGGGCGGAGTGCAGCCAGTGTGGTCGGAAGGTCCCATTGTCTTTGCTTCAGCAGAAGATCTCCTGCCTGCTTTCTTGAGGGGGTGGTGCCTGCATGTTCCCTGAAACCTCATCCTGGGATGGAGGGGATGATCGACTATGCATACCTCAGTGTGAAAAACTGATAAAACTTCCACCAGATAGGATTTTTAAAGAGAATTTTGTTTATTTAGTACTATTTAAAAGGTACCAAAACATATAAAGCATATAAAGAGCACACAATGGATACCCATGTGCCCACACACTAGCTTAAAAATAAAACTGCTCCTGTATACTGCTCCCCAATCACGAACACCTCCTTCCACCCAGAAGTAACCACTTTCCTGAATTTGGTATTTGTTGTTGGCCCCATGCATCCATCATACTTTGTCTCAATACACATGAATCCTTGCACTATATTCAGTCCTTGTTGGCTGGCAGTTTTTATATGGCATCATTCTGTAGAGAACCTCGTGTAACTTGCTTTTCTCAGAGTTTGAAGTCTCTGATACTCATCCACACTAAGTGCACTTCTGCTGCATATATTTCCTCGCTCTGTAATATCCCACTGTTAGAATATCCCACAGTTCGTTGTTTCTGGGTCTTTAACTTGCTGACAATTTTTGGCGCTTCCAAGTGCTGCCATGTATCATCTTGGCTTGTGTCTCCTGAATTACAGACAATAGTTCCTCCAGGGAAGAGGTTTTCAAACTGATCTGCAGGGAAAAATTGATTTTATATTGTAACTCTGTACACATATTTTTACAAGAGTTCTAGAAAATAATGCTTGCCCTACCTGCAGTGTACTCTCAGTATTTTCGTTCTATTCTGTTTCATTTCCTAATGCTGGCCTTGACCCGTTGAACTAGGTTTATGTCTCACGATGATTCCCACCAGCTGAGAAAGGCCCTATTCCTACCTCTGTATTCATTGGACGGGAAGTGCTGGGTAAGGAGTGCACCCCTCACTTCACCGCGTCTGCCAAGTTGTTCTCCTCCTGGCAGTGACAGACCCTGTCTCCAACAGAGAGCAGGACTTTCCATATTGCCAGAAACTTTCATATCGGGCCATCTGGTGAGTATAAAATAGTATTTCACTGTGATTTCATTTGGCATTTCCCTAATGAAAATGCCCAATGACTAACGAGGCAAAGCATCTTTTCATGAGCTTCTGGGCCATCCACACTTGCTCTTCTGTGAAATGCCTTTTCATGCCTTCTACCCATTTTCCTATACTTTTCTTATTGATTGGTGCAACCTCATTATTCATTCTGTATACTAATCTATTATTTTCTTCCCTGTCTGTGGACTGTCTTGTTGTTTCTATCACTGGTTTTTGGTGGTGGTGTTAAATTCTTATATAATTTGTTACAACAAATTCATAAATATTGCCTCGTGCCTGCTGGCCCCACCCCCTTCTCCCCCCTACCTGGAAAGCAAATTCCAGTCCTCAGTGAGATTTTTTAAAAAAAGAAAAAAAGAAAGTCCACAAGAGAAGCCCCCTGTGTTTCCCTGGCAGGAAGGTGACTGAGGAGCCCAAGTCATGGTAAGGATGTCATGAGCACAGACTGCATCCCACCCACCCCCCCCCAAGCAGGCCAGACACACCTGCAGGTAGGCCTGAATCCTGCACAGTCCAGTTCCCTGAACCCGCTGGTGGACCCGCACGCAATGCACGTAATGCATTGCTGGTCTCTCAGCCATTGCTCATGCAACAGAAGGTCATTCCAAGGTGGCCCAAGTGCCTTCAGTCTGGCAGACAGTAAGCACGGACCATAAGTCCAGTTGTGCAGTTGTGCTGCTTCCCCAGACATCCTCCACACTCTCTGGGGTCACCCCTGGCAGGAGCATCAAGAAAACAGCCTAGGCTATGGGAGACAACGTGCTATTCCTTTTAGAGCCCCAAGAGGGAGATGTGGGCCAGTAGAAGTGAAAGGAGACTCCATTTAACATTGGATTGAGGAGGGAGGGATGCCAAGGTCAGGTGGAGGCCAGATGAGGCCCTTTGTCACTGCCCCTGGTGATTTTGCCTCCCATTCCATTCTGGCCCAAGGGACGAGATGGCCTTGCTGGATAGAACAGAAATATATATGTTCTACCGCATTCTGGAAGCTGTGTGCTTGCAACAGCCCCTTCCGGAAGTAAGTCAGCCAAGCTGATAGTCATACCACTTAGAAATCAGCAATTCTGAAATCCACGTGCAAGAACTTAGGACCCGCCACCTCCCCCAATCATGTGTGCATGGTCATGAGACTGGGAAAGTTGGTGCAGGCAGGAGGGGTCGTCTGGTTGTGGTGTCACTGAGGGATGGGGTTGTCCACATGAACCAACTGACATTTCAGTGCTGGGCACAGAGCAGGACTATGACAGTGGTTGGTCAGACATTTAATTTTTTAATAATGGCTCCACCACAACACAGACAGAAAATAAGGAAGGGGCATCTTGCTGTGGCCAAGGCCACCCTCACTCTACTCCAGGTGATATTGCCACAACTCCGAGTGTCCCTGGAAGGATGTGTCAGAGCCAAGTATACCCTGGCCACCAGCTCCAGCACACTAGCCCTGGAATTGTTAAGACACACTTGCTTCCTCCCCAGGGATCTTACTGGAACAGAGATCATACCACTGCTCTGCCACTCACAGTGCCTTCTGTGATGGAGTCACAGGGATGGGGAGTTTCCAGACAGCTACTCTCTCACTCTGCACCTGCCAATGACTGCACACCTCCCACTTTAGAAAAGGACAGGCTGAGTCTCATTTCTATATCTCCAAAACAGTATGACAACATGGAATGGGACTTTGACTGAGTTTTGGCTGAGAACACACCCACTTCAAAGAAAGGTGCTAACCACACCTCCCCTGGTCTCCAGTCATCAGCCCCATGCCCATCTTCAGGCCTGCACCTCAGCACAACCCTGGCAGAAGACCTGTCAGTAGGAGACAGGCTCCCAGGACTTAGGAGGAGGCCTCCTGAGCTCCTGCACTCACAGGCCCATTCCTGCTGCAAGAACAGACACATAACATTCCTGAAAGAGATGGTCAGCACCCCAGCTCTGAAGGGTGTGGATAGCCCCCCCCCCACCTGGAGAAGCCAGGAAGAGAACGGAGAAGGGCTGGGGGCTGGCAGGGCTGGGCAGAGGAAAAGCTGTATGTACAGAATGTGGAGAGGCAAAGATATGTGAATTTTCCCAAAGCCAAGTGACACTGACCCCCAAGGTATCAGGTGTGAGTCATCCTAAAAGGACCCTGCCTAAGAGGGCAGACTGTCAGGTGAAGTGCCCCTGGGGTCACAGCAAGGCTAGAAGCTGAGAAGAAGAAAGAAGTCAACCAGAAAATGTGGGATCCAGTTAAGGGAAAGTGCAGAGAGGCAGTCCCTCTACATCCTCAAAGAATACCACAGATACCCTGCTCCCTTATCACCCACTCCCTACCTCATGGCAAGGTCATTATTAGAAATGACAAAGGACGGCCTATAGAGCCAGCATCTGCTAAACAGAAGCACCTAGGCTTTTCTCCCTCATCTTATTCCCCATGTGTACCTCCTTCCTCACCTGCACTAGTCTGAATGGATCAACTCTTGAAGGACATGAAGGCACAGATCCATGCTCCCTTCTCAGCCTGGCCTGTGCCAGTGAGGGCAGGAGCTCTGGCTGGACAACAGGACACACTTTCATATTTCCATTTAAACTAGACTTCACTTCTTTGTGTGTTTTATTTTCCCAACTTTTATAATGGTTTTCAAACATACAGACAAGCTGGGATAATAGTACAATAAGATCAGGATATCCTCCTCTTTCAAGGAGGTGAAAGACTTGCATGCTAAAAATTACAAAACATTTCTGAAAGAAATTTTGAAAGACCTAAATAAATGGAAAGACATCCCATGTCCATGGATTGGAAGAAATAAAATTATTAAAATGACACTGTTACCAAAAGTGATCTATAGATTCAATGGAATCCCTATCTAAAGTCCAAGAACTTTTTTTTGCAGAGATGGAAAAGTAGATCCTCAAATTCATACGGAATTGCAACGGCCCTGAACAGTCAAAACAGTCTTGAAAAAGGAGAATAAAGTTGGAGGACTTACATTTCCCAATTTCAGAACTTACAATAAAGCTACAGTAATCAAAACAGTGTGGTACTGCCATAAGGATAAACCTACAGATCAATGGAATAGAATTGAGAGTCCAGAAATAAATCTGCATGTATATGGCCAACTGATTTTCAACAAGGGTGCAAGTCTATTCAATGGGGAAAGAATAGTGTCTTCAACAAATGGTGCTGGGATAACTAGATATCTACATGCAAAACTATGAAGTTGGACCCCTACCTCATACCATTTACAAAAATTTACTCAGAAGAGATCAACAATGTAAATATAAGAGATAAAACCATAAAACTCTTGGAAGAAAACATTTAAATCTCCATGACCTTGGGTTTGGCAATGGATCTTTAGATATTAAATCAAAAGCCTGAACAAAAAAGAAGAAAAACAGACAAATTGAACGTTATCAAAGTTAAGAACTTTTGTGCAACAAACAATATTATTAAGGAAGGAAAAAGATAACTGTCGGAAGAGAAGAAAATATTTATAAATTGTATATATGATAAAGAGCTCAATATACAGAATACATAAAGAATTCTTACAACTCAATGACAAAAAGACGAACAACTCAATTTAAAAATGGACAAAGGACTTGAAGGACATTTCTGCAAAGAAGATATACAAATGGGCAACAAGCATATAAAAACACGCTCAACATCATTAGTCCCTAGGGAAATACAAGTCAAAACCACAATGAGATATCACTTCATACCTATTAGGATGACTACAATTTTTTTTAAAAAAGGAAAATAAATGTTGCAAGGATCTGGGGAAACTGGAACCCTTATACAACTGCTAGTGAGAATGCAAAATGGTGCAGCTGCTGTGGAGATCAGTTTGATGATTCCTCAAAAAAGTTAAACATAGAATTAACATATGAAGCAGAAATTTCATTCCTAAGTACAGTCAGCCCTCCATATCTGTGGGTTCCGCATCCACAGATTCAGCCAAGAGTGATTATAAATATTTAGGGAAAAAGTTCCAGAAAGTTCCAAAGAACCCAAAACTTGGATTTGCGACAGGTCAGCAACTCTTCACACAGCATTCACATTGTATTAGGTATTATAAGTCATCTAGAGATGATTTAAAGTATACAAGTGTTTATCCATGGGTTATATGCAAATACTACACCATTTTATATAAGAGTCTGGAGCATCCACAGATTTCAGTATCCGCGGCAGATCCTGGAACCAATCCCCTGTGGATACGGAGGAATGACTATATATACCCAAAAGAATTAAAAACAGGGACTCAAATAGACACTTGCACACCACGTGCATTGCAGCATTATTCACAATAGTAAAAAGGTGGAGACAAGCCAAGTATCTATTAACAGATGAAATGATAAACAAATGTGGTAAATACATACAATGAATATTATTCAGTCATAAAAACAAATGAAATTCTGAAACATGGATGAACCTTGAATACATTATGTCAGGTAAAATAAGCTGCATACAAAAGAACAATTATTGTAGGATTCCACTTATATGAAATATCTAGAATAGGCAAATCATAGAGTAAATAAGTAAATTAGAGGTTACCAGGGGCTCTGGGAACTGGGAAATGAGTTATTGCTTAATGGGTACAGAGTTTCTGTTTTGGGGTGATGAAAAGTTTTGGAAATAGATAGTGATAAGGGTTGCACAAAATCGTGAATGTAATTAATAGCACTAAATTGTACACTTAAAATGGTGAATCTTATGTTATATGTATTTTACCACAATAAAAAATATTAAAGATAATTGGTGGTCTCTGGGTGTGAAATGGGAGAGAATGATGACCGGGACTAGAAACCTACAGGGTCAGAGCTCTTTACCCTGCTAGGCCAGAGGGGAACCCATCAGCACACCAGGGTCCACCTACTCTCACACAGGAGCTTCCTTGCTGCAATATAGCAGTCATGGATCTGGAGTGGGTGGAGAGATGGGGCCACAGGGAGGCTTGTGCAGAGGGGAAAGGGCACAGCTTTACCTTGCTACTTTCTCCTTCCACTGTGGAATTCTTGTTCCCACTTGTCTCCAGCCTTATTCCAAGTCATGCTTAGGAAGCGCTGAGCCTGTATCTGGGAGCACCTCCAAACTAGGCCATAGCTGGGAGTACTGTGAAGAGGTTGACTTATGGTACTGTGATTTTATCTGTCTGTGAATAATACAAATCTTCTCATTCCCCCTTCCTTCCCTACCAACTTATCCACCAGGGACAAAACAACTTAGATTTTGATACATTTCAGAGAGATAAGGGAATGTTGGGGATGGGGTGGTGGACTGCAGGTGTTTCATCAAGGTGACCATCAAGGTATTCAGGATGGCATGAGCTAGAACAGGAGAAAGAGGGTGGTATCCAAAGGGGAGTTGGAGAGCAGTCCGATCACAGGGTCTGGAAGGGAGAACTCCATGTGGGGCTCTGCATGCAGCCTTTGTAGTGCAGGCAGAACCCTATGACTTGGGCAGCCTTAGGGACGGTGCTCAGGCAAACATGATACAGAAGAGCAAATCCTCCAGAAGACCTGTCCACAGAGTCTGCACTTGCAGGGAACTGTGCAGCACAACACATTCTCACAATATGGCCTGGGTGAGCCTTGGGGTCCTAGTCTAGCCCAGGGAGAGCAAGGCGGCCAGGAAAAAGATGGCCAACAGTTCCTCAACACCTCGTGAGCAAACACACATCTTACCTACACTGTACAGTCCTTCTCACACCTGCATTTCCCAGAATAGCACTCACCTATCACAGCTGAGGTGGTCTGGAATAAAGCTCATGGGGAAAAGGAATTTTGTTCTAGTTTGCCATTTTTAAAAAGCAAATTCACAACCCTTCGAATTTTTAGCCATACAAGTTAAAGCATCAAAAAGGACATATACCCTGGACTCGGAACCACTACCACCGCCGCCGCCATCATCACCAACAGCCAGCATTTCAAAACTTATTTAAAAACTACAGTAATAAAGACAGTATGCTACTGGAATGAGAATAGACATACATATTAATGGAATTGAGTGGAAAGTCTAGAGATAAATCCTTACATTTAAGGATTTCTTGATCAACAATTGATCAACAAGAGTACCAATTGATCAACAAGAGTACCAGGGCAATTCAACAGGGAAAGAATAACCTTTTCAATAACTGGTGCTAGGACAACCAGATATTTACTTGCAAAAGAATACTTACACCCTCCCCTACATGTACAAAAATTAATTCAAATTATTCATACACCTAATTAAATGTAAGGGCTAAAACTATAATGATCTTAGAAGAAAATGTAAGAGTAAATTTTTGTGACCTTGAGTTAGGCAATGGCTGCTTAGATATGACACCAAAAACAAAAGTGACCAAAAAAAAAAAAAAAAGATGAATCAGACTTAATCAAAATTAAAAGCTTTTATGCTTCAAAAGATACCATGAAAAAAGTGAAAAGACAACTCAAAAAATGAGAGAAAATATTTGCACAGCACAGTGTGATCTAGCAAATGAAGGAGAAATTGAGACTTTCCTGGTAAAGGAAAGCTGAGGGAGTTCATCACCATTAGACCTACCTACAAGAAATGCTGATAGGATTCCTTCAAGTTGAAATGAAAGGATGCTAGAAAGCAATATGAAAGCTCTCTGGTAAAGATAACTGCATAGAAAAATACAGAATCTTGTAGTATTGTAATGTTGGTGTGTAAATCACTTTTAATTCTGGAATAGCATTGGAGAGAAAAAAGCATAAAATTAACTCTAAGTCTATGTTAATGGATATATAATATTAAAATGTAATTTGCATGTGATAATATTTATAGTAAGAAATTTATAATTTATAATAAGAAATATATATTTGGCCTTAGTCATCAGTCCAGGCACAGAGATCCTAAAACCCTTGGAATTTACTTGGAGATACACCTTGGAGATAAATGTGTCTCTTGTTATATTAATGAGGTGACTTTTGGGCCACACCGAAGTATGCATGGGGGCTGGTTACCAGGAGAACCAACCAGTGATTAAAGTGTTGGACATTAAGCCCCAAACCCCTGACCTCTGGGAGGGGAGAGGGGTTGGAGGTTAAATCAATCACCAACGGCCAAAGATTTAATTAGTCATATGTATGTAATGAGGCTTCCATAAAAACCCAAAGGGATGGGGTTGGGAGAACCTCCAGGTTGATGAACACATGGAGGTTTGGGGAAGGTAGCATGCTCAGGAAGGGCTGCCCTTTCCCCATATCTTGCCCTATGCATCCCTTCCATATGGCTGTTCCTGAGTTATATCCTTTTATAATAAATTGATGATCTAGTAGGTAAATGTTTATCTGAGTTCTGAGAGCCACTCCATAAATTAATCAAACTGAAGAAGGGGTTTGCTGAAACTTCCAATCTATAGCCAGTGGATCAGAAGCATAGGTAAAAACCTGGGCTTGCAACTGACATCTGAAGTGGGGTGGGAAGCAGTCTGTGAGACTGAGCACTTAACCTGTGAGATCTGATGCTATCTCCATGTAAACAGCATCAGAATTGTGCTGAATTGTAGGACACGCAGCTGGTGTCTGAGAATTACTTATCATTGTTGGTGTGGAAACACCCCCCCCCACACACACACACACACTGTAACTGGTTGCAGAATGAAGAATTTCTTGGTGGTGGCATAAGGAAGAACCCAAACACACACATTGGAATTGGTGACCAGAAAACATTTTATTGCAATATTAATAACATATAGTTGGGGGAGGGGGACAGAAATGTAAAGGAGTAGAGATTTTGAATGTGATTGAAGTTAAGTTGTTGTCAGCTTAAAATAGATTGTTATAACTTCAAGATGTTTTATGTAATCTCCTTGTTCACCACAAAGAAAATACCTATAGATATACACAAAAGGAAATGAGAAAGGAAACAAAGCACATCACTGCAAACAAACAAAAATCAATGAAACACGAAGGAAGGCAACAAGAGAGGAAATGAGATACTAAATATCTATAAGATATACAGAAAGCAATTAACAAGATAGCTGTAGTGAGTCCTTCCTTAACACTAATGAATTTAGTGGGTTATACTCCCCAATTAAACAGATATACTGTCAGAATGGATTAAAAAGAAAAAAATATCCAGCTATGTGCTGTCTAAATGAGACTCACTTTAGATCAAATGACATACCCAGGATGAAAGGGAAAAGATGGAAAAAATTATTCCATGAAAATGATAAACAAAAGAGAGTAGAAGAGGCCATACTTATATCACATAAAATAGATTTTAAGTCAAAAACTGTCACAAGAGACAAATAAGACATTATATAATGATAAAAGGGACAATTCTTTAGGAAGATATAACAATTTAACTATATATGCACCAAACACCGGAGCTGCCAAATATATGTAGCAAATATTGAGAGAATTGAAGGGAGAAATAGCAACACGATAATAGTAAAAGGATTCAATACTCCACTTTTAATAATGGATAGAAAAACCAGACCAATAAGGAAAGAGAAGACTTGAACAATACTATAAAACAATGGACTTAACAGACACATACAGAACACTCCATCTAACACATTTTCCTCAAGCATCCATGAAACTTTATCTAAGATGGCCACATGTTAGGCCACAAAACAAGTCTTAATTTAAGAAGATTGAAATTATACCAAGTATCTTTTCTGACCACAATGCAATGAAACTAGAAATCAATAGCAGAAGGAAAACTGGGAAATTCACACATATGTGGATATTAAGCCACACATTCTTAAAGAACCAATGAGTTGGGGAGAGAGGAGAAGATGGCAGAAGAGTAATACACAGAGATAACCTTCCTCCCCACAGATACATCAGAAATACATCTACACGTGGAACTGCTCCTATAGAGCACCCACTGAATGCTGGCAGAAGACGTCAGACCTCCCAAAAGGCAAGAAACTCCCCACGTACCTGGGTAGGGCAAAAGAAAAAAGAAACAACAGAGACAAAGAATAGGGACGGGACCTGCACCAGTGGGAGAGAGCCGTGAAGGAGGAAAGGTTTCCACACACTAGGAAGCCCCTTCGCGGGCAGAAACTGCAAGTGGCAGAGGGGGGAAGCTTCAGAGCCACGGAGGAGAGCACAGCAACAGGGGTGTGGAGGGAAAAGCGGAGAGATGCCTGCACAGAGGATTGGTGCCGACCAGCACTCACCAGCCCGAGAGGCTTGTCTGCTCCCCGGCCGGAACTGGGAGCTGAGGCTCGGGCTTCAGTCGGATTGCAGGGAGAGGACTGGGGTTGGCGGCATGAACACAGCCTGAAGGGGTTAGCACACCACAGCTAGCCGGGAGGGAGTCCGGGAAAAGGTCTGGAGCTGCCGAGGAGGCAAGAGACTTTTTCTTGCCTCTTTGTTTCCTGGTGCGCGAGGAGAGGGGATTCAGAGCGCCGCCTAAACAAGCTCCAGAGACGGGTGCGAGCCGCGGCTATCAGCACAGACCCCAGAGACGGGCATGAAACACTAAGGCTGCTGCTGCCAGCACCAAGAAGCCTGTGTGCGAGCACAGGTCACTATCCATACAGCCCCTCCTGGGAGCCTGTGCAGCCTGTCACTGCCGGGGTCCCGTGATCCAGGGACAAATTCCCCGGGAGAACGCACGGCACGCCTCAGGCTGCTGCAACGTCACACTGGCCTCTGCCGCCGCAGGCTCGCCCTGCATCTGTACCCCTCCCTCCCCCCAGCCTGAGTGAGCCAGAGCCCTGGAAGCAGCTACTCCTTTAACCCCGTCCTGTGTGAGCGAAGAACAGACGCCCTCAGGCGACCTACACGCAGAGGCGGGTCCAAATCCAAAGCTGAAACCCGGGAGCTGTGCGAACAAAGAAGAGAAAGAGGAATCTCTCCCAGCAGCCTCAGGAGCAGTGGATTAAAGCTCCACAGACAGCTTGATGTACCTGCATCTGTGGAATACCTGAATAGACAACGAATCATCCCAAATTGAGGAGGTGGACTTTGGGGGCAAGATATATTATTTTTTCCCCTTGTCCACTTTTTGTGAGTGTGTATGTGTATGCTTCTGTGTGAGATTTTGTCTATATAGCTATGCTTTCACCATTTGTCCTAGGGTTCTGTCCGTCTGTTTTTTGTTTTTTTTTTTACTTTAAAAAAATTTTTTTTCTTAATAATTATTTTTTATTTTAATAACTTTATTTTATTTTATCTTACTTTATTTTATTTCATTTTATTTTATCCTCTTTCTTTCTTTCTATTTTTTCTCCCTTTTGCTCTGAGCTGTGTGGCTGAAAGGCTCTTGGAGCTCCAGCCAGGCATCAGAGCTGTGCCTCTGAGGTGGGATAGCCAACTTCAGGACACTGGTCCATAAGAGACCTCCCAGCTCCACGTAATACCAAATGGCGAAAATCTCTCAGAGATCTCCATCTCAACACCAAGACCCAGCTTCACTCAATGACCAGCAAGCTACAGTGATGGATACCTATGCCAAACAACAAGCAAGACAGGAACACAGCCCCATCCATTAGCAGACAGGCTGCCTAACATCATAATAAGGCCACAGACACCCCAAAACACACCACCAGACGTGGACCTGCCCACCAGAAAGACAAGATCCAACCTCATCCACCAGAACACAGGCACTAGTCCCCTCCACCAGGAAGCCTACACAACCCAATGAATCAACCTTAACGACTGGGGACAGATACCAAAAACAACGGGAACTACGAACCTGCAGCCTGTGAAAAGGAGACCCCAAACACAGTCAGATAAGCAAAATGAGAAGACCAAGAAACACACAGCAGATGAAGGAGCAAGGTAAAAACACACCAGACCGAACAAATGAAGAGGAAATAGGCAGTCTACCTGAAAAAGAATTCAGAATAATGATAGCAAAGATGATCCAAAATCCTAGAAATAGAATAGACAAAATGCAAGAAACATTTAACAAGTACCTAGAAGAACTAAAGAGGAACCAAGCAATGATGAAAAACACAATAAATGAAATATAAAATACTCTAGAAGGGAACAATAGCAGAATAACTGAGGCAGAAGAACGGATAAGTGACCTGGAAGATAAAATGGTGGAAATAACTACTGCAGAGCAGAATAAAGAAAAAAGAATGAAAAGAACTGAGGACAGTCTCAGAGACCTCTGGGACAATATTAACCACACCAACATTCAAATTACAGGGGTCCCAGAAGAAGAAGAGAAAAAGAAAGGGACTGAGAAAATATTTGAAGAGATTATAGTTGAAAATTTCCCTAATATGGGAAAGGAAATAGCTAATCAAGTCCTGGAAGCACAGAGAGTCCCATACAGGATAAATCCAAGGAGAAACATGCCAAGACACATATTAATCAAACTATCAAAAATTAAATATAAAGAAAACATATTAAAAGCAGCAAGGGAAAAACAACAAATAACACACAAGGGAATCCCCATAAGGTTAACAGCTGATCTTTCAGCAGAAACTCTGCAAGCCAGAAGGAAGTGGCAGGACATATTTAAAGTGATGAAAGAGAAAAACCTACAACCAAGATTAACCTACCCAGCAAGGATCTCATTCAGATTTGATGGAGAAATTAAAACCTTTACAGACAAGCAAAAGCTAAGAGAATTCAGCACCACTAAACCAGCTTTACAACAAATGCTACAGGAACTTCTCTATGCAGGAAACACAAGAGAAGGAAAAGACCTACAATAACAAACCGAAAACATTTAAGAAAATGGGAATAGGAACATACATATCGACAATTACCTTAAATGTAAATGGATTAAATGCTCCCACCAAAAGACACAGACTGGCTGAATGGATACAAAAACAAGAGCCATATATATGCTGTCTACAAGAGGCCCACTTCAGACCTAGAGACACATACAGACTGAAAGTGAGGGGATGGAAAAAGATATTCCATGCAAAAGGAAATCAAAAGAAAGCTGGAGTAGCAATTCTCATATCAGACAAAATAGACTTTAAAATAAAGATTGTTACAAGAAACAAAGAAGGACACTATATAATGATCAAGGGCAAGGGATCTATTCAAGAAGAAGATATAACAATTGTAAATATTTATGCACCCAACATAGGAACACCTCAATACATAAGGCAAATACTAACAGCCATAAAAGGGGAAATAGACAGTAGCACAATCATAGTAGGGGACTTTAACAACCCACTTTCACCAATGGACAGATCATCCAAAATGAAAATAAATAAGGAAACACAAGCCTTAAATGATACTTTAAACAAGATGGACTTAATTGATATTTATAGGACATTCCACCCAAATACAACAGAATACACATTTTTCTCAAGTGCTCATGGAACATTCTCCAGGATAGATCACATCTTCGGTCACATATCAAGCATTGGTAAATTTAAGAAAATTGAAATTGTATCAAGTATCTTTTCTGACCACAACGCTATGAGACTAGATATCAATTACAGGAAAAGATCAGAAAAAAATGCTAACACATGGAGGCTACACAGTACTCTACTTAATAACGAAGTGATCACTGAAGAAATCAAAGGGGAAATCAAAAAATACTTAGAAAAAAATGACAATGGAGACACGACGACCCAAAACCTATGGGACGCAGCAAAAGCAGTGCTAAGAGGGAAGTTTATAGCAATACAAGCCTACCTCAAGAAACAGGAAACATGTCAAATAAACAACCTAACCTTGCACCTGAAGCAATTAGAGAAAGAAGAACAAAGAAACCCCAAACCTAGCAGAAGGAAAGAAATCATAAAGATCAGATCAGAAATAAATGAAAAAAAAATGAAGGAAACAATAGCAAAAATCAATGAAACTAAAAGCTGGTTCTTTGAGAAGATAAACAAAATCGATAAACCATTAGCCAGACTCATCAAGAGAAAAAGGGAGAAGACGCAAATCAATAGAATTAGAAATGAAAAAGGAGAAGTAACCACTGACACTGCAGAAATACAAACGATCATGAGAGATTACTACAAGCAACTCTATGCCAATAAAATGGACAACCTGGAAGAAATGGACAGATTCTTAGAAATGCACAACCTGCTGAGACTGAACCAGGAAGAAATAGAAAATATGAACAGACCAATCACAAGCACTGAAATTGAAACTGTGATTAAAAATCTTCCAACAAACAAAAGCCCAGGACCAGATGGCTTCACAGGCGAATTCTCTCAAACATTTAGAGAAGAGCTAACACCTATCCTTCTCAAACTCTTCCAAAATATTGCAGAGGGAGGAACACTCCCCAACTCATTCTACGAGGCCACCATCACCCTGATACCAAAACCAGACAAAGATGTCACAAAGAAAGAAAACTACAGGCCAATATCACTGATGAACATAGATGCAAAAATCCTCAACAAAATACTAACAAACAGAATCCAACAGCACATTAAAAGGATCATACACCATGACCAAGTGGGGTTTATTCCAGGAATGCAAGGATTCTTCAATATACGCAAATCAATCAACGTGATACCCCATATTAACAAATTGAAGAAGAAAAACCATAGGATCATCTCAATAGATGCAGAGAAATCTTTAGACAAAATTCAACACCCATTTATGATAAAAGCCCTGCAGAAAGTAGGCATAGAGGGAACTTTCCTCAACATAGTAAAGGCCATATATGACAAACCCACAGCCAACATTGTCCTCAATGGTGAAAAACTGAAACCATTTCCACTAAGATCAGGAACAAGACAAGGTTGCCCACTCTCACCACTATTATTCAACATAGTTTTGGAAGTTTTAGCCACAGAAATCAGAGAAATTGGAAAAGAAGAAGTAAAACTGTCACTGTTTGCAGATGACATAATAGAGAATCCTAAAGATGCTACCAGAAAACTACTAGAGCTAATCAATGAATTTGGTAAAGTAGCAGTATAAAAAATTAATGCACAGAAATCTCTTGCATTCCTATGCACTAATGACGAAAAACCTGAAAGAAATTAAGGAAGCACTCCCATTTACCATTGCAACAAAAAGAATAAAATATCTAGGAATAAACCTACGTAAGGAGACAAGAGACCTGTATGCAGGAAATTATAAGACACTGATGAAAGAAATTAAAGATGATACAAATAGGTGGAGAGATATACCAGAGATATACGATGTTCTTGGATTAGAAGAATCAACACTGTGAAAATGACTATACTCCCCAAAGCAATCTACAGATTCAAACCAGTCCCTATCAAATTCCCAATGGCATTTTTCACAGAACTAGAACAAAAAATTGCACAATTTGTATGGAAACACAAAAGACCCCAAATAGCCAAAGCAATCTTGAGAAAGAAAAATGGAGATGGAGGAATTGGGTTCCCTGACATGAGACAATACTACAAAGCTACAGTAATCAAGAGAGTATGGTATTGACACAAAAACAGAAATATAGATCAGTGGAATAGGATAGAAAGCCCAGAGAAACCCATGCACATATGGTCACCTTATCTTTGATAAAGGAGGCAGGAGTATAAAATGAGAAAAGACAGCCTCTTCAATAAGTGATGCTGGGAACTGGACAACTACATGTAAAAGAATGAAATTAGAACACTTCTTAACACCATACACAAAAATAAACTCAAAATGGATTAAAGACCTAAATGTAAGGCCAGACACTATAAAACTCTTAGAGGAAAACATAGGCAGAACACTCTATGACATAAGTCACAGCAAGATCCTTTTTGACTCACCTCCTAAAGAAACGGAGAGAAAAAAAAAATGGGACCTAATGAAACTTAAAAGCTTTTTGCACAGCAAAGGATACCATAAACAAAACGAAAAGACAACCCTCAGAATGGGAGAAAATATTTACAAATGAAGCAACTGGCAAAGGATTAATCTCCAGATATACAAGCAGCTCATGCAGCTCAATATCAGAAAAACAAACAACCCAATCCTAAAATGGGCAGAAGATCTAAATAGACATTTCTCCAGAGAAGATATACAGATTGCCAACAAACACATGAAAGGATGCTCAGTATCACTAATTATTAGAGAAATGCAAATCAAAACTACAATGAGGTATCACCTCACACTGGTCAGAATGGCCATCATCAAAAAATCTACAAAGAAGAAATGCTGGAGAGGGTGTGGATAAAAAGGAACTTTCTTGTACCATTGGTAGGAATGTAAATTGATACAGCCACTATGGAGGACAGTATGGAGGGTCCTTAAAAAACTGAAAATACAACTACCATACGACCCAGCAATCCCACTACTGGGCATATACCCTGAGAAAACCATAATTCAAAAAGAGTCTCATACCACAATGTTCATTGCAGCACTATTTACAATAGCCAGGACATGGAAGCAACCTAACTGTCCATCGACAGATGAATGGATAAAGGAAATGTGGTACATATATACAATGGAATATTCCTCAGCCATAACAAGAAACAAAATTGAGTTATTTGTAGTGAGGTGAATGGACCTAGAGTCTATCATACAGAGTGAAGTATGTCAGAAAGAGAAAAACAAATACCATATGCTAACACATATATATGGAATCTTAAAAAAAAAAAAAAGGTTCTGATGAACCTGGGGCAGGACAGGAAGAAAGACACAGGCATAGAGAATGGACTTGAGGACATGTGCAGGGGGAAGGGTAAGCTGGGACGAAGTGAGAGAGTGGCATTGACATATATACACTACCAAATGTAAAAGAGATAGCTAGTGGGAAGCAGCTGCATAGCACAGGGAGATCAGCTTGGTGCTTTGCAACCACCTAGAAGGGTTGGATAAGGAGGGTGGGAGGGAGACAGAAGAGGGACGGGATATGGAGATATCCATATAGCTGATTCACTTTGTTATACAGCAGAAACTTACACAACACTGTAATGCCATTATACTCCAATAAAGATGTTTAAAAAATACACTAGAAGGAATCAATAGCAGAATAATTGAGGCAGAAGAATGGATAGGTGACCTGGGAGTCAGAATGGTGGAAATCACTACTGCAGAACAAAATAAAGAAAAAGAATGCAAAGGAATAAGGACAGTCTAAGAGACCTCTGGGACACCATTAAACTTACCAACATTCACATTATAGGGGTCCCAGAAGGAGAAGAGAGAGAAAAGGACCTAAGAAAATATTTCAAGAGATGGTGGCTGAAAAATTCCCTAACATGGGAAAGGAAACAGTCACCCAAGTCCAGGAAGTGCAGAGAGTTCCAGGCAGGATAAACCCAGGAAGGAATATGCTGAGACACATAGTAATCAAACTGACAAAAATTAAAGACAAAGAAAAATTATGAAAAGCAAAAAATAACATACAAGGGAACTCCCATAAGTTTATCAGCTGATTTCTCAGCAGAAACTATACAGGTCAGAAGGGAGTGACATGATATATTTAAAGTGATGAATGGGAAGAACCTTCAACCAAGAATACTTTACACAGCAAGGCTATCATTCAGATTCAGTGGAGAAATCAAAAACTTTACAGATAAGTAAAAGCTAAGAGAATTCAGCACCACCAGACCAACTTTGCAACCAATGCTAAAGAAACTTCTATGTGTAGAAAAGAAAAGGCTACAACTAGAAAGAAGAAAATTACAACTGGAAAAGCTCACTGGTAAAACAAATATACAGTAAAGGTAGGAAATCATCCACACACAAATATGATATCAAAACCAGCAATTTTGAGAAGAGGAGAGCACAAAGTCAGGATATTTGAAATGCATTTGAAATGAAAAGACCAGCAACTAAAAAGAATCTTATTTATATATAGACTGCTATATCAAAACCTCATGTTAACGGCAAACTGAAAATCTACAATAGATACACACACAAAAAAGAAAAAGGAAACACAACACTAAGGTTAGGCATCAAATCACAAGAGAAGAGAACAAAAGATGAAGAGAAGAAAAGAGGCCTACCAAAACAAATCCAAAACAATTAACAAAATGGCAGTAAGAACACACATATCAATAATTACCTTAAATGTAAATGAATTAAATGCTCCAACAAAAGACACAGACTGGCTGAATGGATACAAAAACAAGACCTATATATATGCTGTCTACAAGAGACCCACTTCAGACCTAGTGACACATACAGACAAAGTAAGGGGATGGAAAAAGTTACTCCATGCAAATGAAAATCAAAAGAAAGCTGGAGTAGCAATACTCATATCAGACAAAATAGACTTTAATATAAAGACTGTTACAAGAGGCAAAGAAAGACACTACATAATGATTAAAGGATCAATCCAAGAAGAAGATATAACAATTGTAAATATATATGCACGCAACATAGGAGCACCTCAATATATAAGGCAAATACTGACAGCCATAAAAGGAGAAACTGACAGTAACACAATAATAGTGGGGGAATTTAACACCCCACTTTCATCAACTGACAGATCATCCAGACAGAAAATCAATAAGGAAACACAGGCCATAAATGACACATTACACCAGATGAACTTAATTGATATTTATAGATTATCCCATCCAAAAGCAGCAGAATACACATTCTTCTCAACTGAAATGGAACATTCTCCAGAATTGATCACATGCTGGGCCACAAAGTGAGCCTCAGTAATTTTAAGAAAATTGAAATCATATCAGCATCTTTTCTGACCACAATGCTATGAGAGTACAAATCAACTACAAGGAAAAAAAAACTGTAAAAAACATAAACACATGGAAACTAAACAATCTGCTACTAAACAACCAATGGATCACTGAAAAAATCAAAGAAGAAATAAAAAAATACCTAGAGACAAATGAAAATGAATACCCGATGTTTCAAAATGTATGGGATGCAGCAAAAGCAGTCTTAAGAGGGAAGTTTATAGCAATACAGTTTTACCTCAGGAAACAAGAAAAATCACAAATAAACAACCTAACCTTACACCTAAAGCAACTAGAGCAAGAAAAAGATCCTTTTTGAAGGATCAAAACACAAAGTTAGTAGAAGGAAAGAAATCATAAATATCAGATCAGAAATAAATGAAACAGAAATGAAGAAAACAATAGAAAAGATCAATGAAACTAAAAGCTGGTGTGTTTCTTTTAATGTATTAATATGTATTGAATTTATCAATTACTAATTGAATAATAATAGTAAATACATTGTTGTTAATCAATTTTTAAATTTAAGCAAAATAAATGTATATGTACAAACTACTTTTTCTGTATGTCTGCTGTAACTGATATACAAAAGGCCATACGTATTTAATGTATGAACCTGATGAGTTTATAGATAATATACATTTCTGTAGCCATCACCAGGAAAACATATACTTCATCTCCAAATGGTTTCTCCTATCTACTTTATTTACTATTATTATTATACAATAATAATTATTTAACAAAAGATTTACCCTCTTAGAAATTTTTAATATGTACAGTATAGCTGGTTCTTTGAAAAGATAAACAAAATTGATAAACCTTTAGCTAGACTCATCAAGAAAATAAGGGAGATGGCTCAAATCAATAAAATTAGAAATGAAAAAGGAGAAGCTACAACGGACACCACAGAAATACAAAGGATCATAAGAGACTAGTACAAGCAACTATATGCCAATAAAATGGATAACCTAGCAGAAATGGACACATTCTTAGAAAGGCACAATCTTACAAGACTGAAGCAGGAAGAAACAGAAAATATGAAAAGACCAATCACAAGGACTGAAATTGAAACTGTGATTTTAAAACTCCTAACAAACAAAAGTCCAGGACGAGATGGCTTCACAGGTGAATTCTATCAAACATGTAGAGAAGAGTTAACATCTATCCTTCTAAAACTACTCCAAAAAATTGCAGAGGTAGGAACACTCCCAAACTCATTCTACGAGGCCACCATCACCCTAAGACCAAAATCAGACAAAGATACCCCCCCAAAAAAAGAAAATTACAGGCCAACAACACGGATGAACATAGATGCAAAATCCTCAACAAAATACTAGCAAACCAAATCCAACAAAACTTTAAAAGGATGGTACACCATGATCAAGTGGGATTTATCTCAGGGATGCAAGGAGTTTTTCAATATCTGCAAATCAATCAGTGTGATACACCACATTAACAAACTGAAGAAAAAAAACCATATCTTCATCTCAATAGATGCACAAAAAGCTTTTGACAAAATTTAATACACATTTATGATAAAAACTCTCCAGAAAGTGGGCATAGAGGGAACATACCTCAACATAATAAAGGCCATATACAACAAACTTACAGCTAGCATCATACTCAACAGTGAAAAGCTGAAAGCATTTCCTCTAAGATCAGGAACAAGAGAAGAATGTCCACTCTCACAAATTTTATTCAGCATCGTTTTGGAAGTCCTAGCCATGGCAATCAGA
This sequence comes from Eschrichtius robustus, assembly GCF_028021215.1. NCBI lineage: Eukaryota > Metazoa > Chordata > Mammalia > Artiodactyla > Eschrichtiidae > Eschrichtius > Eschrichtius robustus. The sequence continues at coordinate 139,587,340 of NC_090828.1, read as the reverse complement.
GAAGATGAAGAAATAAAGGGAGTCCAAATTCAAAAAGAAGAAGTAAAACTATCACTGTTTGCAGATGACATGATACTATACATAGAAAATCCTAAAGATTCTACCAGAAAACGACTACAGCTCATCTTGAATTCAGTAAACATGCAGGATACAAAATAAATACACAGAAATCTGTTGTATTTCTATATTTAATGAAAGATCTGAAGGAGAAATTAAAAAAACAATGCCATTTACCATTTTATCAAAAAGAATAAAATACCTAGGAATAAACCTACCCAAGGGAGCAAAAGACCTGTATTCAGAAATTTATAAGATGCTGGTGAAAGAAATTAAAGATGACACAAACAGATGGGAAGAAATACCATGTTTTGGATCAGAAGAATCAATATTGTCAAAATGACTATACTACCCAAGGCAATCTACAGATTCAATGTAATGCTTATCAAATTACCAAGGGCATTTTTCACAGAACTAGAACAAAAAGTCTTAAAATTTGTTTGGAGACACACAAAAAAAACCCTAATAGCCAAATCAACCTTGAGAAAGAAAAACAAAGCTGGAGTTATCAGGCTCCCTGATTTCAAACTATACTACATAGCTACAGTTATCAAAACAGTATGGTATTGGCACAAAAGCAGAAATATAGATCAATGGAACAGGATAGAAAGCCCAGAAATAAACCCATGCACCTATAGTCAATTAATCTACAACAAATAAGAGGCAAGACTATACAATGGAGGAAAGACAGTCTTTTCAACATATGTTGCTGGGAAAATTGGACAGCTACATGTAAAAAAATGAAATTAGAACATTCTTTACACCATACACAAAAATAAACTCAAAATGGATTAAATACATAAATGTAAGAGATACTATAAAACTCTTAGAGGAACACATAACCAGAACACTCTTTGATGCAGATCATGACAATATCTTTCTCAAGCTGTCTCCTACAGTAATGGAAATAAAAACAAAAATAAACAAATGGGACCCAATTAAATTCAAAAGCTTTTGCACAGCAAAGGAAACCTAAACAAAATGAAACGAAAACCCACAGAATGGGAGAAAATACTTGCAAATGATGCAACTGCCAAGTGATTAATCTCCAAAATTTACAAACAGCTCATGTGGCTCAATAAAAAATAAAAATAATAATAAAAAAATCAAAAAATGGGCAGAAGATCTAACTAGACATTTCTCCAAAGTAGACATACAGATGGGCAAGAGGCACATGGAAAGATGCTCAACATCACTAATTATTAGAGAAATGCAAATCAAAACTACAATGAGATATCACCTCACATGAGTCAGAATGACCATCAACAAAAGGTCTACAAACAATAAATGCTGGTTAAGGTGTGAAGAAAAGGGAACCCTCTTACACTGTTGGTAGGAATGTAAATTGGTACAGCAACTATGGAGAACAGTATGGACGTTCCTTAAAAAACTAAAAATAGAGTTACTATATGATCCAGCAATCCCAGTCCTGGGCATATAACTGGAGAAAACCATGGCTTGAAAGGGTACATGTGCCCCAATGTTCATTGCAGCACTGTTTACAATAGCCAAGATGTGGAAACAACCTAAATGTCCATTGACAGAAGAATGGGTATAGAAGATGTGGTACATATATACAATGGAATATTACTCAGCCATTAAAAAGAATGAAATAATGTCATTTGCAGCAACATGGATAGACCTGGAGATTATCATACTAAGTGAAGTAAGTCAGACAGAGAAACAAATATATGATATTGCTTATGTGCAGAATCTAAAAAGAAATGATACAAATGAATTTATTTACAAAACAGACTCACAGGCTTAGAGAATGAACTTACAGTTACCAGGAGGACAGCTGGGTGGGAAGGGGATGGATTGGGAGTTTAGGATTGACAAGTACACACTGCTGTGTTTAAAATAGATATCCAACAAGGACCTACTGTATAGCACAGGGAACTCTGCTCAGTATTCTATAATAACCTAAATGGGATAAGAATTTGAAAAAGAATAGGTACATGTATATATATAACTGAACCACTTTGCTGTACACCTGAAACTAACATAACATTGTTAATCAACTATACTCCAATATAAAATTAAAAATTTTTTTAAAAGACTGAAGAAAAAAATTTTTAAAAAAAGGAAACAGCACACAACAGCATGGATGACTTTTGAGGACATTATGCTAAGTGAAATAAGCCAGTCAAAAGGGTAAATACTGTATGAATCCACTTATATGAGGTCTCTAGAGTAGTTAAACTCATAGAAAGTAGAATGGTGGTGGCCAGGAGCTGGGAGGAGGGGGAAATGAGGATTTGTTCAATGGGTATAGAGTTTTAGTTTTGCAAGATGAAAAAGTTCTAGAAATTTGTTGCACAACAATATGAATATAGTTAACACTAATTAACTATACACTTAAAAATGGGTAAGATGATAATTTTATGGGGATTTTTGTTAACCACAACTTACACTTTTTAAAAAGACCTCATATTGTATGCTGCATTTACATGAAATGTCCAGAATAGACAAATCCATAGAGATAGAAAGTAGATTAGTGGTTGGACTGGGCGGAAGGTGGGCTTTTGGAGTGACTACTAAGGAGTATGGTGGTTTTGGCAGGGGGTGGAGGGAAAGAAAATGTTGTAAAATTAGATTATAGTGCAGTTGCACAATTCTGTGAATATACTAAAAATCATTGACTTGTGCACTTTAAAAGGTGAATTGTGTGGTATGTTAATTATATCTCAATAACGTTGTTTAAAAGGGGTGAGACCCAGGAAATGGATGCCATTGGAATGGGGAGGAGATGGGAGGAGGTGGGTGAAGGGAGAGAAAAGCTGGGATAGTGTGGCAAGTGCCAGAGAGAGTGGAATCTATTAAAAGTGATGTTCACAAATTTTGCTTTTTATGTGTGGTATAAGCTAATGTTTCCTTATAAAAACTTCAGTAAAATCCACATTATTTGCAAATGCTTTAGGAGTTGCATCTGCATGCGTGTTTCGGATGTAACGACTGCTGACTGTGACTCCAAGGAGACCCAGTGATCCTTGCCGCCCCACCCCCCCGACTTAGTGCAGCATCTGGCATGTTGTAGGTACTCAATACTGTTGGTTAATTTGAAGAATGTGAATGAATGAATAAATGAAGCCTCTTAAATTCTCTATGTCATCCAGAGTCTGCTTGGAGAGCAGGCTTCCTCAAGCAAGATTACTACAGAGAAATTTGTAACTCGCCTTCTGCCATGGCACTTTCCTTGCCTGCTTTGCCCAAATCATCTTCTGCTGATTTCCAACAAAGGACTGATGTCACCTTTCCAGGGGCCCTGTATTCTCATAGGAATGAAATACATATTCACCAAACACCTACTTGTGCTGAACACCCTGCTAGATGCTTCTCTCTTTTAATTCTCACAACAATAATCTACATAAGATGGAAACTATTATGACCTCAATTTACACATTAAGAGAGTGTAAGTGACTTGCCCAATGCCACATGGTGAGTAAGTGTGATATCTAGACGTGAACCCAGATCTCTCCACTCCAGAGCTTTCCTCACCCCTGTAATTTCTTGAAGACCACAAATCCTCCAAGGTTCAATGTATTAAAGTCTCTAATAGCGGAATTCTAGGCACTGGTGGGTGAAGGTGATGCAGGGAGATTCTTTGGGGCAGTAGTTCTCCTACATGAACCACATTCCATCAGGAGCTCCACAGTGAAGACCAGCAGACATATTGAGCACATTGTTTGACTCTGAAAAGTGAGTAGAAGAAAAGATCTGACCTCTGAAGAGGACAGGTCTAGTCAGGCTCTGGGGAAGGAGCTGAGAGGAAGAGCATGAAGGCAGGCCTTGGCTACACCCAGACACACCCAAGTGAAGACTCACCGCCAAGGAGAGGCTGTGACTGACGGCGGTGGTGGAGGCAGGCCACACCCAGGCAGGGCCAGTGATGAGGGAGAGCGTCCCATGGCACCTCCCTGGCCCTGGAACCTGGGATCTGGACCGACTTGGTTGGTGCACAGGAAGTCCCCTTTTCCCCTCCCTTCAAAGCCCCAGGCTAACTCCCACACCCAGACACCCTCAGCCCCCCCACCCCGCCACATACACAGGAGCCACTGCTGAAAGCACATACTGTCATACCCACATCCACACATGTAACAACCTTGCACTCATCTGCCCACGTGTGCACTCACACACAGAGACGGCTACTGTCTTAGGCATGGATTGTTGGTTGCAAATAACACAAATCAGCTCAAACCATTGGAAGAAAAGTAAGAGTCTGAAGGAACCTGAACGAGATGGCACCTGACAGACAATGCCTGGTTGGCAGAAGCCCCTGCCTGTGAGGGGAAAACCCCTGCCAAGTGCTTGGGCTGGACTGGGACCTGGGAAAGAGGAGGAAGGCAGAGAGGGAAGCAGAGGGCTGGGTTGAAGGGCAGCACCAAGCACAGACTTCCCCACATCGTCCCCGAGAGGCGAGGCCTGGCTGCTCCTGTGAAGAAACTCAGGACCTGCTGTGATTCTCCTCTAGACAGAAGGGTGTCGCTCAGGCAAGTGGGGAATGTCCTCCACTAGGACTTTCTCAACTGCTGCCCCTTCACACACATCCACATGGACACACCCACTTCTCTGCTTCCAGATGACTTCCTGCCAGCCACACTGAGCCTCCATTTCCAGTGGGAGTATGTGGGTTCAAAGAAAGATCCAGAACGGTGGATTAGAATCATAACCCAAAATTCCTAGTCATTTTCTTAAAGATTTTGGAACAGTTCTCTCTCTGGTGTCTCTCAGCTCTCAGGTTTGTTTTGCCCCATGGGGTTACGCTGACAGCCCTTCTTCCAAGACCTTAACTTGCCCTTAGTCCCCACTACATTCCTAGCTGCTGGGGGCCCTCCTGCAGTTTGTAGCCCACAGCAAACTCAATTCAGAATAAACCTGCATTCTGCGGATCATGCCTGGAGAAGACGTTGGGCAGTTCCTGAAAATAATAAACACATACCTACCATGTGACCAGCAATTTTACTCCTGGGGGTATACCCAAGAAAAATGAAAACACGTCCACAGAGAAACTTGTACACAAATGTTCACAGCAGCATTAATCAACATTGTCAAAGGATGGAAACAAGCCAATGTCCATCAACTGATGAGTGAATAAGGAAAACAGGGTGTGTCCAAACTCTGAAATATTATTCAGCAAAAAAAAAAAAAAAAAGAATTAAGTTGATACATTCCACAACATAGCTGTACCTTGAAAATATTATCTAAGTGGAAGAAGCCAGTTACGAAAGACCACATATTGCATGATTCCATTTATGTGAAATACCCAAAATTGGCAAATCCAGAGAGACACATAGATTAATCATTGCCAGGAATAGGAGAGAGGAGAGAGGAGTGGTTCTTTTGGTAGTGCTGAAAATTAGATAGTGATGATGTTGGCACAACTCTGTGAATATACTAAAAATACTGACTTGTACACTTTAAAAAAGCAAATTATATGGATGTGAATTGTGTCTCAATAAAACTCAGTAAACTCGAGAGGACATTCAAGATGGCAGAAGAGTAAGATGTGGAGATCACCTTCCTCCCCACAAATACATCAAAAATACATCTACACGTGGAACAGCTCCTACAGATCACATACTGAATGCTGGCAGAAGACCTCAGACCTCCCAAAAGGCAAGAAACTCCCCACATACCTGGGTAGGGAAAAAGAAAAAAGAAAAAACAGAGACAAAAGAATAGGGAAGGGACCTGCACCTCTGGGAGGTAGCTGTGAAGGAGGAAAAGTTTCCACACACTAGGAAGCTCCTTCACTGGTGGAAATGGGGGGTGGGCAGGGTGGAAGCTTTGGAGCCATGGAGAAGAGTGCAGCAGCAGGGATACAGAGGGCAAAGCAGAGAGATTCCCGCAAAGAGGATCGGTGACAACCAACACTCACCAGCCTGAGAGGCTTGTCTGCTCATCCACTGGTGTGGGTGGGGGCTGCGAGCTGAGGCTCGGGCTTCGGAGGTCAGATCCCAGGGAGAGGACTGGGGTTGGCTGTGTGAACACAGCCTGAAGTGGGATAGTGCACCACAGTTAACCAGGAGGGAGTCCGGGAAAAAGTTTGGAACTGCCTGAAAGTCAAGAGACCATTGTTTTGGGGTGCGCGAGGAAAGGAGATTCAGAACACCACCTAAACGAGCTTCAGAGGTGGGCGTGAGCTGTGGCTATCAGCACGGACAACAGAGACGGGCATGAAAAGCTAAGGCTACTACTGCAGCCACCAAGAATCCTGTGTGCAAGCACAGGTCACTATCCACACGTCCCCTCCCGGGAGCCTGTGCAGCCCGCCACTGCCAGGATCCCTAGATCCAGGGACAATGTCCCCAGGAGAACACACGGCACACCTCAGGCTGTTACAACATCACACTGGCCTCTGTCGCCACAGGCTTGCCCCACATTCCATAAGCCTCCCTACCCCGGGCCTGAGTGAGCCAGAGACCCCTAATCAGCCGCTGCTTTAACCCCCTCTTCCCTGGGCAGGGAACAGATGCCAGAGGGTGACCTACAAGCAGAGGCAGGGCCAAATCCAAAGCTGAACCCCAGGATCTGTGCAAACAAAGAAGAGTAAGGGAAATTTCTCCATGCATCCTCAGGAGCAGCAAATTAAATCTCCACAATCAACTTGATGCAACCTGCATCTGTGGAATACCTGAATAGACAATGAATCATCTCAAAATTGAGGCGGTGGACTTTGGGAGCAACTGTAGACTTGGGGTTTGCTGTATGCGACTGACTAGTTTCAGATTTTTATATTTATCTTGGTATAGTTTTTAGCGCTTGTTATCATTGGTGGAATGTGTGTTGGTTTTGTTGTTCTTTTTCTTCTTTCTTTTTTTAAATTTTTATTTTAAAAACTTTTTTTTCTTTCTTTTTTTTCTCCATTTTCTTCTGAGCTGTGTGGCTGACAGGCTCTTGGTGTTCTGGCCAGGTGTCCAGACTGAGCCTCTGAGGTGGGAGAGCTGAGTTCAGGACATTAGATCACCAGAGACCTCCTGGACCCACATAATATCAATCAGTAAGAGCTCTCCCAGAGATCTCCATCTCAACGCTAAGACCCAGCTCCACTCAACCACCAGCAAGCTCCAGTGTTGGACACCCCATGCCAAACAACTAGCAAGACAGGAACACACCCCCACCTATTAGCAGAGAGCTGCCTAAAATCATAATAAGGTCACAGACACCCCAAAACACACCACCAGACGCAGTCCTGCCCACCAGACAAACAAGATCCAGCCTCATCCACCAGAAGACAGGCACAAGTCCCCTCCACCAGGAAGGCTACACAACCCACTGAACCAACATTACCCACTGTGGGCAGACACGATAAACAACTGGAACTATGAAACTGCAGCCTGTGAAAGGAGACCCCAAACACAGTAAGTTAAGCAAAATGAGAAGACAGAAATATGCAGCAGATGAAGGAACAAAGTAAAAACCCACCAGACCAAATAAATGAAGAGGAAATAAGCAGTCTACCTGAAAAAGAATTCAGAGTAATGATAGTAAAGATGATCTAAAATCTTGGAAATAGAATGGAGAAAATACAAGAAACATTTAACAAGGACCTACAAGAACTAAAGAGCAAACAAACAATGATGAATGACACAATAAATGAAATTAAAAATTCTCTAGAAGGAAGCAATAGAAGAATAACTGAGGCAGAATAATGGATAAGTGACCTGGAAGATAAAATAGTGGAAATAACTATTGCAGAGCAGAATAAAGAAAAAAGAATGAAAAGAATTGAGGACAGTCTCAGAGAGCTCTGGGACAACACTAAACACATCAACATTCGAACTATAGGGGTCCAGAAGAAGAAGAGAAAAAGAAAGGGACTGAGAAAATATTTGAAGAGATTATAGTTGAAAACTTCCCTAATATGGAAAAGGAAAGAGTTAATCAAGTCCAGGAAGTGCAGAGAGTCCCATACAGGAGAAATCCAAGGAGAAACACGGAAAGATATATGTTAATCAAACTAACAAAAATTAAATACAAAGAAAAAATGTTAAAAGCAGCAAGGGAAAAGCAATAAATAGCATACAAAGGAATCCTCATAAGGTTAACAGCTGATCTTTCATCAGAAACTCTGCAAGTCAGAAGGGAGTGGCAGGACATATTTAAAGTGATGAAAGGGAAAAACCTACAACCAAGATTACTCTACCCAGCAAGGATCTCATTCAGATTTGATGGAGAAATTAAAAACTTTACAGACAAGCAAAAGCTAAGAGAATTCAGCACCACTAAACCAGCTTTACAACAAATGCTACAGGAACTTCTCTATGCAGGAAACACAAGAGAAGGAAAAGACCTACAATAACAAACCCAAAACAACTAAGAAAATGGTAATAGGAACATACATATCGATAATTACCTTAAATGTAAATGGATTAAATGCTCCAACCAAAAGACATAGACTGGCTGAATGTATACCAAAACAAAACCCGTATGTATGCTGTCTACAAGAGACCCACTTCAGACCAAGGGACACATACAGACTGAAAATGAGAGGTTGGAAAAATATATTCCATGCAAATGGAAATCAAAAGAAAGCTGGAGTAGCAATTCTCATATCAGACAAAATAGACTTTAAAATAAAGACTATTACAAAAGACAAGGAAGGATGCTACACAATGATCAAGGGATCAATCCAAGAAGATATAACAATTGTAAATATTTATGTACCCAACATAGGGGAACCTCAATACATAAGGCAAATGCTAAGAGCCATAAAAGGGAAAATTGACAGTAACACAATAATAGTAGGGGACTTTAACACCCCACTTTCACCAATGGACAGATCATCCAAAATGAAAATAAATAAGGAAACACAAACTTTAAATGACACATTAGAACAGATGGACTTAACTGATATTTATAGTACATTCTATATGAAAACAACAGAATACACTTCCTTCTCAAGTGCTCATGGAACATTTTCCAGGATAGATCATATCTTGGGTCACAAATCAAGCCTTGGTACTTTTAAGAAAATTGAAATCATATCAAGTATCTTTTCTGACCACAACACTATGAGATATCAATTAGAGGAAAAAAACTGTAAAAAATAAAAATACATGGAGGCTAAACAATACACTAATAAATAACCCAGAGATCACTGAAGAAATCAAACAGCAAATCAAAAAATACCTAGAAACAAATGACAATGAAAACACGACGACCCAAATCCTATGGGATGCAGCAAAAGCAGTTCTAAGAGGGAAGTTTATAGCAATACAATCCTACCTAAAGAAACAAGAAACATCTCAAATAAACAACCTAACCTTAAACCTAAAGCAATTACAGAAAGAAGAACAAAAAAACCCCAAAGTTAGCAGAAGGAAAGAAATCATAAAGATCAGATCAGAAATAAATGAAAAAAAAATGAAGGAAACAATAGCAAAGATCAATAAAACTAAAAGGTGGTTCTTTGAGAAGATAAACAAAATTGATAAACCATTAGCCAGATCATCAAGGAAAAAAAGGGAGAAGACTCAAACCAACCGAATTAGAAATGAAAATGAAGTAACAACTGACACTGCAGAAATACAAAGGATCATGAGAGATTACTACAGGCAACTATATGCCAATAAAATGTACAAACTGGAAGAAATGGACAAATTATTAGAAAAGCACAATCTTCTGAGACTGAACCAGGAAGAAATAGAAAATATAAACAGACAAATCACAAGCACTGAAATTGAAACTTTGATTAAAAATCTTCCAACAAACAAAAGCCCAGGACCAGATGGCTTCACAGGAGAAATCTGTCAAACATTTAGAGAAGAGATAACACCTACCCTTCTCAAATTCTTCCAAAATATAGCACAGGGAGGAACACTCCCAAACTCATTCTACAAGGTCACTATCACCCTGATACCAAAACCAGACAAAGATGTCACACAAAAAAAGAAAACAACCGGCCAATATCACTGGTGAACGTAGATGCAAAAACCCTCAACAAAATACTAGCAACCAGAATTCAAAAGCACATTAAAGGGATCATACACCATGATCAAGTGGGGTTTATCCCAGGAATGCAAGGATTCTTCAATATATGCAAATCAATCAATGTGATACACCATTTTAACTAATTGAAGGAGAAAAACCATATAATCATCTCAATAGATGCAGAAAAATCTTTTGACAAAATTCAGCACCCATTTACAATAAAAACCCTCCAGAAAGTAGGCATAGAGGGAACTTACCTCAACATGATAAAGACCATGTATAACAAACCCACAGCCAACATCATTCTCAATGGTGAAAAACTGAAACCATTTCCACTAAGATCAGGAACAAGATAAGGTTGCCCACTCTCACCACTATTATTCAACATAGTTTTGGAAGTTATAGCCACAGCAATCAGAGAAGAAAAGGAAATAGAAGGAATCCAAATCAGAAAAGAAGAAGGAAAATTGTCACTGTTTGCAGATGCCATGATACTATACATAAAGAATCCTAAAGATGCTACCAGAAAACTACTAGAGCTAATCAATGAATTTGGTAAAGTAGTAGGATGCAAAATTAATGCACAGAAATCTCTTGCATTCCTATGCACTAATGATGAAAAATCTGAAAGAGATATTAAGGAAACACTCCCATTTACCATTACAACAAAAGGTATAAAATACCTAGGAATAAACCTACCTAAGGAGAAAAAAGACCTGTATGCAGAAAACTTATAAGACACTGATGAAGGAAATTAAAGATGATACAAACAGATGGAGAGACATACCATGTTCTTGGATTGGAAGAATCAACATTGTGAAAATGACTATACTCCCCAAAGCAATCTACAGATTCAATGCAATCTCTATCAAAATACCAATGACATTTTTCAGAGAACTAGAATAAAAAATTTCACAATTTGTATGGAAACACAAAAGACCCCAAATAGCCAAAGCAATCTTGAGAAAGAAAAACAGAGCTGGAAGAATCAGGATCCCTGACTTCAGACTATACTACAAAGCTACAGTAATCCAGACAGTATGGTACTGGCAAAAAAACAGAAATATAGATCAATGGAACAGGATAGAAAGCCCAGAGATAAACCCACACACATATGGTCACCTTATTTTTGATAAAGGAGGCAAGAATATACAATGGAGAAAAGACAGCCTCTTTAATAGTGGTGTTGGGAAAACTGGGCCGCTACATGTAAAAGAATGAAATTAGAACACTCCCTAACACCATACACTAGAATAAACTCAAAATGGATTAAAAACCTAAATGTAAGGCCAGACACTATAAAACTCTTAGAGGAAAATATAGGCAGAACACTCTATGACATAAATCACAGCAAGATCCTTTTTGACCCACCTCCTAGAGAAATGGAAAGAAAAACAAAAATAAACAAGTGGGACCTAATGAAACTTAAAAGCTTTTACACAGAAAAAGAAACCATAAACAAGATGAAAAGACAACCCTCAGAATGGGAGAAAATATTTGCAAATGAAGCAACAGATAAAGGATTTATCTCCAAAATATGCAAGCAGCTCCTGCAGCTCAATACCAAAAAAACGAACCACCCAATCCAAAAATGGGCAGAAGACCTAAATACACATTTCCCCAAAGAAGATATGCAGATTGCCAACAAACCCATGAAAGGATGCTCAACATCACTAATCATTAGATAAATGCAAATCAAAACTACAATGAGGTATCACCTCACACGGGTCTGAATGGCCATCATCAAAAAATCTAGAAACAATAAATGCTGGAGAGGGTATGGAGAAAAGGGAATCCCCTTGCACTCTTGGTGGGAATGTAAATTGATACAGCCAGTATGGAGAACAGTATGGAGGTTCCTTAAAAAACTAAAAATATTATTACCATATGACCCAGCAATCCTACTACTGGGCATATGCCCTGAGAAAACCATACTTCTAAAAGAGACATGTACCACAACGTTCATTGCAGCACTATTTACAATAGCCAGGACATGGAAGGAAGATAAGTGTCCATTGACAGATGAATGGATAAAGAAGATGTGGCACATATATACAATGGAATATTACTCAGCCATAAAAAGAAAAGAAATTGAGTTATTTGTAATGAGGTGGATGGACCTAGAGTCTGTCATACAGAGTGAAGTATGTCAGAAAAAGAAAAACAAATACTGTATGCTAACACATATATATGGAGTCAAACAAAAAAATGGTTCTGAAGAACCTAGGGGCAGGACAGGAAGAAAGACGCAGACGTAGAGAATGGACTTGAGGACATGTGCAGGGGGAAGGGTAAGCTGGGACGAAGTGAGAGAATGGCATTGACATATATACACTACCAAATGTAAAATAGATAGCTAAGGGGAAGCAGCTGCATAGCACAGGGAGATCAGATCGGTGCTTTGTGACCACCTAGAGGGGTGGTGTAGGGAGGGTAGGTGGGAGGGAGATGCAAGAGTGAGGGGATATGGGGATATATGTATACATATATCTGATTCATTTTGTTATACAGCCGAAACTAACACAATATTGTAAAGCAATTATACTCCAATAAAGATGTTAAAAAAAATAACTTAGTAAACTCAATGCATGTACATACACACACAATAATATATATATATATAGACATACATGTGTGTGTGTATATCTATGTAAGTCATATTGCTGCTCCTTTCAAAACCCTCCAGGGTCTTTACCTGTTTCACTCAGGGTAAAGACCAAAAGCCTTGCTATGCCCATAATCCCTTATACCATCTGTCACAACTACTTCTCTGCATTTCACACTACACCCCCCACCTCACTCCACTATAGGCATTCTGGCCATGCCAGGCATAGCCTGACACCAGCATCCCTGCACAAGTCATACCTCTATCACTCTGCCTGGAATGTTCACCCCCCTCGGATCTGTGTGACTCACTGTTATGCCTTCTATGTGGAGAAAAACAAAGGAGATCTTTCCTTCACCTGCTCTGCAGCACTTCTGTATGTAGGAGTGTAGGTAAAAATATATGGAATAAACATTAAAATATAAAATATTTACATAAAAATTATGGAATAAACAAAAAATTTTAATTATATGGAATAAACAATATCTTAAAAGTGAAAGGAATATTTATTCCATTTTTTTGGAAAAATATATGGAAATAACATATGGAAAATAAATATATGGAGTAAATAAATACTATATGGAATAGACAATATCTTCAAAGCACAAACTGGTAATGTCAGCAATTGAGGAATATAACTAAATTAAATTAGTCCATTAGTGCACTGAATCTCTTTGCCCCTCACTAAATCTGTTTTTGTAAATCTACAAACTTTTTACTGTGTACCTAAAGAGAACATGTTTTAAATATATGAGATCAGTTGCCTATGAGCTGAGGGAAGGAGACTAAGTATTCAGGGAAAAGGGGGGAAATAACAAATAAAATAACTTAAGATAAAATAATTTCTAATAATTTAAATAAAATAAAATAAGAGGTTTCTTGCCATACTGGGGGTACTCTGTGTACCCCAAACTGAGACGTATGAATGACTCAATTCCCTGCATCTGAAGTGCCCAAGAGAAACAAGATGAACCAGGGACAGAAAAGACAGCTGAAAATTAAATTGCTCTGAGAGAAACGACTTAAGATACAAAGGAAAAAGAGAAAAAAACAAAAAACTTTCCAAACTAATGTACAGAGAGACAAGAAAATGGAAATTACAGAAGATGATATAATAAGAAGGTAGGATAAACATTTAATTGGAATAACAGAAGGAAAGGAGGAAAAAAATAGGACAGAAGCAATATTTGAAGAGATAAAGACTGAGAATTTTCCAAAATTCATGAATAATATGAATCCTCATATTCAGGAAGCTTAATGAGTATGAAGCAGGATAAATAAAAAGAAACTCATTCACACACCATAGTGAAACCCCAGAAAACCAAGACGAAGAACAAACATTAAAATAAAGCAGAAAAGAAATACACAGACGACCTTCAAGAATTAAAGTGATAGATTTCTCAAGAGCGGTAATGAACACGGGAAGCCAGTGGCATGATACCTACAATGTACTGAAAGAATGTAACTTCCAACTTGGAATCCTATACCAGTGAAAAGCATTTTTTTAAATAATGAAAGTGAAATAAACACACTGTCAGATACACAAAAATTAAAATTCTCCACTAGCAGACACACACTACTGGAAATTCAGAAATTACTTTTTGACAGAAAGAAAATGATCCCAGATAGACAGAGATGCAGAAAGGAATGAAGCACAGCGGGAATGGCGTGTGTGTATCTAAATGAATATGGACTGTATAAAACAAGAACAGTGCTGTCCGAGGCATTTAAAACACTGAAGAATTAACATGCACAACAGCAATAACATACTGCTGGCAGGGGGAGTAAACGGAGTTAAAAGTTCTAAGACCCTTGCTTTATCTAAGAGGAGAGTAAAGTTATCAGTTCACATTAGGCTTTGATGATTCAAAAAGGTATGTTATACATTTTAGGGTAACAATAAAAATAAAAAATATATAACAGGGGGCTTCCCTGGTGGCACAGTGGTTAAGAATCCACCTGCCAATGCAGGGGACACGGGTTCGAGCCCTGGTCCGGGAAGATCCCACATGCCACGGAGCAACTAAGCCCGTGCGCCACAACTACTGAAGCCCACGCGCCTAGAGCTCATGCTCTGCAACAAGAGAAGCCGCTGCCATGAGAAGCCCGCCCACCACAACGAAGAGTAGCCCCCGCTCGACGCAATTAAAGAAAGCCCGCGCGCAGCAACGAAGACCCAACGCAGCCAAAAATAAATAAATAAATAAATAAATTTAATATATATAACAGAAGAAAGAATCTAACTTAATACATTAAATGCAAATGGATTAAATGTTCCAGTTAAAAGACAAAAATGACACAAACTGTCATGCCAAATATTTTTTTTCCGTATCTGCCAATTCTGTTGGAATTAGAATCATTTTATTTTTCTAAATTGTGAAAGTGCCAAGACTTAAAGCCCCTACTATAAGAGACAAACCATGATGAAACTGAATACAAAATATTTGGGGCAATCTGGCTTGACCAAGATTATGTAATGACAACTAAGTTTCCATGAGGGCCTGATTTATTTATTTATTTATTAAACTTTGTATTTTATATTGGAGTAGAGCCAATTAACAATGTTGTGATAGATTCAGGTGCACAGCAAAGCGACTCAACCATACATATACACGTATCCATTCTCCCTTAAACTCTGCTCCTATCCAGGCTGCCACATAACATTGAGCAGAGTTCCCTGTGCTATACAGTAGGTCCTTGTACACTAGACCGTATAAAAGAGAAAACCACTGTATGCTGCTTATAAGAGACACATCTAAAACCTAACCCAAGTGTTCAAAAGTTGAAAGTAAGTTGATGGAGGGTACACACACCTTGTATTCCTGCCCCAAACCCCGTCTTTTGTGGTGTGCAGAGGTCAGAGGCACTTTGTTATGACTGGGCAGGAGATCACTTCCCCTGCAAAGCAGGACCAGGAGCCTCCCAGCTCAGCATCAGAATTGGCCAATGGGAGGGGCGATGGGCATAGCCCGGGCTCCACGTCTGTGATCTGCCCCTGGCTGGGCTCCGCGCCTCCTCCTGTGGGCCTCCAGGCTTGCTGCTGCCTTTTCAGTGCTCTGAACACTCTGTCAGTGCCAGAACCATGCTGCCTGTGGGCCCTGCCCTCCATTCCCTGCAGGTAGGCTGGAAGATTCCACAGTGTTTGATCCTGGGCTCGGGGAAATAAACACAGCCTCACACACTCAGAATCAGAATCCATCGATGTGAATGTCCCCGTTACTCTGTAAGCAGTTCTGGTGACTCCTGCTCTGTGCAAGCCCCTCACCTCCTGTACTGTGCTGGGCAGCAGCCCTCCTCACGGATAAGCAGAATCTTGGATGTAAAGAGCCTTATTAGAAGCTGTCACGAGCTTCCTTTCTGGAGAACACTGGGGCCGGGTTTGGAGAAGGAATGGATGAATCGCCCTGGGGCACCAGCCACAGGACCACCCTTGAGCAGTGAAGGGGAAGAGCTCTGTCGCCCCTCTGCCCTCTGCTTACACACAGTGCTCCACTCTGGTCGCCCAATGCGTGGGGTTTTCCATACACCAAGCAGTTCTCTGAGACTCCAGCTGACTGTCTACAGTTTAACTCAAATCTGACACTATCTACCTGCAGTTAGTGAGGACTCCACAGGTCAAGGGCTCAGTCCCACAAGATTTCCTCCTGCTTCGGACCTCAATCGCAAGTCCAGGCTGTCACCGGTGCTTCTGACCAAACAGCTGTAAGGCAAACGTCTCCTCCAGTTCAATCATTTGCTAGCGTGGCTTCAAGAACTAAGGAAAACAATACTTACTAGAACACCAGTTTATTAGAAAAGGATACAGCTCAGGAGCAGCCAGGTGGGAGGGTGCACAGCATGCAGGTGGGAAGCGGGGAGGAGCTCCCGTGCCCAGGGTGGGCACACCAGCCCCAAGCTCCTCCTCGTGTTCACCAACCCAGAAACTCGCCGAACCTCACCTTTCGGTGATTTTTAAAAAGTTTTTTTGGAAGCTTCATTACATAGGCACAATTGATTAAGTCACTGGCCATTGGTGATTAATTCAACTTCCAGCCCCTCTCTCCTCCCCAGAGGTCACATAGGTGTTGAACAAATCAATGCACATGCTCTATACCTCCTTTCCCCATGCACCTCCCAACCGTTAGTGACTAATGTGCTGTCCCAGTTTGAAGATGCAGCAACTGCAAAGTGGGGAGCTGGGACTCCAGCCCAGGGCTGTATGGCTCTACCTGGTTCTTCTGAGGGGCTTTGAGGTGAGGGCCAGGGGCCGAGAGGCCTGGCGGTCAGGGCCTAAGGACAGCACCAGCTCTCCTCTGCCACCCCTGGAAGCACCCAGGCCAGCCCAAGGTGGAGCCACTTGTGCTGGGAAAGTGTGTGAAACAGGCATCCACTCCAAGCAGAAAGGAAGTGAAAGCCCCCCCCCCAAGCTGGATTAATAGCAAGACCACCGAAGAGCTCAGGGTAAAGCAGGGTCCAGAGCAAGGAGGCAGCCCCAGGGCTCCATCTCCTTCTAGCTACCACCTTGTGCCTCAGCAG
This sequence comes from Eschrichtius robustus, assembly GCF_028021215.1. Taxonomy (NCBI): domain Eukaryota; kingdom Metazoa; phylum Chordata; class Mammalia; order Artiodactyla; family Eschrichtiidae; genus Eschrichtius; species Eschrichtius robustus. The sequence goes on along the minus strand of NC_090828.1, from coordinate 139,570,230 downwards.
CCCCTGCACATGTGGCACATGGGAGTGTGGCAGCTCATTGCCACCATGGCAGACCCAGACCAGAGCTGGCATGAGGGTCTGGGGGCTGACAAGCACAGAGTCAGGTGACCTTGGTACTTCCTGACACCTGCCCCTGCCTGAACTGCCTGGCTGGGCCTGCAGTCACCCAGTGGGTCGGGGCAGAGCAGGCTGGGGATGGGGTCCCGGGCCATCGGATCACCTCTGCTGTGCTGCTGGGTGACCACAACGAGGACTGAGCCTCGCCCAGCTCCGTGGGTTGCTGCTGACTGCTTTCTGCTGGGAACGTCTTCAGTTGCATGATATGTTCAGAAAACCTAATCACAACTAGACTAGGGAAGTAAAGTCCTTATGGCCTTTTCCCCCTCTGCTCAGCAGCTGGCAGCTCTGTGCACTCACAGAAAAGCATGCCCAACTCGGAAAAAACAATGTTCTTCCCGAGAGCTGCATAATGAACAGGCCGTACTGAGAGCAAAAGAAAACACCACCCAGCTGGACGCCAACTTTCCTTAGAAGGAAAGGAACCTGGCCTGGGGCCACCGCTTATGATGACAAATTTGCTCCCAGAGCCATAAAACAAAGCACTTCCAGCCTGGAGCTTCAGCTTGAGTTTTCCTGAAGCCAAGGAGGCGTTTGCCTCTGTGTGTCAGAAAAGGAGCTCTCCAAGAGACAGCGGGCACCAGGGACAGAGACCCCTTCACACAGGCTTTTCAACCTGGGGTCAGCTACCAATTCCAGGCCCTACTGGGGGCTTAGAAAAAGACTGTTGCACCAGGTGAAAGTAAGTAATAGTGTAGCTAATGTATATAGAACTTGTTCTTTAGACCCACTGTCTATTAATCCTCACAATAGCCCTGTAAGGGAGGTATTACTATTATCTCTGCTTCACATGTAAGGGAACTGAAGTACAGAGAGGGTTAGCAACTTACTCCAGGTCACGCAGTAATTATGTGTCAGAGCGGGGATTCATCAGGCAGCCTCTCATTTCAGGGCTAGGACTTCCGTGTCTGTTGAGGTTTGTGTGTGTGTGTTGGGGGGGTGGAATTTACCCAAGCAGAGTAAGCAGAACCACTTGGGGTGGCACAGGATCAGGACTTTATTATAGGCATGTGATCCTGCCTCGTTGTGGAGCTGGGTGATCAGCATTCGTCAAGCTCTTGTCTGTGCCCCTGGGGCAGAGGCCTAGAAGTCAGTGGGTAAGGAGGAAATGGGTGTACAGGGGGAAAGCAAGGGGAGCAGGAGCCCACTGGAATTTCTGGGACCAGCTAGAACCCAAACCTCCAACGTGGACCATCGGCATCCTGCGGGCAAAGGTGGCACCCTTCTCCAGGGGAAGAACACTTCTGGCCCGAGGTGAGGGAGGGTCCAGCAGGGGCTGGAAGGGCTGTGGCCAGGCTGCTGCCCTCACCCTGGTGAGCCAGCAGGGGGCGCCAGCATTTGTGAGACACTGCACCCATCTCCCGAGTGTGAAAAGAGCATGGCACTGCTTTGCTTCCAAATCCCAGATCTCACACGAACTGTCTCTTGTGACTGTCAAAACAGATGGCTCTTGTGGTCTACCCACCCTGAAGGCCGTGGGTATCCCCCCATGTCCATGTCTCTTTACCCCAACCTGGGTCCCCTGTACCTGGGTCTCCCCAAGCCCATCTGGCTCACCCCATCTCCATCTCCCTTGGCCAAAGCAAGAACTAGAGCTTTGCTCCCCAGAGAGTTGAGACCCCTCCCCCTCTTTTCTTTCTGGTCTCCTCTCTTCACAGGCCTTTAGCCACGATCCGAAGGCTCTGTGCGTCTCAGCTCCCAGGAGTCCTCGGCAGAAGCAGCCAGCTCCTGCCCCAGGTGGTTGCCCCTCTCCACCTGCAGGGCCAGCCTTGGCACCTGGGAGGATGTTCCAGGGGGACTGAGGCTGCCCCAGCGGCAGCTCCTGGGACGAGAGCTCAGGTCAGGAGGAGAAGCAGGCCCTGTGCTCCCGGACGACACACCTGGCTGGGGAGTGGGAGCCACCTGTGGGCTGGAGGCCTGTGGAGAAGGCCGCAGTGGCCTGGGACCAAGAGCATCTGTGTGGGGGTCAGATGCAGCTGACCAGGCCACGTTCACCTCCGCGTCTTCCCCACCTTGACTGGTGTGGCGAAAGGGACCCAAGCAGCCGCCTCCCAGGCTGTGGGGGGGGGCCAGAGCAGGGTGAACAAGAGCAGCCAGCCTGATCTACATGGGATGCCCACTCCCGAGGCGAGGATGGGGGCTGTGGAGGACACACTCCTGAAATAATAGAAAATACGTGGACTGGCCCCCCCCGTGTCTGCCCCCCGTTCCTGACACAGGGCTCCTAAATCCCTTGGAATTTCCTGGGTGATAGGAAATTCACCCAGGTTTTTGTTCTAATGAGGTGAGTCTGGATGGGCTCCTAGACTGGGCCGGTCACCAGAAAGACCAGGCCATGATCAGAAGCTTGGGAGTTTCGACCCCACCCCCTACTCTCCAGAGAGGGGAGAGGGGCTGGAAAAGGAGTTAATATTCAGTCGCACCTCCGTAAAGATCCCAGAAGTGTGGGACTCAGAGAGCTTGCACATTGGTGAGCATGTGGCGGTACCGGGAGAGGGCCCGGAAGCTGGCGCCACTTCCCCACTTCACCCTGGGTACCACTTCGTCTGACTGTTCGTCTGTATCTTTTATTACACCCTTTATAACAAAGCAGTAAACATAGCAAGTATTTTCCTGAGTTCTGCGAGCCATTCTAGCAAATTATCCAACCCAAGGGGGCAGTTGTGGGCACCTCGATTCATAGGCAGTGGGTCAGCACCAACGGGGACAGCCTGGCCTTGCGACTGTCCTCTGAACAGGGAGGGGCAATTTGGTGGAACTGAGCTCCTACCTGGTGGGACGGAATGCTGGGGAGATAGTGTCAGAATTGAATTAAGCCGGGGGATACCAGCTGGTGTTGCAGAGACTTGCTTGATATGTGATGTGAGAAGTATTGTGAGTGTGTGAATAAAGGAAACACAGGAGCAGTTCTCCTAGACCGCACTCTGGAGGGCGCCCATGACCACCTGACTAGGAACCCAGGAAACCCAAGAACTACGGCAAGTATTTGTTCACACCTGGGAGCAGCTGCTGTGGTGAGGGAGGAGTGGGAGGAGTGTGGGGCAGGAGAGTGACCCGGGAGGGAGGGAGGCTGCCCTCTGATGAAGGGTGCTGGGCTTTTGTTGGGCAGCTGTTGGGGCCATCCTGCCCCGAAGAAGTTGGGGTCTGGCTGTTGAGGGACCAGGGAAAGGTAATCTGTGGCCGTCTCACTCTGGGCTGTCCCTGTGCAGGACCTACAGTACTCCTGAGGACGGAGCCCCTTGCTGTCACCTCGCTTCCAGGCGACAGCCACCTGGAGGTCAGCATGCAGCCTCCGTGCTCTGTGGTGTCTGCCTGCCTCACACTCCCTGGCTGTGTGGGCTTCTTAGCTGACCAGCTGGCCTCCCTGGATGACAGCCAGGGCACGGAGGTGGGGCAGTGACTAGGTCGAGCACCCAGGGGCCCTCATGCACTCATTCAGGTCCCCCTGCCTCCAAGGCCTACTTCCGAGGCCACCTCCAAGTCCCTGGTGAGAAACCTGATACCCACAGAGGCTGGAAGCTTCCGAGGCCACAGGAGACTTAGGGTTGAAAGCACACACTGGCCCCAGCTCTGTCTGGCAGACTTTCCCAGGGGAAAAGGAACCTGTCCTGGGCCTTTCTTCTGGCAGCTCAGCACCAGCTGCCTCTACCCCTGCCCCCATGCACACTGAGGTCCTGCCATGTCCCTGTGACTTGGTTGCATCCCCAGGGACCACCCCCCATGAGCCCAGTAGTTTCAGGACATAACCCTCATCCCCTGTTCATGCAGTAGAAAGTCAGCCAGACCTGGGATGGAATCGAGTCTGCCACTCCCACATTGCAGGGAATTACTTTGACTTCTGAGCCTCTGTTTCCTCATCTGTGAAATGGGCTACTGATGTAGGTGAACTGTCAGCTTGGTGTGGGTCTGAGTGCTGCGGAGAGTGGTTGGTAGAAGGCCAGTAGGGCTGGCCCAAGTCCTGTCTCTGTGGACATGGACAGGCCCCCAGGGCCATGAGCCAGGGGCCAGCACACACCCACACAAAGAGGACATCCTGAGCAGCCCATTGCATGACCATCTGTATCATTTCTTCATCCGAAATCTAAAGATTCTTGTGAACACAGCCTAAACTGCTGCTAAACAGCTTTCATTTTTGAAAACTGTGTTTTCGGTGTAAGAGAATTGATTCACACAGACCCAGATGCACACTGGGCAGAACCTTCTAAATCTCATGTCAGCTTCCTGCTTTGCACAGCAGGATGAGTCACCAAGACTTTCAAATGGTGAACAAGGGCGGTGGACCCTCATTCAGTCTTTTTGTTCTGCTTGAGCTCCCGTCCCATGTGTAAGCAGGAATGATTCACACACACACTGTCCCTCTGTAAAGCTATCTCACACAAGCACGTAACCTCAGTGGCTGGCAGTCAGGCACAGCCTGAATGATTAGCAGATTTTCCCTGTGTGCCCTGTTGCTAAGAGCAGCCTTGGCCTGGCTCCCAGGCACAGGGACCCAAGTCTGTCCCACTGCCGGCCCGGCCATGGGGATGGGGCGGGGCAGGGTGCTGGGGACCCATTCTGTGGCAGGGGTGTGGGGATTGAGCAGTACTGTGGACCCACCCTGCCTCTGGCACTGGCCCTGCCCATCCCCTGCCCATGGACCCCAGGGTGGCCTCTAGGGCAGGTGGGCTGTTTGCATGGAGGCGCTCAGCTCACAATCGGCTTCCTGGCCTGGCCCATAAGGAAGGCAGGACTGGGGATAGCCACGCAGGGCAGTAGAACAGCGGCCCTTTGCTCCCCAGCTGCACGGTCCTCCTCAAAGGAGGACCCAGTCTCGCTCTGTCCACCTGTCGTGCCCAGGGGTCACTCCCATGCAACTGATGCTTCCCTCAGGGCCAGGACTGCCTCAAGACTGGAGACAGGCCCCCTGTGGGAGGTGACACTGCAGCTCAGAGGACTTGGCCTCCATGCTCTGACTTATTCTTCCTCCGACTGAACCTGGGTGTCCTCTTGGCCCTCCTGGAAGAAGCAGAAGGCCCTGTCATAGGAACAAGGCCGAGTGGCCTGCAAACGTGGCCACAGCCCTGTTCCACCCCCGACCAGCACAGGCTGAGCCTTCTCCACCCTGAATGGGGTGCCTCTCTCGGGCCCCAGAGCCCCTAGCCAGGACCCTATTCAGAGCACGCAGCCCCTGGCCTTCTGGGCCTGAAATAAAAGCCACTTGTTGCCCGGTGAGGGTACGAGGTGGGCATCTTCATCATGTTTCATGGCCTCTTTCTCTCCTGCAGTCATCTCCTCCCTCCATCCCTCCCTCCCCATCAGGCCTGGGAACACACCCGCCTCCACCCCCAATCTGCTGCACACAAAAGCTCATTCTTGACTCTCTCTTTGAGACCAGGCAGCGGTGGCATCACCCTGGAGACCAGCGTCTTCCGGTCCAACTCCGTCCCCTCCTCTGCCCAGCGCTGCCCCCCTGCTGGCCCAACTCAGCCCCAAGTAAGCTCCTGCCCTCACTCCAGCTGCTCTGGATCCTCTCCTGCGAAGCTGGGAATCTGATGTGCCCACTGGTCTCTCCAGGGGCCCTGCTGGCCCCAGATCAGGGTCATTTCCTCTGCTGCCATCGCCCTGCACTTGCCTGCAGTCCTGTGCTCACCTCCCCCTCCAGCTCTTCAAGGCCTCCTGAGCCTAGCTCAGGCCCCTCCCCACGATGTCCCCCAGGAGCTGCTCCAAACCCTCATGCCCTCGAGTCACAACCTACATTATGTGCCAGGCTTCATGGTCACAGATGCACATGGCACCCCTTCCTTGAGGATCATGCCATGCAGTGGTGGTAACTTAAGCAATTCCGTAACACACACAGACACAGTAACGTGGGAGCTGACCCTGCTGGAGTGACTGGTAAGCCCTGCTTTGCGTAGTGACTCAGGCCTCAACAACAGGAGGCAGTAAGCACCCCAAAATGGAGGGGCCTAATGGAAACTTTTATTATTACCTCTCCTGGTTCTGGGGGCTGACAGGGCTCAGCTGGAGGCTCTTGGTGGGGAGGAAGGAGTGGGGAGGCCTGGCCCAGTGAGCTGAGCTGCTCAGGGGAGGGCCTGCTTTGCACACAAAGATCCCACTTCTCATTGGCGTCATTTATCATTAATAAAATAATAAAATGAATCAAAACATGCAACGGCTTTTAAAGGGAAAAGCCTGGCCCCAGAGGTGACCAGTGCTAACAGGTGGGTATCAAAGCCGACTCTGTCTGTCATTCCTTCTTTCGTCAACACCCGCTTCCCTGGCCAGGCGCTGGGAGGGGGGTCCCAGCTCAGTGGAATGCACTTACCTCCTCCAAGACTCGAGGCTTATGCTGACACCTCCATATACGTTCACAGCAGCCCTAGAAGGCAGGTGCAGTGAGTGCCCCTGTTTTACAGATGAGGAAACGGAGGCACAGAAGAGTCAAGTAAGCTGCCTCAAGCTGCAGAGCCAGCTGTGGCAGGGCCCGGAGCCCATGCTCCCAGCAGTTCCCCCAGGCTGCCTCCAGCACAGCACGCAGTGCGGCCAGCTCATCCCCACACCTGGGGGGCTCCGCACCTGAGGACCCCTCCACAGAGCATCCCCAACCAGGCTCTGCCTTGGAATCCCGAAGTCACCGGCTCCGTGTCCCCTGCAGACCTCGGTTCAAAGGCAAGCTCCCAGACACGCCTGCTGATGGTCCCTCTCAGGTACTCATCCTCGCTCTGCCCACCCCTGCTAAAATCAACTGTGACCCTGAACTGAGAAAAGGGGTGCCCAGCAGTGACACAGTGTCCCGCAGCAGCGGCACGCACGGCCCTGCTCCAGGAATTCAGGGGCCGGATGTGGGGAGGTGGAGGGGTGGTCCCAGACGAGGACAGGACAGTTCATGCCAGCACGTGAGGGGTGGTGGAAGCGCAGGGCAGGGGCAGGTGGTCCAGGGAGGAGGGGCTGTGGATGAAGGTCCCGATCCCGCCGCTGAGGCTCCCGCACGCCCAGGTTCCAGCAGACCCCCATCTGCCTTTCGTCCCAGCTCAGCCCCTGGAAGGCGTTCCTCAGCCCTGGCCAGCCCTCTGGGTCTCTCCCCACCCAGGGTCCGGTTCTCTCGTGGCCCCTAGTGATTTCCCTGAGGATGCGTGTGCGGGGGGCGGGGGGGGGTCCCTGAACGCACCCACCCTGCTCCCATCAAGGGCTCCAGCAGCAAAGACAGAAAAAGAAGGCTGCCATTGCTCCCAAATGAAGACTCCTTGGGCTCCTCCTTCCCTTTTTCTTCCTTCGCATTTCTTTTTCTTCTCTTTCACTTTGTAATAAACCATCTGTGGTGTTGGCCAGACACTCTACGGACACTCTTCTTTGCTGTTCATGAGTGGTGACTTCAGGGAGCTGCGCAGAGGCTCACTGGGGTTGTGGAAGTCTCGGGGGAGAGACGGGAGAGGGCTGTGTGTTCATGCACCAAGCTGGTCACACTAGTGTCAAATCCTCCATGTCTCTGGGTTCAAAATGCCCCAGCTTCACCCTCGCTGCAGTCAGCCCTGTCCTGGCTCCTGGTGCGGAGAGCCGGGGGCAGTGAACATCCTGCCAGAGGGGCCCAGAGCCCCTAACCCGCCCCCCCCACAAGGACTAAGTCCTGCTCCTTCTCTCTGAAGAGTGGCTTCCTCCCCAGGAAGGGATATGCATGAGTCCCCGGAGGCCACAGGGAGGGGTGTGGATTGTTTTAAGGGCAGAAGGAAGCCACTGAGTTGGGCGCAGATGGAATCAGACCTTTGAGACCACCTTGGGGGCCTCGGGGCAGGGGGGGCAATGGTTGGAGCAGGGCTGAGGCAGTGGAGGTAGCTGGGAGGGGTGGGCTTGAGGTACATCCCACAGGAAGTGCTGGTAAACTGAGTGTAGGGCTTTTGGAAAGGGAGGAAACTGATTTTTTGCCCAAGTGGAGAGGTAAGAGTGTTACTCAGTGACAGGGGAGGAGCCCTGGCGAAGGTGCCACTTGGGCGGTGCGGGGAACAAGGATTCAGTTTTGAACGTGTGAAGTTTGGGGTCCAGTCCCAAGGGACTCAGAGAGCAGAGTCCGTGCCCCCTCAGAGCTCACAGCTGGGGGAGATAGAGGATCACAGAGCAGGGATCGTGTGGGCAGGGGCGGCTGCCTGGGAGGCCTGGGTCATAGGCATCCTGTGATGCTCCCCTGTGTCCAGGCCTGAAGCCAGGGAGTAGAGCGGATGACACCCTCTCGGCCTCAGGGTGCTCGGGTTCCCGTCTTGGCTGACCCAGCTGCAGGCGTGCGTCCCATCCTCCCGCCTTCTCACAGTGTTTACTCCTGCTGGGATGCCTCACACGTAGCCATGTGCTCTCTGCTTTCAGAGTGTCCCTGCCCTACTCACTCCCCGACTCCCCGCTGCCCTGTGTCACAGTAAGCCCCTTCTCCACGTGCAGGCTCACCTCTCAGAGGGAGAAGGGCCCCTCGGCTGTGGCCCATCAGAGCCCGGGTGCCCCTGCCCTGAGATGACTGCACTGCCCCAGCAGGACGGGGATCCCTGGGTGCAGAGGGATTGAGGCATGGGCACACTGAGCCCTGGGCCGCCGGAACAGGTCCCGTTCCCAAGGCCCCCTGGCAAATGCTGACATCAGTCAGGAAGCATGGAGACCAGAACTCGTTGCTCCTAGAATTAGCGGTCTCATCTTTAGTGAGGCCCTAACCCTGCCGCCCGAGGAGTCCTCAGTACTCGCAGGTCCTCAGAGACCCTGTTTAGACAGAGCAGGTCCTCCGTGGCAAAGGGAAGGCTGGTGCCCAGGAGGAAGGTGCCATGTCAGGGAAACACGTGAAGCTTGTTCTTACGTTGGCCTTTGACACGCAGATGGCTGCACGAGCCCCTCAATCCGTTGGATGGCTCATGGCACAGAGGTCGGGAGCAGCTGTGCTTGATGCCCAGGCAGGCCTCTGCTCAGATCCAGCGCCCATGGCACCAGTCACCACCCAGCCACTGGATGGGCAGAGCTGTCCGCAAGGACGGAGGTCTGGGGGCATCTGCTCCTGCCCTCAGAGGGCTCCCAGTTGAGCAGGGGAGGCAATCACCATGTAAGCCTGGGCCGGCTTCCTGGAAGAGCCCTCTGGCTCCTCCAGGGCCCTCTGGCTCTGTCCCCACACCTAGGCTCCCAGCTCACCTCCCACCACTTTCCTCTCTGCTCCCTGATGTGCAGCTGCTTGGGCTCCTTTCCACCTCCCCCACCAAACTCGTTGGGAACCCAGGGCCTTTGCATGTATCCCCTCTTCAAGGGCCTTCTTTCCCTGGGCCTTCATGTGACTGGCTTCTCCTCCAGGGATCCGAAAGTTCTTCCTGGGTCACCCAAATCACCCTTCCCTCCCTCATCAGTGCACTTTTTACCTCAGTGGCACTTAATCCAATCTGTAATTTTCCATTTGTTGATTTGTTTGCAAGGATCCTCTCATGGTGGCAAAGCAGACTGTTCCCGATGCCTGAATCAGGCATGCACACGTCAGGTACTCAGTAAAGATTTCTGGAATACCTTCATCTTACTGGGTTGCTCTGAAATGACCACGAACTGTAGATGAGACAGTACAAGGAGACCTAATTACCCCGCTGCAGCATGGTTAGGGCTCTCAGCAGCCACACACAGGTGCCACGTGGGAACTGGGGCAGAATCTCTGCTGCTCCCATCCAGACACTCTCACGCCCCTCACAGTCCCCTTGGAGGGGGTGGGTCATTCCCTCACAAGGACCGATAAAAACCCCTAGTCCTCCCACCAACTTCAGGGCTAAGGGGGTTGAGCAATCATGACTGAACGTCAAGACTGTGAGGACAGAGCCTTGAGAGCTGGGGCTATCATCGCCCCCATTTCAGAGATGAGAGCACTGAGGCACACGGGCCTGGGTGAGCTGCTCAAGCACACACTGGCTGCAGAGCCAGGCTCTTGGGTTCCAGGGCTTCCACTTTCACCCCAGCCTGGAGTCTCCACGGTCCTCACACAGAGCAGCCCGTCTTGCCCACGTGCAGAGGTGGTGGAGGGACAGGAGAGCACAGGAAGGCAGCGCAGGACCCTGTGGGGTGGTCCTGGTCAGGAGAGGCCCCCACTGCCCAGGTTGGAATGGTGTCAGTCTGGCTCCTCAGACAGGGCAGAAGGAGGTCAGCTGGTGCTGGGCTGGGGTCGGGCCCACTCCCAGCCATCCCTCCAGGAAGGTGGTCCATGCTGGGGAACCCTGGGCAGAGGCCTGGGCTCTCAGCTAGGGGCTCGAATCCTGCCTCTGTCTTCACTAGGTGTGTGACTTGGGGAAGATGCAGGGACACCTGAATCTCAGCAGGGCTGCCCTGCCTGGCCCACGTGCTGTCTGGCCCTCACTCCCTGTGCCTCTGTGCCCCTTCCAGGCAATGTGTCCCAAGCAGCTCTCCGCTCTGGAGACAGGCTCAACAAGACCACTCCCCCTGAGATCAACACCCTCATAGGAATCCTTATGGAATGTTCCTCTGGGCTCTGCTGGCCTCAGGGCCAAGCCAGGCCAGTATCCAGCAGGGAGTTCTGTGGACACCCCAGCCCAGCCCCCAGCCCCTTTCAAGGTTCCTTCTGTGCAGCTTCCCAAAGACCCCACCCCCAGGGCTCACTCATACTCTGCTTGGCCACCCGGGTCCTGGCTGTAGCCCACACTCCACTCTGGGAGCATCTGTCCCTGACCATCAGGTTCCAGCTGGGCTCGGTGCTACTGGGGGCCAGACCCCACCTGCCTCCCTGGAGCCATCACACAGGTGCTTTACCTCTTAGAATTTGGATTCCCTCGAGTGGTGAAATAGAAGTTCAGGTGAATCTCTTCTCCTGCATGCTCTTCCGTCTACTCTGTGTGAGCATCTTCTGTGCGTTGCCAAGGACTGTGCCCACCTACCACTGGTGGTTGTTTTTAATTGCTCTCCCAGGTCTCCCCTCAGCGCAGAGGCACCCAGGAAGTGAGTCTGCATGGGCCTGCCTCTGCCTGGCAGGGGGACAGATGTGGAGAAAGGGACGAGGGGAGACACAGGGGTCTTAGAGAGACGGGGACAAAAAGAGGATGGTGAGCTGAGGCAGGAAGCTCGCTGAGGGGCGGGGAGGGGAGGGGAGTGGCGCCGGGCAGGACGCTGTGGTGCCCAGGGGCATGGACAAGCTGCGTCCCGTCTCTGACCGGGCGGATGCTCGTTACCTCAAGTAGAGGTGGTGAGATCAGGTATGTGAGCTGCCGGGAATGGAGGAGCCCCTTGTCCTGCAGTTGCGGCACCTGCACCTGGGGAAAGGCAGAAAGGGATGGGAATGGTGAGGGCAGGACAAATCCTTTGCTTAGCCTCCAGGCCCTCATCGCCCTCCCCTACGCACAAAACAGTTCTCCTGGAACCATGGAAGCTCAGGGACTCTCCCAGGTGCTTTGCTGAGTTCCTCACAAGTGTGTCACCCTCTGCTTGGCTCTGCACCCTTGGCCAGGTGTTCTCCATCTGCTGTCATTGGGAAGCTCGGACATCAAGGTGCATCCTGGCTGTAAGCACTGAGCAGAGTGCACTGCTTCCTTGTCCTGATGGCCCCTGGGGGAAGCCGGAGTGGGCTCCCCTGGGCCTTCCCTAATTCCTTTCTGACCTCGCACACGCCACCACTTTAGGACCCTGATTCAGTCTGGAAGCCCCTGCAGAAGCATTTTTACATTGTCCCAAGTCCCCAGGAAAATCTGACTCGCAGAGTTGGGCACGAGAGGGCCAAGATGTTGAGGGCAGGTAAGCCCCTCTCCTGGGCACTGCCTCCCAGGCCAGCCAAGAGGGGACACCAACGAGGCTGCATCTGCCTGTGGCTGACCCCCAGGGGTTGGCTGTGTCTCCCTGGCTGTCTGAGCTGGCTCTCTGCAGACCTGTCTTTATGTCAAGGACCATTTGGTTTCAATTCAGCCCAAAGAATGGCACCATTTGTTGTCACCCACTCTCCAGCCTTGAGGAGCTCTCTTTTTTATTTAATTTATTTATTTATTTATTTATTTATTTATTTATTGGCTGCATCGGATCTTAGTTGGGGCACGCAGAATCTTTCCCTGCGGTGTGCGGGCGTCTCTCTAGTTGTGGTGTGCGGGCTCCAGAGCACGTGGACTCTGCAGTTGTGGCACATGGGCTCCAGAGTGCATGGGCTCTCTAGTTGTGGCATGTGGGCTTAGTTGCCTCGTGGCATATGGGATCTTAGTTCCCCGACCAGGGATCGAACTGGCGTCCCCTGCATTGCAAGACAAATTCTCAACCACTGGACCACCAGGGAAGTCCCGAGGAGCTCTCTTAAATTCTGTTTCCAATATGTCCAGAATTTGTCCCCCATTTGGTGGCAGCAGTGCAGGCAGGCCGACTTCCTGCCAAAGAAACTGAAGGCTCATTCCCTCCCCATCCTCAGCTCCCTGGAGCAGGCACATGATGGGAGACTCAGGCAATCCTGGACTTTATATCTTGGGAGCTGATGGAGGCTCAGGGACCCAAGGCTCACTGGCAGAGGCTAGGGCAGGCCAGAAGCTAGGAGCAAAGTGCAAGCGTTTGGGGCTATAGTACATCCTGGGAGGACATTCAGGCACCAGCATCGGCCTCTGCAAATGGGCAGTTTCTCTTGCTGAATCTTGACCACATCTGCTGCAGCTGCCTCTTATGATTTCTGCCTCTTCCCTGAGTCAGCACCCCGTCCACCTGCCTATACATTTGTGACCTACTGCGTATTCTTCCTAAAACCTCTGTCCTGCTAGACTAGCTGGAGGGGGCAGTTTCTGTCACCAGACCCTGACTGGGGCATAGATCCATCTCTATGTGTGCCTGGGGACCTGAGACAGAGGAGTAAACTGAGGGAGGCAGGGCACCACGAGGGATGCACAGGGTGATCCCTGTCTGTCTGCCCAAGTCCGTGCTCTTCCCCCACCCCTGTGCCTCTTGGTGTCTGGTGCAATGTTTTCTCTCTGACCACTCAATTCACCTCCCTCCAAACTGCTGAACCTGCAGAATGTGATAGACTTGAAATTGGAATCACAGAATTTAAACACAGTGAGCTTGGCTGATTAGAAACCCGTTGTGCAAATCCCTCTGCAAATCTAATAGGCCTGCCTTTAAAAAAAAACAAAAAAACAAAAACACTGTTTTTAGAGCAGTTTTAGGTTCACAACAAAATTGAGAGGAAGGTACAGAGATTTCCCACACACGTGTGTAGCCTCCCCTATTATCAACATCCACCACCACAGTGACACGATTATCATAATTGATGAATCTACACCGACACATCATTATCTCCTGAAGCACATAGTTTACATTATTTAGGGTTCACTCTTGATGTTTTACATTCTATGGGTTTTGACTAATGTATCATGACACGTACCTACCTTTACAGCAACATACAGAGTATTTTCACCATCCTAGAAATCCTCTGGGCTCCACCTATTTATTCACCCCTCCCGTGCTTCTAACCCCTGGCAACCGCTGATCTTTTTCCTTTATATCTTTTAATAACAAAAGAGAGAGCATACACTTTAACTCCATAATGCAGTCAAGTACTCATAACATCGTGCTCTCCAGAGGAGAACTCAGATTTATGCCTACATCTGACTTACTTCCCCTTGATCATTCAATGTTGTCACTCCCCCCAGGACTGCTGAGGGATTAAATGGCATAAGCTATGGCAAGGACCTAGTCCGGGGGTGGGACATGGGAGGTGCTTGGTAAATGGAACCGTCATGATGGTGATTCTCTAACCTGGGGTCTGCCCCTTTGCCCAGACCCCACTTCCTGGACCAGGGATCCTCTGAATGTGGTCCCAGGACCAGCAGCAGCAGTGTCACTTGGGAACTTTTTAAAATGCAAATACCCAGGCCCCACCCTAGACCTACTATCCAGAAACTCTTGGGTGGGCCTGACAGCCTATGCTCTAACATGTCCACCAGGTTGTTCTGATGCTCAAGTCTGAGAACCTGCCATCCAGGGCCTCCTTGACTGGTCTGATAAGGTCGGGTAACTGTGGACTCTGTGGCCAGGGGGCTGTGTATTTTCACTGGACCGCCAGGGGCTTTAGCACTTTAAGGCTACAAAGAAGGGGGAATTAACATTTGCTGAGCACCTCTGGATTTAACTTCTCCTTTAACCTCCACAGCAATCCCATCAGGCAGGTCTTCCTCTCCCAAGCTAAAGAAAAGGGCTTAGAGGGAGAGACCAAGATTATACAATGCCTTTCCTCCCACCACCAGGGACATGCTTCTCACAAGGTCCATGGACCCCAGGAAATGGTGAGTTGGGTATGAGTAAGCAGGACTTACAGATGATCTCAAGGCTGCCTGCTCTGCTCCCAGACCCCACAAATTCTAGGCATTTACCTCCCAGACTTTCCACCTTGCCCAGGCTGCTCTGAGGACCCGGGAGAAGCAGAGAGAGGTTGGGTATGGGGGGAAACATCGTCTGCCAGGCAACACTGGACATGTGCTGCTGACCAGGAATAGCATTCAAGTGGACCAGGAATTGGATGGGGGCGGGGGGGGCAGGCGTGGGCAGGGGCATGCAAAGCCAGTCTGGGCAGATGCTAAGCCTCCATGAGACTCCTGGTCCCAGAAGTGGGGGGCTTGGAGCAGGACTGCATTATGACACCCATGAGCCCTTGGCACTTGTCCTTCTTGGGGCCCTGCCGGCATAAATATATATATATATATATATATATATATATTTATTTACAATTATTTTTTACAGCTGTGTGTAAATATGAATATAATCCAGGCTGGATTTTATTATTATTATTATTATTATTATTATTATTATTATTATTATTATTATTATTATTATTATTATTCTCAGGTTTTTTCTTTTGATTTTAAAAGAAATTAAAGTAAACGCATTTGTGTTTGTGCATAGAAATCCTGTGGCCGTCGTGGCTAGCGGGAGCATGTCTCCTGGGCGGGCACCTCCTTAAAGCCCACGAAGAAAACACCAGGACCTCCCCTTGCTCCTTAGCAGAAGACAGCTCTCCTCTACCTGCGGGACGATTCTCTCCTGCATCCTACCTGCAGGAACATACCTAAAAAGGTAGGGAGGGCAGCGAGAGTGGGTTCTGGACCCAGAATTCGGTTCTAGGGACTCCAGACCACACTCGCCTCTCACCGGGTGCGTGAGCGCATACGCGTTGCTGAGCGTCCCTGGGACTCAGTTTCTTCAACTGGCAACTGAGAATGCTGGGCAAACGCCCTGAAAGTTCTCGAAGGTTGAAAAGCAAAGCTCTCAGGCAGAAGAGACCACCCTTCCCCCGGAGGGGCAGGGACTCGGAGTCGCAGGTCGCGGGGCGCGCGCCGCGTAGGATGCGGATGCGCTCCTGTGTGCGGCGTTTGTGCAGATGTGCGGGGCGCGTTCTTTCTTATTAAACACTCCCAGGCTCCCGGTCCGACCAGG
Organism: Eschrichtius robustus; assembly: GCF_028021215.1. Classification (NCBI taxonomy): domain Eukaryota; kingdom Metazoa; phylum Chordata; class Mammalia; order Artiodactyla; family Eschrichtiidae; genus Eschrichtius; species Eschrichtius robustus. The sequence goes on along the minus strand of NC_090828.1, from coordinate 139,554,738 downwards.
AACTCCGCGGGGCGCTGGACGAGCCACGGGAGGGGGACTCCTTGGGCCCGCGGGCCGTGTCCGCGGAGTGCGTCGGCCGGCGGCCGTGCGTATCGGACGCGCCGGTGGCCCTGGGGTGCCCGAGCTGCGGGGCGCGAGGAGGCGGTGCGTCTGGGCGGCCGGGGCGGGCCGGGGGCGGGGCGCGAGGCGCCGTTCCGGGAGCCTGGCCGGGCGGCTCGGCTCTCGGTGCTGCGAGTGGGCCACCATGCTCAGCGTCGTGCACTTCCTCCGGAGCTTCTTCAAGGTGAGAGGCGGCGTCCCGGGGCCCGCGGTCAGCGCTGGGCGGCGTCTGGCCACGCGTGGGGAGCAGAGCCGGCGCGACCGCTGCTCCTCGGGCTGACCGCTGGGCACCCGGGTGGGTGGGGGCACCCCGGGCGCTCCCTGCCAACTTTCCAAGTGCCGATCGGGAGACCGGGAGCGTTGCCGCCCAGATCGCGGAGAAGGAGAGGTGCTCGTTGGAGGCGGGCTGGACGGCTGCCCCGGGCCACCCTCAGCGAGGGAGACCGCCCAGTGCCCGGCCTCCCCCGCACCTGCTCGCTCTCGGCACGCAGGGCGCTCGGCAGCCTCTGCCCCTCCGCGTAGGATCGCCGGTTCCGGGAAGGACGGCTTGTGCCTGGCCCAGTCGGTGCCCAGGAAGAGGTTGATATTGTCATTTCCCGGGCTGAGGATACCCGAGGTACCGAGGGAGCATACCGACCGGGTTGGGACACCGTTCTGAGGAAGGGGTGTCTGAGCAGGGGTAGGGAAACAGGAACCTGGGGAGTGTTAGACTTCTACACGAAGTGCGCCCCTTCCCAGGCCCAGATTCCTGGACGACTCATTAGTGTCCACGTGTCCACTTCCTCTGGGGCACCTTTACCTCCCGTGCCCCGACGGGGGCCCCATGGGGAGCAGTAGGCAGCAGATTGCCAAGCCCCACCCCCCCAGGTGAGAAACGGATGGGGCTGGCTCTGCCTGGGACCAGCTGCATAAAAACAGAGGCAGGGAAGTCAGGGAAGTGTTGTCGGAGTGACAGGCCCCAGAGCGGGCAGCTGTGCACCGGGCAAGCAGACAGCGGGGCTGTCCATGGTGGGGGGAGCTGCCCTACTTGGCTGTGAGGCCACCTTCTCCTAGAGTGCAGGCTGAAGGGCCCAGGTCAAGTTCTCTGGCTCTGAGAGCTCTGGGGAAAGTGGCAAGAAGGCAGATGGCCCAGAGCTGGACCTGCCTGAGCCCTGCCCTCAGCCTGTTCCTCAGCCAGTCCGGAAGAGCAGCATGTGAATCAGCTCACACCACAGGGATAATTCATGCACACAAACACTGGGAGGGGAGAGGAACGGAGCCTTTCAGAAACTTAGTGAGTGCAGGAGAAGCCTTTGAAGAACAGGGGAACCTGGCAGCTGTGAGAGCTGTGGCTCTGAACACACAGGCCCCCCCTGTACCCCCCTTTGAATTCTGATTTGTTGGTCTTTGTTTTCCCATTTGGAAACTGTGGACAACAATTCCACACCCTTGAAGGTGGTTGCGAGGATCTTACTACAGAACATACGTGTGTTTATAGAGCGGTGAGCCTGGGACCTTCATCCTTCCCCACCCATGGCAGTGGTCACAGGTCACCCAGGTGAGGGGAAGTCTGCCAGGCAGAATCAGAAGCTCAGGAAACAGGCAGGTGTGGCTTGGGAAGGAGGTCACTGGACATCCCAGAGCAACCACCTTGCTTGCCCGCCTCCTCGGAAGGAGGGCCTTTGGGGAAGTATTCGCATGGGACACACTTTCCTCACCTTCCCAGCAGGTCCCCAGAGGCCTTTCCACCCCTCCTTGTCCCGAGCACCTGGTGCCTACCCTAGGGTCCCTGGAGGTCCTGAGACACCTCAGGCCTCTCTCTGTGCATACCATGGGGGTGAGCAGATGTGCCTCTCAGTGGATCTCCCTTTCTGCTGCCCTGCAGAGCCACCCTCGGGAGGGGTCCCGGACACCATGGCAGGCAGTCCACTTCGGGCTATGCAGGTACATCTTGCAGAGCCACCTATAAAGGCCATTCACACACGCTCTTCCTTCAGACACTGGTCACAAGTTATGCCCCGTGAGGCCACAGGAGTGGGAGGTGGAGGGAACCACCTCCTGACCCCTCCTGGGCCTGGGCCTGCACTGACCATTCAGTGATGGGTGCCTGACTTGGTTGCTTGCTTGATCAAGAATGCTGCTCCAAGGGCTTCCCTGGTGGCACAATGGAATCTGCCTGCCAATGCCGAGGACACGGGTTCGAGCCCTGGTCTGGGAAGATCCCGCATGCCGCGGAGCAACTAGGCCCGTGAGCCACAACTACTGAGCCTGCGCGCCTGGAGCCTGTGCTCCGCAACAAGAGAGGCCGCGATAGTGAGAGGCCCGCGCACCGCGATGAAGAGTGGCCCCCGCTCGCCGCAACTGGAGAAAGCCCTCGCACAGAAATGAAGACCCAATACAGCCAAAAATAAATAAATAAAATAAATTTAAAATTCAAAAAAACAAAAGAATGCTGCTCCGTCCTAGGGAGCTCAGATCGTTGGAGTCGCACGGTCAGACTCTGGTAACAGAGATACAGTCTCCGCCAAGGTCCAGGAGCAAGAACAGTCCCTCAAACCCCGGGCCTCAGCTGAGACTTCTGTTGGGACTTGCTCTGCTCTGAGCGCTGTGGGAACCAACGGGGCATGACGGCCCTGTGAAAGAGCCCTTCACAGTGCCAGGAGAGCAGAGAGCCTGCTCGCAGCCTCTGGGATCCCCCAGCGAATGAGCTGGGGCAGCACATCCAACGAGGAATACATTGCTTCAAAAGTCCAGACACCTGCCCAGCACTGTGCGTCTTTCTTGGTGGCAGGGGGCCGAAGTCCAGCAACATGTCTTTCACTTTCAAAACGCTACCCAAAATGTTCCAGAAAACTGGACACCTCTGCTGCCTGCCTTGAGGCTTCGCTGAACTGGAAAGTCCCCGTTTTCATGGAATTTTTGCCCCACACTCCAGTACACATTAGGGTACCTTGCTACTTGCTATTCTCCAAGTCCCGTCAGTGTGATGCCACAGACCAGCATGAGGTCCTTTGGGGCAGAAAGGTCAAGGTCTCTGCTCACTAAATTATGGCACAGAATCGGTGAAGCCCTGAAGTAGGGTGGTGAAGCTATGCTGCTGTGCCTCTCGTGGGGAAAGCACTGACTTCTGATCCCTGACTCAGCAGCTGAGACAAGAAACACACACACACACACACACACACACACGCACACACGTACACTTGTTGCCAGATTAATGGACAAGGATTTAACAGATTTGTTCCATTTAAGGAGATCGCTTGTGGGACAGCACAGGAGAACCCACACAGCTGAACCTAAAACTGTCCACTGGCATTCTTCAAGGTCCCATGTCTTCTGAACAAGCCAAGCTGGAAGTTGAAAAGGGCTGCAGTAGGGATTTCCACTCCTTGGCTGCAGTAGGGATTTCCACTTCTTAGTCACCAGAGATGAAGTATTGCTTTTGATTCCCTAGTTTGGAGGGGAGGGGGTGTTCCAGAGGCTTCCAGTTACCCTTTCCTGCCACTGTCTCCACATCATGAGTGAAGGAACTGGGGTGGAGTTTCTACCAGGCACTGAGCGTGTCTTTGCCAGCTGAACACTCTGGAGCTGGGGAAGTCTCGGTAGGACAGATTCAGGATTCCAGGGGGCTACCGTGAGATGGATGCACGGCAAGCTTCCGTTTATGACCTGACATGCCTGCCCCCTCCCATAGGCCAGGAATTCATGTTAGCGCAGAGCCGGTGTTCACTGACTTCTGAAAGGTCCAGGTGTTTCTCAGGACAGGAGCCTTCAGAAGATTCATAGTACTAGTTTCTTAGGATGTTATTGCAGGTAACCAGTCTCCCCTTCATTGAAGGGGCTCCGGGTCTGTTGACTCAAACCTGGGAATTAGGCAAGGGGCAGTGGAGTTTAATCAGTGAATATTTATTGAACACCTACTATCTGCCAGGCACTGTTCTAGGCACACTAAGAGCCTTTTGTCTACCTTTTTTTTTACATTTTTTCTCAATATTACACAGGTCCAGGAGGACCCCATGGGTGTTGCCCGTCCATTTCAGTCCTGGCAGCCCCATGATCGATCAGTTGATGCCAAAGAGCTGTGGCATCAGAACATTCACGTTGGCTTCTGGCACTTTAATGTTGCTTCTCATCCTCTGTCATCCCATCTGCCACCACCCCATCTGCCACCAAATATAGCATTTCTCATCAGCATCTCCAGCTGAGAGAGAATAGCATTTATGGCAATTTTCCAAGATGTTGACATTCTCCTTGCCAGAGTATTCCTCTGTGCCTCTGTGTCTTTTTGGCTCTACGGGGGGACACAGTTAGGGGGTGGTGGGCAGGTTGCTCTTGATAAATCCACCCCAACACTCTGTTCCTTCAAGGCATTTTTGCCCTTTCCATTTCAATTCGTGGGGAGCCAATATCAAGCTGAGGTTTTAGTGAACCAGCAGGTCACCTGCTGGAGCACACCTGGGCTGCTGGAGCTAGCTTGCCACCTCCAGAACGAGTGCACGCCCCCACGTCAACACATTCATCCTGACCCACAATGATGTTCGTCCCTCCACGGTCAGATGCTCTCACAATCCATTCCCACCCATTTCCCCAGGTCTGTGCCAGTACATGTTGGCAAAGTAATAATTTTCTGAAATGTGAGCCTTTTCCTCCACAGTTTGAGTTGGTAATTGGTTCCCATGGCCATGCTGAGCTCTGACTCTGCTTTTTGTTCTGGAGGCAGGGAAGAGAGCAGGGGTGGGCATGAGGAGAACTGGCCTCACCTTACAGGGCAAGGTGATCACAGGCTCTTGAAGCAGCCAGAGAGGGGAGCAGGGGCTGAGTGGGTTTGTGAATCCCCTAATAGATGGCCATTCCTAAGGCCAGGGCTCTCAGTCTTTTCTAAACGATGCTCTGACTTTCCTTCAAGGAGCAGGGAAGCAATCCATTCAACTAGCTTTATAATTTACCAATCCACAGACTGATGGAATCAGACTGCTCTTGGTTCAGGGATATCTCAGGCTTGAGGCTGCAAAAGAGAGGAAACACTTTATGTACAGTCAGAGGGAGTCCTGGGAGTTCAGGGATTTGAGTTCGTTATTCTCTCTCTTTAATCTGGCCGGGGTAGTTAGAAGAAACAGGCTCACGCCATAGTACTTGAGATCTTCATGCCTTTTCCTCAGGTTTTATAGCAAAGTCACATTTCCCCCCCAAAGCCCCTAGTAGACTTGGCCACAGCTGATAGAATTAGGCGGTCGCCATGCGTGCAGTGGGGTGCCAGAGTTCCATAACTTAATTCCCAATATATTTTCACTGCCTTTGACCTCAAATTGGTGGATTAACCAATCCCAGCACTTCCCTCCCCCCTTCTTTAAGGGTCTGTTATCTATAATCACCCTAGTAACAATCTCTTTACTAGTGAACGCTCTTGGTTGCAAAAGACAAAAATAGACTCCAGTTAAGTGAAAAAAAAAGGAACTGTCTTGTCAGGGTGTGGGGTAGCTCCCAGGACCCAGCTTGGGTGGGGATCAAAAAAAGTTGGGGCACAGTCGGCCCTGCTCGACAGGCCAGCTGCTGAGGACGCCTCTGGAGGGGCTGCTTCTGGACATTCAGCTCTGTCGCACCTCTCTGAGAATATGTCCACCTCCCTCTTGCAGGTGGTTAGGTCTGTTCTCAAGATCCACCGTCCTGCCTGGAACTGAGCCGAGCTGCCCTCTGGAGGGTGGGAAGGGAGGAAATCTGCCCCCTTTCTGTTACCAAGATGGATGGGGCCCAGTTTCTCAATTGTCCTGGGATCCTCTCCTCCCCCCAGTCAGGACTGCTGTTCAGATGCCGGGCAGGAAAGCAGCAAATACCCCGCACGCAATTAAAGAAAAGTCCCACCAGGACTCGCTCAGCCTGTCAACCTTAGGCGTGAGGGGTGTGCACCCCAGTTCCCAGGGGTATTTGCTAGGGGGTCACCCACATATTCCAGCTCTTCTGGGTAAAGGTCACAGCAGGCACCTGAAGTCACACAGACTCTGCCCTGTGAGAGGTCATGAGGAGGCTGTCCCCTTGAGTCCTAAAGAGGCTGGTCTCTTGGGACGACAGAGAGAGGAGAGGGCAGAGTGGGTGGGACGGACCAGCTCAGGGAATCAGCTGTCTGCCATGAGGCCCTCAGTGCCTCCCCAGGGCTGCTGTTTCCCCAGCACCCTGGACTCTGCCATCCTTGGCCCGTCACGCTGCTTAGAGGTCCGGTGCTTCCTCTCTGCCCTGGGGCCTTCTCTTCCGCACAGCCCTTCACAAGTCTCAGCTATGGCCGGAGGCCAGAGGCCACCTGTGCTTTTGCTGCAGACCTTCCTTCTGTTCCCTCTGCGAAATCAGGAAACAATCTTGACCTCACCAGGTCCTCTCCATCCAGCCGTTCAAAATATGCTTTCCAAGCACCTCCAGATTCTGAGTCCTGCTCTCTTCCTCTGGGATGGAGGCTCTGAGAGGGCGGGGCTGGGGTTTGGAGCATCGTGTCCTGGGAAGTGCTAGCTGAGCCTGGGAATGAGTTAAGCAGCGGGAGCAAAACCTTGGCCAGGTCAGTGCCCCGAGGGAGCCCCTAGTCCAGGGGCCTGAGTAGGCCGCCCAGGGTTGATGGTCCTAGAGACGTATTCCCACAACCTTCTCTCCAAGCTTGGGCCAAGCTCAGCCCAGCTCTCTAGACTTCGGGGGCCCAGCCTCCCCATTTCTGGGTGCCTGTCCTCCCCTCGGGCACCAGCCAGTGCTGGTGGTCCTTTCAGGGCCAGCCTGAGACTCCAGCCACTGTTTATAACCTCAGGGAGGTGCTGGGCTTGAATTCACTCTTGGTACTGTGTAGGGCTTGCTGGCCCCAAATGTTTTGTTTGCTTCTCCTGCCAGGTAGAACTGGGCAGTGTCCCTGTGCTCTGGCTCCCGAGAAGTGCTCTGTCTTTCAGGAGTCCTTTCATGGTTTCCTCATCTCTGAAATAGGCAGTCTCCTCCTCGCCAGCTGTAAGATTGTGAGGTTTATTGCCTGGCTCCTGGACCCTCCTGGGTACCCAGTGTGAGCCCTCTGGGGGTGGAGGTGGTACTGCCTGTGAGGCCCTGCAGCCCCTCATATGGTGACTCATGTGCCACTGGTCAAGGGGTTGGGTGGTGTCCCCACGCTCACAGGCTGCCCTCCCCTGGGGTACCTCCACAGCACACTAGCCTCCACACCATATCACCTCCTCCAGGAAGTCTTCCTTGATGCTTCCTTCTCTCCCCTTTGGACCCCTTCTCTGTGCTGTCTTTGCAGCTCAGCTTCCCTCAGCCATAGGAGCACACTGAGTTGTAACTGTTTCTCACTCCTCCATGCACACATTCATTTAAGTATACTTCTATTAAGGGTCAACTTACTGTATATTTCTATTTCATACTGTTCTTAGAAGACTCCATGACTACACATTATAATTTTCTTTTTCCCCAAGTTCCCAGCTTTTCCATTTACTCTCACGTATGACATGCCACAATGACACAAAAACAAGCCATTTCATACCCCATGTACATCATGTGACAATCCCACAGCAGAGTGGAAATGATGCTTCCATTGTACTTAGTAATTAATGAATGTACTAATTCAAAACTCACCATACTTGATGTTGGGAGGTAGATTCATGAGTGTTTGTTTTATTATTATTTCATAGCATACATAAATATTTTTTTGTATCCTATATCACATAATTTAAAAATCGACCATATAATGAACCAATCAGCACAAACCGGAAACAGGAAAAAGGAAACAGAGAAATCCTCTTCCTGTTCTCACGCACTTGCTGTCCACGTTGGAGCCGTCGGGGGGTCGGGGAGGAAAGTGGGAGAGGGACCCCCTCCTCAGTCATCTCCCAGGGGCTGCAGCTGGCCCCTGGATCTCCTGCCTGTCTAGATGCCTGAGCAGTGCAGGTGGGAGGGTGACATCCAGGACCTGGACGGAGCCGTGCTCAATGGCATCTGGTTAAGTAAATGACAAGAATATGACTTTGGAGCACAAGCGACGGATGAATGGACTGCTTCCTTGGCGGCTCAGGCCAGTACAGCCAGGGCCCTGCACACCTGGGACCCGAGGCTGCGGCTCTCAGCACAGCTGCATGTCAGAATCACCAGCTACACAGACTGAGTGGGTTGGAACCCAGGCCTGGGGCCCGGGCCCTGGTTCCTAGGCTCGCAGAGGACTCCAGGGCACGGCTGAGCTGAGAAGTACTGCTCTACAGAACCTTGGAGCTGCCTGCACTCCCCACAGGGGCAGGGCCATTCTCGGGGTTTCTCTGGACTGAAGAGAAGCCGAGGCCAGACCATAAGTCGCCCTCCGACCTTCACACCACCCCGTTGTATCCGAGGGGGGCATGTGCTTCCCTGATGACTGGACGTGACCGTGGCTGGATCCCAGCAGTGGTCCGCGATAGACCCCGTCCCCCCAGGCAGCCCCAAGTGCCAAGGGTGTTCGCCATGTAACATGTGTACCAGATAGGCAATTTGTCTCTCCTGACAGCTTTTTGCCAATGAGGTGAAGATTTCCTGAGCTTGAGAAGTGACCTTCTTGGAGCGGGGCCTGGGCCGGAAAGCTGTGCTGTGTGGTGCTGACCCTCCTCCTGGGGCCCCTGGCATTGGCGGTGGGCCCGGGGGTGGGGCAGCGTGGACCAGCTCTCCTGTGGGGCTCAGTGCTCACAGCCACCTTCATTTGAACCCCGCACTCCCAGGGGTGTTGTGAAAGTTAAATGATAATAAAAACATGGAAAAGCATACAAACCACCCAGCGCAGAGTAAGCACTCGATGGCTGTTACTCATCCCCTGTGCTTTTCTTTCCCCTTCCCTGTTTCTCTCTTCCCCAAAACAAATATTTTTCCTCGTAACCAGTGGAGTTGAGTGGAAACCCATCTCCTGACACGGGGCCACGTGAGGACGCTGCTCAGGCCGACGCTGCTGGTGCAGCTCCTGTTACGGTACAAGGTGCGTTTTCACAAAAGAGCTCGGACTATGTGACACTCCCAGAGAAGCCGAAGCCCTGGAAGGTGGTTTTCCTCGCGTGAAGACTGAGCCTTGCGAGAAAGTGCGCAACAACTGAATGGAGGTACATCCACGGAATACCACTCAGCGAGAGAGGTGTGAACCACTGGTACACACCCCAGCCTGGATGAATCTCCAGAGAATGTGGCTGAATGAGGGCAGCCCGAATGCTGCATAGTTGCGTTTATCTAAAATTCTAGACAATACTGATGAGTCTCTAGTGACAGAAAACAGGGTGCGGGGCAGGTGGGGGCCGGAGAGTGGGATGGCAGAGGGACATGAGCTGGTGGGGACATGAGACGTTCATTGTCTTGTCTGGTGATAGTTTTGCGGTGTATACACATGTCGGAAACCCTCAAGTCCTGCCTCCAACGTGTGCAGCTTACCAAATGTCAATTATACCTCGATAGAGCTGGGGTCTCTCCCTGGAGGAACCGGCCTTAGATCTCTTAGCCAGAGCATCTCAAAGCACTCCTCCTTCCTTGAAAACAATCCCCGGGCTTTCTTCACCCCCTTCCTGGGGTGCCACGAGCACAGAGACTACAATGGTTATGGGGCAGCAGATGGCCAGTGAGACGGTGGCCCCGTCTAAGATAGAGACGAGGGATTCTGGTTTAGTCCACGGAGGTGTCCATGGCACATGCCACTGGTGTGTCATTGCTGGCTGGTCCTGTAAGAGGCGTAGGGTCTGGGGGTGCTTGATCATCCGGTGCCTTCACCCTGAGAGTCAGGCACTGGGCTCCTGGGAGTGTGCAGTGCCTACCTGCAACTCTGTGAGGTGGTGTTGGAAAGGACTTGCTGCTGTAGTTGGCCTGGTGACGTGGGTTTGGGGAGATTTAAGGAAGCAGGAGCAATTCTGTGATTGGGTGACTTAATAAATCTCACCCAGGAGGAGAAACAACTGGTCTGAAGCTAAACCTGGGGTTGACGAAGCAGCCGCCGTCACCCAGCATAGCCGGCTATTTGCTCTCTGCGGCCTGGACGTGTGTGTTCCATCCGTGCCTGTGAACATGGAGGGGCTCCATCACAGCCCCAGGGTGCCTTGCCTGATGGTGATACTCCGTGACATTGTTCACGTTCCACAGGAGGACACCGGGCTCCACTGTGACGCCAGGCTGGCTCCTGCATGTCATGGCCACTCTTGTCCTTCTTGCTCATTGGAAATGCATATGCATTGGGTGCATATCCAACCTCTGAGAGCTATATCCATGGATACATGCCGAGGCCCCTTCTGGCCCCAGTGACTCAACTCTCCAGAGGGGGCCCGGCGGGTATTTGGGAAAAGCCTTGGGGTGATTCTGTGATTCTGCTGTGGACCATGGTGCAGATCCCCGCTTGGATTCCTGACTTGCTGAGTCCAGCAGAGTTGGTGCTCTAAGCCCCTCCCCAAGCCTCCCCCACCCCCGCCCAGCCAGCTCCAGCCTCCAGAAGCAGGGTCTCCCCTCTCACCCAGGAGACTGGCCTTGCCCAGCACTGCAGGCCCTCTGCCTGCTGCTCCATGCTGGGGCCGTGCTGACCAGCAGGGAGCTAGGGACCCTGCCTCTGTCCCAGAACATCTGCTTCTCGCCTGGAGTCTGAATTCCTCGATGGGGAAAAGCCATAAGGAGATGTGGGAGACCTTGTAAGACAGAGGAGGTTTCCGTCACCACGGTGGAATTAGGGGCACTCCAAATCCTAGCTGTGAACGGGGTGTGGCTCAGCCATCCAAATCCTCAGCTTCTCTGTAAAATGGGGGTAACACGATCTGTCAGATCGTGAAAGTCGGTGAGCTCCCGTTGGTAAAATACATGGCCTGGGGATCTGGAGTTTTCAAGAGTGAGGCCCCTCGGAGGACTAGACCCTAGGGTGGGAGCACGTTTGGCATTCTGTCCCCTCCTGAGGCTGCCTCAGTCCCTTCTCTCTGTGTGAGTTCTGGAGTTTATAAAATGTCAGGAGAGGATTCACCAGGGAAAACACTGGCTGAGAGAAGACACAGCCTCCACCCGAAGGGTGATGAGTAAGACACAGACGATGGCCGGAGGGGGGGGAGGGCAGCTCTGAAAGGACAGCCCATGTGGCCTCACCCCTGCGCAGCACGCAGCCTAGTGCCCAGCTCCACCTCGCCTCCTGATTGTCACACGGACCATGTGGCTCTCACCCTCCCCTGGCCACAGTCTCAGGAACGGGGCGGGAGCTGAGCCTCTGGACAGGGACACGTGTGGCAGGTCACCTCCGGCTGAAGCTGACTGGTCAAGTGGAGACCACAGGTGTGGGAGAGGCCACATGGAAGCAGGAACTCCTCAATGCAACAATGCAATGGGGAAGGAGGCCTGGACACAGGACACTGGGGCCGGCTGGGAGGAGCTCTGAGGTCCCTGTCTCCAGGCAGGAGAAGGGCTGTATTTGCAGTGTGATGGAGTTTGCACAAGACGGGAGCTTTCTCCAGGGCAAATGAGCTCCCACCCTGTCTCAGGACCGCCCTCTGAAGCCGCCCCTGGGAGGTGGCCCCTCTCTCAGGCTCAGATCCAATCTAACGCGGCCTGCACTTTGCCCCAGTGTTCTGATTTGATCCCAGAAGTGCAGTTCATTCGTTCCAACTACAGCATCTGCCAAGTCCTGTTTCATCCCAGGCCTTGTGATGGGGAGACCAAGCCATGAGGGAGACAGAGCTCAGCCACACACATGCCCCCAGGAGGTGGTTCTGAATTCTCCTGAGCACCAGGCCAGCGACCTTCTGCGCAGTCGGTGGAGGCTGTGACCCGCCCGCTGGACACACCCCTGCTTTTGTGTGCACACACCCTCTGCTTGCAATCCCAGAGGCCCACCAAGCCTGTGGACGGCGGTCTAGGAGACCTGCTCTGGGCTGTGAGCTCATGAGGACCAGGGCCACAAATTACTGTTTCTCTTTCTCCCTCTCTAGTGCCCAGCACAGAGTGGTGAGCGAGGTGGCAGCTCTGTGCGTGTTTTAGTGAGGGGACCGGGAACATGGCCCTTTGGTCACTGAGACCTGGGTAGTAGGGGATGGGTGGGTTGTCCGTGTTAGTGGGACAAAGAGTCAGACACTACGCATGGGGGATGGGCCATGGTGGGGCTGCAGTGAGGGCCTGGAGGGGTTGGCGTGCCTGGGGATCAGGTGCCCAGAAGGAGGGCACTGAGCCCTGAAGCCCAGGGCGGTGCACTGGCTGACAGTCTTGGTGCCCAAGGGACCTGGCCAGGGACGCTGCCTGGAGGACAGTGGGCTGGGCCTCAGACAGGCTGGGCGGGCCCTGGACACCTCTGATTCTCCACCCCAGCCAATGCCAGGGAGGAAAGCTGGTGCTAAAGCAGAGAGGTGAGAAGGGAAAATCAAGCCTGCTGGGCGAGGAGGCACTGCCTGCCTGTGTGCGCCCCAGGGGAGTAGAGGGCCGCTTGTGGGGTCTCACCTGCTGTCCCCACTTGTGCCTCCTCGTCCACAGCCCCAGCCCAGGAGCACCTCCCTGCCCCTCCCTCAGATCGGTGGCTTTCACAGCCCCCCTCTATGTCCTTTAGCAGCACAAGATCTCAGAGCATGTTTGTTTCTCTCTAAAAAAGGTCCAGTGCCGACCTGGTCAAGCAGCCCCTAAAGAGCACCAGGAGGGTGCTGGGATCTGGGGAAGCTCTGGCTCTTCACGGGGGCCTTGGGAGAGGATACCCTGTCAAGTATTCAGTGTCATGTCACAGGGGCGCAGAGGCGGGGAGGGAGACAGGGGTGCATGGAAGTTTTCTGTGCCCTATTTGGAGAGTTGCCCCCTTTGCTGTTCACAGAGGCATCTCTGACCGGGGCCCCATGCTGCTCCTGGGGTCACTCCAAAGGGCTGGTCGGGCCACCTTCTTGCTGCGGAACCTAGGGGAGTCGCACTTCAAAGCTCTCTCGAGAGGCAAGGCAACAATCCACCTTTCCTGGAGCTTAACGTACACTTTTCAAAAAGCAGTTTGATACTTCTGAAATCAAGATGCATTTATAATTGACGTGTACATTTAAAAGTGATTTCGTCTTCCCTCTCAAAAGCTAACATTAACTTCATAGCATCTGTGCCCTGAGGAAACAGGACAGTTGTAAATCTCCCACGTGTTCAGGAAACACAGTGTGTGCGTCTCTTGGAGGCCCCAGTCCCAGCCCAACCCAGGAGCTGTATGATTCCCTGAAGAAACTCCCACGTCCAGGGCATCCTCAGAGTGACATGCCAGGACGGAGGGACACGTCTCCCAGGGAGAGAGGAAGGAGTCCCCAACATTCCCAGAGAGGCTCCCACCAGGCCCCAGAGCCGCCTGTATCACATCTTCCTAGCTGTGAGTGTGATCGGCGTGATTTTGTGTCTGAGGCACAGAGCAGCGGCCGCTTTGGCTGAGCGTCCCCTGTGTCCCTCTTTGTGCAGGCAGAATCACCTCTCAAGACACCTCAGGGAGCAGGCGCTTCTGGTGACCCTTGTGTGTCTGTCAGAGAGCTGCTGACACAGCTAGTGATGGGTCTTCACATTCAAGGACTGTTTTTCTCCGGGATCTGGTTCTACTCTCCTCCAGTGAGGCTGGCTCCGGGACCCACCTCCCCAGCTTGTCTGTGGCCCAAACCAGCACTAAATGGCTCTTGACTGGATGCCCAACTCCAGATCCTCCAAATTGGCCAAATGCCTCTGGCCCTCTGGTACAGCTGCACGTATCCTAACACAACAGGGCACGTGGCCAGGGGGCAGAGGGGACAGACGGTAGGGATGGCAGAGCCTCTAGCAGGGGTGCAGCGGCAGCAGGCAGGCAGGTGTCTCTCCTAACAGAGGTCTCATTTTGTTGATGAATCAATTCAGACGCCAGGGGTGACAGGCAGAGGGGTGGAGGCAGAACAAGACCCAACATCAACGCCCCCATTTTTCCACCATACCGGGTGGCCTCCAGCAATCTAGGCTTTTCAGTGAGACCCTCCGCAATGACGTTCTGGGCCACCAGGGCCTCTGCCGTGCATGTGCTTCTGTGTCCGAGGGAGAGGCCCCCTCCCTGTGCAGGTGTGATGTGCTCCAGACCAGCCATGAGTCTGCAGAGCAGCCTCGGACTGCCAGGTGCAGGCCCTCCTGGGGCTGCCACACCACGTCCCACCCCGAGCAGTTCTCTCAGTCCCTCTGAGTAGGTCTATCTGCTAAACTGGGGCGACCACCTGCTGAGGCCCCCAGGCAGGGCTGCAGAGAGGACAGGGGGGGAGGTGGAGTTCTCCAGCTTTGTGCGATGTGTGACCGCTACGGTCGCGCAGGTATGTTGGCACGTGGAGAAGGATGGGTACCAGCTGAAGCGGGGATTCGACCGTCTGCATGACCAGAGGTCAGCACGTGCCTTTGTTCTGTCTGGTGGCCTTGTGGGGGTGGGAGCGTGACCTGAGAAATGCAGGGCGGTGAGGACTCAAGTCAGGACGCGTCTGTAGATGGCAACAGGCATCACCTGCCAGCCCCCGGTGGGCGGGCCCAGCTGGTCTGTGGCTCATTACTTCACGGTCGGGAGGAGAGCCTGTGAAGGTCCCTGGGCCGGCTCTGGTTCACATCAGTAAATTGCCGTGTTGTTTCTCACGCAGCTATGTCTTCTCTGGGAAAGGAAGGCCACTCTCTTCCCCGGGAGAGACACAGCTAGGACCTGTGGGCAGGAGTGTGCTCCAGCCAGGACCTGGGAGCGGTCCCTTGCAGGTCTCAGCTTGGGGAGACCTCCCGGGCGGCAGTCAGGAGGGCAGGCCCTGTCCCCCTGCTGGGAAGGAGCTGCCGCCAGGCCTTTGGATGGGCGGCCGCGCTGCCTCTGGCCTGAGAGACTGGAGCGGGACAGGCGGGGGGGTCCGCGGGCCAGCAGGTCAGAACCCAGTGCCACGTGCTGGCGGGAAGAGGCACGGCGGCGTCCTCACCGGGGACACACGGTCACTGGAATCTGCCGACCGCTGCCGTCACCCACTCATCTAAGACCTGCGGCAGTCACCCACCCTCTCAGGGAAACCTGGGGCCCTGAAGGCTTGTTCAGCCCCATCTCCGGGGATCCAGCAAGGCTCACAAGTCGATGTTTGTGCCCGCAGAGATGGGGAGTCAGAGAGACCTTTGCAAGCGCAAATGCCATCACGACGTAGCCCGGCAAGCGGCAGTTCCGAGCTTCAGTCAGGAAATCTGCAGAAAAAAGATGAGAACACCTTCCCCGTCTTAGGACGAAATAGTGTCTCTAAGGCACCGGACACATGCCGAGCACCGCACGCCGAGTTATTCTGTTACCACAGATGTAAGTTTTCTAATAGGAGAGGCAATTTTCACTCAAGGGTTTGCTGAGCCCCTGCCCGGTGGCAGGCTGGAGTCCCAGAGGGGCTGACGTGCGCCCCCTGGAGGAGCCTGGAGTCTCGCAGTGGAGACAGGCGGGCGCACAACAGCAACGAGGTCAACAGCAAGCAGCTACAGCTTCACCCCCGCAGCTAGGGATTCGGACCAGAGGCGGCGGGTGCCGGGAGCCCAGGAGACGAGCACTGAGCCCTGCCCGGGAACAGAGGAGACGCCGGAGGAGCCAGGCGCGTGGGAAGCGCGCGCTTGGAGCCCCGTGCGCCTGCGCGGATTCCTGATACCCGAGGGAGACTGAGGAGCCTGTGAAGGAGGCTGGACGATGTGCACAAAGGCAAAGCATCGGCGCAGTTGTGTGCTGGGAGCACGAGCGTCTTGGGAGATGCCTAGGTGTGAGTGGGGACTGGGAGGGAGAAGTGAGGATGCAGGGTAGGGCCAGGATGTGCTGAGCCCTGGCGTTTCCTGAGGGCGGTGGAGGACCCCGGGGTGGGGACCGGGGTGACATCAGTGGTGGGTGTGCTGAGACCGGAGGCGAGGGCTGGGGGGCACAGGAGCCCACCCCTCCTCAAGGCAGCGGGTCCTCGTCCCGCTCAGAGCCCAGGAGCAGCGCAGACGAGGGCTTAGGGGGAAAAGGGCAAAGCCACGGCAGCCAGGAGGACAGTATGAAAAGGTCCGTGGCTCTCCTGGGCCCAGAGCAAACTCTTCTCCCCTGGGGAGGCTGGGCCTGCCTCCAGTCCAGGCCAAGAAGCTGCTCAGGTGTCAGGGAAGAAGCTGCCTCCTTCCAGAAGCCTGAAACGCCCAGGTCAGGGAGCTCCCATCAATGGTCACCTGGCAAGAGCCACGCGTGTCTGGTTCCTTGGGTCCCTGGCCTGGCCTTTCCCACGAGACGCCTTCATACGGCACCGCGAGGGAGGGACTTCCTGGCTCCGCCACACCCATCCCGAGGCCCAGGCTGGGGTCTTCTGGGGGGAACCCCACACAGTACCTCGCAGTCTGATGCTAACAGCCATACAGCTGACAATGGACCTGTGATGGCAGAAAATTCAGAACAGCAGGTGGGAGAGGGAAGCAGAGTTGAGCAGGAAGAGCTCCGTGGCGTACTTGGGCGTCTCCAGACAAGGCACTTAACCTAATTCTGTCTTCTCACCTGTAAAGTGCTGCCTACTTCACAGGCTTGTTGTTTGGACTTAGCTGCAAGGTGAGATTTAGAGGAGGCATGTAATGCTGGCACTTTTCCTTTCCAGTCTTCAATCACATGACATTCTGCAAAGCACAGAGGTCAGCCGTGACTCACCTATTTCACTGGGTACTGTGAGAAGAACATGGTCCAGGGCGGAGCTGCTGAGACAGGTGTGGGCTGAACCAGGTGTCTGTGAACATCAACTTTCAAGAACAGCAGTTTCTCTATTTGTCTTGGGCTCTTAGGTCTCTGTGGCATGTTCCACCTCTCTACAACATGAGTGGGGCAGAACTTGAGGGGCGGGCGTGTAAGGAACAACTTCATTTGGGTCCACTGTTGTGTACAGCCCACACAAGCCCTGGCAACATCCCGGCCACCGTGGGAATGCAGTGTGGGTCAGGTGAATGGAGGACGCGGCCATAATAGATAAAATACAGTGAGGTCAGCCTTGAAGAATGGAAAGAGCGAGCCTGGTGCCAGAATACCGGCATCCTAGTCCCAGCTTTGCTGTTACCTTGCTGTGTGATTCTGGGCGAGTCACTAAACTTGTGGGATAGGCGTCTCAGTTCTCTCACCTGTCAAGTGCAAACATCCTTTGTCCTGCTCACCTCATAGGTTATTAGGATGATGAAACTGATGATGCATGTGGAAATAGCTTGGGAAGCAAAGAAATATGTCCGATACAAGAGAAATGATTTTAAAAACTATGGGGTATCCAAACAAAATGGGTAATAAAATTATGTCATAGAATAATATTTAATGACATGAAAAAAATGTTCACAATATACTATTAGGCAATTTCATATTTGAAATAAAGATCTGTACCTATGCTGTGAGGTACATTAAAGTGCTAAAACTACAGGCCAAGCCCTGTTTCAGGTGCTTGGAAACCTGCAGTGGAGCAGGTTGAAACTCCTGCCCTGGGAGCCTGTGCTGGGGGGAGAGTGCAAAAAATGCACATGCCTTCCATGGAGGGCGTTTCCATAAACTCAGGGTCATTATACCCTGCCTCTTCCAAGGAAATGGTGTGGGGCACACCCTGGTGCAGCTCTAGCCCAGGCAGGTATATTTGAGAAGACAGGGCTCCCACTGCCCCCACCTCCAGCTCCCAGCCCGGTGCTATGGTTTTACCCCAGGAGGGGCAAACTGCTGGCATTCTCATCCCCAGCCCCATGTTGCAGGAACTCTGTCCTGGCAGTTGCTGTTGAGAAGTCTGGGGCTCCCTTCCACACGCAGCCTCACTTATATGGTGGCAGCTCTGCTCCAGTTACAGCAGGCAAAGAATACTGGGGCCACAGTCATTCCCTGCCCCAGCTCACTCATAGGATAGGGGTGCCATGCCAGGAGGGGGGAAGCCACAAAGACCAGGGACTGCCAGCTGGTAGAGTGGGGGGGGGGATGTCAGTCAGAAAAAGCAGACCTCCACCCCCAGCTCTGTACTGTGGCAAGGGCTTCTGCCGGGGGAAAAAGGCAGGCCATGAGGACCCTGCAGCTCTGCTTGAGGGGCTTGACTTCTGATTTGAGACAGAGAGTGGAGGAATTGGTGGAGAGCAATTAAGAGGAAGCTGGTAGCTTCATGAGTCAGGAATCCCCGAGATCAGCTTCAGGCTTGATAATTGGCTAGAAGGACTCATAGCCCTCAGAAAAGCTGTTGTACTCATGGTTATGGTTTATTACAGAGAAAAGGCTTAGATTTAAATCAGCCCAGGGAAAGGGTACACAGGGAAAAATCCAGGTGAAAGTGTCCAGGTGTCCTCTCCAGTGGAATCACACAATGCAGTGCTTAATTTTCCCAGCAAAGATGTGTGACAACATGTGTAAAGGTTGTCAACCAGGGAAATTTACCTGAGCCTTATGTCCAGGGTTTTTATTGGCGTCCATGTAGCATGGAGTGCCTATATGACTAACCTTAGCTACTCAGACTCTAGTCTCCCAGAGGTCAAACTGATACAGCTTGGCCCAGGGCCTCAGGCATGCAAAAACACTCTTACCAGGCAGGATATTCTAAGAACTCAGAGGTTATCTCCCAGGAGCCTGTCCTTTCTTTGGAGTGTTCAGGGTTTGAGTAATGCAAGCCTGCTAAGTCAGCTCTTTACTGGTCACCTCAAGAAACAAGCAAATGGCAGAAAGAGGAAAAGTTTAATAGACAGCTAAGAAGAGTCCTCCTGGGATCACAGTAAGCCCTGCGAGTTGGGAAGGCTACGTGCATGTGCCGGCTGCAGCCACACAGGAGCAACCAGAGCAGGATGTGAGCAGACACGGGGGCATTCTCCAAGCCACACACAGACCTGTCAACACAGGGTGGAAGTCTCAATGGCACAAGGGTCCTAGCAGAACCTGTGGCCAAACACTGACTGAACAATGACCTATTCTTGCCCAGGTACAGCTCCCAGGGAGCCATGCTTTAAAATAAAACCACACACATCCCTGGAATTCTGGAAGACTGTGTACATGCACAAGGCTACACCCTCTCAGGAGTGATCAGAGAGGGAACGAATGGTCCCTGGCTAAAGTTGGACAAAACTGTAAATTCCCTGAATGGCGATAGCAGCTTCCAAGCCACATGCACATCTAATGGTAAAGGGCTGTTGACCTAAAACAAATAGACGGCCAGATATTTCTCCAGCAAAGACGGTTTTGTTCAGGATTAGCAGAGAATGAGGTCTGCAAACATGGTGAGCCATGTGCAAGTCCCTGCATGGCAAGTGAAGCAGACACTTTTATAGAGGAGAAAAGGAAGTCGGGAGGGTGAGAGTAAACAAAGAGCTCATGGCTTTTCATTGGTTGAGTTGTCAGGATAGAAGAGGGGTCTTTCTTCTCATTGGGCCCTGCTGTCATCA
Organism: Eschrichtius robustus; assembly: GCF_028021215.1. Lineage (NCBI taxonomy): Eukaryota > Metazoa > Chordata > Mammalia > Artiodactyla > Eschrichtiidae > Eschrichtius > Eschrichtius robustus. The sequence continues at coordinate 139,535,361 of NC_090828.1, read as the reverse complement.
CAGGGTGTGAGAGCTCCCTCTTCTGGTCTCCAGACTCTATTTAATTGAGGTTTCTGTTTATTTATTTTTTACAGGGTAAAAAATCTAACAAATCTTGGAAACTTAAGCACAACCTTTGGCCAATAAGTGGCTCAGACTGGTCAAGGGATAGCCCCTAGGTAAGCTGGTTAAAAGAAAAAAACAAGAAGAAAAATCCTGAAGAGGGTTATCAGAGGCTGCACACCGTGGGGGAATGGATTTTGCAGATTAGTTCAGTCAAGTCACTAAACAAACAAACAAACAAAAAACACAACAACTGACCAGACAACAACAGCATCAACAACCCAGAGGAGGAATATTAATATCCAGAGTTGCTACAATATATTATCTGAAATATCCAGTTTTCAACAAGAACAGTAACAAAAAATATACAAGACATGCAAAGAAATAGGAAAGTGTGACCCATACACAGGGGGGAAAAAATCAAGCAATAGAAACACTTTGAAGGGGTGTAGATGGTGGCCTCAGCCAACAAAGACTTCAGAGCAGCTGTCATAAAGATGTTCAAAGAACTAAAGGAAACAATGCATAAAGAATTTAAGGAAGGTATGACAAGTGTCTCACCAAACAGAAAGTATCAGTGAAGGACTAGAAAATATTAATATTAACCAGTGGAAATTCTGGAGTTGAAAAGTACAATAACCAAAATGAAAATTTTGGTAGAGGGGTAATTCCCTGGTGGTCCAGTGGTTAGGACTCCAAGCTTTCACTGCCAAGGGTGCAGGTTCATTCCCTGCTTGGGGAACTAAGATCCTAAAGGCCATGTGGCAAGGCACAAAAACAAAGCTGAAAAAAGAACAACAGATTAAGACCCAAACAAAAACATAACAAAGAGAAAAAATTTTTTTTTAATTTTTAAATGTTTACTAGAGGGGCTCAACAGATTTGAGCTAGCAGAAGAATGATTGGACTTGAAGATAGATTGAGATAATGCAATCTGAGGAAGAGAGAGGAAAAAAATAAAGAAAAGTGAGCAGAGCCTCAGAGAAATGTTGGACACAATTAAGTGCACCAACAGAAGCATAATGGGAGTACAGTACCAAAAGAAGTGGAGAAGGTAAAATACATTCATTCTCATATACACAAAAATGGAAAGAATTTGTTGCCAGCCAATCTGCCTTACAAGAAATGCTAAAAGAAATTCTTCAGGCTGAGAGCAGATGACACCAGAGAGTAATTCAAATCTACATAAACAAACAGAGAATGCCTGTAAAGGTAGTTGTTTAGGTAAGAGACAGTTACAATTGCATTTCCATTTCACCTGAGATATCAAATTTATGGGTATGGAGTTGTTCATAATATTCCTTTATTATCCTTTTAATGTCCATGGGACTAGTAGTGATGGCCACTTTCGTAACTATGTATTGTATTTTCATTTTCATTCAGTTCAAAATATTTCCTAATTTCAGTGGTAACTTCCCTGAATGGAAAAATAAATACACAGGAGACTTCCCCCCATTCCTTCTGAATGTCACAAGCCCCTTTCCTCTTCCTAAAGCCAGTTCTAAAAGTCCTATCCTAGAGATTTCTCTGTGCCCTGGTGCCCATTTCCAGGTTGGGTGGAGGAGGTCAGTGATAACACGAGAAACTCACCTCAGTGGTATTTCAAATTCTGGCTTTCTCTCCTATCGAATTGCTACTGTTTACTTTAAAGAGTCCTCAAATAGCTGCTCTGTGCATTCCATCTGAGCTGTATAGCTGCATGTCGTGGGAGAGGCAGGGTAGAGTGTGCTTACTTCATCTTACTTGGAAACGGAACCTCCCTGATGTCTTTTTCTTAATTGAGGAATTTCTTACAAAGCCACAGTAAAAATAAGCCAGAGTAATGTGAAACATAGCAGAGGGTCACCTAGCCTAGATTTGGGGAATTAACCTTAGTGGCAAATAAGGGGGAGCAGGGAAGGTTTCCCAGAGGAACTAAGACCTTGCTGTCTCTTGGCTGGGCTTGACGTGGGGGAAGGGTATTCTGAATAACAGGACCCGCTGTGGCACAAAGGTGTGAAAGAGTGTGGTGTCTTTAGGGAACAAAGGCAAAGGATTTTATACAGTTGGGGCAGTATGTGCCGCAGAACAGGAAGGAAGAGGCAAGAAAGGCAGAAGTCAGATCAGTCACTAGGACTTTGTATCATTCTAGAGTATTTGGATTCTGTTGGAAATTTTATAGAGAGTGTATTAGTTACCATGGCTGCTGTAAGAAATTACCACAAACGTAGAAGCTTAATCTATTCTCTCTCAACTCTGGAGGACGAAAGCCCAAAGTCAGATTCAGTGGGTTAAAGTCAAGGTGTCCTCCAGGCTGGTTCCTTCTGGAAGCTCTGAGGGGAGAATGTGCTTCATTGCCTTTTTCAGCTTCTAGAGGCTGCTTGTAATCCTTGGCTTGTGACCCTCTCCATCTTCAAAGGCATCATTTCATTCTCTGCTTCCAACATCACGTGGTTTTCTTCTCTGACTGATTCCCTCCTTCATTTCTCTGGTAAGGACCCTGGTGATTACATCCAGCCCACCTGCATAATCCCGGATAATCTCCCCATCTCGATATCCTGAATTGATCACATCTGCAGAGTCCCTTTCGCCATAAAATGTAATATTCCCAGGTCCTGGAGTTTAGGACATGGACATCATGGGGGTTCTTATTCAGCCTACACAGAGGGTACTTCATAGATTTTTGATTGGAGGGGGTGATGTGACAAATTGTCTAATTTATGGTTTAGAAATATCTGTCTGGCAACAGAGTAAGGAGAGTAGGGCTGCAGGCCCGCAGAGTAGTTTGGAAGCCACGGAAATAACCAATGCCAGTAACGAGAAGGTACAGCTGGATCAGTGGCAATAGGATGGAGGAGAGAGTTTACCTGGCAGACTCAGGAGGTATAATCCACAGGACTTGGAGCCAGCTAGGGTGTGGATGAGTGAGAGAGGAAGTCCAGAAGGACTCAGCGTTTCTGCCCTTACCATTTGGGTGATGTGGTATCACTGGTGAATAGGGAGTACAGGAGAGGGCAGGGAGAGACCCCTAGTTTTGTTCAGAACCTGGCTTCGAGGCATGGATGAGAGTCCTCTAGCGTGCGGCCCGTGGTCTGCAGAGCAAGGCAGGTGATGGCTATTTGGTGGTGCTGAGCACACTGGCAGTACTTGAAGCCAAGGAGACAGAGGTGACTCAGGGATTGTGTCTAGAATCAGAAAGAGCACAGGAGCTGCCTTGGGGAGCAATGACCTTTACTGTTAGGGAGAAGCAGGCGTGTGGGAGGAAGCCAGAGAGGCAGGAGGAGTACCAGGGGGGTGCGTCCGGCATCCAGCAGCCTCAGGGAGCAGGGAGTTGATGCCTTTGTATTCAGAGTCCTTCCCCTCCTGGCGAAGGGCCACTTCTTATCAAGTCCAACGCTGGAAGAAAAGGGTAAAGGATGGTATTGTGTTTTTGCTTGTTAATCTTGGGGACCAGAGGCTCAGCTGAGAACTGAGTTGTTTCTTGAACATTAGCTGCATGCACACATAGAAGAGGCTGAGTGAGGCCCCCTCACTGGAACCAACTGTGGCAAACAGGACCCATTTTGCTCTCAGGCTTGCCCTGACAGCAGCTGAAAAGCTCTATTACCTGCCTTTCTGGGCACACTCACCGCAGAGGCTCAAGGTTTTGGTGCAAGGCAGAAGTCCCCCTGCCTCTGAGAACGATATTCTTCCTCTGCTGTCATTCCAATACAAGGGCCTTGTAGAAAGATATGGCTGCAGGGGAGACCACAGGCCTGGAGACTGTTTCCTCTGTGTGTGTTTCTGCTTTTCCCCTCTTGTGGCTTCTTCCTCAGCCCTGGAGAAGGAGGAGGAGATAAGAGAATGGGGCAGGTGGATGTTGGCAAAAGGTGCAAGGACAAGGCTTGATGGAAGAGTTGAGATCTGACTTGGCCTCTGGGAAAAGGGGAGGGCTTTTGGGAGAACTGGGTAGTCAGGAGGGGGTACATTTCAGATGGAGGGATGGGCATGTCAGGATGGTAAATCAGAAACGGGCATGAAGTATGTGGACCAGGGCCTGGAGATCGGTCCAGCCAGGGGAAGCTCATCCCAGGGCCACGAGCTCCCAGGACACTGTCCCGGAGAGGAGAGAGGGAAGGGGTTCTCTGGCCCTGTTCCTTCCTCTAGAAAGAGCATCGCTTCATGTTTGAATGGCCCTTATTTCCCTGCATGCATTCCCATGTAACCCTCTCAGAATTGTGTACACTGAGGGGAGTGAAGTTTGGAGAATTAACCTCCCAGAGTGAAGACAGTCAGGTTAAGAGCCAGGATGGAAACTGAGGAGGAGGGAGCTAACTTCTGGGGTGTGCTTATGTGCCAAATGTCTAAATACATGTTGCCATTTAATTCTCAACTCTCCTAGACCTAAGTGCTATCAGCCTTGTTTCATAGATGGGACCAGAGGCTCTTAGGAGGAGGTACCTGGTCCCAGGTCATCTCTGTCAGCATCAGGGTGAGAATGGGATCTCCGCAGAAGCCATGTCTGCAGCCAAGGATGTCAGAGTAGAGGCCCTCCTAAGAGATCACTGCGTGACAGTCACCTCACTTTACTGATGGAAGACCTTGGTTTGGAAAGGGGCATGACTGGCCGAAGGTGCCCGGCCAGTGGGTGGGACAGCTGGGGTGGGCAAGGGACTTTTCTAAACCTCAGCTTCCTACACCTGGACTTTTAAAAATGCCTACCAACGTACAAACGCTTTCAGAAGTCTGTAGGAAATTTTTTTATTTAACTTTGTATCATTTTCCAAAATTATCTGACAGCCAATCTCATAGTTGTTGTCTAAATCCTGTGGACTCCCCTGTGGGAGATGCTTCATGCCAGCAACCTGGGAAATTCAGGTCCACCCCTCAGATCTTGGGAAGACCCTCCCACTCCTTGTTAATTAAAAATTGCACACCTTGACTCACTCCCTTATAATTCTGCCACCAGTGGAGCAAGAAAAATGAGAGACCTTGTCTCCCTGTTTTGACACTAATTTTAACCCACCGAAGAGCCACAAAACACGGTAGGTGTAGCAGCTGGTAAAAAGTGATTTAAGATCTGTCAGCTGTGTCGCCTTAGGTGAGTACTTGCCCTGGCAGAGCACACGCTGAGTGTCTGTAAGGTGGGCCCGTGGTGCCTTGCAAGGCTGCTGTGCAGCTTAGTCAAGAGTAAGCAGTGGCCTGGCAGGAAGCAGACAGCTAGCTCCTCCCTCTGCAGGGAAGAGGCTTAGCATTCTAAAAATGATGCAGGCCTATTTCAAGTAGTTCACCCTGTTGGTAAAGGGGCTGAGCTCTTGCTCTGCTGGTTATCAAAACACAGAGTTCAAGCTTTAGGCAAAAGCATGAGAGGTTGTGTGTGGAGAGATGCTGGCCTTACACCAGGCATGTCCCAGTACACAAGCCCTGTTTTTTTTTTTGTTTTTTTTTTTTTAAAGATTTATTGATGGATTGATTGATTGATTGCTATGTTGGGTCTTCGTTTCTGTGCTAGGGCTTTCTGTAGTTGCGGCAAGCGGGGGCCACTCTTCATCGCGGTGCATGGGCCTCTCATTATCACAGCCTCTCTTGTTGCGGAGCGCAGGCTCCAGACGCGCAGGCTCAGTAGTTGTGGCTCACGGGCCTAGTTGCTCCGCGGCATGTGGGATCTTCCCAGACCAGGGCGCGAACCCGTGTCCCCTGCATTAGCAGGCAGATTCTCAACCACTGCGCCACCAGGGAAGCCCCCACAAGCCCTGTTTTCAAAGGCTTCCCCAATCTGGAACATGCCCAGGAGATAACCATGGTTTTTGTACTAAAATTAGGGGTGTGTGATTGACAGAGGCTGAAAATGTGAACTTGAGATTGGCTTAGAAAACCTGGCATGGTTGGCTTCTGCACCCACAGGCCGTTTGGCCCTAAAGCAAGGCCCCTCCACCCCCATCTGGGCCTCTCCTCAGCCGACAGCACTCCAGGCCCCTTGGCTCCTCCCATTTCCCAGCTTTCCTCCCAGCCTCCTGCTTTGAGCTGAATCATACCAATTGTGTGTGTGTCCTGCCCCGTGACCACTAGTACAACTGCAAATCTTACTGCCGGCAAGTTCTTTTGTCCTAATGGGGTTTCTAACAGAGTCACTCAGAAAGGAGACTGTCCTCCGGCCAGCTCCAGTGGGAGGAAGAATTTCCCTATTGTTTTGGGATTATGGGCTGCAGGGAGATACAAAGGAGGAGAGGAGAAAGAATGGCCCAGGACCTCAAAGCCACACGTGTGAACCAGGAGCCCTGGTGCCTCGCAGGACTGCAGGACGTTTGGGTGCTACGGGGTGGCGGCAGCCCGAAGCGAGGAGCGTGGGTGCCTCTGTGAGGCCTCCAGGGGAACCCAGGCTGCAGCGGGCCTGCAACATGTTACCTGCACTGCATCCGCAGGCTCGCCCGTGGGCACAGGTACACACGCTCAGTGTTGGCTTGTGGAGCACACTTTTACAAGCCCCAAAGGCTGCAGAGCTCCTTGTCAGACTACCGAGGCAGGGCAGCTGTGGGCACTATCTTGTTGCCTTCCTTCATCTTCAGAGGAAGGGGCACGCACAGGTTTGAATCCCAACTCACCACGCCCTATCTGGTGTGACTGTGACCAAGCTACTTGATTTTCTCTGTGCCCATTTTTATTATCTGTAAAAATGGGAATATAGTGCCTGCCTCATACAGCTGTCATGAGACTCGTGTATGGTAAGGGTTCAGTAAATAGTATCATCATCACTCCCATCTTAGGAAAAAAGAAAATAACACTCGGAGTTCGACACCGATCAGTTTTTACTTAGCTACTACTAGTGGCAGAACTAATTAAGACATATATCGGATTCCAGTTATAGGTCTCGTTTTAGGTACCAGCTGCCTTTCATGATCAAAGAATGAATCCCAAGTGGTACAGATCAGAAACCATGTGGAGTAATACTGGAGAGTGGGTGTGGTCGTGAGGGGCAGAGGTAAGAGCACTCCTTAGGGGCTGGAATTTGGCTTGGATTTCCAAAAGATACCTCCAAGTTATCTGGACGACCTGATTTGACCAGGGCTGCTCTGCAGTGAAATGACAGCTATTCTGGGTTCCTTGGTGCCTCCTGGTGGTAACAGATTGCCTCTTGCACTTTCCTTGAGACATGAAAGCCGAAGGAAGCTATTTTGAAATTGGCTCTCCACATTAATGAAGGATATAGCACTATTTGTTTGCCTCTGGTTTAGCCTTCTTGGCACCTCTGGCCCAGCAACATAAATCAGTTCTGGGTTTCCTCCTTTTACATATCAGCCAGTAGCTTATTCACTGCCTGACCCCAGCAAGCTCCCAGCCTCTAGGGGATCTCCAAAGCCAGCGGCTCAGGCCCACTCAGGCATTCCAGGTCTGTTCCATTCTACTCTTTCCTATTTTCAGGAGACAAACCAGGCGGTGCAGTACAAAAGCTTGTCCTCTTGTTTTCTCCCCAAGTGGTGGGGGAGAGGGTGGGAGTTGTGGTGAGTGCCGGCTGGCTCAGAGCTGCGCGCTGCACTGAAGTGAGTCACGCCTCTGACGTCGCCAAGTTCACTTCTGCCTGTCTGTGCCTTTTCTTTCCTACATGGCAAAGGGAGACGAAATTTGCTCCAGCTTCCTTAAAGTGTACTCCGAGGATTCAGATTACGTAGTGGGTAGGATTATGATTCTTTTTTTATAATTAAGTTAAACTTTTTTGGAAATAATTATAGTTTCACATACAGTTATGAGAAATAATGCAGAGCATTGCCATGTACCTTTCACCCAGTTTCCCCCAATGGTAGCATTTTGCAAAACTAGAGCACAGTATCACAACCAGTATATTGCACTGATACCGTAAATACGTTAACATTGCCATTACCACAAGGTCTCTTCTGGTGCTTTCTTATAGCCACACCCACGTTCCTCCATCTTTAACCACTAATAGCCACTAATCTGTTCTCCATTTCTATAATTTTGTCATTTAAATGCATTAGGGTTTGTAACACTTCGGGTTTGGATTTTTTCTCTCAGCATAATTATCTGGAGATTCATCCAAGTTGTGTGCGTATCAGTAGTGTGTTCCTTTTTATGGCTGCTATTACATAGTACGGATGTTCCAGTTTGTCTAACTGTTCACTTGCAGAAGGATGTCTGGGCCATTTCCAGTTTTGATCTATTATGAATATTGGGCTATTTTGAATTTGAGCTATTATGAATAAAGTTGCTATGAACAGGTTTTTGTGTAAACATAATTTTTGATTTCTCTTGGATAAATTCCCAGAAGTTCACTTACTGGGTTGAATGGGATTTTGTGTTTTGATGGAAGAGTCCTTTTCATCCAAGTTGTTGAATTTGTGTGTACAGAGCTATTTGTAGTATTCTTTTATTACCCTTTTGATGCCTACAGGGTCTGTAGTGATATCTCCTGTTTCATTTCTGACATGGTAATTTGTGTCTTTTCTCTTTTTCCTTTGTCAGACTTGATAGAGCTTTGCCAATTTTATTGAGCTTTTTAAAGAACTAGCTCTGTTTTCCATTGATTTTTCTCTATTGTTTTTGTTTTCTTTTTTTACATAAATTTATTTTATTTTATTTATTTTTGGCTGCGTTGGGTCTTCGTTGCTGCGTGCGGGCTTTCTCTAGTTGTGTCAAGCAGGGGCTACTCTTCATTGCGGTGTGCGGGCTTCTTATTGTGGTGGCTTCTCTTGCTGTGGAGCATGGGCTCTAGGTGCACAGGCTTCAGTAGTTGTGGTGCACAGGTTCTAAAGTGCAGGCTCAGTAGTTGCGGTGCATGGGCTTAGTTGCTCCGCGGCATGTGGGATCTTCCCAGACCAGGGCTCGAACCCGTATCCCCTGCATTGGCAGGCAGATTCTCAACCACTGTGCCACCAGGGAAGCCCTGTTTTTGTTTTCCACTTCACTGATTTCTGATCTTTATTGTTTATTTCCTGTTACTTGTTTAGATTTATTTTTTCTCTTCTTTAACTAGATTCTTGAGATGGAACTTGAAGTATAGATCAAGAATTTCCTTTTCATAATTTAGTGCTATAAATTTCCCTCTCAGTGTGGCTTCAGCTGTGAGCCACAATTTTTTGTTTCCTCATTTACATTCTATTTATTATTTAAAATGACACCTCACCCAAGGCTAGCTTATATCTGAATTGGCTTCTCCTACTAAACGTTTTATTGTTTGAATATTTCACACTATTTCAGAGAAATATAATTTGATCCAAAATTCTCTTTCTCTTCTACTGATGCATGACATCAAGTTTACCATGTCTTAAGCCTGGTGAGTATATTGAGGAAATACTGGAGTGAATATCTTGGACTACGCCTCTCACTTAGTAGGTGCTTTACAATGTTGAGTTTCTCTGCTTTATTTATGCATGAATAGTGTCCAGTGGAGTTTAAAGTATTTGTTAACATTTTTACTTGCAGATTGCCTAATCAAATTCTAGACATTGTACATCACACCTTGTATTTAGTGGTGGGTTTTCAGAAATGAGTGTTACAGGAACACTGCATTCACTTACACACGTTTCTTTTCTGTTCTTTAGCTCTTATGGAATTCAGATGCTTGTCAAGTAGCATTTCTATTGTCCTAGAGTAAGGAAGAATTTCAGAGAGCTTTCCAGAACTCAATTTTACTGCTTTTGGTCACCTCTTTCCCTGACTCTTTTGCCCCTCAGTAACCCCTTTCTCTGCTTGCAAGGGATTGAATGCACTTATCCCATCTGCTACAACAAATCTGGTTCTCGTGGTCTCTGCTGTCCTCCTGTAGGCCTAGTTCTGAACCACAACTTAGGTGATGCCTTCCTCAGGGTTTTCATCATATGCATTCAGTATCCTGGGCAGGAAAGTTAACTTCTTATTTTTTGTTGAAGTATAGTTGATTTACAATGTTATATTAGTTTCAGGTGTACAACATAGTAATTCCTTATTTTTATAGATTATACTCCATTTAAAGTTATTATAAAATAATGGCTATATTCCCAGTGTTGTACAATATATCCTTGTAGCTTATTTATTTTATACATAGCAGTTTGTACCTCTTAATCCCCTAACCCTAGCTTGCTCCTCCTGCCATTCCCCTCCCCACTGGTAACCACTAGTTTGTTCTGTGTAACTGTGAGTCTGATTTGTTATATTTGTTCATTTGTTTTATTTTTTAGATTCCACATATAAGTGATGACATACAGTATTTATCTTTCTCTTTCTGACTTATTTCACTAAGCATAATACCCTCCAGGTCCATCCATGTTGTCGTAAATGGCAGAGTTTCATTCCTTCTTTTGGCTGAGTAACATTCCATTGTATATATATCCCACATTTTCTTTATCCATTCATCTGTTGATGGACACTTAGGTTGCTTCCATACCTTGGCTATTGTAAATAATGCTGCTATGAGCATGGAGGTGCACCTATATTTTATTGGTGTTTTCATTTTCTTAGGATATATACCTGGGAGTGGAGATGCTGGATCATAGGGTAGTTCTAATTTTAGTTTTTTGAGGAACCTACATACTGTTTTCCACAGTGGCTGCACCAGTTTACATTCCTACTAACAGTGTACTAGGGTTCCCTTTCCTCCATATCCTTGCCAACAGTTGTTATTTGTGGTCTTTTTGAGGATAGCCATTCTGATGGGTGTGAGGTGACACATCTCGATTTTGGTTTGCAGTTCTCTGATGATTATGGATGTTGACCATCTTTTCATGTGTCTGTTGGCCATCTGTAGGTCTTCTTTGGAAAAATGTTTATTAAGTTCTTCTGCCCATTTTTTGATTGGGTTGTTTGTTTTATTGATGTTGAGTTGTATATTTCAGATATTAACCCCTTACCTGTCATATCATTTGAAAATATTTTCTCCCATTCAGTAGATTGTCTTTTTGTTTTGTTGATGTTTTCCTTAGCTTTTCCAAAGTTTTTAAGTTTAATTAGGTCCCATTTGTTTATTTTTGCTCTTGTTTGTTTTCCCTTAGGAAATAGATCCAAAAAAATATTGCTGCAACTGATGTCAAAGAATGTTCTGCCTATGTTTTCCTCGAAGAGTTTTATAGTGTCTGGCCTTACATTTAGGTCTTTAATCCATTTTGAGTTTATTTTTGTGTATGGTGTTAGGGAGTGTTCTAATTTCATTCTTTGACATGTAGCTGTCCAGTTTTCCCAGCACCAATTATTTAAGAGACTTTTTCTTCATCAAATATTTTTGCCTCCCTGGTCGTGAATTAATTGACATATGTATGCAGGTTTATTTTGGGGCTCTCTATTCTGTTCCATTGATCTAAGTGTCTGTTTTTGTGCCAGTAACATAGTGTTTTGATTACAGTACTTTTGTAGTGTACTCTGAAGTCAGAGAGTGTGATACCTCCAACTTTGTGTTATTTTTCTCAAGATTGCTTTGACTATTCAGGGTCTTTCGTGGTTCCATATAAATATTAGAATTATTTGTTCTAGTTCTGTCAAAAATGTCATGGGTATTTTGATAAGGATTGCATTAAATCTGTAGATTGCTTTGGGCAGTATTAACAATATTAATATTAACAATATTAATTCTTCCAGATCATAAAAAGAGATATCCTTCTAATTTGTTTGTATTGTCTTCAATTTCCTTCATCAGTGTCTTAGAGTTTTCAGAGTATAGGTCTTTCACCTCCTTGGTTAAGTTTATTTCTAGGTATCTTATTATTTTTAATTCAATTTTAAAAAGATTGTTTGCTTCCTTTCTCTTTCTGATAGTACTTAATAGTGTATGTAGAAAAGCAACAGATTTCTGCATATTAAATTTGTATCCTGCAACTTTACTGAAATCATGTCATCTGCAAATAGTGACAGTTTTACATCTTCCCTTCCAATTTGGATGCCTTTTATTTCTTTTTCTTGTGTGATTGGCATGGCTATGACTTCCAATACTATGTTAAATAGAAGTGGCAAGAGTGGGCATCCTTGTCTTGCTCCTGATTTTAGAGGAAACACTTTCAGCTTTTCACCATTGAGTATTATGTTGGCTGTGGGTTTGTCATACAGAGCTTTTATTATGTTGAGATATGTTCTCTCTATGCCCACTTTGGTAAGAGTTTTAATCATGAATGGATGTTGAATTTTGTCAAATGCTTTTTATGCCTCTATTGAGATGATCATATGATTTCTATCCTTAGCTTTGTTAATGTGGTGTATCACATTGATTGGTATGCAGGTATTGAACCATCCTTGCACCCCTGGAATAAATCCCACTTGATCGCAATGTATGATCCTTTTTATATATTGTTTAATTTGGCTTGCTAACATTTTGTTGAGGATTTTTTGTGTCTATATTCATCAGCGATATTGGCCTGTAATTTTCTTTTTTTGTACTGTCTTTGGTTTTGGTACCAGCCTTTACTATGTCTTTGCCTTTACCAATGGGATTTTCCTTCCTATAACTTCTTATTTCTTGTTGTAGCCTTTTCTTTTTCACTTAAAGAAGAAACTTTAACACTTGTAAGGTCCGTTTAGTATTGATGAAGTCCTTTAGCTTTTGCTTGTCTGAGAAGTTCTTTATCTCTCCTTTAATTCTGAATGATATCCTTGCTAAGTAGAGTGTACTAGGTTATAGATTTTTCCCTTTCAGCACTTTAAATATATTGTGCCACTCCCTCCTGGTCTGCAAAGTTTCTGCAGAAAGATCAGCCAATAACGTTATGGGGCTCCATTGTATGTGACTCTTTGTTTTTCTCTTGCTGCTTTTAGAATTCTCTTTATTTTTAACTTTTGCCATTTAATTATGATATGTCTTCATAAAGGTCTCTTTGGGTTCATCTCATTTGGGACTATCTATGCTTCCTGTACCTGGATGTCTCTTTCCTCCTTCAGGGTCGGCAAGTTTTAGCCATAATTTCATCAGATACATTTTCTACTTCTTTCTCTCTCTCTTCTACTTCTGAGACCCCTATAAAGCAAATATCAGTACACTTGATGTTGTCCCAGAGGTCCCTTAAACTATCCTGATTTTTTCAAATTTGTTTTCTTTTTGCTGTTCCAAATGGGTGATTTCCACTATTCTATCTTCCATTTTTGGTTATGTGTTCTTCTGTATCACCTAATCTACTTTTGATTCCCTCTAGTGTATTTTCCATTTCAGTTATTGTGTTCTTCAGCTCTGAATGGTTCTTTATATTTTCTAGTTCTTTGTTAAAATTCTCACTGTGTTCATCTATTCTGTTACCCAATTTAGCATTCTTATTACTATTCCTTTGAACTCTTAATCAGGTAAATTTGTTATGTTTGTTTCATTAGGGTTTTTTTTCAGGGTTTTTTAAAATTATGATATGTCTTCATATGGATCTCTTTGTGTTCATCTTATTTGGGACTATCTGTGCTTCCTGTACCTGGAAATCTGTTTCCTTCTTCAGAATCAGAAGGCTTTATCCATAATTTCATTAAATATATTTTCTACCCCTATCTCTTTCTCTTCTCCTTCTGAAACCCTTAAAATGCAAATGTTAGTACATTTGATGTTGTCCTAGAAGTCCCTTTAAACTATCCTCATTTTTTCAAATTTGTTGTGTTTTTTTTCTGTTCTGATTGAGTGATTTCCACTATTCTATCTTCCAGATCGTTTATGCAATCTTCTTTATCACCTAGTCTGCTGTTAATTCCTCCTAGTGTATTTTTCATTTCACTCATTGAAAAACAGCTCTAACTTTTTAAAAAAATATATTCTAGTTCCTTGTTAAAATTCTCACCATGTTCATCAATTCTTTTCCCCTGTTCAGTTAGCATTCTTATTGCTATTGCTTTGAACTCTTTGTCTGCTAAATTATTTATCTCTCTTTCATTAGAGGTTTTTCTCATGGTGTTTTTTCATATTGTTTCATTGAAACAAATTCCTCTGTCTTCTCATTTTGGTTAACCTTCTCTAAGTTAGATGAAATAGTTACGTATCCCAGTCTTAAAGTGGTGTCCTTGTGCGGGAGAGTCCCTGTGCAGTCTCTGTGTGCCCAGTGGCTGGATGTGAAGTGAGCATGGGATGCATCTTCCCCTGGGGTGTACTGTCAGCTACCACCTTGGTGAGAGGTAGGGCTGGAGTTAGAGGGGCTATAGTCAGAGCCAGGTGTGAGGCAGGGCTTCGCCTATGCTCAATGACAGTCGCAGCTCTCTCAGGGGTGGGGTCAGGACCCAAGGTTCTGGAACAGAAGTCCTGAGTTTCAGGCCAGAGAAAGAGGGGCAGGCACCCAGTGCATGCTGGCATGTGTGCTTGGGTGGTCACAGGAAACCAGCCAGAGACCCAAGCAGTTTTCAGCCTCCTTCCTTGTCATTGTTCCCAGGAGCAAGCAAGCATTGTGCACTCCACAAGTGGAGTGTCAGTTTTTTACAGCCCTCTAGTAAGGCCCATTGGTTTTCAAACCATCTAATGGGATTCGTTTTCCCAGTGTTAGATCCCAGGGCTGGGGTGCCCAATATGTGGCCTGAACCCCTCACTCCCCAGGGAGGATCTCCAAGCCCATGTTTTCCCCCTCCTCTTCTGTGTCCCCTGCTAGGGGAGTGGATCTCGACCTGATCACTTCTCCTCTCTTCCTACCAGACTCCGTGTGAAATTTTCTTTACAGCCTTGGTTGTAGAAGAGCCTTTCTGCCAGTCTCCAGGTTGTTTTTGGTGAGAGTTACTCCACATGTAGATGTATTTTTGAGGTGTTTGTTGGGGGAGGTGAGCTCAGTGTCCTCCTACTCCACCATCTTGATCTTGATGTGCCACATTTTTTTATATGTTGCATTTTCATTTTCATTTGTTTAATTTTTTTTACATTTCCCTTGAGACTTCCTCTTTGACCATGGATTATTAAGAAATGTGTTGTTTAGTTTCCAAGTGTATAGAGATTTTTCTGTTCTTTCTATTACTGATTTCTAATTTAACTGTTATAGCCAGACAACATTTTCTGTATGATTTTGGTTCCTTTAAATGTATTGAAGTTTTATGGCCAGGATATGATCTATCTTGATACACGTTTTGTGGATTCTTGAAAATAATTGCAGCTATTGGGTGGAGTGTTCTATAAATTTCTATTAAATTTTATTGGTTGATGGTTTTGTTGACCTCTTCCGTCTCTTTGTTGATTTCCATCTATTGTTCAACTAGGTGTTGAACTCTTCAACTATATTGCAGATCTATTTCTCCTTTTAGTTCTATCAGTTTTAGCTTCATATATTGTGCAGCTTTCTTTATTCATGCATATGCATTTAGGATTGCTATGTCTTCTTGGAGGATTAGCTCTTTAATCATTATATGATGTCCCTTTCTGTCTCTGTTCATTTACTCTGAAGTCTAATTTATATGACTATAAGATAGCCCTTTTTAAATTTCTTTTTACTAATATTTGCATGATGTATCGTTTCTCATTTGTCCATTTTCAACCTGCCAATATAGTTACATTTGGAGAGAATTTCTTGTAGAAAGCATGTATCTGGACCAGGTTTTAATCCACTTTGCCAATCTCTATCTTTTCATTGCTGTTAGACCATTTACACTTAATGTGAATATTGATATGGTAGGGCTAAGTCTTCCATTTTATTTTTATTTTAAGTTTGTTCTCTCTCTCATGTCTCTGTTTTCTTTTTCTTCCCTTTCTGTGGGTTACTTGAGCATTTTAGGTTAATTTTTAATACATAAACTTTATTTTTAGAGGATTTTTAGGTTTATGTAAAAATTAAATAGAGAGTAAGGAGAGTTCACATATATTCCTTCTCCTCATCCCCCACTGACAGTTTATCCTATGATTAACATCTTGCATTGATGTGGTGCATCTGTTACATTGATGAACCAATATTAATACATTAACTAAACTCCATTTTTTACATTAAGGTCACTCTTTGTTTTCTTTTAATTTTATTTATTGATTGATTGATTTTAACATCTTTATTGGAGTATAATTGCTTTACAATGGTGTGTTAGTTTCTGCTGTATAACAAAGTGAATCAATTATACATATACATATATCCCCATATCTCCTCCCTCTTGCGTCTCCCTCCCACACTCCCTATGCCACCCCTCTAGGAGGTGGACACAAAGCACCGAGCTGATCTCCCTATGCTATGCAGCTGCTTCCCACTAGCTATCTATTTTACATTTGGTAGTGTGTATATGTCCATGCCACTCTCTCATTTCGTCCCAGCTTACCCTTCCCCCTCCCCATGTCCTCAAGTCCATTCTCTACGTCTGTGTCTTTATTCCTGTGCTGCCCCTAGGTTCTTCAGAACCTTTTTTTTTTTTTTTTAGATCCATATATATGGGGTCACTCCTTGTGTTGTACAGTTTTGGAGGAGTTTTGAAACTTGAACATCATGTATCCACACTTATAGTATCATACAGAATAGTTTCAATGCCTTAAAAATGCCCTTTGCTCCACTCCCCTCCTCCCAATCACTGCAACCACTGATCTTCTTCCAGAATGTCATATAGTTGGAATCATACAGTACGTAGCCTTTGAAGACTGGCTCCTTTCACTTAGCAATATGCATTTAAGTTTCCTCCATGTCTTTTTGTGACTTGATAGCTCATTTCTTTTTATCTTTAAGTAATATCCAATTGTATGAATGTACCACAGTTGGTTTATCCATTCACCAACTGAAGAAAATCTTGGCTTTCAAGTTGGGCAGTTATGAATAAGCCTACTCATAAATGCTTATCTGCAGGTTTTTTGTGAATGTAATTTTCAAATCATTTGGATAAATATCACTGAGTGTAATTACTGGATCATAAGGTAAGAGTATATTTAGTTTTGTAAGAAACTGCCAAACTGTCTTCCAAAGTAGCTGTACTATTTTGCATTCCAACCAGGAATGAATGAGAGTTCCTGTTTTTCCACATTCTTGCCATCATTTGGTGCTGCCAGTGTCTTGGATTTTAGCCATTCTGATAGGTGTGTATGGATATCTCACTGTTGCTTTGATTTGCAATTTCCTAAGGATATGTGACATTAAGCATCCTTTTAGTCTGTCTGCCATTGGTATATCTTCTTGGTGAGGTGTCTTCAATATTTTGTCCCTTTTTCATTGGCTTATTTATTTTCTTATTGCTTGGTTTTAAGAGTTCTTTGTATATTTTGGAATTAAGTCCTTTATCAGATATGTGTTTTGCAAATATTTTCTGCCAGTTTGTAGTTTGCCTTCTTGTTCCCTTAACAATGCCTTTGGGCTTCCCTGGTGGCACAGTGGTTGAGAATCCACCTGCCAGTGCAGGGGACACGGGTTTGAGCCCTGGTGCAGGAAGATCCCACATGCCGTGGAACAACAAAGCCCATGCCACAACTACTGAGCCTGTGCTCTAGAGCCCATGAGCCACAACTATTGAAGCCCACATGCCTAGAACCCATGCTTCATAACAAGAGAAGCCACTACAATGAGAAGCCCATGCACCACAACGAAGAGAAACCCCCGCTTGCCGCAACTAGAGAAAAGCCCGCACGCAGCAACAAAGACCCAATGCAGCCAAAAATAAATAAATAAAATAAAATAGATTTTTTTTTAAAAAATGCCTTTCACAGAACAGAAGTTTTTAATTTTAATGAAATCCAACTTATCAGTTTTTTCTTTCATGTATTATATTTTCAGTGTTGTATCTAAAAACTCATTGCCAAACTCAGGGTCACCTAGATTTTCTCCCATGTTATCTTGTAGAAATTTTATAGTTTTATACTCTACACTTGGATCTATGATCCATTTTTAGCTTTTTTGGTGGAAAGTGTAAGGTCAGTGTCTAGATTATTATTTTTTGTATGTGGATGTCCAGTTGTTCCAGCACCATTTGTTAAAAGACTATTCTTTCTCTACTGTATTGACTTTTGCTCCTTTGTCAAAGATAAGTTGACTATATTTGGGTGGGTTTATTTCTAGACTATTCTGTTCCATTGATCTATCTGTCCTTTCAATAATACCACACTATCTTGATTACTATAGCTTTGAAGCAATTAATACTATAGATAATACCATAGCTATATAGTCTTGAAAAGTAGCTATAGTCTGAAAAGCAGTTATATAGTCTTAAAGTTGGATGGAGTCAGATCTCTGAATTTTTTCCTCTTCTTTAATATTGTGTTGGCTAATCTGGATCTTTTGTCTCTCCAAATAAACTTTAGACTCAGATTATATGACTTTCAATATAAACTTTATTTTTTAATAGATCTTTATTGGAGTATAATTGCTTCACAATACTGTGTTAGTTTCTGTTGTACAACAAAGTGAATCAGCCATATGCATGCATATGTCCCCATATCCCCTCCCTCTTGAGCCTGCCTCCCATCTTCCCTATTCCACCCCTCTATGTCATCGCAAAGTACCGAGCTGATCTCCCTGTGCTATGCTGCTGCTTCCCACTAGCTAACTATTTTACATTCGGTAGTGTATATATGTCGATGCTACTCTCACTTTGCCCCAGCTTCCCCCTCCCACCCCATGTCCTCAAGTCCATTCTCTACATCTGCATCTTTATTTCTGCCCTACAACTAGATTCATCAGTACCTTTTTTTTTTTTAGATTCCATATATATGTGTTAGAATACGGTATTTGTTTTTCTCTTTCTGACTTACTTCACTTTTTATGACAGACTCTACGTCCATCCACCTCACTACAAATAACTCAATTTCGTTTCTTTTTATGGCTGAGTAATATTCCATTGTATATATGTGCCACATCTTCTTTATCCATTCTTCCGTCAATGGACATTCAGGTTGCTTCCATGTCCTGGCTATTGTAAATAGTGCTGCAGTGAACACTGTGGTACATATCTCTTTTTGAATTATGGTTTTCTCAGTGTATATGCCCAGTAGTGGGATTGCTGGGCCATATGGTAGTTCTATGTTTAGTTTTTTAGGGAACCTCCATACTGTTTTCCATAGTGGTTGTATCAATTTACATTCCCACCAGCAGTGCAGGAGGGTTCCCTTTTCACCACACCCTTTCCAGCATTTATTGTTTCTAGATTTTTTGATAATAGCCATTCTGACCAGCATGAAGTGATACCTCATTGTAGTTTTAATTTGCATTTCTCTAATAATTAGTGATGTTGAACATCTTTTCATGTGCCTCTTGGCCAGCTGTATGTCTTCCTTGGTGAAATGTCTGTTTAGGTCTTCCACCCATTTTTTAATTGGATTGTTTGTTTTTTTGATATTGAGCTCCATGAGCTTGTTTGTATATTTTGGAGATTAATCCTTTGTCTGCTGTTTCATTTGCAAATATTTTCTCCCATTCTGAGGGTTGTCTTTTTGTCTTGTTTATGGTTTTCTTTGTTATGCAAAAGCTTTTAAGTTTAATTAAGTCCCATTTGTTTATTTTTATTTCCATTACTCTAGGAGGTGGGTCAAAAAGGATCTTGCTGTGGTTTATGTCAAAGAGTGTTTTTCCTGTGCTTTCCTCTAAGAGATTTATAGTGTCTGGTCTTACATTTAGGTCGTTAATCCATTTTGAGTTTATTTTTGTGTATGGTGTTAGGGAGTGTTCTAATTTCATTCTTTTACATGTAGCTGTCCAGTTTTCCCAGCACCATTTATTGAAGAGGCTGTCCTTTCTCCATTGTATGTTCTTGCCTCCCTTGTCATTCAACATTAAGTTTAGAATCAGACACAGCTTAGAATCAGTCCACAAAGTAACTTACTGGAATTTTTACTGGAATTGCATTGAATCTATATATCAAGTTGGAAGAACTTAATTGTAACAATAATGGGTCTTCCTACCCATAAACATGGACTATCTCTCCATTTATTTATGATTTCTTTTATCAGAGTTGTGCAATTTCCCTGATATAAATCTTATTTATATTTTGTTAGATGTATACCTAAATATCTCATTTAGATAATTAATTAGATGCTTGTGTAAGTGGCATCTGTGTTTTTAATACAAATTCCAATTGCTTATTGCTGGTATATAGGAAAGCAATTGACTTTTATATATTTACTTTGTATCCTGAAACCTTGCTATAATTGCTTATTATTTCTAGGGGATTATTATTATTATTATTATTATTATTACTAATTCTTTGAGATTTTCTACATAGACAATCATGTCATCTGTGGGCAAAGACAGTTTTATGTCTTCCTTCCCAATCTGTATACCCAATCTTTTCTTTTCTTTTCTTGTCTTATTACATTAGCTGGAATTTCTAGTACAATGTTGAATTGGAGTGATGAGAGGAAACATCCTTGGCTTTTTCCAGTTCCTTTGAGGGAAAGCATCTGTTTCTGACTACTAAGTATGACATTAGCTATAGATTTTTTGGTAGATGTTCTTTATCTACAAAAGGAAGATAAAGAGGAAGTTTATCCTCTAATTCTAGTTTGCTGAGAGTAATTTTTTTCATGAACTGTGTTGGGTTTTATCAAATGCTTCTTCTGAATCTATTGATGTGACCATATTATCTCTCTTCTTTAACGTGTTGATGTAACTGATTGCATTACTGGATTACATTTAGAATGTTGAACCAGCTGTGCGTACCTTGGTCACATTTGGTCATAGTATGTAATTCTTTTTACAGATTTGAGTTATTAATATTTTGTTGAGGATTTTGCATTTATGTTGTGAGAGATATCTGTAATTTTCTTTTCTTGTAATGTCTTTTTTGTCTGGTTTCAGTATTAGGTTAATCCTGGTATAATGAGTTAGGAAGTGTTCCCTCTGCTTTTATTTTCCTGGAGAAATTGTAGAGAATTTTTATCATTTGTTCCCTAAACGTTTTGTAGAATTCACCAGTGAACCCATGTGGGCCTGGTGCTTTCTGTTTCAGAAGACTATTAATTATTGACTTAATTCCTATAATAAATGTAGATCTATTCAGATTATTTCTTCTTGTGTGAGTTTTGCTGTATGTCCATTAACCTTGTGTATTTCAAGCAATTAGTCCATTTTCTCTAAGTTATGAAATTTATGGGAACACAGTTGTTCATACTGTTCCTTTATTATTCTTTTAATGTCCATGAGATCAGTAGCGATAGCCTGTCTTTCATTTCTGATAATAGTAATTTGTGTTTTCTTTTATTCTTGGTTAGCCTGGCTAGAGGATTGTTAATTTTATTATCTTTTCAAAGAACCAGGTTTTGATTTCTTTGATTTTTTGTGTTGTTTTCCTATTTCAGTTTCTTTAACTTCTACTCTCGTTTTTATTATTTCTTTTTTTTCTACGTACTTTGAAGTTCATTTGCTCTTTATCTAGTTTCATAGCTAGATTATTGATTTTATATATTTCTTCTTTTCTAATATGTACATTTGATGCTATAAATTTCCCTCTAAGCACTGCTTTTGCTGCACCCCACAAATTCTAAGTTGTATTTTCATTTTGTTCAAAATACTTTATTTCTTGAGACTTTTTTTGACTCATGTATTGTTTAGAAGTGTGCTGTTTACTCTCCAAATATTTTGACCTTTTTCAGCTAACTTTTTGTTATTGACTTGTTATTGTGGTCTGAGAGCATACTTTGTATGATTCCCATTTTTAAATTGTTAAGATGTGTTTTATGACCCATACTTAATATCTACCTTGATGAATGTTCCATGTAGGCTTGAGAAGAACTTGATTTCTGTTGGGGGATGATGCAATCCATACCTATGAGCAGATTGATGATTGATGGTGCTCTTCAGTTCAATTGTATCCATACTACCTATTGGATCTTCAATTACTAATAGAGGGGTTTTTAAGTCTCCAGCAAGAATAATGAATTTGTCTTTCTCCTGTTCTTCTTTCTTTTTTTTTTTTTTTTGCCTCATATATTTTGACCCTGTTTTTAGGTGCATGCACATTAATGA
This sequence comes from Eschrichtius robustus, assembly GCF_028021215.1. NCBI lineage: Eukaryota > Metazoa > Chordata > Mammalia > Artiodactyla > Eschrichtiidae > Eschrichtius > Eschrichtius robustus. Next base: position 139,513,597 of record NC_090828.1, on the reverse strand, counting down.
TTATTATGTCTTCTTGAAGAATTTACCTCTTGATCATTATGTAACATCCTCTAAATTCCTGATAAATTTTCCTAGCTCTGTGATCAACTTTGCCTGAAATTAAGATAGATACTTTAGTTTTCTTTTGATTAGTGTTAACATGGTGTACCTTTCCCCATGATTTTACTTGTTTTTCTTTTTTATTATGATAAAATATACATAACATAAAACTTACAGTTCTAACAATTTTAAGTGTACAATTCAGTGGCATTACATGCACTCACATTATGGTGCAACTGGTGCAACCATCACCATCATCCATCTACAAAATGTTTTTCATCTTCCCATACTGAAACTCTGTACCCATTAAATAATAACTCCCCATTTCCCCCTCACCCAAGCCCCTGAAAACAACCATTCTATTTTTATCTCTATGAAATTTTCTACTCTGTGTGTTTCATATAAGTGGAACCATACAGTATTTGCCCTCTTCTGGCTGGCTTATTTAACATAGCATAATGTCTTTAAGGTTCATCCATGTTATAACATGTATCAGAATTTCCTTGCTTTTTAAGGCTGAGTATACCAGGTTTTGTTTATCCATTGAGGGACACTTGAGTTTCTTCTCTTTTATGACTATTGTGAATAATGCTGCTATGATACAGATGTACAAATATCTGTTTGAGTCCCTGCTTTCAATTCTTTCAGATATATACCCAGAAGTGGAATTGCTGGATCTTACGGTTATGGTAATTCTATGTTTAATTTTCAGAGTAACAGTCATACTATTTTCCATAGCAGCTGCAGCATTTTATGTTTCTACCAGCAATGCAGAAATGTTCCAATTTCTCCACAACCTTGCAAACACTCACTATGTTCTCTTTTTTTTAATAATAGCCCTCCTGCTGGATATGAAGTAGTATATCATTGTGGTTTTTATTTGCCTTTCCCTAATGGCTACTGGTGTTGCACCTTTTTTAAGGTGCTAATTGGCCACCCTATGACTTTTTGGAGAAATGTCTATTCAAGTTATTTTACCCATTTTTAAGTGGATTTGCTGATTTTGTTGTTGAATTGTGTGAGTTCTTTATGTATTCTGGAAGTTAATACTTTGTGAGCTGTATGATTTGCAAATGTTTTCTCCCATTATGGGTTTCTTTCACTCTGTTGATAAGAGACCATGATGCAAAAATTTTTAATTTTGACAAAAGTCCAGTTTATCTATTTTTGTTACCCGTGCTGTTGGTGTCATATGCAAGGAATCATTGCCAAATCCAATGTCATGCAGCTTTTCCCCTATGTTTTTTTTCTAAAATTTTTTATAGTTTTTAACTCCTACATTTAGGTCTTTGATCTGTGTTGAGTTAATCTTTGTATATGATGTAAGGGAAGGTTCCAACTTCATTCTTTCACACGTGGATATTCAGCTTCCCAATACCATTTGTTGAATAGACTGTCCTTTATTGCCACCCTTGTCAAAAATCATTTGATCATATACATGAGAGTTTATTTCTGGGCTCTCTATTCTATCCCATTGGTCTATATATCTGTCTTTATGCCAGTAACAAACTGTTTTGATTACTATAGATTTGTAATAAGTTTTGAAATCAGGGAATGTGAGACTTCCTACTTTGTTCTTCTTTTCCAAGATTGTTTTGGCTACTTGTTGCTCCTTGAGACTCCATTTGAATTTTAAGATGGGTTTCTCTATTTCTGCAAAAAATATGTCATTGGGATTTTGATAGGGATTGCATTGAATCTGTGGATCATTTTAGGTAGCATTGTCATCTTAGCAGTATTGAGTATTCCAATCTATGAACATGAAATACATTTCCCTTTATTGGTGTCTAATTTCTTTCAGCAATGTTATGTAGTTTTCAATGTACAGGTCTCGCACCCCCTTTGTTAAGTTTATTCCTAAGTATTTTATACTTTTTTTTGCTACTGTAAATAGAAATTTCTTAATTTCCTTCTGGATTTTTCATTGTTAGTGTATAGAAGTGTAAGTGAATTTTGTATGTTGATTTTTGTATCCCGCAAAATTGGTTTTTGGTGGGGTTTTTTGCTGAATTGCTAATTCATTTATTAGCTTTGACAGTTTTTTGTGTGTGTTATGTGGAATCTTTTCGTGTACATTTGGAATATAAGGTCATGTCATCTGCAAACAAAGATAATTTTATTCCTCCCTTTTCAATTTGGATGCCTTTTATTTATTCTTCTTGCCTATTTGCTCTTGTGAGGACTTCCATGACTATGTGAATAGAAATGGAGAAAGTGGGAATCCTTATTTTGTTCCTATTTGGGGGGAAAAGCTTTCAAACTTTGACCACTGAGTACGATGTTAGCTATGGATTTTTCATATATGGCCTTTATCATATTGAGGAAGTTGCCTTCTATTCCTGGTTTATTGGGAGTGCGTTTTATTAAGAAAGGGTATTGACTTTTGTCAAATATTTTTTCTGCATCAGTTGAGATGATCGTGTTTGGTTTTTTTGTTGTTGTTGATTTGTTAGTTTTTCCCTTCATTCTAGTAATTGATTTTATGAAATGAATTTTCACATGTTGAAGCATTATTACATTCTGGGGAAAAAATCATTTGGTCATGATACTTACTTTTCAATATGCTGCTGAATTCAATTGGCTAGTGTTTTATTGAAGGTTTTTGCATCAACATTCATAAGGGATATTGGTCTGTAGTTTTCTTGTCTGGTGTTAGTGTCAGGGTGATACAGGCTTCAAAGAAAGAGTTGGGAATTATTCCCTCCCCTTCAATATTTTGGAAAGTTTGAAAATGATTGGTGTTAATTCTTCTTGAAATGTTTGGTAGTATTTACCAGTTAAGCCATTTAGTCCTGGACTTTTCTTTGTCCTTGAGGTTTTGGACTACTGATTCTCTTTCTTTACTAGTTATAGATTTATTCAGATTTTTTATTTATTCATGATTCAATTTTGGTGGATTGTGTGTTTCTAGGAATTCGTCTATTTCGTTTAGGTTAAACAATATGTTGGTGTACAAATGTTTATAGTATTCTTTTTATTTCTGTAACATCTTTAGTATTGTCATTGCTTTTATTTCTAATGTTAGTAATATGTCAGTTCCCTCTGCCAGTTTTGGGTTTAATTTGCTTTTCTTTTCCTTATGGTGAAAATGTAGGTTATTGATTTGAGATGTTTCCTTCCTTTTTAATGTATGCATTTACAACTGTAAATTCTCTTCTTACCACTGCTTTTACTGTATCCCATAGGTTCTGGTATTTTGTGTTTTCATTTTCAATAATCTTGGTGTATTTTCTAATTTTGCTTTTAATTTCCCCTTTGACCCATTGGTTTTTAAGACTGTGTTGTTTAATTTCCTCATATTTGTGAATCCAGTTTTCCTTCTGATACTGATTTCTAACCATTGTGATAGAAAAATATTTTTTATAATTGCAACCTTTTAAAATTTATTGAGACGTGTTGTGGCCGAACATATGGTCTATCTTGGAGAATGTTCCATGTGCATTTTTGAAAAATATGTATTCTGCTGTTCTTTGGTGTTCTGTGTATTTGTTAGGTCTAATTAGTTTATGGTTTTGTTCAAGTTCTCTATTTCATTATTGATCTTCTGTTTGGTTGTTTTACCATATTTAAAGTGGTATATTGAAGTCATATATATATATTATTATTATAGGAATTTCTATTTCTCCCTTCAAATCTATAATGTTTGCTTCATGTATTTGGGGGCTCTGATGTTTGGTGAATATATGTTAAAATTGTTATATCTTCTTGGTGAATTGATCCTTTTATCAATCTATATTGTCTTTGTCTCTGTAACAGTTTTTGATTTAGGGTCTAATTTGTTTGATTTAGTATAGCCACCTTAGCCCTCTTTTGGTTAGTATTTTCATGGAATATATTTTTCAACCCTTTCACCTTCAACCTATTTGTGTCTTTATATCTAAAGTGAGTCTCTTGTAGACATCATACAATTGGATCACTAAGGTTTTTTTAAAAAACCAATTCTGCCATTCAATGCCTTTTGATTGGAAAGTTTAAGCCATTTACATTTAAAGTAATCACTGATAAGAAGGGATTTACTCTGCCATTTTGCTATTTATTTTTTGTATGTCATATAACCTTTTTTATTCCTCATTTCCTCGATTACTGTCTTTTTACTGAAGTTGTTTTTATTGAAGTATCATTGATTCACAATATTGTGTTAGTTTCAGGTGTACATCAAAGTAATTCAGTTACATATATATTTCTCAGATTATTTTCCATTATAGGCTATTACAAGATATGAATATAGCTCCCTGTACTATACAATAAATTCTTGTTGCTTATCTCTTTTATGTATAGTAGTTTTTATCTGTTAATCCCATACTCCTAATTTATCCCTCCCCACTTCCTTTCCACTTTGGTAACCATAAGTTTGTTTTCTTTTTCTTTTTTTCAATATGTAATATCCTTTATTAAATAGTATAAATTACCCTACAGCTTGGTATAAGAATAATGGCTGATATTAATTATAAAACTCCTCCTTAAACACAAAAGAACATTACATTTGAATTATCTTTTTCTACCCAGAGTAGTCTTGTCTTGATACAAATAATTCATGTTCATCCTGCAACTTGAAACAAGTTGATAACATGCCACATTTTTTTATCTTGTCAATTTAGAAAAAAAAAAGTCATATTCAATATTTACAGATTTAACCTAGTTCACAGTATATACAAATGTTATGTGTGATAAAATCCCACAAATTAGATCCAATTTTATAGATTTTCCCTGATTTACCTTAAATTTAAAGTATCTCTACCACATACATTTTAAGTTATTTTTAAATAACAATTTTATTTTTACATGTGTATTGTTTCTGGGTAACAAGATGTTAAGTTGTCCTGCTATTGTGATATGACAAGCTACTTAAATTCTCCTCTCTACATTCCATGTACACACTCTAAATAGAGATAAATATGATGGTGCTGGAAAGAATAATGACACCATTAGAATAGTGGGTTGCATTTATTCTTTACTGATTATGGATACTTTCCTTACTAGCCATATGCATTAAAAGAAAATTGTGAACCAATAAAATCAACTAGACGAACAGAAATACTGCATGATGTCACTTATATGTGGGATCTTACCAAACAAAAGTCTAACTCATAGAAACACAGAATAGAATGGTGGTTGCCAGGGTTGGAATGTGGAGGAAATAGGAAGGTCTGCTGGACCCAAAGGGAAGTTCATGAGTGGTTTGTGAACCACACTCGTGGTTCTGTTGACCATTCACACTGCTTCCCCAGAGTCCAAACAGCACACACTGATTTACTGCTGATTACAATTTATTCTTTCTTTCTGCCCACCCCTCTGCATCTCTTGCCATGTGACCAGCCCACCCAACACTGTCTTGGGTTCGTGGCTGCTTCACAGAGACACACAGTTCCACTGGTTCCAGTCATAGGGCATGGGGATATGATGCAGATTGTGCCTAATTTTCTGTATGATTTTGTTGGCTCTGTCTGTATGGTCATATAGGGGAATGCCAAGTTTGTCCAGAGCCTGGATGTAGACAAACAACAGATGGGAGACAAGACCATGGCCCCAGTACTCAGGCAGGATGGCCCCCATCCACACCTCTCCTGTATGATCCATCAGGGACCAGGACACAGGGGTCCCCTCAGGCCCCAGCACGCAGAAGTTGGGGAAGGTCTGGATACAGCGCTTGATGAATCTCTGGCTACTCTCATTGCCACCGAAATGCCATAATTTATTCACCAAGGCAGCGTAAGTAGGATCCAGGGATGAGAGTTTAAACATCTCTTGGTCAATGGCTTTGGGTCTGCCATAGCCAAGAGGTAAGTTCTTTGTCTCTGGCAGGGAAGGAAGCAGTTTCCTCACTGTCTCAGGCATCACATACAGAATGCATTGTGTTTGCTTGACCTTAACAAATTTAGTGGTTACAAGATTCTGTATCACCTCATCCAGACTGGACTGTGAACTTTGGATCTGCAAAGTGTTTCCAATTGATGACCTCTGATGTGCTAAGGGATTCTTGACAGTTGTTGAGATCCTTAGAATAGATTTGGTAGGTGTTGGTGTAATGATCAAAGTCATCTGCCATTTCCTACTCCTGAGGGTGGATAACCATAGTATTAAAATCAGGCCACTTGTCCACCAGGGCCTTTAGCTTGAAGGGGTTTCCCTGGTCCATATGGACAGTCCCATAAACCTTTAAGGACACAGGGAGGCTCTTCCTCAAGGATTTCTCTAACATCTGCAGCAGTTGTGGGCCTTGTACGTGGAACATCTTGGCAGGTACCTTAATTTTGGTACCCAATTTTGGTTTCCCAACTCTCTGGTCACTGTGTTCAGGGTCTTCTCCTCTTCAGCTGAACACTTCAGGAGCACTGATTCTTTGGGATGAGCAGGTAGAATCCTACTATATGAAACCTGTCATCTCCCAAATGTCAATTCCTTGCTCCAACTACCAAGCACTAAGGCAACCAATGCCACTTTGGGGAATTTTGAAGGGCAGATCCTCAGGACAAGTGGTCTTGGCAGCTGCTATGGCCTTACCCAAAAATCCCCCAACAAGGGGTGGGTGTGGGGCAGCTGGCCACAAGCAGCAAGGCCCCTGTCTGGCTTGCCAAAATTTGTTTCCAAGTCCAAGCTTGTACTGCTTACAGCACAATAGGCCAATAAATCGAAAGACGAGTTGTTGGGATGAGGAATAGCAGCTATTCAGAAAGCCAGCAGACCAGTAAGATGGTGGACTTGTGTCCCAAAGAACCATCTTCTGTAAGTTTGTTTTCTATGTCTGTGAGTCTGTTTCTGCTTTTTGTATATAGATTCATTTATATTATTTTTTAGAGTACACATATAAGTGATAGAATATTTATCTTTGTCTGACTTACTTCAGTTATTATGATATGCTCTAGGTCCATCCATATTGTTGCAAATGGCATTATTTCGTTCTTTCTTATGGCTGAGCAATATTCCATTGTATATATACACTACTTTTTCTTAAACCAATCATTTGTTGATGGCACTTGGGTTGATTCCATGTCTTGGTTATTGTAAATAGTGTTGCTATGAACCTTTGGGTGCATGTATATTTTGGGACTAGAGTTTTCATCTTTTCAGGATATATGCCCAGGAGTGGGATTTCTGGATTATATGGTAGTTCTATTTTTAATTTTTAAAGGAACCTCTATACTGTTTTCCATAGTGGCTGCACCAATTTACATTCCCATCAATAGTGTAGGAGGGTTCTTTTTCTCCACACGCTCTCCAGAATTTATTATTTGTAGACTATTTGCTGATAGGCATTCTGACCAGTGTGAAATGATACCTCATTTTGGTTTTTATTTGCATTTCTCTAATAAATAGCAATATTGAGCATATTTTCATGTACCTCTTGGCCATCTGTATGTCTTCTTTGGAGAAATGTCTATTTAGGTCTTCTGCCCATTTTTTGATTGGGTTGTTTGTTTTTTTTATATTGAGCTCCATGTGCTGTTTCAATATTTTGGATATTAACCCCTCGTTGGTTGCATCATTTGCCAATATTTTTCTCCCATTCCATAAGTTGTCTTTTTGTTTTATTCATAGTTTTCTTTACTATGCAAAAGCTTTCTAGTTTGGTTAGGTCCCATTTGTTTATTTTTACTTTTATTTCTTTTGCCTTAGGAGACTGATCTAAGAAAATATTGCTACAATTTATGTCTGAGACACAAGAGGGAAGGGATATGGGGATATATGTGTATGTATAGCAGATTCATTTTGTTATACAGCAGCAACTAACACAACAATGTAAAGCAATTATACTCCAATAAAAATGTTTTAAAAAAAATTTATGTCTGAGAATGTTTTGCCTATGTTCTCTTCTAGGAGTTTTATGGCGTCACGTTTCATATTTAGGTCTTTAAATCATTTTATTTTTGTACATAGTGTGAGGAAATGTTCTAATTTCATTGATTTACATGTAGCTGTCCACCTTTCCCAACAGCACTTGCTGAAGTGACTGTCTTTTCTTTGTTGTATATTCTTGCCTCCTTTGTCATAGATTCTTTGACCGTAGGTGTGTGGGTTTACTTCTGGTTTACCTCTCTATTCTATTCCATTGATCTGAATGTCTGTTTTTGTGCCAGTACCATGCTGTTTTGACTACTGTAGCTTTGTAGTATTGTCTGAAGTCTTGGGAGGGTTATGCCTCCAGCTTTGTTCTTATTCCTCACGATGGCTTTGGCAATTCTAGGTATTTTGTAGTTCCATATAAATTTTAGGATTATTTGTTCTCGTTCTGTGAAAACAATGTCACGGGTATTTTGATAGGGATCACATTAAATCTGTAGATTGCTTTGGGTAGTATGGCCATTTTAACAATATTAATTTTTCCAATCCAAGAGCATGGGATATCTTTCCATTTCTTTGAATCATTTTCAATTTCCTTTATCAATGTTTTATAGTTTTTAGCATATGAGTATTTCACCTCCTTGGTTAAGTTTATTCTGAGGTATTTTTTTGACATGATATTAAATGGAATTTTTTGTTTTAAATTTTCTCTTTCTGATATTTCATTGTTAGAGTAAAGTAATGCAAAAGATTTCTGTATATTAATCTTGTATCCTGTTATCTGGCTGAATTCATCTATTAGTCCTAATTGTTTTTGTGTGGAGTCTTTAGGGTTCTCTATGTAGAGTGTCTTGTCATCTGCAAATAGTGACAGTTTTACCTCTTCCCTTACAATTTGGATACATTTTCTGTCTTTTTTTTCTCTGATAGCTGTGGCTAGGACTTCCAGTACTATGTTGAATAGAAGTGTTGGGAGTGGGCATCCTTGTCTTTTTCCTGAATTTAGTGGAATGACTTTCACCTTTTCACTGTTGAGTATTATTTTGGCTGTGGGTTTGTCATAAATGCCTTTTTCATGTTGAGATATGTTCCCACTTTATTCATTTTCATGAGAGTTTTTATCATGAGTGGATGTTGTTTGCTTTATCTGCATCTATTGAGATAATTATATGGGTTTTGCCTTTTCTTTTGTTAATACGGTGTATCACATTGATTGATTTGCATATGTTGAACCATCCTTGTGACCCTGGAATGAATCCAACTTGCTCATAGTGTATGATCTTTTTTAGGTACTGTTGCATTCAGTTTGCTAATGTTTTTTGGGAATTTTTGCATCTATATTCATCAAAGATATTGGCCTGTAGTTTTCTTTTTTGGTAGTGTCTTTGTCTGGCTTTGGTATCAGGGTGCTTGTGGCTTTGTAGAATGACTTTGGGAGTGTTTCCTCTGCTTCAGTCTTTTGGAAGAATTTGAGAAGGACTGGTATAAGTTCTTCTTTGTATGCTTGGCAGAATTCCCCAGTGAAGCCATCTGGTCCTGAACTTTTGTTCGTAGGGAGTTTTTTTTTTTTTTAAGTGATTCTATTTCACTTCTAGTAATCACTCTATTCAAATTATCTGTTTCTTATTGACTCAGTTTTGGCAGGCTATATGTTTTTAGAAACTTGTCCATTTCTTCTAGGTTGTCCAATTTGTTGGCATATAATTGTTATTTCTCCTCCATCACTTCTTATTTTGTTTATTTGGGTCCTCTCTCTTTTCTTCTTGGTTAGCCTGGACAGAGGTCTGTTGACTTTGTTTATCCTTTCAAAGAACCAGCTCTTGATTTTAATGATTTGTATATTGTTTTTTTAATCTCTATTTTATTTATTTTCTCTCCAATATTTATTATTTCCTTCCTTCTGCTGACTTCAGACTTTGTTCTTCTTTTTCTAATTCTTTTAGGCGTTGGGTTAAGTTATTTATTTGAGTTTTTCTTGTTTATTAAGGAAGGCCTGTATTGCTATGAACTTCCTCTAAGGACTGGTTTTGCTGCATCCCATAGATTTTGTAAGGTTGTGTTTTCATTGTCATTTGTTTAGAGGTATTTTCTGATTTCCTCTTTGATTTCATCACTGACCCATTGATTTTTTAGTAGCTGTTGTTTAGTCCCCATGTGATCATTTTTTGCCCATTTTTCTTTCTAGTTTCATATCATTGTGGTCAGAAAAGATGCTTGAAATAATTCCTATACTCTTAAATTTGTTGAGGCTTGTTTTGTGGTCTATCCTAGAGAATGTTCCATGTGCACTTGAAAAGAATGTCTATTCTGGATTTTTTTGGATGTAGTGTCGTGAAGATATCAAGTGCAGCTGGTCTACTTTGTCACTTAGGATCTCTGTTGCCCTATTGATTTTCTGTCTGGAAGATCTGTCCATTGATGTCAGGGGTGTGTTAAAGACTCCTACTACTTTTGTATTCCTGTTAATTTCTCCCTCTATGTCTGTTAGTATTCATTTTACGTACTTAGGCTCTTCTGTATTGGGTGCATATATGTTAATGAGTATAATATTCTCTTCTTGTGTTGATCCATTTATCATTATATAGTGTCCTTCTTTGTCTTTCTTTATGGACTTTTTTTTAAAGTTTGTCTGATATGAGTATTGCTACCCCTGCTTTCTTGTCATTTCCATTTGCATGAAACATCTTTTTCCATCCCCTCACTTTCAATTCATGAGAGTCTTTTGCCCAGAAGTGAGTCTCTTGTAGGCAGCATATTGTAGGTTCTTGTTTTTTTCTTCAATCTGCCACTCTATGTCTTTTGATTGGAGCATTTAGTCCATTGATATTTAAGGTAATTATTAAGTATGTATTTATTGCCTTTTTAAACCTTGTTTTCTGGTTGATTTTGTAGTTCTTTGTTCACTTCTTCTTCTTTTTGTTTCTCCTTATGTGGTTTGATGGTTTTTCCATTGTAGTGTGCTTGGGTTCCTTTCTTTTTTTGTGTGAATCTATTGTATGTTTTTTATTTGTGGTTATGATGGAGTTCAAGTATGTTGAGCCATCACTATATCTGCTTGCTTTAAACTGATAGCCATTCAAGTTCAAACACATTCTGAAAGATCTACATTTTTATACTCCCCTCCCCACATTTTGTGATTTTGATGCCCTGTTTTACATCTTCATGCTTACCCTTTTACTGTTCATTGTACTTATAATCGTTTTTATAATTTTTTTCATTTTTTAAAATCTATGTACTGGCTTATTTGAGTGATCTTCCATCCTTTTATATAGTTGCCCTTCCTACTGTGATTTTCTCTTTCCCGCAGATTCTTTCTTCTTGTTTATTTAGAGAAGACCTTTCAACATTTCTTTTAGGTTAAGTTTAGTATTTCCGTATTCTTTCAGTTTTTGCTTGTTTGAGAAATTCTGGATAGAATATCCTAGGTTGCAGGTTTTTCCCTTTCAGGACTTAGAATATATCATGCCACTCCCTTCTGGCCTGCAAAGTTTCTGTAGAGAAATCAGCTGATAGCCTCATGGGGGTTCGATTGTAACTGACTGTTTTTCTCTTGCTACCTCTAGAATCTTATCTTTAACTTTGGACATTTTAATTATGATATATCTTGGTGTGGGTCTGTTTGCATTCATCTTGTTTGGAGCCCTCTGTGTTTCCTGTATCTGGATATCTGTTTTCTTCTTTAGGTTTGGGAAATTTTCAGCCATAGATTCTCCAAATACATTTTCAATCCCCTTCTCTCTCTCTCCCTCCCTCTCTCTCTCTCCCTCCCTCTCTCTCTCTGTCTCTCTCTGTCTTTTCTTGAACCTCTATTATGAGTAGGCTGGTACACTTTATATTATTCCATAGATCTTGCATGTTGCTTTCATTTTTTTTTTCCTTTTGTCTTTCTGTCCACTGTTCTGATTGGTTGATTTCCATTATTCTATCTGCCATTCACTTATTCATCTTCTGCATTATTTAGTCTGCTATTCATTGTTTCTAGGTTGGTTTTATCTCAGCAATTGAGTTGTCTAATTTTGACTGGTTTCTCTTTATAGTTTCTAGTTCCTTTTACAGTGATCTGCATTTCTATCAATAATCTTTCTTAATTCTTTTAACATTTTGATTACCTCCTTTTTGAATCTAGTAGACCAGTGAGGTCTTTTCATTATTCTTTTTCAGGGTTTTTCTCTTATTCTTTTAATTGGGAGTAGTTCCCCTGCTTTTTTAATTTTACTTAACTTTCTCTGTCACTATGCATTTAGTCTACCTTGTGTAGACTGTGCAAGTCCAATATTTTTGGTGCAAAGGTTGTTTTTGTTATGGATGCTAGTCACAACTTTCCTCAGAGTGTGCTGGCCATTATCCCTTTGATTGGGGGTGTGATTGATGTTGTGACTGTAGACTGCACTGGATGTTGGGTGGGGCCTCCTCTTTGCTTCATGACTGTCACAGCCCTGTTGGGGGTAGGGGCTGTTCCCCAGTTGTTGGAGTAGAAGCTCTGAGGGTCAGGTTCAATAAGGCTCTATTGCCCTTAAGCATGTGCTTTGTCCTTAACAAGGTTAGCACTGAAGCAAGTGAGGCCCATGTGGTCACAGCACACCTATGCACTGCCGGTACAGTCATCCATGGTTCTGCCCAGAAGCAGCCCAAGGTCATGTCCCTTTCTTCATTGTGTTCATCCCAGACCTAGTGGTAGGCTGGTGTTGGTGGCCAGGGCATTGTGGCTGGAGAAATTGATGTGGTTGTGCTGCTGCTTGGAACCTGGCTGCCTCTGTGGGAGGGCTCTCATAGGACCTGTCTGCCTCAGATCTGACTCCAAGCTGCAGTGTGGGGTGAACAGAACTGGAGCCCTCTGCCAGTAAATGAACCACTGTGTACTCCTCCCCAGGGGCTATCTGCCAGAGATGTGAGATTCTGTGAAGCCACCTGCCACCTGGTATTGGTGCCAACAAATTTCACTGCTGCCTGTCCTGCCCCTGGACCTTACCCCAACATGATAATGGGCTCCAGTGTCATCCCTACCCAGACAGGCATGCCCTCACAAAGTCTGCAACTACTGAAGCCAGGACCCCACCATGCACACACTTGATAATGGGCTCCAGTTGTGGACCCGGGCCAAGATGAGCCCATGCTGACATTGGGCTCTGAGGTTCCACCCAGACCACACCCCAGGCCCTAGGGCTGTCTCTGCACAGCTAGACTGAGTCCACTCCCAGGGCCCATCTGCCTGAGTTTCAGCACCTAGCCACTGTGCATATTAGCAGCCCTGCCTGGCTCACGTTTCAGGCTTGGAAGTGCAGCAGGGTGGCAGCCATCAGCACTGGTCTCTCTCTGCTCTGATTGCTAGTAAACCAGCATGCAAGCATTTCTCACGAGAAGAGTCCAGGCTCCTCCAGCCCTCCATCTGTCCCAGTGCACCTCCCAGCCTGCAGGGGGCTTCGCAGGGCAAGAGCCTGCCCCAGACCCTCCCTCCTCCACAGGTTCTTCCCAGGGACACAGGTCTCATCCTGATGCCTTTTTTTTTTTTTTTTTTTTTGTCCTACCCAGTCACGTGAGGATCTTTCTTGCAGCTTTGGTTATATAAGAGATCCTCTGCCAGTTTCCAGTTGGTTTTCTGTGAGAATTGTTCCACAAGTAGATGTATTTTTGATGTGGGGAGAGGTGAGTTCCACATCCTCCTTCTCCACCATCTTAATCCAATCTTTTTGCTTTTTTATAGTGACACATTTTTATTCCCTTATTTCTGATTATGGCTATTCTATGGACATTTTCTGTATGGTAAAATGGAGATTACATATAATATCCTTGTTATTACAAACTAATTTGAATTGACTCCAGTAGTGCTTCATCTACCCTCTTTATGTTTTGATGTCAAAAATTACATACTTATAGGGACTTCCCTGGTAGTGCAGTGGTTAAGAATCCACCTGCCAATGCAGGGGACACAGGTTTGATCCCTGGTCTAGGATGATCCCACATGCTGTGGAGCAACTAAGCCCGTGTGCCACAACTGCTGAGGCTGCACTCGAGAGCCCACGAGCCACAACTACTGAGCCCGTGTGCTGCAACTACTGAAGCCCGCATGCCCAGAGCCTGTGCTCTGCAACAAGAGAAGCTACCACAATGAGAAGGCCATGCACCACAACAAAGAGTAGCCCTCACTCACCACAACTAGAGAAAGCCTGTGCGCGGCAACAAAGACCCGATGCAGCCAAAAATAAATAATAAATAAATAAAAAAATTTATTTTTAAAATTACATACTTATAGATTGTGTGCCCAGTAACAGAGATTTATAATTATTTTTTATGCTTTTTCTCTTAAATCCTATGTAAAATTAATATTCATGTTACAAAGCAGGATTGCAATAACACTGGCTATTACATTTGCCCATTTACATTTGCTGTGTATTTGACTAAGTATGACTTGGAGTTAGTATCTAGTGTCCTCTCATTTTAACCTGAAGCCCTCCTTTTATCATTTCTTAGAGTAGGTCTAGCAATACTGAAGCCCCTCAACTTTTGTTTATATAGAAATGCCTTAATTTCTCCCTTATTTTTGAAGGACAATTTTGCAATATATAGAATTATTGGGTTTTAGTATTTTTCTTTCAGCACCTTAAATATATCATTTCACTGCCTCTGGTCCAAGGTCTCTGACTACAAGTGACTGATGATCTTACAGGGAATCTCTGTACGTGATAAAGCACTTCTCCCTTACTGCTTTCAATATTCTCTTTGGCTTTGAACAGTTTGATTACAATGTATGTTGGTGTGGGTCTCTTTGAGTTTATTTTACTTGGAGTTCACTGAGCTTTTAAGATTTATAGACTCAAGTTTTAGCCATTATTTCTTCAAATAATTTTTTCTGCTCCTTTCTCACTATACTCTTTTTCTGGGACTCTGAAAATGTGTATGTGGGCCACCTGATGGTGTCTCACAAATTCCTTAGGCTTTGTTCACTTTTCTTCATTCTTTTTCCTCTGTGTTCTTAAGACTCAATAATTTCAAATAACCTATCTTCATGTTCACTGATTCTTTCTTCTGCCTATTCAACTCTGCTGTTGAACTTTTCTAGTGAATTTTCATTTCAATTGTACTTTTCAGCTCTAGAATTTTGTTTGGTTCCTTTTTGCAATTTCTATCTCTTTATTGACATTCTCATTTTGTTTATATACTATTTTCTTTGTTTCTTTTAGTTCTTTGTCTATGTTTTCCCTTATCTCTTATAGATATTTAAGACCGTTGTTTTAAAGTCTTTGTCTAGTAAGACTGATGTCTGGGCTTTCTCGGGGCTGATTTCTTTCAATTTGTTTTATTCCTTTGAATGAGCTGCGTTTTCCAGTTTCTATGTATATCTTCTGATTTTTGCCAAAATTGAGCATTTGGTTATTATTATGTAGTAACTCTGGAAATCAGATTTCTGCCTTTCCCCATGGTTTGCTGTTATTGCAGTTGTTGTTTTTACTGAAGGTCATAGTAGTCTATTTGTTTTGAGACTCTTCCAAACTACTTTTAAATGCTATGTGTGCTTGTGTGTGCTCACTGAAGTCTCTGTTCTTTTAGGTCATGTTCATTTACCGTTTTGAAACATATTTCCTTGAATGCCAAGAGCTGAGATAGACAAACAAATAAAACCATCAAAAATAAAAACAAAAAAGAAAGAACAACCACCCCTGTAGTCTTTACAGACTGGCTCTTTGCTGGTGCAGTCCTTCACCAATTAGCTGGACTTGTTCTGAGCCTAGGGATTAGATCCAGGTAAATGTTTAAGGTCTTCTCAGGTCTTTTCTGGGCATGCATCTTGCCTGGGCATGCATGGCTTTCTCAGTTCCCCCTCTATCTGCAGTTGCTTTTGCATTTCCTCATTTCCCAAAGTACCTCACCCCAGCTTCTCCTCCCGGCCTTAGATAGTCTACTGTATGTCTCCACCCAAATCTCTTGCCCTAGGCGTCTTTGAATTTTTAGTCCACTTGTTGTATTTAATAGCAGTGCCTGCCACTTTTCCCACCTGCATTCTGAGTTATGCAAGACAGGGATGAACAAGTAAATCTTTCAGGTATCCTCCAGGCAGGTTATAACAGACAATAATTTGCAAATAAGATCTGTTCTGCTCCCTTCAGTTCAAGTGGAGGAATTGGGAACTGGGCTGCAGCTGCTCAAGACCAAGAGTACCACTAAAGTAGATTGGGAATGGGGTAAGGGTAAGTAAAAACACCACAAAACTTCCCTACAATTTTGAAGATGGGTTTTTCTTGATTGGGAATTTGCTTGATTGCTGCAAACTCTTGATTGCCTTTCAAAGCATATACAAAGTTGGTTCAGACAGCTTCTGGTTGCTATTTTTTTAATATATAACTTTGTCAGGGAGCAAGAGCTTGGAGCTTTCTAGTCTGGTATCACTCATCTGGAATGTGACTTGAAAATCATAAAATGCTCTGATTTTCATTGTCACTAATTATCTGTTTATTCTGTTTCCTTCTTGGGCTCTGTTTTCCTTCTACATCTTATAAATGTCTTTTGGGGCTCCTCCATCAGCCCTCTTCTATTCTTACTCTGCACACAAAGCCTAGATTATCTCATTCACATAGCTTTACCTACATATTGATGGTTCCCAAAGCAGTCTCCAGCTCAAATTTCACTCTTTTACATCTGTCAGCCTACTGGATACTTTTACTAAGATATTCCATGGACAAGTCAATTTCAATCTCATTTATATCCCTCCCAACTCCCAAATCTACTTCTGGACAGCCTCATAACTCATCTTGTCTCCAGTCTTGCCCCACTCTAATTGCATCCCCATGTGGAACCCAGAGGTTCTTTCCTTGTTGTCTTTAGGACCCAAATGCCTTAGCATGACAATCAAGGCTGTTTTGACCTGACTTAATTCTCTCTTAGCACTCTTCTCCTTCCCTGTAACTCCCATTATTTAGCTTTACCAAACTACATATTCTTCCAACCTTTATCATAATGTATTGCCTCTGTCTGAAATGTCTACTTTTTCTCTGGCTAAGAGTTAGTTCAGCTGTTCATATTGGGAAGCCTTTCCTGATGTGCTCTTATCCCACTGGTGTATCATCATTGTTTATTTACTTTGCTGGCTTACCTAGCACTCTGTAGTCTCCTTGATTGGAAGAGCCCTTTCACTTGACACTGCCTGGCAAGAAATAGGAGCAATAAGTGAATGCCTACTGAGTGGATGAAGGATACATGTACTACTTGTGAATTAAAATACCAACCCTTATAGAGCATTTTCTGTGTGGCTGACTGTGTGCTTGGTGCTTTACATCTATTATCTATTTTTTTAAAGAGATAAGTATTATTAGCTTCCCTTTACAGATGTGAAAACTAAGTCTATAAGAGTTAAAGTAACTTACCTGAGGTCTGTTGCCCAGCAACAAAGGGTGAAGGAGGGACTTGGACCCAACTCAGAATGATCCCAAAGCCTGTGTCCTTTAGTGTCAACATTCTTTCTATCAAAGCAAAATTTCAGTGGTTCTTATGTATATATGCATTTTATCAGTCGTTTTTAGGTATGTTTGAATATATCACTTGTGTGTGTTGGAGCAGGGAAGTAGTATGTATTTAGTAGAATAAAATAAATCAGAGTCTAAGTACAGTGATTCCTAATTTAGGGGCATTTAGTGCCAAAGTAGGATTATGAGGATGCACTCACTGGTGAGGGTATAGTGCAAAAAATGTGCAGGCTCTAACTTGCACAAAATTAGTGACCTCAGTCTTCCACAGACCTGTATAGAAGTGGCACTTCCTGGGGAGGATTTGGGGGTGTGTGGGGGGAGGGCAGACATTCTTGGATGGGGCCCAGCTCGAATATGTACCTAGATCAGAAAACCATTAGGTGGAAAGTGGACATGGAATATGCTTTTAATTTCATTTCCCCAGGGTGTCAGGTTTCTATATGTTTATAGATCCCAGACAGGCATTGACCTACTTAATTATGCCGCCTTCTCAGAGGGGCCTTCCCTGAATACCTTGCATAAAATAGTAGCCAGCTCTCTCCACCCCACCCCATCCCACCCAACTAAACCTTGGAATTCCTCATCTTCTTTACCTTTTTTTGTCTTCTCCATGGCACTCACCACAACCTGAGATGTATTTATTTGTATATTGCTTACCTCTCCCATTAGAATATCAATTCTATAAGGTTGGGGATTTTGATTTTTTTTTTTTTTACCTCAATATCCCCAGGTCCCGAAACAGTGCCAGGCACTAAATCTTTGTGAAAGGGATACTTTGGTTTTGGTTGAGCCTTGTCTGAATATTAACCATGTGCTGGGTGCTATGAAGACCTTGAGAGGAAGCTATGACATTCTTGCTCTAAGGAAATTAACTGAAGAATTGGAACTGGTCAGAAACTTAGATTTAATTTTACCATCCTTATAAGATGATATAGGGGGTGTCAAAAATTTCCTTTTAGGAGTGAGATTATAAATATTTTAGGCCTTGTGGGCAACAATAGGTCTTTGTCACATAT
This sequence comes from Eschrichtius robustus, assembly GCF_028021215.1. Lineage (NCBI taxonomy): Eukaryota > Metazoa > Chordata > Mammalia > Artiodactyla > Eschrichtiidae > Eschrichtius > Eschrichtius robustus. Next base: position 139,495,305 of record NC_090828.1, on the reverse strand, counting down.
TTAGCATCCTTTTTAAAAAATAAACTTTAAAATATATTTTTAAAAAATCCTTATATTCAGACTGAACAAAAACAGATCATGTGCTGGATTTGGCCCAAGGCCATAGTTTGCTGACCCCTGAGATAGTAAATTAGCCTGTTACTGTTTCATGGAGGCTGGAAGAAGACATGAGACTCCTGGGTCAGAGACAAGGGGCTTTATTACTCATGGCTCAGCAAGCAGCAACAGCATCATGTCTGTTCCAGTTGTTTTTGCCCCCCGCTCAAGTCCTGTGAGGTCAATGCAGAGGACCCAAGTGGATGTTGTGTAAGCAGTGGATTTGTGTCACAGCTGAGGGACACTGAGCTTGGGCAATCACTTCCTTTATAGCAAGCCTGCTTTTTGTCCTGGAAGAAGATATGACTTCATCCCTCAAGGTTGCTCACTGAAAACACAACCCTGAGAAATGAATAGAGATGGAGTTGCATTCTTGGCTTACCCAGTAAGTATGTGTAGGGATACTCAGGGCCCATGGTGGATTGCTTCTCTCAATAGTATTTTCATTCCTTTGTATGTTCAGTTGGATTGAATAGAATTTAGTACATGCCAGGAAATATAAATGGGGCTAATGATACAAAAAGAAAGAAAACATGGTCCCCATTCTCAGGAAGCTCACAGGCTGTTAATAACTGTAATATATGAGGTGTTCACAATGGAAATGTAAACGTTGCTCTGGAAGTACAAATAGGTGCATGGTAACCTTTTGGGCATTTGGGGAACACAGAAAAGAGGACGTAGCCTTTGAATTGGTCATGAGAAGATGCCAGAATGAGGCAGTGTAGGAGTTTTTCTGATAGAGCATCCAGCTCGGTCAAAGGCACAGAGGTGTGTTGAGCAATGCTGACTAGATGGGTGTAACTGAAGTATAGTATGTATGGGAGAGGTTGATGGGGAGTGAGGTAGGGAGAGAAGGAACAAGGGAGGAAACTAGCATTTCCCAAGAGTCTGTCACTTAGATACATTAACTCATCTACTCCTCATAGCCTGTCAGATAAGTTATTGAGCACATACTGTGTGCAGAGCTTTTGGGGCTTTAAATACACTAGCTCATTTATCCCTCTTAAATCCCTGTGCAACCTTTTGGCAGATGAGAAACCTGAGACTTAACTAACTTGCTCAAGGTCACAGCTGGTGGCACATCTGGAATTTGAATCTGGGTCTGGCACAACCTTCGTTTCCCTCAGAAACCTTGGAAGATTACTTCAAGCAACAGTGAAACATTGTGGAACTAGGATTTGCACCCGTGTTCACCTGCCTGCAAAACTATTCCTGCTTTCCCAGATTTATTTCAACATAATTGAAGGAGCTGACTCACAAAAGAAAGCAGTACCTTGAATTGTAAATATGAAAGATGACCAGGAACAGTGGCAGGCATGTAAAGAAAATCCCCTAACCCTCTCTTCCATCTGTGCTAGCTGTCCTCAGCTCCTTCCAAGAAAATGTGGATATTTTTCAAATAGTGAGGAGGCGACACAACATAGCGGTCAAGAACACAGGCTTTATAATATGAGCAGTTTGGTTTGAATCCTAGCTTTACTAAATAGCAGTGCAGAATTTGGCAAATCGCTTACTTTCTCCAACTCTTGTTTTCCTCCTTTGAGAAATGAGTTGTGAAGATTAAATAAGATATTATTTGTAAAACACTAAACACAGAGCTTGACACAATGGACTGCATAGGAGGATATTGAAATTGCCAAGAATTAGGACAAGATTAGCATTGGGGAGAGTTGGCAGTGAGTCAGAAACCAAAATCTTGAAGGAGTGAGGGGGTGTAATCTACAGGTCAATGTATGGCTACAATAAGCATGGTCATGGGTAGCACAGTCAAAATAGATGATATTCAAGGCTAAATGACTTAAGACATTGGGCTTCTGCCTTTGCTGGTGGGAGTTCATAAAACAAAGAGACTACAATTGTGTATAAACTGTCTTTGGAGGCATCCTCTTCTTGCCCAAGGCTTTTGATATTTTGAATGTTACAGAGATTCTGAGGAGGGAGAGGAAAATGTGGCCAGAATCTCTCAACTTGGAGGTGGCCCTTGGGTGTAGGTGAATTGAAGATAAAGACAGATGGTGATGCAGAGTGCAGATGCCAAGGGCTCCACAGGCTCAGTGTGCTTGATGGGGAAAGTCCAGTTGGGGCACGTGTGCCGGAGGAGAGCCACCGAGGCCCCAAGGGGATGGTTTGAGTCCAAGGCTGAGTGGGCTGAGAAAAGAAAGTCCCCACTTCTCTGGTCTGTCTGGGTGGCTGGTACACAGGCAGCATTCACAAGAGTCAAGAGCAGCTGGGGTGCGGGGGTCAAAAATGCCAGTATGAGCTGGATATAGAGAATGACCAGTGTGAAGGAGCGCTCACTGCCCAAGACAGAGAGGAGATCATTCGAGACGAAACAGGCAGAAGTGACTAGTGGCTGGGCCAGGCGTCGGGAAGAGAGAGTCCTGTCCTGATCCTCTGTCCTGCTTCCTTCCCTCGGGCCTGAAGTCCAAAACGCTGGCCCTGCTCCCTGACGCTCCCGACTCTAAAGCAAAATGTCAAAACTAGTGCAGTCAAGGCCATGGTGACTTCCCAAAGTTGCTCTGGGGTAGCACCGGGAGAGCAATTGCCCTGATTTCTCAACCACACCTTGTGAAACAGTTCCTCCTCCATCCTTGTTACTGGCCAGGTCCCCTGGGGTGGGGGTCTTCCATGGGGACTGACATCCTGTCTAGGATTTTTTGCTTTTCTTCATTTTTGCTTTGTTTTTATTTCAATTTCTTTGGGGCTTACTTTGAAAGACTTGGGTTTCCCCTTTCAGCCCAAGGTTTCATTAGCCCACTGCCCCTCACCCAGAGCTCCTGGTGAAGCTCCTCTTATTCCCCCTCCATCTCTGTGTTGCAGGATCACTGAGAAATTGAGATCTTTCAGGAGCAAGCTGCTAGAACCTTTGTGCTCACCACTCAATTAGAATTGCCTATTGCATATCTGTCTTCCCTATAAGATTTGAGTAAGATTTCAGAATTGAATTGATTGAATGAGATTTCAGAAATCTTATTCGTCTTTGTATTATCAATGCCTAGAGCGTAAAGGGCAGTCAGTAAGTATTTGCTGAACTGAAATGAGGTAGAAACCATGTCATACTCTCATACAGGGTTTAAGGAGAGGCATGTGGGACCTGGGGGAGCTCCCTGTGTTTTCTAAGGAGGCTTCTCCTTTCCTGCTGATACTGAGCACATTCAGGGCAGCGGGCGCTCCCTGAATGACGAAGGTGCCCTGATGTCTTCAGGGACACTGGAGCTCCCTCTCCATTTCTCTGGAATGCTGGACTAGTGTGGTAGGCAGTCATTATGCCATCAAACAAAATTTTTTTCAGGAAAAAAGTGTAACTCAAGGCTATATGGATTTCTCAAGTGCCTCTCTTCTGCCTCTCCACACTGAAAATACTGTATTCTCTTATTTACAGCACTTTTCTAAATTTCCTGCATGGGTGTTGACTCAGTTGTTCAAACCTGGGGAAACCAGAGTCAACTGCAGAACCCCCTGGCCCTGACCCGGTCACAGAGCTGGTGGCAGGGCCCACCTGTGTCCGTGGAGGCGGGGATCAGGGCAGGGAGAGGCTGTGTGGAATGACTGCAGGTATTTGGGGCTCCCTCTCTGATGGTCTAACAGCAGCGAGCAGGGTTGTTTTCCAAGAGGGCTTAGGAAATCAATCTCCTAGCCATCTGCAGGCAGAGGCTTGGTTCTGACATGAACTGTGTGGCCTCGGGTGAATTGCTTGGCCTTCTGAGCCTCAGTCTCCTCATCTGTGAATATGGAATAATAGTGTATATTTATGGGAATTAAATGAGCTAATTCATGTAAAGTCCGTAGAATAACGGAGAGCTCACAGTAAGTGCTCAACAAATGTTGACTATTATCATCACCGTCATCATCATTATTTCTCCTCATACTGATATAAAACAATTTTATTTTATGTTCTGAAGGCAAAAAGTGGTATGGGAATTCCGAAAAGAATATAACAGTTTCACCAAGTAATTTAGAAAGGCTTGTTGAAGGAGGCAACAACATGAAGAAATATAAGTAGTGGCATATGATTAGACAGAAGAGCATTCAGAGAAACTCAATTTAATTTAGTTTAATGGTTAATGAGTACAGATTCTGGAACCAGATTGCAATTGTAAGATTACTAATTTTGCCATTTACTAGCTATATAATATCATGTGCGTTACTCAAATTCACTATGCCTCAGTGTATTCCTTTGTAAAATCGGCATGATTATAATATCTATGTCAGAAGCTGTGATTGTGATTGAAAGCACTTGAAAGCACTCAATAGTGTTAGCTGAGATCATTAATAGTGTGCCTACTATGTGGTGTCCGACATGGTTTTTGATACTTTGGGGACTGAAAGGCAGGTCACAATATCTGTTCTGAACTGTCCATTGTGAGTTGGAAAAAGTAAAACATTTAGAGAGAGATAACAGGTAACCATAACACAAAGCAGTGTCTGAAAGTGCCCCAAGTGGCAGAAGAATTTGAGAAATATTGTTGATGTGGTACTCTTTTTCTAGGACCAGCAGGAAGTGGCTGAGGGGGGGGGCCCTTGAACCCTGCTGCTTCCCATAGAACAGCCTCTGATTGCAGGCTGAGGACTGTCCCCAGGAACTGCCCTAACCAGGAAGAGGCTTGGCCTCTCCAGGGTCCCTTCAGTTTCCTCACCAGTAACATGAGGACAAAATCCACTACCTTACGGCACTCTAGGGGAGAACTCAGTGGGGTGCCGTATTTGAAAGTACATACTTTGAAAAGTTAAATGAAGTGGTTTACAAGTTTTCGATACTGTTACTAATCCATTCAACACTTCTACCTCTCTCCCCAGCACTGGCATCCCTTCCGCTTAATCTGTATCTGGTCTGCCCTTGCTGTGCACCCCATTACAGGCTCATCCCCCCTCACTGGAGCAGCTCTGAGCTTGGGGCATTTCCTACATTGAGCCTTTGAGGGTGTGCTATCACGTGTACCTCTGCATATGGTCTGCTCTGAGGGGCAGGCTTATCCAAGGTTCATGGGAAATTTAGAAAGAATTACATCACCTAGTGTGATAGGAAGCTAGACAGGAAGCAATGGACAAAGGAACTTTATTTTTTGAGCCTGGTATATTCCTTACTGCACACACACACACACACACATTTTTCTTCTTTTATTGTGTAATTTAAGATATCCCAAACCACATAAGACACGTGTACAGTTTCTAAAATATACTTATGAAGCAGACACCCATGTAATCACCACATGGGCCAAGAAACAAGGCCTTGCCGGCACTCCAGAAGCCCCTGTAAGCTCCTCCCCAGTCTATTGTGATTGGATGTTTAATTTTATCAAGAAGCTTTTCTATCTGCATCTATTGGTGTGATCATATGATTTTTCTCTTTTAATGTTATGTTACATTACATTAATTGTTTTTCTCATATTTAGTCAACCTTGCCTTCTTGGTATTAACCCAACTTGGTCATTATGGATTTTTTTTCTTACTATATTGCTGGATTTGGTATGATGATACTTTGTTTTACATTTCTGCATCTTTGTTCATATATGAAATTGGTTGGTAATTTTTCATTCTCATTAATGTTTTTGCAGGATTTTGAGATCAGTAATGTATTAACCTTATAAAATGAATTCACAAGTGTAACCTTTTAAAAAAAGCTTCTGAAATAGACTGTCTAAAATTTTGATTACTTATCCCTTGAATATCTGGTAAAAATTGCTAAGGAAGTTTCCTTTGTGGAAATAAAATTACTACTGATTCAATTCCTTTAATGGTCATTGAGGTATTCACAATTTCTATTTCTTTTTGAGTCACTTTTGGTAGATTATTTTTTTCTATGTGGATATATGGTGTGTCCAGTATCCTGTGTTGAAAAGGTTATCCTTTTCCCAGTGAGTTAGCTTGGCACCAACAAAATGGTCTATTTGTGGGTCCATATGATTTAATCCTTTGTCTCTATTTGGTTCCATCAATCTAGTATCCTTACACCAATATCACACTGTCTTGATTACTGTAGCTTTAGTCTTGAAAGCCTTGAAATCAGGCCATGTAGTACCCCAATTTTGTTCTTTTTCAAGACTTTTTAGCTATTCTAGGAAATTTGCATTTCTGTATAAATTTTAGAATCACATTACAATTTCTACAAAAAGCCTGCTAGAATTCTGAATGGAATTACACTGACTACAGATCAATTTGGAGAAAATTGATATCTTAACAATATTGAGTCTAGTTTTATTAAATTATATTTTTCTGAGAATGTTTCCATTTCATCTAACTGTTCAAATTAATTTGCTTTTTTTCATAAAACTTCTTATTAATATCGTTAAGGTCTGCAATATGTATGACGACAGCCTCCTTTTCATTCCTCATATTTGTTATGTGTATCTTCACTTTTCCTTGACCAAACTTATCAGAGGTTTGTGAGTGTATTAGCTAAGGTATTCCTGGTTTCTGAAACAACAGCAAGCCAAAATGTGATATTATAGTTTATTTCTCTAAATAGGTGTATGTAGTCGGCAGTGGTTTTCCTCTAAGTAATGATTCAAGAACCCAGGCCTTTTCCATATTTCTGCCATCTTCATGACATGGTTTCCAGGGTTGCTTTGCTTGTCTCTATCATGCTGGGAAAGAGGATGAAAGACACCCATGGAGGGTTAATGGGCCAGGGCTGAGAAGGGTGTGTGTCACTTCAACTCACATTCCATTGACCAGAACTCAGTCACAAGGCCATAACCACTCAGGCAGTGCTGGGAAATGCTACTGTACTGTGAACCTGGAAAGAAAAGGAATAGGTTTGTACAGCTATCTTACGTATTCTAGAGTGATTTTTAATGGTATTTTAAAAAAACTTATTCCTTTGCTGGACCTCGCTGTTATATACTGGTTTTCTATTTTATTAGTTGTTGCTCTTAGCTTTGTTATATTCATTCTTATACTTAACTTTGTTTTATTATTTTTATTCATCTTCCAACTTCTTGAAAAAGATGCTTAATTTACTAGTGTTCAAGCTTTCTTTTGTAGTATTTAAGGCTACAGATTTTCCCCCGAAGTAATGCTTTGGTCACATCCCATGAGTTTGCATCTGTGGTATTTTCTGATTCTTCCAGTTCAAAACATTATCTAATTTCCATTGGTATTCCTTCTCCAATCCTTGAGTTATTATAAATTTTTACTTACTTTTTAAATATATGGAGATAAGCCTTTATTATTGATTTCTAGCTTAAGTGCATTGGAAGAGAGAAAGTACACTGAATTATTTCAATCTTCTTAATTTTATAATTATTATAATATTTTTCTTTACTCTTTTTGGAAGATACACACTCTGTCTCCATTCTTTAAATATTTGTCGAAGATTTATAATATGCGTATTTAACTTACCAAATTAAGTGATTCAATTTCTTTATCTTCCTCAGGGTTAATACAATGATCATTAATTTTTTACCTTTACTGACTTCTTTGATATTGTTATCCTGTATTTTACATTTGCTATATTTTTTACTCTTCATTCTTTTAGCTAGAGTTACTCTCCTATCTGAAATTCATCCTTTAGATTTTCCTTAATGAGAGTCTACCAGGGGTGAATTTTCTCAGATTTTTGTTTTCTTAAATTGTACTTTTTTTTAATTGAGGTTTTGTTGATTTACAATGTTCAGGCAAAGTAATTTAGATCTATATCTATACCTATATTCTTTTCCAGACTCTTTTCCATTATAGGTATTACAAGACATTTAATATAGGTCCCTGTTCTATACAGTAGGTCCTTGTTGGTTATCTATTTTATATATAGTAGTGTGACTCTGTTAATCCCAAATTCCTAATTTATCCCCCTCCCCTTTCCCCTTTGGTAACCATAAATTTGTTTTCTATGTCTGTGAGTCTGCTTTGTAAATAAAGTCATTTCTATCATTTCTTTAAATTCCACATATAAGTTATATCATATGATATTCATCTTTCTCTGTATGACTTACTTCTCTTAGCAAATACTCTAGGTTCATCCATTACTACAGATGGCATTATTTCATTCTTTTTTATGGCTGAGTAATATTCTATTGTGTATATATACAACTTTTTCTTTACCCCTTTGTCTGCCAATGGATGTTTAGGTTGCTTCCATGTCCTGGCTGTTGTAAATAGTGCTGCTATGAACATTAGGATGCATGTGTCTTTTTGAATTATGATTTTCTCTGGGTAAATGCCCAGTAGTGGGATTGCTGGGTCATATAATAATTCTATTTTTAGTTTTTTAAGGAACCTCCATGCTGTTCTCCATAGTGGCTGCACCAATTTACATTCCCACCAACAGTGTAAGAGGGTCCCCTTTTCTCCACACCCTCTCCAGCATTTATTTGTAGACTTTTTTGATGATGGCCATTCTGACCAGTGTGAGGCAACACCTCATTGTACTTTTGATTTACATTGCTCTAATAACTAGCAATGATGAGCATTTTTTCATGTGCCTGTTGGCCATCAGTGTGTCTCCTTTGGAGAAATGTCTATTTAGGTCTTCTGCCCATTTGGGGGGGTTGTATTTTTTTTGTTATTAAGTTGTATGAGCTGCCTGTATATTTTGGAAATTAAGCCCTTGTCGCTCACATCTTTTTCAAATATTTCTCCCATTCCATAGGTTGTCCTTTCATTTTGTTGATGGTTTCCTTTGCTGCTTAATTAGGTCCCATTTGTTTATTTTTGCTTTTGTTTCCATTACTCTAGGAGACAGATCCAAAAATATATTTATGTAATTTATGTCAAAGAGTGTTCTGCCTATGTTTTCCTCCAGGAATTTTATAGTATCCAGTCTTACATTTAGGTCTTTAACACATTTTGAGTTTATTTTTGTATATGGTGTTAGAGAATGTTCTATTGCATTCTTTTACATGTTGCTGTCTAGTTTTCCCAGCACCACTTGTTGAAGAGACTCTCTTTTCTCCATTGTATAGTCATGCCTCCTTTGTCATAGATTAATTGACCATAAGTGCGTGGGTTTATTTCTGAGTCTCCTATCCTGTTCCATTGATCTATGCGTCTGTTTTTGTGCCAGTACCATACTGTTTTGATTCATGTAGCTTTGTAGTATAGTCTGATGTCAAGGAGCCTGATTCCTTCAGCTCCGTTCTTCTTTCCCAAGATTGTTTTGGCTACTCAGGGTCTTTTGTGTTTCCATATAAATTTTAAAGAGTTTTTTTCCAGTTCTGTGAAAAATGTCATTGGTAATTTGATAGGGATTGCATTGAATCGGTAGATTGCCTTGGGTAGTATGGTTATGTTAACAATATTGATTCTTCCAATCCAAGAACATGGTACATCTTTCCATCTGTTTGTGTGGCCTTCAATATCTTACATCAGCATTTTATAGTTTTCAGAGTACATGATTTTTGCCTCCTTAGGTAGGTTTATTCCTAGGTATTTTATTCTTTTTGATGAGATGGTAAATGGGATTGTTTCCTTAATTTCTCTTTCTGATATTTTGTTGTCAGTGTATAGAAATACAACAGATTTCTGTATATTAATTTTTTTCTTTCAACTTTGCCAGATTCATTGATGAGCTCTAGTAGCTTTCTGGTGGCATCTTTAGGATTTTCTATGTATAGTATCATGTCATCTGCAAACAGTGACAGTTTCACTTCTTCCTTTCCAATTTGGATTCCTTTTTTTTTTCTTTTTCTTCTCTGATTGCTGTGACTAGGACTTCCAAAACTATGTTGAATAAAAGTGGCAAGAGTGGGCATCCTTGTGTCCTTCCCAATCTTCGATGGAATGCTTATAGCTTTTCAACATTGAGTGTGATTTTAGCTGTGTGTTTTTCATATATGGCCTTTATTATGTTCCCTCTATGCCATTTTCTGGAGAGTTTTCATCATAAATGGATGTTGAATTTTACCAAAAGTTTTTCTATATTTATTGAGATGATCATATGGTTTTGATTCTTCGATTTGTTAATGTGGTGTACCAGGTTGGATGATTTGTGGATATTGAAAAATCCTTGCATCCATGGGATAAATTCCACTTGACCCTGGTGTATGATTCCTTTAATGTATTGTTGGAGTTGGTTTGCTAGTATTTTGTTGAGGATTTTGGTATCTATGGTCATCAGTGATATTGGCCCATAATTTTCTTTTTTTGTGATATCTTTGTCTGGTTTTGGTATCAGGGTGATGTGGCTTCATAGAATGAGTTTTGGAGTGTTCCCTTCTCTACAATTTTTTGGAATAGCTTCAGAAGGATAAGTGTTAACTCTTCTCTAACTGTTTTATAGAATTCACCTGTGGAGCCATCTGGTCCTAGACTTTTGTTTGTTGAGAGTTTTAAAATTACTGATTCAATTTCAGTACATGTAATTGGTCTGCTCATATTTTCTATTTCTTCCTGGTTCTGTCTTGGGAGATTGTACCTTTCTAACAATTTGTTCATTTCTTCTAGTTTGTCCATTTTATTGGTGTATTGTTGCTCGTAGTAGTGTCTTATGATCCTTTGTATTTCTGTGGTGTTGGTTGTAACTTCTCCTTTTGCATTTCTGATTTTATTGTCCTGTCCTTTTTCTTCTTGATGAGTCTGGCTAAAGGTTTATCAATTTTGTTTATCTTTTCAAAGAACCAACTTTTAGTTTTCTTGATCTTTTCTATTGTTTTTTAGTCTCTATTTTATTTATTTCTGCTCTGACGTTTATGACTTCTTTCCTTCTACCAACTTTGGGTTTTGTTTATTCTTCTTTCTCTAGTTGCTTTAAGTGTAAGGTTAGGTTGTTTATTTGAGATTTTTCTTGTTTCCTGAGATAAGCTTGTTTTGCCATAAACTTTCCTCTAATAACTGCTTTTGCTGTGTCCCATAGGTTTTGGATCATTGTGTTTTCATTTTCATTCGTCTCTAGGTATTTTTTTATTTCCTCTTTATTTCTTCAGTGATCCATTGGTTGTTTAGTAGCATATTGTTTAGCCTCCGTGTGTCTGTGGTTTCTGCTGTTTTAATTTTTTTCTTGTAGTTGGTTTCTAGTCTCATAGCATTGTGGTTGGAAAAGATGCTTGAAGTGATTTCGGTTTCCTTAAATTTACCAAGGCTTGTTTTGTGACCCAGCATGTGATCTATCATGGCGAATGTTCCATGTGCAATTGAATGTGTATTCTGATGCTTTGGGGTGGAATGCTCTATAAATATCAATTAAGTCCATTTGGTCTAAAGTGCCATTTAAGACACTTTTTTCTTATTGATTTTCTGCCTGGATGATCTGTCCATTGATGTAAGTGGGGTGTTAAAGTCCTCCACTTTTATTGTGTAACTGTCAGTTTCTCCTCTTATGTCTGTTATTATTTGCCTTATATATTAAGTTGTTCCTATGTTGGGTGTATATATATTTACAATTGTTATATCTTCTTCTTGGATTGATCCCTTGATCATTATGTATTGTCCTTTTTTGTCTCCTATAACAGTCTATTTTGTCTGATTTAAGTATTACTACTCTGGCTTTCTTTTGCTTTCCATTTGTGTGGAATATCTTTTTACATCCCCTCACTTTCAGTCTGTATGTGTCTCTAGATGTGAATTGAATCTCTCCTAGACAACATATACACGGGTCTTGTTTTTGTATCCATTCAGCCAGTCTGTGACTTTTGGTTGAAGCATTTAGTCTGTTTACATTTAAGGTAATTATCAATATGTATGTTCTTATTGCCATTTTGTTACTGTTTGGATTTGTTTTTGTATGTCTTTTTTTCCCCTTTTTTCTTTTGTTCTGTTCTCATGATTTGATGACTGTTGTTAGTGTTATGTTTGGATTTCTTTTTCTTTTCTGTGTGTATATCTATTATAGGTTTTTGGTTTGCAGTTACTTTTGTATAGCAGTGTGTGTGTGTGTATATATATATATATATATATATATATATATATATATATATATATATACATACACATATATATATATATATACATATATATATATATATATATATATATATATATATATAAATTGTTTTAAGTTGCTGATCTCTTAATTTCAATTGCACTTTAAATACACTGCATTGTATTCTCCTCCTCTCAGGATTATTGTTTTTGACGTCATGTTTTACATCTAGTAGTTTTGTGTATCCCCTAACTGCTTATTGTGGATACAGATGATCTTACAATTATTTTGTCTTTTAACCACCCTACTAGCTTTGTGTGTGGGTGATTTCCTACCTTTATTGTATGTTTGCCTTTACCGGTGAGCTCTTTCATTTTGTAATTTTCTTGTTTCTAGTTATGGCCTTTTCCTTTTTGCCTAGAGAAGTTCCTTTAATATTTGTTGTAAAGCTGGTTTGGAGGTGCTGAATTCTTTTAGCTTTTGCTTGTCTGTAAAGTTTTTGCTTTCTCCATCAAATCTGAATGAGAACCTTGCTGGGTAGAGTATTCTTGGTTGTAGGTTTTTTCCCTTTCATCACTTTAAATATATTGTGCCACTCCCTTCTGATCTGCAGAGCTTCTGCTGAAAATCAGCTGATAGCCTTATGGGAGTTACCTTATATGTTATTTGTTGCTCTACCCTTGCTGCTTTTAATATTCCTGCTTTATCTTTAATTATTTTCATTTTAATTACAGTGTGTCTTTGTGTGTTTCTCTTTGGGTTAATCCTGTATGGGACTCTCTGTGCTTCCTGGACTTGGGTTGGGTGACTGTTTTCTTTCCCAGATTAGGGAGGTATTCAGCTATTATCTCTTCAAATAATTTCTTGGTTCCTTTCTCTCTCTCTCTCTTCTCCTTCTGGTACCCCTATAATGTGAATATTAGTGTGCATGAGGTTGTCCCAGAGGTCTCTTAAACTGTCCTCACTTTTTTTCATTCTTTTTTCTTTTTTCTGTTCAGTGGTAGTGATTCCCACTACTTTGTCTTCCAACTCACTGATGCATTCTTCTGAATCATTTAATCTACTATTGATTCCTTCTAGTGTATTTTTCATTTCAGTTATTGTATTCTTCATCACTGTTTGGTTATTCTTTATATTTTCTAACTCTTTGTTAAAAACTTCTAACTTCTCGCTCTGTGCATCCATTATCCTCCCAAGAGCTTTGATCGTCTTCACAATCATTACTCTGAACTCTTTCTTGGGTAGATTGCCTATCTCCACTTCACTTACTTCTTCTTCTGGGTTTTTATCTTGTTCCTTCATCTGGAACATATTCCTCTGCTGCCTCATTCTAAGTTGTTATTTGCCTTTTTATGTATTTGGTAGGTTAGTTATGTTTCTTGACCTTGGACAAGTGGTCCTCTGTAGGAGGCGTCCTGTGCATCCCATGAGTGCACTCCCCTCTTATCACCCAAGCTATATGCTCAAGGGGTTCCCCCTAAGAGGGCTGAGTGGGTCCTTCTGTTGTGGCAGGCTGACTCTGTGGGTGGTCTGGTAGGCTTTGTTGGCCCCTAGTCTGTTTGGTTGCCAGGTCCTGCCTTGTGCATATGTTGTTGGCTACTGTTTAGCAGTGCCTGGTCGTGAGGTGACTGGTTACAGAATCCTACGTTTCCCCAGGGCTAGTGCTGGCTCACTAATGGGCGGAATCAGGGCCCCGAAGATTCTGGAACTATTGCCCACCCACTGGCAGGTGAAGCCAGATCCTGGGGTTAGTGCCAGACTACTGGCAGGCAGAGTTGGTTCCTGGAGTCTGGTTGCAGGGCCCAGAGATCCCAGAGCTCATTTCAGATTGTGAGGGGTGGGGTGCTCTTTCCTGACACAGTCAGGTATGGGGTCCAGGGTGTCCTGAAGGTAGCATTGGTCTGCTAGTGGGAAGGACTAGGGCCCAGCTGGTCCCTGGGTAGGGTCTTGCCTGTGTTGCGGTTGTTTTCTTACTTCTGGTATCATCTGTCTCCTGGTTAGTGAGACTGGTCTAGAGGCTTGTGTGGGCTTCCTGGCAGGAGGGGCCATTGCCTACTGGTGGGTGGAGCTGGGTCTTGGCCCTCTGGTGGGCTGGGCCATGTCTGGAGGGGCATGTCGACAGGAGCATGTCAGCTCTTTAGTCTTTAGACAGCCTGTCTGCTGATGGTTGGGGCTGTGTCCCTACCCAATTAGTAGCTTGGCCTGGAGCATTCCAGCACTGGTGCTTGCAGGCTGTTGTGTTGTGCCAGATCTTAGTGCTAATGAGCCAAGATATTAGCCACCAGCAGCATCAGTGTTCACGTGGCTGAATGTTCCCCAATGTCTGCCACCAATGTCTATGCCCCCAGGGTGAGCCACAGCCACCCCCAGTCTCCCCAAGAGATTCTCCAAGGCTAGCAGGTAGGTCTGGCCCAGGCTCCTATCAAATTACTACTTTTACCTTGGGTCCCAGTGTGCATGAGATTTTGTGTGCCCTTTTAGAGTGAAGTCTCTATTTCCCCCAGTCCTGTGGGGCTCCTGCAGTTAAGCCCCACTGCCCTTCAAAGCCAAATACTCTGGGGGCTCATGTTCCTAGTGCCAGACCCCTGGGCTGGGGAGCCAGATGTGGAGCTGGTAACTCTTACTCCTGTGGGAGAACCTCTGCACTATAATTATTCTCCAGTTTGTGGGGTGCCCACCCAGGGCATATGGGATTTGATTATATCATGAGCCTGCCCCTCCTACCCATCTCATTGTGTTTCCTTCTTTTTTTTTTTTTTTTAACAAACATTTATTCAGAACCTACACTCTATAGGCACTGACCAAGCACTGTGGAGTATTCACTGTTGAAAACCACTCCATGTCTGACCTGTAAGAATCAACAAGTCTTTTTTTTTTTTTTAATTTATTTTTATTTTTGGCTGTGTTGGGTCTTCGTTTCTGTGCGAGGGCTTTCTCTAGTTGCGGCGAGCGGGGGCCACTCTTCATCGCGGTGCGCGGGCCTCTCACCATTGCGGACTCTCTTGTTGCGGAGCACAGGCTCCAGACACGCAGGCTCAGTAGTTGTGGCTCACGGGCCTAGTTGCTCCGTGGCATGTGGGATCTTCCCAGACCAGGGCTCGAACCCGTGTCCCCTGCACCGGCAGGCAGACTCGCAACCACTGCACCACCAGAGAAGCCCGTGTTTCCTTCTTTATGTCTTTAGTTGTAGAAGATCTTTTCTGGCAGGTTCTAGTCTTTTTCATCAATGGTTGTTCTGCAGAGAGTTGTGATTTTGGTGTGCTCGTGAGAGGAGGTGAGCTCAGGGTCTTTTCATTCTATCATCCTGGCCACTCTCTGTACTTATTATTGAAAAGTGTTTTCACTGGAAACATGTCGTTCTGGTTTAGCAGCTATTTTCTTTCAGCACACTGTATTCTGGTTTCTGTTTTGCTCTTCTCAGTCTAACTCTTTGCAATTATTCAGTTCCCCCTCTCTGGCTGCTTTTAAGATATCTCCACTCCCCCTATTTGGAGTGTCTCAGTTTCACTCTGATTTGTCTAGGAGTATATTTCCCTTTTTATTTATTGAACTTGAGATTTATTGGAGATGGGCGTATGGATGGGTGTCTATCGGTTCTACAAAATTCTCAGCCATTAATTCTTCAAACATTGTGTCTTTGCCATCTTCTCTCCCTTTCCTTTTGGAACTCTGGCTTAAACATATGTTACACTTTCTCACATTATCCTTCATGTCTCTTAACCTCTCTCTCATAATTTCCATCATTTTATCTCTCTGCTGTATTTTTCTAAATTTCTCTTGATCTATTTTCTAATTCACTAATTTTCTCTTTAGCTGTATCTAATTTGGTGTTAAAGCTGCTGAATTTTTAATTCTTATATTATAGTTTTAATTTCAAAGAGTTTTAATTTCTAGGAATTAATTTCTAGTTTCCTGTTCCCTGTATGTACTTAAGCTGGCCTTTTGATTCTTTAAACACAGTAAATGTACTTGTTTTTGTTTCTGGCACTTTGCATTTGTTGTCTCCTTTAGTCCTCAGGACCATTCTGTGGGATATCATTACATCTGTCACAGAGATAACACTGAGATGCTTGTCTCAAGGTCTGTTATTTCCTTTTCTACCATCTACCTTCAGCTAGAAACTGAAGCTCAGAGAAATTGCTTCAAGGCAGAGAGAAGTTTGGGCTTTGATCCCTGCTGGGGATCTATAGAGAAATTGCCTCTGCCTGACAGACCCTCCCTCAACATATAATAAAGAGACAGGGCCATTGATTATGGAATAAAATTTTATGGAGCTAAGACTTATGTCTCCATGACACTGTGGGCAGGGACTGTGTCAAATACATCCCTGTGACTACATGGCTTAGGACAAGACTCAGTAAATATTTGGTGATCGCATGATCCAGTGTTCTGGGTGCATAGCTGGGATGCAAATATATTTACTTGCAGGAATGAATTAATAAATGACTAAAATAGCAATACAACTAAAACAGACAATCAAGTGGCATTTACTTGTTGAGTGTTTATCAATATCTGGCTGTAAACATTGAGATCGGGGGTTCACAAGCTTTTTCTATGAATGGCCAGATAATAAATATCTTAGACTTTGCTACTATATGGCCTATTTCACAACAACTCAGCTCTACCATTGTAGCCTGGTGTTAGTTGGCTAGGACTGCCATTACAACAAACTACCACAGACTGGCTGGCTCAAATAACAGAAGTTTCTTTTCTCACAGTTCTGGAAACTAGAAGTCCAAGATCAGGGTGCAATCAGGGTTGGTTTCTGGTGAGAACTGTTTTCCTAGCTTGAAGATGTGGCCATCTTCTCACTGTGTCCTCACATGACCTTTCCTTTGTGTGTCTGCAGAGAGGGAAAGATTTCTGGTGTCTCTTCCACTTATTATAAGGACATCAGTCCTATCAGACGAGATTCCCCCTTATGACCTCATTTAACCTTAATTACCTCCTTAAATGCCCTATCTCCAAATACAGTCACATTGGGGGTCAGGGCTTCAACAATGAATTGGGCAGGGAGACACAATTTAGTCCATAACAGAGCCTAAAGCAGCTATAGACAACATATAAATTAATGGTCAAGGCTGTGTTCTAATAAAACTTTATTTATAGAAACAAGTGGCAGGCTGGATTTGGTTCATGGACTGCAGTTTGCCAACTTCTTATCCATATATATAAAGATGATTAACTTGTAAATGTGACAAAACTTATTTGGAATAATATTTCTTCAGGGCACTCACTCTTGGCTCTAGTGGCTCTTCGAGGCTCAGTGGGAAGAGCACAACACCAGGCTAAAGCCAGGGTCAGCTTGCCCCCACTGACCAGCTGTGTGGTCTGACCTTCCAAGCCTTCCCTGGGGGCTGCTGTAAGCCTAACTTATCAAAAGCACCTAACGCGGTGACTGATAGTAAGTAGGTCCTTAACAAATTTTATTTCATTGCCCTATCTTTAATTTCCTATAGAATGAGACACAAAACCTCAGTTTAAATGCAGTTGGTGCAATGTATGTATGTGAGACAACCTGTGTCATGCCATTCGTTCATTCATTCATTCATTCAAATGTGTATTGAACAGCCTCTGTGAGTAAGAGTTCCAAGTGCTGGGCATGCAGATATGAGTAAGACAGACAAAACCTTGACTTCTCCTGGTGTGTGTTGCCAAAATTATAGCACTGTTTAAGAAAGACCGTTAATCTTCTTGGTTGTGCCTCTTTCACAAACTTTTACCCATTTCTATTCGTGTCTATTCTTTGGAAGGTGCCTGCTATCAATCACCTCACCTTAGTGAATGAATTCTCCTGGTTGCTTCCCTCTTCTGTGCAATAGGTACAGACCTTCCAAGTCTAGGAAGTCAGTAAGACCTCTGCAGAGTTAGGGCTTGGAAGGAGAAGTGTTTTTCACTTGGGGCGAAAAGCTACTTGGATAGACCAAGAAGGAAAGTTGGCAAAGTCAGCCTCAATGCTTCTTCCCACCACGAGAGATGGTCCCCTTGTACCACCCCGCTTCCTGATTTTGGCATTCTGGTGGGTTTCATGCACAACTGCTGGTTTCAATGACAACCTGGGGCCATGCTGGTGTGATGGGAGGGCCTAAGAACTGTCTCATGAGGATGTGATGGCAACTCTTACAGGGGAGGCCTGACCAACCCCGTTACTGGGAAAGCGTTTCTGAGAGAAGAATGGGATGGATGACCTGATGAGTAGCTCCAATGCACTATGACAGGAGATAGCACAGCCAGTTAACCCCCAGCCATCCAGCAAGAATGCACTGGACCCTGCCTTGGTATCTGGCCCCATACTGGTGTAGGAGGAGTGGGTCATTAGGTCACGGGGGTTAATGTCATTGAGATACAGTGGAAAGATCAACAGCTTAATGAAGAGCTGCCTTTTCTTCCCAGCTACTCTTAGCTAGATGTTTTTGAGCAAATCACTTTTCCAGGCTTTACCAAGTCTTCTCTCCAAGTATAAAATAAAGTTTATTGAGTATGACCTCTTCTAGACCACTCCATTCAGGAAAAAAGCAAGGCTTGGTACCTCTAAACTTTGCCCAGTGGCACACAAGCTCACTGGTGACAGGCTGAGAACTACAGCCAGGAAGAATCCCGTTCCAGTCCTAGGTGAGCTCTCCATCGTCCCAGCAGGAGCAGTATACAGACATGTACCCTGCCAGGCACATCTGTGCACAGGTCCCCCTCTCCTGGACTTCGAGCCTCCTCTCTCATGTATGGCCTGTAAAGATTCTGCTTGCATCCACAGCTCACTCCAGAGCCACCTCCTTCAGGAAGTCCTCCGCAGCCAGTGAACCTGGCCTCTCAGGTCCTCGCACAGGCAACGCTGTCCCAGCCGTCATTCTCACCTTCTAGTGCTCATTCCCTACATTGCTGCCAGAGTGGATTTTTTCACTCACAAATATGTTGGTTTACTTTGCTATTTAAATGCAGTGGCTTGCAGGTGAAGGCCAGGGCCCTGAGCAGGGCATGCACGACTCTTTGCAGCCGGGTTCCTGCCTAACTGGTGAGCCTTATTATCACATTTATTTTCTAGTGATTTACAACCTTTCATTAGTGAGGGTGTCCTTAAGTACAGTTGGGGCGCATATAAAACAGCAGGACATTCCCGCTCTTAGTCGTTTGAGCGGCGTCTCCTTTTTAATTCACGTGACTACAGAAGGCACTTGGTCTCGGTGAACTGTGTGCATCTGATGTGCGGGAAGCAGAGGGAAGAGGAATTCTCAAACCAGGGCCCACCAGGACGATGGAAGGGTCCACAGGGCAGGAAGGGCTGGGGGTGGGGGCAGTGGCAGCCATCGTGGTGACTTTCTCCCCACTTCATGTAAACTAAGTTGCCAGTGATTAGTTTCCATGGATATATTTTTCTAAAAATTCAAAATCTCTGCTAAATTACTCATAGCTTCACACTATATTTTCTCTTGCAAGTACATTTTTAAAAAATTTTTATTTTATACTGGAGCATAGTTGACTAACAATGTTGTGTTAGTTTAAATGATACAAATGAACTTATTTACAAAACAGAAACAAACTCATAGGCTTAGAAAATGAATTTATGGTTACCAGCGGGGAAGGGTACAGGGGAGTTTGGGATTGACATGCAAATACATCTTTAACACCAAATATCCCCTCTGTCGTGCCTTTCTCTTTCTACCTGGCGGGACTTCCACGTATCTTCCTCCAGAAAGCCTTTCCTGCCTGCCCTGGGCTTGCCTGGAAGGTCCCACCAAATTTGTATGTTCAGCTGTGCTCATCCTCATCACATGACCTTGTAATTTTCCACTTTCTTATCTGCTTCATCTTCTGTGCTGACCTCCTGGAGCATCAACACAGAGCTTCTTTATATCTTTATTCCCCAGTGTAGAACCTGGCACACAGTAGGTGCCCAACAAATAAATGTTTGAATAAACTATTGAATTCTGGAGAATGAATAAGTTCCACTTGACTGTAAACTGTTTGGCAGTGTTTTCTAATAATTCACGCTGTGCCAGCCTTGACTCTCTCTGGCTTTGTTCTGGCTGCTCCTAGAGCTGGTGCGGCACGGGAAACAAGCATGACCTCAGGAACTACGAGGTTGAACTGGACTGAGCTGCTCAGTCCACCCGTCAGCCAGTGTAGCCTAGGCAGGGTGGGGAGACACAGCTTCACTCAGTCCCACGGAGCAGGAGGGTAGAGCTGAGAGAGGAAAGCCTGAGCTTCAGGGGCTGTGACCCCACCTGGTGAATCAGCCCAACTGCAACAGGCCTGGAGAAGCATGTGCTGGTATTGCAAACACCCAGAGGCTCTTTCTAGCCTTCTCGGGGCCTCCCTCCCTCCCCAGTCCAGGCATGTTCCCCAGTTTTCTGGAGGAGGCCACACCTCACTTTACTTGTGCTCCAGGACAGCTGTGCCTAGCAGGTGAGAAGGGCCCCAAGCATTTCTAAGATGGGAGGCTACGCTTGTGTCTGGGAAGGGACTTTCTGATGAGGTCTGGATGGGAGAGTAGGTTTAGAAAGTTTAGGCGGTCCTGTCACTGTTCTCAGGACCCCGTGGCCGACCCTGCCTGGCCCTGCCCTGCCTGGCTGTGAGGGAGATAGTCCAAGCACAGTCCCCTGGGGCTGTGGCAGGGCATGCACAGACCCTCTAAGGACAATCCAATCGGTGGATATAGCGTCAGAGTTTGAACCTGGGCCTGTGTGTTACAAACTGTGAACATACCTGTCAATTTGCTATGGATGTGATTACTTTCTGTAAAAGCGGTTTATTGAGCTAAACTAAACTTTAACAACAGAGACACAGAAACTGTAGTAATGATGTTTACCCACATTTATTCAGGCTCTGTGTCTCACCAATTGCCCACCCCGGAACTGTTGCTTGAGTTCTACAACCACAGTAGTCAGGGAGACCTTCTTCACTCTAAATATGTCCCTGGAGAACATTCGGTTTGAGATTTTATGAAGAAGACAAAGGACTATTGAATGAACTCTGAAGCCCTGGGCTGCAAACTCAGTCCAGTAGTTACTTTCGTCCTTTTTCAGTGAAGAACCACTGAACAACTGGAAAGGAAGCAGTGGACAGTGCAGGTGAGGGGTGTGGCCCTGCCCACAGAGGTCACCCCTGGGAGGGGGATTGGGGAAGGGTGGGGGATGGAGAGGAGATTCTCCTACCGTTTCAGGTCCTTCTGCATTCTTGGCTTTGTTTGCATAATGAAGCATCTATTGCCTTTCTAATTTTAAGAAAAAAACAGCTTTTTTTCTGGAAGGGGTGAGAGCTGGTGAGAATCTCTAACAATTTCACGTAGTCCAGGTTTGCCCCGTCCCCCATGCCCTGCTCTGCGGCTCCCTGGGTGGCCTCCCTCCCCCCGGCGGGGATTGGCCGGTTCACAGGCTCGTAGGTGGACCAAGCTCCGTCCCTACGCTTGCAGTTGTTCAAGGTACCCTTCCCCCCGCAACCCCCATCAGCTGCTTCTGTGATTCTTTTCCTGGAGATTTTTCCTAGAGATTACAACTTTTTTTTAAATTAGCTTTATTGGGGTATAATTTACTTACAGTAGAATTCACCACTTTCAAGTGTACAGTTCGATGACTTTTGACAAATGTGTACGCTTGCATCACTATCACTACAGTCATCGTATAGATGATCGCATCTACGCCCTCTGCCCCTGCCTAGTAAACCCCCATCCCACGTCCTGTCCCTCTAGGTCGCCTCTTATTCTAGAGTTTCACATAAATGAAATGGTGGTGTGTGGAGCCTCTCGCGTCTGACTTCTTCCGCTTAGTAAGACTGCTTCTGAGACTCAGCCATGCGTGTGAGTGTGAGAAGCCTGTTCCTTTGTCGCCGCTGAGTTGTGTCCCACGGGGTGTCACTGTTGTTTGCCATTCACCAGTCCGTGGACATTCGGACTGTTGCCAGTGTGTCTGTTATGAACACTTCTGTCATGAACATTTGCTTACAGATCTTTGTGTGGACATGTGTCGTCCCCCCCACCCTGACACCCCACCTTTTTTTTTTTTTAAACCTAGGAGGATAATTGCTGGGTCGCACAGTAAGTGTTGCTTAACTTTATAAGAAACTGCCAAACTGTCTTCCCACGGCTGTGCCATTTTACATTCCCACCAGCAGTGTGTGAGAGCTCCACTTACTCCAGACTCTCACCTCACTTGGTATTATCAATGTTTTGGATTTTAGCCATTCCAGTGGGTGTAAAGTGGTATCTCATTGTGGTTTTAATTTATATTTCCCTGATGATTAATGATGCTGCATCATTTTATGTGCTCATTTGCCATCTGTATAATCTTCTTGATGAAGTGTCTTTGCCCATGTTTTTATTGGGTTGTTTGTCTTATTACTGAGCTGTGAGAGGTCTTTGTATAGTCTGGCTACAATTCCTTGTCAGATGTATACTTTTCAAATATTGTCTTCCAGTCTGTGGCTTACCTTTTCATTTCTTTAACAGTGACTTTTAAACAGCAAAAGCTTTAAATTTGAATTAAGTCCAGTTTTCACTTTTGTGTGTGTGTTTCAAGTGCTTTGCATCCTATTTGCTTAATCCAAGATCATAGAAATTTTCTTATATTTATTTCTAAGAGTTTTGTGGTTTAGGTCCAACACTTAGGTGTATGATCTACTTTGAGCTAACTTTGTATATGGTATAAGGTAGGGGTTTTGTGTATATTTTGCATTTGGCCTATGGCTATAGTTCCAATACCACTTATTTAAAGGCTACTATTCTTTTCACATTGAATTACAGGATTTGGTTTTTATATAGTCTTTTCAATTATTTTTAATCTAAGGCACTATAAAAATGTGGTACTTCTACTAGTGGATGAAATTTGTGTATTAATTTGTGTTTTTTGAAAAATTAAGTTGTGTCTTATTGACTTGTAGACGCTCTTTATATTTGTTGGTTATGAATCCATGTGTAACATATATATCATAAATATCCTATTCCATTCTGTGGTTGCCTTTTCACTTAATTCTGGTGTGTTGATGAATAAAAAGTATTAATTTTGATGAAGTCCAAAAAAAAATAAAATGTGGTACTTCATATAAATGTTAGTAAATGACTTTTTGTTCTTTCTCTTTTACTGGGATACTTGCAATGGCAGGAACTTAGCATCACTTGTGTTTTACGGAGCCGTCCAAGCTGATGGATGGGAGAGTTTTTATGTAGAGTAGACCCTATTTGTTGGGGTCCAGGCAGAAACTATTCTCCTGGTAGTGATGGTTCATGACCATTACAATATTTAATTGTGCAGTACCCACAACATGTGGACTGTGTGTGTATATGGGAAGGAAACTGCTATTCAATGAGCACATACTATCTTCCAGGTACCTAATTTAATCCTCATAACAGCAACCTGAGATGAGAATCTCATTTTGCAGATGACAAATAGGAGGCTCAGAGAGAATGATTAACTGACCTATAGCAAATACAAATCTGAGCTTGGATATGAACCCTTTTTTCTTTCTGTTACACTGCCTCTACCCTACTGGCAATCTTCACGTTTTTTACCATATTAATTGTATTAGCCAGGGTTCTCCAGAGAAACAGAGCCAATAGGCTATATGAAGATATATATGGGAGGAGATTTATTATAGGAATTGGCTCATGTGGTTATGGAGGCTTGAGAAGTCCCACAATCTGCTGCCTGCAATTGGAGAACCAGTAAGGCCGGTGGTTTAATTCAACCCGAGTGCAAAGCCCCAAGAATTAGGAGGCTGAGAGTGTAAATCCCAGTCTGGGTCCAAATACCCGAGAACCAGGAGCACAAATATCCGAGGGCAGGAGAAGGTGGATGTCTCCGCTCAAGCAGAGAGAGTGAATCAGCCCTTCCTGTACCTTTGTGTTCTGTTCAGGCCCTCAGCAAGTTGGATGCTCCCTGTCTACACTGGTGAGGCCAATCTTCTTTCCTCAGCCTACCTACTCAAATGCTAATCTCTTCCAGAGCTACCCTCACAGACGCATCCAGAAATAATGTTTCACCAGCTATCTGGGCATCCCTTCGTCCTGTCAAGTTGACACATAAAATTAACCACCATACTAATGATATTTTAGAACCAAGTATCACTTACCAAATGAGGGCACATTTGGCAAACAAAGAAAACCCAGGCCTCGTGGTAGAAGGGCTCAGGTGTGGGCCTCGGAGAACATGAAGAGTGTCTGCATCTAGGATTGTCCACAGCCGACAGAGTCCTCAGCTCCTGTGGGTCCACACTGCAGATGCCCACACCAGGGCCTGTCTGCTGGTTCAGTGGAATTTAAGTCTGTGTGGGAATAGTGACAACCATTTTCCAGGGTGGTGCGTAAAATGCCTGGCATGTAGTAGGTGCTAAATTATTGTTACTCTGTTGGTCCTGATCACCAGGCTAGAGAAGGAAAGAGGAATATACTGTTGACTCTGAACAATGCAGGTGTTAGGGACGCCGACCCTCCAAGCAGTTGAAGATTGACTATAACTTCACAATTGGCCATCCATCCAAGGTTCCGTGTCCACAGATTCAACCAACTTTAGTATGTATTTAGTGGAAAAGAATCCACATATAAGTGGACCCATGCAGTTCAAACTCATGTTGTTCAAGGGTCAGCTGTAGTTCCTGTGGGATTTCAGTGAAAGGAGGAATGTAAGGCACAAGGCACCCACAGTAAACCCCATAAATGCCAGTTCCCATCCCCTAATGCCACCAGGAGAGAAAAATCCCTGTGGCAGTGTACTTCCTGTCTGTCCTTGAGAATGGCTTTGTTTTTTTAACCAACAGCACACTCAGTGAAACATGTGTGCCCTTTGCCTCCTGTGAAACAAAGGACCAGCAGTGTTTGGATAAGTGAATTACAGCAGCTTAGGTGGGCTGGATGCAGTTTGGGAGCGCAGGGCCTCCTGACACCCAAGGGCTCGCTTTCCCGTGTGGGTGTGCGGGGATGGAAGGAGATGGTCTGTACAGAGCAGCATGAAGATCACTGACCTTGGAGGCAGGAGATGAGGATTGGAGTTCTGGCCACCCTGGCAACTTGCTAATTTTTCCCCAGCTTCAGTTGTATTAGTTTTAAAATAAGAGGGAAAGATCCAATATTACTGAATGTCTACTATTTGCTGCACATTTTACATCTACTATTTCATTTGATGCCCAAACGTACATACATGGTGGAGCGTGTTTTCCTTCTGTCATACAGAAAAGGAAACTGAGGTTCAGGCAAGTCAAATGCCTTCCCCTTCTGACTACAGAGTCTTTTAATATTTTTGAAACACCATGCTGCTACTAATTCAAAATAGAGGGTAGTAATAATACACAGAATAATTGTGAAGATCAAGTGAGATCATGAATACACAAGTTGCAAACTGTCAGGTACAACAGACCTGTTTTAGCTGTGTTTGTTTTTTTAGGTTTAAGAAACTAAATGAACCACTCTATTAACTATATGGTGAATGTGCCAGTAGAAATATACAAGTCCAGGCAGAATAGAGGATTTTGCATGTGCAACCTGAGATTAATATTTAAATATCCAAATAGGAAAAAACTGCATTTTCTTTTATTTCTAGGGTAGTTGTTTCATTCTATGCACACTTTTACCCTGTGCCATGGACTTAAAAATGTTATTATTATGCCCCCAGGTTAGAGCTGTAGCTAGGCCAGGAACATGGATAGATTTTCTGAATATTGTCCTGGGTTGAAGGTAAGATGTAGACGTAGCCAAGCCCTGGGAAGCAGGGCTGATGGGGCCAGAGCACATCCAAGCACAGGGCGCTGTCCTGCGCGTTTACACACATTATTTCAGTCCTTACCGGAGGCCTGGGAGGGGGCCATCCACAGGTATGGGCCAGGATGAAGGAAGTTAAATACTTTCCCGGGTCAGGGAGCCAACAGGGGAGGTGCGTGTGAACGCTGTATTTGTCTGCACATCCCTAGATCCCTAGTGCTGAGCTCAGAGCCCAGCGTGGCGTAGAGACTCAATTCTAGATGGTGAATGAATAAATTGGAAAAGGAAGGAAGGAAGCATAACTGTGGATTTGGGTCTGGGAGAGCTTCACGAAGTGGCAGTACTGATTAGGCTGATGAGTTGATGGTGGGAGAGGGGGCTGGATTCTCAGGCGCTATGGGGCGCTGAGGGGACAGACCCTTCAAGGCCAGGACACACCCTTGAGAGGAAGGGGGCAGGTGTGAGAGACAGGAGAATGACAGGCAGATGAGAAGCCGCAGGCAGAATCTGCTCCTTTCTCTGGACTAAACCAGAGTCAAGAGTAGGGGAGCATTCTGCAGCTCACACAATCCACTCCTGGTGGAGCCAAGTAGAGGCAACAGGACTGACGGACGCGGTGTTTGCTTGCAGCATGCCATGGCCTTCGTGGTGTGAGGGTGCCCCAGGGCAGTCTCCCCCATCTCTCAACATATGCGTGTACCTCATACTCCTCAACTCACAGTTTCTCTGGATTCATAGAATTCTCTACACAGCTTCATTGCTTACATGTAGCCCCCTCCAGCTCAGAGCCAGCAAGGGAGTGTCAGAGCTTTGTCACATTTGGAATCTCTCTGACCTCTACCCCAAGTCACTGCCTTCCTCTTCTGCTTTTAAGCCTATGATTACTTTGAGCCTGTCCAGATAATCTCTGTATCTAATGTCAACTGATTAGTAATCTTAATTATGTCTGCAAAATCCTTTGTGTCCTGTAACATAACATATTCATGAGCATAATCCCGGGGCAAAAGCCTGGGGTCCAGAATTCTGCCTACCACACGGCTCTTGCCGTCAGCTCTAACGGGGGACTCAGAATGGGGTACTCAACAGGCAGTGTGATGCAGTCCAGGGAATGCTACAAGAAGAGTAACACACAGTGCTGTGCAGCACTCAGGAGGCCTCTCTAAGGGAAGCAGGGGCAGCTTCCTGGAGGAAGACTATCTAAGTTGAGCCTGGTATGATAAGTGGAATTTAACAAGGGGGGAAAGGTCCCAGGCAGAAAGAATAGCATGTGTGTCTGTGGTGTAGGGGTTCATTACTGCTGACCTGTAGAATCCACTTCAGGGAGCCAGAGAGATAAGAGGCCTTGGAAAGATGGATGAGAGCCCACAAAGGTTCTTAGCAGGGAGCTGGAATGCTCAGGTCTTCATTTAGAAAGATTGTCTGCTGGCACTATGGGAATGGGGAAGCACACCAATCAGGAGGCTCCTGGCACACCAATCAGGAGGCTGTTCTGGTAACTCAAGTAAGCTGATGATGGCTTGAAAAGGGGAAATGCCAGTGGGAGAGAGAGAAGTGAATGTGAGACGGCTAAGGATTGAGTGTGAGAGGGTAATGAGTTATGAGTGAGTCCCAGGCTCCTGGCTATATGACTAAATGCAGAATGGTACCATTCACGGAGACTGGAGGAGGAACAGGGTGATGGGAGACACGGGTTCCGTTTTAAAGATGTCTAATAATTTGAGGCGGCTGTGACACACTGAGTGGCAATTCCTGTACACAGACCTAAGATAGTGACCACAGTTCGGGAGTCATCAGTGAATGACTGAGATCACCTTCCAGAACCAAAGTGTGGGAAGACCAGAGGACCTGAAAAACAACTTTTAGGTGGTGGGAGGGAGGAAGAGCAGCCAGCAAAGGGGGGAGAAACAGCAGGGGTGGAAGAAAGAAATCCAGGTGGTGTGCTGGCTCAGAGTCAAAGGAAAAGAGTGTCAAGAGATAAGTTGAAGTCAAGTACTTTTAAGAGGTCAGGTGAGATGAAGACCAAAAATGTCCACTGGATTTGGCACCAGTAAGGTCACTGGTGGCCTGTTAAGAGTAATTCCTGTGGATGGTGGGTGGGATCAGGTGGCAGTGCGTTAAAGACTAACATGCGAGGTAAGCGTCACAGCTGGATGGAATCACGGTCAAGAAAGCTGGGAAGAGGGGTTTATTTTATTTTATTTTCTCTTTGCAGATGACACTTTATTTTATTTTTCTTGGGTTTTATTTTAAATGAAAGAACAAAGATTATGTTTAAGTGCTATTGGGAAGAAGTCAGTAGAAATGTGAACATACAGAGAAGACAGGATAGTCAGTGGAGTTAGGAGGGCCTGGGTGAGCAGGAGATGGTGTGATCTGGACCACAGACAGGAAGAAGGGAACAGGACTAAAATTGTACCAGGAAGGAGAAGAGGGTGAGTGAAACTTCAGGAAAACGTAAAGGATTGGAGACAAGAGTTTGAAGGTATTCCTGAGTGACCAGTCTGTAGTCTCTGTGGAGGAGGAGGTGAGGAAGGAGGAGGTGAGGTTGTCGTCTGGAAGAGATGAGGAGAAGTAGCGGAGCAGGAGAACTGGGCAGAGAGAAGGTCTGAGGAGCCCGTGGAGGATGGGGGGAGAGCACTTGTTGGGGAAATAGAGAATCACAGAGCAGCTGTGAGTTCCCAGGCCTGTGGACCCCCAACGTTCCTGTTCTTCCTACCATATGAAAAAACTTTTTAATGCAATAGAAACAGATTTTCAAGGAAGTTTCAATATAAACCACATAAGCAATATATTTTCTCCTTGCTGCATATTTTAATTAGAGTAAGGGCTGGGGTGAGGGATAGATAATATCTTCCTCCCTCGTCCCAGCAGACCTTGCTAGGTGAGCATGGCACTCATTTCTTCTAGAGGCCTTAAATCCTTCTCCTCAATTTATTTCTGGCAGCCACTACCAGTCAATGAGAGTTGAAATGTGATATGAAATCAAATTTTCTATCCTTAAGCCACTAAGTATCTGGTAGGTGCATTTATTTATTAACGAAACAAGTATTTCCTAGGCATAGATAATTTTAAGCAATAATATATATTTTATTTGAAATTTGAAAAAGTATAATAATCAGTCCCTTCATAAAGATTTTTTTTTTAGTACCTTCTATTTGCCAGTCACAGTGAATTCAGGATTAAAACAATGAACTAGAAATAGACCCTTTTAGCAAAGAGTTTATGGGGACAGACTATATATAATAAATGATATAACCATTAAAGGTCATTAGCAATATAACAAAAAACAGATGCCCTACAATGATATATAATTTAGGCTATAAAGTGGTATAATTTTGATATATGTTCAAAGAACAAGGAGATCAGGTGAGTCTCCTGGTATTTATATAAACTGGTCTGGGCTTTGTAAAGATAGAATTTTTAAAGAAAATTCATAAAAAATGGTGAATTTTATAGATACCAAAACCAAAAATAGTCTCCCAGTAGGAGGATCAGACATTGCTGAAGGGTCACTCATTCTGATTTAGCTCAACTGTTTCTTCCACATCTTTGGTGATATTCTGGAATCCTGCCATTCACAAGGTGGGGAGAATGGCTCATAGCATTACTAACTCACCACATTGGAAACCATGAATCAGTGCTTGGCCAAAGTGTTAAAAATTCATAAGCATAGAGTATTTCTCCATTTATATGTCTTCTCTAGTGTCCTTATTTCCTCTTTGTTCTTGAAAGATATTTTCACTGGATGTAGAATTCTCAGTTGACAGGTTTTTTTCTTTCAGCGCTTGGAAATTACCCACTTCCTTCTCACCTCCATAGTTTTAGATGAGAAATCCACTGTCATTCAATTTGTGTGGCCACCTATAAAAAGTGTCATTTGTCTCTGGCTATTTTCAGGATTTTTTCTTTGTCTTTAGTTTCTGTAAGTTCAATTATGCTGTGACTTGGCGTGGAATTCTTTCTGTTTATCCTACTTGGAGTTTTCTCTGCTTCCCAAATCTGTATGTTTATGTCTTTTGCCAGATTTGAGAAATCATCAGCCATTATTTCTTGGAATAATTCTTCAGTCCCATGCTCTGTCTCCTCTCCATGTGAGACTCTGATGATACCCTTTTACTAGGATCCCACAGCTCCCCAAGACTGTTAGTACTCTTGCAACCTATTTTCTCTCTATTGCTCAGATCGGGAAAATTCTGTTGATCTGTCCTCAAGTTTATTGATTCTACACTGTGTCATCTCCACTCTATACTGAGCCTATCCAGCAGATTTTTCCTTTCTGTTATTGTGCTTTTCAGTTCAATAATTTCCACTTTGGTTCTTTTTTATTAAAAAAATATTTTTTTCTATTGCTGAGGTTTTCTATTTTACATTAGTGTCAAGAAAATTCATAATTGCTTATTGAAGCATTTTTATGATGACTGCTTTAAAATCCTTGTCAAATAATTCTGACATCTCATCCATCTTGGTGGTGGTATCTGTTGATTGCCTTTTCTCATTCTTGTAGTGATTTTCTCATTCTTGGTATGACCAGTGATATGCAGTTATATACAGGACATTTTAGGTATTATAAGACTCTGGATCTGATTTAGTCTTCTTTTTTTGGCAGGCATTCCCCAGTTGAGGTGTTCTGTTAGGGCAGGGTGGATATATATATCAACTTCCCACTGGGCCTTGACAACAGCACCCCAGTGAAAACAGAGCAGTGACTGACATTGCCTCCTTGCCTGGAAGGGAAGGGGAAGCAGAGGGCTGACTCATACTGCTTTGTTGCTGCAGGGAAGGGTGGAAGCTCATCTCCCAGCTGGGCCATGATGACACTAAGGGGGAGATGCGGGGAGGGGCAAGCAGAGTGCCCCTGAGCTGGCCTTTCAGCACCCCTTCCACCTCACTGATGCTGGGGCAGGGTGGAGGCTTGGCTGTGGGTGGGAGGGAGGTGGTGGTGAAGCATGGTGGTGATTACATCTTCCTCACACTGCCTTGTTAGGTCTGATTTTTGCTGACCTGGGGTAGAAGTTCAGCTCCATGCTGTACCCTGCTGGCACTCCACTGGCAGAGCAATCAGAGCTCTATCTGCTCCCAATGAGCAGGAAGTCTGCTTCCCACTGGGGCCACTGACACTGCCCACAAGGGGGATCCCCCAGGTGAAGGTATCTGCTTCCTGGGCACCCAGCCCTGCTGAAACCCTGAGGTGGGGGAAAGTGGTTTTGGTTGCTGTTTGGCAGGAGCAGAGCAGGTATGGCCAAAAAGGTGTCCTGATGTGAGGCTGCCCTTTCCCTGGACCTTTGACAGGGAGGAACAGGCTTTTCTTAGGGCCTATTTTTGGTTCAGGGCTGGAGGATCTCTGATATGTGGGAGGAAGTAAGGAAACCAGTGGATTCACATCCTTCCTCAAGTCCAGAGGCTCCTAAGTAGGCACCTTCTTCTTCCCACTTTTCAGAGACTTCCTGTGCTTGTTTGTTGTGTCTACAGTATTTTGGTTGTAAGGGAGGGGATGTGGGAGGAATGGGTCTGCTCTGTCTTGGACAGAACCAGAAGTCCTTTAATGTCTTTCAGTAAAATTTTAAATTGAAATTGAGGGCCTTCCCTGGTGGTCCAGCAGTTAACACTCCGCTCTCCCAGTGCAGGGGGCCCCTGTTCCATCCCTGGTCAGGGAACTAAAGCTGCATGCCACAACTAAAAAAAAAAAAAAAAGATCCCACGTGCCACAACAAAGATCCCATGTGCTGCAACTAAGACCCAGAGCCACCAGATAAATAAATAAATAAATAAATAAATATTTAAATTGAAATTGAAATTTCACATTTAAAGTTTAAAACTTTTTTCCATGAAGATCTTGGACATATTTTTACATATATTCTTAGGTACTGAGGTATGTTTTTAATTGCTTTTATTAAAAAGTATCTTTTAAAATTGCACTTTCTACCCATTCTTTGATAGATTATAGAAATAGAGTAGATATTATTAATGCTTATAAGTTTGCATAAAGATTCTTTTGGAATTTCTATCAGAACGTATGTAAATGGCAATAAGTTCATTTCTTCCTTTGCAAGTCTTATGTATTTTATTGCATCTTTCTCTCTTTTGTGCAGGATAGGATCTTTAGTACAGTGTTGAAAGTGTCATAGCAACCATCCTTGTCTTGTTTCTAATTTGAAAAGGTGTTTTCAGAGGTTAATTGAGTGTGATATTTTCTGTAGGCTTTTTAGAATACCCTCTGTCAGATCTCAAACTTTCTTTCTCTTTCTATTTTGATATGAGGAGTAGATGGTGAATATTTTCATATACTTTTTCTGAATCTATTGAGATGACCATATGTTTTCTTTCCCCTTTAATCTATTTTTGTGGTAAACTTAATCTATTTATGTGGGAATAATTTCAACAATTGGTCATGAAATGCTATTTTTTTACATCATTAGACTCATATTGCTAATATTTTGTTTAGAAATTTTGCATCTATATTTGTGGGTGAGATTAATGTGTCTTGTGCTGCCCGTGTTGAGTTTCTGTGTCAGCATTATACCATCTTCATTCAAGGAGCTGAGGAACAATCCCACTTTTTCACTTCTTTGGTGAGACTGGAACCATGTGTTCCTTGAATGTTTAGTAGGATGTTCCTTTTTTTTTTTAATTTTTAAAGTCTTTTTTCTCTCTTTCATTTTGGATAGCTTCTATCATTACATCTTCAATTTCACTAATCTCTTTTTTCAGAATGTCTAATCTGCCATTAATCTCATCCAGTGTACTTCTTAAAAATATTTATTTATTTAGTCTGTGCCGGGTCTTAGTTGCGGCACATGAGGTCTTCATTGTGGCATGCGGACTCTTAGCTGCAGCATGCATGTGGGATCTAGTTCCCCAACCATGGATCAAACCCAGGCACCCTGCATTGGAAGCCTGGAGTTTTACCCACTGGACCACCAGGGAAGTCCCAGTACATTCCTTTAAAACTATCTGTGTGTGATACTTTCTTTATAAGACTTTTCTCCTTTATGAAAAGAATTTAACATGTTACTGAGTGCCTTCAATTCTCAGGAACTGTAGTAGACTCTTATACACAAGCTTGTTAGATCTGCACAACAGCCCTGTAAGTAATCATCCCTGTCATTGGAGATGAAGAAAGTGAGGTGAAAAGTGTATGCCATTTCTCAGGGTCCCTCAGCCAGAAAGTAATGGACCAGGAATTTGAATCAAATTCCAGATGTCCAAAAAATGTTAATCATTCTTTTCACACATTGCCAGACAGAATTGATGAGACAAAGACAACTTGCAGTGTCATCATATCCTCACAGCCTGGGCTCAGGGTCTGAAAAAGTACTGCTACATGCTAGTAGATAGAGCCATCTCTATTTGCACATCTTTAGTTGATGGCGAGGCTGTGCATTTCTCAACATATTCTTTATTTATTTTTGTTTTGAGTGTTCATTAATTATGCTTTTTAATGTAATTTAAGTGTAAGTTTATAGAATTTAAATTTGTAGATTCACATGCAGTTTTTATAAATCATAAGAGATCCCACAGAAACTTTGCACAGTTTCCCTCAATAATCATACCATTTATTTGTGTTTGTTTCTGCTGTATAATACACGGAATCAGTTACATATATACATATATCCTTATATCCCCTCCCTCTTATGGCTCCCTCCCACCCTCCCTATCCCAGCCCTCTAGGTGGTCACAAAGCACCAAGCTAATGATCTCCCTTGCTATGCAGCTGCTTCCCACTAGCTATCTATTTTACATTTGGTAGTGTATATGTGTCAATGCTACTCTCTCACTTCATCCCAGCTTACTCTTACCCCTCCCCATGTCCTCAAGTCCATTCTCCACATCTGCATCTTTATTGCTGTCCTGCCCCTAGGCTCATCAGAACCATATTTTTTTTAGGTTCCATATATTTGTGTTAGCATACGGTATTTGTTTCTCTCTTTCTGACTTACTTCACTCTGTATGACAGATTCTAGGTCCATCCACCTCACTACAAATAACTCAATTTCGTTTCTTTTTATGGTTGAGTAATATTCCATTGTATATGTGTGCCACATCTTCTTTATCCATTCATCTGTCGATAGACACTTACGTTCCTTTCATGTCCTGGCTATTGTAAATAGTGCTGCAATGAATATTGGGGTGTATGTGTCTTTTTGAATTATGGTTTTCTCAGGATATAGGCCCAGTAGTGGGATTGCTGGGTTTTACAGTAATTCTATTTTTAGTTTTTCATGGAACCTCCATATTGTTCTCCATAGTGGCTGTATCAATTTACATTCCCACCAACAGTGCAACAGTGTTCCCTTTTCTCCACACCCACTCCAGCATTTCTTGTTTGTAGATTATTTGATGATGGCCATTCTGACCGGTGTGAGGTGATACCTCACTGTAGTTTTGATTTGCATTTCTCTAATGATTAGTGATGTTGAACATCCTTTCATATGTTTGTTGGCAATCTGTATATCTTCTCTGGAGAAATGTCTATTTAGGTTTTCTGCCCATTTTTGGATTGGGTTCTTTGTTTTTTTGATATTGAGCTGCATAAGCTGCTTGTAAATTTAGGAGATTAATCCTTTGTCAGTCGCTTCATATGCAAATATTTTCTCCCATTCTGAGGGTTGTCTTTTCGTCTTGTTTATGGTTTCCTTTGCTGTGCAAAAGCCTTTAAGTTTCATTAGGTCCCATTTGTTTATTTTTGTTTTTATTTCCATTACTCTAGGAGGTGGGTCAAAAAGGATCTTGCTGTGATCTATGTCAAAGAGTGTTCTTCCTATGTTTTCCTCTAAGAGTTTTATACTGTCTGACCTTACATTTAGGTCTTTAATCCATTTTGAGTTTATTTTTGTGTATGGTGTTAGGAAGTGCTCTAATTTCATTCTTTTACATGCAGCTATCCAGTTTTCCCAGCACCACTTATTGAAGAGGCTGTCTTTACTCCATTGTATATTCTTGCCTTCTTTGTCAAAGATAAGGTGACCATAAGTGCGTGGGTTTATCTCTGGGCTTCCTATCCTGTTCCATCGATCTATGTTTCTGTTTTTGTGCCAGTACCATAATGTCTTGATTACTGTAGCTTTGTAGTATAGTCTGAAGTCAGGGAGCCTGATTCCTCCAGCTCTGTTTTTCTTTCTGAAGATTGCTTTGGCTATTTGGGGTCTTTTGTGTTTCCATACGAATTGTAAATTTTTTTCTTCTAGTTCTGTGAAAAATGCCATTGGTAGTTTGATAGGGATTGCATTGAATTTGTAGATTGCTTTGGGTGGTATAGTCATTTTCACAACGTTGATTCTTCCAATCCAAGAACGTGGTATATCTCTCCATCTGTTTGTATCATCTTTAATTTCTTTCATCAGTGTCTTATAGTTTTCTGCATACAGGTCTTTTGTCTCCTTAGGTAGGTTTATTCCTGGTATTTTATTATTTTTGTTGCAATAGTAAATGGGAGTGTTTCCTTAATTTCTCTTTCAGGTTTTTTATCCTTAGTGTATAAGAGTGCCAGAGATTTCTGTGCATTAATTTTGTATCCTGCAACTTCACCAAATTCATTGCTTAGCTCTAGTAGTTTTCTGGTAGCATCTTTAGGCTTCCCTATGTATACTATCATGCCATCTGCAAACAGTGAAAGTTTTACTTCTTCTTTTCCGACTTGGATTCCTTTTACTTCCTTTTCATCTCTGATTGCTGTGCTGTGATTCCAAAACTACGTTGAATAATAGTGGTGAGAGTGGGTAACCTTGTCTTGTTCCTGATCTTAGAAGAAATGGTTTCAGTTTTTCACCATTGAGAATGATATTGGCTGTGGGTTTGTAATATATGGCCTTTATTATATTGAGGTAGGTTCCTTCTATGCCTACTCTCTGGAGAGTTTTTATCATAAATGGGTGTTGAATTTTGTGAAAAGCTTTTTCTGCATCAATTGAGATTATCATATGGTTTTTATCCTTCAATTTGTTAATATGGTGTATCACACTGACTGATTTGCATATATTGAAGAATCCTTGCATTCCTGCGATAAACATCACTTGATCATGGTATATGATCCTTTTAATGTGCTGATGGATTCTGTCTGCTAGTATTTTGTTGAGGATTTTTGCTTCTATGTTCATCAGAGATATTGGCCTGTAGTTTTCTTTTTTTTGTGACATCTTTGTCTGGTTTTGGTATCAGGGTGATGGTTGCCTCATAGAATGAGTTTGGGAGTGTTGCTCCCTCTGCTATATTTTGGAGGAGTTTGAGAAGGATGGGTGTTAGCTCTTCTCTAAATTTTGATAGAATTCGCCTGTGAAGCCATCTGGTACTGGACTTTCCTTGTTGGAAGATTTTTAATCACAGTTTCAATTTCAGTGCTTGTGATTGGTCTGTTTATATTTTCTATTTCTTCCTGGTTCAGTCTCTGAAGGTGGTGCTTTTCTCAGAAATTGTCCATTTCTTCCAGGTTGTCCATTTTATTAGAATATAGTTGCTTGTAGTACTCGCTCATGATCCTTTGTATTTCTGCAGTGTCAGTTGTTACTTCTCCTTTTTAATTTCTGTTGATTTGAGTCTTCTCCCTTTTTTCTTGATGAGTCTGGCTAATGGTTTATCAATTTTGTTTATCTTCTCAAAGAATCAGCTTTTAGTTTTATTGATCTTTCCTATTGTTTTCCTCATTTCTTTTTCATTTATTTCTGATCTGATCATTGATTTTTTTCCTTCTGCTAACTTTGGGGGTTTTTTGTTCTTCTTTCTCTAATTGCTTTAGGTGTAAGGTTAGGTTGTTTATTTGAGATTTTTCTTGTTTCTTGAGGTAGGATTGTATTGCTATAAACTTCCTTCTTAGAACTGCTTTTGCTGCATCCCATAGTTTTTGGGTCGTTGTGTTTTCATTGTCATTTGTTTCTATGTATTTTTTGATTTCCCCTCTGATTTCTTCAGTGATCCCTTGGTTATTTAGTAGCATATTGTTTAGCCTCCATGTGTTTGTATTTTTTACAGGGTTTTTTTCCTGTAATTGATATCTAGTCTCATAGCATTGTGGTCAGAAAGGATACTTGATAAGATTTCAATTTTTTAAAATTTACCCAGGCTTGATTTGTAACCCAAGATGTGATCTATCCTGGAGAATGTTCCATGATACTTGAGAAGAAAGTGTATTCTGTTGTTTTTAGATGGAATGTCCTGCAAATATCAATTAAGTCCATCTTGTTTAGTGTGTCATTTAAAGCTTGTGTTTCCTTATTTATTTTCATTTTGGATGATCTGTCCATTGGTGAAGTGGGGTGTTAAAGTCCCCTACTATTATTGTGTTACTGTCAATTTCTCCTTTTATGGCTGTTAGCATTTGCCTTATGTATTGAGGTACCCCTATGTTGGGTGCCTAAATATTTACAGTTGTTATATCTTCTTCTTGGTTTGATCCCTTGATCATTATGTAGTGTCCTTCTTTGTCTCTTGTAATAGTCTTTATTTTA
The DNA here is from genome assembly GCF_028021215.1 of Eschrichtius robustus. NCBI lineage: Eukaryota > Metazoa > Chordata > Mammalia > Artiodactyla > Eschrichtiidae > Eschrichtius > Eschrichtius robustus. The sequence continues at coordinate 139,458,299 of NC_090828.1, read as the reverse complement.
AAGTCTATTTTGTCTGATATGAGAATTGCTACTCCAGATTTCTTTTGATTTCCACTTGCATGGGATGTCTTTTTCCATCCCCTCACTTTCAGTTTCTGTGTGTCCCTAGGTCTGAAGTGGGTCTCTTGTAGACAGCATATATACGTGTCTTGTTTTTGTATCCATTCAGCCAGTCTTTGCCTTTTGGTTGTAGCATTTAATCCATTTACATTTAAGGTAATTATTGATATGTATGTTCCTATTACCATTTTCTTAATTGTTTTGGGCTTCTTATTGTAGGTCTTTTCCTTCTCCTGTGTTTCCTGCCTAGAGAAGTTCCTTTAGCATTTGTTGTAAAGTTGGTTTGGTGTTGCTGAATTGTCTTAACCTTTCCTTATCTGTAAAGGTTTTAATTTCTCCATCGAATCTGAATGAGATCCTGCTGGGTAGAGTAATCTTGGTTGTAGGTTTTTCCCTTTCATCACTTTAAATATATCCTGCCACTCCCTTCTGGCTTGCGGAGTTTCTGCTGAAAGATCAGCTGTTAACCTTATGGGGATTCCCTTGTATGTTATTTGTTGCTGTTCCCTTGCTGCTTTTAGTGTTTTTTCTTTGTGTTTACTTTTTGATAGTTTGATTAATATGTGTCTTGGTGTGTTTCTCCTTGGATTTATCCTGTATGGGGCACTCTGCACTTCCTGGACTTGGTTGACTATTTCCTTTTTATAGTTGAAAGTTTTATAGTTGAAAACTTTCCTATAGTTTTCAACTATAATCTCTTCAAATATTTTCTCAGACCCTTTCTTTTTCTCTTCTTCTTCTGGGACCCCTATAATTCGAAAGTTGGTGCATTTAATATTGTGCCAGAAGTCTATGAGACTGTCCTCAGTTCTTTTCATTCTTTGTTTTTTATTCTGCTCTGCAGTAGTTATTTCCACTATTTTATCTTCCATTTCACTTATCCGTTCTTCTGCCTCAGTTATTCTGCTATTGATTCCTTCTAGAGAATTTTTAATTTCATTTACTATGTTGTTCATCATTGTTTGTTTGCTCTTTAGTTCTTCTAGGTCCTTGTTAATCGTTTCTTGTATTTTCTCCATTCTGTTTCCAAGGCTTTGGATCATCTTTACTATCATTACTCTGAATTCTTTTTCAGGTAGACTGCCTATTTCCTCTTCATATGTTTGGTCTGGTGGGTTTTTACCTTGCTCCTTCATCTGCTGTGTATTTCTCTGTCTTCTCATTTTGCCTAGCTTACTGTGTTTGGAGTCTCCTTTTCTCAGGCTGCAGGTTTATATTTTCCATTGTTTTTGGTGTCTGCACACAGTGGGTAACTTGTTTCAGTGGCTTGTGTAGGCCTCCTGGTGGAGGGGACTGGTGCCTGTGTTCTGGTGGATGGGGCTGGATCTTGTCTTTCTGGTGGGCAGGACCACGTCCGGTGGTGTGTTTTTATGTGTCTGTGAACTTAGTACGATTTTAGGCAGCCTCTCTGCTAATGGGTGGTGTTGTGTTCCTGTCTTGCTAGTTGTTTGGCATGGGGTGTCCAGCACTGGAGCTTGCTGGCCATGGGTGGATCTGGGTCTTAGCATTGAGATGGAGATCTCTGGGAGAACTCTCGCCAATTGATATTACATGGGGCCGGGAGGTCTGTGGTAGTCCAATGTCCTGAACTCGGCTCTCCCACTGTAGAGGCTCAGGCCTGACACCAGGACAGAGCACCAAGACCCTGTCAGCCATGCAGCTCAGAAGAAAAGGGAGAAAAAAGAAAGAAAAATAATAATAATAAATTTTATGTTTTTTTAAATTATTAAAATAAAAAAATTTTTTTAAATATTACAATAAAAAAAATTAAAAAGTAATAATAAGAAAAAAAGAAGAGAGCAAACAAACCAATAAACAAATCCACCAATTATAACAAGCTCTAAAGCTGTCTTGGCAAATGTTCCATGGGTGTTTATAAAGAAAATATCTTATAGTGATTTTGGGTGGAGTGTCCTATAATTGTCAATTAGATCTGGTTGACTTTGTTCTTCAATTATTCTACATCTTTGCTAATTTTCTGTCTAGAAGTTCTATAAATTGCTGATAGTGAGTTTTGTAGTCCCCAACTATAATTATGGATTTTTCTATTTCTTTTTTAAGCCCTGTTTTGTTTCACATAGCTTGAAGTTCTGCTGTTTGTTACATACACATTTAAGGTTGTTAGGTCTTCCTGTTGGATCTATCCTTTTATCATTATTAAATTTCATTCTTTGCCTCTGGTAACTTTTTTCTCTGAAGTTTACTTTCCCTGATAGTAATATAGCTGCTCCTGCTTTTTATTTTTTATTTTTTAGTTAATGTTAGCATGGTTTATCCTTGTCCAGCCTTTTACTTTTAACCTGCCTATTTTGTGTTTGAAGTGAGTTTTTTTTCTAGACAGCATATATAGTTGGATCACGTTTTCTCACCCACTATGCCAATCTGTCTTTTAAATTTTATATTTAGACTATTTCCATTTAAAACAATCATTGATATATTAGGGCTTAAACCTGCTACTTTATTATTTGTTTCCTATTTCTTGTTTCACTGTTTTTCTTTTCTTGCCTTCCTGGGGGTTACTTGAACATTTTGTAGGATTTCATCTTATTTTATTTATACTGTTTCTGAGTATATCTCTTTATACAGTTTTCTTTTTTTTGGCCGCATCTCATGCCATGCAGGATCTTAGTTCCCTGACCAAGGATTGAACCCCATGACCCCTGCAGTGGAAGTGTGATTCTTTTTCTTTTTCTTTTTTTTTTGGCTGTGTTGGGTCTTCGTTACTGCGCGCAGGCTTTCTCTAGTTGCAGTGAGTGGGGGCTACTCTTCATTGCAGTGCATGTGATTCTCACTGTGGTGGCTTCTCTTATTGTGGAGCATGGGCTCTAGGCACATGGGCGTCAGTAGTTGTGGCTCACAGGCTCTAGAGCTCAGGCTCAGTAGTTGTGGCACACGGGCTTTGTTGCTCCAAGGTATGTGGGATCTTCCCGGACCAGGGCTCAAACCATTGTCCCCTGCATTGGTAGGTGGATTCTTAACCATTGCACCACCAGGGAAGTCCCGGAAGCGTGATTCTTAACCACTGGACTGCCAGGGAAGTCTGTATACAGTTTTCTTTTTTGTGTGTCTTTTTTTTATTATTAATTTATTTTATTTTATTTATTTTTGGCTGTGTTGGGTCTTTGTTGCTGCGTGTGGCCTTTGTCTAGTTGCAGCGAGCAGGGGCTACTCTTCCTTGCAGTGCACAGGCTTCTCATTGCAGTGGCTTCTCTTGTTGCAGAGCATGGGCTCTAGGTGAGTGGGCTTCAGTAGTTGTGGCACATAGGCTCAGTAGTTGTGGCTCGCAGGCTCTAGAGCACAGGCTCAGTAGTTGTGGTGCACGGGCTTAGTTGTTCTGAAGCATGTGGGATCTTCTTGGACCACGGATTGAACCCGTGTCCCCTGCATTGGCAGGTGGATTCTTAACCAATGCGCCACCAGGGAAGTCCCCCTATACAGTTTTCTTAAACGTTACTCTAAGTATTACAATATACACGAGTAACTAAAAACTGCTTACTGTATAGACATTTTACCATTTCTAGTGGATTATTGAAACTTTATTTCCATTTAGGTCCCTTTACCAACCTGTCTTTTAAAACAGCAGTCCCCAAACATTTTGGCACCAGGGACCGGTTTCATGGAAGACAATTTTTCCATGACAGGGTGGTGGAGGGGGGACAGTTCAGGCAGTAATGCGAGCGATGGGGAGCAGCAGATGAAGCTTCACTCGCCACTCACCTCTTGCTGTGCAGCCCGGTTCCTAACAGGCTGCAGACCAGTACCAGTCTGCAGCCCGGGGGCTGGGGACCCCTCTTTTAAAGTATAATTGTCTCAAGTATTTCCTCCATATACACTGAGCATCACAACAGATAATATTATAATTTTTGCTTCAGCAATCAAATATGCTTTATTAAATTCATGAGAGGGATAGTCTATTATATTTACCTCTATTTTTGCCTATTCTATCATTCTTTCCTTTCTAAAGTTTCGAGCCTTCTTTTATAATCATTTTCTTTATTTTGGAAAGTTTCCTTTAGCCATTCTTTAAGATCTGCTAAAAACAAATTCTCTTAATTTTCCCTCATCTGATTCATTACTGAAGGTGTTTAAATGGATATTGAATTTGCAGTTGAATGTTCTTTTAACAGCACTTGAAAAATGCATCACTTTCTTCTGGCCTCTGTGATTTCAGGTGAGAAAATGCTGTCATTCAAATTGGTGTTCCTCTGTAAGTAATGCTTCTTTTCCCTCTGGTTGCTTTAAGATTTTTTTTCTTTGGTTTCAGTTTTCAGATGCTTAATTATGATGTATTTTGGCATGCGTTTCTTTGGATATTTTCCTATTTATGATTCATTCAGCTTCTTTAATCTATAGTTTATCTCTTGCCAAATTTGAGAAATATTCAGCCATTATTTGTTTAAAACCTGTTTCAGTCCTTCCTCTTTCTCCTCTCTTTCCAAGACTTCAAAGACATAAATCTCCCTGAGGCTATGAACATTTTTTTCAATCTGTTTTCTCTCTGTTGTTCAGAATTCTATTGACTTGTCCTCAAGTTTCCCAGTTCTATTTCTCTTCCCTTCATTCTGCCGTTTAACCTGTCTCTTCAGTTCTATTTCAGTTATTTTACTTTTCAATTCTATGATTTCCACCTGGTTCCTTTTTATAACCATTTTTTGAGGTTTTATAGTTTTTCATTTGTTTTAAGCATATTTGTAAGTACTTGCTGAAGTAGTTTTATAGTGGCTGTTTCAAAATCTTTGTCAAATTGTCCTGATTCTTCTCAGTATTTGTATCAACTTAATGTTTTTTCCCACTCAAGCTGTGATTTCTCATTTAAGTGTGGTTCTTGGTATGACAAGCAATTTTCTATTGTATTCTAGGCACTCTGGATATTATGTTGAGACTCTTCTTTTTTTAATTGGAGTATAGTTGCTTTATGTTGTGTTAGTTTCTGCTGTACAGTAAAGTGAATCAGCTATATGTATACATATATCCCCTCCCCTTTGGACCTCCCACTTACCCCCCCCATCCCACCCATCTAGGTTGTCACAGAGCAATGTGCTGAGCTCCCTGTGCTATACAGCAGCTTCCCACTAGCTATTTTACCCATGGTAGTATATGTATGTCAATCCCAACCTCCCAATTCATCCCACCCCCCTTCCCCCCTGTGTCCACATGTCCATTCTCTACATCTGTGACTCTATTCCTGCCCTGCAAATAGGTTTATCTGCACCATTTTTCTAGATTACACATATATGCATTAATATATATTTGTTTTTCTCTTTCTGACTTACTTCACTCTGTATGAAAGACTCTAGATCCATCCACGTCTCCACAAATGACCCAATTTCCTTCCTTTGTATGGCTGAGTAATATTCCATTGTGTGTGTGTGTGTGTGTGTGTGTGTGTGTGTGTGTGTGTGTGTGTATACCACATCTTCTTTATCCATTTATCTGTCAATGGACATTTAGGTTGCTTCCATGTCCCGGCGATTGTAAATAGTGCTACAGTGAACATTGAGGTGTATGTGTCTTTTTGAATTATGGTTTTCTCAGGGTATATACCCAGTACTGGGATTGCTGGGTCATATGGTAGTTCTATTTTTAGTTTTTTAAGGAACCTCCATACTGTTCTACACAGTGGCTGTATCAATTTACATTCCCATCAACAGTACAAGAGGGTCCCCATTTCTCCACACCCTCTCCATTATTTATTGTTTGTAGATTTTTTGATGATAGACATTCTGACCTCTGTGAGGTGATACCTCATTGTATTTTTGATCAGTATTTCTCTAATAATTAGTCATGTTGAGCATCTTTTCACAAGCTTCTTGGCTATCTGTTTGTCTTCTCTGGAGAAATGTCTATTTAGCTTTTCTGCCCATTTTTGATTGGGTTGTTTTTTTTATATTGAGCTGCATGAGCTGTTTGTATATTTTGGAGATTAATCCCTTGTCAGTTGCTTCATTTGCAAATATTTTCTCCCATTCTGAGGGTTGTCATTTTGTCTCACTTATGGTTTTCTTTGCTCTTAAGTTTAATTAAGTCCCATATGTTTATTTTTGTTTTTATTTTCATTACTCTAGGAGGTGGGTCAAAAAAGATCTTTCTGTGATGTATGTCAAAGTGTATTTTTCCTATGTTTTCCTCTAAGAGTTTTAAAGTGTCTCATTTTACATTCAGGTCTTTAATCCATTTTGAGTTTATTTTTGTGAATGGTGTTAGGAAGCATTCTAATTTTCTTCTTTTACATGTAGCTGTACTTTTCCCAACACCACTTATTGAAGAGACTGTCTTTTCTCCGTTTTATATTCTTGCCTCCTTTGTCATAGATTAGGTATCCATAGGCATGTGGGTTTATCTCTGGGCTTTCTATCCTGTTCCATTGATCCATATTTCTGGTTTTGTGCCAGTACCATGCTGTCTTGATTACTGTAGCTTTGTAGTATAGCCTGAAGTCAGGGAGCCTGATTCCTCCAGCTCCATTTTTCTTTCTGAAGTTTGCTTTGGCTATTCGGGGTCTATTGTGTTTCCATACAAATTGTAAAATTTTCTGTTCTAGTTCTGTGAACAATGCCATTGGTAATTTGATAGGGATTGCATTGAATCTGTAGATTGCTTTGGGTAGTATAGTCATTTTCACAATATTAATGCTTGCAATCCAAAAACGTGGTATATCTCTCCATCTGTTTGTATCATCTTTGATTTCTTTCATCAGCATCTTATAGTTTTCTGCATACAGGTCTTTTGCTTCCTTAGGTAGGTTTATTCCTAGTTATTTTAGTGTTTTTGTTGCAATGGTAAATGGAATTGTTTCCTTAATTTTTCTTTCTGACCTTTTGTTGTTAGTGTATAGGAATGCAAGAGATTTCTGTGCATTAATTTTGTATCCTGTAACTTTACCAAATTCATTGATTAGCTCTAGTAGTTTTCTGGTGGTATCTGTAGGATTCTCTATGTATAGTATCATGTCATCTGCAAACAGTGACAGTTTTACTTCTTCTTTTCCAATTTGGATTCCTTTTATTTCTTTTTCTTCTCTGATTGCTGGGGTTAGGACTTCCAAAACTATGTTGAATAATAGTGGTGAGAGTGGACATCCTTGTCTTGTTCCTGATCTTAGAGGAAATGCTTTCAGTTTTTCACCATTGAGAATGGAGTTTGCTGTGGGTTTGTCATATATGGCCTTTATTATGTTGAGGTAGGTTCCCTCTATGCTCACTTTCTGGAGAGTTTTTATCATAATTGGGTGTTGAATTTTGTGAAAATCTTTTTCTGCATCTATTGAGATAATCGTATGGTTTTTATTCTTTAATTTGTTAATATGGTGTATCACATTGATTTGCATATATTGAAGAATCCTTGCATCCCTTGGGTAAATACCATTTGATCCTGGCTGTATGATCCTTCTAATGTGTTGTTGGATTCTGTTTGCTAGTATTTTGTTCAGGATTTTTGCATCTATGTTCATCAGTGATATTGGCCTGTAATTTTCTTTTTTTGGGTGATATCTTTGTCTGGTTTTGGTATCAGAGTGATGATGGCCTTGTAGAATGAGCTTGGGATTGTTCCTTCCTCTGCAATTTTTTGGAACAGTTAGAGAAGGATGGGTGTTAGCTCTTCTCTAAGTGTTTGATAGAATTCACCTGTGAAGCCATCTGTTCCTGGACTTTTGTTTGTTGGAAGATTTTTAATAACAGGTTCAATTTCATTACTTGTGATTGGTCTGTTTATATTTTCTATTTCTTCCTGGTTCAGTCTTGGAAGGTTGTACCTTTCTAAGAATTTGTCCGTTTCTTCCAAGCTGTCCATTTTATTGGCATATAGTTGCTTGTATTAGTTGCTTATGATCCTTTGTATTTCTGCAGTGTCCGTTGTAATTTCTCCTTTTTCATTTCTAATTTTATTGATTTGAATCCTCTCCCTTTTTTTCTTGATGAGTCTTACTAAAGGTTTATAAATTTTGTTTATCTTCTCAAAGAACCAGCTTTTGGTTTCATTGATTTTTGCTATTGTTTGCTTCATTTCTTTTTCATTTATTTCTGCTTTGATTTTTATGATTTCTTTCCTTCTGCTAACTTTGGCTTTTGTTTGTTCTTTCTCTAGTTGCTTTAGGTGTAAGGTTATGTTGTTTATTTGAGATTTTTTTTTGTTTTTTGAGGAAGGATTAAATTGCTATAAAATTCCCTCTTAGAATTGCTTTTGCTGCATCCCATAGGTTTTGGATCATCATGTTTTCATTGTCGTTTGTTTCAAGGTATTTATTGATTTCCTCTTTGATTTCTTCAGTGATCTCTTCGTTATTTAGTACTGTATTGTTTAGCCTCCATGTGTTTGTGTTTTTTACAGGTTTCTTCCTGTAATTGATTTCTAATCTCACAGTGTTGTGGTTACAAAACATGCTTGATACGATGTCACCTTTCTTAAATTTACCGAGGCTTCATTTGTGACCCAAGATGTGATCTATCCTGGAGAATGTTCCGTGTGCACTTGAGAAGAAAATGTATTCTGCTGCTTTTGGGTGGAATGTCCTTTAATATCCATAATTAAGTCTACCTGGTCTATTGTGTCATTTAAAGCTTGTGTTTCCTTATTTATTCACTGTCTGGATGATCTGTCCATTGGCGTAAGTGGGCAGTTAAAGTTCCCCACTATTATTGTGTTACTGTTGATTTCCCCTTTTATGGCTGTAACATTTGCCTTATCTATTGAGGTGCTCCTATGCTGGGTGCATAAACGTTTATAATTGTTATATTTTCTTCTTTGATCAATCCCTTGATCATTATGTAGTGTCCTTCCTGGTCTCTTATAACAGTCTTTATTATAAAGTCTATCATATCCGATATGAGTATTGCTATTCCAGCTTTCTTTTGATTTCCATTTGCATGGAATATCTTTTTCCATCCCCGCACTTTCAGTCTGTATGTTTCCCTAGGTCTGAAGTGGGTCTCTTGTAAACAGCATATATATGGGTCTTGTTTTTGTATTCATTCAGCCAGTCTGTGTCTTTTGGTTGGATCATTTAATCAATTTACATTTAAGGTAATTATCAATATGTATGTTCCTATTACCATTTTCTTAATTGTTTTGGGTTTGTTTTTGTGGGTCTCTTTCTTCTCTTGTGTTTCTCACCTAGAGAATTTCCTTTAGCCTTTGTTGTAAAGCTGGTTTGGTGTTGCTGAATTCTCTTAACTTTTGCTTGTCTGTGAAGCTTTTGATTTCTCTGTCAAATCTGAATGAGATCCTTGCTGGGTAGAATAATCTTCGTTGTAGATTTTTCCCTTTCATCACTTTAAATATATCCCGCCATTCTCTTCTAGCCGGCAGTTTCTGCTGATAAATCAGCTGATAACCTTATGGGGATTCCCTTATACATTATTTGTTGCTTTTCCCTTGCTGCTTTTAATATTTTTTCTTTGAATTTAATTTTTGTTAGTTTGATTAATATGTGTCTCGGCTTGTTGCTCCTTGGGTTTATCCTGTATGGGACTCTCTGCGCTTCCTGGAGTTGGGTGGTTACTTCCTTTCCCATGTTAGGGAAGTTTTCAACTATAATCTCGTCAAATATTTTTCAGACCCTTTCTCTTTTTCTTCTTCTTCTGGGACCTCTATAATTAGAATGTTGGTGTATTTAATGTTGTTCCAGAGGTCTCTGAGACTGTCTTCAATTCTTTTCATTCTTTTTGCTTTATTCTTCTCCTTGGCAGTTATTTCCACCATTCTATCTTCCAGCTCACTTGTTCGTTCTTCTGCTTCAGTTATTCTGCTATTGATTCCTTCTAGAGTATTTTTCATTTCAGTTATTGTATTGTTCATCACTGTTTGTTCTTTAGTTCTTCTAGGTCCTTGTTAAACATTTCTTGTATTTTCTTGATCTGTGCCTCCATTCTATTTCCGAGATTTTGGATCATCTTTACTATCATTACTCTGAATTCTTTTTCAGGTAGATTGCCTATTTCCTCTTCATTTATTCGGTCTTGCAGGTTTTTACCTTGCTCTTTTATCTGTAACATATTTTTTTGTCATCTTTTTTTTTTAATGGGTGAGGCTGTGTTCCTCTCTTGCTCTTTGTTTGTCCTGAGGTGTCCAGCACTGGATTTTTCAGGCAGTTGGGTGGAGCCAGGTGTTAGTGCCAAGATGAGGACCTCTGGGAGAGCTCAGACCAATTAATATTCCCTGGGGCCTGAAGTTCTCTGTTAGTCCAGTGGCTTGGACTCATTGTTCCCACCACAGGAGCTCAGGCCCAACCCCTGGTCTGGGAACCAAGACCCCACAAGCCACGCAGCATGGCAAAGAAAAAAAAAAAAAAAGAAAGCAAAGAACAGAAAAGTGCAGAACCATAACAAAGAATAAAATGTGAAGTAAATTTGGAAAATTTTTTAAATATATTAGAAAACATAACAATAAAAATGAAACAACAGCAAAACAAAACAGAACCACAACAGCAAAAAAAAAAAAATAATATGAATATAAATAAATAAAAACACAATCGAATAAAAGATAAAATTAAAAGATAAGAATCAAAAAAATTTTTTAAATTGAAAACTTCCCTGTGCCTCCTCTATCAGTGTCCTTGTCCCCACAGTGAGCCACAGCCAACCCCCACCTCCCCAGTAGGGCTCCAAGACCTCTAGGTAGGTCTCTGGACTTACTGTGTCAGCCCCACCTCTGCGTGTGCTCCTCTCACCAGCACCTGTTCCTGAAGCCGGCCCGGAGCACATGTGCCCATGCAGGCCAGCTGGGGCGCAGGCCTCCATAGGCGTGCCCACAGAGGCCAGCACAGCTGAAAGAGGCCTTGGAGGGGGGGCTGCGTTCGTTCCGCCTGGACCTGCACGGCCAGAGGTGGCTTTGATGGGGAACGGTGCTCAGGCCCACCAAAACCCGCTTGGCCCACAGAGGCCTTGTGGGGGGCAGTACTCAGGTCCGCCAGGACCCATGCGGCCGGAAGAGTCCACGGCAGGGGCAGGACTCAGACCCAGGCCTCGCATGGCCAGAAGAGGCTTTGGCAGTGGCGGGGTTCAGGTGGGACCCATGTGGCCGGAGAAGGCTCGGGGGGGCCTCAGGCTTGGGACCTGTGTGGGCAGAAGAGGCCTTGGTGGTGGGGCTCAGGCCCGAGACCCACACAGCTGGAAGAGGCCTTGGTGGGGGGGCTTAGGCCTGGGAACCTCGTGGCCCGTGAGGGCCCCAGGGTGGGGTTCAGGCCCAGGACTCCAGCAGGCTTGCCAGGGCCCAAGTGGGCAGGGGTGACACTGGCCTCATTCCCCTCCAATCCCCCAGTCCCCCAAAGGTCCCTCTCCATGCACGCTGATACCCTCACCATGAGTGGGCCCCTCTGAGCATAGGAACCTCTCCTCTCCCCCAGCCCCCACTCAAGGGCGCTGGTCCCGTCCAACCTCCACTTTTCTTCCCCCGCGCCTTCCCTCCCACATCCTACCTGGTCACACAGGGATTACTCCCATCCCCTTAGGTGTCCGAGGTCCCCTGTCAGCACCTAGCAGGTACCCTACTTGTGAAAAGGCATGAACTCCACATCCTCCTACTCTGCCATCTTCAGGAAGAGCCTCATGTTAAGAGACTCTTGATCCTATTTAAATCTCTTTTAGCAAGCATTTGCCCTATTTAGTTTTTTTTAAAATTAATTAATTAATTAATTTATTTATTTATTTATTTTTTGGGCTGTGTTGGGTCTTCGTTGCTCTGCACAGGTTTTCTCTAGTTGCAGTGAGTGGGGTCTACTCTTCCTTGTGGTGCACGGGCTTGTCATTGCAGTGGCTTCTCTTGTAGCGGAGCACAGGCTCTAGGCAACAGGCTTCAGTAGTTGCGGCACATAGGCTCAGTAGTTGCGGCTTGTGGGCTCTAGAACACAGGCTCAGCAGTTGTGGCACATGGGCTTAGTTGCTGCGTGGCATATGGGATCTTCCTGGACCAGGGCTTGAACTCATGTCCCCTGCATTGGCAGGTGGGTTCTTAACCACTGCACCACAAGGGAAGCCCCCTGCCCTGTTTAGATTCAGTATGTAGGTCTGGCCTATTTTATTGGCTGCAGTTCCAATGACAGTTTAGTTTTCTGAGCTTTTGCAATGCTGTTCTGATTTGCTTCATTCTTCTGCTTGAGCTCTCCCTTGATCCCTATTAGTGCTGTCTGCAGGGTCCAGAAATGGCTTCCCTGGGCTTCCTGGCATTGTTAGGTGAGTGTGGGAATCCCAACCCACAGAATAGAGAGCACTTCCCCTGGCTGTTCTCCAGCTACCCAGTGCCAGTGGGCTTCTCACTCTATCTCTGCCATTGCCATTGGTAGAAAGAAGTGCCTACCTGGGACATCTTCTGCCACTGGGAAGGGCTGAAGCCGTGGGGTCTGGGAGGTTCTCTGCTGTTGGGTGGAGGATTGGGAGATACCAGTGCTGTGTTGCTTTCTGCTGCTGGGTAGAGGACCAGAAGACACCAGGACTGTTGACACCGCTTGTGCAGGCAGAGGGTACACCTGCTCCTGGCAGTTGTGTGGCAGGGGGTGGTTCGGCTTGCCCAGGTTCTGCTGTTGACAGATTGGCCTGTTCTTGCTGAGAGTTGAGGGATGGGGAGGTCATGGCTTGGCATACCCGGGGTCTTTTGTGGCTACTGTTGTAGGCAAGTCAGGACACTGCTGCCACTGGGGATAGATTTTCCTGCTAAGACCCTGCTGGGCTTTCCCTTCCTGGAACTTTGGACAGAGAGTGTTCTGTGTTTTCTTAGATTCTGGATTTTTCTATTTGGCATCCATTAATTATAGGAACAAACTAATGGCCAAAGTTGTATACACCTTCCCTAAGATCCAGAGCCCATGCTCTGAGCCATCTCCTTATCAAACTCTCACACACTAAGCCAATATTCTCCCTGCCCTAAATCACCCCAGGGCCAACCACTATCCCAGAGCCTGCTGTAATTATTCAAACTTGCCAGTCCTAAGCTGTTTATTTTGTCTTGTCTTTCTTTCAGAAACCTCAATAAAGGCTCTAGCCTAGGCTTTCCCCTTGCCCCTTCTGCCTCCTGACCAACACTGGTGCTTCCCCATGTGGCCCTCTGTGGCATGGTGTGCCTCTTTCTCTTGGAAGCTGTACATAATCTAAATTTTCTTTCAATGGCATTAGCCTCTCTGTGTCATCACTCAGTCACCTCCATAAACATACAAATGAGGCAGAGCAAACTTTTCTCCCTTCTCTTCCTTCATCCTTCTCTCCTCCTCCCCATCTCCCTCCCTGCCTTCTTTCCTTCCTTTCTTTCTGCCTGTTGATGGTTCCAGGTTCCCAGCCCAGAATATTTGGAAGATAAAAAGAAAACTCAGGAACAAACTCTAGACCCTATTTAAACCTTGTGACTTAGCAGACCTCCTTTGGCACTACTCTGGCAGGGGTTGGAGAGCTCCACCTCATTACTGCCAGGTGGGGTTGGGAGTCCTGGTTCCCCACTGATGAGATCAAAGCTGTCACTTGAAGAGAAACAAGCACTATACACTCTTGAGGTGACACCTATAGCTATGAATATTGGAAATCAATCAGTATGCAAATATCGATTGAGATTATTCTGCATATCAGGACTTGCAACTAAGCACTATGGGGAAGGTAGAAGGCCCTTTCTACTGGAGCTAAAGGTGTGTTTGAATTATTAACAGACTTACCTATAATTCATATTACATAAAAGGAATCAAATTGTTTCCAAATATTTTTAAATTATAAAGTGGTAATGTAACCAACTTGATGTGACAATTTTGAAGAAGAAATAATTTTGACTGTAACAAAAATGTTGTTTCTTTGGTATATTTCATTTCAGGGTTTTTTTGCTTGTTCGTTTGTATTTTTTAAATGATTTATAATCATATAATACATACAATTCTAGCCTGAATTATTATATATTTTCTCGACTATTCAATAGCTTTTATGAATTAAATTTTTATGGCTGTGTAATTTTCCATTGAGTGCATATTGTTTAATTTGATTAACCATTTTCCTATTGTTGAACACAAATTATTTCCCTTGTTAAATTTTCCAAATAGCACTTCCACGAACATGTCGCATTGCAGAATCTTTCCTTAAGGTGGAATCTCTCAAGTGAGATTACTCATTCAAAGTATGACCCTTTTGATTGCTCCTTACACATAATTTTAGTATTCATCATAGATATTCCCTAACGCAACTCTTACTGGTGCTGTAATGGTGATTTTCTATTTTCCCCATTCCTTCCACATTTATTAGTTGGAATTTTTCTGCAAGGAAGAGCTTGCTCTTCTCCCCTGATTTTTATTTATTCAGTCACTTATTCACATCAATATGGGCTTATGGGTAATTATTCTATCCTTTGGGTTATAATTCAATAATATGGTTATTTATTTTGTTACTCAAATTGTTCCAAATTGGGGAGAACTGGCTTCTTAATAATAACAATATTACTTAATATTAAGTAATTACATTAAGTAATATTAAGTCTTGAAATCCATAAACACCATATTGTCTTTATTTATTTAGGTCTTCTTTGATTTCTTTCACCAGTGCTGATTAAAAAGCCATGCTGATGAAATACCAGTATATAGATCCTGAATATATTTCATTAGATTTATACCTAGGGATATAATTTTTGGCTACTATTGTAAATGCAGTTTTTTTATTTCAAATCCTAGTTGCTCACCCCTAGTGTACAGAAATGCAATTTATTCTTGATCTTATATCTTACCACCTTGCTAAACTCACCTATTAATTCTAGGAGGTTTCTTTTTTAGTTTCTTTGGGATTTTCTATATAGAAAATTACACATAGACTGTTCAGTTTCTTCTGTTTTAATCTGCATTCCTTTTATTTCTTTTTATTGTCTTATTACACTGGCTAAGACTTCAACATTCAATGTTGACTAGGTGTGGTGAGAGAAAGCATCCTGCCTTGCTGAGGTCTTAGGGAGAAAGCATTCAGGTTTTAACGCTAAGTATGACGTTTTTTGTAGTTAACCTTTATCAGGTTAAGAACGTTCTCTTCTATTCCTGGTTTGCACTCTCCATTCCTTTGTGTAGATCCAGGTTTCAGTCTGCTATCATATTCCATCTGCCTGAAGAACTTTTACCATTGCTTATACAGTGGGTCTGCTGGAAATTAATTCCCTTGGTTTCAGTTAGTCTGAGAAAGTCTTTCTTATTCATATTTGAAAGATTCTTTTACTGAATATATTTTTTTCTTTCAGCTGATTGAAGATGTCATTCCATTGTCTCCTGGCTTGCATGGTTTCTGATAAAATTTTTGCTCTAATGCTTATCTTTTTTTTTTCCTCTGTGTATTGTTTCTTTTTACTTTAGCTGTTTTCAAGATTTTCTCTTTGTCTTTTGTTTTCAACAGTTTGAGTATGATATGCCTAAGTATGAACATTTTTTTCTTTTGTGTTTATCCTTTTTGAACTGTATGGATCTGTGGTTTTAATATCTGTGGCTAATATGGGGAAATTATTGGACTTACTGCCTCAAGTATTTCTTCTGCCCTATTCTCTCTCTCTTCTCCTTCTAAGATTCCAATTATGCCTATGTTAGATCATTTGATACTGGCCTTGAATGTCTGGGTTTCCCCTCTCCCTGCAGATGCCTGTCTTTCTGCATATTTGGGGACCAGTAGTTTGCTCTGCAACCTCAGCTCCGTGATGGCTCCGAAATAGTTATGAATGTGAGACTAATTTGGCTTTTTCATTATAAGGGTGGAGCGATGCTCCTTTGAACTCACTTTCATATCAGGGCAGAAGGTGCAGTCAGAATGCAGTTTTTAAAATGCTAATCTGTTCTTGTGCCTTCCTTTACAAATGAGGATGTTTAGGTGCAGAAAGAGGACGTAAGCCACCTACAGTCACCCAGCAGGCCAGTGGCAATACTTTGTCACAACTGCAAATTCTCATCACAAGGAGTGTCACTGATTTTTTTTTAACCTCTCAAATTTGTGATTAAATGCCCACTTCCCACTGGGGAGGGAATCTGGGCTACTTTCTCACAACTTGGGTTACTCAGTGGTGCAAGAGTTTGGGGGCCCACCCGTCCTTGAGACACCAGAGCATAATAGAGAAGAAAACTGAATGACTATGGTAACTTTCTGACTGGCCTCACAGCAGCCAGGGTGACTTTAAAGATACTCCCCATCATGTTACCCCCTGTTTTAAACTCTTTATTGGCTTCGTCTTTGAACTCAGAACAAAATCCAACTCCTCAACCCACCTACAAGTCCCACAGTACCAGCCTTTGCCTCTTTTTCCCCTCAGCATGAGGTCACAGTGGCCCACTCTTTTGGTTCCCTCGAGCCGAGGTCTCTGGACCTCAGAGTCTTCACACAGGCCTGTCCCCCAGCCTGGAATGTTCTCCTCCCCACCCATTCCCAGGGCTGGCCCTGCTCAGCTTAATCATTAAGCATGACTCTGCTTAATCACCTCCTGCAGAGCCCTTCCCTAACCTCTTGGGCTTTCTCGCTTCCTAGCCCTCCTCTCAATTTGTAGTTACACATGCGTGTGTCCTTGTTTGGTGTTTGTGTGTGTCATGGGGGCAGTGACGAGGTCTGCTTGGTTCCCTGGGCACCTCCAGCCTTTGATATTATTAAATGACACTGATGAGTGCAATGCAATGTGTTAAATGATAAGACAGAGGTGTGGTAGCAAAGATGAGTGCAGGGTAGCAAGGATTTGACTTTGAAAAAATGGAGAGCCCTGAGGACCAGTGTTTGCGACTCGGCCCCATGGTGGCCTTACTCACTCATCCACTCCCCATTTCACACTTCTCCCCCTGGTGCCCCTGAAACGCCATCACTCACATCACAGCTCAAATGTACACCCTTTGAGACCCTCCTCGCCCTGAAATTACTCATTTTCCTATGTGTGGACAGTTCTTGTTTGTACCATTTTACCCTTGCTAGTTGTGTAGTGCTTGTTCCCTTGTTAGTTCACAGCTGCTCTGATAGAAGGGGCTTTGTTTTGTGTGTCTTTTATTGGTGCAGTTTCTGGCTCGTAGTAGTTCCTAGTAAATGGCAACTTCTTAAGTGACCCTGAATCCAGAATTTGGCAAATGCATCCGTGCTCTTCCAGAAAAATCAGACAAAGCAGCAGATAACTACAGGACCTTTGAAAATAGTTTCTGGTGTATGTGGAAATCCAGCCTGAGAGTACAGAATTGGGGCTAGTTAAGGGGAAAGGCCAATTGGGATTCTAGAAATATTCTTAAATAAACATAACAGTAATACTCCCAGGATCATATTGTAACTCATATTGACTGCCTGAAAGGACTTCCAGGTAGAAGTCCTGTCACCTTGTCTAACAAATGGGTGAGAAGTATGTACTTTAGGTGCAATGAGGTAGAAACTGCCTGAGTCCTTGGACAGTGTAGGGAATAATACATCCTCCTTGGAACCTTGTCAGTGTGAATAATTGACCTGGAAACCCACATCTTTCAGAGAGTGAAAGGTAAACCTGATTAGCTCAGGTTCAAATGTCAGACTGTTGTGAGGAGTGAGGTTTGCTAAGTGAGCGAATGTGACTGTGGGTGATACGGAAACTTGCTCCGAAATTAAGGCAAGAAAAAATCTTCTGGGTACCTCTGACCTCCTCAACTTTCCTCTGGTTCTGCTTTAGCCTCTCCCCACCCCACACCGTGTAACTGTCACTGCCTTCTGTTTCTTTATTCACCTGACAAACATTTACTGGAAAAATCTTACCATTCGTGTGCCATGCCCTGAGCTATGCCCTGGAGGGATCATGGTGCCTCCTGAACCACCAGAAGATGACCTCGAGGAGAGTCACCCCTCTCGCTGGAGGCCTCAAAGGAACTGCAGTTTAATTCCAATTATTTGAGTGAGTTTCCTAAAGAAAACAAAAAATCAAACAAACAAAACCCACAAAAACAACAACAACAAAAAACTTCTCTACTCAAGTAGAATAATAAAATATTTCATTTCTGTGTTAAAATATTCTCATACAAATTGGAAAACTCAAAACAAGAAGATACTGTATCTGTTGGCGCAGTTCTAGTGCACACAATAATGGGAAGATGTGCATGTAAATCCGAATGTACCTTTGAATATCACATTTGGGAAAATGTCCTGTGGATATAAAATGCTTATATGCTCACAGCCACAGAGTTAGAATAATCATCGTTGCAGTGGTGATTCTGTATAGTTCTACATTTCTCCAATATTTTCTTTGTGTTTACTCTGTACCAAGCTTCTGCTAGATACTATGGGGGATAACAAGACATACGATAGCAGGATATATAATTTCTGTCCCCAAGGTATTTGTGAGCAAGCTGGTGTGCAGAGAACTGACAGAATGGGGTGTTTAATCTCCATGTTTAACATGAGGTGGTCAATATACCTTAGAGTTTAGGAGAATATTTAGAATTTTCAGAGGGCTCTGATATCCTTACTTCATCTTCCCCAAAATCTAGTAAGATAAGCACACTTGGTGTTGTGGAGCCATTGACAGAAATGTAGACTAAGGCAAGAGAGAAAAACAGACCTGTAACCCACTCTCTGCCCCTAGAGAAGCCCAGGTCCTTTTTCTGGAAGGCGTCATGGTTACGTGTTACACAGGCCTCCTGTTCATGCCGCATTGCTACACACTCGCACTGTCAGACAATCACTTGGGCCACAATCAAGGTGTCAGCAGGGCCATGCTCTTTCCTGGAGGCTCTAGGGGGGAAATTTTCATTTCCTTTTTGTTGTGATAACATTTGAGATCTAATCTCTTAGGGGAGAATCTGTTTACTTGCTTTTTCCAGCTTCTGGAGGCTGTCCACACTCCTTGGTTTGTAGCCCCTCCTTGGATCACTCTGATTTCTGCTTCCCTCATCACATATCCTTCCCTGACTCTCCTGCCTCAGTGTTTCTCTTATAAGGATTCTTGTGATTACATTGGGCCCACCCAGATAATCCAGGATAATCTCCTCAAGATTTTTAACATAATCATATCTCCTCAAGATTTTTAACATAATCATATCTGCAAAGTCCCTCTTGCTCTAGACATTCATAGGCTCCAGAAGAGATTAGAACATGGACATCCTTCAGTGAAAAAGGGCATTATTCTGTCTACCACAGTCTAGAAGAAATGACAGGAAAAAGTTAGTGACTTTAGGTTGCAAAGTTTTTAAAATTAGACACACACAAAAAACATGATCTGAAAAAAAGAAATCCATGAATTGGGTTTCATCAAAATTAAAACCTTTTGCTTTTAAAAAAAAATTGTTAATAAAAAGGCAAGCTGCAGGCTGGAAGAAGCTATTTGCAAAACATATATCCAACAAAAGACTTGTATCTAGGATATATAAAGAATTCTTACAACTCAATAAGAACACAACCCAGTTTTTTTTAATGGGCAAAAAATCTGAACTGACACTTCACAGAGAAGATGTACAGATAGAAAAAAGCATACGAAAAGATGTTCAACATCATATGTCATTAGGAGAATGCAAATTAAGACCACAATGAGATACTGCTTCACACATACTAGGATGGCTAAAATTAACAAAACTGACGCTAGCAGATGTGGGTAAGGGAGAGGAGCATCTGGACTGTCGTATACTGCTGGGGGTGGTGTAAAAGGGGATGGAGAACAGTTTGCAGTTTCTTAAGAAATTAAACATATACCCCTACCATACGGCCCAGTCATTCCGGTCCTCAGTATTGACTCAAGAGAAATGAAAGCACACGTCTGTACAGACTTGTACAGCGTTATTTGAAAAGCCAAAAACTGGGAACAACTCAAATGTCCCTCAGCAGGTGAGTGGATAAACACATCGTGGAACACTACTTAGCAATAAAACCAGTTATTGACACATGCAACATAGATGAATCTCAAAATAATTGTGCTGAGTGAAAAAGCTGGACAAAAAATACATACTGTATGATTCCATTTATATGGAATTCTAGAAAATGCAAATTAATCTATAGTAGCAGAAAGCAGATAAAGATTGCCTGGGGGTGGAGGGGAGATGAGAGGGAGGGATTATAAAGAAGCATGAGGGAACTTTTGGAAGCAAGAGAAATGTTCACTATCTTGCTCGTGGTCATGGTTTCACAGATGTATGATGGTTTCACACAAACTTTGTACACTTGAAATATGTGTGGTTACTTATGTCAATTATACCTCAATAAAGTTGTAAAAAAGATAGTGAAAGGGAGGGAAGAAAGGAAGGGAGAGAAGGAGGAGGGAAGAAAGAAAGGAAGGCAATGTCAACTTAGAAAAATGCACAACGTGAGGGCTGTGAGTTAAGTTTTATTTGGGGCAAAATGAGGACTATAGCCCGGGAGCAGTTTCTCAGAGCTCTACATTCCTTTAAACATATGCTCTTAAACAAACCATTGTTGAGTTCACATTAAAAAAAAAAAAAAAAAAAAGGAAATTCCCAGGGGAAAAAAGGGGGGGGGGGTGGAGCTAAAAAGAATGAAGTATGGTGATAGATAGAAACCCAAATAAATGCTCGCTGGTTAAACTCTCTGATTAAGTGATTAAAATATTGGATCTTGAAAACCCAGCTATATGTTAGTTATGAAAAACACACCTAAGGAACATAGAAAGACTGAAAAAAAAAGAATGGAAAGATATATACTAGGCAAATACTAACCCAAAGAAAGTTGATGTAGGTTTATTAGAGAAGACAGCCTTAAAAGTAGAAACTTTTATTAGGGATAAAGAGAGTTACTAAGAAATAATAAAAAGAGCCAGAACTTGTTTATGCACCTACTAACATAACACTGAAACGTGTCAACTGAAAGATGACAGAATTAAAAGAGGAACTTGACAAATGCAGCACTACAGTGGGTGATTTCACCGTACTTAATAGCAGATGAAAATCTAGTCAAATATGAGGATTTGACAAGGATTTAACACTTAACAAGCTTGATGAGCTATTATTAAACCCTGAATGAACAATTAGCGAATACACGATCTTTTCAAACACCCATGGAACACTTATGAAACAGTGTTACGGAACCAGGTCCGTTTTGCCGTCTGCCAGCAAGCCAAAACGCTGAGACGGGAGGTTTGCAGCAGGAGACCGTTTATTCGTTTACTTGCCAGGCAGCCAAGCATGAAGATGGCAGACCAAATCTCAAATCCGCCTCCCGAAAGCCTCGGGGTATTTACTGGCTAAAGAATACAGCGTGGGCAAAGGTGATTGGAAAAAGGTGTGATAATCGCAGTTCTGTGCAGCCGTAACTAAGCTGCCCGCCTTTGCAGATTCAAAAGGTCACTGAGCGGACGCTGGAGCAGGCCCCGTAGAAGGGTCGGGGTCCCATGCGGTCTTAACCAGCTCAGCTTCAACTAGACAGCTGAATCTGCAAAACAAACAGGCAAACATCTTACTGTTTAGGCTTATTGCCACTGGGAGGAAATGCAAGTCTTTTGTAGCAACAACTAAAATGACTTTGATTAATGAAGGCAGATTACAAGTGACATGGATTTAACTAATGATTCCCATGGTTTCAACAGGAGCTTGTACTGTGCCAGAAAGCCAGTTTCAACTAATCTCAAAGAATCTTACAGACCACACTCTCTGATTACAATGTAATTCAATAGAAATCAGAAACAAAAAGATAACAAAAACCTACTTCTAAATAAATTATGGGTCAGAGAGCAAATCATAATGGAAATTAGAAAAACAATAGAACTGCAAGATAATGCAAATACCACCTATTAAAACTAATGGCTTGCAACTGAATTTGTATTTAGAAGGGATATGTCTTGTCATCAAATACTAATATTTTTTAAAGACTGAATGGGAGATGAGGAAGTGTGGAGATAAAATGTAAATTGTATTACTGAGGAGTTTGAAAAGGGAAGAAGATGGGGTGCTTTGGGGGATGGGGGCAGGAATTCTGATGGAGAGAGGCTTGTTGTTGGTGACTGCAGGTGAGGGAAGAAGTAAAAGGAGGGTTGGGGGCAGGGTGCTGGAGCCCATTTGTCAACACCATTCTCAACCCCCTAATGTATTGTCTGTCACCACCTCACCCCTCTGTGCAAACACCCACTGCGGTGCAGCTCTCTGTTTCTTACAGGAGAAAGTCCAAACACCTTGCCCTAGTGTTTGAAGCCTCATAAAGTTATAGTGATAAGACAATTAGGAAGTGCCAGGCCTGTGACAAAATAAAGAGAGCTTTTCTGCGTAAAAACATTCAAAGCTGATCCACCCCTAACCCCCAGAAATAACTCTGAGCTTCAGCAGAAAGAACACTTTTGCCTGTAGATTCAACCCCCAGACCAGCCCTTAGGGATAACCTTGAAATTATATGGATTTGTGCTGAGAAATTACGAATTTAAGAATTACTCCTGGAACAACTCAGGGGGGAAGAAAAAACTTTCTTCATAAGATTTAGAATCTAATATTCAACCAAATCAAATGCTTTTTTAAAAAATGTACTCTTCATATTCAGCATTTAAACACTTTAAGGAATATTAAAGCTGGATTTCCAGTGCTCTTGCACAGACTATACCAATTTTGTAATCTGAGAGAGTTTAGAGGGGTCCCCCCCACCCCATCCCCAACAAAGGCTTTTTATTTTCATTGAAACAGAGTGAGACCTCTTGCCCGAATACCTGGAAGTCAAAGAAAGGCTTGACTCTCATCAAGACCCAGGGAGGGAGTACAGTTCCTTTAACTGGCAGTGTCCTGGGTCACAATGCTGAGCAGGGGGTGGGGTCAGGAGTGAGACCTCTGACATCTTGGCATAGTCAATGTCCAGATCATTGGTCATTTGGAATTTGGGACTCTGGAATCCTCTAGGCCTGAAACGTGAATATTGATGCCAATATGAGTCTGTGAGGTGACATCAAGCTATGACAGAGCTGAGGAAATGCTCTATGGTCAAGGGGTCCCTCCCCAGTTTAATAACAGGTTGGCGAGGTGAGGGAACGGAGGGTCTCTTGACAGCAGGAGGTACTGAGCAGAAGCCTGTAGCTGACCCCTGCTCCCTGTTCACTGCTCTGCCCACGAAGCACAGACTTGCCATTACACAGGCCTCCATGCTTGCCAAGGCATGTTCACGGCCGGACCTGCTTGGCCTCGCCAGGCCGTGGGAAGCCTGTAGGCCGGAGACTGTTGTTCCTGCCACACAGTGAGGGGCCTGCCACCTGGGAGTTGGACCACTGGAGCACGTGCCTGCAGTGGACTTGGGGGAGACTGGAGCTTCCGTAATTCCTCCCTCCTCTTGGACATCACATGGCCACCACACAGCCCTGCTTTCCAAATGGTTTGACTTTTAATGTTTCCTTTCCTATTCCCAACTCCTTTCTGCTTTGCGACATATTCGAAACTATAGTATCATATTATTTCTGATTTTCTGAATCTACCTTGTAGCTTAAATACCTCACACATCACATGCTTTGGTGTTTGTCTGCTTTTCTCCTCTTAGGTAAAGAGGATTAAAAGCAATTTTATTTTGAGAAACCTCTAATGACAAGTCCTCAGAATCTGTGCTTGGGAAGGGCTGGTTGAGTGAACGGCTTCTGTACCAAGTTTGTGCGAAGGAGCCTTAGCTAGACGTAGGGCCAAGTGGATTGTCCTACTCCGGGCCTGGGGAATCTTTGGAGCGTCTGAGAACTGAATGCTGGGTACAGCATGATCACAAAGTTCAAGGTGTTGTTGTATGTATAATACATGCTACAACCAAGATACATGGATGAATCTCTAGAATATCATGCTGAGAGAAAGAAGCCACGCCCCAAAGAGTACATACTGCATATTCTGGTCATCTGAAACTAGAAAAGGCAAATCTAGACTGTGTGGCAGAAACAGGGCACAGGGAGGAAGAGGGGAGATTGATCTCGGGTGGCCTCGGCCTGCAGAGGCTTGAAGCAGGCTTTCTGTTCCCGGCCAGAGTTTGAGGTCAGGCCACAGCTGTGAGAGCGCTGAATCCCAGCCACTAGACCACCAGGGACCAGTGGCCAGCGACAAGGGCCTAGCCCGTCAGCTGTGTAGAAATGAATTTCCACATAGAGACAGAAAGTAGTGAAGCAAGTGAAGTGTTTATTAGGAGGAAAAAGGGTACGTGTGGATAGACACACGGGCGGGCTCAGAGAGAAAGTCACGCCCTCGTGGTAGTTTGAATCACTTTTATGGGGCATTTCTTCCAGGTTTCCCTTGGCCAGTCATCTTGCTTTGCCTGATTCTGAGTCTGTATTTGGTACATCTCAGGGCCCTCCCATGAGTGTGGGCACATCTCTTAGCCAAGGTGGATTCTAGCGAAGAGGCCTGTGGGAAGGTTGACGTCACCTACTATGGGGTGGCGCCCCCTCCCTTTTTGACGCCCAAGGAGCCTTTCTGCACACGTGTAGTCGGGAAGGTCTCTTTGACTTTGAGAACGAGGAATATGTGGGTTTTTTTCTCTCTTATCTGGGCGGGGCCCAGCCTCCTCTCTCGCTCCTGCTGTTACAGAGTTTCTGTCCACAGGGAAGAAACTTCAGCTGTTCAGCCTGGGGCCCATCTATCTCCTGCCTCAAGACGAGGAGTGACTGGGGAGGGTCAGGGACTTCTTTGGGAAAAGGAAATAGGATTTTTATCATGGTGGTAGTTACATGGGTGTATACATTTGTCAAAACGCTCTGAACTGTACACTTTTTTTATTTTTATTTTTTGGCTGCATCGGGTCTTAGTTGCAGCATGCGGGACCTCCGTTGAGGCATGTGGGATCTTTTTCATTGCAGTGCACGGGCTCTTCATTGCAGCATGCAGGCTTCTCTCTAGTTGTGGCCTGCGGGTTTTCTCTCCTCTAGTTGTGGCACGCAGGCTCCAGAGCATGTGGGCACGCAGGCTCTTGAGTTGAGGTGCGCAAGCTCAGTAGTTGTGGTGCGTGGGCTTAGTTGCCCTGCGGCATGTGGGATCTTAGTTCCCTGACCAGGAATCGAACCCATGTTCCCTGCATTGTAAGGCAGATTCTTTACCACTGGACCACCAGGGAAGTCCCCAGATCTATACACTTTAAATGGATGCATATAAATGATATTATAACAAGTTGATTGAAAAATGTGTAATGAGAGAAGGAAACTCTGCAAATACTTGCACAAGTTCTCTACTTTTCCTCCTGTTTTCAAAGCTGTCTTGGGCATTTATAACATCCCAAAATATGATTGCAATTTCAATAATTCTTGTGTGTGGGTTTTTTTTCTTTCTTTCTTTCTTTTGGCTGCAGCAAACCTAACTCAGAAAACACTTCTAAGTGTAAGAGCCTTGACTTTAATTGGTTACATAACAACAAACAGAACACAAAGCAAACATATATTCATTTGCTCTTTCTTGCTGAAAACATTAGGCACAGATATGCTTCTCACCATGACTCAGACAACAGTTCATACTTAAACTGCACATGCTCATTCCGCCTATTCTGATTTTTAATAGGGTTGCTTTAACTATGTGCTACACTTTCTCCCTACTGTTTGGGTTTGGCTCCATCTCTTCTTTTCTGTGCTAATAAAAGGTAGCTCTTCATATTTACCACTCTCTTCCTACAGGCGGTGACTGTACAAGACCCCAGGGGGTCTTCTGGTTTTTCTCTTCACATGGGGAACAAATGAAACATTTCTGAACCTTCTTCCTTCTGACAAAGGCAGGTGCAGTGTACATGTGTGCAGATGTCCTCAGGCCTTGTCTGTGACTCCTCTCTTCTTGCCCTTCCAGACTCCAGAGCCAAGTGTACACCTGCCAGGTGAAGGTGAGATTGAAGACAAGGAGCTCCCCCCTTCTCCCACAGAACCAGAGGAACAGGGATGGAGCCGGGAAACAGACCACGATGATTTTGAGACACTGTCCCACCACAGTGAAAGTCAATCAGACACAAAAATTGACCCCTTTGAAAGTGCTTCCGACACAGAATCCCTGCCTGGTGACCTCCTAGGGGTAATCTGCCTCACTCCAGATGGTACCTCTGAGGACAGAGAAGCACGCAGGGGATGCCGTGACACCCCAGCATCCGGAACCCTTCAGGAGCAGCATTCAACTGGTGTCCCTGGGCTTGACCCAAAGGAGGAACTAGATCTGTACCTTGACTTCAAGGAAGAGCCCTGCAAAAGTGGGGTACGAGCCTTTGCTGCAGTTGCTGGGGAAGTGAGGGCCGTGCACCTTCGGGAGGATGTGGCCGGCCCGGAGCGAGAGTCGCCGCCGGCAGGGACTGCTGACTGCACACAGGGCTGTGCACAGGGGCCCACGGGCAGCTGCGGCCTCCCGCCAGCGAAGGTGGTGACTGGACAAGACCTCCGGGGGTCCTCTGGTTTTTCTCTTCAGAAATCCAGGTCTGAGAGTTATCTGGGCATCCCAGTGGTCTGGCCCTTTCTTCTCTGGTGCTGTGAACAGGGCCGGAGCTGGCCGAATATCCACAACAGGGACAGGGGAACCCAGCTGCCTCTCACAGCCCCTCTGGGAGCCAGGACAGGGAAGGGAAGTACTCCGGGCCCCGCACTGAACACAGGCTTGCTCTGCTCCCAGCCCGGCTTTGATGCCACCTGCCAGCTTCCTTTAGGGACATCATGCCTCCTACATGCCAAGCTTTGCCATAGCGCCCCAGAAAAGACCAATGACAAGGGCAAGGCATTCCCAAGGCACTGCCGCCAGCACACGACGACTCTGAACAGGGCCCATTCCATAGCAGAGTTTCCCTTAAGATACTCTGAGGGTCCTCTAGGGCAGAACTCTGTGAAGTTTGGGAGCCATCTGAAGGAAGCGACAGAAGCAGAACGGGCTCCAAGAACACAACACCCTCTTTACCCTGTGCCCACCCAACTGTCTCATTTGCTTCCTGCTTCCCAAAGGAAGGCTCCTGGTTTGGAGGATCAGTATGAACCCAGGGCTCTTAGCTGGAAAAGGGCCTCTCAGGACACGCCCTCTGAAAGTCTCTGGCTGGAAAACCAGTCAGGACAGGACTCTAGGTCCTGCCCAGTCTCTTCATGCCTTACTGCGGGGTTGGTGAGCCGCAACGCAGAGGAAGTGCCGGTACCAGACGAGCGCAAGTTGGGACACGGCCCAGAAAGCAGAACAGAGGAACCCCTAAGCGCTGGCCTGGCACCAAACGCTGAGGATGTGAGTGATAAACAGAAGCACCTTCAGGACATTTCTGTTGAGGCAGGAAACCAAACCAGTAATTACACATCAAAGTATATCCTCAGTGAGAAAAGAAAGCCACCTGCTAGGGCCAAGTTCCCACATCATCCCAGCAATAGCAGGTCACAGGTGTGCAACAAAGGCTGGGGGGTTTGCTCTGTAGTAAGCAATCACTCAGATGCTCCAGAGCCCACCCTGAAATCAAGCACGACAGACACTTCAAAGGAAGCAGAAGACGTGGTGGTTCCAGACCCCAACTTCACGAGAAATGCCTTGCAGGGTGTTTCAGGAGTCGCAGCAGTCACCGTGTCTCACTGCCCCTGGGGTGGTAAGGAGCGTGACCAGGGGCACGAGGGTGGTGCCACACCCTTGGCAGAGGGCCTCCGGCTACAGCCCAAAGCAGACACGTCTTCTAAGGGCACGCCCATCATTGTAGCTGTTGAGCAGAAAGGGCTGCAGGCCACCAGGAGGAAAGTGGGTCCTCTTCCAGAAACACAGTCCTGTGAGTTTCCGGAGGAAAGACCAGGGTCTCCCTGCGGTGCTGGAGCGACCCCACGGGTGGTTTCCCGGGCTGGGAAACCACAAACGTACGGCAATGAGCGTGAGCTGCCGGCAGCCCTCGGACTGCGAGGTGACGACGAGGCTCTTCAGCAGGTGGCCCCAGCCGCAGAGCTTGCGATAGTTCTGAGCCCCCAAGCGACTTCGGAAGAGACGCCCCCGGGGAGGGAAGAGACGCCCCCGGGGAGGGAAGAGACGTCTTCCCAAGGGCGCGCTGCAGGGGGCCTGCTGAGCACAGGGGCGCCTGCGGAAGAGAGCCCGCCGGGGCCCAGCCAGAGCTCCGGGACCCCGGCGGCCAGGGAGGAAGCTGCTGGGGCGCCCGGGGCCCGGGGCCACGAGGACACGCTAGGGATGCGCGCGGCGGAGGGCGGTGCGGACAAGCAGCCCGGCGCCCAAGCCCCTGCCCGCACCCGTGCGCTTCGGCTGCCCGGACCGCCCCGCCGGCTCCGCCAGGCCTCGCGGGAGCCAGGGAAGCGGCTGGCGTTTCCCAAGGTGACCTCCTTACGGAAAGGCAAGCCCTCGGCCGCCCAGAGCCCGGGAGGGGGCCGCCCTGGGGGTTCTAACGGCCTCGAGGAGCTGTGCACGGACAGTCGGCCCCCGGCGGCCAGCGGGCAGAGCGCGTCGGGCCGGGTCGGGACTCCCCGCGGCGCGCACGCCAGCGCCTCTCCCGAGATCGGCTTCCAGGGCGCAGGCCGAGGGCTCGCAGGGCCGACGCGCGGGGCCCATGTGGAGACGCGTAGGGACCTCGGTAGCAGAAGGCAGTCCTCAGAAAGCTGCGAGGCCAAGAGACTCAAAACCCCAGAGAAAAGGCTCAGCGCGAGGTTGGCCTCAGCTCAGAAGACCTTTGCAAATTTTTTTGAGTCAAGAGTTTTAGAAAAAGAGAACACTGGTGAATGTTGTCCAGGTTCTTTCAAGGACCAGAAGAAAAACAGCAGGCTGCACCAGACCTCCTGGCGCACAGTTCTGAAAAGCAAAGATGCTGAAGGCCCCAAAAGGCCCTCCTTAGTGAGCCTGGTTCCGGGACCGGAGATCTGGAATCCCCCCAGACCTTCCCCACTAGGCACCAGTAGCCACTGCGCGGAGCAGGCAGAGGACAAGGAGAGCTATGTTTTTAGAGATCACTGGACACTCCCACATTCCCCCACAC
Organism: Eschrichtius robustus; assembly: GCF_028021215.1. Taxonomy (NCBI): domain Eukaryota; kingdom Metazoa; phylum Chordata; class Mammalia; order Artiodactyla; family Eschrichtiidae; genus Eschrichtius; species Eschrichtius robustus. Next base: position 139,429,500 of record NC_090828.1, on the reverse strand, counting down.
CTTTGTCATCCAGCCATGTGGTCTCTTCAGATAACAGGAGAAAAAGTGAACCAACTATCAAATGTACAGGCACTCAGGAAGGTGGTAAATACCTACCTTCAGGTAACTTTCCTGAAAAGTCTTGGCCTTTGTCACCCACCCGTCCTGGGAGGCAGCAGGCTGGGATCAGCCACACCCTTCCCTCCAGCTCCACCTGTTGCCTGGCATATGGAAGCCAAGGCTTGCCCTGTAAGCCCCTGAGCCCCAAGCCCCAGAGCCCCAGGCCTGGTGCCCAGCGGGTGGATTTCCACTACCCTGGCAGGGGCAGGGCCATCTCAGTGGTTTCTCTTGGAAGCTCCAGCCATGTGGATAGCAGCTCAGAGGCCCCTGGAAGCCCCAAGACCTCCAAGGCCTGGACAAGCCTCCTACTTTCTCTGCAGGCACTAGACCAGGGTGAGCAGAAGAAAGAGAGCAGGAAAAGAGGCCAGCATCCCTGTGGCCTGAGCACAGCACCCTTGCTTAAGGACCTTCTTGGGAGTGAGGTGAGTTATCTGTGACTCACACCAACCTGTTCATTTACCTTTTAAGGCACTAGAAGGAGGGGACCACACATGACATTTCCCTAAGTGAGGGGAGAGGAGGAAAAGGAAGGCCAGTCTGCCTTCCATGGAGACCGTCCCACTTACACACATGAATGCCCCACCTGAATCAACCCAGCCAGACCAGTTTCTTGGAATTTGCCAAACTAACAAGTGGGAATTGGCATTTCATTGTAGTTTTGTGTGGTCTCTTTTCTTCCTGTATAATTCAAGCTGTCTGAATTCCTGTTGGTATCAACTGCCTGTTCATAGTCTTTGGCCATTTTGTATCAGGTGATTGAGGCAGGCTTTCTTTTTTTTTTTTTTTAAACATCTTTATTGAAGTATAATTGCCTTACAATGGTGTGTTAGCTTCTGCTTTATAACAAAGTGAATCAGTTATACATATACAATATGTTCCCATTTCTCTTCCCTCTTGCATCTCCCTCCCTCCCACCCTCCCCATCCCACCCCTCTAGGTGGTCACAAAGCACCGAGCTGATCTCCCTGTGCTATGCGGCTGCTTCCCACTAGTTATCTATTTTACATTTGGTAGTGTATATATGTCCATGACACTCTCTTACCCTGTCACATCTCACCCCACCCCCTCCCCATATCCTCAAGTCCATTCTCTAGTAGGTCTGTGTCTTTATTCCCGTCTTGCCACTAGGTTCTTCATGGCCTTTTTTTTTTTTTTTCCTTAGATTCCGTATATATGTGTTAGCATACTGTATTTGTTTTTCTCTTTCTGACTTACTTCACTCTGTATGACAGACTCTAACTCCATCCACCTCATTACAAATACCTCCATTTCATTTCTTTTTATGGCTGAGTAATATTCCATTGTATATATGTGCCACATCTTCTTTATCCATTCATCTGTCGATGGACATTTAGGTTGCTTCCATGTCCTGGCTATTGTAAATAGAGCTGCAATGAACATTTTGGTACATGACTCTTTTTGACCTATGGTTTTCTCAGGGTATATGCCCAGTATTGGGATTGCTGGGTCGTATGGTAGTTCTATTTGTAGTTTTTTCAGGAACCTCCATACTGTTCTCCATAGTGGCTGTATCAATTTACATTCCCACCAACAGTGCAAGAGTGTTCCCTTTCCTCCACACCCTCTCCAGCATTTATTGTTTCTAGATTTTTTGATGATGGCCATTCTGACCGGTGTGAGATGATATCTCATTGTAGTTTTGATTTGCATTTCTCTAATGATTAATGATGTTGAGCATTCTTTCATGTGTCTGTAGGCCATCGGTATATCTTCTTTGGAGAAATGTCTATTTAGGTCTTCTGCCCATTTTTGGATTGGGTTGTTGGTTTTTTTGTTATTGAGCTGCATGAGCTGCTTGTAAATCTTGGAGATTAATCCTTTGTCAGTTGTTTCATTTGCAAATATTTTCTCCCATTCTGAGGGTTGTCTTTTGGTCTTGTTTATGGTTTCCTTTGCTGTGCAAAAGCTTTTAAGTTTCATTAGGTCCCATTTGTTTATTTGTGTTCTTATTTCCATTTCTCTGGGAGCTGGGTCAAAAAGAATCTTGCTGTGATGTATGTCATAGAGTGTTCTGCCTATGTTTTCCTCTAAGAGTTTGATAGTGTCTGCCCTTACACTTAGGTCTTTAATCCATTTTGAGTTTATTTTTGTGCATGGTGTCAGGGAGTGTTCTAATTTCATACTTTTACATGTACCTGTCCAATTTTCCCAGCACCACTTAATGAAGAGGCTGTCTTTTCTCCACTGTATATTCTTGCCTCCTTTATCAAAGATAAGGTGACCATATGTGTGTGGGTTTATCTCTGGGCTTTCTATCCTGTTCCATTGATCTATATTTCTGTTTTTGTGCCAGTACCAAACTGTCTTGATTACTGAAGCTTTGTAATATAGTCTGAAGTCAGGAAGCCTGATTCCCCCAGCTCCATTTTTCGTTCTCAAGATTGCTTTGGCTATTCGGGGTCTTTTGTGTTTCCATATAAATTGTGAAATTTTTTGTTCTAGTTCTGTGAAAAATGCCAGTGGTAGTTTGATAGGGATTGCATTGAATCTGTAGATTGCTTTGGGTAGTAGAGTCATTTTCACAATGTTGATTCTTCCAATCCAGGAACATGGTATATCTCTCCATCTATTTGTATCATCTTTAATTTCTTTCATCAGTGTCTTATAATTTTCTGCATACAGGTCTTTTGTCTCCTTAGGTAGGTTTATTCCTAGATATTTTACTCTTTTTGTTGCAATGGTAAATGGGAGTGTTTTCTTAATTTCACTTTCAGATTTTTTGTCATTAGTGTATAGAAATGCAAGAGATTTCTGTGCATTTATTTTGTATCCTGCTACTTTACCAAATTCATTGATTAGCTCTAGGAGTTTTCTGGTAGCATCTTTAGGATTCTCTATGTATAGTATCATGTCATCTGCAAATAGTGACAGCTTTACTTCTTCTTTTCCGATTTGGATTCCTTTTATTTCTTTGTCTTCTCTGATTGCTGTGGCTAACACTTCCAAAACTATGTTGAATAATAGTGGTGAGAGTGGGCAACCTTGTCTTGTTCCTGATCTTAGTGGAAATGGTTTCAGTTTTTCACCATTGAGGACAATGTTGGCTGTGGGTTTGTCATATATGGCCTTTATTATGTTGAGGAAAGTTCCCTCTATGCCTACTTTCTGCAGGGCTTTTATCATAAATGGGTGTTGAATTTTGTTGAAAGCTTTCTCTGCATCTATTGAGATGATCATATGGTTTTTCTCCTTCAATTTGTTAATATGGTGTATCACATTGATTGATTTGCGTATATTGAAGAATCCTTGCATTCCTGGGATAAACCCCGCTTGATCATGGTGTATGATCCTTTTAATGTGCTGTTGGATTCTGTTTGCTAGTATTTTGTTGAGGATTTTTGCATCTATGTTCATCAGTGATATTGGCCTGTAGTTTTCTTTCTTTGTGACATCTTTGTCTGGTTTTGGTATCAGGGTGATGGTGGCCTCGTAGAATGAGTTGGGGAGTGTTCCTCCCTCTGCAATATTTTGGAAGAGTTTGAGAAGGATAGGTGTTAGCTCGTCTCTAAATGTTTGATAGAATTCACCTGTGAAGCCATCTGGTCCTGGGCTTTTGTTTGTTGGAAGGTTTTTAATCACAGTTTCAATTTCAGTGCTTGTGATTGGTCTGTTCATATTTTCTATTTCTTCCTGGTTCAGTCTCGGCAGGTTGTGCATTTCTAAGAATCTGTCCATTTCTTCCAGGTTGTCCATTTTATTGGCATAGAGTTGCTTGTAGTACTCTCTCATGATCTTTTGTATTTCTGCAGTGTCAGTGGTTACTTCTCCTTTTTCATTTCTAATTCTATTGATCTGAGTCTTCTCCCTTTTTCTCTTGATGAGTCTGGCTAATGGTTTATCAATTTTGTTTATCTTCTCAAAGAACCAGCTTTTAGTTTCATTGATTTTTGCTATTGTTTCCTTCATTTCTTTTTCATTTATTTCTGACCTGATCTTTATAATTTCTTTTCTTCTGCTGGCTTTGGGGTTTTTTTGTTCTTCTTTCTCTAATTGCTTTAGGTGCAAGGTTAGCTTGTTTATTCGAGATGTTTCCTGTTTCTTGAGGTAGGCTTGTATTGCTATAAACTTCCCTCTTAGCACTGCTTTTGCTGCGTCCCATAGGTTTTGGGTCGTCGTATCTCCATTGTCATTTGTTTCTAGGTATTTTTTAATTTCCCCTTTGATTTCTTCAGTAATCACTTCGTTATTAAGTAATGTATTGTGTAGCCTCCATGTGTTTGTATTTTTTACAGATCTTTTCCTGTAATTGATATCTAGTCTCATAGCGTTGTGGTCGGAAAAGATACTTGATACGATTTCAATTTTCTTAAATTGACCAAGGCTTGATTTATGACCCAAGATATGATCTATCCTGGAGAATGTTCCATGAGCACTTGAGAAAAATGTGTATTCTGTTGTTATTGGGTAGAATGTCCTATAAATATCAATTAAGTCCCTCTTGTTTAATGTATCATTTAAAGCTTGTGTTTCCTTATTTATTTTCATTTTGGATGATCTGTCCATTGGTGAAAGTGGGGTGTTAAAGTCCCCTACTATGATTGTGTTGCTGTCGATTTCCCCTTTTATGGCTGTTAGTATTTGCCTTATGTATTGAGGTGCTCCTATGTTGGGTGCATAAATATTTACAATTGTTATACCTTCCTCTTGGATCGATCCCTTGATCATTATATAGTGTCCTTCTTTGTCTCTTGTAATAGTCTTTATTTTAAAGTCTATTTTGTCTGATATGAGAATTGCTACTCCAGCTTTCTTTTGATTTCCATTTGCATGGAATATCTTTTTCCATCCCCTCACTTTCAGTCTGTATGTGTCTCTAGGTCTGAAGTGGGTCTCTTGTAGACAGCATATATATGGGTCTTGTTTTTGTATCCATTCAGCCAGCCTGTGTCTTTTGGTGGGAGCATTTAATCCATTTACATTCAAGGTAATTATCGATATGTATGTTCCTATTCCCATTTTCTTAAATGTTTTGGGTTTGTTATTGTAGGTGTTTTCCTTCTCTTGTGTTTCTTGCCTGGAGAAGTTCCTTTAGCATTTGTTGTAAAGCTGGTTTGGTGGTGCTGAACTCTCTCAGCTTTTGCTTGTCTGTAAAGGTTTTAATTTCTCCATCGAATCTGAATGAGATCCTTGCTGGGTAGAGTAATCTTGGTTGTAGGTTTTTCTCCTTCATCACTTTAAGTATATCCTGCCACTCCCTTCTGGCTTGCAGAGTTTCTGCTGAAAGATCAGATGTTAACCTTATGGGGATTCCCTTGTGTGTTATTTGTTGTTTTTCCCTTGCTGCCTTTAATATGTTTTCCTTATATTTAATTTTTGACAGTTTGATTAATATGTGTCTTGGCGTGTTTCTCCTTGGGTTTATCCTGTATGGGACTCTCTGTGCTTCCAGGACTTGATTAACTATTTCCTTTCCCATATTAGGGAAGTTTTCAACTATAATCTCTTCAAATATTTTCTCAGTCCCTTTCTTTTTCTCTTCTTCTTCTGGGACCCCTATAATTCGAATGTTGGTGCGTTTAATGTTGTCCCAGAGGTCTCTGAGACTGTCCTCAGTTCTTTTCATTCTTTTTTCTTTATCCTGCTCTGTAGTAGTTATTTCCACCATTTTATCTTCCAGGTCACTTATCCTTTCTTCTGCCTCAGTTATTCTGCTATTGATCCCATCTAGAGTATTTTTAATTTCATTTATTGTGTTTTTCATCATTGCTTGGTTCCTCTTTAGTTCTTCTACGTCCTTGTTAAATGTTTCTTGCATTTTGTCTATTCTATTTCCAAGATTTTGGATCATCCTTACTATCATTATTCTGAATTCTTTTTCAGGTAGACTACCTATTTCCTCTTCATTTGTTAAGTCTGGTGTGTTTTGACCCTGCTCCTTCATCTGCTGTGTGCTTTTCTGTCGTCTCATTTTGCTTATCTTACTGTGTTTGGGGTCTCCTTTTCACAGGCTGCAGGTTTGTAGTTCCCGTTGTTTTTGGTATCTGTCCGCAGTGGCTAAGGTTGGTTCAGTGGGTTGTGTAGGCTTCCTGGTGGAGGGAACTAGTGCCTGAGCTCTGGTGGATGAGGCTGGATCTTGTCTTTCTGGTGGGCACATCCACGTCTGGTGGTGTATTTTGGGGTGTCTGTGGCCTTATTATGATTTTAGGCAGCCTCTCTGCTAATGGATGGGGCTGTGTCCCTGTCTTGCTAGTTGTTTGGCATAGGGTGTTCAGCACTGTAGCTTGCTGGTCATTGAGTGATGCTGGGTCTTGATGTTGAGATGGAGATCTCTGAGAGATTTTTACCGTTTGGTATTACGTGGAGCTGGGAGGTCTCTTGTGGGCCAGTGTCCTGAAGTTGGCTCTCCCACCTCAGAGGCACGGCCCTGATGCCTGGCTGGAGCACCAAGAGCCTTTCGTCCACACGGCTCAGAGTAAAAGGGAGAAAAAATAGAAAGAAAGGAAGAAAGAAAGAGGCTATAATATAGTGAAGTAAAATAAAGCTATTGTAAAGCAAAGCTATACAGACAAAATCTCACCCAGAAGCATATACATATACACTCCCAAAAAAAAAGGAAAAGGGGAAAAATTAATATATCCTGCTCCCAAAGTCCACCTCCTGAATTTGGGATGATTCGTTGTCTATTCAGGTATTCAACAGATGCAGGCACATCAAGTTGTTTGTGGAGTTTTAATCCGCTGCTTCTGAGGCTGCTGGGAGAGATTTCCCCTTCTCTTCCCTGTTCACACAGCTCCTGGGGTTCAGCTTTGGATTTGGACCCGCCTCTGCGTGTAGGTCGCCTGAGGGCGTCTATTCCCCGCCCAGACAGAACGGGGTTAAAGGAGCAGCTGCTTCGGGGGCGCTGGCTCACTCAGGCCGCGGGGAGGCAGGGGCACGGAGGAGGCGGGGCGAGCCTGCGGCAGCAGAGTCCGGCGTGACGTTGCACCAGCCTGAGGCGCGCAGTGCGTTCTCCCGGGGAATTTGTCTGGGGATCACGGGACCCTGGCAGTGGCGGGCTGCACCGGCTCCCGGGAGGGGCGGTGTGGAGAGTGACCTGTGCTCACACACAGGCTTTTTGGAGGCGGCAGCAGCAGCCCCAGCGTCTCACGCCCGTCTCTGGGGTCCGCGCTGATCGCCGCGGCTCGCGCCCTTCTCTGGAGTTCATTTAGGCAGCGCTCTGAATCCCCTCTCCTTGCGCGCAGCGAAACAAAGAGGCAAGAAAAAGTCTCTTGCCTCTTCGGCAGCTGCAGACCTTTTCCCGGTCTCCCTCCCGGCCAGCTGTGGTGCGCTAACCCCTTCAGGCTGTGTTCACGCCGCCAGCCCCAGTCCTCTCCCTGCGATCCGACCGAAGCCCGAGCCTCAGCTCCCAGCCCCGCCTGCCCCGGCGGGGGAGCAGACAAGCCTCTCGGGCTGGTGAGCGCTGCTCGGCGCCGAGCCTCTGTGCGGGAGTCTCTCCGCTTTTTCCTCTGCGCCCCTGTTGCTGTGGGATCCGCGCTGTTAGCCGCGGCTCGCGCCCGTCTCTGAAGTTCGTTTAGGCGGCGCTCTGAATCCCCTCTCCTCGCGCACCAGGAAACAAAGAGGGAAGAAAAAGTCTCTTGCCTCTTCGGCAGCTGCAGACTTTTTCTCGGACTCCCACCCGGCTAGCTGTGGTGCGCTAACCCCTTCAGGCTGTGTTCACGCCGCCAATCCCTGTCCTCTCGAGGCAGGCTTTCTTATGTCAGCCTTCATCTTTCCCCGCTGTGAAATTTAAAAAAGAAATTTCCCCACGTTGTTTTCTAGTATATTTATGGGTTTATTTTTTAAATGTAAACCTGATCCAGTTGAATTTGTTTCAGTATAAGGAGAGAAATTATTGGTGCTTCTGAAATTCCTAGTAAAAGAAAATGGTCTCTCCCCCAAAGCAAAGGCGTCCACCCACGACGGGGAACAGGGTGGTGGGTCAGGCACAAGAAAGGGTATACAAGCTTGGGATTTCTCACGAGTCAGGCTGCCCTCCGAAGGAGGTAGCTTTGGGGAAATTCCGGAAAGAGTAGTCTCGGGACTGTGGAAGCAAACCTCCGTTTTCCCTGTCCACTCCTGCAACCATGTGCCCTCGCCCCTTTGCTTCTTTAGACAAATAGGTGTAGTGTCTCCCAGGTGCCCAGCGCTGTGCCGGTGTGGAAGAGCCTCAGGTTCAGCGTTAGCCTCCGAACAGGGCCAAGTGCAGGCGCCCTGCGCGCTGCCTCCCGGGTCCTGGCGAGGCCCCACGTTTGGCGAGCCGGCCACGCTCTGCCTGCGGCAGGTGTCAGCCACCCAGCTGCTCCGAGGGTCTCCCTCGCCCCTGCGCTCAGGCTCTCTAGCCTTCCTACGGGTTCTGATGCGCACGCATACGAGGTCTTCTCTCTCGTAAGATTCGAAAGAGAAAGAGGAATAGGAAAGAACGTTTATCCAGCGCCCGCTTCGTGCCTGGCCCTTTCCTGGCCCCTTCTCAATCAGCTCACTGCTGGCTAAACACAGCAGGCTGTCCGGGTGTTTGCTGAAGCCCCCGCACCTGCTCTGCCCATAGACGACACCTCCTGGGCACAGGGACAACCTCGAGGGCCCCGTGGGCTGTAACCAACAGGCGTGGGGCACTCACTGCGGCCTCGAGGCCCTGCGTGGGCTGCTCAGGAGGAAGCGAGCTGGGAGAGGTGGGAGTTCACAGGGTGTATTCCCAACACACTGGAATTAGGCGTTAGACATTCAGCAGTGATCACTACCGGCTGAAATTGCGTCACTTTATTCAACATATGTCCTCGTCTGTAAAGAGTTAAACATTACCTTTCAAGCATTTTTTTCCTTGTTGTGTTACTTATTTTTAAAAATTATTATTAGTAAAGTTAAAAACAAAGTCAATACAGATGTAGAAGAGAAAAGGTAACAATTTCCCTTCAAAACCTCCCAATCCCGTTCCACAGAAGGAAATAACGTCAGCAGTCTATGTGTGTGATCTGCATTATCACCATACATACACAGAATTGTAAGGGGGAGATTTGGGAAGAGAGGGTTATACGGTGGGATCATACCCACATATTACTCTGTAACTATCTTGTTTACTTTGATAATACTGCAAATACAGTCCTCGAGGGGTTTTATATACATTGTTCCCTAGTTGAAAGTCACATGCTATTTCATCGAATGGCTATATAGCATTTTAGGTAACTATTTTTCTGTTGATTAATATTGAGGCAATTTCTAGTTTGGGGCCATTGTAAGTAATGCTGCAGCAGCATCCTTGATCAGATGTCCGGAGGTATTGATGCTTTTATTTCTGCAGGATATAAAAGAGGGATTGCACAATCAAAGGGTGCACGTGTTTTTCCAGTTAATTAATTTATTCATTTATGGCTGCGTTGGGTCTTTGTTGCTGCACGCAGGCTTTCTCTAGTTGCGGAGAGTGCGGGCTACTCTTCGTTGAGGTGCGTGGGCTTCTCATTGCGGTGGCTTCTCTTGTTGCGGTGCACGGGCTTCAGTAGCTGTAGCACGCGGGCTCAGTACTTGTGGCTCACGGAGTCTAGAGCACAGGCTCAGTAGTTGTGGCGCACGGGCTTAGATGCTCTGCAGCATGTGAGATCTTCCCGGACCAGGGCTCGAACCCGTGTCCCCTGCATTGGCATGCGGATTCTTAACCACTGCACCACCAGGGAAGTCCCAAAGAGTACCTGTGTTTTTAATTTGAATAGATTTCAGGTTACTTTCTGAAATGATTGTGACCATTAACACATAGCAGGATATAAGAGTGCCCACTTCCTGACATTTCTCCAACTTAGCTGCTCATTGCTCCTTTCAATTTTTGAATATCTGAGATACATAGAGAACTCGATTGAAAAATAAAGACATTATAGTGTTAGTTAACGCAGAGTAAAATCAAGTAGTAGAAAAAGATTATTAGGACCTAAATAATATAATCATAAAACTGACTTAACAGTGCTATACATACAAATGTATATGTGTATATATGTACACAGTGGAAAACAACATTTCCTTGAGATTGTCCCTGTGCTCAGGAGGTGTTGTCTATGGGCGGAGCAGGTGCGGAGGGTTTCATCAAACACCTGGACGGCCTGCTGTGTTTAGCGAGCAGTGAGGTGATTGTAAACTGCCCAGGAAAGGGTCAGGCATAAAGCAGGTACTGGATCAATGTTCATTCCTACTCCTCTTTCTATTTCAAATCTCACAGGAGGAGTGAGAAGACCTCTTATGCTTGTGCATCAGAACATGTACAAAGGAAAGAGAGTGGCAGATACATGAACACAGGAAGGGAGGGTGGGGAAAGCTCTGAAAAGTTTGCTCTAGCTGAAGCCCTGGGCAGTAATGGACAGAAACTGAACTTAGAGCTGGGGTGAGGCTCCATCTAGTGGCTGCTCCTGGGAGAGCAGGCTGTGATTCCAGGAGCAATTTGCAAGGAATTCAGCGGTGTTCCCATTTCTTCCTTCCACAATGCTCTTGCGAAGCAAGAGTTCTTTTATTCCAAAACAACCATTCTTAACATTTTGTTAAATTTACTTCCAGATTTCACTCTATAAACAAATTTTATATACTTAACATAGTTATGATCATGCCATCTATAGAGGCTTTAATTTTCCAAGATTTCACATCCTGCACTTTGTTTCTTTAAAGCTCTTTTAAGTTGAGAAATACAGAATCATACAGAAAAGCATAGTACACAAATGTGTAGATAATATATTTCTGTGAAACAAACCCTGAGTAACCTCCACCTGAGTCAAGAAACACCACACGACTACCCTTCCTGCTCCAAGAATCCTTCCTCCTAACTGGCCCTAGCCTCTGTGCCAACTTCTATGATATTCACTTCCTTGCCTTCATTATAATTTTACTGCTTAACTTGTACCTCCAAACGATGTAGTTTATTTTTGCCTATTTTTGGACTTTACATAAATACAACCATATGTATTCCTTTAAACCTTAGCCATTCTGTTTGCTCTAATTATGTTAAGACTCATCCTTGTGGTGTGCATCTAAAGTTCTTTTATTTTCATCATTATGTACAATGACCTTAAATCAGCATACCACAATGTGTGTATCAGTCAGCTGTTGCTGCTACGACAGTTTGTGCCCAGGTGCCTACTGCACGTGCACATGCATTTCTGTTGGGTGCACCTCCTAGGAGTGAAATGGCTGGGTCACTGGGGCATGCATATCTTCAGCTTTACTACACACTGCCAAATATTATTCCAAAGTGATTGTGCCAGTTTACACTCCCTCTGTAAGAGTTTCCTTTGCCCCATATTTTCATTAACATTTGCTTGATATTGTCAAGCAATTTTAGCCATTCTGCTCGGTGGGTAGAGGTAACTCACTGTGGTCCTAATTTGCATTTCCCCAATGTCTAAAGAGGCTAAGCACCCTTTAAATGCTTTCTGACAATTTGGATATTCTCTTTGGGGCTGTGTCTGACCTAATCTCTTGTCCATTTGTCAATGAGGTTGTCTTTTTCTTACTGATTGTACATATTCTGGATACAATTGCGTTGTTGGTTAATGTGCCACCGATATCATTTTCCACTCCATGGCTTGTCTTTTTCTTTCTTTGGTGGTATCTCTTGCTGAACAGAAGTTCTTAATTTTAATGTTTTCAAGTGTATGCATCTACTCTCTACCCCCAGGTCATGACTAGAATCCCCTAAATTACCTTTCTTTAAAGCTTTCATGGACTTGTTTTTTACATTTTGGTCTCTGAGATGTCTAAAACTGACCTTTGTGTTCCATTGGCCTGTCTGTCCATCCCTGTGCCAGTTCAGAGTCTTCATCACTGTAGCTGTATATACTGTTGCTGTCCAGGTGACCACATCCTCTCGCCTTGTTCTTTTTCAATTTGATAAATATTTATTGAACACCAGCTGTGGGCCAGGCAATATTCTAGGCACTAGCATTGAAGAATCTATAAAGATCTCTGTCCTCAAGAGAAGGGCAGGTGTGGTGAGAGTGAATAAATAGTTGGGCAAATAAGATTATTTCAGATATTGAGAAGACTATAAAAAATGAAATGTAATTAAGAAATTGAAAAGGTTAATGGGATGGGGGCTCCCTTGGCTTAGAAGTTTGGAGTCTAACATTAGAACCTCTCAGGTGGCCCTCTCAAGTCCAGCCTAACTTCTCAGTGTCCTGGAAGAATTCCCTCACCTACAGACAGCCATATCATTTAGCCCTCCACAATGTTGCCTTACACTGGGGAGATCATAGCATACTTGTGTGTGTTTGTATGATGGAGAACAGGAGGAAGCAGTCCTCGGGTGTAAAAGGTGCTGTTTACATGTAGAGATTTCTTCCCTTTTCAATTTCAGGTGCAGGGGCAAAGAACTTACGATTCCAGGGAAAGCAAGTTCTAGCATCTTATTGATAATCTTACTTGTACATAGATTGGTTTGTACTCCTGGCTACGGGGGCTTAGAAGGAAACCAAGATCAAGGGGGAGCAAGAAGAGAAATAGCTGTGGGAGGGTGAGAGGAACAGGGGAACCTAGAAATTTAGAACACCTGTGCATGTTTTGTTCCCCACTCTGTTACTTACTAACTCTGAACCTTGGAATAAGACCACATCAGGACTCAGTTTCCTTAAATGTAAGGATGGGACTAGGTGATCTCTTAGGTCTCTGCTAGGTATAGCATCAACTTTATGAGTGAATGCTGGGTAGTTTTCCTGACCTTCACCCGTACTCTTCTCTGACTGTGGTAGCAAGGATCCAAGGTGCTGTTTCTACTTAGAGATTTTAAATGAGGGTGGCGGGAGTACATTGTGAACATTTTGTAACCTTGAAAAATCTTTTGTATTCTAAAATTTATATGGAGAGGCACAGGCCCTAGAATAACTAAAACGATTTTGAAAAAACATAATAAAGTGAGAGGAATCTGCCTACTCAATATTAGTTAAGGCTACTCTATAAAGTAATCAAGATATTGTGGTATTGGGGGAGGGATAGACACATAGATCACTAGAAAAGAGTAGAGAACCCCAAAACAGACCAACACAAATATACTCAGCTGGTTTCTAGGTGAAACAGCAATTCAATGGAAGAACAATGGTCTTTTCAACAAACAGTGCTAAGGCATTTGGACATCCATGGGAAAAAAAAACTCAACCTAAACCTCACACTTTATTCAAAAACAACTCAAAATTAATTAATCACACATTTAAATGTAAAACATAACACTATATAGTTTTTAGAACAGGAGAAAATCTTTGGGTCTAGAAGATAGTAAAGAGTACATCCATAATGGAAAAAAATGATAAATTGGACTACATCAAAATCAAAGTACTTTTGCTCTGCAAAGACTCTGGTAGGAGGATGAAAAGATAAACTACACATTGGAGGGACTTTATTTGCCAACCACGTATGCAACAAAAGAGTAGTTCTAGAATGTAAAAGAACTCTCAAAACTCAACAGTAAAAATACAAACAGTCCAACTAGAAAACAGACAAAAGACATTTCATCAAAGAGGATATACAGATGGCAAATGTGCACATCAAAAGATGACTGACATCGTTAACCATCAAAGAAATGCAAATTTAAAACACAATCAGAATGATTAAAATAAAAATATATCCGAATTCCAAATACTGGTAAGGATGTGAAGAAACTGAGTATCTTGCCCATTTCTGGTAGGAATGTGAAACAGTATAGTTACTCCGGAAAAAGGTCTGGCAGTTTATTATGAAACTACACCTGGGTTTATCATATGACCCAGCAATTGCACCCTCGTGTGTTTGTCTCAGGGAAATGAAACTTAGTTTACACATAAACCTAATACATAAATGTTCATAGCAGCTTTGTTCATAATAGCCCTAAACTGGAAACAACCCAGATATCCTTCTATGGGTGGATGGTTAACAAAGTGTGGTACATCCATATCATGGAATAATATTATAATATAGTATAGTAGTAGTATTCCGTGGTATGAATAATAGTGAACTATTGATTCATGCAACAATTTCAATGGATCTCCAGGGAATTACAATGAGCAGGAAAAAAGACAGTACCAAAAGGTTATATATTATAGGAACCCATCCATATAACATTCTTAAAATGAAAAAAATAAAGAGATGACGAATGTATTAGTCATTGCCAGAGGTTAGAGGAGAGCCAAGCAGGTGAGGTTATAAAAGGATCCCGAAGTGATGCCACTGTTCTGTATCTTGACTGTGGTGGTGGATACTTGAACCTACATGTGTGATAAAACTGCATAGAACTAAATATACCACACACACACACACACACACACGCACACACACAGACACAGGCACACACACACACGCACACACAGGCACACACACAAATAACTGCGAAGGAAACAGGGAAATCTAAGATCTGTCGGTTGTATCCATGTCTCATCCTGGTTGTGATACTGAAGTGTACCATTGTGAGAATCTGAGTACAAAGTACACAGGATCTCTCTGTAGTATTTCTTACGTCTGCATGAGTATCTATAATTATATCAAAATTCAAAGTTTAATTAGAGAAAAACATTTATATCATTAGTTTAATAGCTGCGTGGTATTCATTTATATGTACGCATCATAACTGCTAACCAATTTTCTACTGTTTTGAACAGTTAGGTTGTTTACAACTTTTTAAATAATGCCACATTGAACATCCTTGTAAATAAGCTTTGGGGAATGTTTTATTCTCCCTGTTTTTGAGGGTAGGGGGTTTTTGCCTTTTACTTTTAAAAAGTTATCAAAATTATGCGTGCACATAGTTATAAAATGGTGCTAAGATAGTGCTTCTTAAAGTTTAAAGTGCATCTAGATCACCTGGGCTCTGCTGGGATACGGGTTCTGACCAGGTGTATGGGCGAGACCTGAGGACGCAGTTCTAACCAGCTTCCAAGTGATGTGACACTGCTGACCCCCTCCACCCCCAACTCGGAATAATGAAGGGTTAGAAGACTTCCTTTGAAAACAAGACAGCCGCTTGGCTTGTCCCTCCCCCACCTAGAGACAGTCAAGTTAGGTTTTAATAATAATTTTAAACTGCTGTTTTGATTTATTATTTAAGATGTTATCTATTAACCTCCAGTCGTGGTAGTCATGAAGAGTCAGCATCTCGAATTCTGTCCCCTCTGCATTCCCATCTTCCTAATATCTTTCCCACTTTATGGCTAAATCAGCAGCAAGTGTTTATATCATTGTGGGCGTGAAAATATTATTCAATGTAAAGCCAAGTAGTGGACTATAGTGACACTTCTTTTGTTTTTTTTCTGGAGTTAATAATGGTTGCATTTTTCAAAAGTGTGATTTTCTGTAAGTCTGTTCTTAAATTTAACTCTCTCTCAGATCATCTATAACCCATTTTCCAAATGTTCAAACATGTCAGTATTCCATCAAGTCTCTCCTTTCTCCTAGAGGCCTTCCTCCTGAAACCCTCTGACCTACTGCTGTAATTCGGATGACTTGTTCTCCAGGAATTCTGCATAGGTTTCTTCTCTGATTTCCTGTTTCTTGGATCCTGTGTCTACCTTTACTCCTATATTGTGCTCAAAAGTATCTCCCTGTAGCTTTCTAAGAAAAAGTACATAGGAGGTATAGATGTAGAATTTTTCACATGTCTGAAAAAAAAACCTTTTTTTTTAAACTTTTATACTTGGTGGATAGTTGGGGTTTGTGTAGAACTCCAGGTTGCAGTAACTCTTCAAAAACTTGAACACATTGCTTCACTGTGCTCTAGTATCGAATGCTGCTGGTGAGAAGTATCATGATGTTGTTCCCAGCCATTTGTGTATGGTTGGGTTTTTTTTTAATTTAGAAGCTTTCAGGGGTTTCTCTTTTATCCCTGTTGTTGTTAAATATCTTACTGATAATCCCGGATGTGAGTTTCTTTTTATTCACTGTACCCATTCAGTCTAGATACTCATCCTTTACTACTGGGAAAAATATGTATTATTTACTTGATAATTTCCTTCCCTCCTTTCCCCCTGGAATTCCTGTTAGAAGTTGTAACTCCTTGACAAGGCTCTAATATTCTTCCCATTTCCACATTCCCTCTCATTATCTTTGATTTATTTGTTTATTTTGGAAAGATTTTCTCAAGTTTATTTCCAACCCTCCTATTGAATTTTTCCATTGTTCATTGTTCTCTAATTTTATTTTGTGATAAAAAAGGCTTTTTTTCTGATTATATTAATTATCCATTCTCATTAAAAGGATTCCAACAAGGCATAAAAATATAGAGAATGTAAAAAATTCTCTGTAGGTTAATATTCAGAATATACAAACAGCTCATACAACTCAAAATCAAAGAAACAAACAACCCAATCAAAAAATGGGCAGAAGATATAAATAGACATTTCTCCAAAGAAGACATACAGATGACCAACAGGCACAAGAAAAATGCTCAACATCGCTAATTATTAGAGAAGTGCAGATCAAAACCACAATGAGGTATCACTTCACACCCGTGTAAACTCATATGCTGTTGGTGGGAATGTAAATTGGTGCAGCCACTATGGAAAACAGTATGGCTGTTCCTTAAAAAATTAAAATAGAGTTGCCATGTGATCCAGCAATCCCACTCCTGGACATATATCCAAAGAAAACTCTAATTCAAAAAGATACATGCACCCCAGTGTTCAGAGCAGCACTATTTACAATAGCCAAGACATGGAAACAACCCAAGTGCCCATCAACAGACGATTGGTTTAAAAAGATACGGTATAGATATGCAATGGACTATTACTCAGCCATAAGAAAGAATGAAATATTGCCATTTGCAGCAACATGGATGGACCTAGAGAATATCACACTAAGTGAAGTAAGTCAGATAGAGAAAGGCAAGTACTATATGATATCACTTATATGTGGAATCTAAAAATAATACAACTGAATCTATATACAAAACAGAAACAGACATAGAAAACAAATTTATGGTTACCAAAGGGGAAAGGGAGTTGGGGGGGAGGGATAAATTAGGAGTATGGGATTGCCAGATAAAACTACTATGCATAAAATAGATAAACAACAAGGATTTACTGTATAGCACAGGGAACTATATTCAACATCTTGTAATAATCTATAATGGAAAATAATCTGAAAAAAAATATATGTATATATAAGTGAATCACTTTGCTGTACACCTGAAACTAACACAATATTGTAAACCAACTACACTTCAATAATAATTTTTTTTAAAGCCCTGTA
The DNA here is from genome assembly GCF_028021215.1 of Eschrichtius robustus. Taxonomy (NCBI): domain Eukaryota; kingdom Metazoa; phylum Chordata; class Mammalia; order Artiodactyla; family Eschrichtiidae; genus Eschrichtius; species Eschrichtius robustus. The sequence goes on along the minus strand of NC_090828.1, from coordinate 139,412,229 downwards.
GTCGTATGCCTTTGTGGTAGCCAACCTAACATTTAGGTGACCATCATTTTATTCTTCCTTTCATACAAACACACTGTAGCAAAGCCACACATACAATTTGATATAAACAGGATCTCATTTGTGTTGTTTTATCACAGATGCTCTTCCTGCCCTCCTCCCACATCAGTGTCACCGCACAGTGGCCTCCATTAGCATGTGCCTACCACCTAGTGAATGGCATCTAGATTTTCTCCATAGTCTTATAATCATAAACAGATGCATATACACGTATACATGCATACACGCCTATACTAACACTGCAGACGCCCTTTCTGTGTCTTATACTCACTGCCTGACAACATTCACATTCATGGAAATAGCTCCACAGTACTTGTAGTTCTAAGTAATAGCTGCATAGTAATATTCCATGGTGTAAGTATATCCAAATTTGCTCCTCTTTTCACCTGTAGATAGCTACACACTTTTTTTCCAGTTCCTGGCAGCTACAAATATTGATTTAGTAAACCCCATTTTATATATAACCCTACAGATTAGTATATTTTAGTGAATACAGTCTCAGGAATGGCATTGCCAACGATTATAAGAATTTTAATACGTTCCAGATTGCCTTCCAAAAAGGCCATAATAATTCATATTTCCAGTAGCTTTTTATATTTCTCCTCATCTCCATCAGTAATGAGCATTATAATCTTATAATTCTTGGTTTTGGTTTGATATTGCTGCTTATGGTTTAAATTTTTATTTTGATTCAACTTTTTTAGCACATATTTATTTAACTAGAGTTGCTTTTTCTTATTCCCTCTTATTCTTTTTTAAACTTTTATTTTAAAATAATTATAGAGTCACAGGAAGTTGAAAATTAATACAGAGAAGTCCAGTGTACCCTTTACCCAGTTCCCCAAAGGTAACATCTTACATAACTACAGAACGACATCAAAGCCAGGAACTGACATTGGAAGAACGTGTGTGTGTGTGCTTCTGTGCCATTTTATCACATATGTAGATTCATGTGACAACCACCACCAGACAGATACATACTATTCCACCAGCCTCATGCTACTACCCTCTGCAGTCAAAACTTCCTTCCCCTCCCCAAACCAATTTCAACCACTAATCTGATCTCCATCTCTATGATTTTGTCATTTCAAAAATGTTACCTTTTGAGATTTGCTTTTTTCACTCAGCATAAATCCAGTGATTTTCATTGAGTTGTTGTGTGTATCCATTCCTTTTTATTGCTGAGTACCATTCCATGGAATGGCTTTACCATATTTTCCTTAACCAATTACCTGTTGAAGGACATTTGGGTCATTTCCAGTTTGGGGCTATCACAAATAAAGCTCCTATAAAGATTTTTGAACAGGTTTTTTGGTGGACAAAGGTTTTCATTCCTCTGGGGTAAATGCCCCAACAGTGTGACTGCTGAGTTGTTTAGTTTTTTAAGAAAGTGCCAATTTTTTTCCAGAGTGGCTGTACCATTTTACATTCCCACCATCAATATATGAGAGATCTGGTTTTCTGCATCCTTGCCAACATTTGAAATTTTAGATGTATTTCATTTTAACTGTACTAATAAGCGTGTCGTGATCTCATGATTCTGACATACATTCCATGAGGGCTAGTGATGTTGAACATTTTTCACGTACTTGTTCACTGTCTTAGCTCGGGCTGCTATAACAAAATACCACAGACTCCAGCTTAAAAAACAACAGAAATTTATTTCTCGCAGTTCTGGAGGCCAGGAAGTCCAAGATCGAGGTATTAGCAGATTCAGTGTCTGGTGAGAACTCTCTTCCTAGACAGCCTCTTCACTGTAATGTCACATGGCAGGAGAGGGAAGGGAGATCTCTGGGGCCTCTTTTATTAGGGCACTAATCTCATTCAAGAGGGCTCTACCCTCATGGCCTAATTACCTCCAAAGGCCCCGTATCCTTTATACCATCACCTTAGGGGGTTAGGATTTCAACGTGTGAATTTGGGGGGACACAAATATTCAGCCTATAGCATTTGCCATACCCATATATCTTCCTCAGTGAAATGTCTTTTCATGTTTTTGCTCATTCTCTAATTGAATTGTTGATTTTTACTGTGGCGTTTTGAGAGTTCTTTTTTATGAGATATATTGGACATATAACATTGTGTAAGTTTAAGGTGTACAACATGTTGATTTGATAGAATTATATATTATATATTGCATTTTATATTGCAATATGATTACCACTGTTAGCTAGCACCTCTATCATGTCACATAATTTTCATTTCTTTTTTGTTGTGATAACATTTAAGATCTAATCCCTTAGCAACTTTGCAATTTATAATGCGGTATTGTTGACTAGAATCACTATGCTGTGCATTAGATCTCTAGGACTTGTTCATCTTCTAGTTGCAAGTTTGTACCCTTAAACAAAATCTCCAAAATTTCCCTGCCCCCTAGCCCCTGGTAACCACTATTCTACTCTCTGATTCTACAAGTTCAGCTTTTTTAGATTCCACATGTGACTGATATCATACCGTGTTTGTCTTTCTCTGTCTCACTTATCTCACTTACCCTAATGCCCTCAAGGTCCATCCATGTTGTCAGAAATGGCAGTATGTCCTTCTTTCTCGTGGCTGAAATATATACCACATCTTCTTTATCCATTCATTCATTGATGGACACTTAAGTTGTTTCCATATCTTGGCTATTATGAATAATGCTGTCAAACATGGGAGTGCAGATATCTCTTTGATATCCTATTTCCATACCCTTTGGCTATATACCCAGAAGTGGGATTGCTGAATCATATGGTAGTTCTACTTTTAATTTTTTGAGCAACCTCTATATTATTTTTCATAGTAGCTGAACCAATTTACATTCCCACCAATAGTGCACAAGGGTTCCCTTTTCTTCACATCCTTACCAACACTTGTTATCTCTTATCTTCTTGATGATAGCTACTCTGATAGGTGTGAGGTTATAGCTCACTGTGGTTTTGATTTACATTTCCCTGATGATTAGTGATGTTGAGCATCTCTTCATGTACCTGTTGTCCACTTGTATGTCTTCTTTGGAAAAAATATCTGTTCAGTTCCTCTGCTTATTTTTCAATCAAATTGTTTGGTTCTTTGGTTACTCAGTTGTGTGAATTCTTTATATATTTTTAATATTAACTCCTTATCCATTATATGGTCTGCAGATATTTTCTACTCTTTTGTAGGTTGCCTTTTCATTTAGTTGATTGGGTTTTTTGTTTGTATATTTTTGCTGTGCAAAAGCTTTTTAATTTGATGTAGCCCACTTGCTGACTTTTGCTTCTGTTGCTTATGCTTTTGGTGTCATATCCAAAAATCATTACCAAGACCAATGTCAAGGAGCTTCTTCTTTGTTTTCTAGAAGTTTTACTGTATTCAGACTTATGTATTTTTGTTTTTTGGGGGTTTTTTTCCCTCACAGCTCTGGAGTCTGGGAAATCTAAGATCAAAGTGCCAGCCCATTCAGTTTTTGGTGAGGGCTCTCTTCCTGGTTTGCAGGCAGTCACCTTTCCAGTCTTATGTTTATGTGTTTAATCCATTTCAAGTTAATTTTGTGAGTAGTGTAAGATGGGGTCCAATTTCGTTTTTCTGCATGTGGTTATTTAGTTTTCTAGATAGATATCCTTTGTTGAAGTGTATCAGGGTAATTCTGGCCTTGTAAAATGAATTTGTAAGTATTCTCTATTCTTCAATTTTTTGGAAAGTTTAAGAAGAATTGGCATGAATTCTTATTTAAATGTTTGGTAGAATTCTCCGTTGAGACCAACTGGCTGTGAGCGCTTTTGTGTTGGGAAGTAATATGATTTGGTCTGTTCAGATTTTCTATTTCTTCATGATTCAGTCTTGGTAGGTTGTATGAGTCTAGGAATTTATCCATTTTCTCTAGGTTATTCAATTTGGTCACATATAACTGTCAATAGTAGTCTCTGATGATCCTTTGTATTTCTGTGGTATTTTCTTTGTATTTCCTGTAATGTCAACTCTTTCATTTCTGATTTTATTTATTTGAGTCTTTTCTCTTTATTCCCTAGTTAGTCTAGCTAAAGGTTTGTCAATTTTGTTTATCTTTTCTAAAAACTAACTTAGTTTCATGACCTTTTCTATTGTTTTTCTGGGCTCCATTTCATTTATTTATGCTCTGATCTTTGTTATTTCCTTCCTTCTGATAATTTGGGCTCAGTTTGTTGTTGTTCTTTTTCTGGTTCCTTGAGGTATAAAGTTATGTTGTTTATTTGAGATCTTTTTTCTTATTGTAGGTATTTATCACTGTAAATTTCCCTCTAAGAACTGCTTTTGCTGCATCCCCTAGGTTTTGGTGTATTGTGTTCCATTTTCATTTCTTTCAAGGTATTTTTATTTCAATTTTTATTTCTTCTTTGACCCATTGGTTGTTCAGGACTGTGTTTAATTTCCATATACTGATATTTTTAAATTTTCCAGTTTTCCTTCTGTCATTGATTTCTAGTCAAACTATTGTCTAGAAAGATATCTGGTAATATTTCAATCTTCTTAAATTTCCTAAGTCTTTTTTTGTGACTTATCTTATGATCTATCCTGGACAATGTTCTGTGTGTGCTTGAGAGCAATGTGTATTCTGCTGCCATTGGATGGAATGTTATGAATATGTTTGTTTGATCTATTTGGTCTAAAGTATAGTTCAAGTCCAACATTTTCTTATTGATTTTCTGGATGACCTATCTATTGTTTAAAGTAGGATACTGGAGTCTCCTACTATTGTATTATTTTCTACTTCTCCCTTCAGATATGTTACTTATCGCCTTAGTATATTTAGCTACTCCAGTGTTGGGTGCTTTATACTTAAGACTGTTATATCTTCTTCATGAATTGAGCCTTTACCATTATAAAATGACCTTCTTTACCTCTTATTACAATTTTTAGCATAAAGTTTATTTTGTCTGATATAAGTATAGCTACCCTGCTCTCTTTTGATTTCCACATGCATGGAATATCTTTTTTCATCCCTTCTCTTTGAGCCTATGTGACCTTAAATGTGATTGAGTCTCTTGTAAGCAGCATATATTTCTTTCTTTTTTAATCCATTCAACCACTCTCTGCCTTCTGATTAGAGAATTTAATCTATTTACATTTAGAGTATTTACTGATATGAAAGGACTTATTAATCCCATTTTGTTAATTGCTTCCTGTCTGTTTTGTAGTTCCTTTGTTCCTTTCCTCCTCTCTTTCTGCCTTCCTTTGTGAATGGATGATTTTTCATAATGGTATGCTTTGATTCCCTTCTCTTTATCTTTTTTGCATCTACTATAGCTTTTTTGCTCTGAGGTTAACATGAGGCTTACATAAAACATCTTATAGGTAAAATATTCTCTTCTATGCTGATAACAACTTCAATCATATACAAAAACCCTACGCTTTTATTCACTCCTCCTTTATGTTTTTGCTGTCATAATTTACTTATTTTATATTGTATTTTTATTAACAAATTATTGTAACTTTAGTTAATTTTAATACTCTTGTCCTTTAACTTTTATACTGGATTTAAATGGTTAATACACCACAATATTACAGTATTAGAGTATTCTGAATTTGACTATATCTTTAACTTTACCAGTTAAAGTGTACCAGTGTGTTGTACATTTTCATATGTTTTCATGTTACTAATTAGCATCCTTTCATTTCAGCTTCTGGAATTCCTTTCTACATTTCTTGTAAGGCAGGTCTAGTGTTGATCAATTCCCTCATCTTTTGTTTTTTGTGGGAACGTCTTTATCTCTCCTTCATTTCTGAAGGATAACTTTGCCAGATAGAGTATTCTTGCTTGGCAGTTTTTTACTTTCAACACTTTGAATATATCATCCCACACTCTTCTGGCCTATAAAGTTTCTGCTGAGAAATCCGCTAGTAGCCTTATGGGGGTTCCCTTGTAAGTTACAAGCTTCTTTTCTCTTGCTTCTTTTAAGATTCTCTCTTTGTCTTTGATTTTTAACAGTTTTATTATAATGTGTCTTGGAGAGGATCTATTTAAGTTGATTTTGTTTGGTGACTTGTAAGGTTCATGAACTTGGCTATCCAAATCTTTCCCTATATTTGGGGAATTCTCGGCCATTATTTCTTTAAATAAGCTTTCTGCCCCCACTCTCCCTCTCTTCTCCTTTTGGAACTCCAATAATTCACAAATTGGTTCTTTTGAGGTATCTGATGGATCATATAGTTTTCCTTCACTCTCTTTTCACTCTTTTTTCTTTGTTCTCCTCTAACTGGATAATTTCAGAGTTCCTGTCTTCTGTCTCCCAGATTCTTTCTTCTGCTTGATCCATCCTGCTGTTGATGCTTTCTATTGCATTTTTCATTTCATACGTTGTATTTTCCACTCGGAATTTCTGTTTGGTCCTTTTAATTTTTTTAGATATAACTGACATACAACATTATATTAGTTTCAGATGTACAACATAATGATTCAATATGTGTATATATTGTGAAATGATCACCACAATAAGTCTAATTAACATCTGTCACCATACATAGTTACAGAATTTTTTTTCTTGTCATGGGAACTTTTAAGATCTACTCTCTTAGCAACTTTCAAACATGCAATACAGTATTATTAACTGTAATTGCCCTGGTGTATATTATATCCCCATGGCTTATTTATTTTATAGCTGGAAGTTTGTACCTTCTGACTCCCTTCACTTCTTTCACCCACCTCTCCATCCCCCACTTCTGGCTACCACCAATCTGTTCTCTGTATCTATGAGCTTTTGTTTTTAGATTCTACATATAAGTGAGATCATAAAATAAATCATAAATATTTCTATGTCTGACTTATTTTGAAAACTTAGTATAATGCATTCAAGGTCCATCTATGTTGTCACAAATTGCAAGATTTCATTCTATCTTATGGCTGAATAATATTCCATTGTGTATATATATACCACATTTTCTTTATCCATTCATATATCAATGACACTTTGGTTGTTTCTATATCTTGGCCATTGTAAATAATGCTGCAGTGAACACAAGGGTGCATGTATCTTTTCAAGTTAGTAATTTCATTTTCTTCGAATACCCAGAGGTGGAATTTCTGGTTCAGATGGTAGTTCTAATTTTAATTTTTTGAGGAACTTCTATACTGTTTTCTGTAGTGACTGTACAAGTTTACATTTCCACCAACAGTGCACAAGGGTTCCCTTTTCTCCACAACCTTGCCAACACTTGTTATTTCTCATCTTTTTGATGATTCTGACAGGTGTGAGATGATATCGCATTGTGATGTGGATTTGCATTTCCCTGATGATTAGTCTGTTGAGCATCTTTTCATGTACCTGCTGGCCATCTGTATGTCTTCTTTGGAAAAGTGTATATTCAGGCCTTTAATCAAATTGTTGTTGGGTTTTTTTGTTTGTTTTTTGTTTTTGAACTGTATGAGTTCTTTATATATTTTGGATATTAACCCCTTATCCAGTATATTATTTGCAAATACTTTCTCCCATTCAATAGGTTACCTTTTCATTTTGTTGATGGTTTCCTTTGCTGTGCAGAAACTTTATAGTTTGATATAGTCCCACTTGTTAATTTCTGCTTTTGTTCCTTTGCGTTTGGTGTAAAATCCAAAAAAATCTTCACCAAAACCAATGTCAAGGAGCTTACTGCTTATGTTTTCTTCTAGGAGTTTTATGGTTTCGGGTCATACATTCAAACCTTTAATCCATTTTGAGTTGATTTTTGTGTATGGTGCAAGATATTCTTTTGCATGTGGATGTCCAGTTTCCCAACACCATTTATTGAAGAGACTGTCCACCCCACCATATATTCTTGGCTCCTTTGTCATAAATTAATTGCTCATACATGAGTGAGTTAATTTCTGAGCTTTCTATTCTGTTCCATTGATCTATGTGTCTGTTTTTATGTCACTAATGTTTTGATTACAGTACTTTGTAATATAGTTTGAAATTAGGAAGCACAATGCCTCCAGCTTTGTTCTTCTTTCTCAAAATTGTTTTGTCTATTTGGGGTCTTTTGTAGTTCCACACAAATTTTAGGATTATTTGTGCTATGTCTGTGAAAAAAGCTATTGGAAATTTGATAGGTATTGCATTGAAACTGTAGATTGCTATAAGTAGTGTGGCCATTTTAACAATATTAGTTCTTCTAATCCACGAGTACAAAACATCTTAACATTTATTTGTGACATTTATCATCTTTGATTTCATTCATCAAAGTCTTATAGTTTTCAGTGAACAAGTCTTTCATCTTCTTAGTTATATTTATTCCTAGGTATTTTATTCTTTTGATGCAATTGTAAATAAGATTGTTTTCTTAATTTCTCTTTCTGATAGTTTGTTATTAGTGTATAGAAATGCAACATATTTCTGTATATTTTGTATCCTGCAACTTTACTGAATTCATGTATTAGTTCTATAAGTTTTTTGGGGGAGTCTTTAGGGTTTTATATATATAACATCAACTCATCAGCAAATATGACAGTTTTACTTCTTCCTTTCCAATTTGAATGCCTTTTATTTCTTTCTCCTGCCTAATTTCTGTGGCTAGGACTTCCAATACTATGTTGAATAAAAGTGATACAAGTGGGCATCTTTGTCTTGTTCCTGATCTTAGAGGAAAAGCTTTCAACTTTTCACCATTGAATGTGATGTTTGCTGTGGGCTTGTAATAGATGGTCTTTATTATGTTGAGGTATGTTCCTTCTATACCCACTTTGTTGAGAGTTGTTTGGTTCTTTTTTTAATTAATGATTTTTATCTTTGTTAAACTTCTCATTTTGTTCATGTATTGTTTTCTTGATTTTGTTGAATTATATTTCTGTGTTTTCCTGGGGCTCGTTGAGTTTCCTTAAAAACTATTTTGAATCTTTATTAGGTAAATTGCAGACTTCTATGTCTTTGGGATAGGTTACTGGAATACTACTGTGATCTTTGGTGGTGTCATGATTCCTTGATTTTTCATGTTCCTTTGTTTTTTGTGTTGCTGTCTTCAAATTGAAGTAGCAGTCACCTCCTCCAGTCTTTTCTAACTGCCCTCAGGAGAGAAATACCTGCTGTCAGGCCTGCTAGTGATTCTGAGGCTTTCTCAGACCTTCTATGAACATACCTGTTCCATGCTTCTACTCCCTCTTCTGGAAGATTTCGTAAATTTGTATGCCTTCTACTGATCCTGCAAAGCACCAGCTGGTGTGACAGTCTCCCTTTTGTTTTCTACAAGGTGGCACTAAAACTCAAATTTGTGTTTTCTTCCAGACCTACAGATTCAGGCTGGTTTTACTCAGGTGCTCACTAGCCAGCCACTTTTTCCATCCTTTTTATTTCAGCCTACCTATATCATTATATTTGAAATGAGTTTCTTATAGCCCGCATATAGTTGGTTGTGTTTTTTAATCCATTTTGCCCTTCTCTGTTTTTAATTGATCTTTTTATATATACTATTTACCATTTATATTTAAAGTAATTGTTAGGGCTTAAGTCTGCCTTTTTATTTTTCATTTTTTTGTTTCATATTTATCATTTCTGTGTTCTTTTTCTGCAGTCATATACATTATTTGAGTATTTTTTAGATTTCCATTTTTATGTATTATAGCTTATTTGAGTCTCTTTTTATAATTTTTTTAGTGGTTGCTTTAGGTATTACATTGTACATATACAACTTATCACAGTCTACTGGTGTGGACACTACCAGTTCAAGTGAAATGTAGAAACCTTACCTCCCTTTAAATCCCTTTACCTTACCCTGTTTATAATTGTCTTAAATATTTCCTCTAAATAGATTGAGAACTACATCAGACAATGTTATAATTTTTGCTTTGAACATCAAACATAATTTAGAAATCTCAAGAGGAGAAGGAATGTCTGTTGTTTTTAACCCATATTTTTACTCTTTACATTGTCCTTTTTTTCCTGATGTTTGTTGCAAGATGCTTTCTTTTATCATCTGTTTCAAAACTTCCTTTAGTCATTTTTTAAAGGTATATCTGATGGCAACAAATTCTCTCAGTTTCCTTCCTCTGAGAGTGTCTTGATTTTTTCCTTCATTTCTGAAGAACATTTTCACTGGATATAGGATTATGCATTAACAATTTTTTTCTTGATGAGTGACTCTTGAAAACTGTTGGGCCACTTTTTTCTGGTCTTCATGGTTTCTGATGATGTCATTTAAATTGCTTTTACCTTACAGGAAAGGTGTCTTTTCTATCTCGCTGCTTTCAACATTTGTCTTTTTTGTCCTTAGATTTCAGAAGTTTGATTATGAAGTTTCTTCATGTAGATTTCTTTGAGTTTGTCTAATTTCAGATCTGTAGTTTTATGTCTTTTGCCAAATTTTGGAAATTTTTGACTATTAGTTCTTTGACTACATTTTCACCCCCACTTACTTTCTTCTCTCTTTTTTGGATTCCAGTACCCTAGTGTTTGATCTTTCTTTATCTTTCACAGGTCCTTGAGCCTTTTTTTTTTTCAGTCTGTTTTCTCTTTTTTGTTTATATTGTGTAATTTCTATTGTTCTATCTTCAAGTTCAGTGATCCTCTGTCCTCTCCATTCTCCCATGAGCCCATTCACTGAATTTTTTAATTTCAGTTATTGCATTTTTCAGTTTTATAATTTCTAGTTAGTTATTCTTTATATCTTCTATTTTATTGTTAAGATTTTCTATTTTCTGAGCTCTTCTATTTTTTCATTTGTTTCAAGAGTATTTGTATTTCTTGTTGAAACATTTTTGATGGCTACTTTAAAATCTTTGTCAGATAATTCCAGCATCTTCTCAGTGTTGGCATCTGTTGACTGTTTTTTCTTATTCAAGTTGAGATTTTCTCCAATCCTGGTATGACTAGTGAATTTCTGTTTTATTCTGGATATTTGGGGTAGTATGGTTTGAGTCACTGTATCTTATTTAAATCTTCTGTTTTGCAGACCACTTCTAACACCACCCCAGTGGGGAAAAGTGGGCACTGCCTCATTACTGCCAGGTGTAGGTGAAATCCCAGGTTCCTTTTTTGGCCTCTATTGACAACCTGTTGCAGGAAGGGGTGTCTCATTACTGATGGGTGGGAACAGGAGTTGAGGTTCTCTACTATAACTCCACTGACACCTCCATGGTTCAGAGGGAGACTTGTTAATGTTTCCCATGGGGTAGGAAGACTTTGTTAATGCTAGGTGGTGGTGAAAGTCCTGGCTTTCTACTAGGTCTCCTCCTACATCACCCCAATGGGGCAGGGGAGGGATGCATCACTGCCCTAGATGGAAGACACCATGGGAGAGAGCCCCATTACCACTGGAAGGGGATCAACATCCCAGCTACCCTCTAGGCCTTCCTGACACCATTTGGCTGGGAGAGAATTGTGCCTCATTATAGTTAGATGAGGTCAGAAGTTCCCACTCATGCTTTGGTGAGGAAGGCAGGGAATGAGGGGATGTTGCATGCTACAGTAGGGCAGTTCTTATCTAAAAGTTTTCTGTCTTGCTAGTCTGCTCCTCTGGGTAGAGAAAGCAGGCTTTTGTTGGGACTTTATGCCTGTGCCTAGTGGTATTTCCAGGTTGCAAGATTCTCCAGGACCTATATATGAGGTATATATAAGTGGAATATATGACGCAAAGAAAACTTAGGGAACTCACTGGGTGTGTTGTTCCTTGCATTCTAGGATCCCTAGCTGGTGTACCTTCTTCTCTCTACCATTCAGAGTCTTCATATTTTTGTTTCATATATAATGTCTCAAGATTTTAGCTGTACTTAGTGGGACAAATAGGGAGAAGTATGTCAGCCAGTCTGCTATCCCAGAATCTGGATCCTCTTGTTTAATTATTTGAAACTGTAAGTGTCTGGTGTTTTAAGTTGGCTGGCAATTTGAGGAGGAGAGAGGGGAAATGAAAAAGCGAGTATGCATAGTAACTAGGCTGAACCTGCTAGGGGAGGTTACCTGAGGGCCACACTTTCACACACAGACTTTAAACCAAAACCTCTGTATGTTTCCCTAGGACTTGCCCCTGTCCTGCATAGTCTCTGATAACTCCTTTCCTTTAGATAGCGTCCTATGCTGGGCTAAATCATTTGCCCTTTCTGCATCCACTTACCCTGTGCTATACAGTAGGTCCTTGTTGTTTATCTGTTTTATGTATACGATAGTAGTGCGTATCTGTTAATCTGAAATCCCTAGTTTATCCCCTGCCCCTTTCCCATTTGGTAACCATGTTTGTTTTCTATGTCTGTGAGTCTATTTCTGTTTTGTAAATAAGTTCATTTGTACCATTTTTTAGATTCCACATATGAGTGATATCATATGGTATTTCTTTCTCTGTCTGACTTACTTCACTTAGTATGATAATCTCTAGGACCATCCATATACCATCTACTTTTAATCTATGTAAAGAAAGCTTATGCATTTATATGTCTTTATCACCTGGAGAGCTGGGACTCTGTTTTGTACATCTTCAAGTTCCCATTGCTTAAAAAATTCCATGGCAGCAAGCTTCGTTCTCTTCTCTGCTGAATCTCTAGCATTTGCAGTGCTGTCTGGCATATACCATGTGCTCAAGAAAGGCTTGAGAAAGTCAGGAAGCTGACTACCTATTGGAACTTTTCTTTATTCTGAAAATTCTCATTTCATAAGACAATGTATACGTATCTTGCACTATGTGGTAATGGATTTTGATCTGCCTAGCCTGTGTTGGCTGATGGAATGACATTAAACACATTAGGAGAGCACCTTGTTCATTTGTGGGTAACAAGGTTACTTTACTGGGATGCAAGCTGAATAAACTGAATCTGTGTTGCCCAACACTACAAAGAGAATTTGTAGAAATTTCTCCCAATAAAAATGAAAAAAGCCTCCCCAAAATAATGAAAAATCATAGAATGAGTTTAATGCTAAGTAGTATTTTTGTAGTGACGTTCTCAGGTGGGATCAGAAAACAAATCATTCCGAAGAGATAGGACTCCATCACCACCTCAGCCATCTCAGCTCTGTCTACTTATTAACAAAAACAATAATATTGGCTACTATATATTGATGTATTGAATGTGTGACAGGCATTATACTATGTGTTTTATGTGTACTATCTCATTTAATTCTCATAATATTTCTGAGAGTATTAGTATTCCCATTTTACAGATGAAGAAACAAAAGGGGATTAAGGAAACTTACTTGCCCAAAGTCACACTGCTGGTAAGAGCCAGAGCCAGGATTCAAACTCAGCTTACCTAACCCCAAAGTCTGCTCCCTGACCCTCCACCCTAGGACACACAGGAGCACCAGAACAGCCTGATCACCTTGCCTCTCTCTTATTTGCCTGTCTCTCTAGCACACTGATTCTCAATCGGAGAATTCCATTGCATCGGAATCCCCTAAGTGGGCATTTCCCACCCCCAGAATTTCTAATCTGCAAGTCTTGATGGGGTTTAGAAGTCTGCAGCTCTAGCAAGTTCCCAGGAGTAGGAGTTACCTGTTGCTGTAGAACCAGCTGACTAAGCTTGGGCTCATGGTCTCTCACAGGGCTGTAGTCACTGTGTTGGCAGGGGCTGTGCTCAGCTCAAGGTCGGACTGCAGGATGTCTTGCTTCCACACTCGTTCAGGTGGCTGTTGACAGGCCTCAGATCCCCGCTGGCTGTTGGCTAGAGACATCAGTTCCTTGCCACATGAGCCTTTCCATGGCCCTGTTCACAGTATGTCATCTGGCTTCTCCCAGAGCAAGGGGTCCATGAGAGGCACCCCCAAATGGAAGCCACAACCTTATTATGACCTAATATTGGAAGTGACATCCCGTCACTTCTTCCAAAGTCTATTCATTAGAAGTGAGTCACTATGTCCAGCTCACACTCAAGGGGAGGAGCTCATAAAAGAGCCTCCATCAAGGTGGTGAAGTCTTTTGATGGCCATCTTAGAGGCTGCCCACCATACTGGGTGCTGCTGGTGGTTTTACAAATACTGCTCTAAATAATGGCCTTAGAACAAAGACCTTTTTTCCTGAGAAAATCAAAGTTCCTTGGTGAGTAAATGGATATATTGCCCTAGTAGCACCCCCAAGGTGGAGAAATTGGAAGGGAGGAGAGCTCTTTTCCATCAGAAAGGCAAAAGGACACTTAGGACACCATTCACCAGCCAGAATTCTCTCTAAAGGCCCATAACCAAGCTATGAAAATGATAATGTTCTAAAATTCTGATAAAGAAAAAGTTGAGGATAAAACTATCACTGATGGCATCAAGAGGTCCCAGCCAACAACTCCGGTACAAGCTGGCAGAAACCTAGGGGATGCTGCATTGAAAAAGTCCAAGTTTTCTTTTGTTTGAAAATAAGTGAGCTCGTCTCTAGTGGCAGTAAGCGCGTTCCTGTGGAAGCCCCAGCTTGAGGGTGGCTTGGCTTCCTTCCAGGCAGCTCTATGTCATTTACTCACTGAAAACCTTAGGAGGACAGCTTCTTTATGTACTGTACATAAAATGCACACAGAGAGTCTCACATAAAGATGTGCTCATTAACATCCATTCCCTCTGTGGGGACTTTGAGAGTTATAAACGAGTCTAAGGTGTGGTCCTTGCTTAGTTATGGAGTTGTTATTTCCATCTGTGAAACAACAGGAATTTTTACAATGTAGAAGCGTGAAAAGGACGTGGGATTTAGAATCAGAAGAATACAGCTGACCCTTAACAACACGGGGGTGAGGAGCACCTACCCTCTGTGCAGTGGAACATCTAAATATACAGTAACTTAACAGTCAGCCCTCTGTATCTACAGTTACGCATCCAGAGATTCAACCATCCATGGATCCTATTTGCTATTGAAAAAAATCTGCAAGTGGACCCATGCAGTTCAGACTCATGTTGTTCAAGGGTCAACTGTATAATGACACACAGAGCTGTGTGAACTCAGGCAATCACTTAAGCTCTCTGAGTTTCTATTACCTTATTTATAGGATATGGATAATATGCCAGCTGCTTCTAGCTCACAGTGGAGTTGAGGGGAGGGAACTAAGTAAAAGCACTTTTTAAACTTAGAGTAATATTTGGGTGCTAAAAAAAATACACAGTGATTCTCGACTTCGGATGCATATTAGAATCACCTGGCAAGCTTTGAAAAGTCCCAGTTCCCAGGCTGTACACCAAAACCATTATGTACTAATTATGTCTCCCCTTCTTCCTCTGCCTCCTTCTCTTTCTCCATATATGTGTGTGTCTGTGTGTGTGTGTGTATGTACATAGCCTCTTGAAATAGTCAAGAGAAATTTCACTTGTGTTTCCACCAAATCGTATACACAAAGTGCTTGGGGATGACATTCCAAAGAGGTGCTGTGAAGGAGGTGTCCACTGGGGTGGGACTGGGGATGGAGGGGATGGAGGGTCATTAGACTCAAAGAACAGATGGGAAGAAAGGTTTCCTCTCCCAGGGTGATGGGTTGATTTCAAAGGACAGAGAGATGGATGGTTGTGCAACACGAAGACAAAGTATTCTGTTAGTGTGGACAAATTTTACTTTGAAATTCAGTTAGGGTGCCTGAGTGGATAACTGCAACCCGGGACAAAGTGAAGGCAGCACAGGCGCCTAAGGAAGGTGCAGCCTGAGTACATCTAGTTAATGTCCGTGCCAAGACAGAAGGAATAACAAGTGCCTGAGTGTGTTTCTGTTCAAATTCTGTTCTCAGGCAGTATTGTTTAGGCAAGAGCTTTTTGCCCCAGCCACTGACCCTTAAGAAGTGTTTCTAATGAGCATGCCAAGCTCAGTAATTACTTTCAAGACCTAATTCTTTGATCAAGGTAGAAGACTTGATTTTTTTGAAATAGTCTTGAAAGTAGAAATTTTAACAGAAACAAGGTTTGGTTTGTTTCTAATCTTCACATTTTCCAAAATTACTGTGAACAAAGTACTTCACTGGCATCTGTATTTTAGGGATTAACCAAAACATGGGTTTATACCCAAAAGAAACTAAACAGAGAAAGGACACTGTGCTCACTTGCTATGTTCTCCTCTCTGTTCTCTAGAACCACATGCCGTGGGAAGAACAACCAGGCAAGAAGCCCAGTTGCTCCCGCGGTCTGAAAGCTTTTCACACTGAGCCAGCTCAGGGGCTGTTCTCTACTGCTGAGATGGGGACGTGGACCCTCCCCTTCGTCTCCACAGAGGACGTCCCCAGGGAGACTCCTTCACAACCCAGGAGCATCTCTCAGCACTCACACATCAGTTTAGATGACCTGTGGCTGGAGAAGATGCAGAGGAGGAAGTTGAAGAAGTTGGCCCAGTTTGAAAGGAAGATGCATGCATGTAAAGATGGAGTCCAAGTAAGCTGCTCATATGCCACCGTCATCAGACTTGGCCTGGTACCCCCTCTTCCAATGCAGCTGCTTGCCTTTCCTGCCCCCTGCCCACCTCTGCCCTATACAGCCTGCAAGAGAGACACTGCATAGTGATGTGTCTGAGAGCCACAGAGGCTGTGGCTCCCTCTTCCCTCTCTGCAGTCTGGCCCTGTGCAAGGCAATGGGGCAGAACTGAAGGAGGCGGGGCCTGTCCTCAAGCCCTTTCCATAGGAATTACCATTCAGTGAGGACCCACTCTGTGTCGAACACTGTGTTAGACACTGGACAGCATTAGCTCTAATACTCACAAAGGTGCATGACATTCTGATATAACAATCTTAAATTAATCAAACAAAATTATATAAAGAGAACTAGATTTTGTCTCTAGGGACATTTTGACACCATGGTTTTTACATGAAACTGTCAGCTGTTTAAAAATGACTCAGTAGTTTATAAAGCATACCTTTTACCCAATCCCTAACTCTGTTTCTTGTTCTTTCCCTTTATAAAATAGCAATATTTTTTATTATCAAGTATTTGTGAAATACACATCCCTGAGTCTCACCTCATCCCTGATACCCACCTTTATTTATTTTTTTCTGTTTCAGGTACTGTGTTTTTTTTTTAACATCTTATTGGAGTATAATTGCTCTACAATGGTGTGTTAGTTTCTGCTTTATAACAAAGTGAATCAGCTATACATATACATATGTCCCCATATCTCCTTCCTCTTGTGTCTCCCTCCCACCCTCCCTATCCCACTCCTCTAGGTGGTCACAAAGCACCGAGCTGATCTCCCTGTGCTATGCGGCTGCTTCCCACTAGCTATCTATTTTACATTTGGTAGTATTTATAAGTCCATGCCACTCTCTCACTTCATCCCAGCTTACCCTTCCCCCTCCCCGTGTCCTCAAGTCCGTTCTCTACGTCTGCATCTTTATTCCTGTCCTGCCCCTAGGTTCTTCAGAACCTTTTTTTTTTTTTAGACTCCATATATATGTGTTAGCGTTTGGTATTTGTTTTTCTCTTTCTGACTTACTTCACTCTGTATGACAGACTCTAGGTCTGTCCACCTCACTACAAATAACTCAATTTCGTTTCTTTTTATGGCTGAGTAATATTCCATTGTATATATGTGCCACATCTTCTTTATCCATTCATCCGTCGATGGACACTTAGGTTGCTTCCATGTCCTGGCTATTGTAAACAGAGCTGCAATGAACATTGTGGTACATGACTCTTTTTGAATTATGGTTTTCTCGGGGTATATGCCCAGTAGTGGGATTGCTGGGTCGTATGCTAGTTCTATTTTTAGTTTTTTAAGGCACCTCCATACTGTTCTCCATACCACTTTTTTTTTAATCGAGGTGAAATTCACATAACATAAAATGAACCATGTTAAAGTGTACAATTCAGTGGCATTTAGTAGATTCACAAGACTTTGCAGGCCTTATCTCTACCTAGTTCCAAGACATTCTCATCATCTCAAAAGGAAACTTCACAGCTATTAAGCAGTCACAACCCATTTCCCCTCCCCAGACCCTGGCAAGCACTAATCTGCTTTCCGTCTCTATGGATTTACCTATTTACCTATGGATATTTCATATAAATGGAATTACAGTGTGGGACCTTTTGTGCCTGACTTCTTTCACTTAGCATCATGTTTTTAAGGTTCTTCTCTGTTGTAGCATACAGCAGCACTTTGTTCCTTTTTATGACTGAATAATATTCCATTGTGTGGCTATGTTTGTTTTTGTTATCTGTTCATCCATTGATAGACATAGGGTTGTCTCCACCTCTTGGCTACTGTAACTAGTGCTGTCAGGAACACTTGTGTATAAGCTTTTGTTTGTATACATGTTTTCTATTCTTTTGGGTATATACATAGGAGTGGAATTATTAGGATACATGGTAATTCTATGATTAGCTGTCTGAGGAGCTGCCAAACTGTTGTCTACACCATTTTACATTTCTACCAACAATGTACGAAGGTTGCCAGTTCTCCACATCCTCCCTGACACTTGTTGTTTTGTGTTGTTTCGTTTAAACTATACCATCCTCCTGGGTCTGAATGTTACCTCATTGTGGTTTGATTTGCATTTTCCTAGTGACTAATGTTGAACATATTTTCATATGCTTGTTGGCCATTTGTATATCTTTTTTGGAGAAATGTCTCTTCAAGGCTTTTGCCCATTTTTAAATTGGGTTATTTATCTTTTTGTGGTTCACTTGTAGGAGTTCTTATGTATGCAGATACTAGACCCCTATCAAATAAGTGATTTACAAGTATTTTCTCCCATCTGTACGTTGCCTTTCTTGACTTTCTTGATAGTGTCTACTGCTGCACAAAAGTATTTAATTTTGATGTAATCCAATTTATCTATTTTTTTCTTTTGTTGCTTATGAATTTAGTGTAATGCCCAAGAATCCACTGTCAAATCTAAGGTCATGAAAATTTACTTTTATGCTTTCTTCTAAGAGTTTTTGTACCTTTTGCTCTTACCTTTAGGTTTTGTATTCATTTCGAATTCATTTTTGTGTTTTGTGTGAGGTAGAGTTCCAACTTCAAGCTTTTCCATGTGGATATTTTGTTACTCAGCACCACTTGTTGAAGAGACTATTCTTTCCGTCATTGAATGATTCTGACACCCTTGTAAAAAACCAAATGACCTTAGACATATAGGTTTATTTCCGGACTCTCAATTCTATTCCACTGGTCTATCCATCTGTGCTTTTGCCAGTATCACACTGCTTTAATTACTGTAACTTTCTATTAAGTTTTGAAGTTGGGGTGTGTGAGTCCTCTGTGTTATTTTTCAAGATTATTTTGGCTATTTGCTGTCCCTTGTAGTTCCAAATGAATCTTAGGATCAGCTGTTTTATTTCTTGAAAAAAAAAAAAGGCCATTGTGATTTTGATAAGATTACATTGAATCTGTAGATCACTCTGGAGAGTATTGCCTTCTTAACAATATTATATCTTTAAATCCATGAACACAGGGTGTTGTCTGATTTTTTAGGTGTTCTTTAACTGCTTTTCACAATGTTCTGTAATTTTCACTGTACAAGTCTTGCACATCCTTGGTTAAATATTTCTTAATTATTTTATTCTTTTTGATGGTATTGCAAATGGAATTGTTTTCTTAATTTCATTTTTGGGCTTGTTCATTGCTAGTGTATAGAAATACAATGGATATTTGTATATTGATCTTGTACCCTGCAAATTTGCTGAATTTATTATCTCTAAGAATATTTTTGTGTATTATTTAGAAATTTCTATATATAAGATACCCTATACATTTTAAAAATTTATATCTTTGCATTTAATTTTCTTAGGGATTATTATAAATGGCATTGTGTTCTTAATTTTATTTAACACCAGTTGATTCTTAGTATATTGAAATATTATTGATTTTTATGTGTTGATATTGTAGCGTGTGACCTTGCTGAATTCATTTATTGGTTCCAGGATTCTTTTTAAAGACTCCTTGGGATTTTCTATGTAGACAGTCATATCATCTACAGGTAGGGACAGTTTCATTTTTCCCTTTCTAATCTGTATGCTTTTTTTCCCTTGCCTTATTGCAGTGGCTAGGAATTCTAATACTGTGTTGACTAAGAGTGGGAAAAGTGGATATCCTTGCCTTATTCCCTGTCTTAATAGGATAAATTTCAATATTTCACTATGAAGTATGATGTTAGCTGTAGAGTTTTTATAGTATCTCTTTCTCAAGTTGAGGAATTTCCTCTCTACTCCTAGTTTGCTGAGATTTTTCTTTAAAAATCATAAACGTGTGTTGGATTTTTTTCAAAAGCTTTTTCTGTGTCAATTGATGTGATCATTTTATGTTTTCTTCCCTATCCCCTTGATATGGTAGATTATATTAATTGATTTTTTGGTATGTTGAATCAGCCTTCTCCACTTGGAATAAATCCCACTTGGTCATGCAGTATATATGGAATGTATAATTTTTATACACTCCTATATTAATTTGCTAATATTTTGTCCAGATCTTCTGCATCTACACTCATGAGAGATATTGAGCTGGGGCTTTTGCTTTTGTACTATCTTTCCATAGTTTTGGTGTCAGGGTAATATGGACCTCATAAAATGAGTTGGAAAGTAGTCTCTCATTTTCTATATTCTTAAAAAGACTGTGTAAAATTGGTTTACTTTGCTCTGAAGTCTACTTTGATATCAATATAACCACTTCTTTTTTGATTAATGTTTACATGTACCTTTTTTCATCTTTTTACTTTCAACCTGTCATTGATTTGAAGTGAATTTCTTATGGCGGCATTGTTGGATCTTTTTATTTTATCCACTATGATTGTCTTTTAATTGGTATATTTTGACAGTTAACATTTGAAATAATTATTATGTTAGGACTTAAATATGCCATTTTATTATTTGTTTTCTGATTGTTTCTTCTGTTTCCCAATACTCTTTTCTGTCAGTTACATGAACAATTTTTAGGATTCCATCATAATTTATTTGTGGCATTTTTGAATATATTGTTCTGTTTGGTTTTCATAGTGGTTGCTAAGAGTATTATATATATACATAACTTATCACAGTCTACTGTTATCAACATTTTACCACTTCCAATGAACTGTAGTAATCTTAGTTCCACCAAGGTTCATTTACCATCTCCACTATTAAAATACAATTGTCTGGTGATTTCTCTACATACATTTTTTTTGAAGTATGGTTGATTTACTTCCAATATTATGTTAGTTTCAGGTATACAACATAGTGATTCAATATTTTTATAGATTACACTGCATATAAAGTTATAAAATAATGGCTATACCTCTCTGTGCTGTACAATATATCTTTGTTGCTTATTATTTTATATACAGTAGTTTGTACCTCTTAATCCCCTTTCTCCTACCTTGCTTCTCCATCCACCCTTTCCCCACTGTTAACCACTGGTTTGTTCCCTGTATCTTTGAGTTTCTTTCCATTTTTTGTTATATTCATTCATTTGTTTTACTTTTTAGATTCCACATATAACTGAAAATATACAGTATCTTTCTTTCTCTGTCTGACTTATTTCACTAAGCATAATACCCTCAAGGCCCATCCACATCATTGTTGCAAATGGCAAAATTTCATTCTTTTTTATGGCTGAGTGATATTCCAATGTATGTATATGCCACATCTTCTTTATCTGTTCATCTGTTGATAGACACTCAGGATGCTTCCATACCTTACCAATTTTGGACAATACTGCAATGAACATTGGGGTGCATATATCTTTTTCAATTGTTGTTTTTGTTTCCTTTGGATATATACCCAGGAGTGGAGCTGCTGGATCATATGGTAGTTTTATTTTTAATTTTTTAAGGAACTTCTATATTGTTTTCCATAATGGCTGTACCAATTTACATTGCCACCAACAGTGCACTAGGGTTGCCTCTCCACATCCTCACCAACATTTGTTATTTGTTGTCTTTTTGACGACAGCCATTCTGACAGGTCTGAGGGGATATCTCATTTTGTGTTTTTTAATTAATTTTTTATTGGAGTATAGTTGATTTACAATGTTGTGTTAGTTTCTGCTGTACAGCAATGTGAGTCAGTTATACATACACATATATCCACTTATTTAGATTCTTTTCTCATATTGTTCATTACAGAATATTGAATAGAGTTCCCTGTGCTATTCAGTAGGTTCTTATTAGTTATCTATTCTATATATAGTAGTGTGTATATGTCAGTCCCAATCTCCCAATTTATCCCTCTCCCCCTATTCCCCCCTGGTAACCACAAGTTTGTTTTCTACATCTGTGACTCAACTTCTGTTTTGTAAATGGGTTCATTTGCACCATTTCTTTAGATTCCACATATAAGGGATATCATATGATATTTGTCTTTCTCTGTCTGACTTACTTCAATCAGTATGACAATCCCTAGGTCCATCCATGTTGCTGCAAATGGCATTATTTCGTTCTTTTTTATGGCTGAGTAATATTCCATTGTAGATATGTACCACATCTTCTTTATCTATTCCTCCTTTGATGGACATTTAGGTTGCTTCCATGTCCTGGATATTGTAAATAGTGCTGCATTGAACATTGGGGTGCATGTATCCTTTCATATTATGGTTTTCTCTGAATATATGCCCAGGAGTGGGATTGCTGGATCATATGGTAGCTCTAATTTTAGTTTTTTAAGGAACCTCCATACTGTTCTCTATAGTGGCTGCACCAATTTACATTCTCACCAACATTGTAGGAGGTCATTGTGGTTTTGAATTACACTCCCTGACAATTAGTTGATGTTGTATTTTCATGTGCCTGCTGGCTGTCTGTATGTCGTCTTTGGGAAAATGCCTGTTCAGGTCCTCTGCCCTTTTTTTAATTGGGTTGTTTAGGTTTTTTTGGTATAGAGTTGTATGAGCTGTTTATATATTTTGGATATTAACTGCTTATCAGACATTATTTGCAAATATCTTTTCCCATTCAGTAGGTTGCCTTTTCATTTTATTGATGGTTTCCTTCACTGTGCAAAAGCTTTTAAGTTTGATTAGGTCCCATTTGTTTATTTTTGCTTTTGTTTCCCTTGCCTAAGGAGACAAATCCAAAAAAATATTGCTAAGGTCTATGTCAAATAGTATACTGCCTATGTTTTCTTCTAGGAGTTTTATACTTTCTGATCTTACATTTAGGTCTTTAATCCATTCTGAGGGTTTTTTTTTTTAATGGTGTGATGAAATGTTCTAATCTCATTCTTTTACACGTAGTTGTCCAATTTTCCCAGCACTACTTATTGAAGAGACTTTTTCCCCATTGTATATTCTTAACTCCTTTGTCGTAGATTAATTGACCATATTGCCTAGGTTTATTTCTGGGCTCTCTATGATGTTTCTTTGATCCATGTATCTGCTTTTGTGCCAATACCATGCTGCTTTGATTACTGTAGCTTTGTAGTGTAGCACGAAGTCAGAGAGCATGACACCTCCAGCTTTGTTCTTTTTTCTCAAGATTGCTTTGGCTATTCGGGATCTTCTGTGGTTCCATACAAATTTTAGGATTATTTATTTGTTCTTGTTCTGTGAAAAATGTCATGGGTATTTTGATAGGCATTGCATTAAATCTGTAGACTGCTTTGGGTAGTACAGATATTTTAACAATATTACTTCTTCCAATTCGTGAATATAGGATGCCTTTGCATTTATTTGTATCATCTCCAGTTTCTTTTATCAATGTCTTACAGTTTTCAAAGTATATGTCTTTCTTCTCCTTGGTTAAATTTATTCTTATGCATTTTATTCTTTTTGATGCGATTGTAAATGGGATTGTTTTCTTGCTTCTCTTTTTCATAGTTAATTATTAGTGAATAGAAAAGCAACAGATTTCTGTATATTAATCTTATATCCTACAACTTTATTGAATTCATTTATTCTAAAAGTTTTTTGGTGAAGACTTTAAGGTTTTCTATATATAGTATCATGTCATCTGCAAATATGATAGTTTTACTTCTTCCTGTCCAATTTGGATGCCTTTTTTTCTTGACTGACTGCTATGGCTAGGACTTCCAATACTGTGTTAAATAGAAGTGGTGAGAGTGGGCATCCTTGTCTTCTTCGTGATCTAGTAAGAAAAGCTTTCCAGTTTTCCCCGTTGAGTATGATATTAGGTGGGTTTGTCATAAATGGCCTTTATTATCTTGAGAAATTTCCCTCTATACCAACTTTGATAAGAGTTTTTATTGTGAATGGATACTGAATTTTGTCAAATGCTTTTTCTGCATCTATTGAGAGATCATGTGACTTTTATCCTTCATTTTGTTCATTCTTATAGCCTTGGTTGTACAGGAGTCTTTCTGCCAATTTCCAGTTAGTTTTCAGTGGTAATTGTTCCACATGTAGATGTATTTTTGATGTGTTCATGGGGGTAGATGAGTTCCATGTCCTCCTACTCTGCCATCTTGATCAATCCCCTTATCCTTCATTTTGTTAATGTGGTGTATCACATAGATTGATTTGCAGATGTTGGACCATCCTTGCCTCCCTGGGATAAAAACCCACTTGATCATGGTTTATGATCCTTTTTAATGTATTTTTGAATTTGGTTTGCTAATATTTTGTTGAGGATTTTTGCATTTATATTCATCAGAGAAACTGGCCTGCAATTTCCATTTTTTGTAATGTCTTTGTCTGGTTTTGGTATCAGGGTAATGCTGGCCTCATAGAATGAGTTTGGGAGTGTTTTCTCCTCTTCAATTTTTTGGAATAGTTTGAGGATAGGTATTCAGTCTTCTTTAAATGTTTGGTAGAATTCCCCTGTGAAGCCATCTGGTTTTGGACTTTTGTTTGTTGGGAGTTTTTTGATTACCAATTCAATTTCAATACTAGTAACCAGTCTGTTCAGATTATCTGTTTCTTCCTGATTCAGTCTTGGAAGATTATATGTTTCTAGGAATTTATCCATTTCTTCTAGGTTGCCCAGTTTGTTGGTATGTAATTGTTCACAGTATTCTCTTATGATTGTTTGTATTTCTGTGATACCATTGTAAATTGTCCTCTTTCATTTCTAATTTTGTTTGGGTCCTCTCTCTTTTTTTCCTAATAAGCCTGGCTAAAGGCTTGTCAATTTTCTTTATCTTTTAAAAAAACAGCTCTTGATTTCATTGGTCTTTTCTGTTGTGTGTTTTTTTTGGGGGGGGGTCTCTATTTTGTTTATATCTACTCTGATCTTTATTATTTCTGTTCTTCTGCTGACTTTGGGTTTTGTTTGTTCTTATTCTTCTAATTCCTTTAGATGGTGGGTTAGGTTGTTTATTTGAGATTTTTCTTATATCTTGAGGTAGGCCTGTATCACTATAAACTTCCCTCTTAGAACTGCTTTTGCTGCATCCCATAGATTTTGGAAAGTTGTGTTTTTATTTTCATTTGTCTCAGGGTATTTTCTTTTTCTTTTTCTGTTTGTTTGTTGTTTTTTTTTTTTTGATGTGGACCAGTTCTAAAGTCTTTATTGTTTCTTACAATATTGCTTATGCATTATGTTTTGGTTTTTATGGCTGCAAGTCATGTGGGATCTTAGCTCCCTGGCTAGGTATAGAACCAGCACCCCCTGCATTGGAAGGCAAAGTCTTAACCACTGGACTACCAGGGAAGGCCCTGTCTTGGGGTATTTTCTGATTTCCTCTTTGATTTCTTGGTTGACTCATTGGGTTTTTAGTAGCATGCTGTTTAGTCTCTACGTGTTTGTGTTTATTTCCATTTTTCTTCCTGTAATAGATTTCTAGTTTCATACCATTGTGATCTGAAAAGATACTTGGTATATTTTCTATCCTCTTAAATGTGTTGAGACTTGTTTGGTGGACTAGCATATGATCTATTCGAGAACATTCCATGTGCATGTGAAAAGAATGTGTATTCTGGTTTTGGATGGAATGTCCTGTAGGTATCTATTAAGTCCAGCTGGTCTAATGTGTCGTTTAATGTCACTGTTTCCTTATTGGTTTTCTGTTTGATAATCTGTCCATTGATGTAAGTGGTATGTTAAAGTCCCCTAATACTATTGTATTATTGTCAATTCCTCCCTTTATTTCTGTTATGCAATGCAGTATTATTAACTATAGTTGCCCTGCTGTACCTTACATCCCCATGACTTATTTTATAACTGGAAGTTTGTGTCTTTTGGCTGCCTTCACCCATTTTGCCTACCCCCTACTCCCTGCCTTTGGCAAGTACCAATCTGATCTCTGTCTCTATTAGCTTGGCTTTTCTTTTTTAAGATTTCACATACAAGTAAGATCATACAGTCTTTCTCTTTCTTGTCTGACTTATTTCACTTAGCATAATGCCCTCAAGAGCCATCCATGTAAAATTTCAATTGTAGCTATATTTTTCAGTTCTAATGTTTCCATTCTATTCTATTTTGCATCTATTTCCCTGCTGTTATTTTCCATTCATTTCGAGAGTGTTCACACTTACTTCTTAGAGCACAGTTATATGAGCTTCTTTAAAATCTTCTATAATTCCAGCACTGTATCATCTTGGTGCTGGGATCTGTTGTCTTTCCCTTATAAGTTATGGAGATTTTAATAGTTCTCTGTATATCAAATAATTTTGGGTTATATCTTGGACATTTTGAATATTACGTTATGAGCCTTATTTAGTTTCTGTGGAGAATAATAGTTAAGTTTTATCAGGCAGCTGATCCAGTTTAGGGTACAAGTTCTTACTGGCCTTCGGGGGCTATGTTTCTTATGTCAGTTCATGTTTTCAAGGTGTTTTCAGTGCTACTTGGATAATGTGGATCACCCAGTGTCCAGTCTGAGACCTGTAAAATGGTCTACTCCATAATTTGGTTCTCAAAGACTTTAGTATTCTGTTTAGGGTCAGATCCACCCAAGCACAGTTTGGGGGTAAGTCCAGGGGTCATAAACAACGTTATGGTGTCATTTTCTTGATCTCTTTCCTTTCTGCATTCTTCCAGACACTTCTTGGCTTCCAGGAGTCCCCCTCTTCGTGGACTTTTTACTAGAAAGCTATGCTTTCATTTTCCCACTCTGGCATATACTTCCTGCAACTATGTCTGCCTCTGGAGCCAAGGGGCAGGAGGACAGAGACAGGAAAAAAGAAATAGGGATTCTCCCCCTCCCTCAGAGTTTTAGATGCCTGCCTGGCCATCACTGCCATACTATAATGGGATTTCCTGGGAGTCTAGGGTGGAACCAAACGACAACATAGAGGATTTCCCCAATTTGCTCATACCCTTGGGGTCCCTTTCCCCTCTCTTCAGACCAGAGAAAGCTTTTTGGATTACTTTTGGTCCACACCCAGTTTTAAGCTGCTATTGAGTTCAGGCCAGAGGATGCTATAGGGACCACAAAAAATGTAACTCACCATAGGATTGGTGTAACTTCAAATACTGGCTTCCTTCTCCAACCCACCTGCTACCATTTATTTCAGAGCCCTTAGGTAACTGATTTATACATCTGCCCAAGGTTTTTAGTTGCATTCAAATGGAAGAGATGGAGTGGGGTATAATACTCCCATCTTAATCCTTGTTTGTATATTTACATTTCCATTAATCACTAAAATAATTTTCTAAGCACTGTTTACTTAATTTGAGTGGAAAAGAATATGGAACATTTATTTGAATACATACCAAAAATTTTAAGTAAATTTGATAACTTTATAAAGTAGACAGAATCTGGAGGGGCCAAGTTTATTTCTGGATAATGGAATGATAAAGAAAGGGACAATATCCTTGCCCTCCCAAGACCTCATGCAACACTGTCTGAAGGGTAAAGTCTGTCTTATGATTATGAGGTGTCAGGGACTTCATGGGTTGCATTTTAATTAAGCACCCCTGCAAGAATATAGCTAAAACAAAGCCTTCCTTTTGGAGAAATGTCAGGCTGTGTGGCTGACCAGCTGGTGTAATTTGGGGGTTTGGAGACCTACTGTCAGTCCTCATTTCACATTGTTGAATGACAACCTGTTCTGCCATGGTTGCCACATATGACCATACAGGTTGCAGACTCCTGACAACAAGAGAAACTTCCTTCTCTTTTTTCCATGGATTTTGAAATGAATGGCACCTCCCAGAGCTGTGTGCATTTTGGCTGCATGCTCTGCTCATGGCAAAGTCCTGGGCAATTAGAAAAATTATAATGTGGCAATGACAACATGTTATCTCTTTTCTTCATTTACTCTCTGCCTCTTTCCTCCTCTCCCAGTGTTGGAGGAAGATGACCATTACCTCTCCAGAGTCTTTGAATCTCCCTAGAAGAAGCCATCCATTCTCCCAGAGCGCCCCGACAGGACTGAACCGCATGGGCTGGCCAGAGGCCATACCTGACATTGGTGAGTTACATGCCTCTCTCTTTTCCTTCACACTCCGGTGTCCTGGCAAAAAGGACAAGATGTGAGAGCATGTTGTTGACAGCTGTGTTTACTTGTCTGACAGAAGTAGCTTGAATGTGAGAAATAAACCATTGTCTTTAACTCCTTCAATTAGGAAGAGGTCCCTAGCACTCTCATAAAGGGAATTCTTGGCTTGAGGAAGATTCCATTACTGAATCCCTAAACCTGGCTCCATTCATTTATTTTGAGCAGAACTACTGACCATCCCTTGAAACTTGTAATAGGGTATAACTTACAGAAGAAATAATTACAGTGAGAGAG
Organism: Eschrichtius robustus; assembly: GCF_028021215.1. Taxonomy (NCBI): domain Eukaryota; kingdom Metazoa; phylum Chordata; class Mammalia; order Artiodactyla; family Eschrichtiidae; genus Eschrichtius; species Eschrichtius robustus. The sequence goes on along the minus strand of NC_090828.1, from coordinate 139,383,807 downwards.
TTGTCTAATCTAGTGATGAAACCTGGGTGTTTTCCCTTCTGGGGGACAAGCCTCTTCCTTGAGTTTTATGGCAGCCTGTCTGAGTCCCTTTCCCAAAACTATGGCAAGCAGCATCACATCACATATTTGTCCATAAAAGGGCTGATTTTTGTGCCAGAAGGAAACTGGGACCCAGTGAGGGCCAGGATGGGGCATCCTCATGCACAGCTACCACCCTTCCTGGACTTAACCCAGGAAGGGCTGGACACAGTGAAAATGCTCAAGGCTCCTGGTGCAAGGACAGATGTTGTGTCTCAGGTCTTGAGCAGGTGCAGATTATGTTAGATGGAAACCTTATGGTTTAAAGGCATCCAGCTGGCTGAAGGAAGAGGCCAAATCTGGTGTTTAAAAAAGATAAAGAAGAGTAAAAGCCTTAGACAGGGTTGAAAAAACAAAATAGCTACACCTGCCAAACATGTACTTTTCCAGACTTGGGGAGTAGGGACAGGGCTGGCATTCAAGGATGTCTGTAGTTTGATCCTGTTGGAGCTAAAGACCTGTAGAAAGCAGGTGAGGTTAGCAAAAGATGATATGGGAGAATAGTGGCTGGGCCCTAATCATTAGAGTGTGGCATATGCTGTGCTGAGGAGTCAGCTCTGATACAGACATAAGTCCTGACCTCTGAATCTGACTCAGTGCATACTGGGTGCTGGTCCTGGGGGAGTTGGCTACTCAGATTAGCCAGTAGCCATGATTGTTTTCCATTAGCAAATGTCTGTGCTTATGCTGCATCATGCAGTGGATTTTAATCTTCCCCAGATATGGTTTTAATCTTAAATTCACAATAAGCAAAGTCATGAAAATGTGTTTGACATCTGCTGAAAGAATCCTTTCATGGGAAAAGATAGTTCTAACATAAACTCTTCATTAAGTCATGGAATAGTTTAGAGGCTCATGGAAGAGACAGTAACGGGTGAGAGTAGCATTTCTCCTGGAAAAATCTTCAAGGTTGATTTTGGCTCTTGAAGTTAGAAACTTCTTACAAGTTCAAGCTTAATAATCATATGTTCCTATTATTTCAGAGCCTCATTTGAATTAATTAGCAGATGTATTTATTGTAGAATAAGAGATTTTTAAAACCTCAATGTCATATGTCCCTCAGCATGCCTGCATGCTGAGGACTCTGGAAGTCAAAGATCAGGGCTCTGGCTGTAGCTGCCCTTCATGTGGGGGTGAGAAATTGGGCACTTCCCTCCATTTGTCTATCTCATACTTCTTTTTATTTAAAAAAAATAGTATAATTTCTGTATTCATCAGATTAATATGAGGGGCTAGCTTGGGTCTCTGTATTTAGCTTAGGAAAGCTTTCTTTTCTTCAATTATTGCTTCCACTCCAACTGCTCTATTCCAAACTTCTGGGGTTTCTTTCTACGGATTGTATTCCCAGGTTCTATCCCCAGAATCTCTCATTATTTTCATTATTTTATCCTTTTCCTCTCTGTTCTGGGAGAATATCTCAGTTTTATCTTCTGCTTTGCTTTCCTGGTTTTACCTCATCTGCTGTTCATTGCCTTCATTAATATTTGTGATTCAGTGATCATGTTTTTAATTTCCATACATTATTTCCAATGTCCTCTAGAAGTTCATTAAAAACAGAAAGTTGGGAGTTTTGTAAAATTTTCTCCTGTTCATGTTTTATAAATTCATTTCCAAATTCATATACTTTTCTTTTAACTGGTAACTTTTTTATAGGTGAAATTTCTCTATTTGCTTATCTTTACAGACATCAATTCTTCGCCAGCAATGGCTTGTTGTCAGGTAGCACTTGAGACAACATCCTTTCAGAGATTGTTACAGGTTCCTCTTAAAATCCTTCAAGCATAGCTGAAGCAGGAAAAGTTAAGCTTTCCTATAATGTGTATCATGGGTTCAGTCACCTTGGTGCGGGAGCTTTAAGCAGTCCCAGCGAGAGATTTGCCTCTTTCCAGCACTTCTTCTCTACGTTTGGTGGAGTAGTCAAGAATTAGCCTGATGTGGGAGCATGCCACCCTCTGCCCCACAAGTTGGTGCCCAGGATAAACTCTACCACACCCACTCTTCTCTGAGTGGAGCCAGCAGGGCCAGATATGACTCTGTGAGCCCCTAGCATGATGGCTGCACACAGCATCATGTAAAGCCCTCTGCAACTCCAGAACATTTGTTGAAAAGACTCTTTTTCCCTTTGAATGGTCTTGACCCCCCTGTCGAAAGTAAGCTGATCATAGATGTATGGATTTATTCCTGGACTGTCAACTGTATTCCACTGATATATGTCTATTCTTGTACTAGTACCACACTGTCTTGTTTACCATTACTTTGTAGTAAGGTTTGAAATCAGAAAGTGGAGTCTTCCTACTTTCCCCTTTTTTTTTCAGGAATGTCTTAGCTATTCTGAGTCCCTTGCAATTCCATATGACTTTTAGAATCAGGTTGTCAATTTCTACAAAGATATCAGTTGAGATTCTGATGAGGATTTTATTGAATCTGTACATGAGTTTGGAGAGCACTGTCATCTTAACAATGTTGAGTTTTCTGATCTATGAACATAGGACTTTTTTCCCATTTATTTAGATCTTCTTTTGTTTCTTTCAACAACATTTTGTCATTTTCAGAATACAAGTTTGTACTTCCTTTGAAAAATTCATTCCTAAGTGCTTTGTATAATTTTTAATGCATTGTGAATGAAATTGTCTCCTGAATTCCATTTTCAGACTGGTCATTAAAAGTGCATAGAAATACAATTGACTTTTGTATACTGGTCTTGTATCCTGCAACCTTGCTGAACTCATTTATTAGTTCTAGTTTTTTAATGGATTCCTTAGGATTTTCTACACACCAGATCATGTTATCTATACGTAGAGACAGTTTTACTTCTTCCTCTTGCCTAAGTGCCCTGATTAGAGCCTCCAGTACTGTACATTTGAATAAAAATGGCAAGAATGGACATCCTTGCTTTTTTTCCTGATTTTAGGGGGAAAGCATCCCATCTTCACCATTAAGTATGATGTTAGCTGTGGGTTTTTCATAGATGCCCTTTATTGGGTAAACAAAGTTCCTATATTCCTAGTTTGTCAAGTTTTTTTTGTCACAAGAGAGTGTTGGATTTTTGTCAAATGCTTGTCCTGTCTATTGAGATAATCATGCAACTTTTGTTCTTTATTCTGTTGATGTGGTGTATTACATTAATTGATTTTCAGATGTTAAACAACCCTTGCATTTCTGAGATAAATTTCACTTGGTCAAGACGTGTAATTCTCATTATATTTTGCTGAATTTGGTTTGCTAGTATTTTGTTGAAGATTTTTGCATCCATATCCATAAGAGATATTGGTCTGTAATTTTCTTTTCTTTTAATGTCTTTGTCTGGTTTTGGCCTCATAAAATAATTTGGGAAATCTTCCCTCATCTTCTATTTTCTTCAATAGCTTGTGAAGAATTGGTATTAATTCTTTTTCAATGTTTGGTAGAATTCAGGGGTGAAGCCAATTGGGTGCTGGCTTTTCTTTGTAGGCAGTCTTGTTATTACTGATTCAATCTCTTTACTTGTTATAGAGCTATTCAGATTGTCTATTTCTCTTGAGTAGGTTTTGGTAGTTTGCATCTTTCTAGGAATTTGTCCATTTTATCTAAGTCATCTAACTGTTGGTGTACAGTTGTTCAGTCTTCTCTTATAATCCTTTTTATTTTTGCAAAGTCAGAAGTAATGCCCCTTCTTTCATTTCTGATTCTGGTAATGAGTCCTCTGCTTTCACTTGGTCAAACCACCTAAAGGTCTGCCAATTCTGTTGCTTTTCCCTAAGAACCAGCATTTGGTTTCTTTTATTTTCTGTTTTTTCTCTAGTCTCTATTTCTGTTTCTGAATATTTCTGTTCTCCATTGTGCCTCTACTAACTCCTACTCTAATCTGTATTGTTTCCTTCCTTGTGCTTGTTTTAGGTTTAGTTTTGCTCTTTTTTTCCCCGGTGTCATTAGGTGCAGATCCAGTTGTTGATTTGAGATTTTTCTTCTTTCTTAATACAGGTATTTGCAGCTATAAATTTCCCTCTGAGCACTGCTTTACCTTTCTTCATAACTTTGGGCATATTTTGTCTTCATTGTCATTTATTTCAAGGTATTTTCCGATTTTTCTTTTGATTTCTTCTTGGACCCATTAGTTATTTAGGAGTTTGTTATTTAATTTCCACATATTTGTGAGCTTCTCAAATTTCTAATTTCATTCCATTGTGGTCAAAGAATACATTTTGTATTATTTCCATACTTTTAAATTTGTGAAGTTTGTTTTATGGACTAACACATGGTCTAGCCTGGAGAATGTTCCATATACACTTGAGAAGTATACTCTGTTATTGTTGGAAAGTATACTCTGTTCTATATATGACTATTATGCCTAAATGGTTTATGGTGTAGGTCAAATATTCTATTTCCTTGATCTTCTGTATAGTTGCTCTATCCATTATTGAAAGTTGGGCATAAACGTCCAACTATTATTGTTGAATTATCTATTTCTCCCTTCATTTCTGTCAGTTTTTGCTTTATGTACTTTAGTGCTCTGTTATTAGGTAGGTGGATATATATTTGTACTTATATCTTCCTGATGGATTAACCCTTTTATTGTTATAAAATGTCCTTCTTTGTCTCTAGTGTCTTTTGTTTTTTTAAAATTTGTTTTAATTGGAGTATAACTGCTTTACAGTGCTGTGTTCATTTCTGCTATATGATGAAGTGAATCAGCTATATGTATACATATATCCCCTCCCTCTTAAACCTCTCTCCCACCACCTCCCCATCCCACCCATCTATGTCATCACAGAGCACCAAGCTGAGCTTCCTGTGATTTATAGCAGGTTCCCACTAGCTATCTATTTTACACATGGTAGTGTATTTATGTCAAATTTAATCTTCTAGCTCATTCCACCCTCCCTTTCCCCCACTGCATCCACATGTCCGATCTCTACATCCGCGTCTCTATTCCTGCACTGGAACTAGGTTCATCTGTACCATTTTGCTGGATTCCACATATATGCATTAATATATGATATTTGTTTTTCTCTTCCTGACTTACTTCACTCTGTATGACAGACTGTAGGTCCATCCACATCTCTACAAATGACCCAGTTTCATTCCTTTTTAGGACTGAATAATATTCCATTGTATATAGGTACCACATCTTCTTTATCCATTCAACAGTCATTGAACATTTAGGTTGTTTCCATTTCCTGGCTATTGCAGATAGTGCTTAAATGAACATTGTGGTACATGTGTCCTTTTGAATTACAGTTTTCTCAGGGTATATGCCCAGTAGTGGGATTGCTGGGTCATATGGTAGTTCTCTTTTTAATTTTTTATGGAACCTCCATACTGTTCTCCACAGTGGCTGTATCAATTTACATTCCCACCAACAGTGCAAGAAGGTTCCCTTTTCTCCACACCCTCTCCAGCATTTATTGTTTGTTTATTTTTTGATGATGGCCATTCTGACCAATGTGAGGTGATACCTCATTGTAGTTTTGATTTGCATTTCTCTAATAATTAGTGATGTTGAGCATCTTTTCGTGTATTTGTTGGCCATCTGTAAGCCTTCTTTGGAGAAATGTCTATTTAGGTCTTCCACCCATTTTTTGATTTGGTTGTTTGTTTTCTTGGTGTTGAGCTGCATGAGCTGTTTGTATATTTTGGAGATTAATCCTTTGTCAGTTGCTTCACTTGCATATATTCTCCCACTCTGAAGGTTGTCTTTTTGTCTTGTTTATGGTTTCCTTGGTTGTGCAAGAGCTTTTAAGTTTCATTAGGTCCCATTTGGTTTTTTTTTCCCATTACTCTAGGAGGTGGGTCAAAAAAGATCCTGCTGCAATTTATGTCAAAGAGTGTTCTGCCTATGTTTTCCTCTAAGAGTTTTATGGTGTCTAGCTTTACATTTAGGTCATTAATCGATTTTGAGTTTATTCTTGTATATGGTGTTAGGGAGTGTTCTAATTTCATACTTTAATGTGTAGCTGTCCAGTTTTCCCAGCACCATTTATTGAAGAGGCTCTCTTTTCTCCGTTTTATAGTCTTGCCTCCTTTGTCATAGATTAGGTGTCCATAGGTGTGTGGGTTTATCTCTGGGCTTTCTATCCTGTTCCATCGATCCATATTTCTGTTTTTGTGCCAGTACCATGCTGTCCTGATCACTGTACCTTTGTAGTATCGTCTGAAGTCAGGGAGCCTGATTCCTCCAGCTCTGTTTTTCCTTCTCAAGATTGCTTTGGCTATTCAGGGTCTTTTGTGTTTCCATACAAATTGTAAGATTTTTTTCTGCTAATTCTGCAAAGAATGCCACTGGTAATTTGATAGGGATTGCATTGAATATGTAGATTGCTTTGGGTAGTATAGTCATTTTCACAATATTGATTCTTCCAATCCAAGAACATGGTATATTTCTCCATCTGTCTGTGTCACCTTTGATTTCTTTCATCAGTGTTTTATAGTTTTCTGAGTACAGATCTTTTGCCTCCTTAGGTAGATTTATCCTAGGTATTTTATTCTTTTTGTTGCAATGGTAAATGGGATTGTTTCCTTAATTTCTCTTTCTGATATTTCGTTGTTAGTGTATAGGAATGCAGGAGATTCCTGTGCATTAATTTTGTATCCTGTAACTTTACCAAATTGATTGATTAACTCTAGTAGTTTTCTAGTGGCATCTTTAGGATTTTCCATGTATAGTATCATGTCATCTGCAAACAGTGATTGTTTCATTTCCTCTTTTCCAATTTCTAATCCTTTTACTTCTTTTTCTTCTCTGATTGCCATGGCTAGGACTTCCAAAACTATGTTGAATAATAGTGGTGAGAATGGACATCCTTGTCTTGTTCCTGATCTTAGAGGAAATGCCCTCAGTTTTTCACCATTGAGAATGATGTTTGCTGTGGGTTTGTCATATATGGCCTTTATTATATTGAGGTAGATTCCCTCTATGCCCACTTTCTGGAGAGTTTTTACCATAAATGGGTGTTGAATTTTGTCAAAAGCTTTTTCTGCATCTAGTGAGATGAACATATGGTTTTTATTCTTTAATTTGTTAATATGGTGTATCACATTGATTGATTTGCATATATTGAAGAATCCTTGCATTCCTGGGATAAATCCCACTTGATCATTGTGTATGATCCTTTTAGTGTGTTGTTGGATTCTGTTTGCTAGTGTTTTGTTGAGGATTTTTACATCTATGTGATATTGGCCTGTAATTTTTGTGTGTGTGTGTGACATCTTTGTCTGGTTTTGGTATCAGGGTGATGGTGGCCTCATAGAATGAGTTTGGGAGTGTTCCTCCCTCTGCTATTTTGGAAGAGTTTGAGAAGGATAGGTGTTAGCTCTTCTCTAAATGTTTCATAGAATTCACCTGTGAAGCCATCTGGTCCTGGACTTTTGTTTGTTGGAAGATTTTTAATTACAGTTTCAATTTCATTACTTGTGGTTGGTCTGTTTATATTTCTTAATGCTTCCTGGTTCAGTCTGGAAAATTGTACCTTTCCAAGAATTTGCCTATTTCTTCCACGTTGTCCATTTTATTGGCATATAGTTGCTTGTAGTAGTCCTTATGATCCTTTGCATTTCTGCAGTGCCAGTTGTAATTTCTTCCTTTCCATTTCTAATTTTATTGATTTGTGTCCTCTTCCTTTTTTTTTTTAATAAATTTATTTATTTATTTATTTATTGCTGCGTTGAGTCTTTGCTGCTGCGCACAGGCTTTCTCTAGTTGCAGCAAGCAGGGGCCACTCTTCGCTGCAGTGCAGGGGCTTCCCATTGCAGTGGCTTCTCTTGTTACAGAGCATGGGCTCCAGATACGCAAAGCCCTGGAATGTTGGGCTCAGTAGTTGTGGTGCGTTGGGCTCAGTAGCTGTGGCATGTGGGCTCAGTAGTTGTGGCGCACGGGCTTAGTTGCTCCACAGCATGTGGGATCTTCCCAGGCCAGGGCTCGAAACCGTGTGCCCTGCATTGGCAGGCAGATTCTTAACCACTGCGCCACCAGGGAAGCCCCTCCCTTTTTTCTTGATGATGCTGGCTAAAGGTTTATCAATTTTGTTTATATTCTCAAAGAACAAACTTTTAGTTTTATTCATCTTTGCTATTGTTTTCTTCATTTCTATTTGACTTATTTCTGCTCTGATCTTTATGATTTCTTTCCTTCTACTGATTTTAGGTTTTGTTTGTTCTTTCTCTATTTGCTTAGGTGTAAGGTTAGATTGTTTATTTGAGATTTTTCTGGTTTCTTGAGGTGAGATTGAATTGCCATAAACTTCCCTCTTAAAACTGCTTTTTGCTGCATCCAGGAGGTTTGGGGTCATCATGTTTTTGTTGGCATTTGTTTCTGTGTATTTTTTAAATTTCCTCTTTCCTCTTTGATTTCTTCAGTGATCTCTTGGTTATTTAGCAGTGCCCTGTTTAGCCTCCACGTGTTTGTGGTTTTTACAGTTTTTTTCCTGTAATTGATTTCTAATCTCATAGCATGTGGTCAGAAAAGATGCTTGATACAATTACAATTTTCTTAAATTTTCCGAGGCTTGATTTGTGACCCAAGGTGTTATCTATCCTGGCAAATGTTCCATGTGCACTTGAGAAGAAAGTGTATTTAGCCACTTTCAGGTGGAATGTTCTATAAATATCAATAAAATCTATCTGGTCTGTTGTGTCATTTAAAGCTTGTGTCTCCTTATTTATTTTCTGTCTGGATGATCTGTCCATTGGTGTAAGTGGGGTGTTAAAGTCCCCCACTATTATTGTGTTACTGTCAATTTCTCCTATTATGGCTGTTAGCATTTGCCTTATCTATTGAGGTGCTCCTATGTTGGGTGTATAAATATTTATAATTGTTATATCTTCTTCTTGGATTGATCCCTTGATCGTTCTGTAGTGTCATTCCTTATCTCTTTTAACAGTCTTTATTTTAAAGTCTATTTTATCTGATATGAGTATTGCTACTCCAGCTTTCTTTTAATTTCCATTTGCATGGAATATCTTCTTCCATCCCCTCACTTTCAGTCTGTATGTATCCCTAGGTCTGAAGTTGGTCTCTTGTAGACAGCACATATACGGGTCTTATTTTTGTATCCATTCAGCCAGTCTATGTCTTACGGTTGGAGCATTTAATCCATTTACATTTAAGGTAATTATCGATATGTATGTTCCTATTACCATTTTCTTAATTGTTTTGGGTTTGTTTTTGTGGGTCTTTTGTTTCTCTTGTGTTTCCCGACTATTGAAGTTCCTTTAACATTTGTTTTAAAGCTGGTTTGGTGGTGCTGAATTCTCTTGGCTTTTGCTTGTCGGTAAAGCTTTTGATTTCTCTGTCAAATCTGAATGAGATCCCTCAGTAATCTTGGTTATAGATTTTTCCCTTCCATCACTTTAAATATATCCTGCCACTCCCTTCTTGCCTGCAGAGTTTCTACTGAAAAATCAGCTGATAACCTTATGGGGATTCCCTTGTGTGTTATTTTTTGATTTTCCCTTGCTGCTTTTAATATTTTTTCTTTGAATTTAATTTTTGTTAGTTTGATTAATATGTGTCTCAGTGTGTTTCTTCTAGGGTTTATCATGTATGGGACTCTCTGCACTTCCTGGATTTGGGTGGCTATTTCCTTTCCCATGTTAGGGAAGTTTTTGACTATAATCTTTTTAAATATCTTCTCAGACCCTTTCTTTTTCTTGTCTTCTTCTTCTGGGACCCCTGTAATTCGAATATTGGTGCGTTTAGTGTTGTCCCAGAGGTCTCTGACACTGTCTTCAATTCTTTTCATTCTTTTTTCTTTATTCTGCTCCTCAGCAGTTATTTCCACCATTCTATCTTCCATCTCACTTATTCGTTCTTCTGCCTCAGTTATTCTGCTATTGATTCCTTCTAGTGTATTTTTCATTTCAGTTACTGTGTTGTTCATCTCCGTTTGTTCTTTAGTTCTTCTAGGTCATTGTTAAACATTTCTTGTATTTTCTCGATCCATGCCTCCATTCTATTTCTGAGATTTCAGATCTTTACTATCATTACTCTGAATTCTTTTTCAGGTAGGTTGCCTATTTCCTCTTCATTTATTTGGTCTTGTAGGTTTTTACCTTGCTCCTTCATCTGTGACATATTTTTTTGTCATCTCATTTTTTTTGATGGGTGGGACTGTGTTCCTTTCTAACTCGGTGTTTGGCCTGAGGCATCCAGCACTGGAGTTTGCAGGCAGTTGGGTAGAGCTGGATCTTGATGCTGGGATGAGGACCTCTGGGAGAGCTCACACTGATTAATATTCCCTGGGGTCTGAGGTTCTCTGTTAGTCCAGTGGTTCGGACTCAGTGATCACACCACAGGAGCTCAGGCCCAACCCCTGGCCGTGAACCAAGATCCTGCAAGTCACATGGCACAGCAAAAAAAAAAAAAAAAAAAAAAAAAAATTGGAACAGAACAATAACAAGGAATAAAAAATAAAATAAAATTAGAAAACTAACAGATATATTAGAAAAAATAAAAATATAAATCAGAGAACAACTAGAAGGTAAAGCAGAACCACAATAGCAAAAAAAAGTCCAGAAAAGGCCTTGGCTCTGGGGGGCAGGCCTTAGGCAGGCAAGGGGTTTAGGCGGGGGCAGGGTCTAGGCTTAGGACCCATGTGGCCAGATAAGGCACTGGGGGGTCTGGGGGCAGGGCTTAGGCGGCCATGGAGCACAGAGGATCAGGCCTGGGACCCCAGCAGGCTCCCCAGGGCCCAAGTGGGCAGGGGAAACACTAGCTGTGTTCCCCTCCAATCCTCTCAACCCCCGAGGGTCTCTCCCCATCCCCGTTGATACCCTCATGGTCAGTGGGCCTCTCCAGGTGTGGGAACCTTTCCTCTCCCCCAGCCAGCCCTCATGGGCACCAGTCCCATCCCACCTCCACTTCTCCTATCCCCTCACTCACCCCCACTTCCTACCCGGTTGCTTGGGGATTCCTCCCATCCTCTTGGGTGTCAAGGTCCCCCACCAGAGTCTGGTAGGTGCCCTCGTTGTGATACAAACTCCATGTCCTCTTACTCCACCCCCTAGTGTCTTTTGTTTTAAAGTTTATTTTATCTGATATCAACAGAGCCACTCCAGCTTTCTTGTGGTTGCTGTTTACATGATATATCTTTTTTCCATCTTTTTACTTTCAAGTTATTTGTGTCTGAATCTAAAATGTGTCTCCTATAGACAACATATAGGTGGATCGTGCTTTTTATCCACCTGACACTCTGTCTTTTGATTGGATTGTTTAATTCATTTACATTTAGTGTTGTTATTGATATAGTTATATTTACATCTGCCATTTTACTTTTTATTTTCTATATTTTTGAGTACTTTTTAGTGGTTGCTCTAGGGTTTAACGTGCACATCTTTTAAAATTTATTTTATTGAAGTATAGTTGATTTACAATGTTGTGTTAATTTCTACTGTACAGCAAAGTGGTTCAGTTATACATATGTATACACACAGTTATACATATGTATACACAGTTATACATATGTATACATCATATATATATTGAATATAGTTCCCTATATAGTAAGAACTTGTTGTTTATCATGTACATCTTAACTTATTAGAATCAGCTTCAGATGTATATTAGCTTAATTCCAGCAACATATAGAAATATTATTCCTATATAGCTCTATTCCCTTTCTCCCCTTTGTGGTATTACTGTTATACATATATTACATCTATTAATGTTACAAACCCAACAATGCATTGTTAAAATTATTACTCTACCATCTGTCATTATTTTCCTAGCTATTACAGCTTTGCTCCCACCCACCTCCTTTGTGCTAGTATTAGCAGATATAGTCTAGATATTTTACATTTCTATATGTTGTAGGCCAAACAATACATTAGATACATATTATTTTATACAATTGGTTTTTAAATCAGTTAAGAGAGAAAAGGAAAAAAAACAGGAATTTATCTTTTATAATTACATAATTACCTTTGCTAGTGCTCTATTTTTGTTCATGTGTATTTGAATTACCATCTGGGGTCACTTGCTTTCAATCTGAAGAACTTAGGTATTTCTTGTAAGTTGGGTCTGCTAGCAACAAATTCCGAGTTTATCTGAGAAAGTCTATTCTGCCTTTGTTTTTGAAAGATAGCTTTGCTGGATATAGGACTCTTGGTTAAGAGGCTTTTTGTTTTTTTCTTTCAGTACTTTTAATATTATCCCACCACCTCTGGCCTCCAGAGCTTCTGCAGGGAAGTCAGCTGTTAATCTTTCTGGGGTTCCCTTGTAAGTTATATATCATTTTGCTCTTGCTGCTTTCAAGATTTTCTCCTTGTCTTTTGCTTTCAGCATATTTAAGATGATGTGTCTGTTTGTGGGTCTCTTTCCATTTATCCTACTTAGAATTTGTTGTGCTTCCTAGATATGTAAATTTTTGTTTCTCAGTAAATTTTGGAAGTTTTCAACTATTATTTCTTTGAATTTGTTTTTCTTCTTTCTCTCTCTTCTCTTTCTGCTACTCCCATTATACATATGTTGGTGCAGTTAATAGTGCTCCTCCACTTGCTCCTGGCTGGGAAAGGAGGTCTCTGCCTGGTAACCCCCTCCAGGAAATCCTTCCACCTAATGATAATGGTGCTGGGGGACTGTTCCTTATTACTCTGAGGCTGTGTTCATTTTTTTTCATTCTTTTTTTCATTATGTTCTTCAGTTTGCATAATCTCTATCAATCTCTTCAAGTATGCTGGTTCTTTTTTCCTGCCAATTCAAACCTACTGTTGAGACCCTCTAGTGAATTTTTTATTTTAGTTACTGTACTCTTCAACTCTAGAACTTCCATTTTCAAAAAATAATTACTATCTATCTATTGATGTTCTCTATTTGCTGCAACTTGTGTTAAAAAACAAAATTCAACTGAGTAAAACTGAAGATCTATTTGCCTTTATTCAATAATTCATGAATCGGACAGCATCCCACGTAGCAAGTAGAAACGTGCTCTAAGAAGCTGCACAAATTGCAAAGTTTTTATAGGTAGAAAGAGGGTATGACAAAGAAGTAAAAGAATAGATTGTTTCAGGCAAGGTTACATTCCCTTAGGGAAAGGCAGGGACCTTAGGGAGTTTACCTCACTAATACTAACCAGGAAATTCCAGACTGATTGGTTTAAAATCCACTCCTGGGAGAGGCTGAAACTGCAGTTAGGTCAGGTATTAAGTCTTACTGGGGCTTAACACACGTGTCTCCATTTGGGGCTTTTTTTTTTTTTTTTAACAATTCTCCTTTGATCTCTGCCTGAGATATGTAATCAAAATTTAAGGCAGTAGCACCACTCTCAATTATACCACTCTATGGTTCTCACAACTTTCGTTGATCCTTGATTTTTGCTTTTGTTTTTTTTTTTTTTTTTTCTGAACATCTGTGGTATTCACGGGTCACGACTTCAGGTTCACATTTTTAAAGTAGGTCACTTCCATTTCTTTTTCAGTGTTCCAGTCTGAGGGAGATCATCTGCTTGGTGGCTAGTGACCACAAACATGCATTTAAAGCTTTTGAGAGGACACAACACACCAGAGAGGTTATTATGATTATTATAAGTAGGATAATTCCCAATGTTCATAAAGCATTTGGAGCTATGGTCCCCATGACCCAAACCAACCAAAATCAAATAAGTCAAAAAAAGACCCCATTGAAGGGTCTTTTTAAGCCAAATGGCTTGTTCAGTGATTTACGTGACTGAGCTTCAGCTTCCCCAGAAGTGTCAATCCAGGTGCAGCAGGTGGTGTAGGCCACAGCACAGACATCTCCTTGCTCAGCTTAAAGATAATCCAACTTTGGTTAGAGAGTATAAGGATCTTTGCTGGGCAGCCAGTATCTTAGCAACTGAATCTGCAGTGTCTCCAAGAATTAAGGAATGGTTTCTAAGCATACTCTCATTTGTGTTTACTTCCATGTAAGGGGTTAGTCAGGTTTTTAGCACAAATGGGAAGAGAATCTTCTAGTCTGAAATAAAAAGTTGTTCTAAATTCCAGAGGTTACTCCCTTTAGCAGTGGTCTGGGAGGTATGGGCGATGGCATTATCTTTCCAGGCCAATGCCAGAGTAAAGGAAAGAAAGGGAAGAAGGGAAGTATTAAGTCTTGATTCAGCATCTTGGGTGGAAGCAGATTTCATCGATGCTGACATATTTTACAACAGAGATAACCTGAATTTGACTAGTAAGCCCAGGTAGAATAAAAGTTGTTTATCTGCATTATAGTCAATGTTGGTAACTCTAAAAACATGTCTGTTTTAATTAAGCCAACGAACTTAAACTAGCTTTAATACTGAATATTTTCTCGGACCACATGAACCTGAAAAGCATGCGGGTTAGTTTATATTTCTGAGAGTTTTTAGAATAACCAACCCTTAATTTATATAAGTTCTTGTTTGTTTTTAAGGCAACGGAATAGAGCTCTTTTACAAATTAATTTTAGTAATATCATCCAGAGGTAGGAAATAACACACATCAACCACACATGTATATAGAAACAGGAACATATTATACAAATGCAAACAGAGACCTCATAGCTTCTTTTTAAAATTTTAGTTACAAGACAGGTATGATGATGTGAAAATCACTATTTATAAAAGAACAGTTGGAATAAGTTAAGTTCTTCTGTTCAGATAGCTAAAGCTTTTTCTGCTAATATTTATGGAGAAGACACATGATTTTTCATTTGTCTAAATTCAAATGACCTTTCCCCCTTTCATTCTCCTGATTAGAATTACCTCTCTGAAGATTGTGCTTTAAAGAAATGTCCTAGATAAGAGTTAATATTTACAGCTCAAAGGCACAGGAAAAGAATACAGGTTCCTCCAAGGACTTTGGTTTCCTAAGGCCAATATTGAAAAGCTTTTTGAGATGAATAAGGAAGGTTTGAGGATTGGTTAACAAGGATTGGTGGTTTCTGGAAGCACACCTCTGATCCTGGAAAGACTAGACTTGTAAAACAAGGACAGCTGTTTTTAATTTCTCATAGAATTGTATTGCTGCCTAAATGATATCAAAGGACTGTCAGACCCATCCACCTATGTTGGAATATTTTTCTTCCTCTCTCGGTACAGTTAGCTTAGGGGAGAAGGCCTTAAGAAAAGTCCTAACAGGCTGGGAACATCGGCTTCCAATCTGGCCATATTTCTGATCATAGAGTTATTAAATCCTTTCAAATATCTTGTCAGGTTTCAGCTGGAACAAAGAGTAAATATTTCTGGCTGTACTGAATTGGATTTAGGAGGTGTTCTTAAAGAGGGTGCAGAAGATATTATCCTCACAAGATCTTAGAGCCACTCCCAAAAATAGCCAAAAGGAAGACTTAGATAATGACAAACATTTGTCCCTGGGAGAGAAAGAATCAATAACCAGTGTGTCTGGATTTGGACAGGAGGGGACATGAAATTTTACTTTCCTCTCTGGTCACTGACAGGGATTACCAGGATGAGCACTCAAATAAAAGAGGATAGAGGGGAGCAATAGAAATTACATCAGTCTTGGAAATTCCCTGGGGGTCCAGTGGTTAGGACTCTGTGCTCTCACTGCTGAGGGCCCGGGTTTGCTCCTGGTTAGGGAACTAAGATCCCACAAGCTTTGCAACGCGGCCCAAAAGAAAAAAAAAAAGAAAGAAGGAAATTATATCAGTCTTACTGTTTTTATCTTGTTTTGTTTTTAGATACCTCTTGAGTCTTTAATTTTTCATTAGCATTTTTCAATAAATATTTTAATGAAGCTACTTCGTAATTTTGAAGGCTTTTGGAGGCTTCTGCAAACCAATTAAAATAGGTTATCCTCTTCTGTTTGTTTGATATGGGAACCCTTACTTTTTTTTATAGGCCATTAGGATTATATTTTATGATTTTTTTAACAGATATTAATGTGAGAGATATTGACAACTAGAATCCATGGCTAAAAGGGAAGTATATAAAGTGTTAGAATAATAGTCACATGGAAATCATATAGTATACTTTCTTAAATTGAAAAAAAGAAGTGAAAGACAAATGAAAGATGCAAGAGTTAAATTATATAATTGATATAAAATAATCTGTTATATTTTCTATCCTACACTTGTTTATTTTTGTATGACTTTTAAAGATGCAGTCCTTCTAATAGTTTATAGTTGACTCTCACAGAATTTCTATGGGATGGAACTAATCATATTCCTTGCTACCTTCTCACTCCTTCCTTTGAAACCTATATTTAATATTCCATGGATATACAATTATATATATTTTTTTATTTTTTATTTTTCCATTATGGTTTATTACAGGATATTGAATATCCTGTGCTATACAGTAGAACCTTGTTGTTTATCTGTTTTATATATAGTAGTATGTATCTCCTAATTCCTAGTTTATCCCTCCCCCACCCCCTTTACCCTTTGGTAACTGTAAGTTTGTTTTCTATGCCTGTGAGTCTGTTTCTGTTTTATAAGTTCATTATAAATATAATATAAATAAGTTCATTTGTGTCATATTTTAGATTCCACATATAAGTGATATACAGTATGTGTCTTTTTCTTTCTGATTTACTTCATTTAGTGTGATAATCTCTAGATCCATCCATGTTGCTGCAAATGGCATTATTTCATTCTTTTTCATGGCTGAGTAGTAGCCCACATACACAATGGAATACTTCCCATGGTGCGGGGGCCGGGGGGGTGGGGGTGGCGGCTAAATCTCACTGCACCAAATTGTGTCCCCTGAGACTCCCTGAACTTCGGGTAGTGAGTGTTAATTTCAGCTGCCATCACCACTGTGGTCTTAAGAAATATGGATCCCTTTTGCATACCAGAACTCTACTCTTCCCTGCAGTACAGCTGAAACCAGGATAGCTGGTTCAAATAAGACTCTACTGAAAACTTAAAAGAGAAATGGACTCAGAAGAAGCATGGCGCATGGCTGGCTGACACAGGCTAGATCTGCCCAGGCTGCTGCTACCTAGAGGCACTCACCACTTGGGATCACACAACACCTTCTCAAAGTCCTGACCCCAGAGAGCAGGAATGCTCCCTTCTGCCTAGCTGGCCTCCTGCTCAGTTTCAGGTCCCTACTCATTCTTCCACAGGCACTCCCCAGGCACCTAGCCTGCAGCAGATGCTCTGCACACACTGGGGATACAGTGGTGGTACAGAGCCGCTGCCCTCACAGTGCATGGTCTATGGGAGGCAGCCAACAGATAACCAAGCCACTGACAGATGGCAATAAGTGCTGGAAAGGAATAACTGAAGTCTCACTGAGGAGGCAACATTTACTGAGATCTGAAGTTTGGGGAGCCAATACCTTGAAAAACAAATAGAACATTCCAGGTAAAAAGAACAGTAAGTGCAAAGGCCCTGAGACAGGAAGGAGAGACAGCAAGACAGCCACCGTGGCTGGAGTGGAAAGACCAAGGGAAAGGGAGCGCTGACAGGAGGTGGAGAATAGGGAGGCCAACACACAGGGTCTTGCGGGTCTCGCTAACTGCGAGAGAAGCTTCTGAAGGGTTTGAATCAGTAGCAGGACATGGTATGATTTATATTTTAATTTAGAGCTCCCTCTCTGGCTGCTCTGTGGAACAAGTCAAGAGACTGACGCTGTCTTCCAAACACAGTATGGTAGTGGTGCAGTAAAGTGAAAGAAATGGACACCGTGGACACTTATTTTGGAGGGAGAACCCACAGACTTGCTGATGGATTGGGAGGGTGTCTCCTGATCTGTGACTCATCCCCCAACAGCAGTTCTTCCTACCCCCAAGGGCTAGGTTCACAGGCCTCAACAGGACAACCGGACAAGAACACAGACGGTGACTCTCCTTGCTGAAAGCCTGCACTCAGGAGCAAGGGGGTGTCGGAGGACAGCTGTTCTTCCCAAGGACAGCGAAGAATGGAGGCATGGGTGGGAAGTGTGCATACCAGGTAAGGAATGGTCAGGAAGGATCCCCAGAGGAGTAAGCTGAGGGGGGCCTTCAAGGTGCAGATTTGGCTGAGTCACCCTGCAATGCCCATCAACTGAACCTCCAACACACTAGTATTGCCTTATGCTTGTACAGAGCTTTGTACTTTGTACATAAACGCTGGTATGCCATTGTCCCAGCTCCCTGAGTTGTTATGAGGAGATAGCACAGGGCCTGCAAGGAGAGGAGATGATATTGAGGCAGGGTCCCTTATGATGCAGAGCTAGAAGCACACATGGCTTAGGGAAGGAGACGGGCTACAGGAACTGGACCCCAAATGGAGGGAAGAGGAGAGAATGACCACTGTTCCAGCATCCATCCTATACCAGTTGGTGTGCTGGGGCGTGGCAAGGACCTCTCATTTCATCTTCACCGTCGTTAATACGTCTGCTACTTTACAACCAGCTCCCGAGGGCTTGGAGGAGTGGTGAGGCTGGGGGTGGGGCGATCAGCAGCCCTGCTTAGCCCTTGTCAGTCCTCACTGGGACTTCCTCTCACACTGCTCACTGATTATCGCGCTTGTTTGGAGCAGGGGCGGTACCTCACCCTCCCTCTAGGCACACTCCAAGAACCTACAGAATGCTCACGGGTGTCTGGGAGCGTCGGAGCAGAAGGCAACTCTCTTCCCTAATCCCTGCCCCCCTCCCCCGCATCGACAACAAAATTTGAAAAACCCTAGAATCCTTGGAGCTACGTCAAGGCTCCCATTTTCGATCGTGACTGTCACTGGACTTTCCCAGACGCTTCCTAAAATCATTTGGCGTGGACCGTGCCTCTACTTTTGATGGCTTCTTAATCTGCAGAGCACCGCCGGCATACTCCTGCTGGCCGGCTGTCCCGAGGGTCGCGGGTGCCGAGTGTTCCCAGCGCACAGCCCCCGAGGCAGGCCCGGGGAGGAGGGGCGCGTCCCGACCAAGCGCGCTCCCCGACCCGGCTCGCAGGGCTGAGTGTGACCTCCCGCCTACACTCCTGCCCCAGACGGGCAAGGACGCGCAGTCTGAGCTGGGTCCTAGAGGGAAAAAGCGAGCGCCCGCCGGTCCTACTCACCGCCGTGGCTGCGGGGGGCCGGCCGCCTCCCTCCGAGGATGCGCCCGTCCTAACATACACGCGCCAAGAACGGCGTCAGGGCGCGGCCCTGCGGGCACCGAGAGCTGCCCGGGGCCCCGCGCGCCGCGCCTGCCGCCACCGCCCCAGGTCTGCGTGCGCGCGTGCGTGAGCGCGTGCAGACCGGGCCCGCGACCCACACCGGGGTCGGCGGCGCGGCACAGCGCCCGCGGGGCGGCCGGGAACCGGCGGCGAGCGGAGGCGCCGCGCCCTGCCCGGTGGGCGCCTGGCCTCGCCCGAGCCACGCGCGCCACGCGCCCGCTGAGGGTCCCCGCCGCCGCAGCCGCAGAGCCCGAGCGGTTGGCGGCGGCCGGGAGCCTCCTTAGCGGAGCCCCATGATGTCAGCTGGCCCGGAGCGGCGGCCGTGCGGCGTTGGGGATGGGGCCGAGGACGCCGCGCGGCCGTCTGCACGCCCCTCGCCCGGTCCGGGCCCCGGTTCGCTGGCCCCGTCGCCCGGCAGCCCCGCCGCCGCCGCGGCCCAGCCGCCCGCGAACCTGTGGCTGGAGCTCGGGCCCGCCTGCTCGAGGGCGCAGCAATGCCCGAGCGAGTCGAGCGGGCAGACGAGCGGGGACCTCGGCACCAGCAGCAGCAGCGGCGGCGGCAGTAGCGCCGGGCTGTCCCCGGGCTCCGACTCGGACAGCAGCGGCGTGGTGTGCGGCGGCCGCGGCGGCAGCGGGGGCATGCGCGGCGCCCTGTCCCGCTCCTGGAGCCTGGAGAGCCTGCGCTCGGCCACCGCCGGTAAGGGCGCCGCCGCCGCCCCGCGCGCCGCCGCTCCCTGCGTCTGTCCGTCTCGAGCGCCTTCTCTCCATCCCTCTCGAGACGGTCTCTCCTCCTGTCCTTTCCTCCTGCACTTTTTCTGTTGCTTGTTTCCATCTTTTGGTTCCTGGCTTCCTATTGCTTTGCTCTTCCGATTCCTTCTCTCTTTCCGGGTTTTATTCTGATTTCCCACCACCCCCGTCCCGTTTTCACCCACTTCTACCTGTTACAGCCGAGCCCTAGTCGGCCCCCTCCCCCTTCGTAGCCGGGCGCGTCCTCAACTGGGAAACTGAGTGTTTACGGTGAGAACAGAATGTGGTCCCTTGATGCGCCGTTTCCCTTCCCCAGACTGTTCTTGACCGATGGCACAGGTCTGGCTTTCCGAACTGCAGCTCCTTGAGTTCTGTAAATCAGAGGAGAAAGGAGAGGGCTCACTGGCCAAGGGTGGACCGGATTCGGTGTGTTTGGTCCTGACTCTAGGACTGAGGCAGGCTCCCTGCCAGAGGAGGGGCTCTAGAGGTCCCTTCAGAGGGACCCTCTGAGACAGTGCGGTTTCCCTGAGATGGGATTGCTCTGATGTCCCCTGGCACCTTGTGCCCCCCTTAGTGCTCCCTTTCTGCCCCAGGGACCGAATTCTGGGTGCAGATTGATAAGAAGACTTTGACCCTAAATATTAATTAAGCAAGGACGCCCAGAGTGGTGACCCTTGATTAGTTGCTAAACTGCAATCTTTATATTTTACTTCTTGGAAACCTTCAAGTTATTTTTGAGCCCCTGTAGTGAGAGCTGTAAAGGAAGACAGGTGCTGCCTGGGAATCAGGGAGGTAGTTCACCCATTATGCTTCTGGTTGGGGGTGGGGATGCAGCCTGTGAAAGCCGTAGAGCCCCAGGTAGGCAGTGGAGGTGAGGGTCTGCATGTGCCCGGGTCAGAGCAGCAAAGCCAGGGAGGAGCAGGGGGGCCATGCAGGCAGCAGGGTTGTCTCGTCGCATTCCGTCTGCTGTAGTTGCCCCGTCCCCGCCCGCACCTCTCCAGGATGGAGCACAGGCCAGGTTGAGGAGGAGCAGAGGTCGGCTCTGTGGGTGTAAGAGTACCAGGAATGGCAGATAAAGGGTTTGGACTCTTCCCTGAAGTCCGTGGGTTTGGAAGAGGAAAGTGAAGGATGCCCAGACCCCTGCATTGAGCACTCCATGACCCTCATTTGTCCTGTCTCAAAACAAACACGTGAAACTCAGAAAAGTTGAGTAACCCAGCTGTTGGTGTTTCCTCCAACTAAAAGTTTTACAGAATTCTGCCTCTCTGACTCCCTCCCATCCCAGTTCCCTTGAAACTTGCCTTTCCCTCCTCTCTGGGGTGCTTAAATAGCCCCTAATTCGAGAAAACCAAACTAGATAATAGCGAAGGGGAACTTCAAGCAAACTGGCAAAGGAACCTTCCTTCTCTTTGCCTAAATGACTTGCCTTCCACTTCTAGAGTCGGAGGGCATACCTGCTCCACGTCAGCACTGGCAAACCGGTTCAAAAAGGCTGTGGGAGGTGGCCCTGGTGCCTCCCTGGACTGCCTTGCCATTTCTTCCTTCTGCCCCGGGGCAGGGGTAAGGCAGATAAATATGGCAGAGGCCTGGGTTTATTAGACACCCCTGCGATCCAGGGACTCTCCAGACCAGACTGGGGGGACTGAGGCAGCGTGGATGAGTTTGAGAGATAGCAGCTATATGTGCATGAACGTGTGGGGTGGGTGTGTATGTCGGTGGGGTGGGAGTGAGGGCAGGCAAGGTGAAAGCTAAGGCCCAGAAGGCTTCTCCTTGAGGGGCTCAGAGCTGCCCTTGCAGTGGCAGGGCAGGGTTTAAAGCAACATGATGTTAGAAGAGTTGACATGAGAACCCTCAGACCTCGACTTTCTGCCTTTTTCTGGGAGGCTCTGCATGGGTAGTGTGGTATGAGGGTATGAAGGTATGAGAGGGTACATGAACCCTGTACAGCTGTGTGAGTGCATGGAACCATCTCTCAACTGAATTCCTGGAGAGGATTAAGTCCTGATGTCCTGAGACCCCCATTATATGCAATGAGTGAATTCTCTTCTCTTCTGGAATGGTACCAGCTATTTGCCATCCTTGGGAGGAACTGAGAAAATAAGCATTCAAATAATTTTCTTTGGATTTGTGGTTCAGTTGAGGAAGTCTTGTTGGAAAGGCTGCCATAGAGGAGGACCTGATAGGAAGAAGAAAGGGAAGGTACATTTGTCGAGCATCTTCTATATATGCCAGGTGTGAGTCTCCATGTTACTTCATTAACCACATAAAAATCCACTGCTATCCTACAATCCAGATATGAAAACAGGCTCAGAGAGATGCAGTAACTTACCCAAGGTTGCCCAGCTAGGTCATGTCTGACTAGACCTTCAGGCCTGAATTGGTGTGACTTATCGGGGGGCTCTTTGCTGGGTTTGGAGGGAAGCTGGGCCAGGCCCAGCAGGGAAAGGCAGCATACTGGGGACGTTCACACATTGAAGTAATGTCTTAGCTACTTGCATGGTCACTGTTGTCTTTATTCAACAGACAGGGCTTTTTTTCTGGGTCCCAGGTACCCCGTTTTCAAAATGAGGACATTGAAATCTAAGGTCTGACCTCTTTTCTAATCAACTCTAGAATTCCATAATCCTAGTCAGGGCTGTTGAGTTAAGGTGGGTTCCCAATAGTGAGTTGGCATTTATTTCATATTGTATTTCTGTTTGACTGGTCTGTGGCTCTAAGACAAAACATATGTGTGTTGAATTGAGCTGTGTTTGCCTCTTAAGGAAGATTAAGAATTACCAGTAAAAGATCCTTAGCAAAACTTAATTATTGTTGTTGTGATTTTTGTGATGAAGTGTATTGCTAAACATTTTAAAAGCTGTCAGCAAGAGCCAGAAAGGTTAGTACTTGAGGCTGGAATTACAGCTAACCTGCCGGGCAGAACATTAGCCAGGAAATCCAGCAGAGAACTGTAGGTAGACGCTCCTTGTTTCCAAAGACTTTTTGTTTTTTTTTGTTTGTTTGTTTGTTTGTTTTATTTTTGATTGCTTTGGGTCTTCGTTGCTGGGCGCAGGCTTTTCTCTAGTTGTGGCTAGCAGTGGCTACTCTTTGTTGTGGTGCACGGGCTTCTCTTGTCACGGAGCACGGGCTCTAGGCGCGTGGGCTTCAGTAGTTGTGGCTCGCGGGCTATAGAGCGCAGGCTCAGTAGTTGTGGCGCACGGGCTTAGTTGCTCCACAGCATGTGGGATCTTCCCAGACCAGGGATCGAACCCGTGTCCCCTGCATTGGCAGGCGGATTCTTAACCACTGAGCCACCAGGGAAGTCCCTCAAAGACCTTTTGAATTTTAAATATCCAGTCTTGGCATTTTCCACTGAAATGTCACTTACCCTGGTTTGGAGAGGCTTTCCTTAAAGGCAGATTCTGGAAATAAAATGTAGTTGACAGAGTGGAATTTCCATAGCCCTTTCTTCTGCCCAGTGTTCTCTTCTCCCCCTAAGTGCCTGTAGCCTCCATAGCCCTCAGCTATGCTATCACGCTGCTGTTGCTTGGCTAAGACTTTTTAAATTCCTATTCTGGATGTGTTGTCTCACAGGCTTAATTCTCAATTAACGCTTCTGGGGTTGACGGTTCTCACTGCCCGTGCTGACAGTTGTCACTACCTGACAGTTCTCACTACGTGGTCAGTGTCATATGATTTCTTGGGAGAGAACCCATGCTACATCCACATTCCTCTGCAAGCCCTGGAGATGTTTTTCTGGCTCAGAAGGGAATCAGACTCATGAGAAGGCTGTGCCTCTCTTGCAATCAGACATTTATTTAACACATCAGGTTCCAGGCACAGCGCTAGGCACTAGAGATGGCAGACAAATTGTACAAGGTTATTGCCCTTAAAGGAATCACAGCACAGAGAGAGACAGGCAGCGTCAATTCATTATGATAAGTGCTCTGATAGAAGTAAACCAAATGGGATGATGTTCCAGAACCACTCTCAGTAGATAATTCTCTAGAAGGATTCACAGAGCTCAGAAAAGTGGTCATACTTGTAGTTCCAATATATTACAGTGAAAGGATTCAAATTAAAATCTAGGCAAAAGGTGCATAGGACAGAGTCCAGGGGAAAGCAGGCACAAGCTTCCAGGTGTCCCCTTTCATGGAATCCCATGGACCATGCTCAATTCTCCCAGCAACATGGCGAGAACATGTAGGAAGTATTGCCAACCAGGGAAGTTCACCCAAGCCTTGAGGTCCAGGGTTTTTATTGGCGGTCAGTTACTTAGGCATGCAGCATCCACAACTGACCTTAGTTACTTAGTCTCCAGTCTCCACAGAGGCCACTAATATAGTGTAGCTCAAGGGGCCCAGCATAAATCATATTATTAGCATAAACTACCTGTCACGTCCCAAGGCCCCAGGTATGCAGAGACACTGTTAGTGGGCAGGATATTTTAAGGACTTAAAGTCGATCTCCCAGGAGCCAGTCCTTTCTTCCGAATATGCAAGGCTTGAACATCTTTGTCTTTACTGCACAGTTAAGGAAGCTCAGAAGAGGGGTGCCAGGCCCAACCTATCATGGGGGGCAGGGACAGGGAAGAAGTGGTTCAGAGAAACACATCAGCAGGAGGTGTTGCCTGAGCCTTAATGCCTGCAGGTTTGTTGTGATGAGGAGTAGAAAGAGCTTTGGGGAGAGAGGGCTAACATAAACAAATGCTGAAAAATGTATGAAGAAAGGGAACCTGTGCTGGCTGAGCATCTGTGCTAGGTGCCATGCTGGGTGCTTTAAATATGCAGGAATTGCGTATAGTATGGAATGAGGAGCATAGCAAGAGATACGTCTGCAGACAGGAAGACCAGACTGTGGCTGCATGCTAGAAAATGTGGACTAACAATTCTTGGAGGTTTCAGGCAGAAGGTTGATGTGGCCAAATTGCTTACATACTTTTTTTCCTTCTTTCTTTATTTTTCTTAAAGTTATACACAGTAAAAATTACTCTCTTTGGTGTATAGTTCTAAGAGTTTTGACAAATTTAAACAGCCGTGTAACGACCACCATAATCAAAATATAGAAGTTTCATCACTCCAAAAAATTAAAGCTGCCCCTTTGTAGTCAACCCTTTTCCCCACCTCCAGTCCCTGACTAGTCTATTCTCCATCCAAATGGATTTGCCTATTCCAGAATGTCATATAAATGGAATTATATCATGTTGTCTTTTTAGTCTGGCTTCTTTCACCTTACATAATGCATTTGAGGTTCATCTATGTTTTTGCATATATCAATAGTTGGTTTTCTCCTTTTAATTGCTGAATAGTATTCCACTGGATAGATGTTCCACAGTTTGCTTATTAGTTCGCTAACTGACATTTGAGTTGTTTACAGTTTGTGTCTATTACAAATAAAACTTCTGTGAACATTAGTGTATGAGTCTTTGTATGGACATAAGTTTTGTTTCTCTTGGGTAAGTACCTAGGAGTGAATTGTTGGGTCATTTGGTAAATGAATGTTTAACTTTATAAGAAACTACCAAACTTTTTTTCAAAGTAGCTGCATTCTCACCTTCAAAGTATGCCGGTTGCCATTGCTCTGTATCCTTGTCCGTGCTTAGTATTGCCAATTTTTTAAGCCATTCTATTAGGTGTATAATATCTCATTTGGTTTTAATTTGTAGTTCCCTAATGACTATTGATGTTGAACATCTTTCATATACTTATTTGCCATATTTATATCTTCTTTGGTGAAGTGCCTGAATCTTTTGCCTAGTTTTTATTGGGTTATTTTCTTATTATTGCGTTTTGAGAGTTCTTTATACTATATTCTGAGTAGAAGTACTTTGTCAGATATACGATTTGCAAACATTGTTTCCAGTCTCTGGCTTGTATTTTAATTCTCTAATAGTGTCTTTTGCAGGGCAAAAAATTGTAATTTCAATGGAATCTAATTTATAGTTTTTCTTTTACGGATCATACTTTTAGTGCTATAGTCAAAAAATCTTTACTGAACCTAAGGACACAAAGAGTTTCTCCTGTGTTTACTTTAGGAAGGTTTTATAGTTTTACATTTTATACTTAGATCTTTGATCCATTTTGAGTTAATTTTTATAAGATTTGAGATGAGGGTGAAAGTTCTTTTCTTGCATTTGCATTTTCAAATGTTGTAGCACCATTTAGTTAAAAGACTTCTTTCTCCACTGAATTGCCTTTATACCTTTGCCAAAACCCAGCTATCTTTGTTTGTTTCTGGACTCCCTGTTCTTTTCCACTGATCTAAGGGTCTGTCCTTTTACCCATACCACATGGTCTTGATTATTGTAGCTTTATAGTATGCCTTAAAATCAGGTATGTGAATCATCTAATTCTGTTCTTCTTTTTCAATATTGCTTTATTTATTCTAATTTTTTTTGCCTTTCCTTGTACATTTTAGAATCAGATTGTCAATATCTACAAAATATCCTCCTGCAGTTTTGATGTGGGTTGTGTTGAATCTATAGATCAATTTGGGGAGAATTGAAATCTTGACAATATGGAGTCTTCCAGTTTATGAACATTGTACATCTGTGGCTAGGAAGCCAAGCCAATAATTCCCCACTAGATCTCACCTGCAGCACCTATATATTTGGGTGAATTCCTGCCTTCTAAATATTTCCAAAATATCCTAAAGCTCCTGAGCCTGCCAGAAAGTGACTTTCCTTACTGACCTGTAAGGCTGGGAACCCAATTAGCCTGACATCAGGCCACTTTTTCCAAGAGGGCTTTGTGAACATTGGCTCCATGAAGTCAACCTTAGCTCCTTACAAGTGTCTGGTTATATTTGACTAAACTAGTATCATTCCCAAATATGACATTCCAGGCAAGGGTTTGGTTGCATAGCCAATGTTCCAAGTATTCCTCTTGTTAACAAGGAGGACAGATTCTCACCGAACCTACGCAAATAATTATATTGCTCTGAAAATAAGAATACTTAGAGTTTTTAGATTCTGTAGGGGTCAGATAGGGAGAAAAAGATATCATTTACAGATGTTTCATTTAACTTTACAAAGTGTAGTCTACTAAATGGCAATTTATGAGTTAAAGATAACGTAAGAACAAAAGGGGGTTCTTGTATATCCAAGAAATAGAACATTAAAATGAAAGATCTGATGAGAATTCATAATAAGAATAATGTAATAGACAAGGAAATTTGGTTGTTTCTGCAGTATACAAAACAAGATAATGAAGTCAATCAAAAAAATTTAGACATCATAATTATAAACATAATGATTAACCCTATTCTCAAAGAAGGCCATTAACGTTAAATCTAACTTGTTAAAATGGATGAACATTTGCAGGGGAATCTGTACGGAGGATGCATCTTGACAGAGGAAAAAATCTTCAGATATAACATATAATAATTCTGACAAAGTTATATTATGAATATGCCAAGTATACAGTTAGAATATACCAAAAATATATAGAGAGAGAGTCAATAAGTCTGGAGCAGGTCTGTATATTAACATCTGTATATTGATAAACATCTGTAGATTAATAAAATCCCATAAGTAAGTGATATGAATCCCTTACAAGATGCTAGATTTAAAGAAGTACAGTTGCAACCAAGTTAACATTTTAAAAATACAGTTGACCTTTGAACAATGTCGGGGTTAATCCACATATAGTTTACAGTCAGCCCTCTGTATACGTGGTTCCTCTGCATCTGCAGATTCAACCATCCATGGACCATGTAGTAGGTAGGACCATGTAGTCCTGTAGTATTTACTACTGAAAAAAATCCATGTATAAGTGGACCTGCACAGTTCAAATCTGTGTTATTCAACTGTAAATGAAATTATGACTGATAACACTATACTGTTGTATGATATCAGGAAAAGTGGCACCAGGATTCCAATGAATAGAAACACATGGACAGCAAGGACATTGGCAATTCTCTAGGGACTTTCCATACAGTATACAGTGTCTGAAATATTTATATTATTAGTATTTTACCCATTCAAAAATTTTTTTAATATTTATTTATTTGGTTGCACCAGGTCTTAGTTGTGGCTCGCCGGCTCCTTAGTTGTGGCATGCAAACTCGTAGTTGTGGCATGCAAACTCTTAGTTGTGGCATGCATGTGGGATCTAGTTCCCTGACCAGGGATCGAACCCGGGTCCCCTGCATTGGGAGCTGTACCACCAGGGAAGTCCCTACCCATTCTAATTTAACCTAGGGAAAGCTTTGCAACTCTTCTGACTTGACAACTCTTCCCATTTGACTCATCAGTATCAAATATACCTAAATATATCTAGCACTTGTCTTTCTTATAAGGTGAGAGAACAAATGCTTTATGATTTTCCAGGGGCCCTCTGGGAAATCACAAAGACAGTTATAGGTACAAAAAGTCATCATTTAGGATTTAATTTTGGAAAGGCAAAATATCAAAAATTGTCAGAAGATTTGAACACTGATTAAGATAGGGTTGTGGGTTACTAAGAACAATACTCGGCTAACTATTTAATAAAATATTTCTAAAATAAGCATGATTGTAAAGAACCTTAGCTCTTTCCTAACTCAGAAACTTTTGTTTCCTTAAATAATCAAGGGCATAACAAAGTCAACAAAGCACAAGGAATGATTTTGATAATACACAGAATCTCTACTATGTAAGCAGATTACACAGAAAGCAATGAATAACCTTTTACAACCTCTTATTAAGAGCAAACCAGGGCTTCCCTGGTAGCTCAGTGGTTAAGAATCCGCCTGCCAATGCAGGGGACACAGGTTCAAGCCCTGGTCCAGGAAGATCCCACATGCTGCGAAGCAACGAAGCCCATGCACCACAACTACTGAGCCTGTGCTCTAGAGCCCTCAAACCACAACTACTGAGCCCACGCGCCACAACTACTGAAGCCCGTGCACCTACAGCCCGTGCTCCACAATGGGAGAAGCCACCACAATGAGAGGCCCGCGCACCACAATGAAGAGTAGCCCCCACTCGCCGCAATTAGAGAAAGCCTGCACACAGCAACAAAGACCCAACGCAGCCAAAAATAAATTAAAAAAAAAAAAAAAAAGAGCAGACCGATAGGAAATTCCCTGGCAGTCCAGTGGTTAGGAGCCCATGCTTCCACTGCGGGGGCCCGGGGTTCGATCGCTGGTCAGAGAACCAATATCCTGCAGGCCAAACAACCAAAAAACAGCAGACCAATAATCTAAGAAAATTTTGTCATTTTAACAGACAGAAAATCAAATTCTTTTTTTTTTTCCTACTCTCAATTTTCTTTTTTTTTTTTTTTAAACATCTTTATTGAAGTATAATTGCCTTACAATGGTGTGTTAGCTTCTGCTTTATAACAAAGTGAATCAGTTATACATATACAATATGTTCCCATTTCTCTTCCCTCTTGCATCTCCCTCCCTCCCACCCTCCCCATCCCACCCCTCTAGATGGTCACAAAGCACCGAGCTGATCTCCCTGTGCTATGCGGCTGCTTCCCACTAGTTATCTATTTTACATTTGGTAGTGTATATATGTCCATGACACTCTCTTACCCTGTCACATCTCACCCCACCCCCTCCCCATATCCTCAAGTCCATTCTCTAGTAGGTCTGTGTCTTTATTCCCGTCTTGCCACTAGGTTCTTCATGGCTTTTTTTTTTTCCTTAGATTCCGTATATATGTGTTAACATACTGTATTTGTTTTTCTCTTTCTGACTTACTTCACTCTGTATGACAGACTCTAACTCCATCCACCTCATTACAAATACCTCCATTTCATTTCTTTTTATGGCTGAGTAATATTCCATTGTGTATATGTGCCACATCTTCTTTATCCATTCATCTGTCGATGGACATTTAGGTTGCTTCCATGTCCTGGCTATTGTAAATAGAGCTGCAATGAACATTTTGGTACATGACTCTTTTTGAACTATGGTTTTCTCAGGGTATATGCCCAGTAGTGGGATTGCTGGGTCGTATGGTAGTTCTATTTGTAGTTTTTTCAGGAACCTCCATACTGTTCTCCATAGTGGCTGTATCAATTTACATTCCCACCAACAGTGCAAGAGTGTTCCCTTTCCTCCACACCCTCTCCAGCATTTATTGTTTCTAGATTTTTTGATGATGGCCATTCTGACTGGTGTGAGATGATATCTCATTGTAGTTTTGATTTGCATTTCTCTAATGATTAATGATGTTGAGCATTCTTTCATGTGTCTGTAGGCCATCTGTATATCTTCTTTGGAGAAATGTCTATTTAGGTCTTCTGCCCATTTTTGGATTGGGTTGTTCGTTTTTTTGTTATTGAGCTGCATGAGCTGCTTGTAAATCTTGGAGATTAATCCTTTGTCAGTTGCTTCATTTGCAAATATTTTCTCCCATTCTGAGGGTTGTCTTTTGGTCTTGTTTATGGTTTCCTTTGCTGTGCAAAAGCTTTTAAGTTTCATTAGGTCCCATTTGTTTATTTGTGTTCTTATTTCCATTTCTCTGGGAGCTGGGTCAAAAAGAATCTTGCTGTGATGTATGTCACAGAGTGTTCTGCCTATGTTTTCCTCTAAGAGTTTTATAGTGTCTGGCCTTACATTTAGGTCTTTAATCCATTTTGAGTTTATTTTTGTGCATGGTGTCAGGGAGTGTTCTAATTTCATACTTTTACATGTATCTGTCCAATTTTCCCAGCACCACTTATTGAAGAGGCTGTCTTTTCTCCACTGTATATGCTTGCCTCCTTTATCAAAGATAAGGTGACCATATGTGTGTGGGTTTATCTCTGGGCTTTCTATCCTGTTCCATTGATCTATATTTCTATTTTTGTGCCAGTACCAAACTGTCTTGATTACTGTAGCTTTGTAATATAGTCTGAAGTCAGGGAGCCTGATTCCCCCAGCTCCATTTTTCGTTCTCAAGATTGCTTTGGCTATTCGGGGTCTTTTGTGTTTCCATACAAATTGTGAAATTTTTTGTTCTAGTTCTGTGAAAAATGCCAGTGGTAGTTTGACAGGGATTGCATTGAATCTGTAGATTGCTTTGGGTAGTAGAGTCATTTTCACAATGTTGATTCTTCCAATCCAGGAACATGGTGTATCTCTCCATCTATTTGTATCATCTTTAATTTCTTTCATCAGTGTCTTATAATTTTCTGCATACAGGTCTTTTGTCTCCTTAGGTAGGTTTATTCCTAGGTATTTTATTCTTTTTGTTGCAATGGTAAACGGGAGTGTTTTCTTAATTTCACTTTCAGATTTTTCGTCATTAGTGTATAGAAATGCAAGAGATTTCTGTGCATTAATTTTGTATCCTGCTACTTTACCAAATTCATTGATTAGCTCTAGGAGTTTTCTGGTAGCATCTTTAGGATTCTCTATGTATAGTATCATGTCATCTGCAAATAGTGACAGCTTTACTTCTTCTTTTCCGATTTGGATTCCTTTTATTTCTTTGTCTTCTCTGATTGCTGTGGCTAACACTTCCAAAACTATGTTGAATAATAGTGGTGAGAGTGGGCAACCTTGTCTTGTTCCTGATCTTAGTGGAAATGGTTTCAGTGTTTCACCATTGAGGACAATGTTGGCTGTGGGTTTGTCATATATGGCCTTTATTATGTTGAGGAAAGTTCCCTCTATGCCTACTTTCTGCAGGGCTTTTATCATAAATGGGTGTTGAATTTTGTCGAAAGCTTTCTCTGCATCTATTGAGATGATCATATGGTTTTTCTCCTTCAATTAGTTAATATGGTGTATCACATTGATTGATTTGCGTATATTGAAGAATCCTTGCATTCCTGGGATAAACCCCACTTGATCATGGTGTATGATCCTTTTAATGTGCTGTTGGATTCTGTTTGCTAGTATTTTGTTGAGGATTTTTGCATCTATGTTCATCAGTGATATTGGCCTGTAATTTTCTTTCTTTGTGACATCTTTGTCTGGTTTTGGTATCAGGGTGATGGTGGCCTCGTAGAATGAGTTTGGGAGTGTTCCTCCCTCTGCAATATTTTGGAAGAGTTTGAGAAGGATAGGTGTTAGCTCGTCTCTAAATGTTTGATAGAATTCACCTGTGAAGCCATCTGGTCCTGGGCTTTTGTTTGTTGGAAGGTTTTTAATCACAGTTTCAATTTCAGTGCTTGTGATTGGTCTGTTCATAGTTTCTATTTCTTCCTGGTTCAGTCTTGGCAGTTTGTGCATTTCTAAGAATCTGTCCATTTCTTCCAGGTTGTCCATTTTATTGGCATAGAGTTGCTTGTAGTAATCTCTCATGATCTTTTGTATTTCTGCAGTGTCAGTGGTTACTTCTCCTTTTTCATTTCTAATTCTATTGATTTGAGTCTTCTCCCTTTTTCTCTTGATGAGTCTGGCTAATGGTTTATCAATTTTGTTTATCTTCTCAAAGAACCAGCTTTTAGTTTCATTGATTTTTGCTATTGTTTCCTTCATTTCTTTTTCATTTATTTCTGACCTGATCTTTATAATTTCTTTCCTTCTGCTGGCTTTGGGGTTTTTTTGTTCTTCTTTCTCTAATTGCTTTAGGTGCAAGGTTAGGTTGTTTCTTCGAGATGTTTCCTGTTTCTTGAGGTAGGCTTGTATTGCTATAAACTTCCCTCTTAGCACTGCTTTTGCTGCGTCCCATAGGTTTTGGGTCGTCGTATCTCCATTGTCATTTGTTTCTAGGTATTTTTTCATTTCCCCTTTGATTTCTTCAGTGATCACTTCATTATTAAGCAGTGTATTGTGTAGCCTCCATGTGTTTGTATTTTTTACAGATCTTTTCCTGTAATTGATATCTAGTCTCATAGCGTTGTGGTCAGAAAAGATACTTGATACGATTTCAATTTTCTTAAATTTACCAAGGCTTGATTTGTGACCCAAGATATGATCTATCCTGGAGAATGTTCCATGAGCACTTGAGAAAAATGTGTATTCTGTTGTTTTTGGGTGGAATGTCCTATAAATATCAATTAAGTCCATCTTGTTTAATGTATCATTTAAAGCTTGTGTTTCCTTATTTATTTTCATTTTGGATGACCTGTCCATTGGTGAAAGTGGGGTGTTAAAGTCCCCTACTATGATTGTGTTGCTGTCGATTTCCCCTTTTATGGCTGTTAGTATTTGCCTTATGTATTGAGGTGCTCCTATGTTGGGTGCATAAATATTTACAATTGTTATACCTTCCTCTTGGATCGATCCCTTGATCATTATATAGTGTCCTTCTTTGTCTCTTGTAATAGTCTTTATTTTAAAGTCTATTTTGTCTGATATGAGAATTGCTACTCCAGCTTTCTTTTGATTTCCATTTGCATGGAATATCTTTTTCCATCCCCT
Source organism: Eschrichtius robustus (assembly GCF_028021215.1). Classification (NCBI taxonomy): domain Eukaryota; kingdom Metazoa; phylum Chordata; class Mammalia; order Artiodactyla; family Eschrichtiidae; genus Eschrichtius; species Eschrichtius robustus. The sequence goes on along the minus strand of NC_090828.1, from coordinate 139,350,706 downwards.
CACTTTCCGTCTGTATGTGTCTCTAGGTCTGAAGTGGGTCTCTTGTAGACAGCATATATATGGGTCTTGTTTTTATATCCATTCAGCCAGCCTGTGTCTTTTGGTGGGAGCATTTAATCCATTTACATTCAAGGTAATTATCGATATGTATGTTCCTATTCCCATTTTCTTAAATGTTTTGGGTTTGTTATTGTAGGTGTTTTCCTTCTCTTGTGTTTCTTGCCTAGAGAAGTTTCCTTAGCATTTGTTGTAAAGCTGGTTTGGTGGTGCTGAACTCTCTCAGCTTTTGCTTGTCTGTAAAGGTTTTAATTTCTCCATCACATCTGAATGAGATCCTTGCTGGGTAGAGTAATCTTGGTTGTAGGTTTTTCTCCTTCATCACTTTAAGTATATCCTGCCACTCCCTTCTGGCTTGCAGAGTTTCTGCTGAAAGATCAGATGTTAACCTTATGGGGATTCCCTTGTGTGTTATTTGCTGTTTTTCCCTTGCTGCCTTTAATATGTTTTCCTTATATTTAATTTTTGACAGTTTGATTAATATGTGTCTTGGCGTGTTTCTCCTTGGGTTTATCCTGTATGGGACTCTCTGTGCTTCCAGGACTTGATTAACTACTTCCTTTCCCATATTAGGGAAGTTTTCAACTATAATCTCTTCAAATATTTTCTCAGTCCCTTTCTTTTTCTCTTCTTCTTCTGGGACCCCTATAATTCGAATGTTGGTGCGTTTAATGTTGTCCCAGAGGTCTCTGAGACTGTCCTCAGTTCTTTTCATTCTTTTTTCTTTATCCTGCTCTGTAGTAGTTATTTCCACCATTTTATCTTCCAGGTCACTTATCCTTTCTTCTGCCTCAGTTATTCTGCTATTGATCCCATCTAGAGTATTTTTAATTTCATTTATTGTGTTTTTCATCATTGCTTGGTTCCTCTTTAGTTCTTCTACGTCCTTGTTAAATGTTTCTTGCATTTTGTCTATTCTATTTCCAAGATTTTGGATCATCCTTACTATCATTATTCTGAATTCTTTTTCAGGTAGACTACCTATTTCCTCTCCATTTGTTAAGTCTGGTGTGTTTTGACCCTGCTCCTTCATCTGCTGTGTGTTTTTCTGTCATCTCATTTTGCTTATCTTACTGTGTTTGGGGTCTCCTTTTCACAGACTGCAGGTTTGTAGTTCCCGTTGTTTTTGGTATCTGCCCCCAGTGGCTAAGGTTGGTTCAGTGGGTTGTGTAGGCTTCCTGGTGGAGGGAACTAGTGCCTGAGCTCTGGTGGATGAGGCTGGATCTTGTCTTTCTGGTGGGCACATCCACGTCTGGTGGTGTATTTTGGGGTGTCTGTGGCCTTATTATGATTTTAGGCAGCCTCTCTGCTAATGGATGGGGCTGTGTTCCTGCCTTGCTAGTTGTTTGGCATAGGATGTTCAGCACTGTAGCTTGCTGGTTGTTGAGTGAAGCTGGGTCTTGATGTTGAGATGGAGATCTCTGAGAGATTTTTGCCGTTTGGTATTACGTGGAGCTGGGAGGTCTCTTGTGGACCAGTGTCCTGAAGTTGGCTCTCCCACCTCAGAGGTACGGCCCTGATGCCTGGCTGGAGCACCAAGAGCCTTTCGTCCACACGGCTCAGAGTAAAAGGGAGAAAAAATAGAAAGAAAGAAAGAAAGAGCCTATAATATAGTGAAGTAAAATAAAGCTATTATAAAGCAAAGATATACAGACAAAATCTCACCCAGAAGCATATACATATACACTCACAAAAAAAGGAAAAGGGGAAAAATTAATATATCCTGCTCCCAAAGTCCACCTCCTGAATTTGGAATGATTCGTTGTCTATTCAGGTATTCAACAGATGCAGGCACATCAAGTTGTTTGTGGAGTTTTAATCCGCTGCTTCTGAGGCTGCTGGGAGAGATTTCCCTTTCTCTTCTTTGTTCGCACAGCTCCCAGGGTTCAGCTTTTGATTTGGACCCGCCTCTGCGTGTAGGTCGCCTGAGGGCGTCTGTTCTTCGCTCACACAGGACGGGGTTAAAGGAGCAGCTGCTTCGGGGGCTCTGGCTCACTCAGGACGGTGGGAGGGAAGGGTACGGAGTGCCGGGCGAGCCTGCAGTGGCAGAGGCCGGCGTGACGTTGCACCAGCCCAAGGCGCGCCGTGCGTTCTCCCGGGGAAGTTGTCCCTGGATCACGGGACCCTGGCAGTGGTGGGCTGCACAGGCTCCCGGGAGGGGCGGTGTGGAGAGTGACCTGTGCTCGCACACAGGATTTTTGGAGGCGGCAGCAGCAGCCCCAGCGTCTCACGCCCGTCTCTGGGGTCCGCGCTGATAGCCGTGGCTCGCGCCACTCTCTGGAGTTCGTTTAGGCGGCGCTCTGAATCCCCTCTCCTTGCGCGCTGTGAAACAAAGAGGGAAGAAAAAGTCTCTTGCCTCTTCGGCAGCTGCAGACATTTTCCCAGACTCCCTCCCAGCCAGCTGTGGTGCGCTAACCCCTTCAGGCTGTGTTCACGCGCCAACCCCAGTCCTCTCGCTGCGATCCGACCGAAGCCCGAGCCTCAGCTCCCAGCCCCGCCCGCCCCGTCGGGTGAGCAGACAAGCCTCTCGGGCTGGTGAGTGCTGGTCGGCACTGATCCTCCGTGCCGGAATCTCTCCGCTTTGCCCTCCGCACCCCTGTGGCTGCGCTCTCCTCCGTGGCTCCGAAGCTTCCCCCCTCTGCCACCCGCAGTCTCTGCCCGCGAAGGGGCTTCCTAGTGCGTGGAAATCTTTCCTCCTTCACAGCTCCCTCCCACTGGTACAGGTGCCATCCCTATTCTTTTGTCTCTGTTATTTCTTTTTTCTTTTGCCCTACCCAAGTACGTGGGGAGTTTCTTGCCTTTTGGGAGGTCTGAGGTCTTCTGCCAGCGTTCAGTGGGTGTTCTGTAGGAGCAGTTCCACGTGTAGATGTATTTCTACTGTATCTGTGGGAAGGAAGGTGATCTCCGCGTCTTACTCTTCCGCCATCTTCTCTCCTCCTCCCAAATTGGTTTTTTTATCCGTATAGTATTTGATACTAAAGTTCCTTTTGAAAATCTTATTTAAAAACCCATCAACTCTTAGCTTTGACCATGACGTAGAATTCCCTTACAACTTTCTGTATCTGTTTACATCCCTTATAGCACAGCTTCTTGAAGTGAAAAAATAAACATACTGATTAACAGACCCAACTATATATAGTCTCTCTGTAGCATATAAAATAAAAAGCTCGAGTACGTAAACTTAAGTTATATTTAGTAATCAATGATACAGTAGTCTATTTTATTGAAATGATCTAGATATCTATTGAATATCTATCAGTTAAGTTACTTAAAGCTCTTAGAAATTATCTTCAAGCTGACGTACTTCCTATTGAAAGTTTATAGGGATAATGATTGTTTGGTTAAATACAAATGTACATTTTTTTATAATCTTAAACATTTAGTATAAGTAATGCTACCTTATACAATCAGTAAGCCCATATAAGTTTAGGAAGAACATACCCAAGCAAAATTAAAATCTACACATATATTATTTAACACTGATAATTATTTAACACAAAGAAGACATAGCTCTATTTATTAAACCAAATATTAAGCTAGTCTTATTTGTAAAAGATTTACCTAAATTATGTGAACTTGAATACTTGAAATGTTTCTGAGTTAGTTTCTATGAGAATAATTCTGTTTTTTCACATTGAAAATATTTGAGATTCAATTTTCTTAACTTCTGGTAATTTTAGGAATATTCAATTTATATAAATGTTTATTTCTAAGCCAATCAGAATAGAGCTTCTTTAAGAGATTTTTATAATCTTATTTAGTAATATTATCTAGAGTTAGGAAAATATTACACATACACACAGTGAGAGGGGAAGGCCTTTCTGAATTATAAACATGTAAATATACAGACATACAGAGAGAAAAACGTATAGCTTCAATTATAAAATGTCAGCCATGAGTCAAACATGACCACAGAAATACAAAACTCACCAGTCGAGATATCCACTTCTGGCTGGGCATGGTATTCTTGATTTGAATTTAAGATAGACAAACAGAAGACTAACAAACCAGATTCTCTGCCATCTTCCACTCAACAGAAACAAGGTCTCTATAAACTATTCATCTGTTGACAGAGATCACCAAATGGTCAGACCATGAAATCCAAAGAATCCAGCACCAGAAATCAAGTGAGTACTCAGAAGGAATCAGAATCAAATCCTTATCATGCTACTGATGGACACAAGTCCAGAGCACAGGACCAGGAATGAGACATACCATTGGTCCCCGGTCACCAACCAGGAAGGAGAGGCTTATCACCTGTGTGGATGGAGTAAGCAGGGATCCGGGGCAAGGTCTGGCCCTATGCCAGCCACAGCACCAAAACCACCAGAGACAGGATGCACTAGGTAACTGAAGAGATGGTTTTACTCAGGAGATTGCAATAGGGATAATGCCCTTTAATGAGGAAAGTCTCAAAGAAGGGAGAGGACTTCTCTGGTGGCACAGTGGTTAAGAATCCGCCTGCCAGTTCAGGGGACACCAGTTCGATCCCTGATCCAGGAAGATCCCACATACCGCAGAGCAACTAAGCCCGTGTGCCACAACTACTGAGCCTGTGCTCTAGCGCCTGCAAGCCACAACTACTGAGCCTGCGCACCACAACTACTGAAGCCCACACGCCTAGATCCTGTGCTCCACAAGAGAAGCCACCGCAACGAGGAGCCCCTGTGCTGCAACTAGAGAAGCCACCACAATGAGAAGCCCCTGCGCTGCAACTAGAGAAAGCTCGCACACAGCAAAGAAGACCCAATGCAGCCAAAAAAAAAAAGAAAGAAGGGGGAGAAACCTTGGGATTTTATAAAACAAGGGAGTCACTAAAGAAGGGTGTAAGTGGTCTTATCTCAGGATACGGGAGAACAGGACGGTCCTTGGTGGCTAGCCCTTTCAGAACACAAAAAGATCAACAAAGCGGGGGGATTTCTCTGTTTTCTGGGAGCTCAGGGATCAGCTAGAGTTAACATTGTCATAATTGTTCCCTCGTTTATTTTCAGAAAGAGATTTTTGTTTTTTAATGTTTGGTAGAATTCAAAGTGAAGCTATCTGGGTCTGGAGGACTTTGCTCTTGTTGTTAGAAGGTTTTTTTTTTTTTTTTACTATGATCTCAGTTCCTTTCGTAGATGCAGGTTTATTCAGGGTATGGACCTTTGATAGTTTAATATCTTTCAAGGAATTGGTCCATTTCAACTAAGTTGTTGAATGTATGGACATAAAGTAGTCATAGTATTCGCTATAATGTTTTTAATGTATTTAGAGTCTGTTCTCTTTTATTTATGTTATTGGTAATTTGTATGTTCTTTCTTTTTTATTTTTCAATCAGTCTGACTAGAGGTTTATCAGTTGCATTGACCTTGCAAAGAACTAACTTTTGTTTGATTTTTCTCTATTGTTTTTCAGTTTTTAATTTCATTGATTTCTTCTTTTATCTTTATTATTTCCTATCTCTTCTTTCTTTGGGTTTATTCTGCTGTTTTTCGAGTTTCCTAAGGTATAAGTATAGAAAATTTTTAATTTCCAAATTTGGGGGGATTTTCCCAAATATCTTTTATTGATTTCCAGTTTAATTCAGTTTGGTCAGAGAGCGTATTTGGTATGATTTAGTTCCTTTAAAAAATTTCAAGGTTCATTTTATGGCTCAAAATGTGGTCTATCTTGGTAAATGTTGGGTGAAAATTTCACTTTGAAAGGTCATTTTTGTTCAGAGAACAAGTAGAGTCCATCAAGAAAAGAGCTGAGCTGGAGAGTGCTGTGCTGCCAGGTGTTGGCAAAATTGATTAGACACCAAAATGAGAGTAACAGCCAAGCCTTTAATCACTCACTGTGGTAGTGTAATCAAGAGGAGAAAGCTCTGGCTCCCACAGTGTTCCCTTTTCCGGCGTATTTGCGCAGATGGGGAGAATGTCTCACTGCGGAGAGAGCCCAGAGCAAAAGGCTCCTGCCGTTTTATGGACGGGGCACCAGGGGTAGGTAGCAGGGAAAGGTTAAGGAGTACTGTGTGAGAGTGGAGAAAAGTGTCTTCAAGGTTTCCCCCCACCTCCATAAGGCATCTCAACAGAAGCACCTGTGTAAGGTCTTGGCTGAAGGCTCCAGATAAAGAGGTCTCCGAATAGAGGCACCTGGGTTAGGGATGCAGGTATGTGTAGGAGCATGGCCAGCTGGGGGGCTGGAGTAACCACCATCCCCCTCAGAGACTGCAGTGTGCTGTCTGTGTACCAGGCCTGCTCTGGAGAGGGCAACTTTCCCTGGTGGAAGTCTTTGTAATTGCCTTTGGTCAGACCTGAAAGATCACCATAGGTTTTTGGCCAGGAGCTGGACTCCTTAGAGTCTTTTGTGGTTATCTAAGCAAGATATGATGGTGACCATGAACTAAAACACTAATAGTGGGGCAAGACTTGAAAGTCAACTTCAAAAGATGTTGCATAGGAGGTGTTGCCCAAACTTGGTAGTAGATTGGTGTCATAGGTTGGGTTTCCTGGGAAACAGCCTCAGACAGAATTTAGAGCACAGGATGTTTATTAAAGAGTGTCTTTGGGGATCAACATCCAGGAAAGGAGAAGAAGGAGGCAGTAGTGGGCAAAGGGAGAGATCCAGCTATACGATGCAGATCCAGTAACAGCCATGGCCAACTTCCCAGTCACTCGGGAGCTGGAATGGCCCTTCACAGTTGTGTCAACTTGGGCTGAGATGGCTAGGCCTTTATCCTTCCACATCAATTGATTGGGGACCACTCCAGGAAGGGGCAGGGCCTTAGGGATGATGGCTCTCTGAAGTTGCAACAGTCTCTCAGGGCACTGTCACCGAAGGCTACTTGTCATCAGTTTCCAGCATTGGGGCAACTGCTCATAGAGAGCAAAAGAGAGGTACCTGTAACTCCCAGGCATTTGACTTGGGTCCCCAGGGGGATGGAGATGCTCTCACTGAGGTAAGTAGTCCAGGACCAATAGGTTGTAAGAAGATGTTGAGTTAAGTTCTGGACTTGTTGACAACTTGGGAATCAAGAAACAGGATCAGGTCCCATTTTTCCGAGTGTACAAGGAACTAATTGTGTCAATCATGTTTTCATTTTCTGTATTACCTAATGCTTTTATATTTTGGGGCCTTGCTAACACTAAAGAGAATGCCCCTCCCAGGGCTAGCTAATTCCTAGAGCCCATGCTCTTCAAACGCAAGCTAGCCAATCCAGCGCCCATACCTCCAACCACCCCCTTTATCTGGCTGTCACCCTCAGTGCCACTATGCCCTGTCCTAATCTCTCCAGGGTCAGGGGCCAGACAACTTGGCCAGCCTCTACATCCCGGAACCCCAGAAGTGATTCAGACTGGCCAATCCTGCCTGCTTACCCCTCCTTGCCTTGACTTTCCCACTGAAACCACAGTAAAGGCTCTGGCCCATCTTTCCCCACTCCCTGCACCTCCTGAGTAACCCTGGTACTTCCCCATTGGCCCTGCGTGACATGCCAAGCTTCATATTTCTAGGGAACCATGAGTATAAATTTCTTCCTTCATGACAGTCATTTCTGTGTCTGCATGTCTTACTGTACCTGATTAAAACAAATTCTGGGTACATTTTAAAACACTAATTTAGGTGATCTAGGCTTCCAGACCTGTCATCTAGGCATCTCTCTACCCACCCTCTGCTGTCAGTAGTTGAAAGAACACTGCTGAGAGGATGCAGATGAGGAAGAGAAAGAAGAAATGCCATTTTAATTAAGAATTGTTCTATTTAATTCTCACAACAGTTCTATTTTATAAATAAGATAAATGGGGGTTCCCAGAGTTTACTAAGTGGTGATCACATCACACAGCTGATTGATTAGGTAGCTTAGAATTGACCTCTGGTCTATCAGGTTACCATGTTTCTTCCATCTGCATCTGATCTGAGATGCTTATTTGGTCTCTGTTGAGCAGTGAGGAAATTGCTGCATGGGGAGGTTGTCCAAGGCTAGCTTAGAATTGACCTCTGGTCTATCAGGTTACCATGTTTCTTCCATCTGCATCTGATCTGAGATGCTTATTTGGTCTCTGTTGAGCAGTGAGGAAATTGCTGCATGGGGAGGTTGTCCAAGGCAATTACTATGAAAGCGAAACTGGAAACACACATCCCAGAGTGTGGCCTAGAGCAGGGGTCCCCAGCCCCTGGGCCGTGGACCAGTACCGGTCCGCGGCCTGTTAAGAACTGGGCCGCACAACAGGAGGTGAGCGGCGGGTGAGCAAGCAAAGCTTTATCTGGCGCTCCCCATCTCTTGCGTTCACATCACTGCCTGAACCATCCCACCTCCCATCCGTGGAAAAATTGTCTTCCACGAAACTGGTTGCTGGTGCCAAAAAGGTTGGAGACTGCTAGCCTAGAGCACTAGTCGTGAGCGATGTTTAGTGGAAAAGGGAATCCACGATCAGATAAGTTTGGAGAAGGCAGGTTAAACATCTCAGAGCCTATAATTTTCTTATCTGCATTGTAGCACTTTCAAAGTTCATTTGACTCTAGAATGTGTGTGTGTGTGTATGTGTGTGCGTGCACATATACACCTGAGGGGCACACTTGGGAGATGTTGATCTCGTGCTTCCATTTCCTACTCGCCCCTGCACCGTGGGATGCCACAAGCCTCCCCTGGGCTCCAAGATCAGTGCCAGGGATGGTTAGATAGTCAGGTTGATTTCGGACGCACGCAGCAGTGAGCAGTAGCTTACAGTAAGCAGTGACTGGAAGCAAGACCTTAGTTCCCTGACTGGGGATCGAACCCAGGTTGCCTGGATGGAAACCAGGATCTTAACCACTAGACCACGGGATAGAATCTAAGTCCCCAGTCCTTTGTCTACCTTGAGAGGAAGAATCTGACAAGGAGGCAGAAGGTATAGAAGAAAGTAAAAGTGTTTATTAGAAAAGCAGACTACATGCGGAAAGACGTACGGGCGAACTCAGCAAGAGAGTCACAAGAGGCGCACCTATAGGAAGTTTAAATCCTTTATAAGGGGGCAGTCTTCTGGGTCTTTGTCTTCTTCTTGGCCAATTGTATTGTTTTGACCCCACAGCTAATTTGTCTCATGACCCCCTCAGCCAAGATGGATTTCATCACAAAGGCATCGGGGAGGAAGATAGCAAGACTTACTGTGGTCTGGCTTCCCCTGCCTTTTTGACCCTGTGAAGCCTTTTGTGCATGTGTAGTGTCTCCTTTGCCACGAGGATGGGTAATGTATGACCTCTTGATATTTTAACAGGGTTTAGCCCCTCTCTGTCCCTGGCATAGAAGCGTCCAGTGTCCAATTATCTACCCTATTCTTGTTGTTTCTTCTTTTTTTATTTTTTTATTTTTTTTAATTTTTTAATCAGTTATCAATTTTATACACATCACTGTATACATGTCAATCCCAATCGCCCAATTCAGCACACCACCATCCCCACCCCACCGCAATTTTCCCCCGTTCTTGTCCATACATTTGTTCTCTACATCTGTGTCTCAACTTCTGCCCTGCAACCCGGTTCATCTGTACCATTTTTCTAGGTTCCACATACATGCGTTAATATACGATACTTGTTTTTCTCTTTCTGACTTACTTCACTCTGTATGACAGTCTCTAGATCCATCCACGTCTCAACAAATGACTCAATTTCGTTCCTTTTTATGGCTGAGTAATATTCCATTGTATATATGTACCACATCTTCTTTATCCATTCGTCTGTCGATGGGCATTTAGATTGCTTCCATGACCTGGCTATTGTAAATAGTGCTGCAGTGAACATTGGGGTGCACGTGTCTTTTTGAATTACGGTTTTCTCTGGGTATATGCCCAGTAGTGGGATTGCTGGGTCATATGGTAATTCTGTTTTTAGTTTTCTAAGGAACCTCCATATTCTCCATAGTGGCTGTATCAACTTACATTCCCACCAACAGTGCAAGAGGGTTCCCTTTTCTCCACACCCTCTCCAGCATTTGTTGTTTGTAGATTTTCTGATGATGCCCATTCTAACTGGTGTGAGGTGATACCTCATTGTAGTTTTGATTTGCATTTCTCTAATAATTAGTGATGTTGAGCATCTTTTCATGTGCTTCGTGGCCATCTGTATGTCTTCTTTGGAGAAATGTCTATTTAGGTCTTCTGCCCATTTTTGGATTGGGTTGCTTGTTTCTTTAATATTGAGCTGCATGAGCTGTTTATATATTTTGGAGATTAATCCTTTGTCCGTTGATTCGTTTGCAAATATTTTCTCCCATTCTGAGGGTTGTCTTTTCCTCTTGCTTATGGTTTCCTTTGCTGTGCAAAAGCTTTGAAGTTTCATTAGGTCCCATTTGTTTATTTTTGTTTTTATTTCCATTACTCTAGGAGGTGGATCAAAAAAGATCTTGCTGTGATTGATGTCAAAGAGTGTTCTTCCTATGTTTTCCTCTAAGAGTTTTATAGTGTCCAGTCTTATATTTAGGTCTGTAATCCATTTTGAGTTTATTTTTGTGTATAGTGTTAGGGAGTATTCTAATTTCATTCTTTTACATGTAGCTGTCCAGTTTTCCCAGCACCAATTATTGAAGAGACTGTCTTTTCTCCATTGTATATTTTTGCTTCCTTTGTCATAGATTAGTTGACCATAGGTGCGTGGGTTTATCTCTGGGCTTTCTATCTTGTTCCATTGATCTATGCTTCTGTTTTTGTGCCAGTACCATATTGTCTTGATTACTGTAGCTTTGTAGTATGGTCTGAAGTCAGGGAGTCTGATTCCTCCAGCTCCGTTTTTTCCCTCAAGACTGCTTTGGGTATTCTGGGTCTTTTGTGTCTCCATACAAATTTTAAGATGATTTGTTCTAGTTCCGTAAAAAATGCCATTGGTAATTTGATAGGGATTGCATTGAATCTGTAGATTGCTTTGGGTAATATAGTCATTTTCACAATATTGATTCTTCCAATCCAAGAACATGGTATATCTCTCCATCTGTTGGTATCATCTTTAATTTCTTTCATCAGTGTCTTATAGTTTTCTGCATACAGGTCTTTTGTCTCCCTAGGTAGGTTTATTCCTAGGTATTTTATTCTTTTTGTTGCAATGGTAAATGGGAGTGTTTCCATAATTTCTCTTTCAGATTTTTCATCATTAGTGTATAGGAATGCAAGAGATATCTGTGCATTAATTTTGTATCCTGCAACTTTACCAAATTCATTGATTAGCTCTAGTAGTTTTCTGGTGGCAGTTTTAGGATTCTCTATGTATAGTATCATGTCATCTGCGAAGAGTGACAGTTTTACTTCTTCTTTTCCAATTTATATTCCTTTTATTTCTTTTTCTTCTCTGATTGCCATGGCTAGGACTTCCAAAACTATGTTGAATAATAGTGGTGAGAGTGGACATCCTTGTCTCGTTCCTGATCTTAGAGGAAATGCTTTCAGTTTTTCACCATTGAGAATGATGTTCGCTGTGGGTTTCTTGTATATGGCCTTTATTATGTTGAGGTAGGTTCGCTCTATGCCCACTTTCTGGAGAGTTTTTATCATAACTGGGTGTTGAATTTTGTCAAAAGCTTTTTCTGCACCTATTGAGATGATCATATGGTTTTTATTCTTCAATTTGTTAATATGGTGTATCACATTGATTGATTTGCGTATATTGAAGAATCCTTGCATCCCTGGGATAAATCCCACTTGATCGTGGTGTATGATCCTTTTAATGTGTTGTTGGATTCTGTTTGCCAGTATTTTGTTGAGGATTTTTGCATCTATATTCATCAGTGATATTGGTCTGTAATTTTCTTTTTTTGTTGTATCTTTGTCTGGTTTTGGTATCAGGGTGATGGTGGCCTCATAGAATGAGTTTAGGAGTGTTCCTTCCTCTGCAATATTTCGGAAGAGTTTCAGAAGGATGGGTGTTAGCTCTTCTCTAAATGTTTGATAGAATTCACCTGTGAAGCCATCTGGTCCTGGACTTTTGTTTGTTGGAAGATTTTTAATAACAGTTTCAATTTCATTACTTGTGATTGGTCTGTTCATATTTTCTGTTTCTTCCTGGTTCAGTCTTGGAAGCTTATACCTTTCTAAGAATTTGTCCATTTCTTCCAGGTTGTCCATTTTATTGGCATAGAGTTGCTTGTAGTAGTCTCTTAGGATGCTTTGTATTTCTGCGGTGTCTGTTGTAACTTCTCCTTTTTCAGTTCTGATTTTATTGATTTGAGTCCTCTCCCTCTTTTCTTGATGAGTCTGGCTAATGGCTTATCAATTTTGTTTATCTTCTCAAAGAACCAGCTTTTAGTTTTATTGATCTTTGCTATTGTTTTCTTTGTTTCTATTTCATTTATTCAGCTCTGATCTTTATGATTTCTTTCCTTCTGCTAACTTTGGGTTTTGTTTGTTCTTCTTTCTCTAGTTCCTTTAGGTGTAAGGTTAGATTGTTTACTTGAGATTTTTCTTGTTTCTTGAGGTAGGCTTGTATAGCTATAAACTTCCCTCTTAGAACTGCTTTTGCTGCATCCCATAGGTTTTGGGTCGTCGTGTTTTCATTGTCATTTGTCTCTAGGTATTTTTTGATTTCCTCTTTGATTTCCTCAGTGATCTCTTGGTTATTTAGTAATGTATTGTTTAGCCTCCATGTGTTTGTGTTTTTTACGTTTTTTCCCGTGTAATTCATTTCTAATCTCATAGTGTTGTGGTCAGAAAAGATGCTAAATATGATTTCAATTTTCTTAAATTTACTGAGGCTTGATCTGTGACCCAAGATGTGATCTATCCTGGAGAATGTTCCATGCTCACTTGAGAAGAAAGTGTAATCTGCTCTTTTTGGATGGAACGTCCTATAAATATCAGTTAAATCTATCTGGTCTATTGTGTCATTTAAAGCTTGTGTTTCCTTATTTATTTTCATTTTGGATGATCTGTCCATTGGTGTAAGTGAGGTGTTAAAGTCCCCCAGCATTATTGTGTTACTGTCAATTTCCTCTTTTAGAGCTGTTAGCAGTTGCCTTATGTATTGAGGTGCTCCTATGTTGGGTGCATATATATTTATAATTGTGATGTCTTCTTCTTAGATTGATCCCTGGATCATTATGTAGTGTCCTTCCTTGTCTCTTGTAACATTCTTTATTTAAAAGTCCATTTTATCTGATATGAGTATAGCTACTCCAGCTTTCTTTTGATTTCCATTTGCATGGAATATCTTTTTCCATCCCCTCACTTTCAGTCTGTGTGTGTCCCTAGGTCTAAAGTGGGTCTCTTGTAGACAGCATATATATGGGTCTTGCTTTTGTATCCATTCAGCAAGCCTGTGTCTTTTGGTTGGAGCATTTAATCCATTCACGTTTAAGGTAATTATCGATATGTATGTTCCTATGACCATTTTCTTAATTGTTTTGGGTTTGTTTTTGTAGGTCCTTTTCTTCTCTTGTGTTTCCCACTTAGAGAAGTTCCTTTAGCATTTGTTGTAAAGCTGGTTTGGTGGTGCTGAATTCTCTTAGCTTTTGCTTGTCTGTAAAGCTTTTGATTCCTCCATCAAATCTAAATGAGATCCTTGCTTGGTAGATTAATCTTGGTTGTAGGTTCTTCCCTTTCATCACTTTAAGTATATCATGCCACTCCCTTCTGGCTTGTAGAGTTTCTGCTGAGAAATCAGCTGTTAACCTTATGGGAGTTCCCTTGTATGTTATTTGTCATTTTTCCCTTGCTGCTTTCAATAATTTTTCTTTGTCTTTAATTTTTGCCAATTTGATTACTGTGTGTCGGCGTGTTTCTCCTTGGGTTTATCCTGTATGGGACTCTCTGCACTTCCTGGACTTGGGTGGCTATTTCCTTTCCCATGTTAGGGAAGTTTTCACTATAATCTCTTCAAATATTTTCTCTGGTCCTTTCTCTCTCTCTTCTCCTCTGGGACCCCTATAATGTGAATGTTGTTGCGTTTAATGTTGTCCCAGAGGTCTCTTAGGCTGTGTTCATTTCTTTTCATTCTTTTTTCTTTATTTTGTTCCACAGCAGTGAGTTCCACCATTCTGTCTTCCAGGTCACTTATCCGTTCTTCTGCCTCAGTTATTCTGCTATTGATTCCTTCTAGTGTAGTTTTCATTTCAGTTATTGTATTGGTCATCTCCATTTGTTTGTTCTTTAATTCTTATAGGTCTTTGTTAATCATTTCTTGCATCTTCTCAATCTTTGCCTCCATTCTTATTCTGAGGTCCTGGATCATCTTCACTATCATTATTCTGAATTCTTTTTCTGGAAGGTTGCCTATCTCCACTTCATTTAGTTGTTTTTCTGGGGTTTTATCTTGTTCCTTCATCTGGTATATAGCCCTCTGCCTTTTCATCTTGTCTATCTTTCTGTGAATGTGGTTTTTGTTCCACAGGCTGCAGGATTTAGTTTTTCTTGCTTCTGCTGTCTGCCCTCTGGTGGTTGAGGCTATCTAAGAGGCTTGATGGGAGGCTCTGGTGGTGGGTAGAGCTGACTGTTGCTGCAGCGGTCAGAGCTCAGTAAAACTTTAATCCACTTGACTGTTGATGGGTGGGGCTGGGTTCGCTCCCTGTTGGTTGTTTTGTCTGAGACAACCCAACACTGGAGCCTACCTGGGCTCTTTGGTGGGGTTAATGACAGACTCTGGGAGGGCTCACGCTAAGGAGTACTTCCCAGAACTTCTGCTGCCAGTGTCCTTGTCCCCACGGTGGAACAGAGCCACCCCCCACCTCTGCAGGAGACCTTCCAACACTGGCAGGTAGGTCTGGTTCAGTCTCCCCCAGGGTCACTGCTCCTTCCCCTGGGTCCCGATGCGCACACTATTTTGTGTGCGCCCTCCAAGAGTGGGGTCTCTGTTTGCCCCAGTCCTGTCGAAGTCCTGCAATCAATTCCCACTAGGCTTCAAAGTCTGACTCTCTATGAATTCCTCCTCCTGTTGCCAGACCCCCAGGTTGGGAAGCCTGACGTGAGGCTCAGAACCTTCACTCCAGTGGGTGGACTTCTGTGGTATAAGTGTTCACCAGTCTGTGAGTCACCCACCCAGCAGTTATGGGATTTGATTTTACTCTGATTGTGCCCCTCCTACTGTCTCATTGTGGCTTCTCCTTTGTCTTTGGATGTGGGGTATCTTTTTTGGTGAGTTCCAGTATCTTCCTGTCGATGATTGTCCAGCAGCTAGTTGTGATTCTGGTGTTCTCGCAAGAGGGAGTGAAAGCCTGTCCTTCTACTCCGCCATCTTGGTTCCTCTCCCCTGTTGTTTCTTCTTGTATCAAAGTGCAGATCTCAAAATGTAGACAGGAGTCTGGTCATAAATATGTAGCACATGTTTGTCTCTTGCCTCAGGAAATGTAAACAGAGAGCTGGTAGTGAATGTCCGGGCTGGAGCCCATCTTTTTCTCACCCCAGGAAGTGTGAACAGGAGGCCAGTTGTAAATGTCTAGCCTGGAGCCCATCTATCTCCTGCCTCAAAGTTAGAAGTTATATAGGAGCCTTCTGAATTATACTCACTAAAATCAGCCAATAATAGTACCAGCAAATAATTCATTTTGAGGGGAGGAAGCAGATGAAGGCAGATGTGGAAACACTCCAGAAAGTTTCAGGAAATAATCTAGACAACTCTCTGAATCCAGTCGTCTTAACTGAGAAGCTGAGTTGTGTAAGATACACTGAAGAAAGAAAAGGTGGGACCTGTAGACTGGAGGCAAGTGATGTAAATTGAGAAATACGAGCTTAAGCAAAAGAAGAGACGTGAAGTAAGAAAGCCAAGATGCAGCCTGGCCCAGGGAGAGCCTGGAGATCAGGCAGCAGTGGGGTCTGGGAGGGGGCTCATCACTGCTCTCCTCTGTGCCAGCTTCCCTCTCTGTCTGCTGTGGACAGCCGTGTCTTCGTGGGAAGCCAGAACAATCATAACTCCCTCTGTGAGCTGGGCAGACAGACGTTCCAAAACGTATCTACTGCAAGGGAGTTTCTAGTCTTGTTAAAAAGATGCTATTTATACACAGGAAGCAGTGAAGATACTGATTGCTAGAAAGCACAGCTCAGACACGGCTGCCAAGATGGTCGAAGCGGGAAAGGCTCCTTGAAGGCTGGCGAGGTTGTCTCTGAGGGGTCTGAGCTGCAATGGTGTGAAAGTGCAGCTGTTCTGTGCTCAGGCATCAGAAGGGCTGGCATGAACTGCAGGACAAAGCTTGGGACCGCCGCCCCCCACCAGCAATAGGGCGAGACTCGTTTGGGGCCCAGCAAAACAGAGTTCTCCTTAGGGACATGCTCCATTTCATCAGTGCCTCTGCTTCATGTTCCGGCTGCAGCCATCTCCCCAAGAAAACAGATTGTAAAGGGGCTCGATGCGAGCGACAGGTGAAATTTGGGAAAACTCATTGGCAGGAGGTGCTTAATAAGTGCTTGTCTGCACCTGTTCCCTCAGTACCTCTCCTGCTTTGGGCAGTTCAGGGGGCTCTGAGCAGACTCCTTTGCTTCCCTCCCCCAGCACCATCAGCACGGGTGGAGGAGGGGAGGCTGGGAAGGGCACTTCCCGGCCCTGAACAAGCAGCAGGGAGAAGGAGACTCTTTCAGCGTGTTGTCACCCATCTCAGCCACCCAGCAAGCAGACCTTTCTGTACGTCCTGCATGTCTTCCATCTGATGCATCTGCCATGGTTCCAGCAGCCCCACGACCTGTGACAAGAGCACAGCCATCCCTGCCTGGCCGGGCGGCAAAGGGCTGGGCCATGCCAGGCACTAAGCCTGCCTTGGGCTGCTGGTGCTCGCCCGTGCCTGGCCCTGCCGCAGCCCAGAGGAGCATCTGTGAGCTGTGCTGCACCGTCCTGGCCCCAGACTCACCTGGCCGGGAGCTCTGGGAAGTCGGAAGTCAGAAGGTCCCAGAAGGGGCTCCTCAAAGCACCCAGGCGACGGCAGGTCTCCTTCCACTGTGGAATGACCTCCACGTTTTGACTGCTCCTCGCTGGGGTCCTGGCCAGAGCCTGCAGACCCTCAGCAGTGGGCATTATGAGCTGTGTCAAGGCCACGTTGGCTGTGGCAGCTTGTGAATACAGTGAAAGATGTGGATTAATGTTTGACGCATCAAGTCTGATCTTGTAATTTACTTTAAAAGATATCGCCTGTGGGAAGCACTAGAGAGCTGTGAAGGACGCTGGGCTTAGGAGTTTGGATCCCAGCTGTGCCTCTTACTGTGGCGAGCTGATTCTCTACCCTCAGGCTTCTTATCTGTAAAATCAGAACCATAACATGATTCCGAGGGTTTTCATGTGGATTAAAGGAAGTAACGTGTGCCAATTTCCTAATTTACTGCCTAGCACAGAGGGAGTAAATGCTCAATAAATTTATGGAATAAATGGCTGAACTTCTGGTAGTAAAACAAGTCAATTAAGTCCTCTGTGGACGAGTAGGTCAATCTGTGCCCCAGTGAGTTCCCAGGCAGGCTGGCCGGCCACCAGCAACAGACTCAACCAGGAGAGACCAGAGTCAAACGAGGCTGCTCCCACTCCAAGCCCTGAAGGCCGTCCCAGGGGCCCCGAAGGAGCCTGCCTCAGGCTGGAGACTTCCCGTTGGCCTTGGAGGCCAGAACTCCCAGTTCAGGCTACATCCAGGTAGGTAGTGTTCCATCCCTGGAAGCATCTCAGGCAGGAAATTAGGATCACCTATGAAACTGTGATACGTGGACACAGAGAATTGAAATTGGATCTGGGGTTTAGGAGATTTTAAGAATTAACTTTTACTGATTTTTATTATTACGAAAGTAATGTATGATCATTATAGAAATTTTAGAAAAAAGTCACGTGAAACCTCCCAACCCAGAAACCATTGCTATTAACATTAGGGTATATATTTGGCCAATCTTTATTCTGTGTATAAACTTGTCATTAACGAAATGGAGCTCATAGTGTGTTTTGTTTCATGATCTGTTTCCCCCCTACACACACACACTTAATAATATGTTGTGGGCTTCTTCCTCAGCAGTATTATTTTCATGGCTACATTTTATGGACATGTCATAGTATTTTTAGTTAATATACTATTGTTGAACATTTAGGTTGTTGTTTACAATTTTTTAGTATTTTAAACAACACTCTACTGGGTAACTTCTAGAAATGGATTTGCTGAGTCAAAACGTATGTAAAATTTGAAGGTTTCTTATAAGTTTGAATTAGATTTCGATTGTGGTTTTACTCACCATTTGGTGTGAATCCCTAGAACAGGATTATCCTCTATAATTTCAATAATATATTAGACCTGGTATGTTTGTGTTAGGAAAATATGCTGTATCATAAATAGCAGTGAGCATCACGGTGATTACTGAGAAGAATAAGTATAAAGGAATAGGACAAAATTGCCCATAATCTCTCTTCCCAATTAGATCAATTCTTAACATTTTTAGTATTTTTTCTTCCAGGTTTTTTTGTTTTTTTAACATCTTTATGGGAGTATAATTGCTTTACAGTGGTGTGTTAGTTTCTGCTTTATAACAAAGTGAATCAGCTATACATATCCTGCCAGGTTTTTTTGTGTGCATTTAGACACAGCTGATATCATTTCTGTTGCCTTCATCTGGTACTTGTGCTGGTGTGGTTTGTATGTGGGGAAATGTGCTAGACTTGTCTCCATCAGCGTTTTGATGCCAGGACTCATGTTCTATCCTCCTTGTCTCCTGACACCACACAGCACTGTCATGAGCACCAAGCAGATGCTTTATATAGACCTTCTCTGAAAGGACTGGAGAGTCCAGAAAAGCAAAGGTAAAATCAGTGTGTGGCCATATGGTGGGGAATTATCACCATGTCGTTAAGACTCTGCAGGGGCTGGGGACGGCTCTGCATTTCCAGGATTAACTCGGA
Source organism: Eschrichtius robustus (assembly GCF_028021215.1). NCBI lineage: Eukaryota > Metazoa > Chordata > Mammalia > Artiodactyla > Eschrichtiidae > Eschrichtius > Eschrichtius robustus. The sequence continues at coordinate 139,331,890 of NC_090828.1, read as the reverse complement.
AGCAGCATAAGCAGATCCCTTGGTACCTCTGTCCGCAAACAAACAGCGTGGACAGTTACTCATTTCCCCTGCACACCCTCCCACCACCTTTACCTGGGGCTTCCTAACCTCTGCCGTGGGTTGGGATCCAGTCAGATTTGCAGCTTTGGAGTCTAGAGGTGTTTAGGACTTAGGTTTTGAGATAAGCTTTTAGAGTTTGACAGATTCAGAAAAAAAAAATTTTATGTATAAAATGAATTGATATCATACAGACCCATCTCAGCCTTCTTCAGGTGAGAGAATTGCTAATTCTGTTGAGGGAAATACTCTAAATACCCAAGGATTCAACAGTAACCTCTTTTTGCTTTAACATTTTTGCGTTTTCAGCCTAAACTCTTTGAATCAATTTCTCCCCCTTATTTAGTTGAATCTAGAGATGCTGATTTAATTTTTTTCTTTGCTTATTAAATGTCAGCAGATACTGAAGAAGGTTGTCTAATGGAGTAGACTTAGCATGGGCTTCAAAGTCATACCCGTTTGAGATCAAGTCCTGGCTCCAGCCCTTGTGAACTGTTTGGCTTAGGCCTGGTATCTAATCTGGAGCCTGAATTTTCTTATCTCTAAAACGAGACTAATGACACTTCATTAATTGAAATACTGAATCTAAAGTTCCCAACAGTATTTGGCACATAGTAGATGCTTAATCAGTGTTTAGGTTTCCTTCTGCTTTCCCTAAGGACTGTCATCAATGGTTATGATCTAAGACTGAGGTCATCATCCCAGATATCACTAACTGTGACCTAGAGCTGTGGGTAGGAAAAAACATAGGAAATTAATCCACATAAGTCATTATCCCTGGATATTAACTGGTTATGTTTTTGAACAAATTCTTAATAGCAGTTAATTTTATTATCTTTTTTTTCTCTAATGAAAATTGACTATATCTGAAATTCAGGCTTCTTTTTGCTTAGCTCAATTCTGCTTCTTTTTTCTTTAATCTCTGTGGCTCGGAGGAGAGTAGGTTTTATAAACAGTTTAAAGAGATGTGTAAAACATTTGTGGGTAGAAGTGTTTTGGGTATTGGTTAAAAAAAATTGGAAAAAATCACCAATCTGACGTTTTACAGAGCAAGAGTCCATGATTTCTTTGTTAAAATAAAGATGTAATTTCTCATTAGTTTCTGGATGAGTTTACAGCTTTAGGAGCTACAGTTCAGCTGGCAATTTGTAGATTGGTAAAGATAAAATTACAACTTTCAGTTCTGCAAGATGATGAGCTACCTCGAGAAACTTCTGCTATAAACCTTCAATATGCTGGATAAAATACAACAAAAATTAACTGCACAGCTCAACTCACAGGAATGAAAGAGAAGTCCCAGGTGTCAGCATTAGGAGGCTCTGAAGACAAGAGTTGATAGTCACATCCCCTGACACTGCAGCTAATGGGGAGAAGCGGCACGTTTAATGGGAAAACATAGCAGCTAGAGTTGCTATTCGTCCACTTGGGAACAGAAGATCAGGCCTTGGGCTGATGTGAGGCTGGGAAAAAAAAAAAACCTTATGCAAAACTGAGATGCTCTAAGAGGTATACATCAGTGGAAGAGTGGGTTTTTTATTCTATTCAACTCTTGCTATCTCTGTTTAGGTTCTGGGTCAGGAAAAAAATCCTCTCCTTGAGAATTTGAAATCTTGGGCCTGTACCTTACATGGATATAGAGTCCAAATTTACATCAATTCATGCAGCCTGAGACCCTACAAATTGGGAAATCACCTAAAAAGTAGTCCCTGTTTAGTGATATCCCGGGACATTTGAGAAACATTCATATATTTAATAGGTGTCCAAATAGGAGAAAATAGAATAAGAGAAGTATTTGAAAGATGCATAGCTACAAATTTTCCAAAATTGATTAAAGATATAAATCTTTAATTCAGTAATCACAACACAACACTCATCATAGTGAAACTACAGAACTCTAAAGACAGTAGGAGATAATAAAAGCAACCAGAGAGAGAGAGAGGCCAGATTAACCACCATGGAACCAGATTAGATGGAAAGCCTACTTAGTAACAGTGGAAGCCAGGAGAATAATAACTTCAATAATAACTTCAGAGCATGTCAAAGTGCCAAGAATTCTTTACCTAAATAAAGTATCATTCAAGAGTGAGGTTAAAATAAAGACATTAAGGCCCTTCCTCTTTTCTAATACAATTAAGGCAATATACTTTCCTCCAAGCAGATTAAGCTGCATTCTAGAGATTTTTATGTTATTTTAATTATTTTTCAGTTCAAAATATTTTCTAATTTCTGTTGAAATTTCTTCATTGGCCTGAGTGTTATTCAGAAGTATATTGTTAACTTCTAAATATATATGGATTTTCTGATTAGCTTTTTATCCTTAGTTTCTGATTTATTTGCATTGACAGAGAAAAAGTCTGCATAATTTCAACCATTTGAAATTTACTGAAACTTGGCATTTTCAGTGTTTCATATGTACTTGAAAAGAATGTGTATTCTGTCTTTATTGGATGCAGGATGTGTCATTTAAGTCTTCTTGTATTTGTTTGTCTGCTTGCTTTGTCAGTTGCAAAGTATGCCTAAATCTTCCACTAGGATTTTAAATTTTTCTGTTTTCTTTGTATGAGGCTATGTTATTAAGAGCGTACAAATTTAGATTTGGATAGCTTCCTTAAATATTATCTTTTTGACATTATTAAATGCTCCTCTTTTCCTCTTATAATGTATTTTGCCTTATTGTCTACTTTGATATAAATACAGCTGCATTAGCTTTCTTTTGGTTAGTGTTTGCATGACATATCATTCATTTACTTTTAACCTTTCTATGACTTTAGATGTATCTCTTATAAATAGCAAGTGAGTGGATTTTTAAAAATCCAGTAGGAAAATCTCTGTTTTTTAATTGGAATATTTAGTTCAATGTAACTAGTGATATATTTGGTTTTAGATCTACCATCTTAATAAATATGCTTCATTTGTCCCATCTATTTCGAGTTGCTTTTCACTTCTTTTTTTGCCTTTTTTGGATTAACTATTTTTTATTTTTCCTTTTTCTAATCTTCTGTTAGCTTGAAAGTTATAAACTTTATTATTTTTTAGTTCTTATCCTAGAGATTATAACATACATCCCTCTTATAAAAGTCTAATAAATAACTTAGTACTTTTGACATCTTCATAGACAATACAAGGACCCTAGAATACTCCTCTCCTGACTTATAGGCCATTGTTGTCATAAATTTTAATTTTCCATTTTACTTTAATTTTACATTTTTTCTCTATATATTTTTAACTCAACAAGACATCACTGTTTTGTAGAGTCAGTGTTTGTTTATATTTTCCCATATATTTACAATTTCATTGCTCCTCATTTCTTCTTGAACCTCCGGTTTCCTACCTAGGATCCTTTTCCTTCTGCCAGAATAAACATGCTTAGTATTTTCTTTAAAGTTTTGAATATATCTGCTTGAGATTCTTCCAGGTTTTCTTTGTCAGAAAATGCCTTCCTTTTACTATAATTCCTTCATTTTCTGAGTATAGAAATTGATGCTTTAAATATATCATTACATTGTGTTCTAGTTCTCATTGTTTTTGTTGAAAATCAGCTGTTGATCTAATATCTGCATGTTACAGTTTTGTTTTTCAGTTTTTGTTTTAATTTTTGGCTGCACTGTGCTGGGGATCTTAGTTCCCCAACCAAAGATCGAACCCAGGCCCAGGGCAGTGAAAGTGCCAAGTCCTAACCACTGGACCACCAGGGAATTCCCTAATTTCTGCACACTTAAAGTCAATATATCTCCTCCCTGGCTCCTTATAAGATTTTCTCTTTGCCTTTGGTTTTCAGCAGTGTTACTGATATGCCCAGATGTAGTTTGTTGTTGTTGTTGTTATTTTTTCATTTACTCAGCTTAAAGTTCATAGGGCTTCTTGAACTTGTGGCTTGATATCTGTCACCTATTTTGGAACATTCTCAGCCATTCTTTTCAAATATTGATTGCTTCTAGCACGTTCTCTCTCTCATAACCTGGAACTGCAATTACATGTGGACTTTCTCAGTGAGAAGTGAATTTACAGTGTCTGTTACCATGTCTCTGCTTTCCGTCTTTTTATCCCTGCTTTATTCTGAATATTTTTGTCTGACCTAGTTTCACTATTCAGTTGTATGTAACTTTCTGTTAAACCCATTTATTGAGTTCTTGATTTCAGTTATTGAATTTTTAGCTCTCAAGCTCCCATTTGTTTCCTTTTTTTTTTTTTTGAAGTTTATTTATTTATTTATTTATTTATATTTGACTGTGTTGGGTCTTCATTTCTGTGTGAGGGCTTTCTCCAGTTGCGGCGAGCGGGGGCCACTCTTCATCGCGGTGCGTGGGCCTCTCACTGTCGCGGCCCCTCCTGTTGAGGAGCACAAGCTCCAGACGCGCAGGCTCAGTGGTTGTGGCTCACGGGCCCAGCTGCTCCGCAGCATGTGGGATCTTCCCAGACCAGGGCTCGAACCCGTGTCCCCTGCATTGGCAGGCAGACTCTCAACCACTGCGCCACCAGGGAAGCCCCCATTTGTTTCTTTTCTTTATAGTTTTCACTTCCCTGCTGAAATAGTCGATCTTGCCTTTTACCTCCTTGAACGTATATATTAATTTTAAGATCTGTGTCTACTAACTCCAGTTCTGGATTGCCTGTGGATCTGTTTCTATTCAAGTTCTTTCTTTTGTTCATATTGCCTTTCCTCCACATGTGCCTGGTTATATTTGTGACGAACAGACTATTTGCAGAATTGTTTATAGAAATAATTTTGGACTTAGGATGATATTATCTTTCCCCAAAGGGGATTTATATTTGTTTCTGCCAAGTAACTCTGGGCAGTAGTACTTAGCCTTACCTTAGTCCAGTTTCAAATTATTCAAAGCTGAGCCAAGTCCTGCAAGGGCCTATCTATTTATAATTTATCCCCACTCCTGGCATGTAGTCCTTTGAAGTCCCAACACAGAGCGTCCCCACCCTCACACCCTTAGAGGGCTCTGGCATCCATTTCCTTTCCCTCTAACCCCCTGGGGTATCAAAAGTATTGTCCCACCTCCAGCCATTCCTCTGCTTTGTCATGAATCAGCACCGCCTTTCCCAGGGAAAGGCAGCCATCAATACTTGGCTTATTTGCTTGAGCCTGTCCTCTGGATCCTCACCTGGTTGTTCATATCTTGATAGTTCCCATGTGTCTTGAAGCCTGTATTTTATATTTTCTCTAGTTTTTCTAACTGTTCTCCATAAGTGGCTTGTGTGAATTACAGTCGCCACCTCCAGAGCAGAAGTCCTGTGTCATTATGTCTTTGAGGTCTGCCTGTGCTGCTGTTCTGTTCTCACTGTCGTCTATGGTGTGCCCTTACCACATTTTACCAAGTGTTCCACTGATAAACACCCAGATTGCCTTCAACTGGCTACTGCCACAATTGGTATGACAGAAAAATACAGCATTGAAATGTTTCTTTATAAACTGGGAATTGGGGGCGACATATATCCAGGAAGAGATTGCTGGACCATGGAGTATCTGTATTTATTTTAATTAAGTGCTGCCAGGTGACTTTTCCAGGATGGTTGCATCAATATACCCTCTACCAGTAGTATGAGAGTACCATATCCCCACACCACTGCCTGGAACCTGGAATGTTCCAGCTTTCTAATTTCCTTCAAGTCTAATGGAAATAAAGGGATCTCATCATTTTAATTTGTATTTCTCTGATTCCAATTTTTCTATTTGAGTTTCTACATTTTTCTTTTTGACTGCAAGAGTTCCTTTTGTATTTAAATACCACCCTTTGTTGGATACAAATATTGCAAATATATTCTCAGCCTGTCATCTAACTGCCATCTTATTCATAATGTCTTAATTGATCAATATTGTTGGCTTATGGCTTGTACTTTGTGCTGTTACTTAAGTCATTCACTGCCTTATTTCTCCTATATCATGAGCTTTTAATTTCATATTTTTATCATTCATTTATGTCTTTAAATCATTTGGAGTCCACTTTTGTATAATGTGCTGCTAGGAATCCAGTTTCATTTTTCTCCATCTAGTAATCCAGTTTTCCCAACACTACCTATTGACATTCTGTTCTTTCCCTCTTTTTTCATTTCTTTTCATTTCATTTTCATTTTTAATGGACTCCTATCTTTTTTAATGTGTTATCAACCAGATTTTTTAGTATTATTCCCCTAACCCCATTTCCCCCCAAATCCTGTAGTTTTTGTTGCATGATTTTACATATCATGGTGATTTTATATATGTTGCATTATAGTAGAACTATCTGTATTTGGACATTTCCATAATAAAATGGGGTTTTTTTACTTTTTAAATTAAAATGTAAAAAAAAGAAATTCTCTTTTATTCCAGTTTTGCTAAAAGATTTTTTTATAAGTAGGCATTAAACTTTTTAATATGCTTTTTCAGAATTGATTGAAGTATCTTTTGGTTTGTTTCTCTTTTTGTCTACTATTATGGTGAATTTCATTGATAAATTATCTCATATGGAACCATCCTTGCACTTCTGGGTAAACCCTTATTTAAGCATTATGCATTATTTTTAATGCACCGTCATATTGGTGAGCTAATATTTTATTTAGGATTTTTGCATCTACTTTTATAAAGGAGGTCTGAATCTGATTTTTTGTTGTCATTGTATTCCTTTATTTGGTTTTTGAATCACAGTATACTAGCCTCAATTGAGCAGTTTTTGTTCTTTTTCTACTTTCTGGGACAACTCATATAAGGTATGAATTAATTTTTTTTTTTTTTGGGCCATGCCACAGGGCTTATGGGATCTTAGTTCCCCTACCAGGGATCAAACCCAGGCCCTCGGCAGTGAAAGCACAGAGTCTTAACCACTGGAACACCAGGGAATTCCTGAATTAACTATTCTTTAAAAGGTTGATAGCCTCCTGTATAAAGCCATCCAGGCCAAGGGATTTGGGACAGAAAGTTTTTTTTTTTAACTACCATTTTAATTTCTTAAATCTTTATTGGCTTGTTCACATTTTCTCATGCCATTTTATATATAATTTTACCACTTTCTTTACATTTTTAGGAATTTATTCATTTTACCTAAGTTTTCAGATTTGGAATTGAATGAGAAACCAAAACTCAACTGTAACTAGAGGGAAAGATATATGCCTTAAAATGGGCAGGAAAGTCAAAGCCAAAAAAGAAACCCTAATATACAGGAAAAGACTGATAAATTTGATAACATTAAAATATAACACTGCTTCAAAAGACCTTCTAGACAATGTGACTTTTTCACAGACTAGGAAGTAGAACAAGTCACAGACTAGTAAAGCTACCTACAATATCTTGTAAATGGCAAAGGATTGGTGTAAAGAATGTATGAAGAACTAAGAATGGATGAGAGGAAGACAGGAGTCAGCATGACAGGAGACAGCATGGCGTGTGGTGTGAATAGGCGGTGCTTAGCAGAGTGCCTGAGTAATGAGTACACATGTGAACAAATGCCCAGCCTCACTGACGACGAGAGGCAACAGGAGGAACCCTCCCACACCCTTCAACTTGGCAGACACCACATGTGCAGTTGCCTTAGCACAGACACTGACACGTCACACACATGCACATGTCGGATCAGAGTGCTGACGGTTCTGTGGGATTTGACACAGGCCAGGTTCCAGAGTTGGTGAGGACCGTGGCCCCCAGGCATCCTTACTCAACTCCTCCCCAGGCTCTCAGATGTTGTCATCCTGGGCCCCATACTGCGTTCTGTACTTTCCTTTGGTGGAAGGCTTATTCCTGAGGACCAGGTGAGTCTCTCTTCTACTCTTGTACACTTTAAAGTCTTTAAAGTCTCTTTAAAGACTCTCCCTTTGTTCTGGGCGAGACTGCTGGTGGCAGCTGTGTGTGACAAGAACAAAGGGCTGGAGACAGGACTTCCCCTCAGAGCCTCCCGGGAAGCCACAGGCCTGAAGGACCCCTGCCAAAGGCAGTCTGGGACCCGCGGCTGAGAGCTCGAATGGTCAGAGTCAGACACTTGCCAAAGGTACATGCACGCCCAGCATGTGTCAGGCTTTGTGTGAGCTGGTGGAGCACAGTGAGAAACAAGAAGCTGTTCCCAGCTTTCACAGAAAGTTTGCCCTAGTGGGGAACCCAGACCAGTAAGAGGGGAAGTAAAAGCACATGTTACCAAGAGTGATTGCAGAGGGTGATGTTGCTAGTATTTCTGTAGAGAGAAGTATGGGGTGCTGTGGACATCAAGGAAGGAGGAGTCTGGGAGTCCCAGAAAATGTCCCAGAGGACAGAAAAGCCACAGCTAACATCATATTTAATGGCGAGAGACTGAAACCTTCCCCCTAAGATCAGGCACAAGGCAAGGATGTTCACACTCACCACCTCTATTCAGCACTGTACTGGAGGTTCTAGCCAGAGCAATTAGGCAATTAGGCAAAATAAATAAATAAAAGGCATGTAGATAGGAAAGGAAGAAGTAAAACTATATTCACAGATGACATCTGTGAAATTTTAAAGAATATACATACACACACACACACACAGAGCTAATAAATGAATTCCAGAATACAAGGATACAAGATCAACACATAGAAATGAGTATTTCTATACACTAGCACTGTACAATCTGAAAATGAAATTAAGAAAACAATTCCATTTACAATAACATCAAAAAATTAAAAATTTAGGAATAAATTTAACAAAAACAGTGCAAGACTTGTACACTGAAAACTGTAAAACATAACTGAAATAGAGAAGACCTAACTAAATGGAAAGACATCCTGTGATCAACAGATTTCATATCATCCCTATCAAAATCTCAGCTGGCTTTTTTGCAGAAATTGACAAGCTAATCCTGAAATTGATTCATAGGGAATTTCAAGGAAACCAGAATAGCCGAATAACCTTGAAAAAGAACAAAGTTGGAGGACTCATACGTCCCAATTTCAAAACATACTACAAAGCTACAGGAATCAAGACAATATAGTACTAACATAAGATAGACAAATTGAGAGTCCAGATATAGCTCCATACATCTATGCTCAATTAATTTTCAGCAAGGGTGTTAGGACATTTCACTGGATGAAGGAATAGTCTTTCAACAAATGGTGCTGAAATAACTGGACATGGACATGCAAAAGAATATAATCGGGCCCTACTTCACACCATACTCAAAAATTAGCTCAAAATGCATCAAAGACCTAGTATAAGAACCAGAACTTCAAAACCCTCGCTGCACAAGATAGGATATAGGAGACATGACCCATAGCAACAGCACAGGAGAAAAGCTGCTAACAGGCTTTAGTTGACATCTGAAGGAGTCAGCAATAGGATGGAGGGACCGAGCCAATTAGAACATTTCTTCCCAGTGTTGTGCTGAGCCATTTGAAGTCTGATCTTGGAGCGATTGGTTATGCCAGAGCTGGGGCATTGCAGATGTGTGTACTACAATGTAAGAAAGGCAGAACACTCTGGAGTGTGTTCAGAAGAGCGGCCATGCTCACTCATCCATGTCCATGCCTCCTTGGAGATCTGTGCTGTGTGTGTGTATAGTAGTACTGTCTCTTTCCCTGGGAAGTGCACAGATACAGACATTACCAGCTCTCTGTGTGCTACGAGGTGAGCAAGATTGAGAGGCACTTTGCCTGCCATTTGTGGCTTTCCCCTGTCTGACTTGACCTTTCCACGTCAGCTCGGTTCCTCTAATCCCTCCTCTACAGCTATTGCTCTGTCCAAAATAAACTCTAAAGGACCAGCATGCTTATCCCTACTTGTGTGTCTCCACTCATGCACTTGGTAACCTTGTTTTGAGTTCCTTTCCCATTTTTTTCTATCTCTCCAAATCGTACTCGTCAGTGCTCAGTGGGAACCGCCCCTTCCTCGAAAATCTCTTCTCCAACCACGCCAGCCCACGTCTCTCTCTCTGGTTTCCTCATTTGCTCCATGGTGAGCACAGGTCATCAACCATAACACTCCCACAAGGCCTAGACAGCTTCTCGGTCAGAGGGTGAGTCAGTTAGTGATGTGTGTCATGGATAATGGTGAGAGGGCCAGAACCTGTTGTTCCTCATTTCCAGCTTGGTTGGCGTAATTTGCGTTTCTCTAGGGAGACTGTCCCATCTCCCATAGATCATAACTGGAATATTAAGCACAAAATTGTAGTTCAAGAACACTGGCTACCTTACTGGTTCCACTGACTTTTTTTTTTTTTAATTTTATTTATTTATTTATTTATTTATTTATTTATTTTTGGCTGTGTTGGGTCTTCGTTTCTGTGCGAGGGCTTTCTCTAGTTGCGGCGAGCGGGGGCCACTCTTCATTGCGGTGCACGGGCCTCTCACTGTCGCGGCCTCTCTTGTTGCGGAGCACAAGCTCCAGACGCGCAGGCTCAGTAGTTGTGGCTCACGGGCCTAGTTGCTCCACGGCATGTGGGATCTTCCCAGACCAGGGCTCGAACCCGTGTCCCCTGCATTGGCAGGCAGATTCTCAACCACTGCACCACCAGGGAAGCCCTCCACTGACTCTTTTATCTGGAGATACAATTGTGTGACTCCAAAGCCCGTGTTGAAATCAGGAGCCAAAAATATCATACAAAGGGTTAATTCCACAAGACTTTGGAGCCATTTGTATTTGTAGCCACCTTCTCTGTCTTTGTCTTTCCAAAGTTCTCCAATCAAACCTTTCTCCTCCAGTGGGCCAGGACCCTCACGATCTTCCTGAGAGTTCAGAGCTTCTCCTACCCCTGATCCTATCCGGAAGCCTTTCCTCTCCCTCTGCCTATCCGAAATCCCAATTGAACTTAAGATACAGCTCCAGTGTCTCTCATACTTGGAAACATCCTCCAGCCCACAACACCCCTTCCTTGGCTTCTCGTACATGGGAGTACCTGTAATTCCTTGGCAATTGGGTTTACTATCTTATGTGTTCATCTTGGTTTCTCAGTGGAAATAGCTTGCTCTGGACGTGGCTAGACTTCACATCCACATCCTCCCACGTACTCTAAGACACGACCTCTCCAAGCCTCACTCAGTTCTTTATTTGTAAAACAATGGTGATTCCTGTTTTACACTGTCTTTGTATGAGGTGAAATAATATATATGAAAATTCCCGAGGCATCTTAACTTCTCAGTGAATGTTACTTTCGTTTCTTCCTTCTTGAGCATGAGAACCATCTCTTAAAATGTCTCTAGTATTCTCTGCAGCTTCTTTTTTTTATATATACATTTATTTACTTATTTATTTATTTATTTTTGGCTGCGTTGGGTCTTCGTTGCTGCGCACGGGCTTTCTCTAGTTATGGTGAGTGGGGGCTACTCTTCGTTGTGTGCGTGGGCTTCTCATCACAGTGGCCTCTCTTGTTGCGGAGCACAGGCTCTAGGCACGCGGGCTTCAGTAGTTGTGGTGCACGGGCTTAGTCGCTCCGCAGCATGTGGGATCTTCCCAGACCAGGGATCGAACCCGTGTCCCCTGAATTGGCAGGCAGACTCTTAACCACTGTGCCACCAGGGAAGTCCCTGCAGCTTCTCTAAGCAGAGTTCTGGTCAATGGTTAGACACTCATAAACATAGATGGATGGGAATGCACCGTTCATTGAGTCCCCAGAAGTGCTAGGACGAGTTGCCTGTGGGCAGGTGGGTGAAAAAAAAATCTAAAAGGCACTCTGTCCAGACTTGCCGGGTCTATCAGAAAGACGACAGCCCAGCAGCCTGCGAGGGTCTGCCATGTCCCAGAGACTGATGACAGTGATGTTAAAACTGAACTCTGATTTAGCCAGCAGTGCCTTGCCTTGGATAGTATGTGACAGCAGTTGCTAGAATGCTACTGAAATGCAGAAACATTGAGAAGAAAATATGTCTGACAGCCTAGCCTAGAAATTCAAATCTAAGCACAGTCACATGTCCATTAGCTGAGAGATTTCAGATCCATCTTCTGCGAAACTGGCTGTTGTGAAATTGATGGGCTTCTTTAGAAAGAACTTAACTAGAATAACTGGGCGATAATGATTTGGAAATATTCATGCAGGGATCCCACACAAGGAGATTTTTGTTGAAATAGTACTTTCTTTTTTCTTTTTAAAGGAATTCCTTATTTTTATTATCATTTTTTATTTATTTATTTTATTTTATTTTTGGCTGTGTTGGGTCTTTGTTTCCGTGCGAGGGCTTTCTCTAGTTGCGGCAAGCGGGGGCCACTCTTCATCGCAATGCACGGGCCTCTCACTATTGCGGCCTCTCTTGTTGCGGAGCACAGGCTCCAGACGCGCAGGCTCAGTAGTTGTGGCTCACGGGCCTAGTTGCTCCGCGGCATGTGGGATCTTCCCAGACCAGGGCTTGAACCCGCATCCCTTGCATTGGCAGGCAGACTCTCAACCACTGCGCCACCAGGGAAGCCCCGAAATAGTACTTTTTATATCCCAGAGCTTTCAACAGTCAGAGGAACATCTTTGGTTTCGGCTGTGGATGTCACCTGCCACATCAGTAAACAAAGGGTGTTGCGGCCATCAAGCCAGCGGCCACTGAAGCCGCCGCAATGATGCACATGGAGGGCATTCAGGATGGAGGAAAGCACAGGATGCTGGCCCCAGAGAGCTGAGGTGCAAATCAAAGGAATGATTTCAGTGAGTCCGGACGCTCGCATCTTCCCATACGTAGAAAAGCGCTAAATTCCTTAACTTGAGATGTCTGGTTTTCTTTAATGAACAGTAATCTTTTGATGTTCTGACTACCTGGTTTTTATTGCCAAACCTCCTATATGCCCTGGCTCCCCCTTACCTCTTAGGAGCAATCCCTCAGAGCATCTGAGAGGCTGTGTCCGGGGCTTAAGTTCTCAGTATGTCCACCGACTAAAACATAATTCTTTTTTTACATTTTATTTATTTATTTATATATGTTTTTATTTTTGGCTGCATTGAGTCTTCGTTGCTGCATGCAGGCTTTCTCTACTTGTGGCGAGCTGGGGCTACTCTTCGTTCTGGTGCGCGGGCTTCTCATTGAGGTGGCTTCTCTTGTTGCAGAGCATGGGCTCTAGGCTTGTGGGCTTCAGTAGTTGTGGCTCGTGGGCTCTAGAGGGCAGGCTCAGTAGTTGTGGTGCATGGGCTTAGTTGCTCCACAACATGTGGGATCTTCCTGGACCAGGGCTCTAACCCGTGTCCCCTGCATTGGCAGGTGGATTCTCAACCACTGCACCACCAGGGAAGCCCCTAAAACATAATTCTTAACTTTTAGGTTGTGCTTTTTTTTTTTTCAGTTGACAGGGCTGTCATGGGAGGGGAGCTTCTCCCCGTAGGGGCTCCCAGTGCCCCCAGGGGGCCAGACCTGCCTGCGGGGGGACGGGGGAGAGATGTGAAAGGTGGGAGGCTGGGCCAGCGTGGTGCCAGCTCCAGATACACCTTTGGAATCAAGGCGTCTCCGTTAGTCGAAAAACTACATTCTGAAATGTTTCCATTTCATGATTGTCTTCCCCTCAAAATAAAAAGGCTCAGGGAGGGAAGGGGGTAAGGAAGCTCACCCAGTGGCAGAGCTAATCCCTCCTCCTCACACCCTCAGAGCTGGTATCCATAGTCCTTCCGGGGCCACATCCCAGGCCCTGCATCCCCGCTGTGTGTTTGGGCCACATGCACGTGCTGCCACCAGCCTCCTCCCAGGTGTGTACAGTGGTCTCTGTCTCAGCCATGTCCTTGCAGAGCCCAGATCTCTGCGCTAACTTGAGAATGAAGAATGGTCTGCACTCAGGGGACATTTCAACTGAGACCTTTTGGAGGCAGTGTCTCCACTTTTTTATTTACTCCAATGTTGGCAAACAGCTTGCATACATGGAGGGCAAGATCAACCCCCCACCACCTCCCTCCAAGCTTGGTGTAGCTGTTGTCAACTGAAAAAGAATGCACAACCTAAAATTTGAGAGTTACGTTTTATTCAGTGGACAAAACTGAGGGCTTAAGCCCGGGACACAGCATCTCAGATCGCTCTGAGAGACTGCTCCCATGAGGCAAAGGGGGAGCCAGGATAGATAGAAGCTTTTGCAACAAAGACCAGGTAGTCGGAACATCAAAAGATTACTGTTCATTAAAGAAAACCAGACATCTCCAGTTAAGGGAACTTAATGCTTTTCTGTGTATGGGAAGATGCAAGAGTCTGGGCTCATTGAAATCATTCCTTTGATACGTTCCTCAGCTCTCTGGCTTCTCATCCTGAGTCTCCTCAGGGTGCGCCGTCCTCAGGGGTGGCCGCAGCGGCTGACTGCTAGACGGCGGGCGTCCTGATCCATCCCGAGTTCCCTCAGCGCTCACCGTCTGGGAGGCTGTCAGGTGATGGCTTGGTGGCTACAGCATCGTCTGTTTACTGAGATGGCAGGCAACATTTTTCATTCACAGTGTTGAATCTGGTGACACCAAGAGGGTATGAAAAGGTTTATTGTTCACAAAGTGGGGCTCTCTGGAGAGCAGGACAGAGTCCCAGCCTGTGTGAAACAGCTGGAGCAAAGAGTGGGTAGTGGCTTAGGATTTTACTGTAGTTAGGGGTGGGCTGGGGTGAGGGCTCACCACCCCTGCCACCTCAGGGTGGGCCACAAAAGGCAGGGAGACCTTCAAACAGGTGATCAAGGTGCAGGAGAGAGCAAAGTAACACCTGTAATCGAGAGAGGACTTTGCCTTTCTGAGCTGTGCTGTACACGAGTGGGCTTATTCTATAGTAAAGGTTTAGCTGGAGGTATTTTTGATTCAAAGCATGGATTTTATATTCAAGGTAAAGTCCAGAATCTGCATGGTTTGGGGGTCAGAATGTCTGGGTTTGAATTCCAGCTTCACCATTTTTTGGTTGTGTGACCTTGGGCCGGTTAACTTAGATGCTCTGTGCCTCAGTTTCCTTAAACTCAGATAACAGTGCCTAGTTATAGGTTTGTTTGGATTAAACAAAATTATAATAAAGCACTTAGCTGAGTTTCTAATACATATTGAGGACTCAAAAATTTTTTTTATTATTTTTTACTATTCTGGAAGTACCAACACATACAGTAAAATAAGAAAATAAATCAAGAGGCATAACAACTGGAAAAGAGGAGGCAAGTGCAGAGTGTAAACACTGGGCCTTTCCTGACAGCTGTTACCCCCTGACCCCAAGTGTTAGGTCTGTTCATCACAAGGATTCAGGCATTGCCCCAGGCACTGAGACACAATGGAAACAGAAACCAGTTACAAAGACTTCTTTGAGGAATAACTGGGAACTTTAATGTGAGCTCTAGTCTAGATATTACTGAACTAATGTTCATTTTCTTACATGTGATCATGGTACTGTGCTCATGTAGAAGAACATCATTCCTGGAGATGCATGCTGAGTACTGGGGTGACTGTTATGATGGCCGCAACTTACCTTTAAATGGTTCAGCACAAAACAAAGTGTGTGACAAGTGTCACATATGTGTGGGGAGAGAATGAGAGAGAACTGAGGGACGTTATTTAAGGTACAGATCACCACCAGGAGATAAATAAGTCCTGGAGATCTGCTGCACAGCACAGTGATTATGGTCAACAATACTGTTATAAACTTAGCAGTTGCTATATTGCTAAGAGAATGGATCTTAATTATTCTCACCACAAAAAAAAATTATGTGACGTGATACAGTTGTTAGCTAACACTACAGGGTGGTCCTCATACTGCAGTATATGAAGCTATGAAATCAACATGTTGTGCACGTTAACCTTACACAATATTATATGTCAGTTATTGATACATCTCAGTTTTTTAAAAAACATCTAGGGAGACAAAGCAAATGTGGCAAGATCCAGGTTCTCTTTTTATACAGTTACAACCTAAGACCCCATGTCCCCTCTTAATATTGCCTTGTCAGCAGAGTTAGGAAGACTTGTGTCCCAGAGGCTGGGCTGGGCTGGGGAGCTTCTGATACTGAGGGGGAGAGAAAAGTGCATATTCATAGGTTAGTAGTTTAACATTTGAAGGATTGAAAAGTTGTATTTCGCAAGTCATGGTCACATGCATTAGGAAGGAGTTCTAGGATCTAATAGAACATTAAGCAACTATCATTTTGTCGAGACTGTTTTGTCTAGTTTACATAACTCGAAGCGCTCTCTATTATGGGGACCACATTTCTTCATCGGCAGATTGGTCGTGAGGGCACAATGATGGAGCAATGCCACCTGCAGGCCTCAAGACAGAGGGAGCTAGAACCAAAAAGAGTGCATGAGAACTTAACTCAGACAGTCCTGGGTTCAAATCTGGACTCAAGCACTTACTAGGAAAATCACTTAACTTTTCTTTGCCTCCATTTTCTCAGCTTTAAAATGGGTTGTTAGGAGAATTAAACAAGATAAATGATGTAAAATGTGTAGCTGAATGCCTGCCATTTAATAAACATTCAATGCTCAGTGGTTTCATTTTTCCTTAATGGTATGAATCATATACATATGGATTTGTATATAAGTTAAATTTTGAAAAGTTGAACCTTGACACGTGTGTATATATGTGTGTACAGAATATGGATTAGAAAGATATATGCCAAATTATTGATAGTGTTTTATAGAGGGAGTGTGGTGGGCAGTCTTCCACTATTCACTTTATATACTCACTGTTTAAAAATTTTTACAATAAAAATCTATTTGTTTCATAATAAGAGAAAAGAAAGAAAAGCTGAGCTACCTTCTAAATGCACTGGAGGTGGTAGCGGTTTGCCTACCATTGAAAGGAATCTTGCAATGAATCCTTTTCTAAATCCTTTCCTTCTTCTGTTCATCTGCAATCAGGACTTTATATGCAGGATTTTTTTAATAAGGTGCCCTAGATTCTGGCTGGTAATGACTAGGCAGGATGGAGAACAGAAACTGATTTTAAAAATCTGTCCTCAGGGCTGCCTTTGGCTGACCCCACCTTGGCCTCCCCACTTTCTTCTCAGAGCATAGCGTGTATTCCTCTGCTAGGAAAGCACTGGCCATGTGATCCAGTCCAGAGGTCCCCTCTTTCATCCAATGGCACTGTTTATGTTTATTTATACTCCTGGGATAAGCAGGCTATGGTAGTTATGATCACAGAACTAAGGCTAGTCTTTGGCTTAGGAGAAGAGTATCACAAAGAAAGCTAAAGGCCATTCTGCTTTAACATTAACAACAGGCAAGAACCCTTCATTATTACTCCTGTCAGATGTCACCCTCTCATCCCTGATCGAACACTTTAATTTTAATTTTGTAAAACTTTACTGCTTTGGGAAAGGCTTCTTCCTGATGCTGGGACACAATCAGCCTTCCTGTAGCTTTTCTCTATTGTTCATTCTTTAAAGTAATTCACATGAAGTTTTATTTGTCTTAAATGTAACAGCCTTGCAGACATCTGAAAACCATTCCCCTCATCTCCCCTGCCTCCAAGTCTTCCCTTTGCCAGGGTAACTCTCAGTATTTCCTGATGTTCACAGACATGTCATTGTCCTAGCTACCTTCTACTAGACATGCTCGTATTTGTCAGGGCTCCTCTTGGAACTATGTGGCCAAGTACGGGACATAGTATTCCAAGTGTGTTCTGTCAAGCACAGTGGAACCAATACCTCCGTGGATCACCAAGTATTACATCCAAGATATGAGTATCCATCTAAAGAAGTAAGAAGAAGAACAGCAAGTTAAACTCAAAGTTAAGTAGAAAGGAGGAAATACTAAACGTGAGAGAAGAGATTAATTAAATGAAAAGCAAACATATGATAGAGAGGATTAAAAAAAATTGTTCCTTTGCAAAGTCTAATCATTTTTTCAAGTCTAAAATTGATAAACCCCTGGCAAGAGTAATGGGAGGGGCTGTTTTAGGTCGTTCCCCAGTGCCATCTGATAGCAGTTTTATATTTTTTCAGTGGGTATAGTTGTCTGTGGGAGAGTTTGTCTGATAGAAGTTATTCACTATTACGGGAGCCCTTGAGATAAAATAAGTGTTTAATTTATTGAGTGGTTGAGAGAGAGATTTTGACAGTCTCTGCCACGGCAAATTAAGTTTCGCTTGAACTTAAACGCCTTTGTCTAAGTAGAATAATCAAGGATGGGTAAGTCAGAGCAAGTGTTACTGCTGTAAGGAGATTCATTTATTTGCACCTTTGGAATATAATGAAAGGAAGTTAACATCCTTACAGAACCCTGTATCTTTCTGCCTTAGATACCAAATTCATGTTTGTGTTTTAAAAGCAGATCCAGAATGGAAAGTCTTTTTAAGTTAATTTTGGACAGATCTTCAGGAAGAAAAGAAAAAGGACATGGGCAAATGGGTAGAGCAGATGTGTGTGTGTGTGTGTGTGTGTGTGTGTGTGTGGGTTGGAAACTACACAGACCTGAAGCCATAGGTCTCAGCCTCGTGTCTCAATTCTGTTGCCATTTTCTCTGTGACCTGGTAAAGCTCTCCAGGATGCAGCATTTCTCTCATGTAAAATGAAGACGAATAACATAGTTCACATGACAGAGGAGTAAATGAAAATATTTGTTGAACATGAACCTGAAAAGGTTTACAATACATTCCCTTGATAGTAAAACAAAATAGCCCAGGCATTTTAGAGGAATTCCCTGGCAGTCCAGTGGTTAGGACTCCATGCTCTCACTGCTGAGCGCCCTGAGGGCCTGGGTTCAATCCCTGGTCGGGGAACTAAAATCCCACAAGCTGCATGGGGCAGCCAAAAGAAAAAAAACCAAAAACTCCAGGCATTTTAGCACACCTGGTCTTTTCAGCCCTCTTTATCCCAACCTGAACCCCTTTCCCCTCCCGCAGGTTATTCTAAGTTGCAGCAGTGTGCAAGCCCACAAACAGGACTTGTATGGAAAATATTTTGACAATGGGAGAAAAGAAGCCTTGGGCAAATTTATTTCATCTGTCTGAAAGGATATGTTCATTTGAATAGACAGTGTCAGTGTTGATAGGAGGGATGGTAGCAGACGAGAAAACAAAATGCAATTTCTGGAAAGTCTGGATGTTTCCAGCAATATTTCAGGACTTGAGCCCTGAACGTCAGGACCTTAAGTACGTGCCTCTGTACCAACCACTCCAACTAGCACGGCGTGCTGTTAATGCCCACATGGTTACCAGCAGCTTCCGCCCAAACTGATTAGTCTTCAGATGGTGGGTCAGGAGCCCGTGGGAGCTGCAGTGGGTGGGGGTGGAGAGAGAAAGCGAGGCCAGAATGGCCACAAACTTTGGGTGCCATGGCGAGGATTCTGACTCTTACTCTGAATTAAATGGCAGGCTTTGCAGGTTTTAGGCAGAGGAGTGGTGCGATCTGATTGCATTTTACCAAGGGCCACTCTGGCTGTTGTGTAGAGGAGGACAAGGGCTCAAACAGGGAGATGGGCTGGGAGGCTCTTGGGTCACTCCATGGAGGAGGGGGCAGTTGATGTGACCTGCACCAGGGGTCACTGGCGGAGGGAGGAGAAGTGACTGGGTTCTGAATAACAAAATGAACCCAGGGCTGATAGATTAGGAAGTGAGTTGTGAGAGAAGGAGAGGAGTCCAGGAGAGCTCCAAGATTTTTCTTTATTGAAGTATAGTTGATTTACAATGTTGTGTTAGTTTCAGGTGTACAGCAAAGTGATTCAGTTTCATATATATATTCTTTTTCATGTCCTTTTCCATTATAGGTTATTACAAGATATTTAATATAGTTCCCTGTCCTTGTTGTTTATCTATAATCCCAAAGTTCTAATTTATCACTCCCCTACCCCTTTCCCCTTTGGCAACCATAAGTTTGTTTTCTATGTCTGTGAGTCTGTTTCTGTTTTGTAAATAAGTTCATTTGTGTCATTTTTTAGATTCCACATATAAGTGATATCATATGATATTTGTCTTTCTCTTTCTGACTTACTTCACTTAGTATAATAATCTCTAGGTCCATCCACGTTGTGGCAGATGGCATTATTTCATTCTTTTTTATGGTTGAGTAATATTCCATTGTATATATGTACCACATCTTATTTATCCATTCATCTGTGGATGGGCACTTAGGTTTCTTCCATGTCTTGGCTATTGTAAATAGTGCTGCTATAAATATTGGTGTGCATGTATCTTTTCAAATTAGAGTTTTCATCTTTCCCAGATATATGCCAAGGAGTGAGATTGCTGGATCATATGGTAACTCTAATTTTAGTTTTGTAAGGAACCTCCATACTATTCTCCATAGTGGCTGCACCAATTTACATTCCCAGCAACAGTGCAAGAGGGTTCCCTTTTCTCCACATCCTCTCCAGCATTTATTATTTGTTGACTTTTTATGATGGCCATTCTGACTGGTGTGAGGTGATACCTCATTGTAGTTTTGATTTGCATTTCTCTGATAATTAGAGATGTTGACCATCTTTTCATGTGCCTGTCAGCCATCTGGTTGTCTTCTTTAGAGAAATGTCTATTTAGATCTTCTGCCCATTTTTTTTTTTTTTGATTGGGTTGTTTGGTTTTTTGTTATTGAGTTGTATGAGCTGTTTGTATATTTTGTAAATTAATCCCTTGTCAGTCACATCATTTGCAAATATTTTTTCCCATTCCATAGGTTATCTTTTTGTTTTGTCTATGGTTTCCTTTGCTGAGCAGAAGCTTATAAATTTGATTAGGTCCCATTTGTTTATTTTTGCTTTCATTTCTTTTGCCTTGGGAGACTGATCTTAAAAAACATTGCTACAATTTATGTCAGAGAATGTTTTGCCTATGTTCTCTTCTAGGAGTTTTATGGTGTCATGTCTTATATTTAAGTCTTTAAGGCATTTAGAGTTTATTTTTGTGTATGGTGTAACAGAGTGTCCTAACTTCATTGATTTATATGCAGCTGTCCAGCTTTCCCAATACCACTTGCCAAAGAGACTGTCTTTTCTCCATGGTATGTTCCTGCCTCCTTTGTCGAAGATTAATTTACCGTTGGTGTGTGGGTTTATTTCCGGGTTTCCTATTCTGCTCCATTGATCAATATTTCTGTTTTGTGCCAATAGCATTGGCACATCAATATTGCTGCTTTGATTACTGTAGCTTTGTTGTATTGTCTGAAGTCTGGGAGAGTTATGCCTCTAGTTTGTTCTTTTTCCTCAGGATTGCTTTGGCAATTCTGGATATTTTGTGGTTCCATGTAAATTTGAGGATTATTTGTTCTAGTTCTTTGAAAAATGTCATGGTAATTTGATAGGGATCACATTAAACCTGTAGATTACTTTGGGTAGTATGGCCGTTTTAGCAATATTAATTCTTCTAATCCAAGAGCATGGAATATCTTTACATTTCTTTGAATCATCTTCAGTTTCCTTTATCAATGTTTTATAGTTCTCAGCATATGTCTTTCACCTTCTTAGTCATGTGTATCCCTAAGTAATTTTTATATGATTTTAAAAGTGATTGTTTTTATACCTTCCCTTTCTGATATTTCATTGTTAGTGTAGAGAAATGCAACAGAATTCTGTATGTTAATCTTGTATCCTGCTACCTTGCTGAATTCATTTATCAGTTCTAGTAGTTTTTGTGTGTAGTCTTTAGGGTTTTTATATATAGTATCATGTCATCTGCATTTAATGACAATTTTACCTCTTCCCTTCCAATTTATATCACTTTTATTTCTTTTTCTTATCTGATTGCTATGGCTAAAACTTCCAAAACTATGTTCAATAAAAGTGGTGAGAGTGAGTATCCTTGTCTTGTTCCAGATTTTAGTGGGAAAGCTTTCAGCTTTTCACCATTGAGTATTATGTTGGCTGTGGGTTTGTCATAAATAGTTTTATTGTGCTGAGATATGTTCCCTCTATGCCCACTTTGGTGAGAGTTTTTATCATGAATGGATGCTGAATTTTATCATATGATCTTTCTGCATCTATTGAGATGATCCTGTGGTTTTTGTCTTTTCTTCTGTTGATTTGGTGTATCACACTGATAGATTTGCATCTGTTGAACCACCATTGTGACCATAGGATGAATCCAACTTTATCGTCATGTATGATCCTTTCCATGTGTTGTTGGATTTGGTTTGCTAGTATTTTGTTGAGGATTTTTGCAGCTATATTCATAAAAGATATTGACCTGTAATTTTCTTTTTTGGCAGTGTCTTTGTCTGGTTTTGGTATCAGGGTGATAGTGGCTTCATAGAATGACTTTGGGAGTGTTCCCTCCTCTTCAATCTTTTGGAAGAATTTGAGAAGGATCTGTATAAGTTCTTCTTTATATGTTTAGTAGAATTCCACTGTGAAGCCATATGGTCCTGGACTTTTGTTTACATGGAGTTTTTTTTAAAATTACAGATTCTATTTCACTTCTAGTGATTGGTCTGTTCAAATCAACTATTTCTTCTTTGTTTTTGGGGTTTTTTAAAATAAATTTATTTATTTATTTATTTATTTATTTATGGCTGCATTGGGTCTTCATTGCTGTGTGCAGCTTTCTCTAGTTGCAGCGTGCAAGCTTCTCATTGCGGTGGCTTCTCTTGTTGTGGAGCATGGGCTCTAGGCACACAAGCTTCAGTAGTTGTGGCTCACCGGCTCTAGAGCGCAAGTTCAGTAGTTGTGGCACATGGGCTCAGTTGCTCTGCAGCATGTAGGATCTTCCCAGACCAGGGCTCAAACCTGTGTCCCCTGCATTGGCAGGCAGATTCTTAACCACTGCACCACCAGGGAAGCCCAAATCATCTATTTCTTCTTGATTCAGTTTTGGTGGGCTATATGTTTCTAGAAACTTGGCCATTTCATCTAGGTTGTCCAATTTGTTGGCATATAATTGTTCATAGTACTCTCTTGTGGTTTTTTTGTATTTCTGCAGTGTCCCTTATTATTTCTCCTCTTTCATTTATTATTTTGTTTATTTGGGTACTCTCTCTTTCCTTCTTGGTGAGCCTGGCCAGAGGTTTATCAATTTTGTTTATCCTTTCAAAAACCCAGCTCTTGGTTTTATTGATTTTTTTCTATTGTTTTTTTAATTCCTGTTTTATTTATTTCCTCTCTGATCTTTCTTATTTCCTTCCTTCTGCTGACTTTAGGTTTTGTTTGTTCTTCTTTTTCTAATTCTTTTACATGGTATGTTAGGTTGCTCACTTGAGATTTTTCTTGTTTTTTGAGGAAAGCCTGTATCACTATGAAATTCCCTCTTAGGACTGCTTTTGCTGCATCCCATAGATTTTGTGTGGTTGTGTTTTCATTGTCATTTGTCTCAAGGTATTTTTTAATTTCCTCTTTGATTTCATCATTGAGCCATTGATTTTTAATAGCATGTTATTTAGTCTCCATGTGATCATTTTTTTCTCATTTTTCTTTTTGTGGTTGATTTCTAGTTTCATGCCATGGTGGTCAGAAAAGATGCTTGAATAATTTCTGTCCTCTTAAATTTGTTGAGGCTTGTTTTGTGTTCTAGTATGTGGTCTATCCTAGAGAATGTTCCATGTGCGCTTGAAAAGAATGTGTATTCTGGTGGGGCTTTTTTTGGTGGGGGGGGGAATGTAATGTCCTGAAGATATTAATTAAGTCTAACTGTTCTGTTGTGTCATTTGGGGTCTCTGTTTCTTATTGATTTTCTGTCTGGAAGATCTGTCCATTGATGTCAGTGGGATGTTAAAATCTACTATTATTGTATTCTCATCAATTTCTTCCTTTATGTTTGTTAGTATTTGTTTTATGTATTCATGTACTCCTATATTGGGTGCATATATTTATTTTTTGTTGAACTATAGTTGATTTACAGTATTGTGTTAGTTTCTGGTGTACAGCAAAGTGATTAAGTTGTGTATATATATATATTTCTTATTCTTTTTCATATTCTTTTCCATTATAGTTTATTACAAAATATTGAATATAGTTCCCTGTGCTATACAGTAAGACCTTGTCTTTTTAATCTATTTTATGTATAGTAGTTTGTATCTGCTAGTCCCAAATTCCTAATTTGTCCCTCCCCCCTTTTCCTTTTGGTAACCATAAGTTTGTTTTCTATGTCTGTGAGTCTGTTTCTGCTTTGTAAACAAGTTCATTTGTATCACTTAAACTGGGTGCATATGTGTTGAGTGTAATATCCTTTTCATGTGTTGATTCTTTTGTCATTATATAGTGTTCTTCTTTATCTTTCTTTATGGCCTTTATTTTAAAGTCTATGTTGTCTGATATGAGTATTGCTACTGCCACTTTCTTATCATTTCCATTAGCGTGAAATATCTTTTTCCATTCCCTCACTTTAAATCTATGTGTGTCCTTCACCCTAAAGTGGGTTTCTTATAGGCAGTATATTGTAGATTCTTATTTTATTATCCAGTTTGCCACTCTATGTCTTTTGATTGGATGAAACATTTGGTCCATTGACATTTAAGGTAATTATTGATAAGTATGATTTTATTGAAATTTTAAACCTTGTTTTCCAGTTGATTTTGTGTTTCTTCTTTCTTTGTTCCTTTCTTTGTTTTTCCTTCTGTGGTTTGATAGTTTTCTTTTGTAGTATGTTTGAGTTTGAGCAACTGAAGAGCACGGTTGTGGACTATTGAGAGGCAGTTCTGCTTAGGTCATACGAACTTTGAGATGCCTGTCAGGCCTCTAGGCAGAAGAGCAAGCAGGTGGTTGGAACTGTGAGCCAGGAGTTGAAGAGAAATCGCCAAGCTGGAGAATTCAAGTGAGTTTTCAGCACCAGGACCAAAGCCACCTGAGGCAGGGCCCAGCCAGCTGGGGCAGGGCAGGTGCTGCTTTGTGTCATCTGGCACTGCCTAACCGAGCAGGATGCCAGCTCCAGAGCACATCTTCAACCACTTAAGGCAAGCCATTACAATGACTGCAGCACCAAAATGTCCAAATACCCAAATGTGAACCCAGAGGGGTTGTGGCCAACCGCAGATAGCTCACACTGACAGTTACACAGCCATAGGCTTCAGAGCACAGAGGGGGAAAGGCCTTCTGTTGCGAAATCACATATTCATACAGCATGAATCAAGACATATTGCAAGAACATTCTGCAGTTGATTCTGTGGACAGAACAGTAGAAATGAAGTCTACTAATGTTTCATTTACATGTAGAATATGAGAGGCTTATATACATAGTACATCTTCAAGATCCAGGAAAAACTATTCTGACTCAAAAAACCATAAACACTGTGAAAGGAATTACCTCAGCAATTACTTGGGACTTATGACAAATACAATATCTTCAAATATTAAATGCTAAAATTGAAGAATTTTTGCACCTCTGAAGGAAAGAGCATAAGACACCCACAGCAGCATTTATGGAGAAATGATCATGAAGATTAGTGTAGACCACAAATTCCCTCAGGTCTCTCCAGTCTTGCAATATGTTTATTTATATTTGTTATTTAAAAGGTGTCGGGGACTTCCTTGGTGGTCCAGTGGTTAAGAATCTGCCTTCCAATTCAGGGAACACAGGTTTGACCCCTGATTGGGGAACTAAGATCCCACATGCCACAGGGCAACAAACCTGCACACCGCAACTACTGAGCCCGCATGTTCTGGAGACTGTGCGCCACAACTGGAGAGCTCACACGCCGCAACTACTGAGCCCATGTGCTCTGGAGCCTGCATGCCACAACTAAAGAGAAGCCCCTGTGCCACAATGAAAGATCCTGCGTGCTGCAACTAAGACCCAACACAGCCAAATAAATAAATACATTTTTTTAAAAAGGTGTGACTATATATTAGGCAGGATTTTTTAAATAACAGGCTAAATAAAGGCTGCATGAACGTTGGATCTAAGCTGAAGAGAAGTTCAGATCTTCCAAGCAAAAAGGTCAAGAAGAATGAGGTTAGATGTAAAGACCAGCTAACATTTAGGGTTCCACTGTGCATGTGAAGATGTAACAACATTTGAAAAGTTACTTAACTTGAAACTGGTGTTGGCAAGCTCAACCTGCATGAAGTAAACATTAAAGCTTCACATGCTTACCTCATTTAAGGACAACCTCACAATAAGGCAAAGACAATTTTATTTTTAATTTTATTTTATTGTGGTTAAGAACATTTAACATGAGGTATACCCTCTTAACAAAATTTTAAGTGTATATTACATTGTTTTTGACTATAGGTTCAATGCTGTACACAGATCTCTAGAGTTTACTCATCTTGCTTAACTGGAACTTTATGCCCATTTATTAGTAACTCCCATTTGCCCCTCCTCCTGGTCACTGGCAACTACATTCCACTCTTTGATTCTATGAGTTGATTCTAGATACCTCTTATAAGTGGAATTATGCAGCATTTGTCTTTCTGTGACTGGCTTATTTCACTTAGCATAATGTCCTCAAGTCGTTACATATTGCAAAATTTTATTCTTTTTTAAGATTGAATAGTATTTCATTGTATGTATATACCACATTTTCTTTATTCATTCATCTGCTGCTGGACATTTAAGTTGTTTCCACATCTTGGCTATTGTGAACAGTGCTGCTATGAACATGGGACTGCTAATACCTTTTTGAGATCCTGATTTCAATTCTTTTGGATAAATATTCAGAAGTGGGGTTGCTAGATCATAGGGTAGTTCTATTTTCTATTTTTTGAGGACCCTCCATCCTGTTTTCCACAGCAGCTACAGCATTTTGCATTCCCACCAAGAGTGTGCAAGAGTTCCAATTTCTCCACATCCTCTCCTCTCATCCTCTTTTGGGTTGGTTGGTTTGTTTGTTTTATTATAGCCATCCTGACAGGTGTGAGGTACTATCTCACTGTGGTTTTGATTTGCATTTCCCTGATGATTAGAGACTTTGAGCATTTTTTTCATATACCTGTTGGCCATTTGTACGTCTTTTTTTGAAAAATACCTATTTAAGTCCTTAGCCAATTTTTTAATTGAGTTGTTCGGTTTTTTGGCATTGAGTTGTAGGAGTTCCTTATATATTTTGGAGATTAACCCCTTATCAGATATGTGGTCTGCAAATATTTTCTCCCATTCCATAGATTACCTTTTCACCCTGTTGATTGTTTCTTTTCTGTGCAAAAGCTTTTTAGTTTGATGTAGTCCCATGTGTTTATTTTTGGTTTTGTTGCCTGTTCTTTTGGTGTCATATCCATGAAATCATAGCCAAGACAAATATCATGAAGCTTTTCCCCTATGTTTTCTTCTAGGAGTTTTACAGTTTCAGGTCTTACATTTAAGACATTTCAAGTTGATTTTTGTTTTAAGGTATAAGATAAATGTCCAATTTCATTCTTCTTTTTTATGTGGATATCTAGTTTTCCCAATACCATTTATTGAGGAGACTATCTTTCCCCCATTGTATATTCTTGGCTCCTTTGTTGTAAGTTAACTGACCATATATGTGTGGGTTTATTTCTGGGTTCTCTATTCTGTTCCATTGGTCTATATGTCTGTCTTTATGCCAGTACTATATTGTTTGAATAACTTCATAATATATTTAAATCAGGATGTCTGTCCTTTCTCAGAACTGATTTGGCTATTTGTGGTCTTTTGTGCTTCCATATGAATTGCAGAGGTTTTTTTTTTTTTATTATTTCTGTAAAACAAAATGCCTTATGGATTTTGATAGAGATTGCATTGAATCTGTAGATCACTTTGGGTAGGATGGATATTTCAATAATATTAAATCTTCCAATCCATGAACACAGGATATCTTTCCATTTGTGTCTTCTTTTATTTCTCTCTTCAATATTTTACAGTTTTGAGTAGACAAGTCTTTTACCGCCTTAGTTAAGCTTATTCCTAAGTATTTTATTCTTTTTTGGTGCTATTGTAAATGGGATTGCTTTCCTAATTTCCTTTTCAGAAAGTCTTTGTTAGTGTATCGAAACACAACTGATTTTTGTACATTGATTTCATATCCTGAAATTTTACCGAATTCGTTTATTACTTCTAACAGTTGTTTTATGGAATATTCGGAGTTTTCTGTATATGAGATCATGTCATTTGCAAACAGGGACAATTTTACTTCCTTCCCAATTTGGACATCTTTTTTTCCCCTTATTGCTTTGGTTGGGATTTCCAGTACTGTGCTGAATAGAAGTAGTGAGAGTGGACATCCTTGTCTTGTTCCTGATCTTAGAGGGAAAGCTTTAAGTTTTTCACCATTGAGTATGATGTTAGCTGTGGAATTTTCATACGTGGCCTTTATTATGTTGTGGTACTTTCCTTTTATTACTTGTTTATTGAGATTTTTTAATCATGAAAAGGATGTTGAATTTTGTCAAACACTTTTTCTGCATCTGTTGAGATGATCATGTGATTTTCATCCTTTATTCTGTTAATGTGTTATTTCACATTAATTGATGATCACACGTTGAATCATCTTTGCATCCCAGGGATAAATCCTACTTGATCATGGTGTATGATCCTTTTAATGTGTTGTATTTTGTTGAGGATTTTTGCATCAATGTTCATCAGGGATATTGGTCTGTAGTTTTCTTGTCAGAAAAAGTTGTCTTTGTCTGGTTTTGGTATCAGGAGAGTTATGGACTCATAAAGTGAGATTGGAAGTGTTCCTTCTTCAGTTTTTTGGAAGAGTTTGAGAAGGGTTGGCATTAATTCTTCAAATGTTTGGGCAGAGACATAAGATTGTCCTGTTGCATTTAACTTAAGCAGCTTACACACTAAAAGTAGGAAACTGTATCATTTTTTAAAAAGCTTTTAAAAGCTTAATTTGTTAAAAATAACTGCTCAGCTAAATCTACCATGAACAATCATGATGTTTAATTTTTTGCAGTAAAATTATTATTAAAGTAATGCATGATATGACTTTATTGCATTGCACAGTACTGAGGTGAAAATGAATTTTTTCATTAAAGTATTATGTGACATAATTTCATTATATTATATTGTATTGATTTACCAAAACTTGTAATTTGGTAAAAACATTGCCTTCTTTGGATTTGTATTACAAAAATCTATGATCTAGAATATTATATTGGGAGCTCATTATGTTAAATTAAAAAATCAAAGTTATTACCTAAATTTTCCACTTCACATTTGTCTAACATAAAATAGCCATGTATCAAAAATCATGTTTCACTTACTGCTAAGGATGACATGACATATTTTTAATGTAATTGCTTTTTGAAGTATTGATAATTATAACCAGAAAGCATCTTTTCTACATGAAGGCCTACTTGACTGATTTCCCTGGAACTTAATTCTTTGTTTCTTTGTTTCTTTTTTTTTTCTTCTTCCTATTTTCTGGCCACGCCACGCGGCATGTGGGATCTTAGTTCCCCGACCAGGGATCGAACCCATGCCCCCTGCAGTGGAAGCACGGTGTTTTAGCTACTGGACCACCAGGGAGGTCCCTAATTCTTTGAATAATAGGGAACCATGGTAGCAAACAGCCACATGCAGCACATGTTTCCCCGTGACCTTCTCTCTCATGGGAGAGAAGGTCACGGGGAAACAAGCAGCTGTGTGCTCATGGAGGCCGGACAGTTCGGAGGCCCTAGAGAGGGGCAGGGAAGAGTGTGGGCATTTGGGCAAGTTTTAATCCTGCCTCTGCTGCTAGCTGCCTGTGAGACCTTAGCAAGTGTCTTAACCTCTGTGAGCCCCAAGTCTTTATCTGTGTAATGTGTCTAATAATACGTATTTCACATGTAGGCTTGAATCTGATATGTTAGTAGGCGGTACACTGTAAATTCCCAGTAAAAGTTATTTTACTCTCATCAGTAAGAGAACAGGGAGGCTGGGGAGGACGAAAGAAGGTCAGAGTCTTTCCTGTGAGAAAACCCTGAGTAAGCCTTGAGGTGCAGAGGGGATTCAGATTTGGTGCTATAGATGTCGTGAAGTTTTGTTTACTGAATGAAAAAGCATTCAGAAGCATGCAAAAGCAAGGCTTTGTGCGACCTAAATCAAAAATCTTGAGCTGAGGAGATCACTAAATGTGATATGGGATCCTGGATATTAAGGATATTAAGGAAAAACTGAGAAAAGTATGGACTTTAATTAATAATAATAATGTATCAATATTGGTCCATTAATTCTGAGTAATGTACCCTATCAATGTAAGATTTTAATAAGAGAAACTGGTGTGGGGTGTATGGGAATTCTTCGTACTGTCTGCCCAATTATTCTATAAATCTAAAACAGTTCTAAAAAGTAAAATCTAGGGAATTCCCTGGAGGTCCAGTGGTTAGGAATCCATGCTTCCACTGCAGGGGGCCTGGGTTCGATCCCTGGTCGGGGAACTAAGATCCCGCATGCCTCTGGGCCAAAAAAAGAAAAGTGAAAAAAATAAAAATAAAAAGTAAAGTCTATCAAAACAACAACAACAGCAACAAACTTTTTTGTTTAACCTGAAAGCTGGACAGGATTTAGAGTGGAAGGCAGACGCCAGCAGCTGAGCAGAGGCAGCAGAGCAGACAAGGGCACATGAGGAGAGAGCAGTCACGTGGGGAGGACAGCCTGGCGTGGGGGGCCCTGGGGACCCACTCCCTCTCCATCCTGGGCCAGCTTTGCTGCTCCCAGACCAGGATGTCAGTGCAGTGCGAGAAGCGGCTCTGTGTCTGATCCAGCTGGGAGGCGGTGCAGGACAGCAAGTGGGTTAGTAACGAATGAATGGACGCCGCCTGGGCTGCCTGCTCCCCCAGCAGCAAACACAGACTGTACCGCCCTCGTCTGACTCACCATCAGCAGGATCCCTTCATACAGGAGAGAAGAGAATTTAAACAGACTCAGTCTGGTGAAAACAGCCCAGAGATCTGGGTGATCTGGGGAAAGGAGCTTTAGCTCTCTGGGCCCCAGCTTCCTCACCTACAGAATGCGGCACACAGTTTAGCCTTCTTTGTTCGTGTCACTAGGATGTGGTGAGAAGCCCGTGAGGCTGAGGCCTGAGCACTTACTCTGGTGACTCAGCACGGGGCTGCCTAGGACAGCACTCCCTGCACCAACTGTCCTTCCCAGGAAGTGCCGTCAGACCTCGCCTCTGCTGTCCCTTCCTCCTTCTCTATTGCTGGATCTCTGGGACTCTTCCGTGTCCTTGAACAACATCCCACTTGCGTCTGGGGACTGATGCTGTCTCCGTTGCCTGGAACACTCTTCACCCTTCTGCAGCCCCTCTTCTCCCCCCCAGGTCACCCCCAGCACAGGGTGGCCAAGACCTCACACCCTTGGGCAGGGGCTCCTGTGCTCGCCGCTTCATCACTGTTTACCCCTATTCCTGCCGGACTCTCATCTCCACGGGAGCAGGGGTGTGTCTGTCTTATTCACACTGTGTCCTCAGAACCCCGTGTGTGTCCAGTGGCACAAACACAATAGGCACTGAACACTTTTCAGTGAATTCAGAAAGGAACAAACAAGTGCAGAGATGTGATAAATGGAAGCCCCTGGCCAGTGGGTGCTGGGGGAGCAGCCAAAGCTGCTGACACCTCTCCAGACACCCCAATGTTCTGGCATTCCTGGTTCAACTCTGAGACTGTATGCCAGGCTCTTTAGAGTTCCCTAAAGGGGCCCTGCGGCCACCCCAAAGACCGTCTGCCCTGACTGTGCTGGAGCAGAATTTCCTGGGAGTTAGCAAATCACTTTGTTAAGGGCTCTTGACTGAGAACAGTGGGTCTCAGGCTTTGAGCTCTGCACCAGGTCACCTGAAGTCACACAGCCTGCTGGGCCCAGCCCGGAGTTTCTGATTCAGCAGGTCTGGGGAGGGGCAAGAAACTGCGTCTCTGCCAAGTTCCCAAGGGATACTGCTGGTCTAGGGACCCACTTTGAGAACCACTCTTCTACAGGGCTCTAGGGCAGCACAGAGTAGACACCCCTGGGGCATTCTCTCCTCACTGGAAGGACCACTGCTTTTCCTTTTAAGTGGAGACAGAAGATTGTTTGGGTGCTGTTCATCAGAGGTAAAGGGGCCCTTGCCGATCTTTTGTCTAGAATCCAGAATTCTTAGCTGTGTTGCTGTCTAAAAGTTCTAAATTATTAGAATCTCATAATGGATCAGACAGCTGGCTTGTCTTCCTACGTAAAAATTAAATATCCAAAATCAAGACTGATTTTGTGTTGGCCTGGCCGTGTTGCGCTCATTCATTTATTCACCCGAAGATGCTTGCGGAGCACAGGACCACACCCTTTAATGCTTTCGCGTATGTTAACTGCACGTGAACCTTCCAAGGGCCTTGCTTGTAAGAAAGCAGTTTGAGCGCATCTCGGAGGACAGAGGACTGGCTCTGCCCCCTGGCCATTTGCAGACCAGCACTGGGCCTGGGTGTCCTGACTGCAGTCCTGCAACCTCCACCCACACTCCTGTGAACGGTCTCCTATTTCCTTCCTTTACGCAAACACCCCCTCTGTCCCAGACCCTGTGCTGGAAGCTAGTTATTAGATGATGATAAAAATATTGGCAGACTCATGTTGAAACTTGCTTTCCTTTCCTCCCAGGCTGCAGGTTTGCTAGATAAGCAACCATTTTGTGAGCTGCTGAGACCTCAACTGGGACTGGCTAAGAGAGAGCCAAGAAAAGTAGTAACTCTTACAAGGAATCTGTTTTATTCCCTCAAAGAGATGATTGATTTTTAAATTCTCCTAGAAGAAGGTGTGGCAGAGAGACAGACTCTGTATCTCTTAAGACATATACTATATAGTATTTACAGATTAAATTATAAGATGTCTGGGATTTGCTTTAAAATAATGCAGCACTGAAAGAAATCAAAGATCTAAGTATGGAGAGATATTCCACAGATTGGAGGACGCAACAGAGTAAAGATGTCAGTTACCTCCAAATCAATACATGGGTTTGACACAATTTCTACCAAAATCCCAGCAAGGTTTTTTTGTAACTATAGACAAGATTATTCTAATATTTACAGAGAAAGACAAAGGAACAAGAATAGCTAAAATAGTTCTAAAAAAGAGGAATAAAGAGGAACCACTGCACCAAATTTCAAGAATTATTATACAACTATAGAAAACAAGATTGTGTGATATTGGAGAAGAACAAGTAAATTAATGGATCAAAATAGAGAATCCAGAAATAGTGCCAAACAAGTATAACCGAACAATTTTTAAAACAGCTTTTTTGAGATATAAACCACATACCATACAACTCATCCATGTAAAGTACCAAATGCAAATTTTTTTTGTATGTTATTAATTTTTAAAATTGTGATAAAATGTGTTTTAAAATTTGCCATTTTATATGTATAATTCAGTGGCATTATTTTCACAATGTATGCAACCATCACCACTATATATGGCCAAATTTTTCATCACTCCAAACGGAAACTCTGTAACCATTAAGCAATAACTTCCTGTTCCCCTCTCCCTACAGCCCTTGGTAACCACTAATCTATTTTCTGTCCCTAAGAATTTGCCTATTCTAGGTACCTTATATAAATGGGATCATACAATATGTGTCTTTTAGTATCTGGCTCATTTCACTTAGCATAGTATTTTCAAGGTTCATCCATGTTGTAGTGTGTATCAGAACATCATTCCTTTTTATGACTGAATAATATTTCATTGTATGTAAATACCACATTTTGTTTTTCCATTTATCTGTTTGATGGACATTTGGGTTATTTCCACCTTTTGGCTATTATGAGTAATGCTGCCATGAACATTGGTGTACTAATATCTGTTTGAGTCCCTGATTTCAGTTCTTTTGGGTACATACCTAGAAGTGTAATTGCTAGATCATATGGTAATTTTATGTTTTGCTTTTTGAGGACCTGCCAAACTCTTTTCCACAGCAGCTGCCTTGTATATCTTTTTGAAGAAATGTCTACCCAAGACATTTGCCCATTTTTTAATGAGTTTGTTGTAGTTGCTGTTGTTCTTGAATTGTAGGAGTTCTTTATATATTTCTAGATATTAGTCCCTTATCGGATATATGATTTACAAATATTTTCTCTCATTTGGTGGGCTACCTTTTCATTTTCTTGAAAGTATCCTATGATGCACAAAACTTTAAGATTTTGACGTAGTAGCTATTTTTTTTTCTTTTGTTGCCTGTGCTTTTGGTGTCATATACAAGAAATAATTTCCACATTCAATGTCATAAAACCTTTCCCCTGTTTTCTTCAAAGAGTCTTACAGTTTTAGCTCTTATGTTTAGGTCTTTGATCCACTCTGAGTTAGTTTTTGTATACGGCATTAGGTAAGGCTCTAACTTCATTATTTTGCATGTGGATATCCAGTTTCCCAACACTATTTATTGAAAAGACTGTCTTTTCCCCCACTGACTATCTTGGCACCTTTGTCAAAAATCAACTGACCATTCATGTGAGGGTTTACTTCTGGGGTCTCTATTTTATTCTATTAGACCAATAGAATATATGTCTATCCTTGTGCCAGTATCACACTGTTTTGATAACTGTGGCTTTGTAGTAAGTTTTGAAGTCAGGTAATGTGAGCCCTCCAGCTTAGTTTTTTCAAGATAATTTTGAATATTCAGGGTTCCTTGAGATTCCATATGAATTTTAGAATAAGTTTTTCTATTTCTGTAAAAATGCCATTGGAATTTTGATAGGGATTGCATTGAATCTGTAGATTGCTTTGAGTATTATTGTCATCTTAACAATATTAAATCTATTGACCCATGAACATGGGATGTCTTTCCATTTATTTAGGTTTTCTTTTTATATCTTTCAGCAGTGTTGTAATTTTCAGTGTACAAATCTTTTGCCTCCTTGGTTAAAGTTATTCCTAAGTATTTTATTATTTTCAATGCTACTGTAGTGGAATATAAAATATTTTTGTTTTCAAATTGTTCATTGCAAGTATATAGAAATAAAACTGATTTTTGTGTGTTGATTTATATCCCCCAACTTTGCTGGATTTATTTAAAAACTCTAACAATCTATTGTGGATCTTTAGAGTTTTCTACATATAAGATTGTGTCATCTACAAACAGAAATAATTTTACTTTTTCCTTTCCAAGTTGGATGACTTTTATTTCTTTTTCTTGCCTAATTGGCCAGAACTTCCAATACTGTGTTGAATAGAAGCAGTGAAAGCAGGCATCCTTGTCTTTTCCCTAATCTCAAGGAAAAAAATTTCAGTTTCTCACCATTAAGTATGATGTTAGCTGTGAGTTTTTCATATATGGCCTTTATCATATTGGGGACATTCCCTTCTATTCCTAGTTTGTGTGTTTTTATCATGAAATAGTGTCGAATTTTGTCAATGCTCTCTCTGCATCAATTGAGATGATCATGTAGGGTTTTTTCCCTTCATTCTATTACTGTTGTATATTACATTGAATGATTTTCATATGTTGAACCATTCTTGTATTCCAGAAATAAATCCTAATCAGTCAAGATATATAATCCTTTTAATATGCTGTTGAATTCAGTTTACTAGTAGTTTACTTGTTTACTAATCCTTTGTTTAGAATTTTTGCATGTATATTTATGAAAGATATTTGTCTTCAGTTTTCTTTTTTTATAGTGTTTTGTCTGGCTTTAATGAGTTAGGAAGTATTTCTTCCTCTTCAGTATTTTGGAAGCTATGAGAAAGATTAATATTGTTATTTAAATATTTGGTAGAATTCACTAGTGAAGCCATCAAATCTTGGGCTTTTCTCTATTGGGAAGTTTGTGATTCAATTTCCCTGGTATTATAGGTCTATTCAGATTTTCTATTTCTTCTTGAGTCAGTTTTAGTACATGTGTTTTTCTAAGAATTTACTCATATAATCTAGTTTATCTAATTTGTTGGTGTATAACAGTTCAGTTGATAGTATTTTTTTATAATTCTTTTTATTTCTGTAAAATTGATAGTAATGTCCCCACTTGGCTAACTGATTTTGACAAAAGTACAGAAGCAATTCAGTAGAGGAAAGATAGGTTTTTTTTAGAAATAGTGCTGGAACAACTGGACATCCATAGGCAATAAAAATGAACCTTGACCTAAATCTCACATTTTATATAAAAAACGTCAAAATGAATCATAGGTTTAAGAGTAAAAGGTCAAATTATAAAGGTTTTAGAGGAAAAAACATAAATGAAAATCTTTTGGAACTAAGATTTGGTGAAGAGTTCTTAGATGTGACTCCAAAAGCATCACCCATAAAAGGAAAATTTGATAAATTGAACTTCATTAAAATTTAAAATTTTGCTCTGTGAAAATCCTTGTGAAGAGGATGAAAAGATAAGCAACAGACTGAGAGGCAATACATGCAAATCACATATCTGACAGAGGACTCATATCTAGAATATATACAGAACTTTCAAATCTCAACATTAAAACAATAAACAATAGAAATAGAAAATAGGCAAAAAACATGAAGAAATACCTCACCAGAGAAGATAAATGAATGGCAAATAGGCACATGAAAACATATTCCACAGCACCTGCCTTTTGGGAAATGCAAATTAAGACCAAGATGCAATATAATTATACACCTATCAGAATGTCTAAAGTATAAAATAGCGACAATACCAGATGCTGGTAAGGGTGCTGAGAAACTGAGTCTTTCATACATTGTGGTGCAAATGTAAAATGGCCATCCACTCTGGAAAATAGTTTGGCAGTTTCTTAAAAAACTAAACATTCAACTGTCATATGACTCAGCAATTGCACTCCTGGGCAATCACATTTATCCCAGAGAAATGAAAACTTATGTCCACCCAAAAAACTGTACATAAAAGTTCCTAGTAGCTTTATTTGTAACAGCCTAAAATTGGAAACCACACGGATGTCCTTCAATGGGTGAATGTTTAAAAAAATATGCACATTTATTGCATGGAGTACTAGTAAGCAATAAAAAGGAATGAAGTAAAAATACAAGCAACCACTTGGGTGGATCTCAAGGGCATTTGCCTGAGTGAAAAAAGTCAACCTCAAAAGCTTACATACTGATTGCCGTGGAGGTTACACAAATCTACACAGGTGATAAAATGACATAGAACCATTTACATGTCTTGTACCAAGGGCAGTTTCCTAGAGTCATATGAAATGTAATCATTGGGGAAAACTAGGTGAAGGGGACACAGGACCTCTCTGCAGTAGAGTCACAATACCCTATACTGTAGTTATTTCAAAATAAAAAGATTTTTTAATGCCTTAGAGGAAAAGGTATGACAGGCAACTTTCGATAGACTATAGTCTGTTTTAGATATGTGCTATGGTTACACTTTTTTAAAAAAGAGTCCTCATCTTGGGACTTCCCTGGTGACGCAGTGGTTAAAGAATCCGCCTGCCAATTCAGGGGACATGGGTTTGATCCCTGGTCCAGGAAGATCCCACATGCTGCGGAGCAACTAATCCTGTGTGCCACAACTACTGAGCCTGCGCTCTAGAGCCCGCGAGCCACAGCTACTGAAGCCCACACACCTAGAGCCCGTGCTCCACAACAAGAGAAGCCACCATAACGAGAAGCCTGCGCACTGCAACAGAGAGTAGCCCCCGCTCGCCACGATTAGAGAAAGTCCACACGCAGCAACAAAGACCCAATGTAGCCAAAAAAAATTGTTTTAATTTAAATAAATAAATAAATAAGAAAAGCTGTTTAATTTAAAAAGAAAAAAGAGTCCTCATCTTACTTAGAAACATATACTACAGTATTTACAGATGAAATTATGTCATGCCTTGGATCTAGTGGGGAGGAGATATAGATGATGAAACAAAACTGCCCACTTGTTGAGAACTGTTGAAGCTGGGTGATGGGTGTACAAGGTTCATTATACTGTTATCTCTCCCTTTGTACACATTTGAAAGTTTCCATAATAAAACAGTTTAAAAACATAAATGAAATAAAAATTATGAGGGTTCCTTGGGACTCCTGACTCTGTGTCCGGAGAAGGCTCTTAGCTCCTGCTCCCAAGCTGGGCTCAGACCACTTGGCTCCCAGGCCCAGACACAGGGTTTCCCAGGTCAGTTCAGGGGACGCCCATCATTAACATAACAGAAGACACCTTTGTCACTCTCATCCCAGGAAATTCCAAGGGTTGTAGGAGCTCTGTGCCAGGGACGGGTTGAACATCAAACATATATTTCTTATTATAAATCACAGTATTACAGATTCCAACCACACACGATAACACAAAAATCATTTCCAAGTGCATTAAAAACGTAAATGTCAAAAAAACCCTGTAAGACACAAAAGGAGAATATCTTTATAACCTTAAGGTAGAAAAGAATTTCCTAAAAACAAAAAATATAAACCATACATGAGGGCTTCCCTGGTGGCGCAGTGGTTAAGAACCTGCCTGCCAATGCAAGGGACACAGGTTCGAGCCCTGGCCTGGGAAGATCCCACATGCCACGGAGCAACTAAGCCTGTGTGCCACAACTACTGAGCCTGAGCTGTAGAGCCCCCAAGCCACAACTATTGAGCCCACGTGCCACAACTACTGAAGCCTGTGTGCCTAAAGCCCGTGCTCCACAACAAGAGAAGCCACCACAATGAGAAGCCCACGCACCGCAACGAAGAGTAGCCCCTGCTCGCTGCAACTAGAGAAAGCCCGCACACAACAACGAAGACCCAACACAGCCAAAAATAAATAAATAAATAAATTTATTTTAAAAATTAAAAATAAAAAATAAACCATATGTGATAAAATTGATAAATTTGTCTATTAAAATTAAGAACTTCTTGGGAATTCCCTGGCAGTCCAGTGGTTAGGACTCCGTGCTTTCACTGCCGAGGACCTGGGTTCGATCTGTGGTTGGGGAACTAAGATCCCACAAGCCACATGGCATGGCCAAAATATAAGTAAATAAAATAAAATAAAATTTGGAACTTCTGTTCACCAAGAGCACCTTAAAGAGACAAGACACATGGGCTTCCCTGGTGACACAGTGGTTAAGAATCTGCCTGCTAATGCAGGGGAAATGGGTTCGAGCCCTGGTCCGGGAAGATCCCACATGCCACAGAGCAACTAAGCCCATGCACCACAACTACTGAGCCTGCACTCTAGAGCCCATGAGCCACCACTACTGAGCCCACACGCCACAACTACTGAGCCCACGCACCTAGAGCCCGTGCTCTGCAACAAGAGAAGTCACTGCAATGAGAAGACCACGCACTGCAATGAAGAGTAGCCCCCGCTCGCTGCAACTAGAGAAAGCCCGTGCACAGCAATGAAGACCCAACAACGCAGCCAAAAATAAAATAAAATTTTTAAAAAATTTAAAAAAAGAGACGACACGCCACAAACAGGGAGATGATACTTGTGGCACAGATGGGTATCCAGAATAGAGGGGGAAAGTGTATGTATATAAACCATACATACATAGAAATATATTTTTACATTAATGATTATATTAAAGATAAACAACTCAATAGACAGACACTTCACATTAAAGGAAATATAGATAATCCATAAACATAGAAGATAAGATGTTCAACACATTAGTAAGCAGGAATTTTAAATTAAAACTACACTAAGATCCCATTTCATACCTATCGGCCTGTCAAAAATGAAACTGTCTGACAATGCCCATCCCAAGAGTTGGGAGGATGTAGAGTTGGAAACATTCATACACACTGTCTGAAGTCTAAGTTGGTAAGATAGCTTAGGGGACAGTTTGGCATACCCGGGACCCAGGGATGCCATACCTAGGTGTCTATACCCAGGAGCGTGAATTCACCCCACGGGTAATGGTTTCATCCAAGAGGGCGAAAATCTTAGGTATTACAATGGTTTGTGATCCTCCAAAGAGCAATAGGACTTTAAAATATACAGTATATTCGTGGTACTAAAATTTCATTGGGGTCAATAGGAAAACAATGTATAAAAGGCTCTTTGGGCGGGGGCAATAACGAAAAAGAGGTTGGGAAACACTGGGAGAAAGTCTGCGACCTATGCTCAGGCGGCACGTGGATGTGTCTGCAGCACCATCATTTGTACCAGCAACAGCATGGGAAACACCCGATGTTCTGCAGCAGTGCAGTGTGCCTGCAAAACTGCAAATACAAAATGCAAGACTGTGCATCAGGGAGACTGAATCATCACAACTACATGAGCTGTTGAGTAAAAAAGTCAATCAGAGAAGAAAAGTTACTGGATGGTTCCATTTACATGAGGTCAAACCGTGCAAAACTCAACAGAAATAAATGCTAAAACAAAGACAGCCTGGGTATAATTTATAAAAAGCTTGAAATATTGGATATCTCTAAAGGAGAGAGAGGGGAATGGGATTGGAGTAGGATATACAGGAGGTTGAATTCTAAGATTCTGGTATTTTCTAAAACAGGATGATAAGTACCACAGGTGTTCATTTTATTAATTTTCAAACAATATTTGCATGTATATACTGTATATTTCTTTGGAGAGATTATATATATGTTTAATAAGAAGTTGTTAGCATTTTTAAGGGCCTTATGCCATGTATGAGGTACGGTAAAGTATACTATGTATACCTGACACATTGGTAAGTGGTTTTGAATTGAATTCAGCGGGAGGGGACTCGAGTGTCATGCCACGGCGCATAGTTGTGTGTCCTTGTTTACGGAGCTGGTGGGGACTGAATGGTAGGTGATTTACAGTGACGTGTGAAAGTCGACCAGTGCACTTTTTCAACCAGACTGTGTCTCTGCAGCAAGAATGGTGTGAGCACCTGGCCCCCAGACCCTCTCCCTCCTCTTACAGAAGGAGCGTTTATCCCGGAAAGGCTCGTCTCCTTCTCCGCGTGTCCCCTCCCTCGCTCCTCCTCAGCAGCTGCTCTCTCTGTCCTTCCAGCCCTCCCTGATGGAGCTCTGGACACGGCGCTCCGTGCGGACGAGGCGGGCAGTGAGGAAGACCCGTACGATGACGTGCACAGCTCCAGCCACCACTACAGCCACCCTGGAGGGGGCGGCGAGCAGCTGGCCATCAACGAGGTAGGGTCAGGGCTGCATGGCTGAAGGGATGGGGCTGGGACGCACGGCCTGGCCATCGGGGCGACTTCAGCACACTCATGCAGGCCTTGGATGTCCACAGTCTGTGTTCCAAGCAGATGACAGTGGCACCGGCGTGCACTCCACACAGTTTCAGCCTGTGGCTCTCACTTTAGAATGTGGTGTCCACGAGCAGAGCTTGTCAAATCCAGGACCCTCCCCTCAGCCCTCAAGGGGCCTAGAAGGAACCCAGAATAGCAGGTGTTGTACCCAGGACCTGTGATGTAACTCCTGTAACGCCGTCCTGGATGGAAGAAGCTCTGCTTGGCAGGAGGGAGGCCAGGGCTTAGCCCCTGGCCTCTCAACCAGTTGCCTGGGCAGGACCTGGGCAAGGCACGTGATTTCTTCCCTATTGACTCCAAGAGCTCAGAGAGTATTGCTGTTGCTATGACAACTGTGTAGTATATGTTACCACTTTTCACTGTTCCTACCTAAGCAGAAGAGATCAGTACGAAACTTCATCTAGGCAAAACTGGTCCCCATGCCAAGTCCTCCTTTTGTATTCTCCAAGGAAGGAGAAATTTCGAGACCTGGACGCCCCTCTGTTTTTCTCACTCATACATCTATTTTCTTCCCTTCTTCTTTTTCACTTAATTTGGAGAAGGCTGTTGAACATAATGTGGTAGGTAACTGGCACAAGCACGTGTCCATAACAGCACCACATTCTCCTCTTGGCCATGATATAAATGTATTTCTCCTTCATTAAAACGAGAATCGGACCACCCACGATCTTGCAGAAGATTTTCCCCTCACGAGATCAATGTACAAACAGTTAGCTTCTAACATTTCTGGAGCCCTTCGGGAGTGTGGTGCCCTCATTACCTACCTGACAGTCACCAGTGCACCAGTGCTTCCCACAGGCCCGGCTCTGAATGATGATTTAAAATAGCCATTAAATAATGATTTCATCAAAATCCATGATGCAGAAGGAATAAACATCCAAATAAGTTGGTTTTTCCAATATATGAAGCCTTTCTTTAAGTGCTTCTCATAAACTATTTTGAATGGAAGGGGCTCCAAAATGATGTCATCTTAGCAGAATTCACAGAGAATGGTTTGCTTTTTCTTGAAGATTCAGCCACCCTCAGTCTTGGGGCCCAGCCATGGTGGGAGGCCATGTGGGGCAGGGGGAGATCCTCTCACACCTGGATGGGAGCTCCTCCCTGCCAGCGACCAGGTGTGGAGATCTGAGCAGGTAGCCTCTGAGTGCTGAACTGTAAAATAGGATGACCGTACGGTTACAGGAGGACGGACAAACGTAAGTAACGTGGCACGCAGTGGGTTCTCAACCTCCGGTGACGAGGATGGTAATGAGGAGGGAATAGTAACATAAAGCTTTCCGGGACTCTGGAGGGGTGTGGGGTTATCTGATTGGCCATCAGTGCTGCGTCGTTAGAGCTCTCGTGTCTGCTTTTTATAGCTGTTCATCTCCTACCTGGTGGTGGAATCTGGTCCATCACATCGTGCTGCCGGTGGGGAGGTGCCTTTTTGGCCCTTGACAAATTGTCCATTCTAAGATGCTTTGGATGAGGAGAGCCAAGAGCCAGGAGTGCTCTAGAAGAACAAATAGGCTCTGGCCAAGGGCAATGAAGGCAATTTAGACCATGAATTGTATAGGACCTATTTGAGCTGCTTAGAGAACTTGTTTCCTGTTTGGTTCAAAGGTCCTGCCTGATATTTGAGGTTACTGAGTGGACAGGGTGCTGGTGGTGTACCTGTGTTTAGAGCTCTCAGTGCTCCCAGGGTGCTGGTCTTCCCTGGACCCTGGGCGAGCGCCCAGGGTGGGATGAGAATGCAGCATGCCACGGAGGGGGACGGCCAGGCCAGGCAGCAGAGCCCCTCCAGTGATACAAGGCTGACACGGGGCAGGGGCTGGGCTGCTGGCTAGTGGAGGACCTGCTGCAGGTCATTCCCGTCTCGGGCCTCTGTTTCCTCTGTGTGGGGTGAATGAGGCCCCTGGGCCCCACTGGCATGTAGGAGAGTCACCGTGCCCAGGTGTACTGGGTACCCGGGAAAGGCTTATTCGTTACGATTCCTTGGCAGCATTAAATAGATTCACCTTATCAGGAACTCCAAAGAGACATAAGAGGTGATTCTCCGATGACAGGCTGGTTCCCCCAGCCTTGCGAGAGCAGCACGTCCTGCTCTGCACCCCCGGCCCCTCTGGCACGCACAGCTCTTGCATGTGAGGCAAGAAGGCTTACTGGGGGCCAATGTGGCTTTCAGGCTTGGAGATAATAGAAGCAACACGTGTCAGAGAGAAGTCCACACTAAATAGCATCTGGCTTGCTCTAAACTCACACGTGCACTTGTATTTTCTAAGAATACGTTGGTGTCATGTTCTAAATTGGGACGCTGTCTCATTCCTAGTGACCTAAGGAGTGATCGCTCTTCAATTTCCTAAGCAGGAGGCAACCGAAACCACCTGGCCTGAGGAGCAGGCGACGCAGGGGGGCAGCGAAGCCCTTTTGTGTCCTGGGTACATGAGGAGCGCGTGTGTGACCACGTGAAGATCTGAGTGTGCGGTGTGCGCATGTGTGTCGCATGCATGTGACACACACTTACTGAGTGTTTAGTGTGTGTCAGGCAGTGTCTCAGGTCTGGGACAGAGCTGTGCAGAGGACATCGTCCTGCCTTCCGGGAGCCGACCGCCGGGGTGGCGGCAGGCACTGCCCGTCTATGTGGGCACCTGGCCTCGTCTGCATGTGCCCCAGTGGAAGGAGAAGGGGGCACGGTGTCTTGTTCATCCTGTATCCTCTGCCCCTAACTTGTGCCTCGTGCCTTGTGACTGTCCAGTTCCTGCAGGATGAGTTAACATCAGGGCCCAGAAGTGTCCCCTCTCCTTTCAGTATTGTCCCCTCCAGATGCCCGTGACCCGGGCCCAGGCCTGGGCCTGTCTGCTCAATTCCTCACCCTCCTCCCACCCTCTCCCTGCCTTCCACAGCTCCGGCCATGTTCTGCTGAGCTGGCGTCACCCCTGAGGTCAGGCCTGAAGACATTCTTAGCCCAGGGATTTTTTTTCTGAAGAGTTGAGGGCTGAAAGTAGGCAGTGTCTTTGGAAGACATTGTTCTTGTTTCTTTTTAACCCCCCCCCACCCCAAGTTGTAAGATGGGACCGGCTCCCAGCCAGGAGGCCTGGGGTCTCCTGGTGCCCACCCACTGCCCTGCAGATGGCAGTCTCCCCTCCGGGCCAGGCCAAGCTGTGCTGGAGGACGGCACGCGTGTGGAGCTGGGCTTCCCCTCAGCTCTGCCCACTTCCTGCACGGAGCTGAGGGCCTTCGAATGTCCAGCTCCCCTCCAAACACCTGTGTGTAGATCTGCTCTGATGGCCCTGCTCCAGGAGGGCAAGGTGGGGCTGAGGGCAGCTCCTGGATCATCCTGCGGAGAGAAGATGACACCCAGACTAGAGGGCAGACAGACATAAAGCTTGTCCTCCAACCTGGGGCTTAAAGTGTAAAAGGAGCTTTGCCGATAACTAGGCCAGCACAGCAGGTGGGAAGCAGGACTGGCCTGGCCCACCAGGCCATGGGGTCACCAAGGACGGAAGACAGTCTGGCCATCCACCTACTCCCAGCACTTCTCGGTGGAGCATTTAGAGAACACCGCAGGATGCGAGGCTGGCTTGTGACCACCCCTTCCTGGAGGCAGTCTGACCCTCTCTCCAGGAGTTTCTGCCTTCCCCGGTGCCTGTGACCCTGGGTATCTGTCCCCACACCTGACCTGGCTCTTGCACCCCCTCCCCGACCCCAGGGAGGAGCCCAGTACTGGTCAGGGCTCCAGACCCCTCACGCGCGCCGTGAGCTGGGTGACAAATGGACGTAGGTCTCCGAGAGACGGGGCAGGAGCAGCTCGAGGCCCCAGCGCCAGGCCTGCAAGTGTCCATGGCCGGCAGCCCAGAGCAGCCTTCCTCTTCCCTCACCCTCCCGAAGCCCTGTCCCAGACACCTAGGTCACCCCCGCTCCATGGCAGTCCTGCCCCTCACAGACCTGCACACC
Organism: Eschrichtius robustus; assembly: GCF_028021215.1. Taxonomy (NCBI): domain Eukaryota; kingdom Metazoa; phylum Chordata; class Mammalia; order Artiodactyla; family Eschrichtiidae; genus Eschrichtius; species Eschrichtius robustus. The sequence continues at coordinate 139,287,190 of NC_090828.1, read as the reverse complement.
CACCCAGCTAGCCTAGCGGGCCAGGCCCTGCTGCCTCTTCTACTTAACTTCTCCTCCCTGGCTTGGATCCTTTCAGCCTGAATCTTTCCAGGGCCTGGGCCTTTGTTTTCAAGCTTTTTTGGCTTTGTTTTTGGTCATGAAATACACACAGAAATACTGTTGCTACTATCTTCCCTGCCGTCCACCCAGATAACCGGGATCCGAAGGCTGGGTGCCCCGGGGTGGGGCAGAAGCCACCTCTCAGTCCTCCATCCCGGCCCAGGTTCAAGGTTCTTCTGCCACTTAAAGTCTCCCAGGCTGCTCAGCTGCACAGGGGACACAAGCGTCATCCCAGAACTGGGCCGTGGCTGGAGTCCTGAAGCTCGCCCTCGCGGCCAGGCGGCAGCAGGAAGGTCCTGTAGACCCACAGCGCTCAGTGCTGCGCCGACCAGTGGCTTCCTGGAACCACCCTGCCTGGTGGCCTGAGGTCACGCAGCCCACCGTGCCCTCCTTCCTGGGTGTCCGATGGCTCTGCAACCACAGGGGCACAATGACTCAAGTCAGGGGTGCGAGCCACACCCCACCAGAGGCGTCACACAGTTTTACCGGTGCTGGGATTTGGGGCGGTAGGGAGTCCCCACAATCCTCGTGAGAGCTTGAGGGAGAAAATCTTGAGCCAGTTTTTTGAAGAACTGGGCAGGAAAAGAAGACTCTTTCCCCCAACTAGACAGATAGGCCCAGGTTGAATCTGCAGATCTGAGGGGGGCAGACAGCCCCTCTGGACACATCCCAACCCTCCTCTGCCACACACACAGGTACCCACCTGCGCACATACATCCCAGCATCCACTTGCACTCTTTGGCAGGATGGTGACGTCCACAGGTACCCTCGTCTCTACTCACTCACATGCATATAGAGCTGGCACACACACACGGAACCTGAACATACAGCCACCCACAAGGGAACACCCAGCCTCTGCACGTAATCCCTCCATTGGCTTCTCCTGCCCCAGGAGCCGCAGAGCTGACCATGGAGCCCGGAAACCTCTGCCCACTTCTGAGCTGCTTTTCAGTCTCCTCGGCCCCCCTCAGCTGCAGCCTCCTGACCCTTCAGAGGGGCACGGTGACTGTGACAGAGCTCCTCACTGTGGATGGAATGACAGGCTTGCACATGAGCTCTGAGCCCTGCAAGGTTAAGGTTGCAAGCTCTGTCTGGGAGGCAGTAGAAACTCCCGGGTACCTGACATAGGGTTTTTTTCAAAAGCTGCTGAACCACGTGCAGAAGAATGAAATTGGACCCTCAAAAATCAACTCAAAATGGGATTAAAGACTCAAATGTAAGACCTGAAACCATTAACCTACTAGAAGAAAACAGGGGAAAAGCTTCTTGGCATTGTTCTGGGCCATGATTTTTGTATATGACACATTTGAAAAGCACAGGCAGCAAGAGCAAAAATAGACAAGTGGGATTGCATCAAACTAAAAAGCTTTGCACAGTAAAGGAAACCATCAACAGAGTGAAAAGGCAATCTATGGGGTGGGAAAATATATTTGCAAACCATATATCTGATAAAGGGTTAATATCCAAAAATCTCTAAGGCACTCACAACTCAATAGAAAAAAAAAAAAAAAAGAACCCAAAAAACAAACCAGAAATAATAATAATAATAACACAATTAAAAAATGGGCAAAGAGACCTGAATAGACATCTCTTAAAAGAAAATGCCCAACGTTACTGGACATTCAAATATCGGGGAAAGGCAAACCAAAACCATGAGACATTACCTCACACCTTACAATGGCTATTATTAAAAAGACAAAAGATAAGTGTTAGTGAGGATGTGGGAAAAGGAAACCCTTACACACCGTTGCTGGGAATGTAAACTGGTTCAACCACTTTGGACAACAGTGTGGAGGTTCCTCAGAAAATTTAAAATAGAACTATTATATGATCCAGCAATCCCATTCCTGGGTGTATATCCAAAGGAAATGAAATCAGGATCTTGAAGAGATATTTGCACTCCCATGTTCACTGCAGCATTATTCACAATTGTCAAGATATGGAAGCACCTAAGTGTCCGTCAACGGATGAATGGATGAAGGAAAATGTGGTATATATATTATTCAGCCTTAAAAAAGAAGGAAATCCTGCCCTTTGCAACAAGGTGGATGAACCTAGAGGACATTATGCTAAGTGACACAGAAAGACAAATACTGCATGATTGCACTTATATGTGTAATCTAAAAGTCAAACTCATAGAATCTGAGAGTAGAGTGGCTGCCAGGGGCTGGGGGAGAGAGAAGTGGAAAGATGTTGGTCAAAGGGTACAAAGTTTTAATTATGCAAGATGAATAAGTTCTGGGGATCTCATGTACAGGATGGTGAGTATGGTTAACAATACTGTATTGTACTTGAAATTTGCTGAGTGGTTAGTTCTTAAAGTGTTCTCATCACACAGACAAAATGGTAACTCTGTGAGGAGATGGAAATGGTAATCCAGCCACCACAGTGGCTTGATTGTGGTGGTCATTTTACAGTGTATGTCAAATATCAAGTCGTACGCCTTAAATATATACAATTTTTGTCAGTCATACCTAGGTGAAACGGGGGAGGGAGGGTTAGCGGCTGAAGAAGCCAGCTGCTTTCCCATAGGAACAAAATGCCGCTCTGATGGGCAAGGTCAGTAGGAGAGGTCCTGAGTCAGGGCCTTTCTGGAGCATCTCAGCACGGATCTGCCCGTCTGTCCAGAGTTCAAGTTCCTGGGCGAGTTTGTGACAGAGCAAATCGACCTTTCAGAGCCGCATTTACTCATCTGTGCTGTCGGGGCCAAGGGCAGCCCTTGGTGTTAGGACTCAGAACCCCTGGCCCCCGGCACCCCAAGCGCTACTGTGGTCATCTATGCGCCCGGCCGGCGCGGAGCCAGGACCGCGGAGACACCTCGGGAGGAGGCGCCCCGGGCCGAACGCGGCGCAGGCGGGAGCCGCCCGGCCCGGCCCCGCCCCCAGCCCCGCCCCCGCCGGCGGCCGGGTCGCTGGGCCGGGTCTTGGGGGACGCGGCGCGCGCGGCGAGGGAGAAGCCCCGGCCCGGGGAGCGCGGCGGCTCCGCCCCGGCTCTGGGCACTCCGGCAGCCCCGCGGCTGCCCTGTCGCCGCGGGATCCCCGGGCGCGCGGAGCCGGGAGGCTGGGCGCCATGGCGAGGGCCCCGCAGTCCCGGCGCCGCCCAGCGCCGCCCGGGAGCGTCTTGCGCGCCCTCCTGCGCTGCAACCTGCCCCCCGGCGCCCAGCGCGTGGTGGTCTTCGCCGTGCTGGCGCTGCTCGTGCTCATCAATGTCGTGCTGATATTCCTGCTGGCCTTCCGCTGACCGCCGGGGTGAGTGGCGCCGGCGTGGGCCCCCTCCGCCGCTGCGCGTCTTTCCTGCCTCCCGGCTCCGGCTGTGGCCCCCCCAGCCTCCAGCTGCCCGAGGCGGGGCCCCGAGAGCCCCGCAGCGCCCCTCGAGGGGAGGCCTACCCCTCAAACCCGTGAGCTGGGGCCCGTCTGTGTGCTCGTCCCCCGGGGCACGGCCGGGTGGGTGACTCAGGGGCGCGGTGACCCATGTGCCATGGAGTCCTTAACGTCTTAACGTCTGTCGTGTGTGTGTGTGTGTGTGTGTGTGTGTGTGTGTATGTGTGTGTGTGTGTCACTGAGGGTGCAGATGCAGCTGTGGCCGCGGCTGTCTGGTTGTCAGGGAACCTTACACATGTGACCATGTGACCACCGTGTGAGCGGATCTGGACATGCCTTCCTGTGCGGGTTGAGAGATGTCTGAGGATGAGTGGGCCCCTCTGCTTATGTTGCCTGCAGTTGCTTTTCCCACTTTAGGTGTTAGATAAGTGGTCTCAGTCAGCGTGCCCCCCACTGCAGGCACGGCCGCCCCCCACCCTGCCCCTTGCAGGTGGGCACCCCTGGGCTGCGTGCGCGGGGGCCTGTGGGATCTGCGTCGTGTTCCCAGACTGTGGCGTGGACTCCTCCACCAGCGTGCATGTGTGAGACAGCTGGGAGGTGGGGCAGGGTGGGGAGGGTGACGGGTGGTCATCAGGGGGCGCTTTGCGGCAGAGCCTGGCTTTCCCAGCCCTGTCAAACTCTCAGAGGCACGAAAGGGGATCCAGCACCCTGTCCCTGGCTTGTCTTCGTCCTGAAATTGCCTCCTGCCGTCCGGGACAGTCCCCCACCTGCCTCCACATAAACACGCTGTACCTCAGAGCCAGCGTATGCTCCCCACTGCCAGGCCAGGAGGGAGCCCGGACCCCTCGCCCCTGGGCCTGCCCAGCCTGGGTTTTGGCTTCAGTGCAGCTGCACCTCAGACAGAGTGCCAGGAAGGGCCTCTGTCCAGAAGCCCACCCAGCACCGGCCCTGGCAGCCTCCGGGCTGTCCTGAAAGTAGAGTGCGTCTCTGACCTCTTGGAGCTACATCTTGTCTTAGTGACATCACGTAAATGGTTAGTGTCGTAGCTGTAACTCGTCTGAGCACCTCCTGTTTGTGGATCTACACGGGAGCTTGGTGACCCAGGCAGAGCCCACTGTTACTCTGGGTTCTGATGGGGACCGAGGCACAGGGGTATCAGGGGAGTTGCTCATGGCTGTGTGTCTCAAGTCCCCTGTGCCCAGCAAGTCGCTGGGACAAGGAAGTGACAAAGGTCACCCTACCCTACCCCCTGCCATCAAGGGCTTCTAGGTGACTGGTCAGGATGGGTATGGGGGCTTGTCCATAAAGGTGTAAGGAGTCCTGGTCTCTCTGGGAGGCTCTGCCTCTTTGCCCCACACCTGGAGCCCTTCCCAAAGCTGAGCAGGAAACCACCTGCGGAGGACCCGCACCTCTCCACAAGGGCCGGCGGAATAAAGCGGGGGCAGGCAGGAGGCACTGGGCCATGCAAGCGGGGATTTTGCTCAGGGCTCATTTGAGGGAAGGTGGGGACAGGGGGAGATGCCTGGCCTGATTAATATCAGGCGGGACTAACCTGGGAAGGGAACTGGTCAGAAGCTGGGCTGTGTGGGGTGTGTCTGCAGTGCTTCCTCCCTGCCTGGGCTCTAGCAGTGGGGACTCCCTCCATGCTGTCCTGGGGACTAGCGCGTGCAGCTCGTGGGACCTGAGGATGGACGGCATCCACCTGCGATCTAGCAGATTGTTCTCAAGAGATCAGAGTGTAGCATCCCATTAGCCAGCCTGTGAATGTGCACTGGCAGGTGCGTGCCGGGGGACGTGCAGGAACAGGGAGTCAGAACACCCACTTCCCCAGGATCAAAACTACGAAGCTTAATAAACCAGTTTCGTTCCCTGCCAGATTCAAACCTCAGGTTACGAAAGCAGCTCCAGGGGTGAACCCTCCCCAGTCTCCGTAACTCATCACTCAGAACGTGCAGACCTTCCCAAATAGTCTCCATCCTGATGGGCAAACTCACCCTTGGTCAGTGTCCCTGTACGGGAATGTTCACCTGCAGCCACGTCCTCACTGGCTCAACTACACCACCTTTGAGCCACTCTGCTTCCTCTTGGTCTAGGGCCAGATCCTCTGAGGGCTGGATGGCAGCCTGCTTGTGCCCGCGTGCCGGCTGTGGGCCGCCCAGCCTGATGCCTGCTCCCGGGCTGCAGCTGGCCAGCTCTTCTCACGTGGCCTCGCTGAATCCTCTGGTCTCATCCTGGCTGCACTGCAGCCAGGAGGTTTCTCCCTGCAGAAGAGGACAAGCCTGTAGTAGGTCTTCTTAGCTGGGATGAGTACAGTGGTTTCTTGAGGAGGCCTGCAGCCCCCAGGATTAGCCCAGTGCTGTCTGCCCAGGGTCCCTGGGTGGGCCACGGGAATCTGCAGCCCTCGAACAGCTGCTGCTGTGAGGATGGGTGTACACATAAGCTGTGGATTATTCTGAAGAGTGGTTTCACTGGGGTTTGGAGTGGGTTTAAACCCGAGAAAACATGAAGAACCTTATGGTGGTTTGTGAACGTGCTTTCTCAGGCCCTACCCTGGAGGAAGGGCCCAGCCTGAGTGGGCTCCAGTACCCAAGCACCACCCCCTCGCTTCTCACCCTGTCCCTTTGGGGTGCCGTGGAAACAAGTGAGTGGAACTCAGGTGGAGACCCGGCCAGTCCTGCTGCACCCCACTCTGGTTCCCATTTCGGTGGGAGGCTTACCATGCACACCACCCTGGGAGCACCCAGAGAAGGCCCCCGACTGGGCAGCAGCTCTGAGGAGGAAACAGCACAGAGGCCCTGCCTGGTGATGCCCCAAGGCCTTGACTGCTTAGCCAAAAAGCCAGCCCAGGTCTGTGACAATCAGAGCCAACACTTGGTCCCAGGAGAGAGGGGCACAAACCTCGCCTCCTGGGCAGCCCCCAGCCCACTGCTCCTCCTGCCCGAAGCTCGCGGAGCCACTCGTCATTCACGGAGTAGACACTGAGCCCACGTTACATGAGCAGGAGTCAGCCCAGTGCAAACGGAGCTCTGAGCACAAGGGCTGCCTGGGAGGGGAGCATCCCTCCTGATGCGATTTCTGATCACGTGGGAGGGAGGAACCACGCCAGTCATTTCCGGAGAGAGAAGTTAATATAGAGAATTGTTAGCCAGGTATAAAGTGGGTGACTCAGTCGCTAAGTGCTCAAGAACAGCCCTGAGGTTTCTGTTACAGAGGTGGCAACTGCGAGATGTTCCTTCCTCTCTAGAGCTGGGGAATAAAGGAAATAGACTGGAATAATTAAAACTGAGAATTCTGTGAGCTGGAGACCTAGAACTCTGAGGAGAGGTGCTGCTCAGCTGGTGCCGAGGGGGCCACGAGACTGGCTCTGCAAGCGTTCAAGAAACACTGCAGACCGGATCCAGCTACTGCAGTGGCTGGGCACCAGCAGACCTGGGGAAGTGGTGTTTGCTGCTAATCAGGTGGTCTACTGCAGGTCCACAGGAAGCCACTAAGAAGGAGCAAGCCTCCTCCCTCTCCAGTTCTCAGGTCCCCTCCAATGCCGCAGGGGACAGCCGGCACAGCAGAGATGCAGCCAGCAGTGCCCCAGGCCAGCCTCACGGAGCACAGCAGAGACACGGGGGAAGCTGAGAGGCAGGAGTTTAATCGCGGCCCAGTGGGGACGGGGACAGGAGGAAGGTGTGCCCTGTGCGGGGGAGGGAGCAGCACACTCGCCCTCAGATGCTGTGGCTCCCCCGGATTCTAGCAATCAAGGAACAAGTTCACCGCCAGTCTAGACATGCCCTGGGCACAGCCCTGCCCCCCGAAGAGCGGCTGGCTCAGAGGGAGCCTCCGTCCGCCCCTCTGTACCACGAGTCAGGATCCCCCCCTCCCAGGGGTGGGGGGCAGAGGGCAGGGGCACCCTCTCCCCCGTGACCTGCCCTGCCTGGTTCTCTCCACAGCTCATCAGCGATGGCAGTGTGGTCTGTGCTGAGGCACTCTGGGACCATGTCACCATGGATGACCAGGAACTGGGCTTCAACGCCGGGGACGTCATCGAAGTAATGGATGCCACCAACAGAGAGTGGTGGTGGGGCCGGGTCGCTGACGGCGAGGGCTGGTTTCCAGCAAGCTTTGTGCGGGTACGGCACTGGCCCGAGCTTCTCCTAGCCCCGTAAAGAGGCAGCTGGCTCTGCTCAGCAGTGCAAGCCTGAAACTGCTCTGGGGTCTGAGGTGCTGCGTGTGCGCCTCCCACTCATAGCTGCGCTGGGACTGCAGGCTGGGGGCTGGGTGGGCGGGTGGGTGTCAGGAAGCCCAGCCTGGGAATCGAGACTCAGCCAACTCCAACCCTGCCCCTGCCCCTCCCTCCAGGAGTCCTCAGCGGCCAGAGAAGAACGGGTCAGAAATGTGGTCCCCTCCGGGCGCGGGGAGGGGGTCTGCGTGTTAAGAGTACAGCCGCCACAGCCGGCTGGGCTTCCCAGGCATCTCCAAAGCGCTGTGCAGACCATCTGCGCGGGGCATCTCAGTTCTAACTTTCACAACAGTCCTGGGATCTGGGAGCCGTCGCTACGCCTGAGGAAACTGAGGCAGGGACAAGCTAAGTCTTTAACCCAAGAGATCACGGGAGCGAACCCAGACCTAAGGCAGCCTTTGGCCTCCAGGGAAGGAATCCAGGCGCAGCCTCCAAACCAGGCGGAGGGCCGTGGGGAGGGGAGTGCTTCTCGTGCCCCAGACCTGGAGGAACAGCCCTCTCTGCACCCCGAGCCTCTCCTAGTTGCAGTCCCAGAGCCGGCAAGGCCACATCACCCGGCCGCTTCCTTCACAGCCCCTAGAGGGCCCAGTGTGAGCAGGCGCTGGTTCAGAACCCCTGTAGTGAGCGTGTGCCCGGTTCCGAGCTCTACGCCTCGCAGAGCCGAATGTACGGGGGAGGACGGCGAGCGGGGCGCCTTCGGACCTGGCGTGCCCTGTCCCTGTGGGCCTTGTGCGGGTGATGGAGGAGCTTCCTGCCCCTGCGGTCCTGTGGGTCCTCCGAGCCTCAGCTCCCCGCCGCCGCCGGGTGGGATGCAGGGCGCTGACCCCCGAGGGACGCTGACCAGCCGCGTTGCCTGCAGCTGCGGGTGAACCAGGACGAGCCCGCGGACGACGAGGCGCTGGGGACCGGGCACGGCGGGGACGGGGACGGCGGGGCCGAGGCGCAGAGCAGCAAGGACCAGATGCGGACCAACGTCATCAACGAGATCCTCAGCACCGAGCGAGACTACATCAAGCACCTGCGCGACATCTGTGAGGTGAGGCTGGCGGGCAGGCGGGCTGGCGGGGCCGGGGGTGGAGGGGACCCAGGGTAAGCCTGGCCGCCCGCGCGCCCAGGGCTACCTCAGGCAGTGTCGCAAGCGCGTGGACATGTTCAGCGAGGAGCAGCTGCGAACCATCTTCGGGAACATCGAGGACATCTACCGGTGCCAGAAGGCCTTCGTGAGGGCGCTGGAGCAGAAGTTCAACCGGGAGCGGCCACACCTGAGCGAGCTGGGCGCCTGCTTCCTGGAGCACGTGAGCAGAGCGCCCTGGGGCCCTGCTCCCGGGCCCACCCCCGAGGCCCTCACCGTGTGCAGCAGCCCCCGACCCCCCCCCGTCTCTGCTGGGGGCTCTGCCCTGCCCCACTGTCCCTGGCTCCGACCGCTGTCACCCTTCCACTCTATTGTAGAAGTGTCTCTGCTTCTGGGGGTCAGGGTGGGGTGAGGTGGGCAAACCAAGCTGGAGAAGGCTCCTTGGAGCAGGCGGGCCTAGGCTTTGGCCCTGGAGAGGATCTGCTTGGGACAGAGGTGGGCTGGGCCACCTGCTGAACACCCCAAGGGCTGTTCCTGGCGAATTCTGGGATTCCTCTCACAGTGAGCACGCGGGAATTGAGGTTGAATTAGTTCTTACTTCCACTCTAAATGCCAGTTGACACTTAGCCAAGGTTCATTGGACTCGTCTGGGCTAGGTGGACTCCTTCTTGTTTTTATCCCTCTCCTGTGGCAGTCATGTGGGGTTGAGCAGAGGATGCCTAGCTCAGCCCAGCAAGGACAACCTGGGCTCCTTTCCGACTACTAGCAGTGGGGGGTTGGCGAGGCCCTTCCACCCCTCTCCAGTGGCAGGAGGAAAGCTGAGGAGGGTGACCTCAGGAGCAGGTGGTGGGTCTGGGTACCCGAGTGAGTGTGGGATTTGGGTCCCAAATTATTCATCAGGCAGAGTTGTGACGGGGGAACGGGAAATAGGGCATGTCTAACAGGCACGCTATCCGCATCACCCAGTGTGACCATCACAGCAGCCTGGCGGGCAGCCAGCTGCCGCTACCCTCCTTTCCCACCCAAGTCCACGAAGTCCTAGGTCAGACCTAGGTCTCCCTCTGGCTCCAGGTAGATGACAGTTACACACAAAAACAGGCACAGTGAGTCTCCCGTACAACCCACACGCAACATGGATATATCTATGTCACGTGGTGTTGAATAAAGTTTGACAGCAGCTGTCTTCAGATGGGAGGCCAGAGCTTTGTGAGGAAGAAGCAAAACACTGGGCTGAGGAGGAAGACAGCCGGGAGGCACAGCCGTCGGGATCTCTCTTCATCTCCCTCTCTCTCCTTTTGGGCCGTGATATCCCTTCCTTATTAGTATCATTGATTTCACCCAAAAACCTGGCATACTGTCAAAATATCTGGTGAGGGCCCTGCAGAGAAAGCTAGGTGGCGACGGGCACGCGCATGCCTGAGTTTTCTGTGGTCTTTCACGTCCCTGGGCACGATTCTGCGTAGCTTGTGCCCAAAGATGTAGGTAGACAGAGCCTGGGCCCCCTGAGCTCCCTCCCGCCCCCTCCTCCTCCCCAACACTGCCCGTGGCCTGGGGGAGCGGGAGGCAGCCGTCCTCACCTCCAGCTGTGCCCACAGCAAGCGGATTTCCAGATCTACTCAGAGTACTGCAACAACCACCCCAACGCCTGCGTGGAGCTCTCGCGCCTCGCCAAGCTCAGCAAGTACGTGTACTTCTTCGAGGCCTGCCGACTGCTGCAGAAGATGATCGACATCTCCCTGGATGGCTTCCTGCTGACACCTGTGCAGAAGATCTGCAAGTACCCTCTGCAGCTGGCTGAGCTGCTCAAGTACACGCACCCCCAGCACAGGTAGGAGGGTGCTGGGGGAGGTTTGTTGAGGCTTATAGTGTGCTGGGCACTGCTGCGGGCACTGGGGTGACAGCACAGACCGAAACGTACAACAATCCCAGCCTTCATGAGCTGTCCTTGCAGTGAGGGACTGTGCTGAATGAAGTTGAATAGGATATTAAGTTCTGCTCTGTGCCTCGTTTATGGAGAAGATGGGGGTATGCACTTGACAGGTGGAGAAATGGCCCAAGGGCACAGCCCCAGAGGGAAACAGCTCCACAGGGGGCTCCAGGAGGCTCCCAGCCCTTCTCTGCTCTTGATCTCGTAAGCCCTCTTCCACCTCTGTTCCGCCCCAGGGATTTCAAGGACGTGGAAGCTGCCTTACATGCCATGAAGAATGTGGCCCAGCTCATCAACGAACGGAAACGGAGACTTGAAAACATCGACAAGATCGCTCAGTGGCAGAGCTCCATAGAGGACTGGGAGGTGAGGGCCCAACACCCCCAGAAAATACCGTGGGGCTCGGCCTTGGCTTTAAAACCATGCTTGCCCCTGAGAAATCTAGGAGGGCGCTGAAGCAGGGGGCCATGCTCCTGGGAGCCAGCAAACAGGAGCTAGTGTCAGGAGGGAGAGCTGGGCCTCTGTCGGGCCAGCCCGGCCCATGTCCGAGCCCCAGGCCTTGAGCGCTGCTCCCAGAGCAGGCCTGCTGGCCTCTTTCCTGGTGAAGAGCTCAGGGCACGTGTAAAATGCCACATGCTCCTCTCAGGGTGCAGCCAGCCAGCCTCCGGGGACAGGCTGGGCCCCCAAGTTCGAGTTAACTTCTGGGGCTCCCAACAGAAGGGGCCAAGCTTGCCACAGCGTGACCAGAGACGGATTGCCACCGGTCGGAGCCTCCTGGTTCCATTTTCCTGGCATACACAATCCCCTCACGTGGGCCAGTCTCGTCTTCTAAGGCAGCACGGAGGCCTGAACTAACGGCAATGGTCCTGTCCTGTCCTGTTCTCTCCAACCCCACCCACCAACCGTAAAATCTGTGAAAAAACAAGATTCCTAGGCCCCATCCTAGAAATACGAAATTAGACTCCCTGAGAGGGGGGCTGAGTGTTTGATTTGTGTTTTGTTTTGGGTGCCTGGCTTTTGCTTTCCTGATGATTGGTTCTGAGGCCCAGCCCTGACCAAGGACCCTCACAAACTCACTTATCCCAAACTGAATGGCTGCCAACAATGCCTGGCTGTGGTTTGCGTTTTCCTGGAGGAACCGGGCGCAGTAGGCCTTCACCTGAAAGTGTGAAGTCTGATGATAGGACTTCAGGTACTAAGTAACACTGAGCCAGAGGAAGACCTCCTAAACCCCTTTTAAAAGACGGGCCTCAGAAGTGACTTCCAGACAGGTCTAATTATTCTCTAGAGCCGCACTGTCCAATCAAAGTACCGTGTGAGCCACATAGGGAATTTTATATGTGTTAGGAGCTATCTTAAAAATGAGAAAAAGAAACAGGTGAAACTAACTTTAATGATGCTTTGTTTAACTCAGTATATCCAAAATATCATTTCCACATGTAATCCACATATAAAATACCATTGGTGAAATAGTCACAGTCTTGATTTTATACTAAGTCTTCAGAATCGGTGTATCTTCTACCTAAATGACACCTTGATAGGGATTAGCCACATTGCAAATGCTCACGCCACTGACTGCTGTGGGGCCTCATTTAACGGAGACGACCAACTCGTAGGCCAAACCGCCTTCTGACTCCACCCCACTTCCTTGGGCTTCAAGAGCAACCCCTTCATCTATGGCCTGCTGCTTACTGCAGACCCCGGCCCGACGGGGGCCGTGGGCAGGCAGGGCCAGTAGGGACCCCGCTTCCAGAGCCAGCAATAGAGGCAGGACGCAGAGCCCAGCAGAGCCTTGCTCTGAGCCCCAGGATGGGGGCACTCAGCTCACGGCTCCCCTTGGGTCCCCCAGGGAGAAGATCTCCTGGTCAGGAGCTCGGAACTCATCCACTCGGGGGAGCTGACTCGTGTCACACAGCCACAAGCCAAGAGCCAGCAGAGGATGTTTGTTCTCTTTGACCACCAGCTCATCTACTGTAAGAAGGTACCAGAGTCACTCTTGCCTGCTGGATGGACCTGTTCAGAGCAGGAATGGAGGGAGTGAGGTCGAGGGCTGGGAGCAGCTGCCCAGAGAAAATGAGACACATACACACACACACACACACACAGAGCAGGGGGCTGTCTACAGAGTGAGCCTAGTGGCCCAGGGACCGGAGGGTGGCCCTCAGAGTCTGACCAGTGCGCAGCGCTGTTAAGAACACCCTCCTTCCTGATGAGCCCCTGCTCGCTTCTCAAGCCAGCTCTTTTCCTGCAAACCTCAGCTTCCCCTTCCCAACCCTGGGGTCCTCTGTTCCAGCTGCCTCCAGGCGTCCTCTTTGCTGCTGGCTTCTACTCCCCTTTCAAAACACGGCGCAAGTGGCCGGGCAGCCCTCCTGAGCGCTGGCTCTGGCCTGGCCTCGGTAGACTGATGCTCTTCTCTGCTGCGCACTGTGGGCCCTGGCCTGCTGTCTGTTTCCGTGGCCGCCTCCCCATGAGGCTCTGGGTGTCTAGAGACCCCCAGGCCGGCCAGTAACCGTGAACGAAAGGAGCGGCTCCTCCACCATGGGTTCAGCATGTGGTCATGGGCCGAGCCAGGCTCGCGCTCCCTCCCGAGATCACTTTCTGCTGGGGAGGTGGGTGCAGCCTGCCGGCCCTTCTGGGCACAGGGCAGAAGGTGAGGCAGGGCCTTGGATGTGGTCAGGAGAATGGTTCAGGCCGAGGGGCCGGGCAAGCAGGTGGGCCGGGGGCTCACGGCGTCTCCGGCAGGACCTTCTCCGCCGGGACGTGCTCTACTACAAGGGCCGACTGGACATGGATGGCCTGGAGGTGGTGGACCTGGAGGACGGCAAGGACAGGGAGCTCCACGTGAGCATCAGGAACGCCTTCCGGCTGCGCTGCGGCCCCTCGGGGGAGAGCCACCTGCTGTGTGCCAGGAAGCCCGAGCAGAAGCAGCGCTGGCTCAAGGCCTTCGCCAGGGAGCGGGAGCAGGTGCGGCTGGACCAGGAGACAGGTGCGAGACCCCGCCTGGCCCACCCAGCCCTCCTTGCCCCCGCAGGTGCGAGACCCCGCCTGGCCTGGCTGCCCCGTCAGGGCCCACCCAGCCCTCTTTGCCCCCGCGTGCCGGGGAGTCGGCATGACCCTGAGACCGCGAGAGGCCGGTCTCACACGGGCAGAACCTCGGGGTTTGGCGAGGCTCCGGGACATGTCGTGGTTTCGGCCCCAGGCGTGGGTCACTTCCCCCCGCCACGCACGTGCACACACTCCATAGGGTGGGAGCCTCTGCTCAGTTGGAGTGGGAGGTGGGCGCCGGCCTCCAGAAGCCTCCCCCTGCCCCACGTGAGCACGGCATCTCCCCACGGCATTCCCCCTCCTGTCCTTGGGCCCCTGGCCATCACGCTGGGCGGCAACCAGGTCGGTTCTTGATCTGGCAAGGAGCCGCCTCCACAGGGCCGAGAAAGGATAGTAGGCACCAGCCACGTCGGTGAGCCGGGCAGGGTGAGCGAGGGGGGGCAGGGCGACGAGGGAGGCCACCGAGAGGTGCACCAGAGCACCCCTGCGGAGCACGTCCTCCGCCTGGGCGGCCGAGACAGGCTGGTGGGGCAGGACGCTGAGCCCCCGAGCACTGTGGGCAGGGCCGGGTACACAGAGACTGCGCTGGTGCCAGGACAAGAGGACCGTGGGGTGGGGGGGGAGGGGGGTGTGGGAGGGCAGCTGTGGCTCTCATTTGTGGCCCCTTCTCAGGCTTCTCCATCACCCAGCTACAGAGGAAGCAGGCCATGCTGAACGCCAGCAAGCAGCAGGCTGTCGGGAAGCCCAAAGGTAAGCAGGTGGTGGTCCCACCGCCCCCCACGGCAGCCCGGCCCAAAGCAGGGTCAGCTGGGCCTGGGTCCTCAGAGGTGCCCACTGCCTTCTGCAGGTTTGGGTTCCCCAAGGCTGGTGGTGAGGGACCGCTGGTGAGGAAGGCTGCTTAGGGACACGGTGGACATTCCTGCTCTCCAGCCCCTCAGGCTCCCGGGAGCAGCACTGGTGCTGCTCGGTGCCAGCTGCTACTTCCCCAGGCAGGGCTGCTTCCTGGCAAGGAACTAACAGCCTATTCCTAAAGAAACGTTAAACGCCGCCCCAAGAGCAGCTCCAGGCCTCACGCCTTCCCACGCCCCCTGGCCGTGCCCCCTGCAGACCACAGAGGGCAGCCCAGGCCCTTGGGTGCGGTCGGCCCCAGGGGAGCAAGGGTGGGTGTCTGAGGCAGCCTGGGGACGGCCCGCTCCATCCCACAGGCTCTGCCCTGTGCCACCCGGCTCCCGACACACCTCCGACCCCTGCTCTCTTCCCCTGCCCAGCCCTCGGCCGGCCCTACTACCTGACACGCCAGAAGCACCCGGCCCTGCCCACCAGCCTGCCCCAGCAACAGGTCCTGGTGCTGGCAGAGCCCAAGCGGAAGCCGTCCACCTTCTGGCACAGCATCAGCCGGCTGGCGCCCTTCCGCAAGTGAGCCCACGCCCCGCCGATGGCACCATCTGGACCTGCCCCGCCGGCGGGCCTCCAGCTTTTCCTCCCGGAGGCTCACCACATCCGGCCTTCCTCTGCCTGTTATGCAAACTGGAGGTGGGAGGTGCTCAGTGCCCCCATTCCCGGTTTCCTCCCCACTACTGGGGCGCTGGAGACGCTGGCTGGAGAGGCAGGCCCCCAGCACGTGAACCTCCCGCCACCCTCTCGGCTTGTGCGGGGCCTCCTGGGAGCCACAGCTCAGAACCACCCACGTGTGAGAATGCCGCTTTGGACCCTCTTCTCTGGACATCTGATCATCGCTCCTGCTCCTGTCTTCTCTGGGCAGGAGACGTCTCTGCCTTCGGCCACCTGCAGAGCCAGGCTGTGTGCCCCTCTGCCCTCCCGTTCTCCGTGCAGGCCCCCAGCTGGTGGACCAGGCAGCCTGCGTCCCTGGTGGATGGGAACCAGGAATTCTGCCCACAAAAACATCTGGCCCAGAGCCCACCCGTTTTCGCTTCCCAGTCCCCCTCTAGACACTCCTGGCTGCTGGACACCCTCTCTTCACTTGTGATGTGTTTGTTTGTGTATAGTGGAAAGAAAACCATAGTCAGCTGAAAACTTGTCAGGGTTTGTGAGCAGTCCACCTGTAGCTGTGGGGTGATTCCAGAACCTGGTTCCAGTATTTTTTGTTCAGATTTTGTTTTTCTAACGGTAGAGAAAAAGAATTGTTAGTGACACAGAAAGATTGCCTTACCCTAAGTGAGTGTGAGAAGCCATAAGGACTGAATTCTGTGGCCCGGCACCCAGGACTGACCCACCCAGAGGCTGGTGGGCATGTGGGTTGGAAGGAAGCCCACATCCCACAGAGGAGGGGCACCAATGAGTGTGGCCAGGGCCTGGCTTGGGGCACGGAGCCACCCCTGTGGCCCCTGGGAATTCAGCAGCATGTACAGTCACTCTTGCACTATACCCTCTCCAAGCCAGAAACCACATTTAATTTCATAAAGAAACTTGTGAAAAATAACCTGGCTGCCGGCCCTTGTTTTCTGTCGGGAGTCTGTGCATTTTCTCGTGCCCTCGCCACTTATCTGTTTCCACCCCAGGCCTTTCCTTCGACTAGAGGAATGAGCTAGGCCCCCAGGGCTTTGGAGGACAGAGGCTCAGGGTAACTGGGAGCTGTCTCAGCACCTCCCTCCCTGGCTGCTTCCAGAGTCAGTCTGTTTAGCTGAAGTGAGTTTGGGGGACAGGCAGTCCGTAATCTTTCTGGGTCTCACCTTCCTCCTTGGTGAAATGGGGAAGGGTGTGTCTTCCTCCCAGGAGGACCGAGGCCACAGGACCACAAGAGGAGGAACAAGGGTGGCTTCCCTCCCCTTCCCCACAACCTGCTACCTTCACACCCGTACACACTGCCCAGGTCACTGGGGCTGAGCCTGAAACCCCTGGATTTCCTAACTTAAGAGACACTACACCTTCCATCCAGGCCAAGCCACCTGGAGACAAAACCTATGGGGAAAAATCATGAAAATCACAATATGCAACACAATTCAATCTTTATTGAAAACTGCAGTATTAATACATAACAAGTCTTGTTACAATAAACGTGCTTTTAAGAATTTTAAATCTGAGCTCATCTACTCAGCAGATTGCATAAAAAATTAAAATAGTACGAATATACACATAATGGAATTGGCTCAGGATGGGTGTTCCATTCCTTTGTATTGATTGACACTTTTTAAGTTCAATGCAGAGGTGAGGGGGGCCTTTAACACTGGAAGACAATGCTGACTTAAGTTTTAAAAAAGTACTATGAGAACGGTCTAAAAAAAAAAAACAGTATTCCAAAATCGTTTAAAAAAAAAAAAAAATTTCCTTGTCAGTGACAGTGGCTCCCTGGGGTCTCTCTTGAGCGGCCATCACAGTAACCCCGCCAGGAACACATGAGAGCTGGCCTCAGGTCCAGCCCAATTAGTCTACCGACCACTGGTCTGCACGAGGACCTACAGGAGACTCCAACAGGGCTCAGGAGGCCAAGACAAGACACTTGTCATCTCCAACACACCAATCCTGAGAGCACAGCATCCCCTGAAGCTCACTGCAGGCTCCCTGCACAGAGATGCCAGCCTCTCCTCCGTCTCCCTGTCCCAAGTGACTTGACGTTTGATCCCGGGGATTCAAATAAGACTACCCCAGAGGTTTTCTGTTCTTCAAGTGAATAGGGTGGGGAAAGAGACAAATCCTCTGAAACATGTAAGATCAACTCTGCAACTTTCTACCTGAAAAGATCAGACCCTCCTCTGCAGCGTGTCCTCTGCAGGCTCCTTTCAGAAAGCTCAGGTTGAGTAACAAACAGCTCAGGATAAAAAAACACACCAACATGTGAAATGTGCTAGAGAGGAGAGTCACGCAGGCCACCCTTCCCCCATGCCAACCACTCCTCTCTAGAGACACACCCCGTCCTTAGAAAGCACCAAGAGAAGAACCAGAAGCTGTACCCCACCTCAAGCCCCACACCCTTAAGCCTGCCCTTGCACGGCCAGAGGATGTCAGGCAGGCGTCCCGTCTGGGCAATGCCCAGGCTGGCAAGAACTGGGGTGTCCAGCCGTTAGCTGCCAGATAGGGAGAAGGTGGCCCAACTGGTCAGAGTAATACTGTTTCCAAATGTTTACAAAGGACAAGTCTGGGTTTCCTTCTTAAAAAGTAGGCCCCAGTACTGATGCGTCTGGTGCCTGCCATCCTTTCTCCACCTGCTGGCAGGACAGCACTACCAGAGATTAGTACATCCCAAGCCCCAAGAATCTGTTTCCTCTTGTTTGAAGTGCCGATGCCAGCAGATGGAGTGAGGCACTGCATGCCCAGCCTGGGAAGGGCAGGGCGCGTACCGACCATTGTCCAGCCCACAGCTCAGGACCACACTCGGCTCCTGTAAATACTACATTTGCATAGCACTCAAGAAACAGAGTCACGTAATACAACTGGTAGGCCTAATAACCAAACCAATAAGAATGTTGAGAAAAGATTGAACACAAGAGACATAAAAGATTCTGGAAGTGCTTCTGTGCTTGTCACCATGAATGGCCCTGGCCCGGATGCTGGCCTCAGTTCTCAAAGGCAGCAAGATGATGGGACCATCACTCATCGTGAAATGTTCAGTCACCCGGCCCAGATCCAAACAAGATTTCCCTAAGCAGAGAAACATACCTTCTAAACCTTAGGGGAAGGCTGTAGAATAAAATTTTTTTAAAATATCCATGATGATACCTATGTTTATAGGAATTAGTTCCTTTACTTGCCTGTCTCAACTTCTAAAATAACTGTAATTTAGCTGAAAGACTCTCAAATTAGGAATGTCACATATAAAAAATGCAAAATTTCTCTGTTCTACTATTGTGCTTAGGATATCAAATTATGCAACTTTATAACAGAAGCTCTATTCCTTAGTTAATTTTACTGGAACTAAATGCTGCTAAAATTACAACATATGATAGTTTTGTTACTATTCATTATATCCAGATTCTCACCTGCTAGACAAGATCTACCTCCCATATTTGATAGCTGATGCCGATAGTTTCAAAATTGAAAAGATTTCCACAAAGATGTATTCCATAATGCAAAGGTATTTGATGAAGTCTCCCAACTCAACTTCACAAAAGGGAAATAAGATTTTTTTCAGAAATTACAGGGGGGAAAGTGTTTATAAAGCTGATGTAAATGGGGAGAAAACGAAACCCACTCTTTTCTTTCTCTTGAAAACACCATTTAATTCAGTGCTCGTGAAAACACTCACCCTGTGTATGCCAAGTCTCAGGCAAGCTGCAAGAAACAGCCCATATAATTTCTCATAACTTCCTCCTGAATTCAAATGAATCCAACCCTTACAGGTAGTGGCATGTGTGTGTCTGTGGTGCGCACACTGGGACGTTTAAAAAGCATACACTAAACTCTTATTTTCTCCTAACTTATTACGCTAAACTGGGGAAACCAACTTCTCTGTCCAGCCCCTGGAACCATTAGAACATACTGATGTTACAAACCGTCCACTGTACAGATGCAATTATCAACAAAGAGTTGAAGAAGTGGACACAGTGTGCCTGGGGTAAATGGCTGCTACTCACACACACACACACACGAATACACACATACAAAGGTGGGTTAAGTGCTCTTGAAGCAATTTAAAGTACTTATCAGTAAACACACTATGTTACAGACATTAGAAATAAATCTTCTGTTTACAATGATCCATGCAAAAATATTCCTAAAACTCTTATAAAATAAAATGTGAAAAAGAAAATTATGAAGAGTACTCACTATAAAAAATAAGGTTACCAAAGGCTCAGGGGTCAGGTATCCCACTCACCATCCAGGGCTGAATGCCACCCCAGTGCCGGAGCCCTGACCAGCTGCCGGAGCCGTAAGGAGAGTAAAGTGCCCTCCCCACCTGAGGCCCACAGCACTTGAAACAACGACGGGGTGGAGCAGGGGCACCCCGCCCCTGACAGATCGCTGAAAGGGAACAGCCCTCACCCCCCACCCCCTCTGACTTCATCTGAGGACAGACACACACACACACACACCCATCGATACAAGTTGGGCACATTTAGGCAAAAAAAATCCTCTTGGTTTCTTATGTACAATATTCAGATTTTAAACACAAAATCCTTTCTGTAATAAGTTCCGGCAGGCAAACACGTTCTGAGGCTGCCTGGCCCTTTGCTGTCCACACGTGCTTTGTGCCGAGTATCCTCAGCCGCAAGAAGAGATGGCCGAAGGGGCTCATAGACAACAGGCGCCAGCCCTTCCCTCACACCTCCCCACAGCCATCTCCACGAGTCCCCTCCAGATGGTCTCAGAGGACAAGTCCCCATGAAGTGCATGGGCCGAAACACAGCCACAGCCCTGCCTCTCTACAAGGAACAATCAATATCCAATAAAGTTCTGTTCCCTTTTAAAAGTTCTTAAATATACAACTTTCTTCATAACACACAGCTGAATGAAGTCTTTGCCCTTCTTTGTGGGAGGGAGAACAACAATGCCTACGTATGTTTTCAGGTGATTCAAACATTTCCCCCGGCTGGGGGGAGAAAAAAGGAATGATTTTTCTAAGCTAAATAAAGGAGAGGCCAATACCTTCTCCAAGTGTGGCTGGTTCTCTTTCACATATCTTCCATCCCAGGAAAATAATATCGCTCTACATAGGACTTTTCCATTAAACATATAGAAAGCATCATCTCTATCTGTAAGAGATTTGTAATGAAAATTTATATAGCAGAGAAAATTGCTTTGCTGATACATAAACCACCTTGTGTCCCTAACTGGATTCACGGTAATCCCTAAGCACATCTACATCTCACTGACCCCACAAGCCTAAATGGAGAGAAAGCCATTAACCTGGTTGCACCCCAAGCAGCGGTGGCCTCCCCACACTCTCCCCATCCCTGCAACTCTCTCCCAGTGCAGTCTGCACAAAAGGAACAGATGGCTGGAAACTAGAAGTCCACATTTCCAACTGGCAACCCACGTCAACCCCAAAAGGCTGAAGAATCATCAAAGAGATTTCAGATGCTCTATGAAGAAATTCACTTTAACACTTATAACTTTAAGACTCTGCATACATTACAACAGTGCATTAGTGATACAAGTTGTAAAATACTTTTCCATTCCTTTGGATTTTGCATATGATGGTTCTGCATCAGTCACTGCAGGTAGATTGAGCAAGCTTTGTTTTTGTGTTTTTTTTTTTTAACATGCATTCAACTAGATATGATTCAGAACAGATTAACACTCCCTTTTTATCATTACAGTTAGCTAAAAAATTGCCTGGCAGCCCACCAAACAGGATTTGCTTTAAGACCAACCCACAGAGTCAGTTGGAGACTGAGGGCGCTGGGACCTGCTGGGCCGGCCGTAGTAGTGTTTAGCTAAGTGTCGAGAGCATTAAGAAGAAAGTCCTGGTTGGAGGCACAAGGCCTGCAGCACCAGCTGTGGAACCTCCATGATGTGACTGCACAGCTCCATCCGCAAACCTGGGGGGTGGGGAGAAAGACGGACACAGTCACACACAGCTCCTCTGGCACCACTGCTCAGAAAAGGAGGCATTCAACTGGAGGAGGAGGAGATCCACTAGGACAAGAAAGGGCAGCAGCAAGAGAGGCAACTGTGCTGGTTCCCACGGACCCCAGAGACTTCCAGTTACAACTGGAGCCCTACTTCCTGCAGGAGACGGGCAGGAGACTAGAGCACAGCCCAGGTAAGGAACACAGTGCAGGGGGTGCACAGCAAGAACTCAATGGTTTCCTTCTTCTTTCCTCTGTAGAGTCCCAAGAAGGACAAAAATTTAAATGCTGCATTGCCTTTGGATCATCAGGTAGCATTTTTCTTGGCAGTGTTTAAACTGACACAGATCTCCCATTCTCCTCTTAAAAAAATGCACTTTAGGGGCTTCCCTGGTGGCGCAGTGGTCGAGAATCTGTCTGCCATTGCAGGTGACACGGGTTCGAGCCCTGGTCTGGGAAGATCCCACATGCCGCGGAGCAACTAGGCCCGTGAGCCACAATTACTGAGCCTGGGCATCTGGAGCCTGCACTCCGCAACAAGAGAGGCCACAATACTGAGAGGCCCACGCACCGCGATGAAGAGTGGTCCCCACTTGCGGCAACTAGAGAAAGCCCTCACACAGAAACGAAGACCCAACACAGCCAAAAATAAAAATAAATAAATAAATAAATAAATAAAATTTAAAAGAAGCACTTTAGTCACAAGCTGGCCCCGAGCTTCACCAGTCACTTACGTTTGCAGGGTGATCACCACTGGGGGGGCACATAGCTGTAGGTGGGCGTTCCTGGGGCCCGATACGTGGGCACGGTGACGGGGTGGGGGGCAACAGGAGTTGGGGAGTGGGCAGTCAGCAAGGTACCTGGAAGGAAGAGCAGGCATGTCAGTGGAGGGCAGCACCCCACCACTGCTCCCTCTTACAGGGGAGCTCCCACCCGACCCCCGTGGCAAGGCGGGAGGCAGACAGGAAGAGGGGATGGCTCTGACCCACAATGCTCTCAGAACTCTTGATTATATACAAGTCAAAGCTGTATAAACACAGCAAGCTCGCATGGATAGCATATCTGCAGAAGCCTTTGGGCCTCCCCTTCATACAAGCATACCGAATTACTTTTGCAGATGAGGTGATAAAAAGAAAACAAAAATATTATTCGGCCTTAAAAAGGAAGGAAATCAGTCACATACCACAACACGGATGAACCCTGAGGGCATTATGCTCAGTGAAATGAGCCAGTCACAAAAAGACAAATTCCGCCTGAGTCCACTTATATGAGGTCCCTAGAGGAGTCAAATGGATAGTGACAGAAAGGAGAATGGTGGCTGCCAGGTCTGGGACAAGGGGAAGGGGGAGCTGTTTAATGGGTACAGAGCTTCAGTTAAGCAGGACGAGAAAGTTCTGGAGATGTGACACAACACTGTGATAACACCACTGACCTGTACACTTGGAAATGGTTATGGTGGTAATAAATAACTGGAAGAGAGGGAGAGAGGGACGCAGAGGGAGATTCCCAACTACATGAGCTTCTGAGTACCTTAAGCTAAGCATATTTTCCCTATAACTGCAGAAAACTCAGCTGTGTCCAGTTATGGACAAGCACCACCTCAAACCTAACAGCCTCACCTGGCAGCCCTTCTCTCCTCCTCCTTCCTGCCTGCACCCACACCAGGGCCTGCCATGCCCTCCCTCCACGTGCCTCAAACACACAGTTTCTATCTGTGCCAGACTCTCCTCTGCCTTCACGGGTAAGTATGGGAAAATCAAATAAAATAGAGACTCTACGCAGAAACACACATGGTATCCTGAAACACCGTTCTCTCCTGACACATTTTCCTTATACTAAAGTCTAGGAAAACAAAGAGGGAACAATATATATATATATTTTTTAAAGACCCAGCCATGGGCAACCAAATGCATTGTGTGTACCTGGCCCCTCACCACAGACAATTCACATGCCCATAGGAGGTAACCTAATCCCTAGACATTCAGTCAAGCCCTCAAACACTCCAGGGTTCCACGGAGACAGGCCCATTCCAGCCACGGGTCTCTTCTCTCTGTGGTTTATTTTCCAGACCTAGGGGAAGCCTTGGGAAATAAAGTCAATGTACGCCAAAGGATTTCTACAGGCAGCTGTTATCTCTATGAACACAAGACCGGCTTTCCTAGATTAATGAAAACATCCCCATTCAGACAACTTGGCCTGCACTGGTATCCCACACTAAAGGGAAGGATCGAGAGGGCCAGCCCCCCACATCACAAAGTATCCCTCTTCTGCCCAAGCTCACCATAGGAATCTGGTCACTCCTTGTCCCTACAGCCAAGTGACTCAGCTCACCAAAAAAAAGTGGCCCCATCAAATTTGGAGAGGGCTACTCAGTCATGGTCTATGGAAAAGGTACTTGGTTCATGGTTCTAAACCCTACACTCCAGTCTCAACTGAAAGGAAAAGGAAGAGAAAGGAGGGGAGGTAAAGAAAAATATAACGTGCCATTTCTTCCCAAAAGGATCAGATGTCCTTCCATACAACTCTAGCCATGAAAAGTCAAAGCCAAGGGTCAGAGTACTGGTGGGCTCTCCCTTCCCCCAGCCCTCATGCCATCACAGAGCAGGCACCCCAGGGCCAAGAACTCACCCGCTGACATGGCCATAGTGGTCCCCGCCACCATGCCCATGGTGACGCCGTTGCCTCTAGGCGGAGGGATGGCAGCAGGGTACACCGTCGCCGGCATGCCGTTGGGCTGCACCACTGTGGTGTGGTGGATGACGTGAGGGGGTGCTGCATACAGGGGCTGGGGGTAGTACGTGCCTTGCTGGGGAAAGAAGAGAGACGAGGGCCACAGGGTCCCACACCCAGGGGGTCAGAGCCCTGAGGAACCGGCCCTTCCCACACGCACAGTGCCCAGGAGACCCCGTGAGACACCCACAGCGCGCCCCAGGCCTACCTGTGCGTACGGGCTCTGCTGGGGGTAGGCACTTCGCACGGGGTATACAGCGGTCTGGTAGGGGTTGGGGGAGGAGGAGTACGGTGGCACAGCCCCGCTGGTGGGGGAACAGGACACTTTGTAAGGTGTGCCAGGAGTGTAACCTGAAACAAAGAAGCCCACAGCCTTAATTCAAACCCACACTCGGCCAGACACAGGGGGCGGACCAAGTGTGCAGCGAGGAACGAGGCAGTGTTCCAGCCCCGACCACAGTCGTATCTGACACCTCTACTGAGATCTGGCTTCACTGCTTAGACTTTATGTGCAAGTATTTTTCTGGGGGGTGAGGGGGGAAAAGAAAGTTCTACTGAGTGCATACTTACATAGGAACAGGAAAGAAACACCGGCCCTGTCGGAATATAAATTAGCACGCCCTTGCTGGGGCACAATTTGGCATTAAAAGTATGTATGTCTTTTAACCCCACCACTCTACTTCTAGAAATTTGTTTTAAAGAAATAAGCACGGCACATAAAAAGATGCCCAACATAGCTCGTCATCAGGGAAATGCAAATCAAAACCACAGTGAGGAATCTATCACCTCACACCTGTGAGAAGGGCTATGAATAAAAAGAACACAAACAACAAACGTCGGCGAGGCTGTGGAGGAAAGGGAGTCCTCGTTGGTAAGAACTGTTGGTAAGAACACAAACTGGTGCAGCCACTATGGAAAACAGTACGGAAGTTTCTCAAAAAACTAAAAATACAACTACCACACAACTCAGCAATTCCACTCCAGGCTATTTATCCCAAGAAAATGAAAACACTAATTTGAAAAGATACATGTACCCCAATGTTCATAGCAGAATTATTTACAATTGTCAAGATATGAAAGCAACCTAAGTGTCCATCAACAGATAAAGAAGATGTGGGAAACACACACATACATATGGGCGCGCACAGGAATGTTACTCAACCATAAAAAAAGAAGGAAATTCTGTCATTTGCAACATGGATGGACTTGGAGGGTATTGTGCTAAGTGAAATAAATCAGCAAGAGACAAATACTGTATGATATCACTTATATGTAGAATCTAAAAAATACAACAAACTAGTGAATATAACAAAAAAGCAGCAGACTCACAGATAGAGAGAAAAAACCAGCGGTTCACTGGAGAGGGGAGGGAGGAGGGGGGCAACATGGGGGTAGGAGATTCAGAGGTACAAACTACAAGGACACACACAGGGAATATAGCCAATATTTATAGTAACTACAAATGGAGTATAACCTTTAAAAATTGTGCATCACTGTGTTGTACACCGGTAACTTATAAAACACTGTGCATCAACTATACTTCAATTAAAAAAGAAAAAAAGAAGTAAGCATGGATTTGAACAAAGGCTGAACTGTAAGCATGCTCATCACAGCGCTGTTAATTACAGCAAAAACAAAAGGGAAAACTTGTCAAACACCAGGGCTATGCTAAAAAGACTTCTGGGTCTAAGGGACAGCAGGCTGAACACATACTTTTGCCTTTGTCCCCACCCAAAATGACAATAAAGCAGATTAATAAATAAAAAGACACAAAGCCACACAGATCAAGAAGAGAAGAAAAGACATTTTAGAACCTAATAATTTTGGAATCTTTTAAAAAGTAGAAGTGGAAAATAATTTAGCAGGCTCAAAAAAGCTGTACTCTCAGCCAGCAGTGAAGAGGGTCAAGAAGCAGCCTGACACCGGGAAAGCCCCTTCCCCTAGACCTAGACGCTGTCAGCACGCGTTGCCAGGAAGTGATGAAGGACCACGATCTGGAAGAGTGATTCAGAGTCTATCTGGTAAGCAGTAAGATGCCTGGCTCCCCCTCCTGACTCCCCATTCCAACGGAGGAGTTTTTCTCCAGGGAGGTTAAGAGAGGGTCTCTGAATTGCCACATTCACAGCCCACTGATTTATACAGACTAAGCCACCAGCAAACTGTGGTACAACCATACAACAAAATACTACTACTCAGCAACCAAAAGGATAGAACTGATGATACACATAACATGGGATAAATCTCAAAAAAAAAAAAAAAAAAGAAAAATACAATATGCAAAAGAAGTCAGACACAGTAACACATGATAGGAAACTCTAGGAAAGACCAACATAATCTACAGAGACAGAAAACCAATTAGTGGTGCCCAGGGGCCAGAGGGCATGAGGGCATCTTTCACAGGAATGAAGTCACTTGACTGTTTGTGGTGTCACACATCTGTATACATGTCTAAACACACCAAACTGTGCACTTATAAAGGATGGCTTATATGCAAATTATACCTCAATAAAACTGCTTTCTAAAAAGCCTGAGAAGCCACTTCTCATTCACTAGAACGGCTGACATGGCAGAGTGCTCACACGAGTTCCAGGGAACAATACAACTCCTCATAAAGCTACAAATATACTTCCCATGGAGCCCAACAATTCACTCCTAGATACTTTCCGTAGAAGAATGAAAACATACTTCCACAATAGGACTTGTAAAAAATGTTCACCAATCTTACTCATAATAGCCAAAAGATGGGAAATAATCCAAATGTTTATCAATAGGAAAATGGGTAAATTATGATACATCCATACAAACACTACTCAGTATCAAAAGGCAAAAGCATGAATGAATCTCAAACCATGCTGACCTTTTAAAAGACACCAGACACAGAGCATACACTGCATGATCTCATTTTCAACACTTAAGTAAACCTAGCTATGGTGACAGAAGTCGGGGGAAGCGGGGGGGAGGTGTATGATTTGGAGAGGGCGAAAGAAAAGCCTAGGATGATAAAAGTGCTCAGTATTTTGTTTTGGGTGGTGGTTACGCGAGTATGACAATTGTCAAAATCCATCCAAATGAACATTTAATATGTGGGTGATTTGCATAAATTATAACTCAAACTTAAAAATGAGCTGAGTATTAAAAAAATTAAAGTTTAAAAAATTTAAACCACTTTATTGAACTGTGTTTAGCGGTGTACTTATATTTTAATTTAAAAGAGAAAAAAAGAATGAATGACTTCCAGGATATACACTAGTTTTTTTTGTGTTTTTTTTTTTAACATCTTTATTGGAATATAATTGCTTTACAATGGTGTGTTAGTTTCTGCTTTATAACAAAGTGAATCAGCTACATGTATAAATATATCCCCATATCCCCTCCCTCTTGCGTCTCCCTCCCACCCCTCTAGGTGGTCACAAATCACCGAGCTGATTGCCCTGTGCTATGCAGCTGCTTCCCACTAGCTATCTATTTTACATTTGGTAGTGTATATATGTCCATGCCACTCTCTCATTTTGTCCCAGCTTACCCTTCCCCCCTCCCCGTGTCCTCAAGTCCATTCTCTACGTCTGCATCTTTATTGCTGTCCTGCCCCTAGGTTCTTTAGAACCATTTTTTTTTTTAGATTCCATATATATGTGTTAGAATACAGTATTTGTTTTTCTCTTTCTGACTTACTTCACTCTGTATGACAGATTCTAGGTCCATCCACCTCACTACAAATAACTCAATTTCGTTTCTTTTTATGGCTGAGTAATATTCCATTGTATATATGTGCCACATCTTCTTTATCCATTCATCTGTTGATGGACACTTAGGTTGCTTCCATGTCCTGGCTATTGTAGATAGAGCTGCAATGAACATTGTGGTACATGACTCTTTTTGAATTATGGTTTTCTCAGGGTATATGCCCAGTAGTGGGATTGCTGGGTCGTATGGTAGTTCTATTTTTAGTTTTTTAAGGAACCTCCATACTGTTCTCCACAGTGGCTATATCAATTTACATTCCCACCAACAGATACACCAGTTTTAAATGATCCTTTTTTTTAAACCACAAGTCCCCCTTTCCTCCAAGGGGCCAAGTCAGTCCTGGAGACCCACTGAGAACCATCACGCACTTGGTGTGCCGAGGTTCACTAAGACCTTATTAAATGCCATGTTTCTCATTTATTCCCCAGACTCCCCCCCACGGTGTTCATGATGAAGATGCTGGTAAAGGTGTTAATGCCCCAGAGTCACACACAGCAGAGCAGGTACTCAGACAAACCCAGATCCAGCTGCACTGAGCAATGACTCCTTTGCCCAAACCAGGTAACTCCCAAGCTCAGCTCGTATCTGTTTTAAGGAGAAAAGACCCTCACAGGTTTCCCTATTTCTGTGTTTTAGAAAAAAAATTTTTGTATTGAAGTATACTTGATTTACAATATTGTGTTAGTTTCAGGTAGACAGCAAAGTGATTCAAGTATACACACACACAAACACACAGGTTTTTTTCATATTCTTTTCCATTATAGGTTATTATAAGATACTGAGTATAGTTCTGCGCTATACAGTAAATTCTTATTACTTCTCTATTTTATGTATCTATTTGTATCTGTTAATCCCATTCTCCTAACGTATCCTTCCCCTCTCCCTTTCCCCTTTGGTAGACTAAAGTTTGTTTTCTATGTCTGTGAGTCTGTTTCTGCTTTGTATATAGATTTATTTGTATTATTTTTTAGATTCCACATATAAGTGACATCATGTATTTGTCTTTCTCTGTCTGACTTACTTCACTTAGTATAATATTCTCTAGGTCCATCCACACTGCTTCAAATGGTAATTATTTTCTTCTTTTTTATGGCTGAGTAACATTCCAACACACACACATATACCATGCCTTTTTTTTTTTTTAAGTATATATTTTTTTAAATTAATTTACTTATTTATTTATTTTTGGCGGTGTTGGGTCTTCGCTTCTGTGCGAGGGCTTTCTCTAGTTGCGGCAAGTGGGGGGCCACTCTTCATCGCGGTGCGCGGGCCTCTCACTGTCGTGGCCTCTCTTGTTGCGGAGCACAGGCTCCAGACACGCAGGCTCAGTAGTTGTGGCTCACAGGCCCAGTTGCTCCGCGGCATGTGGGATCTTCCCAGACCAGGGCTCGAACCTGTGTCCCCTGCATTGGCAGGCAGATTCTCAACCAGTGCGCCACCAGGGAAGCCCCTACCATGCCTTTTTAAACCAATCATCTGTTGATGGGCACTTGGGCTGTTTCCACGTCTTGGCTATCGTAAATAGTGCTGCTATGAACACTGGGTATCTTTCTGAATACGAGTTTTTATCTTTTCAGGATATATGATCAGGAGTGGGATTGCTGGATTATATGGTAGCTCTATTTTTAGTTTTTGTTTTATTACTTATTTACTTATTTATTTATGTATTTATTGGCCACCTAGCGCAGCTTGCGGGATTCTTAATTCTCTGACCAGGGACTGAACCCAGGGCCCCAGCAGTGAAAGTGCCCAGTCCTAAACACTGGACTGCCAGGGAATTCCCTATTTTTAGTTTTTTAAGGAACCTCCATACTGTTTTCCATAGTGGCTGCACAAATTTACATTCCCACCAGGTTTCCCTATATTATTTTGACATTCATTAACTATTATGTCAGTAAAAACAATGCCAAAATTTGAAGACACCAAACTTCAATACCAGTTTTGAGCTGAAAGAGAGTAGAATAAAGAGTCTCCAGATTTGGAAAAGCAACGTTAAAGACAAGAGCAGTTAAGTCCCTCTCTCTAGCTGCTCATCTTCTAGTCTTTAAGAGGGACAGAAAATGAAAGTGATGGCTTCACAGGTTTCACAGGTATATACATGTTAAAACCCATCAAATTGAAGCTTTAAATATGTGTACTTAATGGTACACCAATTATACCACAATAAGGTGGCAAAACATTTTCTTTAATTATAAAGAAAAAGGTAATTATGAAAGCCACTGATTTCTAACCCTGCACTGACACTCCCAGGAGACGGCTCAGTGATAGCTCCTAATTCCCCATAAGTGACTGACTACATCAGAGGAGGAAATGAGGCAGTGGTGCCTGGACACACTTGTGACCAGTCACGGTGATGGAAGCACTGCACCAGGGCAGAGTGCTGCCAACTGCCAGAGCGCATCACCAACGTCACACGCCATGCTTGGGGCCAACAGGGCTTGTCAAAAGGTCCAGCCGCCTTGACAAGGTGCTGACTTCAGGGGAAAACCACAAGGAAAGAGACCACCAAAACAGCAGCACTGACACAGTCCTGGCTGGCAAAAGCAGGAGCAGGTCGTCTCAAAAACAGAAGCCTGTGGATGAAGGCAAAGTATGTCTGGACAGCTCCCTCCTGCGCGAGCTACCCTCTCCTTCCCACTTCTCACAACTCTGCAGCAGCGGCATCGTGGAGTTAACTCACAGGAGAATACTGCTAAACATGGTCCCACTGGCCTGAATTAAGAGAGCCTCACAGGAGTCACTAAACTCACATCTGACCAAAAGGATATCAGGTTTTTACAAAAATGTCGGAAAATCAAAATGTTCACAGAATTAGCATATTTTAAAAACAAGTGCTAGACTTCAAACTTGAAAATCACATTCAGAATTTCTGGTGCTAGCCAGTTTTCAGAGGTTAAAAAGAACCAACAAGGCCCTCCCCCCCCCCCACCTTTCTTCACTGTACAATTAAAAAACATCCATGACGTAGACGAAACAACTGGAAATATAAATACTGATTGTAGTATTGATAGTATTAAATAATTATTGTTATTTTTTAGGTGTGATGATATATATTTTTAAATTCATCTTTTAAAGATAATACTGAAAAACTGATGACTGTGAGGTCTGAGATTGGCTTCAAAATAATATAGGGGAAAGTGACAGGAGTACAGATGGAAAAGATCAACTATAAGCTATTAACTGCTAAGTCTAGGGCATGGGCAGGTGGACCCTGTACTGTGTACTTGTGTACGACCTGCTCATGCCCTACTTGTAACTGCTGAGGCTAGGGTGTGGGTAAGTGGTCATCAGCCTGCTGTGTACTTATGTATTTTTGTTATTATTATTTTTTAAATTTATTTATTTAATTTATTTATTTTTGGCTGGGTTGGGTTTTTGTTGCTGTGTGTGGGCTTTCTCTAGTTGCAGCGAGCGGGGGCTACTCTTCGTTGCAGTGCGCAGGCTTCTCATTGCAGTGGCTTCTCTCGTTGCAGAGCACGGGCTCTAGGCACGTGGGCTTCAGTAGTTGTGACACGCGGGCTCAGAAGTTGTGACTCACGGGCTCCAGAGCACAGGCTCAGTAGTTGTGGCACACGGGCTTGGTTGCTCCGCGGCATGTGGGATCTTCCCGGACCAGGGCTCGAACCCGTGTCCCCTGCACTGGCAGGCGGATTCTCAACCACTGCGCCACCAGGGAAGGCTTATGTATTTTTGTATTTCAAATTTTTCATAATAATAAGTCTTTCAAAGTGTTTTATAAAGGTTAGGTAGATTTATGGATTAAAAGAGACAAGAGACATAACAAACTCAACTTTATAAACAAATTGAACATGTATATTTTGAATAGATTCTATTTCCAAATCTTTTTAAAAAATGTTTGGGACAACTGGGCAAATTTAAATACGAACTACAAAATAAAATGAGAGAATTACCGCTTCTCAGTACGATAACGGTATCACGGTCATGCAGAGGAGCAGCCTCATTACGTTACGTTGAGGGTCGAGCTGAAGCCCACAGGACAAGAGCCAAAAAAGGCTATAACTCTGCATTGCTTCAAGAAAAAACCAAAAACAAACAACAAAACGTACACACACACTCATCTTTATATGGTAGATAAAGCACATATGGCAAAATGGTAACTGATGAATCTCGGTGCTGGATATTACGGATGTTCACTACACTGTTCTCTCAATTTTTCTGTATATTTGAAAATGTTTTGTAGTAAATAAGGTGAGAAAATTATAATGCCTTCAGATGGTGACACACAACTGAGAGAGGAGCTAAGAAAACCTCCCAGGAAACAACAGTCATGCAGGAGCTAAAGGGACAAGGAAGGAAGCGGGCAGAGGTCCCCTGCTACTAGGAGATGAACATAAAAGTTTTCTGAGCCTTTAAAAAGGCCATAAGCTAGGAAGGCATGGCTCTTCAGCAATCTTATCTGAAAGATAATCTGGCAGCTAGGTACCAGCTGGAAGGGCAAATAAAGGTAAAATATGCCAATGTTCACTACATACAGCCAACCCTCTATAGAAAGTCATGGTGCTATAGGATAAAGTGATTCAAAAAAGAATGAGAAGAGAAAAGAGAACCTGTCTGAGGAAGTGAAAACACACAAACAATGCATTCATGACCTGAATGAAAAACTGGAAGAAAATAGAGCCTCTAAAAAAGCCATCAATATTCCTAATAAGAAAGTCCATGACAATTCTGTCACTGTTCAAACTGCAGAAAGAGCCTGAAGCTTGGACTGAAGAGAAGCTGGAAGCTGTCCACCTGAATAAGCTTCTAAGGACACAGTATGAAAGCAAAGTTAGGAAGATCTAAGCATACACCTCTCCAGAGAGAGGCCCTCTGATTCAGAAGCACTCTTCTGGCCCACCACATCCACTGAAAAAAAGGCAAAGTCCCTTATTTACCACAATCAACGATAGGCCAACCTATGATGTCGAGCTTTTCTTTTAAGGGAGGCTAGAGGCCTACTGTTGCAGAAACCCACCCAGCAGGCTTGAGGTCTCCTAATCATCTGAGATATCTTTTTTATAACAACTGCCTCATATGTACACTTTATTGAAGATAAAGAGGTGACTCCAAGAAGCTACCATGTGTATGCATTTGTCAGAATACAATGAATGGTATATTTAAAATGTGTGCATTTTATATACGTAAATTTCACCTAAAAACAAAACCTAAAAGAACTGTAAACAAATATTAACAATACGCCCACTGAAGTAGATGGGGAAAAGCATCCTGATATCCACAACTTACTTCAAAACACATGAAAAAACAAGATGGACTGAAGGATGGATGGAGTAAAATGTTTAACTTTAAAAGTTGGTTTTAGGGACTTCCCTGGTGGTCCAGTGGTAAAGAATCCACCTACCAATGCAGGGGACGCGGGTTCGATCCCTGGTGGGAGAACTAAGATCCCACATACCGCGGGGCAACTAAGCCCGCACACCACAACTACTGAGCTCGCGCGCCTCAACGAGAGAGCCCGCGTGCCTCAAACTACAGAGCCCACGCACCCTGGAGCCCGCATGCCACAACTAGAGAGAAGCCCACGCACCACAACTAGGGAGAAGCCCGCGTGCCACGACAAAGAGTCCACACGTAACTAAGATCCTACGCAGCCAAAAAACTAAAGAAAATAAATTTTTTTTTAAAAGTTGATTTTAAAAAGTTTAATTATAGAATCTTGGCAGTCGATATGTAGATGCTCACTGTGAATTTTTTTTCAGCTTCTCTGTATGTTGGAGAAATAGTCACCCACTATTTCTACTAATTATAGCAACAATTTTTAATATATATTATCTTACTGCTTATTCTTGTAACTGTGAGCTATATCCTGAACTCTTGAGAAAACTGATTTTGGTTTTTTGTATGGGCATGACTATTACATCACTTTCTATCCAACACTGAAGACAAATCAATTTCAAGGAAAGCAAACATGCCTCCCAGTCAATTAAAAACCAAGTGTGCATAGGCACTTTCCTTTTTGTTTTATGTAACACCAGAGAACCTCAACAGGAGTCTTACAAACTTAAAATTTAAAAAATACATAAATAAATACACATACATCTCACAGTATCCAAAATAGACACTTTGTGAAATAATTTTTAGATCTGCCAACCATTCACAATACAAAACCAAACACATTCACTGCTTGGTCTTTCAAAAACACTAACAGCTTTCCAGATGCTCCTTCCCTAAAGACCATTCATAAGGATGCCACACAGACAACACACTGGTCACAGCCTTTTTCCTCCTCACTCTCAGCAAACATGCATCACCGCAGGCTGACCTCCTCTCTGGGCAGAACTCACGCACAGGGCCACTGCTCTCAGACTGCTGTGAGGGGCCAGAAGCTTTTTACATTGGAACAGATCATTTTTCCCCAAAAGTACTGCATACCACACAAATTTCGTATAATAACTTTCTGAGTATAAGACATTTATTTAGAAAATCTGGAAATTCAGAAACATAGTATATGTGAGGAGGAACGACCTGCACCAAACACAGCATCATGAAATTTCAGAACCTGGAGACAGAACTACTACAGAGCACCAAAGAGAAGCCCAGCCCAGTCAACCAAGCATCAGAAAGGTACCGACATTCTCAGCAGCCAACAGCAAAACTGGCAAACAGTTCAGCAATGTCCTCAAAATTCTGAGGGGAAATAACTGCTAGCCTAAAATTCTATATCCAGACAAACTTAACAGTGAAGTGTGAGTGCAGAATAAAATGTTTTCCGACATGAAAAATCTCCAAACTGTGACTCTCCCATATTCTCCTGGGAGATTACTGAAAAAGATCCTCCACTAAAACCAAAGAGTGAACTAAGAAAGTAGACAAGGAATCAAGTGGAAGGGAAGAGGAGAGAACTCCCTGGGATGATGGAGAACGACCCGGTGTAAGACCCAGAGGACAAGCAGGCCAGAGTAGGAGAGAGGGTTTCAAAAAGACACCACCAAGGAAAGAAAACACGAACACCTTACGTGGCCTAAAATGCTGAGAAGAGACCCCACGCCTGGGGGGAAGTTGAGGGTTTAATTAACGATGTGGTTACAGAAATCTAATAAAGGACACTAGGTCCAGGGAAGAAAAAGTAACTGCAGAAGAAAACAGCCACTCGTTCACAGCAGTGAGCAATGCTCACAGGGTCACAGTAACAGGGGTCGGAAGGAAAATCAGGAATCTTTAAAGGATGTGAATGTAAACCTTTAACTTAAGTGAGAGAGAGAAACAGAGGCCATGACCCCACAACCTGTTAACACGCTAACGCTCTTCTCTCCTGTGTGGCCACCATAAGTGAAAATTTTTAAACAAACCTGGAATCTTACTCCATGGACATAATTCTGAGCTTAAAAAGAAAGAACGTGGCATATCGTAAAGCATTTCCACTTACTAAATATCCCTCATAAACAAGTAATAAGACCAGTTAAACACTGAAATAAACCAACAGTTTAATCAAACCATTACCTTACTAGATGTACCTGCACGTACACATAAATATTTGCGTTAACTGATTATTCTCGTTTTTAAGCTTCTTTCTGTTATATGCCAAACTGTCCTCCAAAAACGTTTCCCCAATTTATCCGCCATCCAGTCATGCATGGCAGCAACCACAGAAGCCTTCCATCACTTAGCAACGTTTTCATCTTTTAAAAATATGTGCCAATGTAATATCTAAATCACCTCCTACATAGAGCTTACTACAAAGAACTGAATGTTTTTTTGATGATTTCAGGTGATCAATGCAGATATTCGTTACAGATACTCCTGGCTGTAAATGGGAACAGAAGAGAAGCCTGAATGTGCAGCCTTGGTGCCTTGGGAGCTTGACTGCATGCTTGCAGCTAGAATCCTCAAATAACACAGCTGAGGACATATAATGATTCATTAAACAAAATGCCAAAAATGAAACGTCTTTCCCAGGAGTGACAGAGTCAGGATTTGAGCCACATCTTGCTAACGCTACAGCCCAAACTCTTTCCAATATATTGTTCTGATTCCAAAAAAAGACAGCCCTCTCTGGTTGCACATGTACTCAGCCTACTAGGCTTGTTCATGAGGATGAAATGAATACCACCTCCATTTCCAGATTCTGAGTAATGGAACTTTTCAGCAAAAGACATGACATCTCCTCACAAGGTTCTCTAAAACCTCCCTATGTCACACTTGTAAGAGCTAAGAAATAAGCAGTGTTAGGGCTGCAAAAGTGCTTTAAAAGCCACATACACAACCCCTATACTATACATCAGCTTTGTCCGAAAATCTGGTGGTGAGAGAACCAGAACATTGAGAAAGCAGCAGAAACGGAGAAAAATTTTGTTTAGTTTTTCTATAGTGACAGTTTTGGCTTACTCATCACATAAGAAAAAAAGCCCACTGAAAAAGGAAATTTAAAAATTCAAGCTATGAAAATGCTGAAGATCCCAGAAAAAGAAGGGAGCACAGTGGTAGCCTAGACTCAGATCAGGGGGCTGCAAGCACTCGCATGACACCGGCAGGACCTTCCAAGTGCCTTCTATCTTTTTCATTCGCAAATTTCACATACATCTTTATTCCCAGCTTCTCCTAAAAATCTGAAGATCCGGCAATGCTGGGCCAGCAGTGTGGCAGCCGACAACTATCCAGCACCCATCAGTGGACACCCCTTTCAAAAAGGCAGGCCCTCTTGGCAGCCACCGTTCCCACCAAGACCACTACTCCCACCTGCCCGCCCCAGCTTCTGGGTTAGAGGAACAGCTTGAGAGCAGTCTTGGAAAAGAGGCAGGAAAGGGCCCATCTCTCTACAAGAAAGGAAACACGCGAGAGAAGAGGAATGGCACCTGTTCTACAGGTTGGCCAGAGGAGGAAGCTATCAGACACCAGCACCAGCCCACTAAACACCAAACTTTCCCTTCAGGGGAGCACTTCACACCCTGGGCAAGGAAAACGGCTTCACCAGCCTCAAATAAACCTGAGGCTCTTTTTGTAAAAGAATAAGAAAGTTGAAAGCTTTTAGTACATTTTTACATCAATTTGTACTCCATAGAGAAAATGAGTACAAGTGAGCTACGTTGGAGAATTCTAGAACAGTGACATTTTATGGTGGTCTGCAGCACGATCACATACAGTAAAAAACAAGTAATACTTATGCAAACATAAACTTCAATCCATTCCTACCACCATATAGTAAAATTAATCCAAAATGGGTCATAAACCTAAATGTAAAACCTAAAATTATAAAACTTCTAGGAGAAAACCTTTGTGATGCTGGGTTAGGCAAAGATTTCTTAGAAACGATACCACAACCGTGATTCATAAAAGAACAAGATGATAAAGTGAACTTCATTAAATTTAAAAACTCTTGCTCTGGGCTTCCCTGGTGGCGCAGTGGTTGAGAATCTGCCTGCTAATGCAGGGGACACGGGTTCGAGCCCCGGTCCGGAAAGATCCCACATGCCGCGGAGCAACTAGGCCCATGAGCCACAACTACTGAGCCTGTGCTCTGTAACAACAGAGGCTACGATAGTGAGAAGCCCACGCTCCATGATGAAGAGTGGCCCCCGCTTGCCCCAACTAGAGAAAGCCCTCGCACAGAAACGAAGACCCAACACAGCCAAAAATAAATAAATAAATAAATTTAAAAAAAAAAAAAAACAACAACTCTTGCTCTTTTAAAGACACTGAGAAGAGCCACAGACTATGAAAATATATTTGCAAATCATGTATCTAATAAAGAACTCTCAAACCCAACAATAAGAAAACAAACTTAAAAACTGACAGGCAGAAAAAAGATGTACACAAACACTTAACCAAAGACACACAAGCGGCAAACAGGCACATTGAAAAGATGTTCAACATTATTAGCCATTAGATAACTTCAAATTAAAACTACAGAAGATATCACTACATATTCACTAGGATGGCTAAAATTAAAACGAATGACTATATCAAGTATTAGCAAAGATATAAAGGAACTTGAACCCTCCCCCACCACTGGTGGGAACATGAAATAGCACAACTCCTTTGGAAGACAGTGTGGCAGCTTCTTACAAAGTTAAACATACGTCTGCCTTAAGAGCCA
This sequence comes from Eschrichtius robustus, assembly GCF_028021215.1. Classification (NCBI taxonomy): domain Eukaryota; kingdom Metazoa; phylum Chordata; class Mammalia; order Artiodactyla; family Eschrichtiidae; genus Eschrichtius; species Eschrichtius robustus. Next base: position 139,249,508 of record NC_090828.1, on the reverse strand, counting down.
GCCACTCCACTCCTCTGTATTTACTCAAGAGAAATGAAAGTGTATGTCCACATAAAGAATGTACACAAATATTCACAGCGGTTTCATGTGTAACAGCCTCAAACTGCAAACAGCCCAAATGTTCATCAACCAGTGAATGGATAAGCAATTTGTGCTATTTCTGTACAATGCAATACTACCCAACAATAATAAGAAACAAACTTCTGATATACACTACAACATGGATGTCAAAAATTATCCTGAATGAAAGCCAGTCCCCCAAAAAGGACATTCAATATGATTCACTTACACAAAATTTTAGAAACTACACACGATCTGTAGTGAGAGAACACAGATGAGTGATTTCCTGGAGCCTAGGTGAGGTCACAAAGGGGCAGGAGAAAACTTTTGGGGACGAGGGATATGCTCACTCTAGACTGAGAAGGAGGTGGCATACATCATATCAAGTACCCTTTAAATATATGCAGTTTACTGAATGTCATTCAGACCTCCAGAGAGCTGTTTTAAAAAAGTTAAACAAGATGAGATGCTTCACAAAAGGAGATGGTGGTGCCATCTGGCCCTTATATAATCTAGTGAGTAATAACATAATACTGTTTGTCCCAGGGAAGGGATGTTCCATAACAGATCCCAAAAGATGGCACAAAGTAGCAGGTTCTCTAGTTCTTGGGAGAGAGAGAGAGTGTGAATAAAAGCTATGCAAAAACAAAACAAAATCTCTTTTGGAAAGAACAGGTCAATGTGCCAAAGAGCTAGGGATTTAAAGTTGGGACTCTAGGCTTCACTGTGTCTTAGTCATGGGAAACCTTCATACTGCGAACATTACTCTGGTGTAAGTGCAGGGAACATGAAGTCAAGGAGAGAAAGCTTGGGAGCAGGAAGACCAAGCTAAGAAGGTCTTTCTCTGGGTGTGAGCTACAGGGTGAACAAAGGCAGTAAGAGTGGGAATGGAATGGGAGTCATGGACAGAAGGGCCACAGAAGGAAGGAAGAATTTTACGATTATCAAATTGGAAGAACTCAGGAAAAGGACACTGCTGCTGTCTCCTCTCCTGTCAAGTTAACTATGTGAGGCTAGGGGTTCTGAGGGACAAAGAAGCACCCCAACAGACCCGTGAGGCTGAGCCTTCAGATCAGAGTGTAGGCCACCACTGCTGCAGCGGAATCACAAAGTCCATCCTGGGTGAATAAAGCCTGGAATGAGCCAACACCAAAATGCAGGCTCAAAGAGGAAAGTCCCATTAAAAAAAACTGTCTTTACAAGGTCCAGACCCAAACAAATTCCACTTTTAATTGTACCACTGATTTCTAAAATCTGAAACTATTCTCATGCACGTTACATAGAAAATAAGACTTTCTTTTAAAGCCATAATCAAAGTGCTCAAGTTCTAGAGAGAAATCAGTTATCTCTAAAAATGTTAGCAACATGGAAATTCTACTTATTAACATGGCAACATGATCTTTTGTTTCTAATAATCAACACTATTTCATAAATACATACATGTTCTGGAACAACTAGTTACCTGTAACAAGCTATGACTGGAATGAAGATCTGTGTTGTGGAAGGACGCCACAAATGCAATATATTGATACAAAGCTTTATGTGCAATAAGAATTAAGCTTTTGTTGTATGTATTAAGAAGCCTAATTTTATGAACCAATAAATCAATTCAACCTCAAATCCCAATTCTATAACCACCTTTCTCCAAATCCATCCACTTGACATTCTCCCCCAGCCACATGGACAAAGCACTTTTGCCACCCAGCACATACGGCCTGCATACCTGTTTGGAAGGTAGGATTCGCTCCAGGGTACATGTTGGGGGAATAGGCCGGAGCTGCTGCTGCATAGCCCATGGGGAAACCAGCTGGAGAAAAACAAAGAACAATGTGATTTTAAAACCAGGGCTCCCACAGACCCAGTCGTCCTCAGCTTCTTCACCGCAACTCCCAGACTGACTTCAGGAGCCCAACAGTGCTATGGGTGCTGAGCAGATGGTCTCTACTTGTCTCCTCTCCTCAGAGCTGTGATGGGTCACAACCATAAACACGTGTTTTTAACCTAAGAGTATAAATGCTTACAACTTTCTACAATTAAAAAAATTTGACAGAAACTGAATTAGAATGAAGAAGAAAAAAAAAAAACCTAAGCTGAAGTCAGAAAACTCCCAATTCTTCTGGCAGTTTTATTTTCGATTCTAATCCCCTAATTTATTACTTAGCAAGAGTAATAAGAGTGTTGCGAGCTTCACGTGCTACACGGGCTCTAACCAGCACCATACACAAATGGAACTGGGAAAAATCCACTCACACATTCCGTTTGCAAGCAACCTGACCTTTATTAACACAAATGAGGAATCCTTAATAAGACTAAACTACAACCACTAATTGATCACGTGAACACAACAGAAACATCAAGAAAGACGTCAGTGTTTCAGTCAAAACCAGAGGGGCCTCAGTTATTCACTCCAGGTCCCTCACAGCTCAGCTCGATCCACTCACCACGTGACAACGGGGCCTTAAAGAGCCTCCTCTACATTCAGGGCACAGAGCCAAGATGACCAAGGTTTGCTAGCCTTTACTACCGACACAACTAGTTGTGGGAAGCTGTAATCCCTCCAGAAAATTCTAATCTGCAGGGTTCCAAATCAACACGGCTGAGAACCACTGTTCCCTCCCACTCGGGTCCATCTTCCCGGTCACAGTACTGTCCTCCTGAAGACGCCCCTTGGCGAGTCCCATGGACTGTCTCCTCCAACATCGACTCTACCTCCCTTCTGGCAGGCAGGGGTTGGCAAGCTAAAAATCACACTGCCCAGACTCCCCCTCTTGCAAGAGATTGGAAGTGATCCCAAATCCCAATCACTTCATAAAAACAAAAACTTAAATACCACGAGCTGCGTAAAAAAGACTTAGCTTTTTACAAGAAATATACTTGCAAATTATTTAGACAAAGGGCACATACACTTAATATATAAATAACTTTTAAAGTTAAAAAAACAAAAACCCAATAGAAAAAAAAAAACCAACGGAAGACATGGACAGAGAGAACTGCCAACTACCATTTCAAACTTCAGGCTGGCACAAATCCAAAAGCTGAGGACACGCTCTCTTGGCAAGGTTGTGGGGTAAACAAGTCTCACACCCTTCTGGTAGGAGTGCAAAGCAGTAAAAATCCTACGCAAGAAGGGAACTCGGCAGTACCTTTAAAATTACATCTGCGTTAGAAGATGTGGTATACCTACAATGGAGTATTACTCAGCCATTAAAAAGAATGAAATAATGCCATTTACAGCAGCATGGATGGACCCAGAGATTATCATACTAAGTGAAGTAAATCAGACAGAGAAAGACAAATATCATGTGGTATCACTTGGACAAATATCATGTGGTATTGCTTATATGTAGAATCTAAAAAAAAAAAAAAAAAAAGATACAAATGAACTTATTTACAAAACAGAAACAGACTCACAGACTTAGAGAAAACTGAGGGTTGCCAGGGGGGAAGGGTAGAGGGGAGGGATAGATTGGGAGTTTGGGATTGACATGTACACGCTGCTATATTTAAAATAGATAAGCAACAAGGACCTACTGTATAGCACAGGGAACTCTGCTCAATATTCTGTAATAACCTAAATAGGAAAAGAATTTGAGAAAAAATAGACACATGTATATGTATAAGTGAATCACTTTGCTGTACACCTGAAACTAACAGAACATTGTTAATCAACTATACTCCAATATAAAATTAAAATTAAAAAAAAGAGTAACAGGAAAAAAAATATCACATCTGCATTTACTCTCTGCACTGTCAATCCCACCTCAAGGAATCCACCCTGAAGATAATTTTCACAAACACTATCAACTGCAGTATTACTGGAAAAGCAAAAGACTTCAAACAACATACCCATGCAAAGAACTGGTTGAATAAAACTATGGAAACCCCACAAGATGAAGGATTATCTTCAGCAGTACTATGTATTATAAAATACAAATAAGAACAAGGCAAACCTTTGTGAACTGACAGAGAACAATCATTAAGTTGACAAAGCCAAGTGACCACCACCACCTGCATCTCTATTCCAGAAAACAAGCTGCTGTTCAGCCGGGAGGAGGACGCGGGCAGAGAGCCTTCAGCAGCAGCGCTTTCCAGGGCCACCTCTGCCTGCCGAGGCCTCCTCTAACTGCCAGTGCTGCCCCAGGGCCCCCCAATGAGCCGGCTGACACTGCCCACTCGCACCACGGTCCCGAGGCTCCCGCACGCAGTACTGCTTCCACCCCACCGGATCCTTACAAGCGTTACCCACCCCTACAACGGCTGAACTCCTAACTCCATCTCAGTGTCCGATACCCTCGTGCAACAAAGGCGAAATCAGAATACATGGACATCGTTGGCCTGGGGGCATGATATGTCTGTGTCCCCTCCAAAATTTACATGTTGAAACCCTAATCCCCAATGTGATGATATTTGGAGATACTTAATCGTGGTAGTCATTTCACAACATATACATAGATTAAATCATCACGTACACCTTAAAAAAACCCATGTTGTACAACCTAAATACATACGGTTTTTATTTATCAATCATACCTCAGTAAAGCTGGGGGGTTAAAAAAGATCAAGCAACATGCTGTGTGGTTAACAAAGGAAGATATCAACTGGATCACCTATAATTTTTAATACACTTGTTTACTACATTCCATGAAAAAAACACTAGGAATGGCAAGACACAGGACCATATGGGTGAAAAAGAAAAGAAAAAGATAAACTGATAATACAGACCACGGGTGATCCACAGACTGCAGTCAGCCAACAAGGTCTTTACACTGTGTATTTCTTATGACTTAGAAAACTAGAGCTCAGGTTTGCTCCAAGCCGCCCCTGCTGTTCAGAAGAGCCGTGCATGGGCAACATAGTCCCGGGGAGCTTTGGTCCCTCGTCTAGGCCCTGCCCTTCGTGCTCCGCCCGCGGGTGGGGAGGGGACTCCAGAAGGGGGAGCTGCAAAGGACTGGGTGGGGTTGCGGAGCTCCTCCTGCTCAAGTTGGGGAAGCGAGGGAGGGGATGGGGGGGTGCAGGGTCCCAGAGTTGGACCCGCCACGGTGGGACGCAGCCTCCTAGCCTCCCCTCCCCCACCTTACAGTAGGTTCCAATAATATTTAATTGCATCTCGGGCTCTCGGGCTTAAAACTCATCCACAGGCTCGCAGGTCCCTTGACTGCGCTCCTTCCTCTATTAGATAAAGTACAGGGGGCAGGGAGACACGACGACAGAGAGGGGACTGGAGGGACCCCTGAAGTGCTGGCCTCAGCTGACTAAAGAGGTCGGGACCCACGCTGTCACAGACGTCAGAGGACCCCTTAGGGCGGAATTGAGGGGGACAGTTAGGAGGTGGTCTGTGTCAAGTGAGCATGGATCACCATGCGGTGGGGAGCAGGCTGACCCCTGAGAAGTACTGTTAAAAAGATGCGTTCCTCCCTCCCCTTGAAGGATGTGGGTGGGCTTTAAGGCTCCAGTCCCCCCCCACACTCTTTCCAGGTCCGACTGCACCTCTGGCGCCGGGCTTGCTAGCCTGGCTTCCAGTCCTAGAACTTGCCAGGCTCCGGGGGAGAATCTGGGCTGCTGAGACGGTCGCTGGGGGTTCAAGCTGCCCCTGGGTTTCAGAGGTGGAGGGAGGAAGGGTGAAGGTCGTAGTGGGGTGGGGCAGGGAGGGGTGAGTGCCCTGGCAGACTCTAACCCCACCCCACCCCCTGGCCCCTGCCGCTGACCCGGATGCCAGCGGCTGTCAGTGCCTTTGGGAGGAGCCTCTGCTTCTCCACCCCTGTGCTCAGAACCATGCCCAACCAACTCCTCATCCTCCTGCTGCTGTGCCAGGGGCTTTTTTAAAATGTTGTTCTTGGCTCATGTGGTTTTCAGTTCCCTAAACAGCAGTTTTGAGCTCTCCAAGCTATTTAAAAGTGTTCTCCTTAAAGTGAGACTAAAGCCCACTCTTCTGGAAAAACTACCTTCACTTCAGAGGAGATATTTTTTCCTCCCCGTTTCTTCCTTCTACTGCCCTCTTATCAAGCCAGAGTCAAGCAGCTCTGTGAGCACTAAGCAAGATAAACACAAAGAAAATCACATCTAGCCATTTCACAGTAAAAACAGAGATATTTTAAAAGCAGCGGGGTGGGGGGCAGGGGGGAGGGAAGGGATATACTAACTCCAAAGAAACAAAAACAATTCTGACAGAAACCAGAAGACAATACAACTGCCTTTAAAGTGCTGAAAGAAAATAACTGCCAACCTAAAACTGTATACTCAGTATGGCAGGGAAACCCCACCCCCCCAGAAGATACATCATCAAATCCCTGGAACCTATAAATGTTACCTTATTTGGAAAAACAGTCTTTGTAGACATAAGTTAAGGACCTTGAGATAAGATCATCATGGATTACGGGTGGTGGGGGCCTAAACCCAATGCCAAGTGTCCGCATATGAAACAGAGACGAGAAGGAGATGATGTAACCATGGAAGTAGAAGCCGAAGTGATGCTGCCACAAGGCTATTCATGTCAAGGAATGCTGAAAGCTTCCAGAAACTTCAAGAGGCAAGAAAGGATTCTTACCTCGAGCCTCCAGAGGGTGTGAGGCCCTGCCAACACCTGAATTTTGGACTTCTGGCTCCCACAACTGTGAGAGAATAAGTTTCTGTGGTTTTTAAGCCACAAACTTTGTAGCAATTTGTTATAGCAGCCACAGAAAACCAACACACTCATCAAAAATATCCTCCAAAAATGAAAGCAAAATAAAAACATTTCACAAACTAAAACAAAAGTCACTGCCAGCAGACACGCAGTAAAAGGAGAGAGAAGAGGAGGGGAGGGGAGGAGGGGGGAGGAGGGGAGGGGGAGGGGAGGAGGGGAGGGGAGGAGGGGAGGGGGAGGGGAGGAAGGGAGGGGGAGGGGAGGAGGGGAGGGAGGAGGGGAAGAGGGGAGGGAGGAGGGGAGGAGGGGAGGCAGGAGGGGAGAAGGGGAGGCAGGAGGGGAGGGGAAGCAAAAAGTGTTGTAATCTTTAGAGTCATCACTAAATAGCAAAAGAATTTTTCAAAAATTAAAAGAAGGAAAAATTTAATGAAAAATACTTGGTTAATCCAAAAGAAGAAAAAGAAAGTGAACAAAAGAAAACAGGTGCTATCAATTAGAAAATAACAGTAAGACGGTGCATATGAACCCAATTATTGTCATTCCTCAGTATCCTAGGGGTATTGGTTCCAGGACACAATACCCAAAATCCACCGATATGAAGGGCTGACCATATGTCAGTTACCATATTACTACAATTAAAAGATGAAGTTGTTGGGAAGTGTTTCTTTTTTCCCACTAAATGTAAATTTTAGAAAGTTATGGACAAGCCTCTCCATTTACTGGTATAAAAGTATAAAACGGTATAAAAGCACTTTCTTTCCTTGTAATGTCTTGTTAGTTTTTGGTAGTGAAGTTATGCTAGCCTCAAAATTCTGTAGGCACATTATTTCGCTATGTTTAACTCCCACTCCCATTCAAAATACCTAGAGTGGTTACTAGTTCCTACACTAAACCCTTGCTGATCTAGAGAGTTTTATGAAAGTCAAGGAGACTAAAATACTAAAACCAAGAAAATAGACAAGACAGGTATAAAGAAATGGATAAAATAAGAAGGAACTATAAAATTTTAAACAGATTTAAAGTTACAGAAATTTTCTTTTAAATGTAATTTTAAGACCAAGAAAACCCCTAAAAAAGTGCACCTGGGAGGGAGATGCAAGAAGGAGGAGATATGGGGATATATGTATATGTATAGCTGATTCACTTTGTTATAAAGCAGAAACTAACACACTATTGTAAAGCAATTATACTCCCATAAAGATGTTAAAAAATTAAAAAAATTAAAAAAAAAATGTTAAAAAATAAAATAAAATTTTAAAAAGTGCACAGAACTGGTATGAGAGGCAACCAATGTTTCATTATATAGTCTCTCAGGTAATGCTAATACCATCAGGTTTTGCCTATTCCCTGGTTTCAGATTTACACAGGATTCTCTTCAGCTATTTAGCCTTCTGTTTAAACTAGTGTTAATACGTTAAAGACAGGAGGCCTTATCACTAAATCACCTTTTATCAATTCTGGAAAATCCTGGCACTCCTTTTCTTCTAGTCTCTCTACTTAGTCCTTCTGGAGCTTTTAATGCTCCTCAAAACTTCTCATCCTAACACCTCTATTTCTTAACCAGTCTGTTTCCCCCTTTCCTTACACTGCATTCTGGTCCTCCCTTTAGCAGTGTTTTATCTGCAGCTTAACTTGAATTTTGTTCAAACGCCTTTTTTTTCCCATTTAAGTTCCAGTTGGTTCTTTTCGATATGATTCTTTCTTCTGCATCTTCAGTAATTCTAAACATGCTTGTGTGATATGGTTTCTGTTTTATTCCTGCTGTCTGTCATGACTGGTGACTCTGACATGACGAATAACATCACAGTGTTCTGTAATAATTTTGACTTGTTAACAGGCAGAACTTTGTGGGAAACCCACACAACCTGGGTTGAGAACATTTGCCTCCACAGCAGTTCTGCACCTGCTGTTGTCAGGTGCTCCAGGGAATAGTGCCGCCTAGAGACTATTTTTTTATGTTAGTTTCTCGATGTATGGACCCCCTGGGAAGGACAAGTAATTCAAAGTAGAGCCTGAAACATCCCTGAATAGTTACAAATTCTTAGAAAAGAGTTCTCCCTTCCCAGAGCCCAAGCAGAAACTGAACTTCCCCGTGGAGCCAGTGCATGGATTGTTTAGCCTACCTCTCCAATGGGAGTATCACCCTCTGGAGGAATCAGACTGATGAGGGGTCCCACTCCAACTCCCAGCCTTACAAGGGCCAAAGGCCTCAATTTCTGTCCCCAAATGGGTTGCTAAAACCCACAAATAACAAATGCCCCCAGGACAGGCGCATCAGCTCAATGGCCAAATGCTCTGGTTTTTATGTCGCTTTCATATTCAGCTGCAGAAATCTCTTCCTTTCTTGCAAGTTCGGTTAAACGTTTTTGAAATGTTTTATTCAATTTTCCAAGGGTTTTTAGCAACAGGGTTTTAAGAGTATCTGTTCCACCATATTATCTAAAGCCACGATTGTAATTCTACAAATAACTATTCCTTTCACTTAGGACAATAATTTGCTATTTTTGACCACCAACTCCTATTCCCCCAAATTGTGCTTCACCCCCTCCATCACAGCCCATGTTGGAGTAGCAGACTTCAGTAAGGTGGGGAACATGACTCAGGCCTAAATTCATCAGCAGACTCCCCTCCTGGCCCCGGGTGCTGGCGTGGAGGGAACAAGATGAGAGCCAGAGCCAGATGAAGAGACTCACAGCCAAGGGGGAGGGCTGAGCACCACAGAACCACAATGGGGAGAAGTGTGACCTGTGACGCACACTGAGAGGACACTGAGGAAGTGAAGCTGAGCACAGGAAGTAGAGAACTAGATGCCAGTCCCCACCCTTGAAGCCACCAGATCAGCCTCTGACCAAAGCCAGACCAAGCTCCTGATTTTTCAATTCCATGAGCCAATACATTTTCTTCCCTATCTAAGCCACGTGAGCTGAGTTTGTCCATCGAAAGCATTCTTAGTGACACAGAAATTCACCACGTGTTCAAAGTTGAAAAATGGAAACAAAATTTTACTTGCTTACCTGGATAACCAATTCCTTTGGCATTTGCATAGGGAACCCCAGAAGAACCCGGGCTATAAACAGGATTCATGATTTCAAGAACTAAAAAGGGAAAAAAAAGTGATTTAGCCAAGCACTTTTGTTCTCAGGTTTTTCTCCATCATCAGTCTCAAAAGAACAAGAGTCCTTTCTCTAGTATATTATAAAACAAGGCATTTCACGCTGCTGCCAACCAACAGAGAACAGAAAAGGAACGCCAAAGTCCTAACGGGTGCTCACCAGGACACTACAGGCTTTCCTTTATAACTCTCTTCGGTCCATCAGAAGCTAAGGGAAAAAAGTGTTCTCTGTGTCCCTGCTTAAAACGGTGAAAAAATACCTATAAATAATCTAAATGTCCTTATAACAGAGAACAGTCTTAACCAGATCTATCCAGAGCATGAAATAGCATGCAGCTGCTTTTTAAAGTGTTTAAAAATACAGATTGATATCACGCTAATTGGGGAAAAAACCGGTACAATACTGTAATGCAGTATGCTCCCAAATTTGCACCTACACATATGGGCATGTGCACCTCTAGCACAAACAGAAAAAAGTCTGGGAGGAAATTAAAATATGAACAGTGATTACCTCTAGATGGGGTGGTTTAGTGTTCATTTTGCACTTTTCTCTATTTCTGAAATAACTTAGGTTAAATATATGTCTATTTCCTAAAAAAAGACAAATTAGCACAGCCCAGCAACTCTATTAACCCATTCTATAATTCCCAACCTTTTTTGCCTGAAAAGTTCACGAACTTGCACAGCTACAACCATGGTTTTATCCCTTCCTCTGAATTTTATCACCCAGTGTATTTTTAAAGTGTGAGCTTAATTAAGACTATTCAGTATTCCCTGACTTATGTGGTAGTAAGGACAAAGGGTATCTTAAATTTAAAAATAAAAACAGCAATGGGGGGAGCAACAGGTATATGGGAACTCTGCACTTTCTGCTCAGTTTTGCCGTGAACCTAAAACTGCTCTTTAAAAAAAGTCTACGTAAAAAGAAAAACAGGCAGTTCCCTGGTGGCATAGTGGTTAGGATTCCGGACTTTCACTGCCGTGGCCGGGGTTCAATCCCTGTTTGGGGAACTGAGATCCTGCAAGTTGTGTGGCATGGCCAAAAAAAAAAAAAAAAGAAACAAAAGGAAAACATAAAATGTACATGTATTTGCTTTAGTGTCTGCCTTCCCCACCACATCCTCAGCTAGAATGTAGATAGGGAACTGGAACTTAGTTAGCCCTATTTGCAGTAACTTCAGCCCCAATAACAATGTCTTACACAAAAAAAGGTGCAACTACCTGCTGACTTTCTAAAAAACACATGCACCTCAAAACACTCTAGGTATCAAATTCCATTACAAAGGCAAAATGCAAAAACAAACCACTTCATATTTTCAGCTCATCTGACTCAGAATATTTACAACCAAGCAGTTCAGTAGAAACTATACCTGGTCAAGTCCTTAGCCTTTGTAACAAGTTCTAAAGTAGAAATAAATTGGGGATATCAGTGATTGATATTGATACTCATTACCTAAGTAATTATCTTATTTCTTTAACTTCCAAACCAAAAGGCAGAGATACTTTTTGATGCCATGACATCCAGAACCACAGCTAAGAGAGAAGTCTAGATCAGTGCTGTGCAACAGTACTTTCTACAAGGATGAAGATGTTCTCTATCTGTGCTGTCCAATATAGCATCCGTTAGCTCCAAGTAAACACTGAGCACCTGAAAAATGTGGTTAGCACAGGATCCGATTTTTTAGTTTATTTAACTTCAATCTAAATCTAAATAGTCACGTGTGGCTAGAGGCTACCACCCTGGACAATGCAGATCTACAGAACAGACTACAAAGAAACAAGGATAGGAAGGCATAGGAAGTAGACATGAGAATCAACTGTATTTTACACCACAGTTTAAGAATAAACAAATTGGTAACTGCCAATCCCCATTTTCCTGCACTTCCAACCCATTTTTGGTGGACCTACAACATGAGGATGTGGAGGTCTTCACATATTTCATCTACTTCTCTGGTTCGACTCCCATCTCTGGAGAAGTGAATACTTCCCAAAACTCTCTTTCTCTATTCTGTGCCAGGATGTAATTTCATTTTCTTAATTGAATTCAAGATAAGTAAAGCACTACACAAAGGCCACAGGGGAAAAAAAGTCGCAGCCCCTGCTCTGAGTTTGCAATCTAGAGAAGTACTGTCCAACAGAACTTTCTGTGAAGATGGAAAAGTATGTCTGCTCTGTCCACATAGAGTAGTCACTAATGGCTACTGAACACCTGAAATACGGCTAGCACGACCAAGGAACTACATGTTTAACTTTAATTTTAATTGTACAGTCACATGTAGGTGATGGCTACTGTATTGGACAACACAGGCCTGTAAGACAGAAGACATAAATAATGGTGATTCAGGCCAAAGGGTGTTAAGTGCCATAAAGGAATAAAGTGTTCTGAGGGTTGAGTGAGGAGAGCAAAAATTCAAGCAGGAAGAAAAGAATGGTCAGGAATAACTTGGATTACGGAGGTACTGTTTCCAATAAGCTCTAAACAGGTAGGATCTTGAAATGCCACAGAAATTAGAAAATGCAAGATGCACTCTTTAGGGACACTACAACTGGGCTTGTTTGGAGCTTAGGCTACATGTAGGGAATCAGCAAAGATGATTATGGAGACATGGGTTAGACTGAAACCGTGTGGGGACCCTTAAATGTGGGGCTGAGCAGGAGATGTCACCTGGTAGGCCATGAAGCCGATGAACAGCGTAGCGTAGCAGTTAAACACAGGAATTACCATTTGACCTGGCAATTCCACTCCTAGGTATATACCCAAGACAAGTGAAAACATACATCCATACAAAAACTTGTACATGAAAGTTTATAACAGCATTATTCATAACAGCCAGGAACTGCAGACAATTCCAATGAAGCATTGAATACAAGGCTCTCCTTTCATGACCTGACTTACATCTGAACCAGCAATACAATCCTACTCCACATTTGCCACTAAACAATGTATGAAATTGCATTTGAATTCTAAATACCATAAGTTGCAAACTAACCAGAAGTTACGTTTCCTGAAAGCACTTATACTTCCCAAGAGGTTAATAATAACTATTTCCTAAAGTGATTAAGAAGTCATAATTAAAAAGTATAGGTTAAAAAAATAACAGGATTAACAAAAGAAAATGTTTGTACAACTTCTGTGAACAACTGTCATACAGCTTTTTAAATTACTTGTTCATATGATGAGAGACTCCCCAAAGATCGTGAGCCTCAAGGGCAGGGAAAATACCTTATTCAGCCCTGTCCCCTTGCATCTCACTAGTGCTTGGTCCAGAGATAGCTCATAAATATTTTCTGAATGTTCTTTAATAAAAGAACTGTCCAATGGAAAATATACGACTCTTCGTAGCAATAAATATGAAGTTGAGACATTTATTTAAAATCTAATTCAGAATTGTTGAAACATATCTGTTACTGATTAGTGGATATGAACACTGAACCCACTGACCAATCTTAACATCACTAACAGTCAAACTACTTAATTATCTGCATCCTCATATGATGGAATTACTCTGCATCATCTGAGGTGTACTGCAACTAAAACACTAAAATCTGAATCCAATCCAGCCTATACATCTACCTACCAGGTTACAGAAAAAGGCAGGAGTTAGAGGAATATGCTGAACACCATGAAGCAATCAGACAAAGCCAAAAGGAGGGCATTCTAGAGGACAAGGGGGTCCAGTTTCTTCATAAGTCAATGGTCTGGGAAAAGGTGGAGGGTGGAGAGAAGGATAGTTCTAGATTAAGACAGATTTAATAAAGGCCATAAGAGACTTTTGTTTGGATCCTGATTTTAAGACGGAAAAAACTGTAAAAAGGTTATTTTAAGGATTTGAGGATACAAATGAATATGGGCTAGGTATCAAACGGCATTAAACAAACATTAATTTTGTTACATGTGATAATACTATTTTGGTTATGTAAAGATGCATCAATTTTTAGAAGTACATATTAAACTATGTAAGGATAAAAATGACATGAAGTCGTAATTTAAAATATTTCTACATAAAAGGAATTGAGATATTGGGTATATGGCTGTACACTGTATTTTTATATTTTTTAAATAATGAAAAATTAAGGAAAAAACCATCACCACTCTGCCTGGGATTCTAGTGCCACTGGCCACCCAGAAACCACCAATTTCCCAGTCTGATTTGGTGTGGGCCGAAGATCACAATTCCAAGGCTAGATCCTAAGGGCATCACTTTTTTTTTTTTTTTTAAGTTTCTCATTTGTAATGACTCAAATGTCAGAATCCCTATGGGTGGTTTGACACCTGCAGCAAAATAAGTAAGTCTCAGATTTACCTTTAAAAAAGAAGATGACAGCAAAAATTTCTCAATTTGAAAATTCAATAATAATCAGAGGGAAAGTATATTTAAGACCCATCACTGTACTACTTTCTCTAGTCTCAAAATACACCATGACCTAAACAAAGTTCCCACACAAAATAGTAATTTTAAAACTTTAAAGGCCTTGTCTTAGTATTTCATATCAAGAAAACTAATGTCGAGGGGCTTAAATTCTCTCTCAGACAGCAATATACAAGATAAAATCCCTTTAATACAATCTAAACTGGAAATTCTCGGTAACATCTGATAACATCAAGAGTATATAGTAAGATAAAATTCTAATCTCCCCCAAACTCTACCTTCACTATCAAGGTTTGCAATCTATTGCAAAATTCACATTTTTCTGCACAGAACAACTGGAGAGACTTCAATGATACAGACATAAAGTGGAACACAGACACAAGAAAAGTAACCATTAACTCTAGTACACTGGTGTACTGTTGCTTTAAAATCGCTCTCAACTGATCCAGGAAAAGAAGCTGTTTACATAAGACAAGTCTGGAAGACAAAAATTTGCCTGTAAACTACAGAACCTAAAAAAAACTTAAAATATTCTTTAATTGCACTTGTTTTCTTTTTTAATACTTCTAATCCTCTACCTCTGTGGCATTACCCTACACCTTTTCCCCATGTTTGAAAATTCAAATAATTTTGACATCACAATTCTGTCTAACCTTAAAATGGAAATGAGCTGAAAGGCAGTTGTAGAGCAGAATACTAACTAAAAATCCTAACAAGTATATCAGGGCCTGATAGGAGGGCAGAGGCAGTAACAGCAACAGCAGCAGATGGTGCTTCCTCCTTCCTCCTGGGTTGCAGGCACTTGCCTTACACACAGCCCAATCCTTCCACTATTCCCAAGGGCTGGAGGCAGGACGAGGGCACGCTACCTGCTCGGTCTGTCCAGTGACTGCAGCACAGAACCTAGAGGAAGCCTGCAGTCTCCAACTCTTAAAGCCTGCATTTAGTCACAAACGCGACTAAACAAAAGTTAACTATGCGAACACTCGTACTAAAGCAAGCCCGATTTATAAAGCTTAAAAGAGACAAAAAAAACTTCGCAGTGTGCAGCACAGTACCTTTAACAGTAGAAAAATTAACCTTTAATTGTTCAATTCTTGGCTGTCAAAGAAAAAATAATCCACTACTTGTTTATTTACCAAAGTTCTAAAATGTGTCCCTACTATTATTGTCAAGTTTTTCATAGACTATTTGAAAAAATCATCTGAAATTACACAAGGATGATCTGAGAACTTAAGGAGGGGAAACTAGACAAAGCTTTTCATTTAAAAAATTGTTTTGCTTGGCAAAACACTACATAATACTTTTATGTATGACTTTAATGAAGCATTAACTCATACAACCCATTAGACACATGCTTATATACACTATAAAAAAAGACGACCCCGTTTGGGGGTAAAGGCGCATCTCTCAAAGTTAACCCAGAATGGGCCACGACACGTCCTTTCTGAAGAAAACACTGAACCCGTTCAAGCTAAGCTTCTGCCAGACAAATGGAATAATGTTTACTCTGTGAGTAGACAAAGTGAATAGTTTACACACTGGAAATGATGAAAATCCTAAGAACCTTAAACCTAAGTTACAAAAACACCACCCCACTGCTTCCCCATTTCTTGCTCATTTTACTGATCTAATCACCTGGACCTTAAAAAGACCCAGAGAACATTCTCGTGCAACGAACGCCCCTCTCACCGGCCCCCAGGCAACGTCCCCGCCGCCCACGCCGCACCTGCCCGCGCGCCCGGTCGCCCAGCTCCGCCTCCCTCGGGCCTCACCGGCCCGCCCTGCCCCGCGCGGGACAAAGCACCGCCGCGGGCCCGACCTTGGCGCCGCCCAGGTCGGCCGCACAAAGCGCCGCACTTCCGGCAGCGCAAGCCGCCGCCGAACCCCTCGCGCGCCCCGCCCGCACTCACGGCGCCGCGGCGGCGGCCTGGGCCTCGGTGACCAGCGCTCGCCGGCCCGGGGCGGGCACGGCGGTCGGGCTCGGCGGGGGGCGCGCGCCGCGGAGGCCTGCTCCGATGCGGGGCTGAGCCGCGAGGCCCCGGTTGCCGCCGCCGCCTCCCCGGCCCGCGTTCCCGCTCGCCCCTCTCGGCCCGGTCCGCCTCTTCGCAGCCCGCGCTCCCCGCCAACGCTGCGCAGCCGCAGCGCTCCAACCTCACTTCCGCCTGGAGCCCGCCGCGGCGGGGGCGCGCCGGCACGTGACCTCAGGGCACCTTCCGGGCTCGGAGCTGGCGTGCGCGCTCCCGCCGGCGTCCGAGAAGCGCCCGGATGTGGAGGCAGCGGGCAGCCTCGCGGCGCGGAGATCCTCCGGCCGAGTCCTCGGGCTCTCGGAATTTGGAGCCTGGAGGGCTGAGTGCCTGAGAGGTCATCGGCGCCCGGGGCGTACCTGTTGACTTTTTCGAACAAACGCTCATGTTTTTCCTCACGCTATCTTTGCGCTCTTCGTGCAGTGTGGAAAGAACACAGTGGAACATAATTATAGGGTTTTATTAACTTCTTAAGAAAAAAATGTATTCGGTTTCGTATTTTCAAACAGCGCCGCACTACAGGGACCCTCGTGTAAATGCTGCCGCGGCGAAGGGTCTGCGCCTCTCCCGACTGTCAGGCTCCGCGCCCCCGGCCGGGGTGGTCGGAGGAGCGGGAAGGCCCCGCTGCCGGCCGGGCGGCCTGGGGCTCGGCGCTGGGACCGCCCGAGCTCGCGGAGCCGCCACGCTGGCCGCCCGCGTGCTCCGGCGCTCTTTGCGTTCGCTGTTTTCGATACTCTGCATTCATTAAGTCACTTAATACTCATAATAAGTCGTTTTACAAATGAGGAAGGCACGAAGAGGTTGACAACGTTCTTCGAGAGCACACAACTCCTAGGAAGGCGACCCGGGATTGAAACCCCAACGTCTGACTTCAGAGCACTTGCTCTGAAAGAGGGAGTTGTGGCTTTGCGCTTTCCCAGAGCTGCTCTTCCTGTCTCTGCAACGTTACTTGGACCCACAGGTTCCCTGTGTGAGCTGAGCCGATGGGTCTGCCTTGGAGAAAGGTGAAGGAATCCTGTGGCCTGTACTCAGCAGGAAGAATCCAGGCAGTCTACCTTGCCCTGACCAGGCTGAGAACATCTGCTACGGTTCCTAAAGACTTTTTACTAGGCATCTCTTAAGATTTCAGTGCACGTTAAAATAGTTGCAAAGGACTTGATTTTTGGCACGCTATAAGTGATGAAGGTTTTAAATAAAACTGGATGTTATTCTTTAAAACATACCCACCATGGTGATTCGATTCCCACTATTTTCCATTTTAAAAATAGATGAATAAGTTCTGGGCTTCTCTGGTGGCGCAGTGGTTAAGAATCCCCCTGCCAATGCAGGGACACAGGTTCGAACCCTGGTCCTGGAAGATCCCACATGCTGCAGAGCAGCTAAGCCCATGAGCCAAAACTACTGAAGCCCCTGCGCCTAGAGCCCATGCTGTGCAGCAAGAGAAGACACCACAATGAGAAGCCCGCTCTCTGCAACTAGAGAAAGCCCGCCGGCAGCAATGAAGCCCCAATGCAGCCAAAAATAAATAAAATTAATTAATTTTAAAAAATACATGAATAAGTTCTGTAACAGTATGAAATTCCATTCTTGCTTTTTCTCCTTAAACTCCTGATTCCATACCACTGCCCCCGGAGAATTTAACCCTAATATATTTGTGTGTTGAGCATCTTTATTTTTTTTAAGTCACTTGTATCTGTCAGGATAGCTAGGAAATGCTGCAGTAACAAGCCCCAAATCTCAGTGTCTTCACACAGTAGAGGTTTATTTCTCACTTAGTCAACAGATGTAAAGCAAGTGGAATCATCTAAAAAACTACGCAAACAATAAGAGAATCCAGCAGCAAGTGATAATTGAAGTGAGGAAAAAAAAGATAGCTATCATGTCTCTAAATAACTAATTAGTCGATAAAATAGAAGAAAAGATCCATTTTATACAGTTACTTATAGGAAAACTAAATAAACCAATATATAAATATAACAATATAATACCTAGCAATAAACTTTCGTAAGAGTTGTGCAAGATCTATATGAATAAAATTTAAAATAACCACCAAATGGCACAAAAGAACACAAATTCATGGAGAAAAACACCATATTCTTGGATAATTCTTCTAAATTTATGAATTTAATACAGTTCCTATCAAACACCAATAATTATTTTTAAGTAGATAAAGTAATTCTAATTTACACATGAGGAAAAAATCAACAAGAAAAATCGAAAGCAAGACTATCTGGGGAAATCCCTGGCGGCCCAGTGGTTAGGACCCTGCGCTTTTACTGCCAAGGGCCTGGGTTCAATCCCTGGTTGGGGAACTAAGATCCTGCAAGCCGTGCTGCATGACCAAAAAAAAAAAAAAAACATAACTGCCTGGAAAACTTTGAAAATAAAGAGTAATAGTGAGGGGGCTACTAAACCTATCAGACAAGAAAACATATTTAGAATCCTCAGTCAACAGTGTGTCACAGTTGCATAAATAGACCAATGAAATATAACAGAAAATTCAGAAATACAAATTATTTTAGGAAGATGGTATCTGATAAAGGTAACATCTCAAATCACTGGGAAGAAAGATAGACTGTTTAATAAATGGTATTGGGACAGAAATATAGCCATCTGAAAAAATGTAAAATTGAATCTATACCTTACACCATACCAGAATAAAATCCAAATGAAAAGAGATATAAATGTACAACCATGGAATCATAAAGAACAAGAAGAAAACATGGAAAATTATTTTTAAACCATGGAGTAAAGAAAGCCTTTTTAAACTGCCTCTCAAAATCCAGACACCATGGCTATAAAAAACTTTGGTTTGACAAAAATCACCATGAGCATAGTAAAAAGACAAATGATTAACGAGGAAGAAATAGTCCCAACACGTATCATAGTCAAAGGGCTAATCTCCTTAATATTCAAAAAGCTTCCAGAAGTCAGTAAGAGAAAGTCCTAAAACTCAGTAGAAATTGAGAGTTCACAGAAAAAGAAATAAGTGGCTCATAAACCTATGAAAAAAAAAAAAATTCAGCCTCACTCATAAAAAAAAAATGCAAGTCAAAACTCTTTGAGATAGCATCTTTTCACCTATTTGATTGGCAAGCATCAAAAAAAAGTGACTATTGTTGAGGCTGTAGTGAAGCAGACACATTGTGCTGGAATGGAGAGGGGACCATTTGAGCTGTGTATCTAGACAAATATACAGAAAACTTTTCATCCAACAATTCCACTTCTGGGAGTTGCTCTACAAAGAAACTCTCTGAAGTGTAAAATGAAATAGGTTCAAGTTTATTCATTGCAGTATTGCTAAGAGTAGGAAAATATCCGAAGCAACCCTAGTGTTTGTCCTAAAGGACTGACTGAATAATTTACTCCATAACTCAAGAAAGAAATGAGCAACCTTTCCATATACTGAACAGGAAATATCTTCAAGGTTGACTGTTAAATGAACAAAGCAAAGAGTAGCACTGCTGTTATGGGCTGAACTGTGTCCCTTATTCTCAATTCATGTGCGGAAGCCCTAAACCCCAGTGCCTCAGAATGGAAATGTATTTGCAGATAGAGCCTTTTTTTTTTTATAATTTTTTTTAAAGTTTTCTTTTTTTTTTAAATTAATTAATTAATTTGTTTATTTTTGGCTGTGTTCGGTCTTCGTTTCTGTGCGAGGGCTTTCTCTAGTTGCAGCAAGTGGGGGCCACTCTTCATCGCGGTGCGCGGGCCTCTATCGTGGCCTCTCTTGTTGCGGAGCACAGACGCCAGACGCGCAGGCTCAGTAGTTGTGGCACACGGGCCTAGTTGCTCCGTGGCATGTGGGAACTTCCCAGACCAGGGCTCGAACCCGCGTTCCCTGCATTAGCAGGCAGATTCTCAACCACTGCGCCACCAGGGAAACCCCAGATAGAGCCTTTAAAGAGGTAATTAAGTTAAAATGAGGTCAGTAGGGCAGGCCCTAATCCAATCTGACTGCTGTCTTTATAAAAAGAGGAGATTAGGATACAGACAAGACAGATCTATGGACAAGCATGTGAGTAGATGACCAAGCCAAGCAAGCCAAGGAGAGAGACCTCAGGAGAAAGCAATCTTGTCAGCACCTTCATCTTGGACTTCCAGCCTCCAGAACTGTTAGGACATAAATTTCTCTTGTCTAAACTGTCTTGTCTGTGGTATTTGTTATGGCAGACTTAGCCAAATGATTCAACTGTGCTAAAGAAGATTATGTAAAAAGGGGAAATGAAAATATATATTTGTATTTACTTTCATACAAACAAATAATTGTAAAAATCCAAGAAAGTATTGGGTGGGCCAAAAGGTTCATTCGTTTTTTTCTGTAAGATGGCTCTAGTAGAGCTTAGTTGTCTTTAACTTCATTCGAAACAATTTTGTTAGATTGTATGTGACAGCTGTCATATCAGCATGCATTTAAAAAAGACATCAAAATTGGTGAATTTTTGTGTAGCCATTTTAATATTGAAGATGGAAGAAAAAAAGCAACAATTTCTGCATATTATGCTTTATTATTTCAAGAAAACTGAAATGCACAAAAAGATTTGTGCAGTGTACGGAGAAGGTGCTGTGACTGATAGAACATGTCAAAAGTGGTTTGCGAAGTTTCGTGCTGGAGATTTCTCGCTGGACGATACTCCATGGTTGGGTAGACCAGTTGAAGTTGATAGCGATCAAATCGAAACAACAATTGAGAACAATCAACGTTATACCACACGGGAGATAGCCGACATACTCAAAATATCCAAATCAAGCATTGAAAATCATTTGCACCAGCTTGGTTATGTTCATCATTTTGATGTTTGGGTTCCACATAAGTTAAGCAAAAAAAACCTTCTTGACCATAGTTCCGCATGTGATTCTCTACTGAAACGTCATGAAAACGTTCCATTTTTAAAACAAATTGTGATGGGTGATGTAAAGTGGCTACTGTACAACAATGTGGAACGGAAGAGATCACGGGGCAGGTGAAGTGAACCACCACCAACCACACCAAAGGCTGGTCTTCATCCAAAGAAGGTGATGTTGTGTATATGGTGGGATTGGAAGGGAGTCCTCTATTATGAGCTCCTTCTGGAAAACCAAACAATTAATTCCAACAAGTACTGCTCCCAATTAGACCAACTGAAAACAGCACCCAACAAAAAGCGTCCAGAGTGGTCAACAGAAAACGCATAATCTTCCATGAGGATAATGCAAGACCATATGTTTCTTTGATGACCATGCAAAAACTGTTACAGCTTGGCTGGGAAGTTCTGATTCATCCGCTGTATTCACCAGACATTGAGCCTTCGGATTTCCATTTATTTTGTTCTTTCCAAAATTCTCTTAATGGAAACAATTTCAATTCCCGGGAAGACTGTAAAAGGCACCTGGAACAGTTCCTTGCTCAAAAAGATAAAAAGTTTTGGGAAGATGGAATTGTGAAATTGCCTGGAAATTGGCAGAAGGTAGTGGAAAAAAAGGGTGAATACGTTGTTCAATAAAGTTCTTGGTGAAAATGAAAAATGTGTCTTTTATTTTTACTTAAAAAACTGAAGGCACTTTTTGCCCCACCCAATAGCAGCAGTGCTTACCTGTGGTGAGGCTAGGGACTGAGTGGACCCTGAGCAAACCTGGGTACAGGTGAGAATGATCATTTTCAAGGTTTGTTTTTCTTTTGCACTGCATGAATGTATTACACGTTCTAAAATTAAATTAAAAATAAATAAAAATCTTATATTTTGATGAGAGTATAAAATGGTATAATCATTTTGGAAAAAGGTATGGTCATTTCTTTTAAAAGAATAAGCATACACCTATCCTATCACCCAGCAAATTGAAGGTATCTGCCAAAGAAAATGAAAGCATACCTTAATGCAAAGAATTGTACAGGAATTTTCATAGCAGTTTTTTTTTTTTTAACATCTTTATTGGAGTATAATTGCTTTACAGTGTTGTGTTAGTTTCTGCTGTGTGACTAAGTGAATCAGCTATATGCATATGTATATCCCCATATCCCCTCCCTCTTGCGTCTCCCTTCCACCCTCCTTCCTTATCCCACCCCTCTAGGTGGTCACAAAGCACTGAGCTGATCTCCCTGTGCCATGCAGCTGCTTCCCACTAGCTATTTATTTTACATTTGGTAGTGTATGTATGTCAATGCTACTCTCTTACTTCGTCGCAGCTTACCCTTCCCCTCCCTGTGTCCTCAAGTCCATTCTCTACGTCTGTGTCTTTATTCCTGTCCTGCCCCTAGGTTCATCAGAACCATTTTTATTTTAGATTCCATATATATGTGTTAGCACATGCTATTTGTTTTTCTCCTTCTGACTTACTTCACTCTGTATGACAGAATCTAGGTCCATCCACCTCACTACAAATAACTCAATTTCATTTCTTTTTATGGCTGAGTGATATTCCATTGTATATATGTGCCACATCTTCTTTATCCATTCATCTGTCGATGGTCACTTAGGTTTCACAGCAGTTTCATTGTTAATAACCAAAAACTGGGAAGAAACCACGCATCTATCCTCAGGAGAACAACAGCTAATCAAGCTCAGTGGTGTGTGGGGTGACTTTCAATGCTTGCACTGGCTCCTGGAATCCAAGGGACACATTTTCAGGAATTTGGCAAGCCAGACTTTATTAAAAATTGAATTATAGGAACTTGATGTAAAGACAAAAGGAATAAATACTCAAAATTCACCCTTTCTTAATTACTGTCTTGTTGCCTGTGCCCTAAGGCTCTTGGCAGCTTTGGGACCTGCCAGGTGGAAACTTGGAGCTACGTTAGGCTGCGGGCTCCCTTCCTGCCTCCCTCCCTGGGCGTCACCTCTGGAGCCTGAAATCCGCCAGGGCAAGAATGCAACTCATGGGATAATAGTAATCAGGGCTTGATTTATTGTTTTGTTAACTTTATAGATTTATGCATATGATGGAGATAATATTAATAATGCAGATTAAAATTTAAAAGGGGTGGTGTCTGTAGGTGTCACATTGTGAGTAGAACAAAAAAATTTTAAAAATATTCTCCTAATATTCAAAAACTATTACTATCCTATTCAGCAAAGAAGTCACTCATGTCATTGACAAACAACTGAAGTTCCAACAAGGTTATTTCACTTTGATCTTACTAGTTAACATAAAAGAAATAGCAACCCAGAGTACTCTGAGACACGAGAATAATAAGGTGTTTAAGCTTTGCAGTAGTTTGGTATGCAGCAATAGATAATCAGAGCAATAGATAATCATGAGCAGCAGCCCAACTCCAGGCTCAGGTCACGAAATCAATCTAGTGATTCATTGTCTGCGTTTTTAAACATGGATTAGACTGGAAAATAAGAATGTAGAGTGTGTGCCACAAGAGTAAGGGTAAGTATTGTTTGGTAATAAGTTCTTTTTATATAAATTTTTTTACTCATATGTTATGTACTGAGTTATGAAGTAAATTTATTATTGTAAGTGAGAGTCAAACAGTTTGAAAATACTATGCTAAAGGCACTTGCCTAGAAGCAGAATTGTTTGGTCATAGGGTACCTGCACCTTAAAACTTACTAGGTAGTGCTGAATTGTTCTTTAAAGTGTTTGTAACAAGCTACACTATTCCCACTAAGGTATGAACTCTGGTAGCTTCACATATTTGTCACATTTACCGTGAAGTTTTAGATTTTTGCCAAACAAGTAGGTATGAAATTGTGTCTCAGGATTTTTTTTTTTTAGTTGAAGTAGTTGGTTTACAATATTGTGTTAGTTTCAGGTGTACAGCAAAGTGATTCAGTTATATAGATATATATATATTTTTTTCAGTTTATTTTCCATTATAAGTTATAACAAGATACTGAATATTATTTCCTGTGTTAAACAGTAAATCCTTGTTGCTTATCTATTTTATATATCGTAGTGTGTTCAGGATTGTTTTAATTTCCATTTCTTACATACCTGATGTACATCCTTGTAAACAATTTTTGGCTGGAGTTTCTGTTTATTATGGGATAGTTGCCTCAAAGAATTACTGGTTTAAAGAGTATGAAGTATTTTTTTTTTTTTTGGTGGTGCCACGCGGCTTGAGGGGATCTTAGTTCCCCGACCAGGGATTGAACCCAGGCCCTCAGCAGTGAAAGCACAGAGTCCTAACCACTGGGCCACCAGGGAATTCCCAAGTATGAAGTATTTTAAACCTCTTGATATTATCAAATTTTATTCCAGGATTGTACCAATTTACAATTGCACAAGCAAGTGTATCACAGTGACCATCTCATCAAATCCTTCTATTGAGTATTTCACTAAAAATCTTTTAAAATTTCCCACTGTCTTTTAGATAGCTGGTGGGAAACTGCTGCATAGCACAGGGAGATCAGCTCGGTGCTTTGTGACCACCTAGAGGGGTGGGACAGGGAGGGTAGGAGGGAGGCTCAAGAGGGAGGAGATATGGGGATATATGTATATGTATAGCTGATTAAATTTTTTAAAAATCTTTTAAAATTTGATCACTGAAAATCTACATTTCATTTGTTTTAATTTGCATTTGCTAGATTGCAGGCAAGATTCATTTAAAAATATTTGTTGCATTCACATTTTTTCTTTTGTGAATGATTTATTCATATATCCTTTGCCTTTTTTATATATATATATTTATTTATTTGGCTGTGTCGGGCCTTAGTTGCAGCACACGGGATCTTTGCTGCGGCATGTGGGATTTTTAGTTGTGGAATATAGGATCTAGTTCCCTGACCAGATATCAAACCCAGGCCCCCTGCATTGGGAGCGTGGCGTCTTAGCCACTGGACCACCAGGGAAGTCCCTTTGCCTGTTTTTATATTAGAGTCTTAGTGTTTTTCTTGTCAACTGTATATAAACTGAGGGTTTAATAGGAAAATAGCACTGTTTTCTGTTCACCATCTAGCTGGAGGCAAAGTTTTTGAGAGCACAAAACTCTGTTTTGGTTCTGCACATTGGGTTGAACACAGAGATCTATGTCTCTTCCATTCCAATGCCCTATTAAGGTAAAAGAAAAGGTATTTGTAAAAGTCCTGGAAAACAAGTTAAGGGCACTGTCAGTTAACCAAACATTTTGAGACAGTTGAGCATGAGAGAAAGCAATTGGGGTTGGAGGCTTCTGATTCAAGATGGCAGATCAAGAATACACTTTTACACTTCTATTTTCTCCTTAGACTTTTATGAAATAGATGATAGATGTTTAAAAAATAATAGGCAGCACAGAAAACTGAAGCAGTAGTAGAGGCCCTGGTTGGGTGGGGGAGGGAAAGGACTCACTTTCAAGTGGATGGTTCAAATAGGCAGAAAAACCTGCAACCCAGAGCAAGTGTGATGGGGGCAGAGGGGAAAGGTGGTGAGAAATGGGCCTGTAAACAAGAACAGTAACTGAAAGGCTGCCTGTGCCGCAGCTGCACCCCATCTCTCTTCCCCATTCTTGTGTGCATTGGGAGTTTCATGCTTATAGTGGGCAAAAACCCAACTGCTCTCCTCAAAAGAAATGGACTCAACTGAAGAAAGCCAAAGCTTCTCAGCAGATGTCGAGGGCAAAATAAAGTCAAATATAAGTGCACAAAACTCATTGTTTCCTACCCAACAGAGGCGGTTCCAGCATTTCCTCATAGGAGGAGCAAAGGTGTATCAAGCTCGGTGGAAGAGCTTCCTACTCCTGAGCTGGACTTTGCTTTGGCTCAGCCCACACTCTGTTCTCACTAGAATTGTATGTCTGTTGGGATGGATTTGGGGTACTGATGAAAATTGTGGGGCTGGTGAAGTCCAACTGCTCTACCCTAAGTGGTACCTCTGCTATAGATAGATAGAGAGATAGATAGATAGGTGCTGCAGGAAAATAAAAAGTAATCCAACAAAGAGAACATGAGCAGCTGTGATTCATTTAGAAAAGGTAAAGGAAGCTGGAAATAAAAGAATGTCTATTACCTCCTGTTGCTTGGAAGATTCTCATTCCACATTATGTGCGATTGGCAGGGGGATGATATTTTACTTCATGTCCTATTTAGCTTTTCTTTTTTAACCACAAGAACTTATCACTTTCCTTTTTGCAATAAAGAAAGAGTACTAGTAATTGGGAAGTGGGGCTAATCAGGTCGTAATTTGGTTTGCCTGGGTTGAGGACCACATGTTCTATGGAGCCAAGGAGTCAAGCAGCTGATGGAAGCAGAGACAGTGTGGTTCCCTGAAGCACAGCTTTCAGTATTGGCCACATATTTAGTACTGGGAGATGTGTGGCTTACCCAACGTTAGCCTTCTCCCTACTGTAATTTTCTTGTCAGCAGGCTTGGACAGAAAGCCAGTTTTATTAACCAGAAAACTTACTAGTGGGTGCACCTGCTCCAGTTCCCAGAACATCTACCTTCACCAAACTGGATTCAAGTATTACTTTTTCTTGTCATTAAGCTGTTAAAGTGATTTTTAAGTTGTTTGAGTGATGCATTAAAGAAAATTTGGAAAGTACAGAAAAGTAGGAAGAAGAAATAAGTCATGCACAATCCCATCACTCAAAGACAATATGTTAGTGTATTTTTGGACACTTCAAATCCAAGCCCTGAAAGATAGGTACCTAACACGGAAGGTAGTCAGAGTTAGACTTGTAGCTCTACTGAGAGAGGTCACTATCCCCCGACGATACTGAGGGACTATACCCTTCACTCAGTTTCCCCTAAAGTTAACATCTTACATAACCATGGTACACTTGTCAAAACTAAAAATAGCTAATAATTACAATTAACTAAAATAAAAAATTTATTTGGAGTTTACAAATTTTTTCACTAACATTTTTTTTTTCCTGTTACAGGATCCCATCCAGTACACTACCCTGCATGTGAGTTTCTCAGTCTTTCTTTGTTTTTCACGACCTTCATAGTTTTGAGGAATACTGGTGAGGTATTTTTTTTTTTTTTTTAATATTTATTCATTTATTTATTTGGCTGCGCTGGGCCTTAGCTGCGGCATGCGGGATCTTTTATTTGCAGCATGTGGGATCTAGTTCCCTGACCAGGGATCAAACCCGGGACCCCTACATTGGGAGCGCGGAGTCATAGCCACTGGACCACCAGGGAAGTCCCTGGTGAGGTATTTTGTGGAATATCCCTCAATTGGGATTTGTCTGCTGTTTTTCTCATAGTTAGACTGGGGCTATGCTTGCTTTGGGGAGTAAGACTGCAGGAAAAGTGACCTTGTCATTATGTCGTATCAAGGGTAAATACTATCAACAAGACTTATTGCTGTTGCTGTTAACCTTGATCACGTGGTTGAGAAGTGTTTGTCAGGTTTCTCCTCGGTAGAAGTTATTTTTCCCCTTTCCAACACTGCACTCTGGGAGGAAGTGACCATGCACAGCCCACGCTCAGGGGTGCGTGGGTGGAGATTAATACACCCTCTGTATGGAGCATGGTTAATTAGAATTCTTCTATAAGGAAGAGTTAGCTCCTCTCCCCAGTAATGTATTTAATTATTTACAGCAGAATGGACTCTAATATACTTACTTTATATTCTAAGTTATAACTGTGCCAGGTTTGGGCACTGGAAGCTGTTTCAGGTTGACTCCTATGTCCCTTGACACGCCTACACGCGTTATTTTTGAGCATTCCGTACTTCTGGCGCTACGCGATGCTCCAATCAGCTGTACTTTCCCCGAAGCAGTTCTAGAGTCAGTCGTTTCTCTAAAGAGCCCTGCCCGGCTCCTTTCACCGGAGGGTGGTACTTATAAGCAAGATCAGGGGGCCTACAGTTGCTCTTCACGTGAAACTTAAGCCTGCGCATCCCGCGCCATCAGTCAGGCTTGCCCGGGCCCCACCGAACCTCCCGGCCTGCAGTGCGTGCCGTGCGCATGCGCGCCGGGGAGACGTGCCGTCGGACGGCGGCCAGGACGCTGGCGTGAGGCGGTCTGAGCCGAGGAGCTCGGCAGTGTCCTTGCGCTCCCGCCCTGCTTCGGTACGCGGCTGTGGCCGGAGGCTTTGCAGGTGAATGTTCCTGTCCGGTCCGGGCGACCAAAGACCCCCTCGGGCCGGGCTTACCCACACCACGCCCTTCCAGGGAGACCCCAGGCCCGCGCCCTCCGCTCTCCACCCCGGGCGTCGGTCCCTCCGGAGCCTCGCCAGGAGACTCCCGTCAGCGCCCCCCAGCCCCACCCGAGTCCTTCCCCTCTCCTCTCCCTTTCCTAACTCTCCTCCCCGCTCCCCTTCCCCCTCGCCTCCCTTCCCCGGATCCCTCCCGAGCCTGCCCTAGAGCCGCCCGCCCGCTGCCCCTCCGGAGCGGACCCCCCCTCTCCTCTCGGCCCTCCTCCTCCCGCGGTCAGTCTAGAGTCTCCCCTGGAGCCGCCCGCCCTGCCGGAGCTCTCCTGCTGCCGCCCCCCTTCCTGCAGGTTATCCCCGCCGGCACCCCGCCTTTCTGCCCGCGGGGCGCAGGTCTCCGCCCCTGCAGCCCGTCTGGTCGAGGGGATTGGGGCTCTTTTTGGTTATCCTGCCGCCCGGAGGTCGCAGCCTCCCTAAGGAGTCCGGAATGGCACTGAAGCTTTGCGCTCTCGGGTGGGGCCCGCCTCCGCTCGTTTCACCTACTCTTGGTTTTGCAGTCTCGTTGGCTCTAAGTGCTTGGTGTTGTATTCTTGGTGTTGTCTTTTTCCACGTTTGATTCTCTCACCTAACTACATTGGGAACCCCAGAGGTCAGGGGTTTTCATTTCGCGTCAGAGTAGTGTTTTTTGTTTGTTTTTAACTCAAAAATAGAGTAATTTACACAGAAAAGTCTTCATAAATGACCGAATAGTAAAGTTCCAGGTTTTCAGCGTGAGTGGGGGAAAGGAATGAGGTGGGACCATCACAGTGTCAAAAGATCTAGGGGAACATGGTTAATTCCGAACGCTGTTGACTCCTGAGACGCTTTCGTTGTTTTAATACCTCCTCTGACTAGGACGCGGTGGAGCCTCTGCCAGAGGGAGCGGCGCTTAGGTCTAAAGGGAGGGAAGTTCCTGGGTCTTGATGGTCTTTGAGGAAACCAGTGCCAGTGCAGGAAGTGACTTGTGTAAAAGTCACGAGGGGAATTAGGGCCCAAGCTGGGACTCTTAACTACCTTTTTATTTACGACCCTTAATGTTTGTCTGACAAATTAATGAGCAAAATATCTGTGTATGTGTGCGTGTGCTCCTGCGACTGGTCCTTTTGCGCTCAGGAGTGGCCCCTGGGCTGGGCTGATGGTTATTGATGGG
This sequence comes from Eschrichtius robustus, assembly GCF_028021215.1. NCBI lineage: Eukaryota > Metazoa > Chordata > Mammalia > Artiodactyla > Eschrichtiidae > Eschrichtius > Eschrichtius robustus. Next base: position 139,220,123 of record NC_090828.1, on the reverse strand, counting down.
AGGTGGGTATTGGGAAGAGAGCTGGGCTGGTGCTTGTCTGGGCTTCCCTTGTGCTTGGTGTTTACTCGGTGGGGTAGTGATTCCTTAACTCCCCCCATCTCTGAGGGCAGGAATCAAACATATGTTGCAGGATTATCCTGGCAGATAAGAGTGTCTCGCACAGTGTAGGTGGCCAGTAAATGCTTCCTGAAGGAGGCTGCAGAAAAGAGCTCAGAACCTGACAATGGTTCTTTACTAGCATATTTTTAATGGTGTTAGCACATTCTGTAGGTAAATTTCCTGATAATCTCAGGGACTGAATTTGTGAAACATATAGGTCAGTGGTATAGAAAGGACAGATACCACTCCGGAGGTAGTCATATGCCTTGGGGGAAGATAGAGGTTTTTCTTTTTTAAATTAATTTTTATTGGAGTATAGTTGTTTTACAGTGTTGTGTTTCTGCTGTACAGCAAAGTGAATCAGCTATACGTATACATATATCCCCTCTTTTTTGGATTTCCTTCCCATTTAGGTCACCACAGAGCACTGAGTAGAGAGGTTTTTCTTGACTCCCTCTGGAAGATTTGCTATACTTCCCAGCTTGCCATCCTACATTAATATTTGGGTTCTTTCTCCTTTCCTCTGTCTATTTTCTTTCTTACTGGATGTCTAAAGAAATGAAAGAATTACTTTATTAGTGTCAGTAACTACCAAAAACTGCTGAGTAAAATAAACTATTAAAAATGTTACAACAAGTGGGCTAGCTGAACCAGTCATGTTTTATTTGTTGTATATTTGCTTCTGAATTTGATCCTGAGGCCAGAATTGAACTTTCTTGCCTCTTTGTTTTAGTCTGTCTGTCCTTTGATGAGTGCTTATATTGGGCTTGTTATTAAGAACTGATTGCTACCTGAAATGGCCAACACCACATATGCACTGACCTCTAAATGATGATGGATCACCCAGTCCTTCTTGTCACCTGTGTCGTTTTAGAGTCCTTGAAGAACAGAGTTTTCCTCTCTTTGATAAGGAAACAACTTTCACAGCTAAAATACTAGTTCTTCTACTTAACACATTCTGAAAGTAAATTTCCTGATAATCTCAGGGACTGAATTTGTGGAATGTGTAGGTCAGTGATACAGAAAGAACAGATACCACTCTTTTTTTTTTTTTTTGGCCATGCTTCGCAGCTTGTGGGATCTTAGTTCCCCGACCAGAGATCAAACCTGGGCTCTTGGCAGTGAGTGCGCGGAGTCCTAACCACTGGACCTCCAGGGAAGTCCCCGGATATCACTCTTGAGGTAGTCATATTATTCCTTGGGAAGATAGAGTGCTAGCTAACTAGAGAAGCCAGGCAAAGTGGGTTTTCAGTTCAGAACTGTCAGATTCCAAAGGCAGTATTCTTTCCACCTCTTAAGTTGGTCCCTTTTGGATTCAATGATTTTTAAAGTGATTTGAGTTCATATTTAAAATAACTTGAATTGGGGGATTCCCAGGCGGTCCAGTGGTTAGGGCTCGGCGCTCTCACTGCCAGGAGCCCAGGTTCGATGCCTGGTTGGGGAACTAAGATTCCACAAGCCTCGAGGTGTGGCCAAACAAACAAACCTCAAAAACTTGAATTGTTGAATATGGTTTGTATTTTTAAAACTTTCTGTAGGTTTTATTGGCATGTGAGTAATGTGGCTATTTTGCAACTAGTTTGCTGGCATCCTCTAGAGACCAGCAGCAGATCAGACTTTAATGAGTTTTAGTTTATGCATTAGATCCTGCTTCAGGGTATAAATAATAGTGAAAGGTTGAAATAAGTTATGGAGAGTGGAATTCAACAAGGTACCTCGAAAAGCTACTCCTGTTCCTTCAGAGACTAATTTAGTTATTATTCTGGGAAGGTTTTTGGTTTAATTTTTTTTTTTTTTTTCCTTCTAGGTATGTGTTCAAATTTTGACTGTCAGGCGCATCTTACTAAGTCTTCTAAGCCATTTGAGAAGCAGCCTGATGTGCTTCTGTCTTCTAGAATGTTTTAGGCAAAGTTTAGTCAGGTGGATAGTGAGGAAATAATAGCAAAAATAGTAGTAATTGCTGTGGGAGCAGCTACCATTTGTTAGTTTTAGTAACTAACAGGCACTATGCAAACACAAGTTATTTCACCCCATTTTCCAAACATCCTGTCAAATAGATGTTAGTATTCTCATTGTATAGATGAAGAAACAAAGGCTTGGAAAAGTTAAATAACTTGCCCAAGGTAATTTATAAGTGATTGAGCCAGGATATAAACACAGTTCTTTTGACTTCAAAGCCTGTATTATGAAACATTAGGCTCTATGAATTTTTCAAAGCATATTATCAAAATCATACTTTATGATTTTTGATTGCTAAGAATATACTAAGTTTCTCCCCCCATCTTAAAGAACTGTTAGAAGGGAGGTTCAAGTAAATGGTTTTCATCTAGGGTATTTTTTTTTTTTTTTTTGGTATGTTTGAGGATAATTCAAATTATTGCATACATGTTCACATTTATCAAAATAATACATATATATAGATTGAAAAGCCAAATAGCACTTTAAACCTCAGAGTCAAAAAAAAAAAATACCCCACTCCCTTTCCATTAACTAGAGACAAATGTTTTCACCTTTTCTTAGCTGCCTTTTTTACGTTTATATTCGGGACACAATAACATTGCTGTTGATTTAGATGTAATCTTTGACTTCTTGCCATAGAAGACTTTTGCCTCCTGTAAACACTCTTCTTGAGTCCACCAGAATCTCTTAGATGTCAGTCTCTGTCCCCTTCCCCTCCCCCCCCAACACTGTCCTCCAGTCTGGACTGGTTTCTTTTCTAGGCCTGTGGCACAGCTGTCTCCCTGGGACTTTCCTTCACCCGCATCCCCTAGTTCCTCTTGGCTTATGCTCTCATTTTGGTGGAATACATTCTTCGCTAGGCTCTGGAAACAGGGTAGGGTACATGGAAGGTAAATCTTAAAGTCTTTCAGCATGTGTGTAAATGTCTTTATTTTATCTACTTGATTGATAATTTGGGTATGGAATTCTGGCTTGAAAATAATTTTCTCTCAGCATTTTGAAGATATTGATCCATTGCCTTCCAGCTTGTAGCATTGTTGATGAAGATGCCCTAATGCTTTGTTTATCCTTTATGTGACCCTTTTTTGCTCTGGGAAGTTTTTAGGTTCTATTCTTTGTCCATAGAGTTCTGAAATTTCAGTTATAAACCTTACCGAGGATCTTTTAAAATTCATCTTGCTGGACACTCATTGAAGTTTTTGTATTTAGAAATGTATTGTCCTGTTGTGGAAAATGTTTGTATAGTATTTTTTTTTCCTACTTTTTTTGCTGGTTTATTTGTGAAACTCTCCTGTAAGCAGGATGTTTTATATCCCAGGCTTATCCTGTAATTTTTTTCATCTTTTTTTTCTTTTTTTCCTTTCAGAGAGATTTCCTCCATCATGATCTTTTCAGTTCTTCTATTTTAAATTTTGGTTAATCACTTTTAACCGAGAGCTCTGAACGTTCCTGTTTTAGAACATTTTGGTTTTGTTTTTTGGATACAATATTGTGTATCATCTTTCTGATAATAGTAATTTTTTTAAAACTTTTCCTTTGCTCCCTGCAATTGTCTCTGATTCCTGTGAGGTTTTTGAGTTTTTTAAATTTTATTTTTTTCAGTCCCTTTAAGCTTCCTCAGATGTCTGAACATACATGCTATCTGTTTCTATTTAAGATATTAAAAAAACTGATTGAAAGTTTGTGTGTTTGTTTAAAGTTTATCACTTGATGAGAATCCCTGTAGGGTTTTAGGCAGAGACCAGTTTTTTTTTCTTAAATCAATTTATTTATTTTATTTATTTATTTTTGGCTGCATTGGGTCTTGCTGTGTGCGAGCTTTCTCTAGTTGTGGCGTGCAGCCTTCTCATTGTGGTGGCTTCTCTTGTTGCACAACACGGGCTCCAGGCGCACATGCTTCATTAGTTGTGGCACACGGACTCAGTATTTGTGGCTCGCGGGCCCCAGAGCACTGGCTCAGCAGTCGTGGCGCACAGGCTTAGTTGCTCTGCGGCATGTGGGATCTTCCCGGACCAGGACTCGAACCCGTGCCCCCTGCATTGGCAGGCAGATGCCTAACCACTGCGCCACCAGGGAAGCCTGGAGACCAGCTTTTTTATAGAAAAAAAAAAAAATGTCAGTATCAATGAACCTTTGGCTCTGCCCTTCGTCCAGAGCTAGAGAGTCTGGGAGTTAAGTAAAGGAAGAGGACAGGGAGTTTAAGACATTCACTTACTCTGTTACTCCTCTAAGTTTGGCATCTCTCTTCCACTCTGAGCTATCCCTGGTGTCCCCAAGACTAGAGCCTCTGTGTTTCAGGTTTTCCAGAAAGGAGATCCTCAGGACTGGGGAGGGTAGTTGCCTGGGTGTGTAGAGGGCCTACTAACTCTTCTTAAAGACTTTCAGTAAATTCTGATATTCTTCCCCACCTTCAGCATTATCTCATACTTCCAGTTTCTGAATCTTTACAGTGTTCTGTGGCTAGAGTTGGCTTGCTGTGTGTGGCTTCTTATTAGCACATGAAAAGCAGAGAAAGCTGAATTTTATATTAGTTACTACCTGTTCATTTGCCTTTAAAACTTTCTCAGCGTTTTTAGCATCTAATCTGCTTTTGTCTCTGCTGCGATTCTCTTTGTGTTTGTGGATTTATGCCTTGTTTTCCCCTTAACTGTCATTTTAGTTGCATTTCAGGAGAGAGCAGAGTTAGGTGTTTAATCTGTCATTAATGTTGGAAATAGCAAAGCAGTCACCAGCATGGGTGATCTTTACGTTATTCATAGATCTTTTGTCTTGGATTCTCATTTTTAAATTTTTAAAATGTTTATTGATTTCTGTTTTTGGCTGTGTCGGGTCTTGGTTGCAGCATGTGGGATCCTCTGCTGAGGCACGTGGGTTCCTCGTTCCGTGTTTCAGGCTTCTCTCTAGTTGTGGCCTGTGTGCTCAGTAGTTGTGGCACGCGGGCTTAGTTGCCCTGCGACATGTGGGATCTTAGTTCTCCAACCAGGGATCGAACCCGTGTCTCCTGCATTGGAAGGCGATTCTTAACCACTGGACCACCAGGGAAGTCCCTGGATTCTCATTTTAATGTCACTGTTGTGTCTTCTGTCTTTGAAAATAACTCTCATGTGATTTGTAGTGTTTAGTGTCAAGATATATGTATTTTCCAGAAATATGTAATATTTCTGTATACTGCAGAGAGAAAAATGGGAAGATGGATATTTAAAGTCTGCCTTTTTTTCTTTCTCCCCTCAGAGCACTGGTCCTAGGTAACCTCAAGGCAGGGCAGGCTAGCAGGATTCAGGACCAAGAATTGGTCTAGGCTAATGAGTAGGGTACCTGTTTTAGGCAGTGGCATGTGAACGCTCTATAAGGCTGAGGGCAAGTAGGCTGAGTGATAGGCAATGTTCTCTCCTCCTCTGCTTTGTGGTCAGGGTTCAGGATACATTGGAGGAGCTTGGCAGGGGACAGACTCTAGATAGAAAGATTTAGCTGTGGTCCAGCATAGGTAAGGTGGGTCATTTAGGAGCAGATGAGGCAGCTGCTTATTTAAGTACTTGTTACCCTTGGTGTCTCTTATTTATACAGCCCTGTGTGGGGGTCTGTATTATGTTACATCTTGCTTATGGGTTGGGAGCCAGAGGCGAGGGTTCTCCTGCTGATGAGGCAGTATGCTCCAGTGGTGATGGGATACCAACGTGGTACCTGACAGAAGAGGCTGGTAGACACAAAGGACACATACCTCTTTAATAGAGATAAAGAACTTACTTTTCTGCCCTCAGAGGACTGCCCATCTTGTGGTCTCTGCTAGATGGTGAAATGTCCAGCCCCAGTCCCCCAAGAAGATGACTGTTGGCTGATGATGTTGCCTGATCTGAGTGAAGACACCACAGGTGCTTTAGGAAGCTCCTTTATTTTATTTTTATTTTTTAAAATAAATTTATTTATTTATTTTATTTTTGGCTGGGTTGGGTTTTTGTTGCTGCGTGTGGTCTTTCTCTAGTTGCGGTGAGCGGGGGCTACTCTTCGTTGCGGTGCGTGGGCTTCTCATTGCGGTGGCTTCTCTTGTTGTGGAGCACGGGCTCTAGGCACGTGGGCTTCAGTAGTTGTTGCACGCAGGCTCAGTAGTTGTGGCTCGTGGGCTCTAGAGCGCAGGCTCAGTAGTTGTGGTGCACGGGCTTAGTTGCTCCACGGCATGTGGGATCTTCCCGGACCAGGGATGGAACCTGTGGCCCCTGCATTGGCAGGAGGATTCTTAACCACTGGGACACCAGGGAAGTCCAGGAAGCTCCTTTAATATCCTCTTGGCTTTTTCTGACTTCTGGAGATTGGCTTGTAAGTGCTTGCCCGGAAAGTGCAAGTAACCAAACTCAGCGCATTGCTGAGGGTGTAAATCTGGGGTTCTTTTCCAGGAGTCATTTCTCCCCAGCAGTGTAAGTTTTAGGACGGTTTGAAACCTGTTCCTACCGTCTTCTCTGCTGCCTATGTAGCAGTACAATTGAGTCCTTAGCTCAGAAATCTAGACTTTCTGTCTTAAAAAAGAAATCCTAACATCTTAGTAAACAACAAATATCTCTTACTTGGTAATGCAATAACTGTTAGAATTATTTAGTGAGAGGAAGGAATTACACAAATCAATGTGTTTAACCTTTTTTTTTAACCCCCCCGCGCCTCCCCCACCCCAGTTGTCAAATTGAAGTCACATTGGAAGGTGTGTTTCCTCTAACACATTCTGTAGTGATGTATATGGTTTTAATCATTTTATACTTAGGATGCCTTTTAGCCTCAGTTTGTTCTAATGAACCATAATTATTATTTTCACATTGGCACCCATGTTGTCACAATTTGGCCATTAGATGCCGTTTCTTCAGCTGGTTGACTTTTTTTTTCCTGAAAGCATCTTTGTTTTTTGACAATAAGACAACTTAGGCACATCTTGAGGTGTCCTGTCCCTGAATTGTAACCAGCTCGTTTTCAAGGAGTGCTGGCTCCGTTTAGAGGAGACCAGTATTAGAGATAAAAATCTGGGCATGTGAGATTGTTCCACATAATGACTAACGGTAGACAGGATGATACCAGATAAGAAGCTACTTGAGTTGGCAGAACAATTACCCTTTCATAAAAAGTCGTGAGTTTCTGTTGCTAATTTCAGTTTAAGTTTCTTTCTACCTTGTAATCTATTTTTCTCTTTCTTTAATAGTTTTGAACTATTTTATATGGGCACGCCTAAGATACATTTATAATGTTGTCCTGTTGATGGAGAAGTTTTTTTTTCCATTTTAAATTCTTGACTCCAGTGGCCTGAAATTGATTTCCAAGTCGGCTTTTCAGTTTTCTCTCTTTTTTTAAAAAATAAATTTATTTATTTATTTTTGGCTGCGTTGGGTCTTCGTTGCTGCATGTGGGCTTTCTCTAGTTGCGGTGAGCGGGGACTACTCTTCGTTGCGGTGCGCGGGCTTCTCATTGTGGTGGCTCCTCCCATTGCGGAACACGGGCTCTAGGCGCACGGGGTTCAGTAGTTGTGGCTCGCGGGCTCTAGAGCGCAGGCTCAGTAGTTGTGGCGCACGGGCTTAGCTGCTCCGCGTCATTTGGGATTTTCCCAGACCAGGGCTCGAACCCGTGTCCCCTGCACTGGCAGGTGGATTCTTAACCACTGTGCCACCAGGGAAGCCCCAGTTTTCTCTTGTTGACATCCCTTGAGCCACATCTACCTGAAAAGTAAAAGAAACCCAGCCTCACCCCAAGGAAACGCCAAAGAAAACATAGGCACAAGATCTGGCAACTCATATGCTGATCCATACAATTAGTAGATAACCGGAAAGCTCTAGGTCCTTAAGGAACTCTGTTTATAACTCTTTATTTTCCTGGATGCTACTGGTGGTGGTGTTACTCTTACAGGCACATAAAGTTGTTGGACTCGGATTCTTGAAGACCTGTGAATAAATGAAGCTGTTCTTAATATCATTGTTAGGCTGAGCTGACATTTTGACTATTATGAATGTCAGCAAATACAGCCAAATTAATATCAAGAATCATGAAAGATTTAAAAAAATTTACCACAGAAGTTCGGGAGACTCCTTCCTGTTGCATCACATTTTTGCACTGTTCACTTGGTTCCATAACCACCAACTCAGAAGGTACCAGCAAAGTTGTGTGACAACATTTCAGTCAGGTTTTATATTTGTATTGTATCTAGGTAGCTCCCAATACCTATAAGTAATTTTTGACCTATTCCCAGCTATTTTCCAAAGGAAAATAAATGAGTTTATGTTATGATCATAGGAAGTTTTAGTATAAATATCCAGGATTTGGCATGAGTTGAATACGTGTTATATACCCTTCCAGTTATATGTTCTGGGGTAATAGTATCACTGCAGAGATGTGATGCTATCTGTAACACTCCATCCCCTGTCTTTTTAGCTTACAAGTTTAACCTGTTTCTTCCATTAGAATGTAAGCTAACATGAAAGCAGGGATTTTAGCTTGGTCACTGCTGTATCCTTAGTGCCTGCTGCAAGGCTGGGCACACGTTAGATGTTCAAAGAATATTTGTTGAATGAAAATATGTTGGTATTATTTCTCTGCCTCAAATCCTTTTGGAAGTAAATGATTGTTTTAGGATGTTTTAGGCTGCAAGTTGCAGGAAACTAGTTCAACTCAGTTTAAATAATGAAGAAACCCATCGTTTTGCGTAATGGAAAGCCTTGCATTAGCGGGAGATCCCTGGTTGGGTGAGTCTGTGACTCAGCAGTTAGCGCTGCCATCTCAACAGTTGGCTGCCCTCAGGCTCGTCCCTTCACTGTCAGCAGGTGTCTCGCAGCAGCAGTGAGCAGCGCGAACATGCACTGAGAGAAAGAGAAGAGACTGACTGTGCATCTAGTTCATCTGGGGCTGTACGTTTGAGGACCTAAATGTGGGAGGGAAAGATGAAAAACGTCTTTCCTTTCTTGGTGAGGACAGACAGCATGAATTGGCAGAAACTGCAGGGAAGACTAAGAACCTTCAGATTACAGGATTTTGGAGATGCTGGAATATAGGATGATTTGTGAGACTCGAGCCATACTTAGACATGGGGAAACTTAAATGAGGGAGAACTCATTTGTTCTTTTGAGGTGCCCACTTGGGCTTGTGCTCCATTTTGCTAACCTTCCAAACCTTTGTGCTTTAAAGAGAATACCTAAAACTGCTAAAGTAGAAAACAAAAGTGACCCATAATCTCAGCCTCCAAATAATATCTGTTGATTTCAAAAATAAAATGATACAATACTTGCAAATTGTTTTTTTTTAAATTTATTTATTTAATTTATTTTATTTTTGGCTGCATTGGGTCTTCGTTGCTGCGCGTGGGCTTTTCTCTAGCTGTGGCGAGCGGGGGCTACTCTTCGTTGCGGTGCACAGGCTTCTCATTGCAGTGGCTTCTCTTGTTGCGGAGCACGGGCTCTAGGCATGTGGGCTTCAGTAGTTGTTGTGGCACGTGGGCTTCAGTAGTTGTTGTGGCGCGTGGGCTTCAGTAGTTGTTGTGGCGCGTGGGCTTCAGTAGTTGTTGTGGCGCGTGGGCTTCAGTAGTTGTTGTGGCACGCGGTCTCAGTAGTTGTGGCTCGCAGGCTCTAGAGCGCAGGCTCAGTAGTTGTGGCTCACGGGCCTAGCTGCTGTGCGGCATGTGAGATCTTCCCAGGCCAGGGCTCGAACCCGTGTCCCCTGCACTGGCAGGCGGATTGTTAACCACTGCGCCACCAGGGAAGCCCCGCAAATTGTTTTAAAAAACTTAAATAGTACAGAAAGGTATAATAGGCCTGAATAGTCACCCTCTTTTCTGACACATATGCAGCACTGCCTCGTTCCTCTCCTCAGAGGTACACATTGTTAACAGTTTTTAAGATTCCTTCCAGAAAACAGTTGTGTGGGTATCAGCTACGTGTGCTCATCAGCACACACTGTTATACTTCATTCCTTTTCACATCTGCATAATGATCTGCCATGGGTGGAGGTGCTCATTAAGCAGTCCTCTTTCGTGGAGCCCTTTGGTTGGGGCTAGTGTTATACATGTGTTGGTGAACCTGTGTATGTGTATTAATGAGGCATATTTCTAGTAATGGTGAGATAGCTAGGTCAAAGTATATGAATATTTAAAATTTGGAGGGATATTGTCAAATTTCCCTCCCAAAAGGTTACAACAGTTTTCATTCCTGCCATTATGCTTTCTCCTTTCTGGGTATCATAGTTTTTTTCATTTGTGGCCCTCTGATAGGTAATATTGTTAACTTGTGATATGAATTTTGTTAGTTGAATTGAGAGAGAAATGGAGTAGCTTATGAGCTTTTTGCCCATTCATGTTTCTTTTCCTGTGAACTGCCAAATGATGGCTGTTTCTGTTATAAGTGAGCTTTGTATGTGAAGGAAATTAACTCACTGCTGCCATATATATGGTTGTAAAACGTATTTTTCTTAATCTTTTATTGGTCTTTTTGACTTTATTTTTTGCCACTCAGATTTTTATTTTTATGGAGTTAAATTTATCAACCTTTTTTTCCGTGACTTCTGGTGTTCTGCTCTGACCTGGCCACTCCACCTGCTGACACCAGTGCGCACCTTACTGGGCTGTGTGCAGCTGTTAGGGCACACCAGGGGTAAGGCTGAGGCAGCTGGACACCAGCCTCATGATACCAGGCATGTTAGGAGAAGCCACAAGTCCTTGACAGAGCTGACTCTTTGTGTTCTAGGGCTGCTTTATGTCTGTTAGATGTAAGTGGAGTTAGACTTAGTAAGGTGGGCAGGGTGCTGAGGCTAAAGCCTGGGGTGCGTGTTGGGGGTTGTATTGGCCGTATTAAGGAGGTACTGGGTAAATTCCAGGTGGCCAGTGAGGTAAAATGGCTTTGGTCCTTTCCTCAGCTGATGCTGAAAGGGCTAAGGATAGAGAGTTAGACCAAAGGGCGGTGATTTTGTGATATAATAAGAAACATATGAACTTCTAAAACTCTTGGAATTTCCTGAGAGATAGAGGTACTAGGGGTGTCTTTTTGTTGCCTTTTTATTCATAATAAACCCCTTTCAACCATATCTGAGTTTATGCTAATGAGATGATGGGCCCCTAGATAACTTCAGGACAGGGCCGGTTGCCAGAGGGACCAAGCTTGTGATGAGCAGGTTAGAACTTTCAGCCCCAGGGGCTTCCCTGGTGGCGCAGTGGTTAACAATCCGCCTGCCAATGCAGGGGACACGGGTTCGAGCCCTGGTCCGGGAAGATCCCACATGCCACGGAGCAACTAAGCCCGTGCGCCACAACTACTGAGCCTGTGCTCTAGAGGCCGTGAGCCACAACTACTGAAGCCTGCATGCCACAACTACTGAAGCCCACGTGCCTAGAGCCCGTGCTCTGCAACAAGAGAAGCCACCACAATGAGAAGCCCGTGCACTGCAACGAAGAGTAGCCCCCGCTCGCCGCAACCAGAGAAAGCCTGCGTGCAGCAACAAAGACCCAACGCAGCCAAAAATAAAATAAATAAAATAAACAAATGTATAAATAAAAATAAAAAGATCTTTCAGCCCCATCCTTGGACCTCCAGAGATGGCAGAGAGGCTGGAGATGGAGCTTAAGGACCAGTGTCCAATGATGTAATCAATCATGGCTACCTAATGGAACCTCCTTAAAACCCCCTAAATGACAGGGTTCCAATGATCACATGGAGATGCTGGGAGAATGGTGCCTGGAGAGGCATGGAAGCTCTGCACTCTTCCCCCAATCCTTGTCCTCTGCATCTCTTCCACCTTGCTGTTCCTGAGTTGTATCCTTTTATAATAAATAGGTAATAGTAAGTAAAGTGCTTTCCTGAGTTCTGTGAGCCATACTAGCAAATTATCGAATCTCAGGAGGGGGTTGTGGGCACCCCCAATTTATAGATCAGAAATATGGGTGGCCCAGGACTTGTGTCTAAAGTGGGAGCAGTCTTGTGGAACTGAGCCCTTAACCTGTGAGGTCTGATGCTAACTCCAGGTGGTTAGTGTCGGAATCTAATTGAATCATTAGACCTCCCATTGGTGTCCTGAGAATTGGAAAATTGGTTGTTGGTATGGAGAAACCCCACACCTTTGGTGTCAGAAGTGTTGTGAGTAAAAACAGCTCATACGAGTCATTCTCTTTTCTGGGTATAATTTTGAACCTGCCTGTTTCTTCTTCTACAGGTGAAAAGATGGCGTTTGTGAAGAGTGGATGGTTGCTGAGACAGAGTAAGTGCAGGACATGAGCCCCTTGGGCTGGGTTTAGTGTTGCCTTAGGGCACATCTTTATGTCTGTGGCTGACACTGCCAGTGTTTACAAACAAATAACAAAGTTTTACTAATGTTGTTGCCCTGGATTTCCTCTTGCAGATTTTTAGAGCTCTGTGAACCGTTTTTCTGCACACGTGGAGCTTCTTGGTTGCTGCCTTGACAGGAACCAGGGGACAGTAGTAGTCCCTGCTGGTTTCTCTTTTCTCACTAGTGTGCTATATTATTATTATTATTATTATTATTATTTGGCTATGCGGTGCGACAAAGTTAGTTCCCCAACCAGGGATGGAACCCGTGCCCCCTGCAATGGAAGCACAGAATCTTAACCACTGGATGGCCAGGGAAGTCCCTAGCATGCTGTATTACTAACGGCTGACCTGAGGTTCTTGGGTCTACCCAAGCGGAGCTGATATATTACCATGGAGCTGAGCTAATATATTAGCATGGAGGTACTGCTCGCTTTGTGGGGAACACCTGTCTCATCCGGGGATTGAACAGTGACCAGATTCTGAAATACTAGAATCTTTAATTATAGATTAAGATTTGACCCGAGGGAACGAGTTTATCTAAAACCAAATCTTTTGTGTCTCCAAAAGGACTCTGGAGAAGGGACTCAGTTCTTTTTTTATGGGATTGAGTTCATTTTCTTAGGCTTATCTCTATGGGCCTGCATATACTTAACTCTGCTTATCTCTGAGGCTGCCACCTGAAGTAGGATTCATAGTATGTTTTAAAGCAGGAAGAAGCAGCTCTGTTTATTGCAGAAAGAGTAAGCAGATTATTCTGCTGTCTTTCTAGAAAGAGCAGCATTAAGGGAAAAGTGACTAGTATATTGTTTATGACTCCAGCAAAAGCTTGAGTGGTGATATATACTGTATTGTTCAGATATGAATTTGTATTTAAGGAATAGCTTCAATACTTAGCTAAAATTGAGCCTAGCAATGAAGAATGGACTTGCATACCTTAGACGGTTTATAAAAACTATTTATGAAGCTTGTTTGTATTCCCATTTTACAGATTTTTATATCAATATAATTATCACAACAGCTCTGTGAGGTAGGTGGCATTACCCCAGCTTCTAGTTGAAGAAGTAGAGGTTCACTGATACTAGGTAACTGGTCCAAATGTTAACTATGGGTGGCAAACCTACATTCAGACTCAGGACTGTCTCGTTTCAACATCAACACCCTTTCTACCAGGAGACAAGCTTTCAGCCTGTCTGTCCTATTACTAGTTTTACGTTCTCAGACCTGGAGCTGAACAGGTGTCCTTTCAAGGTCTATGACAGTTCTGTAGTCTAAGACTAGATGCAGCTATTGTATTGCTGGCTTAAAAAAAAAAAAGTCCTGACATATTGGAATCTAGCCCCAATGTTTGTGTAAGTTTCCTTGTCTTGGGTTTTGTGATCCTAAAATGGTCAGGGGACATGGAGAGCCTTGCTCAGACCTGGAGGATGTGCCTTCCCTTCCTGCACTCTTTGAGGGCAAGTTTCCTTTCTCCAGCATAACTCAATGTAAATGCTCTGTCAACGTAAGTGAACAGTGACCCTTTTGACAATTTTGTGCTTCCCATCAGTGCTTAGCATGATGATGTACACAAAATAGGAGTTCTGTAAATAAGTTGTACAGACTTTTCCACTTAGTTATGGTTATCTCAGAAGTGTGTATTCAGAAGACTTACTCCATTTCCCCATCTCCCGATGTGTAGGTTGATTTTCCGTCTTTGCTAAAGCAGAAGTATCATTCATAATAAACTAAAATGAGGTGAGTTGTATTATATTCACTGAGTTGCAGAGCAGCAGAGATACACATGTAGTTACATATATGCACCGCTGTCTTCAGGATTCCTTTTCTTGCCATTGGCAGACTCTTAGGACTCAGTATCTGGACTCTGGAGGACAGCTTAATTTAGGGTTCTGCAGTCAGGGCTTTGATGGCAGGTGCGATACTTGGGGAGAACTCCCCAACCCGGTGATTACACCTGTCTGTGTTTGGGTGGCTCTCTTTGGTAGTTTCTGCACAGCTCAGGCACTGCCAGTTAAATGGATGCTGGGTGTCACTTATTTATCAGTTTAGGCAAGTGCTCTCAGCAAGGTGGGTGTTTGATAGTGGTAAAAGAAATTCGGAAGGCTGCTGGGATGAATATTTGGTTGATACCTGTAGCAGACATGGGTGCATAAGGAGAGGCACATGCAATGGAATTTGTGCACATTGGCCATGAACAGGGTGGGATCTATAGGAACAAAAGATGCAGCCGGTAGCATATGGATGTGAGAAAGGTGCAGGGATAACTTTTAGTTTTCCCTTTTGGCTGACAAGGAAATCAGAGTTTTATAAAGTTAGATGCCTAGTCCAAGATTACAAATGAAAGGATGAATTCTCTCAAACTGACGGAGACGTGTGAGGTAGTAAGTAGGACGGATGCGTGCTGGGTAGGAGTCTGGCCCTGGGCCTGGGTCAGTGTCCTGGGTGTGGATGTATCCAGTGTCTGAGCCTGCCTCTGCATAGCCTTAGGCAGGGAGACTCCCCACACTGTGGGCTGTAAGGGAAGGTGAGTGTTAGAGAAGAGTATATGTGAAGACCCTTCAAGAAAAAGAGAAGTTTTTCCAGAAGAGGAAGGTATTACTGTTATTTGTATGTAGAAACTTTACAGTTCAATCTAGCAGTTAGATACTACTGGGAAGGTTTAGATATACCACATGGAGAGTTAAATATTAGACATGTTTCATTAGCTCAAAATCAAAGTTTTATTGAATTTTTTTTTTTTTTAATATTTTGAGACTTTTAAGTTGGCAGTGTTCTCAGTAAGATCGAAGTTCTCATCTTAGAGCATGCTGCATGCAGCCCTGGTACAGCGTGGGTGTTCATGCAGTTCGGGTCTGCTTTCACTTCCATTTTGATGGACTGCTCTGGGCAGTTGTATGCAGGTATACTTTGGGGACCAGAGGAAAGTTTCTTTTGTTTCTGTTACTGGCGAATTAGAGGACAAAGTCCTTGCTTTTCCACTCAAAGGCAACATTTCCCACTTTCTTTCAGGTACTATTTTGAAGCGCTGGAAGAAGAATTGGTTTGACCTGTGGTCAGATGGTCACCTGATCTATTATGATGACCAAACTCGGCAGAGTGTGGAGGATAAGGTCCACATGCCCGTGGACTGCATCAACATCCGCACGGGACACGAATGTCGGGGTAAGTGGGTCTGTCTCGTCCAGCTTCTGTCGCCTGCCCTTCTGCTCTCTTGATGGGAGTTGATTCTTCTTCCTTACCCATTCTGCTTTCATTTACAGACCAAAGAAGGGTTTCATCTGGGAAGAGGTAACCAGGTGAAACCAGACACTTGGATTATGACCCATGTGGGTCAGCAGATTAATTTTCTCCTCTGAATTAGACCCATCAGTCCACATTTCCGTTCTCTCTCATGGAGAAGGTGGTGGAAAACTAAGGAACCAGAGTGCTGAGAACCCCAAGAAGGATGGAGCTACCCTAGGCAGTATAGATTTTGTGACTCAGAAACTGGCTTATTGGTAACAACTGTAGTCAGTTTCTTAAAATCCATGATGTCTTTCAATATAATTATAACAACTATTGAAGGAATAGTTTTTTTGTTTTAATAAGCATAGACTTTTTTATTTCTAATTAATGGCATATGTAGACTTCCCTGTTTGTTTTATTAGCTCTGTTGCTATTTGGAATAAAGAGGCTGCTATAGTAACCATTGGTGTTATAATATCCTGCCCCTATAAGTTCTTGAAGCACAAGTCTCTATGGACTAGCTATTGAAATCCTTACTTAAACCAGGCTCAGATATCATAGGTCTTACTTCTTGGTACACAGAGATACTTTAAACAACTGATTTTCACTTTTAAAGCAGCGATCTAGTTTGATGCTTTGTGAATAAAAGCAGTAAGTATTCTGTTAACTGATGCTTTGCAACACTTTTCATTGTGCTTATTCTTCTAATGTCTGGGCTATTTTGTATATCACCATATGTGGATTGCGCTCTAGAAGAGGCTTACGTGTTTCTCCTGCAGGAAGTTTAATTAGAATGGAGTAATGATTCATGTGTTTGGTTCTGTACAGCAGAACAAAGATGTTTTATAATTGTAATGTTCTGAAGTTCTGGTCCTTTGCTTATCTGAGCTGTTAAGAAATCCTTAAAAAAAAAAAAACTATATAAATACTCCTGTATTCTACATATTTTTCATAGATATTCAGCCTCCAGATGGGAAGCCAAAAGACTGTCTGCTGCAGATTGTTTGCCGAGATGGGAAAACCATCAGTCTTTGTGCAGAAAGCACAGATGATTGTTTGTAAGTTTTTTCCCAGTGTGTTTAATTTTAAAAGTATTTTCTGTTTTAATTCCAGTTATGAGGAAGGGAGAAGAATGGGGGTGGAGTGTTCCTGTAGGCAGCAGAATAAGTGACTCAGAGGTTGTGTGAAAGAAATGTTAAGAGTCTTATTCCATGCCTGATAACCCTGATCCTAGTTTCTGCCTCTGCAGAGCTGCCCATGCAGGGTCCCATTGTAGTGAGTATGGCAGAAACTATTAGATACAGTCACTTTGCGCTCTCTTTTTTCATTACTAGATGCACATTGGGCGATGGGCATAGTTAAGTGGGTTCTTAAATTTTTTTTTTTGGCCGTGCCATATGGCTTGTGTGCTATTAGTTCCCTAACCAGGGATCGAACCTGGGCCCTCAGCAGTGAGAGCGTGGAGTCCTAACCACTGGACTGCTGGGGAATTCCCCTTAAATCTTGTTCTTTTTATGTAAATGTCTTTTTAAAAAGCACTGACATCTGTATTATATAGCCTTTTCTTCTTTTGGTGGTTCTTATTTCCATCTGCCATCTCTGAAGAAGGGGTATGGAACCACAAAGAAGGAAAACTCAACTTTATTAATTCTCAGTCTGTTAACATTAGCATTGATGTAGGATCAGAATCTTGAAAACACTGATTTTTTTTTTTTCCTGTCCACACTGTACCACTAACAAAGGTTAACTCTGGACATTGTGAGAATTCACTAACAGAGATTATTATAATATTCCTGTATATTAAAATATTCATATATATGTGACAGTTTTATAAAATCCAGCTGACCAGTTTGTCAGAGTGCCTGCCCCTGCATTTCACATATATGTTCATCCTCAGTATAGGCATTTATTCCATGCTGGTCTCTAGGGTTTATTTTAAATCCTAGATGTAGTTTCTTTTTTACATTCTTCTCACTTATATTAGTGAATCTTAAATGGCACTTTCCAGAAAAGATGTACCTTTCCTAAAGACTGATGGAGAAATGAACACAGGTCAAGCCAGTTTGCTACTTTTTTATAAACTGGGTCTATATTTTTACTCTTTAATAATTTGAACACTTACTTTGCGCTGGGCTCTGTGCTAACTGCTTTATGTATGTTGTTTAATCCTCACCATATCTTATAAAGTGGATACTGTTCCATTGTAAGAAATTGAGGCATAGCAAGGTTAAGTAACTTTCTGTATCAGTTTTTAATGCTCTTGTAATAAATTACCACAAGCTTAGTGGCTTCGAACAGTACACATTTCTGATTACATTTCTGGAGGTCAGAGTTCTACACTAGGTTTCAAAGTGTTGGCAGGGGCATGATCCCTTCTGGAGGCTCTAGGGGGCAGTCTGTTTCCTTGCCTTTTCCAGCTTCAAGAGTCCTCCTGCATTCCTTGGCTTCTGGCCTGAGCCCTTCTCCTGCTGTCATCTGTCTGATTCTCTGTAGCTGGTGAAGGTTATATGCTTTTAAGGATTTAAGAATAGTTTGAGCCAGCCTCGATAATCCAGTATCATCTTCCGCATTTCAAGGTCCTTAACCTTAAGTATAGCTGCAGAGTCCATTTGCCTGGTGAGGTAACATTTTCAGAGGTTCTGGGGATTAGAATATGGATCTCTTTGTAGGGAGGAGACATCATTCTGCCTACCATACTTCCCAAGGTTTTAGAGCTAGTAGACTAGACTCAGGATTTGAACCTTTGTCTTCATAGCCCTTTGTTCTTAACTGCTCTGTTCTACTGAGATGTCACATGTATGGACGGTTCCTTTAAGTAGTAGTGGAAAAAATATCTAGAACTAAAATTTTAGAATAGTTTAACAAAACGTGGGAGGCTTTTTTGTCATAGAGGAAGGAGAAGGGGTAAAAGTACACTGAAGGACTTGCCTTTTTGGCATGGAAGGCTGACTTTTTCTTAACCTGTATGAGAAAATAGAGTTTTATTTATGTGTCTAATTTTAAGGGTACAATAAGGGAGAGAACGATGGAGGGTGATACTAGAGGAATAAAAAAACCCAGCAGGTAAACTTAATAAAGCATTACAGGAGATGAAGTAGCAGTAATTAGACCAATGATATCTGTGATTTCAATAAATGTGAGTTGGTTAAATTCTCCTTAAAAAGGATAAGATCTGAGATTGGGCAGAAAATACAAAGTCCAGCTATTTATTCTGTTAACAAGAAGCACACTTGAAATAAAATGACACAGAAAGGTAAAAAAGTAAAGGAGAGGAGACTGTTTCCTGGGGCTGCTGTAACAAAGTGTCACAAGCGAGGTGCCTTAAAACAGCAGGTTTATCCTCTCACAGTTCCACAAGCTAGAGGTCTGACATCACTGTGCCAGCAGAGCCATGCTTCCTCTCAGACTCTGGATACAATCCTTCCTGGCCTCTACCTAGTTGTGGTTGTGGCCGGTTATCCTTGATGTTCTTTGGCTTTCAGCTGCATCACTCCAGTCTCTGCCTCTGTTATAGCATGGTATTCTCGCTGTGTGTCTGTGTCCAAATTTCCTCTTCTTATAAGGACACCTTCATTCAGTATGACCTCATCTTAATTTGACTCCATCTGCAAAGACCCTATTCTAAATAATTCACCTGTACTGGGGATTAGGACTTAAGCTTATCTTTCTGCAGGGGATACAATTCAACCCATTACAGAGACCTCTGAGAAAAAAGGGGGAAATGAATCTGTGTCATCTTCCTCAACTACCTGGTGAAATGAAGGGGAGGACATTCAGAAGCGACAGCCAAATAAAGAAGTTCAACTTCAAGCACAGAATACAAAGAGCGACAGTCAGAAAAAGACATAGAAGATTCTGTTGAGATGTATCACGGTTTTTAACCCTACCGCAACTCCCAGAAGCAGTAACAAGATGAGCTAATTAAATCTTAAAAATTTTTGGTAGTACTCTGCAGTCTGTAGAGGTGCTGATACTTCTTGAAAAAGCTAAGGAAAAACGCTTGAGACTATGATATCCTTGGGACCTTAGCAGAGACTGGAAGGTTCCCCCAGGGCTTGTCATTTCCGAGCACTGGAAGGCGGAGAAGGATAAGCGAGCCCCGGCATAAGACATTCAAAGGAATTATGCTTAGAAGAGTGTAGAACCCAGATTTTTCAGAAAGGACTTACTCCCTATCTTGACCACTCACAAAAATTAACTTGAAAGGGATTGAAGACTTAAATGTAAGACCGTAAACTGTAAACCTACTAGAAGGAAACATGGGGGAAAAGGTCTTTGACATTGGTCTTGGCAGTGATTTTGGATATGACACCAAAAGTGCAAGCAACAAAAGCAGAAGTAAACAAATTGGGACTACATTAAACTAAAAAACTTCTGCACAGCAAAAGAAACAATTAGAAAAATAACAAGACATCCTATGGAATAGGAGAAAATATCTGCAAACCATTTATGTGATAAGGGTTTAGTATCTAAAATATATAGGGAACTTGTATGACTCCATAGCATAAAACCAAACCATTTAAAAGATGGGGAAAGGACTTGAAAAAACGTTTTTCCAAAGGTGCTCAACATCACTAATGATCAGGGAAGTGCAAACGAAAACCACAGTGATATCACCTCACACCTTAGAATGGCTGTTATCAAAAAGGCAAAAGATAAGTATTGGTGAGGATGTGGAGAAAAGGGAACCTGCACTGTTGGTGGGCATGTAAATTTGTGCAGCCACTATGGAAAACAGTATGGAGGTTCCTCAAAAAATTAAAAATAGAACTGCCATATGATTCAGCAGTGCCACTTCTGTGTATATATCTGAAGGAAATTAAATCATTGTCTCAAAGAGATAGCTGTACCCCCGTGTTTCTCACATTATTCATAGTAGCCAAGACATGGAAACAACTCAGGTGTCTGATGATGGATGAATTGATAAATAAAATGTGATACACACACACACACACACACAGACTTGTGCATGCATGGGTAATGGACTATTAATCAACCATAAAACAGGAAACCCTGCCTTTACAACAACCTAAATGGACCTTGAGGGCATTATGCTAAGTGAAGTAAGTCAGAGAAAGAAAAATACTATATGTTCTCACTTATATGCAGAATCTAAAAAAGCCGAAATCATAAAAGTAGAGAGTAGAATGGTGTTTGCCAGGGGTTGAGGGAAATGGGGGAGATACTGGACAAAGAGTACAAGCATCCAGCTGTAAAATGAGTGAGTTCTGGGCATCTATTGTACAGCATAGTGACTGTAATTAATAATACTGTCTCAAAAAAAAAAAAAAATAATACTGTCTCATATACTTGAAAGTTAAGAGAGTAGATCTTAAATGTTATCACCAGAAGAAATAAAAAGGTAATCATGTGCGGGGGTGGAGGTGTTACCTTATTGTGGTAATCAATTCATGATATATGTGTATCAGATCATCATGTTGTACACCTTAAACTTACGTATGTTATAGGTCAGTTTCTCAAATACCAACATTATTTTTAATTGCAAAATATTGCTGACCGTCTAAATCTCATATCATGGAACATTATGTAGCCATTAAAAAAATCAAATAGATCTGTGTGTATAACATGAACAGATACAGCTAGTTCTAGTATAGTTAAGCATGGTACATTTTACATTTATTTAAAAAGTAAAGGAAAAACTGTAGAGTAGATTATGCTTTAAATATTACATATGTACTATAGATTTATTTCTTTACATATCATATATTCCTAGTGCATGTCTCAGATGAGTTGATTGAGTGGGTCTTGAGGCAAGGGCTTCAGATCTGTTCTTAAAACAAGCTTTTTCAGAAATTCCGATGCCAATGCAGTTTTGAGAACCATTGAGATAGATGTTGGATTGCCTCAAATAAAGTACCGCTTTCTTTTTCTTTTCTTCAGGGCCTGGAAATTTACACTTCAGGATTCCAGGACAAACACAGTAAGTTGCTAATTGCAGTCACTAGTAATGTTTTCACATAGTCTTGCTGTAACAAACGGGAGAACTGGAGGTTAAGAAGGGAAATGGGGAAGAGGGTTTTTTTGCCATCCGGCCCAGGATGAGCAAGCAGAGATAGGCAGGCTGTGTTTTGCTGACAGTGAGGAAGCTGGATTTTGCCAAAACATTTTGGCAGGAGGAGCCCTCCTAACACAGGCACACTGGTCCCAGTGTTTGTTTTTGAGAAATGTTTGTATCTCACAAAGATTTGCAACACTTTGAATTCTGCTGTCATTTACAGAGAAGGCACAAAAAGGACCACAGGGTCCTTTTCATGAATAGCATCTCAGCCTGTGAAATAAACATTTTTGGGACTTGTACTTGTCTCTAGTTTCTTCTGACTTTAGGAAGTAACTGAGACAGTAAACCCCATTTGTAGAGGCTAGTGATACCATCTTGGTGTCTGTCAGGGAATCAAAGGCAATTCCCTCTGTGGTCAACATTTTCATTCTTCAGATAGGGTTTTATTTTTTCCTTTATTTCTCTAGGAAGAAAAGAGAAAGGTAGATGGTGCTTTTTAAAGAATTTGTATAGGTGGGAAAAGAAAGTAAAAAGAATTAATATCCAAATGCTGTTTTTTCCTACTTTTGTTAGCCCAGGACTGTTCTTCCTCCTAAGATTACTCTACAGCTCCAGTTACCTTTTCTTTTGATGAAAATCCTCTACTTGAATGAAGTTAGTATTGATGATTCATATAGTTAGGGGCAAGAGCCAAGGTGATTCTTCATGTGGATTTTTTTTAAAAAGAGTGCATATATTTTTGTTTTCCACTGGGGGGTAATTTACTGAAAGATTTTTAAATTTTTTAATGTAAAAACCAGGTTGTGAATGTAGAACATATCCCTGACTGCTACGTTTTAGATTGTAGGATTTTTATTTGTGAACAGAAGGGTTGTTGAGAGTGGTGTAACATCTTTTAAAAGGCCTGGGTAACAGTGGAGGCCCTGTGGCCTTCTTGGGCAGTGAGGACTCTACTTCTGCCCCCTGCTGGTGGCTGAGGAGGACCACATCCTTCTGAATTCAAAGGACACTGGAGTGCTGGGTGGTGGGCAAGGGGAAGGTGGTCCTGCTAGTCACTGCTTCTCAGAGAGCTGGTATATTTCCTCTTCAAAGATTAAACTTTTTGGCTTTTAATTTTTTTTATTTGCTAAATAAAAGGGTATAGTATCGTAAGAGCCTTTAGTTGCTTTGCGGCAACTCACTTGTTTTCATACTTTCTCTCCTCTCAAGGCTTATGTTGGCTCAGAAGTCATGTATGATGAGACTGCCGTGGTTTCCTCCCCACCTCCTTACACAGCCTATGCTGCACCAACCCCTGAGGTAGGGAGCAAATCTTCGCCTTATAGAATCCAAGTGAGGGAAACTTGGGGTCTCTGTGCTACTGTCCTTTTAAAACAAAAGAAAACTTTGAGCCAGCCAGTATCAGAGAAGTCAGAAATGTACTGTAAACCCTTTTCTTCTTTAAACTTTTCTTTTTTAAATAGATTGTTGTCATCTTTTGCTTTCCTAAAATAAAGCAACTGCTTTATAATCTTCCTGTTCACATTTTCTTTTTAAGATAGACCTAAAAATGAATCATGGTAATACGATTTTGATGATTCAAGTTTATACTTAATGATTTACTTGAATACTCTCTATCATCAGAAAAAATGCTTTTTTTATTTTGAAAAAAACTAAAACAAAACCTTAAAAAAAAAATCACATGCCAAATACCTTGTGGTGTCCCCTAGTTAGAGGTGCCAGGCGTTCAGTGCTACATATAGCAGTCTTTATTGTGGAAGGCACTTTGATTTTTTTTTTTTTTTTTTACTTTTAATTTTGAAATAATTATAGATTCACAAGAAGTTGCAAAGGTAATATGGAGAAATCTCATGTACTCTTCGCCCATTTCCCCAGCTGTTACATGGTAGATAAAATCAAAACCAGGAATTTGAAATTGGTGCAATGTTTATGTCTGGTTCCATGTCATTTTATCATACATGTAGATTTGTATAACCACCTCCTCAGTCAAGATATAAAACTGTTCATAATATCTTCTTCCTGCTACACCTTCTTATAGTCACACCCTTCTTCCCCTTCCCTAACTCGTGTCAACCACTGATTTGTTTGCCATCTGTATAACTTTGTCATTTCCACAGTGTTATATACATGGAATCATACAACGTGTGATCTTTTGAGATCTTTTGATGTTTTCACTCAGCACAACGCCCTTGAGAGTCATCCATATTGTTGCATGTGTCAATAGTCTGTTCCTTTTTATTGCTGAGTAGTATGCCATGGTATGGATGTACCACATTATGTATTGAAGAACGTTTACCTATTGGGAGACATTTTGGTTGTTTCTAGATTTTGGCTGTTACCAATAAACCTTATGTGAACACTCATGTACAGGTTGTTATGCAGACATAAAGTTTTATTTCTCTGGGATAAGTGCCCAAAAATGTAATTGCTGAGTTGAATGTATGGTAAGTATATGATTAGTTTTTTAAAAAGCTGACAAACTGCTTTCCAGAGTTTCTCTACCATTTCTCTTTCCCATCAGTAGTGTATGCGTGGTTTACTTTCTCTATATCCTCACCAGCATTTGCTGTTGTCGCTGTTTTTTATTTTAACTATTCCAGTAGGTGTGTAGTGATATTTCACTGTGATCCTAATTGGCATTTCCCATAGCTTGTGATGTTGAACATCTTTTTATGTGCTTACTTGCCATCCATATATCCTGTTCAGTGAGATGTGTCTTCATGTCATTTGCTCATTTTCTACTTGTTTTATTATTTTTTTATTGTTGAGTTTTGAGAGTTCTTATATATATGTTTGAGATAGGAATCCTTTGTCAGATATGTGATCAGTAGCATATCTTTTTATTCTCTTGACAGTGCCTTTCACAGAGTTTGTAATTTTGATGCAGTCCAATTTATCAGTTTTTCCTTTTATGGACTGTGTTTTGTTGTCATGTTTAACACTTCACCTAGACCAAGTTTCCCAAGGTTTTCTCCTATGTTATCTTCTGAAAGTTTCATAGTCCTAGGATTTATACACAAGTCTTTTCTGTTGTCAGTTCATTTTTAATAAGGTGTGAGGATTATGTTGAGGTTCTTTTTTTTTTTTTTGCATATGGGTGTCCAATTGTCCCATCACTATTTGTTGAAAAGACTGTTAATCCTTTCTGGAATTGGTTTTGCATCTCTGTAAAAAATCAGTTGGCTGTATTTATGTGTGTCTGTTTCTGGGTTCTCTGTCTGTTCCATCCTCTGATACCACACAGACTTGATTACTGTAGCTATATATCAATAATAAGTCTTGAGATTGGGTAGGCTGATTCCCCCCACTTCATTCTTCCTTTTCAGAATTCTTTTAGCTATTCTGATTCCACTTCCTTTCCATGTAAATTTGTCTAAATGTACAACAAAATCTTTCTGGGATTTTGATAGAAATCAGGTTTTTGGGGGGAGAATTGACATCTATTATGTTGAGCTTCCAATCCATGAAAATGGACTGTCTGTTTAGATCCTGTTTGATTTTTTTTCACTAGCATTTTGTAGCTTTCAATATATAAATCCTGTATGTGTTTTGTTAGATTTATACTTAAATATTTCTTTTTTTTTTTGAATTTTTGTATATGGTATTTCAAATTTCATTTTCTCCATGTTTATTGCTATTATATAGAAACACAGTTGATTTTTTTTTTAAACATCTTTATTGAAGTATAATTGCTTTACAATGGTGTGTTAGTTTCTGCTTTAAAACAAAGTGAATCAGTTATACATATACATATGTTCCCATATCTCTTCCCTCTTGCATCTCCCTCCCTCCCACCGTCCCTATCCCACCCCTCTAGGTGGTCACAGAGCACCGAGCTGATCTCCCTGTGCTATGCAGCTGCTTCCCACTAGCTATCTATTTTACATTTGGTAGTGTATATATATGTCCATGACACTCTCTCACCCTGTCACATCTCACCCCTGCCCCTCCCCATATCCTCAAGTCCATTCTTTAGTAGGTCTGTGTCTTTATTCCCATCTTGCCACTAGGTTCTTCATGACCTTTTTTTTTTTTTTTCCCCTTAGATTCCATATATATGTGTTAGCATACTGTATTTGTTTTTCTCTTTCTGACTCACTTCACTCTGTATGACAGACTCTAACTCCATCCACCTCATTACAAATACCTCCATTTCATTTCTTTTTATGGCTGAGTAATATTCCATTGTATATATGTGCCACATCTTCTTTATCCATTCATCTGACGATGGACACTTTGGTTACTTCCATGTCCTGGCTATTGTAAATAGAGCTGCAATGAACATTTTGGTACATGACTCTTTTTGAATTATGGTTTTCTCAGGGTATATGCCCAGTAGTGGGATTGCTGGGTCGTATGGTAGTTCTATTTTTAGTTTTTCAAGGAACCTCCATACTGTTCTCCATAGTGGCTGTATCAATTTACATTCCCACCAACAGTGCAAGAGTGTTCCCTTTTCTCCACACCCTCTCCAGCATTTATTGTTTCTAGATTTTTTGATGATGGCCATTCTGACCGGTGTGAGATGATACCTCATTGTAGTTTTGATTTGCATTTCTCTAATGATTAATGATGTTGAGCATTCTTTCATGTGTCTGTTGGCCATCTGTATATCTTCTTTGGAGAAATGTCTATTTAGGTCTTCTGCCCATTTTTGGATTGGGTTTGTTTTTTTGTTATTGAGCTGCATGAGCTGCTTGTAAATCTTGGAGATTAATCCCTTGTCAGTTGCT
Source organism: Eschrichtius robustus (assembly GCF_028021215.1). Taxonomy (NCBI): domain Eukaryota; kingdom Metazoa; phylum Chordata; class Mammalia; order Artiodactyla; family Eschrichtiidae; genus Eschrichtius; species Eschrichtius robustus. The sequence goes on along the minus strand of NC_090828.1, from coordinate 139,193,820 downwards.
TCATTTGCAAATATTTTCTCCCATTCTGAGGGTTGTCTTTTGGTCTTGTTTATGGTTTCCTTTGCTGTGCAAAAGCTTTTAAGTTTCATTAGGTCCCATTTGTTTATTTGTGTTTTTATTTCCATTTCTCTAGGAGCTGGGTCAAAAAGGATCTTGCTGCGATTTATGTCATAGAGTGTTCTGCCTATGTTTTCCTCTAAGAGTTTGATAGTGTCTGGCTTTACACTTAGGTCTTTAATCCATTTTGAGTTTATTTTTGTGTATGGTGTCAGGGAGTGTTCTAATTTCATACTTATACATGTACCTGTCCAATTTTCCCAGCACCACTTATTGAAGAGGCTGTCTTTTCTCCACTGTATATGCTTGCCTCCTTTATCAAAGATAAGGTGACCATATGTGCGTGGGTTTATCTCTGGGCTTTCTATCCTGTTCCATTGATCTATATTTCTGTTTTTGTGCCAGTACCAAACTGTCTTGATTACTGTAGCTTTGTAATATAGTCTGAAGTCAGGGAGCCTGATTCCTCCAGCTCCATTTTTTGTTCTCAAGATTGCTTTGGCTATTCGGGGTCTTTTGTGCCTCCATACAAATTGTGAAATTTTTTGTTCTAGTTCTGTGAAAAATGCCAGTGGTAGTTTGATAGGGATTGCATTGAATCTGTAGATTGCTTTGGGTAGTAGAGTCATTTTCACAATGTTGATTCTTCCAGTCCAAGAACATGGTATATCTCTCCATCTATTTGTATCATCTTTAATTTCTTGCATCAGTGTCCTATAATTTTCTGCATACAGGTCTTTTGTCTCCTTAGGTAGGTTTATTCCTAGATATTTTATTCTTTTTGTTGCAATGGTAAACGGGAGTGTTTACTTAATTTCACTTTCAGATTTTTCATCATTAGTATATAGGAATGCAAGAGATTTCTGTGCATTAAATTTGTATCCTGCTACTTTACCAAATTCATTGATTAGCTCTAGTAGTTTTCTGGTGGCAGTTTTAGGATTCTCTATGTATAGTATCATGTCATCTGCAAACAGTGACAGCTTTACTTCTTCTTTAACGATTTGGATTCCTTTTATTTCTTTTTCTTCTCTGATTGCTGTGGCTAACACTTCCAAAACTATGTTGAATAATAGTGGTGAGAGTGGGCAACCTTGTCTTGTTCCTGATCTTAGTGGAAATGGTTTCAGTTTTTCACCATTGAGGACAGTGTTGGCTGTGGGTTTGTCATATATGGCCTTTATTATGTTGAGGAAAGTTCCCTCTATGCCTACTTTCTGCAGGGCTTTTATCATAAATGGGTGTTGAATTTTGTTGAAAGCTTTCTCTGCATCTATTGAGATGATCATATGGTTTTTCTCCTTCAATTTGTTAATATGTTGTATCACGTTGACTGATTTGCGTATATTGAAGAATCCTTGCATTCCTGGAATAAACCCCACTTGATCATGGTGTATGATCCTTTTAATGTGCTGTTGGATTCTGTTTGCTAGTATTTTGTTGAGGATTTTTGCATCTATGTTCATCAGTGATATTGGTCTGTAGTTTTCTTTCTTTGTGACATCTTTGTTTGGTTTTGGTATCAGGGTGATGGTGGCCTCGTAGAATGAGTTTGGGAGTGTTCCTCCCTCTGCAATATTTTGGAAGAGTTTGAGAAGGATAGGTGTTAGCTCTTCTCTAAATGTTTGATAGAATTCGCCAATGAAGCCATCTGGTCCTGGGCTTTTGTTTGTTGGAAGATTTTTAATCACAGTTTCAATTTCAGTGCTTGTGATTGGTCTGTTCATATTTTCTATTTCTTCCTGGTTCAGTTTCGGTAGATTGTGCATTTCTAAGAAACTGTCCATTTCTTCCAAGTTGTCCATTTTATTGGCATAGAGTTGCTTGTAGTAATCTCTCATGATCGTTTGTATTTCTGCAGTGTCAGTGGTTACTTCTCCTTTTTCATTTCTAATTCTATTGATTTGAGTCTTCTCCCTTTTTCTCTTGATGAGTCTGGCTAATGGTTTATCAATTTTGTTTATCTTCTCAAAGAACCAGCTTTTAGTTTCATTGATTTTTGCTATTGTTTCCTTCATTTCTTTTTCATTTATTTCTGATCTGATCTTTATGATTTCTTTCCTTCTGCTAGCTTTGGGGTTTTTTTGCTCTTCTTCCTCTAATTGCTTTAGGTGCAAGGTTAGCTTGTTTATTCGAGATGTTTCCTGTTTCTTGATGTGGGCTTGTATTGCTATAAACTTCCCTCTTAGAACTGCTTTTGCTGCATCCCATAGGTTTTGGGTCGTCATGTCTCCATTGTCATTTGTTTCTAGGTATTTTTTGATTTCCCCTTTGATTTCTTCAGTGATCACTTCGTTATTCAGTAGTGTATTCTGTAGCCTCCATGTGTTTGTATTTTTTACAGATCTTTTCCTGTAATTGATATCTAGTCTCATAGCGTTGTGGTCGGAAAAGATACTTGATACGATTTCAATTTTCTTAAATTTACCAAGGCTTGATTTGTGACCCAAGATATGATCTATCCTGGAGAATGTTCCATGAGCACTTGAGAAAAATGTGTATTCTGTTGTTTTTGGGTGGAATGTCCTATAAATATCAATTAAGTCCATCTTGTTTAATGTATCATTTAAAGCTTGTGTTTCCTTATTTATTTTCATTTTGGATGATCTGTCCATTGGTGAAAGTGGGGTGTTAAAGTCCCCTACTATGATTGTGTTGCTGTCGATTTCCCCTTTTATGGCTGTTAGTATTTGCCTTATGTATTGAGGTGCTCCTATGTTGGGTGCATAGATATTTACAATTGTTATACCTTCCTCTTGGATCGATCCCTTGATCATTATATAGTGTCCTTCTTTGTCTCTTGTAATAGTCTTTATTTTAAAGTCTATTTTGTCTGATATGAGAATTGCTACTCCAGCTTTCTTTTGATTTCCATTTGCATGGAATATCTTTTTCCATCCCCTCACTTTCAGTCTGTATGTGTCTCTAGGTCTGAAGTGGGTCTCTTGTAGACAGCATATATATGGGTCTTGTTTTTGTATCCATTCAGCCAGCCTGTGTCTTTTGGTGGGAGCATTTAATCCATTTACATTCAAGGTAATTATCGATATGTATGTTCCTATTCCCATTTTCTTAAATGTTTTGGGTTTGTTATTGTAGGTGTTTTCCTTCTCTTGTGTTTCTTGCCTAGAGAAGTTCCTTTAGCAATTGTTGTAAAGCTGGTTTGGTGGTGCTGAACTCTCTCAGCTTTTGCTTGTCTGTAAAGGTTTTAATTTCTCCATCACATCTGAATGAGATCCTTGCTGGGTAGAGTAATCTTGGTTGTAGGTTTTTCTCCTTCATCACTTTAAGTATATCCTGCCACTCCCTTCTGGCTTGCAGAGTTTCTGCTGAAAGATCAGCTGTTAACCTTATGGGGATTCCCTTGTGTGTTATTTGTTGTTTTTCCCTTGCTGCTTTTAATATGTTTTCTTTATATTTAATTTTTGACAGTTTGATTAATATGTGTCTTGGCGTGTTTCTCCTTGGATTTATCCTGTATGGGACTCTCTGTGTTTCCAGGACTTGATTAACTATTTCCTTTCCCATATTAGGGAAGTTTTCAACTACAATCTCTTCAAATATTTTCTCAGTCCCTTTCTTTTTCTCTTCTTCTTCTGGGACCCCTATAATTCGAATGTTGGTGCGTTTAATGTTGTCCCAGAGGTCTCTGAGACTGTCCTCAGTTCTTTTCATTCTTTTTTCTTTTTTCTGCTCTGCAGCAGTTATTTCCACTATTTTATCTTCCAGGTCACTTATCCGTTCTTCTGCCTCAGTTATTCTGCTATTGATCCCGTCTAGAGTATTTTTAATTTCATTTATTGTGTTTTTCTTCGTTGCTTGGTTCCTCTTTAGTTCTTCTACATCCTTGTTAAATGTTTCTTGCATTTTGTCTATTCTATTTCCAAGATTTTGGATCATCCTTACTATCATTATTCTGAATTCTTTTTCAGGTAGACTACCTATTTCCTCTTCATTTGTTAGGTCTGGTGTGTTTTGTCCCTGCTCCTCCACCTGCTGTGTGTTTTTTTGTCTTCTCATTTTGCTTATCTTACTGTGTTTGGGGTCTCCTTTTCACAGGCTGCAGGTTCGTAGTTCCCGTTGTTTTTGGTATCTGTCCCCAGTGGCTAAGGTTGGTTCAGTGGGTTGTGTAGGCTTCCTGGTGGAGGGGACTAGTGCCTGTGTTCTGGTGTATGAGATTGGCTCTTGTCTTTCTGGTGGGCATGTCCACGTCTGGTGGTGTGTTTTGGGGTGTCTGTGGCCTTATTATGATTTTAGGCAGCCTCTCTGCTAATGGATGGGGCTGTGTTCCTGTCTTGCTAGTTGTTTGGCATAGGGTGTCCAGCACTGTAGCTTGCTGGTTGTTGAGTGAAGCTGGGTCTTGATGTTGAGATGGAGATCTCTGAGAGATTTTTGCCGTTTGGTATTACGTGGAGCTGGGAGGTCTCTTGTGGACCAGTGTCCTGAAGTTGCCTCTCCCACCTCAGAGGCACAGCCCTGATGCCTGGCTGGAGCACCAAGAGCCTTTCATCCACACGGCTCAGGATATAAGGGAGAAAAAAATAGAAAGAAAGAAAGAAAGAGGATAAAATAAAGCTATTATAATAAAAAATAGGAAAATTATTAAGAGTAAATGTATTCAGAAAAGTTTTTTTTAATTTTTAAAAATAGATTTATTAATTTTTTATAATAAAAAATAAAAAAATTAAGAGAAAATTTTATTAAGAAAAAAATTTTTAATTTTTTAAAATAAAAAATATGAAAAAACTTATTAAAATTTTTTTTAATTTCTAAAAATAGAAAATAAGGAAAAAATTATTAAGAAAACATATATTAGGAAAAGAAAATTTTTTTAAGTAAAAAAAAAAAAACAAACAAAAAACGAACGGACCTAACCCTAGGACTAATGGTGAAAGCAAAGCTATACTCACAAAATCTCACCCAGAAGCATACACATATACACTCACGAAAAAAGGAAAAGGGGAAAAATTAATATATCCTGCTCCCAAAGTCCACCTCTTGAATTTGGGATGATTCGTTGTCTATTCAGGTATTCAACAGATGCAGGCACATCAAGTTGTTTGTGGAGCTTTAATCCGCTGCTTCTGAGGCTGCTGGGAGAGATTTCCCTTTCTCTTCTTTGTTCGTACAGCTCCCAGGGTTCAGCTTTGGATTTGGACCCGCCTCTGTGTGTAGGTCGCCTGAGGTCGTCCGTTCCCCGCCCAGACATACTGGGGCTAAAGGAGCAGCTGCCTCAGGGGCTCTGGCTCACTCAGCCCGTGGTGAGGGAGCGGTACGGAGGAGGCGGGGCGAGCCTGTTGCAGCAGAGGCTGGCATGACGTTGCAGCAGCCTGAGGCGCGCCATGCGTTCTCCCGGGGAAGTTGTCCCTGGATCACGGGAGCCTGGCAGTGGCGAGCTGCACCGGCTCCCGGGAGGGGTGGTGTGGAGAGTGACCTGTGCTCGCACACAGGCTTCTTGGTGGCGGCAGCAGCAGCCTTAGCGTCTCCTGCCCGTCTCTGGGGTCCGCGCTGATAACCGCGGCTCACGCCCGCCTCTGGGGTCTGCGCTGATAGCTGTGGCTTGCGCCTGTCTCTGGAGTTCGTTTAGGTGGCGCTCTGAATCCCCTCTCCTTGCGCGCCGCGAAACAAAGAGGCCAGAAAAAGTCTCTTGCCTCTTCGGCAGCTGCAGACTTTTTCTCGGGCTCCCTCCCAGCTAGCTGTGGTGCACCAACCCCTTCAGGCTGTGTTCACGCCGCCAGCCCCAGTCCTTTCCCTGCGATCCGACCGAAGCCCGAGCCTCGGCTCCCAGCCCCCGCCCCCGCCCGCCCTGGCTGGTGAGCAGACAAGCCTCTCGGGCTGGTGAGTGCTGCTTGGCGCCCAGCCTCTGTGCGGGAATCTCTCCGTTTTTCCCTCTGCGCCCCTGTTGCTGTGGGATCCGCGCTGATAGCTGCGGCTCGCGCCCGTCTCTGGAGTTCGTTTAGGCGGCGCTCTGAATCCCCTCTCCTTGCGTGCCACGAAACAAAGAGGGAAGAAAAAGTCTCTTGCCTCTTCGGCAGCTGCAGACTTTTTCCCGGACTCCCTCCCGGCTAGCACCGAAGCCCGAGCCTCAGCTCCCAGCCCCCACCCGCCCCGGCGGCTGAGCAGACAAGCCTCTCAGGCTGGTGAGTGCTACTCAGCACCGATCCTCCGTGCGGGAATCTCTCCGCTTTGCCCTCCGCACCCCTGTGGCTGCGCTCTCCTCCGTGGCTCCGAAGCTCCCCCCTCTGCCACCCGCAGTCTCTGCCCACGAAGGCTCCTAGTGTGTGGACACCTTTCCTCCTTCACGGCTCCCTCCCACTGGTGCACGTTCCGTCCCTATTCTTTTGTCTCTGTTATTTCTTTTTTCTTTTACCCTACCCAAGTACGTGGGGAGTTTCTTGCCTTTTGGGAGGTCTGACGTTTTCTGCCAGCATTCAGTGGGTGTTCTGTAGGAGCAGTTCCACGTGTAGATGTATTTCTACTGTATCTGTGGGAAGGAAGGTGATCCCTGCGTCTTACTCTTCCGCCATCTTGCCCCTACCTCACAGTTGATTTTTATATGTTGATCTTGTAGCCTGTGAACTTATTACTAAACTCACTTATTAGTTCTATAAGTATTTTATTTTATAAATTTATTTATTTGTTGGCTGTGTTGGGTCTTCGTTGCCGTGCGCGGGCTTTCTCTAGTTGTGGCGAGCGGGGGCTACTCTTCGTTTGCGGTGCACGGGCTTCTCATTGTGGTGGCTTCTCTTTCTTGCCAAACATGGGCTCTAAGTGTGCGGGCTTCAGTAGTCATGGCTCACGGGCTCTAGAGCGCAGGCTCAGTAGTTGTGGCGCATGGGCTTAGTTGCTCCGTGGCATGTGGGATCTTCCCGGACCAGGGCTCGAACCCGTGTCCCCTGCGTTGGCAGGTGGATTCTTAACCACTGCACCACCAGGGAAGTCCAAGTATTTTATTTTAGATTCTTTGGAATATACTACATAGACAGTCATGTCATCTACAAATAGAGTTATTTCTTCCTTTGTAGTCTGTGTACCTTCTATTTCCTTGCCTTGCCTTGCCTTGCCTTATTGCCCTGGTTAGAACTTCCAATATTATATTGAAGAGCAATGGTGAGAGCAGGCATTCTTGCCTTGTTCCTGATTTTACGGGGAATGCATTCAGTTTTTCCACACTAAGTGTGATGTTTTTTGTAGATGTTCTTTATCAAGTTGAAGAAGGTCCTTCTTTTTTTTTAGTTTTCTGAGTGTTTACCATGAGTGGGTGTTGGATTTTGTCAGATACCTTTTCTGCATCAATTGATTTGGTCATGTGATTTTTTTTTTTTTTAAACCTTACTAATATGGTGGGTTACATTGATTTTCGAATACTGAACCAGCTTTGCATCCCTGGAATCTCACTAGGTTGTGGTGTATAATTCTTTTTATTTATTGCTGAATTCTATGTTTGCTAATATTTATTAGGAGTTTTTGCAACTGTATTCATGAGGGATATTGGTCTGTAGTTTTCTTTTTTTGTACTCTGTTTTATTTTGTTATCAGGTGATACTGGCTTTATAGAAGTTTAGGAACTGTTCCATGCTCTTGTATTTTCTAGAAGATATTGTGTAGAAGTGATGTTAATTCTTCTTTAATCATTTGGTAGACATTTCCAGTGAAACTGTCTGGGCCTGCCTGGAGATTTCTTTTTGGGGATATTTTAAATTACAAACTCTGTTTTCTTACTAGTTACAGGACTATTCATTCTCTATTTTATATTGAATGGGTTGTGGTATTTTATACTTTTTGAGGAATTGGTCCTTTTCATTTATATAAGTTGTCTAATTTATGTGTGCAGCTCTATCATTTGGTCCATACACACTTATATTTTCTTGGTGGATTAACCCTATTATTATGTTATGTCCTTCTCTGTTTCTGATAATTTTCTTTAGTCTTATGTCTACTCTATCTGATATTAATGTAGCCACTTCTACTTCCTTTCTATTAATGTTTGCATGATATCTCTTTTCCCGTCTTTTTTCTTTCAACGTACATATTACATTTGAAGTTTCTTATAGACAGCATGTAGTTGGGTCATCCCCTCATCCCCCCATCTGACAAATCTCTATCTTGTAACTGGTATATTTAGGCCATGTACATTTTTTTATTGTGTAAGTTTAAGGTGTACTATATGTTATTTTGATGCCTTTATATATTGTAAATGATTGCAAATGTAGCAATATTTATTACACTACATAATTACAGTATGATATTATTGTCTATATTCATTATATGATGGATTAGATCTCAAGGCTTATTTAATACTTGTTACACGTTTGTACCCTTAAACACCATCACTCTTATCCTTCCCCACGGGCCATTTGCATATAATGTAATTTTGATACGTTAAGTATGCCATTTTATTTTTTGTTTTCCTTTGGTTCTGTTTTTCATTTCTGTATGTTCTTCTACTTAAGCTTTTTGTGAGTTACTAGAACATGTTTTATTTTATCTTATTTATTATTTATTTATTTTTATTTTTATTTATTTTTTGGCTGCACTGCGCGGCTTGTGGGACCTTAGTTCCCCGACCAGGGAGCTAACCCAGGCCCTTGGTGGTGAGAGCGCAGAGTCCTAACCACTGGACTGCCAGGGAATTCCCGTAGAACATGTTTTAGAATTACATTTTGATGTATCTGTAATGTTTTTTTTTTGTTTTTTTTTTTAAACATCTTTATTGAAGTATAATTGCCTTACAATGGTGTGTTAGCTTCTGCTTTATAACAAAGTGAATCAGTTATACATATACAATATGTTCCCATTTCTCTTCCCTCTTGCATCTCCCTCCCTCCCACCCTCCCCATCCCACCCCTCTAGGTGGTCACAAAGCACCGAGCTGATCTCCCTGTGCTATTCGGCTGCTTCCCACTAGTCATCTATTTTACATTTGGTAGCGTATATATGTCCATGACACTCTCTTACCCTGTCACATCTCACCCCACCCCCTCCCCATAGCCTCAAGTCCATTCTCTAGTAGGTCTGTGTCTTTATTCCCGTCTTGCCACTAGGTTCTTCATGGCCTTTTTTTTTTTTTTTTTCTCCTTAGATTCCGTATATATGTGTTAGCATACTGTATTTGTTTTTCTCTTTCTGACTTACTTCACTCTGTATGACAGACTCTAACTCCATCCACCTCATTACAAATACCTCCATTTCATTTCTTTTTATGTCTGAGTAATATTCCATTGTATATATGTGCCACATCATCTTTATCCATTCATCTGTCGATGGACATTTAGGTTGCTTCCATGTCCTGGCTATTGTAAATAGAGCTGCAATGAACATTTTGGTACATGACTCTTTTTGAACTATGGTTTTCTCAGGGTATATGCCCAGTAGTGGGATTGCTGGGTCGTATGGTAGTTCTATTTGTAGTTTTTTAAGGAATCTCCATACTGTTCTCCATAGTGGCTGTATCAATTTACATTCCCACCAACAGTGCAAGAGTGTTCCCTTTCCTCCACACCCTCTCCAGCATTTATTGTTTCTAGATTTTTTGATGATGGCCATTCTGATCGGTGTGAGATGATATCTCATTGTAGTTTTGATTTGCATTTCTCTAATGATTAATGATGTTGAGCATTCTTTTTTTTTTTTTTTTTTTTTAAAGATTTATTTTATTGATTGATTGATTGATTGCTATGTTGGGTCTTCGTTTCTGCGCTAGGGCTCTCTCTAGTTGCGGCAAGCGGGGGCCACTCTTCATCACGGTGCGCGGGCCTCTCACTATCGAGGTCTCTCCCGTTGCGGAGCACAGGCTCCAGACGAGCAAGCTCAGTAGTTGTGGCTCACGGGCTCAGTCGCTCCGCGGCATGTGGGACCCTCCCAGACCAGGGCTCGAACCCGCGTCCCCTGCACTAGCAGGCAGACTCCCAACCACTGCGCCACCAGGGAAGCCCTGAGCATTCTTTCATGTGTCTGTAGGCCATCTGTATATCTTCTTTGGAGAAATGTCTATTTAGGTCTTCTGCCCATTTTTGGATTGGGTTGTTTGTTTTTTTGTTATTGAGCTGCATGAGCTGCTTGTAAATCTTGGAGATTAATCCTTTGTCAGTTGCTTCATTTGCAAATATTTTCTCCCATTCGGATGGTTGTCTTTTGGTCTTGTTTATGGTTTCCTTTGCTGTGCAATAGCTTTTAAGTTTCATTAGGTCCCATTTGTTTATTTGTGTTCTTATTTCCATTTCTCTGGGAGCTGGGTCAAAAAGAATCTTGCTGTGAGGTATGTCATAGAGTGTTCTGCCTATGTTTTTCTCTAAGAGTTTGATAGTGTCTGCCCTTACACTTAGGTCTTTAATCCATTTTGAGTTTATTTTTGTGCATGGTGTCAGGGAGTGTTCTAATTTCATACTTTTACATGTACCTGTCCAATTTTCCCAGCACCACTTATTGAAGAGGCTGTCTTTTCTCCACTGTATATGCTTGCCTCCTTTATCAAAGATAAGGTGACCATATGTGTGTGGGTTTATCTCTGGGCTTTCTATCCTGTTCCATTGATCTATATTTCTGTTTTTGTGCCAGTACCAAACTGTCATGATTACTGAAGCTTTGTAATATAGTCTGAAGTCAGGGAGCCTGATTCCCCCAGCTCCATTTTTCGTTCTCAAGATTGCTTTGGCTATTCGGGGTCTTTTGTGTTTCCATACAAATTGTGAAATTTTTTGTTCTAGTTCTGTGAAAAATGCCAGTGGTAGTTTGATAGGGATTGCATTGAATCTGTAGATTGCTTTGGGTAGTAGAGTCATTTTCACAATGTTGATTCTTCCAATCCAGGAACATGGTATATCTCTCCATCTATTTGTATCATCTTTAATTTCTTTCATCAGTGTCTTAAAAATTTCTGCATACAGGTCTTTTGTCTCCTTAGGTAGGTTTATTCCTAGATATTTTATTCTTTTTGTTGCAATGGTAAACGGGAGTGTTTTCTTAATTTCACTTTCAGATTTTTCGTCATTAGTGTATAGAAATGCAAGAGATTTCTGTGCATTAATTTTGTATCCTGCTACTTTACCAAATTCATTGATTAGCTCTAGGAGTTTTCTGGTAGCATCTTTAGGATTCTCTATGTATAGTATCATGTCATCTGCAAATAGTGACAGCTTTACTTCTTCTTTTCCGATTTGGATTCCTTTTATTTCTTTGTCTTCTCTGATTGCTGTGGCTAACACTTCCAAAACTATGTTGAATAATAGTGGTGAGAGTGGGCAACCTTGTCTTGTTCCTGATCTTAGTGGAAATGGTTTCAGTTTTTCACCATTGAGGACAATGTTGGCTGTGGGTTTGTCATATATGGCCTTTATTATGTTGAGGAAAGTTCCCTCTTGCCTACTTTCTGCAGGGCTTTTATCATAAATGGGGGTTGAATTTTGTGAAAAGCTTTCTCTGCATCTATTGAGATGATCATATGGTTTTTCTCCTTCAATTTGTTAATATGGTGTATCACGTTGATTGATTTGCGTATATTGAAGAATCCTTGCATTCCTGGAATAAACCCCACTTGATCATGGTGTATGATCCTTTTAATGTGCTGTTGGATTCTGTTTGCTAGTATTTTGTTGAGGATTTTTGCATCTATGTTCATCAGTGATATTGGCCTGTAGTTTTCTTTCTTTGTGACATCTTTGTCTGGTTTTGGTATCAGGGTGATGGTGGCCTCGTAGAATGAGTTGGGGAGTGTTCCTCCCTCTGCAATATTTTGGAAGAGTTTGAGAAGGATAGGTGTTAGCTCTTCTCTAAATGTTTGATAGAATTCACCTGTGAAGCCATCTGGTCCTGGGCTTTTGTTTGTTGGAAGGTTTTTAATCACAGTTTCAATTTCAGTGCTTGTGATTGGTCTGTTCATAGTTTCTATTTCTTCCTGGTTCAGTCTCGGCAGTTTGTGCATTTCTAAGAATCTGTCCATTTCTTCCAGGTTGTCCATTTTATTGGCATAGAGTTGCTTGTAGTAATCTCTCATGATCTTTTGTATTTCTGCAGTGTCAGTGGTTACTTCTCCTTTTTCATTTCTAATTCTATTGATCTGAGTCTTCTCCCTTTTTCTCTTGATGAGTCTGGCTAATGGTTTATCAATTTTGTTTATCTTCTCAAAGAACCAGCTTTTAGTTTCATTGATTTTTGCTATTGTTTCCTTCATTTCTTTTTCATTTATTTCTGACCTGATCTTTATAATTTCTTTCCTTCTGCTGGCTTTGGGGTTTTTTTGTTCTTCTTTCTCTAATTGCTTTAGGTGCAAGGTTAGGTTGTTTATTCGAGATGTTTCCTGTTTCTTGAGGTAGGCTTGTATTGCTATAAACTTCCCTCTTAGCACTGCTTTTGCTGTGTCCCATAGGTTTTGGGTCGTCGTATCTCCATTGTCATTTGTTTCTAGGTATTTTTTGATTTCCCCTTTGATTTCTTCAGTGATCACTTCGTTATTCAGTAGTGTATTCTGTAGCCTCCATGTGTTTGTATTTTTTACAGATCTTTTCCTGTAATTGATATCTAGTCTCATAGCGTTGTGGTCGGAAAAGATACTTGATACGATTTCAATTTTCTTAAATTTACCAAGGCTTGATTTGTGACCCAAGATATGATCTATCCTGGAGAATGTTCCATGAGCACTTGAGAAAAATGTGTATTCTGTTGTTTTTGGGTGGAATGTCCTATAAATATCAATTAAGTCCATCTTGTTTAATGTATCATTTAAAGCTTGTGTTTCCTTATTTATTTTCATTTTGGATGATCTGTCCATTGGTGAAAGTAGGGTGTTAAAGTCCCCTACTGTGATTGTGTTACTGTCGATTTCCCCTTTTATGGCTGTTAGTATTTGCCTTATGTATTGAGGTGCTCCTATGTTGGGTGCATAGATATTTACAATTGTTATACCTTCCTCTTGGATCGATCCCTTGATCATTATATAGTGTCCTTCTTTGTCTCTTGTAATAGTCTTTATTTTAAAGTCTATTTTGTCTGATATGAGAATTGCTACTCCAGCTTTCTTTTGATTTCCATTTGCATGGAATATCTTTTTCCATCCCCTCACTTTCAGTCTGTATGTGTCTCTAGGTCTGAAGTGGGTCTCTTGTAGACAGCATGTATATGGGTCTTGTTTTTGTATCCATTCAGCCAGCCTGTGTCTTTTGGTGGGAGCATTTAATCCATTTACATTCAAGGTAATTATCGATATGTATGTTCCTATTCCCATTTTCTTAAATGTTTTGGGTTTGTTATTGTAGGTGTTTTCCTTCTCTTGTGTTTCTTGCCTAGAGAAGTTCCTTTAGCAATTGTTGTAAAGCTGGTTTGGTGGTGCTGAACTCTCTCAGCTTTTGCTTGTTTGTAAAGGTTTTAATTTCTCCATCACATCTGAATGAGATCCTTGCTGGGTAGAGTAATCTTGGTTGTAGGTTTTTCTCCTTCATCACTTTAAGTATATCCTGCCACTCCCTTCTGGCTTGCAGAGTTTCTGCTGAAAGATCAGCTGTTAACCTTATGGGGATTCCCTTGTGTGTTATTTGTTGTTTTTCCCTTGCTGCCTTTAATATGTTTTCCTTATATTTAATTTTTGACAGTTTGATTAATATGTGTCTTGGCGTGTTTCTCCTTGGGTTTATCCTGTATGGGACTCTCTGTACTTCCAGGACTTGATTAACTATTTCCTTTCCCATATTAGGGAAGTTTTCAACTATAATCTCTTCAAATATTTTCTCAGTCCCTTTCTTTTTCTCTTCTTCTTCTGGGACCCCTATAATTCGAATGTTGGTGCGTTTAATGTTGTCCCAGAGGTCTCTGAGACTGTCCTCAGTTCTTTTCATTCTTTTTTCTTTATCCTGCTCTGCAGTAGTTATTTCCACCATTTTATCTTCCAGGTCACTTATCCTTTCTTCTGCCTCAGTCATTCTGCTATTGATCCCTTCTAGAGTATTTTTAATTTCATTTCTTGTGTTTTTCATCATTGCTTGGTTCCTCTTTAGTTCTTCTACGTCCTTGTTAAATGTTTCTTGCATTTTGTCTATTCTATTTCCAAGATTTTGGATCATCCTTACTATCATTATTCTGAATTCTTTTTCAGGTAGACTACCTATTTCCTCTTCATTTGTTAAGTCTGGTGTGTTTTGACCCTGCTCCTTCATCTGCTGTGTGTTTTTCTGTCGTCTCATTTTGCTTATCTTACTGTGTTTGGGGTCTCCTTTTCACAGGCTGCAGGTTCGTAGTTCCCGTTGTTTTTGGTATCTGTCCCCAGTGGCTAAGGTTGGTTCAGTGGGTTGTGTAGGCTTCCTGGTGGAGGGCACTAGTGCCTGAGCTCTGGTGGATGAGGCTGGATCTTGTCTTTCTGGTGGGCACGTCCACGTCTGGTGGTGTATTTTGGGGTGTCTGTGGCCTTATTATGATTTTAGGCAGCCTCTCTGCTAATGGATGGGGCTGTGTTCCTGTCTTGCTAGTTGTTTGGCATAGGGTGTTCAGCACTGTAGCTTACTGGTCGTTGAGTGATGCTGGGTCTTGATGTTGAGATGGAGATCTCTGAGAGATTTTTGCCGTTTGGTATTACGTGGAGCTGGGAGGTCTCTTGTGGACCCGTGTCCTGAAGTTGGCTCTCCCACCTCAGAGGTACGGCCCTGATGCCTGGCTGGAGCACCAAGAGCCTTTCGTCCACACGGCTCAAAGTAAAAGGGAGAAAAAATAGAAAGAAAGAAAGAAAGAAAGAGGCTATAATATAGTGAAGTAAAATAAAGCTATTATAAAGCAGAGCTATACAGACAAAATCTCACCCAGAAGCATATACATATACACTCACAAAAAAAGGAAAAGGGGAAAAATTAATATATCCTGCTCCCAACGTCCACCTCCTGAATTTGGAATGATTCGTTGTGTATTCAGGTATTCAACAGATGCAGGCACATCAAGTTGTTTGTGGAGTTTTAATCCGCTGCTTCTGAGGCTGCTGGGAGAGATTTCCCCTTCTCTTCTCTGTTCGCACAGCTCCTGGGGATCAGCTTTGGATTTGGACCCGCCTCTGCGTGTAGGTCGCCTGAGGGCGTCTGTTCCCCGCCCAGGCAGAACGGGGTTAAAGGAGCAGCTGCTTTGGGGGCTCTGGCTCACTCAGGCCGGGGGGAGGGAGGGGCACGGAGGCGGGGCGAGCCTGCGGCTTCAGAGGCCGGCGTGACATTGCACCAGCCTGAGGCGCGCAGTGCCTTCTCCCGGGGAAGTTGTCCCTGGCTCATGGGACCCTGGCAGTGGTGGGCTGCATCGGCTCCCGGGAGGGGCGGTGTGGAGAGTGACCTGTGCTCGCACACAGGATTTTTGGAGGCGGCAGCAGCAGCCCCAGCGTCTCACGCCTGTCTCTGGGGTCCGCGCTGATAGCCGCGGCTCGCGCCAGTCTCTGGAGGTCGTTTAGGCGGCGCTCTGAATCCCCTTTCCTTGCGCGCCGCGAAACAAAGAGGCAAGATAAAGTCTCTTGCCTCTTCGGCAGCTGCAGACTTTTTCCCGGTCTCCCTCCCAGCCAGCTGTGGTGTGCTAACCCCTTCAGGCTGTGTTCACGCCGGCAACCCCAGTCCTCTCCCTGCGATCCGAGGGAAGCTGAGCCCCAGCTCCCAGCCCCGCCCGCCCCGGCGGCTGAGCAGACAAGCCTCTCGGGCTGGTGAGCGCTGCTCGGCGCCGAGCCTCTGTGCGGGAGTCTCTCCGTTTTTCCCTCTGCGCCCCTGTTGCTGTGGGATCCGCGCTGATAGCCGCGGCTCGCGCCCGTCTCTGAAGTTCGTTTAGGCGGCGCTCTGAATCCCCTCTCCTCGCGCACCAGGAAACAAAGAGGGAAGAAAAAGTCTCTTGCCTCTTTGGCAGCTGCAGACTTTTTCCCGGACTCCCTCCCGGCTAGCTGTGGTGCACTAACCCCTTCAGGCTGTGTTCACGCCGCCAACCCCAGTCCTCTCCCTGCGATCCGACCGAAGCCCGAGCCTCAGCTCCCAGCCCCTGCCCGCCCTGGCGGCTGAGCAGACAAGCCTCTCGGGCTGGTGAGTGCTACTCGGCACCGCTCCTCCGTGCGGGAATCTCTCCGCTTTGCCCTCCACACCCCTGTGGCTGCGCTCTCCTCCGTGGCTCCGAAGCTTCCCCCCTCTGCCACCCGCAGTCTCTGCCCGCGAAGGGGCTTCCTAGTGCGTGGAAATCTTTCCTCCTTCACAGCTCCCTCCCACTGGTGCAGGTGCCGTCCCTATTCTTTTGTCTCTGTTATTTCTTTTTTCTTTTGCCCTACCCAAGTACGGGGGGAGTTTCTTGCCTTTTGGGAGGTCTGACGTTTTCTGCCAGCGTTCAGTGGGTGTTCTGTAGGAGCAGTTCCACGTGTAGATGTATTTCTACTGTATCTGTGGGAAGGAAGGTGATCTCCGCGTCTTACTCTTCCGCCATCTTCCTGAACCTATCTGTAATGTTTTGAGTATCTCTTTGTATTGCTATTTTAATGGTTGCTCTAGTTATTACATTATACATATACACATATTTTTCAAAGTTTGGTGTTCACATTTTACCAGGTCCAGTGAAGTGTCAAACCATTACCTCTAAATTCCTTTTTTCTCTCTCATTTTATGGTATAATTGTTTTAAGTATTTCTTTTACGTGTATTGAGAACCATATTAGATGGTGTTATAGATTTTGCTACAGCTGTCAAACTTATTAGAAAAATCAAGATGTGATTTTTATTATATTTACGTGTACTCTGCTCGGACCATATATTTTTACCTCCTGATGTTTCAAGATTTCGTTTATTATTTACTGTTTAGTGAACTTCCTTTTGTCATTCTCTTAGGATAGATCTGCTGGCAACAGATCCTCAGTTTTCCTTCATCTGAGAATGTCTCAATTTCATCTTTGTTCTGAAGAATATTTTCAGTAGTATCGAATTCTGAGTTGACATTTCTTTCAGCACTTGGTAAATGTGTGCTAGTTCCTTTGGCCCTCCTGATTTTCTGATTAGAAATCTGCTATCATTTGAATTTTTTTCCCCCGTATACATAGTGCATTGTTTCTGGCTACTTTCCTTGTCTTCAGTTTTCAGAAGTTTGACTGTGATGTGTATATTTGGGCATTTATCTTTTTTGGTGTTCATTCAGTTTCTTGAATACGTAGGTTTATGTTTCTTGCTAAATTTGGGAAATTTTAACCTATTATTTCTGGAATGTTGTTTTAGACCCACCCTCTTTCTCTAATGAAACTGATGACGTGGATGTTAGATGTCCCAGATGTCTCAGAGTTTTTTTGTTCATTTTTTTTCTTCAGTCTGCTTTTTCTCTGTTCTAATTAGGTACTTTCTAGTCTTTATATTCATGTTCATTGATTATTTGTCATCTCTATTTGTTGTGGAGTCCATTCATTGAATAATTAGTTATTTTTGTATTTCTAAAATTTTCATTGGTTATTCTTGATATGTATCTTTATATAGTTTTTCCTGATATTTTTCTGGTTTTGTGGAGACTTCCTGTGTATTTTATGAATTTCAAACACGTTCTTAATTACTTACTGAAATATTTTAATGATAGCTGCTTTAAAATCCTTCCTAGGTAATTCCAACATCTCTGTCACCTTGGTGTTGGTCTCTTTTGTTGTCTTTTCTCGTCCAGTTTGAGATCTTCCTGGTTCTTAGTGTGAAGAATTATTCTTTATCAAAACCTGGACATTTTAAATATTATAAGACTGCATCTACTTAAGTCCTGCATTTTAGCAGACTTCCTCCTAATGCTCCTCTGGTGGGTGAAGAGGGGGTCTGCTTTGTTCCTTCATGTAATGGTGGAAGTCCAGGTTGTCCCCTGGGTCCCAGTTGACACTGGCTCATGGCCACTGCTGGGAGGGCTGGGAATTCAGGCCCTTCGCTAGGTCTCTGCTGACACCAGCCTGCCTGGGAGTTGGAGGGACTTTCCCTGCTGCTCCCCACTAACCTTCACTGACACTATGGTTACTGATAAGAGGTTGTGGAAGTACTTGCTCTCCACTGGGTCTCTGTTGATCCTACTCCAGCAGGACAGGAAGGGGCACCTTGTTTCTGCTGGGAAGAGATGGGAGTTCTGGCTCCTGCTCCTTGCATGGTCTCCACTGACACTGTGGCATGGGACTGGAGGTGGCCTGCTTCCATCTGGTAGGGATGAAATTCCCAGCTTCCCGCTTGGCCTTTTCTGACACTGTTTGAGATGGGGGTGGGAGAGCGTCTTTCTCCATACTTGACTTTGCTGGTGGGAGTAATAGCCACAGCTCTTTTTGTGTTGTTCGGCTGGAGTGGAGCAGTTACTGCCTGAAAATGGTCTCTCTTGCCAGATTGGCCTTTTCCTTCTTAGGCTCTTTGGGTGGAGACAGCAGGCTTTCCGTGAGGCAGACCAGAAGAGGTCTGTACATGTTGGCATTTCTTGGTTGCCGCTTCTGCACTATCCAGTCGGATGTAGGAGGCAAAAAGAAAACCCAGGGAACTCACTGTGTGTCCTTCTTAGGTAGGGTCAGGAGGTTCCTAGACAGTCAACCGCCTTCT
This sequence comes from Eschrichtius robustus, assembly GCF_028021215.1. Lineage (NCBI taxonomy): Eukaryota > Metazoa > Chordata > Mammalia > Artiodactyla > Eschrichtiidae > Eschrichtius > Eschrichtius robustus. The sequence goes on along the minus strand of NC_090828.1, from coordinate 139,175,252 downwards.
CTCCACCTTTCAGAGTCTCCTTGTGTTTGTTGTATGTATAGTGTCCAGGGTTTTCAGTTGTACTTAGCAGGAAGAATAGGGAAAACAACGTCTGCATCTGTTCTGTCTTACAGAAGCATAGATTCTGTCTGCTTTTGTAAGATAACAGGTTTAGTTCTACATACGTATTTGCCAGGCCACAGCTCCCTGTTCTCCCCTGTGCACAGCCTTTGTCACATAATGACAATCATTGTAATTGTCTGTAAGCATGTCTGCCCTGTCACCACCTGTGAGCTCATAAAGAAGGCCAGGCCTTTCATCTCCGTATTTCCCGGTATACAGTAGTCCTTTACTTGGTCAGTGGAGGCAGTCCACTGCCCATTTCTGGCAATGCCCTTTCATAGGCATGTCCTGTTGGAAAACTGCCAGTTACCTGCCCAGGCCTCAGACCTCAGATCCCCCCCAGTGTCCTCAGTCTTTTATATTCTCCTGCCAGGAACTGCTGGAAATTGGGCTGGGGAGGGTTTTGCTGCTAGGCTGGCTTCATCAAGAGAAAACTGGCTTTGGATGAATCTCGTTCATCACCTGGTCCAAACTGATCATTTTAGAGATGAACAAAACAAGGCCTACAGTAGTTAGATGACTTACTGAAGGTCAAGTTAATGGTACAGCTGAAATGAAATTGGAATCTCTGGCAAGTCCAGTTCTCTTTTTTGTTGTGTTTTCCACCTACTTTATTTTACAGCCTGAAAGTAGATTCCAGTTGTGGGTTTGTTTTTTTAGAATCTTAAAACAAAGGGCATAAGCACACTGTCTCATGTTCTTTATTTATTATTATTATTATTTTAAAAATATTTATTTATTTATTGGGCAGCACCAGGTCTTAGTTGCGGCATGCGGGATCTTTAGTTGCGGCATGGGAACGATCTCTTAGTAGCGGCATGCGCACGGGATCTAGTTCCCTGACCAGGGATTGAACCTGGGCCCCCTTCATTGGGAGCGTGGAGTCTTAGCCACTGGACCACCAGGGAAGTCCCATCATGTTCTTTATTTTTTTAATAGAGTGTCAAACTTTATTGACTGCAACTTGGAGAACCAATTTTAGTATATTCCCACTGGTTTCAAAATTGTATTTTTCAAAATTGAGGTATAATTGACATGCAACATTATATTAGTTTCAGGTATACAACATAATGATCTGTATTTGTACATATTGCAAAATAATCACTGCACTAGGTCTAGTTAAAATCTGTCACCATACATAAAGATATTTTTTCTTGTGTTGAAAACTTTTAAGACCTACCCTCTTTGTAACTTTCAAATATGCAATATAGTATTAACTATAGTCACCATGCTGTATATCATATCCCCATGATTTATTTATTTATTTATTTAATTTATTTTATTTTTGGCTGTGTTGGGTCTTCGTTGCTGCACGTGGGCTTTCTCTAGTTGTGGCTAGCGGGGGCTACTCTTTGTTGCGGTGTGCGGGCTTCTCTTTGCGGTGGCTTCTCTTGTGGAGCTTGGGCTCTGGGTGCATGGGGTTCAGTAGTTGTGGCTCACGGGCTCTAGAGCGCAGGCTCAGTAGTTGTGGTGCACGGGCTTAGTTGCTCTGCGGCATGTGGGATCTTCCCGGACCAGGGCTCGAGCCCGTGTCCCCTGCGTTGGCAGGCGGAGTCTCTTCCCACTGTGCCACCGGGGAAGCCCCCTATTTATTTTATGACTGGAACTTTGTACATTTTGACTCCTTCACCAAATTTGTTCACGCCTGCCCCCCCCACAGGCCCCCCTTCCTCTCTGGCAACCACCAGTCTGTTCTCTATATCTGTGAGCTTGCTTTTTTGTTTTTTTAAATTTATCTATCTATCTATCTATCTATCTATCTATCTATCTATCTATCTATTTATTTATTTTTGGCTGTGTTGGGTCTTCGTTTCTGTGCGAGGGCTTTCTCTAGTTGTGGCAAGCGGGGGCCACTCTTCATCGCGGTGCGTGGGCCTCTCACTGTCGCGGCCTCTCTTGTTGCGGAGCACAGGCTCCAGACGCGCAGGCTCAGTAATTGTGGCTCACGGGCCTAGCTGCTGTGCGGCATGTGGGATCTTCCCAGACCAGGGCTCGAACCCGCGTCCCCTGCATTAGCAGGCAGATTCTCAACCACTGCGCCACCAGAGAAGCCCTACTTTTTTGTTTGTTTTTTAGAAAATATTAGATTCCACATATAGATGAGATCATATGGTATTTGTCTTTCTCTGTCTGACTTCTCTCGAAAATTCAAAGTCCATCCATGTTGTCGAAAATGGCAAATTGTCCTTTTTAATGGCAGAATAATATTCCATTGTATATTTGGACCACATTTTCTTTATCCATTTGCTGATGGACACTTAGGTTGTTTCCATATCTTAGCTATTGTAAATAATGATGCAGTGAACATGGGGATACAGATATCTTTTTTTTTTTAAAATTAATTAATTTATTTATTTCTTAAATTTATTTTTATGGCTCTGTTGGGTCTTCGTTTCTGTGCGAGGGCTTTCTCTAGTTGCGGCAAGCGGGGGCCACTCTTCATCGTGGTGCATGGGCCTCTCACTATCGCGGCCTCTCTTGTTGCGGAGCACAGGCTCCAGACGCGCAGGCTCAGTAATTGTGGCTCACGGGCCTAGTTGCTCCGCAGCATGTGGGATCTTCCCAGAGCAGGGCTCGAACCCACGTCCCCTGCTTTGGCAGGCAGACTCTCAACCACTGCGCCACCAGGGAAGCCCCAGATATCTTTTTGAGTTAGTGTTTTTGTTTCCTTTGGATAAATACCCAGAAGTGGAATTGCTGGATCAACTGGTAGTTCTACGTTTAATTTTTTGAGGAACTTCCTTCCATTACTGTTTATCACAGTGGAGGCACCAATTTATATTCCCATCAGCTGTGTATGAGGGTTCCCTTTTCTCCGCATCCTTGCCAACACTTGTTATTTCTTGTCTTTTTAATAAGAGTCATTCTAACAGGTGTGAGGTGATACCTCATTGTGGTTTTGATTTGCATTTCCCTGATGATTAGTGATGTTGAGTATCTTTTCATGTGCCTGTTGGCCATCTGTATTTCTTCTTTGGGAAGATGTCTATTCAGTTCTTCGGCCCGTTTTTTAATCAGATTATTTTTTTGCTGTTGAGTTGTATGAGTTCCTTATATATTTTGGATATTAACTTCTTATCAGATATGTGATTTGCAAATATTTTCTCCCATTCAGTAGGTTGCCTTCTCATTTTGTTGGTGGTTTCCTTTGCTGTACAGAAGCTTTTTAGTTGATGTAGTCCCACATTTATTTCTGCTTTTATTGCCTTTGCCTTTGGAGTCAGATCCAAAAAATCATCACCATGACCAATGTCAAGGAGCTTATCACCTATGTTTTTTTCTAGGAGTTTTATGGTTTCAGGTCTTACATCTTTCATCCATTTTGAGTTAATTTCTGTGTATGGTATAAGATAGTGGTCTAGTTTCATTCTTTTGCATGTGGCTGTCTAGTTTTCCCAGCACCATTTATCGAAGAGACTGTCCTTTCCCCATTGTATATTCTTGGCTCCTTTGTTGTAAGTTAATTGACTATGTACGCGTGGGTTTACTTCTGGGCACTCTCTTCTTTTCCATTGATCTGTGTGTCTGTTTTTATGCCAATACCATACTGTTGTGATTACTTTGTAGTATAGTTTGAAATCTGGGATCATGATGCCTCCAGCTTTATTCTTCTTTCTTTGGCTATTTTGGGTCTTTTGTAGTTCCATACAAATTTTAGGATTGTTCTATTTCTGCAAAAAATGCCGTTGGAAATTTGTTAGGGATTGCATTGAATCTGTAGATTACTTTGGATAGTATGGACATTTTAACTATTCTTCCAATCCATTAGCTTGGAATATCTTTCCATTTATTTGTATTTTCAATTTCTTTCATCAGTGCCTTATAGTTTTCAGTGTACAGGCCTTTCACCTCCTTGGTTAAATTTATTCCTAGGTATTTTATTGTTTTTTTGTTTGTTTTTGTTTTGCTTTTTAATTTTTATTTTATATTAGGGTACAGTTGATTTACAATGTTGTGTTAGTTTCAGGTGTACAGCAAAGTGATTCAGTTATACATACACATATTATCTATTCTTTTTCAGATTCTTTTCCCATATAGGTTATCACAGAGTATTGAGTAGAGTTCCCTGTGCTATACAGTAGGTCCTTGTTGATTATCTATTTTATATATAGTAGTGTGTATATGTTAATAATTTATTGTTTTTGATGAATTGTAAATGGGATCGTTTTCTTAATTTCCCTTTCTGAACGTTTGTTATTAGCATATAGAAACGCAACAGATTTCTGTATATTGATTTCGTATCCTGCAACTTTACTGAATTCATTTATTCTTACAGTTTTTTGGTGGAGTCTTTAGGGTTTTCTATATATAATATTCTGTCATCTGCAAGTCGTGACAGTTTTACTTTTTCCTTTCCAGTTTGGATGCCTTTTATTTCCTAGTCTAATTGCTCTGCCTAGGCCTTCCAATAGCATGTTGAATAAAAGTGGTGAGAGTGGACACCCTTGTCTTGTTCCTGATCTTAGAGGAAATGCTTTCAGTTTTTCACCATTGAGTATGATGCTAGCTATGGGCTTGTCATATATAGCTTTTATTATATTGAGGTATGTTCTCTTTATACCCACTTTGTTGAGAGTTTTTATTATAAATGGATGTTGAAATTTGAAAATGGTATTTCTAATGGGCCTGTATCTTTTCAGCAGGCATACGGCTATGGTCCATACAGTGGTGCATACCCGCCAGGAACTCAAGTTGTCTATGCTGCCAGTGGGCAGGCTTATGCTGTACCCTACCAGTACCCATATGCAGGTAACTTACGCCAGCCTTTCATTCCTTGTTTCTCTTCATTTAGTGAGTCGATCAATAAAGCCTGAAGAATTTTTATTTCTCAATTTAAAGTGAGCTATGTTTCTTCTGGTTAGACTAGAAATCACTCTGCTACTTTAAAAAAAAAAAAAGCATTATATATCTTCACACTGCTTTACAAAAGTTAGAGTGGGCTTGATTTTTAAAACGTCACTATCGTATCCAGATTCATCCCCAAGAAGAGAATTTGTACTTCCTGAAATTCACTTACATTAAGAAGCAACCAAACTAAGAGGCCCATTTTAAGGGATAAAAGGCAATCTTTCTCTTTTTTTTTCCTTCTGGTAGTATCCTTCAAAAATTATCACTACTGAGGTGTGATGTTCCATTTTGCAGGTGAAGTAGAGGCCTGGGAGGGCTTATGTTTATTCTGGGCTTTTAATGGGTTCCTTTCATTTTCGCCTCACCCGAAACAAGTTGTTAGGTGTGAATGACTGGCCTGTGTAGGAGGCATCAAGTCCTAGGTGCAGCATGGGCAGGGGAAGTCTATGGGGTGGAGGTGCAGGAATATGCTGGTGCCTACAACCAGGGCAAGGGGGACCAGAGCTACGTGCCTGATGGCCTGAAGAGTGAGGCCACACCCAGACCCCAATGAGCAGGTGAAGTCATGCAGGGGCAGGTCACAGTGGGTATGGCATGTCAGAACGACACACAGGAGAGTGAGTTGGTGAATAGACTGGAATGGGAGCCCAGAGCTTGCCAAGAGATCAGAGCTCTAAGTGGCTGTGAGCAAACCTAGCACAGTGCCTTAACACAGAAGCAGTAGAAGGAGAGTGTGTTACCAGAAGGGTGAGTGGTAACTGATATTAATGCCGCAGAGAAGCCAAGGGGGCTGCCACAGGGTCTCTGGATTTGGCCAGCCCCAGACTCAAAGTGTCCTTTTGGTTAGTGGTGGTTACTTTGGTTTTTTATGCATTAGCACCTAATACAAGAGAGTTTCTCCTGTTATTGGTTTCTGGAATCTGATGCAGTGCACTCAACTAGCATAGACTGAAGGATTCTGCCTTGCTTGATTTTTTTTTTTTTTTCATGTCAAGTTGAAAACTGATAAAATAATGATGCTGAAAAATGAACTATTTGTCTATCCTCTAATCCTAGCACAACTATTTTTGTTTGAATTTTTTTCCTCATGTAAAATAATTGTTTCATCTTTGTTATCTTACATTACTTTTTGCATTCTATTCTTCATTTTATCAGTAAAATTTTATGTATTTTGTCCAGAGTGCTACATAATCTTCTTAAGTATTTTTAATGGTTGCATACTGTCATGTGGGGTGATGTATTATTAGTTGTCTTTACTTTTTTCTTTTCATTTTTACTGTCGTAGATATTGCTTTGAATATTTCTAATCATTTTCTTTTCCATTCCTGTTAAATATGTCTTAGAATACATTTCTGATTTCTCTATATTAAATTAATATGTCAAAGGGCATAAACACTTCTGTTTCTTTTGATACCATTAAAAAATTATAAAAGTTTTCAAACATACGAAAGTAGGGACAGTAAATGAACTGTCAAATTTGCCTGTTACCAGCTTCAACAGTTACCACATCTTGTTTCACCTGTACCTTCTCTCCCCACCTCTGGATTGTTTTGAGGGAAATTCAGACTTTATATCATTTCATCTGACAGTATTACAGTAAGTCTTGATACCATTTACCAAGTTAATTTCCAGAATAGTTTACCAGTTTATAATGCCACTAGGAGTTAATGATGTACTGGTTTCTCTGTAGTCCCATAAAGATTGCCTGTTGTTGTGCTCTGAAAGTTTTGATAAGGTCTTAACATGGAGTCAGGTTGCTTTAGTTTACATTTCTATGATGACTGGCAAAGATAAACATTGTACAATTGTTTACAAATTAGATTTTCCCTTGTATGAATTATTTTTTTTTCCCCATTTATTTTGGGGTTGGTGGTCGGTTTTTAAGCCCTAGCCTAATCGTCTGATGAGAACCAGCCTTTTATTCAGCCCCTAGGCCACAGACTGGGATAATCCCAGCTGTTTCTAATTCTGCAGAAAAGCAGAAGTTCTGTGCTTGTGCTTGTGAAGGGAATTTCTGTACATAGGATTCCATCCTTGCCTTTGACTTTCATGATGAAAAAAGAGACAGCACGCTCGGGGCCATCTCAGAACACTTGCTGCTCAGGGCTGAGTGCAGTCCACGGGCATTCGGCATTTGCGCTGTGAGCAGCTAGCAGTGTGCTTGCTGTGGAAGGGCTGCTCAAGTACTGGTCGTCCCGCTGCAGCATCGTGCTGGTAACCAGGCAGGAGCTCTTCAGTCAGCCTCTCTAAGGTACTCCGGTGCTTTGCCAGCTTCATGACACACTGCCTTGCAGTGTCCATAGAGGCCCTGGTCGTGCAGAGAAGGTTAAAGGCCTTCTCTTTAATATGACTGGGGACGGGTGGCCGGGCAGCCAGTTTAGAAGTGCACAGAGTGCTGTGTACACACTGTAAGTACTCTGTTTTGATTTTCCCACGTTAGTGGACATTTGTTCAGCTGTCTCTTGTTGTGGGCTTGAGGTCTTTGGTTTGAGTTGGCTCCTTTGGTTGGAGTCCTCTGTTTCTGTCTTACAGAGATGGTACTCATGTGACACATGATTGCACTACAGGTTTCCAGGGCCAAGTCTGAGAGCAGACCTCTAGATTTTGTGATTCTTGGTGTCTCCTCCCCCATCTTTTATAATTTACTCAATTCGTTGGTTTGATGGTAATTTGTAAAAGTTACTTGCCTTTATTTAGCCTTTCCTAAAGTATCTAACTTAATTGTCATAGAAACAGTATCTGCCTTTTCTACATTCGTGTTTTGATCATTTATGTAAAGTTTAGTTAAATTAGATAATTAAAATAAGTACAACTTGGAAATGTCCCTAGTTGACTTTGGTAAAGACTTAGCTCCTGGGACTTCCCTGGTGGCGCAGTGGTTAAGAATCCGCCTGCCAATGCAGGGGCCACGGGTTCGATCCCTGGTCTGGGAAGATCCCACGTGCCGCAGAGCAACTAAGCCCATGCACCACAACTACTGAAGCCTGTGCGCCTAGAGCCTGCGCTCCGCAGTAAGAGAAGCCAGCGCAATGAGAAGCCTGCGCACCACAACAAAGAGGAGCCCCCGCTCGCCGCAACTAGAGAAAAGCCCGCGTGCAGCAACGAAGACCCAATGCAGCCAAAAATAAATAAATAAATAAATAAATTTATTAAAAAAAAAAGGACTTAGCTCCCTGGTAGGAGCAGAGGTGAGCAGGAGCTGCAGCAGAAGTTGGCTCCCGGTCATGCAGTGAGGAGATCCCTCTGGGGGGCTAACAGAGGGAATGCAGGTTTAGATTCTTCAGGGGATCTTTTAATTAGGTCAGCTTGCAGGTTCCTACTGTATGGCATTTCACTACTTGGAGTTGCCTAATTGAAATTTTTTTAAATTTCAAGGCTGTGATAGTGAATGCTACAGTTCACCAGTTTTGTAGTTGAAACATGCTGCCCTCAACCCCCGTGTGCCTCACTTTTGCCTGTCTGTAAAATAGGGATAACGGGAAGCTCAACTCATAGGGTTGTTGTGAGGATTAAGTGAGTCAATGAATGTAAATGCTTGTAATACTATAAGTGCTTAGACTGGTAAGCACTTGTAGATGTCAGCCTTTAGTGTCACTGTTGGTTTCACTTCCATTCTTCATCTACATGGACATATCACTATTGGATTAATCTCTCTATTTCCTAGGGTTGAACTGCTAAGGGAATAGTGGGTCAAGGAGGAAAGTTAACACTATATGTGAGCAATTTTAAAGCTAATTAGCTATTGGACAATATATTGTGAAGCATAGAAGAGAACAAGCAATACATTTCCAGTTGTAAACTTTAATTGTGCAAATAAATTTTAAATTTGTTTGAAGTTTGCTTTTTAGAAGTTTTCCCTCTAACATAAATATTTTTCCCCATAAAGGCATAAGGTTAAAAATGAAGAGCAGGTTAGGTTAGCAGATTAAAGGTTTAATTTAAAAACGGTTTGCATGAATACTGAGAAGCTAATTAACTTCTAGGTGGGTGTTTCTTCTTAGCTTTCAGTGGGGATTCTTGACTCTCCCATTGTCTCTAGGCTCCGTGCGTCTCCCAGACTCCTCGTCTGCCTGCCATCCTGATGAGCAGGATGTGCGGGGCTGAAGTGGGCATTGGAGGCTGGGGTTTGCAGCTTCATTAGGATTCTGCTCTCTGCAGTGTCTGGGACTGTGGACCTTGGGAAGCTGAGCATCTTGATTTTCTCTTAGTGCCGTCTTAGAAATGGAGGTGTCCTCCTCACGTGGCCAAGTCCAGTCACCTTCGCTTCTGGTGGAGGAGAGCTGGGGAGCACTCACTGCAGTCACCCCACCAGCGCCCCGAGGGGCGGGGGGGTGCAGTGCATGGAGAAACCTCAGGAAGGGTCCCAGTCAAGGGAGCCGTCTTTTTGAGTGAATGTTGGACTTCACAAACTGCTCCTGTTTTTTCCTTCTTTTCTAGGACTTTATGGACAGCAGCCTGCCAACCAAGTCATCATTCGTGAGCGGTATCGAGACAATGACAGTGACCTGGCGCTGGGCATGCTGGCTGGAGCAGCCACAGGCATGGCCTTAGGGTCTCTGTTCTGGGTCTTCTAGAGTCCTTGGAACCTGGATGTGCATAGCTTCTGATACCCTGTGTGCAATAATATAATTTGCAGGGCATTTCTGTTTGTTATAAATGTTTTTAATAATAGTTTTAGTAGTTCTTTTGAAAGTAGTGACATCATACTTATAACTAATCCATATAAGTACCACGGAGAAGGCTTTGGACTGCTGTTTAGCTAAAACGTGGACTAGTTGGGGGCACTGGCTCATTCTAGGAGTTCTTTTATGGAACTCTCAGAATACCTTATTTGAACACACCTGTTTGGAAAGGGCATTTTCCTTTTAGAGTTAGGCCTTAGTGCTTAAGGGATAGTTATTTTAGTGTTACGCTAGTAACGTCGTGATGTATGAGTGGTGAGTGATTGTGGCAAGAAGAACTGCAGCTGTTTTGGTTTAATGCCAGACTTTGAAACCTCAGACCAGATCTGGCTGCACGTTACTTCAGGAGTCGTAGGCTGGAACCTTCCTGAATCAGCGGTGTGATATCGCCACGGCCTCTGGGGCTCTGCAGGCTTCCAGCAAAGCCGACTGCTTAGGATGATGGGCGGGATGGCAGATCCCCCGCTTTAAAATGATGCTTTTCATTTTATTTTTACTAGTTTGTTTTTGGTAGTGATCCTTGGAAAACATCCCAAATTAAGAGTAGACTTGAGTCTCAGCGTTTTAGGGCTTTATCATTTAAAACTTGAACAAGGCAAAACAATTACAAATAAGTGTGTGGAGGTAGATTTGCTTTATTCAGAGGCATCATGTTTTGAGTGTTTGCTTTGAGTATTTTTATTGCCACTTCAGCCTACTTATAGCTTATTTTTCTACTTGTGGAGAAAGTAATATTAAGAGAATGGTGAGGAGAGTGGAATGAGAGCCATAGTTACAGTGTTACTGTCTCAGGGGATTGCGCTGCACTGAGGATCCCCTTTTCCACCCTTCTGAAGGCTGTTAAAGAGCCCGTTTCCTGTCCTGTGCAGGACTGGGGCGCTGTGGCTGTCCCCGAGCACTGGGGTGCGTGGAGCCCCGGTGGTGGCATGGTGGGGGAGACTCAGGTTACAGATGGGAGTTGCGGCCTAAGGACATGAATGACCTGCTCAAGGTATTACTCCATCTGACCGGGACACTGGCCTTGTTTTCATTCTTGACTCAAATGTCACAGAGAAGCTTAAAACCATGTAGTTTGAGCCCCAACTATGTGTGAAGCTCTGGAAGACTGAGAGTCGTGCATTTTTGTTATTTCTTAATTTATGTAAATTTTAAAACTTCAGTTATTCCAGTTTTCTGTCCTGCATGCTTTAAACAATGTACTTTTACAAAGGCAGTTTAGCGCATTGAAGGTCTCTGCCCCTGTACTCCATGTGGCCCTATTTTCCATAAAATACACTCCTAGTAGCACAAATTCCGTTTTTGTTCTATGTGGCCAGTTACATACATAGTCTTTTGTTTCACTGATCAACCCATTCCATCTCTAAGTCAGACTTAAATAGATCTATCTCCGTATGAAACCAGATGCCAAATGAACTTTGTGGTGACCACAGGTGTGTTTTCCTAGCTAATTCTATTGCACTTGTTGACACTGGAGAGTCTGTTTCCAGCTGAAAAGAAGTATACTTGGCTGTCATCTCTTTGGATGTTTGACATGGTGGAAAGTTGCCATATGTGATGTGTGATGACACTGGTTTTGATGGTTAAAAATGTTGCTTTAGTTATTTTACATCGTGTGTAATAAGAATGGTTTTGTTCAGATGGTAACCATTATTCGAGCTGTATGTTTTACTTACAAAATACTAAACTCAGTTTTTCATGTTGCATCATTTTGAACTTGGAGTTACTGGAACCACAGGTACTGAGTTACGTCAGTGAAATGCCCTTGAAGCAGATGGTCTCCTTGTGTTCCCCTGGCTTCCCTCTGACAGAAGCGGGAGAGCTGTGGACTGAAGCTTGGGCCCACGTGTGCCCCCCCATCTCCAGTCCCTGTCCCCAGCGGGGCCACCCCCACCGGGCAACTGTAGTTGAGTCTGGAAGTTCACTGTCACTAGTGACTTGATCCTGAGAGGAAATGCATACTCTGTATAAAGATGGGCTGAGATACTTCCTTTCCCTGGCCCCAGCTCTCGTAGATGCCAACGCTTAGGTAATCCTAAATCAAGAAGTTAGGTGAGTTGGAAGGAACTTGTTCAGGTTTAGTCAGTATTTTACTTCCATGTGTACTTTTAGCTAGTTGGCCGTTGACATTGCACACATGCCAGTTGGCTTGTTTCTTAGCTCTGTTCTTTTAATTCCTTGAGTTAACTTCAGGGTCTTAGATGTAAAGAGAAGGGAGAGACCCGTGGTTGTGTTTCAGATCATCATTCATGAAACGGGCCAGACCAGGACACAAGATCTGGATCATGGGAGAAGTTCCTGCCATTGAGACAGAATGACCCACATTTATTTTCTACATTACTTGTGATACTGTGTGCTTTCTTTCTCCTTCCCAAGTTTATGTAGACACCAGCATGGGATGCAGTTCCAGTTTTTTCCCCTAGGGTTGATCTTTTTTTTCTGATTGCTTGCCTGTCTCTAGTATTCTGTTGTGTCCTCAGAACCTATTTTTCCCTGTATATGCAGATTGTATGTTTATAAGTGAAAATGTTAATACACTAAATGATTGTTAACCTTAAAGCATATTTCATTGACTTCTATTGTTTTTTTTAAAATTCAGTTTATCTAAACTATAAAGATAAAAACGGTTCATGCGTTTCTCCCATCCCCCACCCCCTGGCTCTGACAACCATGAATCTGGTTTTTTTTTTTTTTTTTTTTTTTTTCATTTATTTTCTAGTAACACAGTCAGCTTTTTCTGCTGCCTCACAGGCAATAAGAATGCCATTTATGGAATGCTCAATGCATTCCATAAGTGCTAGGGAATGTATTGTCACATTAGAAAACAATAACTCATTAAATTCCTGTAGTAACTCTGTAAGGCATGTGTTATCTAAGTTACACTGGATGAAACTGAGGCTCAGAAGTTAAATTCTTTTCTTGGGAGCACACAGGTAGTAAATGAAACAGATTTATATCTGATATTAAAACATATTCTTTTTCCCTGTGCCATGTGTATATGAGAGTAATTTCCACAAGAACATAACAAGGGTCAGTACTTCTAGGATGACTATTAAAAAACTGTGTCAGTATCTTCCTCAACCAGATCTACTTGGCCTTGTGGGTTCAGTAGCTTCTCCAATATCTTTGGGTACACGATTTTGTGTTTTTTGTTGTTTTGTTTTAAAAAATTATTTACATTTTTTTTTCATTTCTGCATTACCTCACTCTCTTCCTGGCTAGCTTTTCTGTTTATCTCACCTGTTGCAGACTTTGATTAAATTGTGATGTGTGGTTGCCTGTAATAGTTTAAGATGAGGAATCTCATGCTAGAAGCTCTGGGTCTCTTGGTTTCATTTCTTTAGGGAGGAAGTCTCTAGTATTTTGCCTGGGGACAATTATTTCTGGATGTTAGGGAGGGGAGACACTCCACACAGCCTTTGTAAGCCCTTCTACTTTTCAGCTGGACTTTATTCTCATCTTCCATCATGCTGGCCCTTGCTGCCTCGGGCTCTTGTTTTTTTTTTTTTTTTAAGTTTTTGAATAGGTTTTATATATATATACATACATACATACACACACATAGCTTCAGAATGAAAAAAAGGATTCAGTAAAGGTTCTTGCATCTGCCTATTTCCTATCTTCTCTTTGCTTAACCACTCATACTGGTTTATTTATCCTTCATGAGTTTTTCTTCATGCATATATAAACCAGTACAAAGATAAATTCTTATTTTTCTTCCTTTTTTACAAAAGGTAGTATATACATCAGTGGTACTCAAACTTCTTAGTCTCAGGATCCTTTTACAGTATTAAATTTTTGAGGCTTCCCAAGAGGTCTTGTGAGTTATATCTATCATTATTTACCATATTAGAAAATAAAATTGAGAAATTTGAAAACTTTCTTAAGAAATGGTAAACCCATTATATTTAAAAAATAGACTTTATAAAAAATATTTTCCAATACAAAATCAGTGAGGCAGAGTGTTTTCACGTTTGAAAAAATTTAGCATCGGGCTTAATAGCTGGATTTGCCTGTTTGCTTATGCGTTCAGTCTGTTGTTACTTGTTTTTTGGTTGAAGTATAGAAGGAAATACAACCTCACGTAGATGTGTAGTTGGAAAGCGAGGACCTCGCAGACCCTCAGAAAGGGTCTTGGGCACCCTCGGGGGTCCTTGGATCATACCTTGATGTATGCTGTTTTATCCTTTTTTTTTTCACTTAACATACCTGAGGTATTTCCATATCAGCACGTAAGGAACTTGCCCATTCATTTTATTTGTCCTGTAATTCATCCAGTACCCTTTTGCTTTGGCTAAGAATGCTATAATGAAGGATACTGTACAAAAGTGACTCATCCCAGCGTGGGGCTCTTGGAGGTGCTGTGTTCTCTTTGACAGGGTGCAACTAGTGGATGACAGGGTTCCCTGGAGCGTAACTGACTTGAGTGCCTCCAGGATCCCACCGAGGCCTGGGACTGGGAGTTAGAGAACTGTATGCACAGAGGCTGACTGCCGTGATAAGCCACTGCAGGAGCTGAAGGCCAAAAGCTCTACCGCTCAAGCCGCGTCCACTGTGGTTTGCTTGGGAGGGAGACTTCTGCCCCAGGTAGTCATTTGGAGACCGCAGCTGCTTCTCTCCGGTGCCTTGGAGTCCTCAGGGAGCTTCTGCATCCTGCTGGCAGAGAAAGGTGGTGAAGACACAGCCCCCTCCTCAGCTTGGCAGCGGTGCCCAAGCTTCTGCTCTCATTCCAGTGGGGAGAGCTAGTCCCGTGGCCCTGGTGCCATGCGAGGGGTCTGGGAGGTGTAGTCTGAGCTCAGGAAGAAGTCACCCTGGCCACAGCTGCTGATGGGCCATAGAAAATGGTAAATACTGGTGGTCCACTATCTTCAACACTCAGTGGAGGTCAGGCTCCTATTAACCCTCATTTGCACAGTGTTTACTGATTAGTGAAGTGGGTGGTAGCAAATTACATGTAAATGGTTGGTTCACGTAACACAGATGTCATTTGGTCACAGAGTATTTTTGTTGCTCAATAACTTCTTTTCCTCCTTACCAACTGATGGGCAGGTTTGCACCTAGAGAAAGACATTCACCCTGTCCAGCAAGGAATATAGTCATTAGTCATTCCATCCATTTGTTCTTTAATACATTAAACTCGCTCATTCCATCAAGTATTCACTGAGCATCATGGCTCCTGCTTATTTCCCCCTCCCCCACCGCTTCCCTGTGAGTTACACATTCTTGCCTGTTGCTGTGTGACTTCCGGGGTCTCCTCCCCCACTGGGAAGAATAGACCTCCCTGCCTCACTTGGGATGTGGGGTGTGGCATTCTTCGGCTCAGGAACATCGAGGTCCAAGCTCTGGTGCCTAGGTGCTGACGAGAAATGCGTATTCCTGGGACTCAAGCCCAGAAAGTCCTGAGGGGGTCGGCGGTGGGCTGGATTCTGCACTGCCACCAGCCCCCAGGGGATTCTGTGCAGGCTTAACTCTCCCCTGGTCCTAGCTCCCCCAAGCCCCACCTGTCCTGAACACTTGTGCCTTCCTTTCACCTCTGCCAGCAGCATCTCCCTCCTGCACGTGCAGTGCCTGCCGACAGCCTAGGAAGACCTTCTTCCCTTGCAGCTCAGCGCTGTGATGAGAGGAACGACACAGTGGGGGATGGGTGTCCGGCACTGGCTTTTTCTCTGCCCGGCTGGTAGGAAGTCAGGTCAGAAGTGCCTCCCCTGGACCCCGGGAGGGCTGGTGACTCTGTGTCATCCAGGGGACATTCCTTAACAGGGTCACCCCCCAGTGGGCAGTGAGCCTGGGGTGCCCTTGAGTAGCCTCTCAGGCAGGGCCTGCCTGGTCTTTCAGCTGCCTGTCAGAAGCCAGGTGAGCACCTCCTGGGCACAGGGAATGTGTTCTGGGTGCAGTGGGAGGCTGAGGCCTGGGGGCCCTGCAGGGAGGTGTCCTGGGCATTGCCACGGAGGCTGCTCATCCCAGTCTTCAGGAGCTGCCCCACCTGCCCAGATGGGCATGGTAGGTACGAGGGCACCTGCGACGGCGCCGCAGACACGCGGGAGGGGCCACAGGGAGGACTTGGGGCCGCACTGTGGGAACGTAGGCATCGCGGGCTCTCCAAGTCTCAGCCACTTCTTCCACGAAGTAGGCGTAATAACGAGAGTCCCACCCTGGAGGACACACCGTGAGCAGTCATCCCCTCTCTTCCACTCCCCTCCTAGATGGCGGGTCTCTAGTGCTCCCAGGCCACCAGCAGCCCCTGGGAACCTATCAGAAACGCAGATTCTCTGGCTCAGCCCAGACTCTGGAGTCACCAACCAGCCCTCACGGTGATTCCAGTGCAAGTTCAGATCTTGAGAACCACGGGTCTAGAATGGACTCCCTCCCTCCCACCCTCTTCCATCCTCTCCTCCTCCCTCCCCCGCCTTCCTTCTCTCCCCCTTGGGAGCAGCTGCACTTCTTCCTTGCCACAGCCAGTTCTGAGAGTCACCACTGGGTGTCAGAGCAGCCCCAGGAATGTCCCTGCTGTCACGCCTCCTCCCAGCACCGCCCCCCCAACCCCAGTCCCTGCTGTGGCTCCCAGGGCTTCCCAGACTGAGCCCAGAAGAAGAGGAAGTGCTTGGATCCAGGTCTGGTTGCAGAGTCCCAGAGCGCTGCACCCGTGCCGCTGCTCCCTCGTCACTGGCTTGGGCCGGGGCACCTGCTCCACGGCTCTGCCTCCAGTGTTTCTAGGGGCCTCAGGCGAGGTCCTGAGAGGCTAAGGGGCCTGCCTGAGGTCACCCCTGAGCCTCTACCAGGGTGAGGGCTTTGCCCGGTCCTTTCCTGACTGCCCGGGGTGAATCGTCTGGGCACCAAGGTAGTCCACCTGGCAGCACCCATGTGGTAAGAACCAGGGCAGCCCCTCCACTGTGTAGGCTGTCATGAGGGGTGTGAGGGCACAGACAAATCCCGCTCCTGCCAGATTGCCTCTCGCTCATTGTCACAGCCTGTAGAGGGCGTGGGCAGCGGTGTGGTCAGGGGAGGTGGCAGTAGACGGTGGCCACTGGGTTTGGCAAGTGGAGGTCACGAGGCGTCTCTGGCCTCCCTGCTTTGGGCCCCTCTGTGAGCCCTGGTCAGGGCCCCAGGGTCTCCAGCAGCTTCCACGCAGTTGGGCTTCCCTTCCCTACCCTGCGGCCATGCCAGTGTCGAGGTGGACCCTGGGCTGCCTGTCTCAGGCCCCGTGCAGCCTCCTTCCTCCACATGGCCTTGTGGGCAGTGGTCTTCCTCCTGAACACCCCCCTCCAGGCTTTGCCCACACTCCCTGCTGGGCTCGACCCACTCAGGGTCCACCCTCCCACGCGCTCAACAGACATCTGGGCCCTGCTCAGTGCCAGGCACAGGCGCGAGGCTGGACAGACAAGGTCACTGCCTTGTGGAGCCAGCGAGGACGCAGCACCCTCCCTGCCACAGTGGGTGCTCCGCCGAGCACTGGGAGGGGCTGCAAGAGACAGTGGGGGTTATGCTGGGTTTCCAGACCAGGGACAGGAGTGCCATGGCCCGTGGGCAGGACAGGCTGGGAGAAGGTGGGAACAGAGAATGGGGCAGAGCCACAGTGGACTGTGGGGGACAGAGGACCTGGAGAAGTTCTTGGAGGCCGTGGCAGCTGTGGTGAGCGGGACGTGGGGCCAAGCCTTGGGTAACTGGACACGTGTTGTCCAGGAGCCTTGGCAGGACTTGCTGAGGGTCAGCTGGAGAGTCGGGAAGTGGTTTCTGCCCGAGCTCCTGGGCCTCTGTCCCCGGGGACTTGGGGTGGGGCTGGGGCAGAGATGCAGGAGAGTGACAAGTGAGAGGCGATTTCTCCCGAATGGCCTGGTGGTTATGTCTGGAGGTCAGGACAGAGGTCTGAGCACAGCGATGGTGTTTAAGGCCTGGAGCTGGTGAGCAGGGAGCAGA
Organism: Eschrichtius robustus; assembly: GCF_028021215.1. Lineage (NCBI taxonomy): Eukaryota > Metazoa > Chordata > Mammalia > Artiodactyla > Eschrichtiidae > Eschrichtius > Eschrichtius robustus. The sequence continues at coordinate 139,157,709 of NC_090828.1, read as the reverse complement.
AGCCATCTTGGGACCGACCGGCCAGGGTGAGGGAGGAGGGCTGCGGGCATGGTGGACGTGCGCAGAGCGTGGCTAGGCTGTAGAGGGTGCGGACAGCGGCGTGGTCAGGGCGCTGGCAATAGAGGGTGGCCACTGGGTTTGGCAAGTGGAGGTCATCAGTACCTTAACATGCTTCAGTGGAAAGTGGAGAGGACGGGAGTGGGTTTGGGGCAGGGCCTGCACACAGGCCCACGCACCCTCCTGAGCTTTCCCTCCCCAAGCCCGTTGTGGCAAGGGCCTGGCTTCAGGCATCAGGGGCTACCAGCCGGCTCTGAAGCTCCTCTTCCTCCCTGGGGATGGAGCCGCTGAGCGCACCGGCTGATGTAGGCTGAGCATCTTGGGCAGTGTGGTGCATGTGAGCTCCGTCTACTTTGAGACCCTCGCCGTGAGGAGGGGCCTGTGGCACATGAGGAGGGCGAGGGGTCCAGGTGGGCACACCTTGGCCACAGGGAGCTACACATGGACACGCGCAGCTGTGCACACACAGAAGGGGCATGTGTGCTCTCCAGATGGCATCCTCCAGGCGAGCTCCACATCTAAAACTGGAGGTGGTTTTGACCATTATCGTCACCCGCTGCCAGGTTCAAGTCTGGCCCTGAGTCGTACCTGCTTTGTGAGCGTCTGGGCCAGGCAGTCGCTGGTGCCCGTGTGCCACGTGCCACAGGGTCTGTGAGAGAAGCCTGATCACCAGCGCAGGGAGGCGAGTGCCCGCTCAGAGGGGACCAGGAGGGAGAAACCTGGAGAGAGAAGGGCCCAGCTGTCTTCTTTCCTCCCCTCCTGCCCTCCTGAGCCTCAGCAACATCATTTGCAAAATGGGGACGTGGCAGCAGCTGCCCCCGAGGGGTGCTCGGCGTGTGGCGTTAACACACAGGAGACACTTTTAAAGAGGGCCTGGCGCAGGTGAGTGCCCTGTGTGCTGCTCCTAGGGCTGTCTCCACAGGCGAGGACACCGAAGCCCAGGAGCGTAACCCAGCAGGGGCTCCTGCGACTGGGACCCCTTCCCCCTCCCAGAACTGGCTTCCAGCGTGCTCTTGTGGCTGGCATGGAGCTGGGTGCTCAGCAATGGTGGAATTCACTAATGACATTCTGTTGAATATTCAGGGTTGGAAAATAGCATCTTATTAGAACAACACTTGGGCCATCTGCAAGGAAGTGGCATCAGCTTGCCCTGGGCTGAAACCTTGGCCAGTATAGACTGGCTGGCCAGTTTTTCCAGGCCACACCATGAAGCAGCGGAAACCCTGGTGCCATGTAATGGGAAAGGCCTCTTGTCTTTCCCATTAGCTGTGGAGTCCTCAGGCGCTGCAGAATCTTTCCATTTCCCACAGCATTCAGGCTGAACATCTCCCCAGCCCTGGACTGGCCCAAGCCTCCCTTCTCTTCACCTGCAAGGAGCTTCTGGCCTCTGGGCCTTTGCACTCACTGTTCCCCCTGCATGGACACTGTTCCCTGCTCCAGAGTCCCCCCGCCCCCAACCCCCGCCGCCGCTGCACTTCACTCTTTGCACATGCTGTTCCTCCCCCATGGGCATTGTTCCCTGTCCCAATGTCCTCCCACTCTCTACCCCATTCTGCACCCTTCACAGCACACATCTGCTCCCCAGTTAGTACTAGCTCATCCTTCAACTCTCAGCCAAAGGAGCATTTTCTCAGGGAAGCCCCCTGACCTTGGAGACAGGCCTCTCATTTCTTTGATGGTGCCTTCCTTTTCTTTTTAACTTTTTATTTTATGTTGGAGTAGAGCCAATTAACAATGTTGTGATACTGCATAGCAAAGTGACTCAGCCATACATATACATGTATCCATTCTCCCCCAAACGGTGCCTTCCTTTTCTTCACCGCTCCTCTGTGGCTTCTCCTTCGATACGTGCATATTTGTGTAATTAACCAGTCAAGGCTCTCAGTCAATGAGTGGCATGTGTCTCTGTTCCTATTCTACCTTCAGGCCTCCTGTGGCACCTGGGGGATGGGAGGTGCTGAACGAATGACCTTCCATTGTTTATGTCTCAACTTTCTCCCTATCACTTGCAAGGGGAAGCTGCCAGAGAAAAGAGCCCAACAGGACATTGAGGCACCCTGAGGAAATCTGAAGAAAGCTGCTTGATAAGGTCTCTTTGGGGGCCCCCCTTTATGAGGACTACCCACATGCGGGCTTAGTCTTCACAATGCCAGACTTGTGTGTGGTCTGAGTTCCTTCCGTGCCCACTGTATGGCCCCCTTCCAGTCTGGGAATAGCTGGCACTGCCCCCAAGGGGGGGCCAATCTCTGCCTTCTAATAGGAGAGTTTACTTATACTTAAAGTAATTTACTTTAATGAAGGATTTACTTCTGCCATTTGCCTATTTGTTTTCTCTGTATCTTACATATTTTTTTTTTCCCTCCATTGGTTTTGTGTGTGTGTTTAGTTGATTCTTTTTGTAGTGTACATTTTGATTCCCTTCTTTCTTTTACTTTTCTATAAAATTTTTAGTTATTTTTAAGTGGTTACCTTGGGGATTGCAATTAACAATTGTTTCAATTAAACACATTTTGTTTGAATAATATCAGCTTAACATCAACAATATAGAAATACTCTGCTTGTATACCTTTCCATCCTTTACCTTTTTTATCATTATTGTCACAGATTACATCTTTATACATCATTTTCCCATTAACATTGATTTATAATTATTGCTTTATGTATTTGTCTTTTAAATCATTTAGGAAAAAAAGAGGTGTTACAAACCTAAAAACAATAATATCAGCCTTTATATTTACCTGTGTAGTCACCTTTGCCATTGTTCTTTATTTTTTCTAAATTTGAGTTAATGTCTAGGGTCTTTTTATTTCAGCATGAAGGACTCCCTTAGCATCTCTTATAGGGTAGTTCTACTGGTAATTCACTCCCTCAGTTTTTGTTAATCTGGAGATATCTTAATTTCTTTCATTTTTAAAAGGTGGTTTTACTGGATATAGAATTATTGGTTGACAGTTCTTTTCTTTCAGAACTTTAAATATGCCATCCCACATCTTCTGGCCTCCATGGTACTGATGGAAAAATCAGCTGTTAATCTTATTGAAAATCTCTTGTACATGATGAGTCTGTGCTCTCTTGTTGCATTAAACATTCTCTATGTTTGGGCTTTGATAATTTACTATAATGTGTATTGGTGTGGATGTCTTATCCAACTTGGTATTTGTTGAGCATCTTGAATGTGTATATGCATGTGTTCCATCAGCTTTGGGAAGTTTTTGGCCATTATTTCCTAAGAATTCTTTCTGTCCCTTTTTGTTCCTTTCTGTCTTCTCTTAGAATTCTATTATGCGTATGTTGGTATTTTTGATGGTGTTCTACAAGTCCCTCAGGCTTATTAACTGTTCTCCATTCTTTTTTCTTTCTGTTCCATAGACTGGATATTTTCAGTTGCCTTATCTCCTGGTTCATCGGTCCTTTCTTCTGCCTGCTCAAATCTGCTGTTGAATACCTCTAGTGATTTTCATTTCCAGAATTTTGGTTTGATTCCTTTTTATAATTTTATCTCTTTATTTATTTATTTATTTTTAAACATCTCTATTGAAGTATAATTGCTTCACAATGGTGTGTTAGTTTCTGCTTTATAACAAAGTGAATCAGCTACACATATACACACGTTCCCATATCTCCTCCCTCCCGCATCTCCCTCCCTCCCACCCTCCCCATCCCACCCCCCCAGGCGGTCACATAGCACCGAGCTGATCTCCCTGCCTGTGCTATGCGGCTGCTTCCCACTAGCTATCTATTTTACATTTGGTAGTGTATATATGTCCATGACACTCTCTCACCCTGTCACATCTCACCCCTCCTCCTCCCCATATCCTCAAGTCCATTCTTTAGTAGGTCTGTGTCTTTATTCCCATCTTGCCACTAGGTTCTTCATGGCCTTTTTTTTTTTTTTCCCCTTAGATTCCATATATATGTGTTAGCATACTGTATTTGTTTTTCTCTTTCTGACTTACTTCACTCTGTTATCTCTTTATTGATATTCTCATTTTGCTCACATAGTTTTACTGATTTCCTTTAGTTCTTTTCCATGGTTTCCTTTAAGTGGCTGAGCATATTTAAGACAGTTTATTTAATGTCTTTGACTAATATTTCCAATGTCTGGGCTTCCTCAGGGATGGTTTATGTCAAATACTTACTTTCCTGTGAATGGACTTTTCCTCTGTATGGTTTGTAGTTTTGTTGTTGTTGAGAGTTGGGCATTCTGAATATTATAATATGTTTACTCTGGAAATTTGATTCCTCCACTCATTAAGGATTGCTGAGTTTATCGTGTTGAGGGCTGACCATCATTTAGTGACTTTTCTAAATATACACAAATATGTATATACACACACATATATAAAGATAAATGAAACTAAATGGAGTAAGGAAGTACGTTTCACTTGAAGTGGTAAAATGTTAATACCTATAAATCATAAGTATACATCCTTACTTCCTTTTAGTTCTACTTACCTTCCCTATTTAAAAAATTGTTGTTTTTGATATCAGATCATTTCTGTTTTAGTCATCAAGTATGACTTATAAGTTCTTTAGGGAGAAGTATAATCTATTGTATATATTTATATTTCTGCTCTTACTGTTTTTCTTTTTTACTTCTTCTTTGATCATTTTTTTGATGTTTGAAGTACTACCCTTAGTCTATCTTTAAGTTTAGATCTGTTAATGACAAATTATTTTAGCTTTCCTTCGTTTACAAATACCTTTATTTCCACTTTGTTCCTGAAGGATAGTTTCACTGAATATAGAAAATTACATTTGGGAGGAGTTACATCAGCATCATGCCATAGTAAGATGCTCACTTTGTCTCTCCTCCTTCAATCTATAGGCAGTAAAACATACATAACTCAACTCATAACTCAAAGGTGCCTCTTCCCAACACACCAGGATGCCAGGGAATTCCACACATCTGTGCATCTAAAGGTGGGTGAATTGGAACACATAGAGGAAGTGGAATCAGGGAACAGTGGAGGTGGTGCCTGCAGTCCTGGTCCCCTGGCTACAGCTGCTGAACCACAGTCCTAGGGAACCCAGGAAGAGCAGGGGAGGTGGTTGCACAGGACTCTGGCTTCCTGCCTGCAGTGGCACTTGCAGCCTTGGTAACTGGGTAACAGCAGCAGTTGGGCCTGGGACCCTATCCCTTCAGCCCCCACCCTGCCACAGTGGTGGAACCTGCGAACCTGACAACACTTGACACAGCAGAGGCTCCTACGACTTGGGCTACCCTCCCACCCTCCCTCTCCCCTCATGGAGGTGGAGCCTGCGACCCAGGAGCTCATGGACGTGGTGACACCAGCGACACTGGCAGTGGCAAGGCACCAATTACCCCAGAGCAACAAGCAGTGATGAAGGCTCTCCGCGACACCTCTGACCCAAATGGTGGAGAGCTGGAAAGTGCGACTCTCAGTTATAAGCAGAGGCGGCTCAGGTAAGAGAAACCAAAGCTGTATGCTACAGCACCACCTACTGCAAAACAAAAGAAAGGCCTCTAATTTCCAACCTGTTGAATCCTTAGAATCAAGTTTTTAAAAAAAAGCTTTATCTAAAGAAGAAAGATGTTCACTACTTCAGATGTGCTGGCAGACAACTCATCAAGCACCACAAAGAACCACAGGAACATTATACAACAAAAAGAAATCGACAATTCTTCATAAGTCAAACTTAAAGTCATAGAATACTGTGATCAAACTGTTAGAGAATTCAAAACAGCTGTCATGAAGCTGTCATAGTTGTCAGTGAGCTACCAAAAAACCAGAAAGATAGCTCAATGAGCTCAGGAGTAAAATTAATGAACAGAAGGAATACTTTACCAAAGACTCTGAAACTCTAAAAAAGAACAAAACAGAAATTCTGGAGCTGAAACCTTCAATAAACAAGATGAAGAATATATTAGAAAGCATTGGAAACAGAGCAGACCTTATGGAAGAGACAATTAGCTGAGCTCAAAGATAGAAATCTAGAAATGATGCAAGCAGAAGAGGAAAGAGAATTAAGACCTAAAAAAAATGAGAAAATTCTACAAACGCTCTCAAACTCTTTTAAGAAGGGTAACATTATGGACACCCCAGAAAGAGAGAGAGGGAGAGAGAAGGAGAGAGTTTATTTAAAGAAATAATAGCTGAGAACTTACCAAACCTGGGGAAGGAACTGGATATACAAGTCCATGAAGCTAAGAAAACACCTGATTACCTCAATGCAAAAAGACCTTCTCTAAGATATATTAAAATTGTCAGAAGTCAATTACAAAGAAAGAATTTTAAAGGCAGCCAGGGACCAAGGGATGGTGGCCTACAAAGGAACCCCCATTAGGCTATCAGCAGATTTCTCAGCAGGAACTTTACAGGCCAGGAGGAAGTGGAATGACATTCTCAAAATACTGAAAGATAAAAACTGTCATCCAAGAATACTCTATCCAGCAAAGTTTTCCTTTAGATATGGAGGTGAAATAAAGGCTTGAGACAAACAGAAACTGAGGGAGTTCATTAACACTAGACTTGTCTTACAAGAAATGTTGAAAGGAACTCTTCTATGAGGGACGAAAAGGCAAAAGTACACAAAACTTTGAGTAAGGTGATAAATAGCATCAGAAAATTGCAACTCTTTAGCAGAATAGGTTTTTTAAACACTTTATTATAGCATAAAAGCTAAAAGGAAAAAAAAGCAGAAAAAAATAACTATAGCTATTTTAGTTTTGTAACAAACTCACAACATAAAAAGGAATAATTTGAGACAAACAAAGGGGGGGGAGAGGAAAATGATGAAACCCATATAGATGAGTGAAGATAAGATGCTATCAGCAGAATCCAAAACAATTAAGAAAAGGGCAATAGGTACATACATATTGACAAGTACCTTAAATGTAAATGGATTAAATGCTCCAAACAAAAGATATAGACTGGCTGAATGGATACAAAAGTAAGACCTGTATATATGCTGTCTATAAGAGACCCACTTCAGACCTAGGGACACATAAAGACTGAAAGTGAGGGGATGAAAAAAGGTATTCCATGCAAATGGAAATCAAAAGAAAGCTGGAGTAGCAATACTCATATCAGACAAAATAGACTTTAAAATAAAGACTGTTACAAGAGACAAAGGAGGACACTACATAATGATCAAGGGATCAATCCATCAAGAGGAATATAAAACAATTGTACATATATATGCACCCAACATAGGAGCACCTCAATATATAAGGCAAATACTAACAGCCATAAAGGGAGAAATAGACAGTAACACAAAAATAGTGGGGGACTTTAACACCCCACTTTCATCAAGGACAGATAATCCAGACAGAAAATCAATAAGGAAACACAGGCCTTAAATGACATTAGACCAGCTGGACTTAATTGATATTTATAGAGCATTCCATACAAAGGCAGCAGAATATACATTCTTCTCATGTGCACACAGAACATTCTCCAGGATTGACCACATGCTAGGCCACAAGGCGAGCCTTGGTAAATTTAAGAAATTTGAAATCGTATCAAGCATCTTTTCTGACCACAACACTATGAGATTAGAAATAAACTGCAAGAAAAAAATTGTAAAACACACAAACACGTGGAGGCCAAACAATATGCTACTAAACAAGCAATGGATCACTGAAGAAATGAAAGGAAATCAAAAAATACTTAGAGACAAGTGAAAATGAAAGCACAATGATCCAAAGCCTATGGGATGCAGCAAAAGAAGTTCTAAGAGAGAAGTTGGTAGCAATAAAATCTTACCTCAGGAAACAAGAAAAATCTCAAATAAACAACCTAACCTTATACCTAAAGTGACTAGAGAAAGAAGAACAAACAAAACCTAGAGTTAGTAGAAGGAAAGAAATCATAAAGATCAGAGCAGAAATAAATGAAATAGAGACGAAGAAAACAGTAGCAAAGATCAATGAAACTAAAAGTTGGTTCTTTGAAAAGATAAACAAAATTAATAAACCTTTAGCCAGACTCATCAAGAAAAAAAGGGAAAAGACTCAAATCAATAAAATTAGAAATGAGAACTACCCTGGTGGCCCAGTGGTTAAGAATCCGCCTGCCAATGCAGGGGACACGGGTTCGAGCCCTGGTCTGGGAAGATCCCACATGGCATGGAGCAACTAAGCCCGTGTGCCACAACTACTGAGCCTGCACTCTAGAGCCCACGAGCCACAACTACAGAAGCCCGTGCACCCAGAGCCTGTGCTCCGCAACAAGAGAAGCCACTGCAATAAGAAGCCTGCGCACCGCAAAAAAGAGTAGCCTCTGCTCACTGCAACTAGAGAAAGCCTGTGCGCAGCAACGAAGGCCCAACACAGCCAAAAATAATAAAATAAATAATAAAAATAAAATAAAACAAAATAAAATTAGAAATGAAAAAAGAGAAGTTACAATGGACACCACAGAAATACAAAGGATCATAAGAGACTATGATAAGCAACTGTATGCCAATAAAATGGACAACCTGGAAGAAATGGACACATTCTTAGAAAGGTACAATCTCCCAAGACTGAACGAGGAAGAAATAGAAAATATGAACAGACCAATCACAAGCACTGAAATTGAAACTGTGATTAAAAATCTTCCAGCAAACAAAAGTCCAGGACCAGATGGCTTCACAGGCAAATTCTATCAAATATTTAGAGACAAGCTAACACCTATCCTTCTGAAACTGTTACCAAAAATTGCAGAGGAAGGAAAACTCCCAAATTCATTCTATGAGGCCACCATCACCCTGATACCAAAACCAGACAAAGATACCAGAAAAAAGAAAATTACAGGCCATATCACTGATGGACATAGACACAAAAATTCTAAACAAAATACTAGCAATATGAATCCAACAATACATTAAAAGGATCATACACCATGATCAAGTGGGATTTATCCCAGGGATTCACGTATTTTTTAATATCTGCAAATCGATCATTGTGACACACCACATCAACAAACTGAAGAATAAAAATCATATGATCATCTCAAAAGATGCAGAAAAAGCTTCTGACAAAATTCAACACCAATTTATGATAAAAACTCTCCAGAAGGTGGGCATAGAGGGACTATACCTTAACATAATAAAGGCCATATATGACAAACACACAGCTAACATCATACTCAACGGTGAAAAGCTGAAAGCATTTCCTCTAAGATCAGGAACAAGACAAGGATGTCCACTCTTGCTGCTATTATTCAACATAGTTTTGGAAGTCCTAGCCCTGGCAATCAGAGAAGAAAAAGAAATAAAAGGAATCCAAATTGGAAAAGAAGAAGTTAAACTGTCACTGTATGCACATGACATGATACTATACATAGAAAATACTAAAGATGCTACCAGAAAACTACTAGAGCTCATCAATGAATTCGGTAAAGTTGCAGGTTACAAAATTAATACACAGAAATCTGTTGCACTTCTATACACTAACAACAAAAGATCAGAAAGAGAAATCCAAGAAACAGTCCCATTTACCATTGCATCAAAAAGAATAAAATACCTAGGAATAAACCTACCTAAGGAGGCAAAAGACCTATACTCCGAAAACTATTAGGACACTGGTGAAAGAAATCAAAGATAACACAGTTGGAAAGATATGCCATGTTCTTGGATTGGAAGAATCAATATTGTCAAAATGACTATACTAATCAAGGCAATCTACATATTCAATGAAATTCCTATCAAATTACCAATGGCATTTTTCACAGAAATAAACAAAAAAATCTTAAAATTTGTATGGAGACACAAAAGACCCCGAATAGCCAAAGCAATCTTGAGAACGAAAAACAGAACTGGAGGAATCAGAGTCCCTGACTTCAGACTATACTACAAAGCTACAGTAATCAAGACAGTATGGTACTGGCACACAAAAACAGATATATAGATCAGTGGAACAGGATAGAAAACCCAGAAATAAACCCACACCCTATGGTCAATTAATCTATGACAAAGGAGGCAAGACTATACAATGAAGGAAAGACAGTCTCTTCAATAAATGGTGCTGGGAAAACTGGACAGCTACCTGTAAAAAAATGAAATTAGGACATTCTTTAACACCATACACAAAAATAAACTCAAAATGTAATAAAGACCTAAATGTGAGACGGGACACTATAAAACTCTTAGAGGAAAACATAGGCAGAACACTCTGACATAAGTCACAGCAAGATCTTTGTTGATCTGTCTCCCAGAGTAATGGAAATAAAAACAAAAGTAAACAAATTGGACCTAATTAAACTAAAAAGCTTTTGCACAGCAGAGGAAACCATAAACAAAATGAAAAGACAACCCACAGACTGGGAGAAAATATTTGCAAATTATGTGACTGACAAGGGATTATTCTCCAAAATTTACAAACAGCTCATGGGCTTAATATCATCAAAACAAACAACCCAATCGAAAAGTGGGGAGAAGACCTAAATAGTCATTTTTCCAAAGAAGACATACAGATGGCCAAGAGGCACCTGAATAGATGTTCAATATTGCTAATTGTTAGAGAAGTGCAAATCAAAACTATGATGAGATATCACCTCACACCAGTCAGAACGGCTATCATCAAAAAATCCACAAACAATAAATGCTGGAGAGGGTGTGGAGAGAAGGGAACCCTCCTACACTGTTGGTGGGAATGTAAATTGGTACAGCCACTGTGGAGAACAGTATGGAGGTTCCTTTAAAAACTAAAAATAGAGCTACCATATGGTCCTGCGATCCCACTCTTGGGCATATATCCAGAGAAAAACATGGTCCAACAGTATGCATGCACCCCAATGTTCACTGCAGTACTGTTTACAAGAGCCACAACAGGGAAGGAACCTAAGTGTCCATCAACAGAGGATGAATAAAGAAGATGTGGTACATATATACAATGGAATATTACTCAGCCATTAAAAAGAATGAAATAATGCCATTTGCAGCAACATAGATGGACCTAGAGACTGTCAAACTGAGTGAAGTAAGTCAGACAGAGAAAGAGAAATGTCATATGATATGGCTTATATGCAGAATCTAAAAAAAATGATACAAATGAAGAACTTATTTACAAAACAGAAACAGACTTACAGACTGGGAGAATGAACATATGGTTACCAGGGGGGAAGGGTGAGGGGGAGGGATAGTTAGGGGGTTTGGGATTGACATGTACACACTGCTATATTTAAAATGGATAACCAACAAGGACCTACTCTATAGCACAGGGAACTCTGCTCAATATTATGCAACAACTTAAATGGGAAAAAGGATTTGAAAAAGAATAGATGCATGTATATTTAAAAAAAAAAAAAGAATAAATAAATAAAGACCAACAAGAACAACAACAACAACAAAAATATCCTGTGATAAACCATAATGGAAAAGAATATGAAAAAGAATGTGTATATATATATATATATATATATATATATATATATATACACATATATATACACACACACACACACACACACACATATACACATATATATAACTGAATCACTTTGCTGTTCTGCAGAAATTAACACAGCATTGTAAATCAACTATACTTCAATAAAATAAAAAAAAATTTAAATGTTTAAAAAAAAGAGACAGTATCTCTCAAATTAGGGAAAAAAAAGATGCTATCAGCAGAAAAAGAACTATTTTATCTATGAGACGTTTTATACAAACCCCATAGTAACCACAAAGCATAAACTTAGAGCAGAGACACGAAACCTAAAAAAAGAGGAAACTAAAAACAGGAAAAACCAAACCGAAATGGCAGACAGAAACACAAAGAAAAAGAAACAATGGGACTTCTCTCGTAGTCCAGTGGTTGAAAATCCGTCTTACAATGCAGGGGATGCTGGTTCGACCCCTGGTCGGGGAACTAAGATCCCACATGCCGCAGGGAAACTAAGCCCACATGCCACAAATACTGAGCCTGTGCGCCACAACTAGAGAGCCCGTGTGCTGCAACTACAGAGTCCACGCACTCTGGAGCCCGCATGCCACAACTGCAGAGCCCTATATGCTCTGGAGCCCATGTGCCACAACTCATGAGCCCATGTGCTCTGCAGCCTGAAAGCCACAACTAGAGAAAAGCCTGTGCACTGCAATGAAGAGCTCGTGCGCCACAACGAAAGATCCCACATGACAAAACTAAGACCCGATGCAGCCAAAAGGTAAAAATAAATAAATAAATAAATATTAAAAAAAAGAAACAATGGAGATATAGAACAACCAACCAAACAAACAAAAATATAAAATGGCAGTACTAATTCCTCATGTATCAATAATCACCCTAAATGTAAATGGAGTGAATTCACCTTAGGCAAGGGAAACAAAATCAGAAATAAACAAATGGGACTACATCAACCTAAAAAGCTTCTGCACAGCAAAGGAAACCATAAATGAAACAAAAAGTCTGCCTACTGCATGAGGGACAATATTTGTAAATCATATATGTGATAAGGGGTTAATATTCAAAATATATAAAGAATTCATGCAACTCAACAACAAAAAAAGCAATCTGATTAAACAATAGGCAGCGGACCTGAATAGACACTTTTCCAAAGAAGACACACAGATGGCCAACAGGCACATGAAAAGATGTTCAACATCACTAATTATTAGGAAAATGCAAATCAAAAGCACAATGAGATATCTTCTTACTTCTGTTTGAATGGCTATTATTGAAAAGATAAATAAGAAGAGTTGGCCAGGATGTGGAGAAAAGGGAACATTTGTCCCATTATGTTGGTGGAAATGTAAATTCGTGCACTATGAAAAACAGTGTGGAGGTTCTTCAAAAAATTAAAAATAGAACTACCAGATGATCCAGCTATCCCACTTCTGGGTATTTATGTGAAGAATACAAAAACATCAATTTGAAAAGGTATACGCACCCCTATGTTCATTGCAGCATTATTTACAATAGCCAAGGTAAGGAAGCAACTGAGGTGTCCATCAATGGATGAATGGATAAAGAAGATGTGGTATATAAATACAATGGAATGTTACTCAGCCATAAAAAGATTAAATCTTCTAATTTGTTACAACATGGATGAATCTTGAAGGTAATATGCTAAATGAATAAGAGAAAGACAAATAATATATGATTTCACTCATATGTGGAACATAGAATGCAAACGAAAAAACCAAAGTAAATGAACAAACCAAACCAAACAAAAACAGACATGTAGATACAGGGAACAGAGCAGTGGTTACCAGAGGTGAAAGGGTGGGCTGGGCAGGGCAACATGGTAAAGGGGTCGACTGTTTGGTGATAGATGGAAACTAAATTTTTGGTAGTTAGCATGTTGTAGGCTATTCAGAAGTAGAAATATAATGTTGTACACATGAAACTTATATAATGTAATAAATCAGTGTTACCTCACTAAAAAATAAATTGAAAAAATAAATTGTCCTTTCAAAAAAAAGTCACACTTGACAGTTTTTTTCTTTCAGCACTTGTTAGATATTGTGCCACTTCCTTTGTCCTTTATGGCTTCAGTTGAAATGTCCTTTATTGTTAGAATCGTTGTTCCTCTGTAGGTATCATGCTTCTCTCTAGCTGCTTTCGAGATTCTTTTCTGTATGTAGGTTTCAGAAGTTTAATTATGACGTGTCTTGGAATGGACTTATTTGGGTTTATCTTGTTTGGGATTTTCTCAGCTTCTTAAATCTGTGGGTATGTGTCGTTTGCCAGATTTGGAAAGTTTTTAGCCATGAATGATTTGGATATTCTTTCAAACCCACTCTCTTTCTTCTCTCACTGAGGCTTTGAAGATATGAATGTTAACTCTTTTGTTCTTTTCCTACAGGGCTCTGAGGCTCTATTCATTTAATGTCCTTCTATATTCTCTGTTTTGTAAATTCTGTTCATCTGTCTTCAGCTTCACTGATTCTCTCTTCTGTCATCTCCACACTACTATTGAGCCAATTCAGTGAGTTTCTTATTTCTGTTATTGAATTTTTCAACTCTATATAATTTCCACTTGTTTTTCAAAATAACTTTTATTTAAAAAAATTTTTTTAAACTTTCTGGCCGCACTGCATGGCATGTGGGATCTTAGTTCCCCAACGAGGGGTCAAACCTGTGCCCCATGCATTGGAAACTCAGAGTCTTAACCACTGGGAGTACCGGGGAAGTCCCAACTTTTATTTATTTACTAAAATATTTCTATTTCTTCACTTGTTTCAAGATAATTTGTAATTTCTTGCTGAAGCATTTTTTCTGATCATTGGTTTTGTGCCCAAGTCTTAGTCTATAAAGATGACTGAGTGACAACATGGAGAGGTCAGTGCCATTGAAAGAAAAGAGTTTACTCACGGTTCCCCTAAAAACAAGAGATGTGCCACAGGGGGAAACACCACTGTTGGTCAGGAGGCAGAAAGCAGCAAGGGGAAGGGTAGGCCACAGACTTTACTGAGGTTTCTGAGAGAAGGACAAGGCAGGGCAGGGTAAACAGCTTAGGAGTGGCTAGTTTGAATAATTAAGCAGGTATTAGGACACAGGGGCAGTTCCTAGTTGTCTGGTACCTTCCCTCAGTTGACTTAGGGTAGGGGAAATACTGGGTCGGCGTACGACACTTAGATAAAGGAGGTGGTTGGGGTTATGGACCCTGGATTGGTTGGTTTGCATCATAAAGGTAAGTTTGCAGGCGAGTATTATTTTTAGGAATTAGGTAGCCCTGGGAGCGCAGTCTCTCTCTGGCCAGCTAGGTCCCTCAAGATGTCAAAACATCATAAAATATGAAAAACATGATTAATATATGGTTCAAAGTCCTTGTCAGATAATTTCAACCTCTGAGTCATCTTGGTGTTGGTGTCAGTTGATTGTTTTTTCTCATTCAAGTTGTGATTTTCTTGGTTCTTAGAATGATGGGTGATTATAGATTATATCCTGAATATTTTTTCTTATGTTGAGAGACTTTGGGGCCTATTAAATCTTCTATTTATGCTTAGTATACAGGTCCTGGCCTACTTTTTGTTGGTTGTGGCCCCAACAGCAGTTGAATTTTCAGAGCCTTGGCAGTGTTATTGTGTCTGACTGGGTTATCTGGTGCTGTCGGGGCTCCCGCTGGTCCTTGGTGGGTTGTATTGGGGCGTAAGTGGTTTCTCCAGGCCGAGGGACTGATGTCTCTCATTGGGGAGAAGAGTCCATGGGGACAAAGGAGATTCTCTGGCTGGGTGTTTCTGGGGGGCGTCCACCTGTGTGCGGGGTTGGAAAGCACCTCCTGAGCTGTGCACTTACTGTGTTTGCAGGTGCCCCAGCTACCTTGTTGTCTTTGGGTTGGGAAGTACGATCTCAGGTCCTTGAGGGCAAAGCGGTGTTCAGGGCTGGGCCACTAACTGTGGCAGAACGCTTCTCCTCCCTGCCAGCCAGCTGCCTCAGCGCGTCTCGGCATCTCAGGCCCACGGGCACGAAGAAGATGAGTTTTGGGTCCCCTGCTTAGTGTGATGTTTCCCTCCAGGTGTCTCAGTGTCTCCCACTCATGGAGGGGCATCTCCGGTTCAAGGGCACAAAAAGCCCTCTTTGCCTATCTTTGCGCAGCTCACTCATTGTGGTGGAAGCCCTCTCCCCTGCGCTTCCCAGCGCCTCGCCCCTGCCCCCAGGCCATCAGCGGGCAGGGTGGTCTCAGGCTCCAGGGGTGGAGTGGCTCCCTGCACAGGGCTGCTTGCTGTAACTGGCCACTGGGGTTGGCGAGTCTCTGGCCCGGCCAGGAAGGAGCGCACCTCCCTTGCTGCCTACTGTCAGTGGGGCTCTTTCTTGATCCGCCCCCTGACCGGTGGTGCTGGGCTTGATTGGAGGGACTCCCCTTCCACCTAGGAGAGGCCTGACCCTACCTATGCCACCTGTTCTGACTCGGTTGGAGCTGGGAAATGCCAGGCCTGGGGCACCTTCTGTTGGTTGGAGGGATGGAAGATACAGGTGTGCTGCTCCTCCAGTCCTAGCTGGGGTCCTAAGCTAGTTTTCCTCCTTCTTACCACCTTTCAGGATTCTCCTTTGCTGCTTTTTGTATTATTTCCAGGGTTTATAATTACATTTGGTGGGAAGAAGCAGGGAGAAATGGGTCTGTGCCATCTTGTCTAGACTGGTAGTTCTCTCTGGCTTTTTAAGAAAATGTGTATTTTTCTCTTTTGCTCTTTCTATTGGATTGATCAAAAAAAGAATTTTTTTTTTTTTTGGCCCAGCTTTTGCAGCTTGTGGGATCTTAGTTCCCCGGCCAGTGATTGAACCTGGGCTCTTGGCAGTGAGAGCGCGGAGTCCTAACCACTGGACCACCAGGGAATTCCCGATCAAAAAAATTTTTTAACCTTCTCCCCTCCCTGACTTGGAGGTTATGCATTCTAGTGCTTATTGTTAAGTATGCCTAACAGACTTAATAAAGTCAAATTTTCCTCCTAAGTGACTCTGGATTCTTAGAATGTTTTAATACCCATCATCCCATCCATTCTCATCAATTATTGTCTAATAGTTTAGTTCCTCCTTTTTTATATTCTCCAATTTGTCCTTATTATTTTTATGGTAAACAGGGATTTATATTTTCCACATTTGCTATTTCTTTGCTCATCCTGGTTTCTTGCACCACCTTCTCCTTTCTTCTGTGTGCAATCTCTTTCCCTTAGCAGCCATTCCAGTGGGTATGTGGATGATAAACTCTCCCTGTCTTTGCCGGCAAATATCTTTGTTCTCCTGTCACTCCTGAACGAGTGTTTAAAACTTAGCAGAGAAGACTAGGTTGATAGTTAGTCTTTTTTTTTTCTTGTCAACATTTAGGATATTTCATAATCTTTTGTGAAGATTTTTGCTTTGGGGCTCGCTCTCAATATAATTTCTGTTCATTTTGTTAGTAATCTATCTTTTCTCTCCAGTTGCCTCTATGTTTTTTCTTTGTCTTTGCTGTTTATCAGTTTCATTACAACATGTATATTTTAAACATATTTTAATTTATCTTACTTAAAACTCATGATTTAAGTATCTGAAGATTCCTTTATGTATTTATATTTGTCTATTTTTCACTGAAGTGTAGTTGATTTACAATGTTTTGTTAGTTTCAGGTGTACAGCAAAGTGATTCAGTTATACATACATATACATCTATTCTTTTTCAAATTCTTTTCCCCTATAGGTTATTACCAAATATTGAGTATAGTTCCCTGTGCTATACAGTAGGTCCTTGTTGGTTATCTATTTTATATATAGTAGTGTGTATATGTTAATGCTAAATTCCCAATTTATCCCTCCCCCCTTTCCCCTTTGGTAGCCATAAGTTTGTTATCTATGTCTGTGAGTCTGTTTCTGTTTTGTATGTAAGTTCATTTGTATCATATTTTTTTTTAAGATTCCACATATAAGCAATATCATATATATATATATATATACCACAACCTCTTTATCCATTCATCTGTTGATGGTCAGTTAGGTTGCTTCCATGTCTTGGCTATTGTAAACAGTGCTACTAAGAATATATAGATGCATGTATCTTTTTGAATGAGAGTTTTCTCCAGATACATGCCCAGGAGTGGGATTGTAGGATCATATGGAAAGTATTTTTAGTCTTATAAGGAACCTCTATACTGTTCTCCATAGTGGCTGTACCAATTTACATTCCTACCAACAGTGTAAGAGGGTTCCTTTTTGAAGATTCATTTTTAAAAAAAATTTGAGAAAATTCTCAGCCACTTTCTTTTCAAAAACTGTGTCTCCTCCATTCTGTCTATTCTCTCCCCTGGAACTTCTGTTCAGTGGATGTTGGACCTTCACATTCTCTACCCCACATTTCTTAACCTCTTTGTCATACTTGCCATCTTTTGATCTTCGTGCTAACTTTCTCCAGTTTACTACTTTTCTCTTCAAATATATCTAATTTGTTATTGAACCTGTCTTTTTGGATTTTTAATTTGAATTAATATATTTTTCATTTCAGGAAGTTCTATTTGCATACCTTTCAAAATTCGGTACTTTAAAAGAATTATGTCATCTCCATATTTTTGAGTCCTGTGTAGATATAAATACTTTAGCCTATCTAATTAGTTGGATCCAAAACCCTCCCAACCCACTAACCGGACAGTCACTGCATCAGCTTATATACTTCAGGGTGCAGGTTTTTGGTTCTCCTTTTGTTTCTGACATGTAAAGATTTTCATTTATTTCTTATGAGCCCAGTTATGCATTTAAAAATTGTTATACTTAATCTAGTATTTCTTGATTTTTGTATTAGAAGCGTTTTGGGATTATTCTAGTCCACCATCTTATAGGACCTGGAAATCAGTGTATTCTGTTCATGTGCAGAGACTGAGTGGGGAAGTGGCTTGGTCAAGATCAACAAGCAAGACAGCGGTAGAGCTTGAATAAGAACGCGTTATCTCCGGGTATATAATACATAAAACAATGTTTCACTTTTTGGATCATTGAGACTCAAAGACTTAGTTTCCTGAGAGTGAGTAACTGGTCCCATCTCTTTAAACATTTGTGGTTTATAATATATTATCCATCCATCCCTCCATCCATCCAGCCCTTCCTTCCACAAGCTGTGGCATGCTGGCCACATGCCTGACTGTGGCAGTAAGGAGGCACTGTCTCTCTACTAAAGGAGCTCACAGTCTGGTAGTGGAGAGAGAGAGAGAAGTAAGCAGAGTCCAGGACCAGAGAAGAAAGGCTCTGATGGGTAAGCCCAAGGGAGTGCTGAGCACCAGGGGAGCCCAGGATCAGGAGACGGTTGGGAAAGGTGGTCATGACTAAGTAAGGTCAGACCTGGAGTGTGCGTCTGAATTGTTCAGGCACAGGAGAGGTGGGGAGAGTTTTCTCACCTGAGCCTGGGGACTGCACGACCCTGAGTGAGGATGGACCTCCAGGTGGGGGTGGGGAGTGAGGGTAGAGAAGATCAGGGAGGCCATCGAAAGCCATCAGAGAACTTTGGACTTTATCTGAGGCCCTGAGGACCCACTGAAGGATGTGAAGGGAGTGGAGAGGGTGACTGAAGCGAAGGCCAGTGAGCTGTTGGGTCTGGGACTGGGGCCCGTTGGGGGCGGGGTCAAGTGGGGGGGCATGCTGGGGGCAGAGCAATAGTGCCAGTGGAGGCAGCGCAAGGCAGGGCAGGGCAAGGCAGGGCAGGGGAGGGCAGGGCAGGGGAGGGCAGGACAGGGCAGGGCATGCAGGGCAGGGGAGCACAGGGCAAGGCAAGGCAGGGGAGGGCAGGGCAGGGCAAGGCAGGGCAGGACAGGGCAGGGGAGGGCAGGGCAAGGTAGGGCAGGACAGGGCAGGGCAGGGGATGGCAGGGCAAGGCAGGGCAGGGCAGGGGAGGACAGGGCAAGGCAGGGCAGGGGAGGGCAGGGGAAGGCAGGGCAGGGGAGGGCAGGGGAAGGCAGGGCAAGGCAGGGCAGGACAGGGCAGGGCAGGGGATGGCAGGGCAAGGCAGGGCAGGGCAGGGCAAGGGAGGGCAGGGCAAGGCAGGGCAGGACAGGGCAGGGGAGGGCAGGGCAAGGCAGAGCAGGACAGGGCAGGGCAGGGGATGGCAGGGCAGGGCAGGGGAGGGCAGGGCAAGGCAGGGCAGGGGAGGGCAGGACAGGGCAGGGCAGGGCAGGGCTGGGAGGGGAGGAGAGGGACGCAGCCCCGGAGACTGCAGGTTTGTGCCTGAGCGCTCTCTCCACCACAGCGCCCGGGTGCCCTGCTCTTTTTGCCAAGCATCTCCACACCGTTGGCCGGTCACATGGCTGGTTTCCCACCTTGTCTGCAGTGTCCTCCCAGCTCTCCTCACCAGGCTGGGAGGAGGGCACGTGACTGTCTTCCTTAACCATCGTGGAACCTCCCTGCCAGGATCCAGAGACGGGTTATGGTGGGGCTTTCCAGTGCTTTTCCAGAGAACACAGAACAAGCCTTCGAGCGGAGCTGAAGGCAGTACCCTGGCAAACACACCTACGCCGGCAGGGCTACCGGCGGCCTGCTCCCTGCCCCTTGCACAAGGCCCCCTCGGCCTCCTCCTGTCCCCATTTCCTGGCTGCCCAGGCTCAGCGCTCTCTTCTGTGGGAGAGATGCCTATTCTTCTTTCACCTGGGTGTCTGAAATTATGGCCTCTCCAAGTAGGCAAGACACAGCATGATGGGTGCTCTCACTGGCCATGCAGTTAGGGACCGGCCGTCACCCCGTGGCCGGGTTGGGGAGCCCTTCTGCTGGCCCATCAAGGGGACTGAGAGACGCTTCAGGGCTGTGGAATCATCTACAATGAAAACAGATAAATTAACTGATGTTTATGCTTGTGCTCATTTAAGCTCCGAAGATGACTTGCTTAAAAAGCAGCCACCTACATGGACATATATGCACTATCAGATGTAAAATAGCTAGCTAGTGGGAAGCAGCTGCATAGCACAGGGAGATCAGCTCGGCGCTTTGTGACCACCTAGAGGGGTGGGAGAGGGAGGGTGGGAGGGAGACGCAAGAGGGAAGAGATATGGGGATATATGTATATGTATAGCTGATTCACTTTGTTATACAGCAGAAACTAACACACCATTGTAAAGCAATTATACTCCCATAAAGATGTTAAAAAAAAAAGGAAAGAAGGTAGTTCTTGGTTAAAGAGAGAGGAGAAGCACTGTACAAGTAAGTGAGAATGTAGAAATATATGAAAATACTCAAACAAAGTGAACCTGCTTCACGGTGATTAATTTGCAAATATTTACATTTGCAATAGTTGCCAATATATGATTGAAGTCTTAATTCTTGGAATATCAAAGGAGGTACAGGAAGAGCTATTCAGTTTCCCCCTTCATGTTGTGGTAACAACAGGCTCTTTCCTATGTGGCTCACTTTCTGGAAGTAGTTGTAATCAAACCCATAAAATTTAATAGTTTATTCTATTTTTTAATCCTATAAATTAATTCATGGGTCATACACATTTTATGACAAACTACCACTGAGATACAAAAATTTTGTAATGTGGCAACTTCTTAGATGTACAGTCTTCTAAACTGTCATTAGAATCTGGCTGACTTTTTACGTCTTAAAAAAAAAAAGCAGCCACATAAATCGTGGAAGAGGAGGAGTCAAGATTAATTGAAATAGTAAATCAAATTATGGGCGTGCGGGAGAATGCATTTCTAGTGCATTAGTCACCTGCTCACTAAAGCAGCACTGTTTAGGGTGCTGATTTACAAATGGAAAGGGGGATACTGGGGCATCAGGTTGCTTCAGTGTGCTACCAAATTAGAAGATTCCTATGAGAAAGAGTCATTCTTTGGCATTTGTCTGAGTGTAGAATCAGCTGAGTTCCTGTTTTTCCCAGTTCTCTTGATCTGAAGCTATGGGGGCTGTGCTCTGGCCAGTTGGACACACAGGCCAGTAGCAAATGCAGGACTCCCCAAAATACCATTTCCCCGAGATGAGTCCACAGAAGGCCCCAGTGATAGATGGGTGTTTACATCTGAACCCCTTCCCGTGCCAGTGTTCCCTGCCGTATTTTTTCTCCTAAGGAAAGACCGTTTAACATGCTTAATCTTTAATTTATTGCCTGTTCAATCTCACTGGAAGGTAGGCTCCCTGAGGGCCAAGGGTTTGTCTGTTACCTGCCCCGCCGGGCACTTTCCCTAGATAGGCCTGGCGCATCACAGATACTGCCTGAGCGTTTGTTGACTGACTGACGGAGCACAGCCCCTGCTGTGAGGACCTGCCCTGTCCATCGCGGCCCTGGCCTCAGCACACTCTGCTCTCACTGCAGAGGACGCTGGCCTGGGTTGGGCCAGTTTACGATGTCACTCCATAGGGATTAAGGAATACGCCTGGCTGGGGGCATTCACATAGGCAGGGAAGAGAAGAGAAGGGAAGCCAGCGAAGAGGAGGCCTGGGTCCGCTGATCTTCCCATTTCTCCGTCGGGGCGGGTGCCAGGGCCAGGTGCTGTTGTGCTTCAGTGGAGGGAGCCCTGCCCTGCCGATGCCTCTCCCGTAGGGCGAGTGTGAGAGCAGCCTTCTCCGCGGGTGTGAGCAGACACGCTCGGCACCGGCACCGCGTGGTCTGGGCTGGGCTGCCAGCTGTTGACGGGAGCTGTCTGGGAATACCGCCACCTGGGAACTGCAGCCTGGCAGGAAGCTGAGCGGGGCTAATCGCCTCCCACGGGGAGCTGGGTACCTGGTGCCCCTGGCTTACTGCCAGTGTCGCCTTTGGGGAATCGTGCTGTTGCCCCGCGCTTTGTGCTGAGGAACCGAGGCGCAGAGAGCTGCACCCTCTGCTCGAGGTTGTGTAACTTCAAGTGGCAGATGTGCAGCCAGATTGGACTCCCAAGACTGTGGCCGTCCGACTGAGCCATCCTGCCCAGACTCCTCCAAGCTGCTCAACAATCTTGGGAGGAACCCGATGTCACCACTGGGTTACCTCTGGGGGCCCTCGTGTCTGTGGTCTGGACACATCTGCTGTGGGGGAGGGAGAAATGTCAGTGTCTGCCTGGGGCCTGGGGTTCTTCCTGCGCGCTCTCATTTGCTCCTGGTGTATGTACAGCTGAGGCTCAGCCACTTGCCTGGGTTCACGCAGTGAGAGATGTGGGCCAGGGTGGATCTCAGGCCCCGGCCCTGAGAGGCGTCTGCTTTGCGCTTGCGCTGTCCTGTGGCAGGATGCTGCGGCTTCTGCGGGTTTGCACGTCACTCGAGCTCCTGCGCGGTGATGCCTCGTGAGCACCAGCAGGGCCACATTTTCCTCTGCCTCCAGCCCCTGGGCGGTGTCCAGGCGAGTTTGCCACATGCAGCCTGCTGTCCAGATGGGACTGACCTTTGGTAGTTTGGGGCCGTCGTCTCAGCTTTGACACCACTGGGAACTAGGCCCTTCAGTGCAGCAATAGGCTCATGGACCAGCTTCTCCACGGAAGAAGCCAGAGGGGCTAGACATTAATGGAGTGAGGCACAAGGACCCGCAGAGCCCACATGAATGTATGGCACACACGCGGGGGTCATATGCACACACGTCAACACAAGGACGTATGCGTGCCATGTGATCAAATACACGCTTAGATTCACGCATGCTGGGTGCCTGTGTCTGTGCATGTAGACACACACACACACACACACACACACACACACAGCCAAACCGACACGCACAGAAAGAGCATTGTGTGGAAATGATCTCGTTTGGTTCCTATATCTGTTGACTTTTGATTCCTTCCCTTTGGGAATACATCAGACCTTAATGCATGATTGAGCAAAATGCGGCTGGACTCAGTCCTGAGAGTCGCGTTGGCCTTGGTCAGGGCTACCCACGTCCAGGAAGTTAAGTCGCTCAGGCCCCAGGCCACCGGTCCACTCTGCAGTGTGGGTCCGTGCTTCTGCCTGGGGCCTGCTGCCAGCCCCTCCCCCTCCTCCCCCAGGCACAGCCCTGGTGTATCCCGCGGCCGCCTCCCCTGTGCCACCACGTGGGCTTCCCATCGTGCACACTCTTCAGAGAAGGGGCCGCGCTCCCCATGGGTTGGTTTCCTGGCTCTGTTGCCCCTGGGTAAGCCCCTGGGCACTCTGCCTCAGTTTAATCTACTCTAAGAAGGAAATAATGACACCACGTCCGTGGGGTCATGGTGAGGAATAAACGGAAGTCCTTTCGTAGAGAATCATAAATCCTCTGAGCTTATGAGAGGCGGCAAGTCCCAGGAAGGGGCTGCTCTTTTGGGGAGGCTGTTTCCCTTTTCCCCCATCGTTATCCCTTCTGTCCCCTCTGTGCCCCGCCCAGGGCCTGGGAGGGTGGCCTCTGCACACACCCCGGGCGCCCTTGCCTGTTGGCTTCCAGGTGGGTTTGGCCATCGAGGGACCCAGACGGGGGTGAAGGTGCGAGGAGGGAGGGTAGGGGCATCTCTTCCCCATCTCCTCCTGCCGCCCCGCTCTGGTGCTTTCTGCCTCCCCCTCCCCCAGCTCCGAGGGCCGAACTGCTGCCCCCCCCCGCGTGTCCTGGGCATCCCCAGGCCCACAGATGGGAGGAGCTTGCTCCCATTGGGATGGGGAGAGCGGGAGCCCCGGCGGTGGACGGGGCTGGAACGTTGTGGTTCGAGGCGCAGGGGCTGTAGCCGGGGGTCAGAGGGAGAAGCCAACCCTGGGACGCCGTACACTTGTACTTCTCTTGCACGGGGTGGGCGGGTGTGAGAAGCTAGCTGAGTGGCTGCCCAGCTCTTGCTGGGGATCGCACAGGGTCCTGGATGGGGCCACGGGGCAGCAGGTGGTGAGAGGCGGAGAAGCCAGACCCCTGCTGGGCCACCTCGCCCGACGGGAGTCCGGTCCTGCATGGAGACCTGGGAGCTGACCCCTTCTCTGCGGGGGTCTTCCCATGGCCTCTCCTGCTTTGACAGGTCCTGACCAGGCCCTGCTCTCCGGGCAGCCTGCCACAGGGATGGCACGCCTCTCTCTCCCAATACCCAGCCCCACCCACCCCTCAGTCACGGGGCTCTGCCTGTCCTCACATGCTGGCAAGATCCAAAGCTCCTTACCGAGAGGTTTTCCAGCCCAATGGTAACAACAAACAAGCAAATAAGACCTGTGGGCATGGGAAGTAAGATGGACCAGCGTGAGGGGCTCCACACCCAGAACACACACCATAGGGCCTGTCCGGGGGCTTCCTTCTGGCCAAAGGAAAGAGGAAAAATGTCTGGAATTTGTTTCCCTGCAAGGCTAAGGCTCTTTCGGCCTCCATGTGTTTCCCCTTCATCTTGGCACGAGGGTTTTTTGCAGGCTGTTATAACTGAGCCCAAGGCTGGGGGAGGCCCCCAGGTCAGGTGAGCCCCTGGCACGGACAGTGCTACGTGCCCAGGGCCGGAGCCCCTGTCTTGAGACCTCCTTGGGGCACTGACAGCGAGGCCTCTGCCGTCTCCCTTCTTCATGAGGCGCGTTGTGTGACAAGGGTGGGAGAGACAAAGGAGCTGAACTCAATTCAGAGATTATAAAAATGTCACGATGGGAGATTATATTTCTGCTTTTAAATCCTTAAACAAAACAGACCTCTTTGAGCAACGGGACCCCGGTCCGTCCCCGTGGTGCCAAGCAGGCCTCAGCGACATAGGGGGGCTGGACCGACGTCTGCCTCCGGGGTGGGGGGCCCTTGGTGCCAGCCACAGTGTCCCAGGAGTAAAAGCCAAGCAGGTGCCTCTTTGTGTCTCTGTGGACGGCACCCGTGCCATCACCTCCACGAGAGATGCAGCTGCATTCCAGGGACAGGCCTTAGGCTGCCCAGTTCGCAGAGCCCCAGACAGCACTGCAGCTGACAGCAGGCTTGCGGGAAGGGGCAGGAGCAGAGCGCCTTAGGGGTCCCCCTGCTGGCACCCCGAACCGCCACACCCACTTCATCCAGATCCCTGCCGCTCGTTCCTGTTTCATGTGTGGTGCTTCCTTTTAAATCTTCATATGGAGAAGAAGTCCGCCGCTGAAGGTGCCCAGAGCACTGTGGGCCTCACGGGCAGGCTGCCAGCCAATCCCCAGGTGACCTTCGTGAGCATCACTTCTCCCCGTGCCTCCGGGCACCATGTGGGCACCAGAACAGGCAGCACCACATTTGGGGCGGAAGGCCAGTGCCCTTGGTTGACCCATGTTGGCCTGCCCTGCCCTCATCCTCTTCCCCTTCCCCCTTCCTGCCCTGCTGGGCCCAGTGGAATGGGCTGCCTGGGGACATGGGTGGGCCACTCGTGGGGCAGGCACGACACGTGGGGTTGGACGCCACGGGGTGGATTCAAAGACTGTAGAGAGCCTTTTGTGGGAGTACCTTTGAGGCTCCCTCTGTGGATAAATGTGGAAAAGTTGCTTCACGAGTTTAATAATCATGTCAGAGTCATTTTTCTGTGTAACCAAAACTGTCTGCATCCATAGCTTACTATAAAATATAGGTATCGGGAGGCAGGCCATTTCATATTTGAGAATATTTCTGTATCATCTTGTGACAACCTCATATATACTGTTGAAGGATGGCAGCTTGACTGAGAAATTCTTCGCATCATGGTAAATGGTCCTTCCCTGACAAGCATAAGACAGCAGAGGGTGGAGTGTCTGTGTGGGCAGAGCGGGGCTCAGGCGCTTGCTTCTGAGGGAGGGGCCTCAGAGCTGGTGGGGATCGATGCTCCCTGGGGGTGGTGGGGCTGGGGCCCTGGGAGCCGGGTGGAGACGGAGGAGCCGGGCTGTGCCAGTGTTCAACCACAGCAGCCGGAAGGCCCAAGGCGTGCTCTGAATGGAGGGGCCCAGGGTCACCTGGAGGCTACTAGGCACCTTCTCCACGCATTGCCCCTTCCTCTAGGACACCTCGGCAGTGCTGGGCTATGACCCTCTTCATCTTACGGAGGACCCTGGGCTAGAAGAGGTCGGCTGCCAGTCCCTGGTGACCCAGGTGAGAGCTAGCTTGGAGTTCAACTAGTGCCTGCCTGATCCTTGGGTCCCGTGCTTTCTGAGAGTTTGCCCAGGGAGTGGGGAGCCCAGCTGCAGCCAGGACCCCGCAGGGTACGTCTCCCCAGGACACTGGGCTGCACCCTCCACTGCCTGAACGTGGAGCTGTGAGGCTGAGCCTCGGTCACAAGCTTTTGCAGCTGTGGTCGCCTGCACTTTCCCGCTAAAGTTGCTGGAGGGATAGAGGAGGAGATTGCCGCACACTTAGACAGTGATTGGCGAGCGGACCCTGCTGTGCTCTCTTGATGTCCTCTGGGCCTCACAGTTGTCCTGGAGGGTCTGGCTCACTTAACTCCATCCTTGCCTCCCTGTCATCGGGCGTCCTGACCACTCTGGGCAGGCTTATTCGGGGTGGGGCCTGGCGGTGAATGGAATGGGCTGGAGCTCCACATACATGAGTTCATCTAAGTTCACCAGCACCTGTGAAGTGGGCTCTCTTATCCCTTTCCAACATGACTAACTTGAGGATCAGAGAGAGTAAGTAGCTTGTCAAAGTCACACAATTTGAGTGGGTTTCCTAGTTTTCCTCAAAGGCTGCACACTTACTGCATTTTGTTGGGCTGTACCGTGTTGCACTCTATGGCCTCCCGTGTGCACGGTATGAGTTAGGACCTTTTGAATTGGTGTGACCTGAGGTCCCATTTCTGTGCCTGTCCAGGTAACCTACTGGTGACCTTCTGGGCTGTTGGATGTGGAATGAAAGACAACGTTTGGGGGCACAATAAGCACGGCATGGTGTTTTGGGTGATGGAGACTGATTTTCGGGGTCTCCAAGGGGCCAGGTCCTGCCGTCTCTGGCTCCTATTCGCCTGGAGGGAATGAGCCCTGGTGATTATGAGAAAAGAAAGTGACTTTGTGACTGTTAACCTGGCCACATCCTCCTGGGCTGTCCTTCTCTGTTAGTAGAATCCAGTAACTTTCCGGGGAGATGGAGTAGATTAACGTCCTTGGGCCGGGGGACACACACGCATCTGGATGAGCCTGGGCAGTATCTGCAAGCAGCTGAGGGCGGCGATGGCTTCTGGGGTGCTCTGTCAGTCGCTGCCCAGTGAGGGAAAACCAGATCCCACTGTCCCCTCCAAGGGAAGGCTTGGGTCCTCCAGTGGAAGGCAGCTCGGCTCTCTGGCACACCCCTCTTCAGACCTCGGCACCCTTCACCCGCCTCTTTCCTGCCCAGCCCTCTTTGCCTGTGGCAAAGGCATTCATCTCTGTCTTCAAAATGGATTCTGGACCCAGCTGCACCCGCTTCCCTACCATCGGCCTGGCCCAGGGTCCTGCTTGAGCCTTGCTGCTGCCTCCCGCCTGTCTGTGGGGAGGCCCTTGGAGTTTCTGACACCCCTTGCCCTCCAGGGGCTCCCTAAGGCAACACTGGATCTGCTCCTGGTTGTCTGCCCGCCTGTCTCCTGCTGTCACCCCAGCCCTTCTCCTGTGTCCCTCACATGCAGGCGCATGCCCCCTGTCCGGGGGTCACTGCTCCCTTCCCCGCCCTCCTGCCGCGGAAGGCTTTCACACTCTCTCACGCTCCTGTTCAGCCTTCCGCGCAACGCCACCTTGTCGAAGCTCTCACTGCACACCCCTGCGATGTTTATTACCACCAGGCAGGAGATGATTCACTTCCTTGTTTACCTTCTGTCCTTCCAGCCAGCCCGCCTGCTCTGCCCACCGTGACGTCCCTCCCACCTGGGTAGGCAGGGACCTGGCCTGTGCTTGGGGACACTGCTGTTGGAGGAGCACGGACAGGAACCCACGAGAAGAGACAGGGAGTCCAGGAGACCCTGGATGGGTGCATCTCTCATGAGGGCAGAGCCTTTGGTTCCGGGCCCTGCACTGGACAGAGAGATGGACACACAGGAAGTGGGACAGTTCATCAGCCTGGGGTAACCCTTCCATTTACTGGGAGCCCACTCTGGGTCTGCCCTCCACAGGCCCTGGACATGCACCTTCACCCTGAGGGGTCAGGATGGTGCTGGGCTCAGAGAGACACAGGTCCTGCTGGGGATCTCCTCTCCACCACCTGCTCCCCTTGGTCAGGCCCTGGTGGAGGGGAGCACAGGGAAGGTGGGGCCACGCCCTGCACTCCCAGGCTCACCCGCTCCTGGCTGGGGCCTCCTGGCATCTCATTTACTTATTCAGTAAATGCTCGCTGATAACACGGGGCCAGCGGCTGGGCATACAGATGTGGAAGAGACCCACTGTTGTCAGGAAGTGGCAGGACGATGTGAGGGACGAGAACAAAGCCAGGAGGAAGCGCTCTTCCCTCCGCAGGGCTCGACGCCGGGTCCCAGTCCAAGCTGAGGCTCACGTGAAAGCGTGTGCCCTGCGTGTGAGCGAGCTCAGCCTTTCCCTGAGGGCACTGCCCAAAGGCAGAGTCAGTGCGCACTTTATTGCAGAAAACGTTCCTGGGAGGCAAGTTGTTGGGGTGAAGCTTGGATAGTGTTTTAATCAGCTATGGTGACGTAACAGACACCTCCAAAATGTAACTCAAAGTAACAACAATCAGCTTATTATTATCAATGACGGGTCTTGGAGTTGAATGGGCTCAGCTCAGTGGGTCTCAGTCTTAGAGTCCCTCATGCGATTACAGTCAGATGGCGTATGGTCATTAATTGTATGTGTCACCTTTGCAAGGGTATAGTGCCCAGGTGTTTGATTAAACTCAAG
The DNA here is from genome assembly GCF_028021215.1 of Eschrichtius robustus. Classification (NCBI taxonomy): domain Eukaryota; kingdom Metazoa; phylum Chordata; class Mammalia; order Artiodactyla; family Eschrichtiidae; genus Eschrichtius; species Eschrichtius robustus. Next base: position 139,128,675 of record NC_090828.1, on the reverse strand, counting down.
TCTAGATGTGTCTTTGCAGGTATTTTTTAGATGTGATTGGCATTTAAATCAGTAGACGTTGACTAAAGCAGAAGCCCCTCCGTAATGTGGGTGGGCCTCATCCAAGCAGTTGAAGACCTTAAGAGAAAACACGGAGGTTGCCTGGAAGAAGGAATTTTGCCTCCAGGCTGCTGTTGGGCTCAAGATTGCAATAGCAACTCTCCCCTTGGTCTCTGGCCTGCCTCGACTGCCCTGCAGATTTTGGACTTGCTAACTTCCACAATCTTGAACCAATTTCTAAAAATAAATCTCTCTCTCTCTCTCTCTCTGCATGCATACTCTGGAGAACCCTAGCACACAGTGTCACCTCAAAGGCTTCCTCTTGCGTGTGTGGTGTTTGGGGTGGACTTTTGGCTGGGCCCTTGGCTGGGCTGCCAACCAGACACCCACACGTGGCCGGGGCTTCCTTACAACATGGCGCCTGGGCTCTAATAGGGAAGGTCCCAAAAGAGCCAGGTAGAAACTCTCACCTTTTATGGCCCAGTCTTGGAAATCACATGGCACCTTCCCCCACAGTCACAGCCCCACTGAATTCAAGGGAAGGGAACATAGAGCCCCTCTCGTTGAGAGGCGTGTCAGTGGCACACTGTGAAGAGACCCCATGAGATGGGAGATCTCGCCGCTTCCAGGTTAGAAGACCTGGTCGGCCCCGTTGGAGGGGGGGAGAGGAGTGGAGCTGCACACGGCAGCATGAGGCATGAAGGAGCCCCCTCACTCACCTGGAACACAGGACCTGCGTCTGTCTGGCCTGCAGTGTGGGTCTGGGGACAGGCCCTCTGGATTCCATCAGAGTCTCTGCCTGCAGAGATGGGCTTGGAGGGAAGGAAGGAGGGGGTTCCTAGAGAGCCGGGACTGGAGATGAGAGAGGGGGCTGGGGGTGGAGCCCGGTATCCCCCGAGGGAGCATGGGGCTGGGGCAGCTCAGGGGGTGCAGGGTGGGGGGGGCCCACAGAGGGCATCATTCAGGGGACCAGTGGTAGATGGGCTCTGAGGGGTGGCGACGGGGGGTGAAGAGGCAAAGGGCACATAGAAAGTGTCCACCGGGGTGGGCTTTCCGGGGCAGGGTGGAAGGAAGGGCCGGCCTACTGCTCTCCAGCCCCATTCAAGGCAGCAGGTGTCTCCCAGGGCCCGGGGTGCTCTGACGCCTCGTCCCCACCCCCCGAGAGCAGAGCAGGGGTACCACAGCTCCCGCACACGCTCACGGACACACGCAAACTCACCCACTCACTTGCTCTCGCCCACCCATTCTCACGCTCCCACACTCACTTTCACACACTAGCAACACACTCACACTCATTCTCTCGCACGCACACACACACACACACGAACAGTATCGCCCACACTCACACTCTCACAATACCTGCACTCTGTCTCTCTCTCTTTCACACACACTCTCTCGCACTCCCCCACCCTCCATCTCCCCGAGGACAAGGGGCCACCTAACCCTCTGTCTCCTCATGTGCAGGGTGCAGCCTGAGAGTGTCTTTTATTTTCCCCCAGGCTTTTTAGAGTGAGTCTTCTCAAGTGTACAGAAATGTAAAAGGCAGATTACAGTGAACATCTGTCTACCCACCACCTGGCTTCAACAATTGTTAATATTCTGTCACATTTGCCTAACAATACTAAACCTTATTTTTGCCAGAGCATTTGAAAGTTTATCTCGAATCCCCTAACCCTGAAATTTCTCTCTTCTCTTTCCCTCTTTCTCACATCATTATGGATTCAGATTTTTATTTATTCTCTGTTTTATAATAAATTAAATTACATATACATATTAATTTATATTATATAGTTTATATTATAAAGGAGAATCATTATTCTTTCTGATGCTCACATTACCCCAAATCTGTCCAGCAGAAGCCCCTTCAAGTTGCCTTCTGAGTCTTGTTTTTTTTCTTCTTCTTCCGAGTCCTGTTGACCCACACGTTTCCTTGGTTTTGGTCTAACGAAATGTCCCAGGGTCATCCTGTCCTTTCCCTGGCTTGGCCTTAGAACTGGTCATTTCTCCAAGGAGCCCTGGTTTCCTCTGGTGAGGGGATTTTAGAAACCAAGAACTGTACTCTGAGTGTGATCATTCCTACTGGGGTGTCAGTTTCTAGGCCCTTTCAGTGGATAGAGGTAGGAAATTTATTCTTAAAATCACAAATTCTTATTAATATTTTGAATTCCAATTTCCCATCGCAGGGTTTTTTGACCTTCTCTTATTTTTTATTTGCATCTCATGTCTCTTTACAGTGAAAGATTTGATTTCTAATTCTATTAACACTAATGTCTCTCTCGATTTCAAACTTGGTCTTGGCCTCCGTTTGCCCACAGCCCACACCCTTCATCACCTGCCAACTGCTCACTCTGCCACCGGGGCCTCTAGTAAGCCTGGCTTTGTGGAGACACCATGTCCCCAGCACCCAGCAGCCTTGCTGCCTTCACAGTCAAGCCCAGAGGTATCTTGCTGCTTACTGTGGGAGAAGGGGTGAGGCTGGAGGTGGGAGGAGTGGGCCCAGAAGTAAACACGTGGAGGGCTTGTGAGGTTGTAGCCATCTGTGCTCTCCTGTCCCAGACACCGGCTGTGCTTCTGAACTTCTCTGTATTGCAGCTGCAGACATGTGAAGTCCACATCTACTTGCTCTCTTCATTCTTTAAACTATTAGAAGAGGTAATTAGCATTTATCCTTTTTCAGCAACTCCTGTTTCTTTTTGTGTGGACGCCTAGAAAAGCCCACAGGACTGTCATAGCAACAGAGCAGTGAGGCCAGTGTGCAGCGGGGAGGACGGCCACCCTGTGGGGCCATTTCCTGGACATGAGAATAGTTTCTGTTCTTCCAACGACCTGTTGACAAGGCTCTGTGATGCCCTCATGTGGGTCTCACTCATGTGTTCCTCCATTTGAGGTGCGCCCGGGACGGAATGTTCCTGGCTGGGAGCCCACTGGGGCACCCCAAAATGTGTGCACTCACTGACTGGGTGTCCATGGAGCACAGGAGCCCGGCGTGTACGCCCAGCAGTGACCACAGCATGGCCCTGCCCGTCGGGGTGGGGAGGCTCACACGATCAGCTGGTGATGCCAGGACACGACGAGCTGGGGTAGAGAAGCGCCTGCGCTGCAGGGGCACAAGGGAAGGCACCTGGGTAGTTTGAAGGGTCGGGAGCACTTCTCAGAGTGGCTAAAGGGTGAGCAGGAGCTGGCTGGAGAGGCAGAGAGGGGCTGCTGGTGGGGCTGCCCAAAGAAAGCAGAGGCAACATGGTCTCTGCAAGAGGAGCGCTGCCTGGGCTTCTGGTGTGCTGCTGAGCCAGAGTCGAGGGAAGTGGCCTTGAGGGTTGGTGGCCCCCTCACTTTTGCCGCATAGGTCCTGGCCACCCTGCATCCTAGAGTTTGAAAACCTCCAGAGCAAGGAGCGGCATGAGCACAAGAAAGGCAAGGGACCAACTGGCCTAAGGCGTGTGAGGAGCTGACACAGGGCTGGGGACACAGACCGCCTGCGGGCATCCAGTGTGACTACTGGGCAGCCCCTGAGGCTGCTGAGGCGGCCGGCGTCCTTCACCTGAGCTCGCATTTGCTGGTCACGGGGTCCAGCCTGGGGAGGGGCTACGGAGCCAGCTTGTCCTGTCATACCCGGAGCATGGGGGACAACGGGGGCCGCGAGCTCTCCGCCTCCCGTGCAGAACACATTGACCTCCAGACACTGGGCTCCGGGGTGTTTGTCAGGAGGTGCCGTCAGCAGCACCCACAGACTTCTCTCTGATGAGTCATCCTTCTCCGCAGTGAAACCCTGAGTGCAGGCTAAACCCTGACAGGTCCTCGGGAAAATGCAGTGCTAGCCACGCTGGAAGCACGGTTTCACCTCCCAGAGTAAATCGAGCCGCTCCTCCCAGTGACCTGCACGCTCTGGTTGCATTGTGCCAACTCTGGTGGTAGAGCCAGTCAGGAGAGATGATTTTCGCTCTAGCTGAAGATTCCAGAGACAGAACTGGGTTTAATGGGAAGTTGGTAGCGGATGAGGAGGCCAGTGCATATCAGCGAGGGAGACAGGGCCATTCGAGAAATGTGCAGATATCCAAACTGCTGTACAGATATCTGGGGGAAAGGTGAATTTATCTACCTCCCACCGTACACCAGAGTAAATTTCAGACCAAAGCTTTAAAAGTGAAATAGAAACCCATAAATGTAACTAGAAAAAATTTGAGAGTTTAAAAAATTCTTTTCCAGTAATCATATTTTAGGGAAAACTTTCCTAAGCATGAAAACCACAAAACCATAAATGAAAAATGATTTGACTATAAGACAGTTTAAAAAGTTTCACATGGAACTATTTACAATAGCCAGAACATGGAAGCAACCTAAATGTCCATGGACAGATGAATGGATAAAGAAGAGGTGGCACATATACACAGTGGAATATTACTCAGCCATTAAAAAGAATGAAATAATGCCATTTGCAGCAACATGGATGGACCTAGAGATTATCATACTAAGTGAAGTAAGTCAGACAAAGACAAATATCATATGATATTGCTTATATGTGGAATCTAAAAAAAAAAAAAGATACAAATGAACATACTTACAAAACAGAAATAGACCCACAGACACAGAAAACAAATTTATGGTTACCAATGGGGAAAGGGTGGGGGAGGGATAAATTAGGAATTTGGGATTAACATATATACACTACCATATATAAAATAGATAACCAACAAGGACCTACTGTATAGCACAGGGAACTGTACTCAATATTTTGTAATAACCTATAAGGGAAAAGCGTCTGAAAAAGAATATATATATATATGTATGTATAACTGAATCACTGTGCTGTACACCTGAAACTAACACAACATGGTAAATCAACTCTACTTCAATTTAAAAAATAAATAAAAGCTTTCCTTCTGTAAAAAAAAAGTTCCACATGGGAAACTAGAAATATATAAACAAAGTCAAGAGGCAAATACAAACTATGGTAAATATTTTCACCCAAAGTACTCATGTCCATAATAGAAGAGTTCCTACAATAACCCACAGGAAAACGGGTAAAGGCTGAGGAGACAGAAGAAAGCTTTACAAGAAAGCAGAAACAAATAGCTGTCAACTGAACAACAACAACAACAAAAAGTTCAACTTCATTCCTTGCTCATAATGAGAGAAATACAATTAAAAGTACAACGAGCTACCATTTCCAGGAGCCCGATGCCTGTTAAGGTTCCTTGCTGGCAGGTTGTGGGGTGATGGGCAGTCTCGCATGTCGGTGGACGGGTGTGGGGTTGGCCCACGTCTACGGAAGACACTCTGGCAGCATCTGTCAAAGTGAAACTGCATAGAAATTGTCCTGCAGCCACAGAGTTGCTCATGGGAAGTGACATTTGTACAAGGACACGCACTGCAATATTGTCAGTAGTCGCGATACATTTGAACACCTCGCTGTCCATCAACAAGGCACTGATTAAATATATTTTGATATATTCAGGCATGGAATACGACACAGCTAACTAAAAGAGAGAGGAAGCTCCCTAATTGCTGATGAGCATTGATTTCCAAAGTGAAAAACGTGAGATGAGGAGAGAGCTCTGTGTGTCACCGTGGAGTGAAATCTGGGCAGACGAGTGCCTGTAGTCTGTAGTCTGGAGGGAGGTCTGGGACATGAGATGCAGAGGGGAGGGGGCGTTTTTTATGTAAAGCCTTTTGTATCTTTTGAACTTCTCCATGTTGACGTTAAAAATAATTTCTTAAACGTTAAATCTTTCGTATTAAAAATAATTTAAAAAATTGCTGGAGAGAAAGTCGTCTGGTTGATGGTGGTAGGTTTCTTCCAGGGAACCCTGTGTCACTCCCTCTAGCCAAGAGGAGAGGTGGGAATTTCTGAGGCCACTGCTAGCCTTAGGCGATGTGGGGATTTGTGGTCACCAGCCCGGGACAGGACGATTAACTCACGTCTTGGAGGAACTGCTCTCTGCCTCAGTCAGTTTTTGCTCTGCAACACGCATTGACAACAGCTCTGTGTTTTACAGCCTCCAGCATCTATTTCTTGCTCTCAGGTCTGTGAGTTGGGTTGGCTGAGATGGCTGTGCTCCAAGGCTGGGAGGCAGCAGAGACCCAAAGTGCTGCTGGCAGGAGTGCAAGAGGGCACCTGACCACAGCAGTGTGAATCTGCGGGATGCAGCCTAGGGGCCCATCACATCCACAGCATGCTCCCTTCTACACTTAATTCATGTTCCCTCCCAACAATCCGTAGGGCACACAGCGGGTTTAAGGACAAGTCTTTCTTTGTCCGTTGCATCTTCTTCCCAAAGGTTTCTTAGTCAAAGTTGGGGGAGTCGATAACAAGACTCCCTCCCCCACTTGACAGAAAACATGGAGGGGGAGCGGAAGTGACGAGAATGAAAAGGCAGAGATGGTTTAGCACGTTCAAGATTAATCCAACGACTGGAAGTTTGGCTCAGCTGCAGACAAAAGTCAGCAGCTAGAATCTGGCCACCGTTTCTGTGAAAATCTGACTGAAAGCCTCAGACGCCAGTGGAGGAGAAGGGCTGGGAGGGTCTGAACGTGCACGTGGAGGCAGACCTCTGAGGACCCCAGAAGCCTCCGAACCCGGCGAGGGCGCTGTAGTGACGCGGTGTCTCTCACAGAGGCTTGCCAAGTGCACTGGCGGCACAGGGACCTCCCGAGTGATTTGGAGCTTGGTGGGGGCCGCGCTTTCTTCCCACGGCGTCTGGAGGTGACTCTAGTGCCTGGCTGGCCCTTATGGGCAGCGTGTGTGGAAGTCCTAGCGGCAAGTCCTTGGTGTGTGGAAATGATGCAGTGTTGGTTCACCTCTGCCGAAGAGGATGCCAGGGAAGGGTGCTGGCCAAAGCTGATGAACACAACTGGATGAACATCGTGTCCACACAAATGGCTCTCTGTAAAACCGAAGACGGCCCAGTCGTCCAGGGAGGAGGCCGGCCCACAGGATGCTGAGCAGAAAGGAGGGAACTTCCTGGAAAACCTCGACACAGCCTTCTCACATGGCGAGCTCGTGGGCCAGGGCCAGGTCATCTGGGGCTCTGGTCTGCTTGAGGGTGACGGGGGCCAGCCGGGGAGGGCCTTCCCGGCTGGAGAAACATGAGGGGTCGGGGCGGCTGCGTGTGTGTGCTGGAGGCCCCGCTCAGGCGCTCCACGAGTACAGGCTCTCCTGCCACTTGAGCAGATCTCAGTGGGTTCCATCGGGTCGTCAGGGGTGAGCCTTGCAAAGGAGCATGTGGCATCCATGACCGAGCTGTGTGGGGACTCCGTCCACAATGCATATAGATTCTGGGCTAACTGTAGTGACATTTTGTGGATGGCAGCTTCGCAATCCAGAGTTGGCCCCATTGAAATTGTAAGACCATTAAAGCACAAACCTGACAGCCAGATGGGTCTGACTCGGTTGCACCGGGAGGGCCATCCTGCCTGGGATATGATTTGAGGCATGGTATAAGGAGGGAGCAGCTCTTTTGAGCATCGCTCCCCCGGTGTTGAGGAAGGTGAGCTCTGTGTTAGCACCCACACCTGGCGGACGCTGCCTGAAGCCCTTCCAAGGGGGTCTGCTGGCACCTGGTGTGCAGCCATCCTATTTTGTTCCAGCACATCTCCTGAGACAGGGTTAGGCTGGAGGGGTCTGCTAGCAGCCCTTTTATCCAGGCTGTACACGGTAATAGTAACAGCCACCCAAGGAGAGCATTGCATTGGGTTAGTGTGCGGGGGCCTCCTTCCGGGCATGTAGTCGGGATGTCGACTAAAGGCCAAGTGTTGTTGCTTTGGGGCAAGAGGTTGCTTCCCTCTTTGTCTAGGGTGGGCTAGGGGCCTGGCCTGAGGCTGCTGACAGAGGCCACTAGATCCCGGGGTTTCAGTTTGGGTTTAATTTCCTAGTGTGACTGGCATCCACTAGGTGGAGGGCTTTTTATCCTTGCTCTGAGACCCACACGGTTCTGCTATTTGTCCTGGAGCTATAATATCACTCTCCTGCAAAATTTGTGATGAATTTGGTATTATTAGCCAGTCTTTATAACCCGAATAGTGAGGCAAAGCCAGTGGCTTTACCTTCGTTTTGTGGCTGGTGCTGGGCCACTGTGTAGGCCAATGAATTCTGTATAATCATGATCTCTAAGCAATTCGGTAGGGTTTGTCCCCTTGGCTTTCTATTATAAGGGGGTCATATTGCCTAATCCGACCTGAGTAGGGTCACCAGCTCATGGGAGATGGCAAGACGATAGAAAAATCAATATGTAGGACTTCCCTGGTGACGTAGTAGTTAAGAATCCGCCTGCCAATGCAGGGGACACGGGTTCGAGCCCTGGTCCCGGAAGATCCCACATGCTGCGGAGCAACTGAGCCCGTGTGCCACAACTACTGAGACTGCGCTCTAGAGCCTTTGAGCCACAACTACTGAGCCCACGTGCCACAACTACCGAAGACCACGCACCTAGAGCCCGTGCTCCGCAACAAGAGAAGACACCGCAATGAGAAGCCTGCGCACCACAACGAAGAGTAGCTCCCACTCGCTGCAACTAGAGAAAGCCTACAAGCAGCAGTGAAGATCCAATGCAGCCAAAAAAGAAAAGAAAAATGAAAAAAGAAAATCAATATGTAAGGGGAGCATTCATTTGGTGAGCAGATGTGAATGATGTCCTTTCTGATGTTGGGGGGGGGGTCCCTGTAAATACTAGTGGGGGAGTCTTTGCAGGATATTGGTTGCACTGTGGGGTTTTGGAGATCCAGGGGCCAGGAACTGAGCAGTATTAGAGTTTGGAGTAAAATTTCTGTCCGTATGGGGGAACCACCCATTGTCTGAAAGTGTGAGGAGCACCTCTTTGAGGAGGATAGTCAGCCAGGTGGAAATTCTACAGGATTCCACGTTCTAGTGCCTATGATCAAACAACTTGGTGAAATGGGTACACTGATGTGAATCTATGATACCTTGTGGGCCAACAGGGATGAGCCCGTTGGGGTTAAGGAGGTGAGCTGATGGGAAGCAGCTTTCCTGGAGGGCGCGGATAGCGAGAGAGTCCAGGGAATGTGTCCCTGAGGGTGGGCACACACCTTCTAGTTCCAGCAGAGGGCAGCAGCTGCCCAACAAATTTGATTTGCCATCGGGGTTCAGTTTGCGACCCTGGGGACACATGTCCCCACATGGGCTCCTTCTGGAGTTTTGTTTGGGGTTGGGGACTTGCGTGTGAAGCCTAGTAGGCGGCCGAGATTTGTCGCTGAAGTGGCTGCTGTCTGGGGCAGACGTTTGGTCCAGAGCCCCATGCACAGCCAGGTGGAGCTGTGCTTAGTTCATCGACTCCAAGAGGCGTAGTCAGGTGTCACCAGTGATTCAGCTCGGTCACCTGAGCCGGAGGGACTAAGGGCAGGGCATGCTGTGTAGCCGGCTGGCCCCTCGTAAGGCAATTTGTCAAGGTCCTCCCCAGTGGAAAGAAGCCCATTTTCGTGTCCTGGCACAAATAGCCTAAGCAGAATGGTAGGTGTGGAGAGGTGTTGCCTCTAATGCAGGCTGTGTGTGTCGTAATGTGGTGGAAGCTTGACCGTGAGGAAATGATGATTTTCAGCGAGAGGAGTTTCACGGACCACAGCTGACCACTCGATGCCCAGAGGCTGGACAAATTGGTGGTCCTTGGATCTTATGGCGGCAAACGGCCCATCCTCTCTGCTGTAAATGTTGTGTAACTAGGTACAAGCCTTCCCGGATGGCATCCTAAGGGGGCCCCTGTAGTAGAATGCTGTCCATATAATGCTAAAGGTGGCAGTGGGTTAGTTTGAGTGAATTCAGATCTCGTTGGCAGGGATACTGAGATAACCCGTGGGCACCCGAGTAAAGTGGGGGCCCTTGAAAGTGAAAGCAAATTAAGGCTGTGAGTCTTCAGTTATCAGGACCAAGCAGACCACGTTGGCTAGATCTAGGGCAGCAAAGTGGGGTCCCCGAACCTTATGGATGACATCTTCTGTCTCTAAGATGCTGGGCATGGGAGGCTTAATGGCAGAAACCTGTGCATCTAAGTATGAATAGTCAATTATTAATCTCCTTCACTGATGGTCAGTTTTGACTCTGGCCAGATAGGCTATTACAGGGTGAGATGGTGGCCTAATGACCTGCTGTCATATTTATCTCCAATGATGGGCCAAGGGCCCTCTGCACCTTGTTTTAGCCTATATTGTGGTGCATTTACTGTTTACACTGGAGAAGGCAGTTGGACAGGCTCCCATTTAGCAACTCCTACGAGGAAGCCCAGGGATTTGGGTTTATTCCATCACGTATGTCTCTGGATGAGGGCATCTGTACAGTTAATAGGAAAAGAGAGGGCCAGAGGAGGCCACACCACTGGCAACTGTTTTAGAAATATGGTCCAATAGACACATCCAGCTTCATTGGCACTCTCATTCCAGTTTTACCTGCTATGCCTTCTAGGCTGTATGAGGTTCCCTTGGGGGATTGAGAAGGGTTACCTGAAATCATAGTGACTGATAGAACCAGGAAGAGAGTCTGGTGATTGCCTTTGTCCCCGTGGACCACCAGAGTTGTAAACGGGCGACCATCTCTGGCAGGTAGGACAAGCTCTGGGGAGCTGCTAAGTCCCCAGGGGAACGCCCTGGGGGGGCTGCCAAACCTGCAGGTCAGGAAGTGCTTGGGGCAGAGGGATCCTCACGACTGCAGGCCTCTGGGCCTTGGAGATTGGACTCTGGGGTGGGGCGATGGCTCATTTTAAGGAGAGGAGCTTGCACCAGGGCTGGCCAGATATAAGACTGTTGGGGACCCCGATTGGCAGAGCTGCCAGCCTAAGTCCCTCTGCTGTTTAGAATCATCCCAGGTGCTGTCTCCTGACAGTGTTGGCACGAGGGCTCTAGGACCAGGAGCCAAGAGCCTGCTCTGTGAACTGGGTTGTGGGGTCTGGCCCCCGAGGGCTGTCCTTGGGGTTGTGGACTGCCTTGGTGCTGTCAAATCTGGGAGTCTGGGTGAATGGTTCCTTCGTGGCAGGCCAGCATATCTAGCCCCTCCGAGGCCTCCTAAATAATATGGGAGGATCCCACGAGGTGGAGGAGCACCGCCCTGTAATTTAGGAGGGCTCCCTGTAGGAATTCACTGGATTTGGGGTTGACTGGGGCCTCTTTGGGGTTGAAGATAAAATCCAAGTCATCTGGGTTGCTATGTCTGAAAGAGTCATAGCCCCTTGGGCCACACCAGTCTTATGGAGAAGGAGCAGGGCTTCATCTAGTGTCTCCACTGGCTTTGAGCCTTTGTGGTGATAACTGTGATGGTAGGGTGAGCTTGGTGCCCAGGCAGACAAATCCAAGTGGGCAGGGGAGGGCTTCTCCCTCCGTATGTTAGGGCTGGTGCCTTTGGGTAAGATGCTACCTCATCACTGGAAATCTTGATTATGACACTGGGATTGTCTGTGGCAGCAGCCTTTGCTTTGATTCTGGTTGACTTAGTCATATGGGTCTTGAGTGGCCCCTTGTGGGTGAGGGGGTCAGGGTCCCCCGCGTCTCTCAAGAATTTGGCCCTCAGCTCAGGGGACGTTTATAAGGGTATGCATTTAGGGTCTCTGGAAGTACCGATAGTTGCCTCATTTCTGTGGTGGTGACAGTAGCTCAGAGTTAGTATTAAACTCTCTCAACAGCCAGTCAGCCCCTTGTCTCCCACACTGCTGTACAAATTTATTAAAATATTTTGAATCTTGAGACACGCCAAGTTCTCAGTTTCAGTTTCTAATTCTCCGTTATCCCCCACTGATTTTTTTTTTAACATCTTAATTGGAGTATAATTGCTTTACAATGGTGTGTGCGTTTCTGCTGTATAACAAAGTGAACCAGCTATACATATACATATATCCCCATATCCCCTCCCTCTTGCATCTCCCTCCCAGCCCCCCATCCCACCCCTCTAGGTGGTCACAAAGCACCGAGCTGATCTCCCAGTGTTATGTGGCTGCTTCCCACTAGCTATCTATTTTACGTTTGGTAGTGTATATACGGCCATGCCACTCTCTCACTTCGTCCCAGCTTACCCTTTCCCCTCTCCGTGTCCTCAAGTCCATTCTCTACGTCTGCATCTTTATTCCTGTCCTGCCCAAGGTTCTTCAGAACCATTATTTTTTCTAGATTCCATATATATGTGTTAGCATATGGTATTTGTTTTTCTCTTTCTGACTTACTTCACTCTGTATGACAGACTCTAGGTCCATTCCCCCACTGATTTGACCTTCTGAATCGGGTGTGCAGCCCCAGGGGGACAGGGGTGGGCGTAGGTTGGGGTGGAGTGAGGTGGAGTTGGGGGGATGGGGAGGGTGGCCGCACTGACCTGTGTGAGGAGGTTTGCCTTCCCGATCTCGAGGTGTCCCTATTGTTCTCGTCAGGACTTGGAGTGCAGGGAGGTCAGGGATGGGGCGTCACCTCCTCTTCCTTCCAAGGCCCCCACCTGGCCCTGTATCTGGTAACCCACAGTTGGGCGGGGGTTGCCACTGGCAAGTCGCGGCTGTTGCCTAACGCTACGTACGAGACCTTCCGAAGATCTTAGCCAGTTCTAACGGTCGACAGCTACGTCCATACTTAGAGTCGGGAAACACACACAAAGTCTTACACGTGCTGGGGGGCTTCATCCTCTGTGAGGTGTTAACAGGCGGAGGACACATCCGAGGCACCAACCAGCTCCGATGAGTGGTGCTCAAGGTGCAGGAGGACTCTGGTTGTCCTTTCACAGCTCCTACTTTGGGATGGGAAGCCAAGGCAACACCTCCGCATGGGCGGGATGCTGCAGGGCAAAGCAGCGCAAACCAACGCCCACGAGTGTGGACCCTCCCAGACAGAATCACCTGCCTGGAGGGCCAGTCAACCAGGCAAGCTATGAGGCATCCTCCTGCTCGCGATGCCAACGTTAAATTAACTTTCCTTAAGCGGAGCACAGGGTGCTGGGCGGTGAGCGCGGGAGGAAGTGCGACGGAGAAGGTGATTACTCCCAGTCCTGGAGGAGGTTCGCTGTAAGCCTGGGGTGGGGTGGGCACACGGGGAGGTCCAGGCGGAGTAAGATAGAGAGTGAGATTGGACCTGGGGCATGTGCCTTTGTTAGAGTCTATGGGGGTGTGCTTTGTGGTTTCCAGGCTAAGGCTGGATTGGTTAATCCAAAAACCAGATTGGAGTTTTGGTAAAGCTCTGCTGGGTCTTACCTAAGGGGCCCACAAAGGGAAGCCCTGGGAGGCGGGGCAGACTGTTGATCACTGGGGGAGTCCCACCAGGAACTTACATTTATTTGTGACTCTGTGGGCTGCTATCTAGGACAACAGCTTGCACGAGGGGCTAAGCCAGCTTAAGGCCCTGCGGGCCGCTTGGCCAAACAAAATGGATGTTGAGGCAGGAACGCCATGGAGTAGCTTGGCTAAACTCTCGACAAGATCCACACAGGTAATGGCTCAATACGACAAAAGTTTATTTCTTGCTCATGTGGCTCTCCTGAGCTGCTGAGCAGATCTCTAGGGTGGTGCTTTTCCACGTGGTCACTCAGGGACAGAGCTGAGAGTGGTTCTGCCATTTGGACGCGTGGCTTCCAAGGGGAGGAGAGTGGGGCTTTGGACGGTGACCAGGGCTCAGGCACAGGTGTGGAGACCGAGCACAGCCTGGCTGTGTGCCGAGGAGGATGAGGGCGTGGAGAGAGATGACCAGCTAGCCACTGTCTGCTGCAGTTACTAAGGACGCTTTAGAGCTGCGGAAACTGTCCGTGAACATGAATTGGCATTGTACTGCTACTTATAGCGGTGAAAAGCTGGAAACAACCCAACGTTTAGCAGTGAGAGATTAGCAAAGATATCTACTCAGTGTGACATAGCACTGCTATTAGAGGTCATGTTTTGGGGAATATTTAAGGAGGTAAGAAAATGATAGTGTAAAATATTAACTGAAAAAAGCAGGGTACCAAGCTGAATATTCAATACCCCACCTTTGAAAAATATAGATCAGTAGGAAACGCTGAATTATTAACAGTGGTTTTCTCTGGGCAGGAGAATTATGAATAGCTTCTATTTCTTCTTCATTTTCCCCCTCCCCCCCAGTTCCTAATTTTCTGCAATGAATACAGATTTATAATCAGAAAAAAATGTTACAAAATTACACACTGATTTACGAGGAGCAGGCATGCGGGCCCTCCCCTCCTCTCATGACCTGGTCTCTGTTGATTGATTCCTGCAATCGGCCCATTTGGGAGGCCTGCTGCAGCCTGGCAGAACTAAATCAGCCACTGGCCCGGCAGGCCCAGCAGGAGACGTGGGCCTCCTCCATCACATTCCTTGGCTTTCTTTTTTTCTTTTCTGCTCTGATTCTCATGAAGCAGAGTGTGGGCTCACTCTGCAACCCTAGGCCTTTGGAGGAGGACGGGGCAGGTGCCAAGGGGCTCTGACCCATGCAGACCCTGCCCTTGCATCACGGTGCCCTTGCTGCTCTGAGAGGGCCGTGGAGAGAGTGTGCTCCCCACACTTTGACTGCGTGATGTACTTACCCCACAGACCAGCTCTGAAATCGTGTTTGCTCATCCAACAAATGAGAAGACAGTGCCAGAGGGGGAAGCACCCAGCCATAACTGGCTGGGAATGAATGCAAAGGGGTGCCTGATTGCAAAGCCCTGGGGAAAGTCTGCTCTGCTTCCACCGAGCTGGTAGAAACGCATGAGTTTTCCTTTCCTGAGGAAGGGCTTAAAGAAGACAGTGCTCTCCTCTGTGGCCTGAGCTGTCATGATGGAAATCCTGACTTGTGGCACGTGGGTTTTGGAGGCACTTCTCTGTTGGAAGCTGGTTCAGTAGTGTAGCCGGGATGCAGAAGGATTAGCGCCCAGGCATCTGGTAGACTTGCCTAGAAGCATGAGCCCTCCAGCCAGAGCCCAGGAACAGGCGATGGTGGACTTAGGGTGAGCTGAGGGGCCTTTCCAGTGAGTCAGGAGCAGCCCACAGCCAGAGGCTCTCCGGGCTGGTGGCACCATCGGGGCCTGGTCTCACCTGTGCTGTGCCCGGTACTGCTGAAGCTCACTTTTATTGAGATTTCAGGTAAATCTCATACTGGATCCACCAGGAAGAGACTGCCTCTCTCCATCTAACACAAGCAGAAGGGTTAGAGGATTTAAGGGCAGGTGTCAGGCCCAGGACATGGGGCTGGCTGGGTGCCTGGCCCCAGAGTATAAGACTCCTGTCCCCTGCTCTCACTGTGTGGGCCCTGGCAAGGCACATGCCCTTCTCCAGGAACTGGCAGGGAGTTTCCAGAGATAAGGACCCTGGAGGCTGCAGCAGGAGTCCAGGGCTGATCTCCTGGCTCAGAGCTGCTCCAGGTGTGTCCAGGGGAAGGCAGGCCCTCCCTGGACTGCAGCCAGTGGACCCCACGGGTCAGGGTGATCAGAGAAGAGTGGTCATATTACCCCCAGACTGGGTAACCTCTTGGTGGGTGTGGAGCCGAAAGACACAACCAAGCCAAAGATCAGGAGAAGGAAGGATTTATTACTTGCAACAAGTAAGGAGAATGCTGGGGATCTTTCCCAAAGCAGTGTCTCCCAAAAAGCAACACTGGGGACTTTTTAAGCTAAGGGTGCATCTATTTTCATGAAGGGGCTTGAGCAGAGGAGAATTCAGCATAGAACTGGGGCAAAGGTTGAGAGAGTCCAAGCTTTAGTTGATTGAAGTCAGGAGGGTCAATATCACCATTCCATCCTCCACCTGGGTGGGGACCTTGATTGCTGAAGAACTCAAAGATCTATTATTATGTATAGTCCTTGAGGAGGAACTAGGATTCTGCTTTACCACTGCACGATGGTCTGACTGCCTTTTCTCTGTTCCTGCATTCCTTCGTCCCCTCAAGATCATTAATTACTGAGACCTGTTCACGGGCAAGCTTTGTGGCCAGGCTTAGATCCCAAAGTGGCTTAAGCCAAAATGGCTTCCCTTATGTCAAGAAAGCCATGCCTGGGACTTCCCTGGTGGCGCCGTGGTTAAGAATCTGCCTGCCAATGCAGGGGACACGGGTTTGAGCCCTGGTCTGGGAAGATCCCACATGCCACAGAGCAACTAAGCCCCTGCACCACAACTACTGAGCCCGCATGCCACAACTACTGAAGACCATGCACCTAGAGCCCATGCTCCGCAACAAGAGAAGCCACCGCAATGAGAAGCCCGCGCACCACAACGGAGAGTAGTCCCTGCTCGCCGCAACTAGAGAAAGCCCGCGCGCAGCAACAAAGACCCAACGTAGCCCTAAATAAATAAATAAATAAATAAATAAATAAATAAATAAATTAAAAAAAAAAAAAGAGAGAGAAATCCATGCCTGGTTCTCTTTCTTCGGCGACCCCCTAACCTGTCTGCTTACAGTCACTGGTGCAGGGGGAAGATGGCAGGCCAAGTCCAGCCTCAGAGATGGAAGGCCTGGGCGGAGGCAAGCCCACGGTCAACCCAATGCACAAACAGCAGAAATAGAGGCTCATCAGCCTGTCTCAGCACCACTGTCCCTGACACTGTCCTTCCTCCTCAGGAGTCCTGGAGTCCTTTTTCTAATAGTCTCACTCTCAACACCCCCCAACCCCGGGTGGAAATCTGTGTTCAGGCAAGGGTTTGACATCATGCTGTCCGGAGCCCAGGTGGGCTTGTTTGTGGAGCAGGGCTGGGCTCCCGTGGAGTTTGCTCTGGCCGTTATTGGTTACTGTTGTTGTCTTGGTTTACTCCTCCCTCTGGGCGTGTGTTGGCTGGTGTGCTCTCACTGCAGGGGTTTCTATTTCCAGTCTCATGCCTAATTAGATTCTGGAAAACTCTGAGGCCTCAGCCAGCAGGTAGGAGAATAATTGAAGGATCAGAACAACAACAAACATGTTTTGAATGGGGTCTTCTTGGTAGTTGCAACATTGCGATAAAAATAACAACATTAAACCACGCGTTCATGAATGTTTACCATAAACCAGCACTTTTCCTACATTATTTCACAAACCTTCAGTTTACTGATGAAGGAATAGCCAGCCAGCCTTTGCGGGATTCCAAGGCTAGTCAGTGGCACAGGTGGTGCCCCAGCCCAGCTGACTCCTTGCTCTCCAGCACTAGACCCTGCTCCCCGGGTTCCTGTCTCCCCTGACCTCCTTCCTACGTGAGCAGAAACCTCCCCGTCACTGCCAGTGTCGGCAGCACCCATGCAGGGCTGCCCTTCCTCACGTAGGCCAGCCCCCTCCCAGCCCCAGGCCGCTGCTGGCTGGTTTAGGCTCCAGCGGGGGTAGGGGGTGGTGTTGCAGGATGTGGGACCCCTTCCAGGGCCCGAGAGTGGGCTCTTGTCTGACACTCGGAAATGAATCGTCCGAGGATACACACGTGCTGACAGAGCAAGAGACTTTATTGGGAAGGGGCCCTGGGCGGAGAGCAGCAGGGTAAGGGAACCCAGGAGGACTGCTCTGCCACGTGGCTCGCAGTCTCAGGTTTTATGGTGATGGGGTTAGTTTCCGGGTTGTCTCTGGCCAATCATCTTGCTTGGCCCATATTTGGTCTGACTCAGGGTCCTTCCTGGTGGCGCGCGCATCTCTCGGCCAAGGTGGATTCCAGCGAGAAGGGGTCTGGGAGGCTGGTCGTCTCCTCCCTCTTGTGGCCCCTCCCGGATTCTCCCGGTTAGTTTTCGGCGGAAACACCATGTTCCTTATCGGGACCTCCTGTCATGAGACAGCTCAGGCAAGAGGGCCTGGCCAAGGGGTGGGGTGGGGTGGGGATTCGGTGCACAGTTCCCTCACAGTGGGGGTGGGGTAGGCAGATGCTGGGGCTCTGGGAAAGTGTCTTAGCTCTGAGCCAGGGCCCTTGCGAAGGGGAGGGCAGCCCCTCTCTGCCTCGAGGTGTTTCTGTATCTGGATGTGGCCTGCTCCCAGCCTGCGGGTGAGGCCACACTCAGCAAGGGGTGCCCCCAAGGACGCGTGGGGCGGGGGGTGAGGTCAGCTGGAGGACGGAGCTCCAGCCAGCCCAGGATGCCTTACTGTTGCTGCAGCTCCCTGCTGAAGTCACTTTAACTGAGACTGCCCCAGGTCTGCACCGGGCACCTTAGAGCTTAACTGATTTGTTTGCAAGACTCACTGTGATACAGTTTTCATTCCAGAACATGGGCTCAGCCATTTCAACAAACCCCTGTGTGGTCTTCATTCAATCCCGAATTTAAGATCCCCGGTCACTGTGGTGGGCAAGGAACTAGATGTCCTGGAGATGTCCTGCCTCTGCGAGTCGTGATTCTGGGGCCTGTTGAGGAATCTCTCCAGAGAATCTCTCTGGACTCTCTCCATGTATATGCTTTCACAACCGGGATTACTTTTGCCAAAGAACATGGCATATAATTTTTTTAGTCTTTGAGAATACTGTGCACATGTCTGCAGATTCTAAAAGCCTAGGTGCGTTTTCAAAAATGAAATGAGAAAAGTGGGGAAACCCAACAATACATGTGCAGTGAAATTGAAAGTGGCACAGAGTTAAACCTGCTGTGTCCCACCCACTCACCCCTCCCGCCTGGGCTGCCCTTCAATGAACCTCACAGAAATGGCACTGATGGGATAATGGAGAATCCAGGTGATGGCAACAGCTGGACCCAGAGGATGAGCTCATTTTAACTTAACTTCTCTAAAACCATGTTTCCTAGGTGATCACATCGTAGCTCCTAAGATACTTTTTCTCTCTGCTAATTTCATGTCATATCTTTTGAAATAGACCTTTCCAATTTCCTATAATTATAATGTTAGACATTTCTGGGGTTCAGTCCCCTGAAAAGAAATGTTTCATGAATGCCATTAACTCCTCTGCTGGGAGTGGAGCCTGTCATTGGATTGAGCCTTCCCGTGGAGACATGGCTAAGTCTCTCCAAAATCCCTTCTTCCCCAACATGAATTTATTTAAGTTGCCTCTGTTTTTATGAAACACATTTTTAAAAGGCATTGGAACGCAGAAACTTGACAGCTCTGTTCTCTTGTGAAGTCAGTTTCCCCTGGCTCTGAATTGCAGAAAATCCAATCTTTTTATCAAGATTTCTTCCCTCTTTGTGAGTGTTGTATCCAAGTGTTATATTTCAGGAGACCTGACCTAGAGCTATTTGGCTACAGCATGAGCTATTCAAGGACAAGGAAGGACCTGCAGGTATTCAGAGATCATCAGGGCCACTGCTTCATTTCAACAGGTCAGATGGCCTCTGACTGAAGCCGTGGGACCACCCTGTGGAACCTTTTGGGAGAGTTGGCCTCAGCTTTTGGGGCAAAAGACCTGCGGGGCAGCACTGTGGAGGGGAACCGCCACCCAGTGAGCCTGGAGGGCAGAGCATCCAACAACCAAGGAGCGCTGTTCTCCAATCTTGAGATCTGGTGGAACTTCCTTGCTAGGGTTTGGACTTCCTCGGGACTCACCACCTTTACCTTCTCTCCCATTTCTCCCTTCTGGAATGGGATTGTCTATCCTCTCCCTGTCCCACCATTGTATTTTGGAAGTGCATAACTTGTCTGGTTTCACAGTTCACAGCTGGAGAGGAATTTTGCCTCCGGATGAGTCATACCAAGCCTCTCACCCATGTCTGATTTAGATGATATTTAGATGAGACTTTGGCCTTCAGCATTGGCCTTGGAGTTCAGAGTTTTGGGGCTGTTGGGATGGAGTGAATGCACTTTGTCTGTGAGAAGGACATGAATTGGGGGGCCAGGGGTATATTACGGGCTGAACGGAGACCGTTTGTCAGGAGGAGCCCTGGACTGCTGACTCCCAGGGAATACTTCAGTTGCAGAGATGAGGCCAGGCCTATGGAGCCCAAGAGGCCAACTGCACTCATGCGTGAGGAGTGAGGAGATGGAGCAGAGGCTAGGTGGCTTCCTTTCCCAGACACATTCCCACTGAGTCCTCGGGGCAGCCCTGTGAGGTGTGCACATACACCCTGTCTTACAGGGATTTCCAGACCCAGTGATGTCAAGTGTCTCCCAATCTTGTGCCTTTTGCTCCATCACCATTCTCCCTCTAACACAGACTTTCTGGTTTTGAACCAAGGTCAGCTGTCTGCGAGAGACTGTGTAAAAAGACTCAGTATTCCCATACAGATGACCAGCTTCCCGAACCTCAGCAGGCAGAGTATGATGAGTGTATTTTGATAGACTCTGCTGTCGGCAGGGTTTGGGGCAAAGCTGACCTGGCCATGCGCTGTCCGAGCTGGGCCTCCCTTTCCGAAGCCTTGGTTTTCTCACTTTGTAAATTTCTGATTATGACCTCTGCCTCTTAGCAGTGCTGCAGATATTAAGCAAGAGAAAGTGTGTAAAGTACCCCCCCTTTCTCTTCCTCTCTTCCCCTCCCTCCATTGTCTCACTTGCCCCTCCCATAGTCCTGTGTCTTCTGGTGGGGGTGTTGAGGTATGGAAGGGAATGGTCACCCTGAGTGCCCATCCTCCCTGGACACCATGGTGGGACTTGCACCGATGTTATGTCACACCTCCCAAAGCCTCGACCTGGCTGCTATTCCAACGTCCAGCAAATCCACACTGAGGGTCTACCAGGTGCTGGTCTCCATTCTAGGGGCTGGAGATTCAGCAGTGATCGAAACAGACACCTCTGCCCTCTGGGAGCCTACATGCTGTGCAGAAACAAACAAGTCAATAAAATGTAGAACAGGTGACATGCTGAATGGTACTGAGAAGAAAAATAAAGGTGGAGGGGGTGGGGTGTCAAGTGGGAGGTTTGTAACTACAAATAGGTGTCCTGAGAAGTTGTTTGAGCAGAAGCCCGAAGAAGATGAGGGAGGAAGTTGTGTGAAGTCTGGGAGGAGTGTTCCAGGCAGAGAGAACAGCATGTGCAAAGGCCCTGCGGTGGGTGTTTGGGAGGTCAAGACCAGAATTAGCCCAGCCTGCTGGGCCAGTGCAGGGACTTCAGCCCTCGCTCTCAGTGAAGTGGGAAGTCACCAGGGAGCAGAAAGGAGGGACATGAGCTGACTTTCATTTAGAGAGGGGACTAAAAGGCAAGGGTGGGGGGCCGAACAGGAATGGAGTGGGAGATGGGGTGGCTCAGGCTAGGGGTTAGCAGAGGGGTGGTGAGAAGTGCTTGGAACCCGAGTCTATTTGAAGGCAGAGACCACTGATGCCTTGTTGGGTTGTGTATGGGCCCAAGTGGGGTCAGAGCTGATGCCATGGTTTGTGGCTGAGCAACTGGCTGGCTGGAGCTCCGATGCCCGGATGGGCTGGGCAGGCTGCTCTGGGATGTGGGGCTAGGACTCCCAAGGGTGGAGAGCAGACAGCAGGATACACGGGACAGCAGGATGGATCAAGGGAGAGCCACCGACTGGACTTACACCTTGGGGGTTTTTAGTGAAGGTGGTTCGCTTGCCAGGAGACTGGATGAACCACGGAAAAATCTGAGAGTGGCCAGAGAGGAGGGAGACCCAAATTCGTTTCCTGGAATTGAGAGACTAGGATGAACTAGCAAGTAAGACAGGAAAGGAAAAGCAGGAGGAGGGCAGGCCTCATGTCTGGGGCCCAGACGTGGACCCTTCACTGGGAGAATGGAGGCGGCATCCTTCAGAGCTAAAGAGTGGGGGCGATCCTGGTCAGTGTATTTTTCTTTCTTTTTTTAAAGGAAAAGAATATTTATTATGTACTATTTAGTTTACAAAACAAAACATTCAACATACATGTAATTTATGGAACACAATGAAAATATAACACTTTCCTTTGAATGCCCCTCATAGTTCAAGATCTAGAATGTTCCCAGGGCCACATGTCTTCCTTCTTAACTCTCAGCCTCCCCAGAGGTAACATCATTCTGACTTTTCCACTCCAAAGTCATGGAGAGAGTCTCTATGATTTTTTAATGAAGAGTTTTAAACTTTTGATTTTAAAATTTAAATAATAAAGCCATTCGTAGTGAAGAGATGTCAGTTTTTCCCCACATAGGTAAACCATTGACTTAGAACTGTTTATTCCATGTTTTGAGGGTTGAATAGTCCCCAGTGCTCTGCAGTGTCACTTATGTCAATTATTAAGTTTGCATGATGGTTTGCCTTTTTCTGAACTCTCCATTCTGTTCCACTGGTCATTTTATATGTCCCTGAACTGATAACTGATAACTGGTAGGGCAAATTCCCCTTCCAAATTCTTCATGAATTCTTTGGCCTTTGCTGTTCTCCTTTGAAAAACTTTAGAATCGGAGGACCTTCAAGGTGGCAGAGGAGTAAGAGGTGGAGATCACCTTCCTCCCCACAAATACATCGAAAATACACCTACATGTGGAACAATTCCTACAGAACACCCACAGAATGCTGGCAGAAGACCTCAGACTTCCCGAAAGGCAAGAAACTCCCCAGGTACCTGGCTGTGTGGCTGACAGGGTCTTGGTGCTCCGACCGGGTGTCAGGCCTGAGCCTCTTAGGAGGGGAGAGCCCAGTTCAGGACATGGGACCACTAGAGACCTCCCGGCCCCATGTAATATCAAATGGTGAAAGCTCTCCCAGAGATCTCCATCTCAATGCTAAGACCCAGCTCCACTCAATGACCAGCAAGCTACAGTGCTGGATACCCCATGCCAAACAACTAGCAAGACAGGAACACAAAACCACCCATTAGCAGAGAGGCTGCCTAAAATCACAATAAGTTCACAGACACCCCAAAACACACCACTGGATGTGGTCCTGCCGACCAGAAAGATAAGACCCAGCCTCATCCACCAGAACACAGGCACCAGTCCCCTCCACTAGGAAGCCTACACAACCCACTGGACCAACCTTACCCACTGGGGGCAGACACCAAAAACAACAGGAACTACAAACCTGCAGCCTGTGAAAAGAAGACCATAAATGCAGTAAGTTAAGCAAAATGAGAAGACAGAGAAATAAACCGCAGATGAAGGAGCAAGGTAAAAACCCACCAGACCAAACAAATGAAGAGGAAATAGGCAGTCTACCTGAACAAGAATTCAGAGTAATGATAGTAAAGATGATCCAAAATCTTGGAAATAGAATGGAGAAAATACAAGAAACGTTTAACAAGGACCTAGAAGAACTAAAGAGCAAAGAAACAAAAAATGATGAATAACACAATAAATGAAATTAAAAATTCCCTAGAAGGATTCAATAGCAGAATAACTGAGGCAGAATAATGGATAAGTGACCTGGAAGATAAAATAGTGGAAATAACTACCACAGAGCAGAATAAAGAAAAAAGAATGAAAAGAACTGAGGACAGTCTCAGAGACCTCTGGGACAACATTAAACGCAACAACATTCAAAATATAGGTCCAGAAGAAGAAGAGAAAAAGAAAGGGACTGAGAAAATATTTGAAGAGATTATAGTTGAAAACTTCCCTAATATGGGAAAGGAAATAGTCAATCAAGGCCAGGAAGATCAGAGAGTCCCATAAAGGATAAATCCAAGTAGAAACATGCCAAGACACATATTAGTCAATCTATCAAAAATTAAATACAAAGAAAAAATATTGAAAGCAGCAAGGAAAAAGCAACAAATAACATACAAGGGAATCCCCATAAGGTTAACAGCTGATCTTTCAGCAGAAACTGCAAACCAGAAGGGAGTGATGGGACATATTTAAAGTGATGAAAGGGAAAAACTTACAACCAAGATTACTCTACCCAGCAAAGATCTCATTCAGATTCGACAGAGAAATTAAAACCTTTAAAGGCAAACAAAAGCTAGGAGAATTCAGCACCACCAAACCAGCTTTACAAAAAATGCTAAAGGAACTTCCCGAGGCAGGAAACACAAGAGAAGGAAAAGACCTATAATAACAAACCCAAAACAATTAAGAAAATGGTAATAGGAACACACATATCGATAATTACCTTAAATGTAAATGGATTAAATGCTCCCACCAAAAGACATAGACTGGCTGAATGGATACAAAAATAAGACCCGTATATATGCTGTCTACAAGAGACCCACTTCAGACCTAGGGACACATACAGACTGAAAGTGAGGGGATGGAAAAAGATAGTCCATGCAAATGGAAATCACAAGAAAGCTGGAGCAGCAATTCTCCTATCAGACAAAATAGACTTTAAAATAAAGACTATTACAACAGACAAAGAAGGACACTGCATAATGATCAAGTGATCAATCCAAGAAGAAGATATAACAATTGTAAATATTTATGCACCCAACATAGGAGCACCTCAATACATAAAGCAAATGCTAACAGCCATAAAAGGGGAAATCGACAGTAACACAAAAATAGTAGGGGATTTTAACACCCCACTTTCACCAATGGACAGATCAACCAAAATGAAAATAAATAAGGAAACACAAGCTTTAAATGACACATTAAACAAGATGGACTTAATTGACATTTATAGGGCATTGCATCCAAAAACAACAGAACACTTTCTTTTCAAGTGCTCATGGAACATTTTCCAGGAAAGACCATATCTTGGGTCACAAATCAAGCCTGGTAAACTTAAGAAAATTGAAATTGTATCAAGTATCTTTTCCAACCACAGTGCTATGAGACTACATATCAATTACAGGAAAACATCTGTAAAAAATACAAACACATGGAGGCTAAACAACACTCTACCAAACAACCAAGAGATCACTGAAGAAATCAAAGAGGAAATAAAAAAATACCTAGAAACAAATGACAATGAAAACACGACAACCCCAAACCTATGGGATACAGCAAAAGCAGTTCTAAGAGGGAAGTTTATAGCAATGAAATCCTACCTCAAGAAACAAGAAACATCTCAAATAAACAGTCTAATCTTACACCTAAAGCAATTAGAGAAAGAAGAACAAAAAACTCCCAAAGTTGGCAGAAGGAAAGCAACATAAAGATCAGATCAGAAATAAATGAAAAAGAAATGAAGGAAATGATAACAAAGATCAATTAAATGAAAAGCTGTTTCTTTGAGAAGATAAACAAAATTGATAAACCATTAGCCAGACTCATCACGAAAAGAAGGGAGAAGACTCAAATCAACAGAATTAGAAATGAAAAAGGAGAAGTAACAACTGACACTACAGAAATACAAAGGATCATGAGAGATTACTACAAGCAACTATATGCCAATAAAAGGGACAACCTGGAAGAAATGGACAAATTCTTAGAAAAGAACAACCTTCTGAGACTGAATCAAGAAGAAATGGAAAATATGAACAGACCAATCACAAGCACTGAAATAGAAACTGTGATTAAGAATCTTCCAACAAACAAAAGCCCAGGACCAGATGGCTTCCCAGGCGAATTCTATCAAACATTTAGAGAAGAGCTAGCACCTATCCTTCTCAAACTCTTCCAAAATATAGCAGAGGGAGGAACACTCCCAATATCATTCTATGAGGCCACCATCACCCTGATACCAAAACCAGAAAAAGATGCCAAAAAAAAAAAAAAAAAAGAATATTACAGGCCAATATCACTGATGAACATAGATATAAAAATCCTCAACAAAATCCTAGCAAAAAGAATCCAACAGCACATTAAAAGGATCATACACCATGATCAAGTGGCATTTATCCCAGGATTGCAAGGATTCTTCAATATATGCAAATCAATCAATGTGATACATCATATTAACAAATTGAAGGAGAAAAACCATATGATCATCTCAATAGATGCAGAGAAAGCTTTTGACAAAATTCAACACCCATTTATGATAAAAACCCTCCAGAAAGTAGGCATAGAGGGAACTTACCTCAACATAATAGAGGCCATATATGACAAAATCACAGCCAACATCGTCCTCAATGGTGAAAAACTGAAACCATTTCCACTAAGATCAGGAACAAGACAAGGTTGCCCACTCTCACCACTATTATTCAACATAGTTTTGGAAGTGTTAGCCACAGCAATCAGAGAAGAAAAAGAAATACAAGGAATCCAAATCGGAAAAGAAGAAGTAAAGCTGTCACTGTTTGCAGATGATATGATGCTATACATAGAGAATTCTAAAGATGCTACCAGAAAACTACTAGAGGTAATCAATGAATTTGGTAAAGTAGCAGGATACAAAATTAATGCACAGAAATCTCTTGCATTCCTATACACAAATGATGAAAAATCTGAAAGGGAAATTAAGGAAACACTCCCATTTACCATTGCAACAAAAAGAATAAAATACCTAGGAATAAACCTACCTCAGGAGACAAAAGACCTGTATGTCTAAAACTACAAGACACTGATGAAAGAAATGAAAGATGATACAAACAGATGGAGAGATATACCATGTTCCTGGATTGGAAGAATCAACATTGTGAAAATGACTCTACTACCCAAAGCAATCTACAGACAATGCAATCCTTATCAAACTACCAATGGCATTTTTCACAGAACTAGAACAAAAAATTTCACAATTTGTATGGAAACACAAAAGACCCCGAATAGCCAAAGCAATCTTGAGAACGAAAAATGGAGCTGGAGGAATCAGGCTCCCTAACTTCAGACTATACTACAAAGCTACAGTGATCAAGACAGTTTGGTACTGGCACCAAAACAGAAATATAGATCAATGGAACAGGATAGAAAGCCCAGAGATAAACCCACGCACATATGGTCACCTTATCTTTGATAAAGGAGGCAAGCATATACAGTGGAGAAAAGACAGCCTCTTCAATAAGTGGTGCTGGGAAAATTGGACAGATACATGTAAAAGTATGAAATTAGAACACTCCCTGACACCATACACAAAAATAAACTCAAAATGGATTAAAGACCTAAGTGTAAGGCCAGACACTATCAAACTCTTAGAGGAAAACATAGGCAGAACACTCTATGACATAAATCACAGCAAGATTCTTTTTGACCCAGCTCCTAGAGAAATGGAAATAAAAACAAAAATAAACAGATGGGACCTAATGAAACTTAAAAGCTTTTGCACAGCAAAGGAAACCATAAACAAGACCAAAAGACAACCCTCAGAATGGGAGAAAATATTTGCAAATGAAGCAACTGACAAAGGATTAATCTCCAAGATTTACAAGCAGCTCATGCAGCTCAATAACAAAAAAACAAACAACCCAATCCAAAAATGGGCAGAAGACCTAAATAGACATTTCTCCAAAGAAGATATACAGATTGCCAACAGACACATGAAAGAATGCTCAACATCATTAATCATTAGAGAAATGCAAATCAAAACTACAATGAGATATCATCTCACACCGGTCAGAATGGCCATCATCAAAAAATCTAGAAACAATAAATGCTGGAGAGGGTGTGGAGAAAAGGGAACTCTCTTGCACTGTTGGTGGGAATGTAAATTGATACAGCCACTATGGAGAACAGTATGGAGGTTCCTTAAAAAACTAAAAATGGAACTACCATATGACCCAGCAATCCCACTACTGGTATATACCCTGAGAAAACCATAATTAAAAAGAGTCATGTACCACAATGATCATTGCAGCTCTATTTATAATAGTCAGGACGTGCAAGCAACCTAAGTGTCCACTGGCAGATGAATGGTTAAAGAAGATGTGGCACTTATATACAATGGAATATTACTGAGGCATAAAAAGAAATGAAACTGAGTTATTTGTTGTGAGGTGGATGGACCTAGAGTCTGTCATACAGAGTGAAGTAAGTCAGAAAGAGAAAAACAAATACCGTATGCTAACACATATATTTGGAATCTAAAAAAAAAAAAAAAAGGTTCTGAACAACGTAGGGGCAGGACAGGAATAAAGACTCAGATGTCGAGAATGTACTTGAGGTCACGGGGAGGGGGAAGGGTAAGCTGGGACGAAGTGAGAGAGTGGCATGGACATCTACACACTACTAAATGTAAAATAGATAGCTAATGGGAAGCAGCCACATAGCACAGGGAGATCAGCTCAGTGCTCTGTGACCACCTAAAGGGGTGGGATAGGGAGGGTGGGAGGCAGACGCAAGAGGGAGGGGATACGGGGATATATGTATATGTATAGCTGATTCACTTTGTTATACAGCAGAAACTAACACACCATTGTAAAGCAATTATACTCCCATAAAGATGTTTAAAAAAAAGAAATAAGAGCTTACAATAATATAATGCAATTCTGTTTTGTCAAATATTTGGCAAAGACTATTGTGTTTCAATTTCCATGTTACTGATGAAGAAAGCTAACAGTGTCAGAATTAAAAAGGATGGAAAATTAGAATTTTTATAGTATACTGTAGGTGGCTTCCAATTATTTTTCAATAAACGTTTTGTATAAAAAACCCCAAAACCAAAAAACTTTAGAATAAACTTCTCAAGTTCCTTCAAAACCCTGTTGGGATTTTGATTGGAATTTATGAATCTATAGTTCAGTTTAGAGAAGACCAATCTCTTTGTAATATTGAATCTTCTTGTTCATGAGCACGTTATAGCTCCATTTAGTCCCATCTTCTTTATTTTCTGTATGATATTCTCCATATAAGTCTGTAAATATCTTTTGTTAGATTTATCCCTATGTGCCTTATATGTTTTATCTCTGTTGTAATGGCATATGTTTTTTAAAAAATTACGTATTTTTTGGTTTTTGGCTGTGTAGCTTGCGGGATCTTAGTTCCCTGACCAGGGATTGAACAAAGGCCCCGGCAGTGAAAGTGCAGAATCCTAATCACTGGACCACCAGGGAATTCTCCCAAAATTACAATTTGAACTGCTTGTTGTTGGTATAAAGAAGTACAACTGTTTTTCATTTTTTATTTTCACCACCACTTTGAAAAAGTCTCTTTTATATTTCTAAAATTTTATCTGAAGATTTCTTTTTAAAAATAAAGGCAGTTATACAAGTTGTCAAAAGAGTTTAATTTCTTCCTTTTCAATCTCTATAGTTTTAAATTTCATTTTCTTGCCTTTCTGGCTCGACTGTAGTATAAAATCGAATATGAAATGAGTATAGTGGCAACCTGGTCTTATTCCTGATTTTAAAGGGGAAGCTATGAATGTGTCACCCTGAAGTATAATGTTTGCTGTAGGGTTTTTGGTAGATGAGCTTTTTGGGCCAAGGAAGTCCCCTTCTATTCCAATTATGATAAGAGTTATACTAAATAGTTTTAGGGGCTTTATAAAATGCATACCCCTGCATTTAATAAGATAATAGTTTTCCTCCTTTAATCTATTATGTAGATTTTGTTTTCATTTTCTGCTGTTAGACTAACCTTGTGTTTCTGGGATAGACCCAATTTGGTCAAAATGAATGATCATTTTTAGGTCATTTATGTTCATAGGTAAAATCATTCTATGAATTTCCTTTTTTCCCCCTGGTTCTTGCCTGGTTTGGATGTCCAGGTTTTCGCTGCCTCATAGAATGAGTTGGGTCCCACTTTCTGCTCTCTGGAAGTGTTGGTATGGGACTAGAAAGCCCTTCCACCTGCCTTCTCTGTGGGCCTCAGCCCTCAGACTCTGTGTGGGTGTGCAGGGCAGGCAGCCCTTCTCAGAGATGCCACAAGCTCTCTCTCCTTTGCCTTTGGTTTCCTCTCTTTCCTCAATTTCAGAAATAATTTCTACTGTGGGAGAGAGGATTTGCTCTGAACTTTCTCATATTCTTCTGAACCTCTTGTTCCTTTCCTGAGCTTAAGTTTTTGAAATGCCTAAGTCAAGACTGTAACTCCTGTTACCTGTGGGATGCTTCCCTCAGTTGTCAGGCTGAGAGCCAGGCGGGGGGTACTCTGAGGAGTGAAACCTCAGTTAGCAACTTAGAATATAATTCCACAACAGGGGCACAATCTCTCAGCTTACTTGTACTGGGGTGGGGGAGATTTGTGCCTAGATCTACTTGAACCTGAAGACCTTGCTTTTTCTTTTCTCCTTGCTGCTTCTTTACGCAGAGCCCTGCTCCTGGCCAACAGCTGTGTCCTTGGTCTCTGGCAATGATTCTACAGCTGACAGAGGCCAGGATTGCTTGTCTCTCACCTTCTCCACCTCCCTGCTGCCCTCTCAGCAATTTGTGTCTGGGGAAAAGTATAAGCCCCAGACAGAAAATAAACTATCTGTACTACTAAGGGCGCTGCCTGTGTCCTGCTCAGGGGAGGGGAGCCCTGGGCAGTGAAGGGCCCTGAGAGCCTGGAGACCAGGCTCCTGTCCTGGGTCCAGCACAGATAGCTGTGTGGTCTTGGTCAAGCCCCTCTGTCCACTAAGATCTTTGTTGCCACATCTGTAGAGGAAGTGGTTTGACCAAGTGTTCTCTGTGGGTCCCTCTCATAGTGCATTCACTGTATATAAAGTACTCAGGGGAAAATAAATTTGATTCTTTTAAAAATAAACCCAATTAAGAACTCAGGCCAGAGCCGGGATTTCTAGATAGTAATATTAACAGCTGACATTTATTGAGCGCTTATTACAGACCGACACTCTTCTAAGTACTTTGCGTGATTGAAATGTGTCATCCTCCCAGCAGCCTTGTGAGGTAAATATTATTATCGGCATTCCTGTTTTACAGATGAGAAAGTGGGGACTTCGAAGGGTTGAGGGGCATCCCCCTAGGTCACCCAGCCAGTAGGTGGGAGATTCAGATTTGAACCCAGGACTCTGGTACCAAAGCCTGCAGGCTTTGTATCCATGCCAATTTAATTCAGTCTATGTTTATTGAGTGCTTAGAATGTGCAAAGAACTGTGTGGGAAACAATGATATGACCCTTATATACCTTAAACGTTAGTGGAGGAAACGCACGTTAACAACTAACCATAAGACAACAGCCTGCAATAAGTAATTACAGATTTGTAATTCTCACTGGGTGATGGGGAAAGGAGGCCAGGTTTAAGAAAGGACATAGTGGGTAAGTAGGATGAAAAAATTAACTTCTCGTTATCAGGCAAAATTGTCAGGCTTGGATTCAAACAGATTCCTGAGTGTTCCTTCAGAGAGAGCTGGCCATGGTTAGCGCTGGGGAGGGCCAGCTTCTATGGGATGCAGCTTTAACTTCCTGTTGGCCAGGCCACTGACGTTTTTGTAGGGAGAGACTGACAACAATACAAATGATTCTTGTTTGTGGCAATACAAACGAGTTTTTTTCCAGTAGAGTTTATAAATCTCTGTAAGTCAATTTCATTTGAACCATTTTCAGCATCTGATTCTCACATTAATTAATGAGTGAAATGAAATCTTTGGAAAGTGTTTGTTTTCTATTTGTATAAGAAGCATGGTTTTACCATTTTAAAGCCTATATTTTAACACTGTGAATATTTTCAAACATATATTCAAAGCATCGAGATTAGCGTAACGAGTTCCCACTCGCCAGCCTCCAGATGCCACACGGCATGGACACAGCTGCGAGGGCTGTATGTATTTCGTTCACTTAATTTGCTCACTCTCTCCATGGAGCAGGTGCAATTGTTACTCCACTTTATAGAGAATGAAACTAAAGCACGAAGAGGGAAAGTGACATGTCCAGGGCGCCACAGCTGACACAGGCAGAGCTGGGATTTGTCTCTGGAGCCCTGGTTGTCAATCACTGCTATCTGAGCAGACTTCAACCCTGGAGGACCACTGGGGCTAGTATGTGGCTGTGCATTTTGAGCCTTCAGGAAGGTGACGTTGTGTGTGGGATGCAAATCACTGGACTCCGTTAACACTTACCCCCACACCCGGAATGAGGAGCTCTGGACGGCTTTAGGAAATGTCGTCCTGGACCCAGCTGAGTAAAGCCTGGTCAGCACAGCATGGGCCCTGAGCTCAGACCGCA
Source organism: Eschrichtius robustus (assembly GCF_028021215.1). NCBI lineage: Eukaryota > Metazoa > Chordata > Mammalia > Artiodactyla > Eschrichtiidae > Eschrichtius > Eschrichtius robustus. The sequence goes on along the minus strand of NC_090828.1, from coordinate 139,097,054 downwards.
CTGAGTGAGATCTGCCACCTACCAGCTGTACAGCTCTGGACATGTCACTTCCCCCAGAGGCCCAGTGACCTCCCAATAGAGAGGGACAAGCCACACAGCTCACAACAGCCAGCCGGATGGAAAAGGTTGGCTTGTGCGATCCTGCAACTGGTGGGCATTACTTTCCCTTTCTCCAACTCTTGTCTTTCCGGCTTGTTGGCTGCGTGGTGGTGGGGCACTGACCCTGTCCAAGAGTCCGATGGTGGGGGGCTGCCCCTGTCCACAGGTGGTGTCACAGGTGGCCAAGCAGTCCACCCACACTGATCCCTGAGGAGTGGAAGCCTGGAAGCCCTGCTTCCTGAAAATGTAGGATCCTCCCTGGTCACCAGGACAGGGGGGTCAGACTTGGGCCTCTGACAGATTTTATTGCCCAAACAGGCCCACAGCACTGATGGAGAGGGGCCAGAATGAGAGGGAAAGTTAGATTTTATATATCCAAACAGGTCGTTCTTAGAATTAAAAAAACAAAAAATTAACTAAAAGCAAAAAGCAAAAGGAAGCGCTCTGGTTCTGTGCCTGTGGGAGGCTTGCAGAGGTCACAGGGGCAGGAAGTCCGGTTCCCCTTGGAGCCCAGAGACTGCCAGCAGGCCAGGGTCACCGTCCTGGAGCCGGGCCAGCTCTCAGTCCTCTGGCCTCTGCTCTAATGCTAGCATCCCCATGTTACCTGCAAGGGAGCTCAAGGCACACGTTGTCCGTGTTGACGTGTCTTCCCTTGCTCCGGGGTTCTGCTGAGGTGCTCAGGAACTGCCTGTGCTTGTGGCGTGGCCCCAGTTAACCCTCCAGCAGAGCTGTGAGGTGCACCTTCCATGGGCTGGAAGGCAGTGGAGCCCAGGGCTCCGGCTTGCATGGCTGTAAGAGGAAGGGCCAGGATTTGAATGCAGGTTTTCTGGGTTTGGAACACATGTTTCTTTGCTTTTCAAATTCCTCTTAAATTAACTCAGTTTTCTTATCTGTCAGTTGAGCTCTGTGGCAACAACCCCTTTACTGATAAAATGCAGACAAATGGTTTGAAGTGCATCAAGGTTGTCAGAGAAAGACCAAAGGTGCTGGGCCTTCTCGGGGCTGGGTGATCATTTATGATTCTTCCATATTACTCTGGAAAGGGACGTCAGCTCAGAGCCGGGCATCAGGTGTCTATGTCTTTGTGGTGGGGAGAGACACAGTGAGAGAGTTGAGAACAAACTGCAGGTCTGGGAACTGTGGGTTTAGAGAGGGCAGGGGAGGAGGGAAGAGGAGGAAGAGGCCTGGCGGAGGATGGCTGGTGGCTTATCTCAGGAAACTCGGCAGAGGGATTGGGGCCTGGACAAAGGACTAGCTTCCAGGACCATTTCCGTGGAGACAAAGGCTCAGAGAAGGGGTCATAAGGCTTGGAGAGGAAATGTAGAGCCACGGTAGGCAGTGTGGACATTCAGGTGGAAATAGACCTCACTGAGACCCTGTGCATTAGGGGAGCTGCTCCCTGCTCTTCTAACTTGAGGAGCCCAGTTCTCCATAATGGCGAGGATGAGGATGTTAGTCAACATTTACTGACTTCCTATGAGCTGAGAACTCTAAGCATCTTAAGTGTGGTAGGTCCATCAATTCTCACAATGGTTCTGAAAAATAGGCACTATTAACCACCATGATGGACAGACAGGGGCAGAGAAAAGATCAGTAACTTGCTCAAGGTCAGGTCACACAGGTCATGGTGAGGCGCTGGGATGTGAGCCTGGTAGTCCAACTTCAGAGTCCACTCTGGGGTGTGATGCCACACCGCCTCTTTCTCTCCAATAGCTAGATCATGTCCACCGTCCGTGTCTTACAACAGCAGCAGTCTCTGGAGGGACTCCTTCAACCCGGAGCTCTGGAAGGGATAGCAATGAGATGGAACAGAAATGGGTGAGAACCATCATGGGGGACAGTGCAAGAGCACAAAGGACTTACAGCCGGTAGTCACGGTGGTTGGCAGCTTCTTACATGACCCCCATCCCTTGCCTCCTGGTGCTGAGCCCTCATGTAATCTCCTCCCCTAGCGATCCACTTCTAAAGAATAGACTATGTCAGGATGATGGGATGTTACTCCCAAGATTAGTTTATAAGAAAACTGTGGCTGTCTTGGGCTCTCCTCTCTGTTTCTCTCTGTCCTCTTCCTCAGTCTTAGATCACTTGTACTGGGGAAGCCAGCTTCCTTGTGAGCAACGCTGTGGAGAGACCCATGAACCTTGATAAGGAACTGAGTCCTCAGTCCAGCAGCCCAGGAGGAAGTGAAGCTTGCCAACAACCATGTGAGTGACCCTGGGGCTGGGCTGCCCCACCCCCTGTCACCACAGCTGAACATTCAGATGAGATCACAAGATGAAACCAATAGCTTAACTGTGACCTCATCAGAGGCCTTGGGTCTGAGATGCCCAGATAAGCCATGCCTGAATTTCTGACCTGCAGAAACTGTGAGATCATACTTGCTTGTTGTTTCAAGCTGCTAAGTTTTGGGATAGTTTGTTAGGCAGAAATAAGTAACTAATACACTTCCCACTCTTAAGAAGAACCTGCCAATCCACTCTAAGTAGGGGGAACATAAAATTAATCACCTTAACTGGAACAATTCTGAGAATAAAATTATGCTGGAATGACAGGCATAAATTTGGACCATCCCTATGTGCAAATCAGGGCACATAGAACATAAGGAATACACGTGGCATGTTAGAAATCTCCTGAGGTCCTTTCATGTTCCACATGCTCCCTACCTGGTCTGGAGGGGCTGGATGCCAACCTCTTGCTTCTGGAGCATCAGAGCTAGATCTTGGCTTTCTTTACTTTTACACATGCCCCTGGCCTGGCCTCTGAGGGCTTAGACCTTTTCACCTGATTGCCACAGCTGGTTTGCTCTCCTACAATTCTCTGTGCACTGAATGCTGGGTCTGTCTTCTGTTAGGATTTAGAATGGCTAGGGATGGGAAGCTCTTTATCCCTCTGTCTGTGCCATGGGAGTGACATTTGAGGCAAGGAAGACCTCCATCCTGCCTAAAGTCCAAGCCAAGATCGGATTTCCCATTCCTGGAAATGTAGCTCCAGTGGTCCTGGTGAAAGTTGAACTTATATGGGAGCAGAGAACCTAAATTCAGGAGGAATTATGCCAAGAATGTTTGTGAACAGGAGATGGAGGACCATTTATGATGAGCCCCTCTTGCCATCTCATGGCAGCTTCTTCTTGTTCTCTTGCTTCTGAACTGGTCTCTCAGCCCAAATCCCAGAAGGAACCATTCTGATTGCTTTAGCAAATTAACTCATTCCTTGTACATCAGGTCCTTATGAGCAGACCAGCTTGGGGATAGCTGATAACTTATTGATGGGCCAAAGATGCCCATCAGGTGCACAAAACAACTACCCCTCGGCAACAAGCAGCCCAATGTTGCTTCCTTGAGCAGGGGCTGAAGGTGGGGCCCAATCAGCTGAAACGGGACACTGGTTATGGTCCCTTGAGTCTCTTCCAGAAGCAGCAGGGTGACTTGGCCACACTGTCATTTCAACTATGTCTTGGGGTGTCTTCTGTCCTGGAGCATCCTGACAGTCACTCCAACAGGTTGTGCACTGATAGTATTTTTCCATCTGATTCTCTTGCTATTCTGAACTCTGTGGTGGCAGGAAGCAAAAATGATTCCTAGGAGGCTTCAGAGTGGCGGACCCCTCATGTCAAAGGTGGTGATTGAGACACAATTGCATTTAAAATTGCTGCTTTAGCACAGGGAGATCAATTCTGTGCTTTGTGACCACCTGGAGGGGTGGGATAGGGAGGGTGGGAGGGAGGGAGATGCAAGAGGGAAGAGATATGGGAACATGTGTATATGTATAACTGATTCACTTTGTTATAAAGCAGAAACTAACACACCATTGTAAAGCAATTATACTCCAATAAAGATGTTAAAAAATAAAATAAAATTGCTGCTTTGTGTCCATCTGATATGACATCTGTGGGTCTGTTTATCCTCACACTGTGAAGAATCAAGGAATCACAGTTGGCCAGAAAGCACTGGGGTGTGTTCCACCTTTGGGCTCCATCCACCATTGGGGACCTCTTGCAGAAGCTTCTCCTTGGCCATTGCTAAAGTTCTTTTCTGGAGAACTCACTTCCTTTGGGCAGTGCTTGCTGACTCCCTGTTAATTATGCATTAAAAGGGATGGAGACAAATTGATTTCTGTGTCAGACGCTCTTGCTCCCATTGCAAAATAGCTTTAAAAGGCCATAAAACATGAACTTCTGATAGATCTTTGGAAGACAAGCATACAGGGAAATGTTATTTTACTGTCTCAGTTATTAGTGCTGTTTTTAAATTGATCACTGACCAGAGCCCAATTCAATTTCTCTGAAGTGTCTACTTGAAGTGTCTAATTAAACCTCTTCAAGGAATTTAATCGTGGGACACTTGCAACTTATTTCCATACTCAAACAATAGCAAATTATCTTCCTTTGGGTCACTCTGTTAAGTAATTTCATATAAGTATCAAAAAACCACATTGAAAGAAATTTGGAAATGTTTCAGGTGGAGAATTTACATCTTTTTTGGAATAAGATTAATAAGAAGCTGAAAAATGAATCCATGTTCATTGGCGTTCTTTTTAAAAATTTCTTTAATTAATTAATTTATTTTGGTTGCGCTGGGTCTTCATTGCTGTGCGTGGGCTTTCTCTAGTTGTGGCGAGAGGGGACTACTCTTCGTTGCTGTGCGCGGGCTTCTCATTTCAGTGGCTTCTCTTGTTGTGTAGCACGGGCTCTAGGCGTGAGGTCTTCAGTAGTTGTGGCATGAGGGCTCAGTAGTTGTGGCTCACGGGCTCTAGAGTGCAGGCTCAGTAGTTGTGGTGCACGGGCTTAGTTGCTCCGCGGCATGTGGGATCTTCCCGGGCCAGGGCTCGAACCCGTGTCCCCTCCATTGACAGGCAGATTCTTAACCACTGCACCACCAGGGAAGTCCCGGAGTTGTTGTTTGAACTAATTTTCAGACAGCTCCTCACCACCTAGGGAAAATTAAGTCACCTTCTCAATGAAGGAGACACAAGGTAATTTAGAGTCATTAAGCAAGGCCATTAGGAAATATCAATACTTATGTCCCTTGCCTATCAGTTAAAACCGTGTGTGTGTGTGTGTGTGTATACCATGTATTTCCCAAACGTACCTTAAAAATAAACAATGCTATTACATTTCTGAGAACCCAAGGCACCTATTCAGAGGCTGATTCCTTTCTACAGTAAGGCCTCTTTTCCTTGGGATTAGCAGGAAATGAAGTGTCCACACAAATTCTTCTTTCAATGTACAACATTACAAAGTTGTACAATTCTTGATTTCTTTTTTTTTTTAAATCTTGATTTCTTGACGGAAATTTTTTCCAGCCAGCATTGCACATTGCATTACTTCCGAAACAAAACATACTGACCAAAATTGAAAGTTTCCTACACGATTCCAATCATCATTAATATCCACTTGACAACTTTCAGTGTTCACTGAAGGCACTAATGCCAGCCTTGGGCTGAGCAGTGGGGCTACCTGAGAAGAGTCAGGGGCCAGGGCTGACTTAGGGGGCTGCGCCGGGGGGACAGCTCTTAAATAAGCACCTGTGCCAGTCCCAAGGTGACTGCAGCTACAGTGCCAGCTGAGGAAAACTTCCAGGGAGGCCTTACGCAGCTGAGTCTTGAGTAGCTGCTAACCAAGCGGTCACTGGAGACAGGCGCTGAGCCAGGAGGACCAGACCAGCAGAGCTTCCTGTGGAGGGGGGACTGCCCGGCAGCTCGTCCTTAGTGAGCTCTGTGGAAGGGCTCCTCCTGGGTGATTGCTTTCAAAATAGTTCATGATTAAAGAGAGTAGGAAGTACTCACGCACCAGCCCCTGTAGGTGATTTCCCAGAGGCTTGGGCTTAATATTAGGATAGGAAAGAATTCAAAACATCCTGGTGGAAAGAATCTGGCTTGGCTTTGTTTAATCCAGAAAATTTCCCACATATTTGGTCATAGACTGCCCCCTTCCCCAATGGCCATGCTGTGTTTTGGTATAATATCCTTATTTATTTATTTATTTTTAATGTTCAGATAGCCTCGAGGAATAGAGGAAACCTAACAGTTTATATAGGGACGGTTTCTTCACCACACAGGAGGGCAGCAGGAACGCCCCACAGGGCCTCCCCACAGCTCTGCTGGCTCCTGCTGTGTTCTCTCTCCATCCTTGGGGTGGGGGCAGGGGCAGGGGCGGGGGGGGGGGCAGGGGGGTAGGGCGGGAGTCTGCGAGAAATCCAGGCATCTTTTCCAGGCCAGCACTTCTGCTCACATCTGATTGGCCAGGCTGTACCACATGACCTCACCTTGCCTGAAGAGAGCCAGGGACATTCTTCTTTCGTGGTCATTGGCTACTCCTAGAAGAAGGGGAAAGGATTTGGGGTGGATAATTCCCAGTGGCTCACTCTGGCTTTAGGCAGTGAGAGGGCTGGGGTAGAGGAGCATCCTGGGAAGTAGGTAGGGGTGTGTAAGGGAGAATCTTGCGTGATTTAGGCTAAGAAACTTCACTTTTTCCTGCAGCCAGCAGTTGTCAAACTGGGTCTTATAGATGCTAGGTCTCTGCAGAGATGCCTTGCACATATGGCAAAAGATTGATTTGAATTACTTTTTAAACACGTAAGTTTCAGGTGTACAGCACTATAATTTGACATCTGTATACACTACAGAGTGATCACTACCACAGTAGAATTACCATCTATCACCATACATAGAGTTGACCCCCCTCACCCATTTCACCCACTCCCCATCCCCCTTCCACTCTGGTAACCACTAATCTGATCTCTGTATCTATGAGTTTTTGTATTGTTTGTTAGTTTGTTTTTTTTTTAGATTCCACATATGAGTGAAATCATGTGAATTACTTAAAAAAGGATTTAAAATGATTTGAAAAGCTACTCAAATGTGTGGCGTATCACATATATTTCTTTATCCACAGCCAAGAGAAGCTGACTCTGCAAATAAGCACAATGGTTGCTGGTTGCCTGTGGCAGTGGTTTTGAAACTTTTATTTAAAGCAACAAAATCCGCTTTCAAACCAAAGATGCCATGGTGCCTCAAAAAATAAGATTGATAGAAGGCATATTTTAAAAACTATATTGATTTGATAATTTTTTATCTATTATAAAGTTGATGACTTAGGGAAAGAATAGGAAGATGAGGAAGGCAGATAAAAGGGAGCAGGGGAGCAGTTACAAGGTTGCTGCAATGGCGAGAGATGATAGTAGCTCAGACGAAGGTAAAGATGAAATCGAAAGAATATTTTGAGGTAAATTTTGGCCTCAGAGCCCCTTGGTTCTAGTTGATGGATTGGATAAATTGGATGGTGGGTAAATAGGGTGGGAAAGAGAACACCAGGATGACTCCTGGGATTTTGGCTTGAGCAACTAGGTGGATTCTGGTAATAGTTGTTGAGATGAAGGGTGGAACACACTTACCTTTCTGAAGTACGTTGAAGGACGTCACTAATCATATGAGCTGTTGGGGCAGTCATGGGAGGTAATTGTGAGGAATGACAGAGAATAGAACATCAGAATAAACCTGATAAGGAATTATGAGAAACAGGACAGTAGGGTAAGCTCAATGTAACTACGGCTACAAACAGAATAATGTCTGTTTACTAATAGTGGGATGATGGATAAGAATTGTAGCTTTGATTACAATTTATATCAACAGAGCCCCAAATCCACCATAGCTATGTAGACACTTGCTGGCTACCTGAATGCCTTTGAGATTTTTTTCTAAATGATAGAATTATTTAATTCTCTATTATGAATTGGTGTGTTCCTTTGGGTCTTGTTTTCTTTTTTTACCCTCAAAAGTTTGGTGACAAGGATGGGAATGAGCCTTTCCACTGGGCAAATTCTCATTCATTGTTGGAGGGTTAGTGGACACCTTTAATCAGGTAAATGGCCCTGACTGTTTGCTAAAAAATTGTTTCTTCAACACTTTGGCTCAGTAAATATACCATTTAATCAATTTCACCGTTGTAGCTTACAGCAAAAAAATATCATAGTCATGTGGGAAACAATATCTTCTCTCTACCTCAAATACAGGAAATAGAACTTGTAATTAGAGAACTAAAAACAGAGAATAATAAGGGAAGGACATTTTGCTTCTAATACCCTATATTACCTGTGAAAAAGGAAGGAAAATTTGATAAGGAATGTCAACCATGTATAGATTTGTATAAGATCTGAGAGAAATAAATATGTTTTTGTTTTCTCTGACACCTGAAGTACCAACCTGCCACTATCATAACCTCTGTATTCAGGTGAGCTAAATATTTTTCTGTAATGGACTTATGTTCATCTTTCTTTACTATGCCTTTAGCGAAGGAGTGAAAGTGTTTCTTTGTGTTTACTTAGGGAGGCTTTCAATATTTGTGGCGATGGATCCCCATGAATTCAGATATTTGCCTAATATATTCTCCAGGTATTTACAAGAGAACTCAGATAATTCTTTCCCACCTTCGGGGTCCATGCTAATTCACTCTATGGATGACTCATTGATAGCTAACACTTTCTGTGCCTGTAAAAGAAGATATTTCAGCTTTACTAAAATGTTAACCTCTCAAGGACATAAGCCTCCCTAGATAATTTGCAGTATTGTCAAACTGAAGTCAAGTATTTGGGATATTTGTTATTAGCTGATAGGTGGAAAACACTTTCATCCCCAAATCATCCTATTTTACAAACAAAGTGACCCACCATGAGAAACAACTCCTCCACGTTGAAGGTCCCTGCCTTCTCTGAGAGACTCAGCCGCTTACAGAGGTGGTACAGCAAGCATCACTCGTGCTTACTTACTGCGGTCCAAAGAAGCTAAAGAAGGTTTCCAACTCTGCAAGTATCCATTGTTTTCCCACCTGTGTTAGAAGTTCCTCATTGACAGACTGCTCCATCTTTTCTGTAGGAGAACTAGGGGGCTGCTGGTGGTACACTTACTCAAAATTTATGCTTACCCAGTTTAACCTCTTGTCTACCTGTGAAACTGCACACCTCAGATGGGAGTCGAACCCACAATCACACCTTAGATGGGACTCGAACCCATAATCTTCCATCTGAAACCACACAACTCATCTCAGGACTTAATAAAGCTCAGGTTCTTTATGTCTCGGTGCAGAAGGAGTTCAGCAAGAGGCAAAGTGTTAGGTAAGAAGCATATTTATTAATATAAGATGCTTGTGAAGGATACAAGAAGGAAGGCAAAGGGGCTCAGCCCCGAGAACTAAGTGGGCTACATATTTTTTTTAACATCTTTATTGGAGTACAATTGCTTTATAATGGTGTGTCAGTTTCTGCTTTATAACAAAGTGAATCAGTTATACATATACACATGTTCCCATATCTCTTCCCTCTTGCATCTACCTCCCTCCCACCCTCCCTATCCCATCCCTCTAGGTGGTCACAAAACACAGAGCTGATCTCCCTGTGCTATGCGGTTGCTTCCCACTAGCTATCTGTTTTACGTTTGGTAGTGTATATATGTCCATGCCACTCTCTCACTTTGTCACAGCTTACCCTTCCCCCTCCCCATATCCTCAAGTCCATTCTCTAGTAGGTGTGTGTCTTTATTCCCGTCCTGCCCCTAGGTTCTTCATGACCTTTTTTTTTCCCCCTTAGATTCCATATATATGTGTTAGCATACTGTATTTGTTTTTCTCTTTCTAACTTACTTCACTCTGTATGACAGACTCTAACTCCATCCACCTCACTACAAATAACTCAATTTCGTTTCTTTTTATGGCTGAGTAATATTCCATTGTATATATGTGCCACATCTTCTTTATCCATTCATCTGATGATGGACATTTAGGTTGTTTCCATGTACTGGCTATTGTAAATAGAGCTGCAATGAACATTTTGGTACATGACTCTATTTGACCTATGGTTTTCTCAGGGTATATGCCCAGTAGTGGGATTACTGGGTCGTATGGTAGTTCTATTTTTAGTTTTTTAAGGAACCTCCATACTGTTCTCCATAGTGGCTGTATCAATTTACATTCCCACCAACAGTGCAAGAGTGTTCCCTTTTCTCCACACCCTCTCCAGCATTTATTGTTTCTAGATTTTTTGATGATGGAAAAGTAGGGAGGGAGAGAAGACTGCCTTTGTCTTCTTCCTTCATAAAGATGTTGCAGGAAAATGAGGCATGAGAGGATGGTCATGTCCCAGGTCTTGGGCATGACAAGTGAGGGTCCGTGGCTTTACACAGGAAAGAATTCAAGAGTGAGCCAGAGTAAACTGAAAGCAGAGATACACATTCCATAGGCAGAGAGATTGCGCACCCAAGCTGTGGGGTGGTTAGTTTTTATGGGCTGGGTAATTCCATAGGCTAACAAGTTGGGGGGATTATTCCAAGTATTTTGGGGAAGGGTGGGGATTTCCAGGTTTTGGGCCACGCCCACTTTTTGGCCTTTTATGGTTGGCCTCAGAACTGTCATGGTGCTGGAGGGTTTGTCGTTTAGCTAATGTATTACAATGAGCGTATAATGAGGCTCAAGGTCCATTGGAAGTTGAATTTTCTGCCATCTTGGACCTAGTAGGTTCTAACCAGTTTATGTCGTATCCTCAATGGCTATGTCATTCTTTTAAAGGTTGTGCCCTGCTCCCTTCCCTCCTGTCTCATCTGCATGTCATCTGGATACTGGGTTGTTCAGGAGCCTCACCAGTAGCCCTTCTACTTGAAAAGTGTGCAGCTGTGGCTCTGGGACATTAACTTCCTTGTGTGAATCTAGCTCTTACTGCTGTTTTCCAAGTTCCCATGAGCCAGCACTTGTCAGTGGGTTGCAGGCCTTATTGTCTAATCCTAATGTGATGCTACACAGAGGTAAACTCTGAAACCCAGCTGCCCTGTTGCCAGCTCCTGACCAGATGTGTGAACGTGACCACCTCACAGCCACAGAGGAAGATCCTCAGTCTCAGTCTGATTCATCTCACATTCTTATTCCCAGTGTTGACTTATATTGTTCACTGATGGATCTCATGTGAGAGACACACAGGGAAATATGTGTTGTATGTAATAAACAGTCCTCGTGGGATTTAGAGGCTTATGTCCTCCCAAACATAAAATCAGCCCAAGCTCTGGAACTCATAAGCTGTTAGATGAGGTGTTAAATTAGTCACTGGTCTTAATGTGAATATCTATACTGATAGTAAATATGTGTTTGGGTCTGTCATGTTATGAAGCAAATGAAAAGAAGAGAGGTTTTCTAACATTAATGGGAACTAAAATATCACAGGGGAGACTAATTGTTGATTTGCTAAAGTCATTAAAACTTCACCAGCACATTTCCATAACTCATAACAGCTCTCCCGAGGCTGAATGAGGGGTGGGGAGGCACTGGAGGCAAACCAAATATTTAGTGTTTTGTAGGCCTGAGGCCATTCAAGCATGCAGGCTGGGGCAGGAACAGGGGTAAATGGAAGAAATATAAAGAAAGCACTTGGTGCTGACTGGAGGGTAAAGGAGAAGTGAAGGAAGCATCTAGGAAAGTGCCTAGACTTTTGGACTGGGCGGCTGGGTGAATAGATGTGACATTCTCCATTTATGGAAACACTGGAAGAGGGTGCAGGTTTGTAGGACTCATTTTTGGTCACGTTGAATTTAAGGTGGTTGTGTAAATAAATGTTGATGTCACTCTGGATGATGACAGAAGTTGGATGTGTTGCAGGAGAGGGAAAGGTCATGTCCCAGGACTTGTGTGACTGGGAAAGATTGCCGAGTGAGGGGCTTTGTCTTCGTGCAGGAAAGAATTCAAGAGTGAGCTAAAGTAAAGTGACAGTGGATTTATTTAGAGATACACACTCCACAGACAGAATGTCATCCATCTCAGAAAGTGGGAGCAGCCCCAAGGCATGGGGCTGTTGGTTTTTATGCACTGAGTAATTTTATATGCCAAAGAGCGGGAGGAATATTCTTGCTATTTTGGGGAAGAGTGGAGATTCCAATGGATTATTGGGCCATTGCCACTTTTTTTTTGAATTTAATTTTATTTATTTTTCTATACAGCAGGTTCTTATTAGTTACCCATTTTATACATATTAGTGTATACATGTCAATCCCAATCTCCCAATTCATCACCTCCCACCCCCCCTTGGCTTTCCCCCCTTAGTGTCCATACGGTTGTTCTCTACATCTGTGCCTCAATTTCTGCCCTGCAAACCGGTTCATCTGCACCATTTTTCTAGGTTCCACATATATGCGTTAATATATGATATTTGTTTTTCTCTTTCTGACTTACTTCACTCTGTATAACAGTCTCTAGATTCATCCAACTCACTACAAATAACTCAATTTCATTCCTTTTTATGGCTGAGTAATATTCCATTTTATGTATGTACCACATCTTCTTTATCCATTCATCTGTTGATGGACACTTAGGTTGCTTCCATGACCTGGCTATTGTAAATAGAGCTGCAATGAACATTTTGGTACATGACTCTTTTTGAATTATGGTTTTTTCAGGGTATATGCCCAGTAGTGGGATTGCTGGGTCATATGGTAGTTCTACTTTTAGTTTTTTAAGGAACCTCCATACTGTTCTCCATAGTGGCTGTATCAATTTACATTCCCACCAACAGTGCAAGAGAGTTCCCTTTTCTCCACACCCTCTTCAGCATTTATTGTTTGTAGATTTTTTGATGATGGTCATTCTGACCAGTGTGAGATGATATCTTATTGTAGCTTTGATTTGCATTTCTCTAATGATTAATGATATTGAGCATTTTTTCATGTGTTTGTTGGCAATCTGTACGTCTTCTTTGGAGAAATGTCTATTTAGGTCTTCTACCCATTTTTGGATTGGGTTGTTTGTTTATTTGATATTGAGCTGCATGAGCTGCTTGTAAATTTTGGAGATTAATCCTCTGTCAGTTGCTTCATTTGCAAATATTTTCTCCCATTCTGAGGGTTGTCTTTTGGTCTTGTTTATGGTTTCCTTGGCTGTGCAAAAGCTTTTAAGTTTCATTAGGTCCCATTTGTATATTTTTGTTTTTATTTCCATTTCCCTAGGAGCTGGGTCAAAAAGGATCTTGCTGTGATTTATGTCATAGAGTGTTCTGCCTATGTTTTCCTCTAAGAGTTTGATAGTGTCTGACCTTACATTTAGGTCTTTAATCCATTTTGAGTTTGTTTTTGTGTATGGTGTTAGGGAGTGTTCTAATTTCATTCTTTTACATGAAGCTGTCCAGTTTTCCCAGCACCACTTATCAAAGAGGCTGTCTTTTCTCCACTGTATATGCTTGCCTCCTTTATCAAAGATAAGGTGACCATATGTGTGTGGGTTTATCTCTGGGCTTTCTATCCTGTTCCATTGATCTATATTTCTGTTTTGGTGCCAGTACCAAACTGTCTTGATCACTGAAGCTTTGTAATATAGTCTGAAGTCAGGGAGCCTGATTCCTCCAGCTCCATTTTTCGTTCTCAAGATTGTGTTGGCTATTCAGGGTCTTTTGTGTTTCCATACAAATTGTGAAATGTTTTGTTCTAGTTCGGTGAAAAATGCCAGTGGTAATTTGATAGGGATTGCATTGAATCTGTAGATTGCTTTGGGTAGTATAGTTATTTTCACAATGTTGATTCTTCCAATCCAAGAACATGGTATATCTCTCCATCTGTTGGTATCATCTTTAATTTCTTTCATGAGTGTCTTATAGTTTTCTGCATACAGGTCTTTTGTCTCCATAGGTAGGTTTATTCCTAGGTATTTTTTTCTTTTTGTTGCAATGGTAAGTGGGAGTGTTTCCTTAATTTCCCTTTCAGATTTTTCACCATTAGTGTATAGGAATGCAAGAGATTTCTGTGCATTAATTTTGTATCCTGCTACTTTACCAAATTCATTGATTATCTCTAGTATTTTTCTGGTAGCATCTTTAGAATTCTCTATGTATAATATCATGTAATCTGCAAACAGTGACAGCTTTACTTCTTCTTTTCTGATTTGAATTCCTTTTATTTCTTTTTCTTCTCTGATTGCTGTAGCTAAAACTTCCAAAACTATGTTGAATAATAGTGGTGAGAGTGGGCAACCTTGTCTTGTTCCTGATCTTAGTGGAAATGGTTTCAGGTTTTCACCATTGAGGACGATGTTGGCTGTGGGTTTGTCATATATGGCCTTTATTATGTTGAGGAAAGTTCCCTCTATGCCTACACTCTGGAGGGTTTTTATCATAAATGGGTGTTGAATTTTGTTGAAAGCTTTCTCTGTATCTATTGAGATGATCATATGGTTTTTCTCCTTTAATTTGTTAATACGGTGTATCACATTGATTGATTTGCATATACTGAAGAATCCTTGCATTACTGGGATAAACCCCAATTGATCATGGTGTATGATCCTTTTAACGTGCTGTTGGATTCTGTTTGCTAGTATTTTGTTGAGGATTTTTGCATCTATGTTCATCAGTGATATTGTCCTGTAATTTTCTTTCTTTGTGACATCTTTGTCTGGTTTTGGTATCAGGGTGATGGAGGCCTCGTAGAATGAGTTTGGCTGTGTTCCTACTTTTGTTATATTTTGGAAGAGTTTGAGAAGGATAGGTGTTAGCACCTTCTCTAAATGATAGAATTTGCCTGTGAAGCCATCTGGTCCTGGGCTTTTGTTTGTTGGAAGATTTTAAATCAGTTTCAATTTCAGTGCTTGTGATTGGTCTGTTCATATTTTCTATTTCTTCCTGGTTCAGTCTCGGAAGTTATGCATTTCTAAGAATCTGTCCATTTCTACCAGGTTGTCCATTTTATTGGCATATAGTTCCTTGTAGTAATCTCTCATGATCCTTTGTATTTCTTCAGTGTCAGTTGTTACTTCTCTGTTTTCGTTTGTAATTCTATTGATTTGAGTCCTCTAACCTTTTTTTCTTGAGGAGTCTGGCTAATGGTTTATCAATTTTGTTTATCTTCTCAAAGAACCAGCTTTTAGTTTTATTGATCTTTGCTACTGTTTCCTTCATTTCTTTTACGTTTATTTCTGATCTGATCTTTATGATTCCTTTCCTTTTGCTAACTTTGGGTTTTCTTGGTACTTTCTCAAATTACTTTAGGTGTAAGGGTAGATTGTTTATTTGTGATTTGTCGTGTTTCTAGAGGTAGGATTGTATTGCTATAAACTTCCCTCTTAGAACTGCTTTTGCTGCATCCCATAAGTGTTGGATCATCGTGTTTTCATTGTCATTTGTCTCTAGGTGTTTTTTGATTTCCTCTTTGATTTCTTCAGTGATATCTTGGTTATTTAGTAACGTATTGTTTAGCCTCCAGGTGTTTGTGTTTTTTATGTTTTTTCCCCGGTAATTGATTTCTAATCTCATAGCGTTGTGGTCAGAAAAGATGCTTCAAATGATTTCAATTTTCTTAAATTTACTGAGGCTTGATTTGTGACCCAAGATGTGATGTATCCTGGAGAATGTTGCATGCACACTTCAGAAGAAAGTGTAATCTGCTGTTTTTGGATGGAATGTCCTATAAATATCAATTAAATCTATCTGGTCTATTGTATCATTTGAAGCTTGTGTTTCATTATTAATTTTTTGTTTGGATGATCTGTCCATTGGTGTAAATGAAGTGTTAAAGTCCCCCATTATTATTCTGTTACTGTCGTTTTCCTCTTTTATAGCTGTTAGCAGTTGCCTTATGTATTGAGGTATTCCTATGTTGGGTGCATATATATTTATACTTGTTATATCTTCTTCTTGGATTGATCCCTTGATCATTATGTAGTGTCCTTCCTTGTCTCTTGTAACATTGTTTATTTTAAAGTTTTTTTTTCTGATATGAGTATTGCTACTCTAGCTTTCTTTTGATTTCCATTTGCATGGAATATCTTTTTCCATCCCCTCACTTTCAGTCTGTATGTGTCCCTAGGTCTGAAGTGGGTCTCTTGTAGACAGCATATATATGGGTCTTGTTTTTGTATCCATTCAGTGAGCCTGTGTCTTTTGGTTGGAACATTTAATCCATTCACGTTAAAGGTAAATGCCAATATGTATGGTCCTATTATCATTTTCTTAATTGTTTTGGGTTTGTTTTTGTAAGTCCTTCTCTTCTCTTGTGTTTCCCACTTAGAGAAGTTCCTTTAGCATTTGTTGTAGAGCTGGTTTGGTGGTGCTGAATTCTCTTAGCTTTTGTTTGTCTGTAAAGCTTTTGATTTCTCCATCGAATCTGAATGAGATACTTGCTGGATAGAGTAATCTTCACTGTAGTTTCTTCCGTTTCATCACTTTAAATATGTCATGCCACTCCCTTCTGGCTTGTAGAATTTCTGCTGAGGAATCAGCCGTTAACCTTATGGGAGTTCCCTTGTATGTTATTTGTCATTTTTCTCTTGCTGCTTTCAATAATTTTTCTTTGTCTTTAATTTTTGCCAATTTGATTACTATGTGTCTCAGTGTGTTTCTCCTTGGGTTTATCCTGTATGGGACTCTCTGTGCTTCCTGGACTTGGGTGGCTATTTCCTTTCCCATGTTAAGGAAGTTTTCGACTATAATCTCTTCAAATATTTTCTCTGGTCCTTTCTCTCTCTCTTCTCCTTCTGGGACCCCTATAATGCGAATGTTGTTGCATTTAATGTTGTCCCAGAGGTCTCTTAGGCTCTCTTCATTTCTTTTCATTCTTTTTTCTTTAGTCTTTTCCGCAGCAGTGAATTCTACCAGTGTGTCTTCCAGGTCACTTATCCATTCTTCTGCCTCAGTTATTCTGCTATTGATTCCTTTAGTGTATTTTTCATTTCAGTTATTGTATTGTTCATCTCTGTTTCTTTGTTCTTTAATTCTTCTAGGTCTTTGTTAAACATTTCTTGCATCTTCTTGATCTTTGCCTCCATTCTTTTTCCGAGGTCCTGGATCATCTTCACTATCATTATTCTGAATTCCTTTTCTTGAAGGTTACCTATTTCCACTTCATTTAGTTGTTTTTCTGGGGTTTTATCTTGTTCGTTCATCTGGTATATAGCCCTCTGCCTTTTCATCTTGTCTGTCTTTCTGTGAATGTGGTTTTTGTTCCACAGGCTGCAGGATTGTAGTTCTTCTTCTGCAGTCTGCCCTCTGGCAGATGAGGCTATCTAAGAGGGTTGAGCAAGTTTCCTGATGGAAGGGACTGTGGTGGGTAGAGCTGGCTGTTGCTCTGGTCGGCAGAGCTCAGTAAAACTTTAATCCACTTGTCTGCTGATGGGTGGGGCTAGGTTCCCTCCCTGTTGGTTTTTTGACCTAAGGCGGCCCAACACTGGAGCCTACCCCCATTCTTTGGTGGGGCTCATGGCGGACTCTGGGAGGGCTCTCACCAAGGAGTACTTCCCAGAACTTCTGCTTCCAGTGTCCTTGTCCTCATGGTGAGACACAGCCACCCCCGCCTCTGCAGGAGACCCTTCAACACTAGCAGGTAGGTCTGGTTCAGTTTCCTATGGGGTCACTGCTCCTTCCCCTGGGTCCCAATGCACACACTACTTTGTGTGTGCCCTCCAAGAGTTGAGTCTCTGTTTCCCCCAGTCCTGTTGAAGTCCTGCAATCAAATCCCACTAGCCTTCAAAGTCTGATTATCTAGGAATTCCTCCTCCCATTGCCAGACCCCCAGGTTGGGAAGCCTGACGTGGGGCTCAGAACCTTCACTCCAGTGGGTGGACTTCTGTGATATAAGTGTTCTCCAGTTTGTGAGTCACCCACCCAGCAGTTATGGGATTTGATTTTATTGTGATTGCGCCCCTCCTACCATCTCATTTTGGCTTCTCCTTTGTCTCTGGATGTGGGGTATCTTTTTTGTGAGTTCCAGTGTCTTCTTGTCGATGATTGTTCAGCAGTTAGTTGTGATTCCGGTGCTCTCGCAAGAGGGAGTGAGAGCACATCCTTCTACTCTGCCATCTTGAACCAACCTCCTTTGCCCACTTTTTGACTTTTTATGGTCTGCCTCAGAACTGTCATGGCATAAGGGGGAGTGATTTTTAGCATTATAATGAAGGTACAATGTGCTAAAAGTCAATGGCCAGGCTATCCTTAAAGCCTCCTTGGTTTAAGCCAGTTCCAGCTGGGTTTTAGTTCATCCTAACAGCTGTGACCCATCTTCATTTATCTAGCAGTTGTGTCCTGTCCCTTTCCCTCCTGTCTCAGATGGAAAGGAATATTGTGGACCGGGTGGAAAAATCTTATACAATATAGCTAGGGAGAGAAAACATCTGAGAATTAGGGCATTATCTAGCTGAATGCTGTTAATCAGGATGGAGCAAATTTTTGTTTGTTTGTTTTTGTTTTTGTTATGAGGGATTTAAAAAATGGTTGGAGATCTGATATCTGCACTGGCAAGTGAGGAAATGGTAGACTCTACCTGTTGACCACAAAGTAGGTGAGGTGAAGGAGATGGCTCCCATTGGCCTTACAAGAGAACCAAACTTCAGGGAAAGCAGAGCAGAAGAGGATAAAACATTATGGGTTAGGCAGATGTTGTGGGGCATGAAATGGTATTTTAGGGGGTATTTTTAGTTTTCTTTGGAGGAATATACTTTCATCCAGGACTTCAAAGATTAGTCCTTAAGCAATTTTTCAACTACAATGAATACACGTAGTCAAAGATAGTAGGGTACACAATGAAATACAATATCATGAATGAAAATTAAAAGCACCGCCCCATCAATCCCAGAAATTAACAATGGCCTCAAAGACCCAGGTATTGAAATCATCAGACATAAAATATAAAACAATTCTACTTACTCTGCTTAATAAGTTAAGGACACGCTTGGAAATATTTTCAGGGAGCAGAAAACTATAGAAAGTTTTTTAGAAAATTTGAAAAAAATAACAGAGCTTCTAGCCATAATCAAGATTAAAAGTTCAATTGGGGTCGGGTCTCCTGACCTGCTTGTTCCTGGAACATTCTGTTTGGGAGCCCTGAGCTACCATGTAAGAAGGCCAACTAGCCTGAGGATGACTTGCTTAAGAGGTCACATGTAGGAACTTTGGTCAACAGTCCCAGCTGAGCCTGGCCTTCCAGCCACCCCCTCCAAGGTGGCCCATATGTGAGTGAGGCTGTCTTGTGCCTCCAGACAAGCTGAGCATTGCTAAGTAAGCAGAAGAGTCACCCAGCTGAGCCCTGCCTGAACTCCTGACCCATAAATCATGGTATAAATGGAAAATAAACCCAAGTTAATGCCTAAGAAAAGAAAGCCAAGTTAAAAAAAATTTTTTTTAAAGAAGCCTAAACTGCCAAAATGGTCAGCTGTGCGATTGGACTCAGCCAGACATAAGCAGTGTACCAAGAGCATCTCTCAGTGAGCTCTGATGAAGTTACAAGTTTGAAGATGATGCCACCTATTGGCTAAAGCAGTCAAATGTTCGTGACTATTATGGTAATTACTGTGAAGGTCACGATGAAAAGACTGACACACAAACTTGTTGAATGAGTGGCAGTTGTTTGCAAGAAAGCCAGGAAACAGTGGAGAAGCACCATTACAGGAAATTCCCAGTTTCCAACACGCTTTTTGCACAGAGAATGATGTTACATGAGAAAAACAGACATGGACAACCTGAGTCCAAAAGTGACATGGGTGTGGAATCTGGGTATAAAAAAGTTTTAAGACAACTTTAGCTAATATATTTTGCTTAATTTTTTCTTTTTAATGTATGCACCAGGATAATGTGTGATAAAATCTATGTTCGTATAAGCCGTGTGTTCTTTTAAAAAGTATAAAATAAAAATCTAATCCAGAAGGTGTCAGTTTAATTGCAACATTTTCTTTCTTATTTATACATAAATAATGACACATTTCACAATGGGTTTTAGATGTTATGAAATATGGTATATTGTTTAGGGATTCATATGTAGGTGGAAAAACAAAACACAAACAAGGAATTGACTATCATAAAAGTCAAGATATGGGCACCTTTGAGGTGAGGCAGGGGTCAGGAAGAGACCTGGGCTTCTGAATGGCTGCAGTGCCCTATGTTTTTAGCTGGGTGTGGTTGGGTATTCATTTTACTATTTGGTGAATTGTAAATATATGCTTTATGCACTTTTCTATATAAGTTATTTTCATGATAAAAAGTTTAAAATAAACGCAGTTGTAAAGTTCGGTGTTTCTTAACCTTTAGGGGGGCACCCTGTTCCTGAGGAAATTGCTCAGGTTGAAAGATGCAACAGCTTGGATGCAGGAAGCAGCCTACATATTTCTTGCCTGCCAGCAGGATGCCAACTCTTGGCCAAGGTGAACTGTGCAGAATAATAGTCACTGGTGTTGTTCATGTGCCCGATGCACAGTGAGGCCAAACAAAAACATCAGAGTTTGGAGCAGAGAAAGGTTTATTGCAGGGCCATGCAAGGAGACAGGTGGCTCATGCCCAGCAAGTCCCAAACTCCTCGAAGTGTTTCGGCAAAGCAAGGTGAGGGAGGTGTGTGGTTAGTTCTTGCAAACTTCTTGATGTAGGAAACCATTGTTCTTGCAGCTGGCCACATAGGTCAGGTCACGATGTTCCTGTAAACCTCCAACAAGACAAATGTTATTCTCTGTTCTGCAACTTTTTCATCTCTGTATGAATGGACGTTTAAAGGTCAGAGCCTTGAGAATAGGCTATCCTGTATATTTCAGAATAGGCAACATTCTTCTAAAAAAGGTGCAGAGCCAGCATGATTAAACATAGGCAACAGAACGCAAAGTTTAGAGTAAAAGGAACAGATCTAATATGGCATCAGATTTGGTCTTCCCTATTACAATGATACCCTCCCTGGGTGGCAGATCTCAATTTGCTGAGAAGGAACTGGCCAACTGGAGGCTGCCAGCCTTCAGGTCTGGGTTTGGCACTTTTTCCAGAATGGATAATTTTTGTGCTTGGGTCTCTCAGTGGGGAAATGAATTCTTTTAAGAATTCTGGGGAAATCTATACAAATGGGAGTGTGAAATGTGGCAGTAAACTACATATGTTAGCAAGGTCTTGGAATGCTGGGATGGGACACATAAACCTTGTGAGAGGAGAAATAAGATTTCTAGGGAGTAAAATGAGGTTTGGAGGCAAAAAGTCTTTATCAGTCACTCACTGTGGTCTCTCTGGCTTTGGAAGATAATAAGAAATGGAAAATAAGAGAGGTCTTACACTTAAGCAATTTGGAAATTGAAATGCAAATGTCAGGGACCTGAGCACAGCAGAATGGAAAGAGTAGAATCCTGTGGGATGGACACTCCAAAGACCCATCTCCTTCTAAGAGGGGTGTGGGGATCGTCTTTTGGGGGCAGAGGACAGTTGATGGCTTTCCTTTTAGATGCCTTGGGGACCTCTGTCAGCAAAGGGTGGTGGGCTACAAATCATGGTCTTGGGGAGAGCAGGAGGAAAACTCTTATTGTTGCTTTACGTGTGTGTCTGTGTTGTGCAAGTGTTATCTGTATGTGTATGCCTGGACACAGTCCTTCCTAAGCTCCCCCATGTGGACTGATTTTATTAAGTATTCTAAGATCTGGATCCTCAGAATGGAGACCTATTTGTTATGCACACAGGGAACAAAGAAGGCACGAAACCCTCATTCCCTAATCCTCCAACTGCTGGCGCCTTCATCTCTGGGTGAGGTGGCCATACTGGGCCTCAGCAGCCTGGTTGGGGCACCGAGGGCGTGCCTGTCTGAGGCTTGTCTGAGGCCATGCCGGTCCTCCTGTCCTGTCTGCTGCCCCTGTGGTCGGACACAAGGTTTAGCTCCAGCGCCCCCGGAGTGGCAACAAAAGAAGTGGGATTTCTCATTTTATTGGCTTTATCTTATGCAGTGAAATAAAGTTTAATAACACAAACCAAAAAAGGAAGCTTCTGCCCATGAGTATGGGGTTTTAGCTGCTCCCTTTCCGCGAAACAATAAATCCAGTCTTAACATTTTCATCTTTCTCATGATTCTCATTCTCTTTCCCAAGGTGAGATAATCGTAACAATATTCTTGGAGAAAATCTTTGTGTGTGTGTGTGTGTGTAACTTTTCCTTTTCCAGTTGGAATGAAACTTACCTGGTGAAAGAGACAGTATGGAAACAACTGGTAATGCTTAATATTTATGTGAAATGATGGGGTGGTTTAGATATTCTGCTTCTGCTGCTGCTGCTGCTTTTGACCATAACAGATAAATAACAGCACTTCATAACCTGAGAATTTTAGAGTAATATTTGAATTGTTTAACTGAGAGATGTGTGTGTGTGAACAAATTTGACTCCATATTGGATCTGTTTCTTTTACTTTAACTTTTGTATTCTACTGCTTTTGCTATAAGTTAAGACTGTTGTCTACAGCCTGAAATATACAGGATAGCCCATTCTCAAGGCTCTGACCTTTAAAGGTATAACACTTTTCCATTCATATAGAGATAAAAAGTTGCAGAACAGAGGATAATATTCGTCTTGTTGGAGGTTTATAGGAACATCATGACCTGACCCACGTGGACAGTTGCAAGAACAAAGGATTCTGACACCAAGAAGTCTGCAACAACCAGCCACGCCCCCTCCCCTTTTAGTATAAAAGAAGCCTAAATTCAAATTCGGGGAAGATGGTTCTTTGTGACACTAGTCCACCATCTTCTGGGTCTGCTGGCTTTCCAAATAAAGTTGCTATTCATTGGCCCCAACATCTAGTCTCTCAGTTTATTGGCCTGTTGTGCTGTGAACAGTATGAGCTTGGACTTGGTAACAAATTTTGGTGAAGCCAGCCCGGGGGCCTTCCTGCTAGTGGCCAGCTGGCTCCCATTGGGGAATATTAGGGTAAGGCCTTAGGAACTGCCAGGACCACTTGTCGTGAGAGTCTTCCCGTCAAAATTCCCCAAAGTGGCACTGGCTGCCCCTGAGCTTGGCAGTTAGAGCAGGGAATCGACATCTGGGAGCTGAAGGGCTCCACAAAGTAGGGTAAGTCACTCTGGTGTGTACAGCTGGAAACTTTATTCCACGCCAGTTGGGTTATTTTTCCTCTGGAATAAGACAATTTGTTTTGTATTTTAGTAGAGTATCCTGTTGGAGAGAGGAAATAGTTGCTAGACTTTTACCTAGTTTGTGAACCGGTTCATTTATTTCTTTGGATGCTAACATTTGTGTGTACCGTTTGTATTTTGCCTTGTATTTCTGTCTTAAAAAAATTGGGGAATGTTTCAACTCTCCCTAAAGAAAGTCTTCTGGGGTGCATTTTTTAAACATCTTTATTGGAGTATAATTGCTTTACAATGGTGTGTTAGTTTCTGCTTTATAACAAAGTGAGTCAACTATACATATACATATATTCCTGTATCTCCTCCCTCAGATTACAGCTATGAACCCATGACTAAGAAAAAGATAATGTTATTGTAACAATGTGTGCCCACAGTATCTGTTCAGATCTCCACAAGGGGTTTATGCAGGGTTATCTTGAAACCCTGTGTACTATGTACTGCCACCCTTGCTGTGTTAATTATGTCATTTGTGGTCTCCTGTGTCATTGGTATAAGTAGGGCCCCAAGACCAAACTTGATGGTTTATTTAGGGTTTTCCGTTTGTCCTTTGGGTTTTTTGTTTCATTTTGTTTTGGTACCATTTCTCCATTTAAAGCCAAATCAGTTTGTGATACTTAAAACTTTTACTGATGTCAAATGGAGGAAAAGAAGAGAAACCCCCGTCCCCAACCTGTTTGTTCTTGTCGACAGTGGGAAATTCCCAGGGAGAAGAGAAAGGTTCCACTTGGTTTCTAAAATGACAAAAAGTCCCAGCCCAGAATTAAGCCTGGCTGTTTGATGCCAAGGCAAAATGGTTAAAGAGGATCTGTTGCTATTTATGGTTTTACAATAAAATGCTGAGGAATGGTGGCCTTTGAATGCCTGTATACAATCCTGCAATTAGAATTATTCCGCAAAAAAAGAGGGGAAGAATGATGAAACCCCCTACGTGCAAGCATTTGTGCCATTACATCAGGGAAAATAAGAAAAGGAAGGGAATGAGAGTGAAGATATGTTGCTTCAAACCTTAACTCTTCCAGCTGAACTAGCTGTCCCAGCTGTTCTGGCTGCTATGCCAATATACCCACTCCTCCCACCGCCTCCCATTCCTACAGATCCAGCCCCCATTCCTGACACTGGGGCTCAAGAAATGGTCAGACTGGCTCCCCATCCTCATGGGGAGCAATTAGAAAATTCCGTGTTAGTTCCTGGGGCACAGGGTCCTGGTCTGGCATTACCATCTAACACCTGACAGCACACCCAGTTTGGACCAGGAGCCACTCCCAGTGCAGGGCAATTTCCCCTATGACATTATCCTGTGGGGGCCTAAATGCAAACAGCCAGCAGGCTGGGTTTTAACAAAATTAAAGAAATTCAGCAAAAAACAAATGAAGACCCCTCTGAATTTTTGGAAAGGATTTATCAGGCCTACAGCAGATCTCTAGGCCCCTGAAAATGCTAGAATGGAAAATCTGAGAAAATTGCAAAAATCAGACGATGCATTTAGAATGAACTCTTCTCAACTGGTAGATGTTGCTTTTAAAGTGTTCAACAACAGGGAGCAACAACAGAAAAAAGAAGATGCAAAATGGAATGCCACTTTTCTGGCAGTAGAATTGAATTCCCAGAAGGTGAGTAACCCAAAGAGAGGTGAGCCACCACTGGGGAGGGAACAATGTGCTTACTGTAAAGAGGAAGGGCACTGGGAAAAAGATTGCCCTAGGCTAAAGGATAAGAAGAAAAACTATAAAAGAAAGATAGGAGCCTCTCATTTGGTAGAAAGAGAGGAGCACTGATGATAAATGTGAGGCCGAGGGGCTCCCTTGCACTTGAGGCCCCCAATTCCAATTTCCCCACAGGAACCCCAGGTAAAGTTGACACTGGGAATGAGCTGATTGACTTTCTGATAGATATGGGTGCAGTATACTCTGTGGTAAACACCAAGGTGGCACAGAAAACATGTCAGTCCATCTCAGTCATGGGAGTATCTGGAGAAATACAAAATCATTCGTTCTTACAACCTCTAGAATGCCAACTAGGGGACCCAACCCTGAAACATAGTTTCTTATATATGCCAGAAAGTCCAATCCCTCTTTAGGGCTGAGATCTCCTTTATAAATTAAATGCTTAAGTAACTTCTTCACTAGACAGCTTGATGTCAGAGTCCCAACAGAATATGCTTTAAGCCTACAGATGGTACTCATGGACGCCCCAGAAAAGGAGACAGAGCTCTTTCCCCTGAGGTCTACAAAAAAGTAAGACCAGAAGTGTGGACTAATGGCACCCCAGGAAAGGCCAAAAATGCATGGCTAATTAGGATCTCATTAAAAAAAGACTATGGCATACCTAATCTAAAACAATATCCTCTGAGGCAAAAGTCCCCAAAAGGAATTCAGCCAATTCTCAAAAAGCTTTTGAAAGCAGGACTGATTAAACTCTGCAGGTTCCCATACAACACCCCTATTCTCCTGGTCAAAAAGCCAAACTCAGCAGAGTATTGCTTTGCCCAAGACTTAAGGGCTATTAATGAAGTGATTCAAGATTTGTACCCTGTGGTGTCTAATCCATACACTCTGCTCACAGCTATTCTGGGAGAATACAGCTGGCTCCCAGTTTTGGACTTGAAAGATGCCTTTTTCTGTATTCCTATTGCAGAAGAATCAAAGCAGCTGTTTGCTTTTGAATGGCAGGACCCAGAAACACGGTAGTCCAACAGTATTGTTGGACAGTCCTGCCTCAAGGATTTAAGAATTCCCTTACCTTGTTTGGGGAAACATTGGAAACCTAATATTGGATGAAGGACTTTTACTCCAATTTGTGGACAATTTGCTCACAGCGAGCCCTACATGTCATAAATTCTACAAAATACCATCAGAGCCCTGGCCAATTGTGGATATAAGGTCTCCCAGAAAAAGGTCCAGATTTGTAAGTAACAAGTCACATATCTGGGCTTTGCCCTCTCCCAAGGACAGTGAGATCTTTTGCCTGACAGAAAACAGGCAATTGCAGGCTTGGGAGCACCCAAGACCTGCGGACAGCTGAAGGGGTGTCTCTGGAAATGGCAGGGTTCTGTTGGCTGTGGATCCCAAACTATGGGCTCATAGTAAAGCCCCTCTATAAGGCTTTAAGGGACATGATCTTGAGTCCCTTACTTGGACTAAAGAGTGCTGAACAGCTTTTGAATGGGCCTGCTTTTGTCTCTAGCATAACCCAACAAGTGTCTAAAGCACTGCAAATCAATTGGAAAATACATCATCCTGGAGATTACAATCAACAGGAAAAACTGAGAAAGTGAATCATACATTGAAAAGGAACATTGCTAAAATATGTCGAGACTAATTTAACTTGGGATAAGTCTTTGCCAGTTTCCCTGCTACAGATCAGAGTGGCTCTCAGAAGTGGGCTTAAATTAAACCCCTTTGAAATATTGTATGGTAGGCCATTCCAAGTGTCTGCCTGGCGGGAGAATCTATAAATGCTTTAAAGACCTAGCAGTTGCCAATTATGTTACAACTTTGGGCACTATACTAACCTCTGTTCATGAGTTTGCCTCCAGCAGGTCTGCCTATCCAACTGCAGTAGCCTTGCATCCTTTAAAACCCGGAGACCAAGTCCTTCTTAAAACCTAGAGAGAACAAGGGCCTGAACACCAGCGGACTGCAAGGTGGACAGAACCACATGTAGTATTACCTACCACGTGCTCGTCTGTCAAGTTAGCTGGGGTAAAGCCATGGATTCATCACACGTGGATTAAAGCAACACCACTGTCATCAGAAAACGACCCAATTCCTGAAAGGTCTAGAGAGCAATGGGTTTGTGAGCCCTTAGAAGACTTAAGGTTGTTCTTTAAAAAGATAATTATTGAGATTATAATTTCCTTGCCCCAACAATTCATAACTTGATTTGTTGGCCTGTCATGTGGTGAGCAGTACGAACTTGCACTCGGTAACATACATACCTATATATATCAGCTATGAAATTGAAGGAATTATGTGCTAAGCTGTCTTAGGTATGTTATTTTCTTCACTTATGTTCTGATTAACTGAAAATTAACCTGGCTTTAAAAAATTCAGTTTTTCTCCCAGTTACAATTTTGGGATTGTGGTT
This sequence comes from Eschrichtius robustus, assembly GCF_028021215.1. Lineage (NCBI taxonomy): Eukaryota > Metazoa > Chordata > Mammalia > Artiodactyla > Eschrichtiidae > Eschrichtius > Eschrichtius robustus. The sequence continues at coordinate 139,070,002 of NC_090828.1, read as the reverse complement.
CTGCATCTTTGAAGTCTGTGAACATTTCACCAGCTTCACCAGAGATAAGGACTACAAAGCTGCTGAAATATGAACTGTTACTGGGAACTGAGTATGCATTACAATGAGGAGGTGAAGTGATACATTGGACAGTTATTAGCATGAGATAGAAGCATCTTTTTTCTTTTTCTTTTTACCCCCAGACAATATACAAGTGACGATTTGCTATGCAGGGAGGCAATGTGAGGAAGTGGAAAGAATATGGACTGCCACGTCTTGTCACCTGTCTGGGTCACCTTGGACAAGGTTATCTACCTCAACTTCAGTTTTCTCATCTGTAAAGTAGGAAAAGCAGGACCTAGCTCATAAGGCTGTTGTGAGGCATAACAATAAGGCACAGGAAGTGCCTGGCATTTACTATATGCTTAGGACTCCTGTATCATGCTTTTAATGGATTGATAAGTGGATATGTGGCCTACTAACAGAGAGAAACAATATTGGACCAGATTATTAAACCAGTTTAACAACCTGAGTCCATATTGGATCTATTCCATTAGCTCTAAACTTTGTGCCCTGTTGCTTGTGCATAGTCATAGCTGGCTCCAAGCCTTTGTGAAAAAATGTTGTCTATAGCCTGAAATATATAGGATAGCCCTTTCTCAAGGCTCTGCCTCCCAGGTTTGACCTTTAAAGGTATAACACTTTTCCATTCATATAGAGATAAAAAGTTACAGAACAGAAAATAACATTTATCTTGTAGGAGGTTTATAGAAATATCACGATCTGACCTACTGGACAGCTACAAGAACAAAGGATTCCGGAACCAAGAAGTATAAAACAACCAGCCACCTCCCCTCCCCTTTTCGTACAAAAGAAGCCTGAATCCTAAGTTCACATACTTGGAGCTTGCAAATACCTCAAGAATGGACCAATGAGATGGCCAACAAATGCGTGAAAAGATGCTCAACATCACTAATTGTTAGAGAAATGCAAATCAAAACTATAATGAGGTATCACCTCATACCAGTCAGAATGGCCATCATCAAAAAATCTACAAACAGTAAATACTGGAGAGGGTGTGGAGAAAAGGGAACTCTCTTGCACTGTTGGTAGGAATGTAAATTGATACAGCCGCTATGGAGATCAGTATGGAGGTTCCTTAAAAAACTAAAAATAGAATTACCATATGACCCAGCAATCCCACTCTTGGGCATATACCCAGAGAAAACCATAATTCAAAAAGATATTATTCAAAAAGATATTACCCCAATATTCATTGCAGCACTATTTACAATAGCCAGGACATGGAAGCAACCTAAGTGTCCATCGACAGATGAATGGATAAAGAAGATGTGGTACATATATACAATGGAATATTACTCAGCCATAAAAAGGAATGAAATAGTGCCATTTGCAGAGGCGTGGATGGACCTAGAGACTGTCACACAGAGTGAAGTAAGTCAGAAAGAGAAAAACAAATACCGTATAATATCGCTTGTATGTGGAATCTATAAATTGGTACCGATGAACTTATCTGCAAAGCAGAAACAGAGACACAGATGCAGAAAACAAACTTATGGATACCGAGGGGGGAAGGGAGGGGTCGGATGAATTGGGAGATTGGGATTGACATATATACACTACTATGTATAAAATAGATAACTAATGAGAACCTACTGTAGCACAGGGAACTCTACTCAGTGCTCTGTGGTGTCCTAAATGGGAAGGAATTGTAAAAAAGAGGGGATATATGTATATGTATAACTGATTCACTTTGCTATACAGCAGAAACTAACACAACATTGTAAAGCAACTATACTCCAATAAAAATTAAAAAAATAAAAAATATCAATTAAAGGGAAAGAAAAATCTCATTAAAAAAAAAAGAATGGACCAATGGCTTGAGAGACATTTCTTCCATGGGAATTCCTCTGTTCTGTTGCAAAGGATGAGAAATGGCCATCACACCTCATGGGAAATTTTCCCAGTAGAGATATTTTGGAAAAATTCTCCTTTTAGTGGAGTTTCTTCAGCTTTTGAACACTGTGGAAGGGAAACATTTAAAATTGAAGAATGATTTTGGGAATATAAATTGGGAAGCTTTCATATAATTCTATTGGTTATATTTCTTGGTCTGAGAATTTTTTTAACCTAATGATCTTACTTTGATTCCAGAAAGATAATTATAAGTAAATTCAGTTTAACCATTTCATTATCCTAGCACACCTGGTAGGATAAAAGCAGACACCACATTTATTCATTTTCCCACTGTCCCCTTCAGCACCCTCTGTGGGTATTTTGGGTAGGCTCCAACACTTTTCCAGTTCCTCTCAGTCCCATCCGGTATAATATCAAAAATAGTAAACTCCTAACACATCCTATTTGAATCTTCTTTCCTCCCTTATTTCCCCATCACCTGGGACTTCAACCAGGTTTGGAAGCCTGGAATAGGGGAGAGAGCCTCTGTGGCCATCTTCACTATTATCCTGCTTTACCTCATCTCACTTGCTAGTATTTATTTCTGGTCCCTTCAGGGCTGGTGTGAGACAGAAGAGGCAGGGATATCTCACCTGGCTGGTGTGGTTCTCACCTAGCAGTGGACATCAGTCATGCACAGTTGCTGACTCTGTCTTATAGATACTTCGGAGGTCCTGTGAGATCTTCTTTCCATCTCTCAGTGGGGTCCTTGGACCCCACCCTCATTAGGGGATTTTTCTGTCCTCCCTCTACTTGGTGTCTTCTTAGGTGTGTTTCCTTTTGATATGGCCTCAGGCTTGCTCCTTTTTGTGAAGTTGGGAGGCATGTGACCTCCCCCCAGTGATGGCAGAAGTGTGGCCCCCTCCCAATGCTATACTCATCTTTCTGCTGTGTTTTAGGCCTCCTGACCTTAGCCTTTGCCTTTAGACTTCTCCTGGCTGAGTCAGAGATGTCCCTGAATCTTGCACACTCCTGGAGGTCTCAGTGTGACCTCTGAGTGGTTCTCTTGAGAAACTACCTGGTGTCAGGTGAAGAGGTGGCACAGCCCTTGTCTCCACTGGGGAAGTGCCCCTGCATGCCAAAAACTCTTCCTACAGGGACTCCCTCTGGCTGCCTTGCTCTCAGCTTTGGTGTTGGCTGGTGTGGTTAATACCTGGAAACCAGTTTAATAATCTGAACATGAACATGGTCCAGAAAGCTTTAGGACTTGTGGCACCAGCTGAGTTGTTCATGGCCTTTGGGGCCTCTGGGAAAATTCACAGGGAAGGAGGGACCCCGTAACTTCTTGCCACCCTGGTAATTACTGAGGTATTCTGAATGTTGTAGAGGTGACCACAAACTTTGTTCTTATGCTCTGTGGTGGGCATGCAGCGCCCACAGATAGAAACTTGAGGATGGAATGAAAGTGTGATGTGTTCCATGCATTCAAAGAACCCACATGCATGCCCTTTCAGGCCAGGTCGCCACAGATCTGGCAGGTGCCCAGCCCTTACAAATGACAATCATGACACAGGGTGTCAACACCAGGCCTGGGCTGCTCTTCAAGAGCAATTCTTTATGCTATCTAAGGTGGCAGACATAGCTATTGCCTTCCTAGTATCCGTCACCCTTCTTCCTTAGTAACAGAATCCTGGTTTTGTTTGGGGGCCAATGTGCCTGGATAAAGCCCTCACTTCCCTGCCTCTCATGCATCTCCGAGTTGCCAGGTGATGCAGTCTAGCTGATGAGTTACAAGTTGATGGTTTCCAGTAAAGCTTTTGCTTTTATGACCTAGGGATGTTCCTTCTCTGCTTCCCTTTTGCTCAGTAGACAAAGATGTGGCCAGAGAAATAGCTATCTGTGGCCATAAGGTAGGGGCATGTGCCTGCCTAGGATTGCCTCCTTTGGGATTTACTGCATTAGAGGTAAGTACCCTTATATGTTTAAGCTACTGTGATTTGGGTTATCTTTTGCTTGCAGCTGAATGTGATCCTGGGTGTCACATCTGGGGATAGGAGTGGTTTGCATGGGGCAGAGAGCTCCTGGAAGCCCGTGGGCTGCAGGAAGGGCGTCCATGTATTCCTCCTCATTGTGTTACCAAACTCAGTTCGGCTGCTCACCACTTAAAAGCCAATATTTGAGAGACACGTGTTGGTTGGAAAAGGAAACCTTCCTTGATTCAGGAGGCCAGCAACCTGAGGAGAAGGCAGACTCATGTCCCAGGACCAGCTCTGAAGATTCTGCTTGGTCATGAAAATTTTTAAAAGGACTATAGGGGAGTAATCTCAGTTAATTATTGAGGTACGGGGTCAGATTCTTTGCCGTCTCCCACTGTGTGCAGGCTTGTCGACTCCTTACGATCTTTCTTTAGAAGCTATCTTCTTCACACAGTCTGCTCGTGAGATTACTGAAGGGAAAGCTGGAGAAAAGATCTAGTCATCTGTTAATTACTTTCTTTATTTCTACTTCTTTAATCTAAAAAGAATCAACATGTTGGACAAAGCATTTTGTGGTCAAAAGATTTGAAAGGTGTGCTTGGGCCAGAGATGAGTAGAGCATGGGGCATCTGGTGTAAAGATTAAGTTAAAATATAGCTTTGCTAGAGTGACAAGCAAAAGGGCCTCTTGCAGAGAGCTGCCTCCTGAAGAGAGCTGCTTCCTGCAAAGAGCTGATTGCAAATCCCCACTGTCAGACATCATTCCATTTCTAAGGAATTAAGGGCAAAGGCTCGTCTTCTATAACTGCTTCATGCTGACATAGGGCAGCATTCTTAGAGTGGAAGATGTTGACATGGGTCTGTAGCCTCTCTTTGCTGACAATTTTAGTCACCCACTTACATATATGGGCAGAACAAGCTACAGTTATTTCGATGCCCACAAAGGTATAGATTATGATGAGCAATATTGTTAATCCCATTCTCTTGGGGCCAGTTCCTGGAATTGTGCTAGCCATAGATTCAGTACTGCTCAAAATGAAGCAGCTTATGTCACGGCTGCAGTTTGGTTATCATGAAGTTAGCTATTTTCCTCTGGTGGCAGTTGTAGTATCTATAAGACAACTATCGTCCTAACCATTAATTGCTTGAGGCTGCTCTTTTGTGACTCAGGGGAGGCCTGGGTCATTTCAGCTTTTTTACAAACAAGAGGCAGGGGACTTGGAGAGGCCTTTGTACTTGGGACGGCCCTGCAGGTTTCTGTTCTGTTTCAATTGTCCCTTCAGCACACAGGGGAGAAGACGGGAGGAGAAGGAAGAGGGAAGAGCTCAGGTGTGTCTCTCCTTCACTCACTCAGCCCAGGGTCTTTGCCATTCTGAGCGCACTCTCTGTGTGTATGTTATTCAATAGTGGTGCCCTCAGGGGCTTTTGTCCTTATTAAACCCCACATTGGGCTGGACCCATGAAGGAGGGTGCCTGGGAACACGTGTTCTCACTGGCTTTCTGTGGGTCATGCTAGTCCCTATAAGGTGGGGGGGGGGGTCAAGGCTGGGGCACCCCGGCACCCTGTGGGAGACGGCACAGGCCACGTGCCAGGCACCTGAGAAAGTGTGCACCAGGGAGTCCCTGAGTTCAGCAGGTGAGTAAGGGGTGCTACAGGGGAGATGTCTCACCTTGTGGTAAGATGTCTTGTGGGCTCACATATTTAGTCAGAAATAGTATTATGGAGTCTTCCACAGTGCAGACATAGAAGAGGGAAAAACATACTTCTTGAGTGTATGTTTCTACCAGGCCTTGACTCTGGACCCTCTCAGCCACCCAGAGAGGTGTTACTAATAGCACGCTGGCAGAGTAAAGTGAAGAAGGAGAAGGGTGAAGCGAGGATCCCCAAATCACACACCTTCTGCGGGAAAGGCAGCATCTGGACCCGTGTCTGATACGGAAGCCCCTACCCACCCCTTGGCTGGATATGAAGGATTGTAGTGAAAATTCCATTTCTTTTTTTTTTTTTTAACATCTTTATTGACGTATAATTGCTTTACAATGGTGTGTTAGTTTCTGCTTTAAAACAAAGTGAATCAGTTATACATATACATATGTTCCCATATCTCTTCCCTCTTGCATCTCCCTCCCTCCCACCCTCCCCATCCCACCCCTCTAGGCGGTCACAAAGCACCGAGCTGATCTCCCTGTGCTATGCGGCTGCTTCCCACTAGCTATCTATTTTACATTTGGTAGTGTATATATGTCCATGACACTCTCTCACCCTGTCACATCTCACCCCTCCCCCTCCCCATATCCTCAAGTCCATTCTTTAGTAGGTCTGTGTCTTTATTCCCATCTTGCCACTAGGTTCTTCATGACCTTTTTTTTTTTCCCCTTAGATTCCATATATATGTGTTAGCATACTGTATTTGTTTTTTTCTTTCTGACTTACTTCACTCTGTATGACAGACTCTAACTCCATCCACCTCATTACAAATACCTCCATTTCATTTCTTTTTATGGCTGAGTAATATTCCATTGTATATATGTGCCACATCTTCTTTATCCAGTCATCTGATGATGGACACTTTGGTTGCTTCCATGTCCTGGCTATTGTAAATAGAGCTGCAATGAACATTTTGGTACATGACTCTTTTTGAATTATGGTTTTCTCAGGGTATATGCCCAGTAGTGGGATTGCTGGGTCGTATGGTAGTTCTATTTTTAGTTTTTTAAGGAACTTCCATGCTGCTCTCCATAGTGGCTGTATCAATTTACATTCCCACCAACAGTGCAAGAGTGTTCCCTTTTCTCCACACCCTCTCCAGCATTTATTGTTTCTAGATTTTTTGATGATGGCCATTCTGACCGGTGTGAGATGATACCTCATTGTAGTTTTGATTTGCATTTCTCTAATGATTAAGGATGTTGAGCATTCTTTCATGTGTCTGTTGGCCATCTGTATACCTTCTTTGGAGAAACGTCTATTTAGGTCTTCTGTCCATTTTTGGATTCCATTTCATAATAGAATTGGATGAAGACATTTGTGTTTTAAATAATGCTCTAACTTAAAAATTTTTTTAATTCATCAGAAGTCTTTCCCTTGCTGACCCTCTCTCCTGAATTCTGACGGTGTTCTGCCCACCTCTGGAGACGCCTGATAGGCAACTTGACTCCGAGACCTTACCTGACGCCCACCCTCTCTCTCCACCGCTCAGCTATCTTCATCTTTCCTCTCACTCAGGCCCCTATTCTGGAGCTGCCCTTGACCTCCCCCCATCCCTGCATTCCAGCAGCAGCGACGCTGTCTGACACATCTGTCCTGGTTGGAATCAAAGTTCTCGAGGGCAGGTACTGTCTCTTTGGGTCCCTGCCAGGTGCTCGGTGCTGGCACCATCCAGGCATGGAGCCGGCACTCAGTGAGTAAGAGGGAAAACAGCTCTCATTGCATTAGGTCAGAATCTCCTCTCCCTTCTGTGGCCTCTCCCACTACCCCTGGGGCTGTCTGCCAGCACAGACACACCTGAGTCAGGTCTGGCTGCCCGAGAGGCACAGCAAATATTTCTTGAACTGAGCTGAACATCTCAGAGCAGCTGGGGTCTAAACGGGTGAGTCTTAATAAGAGGGTACAGGGAAGATTTGGACCTGGTTCAAGCCCAGAGCCAGGCCTCAGCAGGTAGCATATCTTAGTTTGATTCCCCCAGAAGCAAACTCTAAGACAGGACTCCAGGGCAGGGAGAGAGGTGAGAGCAGGGCAGACAGCAGTGCAGCAGGAGGCTGGACACTGTGCTGATCAAACACACACTCTCCAGGGTGAAGGAGCTGGAGTGTCTGCACACTAACTCTGTCAGCATGTGATGCCCTAGGACTGATGCCCTAGGACTGGTGGCTGCAGTGGGTGGGCAGAGTGACCACAGCTGGAGCTCTGGAGACTGCAGTTGGATGACTGGACATGCCTGAGCTCACTGGTGGTGGGTCTGATGGGTTAGTGGGCCTGACACAGCTGCTGCCACTCATAGGAGAGACCCTGGGGGAGGGTGTCCTGACTCAGGACAGGTATGGACACGGCAGGACACCCCAGCACACTACTGGTTTACATCATGCTCAAGAAATACTTCTTAGACTGAATAGTGAGGATGTAGTGGGAGTAACTTTGAGCCTGGAACCAGGACAAGATGGGGCTTTGTTTTAATGAAAGAGCTCAGCTTTGGAACTGGAGGGACCCAGGTTAAAATCCTTCCTCTGACATGTGCCAGCTGCCAGATCTTAAGCAAATCACTTAACTCCTCTGAGCCATCTTTGCCTTGGTTGTAAAATGGAAATGAAGAGAACTCCCTGCTAAGGTGGTTGTAAACATGACGTGACAGAACGTAAGCAAGGCGCTGGCAGGATGTCTGAGGTGTAATAGATGCTCCAGGCGCATGATACACAGTTGTTCCTCCTCCCTCCCTCCCCTGCACCCCCAGCCCAACACTGCCTAACCTCATTCAGTTTTTATCAGTTAAGATAAAGCCAGCTGTTACAGTAGATAAACCTCAGCTTCTGGGTGGCTTGGCTAAACACTTTAGCACTGTATTCCCTGCTCACATAAAGTCCAGTCAGTCCATGGAGGGAAGGGGTGGAGGGCACTTTGTGCCATTATCCACAGACCCAGGCTGGACATCTGGATGGAGCCCCTGGCATCCCCAAAGCCCAGCTCCCTTTAGGGAGCCAGATTAAAGAATGATTCAAAGAGTTGGAACAGTTTGAATTCATCCATTTTTCATATTTGGGTTAAATTCCATTAAAGTGAATACTCTGCACCACCTAAACCATCTGTTTTGAGAATGATTTGTCATTATTTCTAAAAATGTACTAAAAACTCCACTCTAAACAGTAACTAAATTTTAAAAACACGATTCTGCCTAAATCCACATTTAAAGGGCGCTGACATGGATGAGAACAATGACATTTTAAATTTCACAGCCTATATTTTTACTGCCCGTCTCTGTTTACTTTAGTAGATCAACTTAATGGCACAAACTAATAGTAATTTGGCAGATATCTGACCATTTAAAAATCATGACATGTCTTTAAGAACTATCCTTCTTTGGGACTTCCTTGGTGGTCCAGTGGTTAAAACTCGGCCCTCCCAATGCAGGGGGCCCGGGTTCGATCCCTGGTCAGGGAACCAGATCCCGCATGCCCCAACTAAAAAAAAGGAAAAAGAAAAAGAAAAAATCCCACACGCGGTAATGAAGATCCCGCATGCTGCAACTAAGACCTGGTGCAGCTAAATAAATAAATAAATATTAAAAAAAACTATCATTCTTCAAGAAAATATGTTTCTCCAGAAGAGGCCAAATGTTTCTCCATCTGGGAAATATCTGAGTGGTGAATTGCATTTTTCACTTTCTATCTGATCAGGTGGATGAGAAGCCCCAGTTGCTGGGGCCAGATCTAGTTTATGTCTATTGTCTTAGTGTCATTAATAGACCCCCTGCCCCCAAATTCACCCTCAAAATTGTCCCGTTTGGATGATATATTACATGATCACCTTATGTCTCACTCTTGTGATAATAGCAGGCATAAAATGATCAGAGAGACTAACGAAAAGTAGTGAATCACCAAGACATGGAATTAATACAGACGGTCCCCAACTTACGATGGTTCAACTTATGATTTTTCGACTTTATGATGACGTGGAAATGATAACGTAAGCAGTAGAATTTTGACTCTCTCCTGGGCTAGTGATACGTGGTATGTATGATGCTGTCTCCTGATGCTGAGCGGTGGCAGCAATGCAATCACAAGGGTGAACCCCTGATACGCTTACAACCTTTCTGTACCCAGACAACCATCTGCTTTTCACTTTCAGTACAGTATCCACTGTACTAAATTGCATGAGATATTTAACACTTTATTATAAAATAGGCTTTGAGTTAGATGATTTGGCCCAACTATAGGTTAATGTAAGTGTTCTGAGCATGTTTAAGGTAGGCTAGGCTAGACTAAGCTATGAGGTTTGGTAGGTCGGTGTATTAAATTTATTTCTGATGTCCAATATTTTCGATTTGCAATGGGTTTGCCAGGACCTAACTGTGTGGAAAGTGGAGGAAGATCTGTATGGCAAAACTCATGTCCCGTTCTTCAGTCCCGGACCTCAGAAGCTCCAGCTAATGGTTCTTTGAACTAATGAAGGCCTGGCTCATTCCCAGGACATTTCATTAGGTGGAGATGGAGTTCACAGCCTTGCCACTCAGGCAGTGCTTCTCCTTGATCTTCAGTTGTTTTTCAGGAGACCAGCAGCCCCTCCCTCATTAGCCTCAGGGGTTTACTGTCCACCTTCTGTCCGGAAAATTCAGTGATACGATAGAAGAAATGTTCACATATTGAGGTTTGAGGAAGTCATTCTGGCTTGTACATGAGGTAACTTGGAATTTTATGCTAACTAAAACAGCCTGTTTGTGGCCCATCAAACATACATTGTACACCTGCTTTAATTATTAAAGAAAAGCGCACATTGACTGGAAATAAAGAATGTCCAAGTTAAAAATGACGATTAAGTGCCTCCCTTCCTGGGATGCAGTGCTGGAACCCCTTTAATGATAAGACTCCTTCCCAGGTGCCAAGGCCATGCCTACTTGCTGTGTCCATGCTGATCTGTTATTTCTGAAACCTTGAAGGAATGTATCCCTGACTTGTTTGATGTTCTTTGTTCTGACAAGACATAAAACTGTGCTGAAAGTCATGCTTCTCTGGAGCACTTTCTTAGAGTAATCTGGGAAGCTGGCTTCCAGGCTATAGTCCTCAGTTTGGCTCCAATAAAGCTCTTTTCTATTCCTATTATAGGTTGTTTATTGATCATTTTCATTGACAGATACCTTTGCCTCCAGTGTCCTCTGCCCAGTTCCCACGGCCTCCCACAGGCGATGTGGAGGACCTGCTGTCTGGGTGGAGTGGGGGAGAAGGGCCAGCACAAGCGCTGTGGAGCCAGGTGCTGCCGCAGGGTTTCCAGCCCCATGCCCCACTAGCTCTGTGAGCTCAGGCAGGCTTCATAACCTCATTGTGTCCCAGTTCTCCCACCTGTTGAATGTCTAATAACAATTGCTAGTTCCCAGGGATTTCATGGGATTAGACAGGTGGGTTAAGAGCTGTCAGGCATTGAGACTGCGCTCAGTGTAGAAGGGGGGTGGCCCACATGCCTGCTGCATGTAACCCCACAGCCCTGGGAGGAAGAGTCTTCATTGTTCCACAGGAACATGTAGAGGCACGCGTGCTGGGAACCTCTTAGGTAGTCACTATGCAGGGGCCGGAACCCCAGGTACAGAGAGGTGTCCTCACTTGGGAAGGAGGAGAGGTCCCACAAGTCCCCAGGTGGGGTTCCTCCTTACTCTCCTCAGTAGGTATCTGCACAGACGACAACACCCACCCCCAGCCTCTGACCCCCCACCTCCCAGCTTACACACGCTTAACACTTTCCTGAACCTAGGGAAGGATGACCAGCTGGTGCTGGCTGGTGGTCTGAAACCTTGTCTCCAGGAGGTATAGCTGAGCAAGGGGTAGGCTTGGGTGTCCCTGCTACCCTGTGGGGCCTCTATCAGGCTCTTTCCTGCCTTTGCCTTCCCTCACACAACTTCCTCCACCTGTGATCCTATGCCAGCTCTGCTGCCTACCTCTGCCTCTTCTCCGCACGGCCATTCCTGTCCAGGTCCCACCCCCCACTCCCCCTGGCACTTACTGATGTCCGTCATGGCAACATACAGTCCCCATAACCCACAAGACTGTTAGCTGTTTGAGGCAAGAAGCTGTGGCTACTGCTCTGTCTGCCCAGCTCCCTGACAGGGCCCAGGGACTCCTTTTATTAGAAGAATTTATTGCATCACAAGAGCCTCGTCATTATATCTGAAATAGCGGGGGAGAACAGCTCCCACCTGCCATGTTTATGAGGACCAGGCCTGCAGCATATAGGGTCACAACAAATATCCACTGTTGCTATTATTCTCATAGTTCATAGAAAGACATGGTAGCCACTTGGGGCTATCTGGCTTTCAAATATCGCCCCCTGACCTCCTCCTTCCATGTGTCCCCCCTTTACTGTGCCACAGCCCTCTGTGGTTTGCTGGTTGGTACAGGAAGTGGCAGTGGTGATGGAGGTTACTGACCTGGGCCTGCAGGATTTCCAGCTCACATGGAGGCTTTTCTTCAGTGCCAAATACAGTCTTTCATAATGAAGCAGCTGCTGGGTATATTTCTTTTTCTTTCCAAGCTGCTGTTGAAAGAAGAGCCTTGACCATGAGTACCATTTGAATTAAGGACATAAGCCAAGTAATGGAGTGATTTTGACAGAAGACAGTTATTTAGAAAAGTTTAGATAATTATTACTATTTGTATGAGACTGCTGCTAAAAAAGGCAACTCTGAAAGCTGGGAGGAAGAGTCTGTTGGAGGAGAGTCTGTTGGAGTATGTTGTGATGGAGAGTTTGGTGTGTCTCTGGAATTAGAAATCTGAGCTCCAATCCCATCCACCTATCCAATTCCCAATTTCTTCCTCTGTAACTATGTACTCACTGCATGGGAAGATGAAATGACAAATGCAAACATAGCATAGTGCCTGGCACAGCACCAAGCAAGAATCACCAATAACTTATGTTTGTATATCTTAAAGTATCAAAATATTTTCACCTTTGTTAACTACATCATTTTTTAATTGAAATATAATTGACATACAATATTATGTTAATTTCAGGTGTACATTTGTTTGACATTTGCATACATTATGAAATAAGTCTAGTAACCATCTGTTCCCATACAAATTTGTTACAATATTATTGACCATATTCCTTACGTTGTATATTACAATCCACGGCTTATTTATTTTATAACTGGAGGTTTGTACCTCTTAATCCCCTTCACCTATTTTGCCCCTCCCTAACCCCTCCCCTCTGGCACCCATCCTTTTGTTCTCTGTATCTGTCTGTTTTCATTTTGTTTGTTTGTTTTATTTTTTAGATTCCACATGGAAGTGACATCATATGGTATTTGTCTTTCTCTGCTTGACTTTTTCCACTTGGCATAATACCCTCTAGATTCATCCATGTTCTTGCAAAAGGCAAGATTTCATTTCTTTTGTTACTGAGTAATATCCCATTGTGTATATCTATATCTATATCTATCTATCTATATATATTCCTTTATCCATTCATCTGTTGATGGACCCTTAGGTTGCTTCCTTCCATATCTTGCCTGTTGTAAATAATGCTGCAATGAACATTGGTATGCATATATCTTTTTGAATTAGTGTTTTCATTTTCTTTGGAAAAATAACCAGAAGTGAAATTGCCAGATCATATGGCAGTTCTATTTTTAATTTTTTGAGAAACCTCCATAGGGTTGTCCATAGTGCCCGCAACAACTTGCCTTCCCAGCAACAGTGCACTAGGGATCCATTTTCTCTACATCCTAGCCAACACTTGTTATCTGTTGTCTTTTTGATAATAGCCCTTCTGACAGGTGTGGGGTGATTTTTGTGAGGTGATCTCATTTTGGTTTTGATTTGCATTTCTTTGATGATGAGTGATGTTGTACATCTTTTCATGTGCCTTTTGGCCATCTGTATGTCTTCATTGGAAAAATGCCAGTTCAAATCCTCTGCCTATTTTTTAATTGGGTTGTGTGGTTTTTTTTTTTTTATGTTGAGTTGTATTAGTTCTTTATATAGTTTGGATATTAACCCTTTATTGGACATATTGTTTGCAAATACCTTCTTCCATTCAATAGGTGGTTTTTACATTTTATAGTTTCCTTCAGTGTGCAAAAGATTTTTAGTTTGGTATAGTCCACTTTGTTTATTTTTGTTTTTGTTTCTCTTACCTGAGGAGACAGATCCAATAAAATTTTCCTAAGACCAATGACGAAGAGTGTATTGCCTGTGTTTTCTTCTAGGAGTTTTATTGTTTCAGGTCTTACATTTAAGTCTTTAATTCATTTTGAGTTTATATTTGTATACCACATGAGAAAGTAGTCCAGTTTGATTCTTTTGCATGTAGCTGTCCAGTTTTCCCAATATTATTTATTGAAGACTCTGTCTTTTCCCTATTGTATATTCTGCCTCCTTTGTCATAGATTAATTGACTATATAAGCATGGGTTTACTTCTGGTCATCTTAGTCTAATGACCTCCTTATTTAGTTAATTTAACAATTGTTTAGGAGTGTGTTTTTTAATTTCAAGGTATTTGTGAATTTTTCCTCTTTCATGCTGTTGTTGATATCTAGTTTCATACCTTTGTGGTCAGAAAAGATATCTGATATAATTTCTATCCTCTTGAATTTGTTGAGACTTATTTTGTGGCCTGACATATGGTCTATAGGAAACATTCTACATACACTTGAGAAGAATGTATATTCTGCTTATTGTTGGATTGAATGTTCTGTATATGTCTGTTAGGTTCATTTGTTCTATAGTGTTTTTCAAATCTATTGTTTCCTTGTTTCTCTGTATGGATAATTTATGCATTGTTGAGTGTGAAATCTTAAAGTCCTCAATTATTATTATATTGCTGTTTATTTCTTCTTTTAGCTTTGTTTGTATTTTCTTTATATATTTAGCTGATCTGATGCTGGGTACATAAATATTTATGATTGTTTTATACTCTTGATGAATTTACTCTTTATCATTATATAATGACCTTCTTTATGTCTTGTGACCATTTTAATTTATTTTTTGACCATTTTTAGCTTAAAGTTTATTTTGTCTGATATATGTAGCTTCCCTTGTTTTCTTTTGGTTTCAAATTGCCTGAAATATCTTTTTCCATCCCTTTACTCCCAGTCTATGTGTGTCCTTAAAGCCAAATTGAGTCTTTTATAGGCAGCATTTCATTGGATTTTGTTTCTTTTTAAAATCCATTTGGCTATTACATCTTCTGATTGGAGAATTTAATTCATTTACTTTAAAGTAATTATTAAGTAAGGACTTGCTATTGCCATTTTATTAATTGTTTTCTGTTTTGTAGATCTTTTGTTCCTTGCTTCCTCTCATGCTGTCTTCTTTTGTAATTTGATGACTTTTTGTAGTGGTATGCTTTGACTCCCTTATCATATTTTTTTGCATGTGTAGTAGAGATTTTACTTTTCTGGCTACTCTGATGCTTACATAAATTATTTTATAGTTATAACATCCTATTTTAAGCTGCTAATAATTTAACTTGGATAATCTATATAAACTTTAAAAAAAATTTATTTATTTATTTATTTATTTATTTATTTATTTATTTATTTATTTATTTATGTTTGGCTATGTTGGATCTTCATTGCTGTGTGCGGGCTTTCTCTAGCTTTGGCGAGCAGGGGCTACTCTTCATTGTGGTGTGTGGGCTTCTCACTGTGGTGGCTTCTCTTGTTGCAGAGCATGGGCTCTGTGTGTAGGGGCTTCAGTAGTTGTTGCACACGGGCTTCAGTAGTTGTGGTGCCTCGGCTCAGTTGCTCTGCACATGTGGGATCTTCCCAGACCAGGGGTTGACCCTGTGTCCCCTGCATTGGCAGACAGATTCTTAACCACTGAGCCACTAGGGAAACCCTACATAAATTTTATACTTTAACTTCTCACCTCCCCTTAGGTTTTAGGTTTTTGATGTTACAATTTGCATCTCTTTTTATTTTGTGTGTCCAATAATAAATTATTGTAGTTACAGTTATTATTTTTTTTTACATCTTTATTGGAGTATAATTGCCTTACAATGTTGTGTTAGTTTCTGCTGTACAACTAAGTGAATCAGCTATATGTATACGTATATCCCTATATCCCCTCCCTCTTGAGCCTCCTTCCCACCCTCCCTATCCCACCCCTCTAGGTCATCACAAAGCATCGAGCTGATCTCCCTGGAGCTGATCTCCCTGTACTCTGCAGCAGCTTCCCACTAGCCATCTATTTTACATTTGGTAGTGTATATATGTCAATGCTACTCTCTCACTTCATCCCAGCTTCCTCTTCCCCCTCTGTGTCCTCAAGTCCGTTCTCTACATCTGCGTCTTTGTTCCTGCCCTGCCACTAAGTTCATCAGTACCATTTTCTTAGATTCCATATATATGTGTTAGCATACGGTATTTGTTTTTCTCTTTCTGACTTACTTCACTCTGTATGACAGACTCTAGGTCCATCCACCTCACTACAAATAACTCAGTTTCATTCCTTTTTATGGCTGAATAATATTCCATTGTATAGATGTGCCACATCTTCTTTATCCATTCATCTGTCAATGGACATTCTTTTTAAAGTTTTGAACTAGAGTTGTAAGTAATTTATGCACCACCATTACAATATTAGAGAGTCTGACTTTGACGATATATTTACCTTTACTGATGAGTTTTACATATTTGTATGTTTCTGTGATGTACGTAGCATATTTATTTCTGCTTGAAGAACACACTTTGGCGTTTCTTATAAGTTGGGTCTAGTGGTGATGAACTTCCTCATCTATTATTTGTTTAGGAAAGTCCATCTCTCCTTCATCTCTGAAGTACAGCTTTGCTGAGTGTAATATTCATGGTTGACAGTTTTTTTCTTTCAGAATGTTGAATGTATCATCCCACTCTCTCCTGGCCTGCAGATTCTGCTAGGAAAACCACTGGTAATCTTATGGGAGGATTCCTTGTATGTGACAAATCACTTCTCTTGCTGTTTTCAAAATTCTCTTTGGCTCTGAATTTTGACAACTTAATTGTAATGTATCTCTGTGTGGGCTTTTATCTCTGTGTAGGTTCAACCTCTTTGGGGTCTTTTGAACCTCATGAATGTGGATGTTCATTTAACTCCCAAAGTTTGGGGAGTTTTCAGCCATTATTGCTTAAATACACATTATGGTCATTTCTCTTTCCCTTCTCCTTCGGATTCCCAAAATGTGTATATTGTTTCCTTTGATGATGTTCCATAAGTCCTGTAGGCTTTTTTCACTCTTTTTTCTTTTGGTCCTCTAACTAGATAATTTTAAATCACCTTTCACTTAGTTTTTCTTTTGCTTGGTCAAGTTTGTTCTTGAGGTTCTCTATTTAGAGATAAACAAATGGCTTAGAAAAAAAAAATTTAAAGTGAGTCTGGTGATAATAAGAGTCACTTAAAAACTTTTTATTTTTCACACTTATAGAAAGTTTCAAGATCAGAATAGAACATAGAACATCCATATATCCAGATTCCACTGTTAATATTTTCTCCCATTTGCTTTACCGTTTGCTTTCTCTATTTCTCTCTCTATACAAAATATATTTTTTCTAAGCCATTTAGTTATCTCTAGATACTTAGGCATTCTCATATACCCTTCATTACAATTATCCACTTCATTACATTTAACTTTTTTTCTAATATATTGACCATATTCCAATTTTGTCAATTGACCAAATAATGTTCTTTATAGCATTTTCCTTGCTTCAATACAGGATCCTGTCTAGGATTAGGTATTTCATTAAGTTTCAGTGTCTCTTTAGTCTCCTTTAATCTAGAACAGTTTGCAGATGGCAAATTGCATAATTACATGAACCAATTCCTCATGATAAATCTTTTCCTCTGTCTCTGTCTGTCTCTTTCAGTTTCTAAAATAGAATAATTATTATTTTGAGTTTGCCTAATGTTTTCTCTCAGCTAGATTTGGGTTGTGTATTTTAAGTCAGGATGCTAGAAAAGTGATATTATGTCCTTCTTAGGGCATCACATATAGAGGCATACAGAATCCATCTGTTCCTCAATGGTGAGATTAATTTTAATCATTTGGACATAGTGTTGTCCCATTTTTCCATTCTATACTAACAATTTTTTTCCTTGTAACTCATCTAATAAGCAATCTGTAGAGACCACTTTAAACCCATGCAAATATCCTGCTTCTCATAGAAATTTCCCTCTAGATTTAGCATTTGTTGATGCAGCCTGCAGTCCCACAGCTGGTGGTGAGCAGAGCCATGTTCCAACACAGGTGTCTGGCTCTGGGACATGTGCTCTTTCTGGATGAAGCCCCTGCATCTGTCTACTCTGACACCTGTATTCACAGCAGTCATATGGCATCATCCCAGCCCAGACATTTATTTGAGTCCACACTTGGAGTGTTTCATGAACCTGGAAGCTGTATGAAGACCCCAGGAGCATTTGTGAAGAATCCAGCAGAGTGAAAATCCAACCACCTCTTCAGGAAGCCCCAAAGGAGCCTTGAGTTCCTCCCCTTTAGGGGATTTCAGGAAACCCATCAGCAGACAGATCTCAGCTCTATAACGTTCAGCTAGTATCTTCTCCTCAGCCAGACCTGATCTGTGATCCCCTGTAGGTGTTCTTCGCTGACCCCATCCCACCCTCTATTCAAGCCTTCATTAATACTCTCGGAAAAATCTTCAGAAGTCTTTGCTTGCACATCTCTCCAAAGCTCACTGTAAGTGAGCTTTACTGTCACTAAGGATGCCTGGCTTCTCTCTCATAGACTCTGCAGAAGAAATAGGCACTTAGGACTCCATCTGATTAATATCTTCTCCCCCACTGGACATGCCTAACACTGCCTGACCCTCTGGTCTCTGGGAAATCCATTTAGCAGTCAGCATTGCTTCTTGATTGGGCACAGACCAGAAGTAAGAGTGTGGACAATTTCTGGGTAGCACTGATAAATCTCCCCTCCCTCTAGTACCTAACAGCAGGCAATTAGGCTGTGCCCTCCTCAAAGACAGCAACCAGTACTGGAGAGGGTCATATAAGGAAAATGATAATAGTCCTTACCATTTCCATTATGGTGTGTACTGTGGTCCAGAAACTGTGATGGTAGACATTTGACTTACATTTTTCATAATTGGTCTTCATAGCAAATTTACAAGCTATACAGATAAGGAAACTAATGCTCAGTGAGACTGAGAGTTTCTTAGGTAACACATTAGAGCAGCTGGTATTTGGATCTGGCATGTCAGACTCTGACATCTAGGCCCTTTCCACTTTTCCATGGTGCCTCCCAGGTTGAGATGTTCAGATTATGTTTCAATAAACCAATGTCATCCCATGCCATCTGCTATATTTATGAAATTCTGCAAAAGTTAGTGTACTTATAGTAAGGTTAATATATGATCTTTAGAATTATCTATGACCTTGAGCTTCTCAGTATTAATGTGTTGGGAAAAGGTTGAGAAAACTCCCACCATGCACTGCTGTACCAGGATGGATGAACATAAGAAATTACAGTAAATATAGAGTTATAATTTTTATTAAAGAAATCAGAAGTATATATATTCAACTCTCCAAAAGCATTTTGTTGCTGATTTCCAAGTCTCACTGCAATTACTAGTTAATAAAAACATGTTTTAATATGCTGGCAGAAAATTGATACTATTTCCAATCTCTGCCATGAAACAAGTAAGTGGGGGAGAAATTGAGTTATCTCATTTCAGAAATGGAAAATGGATTTTTAAAAGTTCAGATCATTACCAAGAGTAATTTTCTTATAATCAGTTTAACACTGGCTCACTCACTGCAAAACTTTGTCAGGAAGATTGTTACTTTTGAAACAAAATAAAGATGTAATGTATTCTAAGAGTTGTCTGTTCTAAAAGCAGGTGTGTGTGGGTCCAGTAGTGTTGCCTCTGCCCAGGGCCAAGGCAAGGCCTGAAAGACCACTGCACACCAGCCCATGTGGTTTGTTTTAGAGAGGATAGAAGGACAGGGATCAGGTTTGGCTGGGATACTGCTTATTTCCCAGGAGGCAGTGAGTGCTCTGTGTACATGCATGGCTCAGGAGATTGAATCTTGGCTTCTCCTTCTAATAACCTCCATATTCTTGGAAGTAGAGTGTGCTAAACATTATTTATGTTCACTGATACCTGTCTCTGTCTACTTCTGAGCACATGAGACAATGATACTTCTCAGCCTCCTTGAAGCTGGGTATGGTCATGTGATTTGTTTGGCCAACATCAGGAATGAAAATGACCAATATCAGGAATGAGAAATAGAATGTAACTACAGAATCTAAAGTCATTGAAAATATCGTAAGAAATATTGTAAAGACTTTATGTCAATAAATATGGGAAATTAAATGAACTAAATTTCTAAGAGGAAAAAACACAGCTTGCTGAAAATGACATGAAAAATAGAAATTATATATTTTCTCATATTTCTTAAAATTTTTAGTCTTTACTTGAAACCTTTCTCATAAATAAATACACAACTTCAGATAGGTTTTCTGGTAACTTCTTGATAACATTTTAAGAAGAAGTAACATAGATATTATACAAACTCATCCAGAGAATAGAAAAAGTGAAAATATTCTCAACTAATATCATGAGCTCAGAACAAACATCATACCAATACCCGACAAGGACATTTAAAGAAAGGAAAATTACAAGCTAATTTTACTCAAAAACATAGTTGCAAAAAGTCCTAAAAAATATTTTCAACAAAGGAAAATATACCACACTAACTTAGGTTTACTCAAGAATTGTAAGATTGGTGTTACCCTAGAAAATTAATGCAGTTCACCATATTATCAGAATAAGGAGGGTAATCATATGATTATCTAAACAGATAAAGAAAAATCACTTGATGAAGTTTCGTGACAAAAGCTTTATTTTTTTTAAACTAGAAGTTTAAACCTTTTGACCACATTCACCCTTTCTCTCACCCCCACCTCCCCAACCACACTTTACCTCCATCGCCAACCTGTTATTTGTTTCTAGGAGTTTGTTTTCTTCAGATTCCACATATAAGTGAGATCATATCAAGAGCTCTTAACAAACCAGGAATAAATGGGAAGTTTCTTAATATGATGAAAAGTACCTTAAAAATAACTATAGCAAAATCATATTTAATAGTGAAATATTGAAAGCTTTCTACCTGAGATTAGCAACCAGAAAGGATTGCCTACCCTCACCACTTCTACTCAATATTGTTCTGAGCATTCTAACCAGTGTAACATTGACACATTGAAAAGGGAAACTGGAACATTGGAATCTTACTGTGTCATTCCTCCCTCAAGGTGGCACAGCTCACCACCAGGAAAACCCTGTGATTTCTTCTGTGAGGGAAAGTGAGAGCATATGACTGAGTGTCTGGCTTCCCCAGCTGTGTGGGATGCTGCCAAAGAGTCCCATTTCTCTCTCACCCCATTCAGAAGACTGAGTTGTAAACTGCACGGCTGGGAGACCAGTGAGCAGCTGGAAGAACAGCAGGCTGGGCTCAGAACAGAAAGTATCAAAGGGACATGGGTCCTACTAGCTGTATCACAAACACCATCAGGAGGTCCACCTATGAGAAGCTGGGGATGCCTTGTCTGCGTATCCTCCCAACTGGCCCACTGCTCTGAACATCTCACCCAAATACAACTCCCTTCCCAACCTGTGTCAAGCTCCTGTGCATGTTCCCAACAGTGCAGGAGCAAACCTTTGCATATGGCTAGGGAGCACATGCCCATATCCGTTGGCTTGGGAGAAACCACAAATTTGAGCATTCAGCACTATCCTAGGGAAAGCAATACACCCAGTCTGGATTTGCAGGATTGAGAGAAAGCATGTAAGGTTAAGAATTCTGCTACAAGAGGGACCGAGAAGGGCAGAGCAAGTGTACACATAGAAAAGGTCTGAGAAAACCTCAGAATCCCTGATAGAGCTGACAGAAGGTATTTCTCTCCTAAAACCAGCCAGTAAAGACTGGAGGAGGGGTGACTGCTTCTTCAAATACAAAGACAGCAATGCAAGACTTCAAGGAATGTGAAAAATCAAAGAAACATGACACCACCAAAGGAACACAATAATTTTTCAGTAACAAATCCCAAAGATATGGATATCTGTGATTTACCTGACAAAGAATTCAGAATATCTGTTTTAAAGGAAGCTCAGTCAGCTGCAGGAAAACACAGAAAGACAATTCAGTGAAATCAGAAAAATAATACATGAACAAAGCGAGAAGTTTGACAGAGTGTGAAAAAACATATTTTGAAATTATCCGGTTGGAGGAACAAAAAGAAAAAGGATGAAAGAGAGTGAAGAAAGCCAATAACGAAAGTTTGAAAGCTTTCCCTTTAATATCAGGAACAAGAAAAGGGTGCCCACTCTCACCACTCCCATTTAACACTGGAAGTCCTGGCCAGACCAATCAGGTCAAAAGAAATAAAAGTCATCCAAGTTGAAAATGAAGAAGTAAAATTGTCTATGCAGATGACTAGATATTATAATACAAAACCCTAAAGATGCCACCAAAAAACTATTAGAACTAAAAAATAAATTCAGTAAAGTTGCAGGATATAAAATCAACATACAGAAATCAACTGCATTTTGATACACTAACAATGGACTATCTATACTTTCCTATTTAATTTTGATTTTAAAACTTAATTTGAAAATTAAATTAAAAGATATAAAGTAGGTTTGAATTATTCCATTGTGTACCTCTACCATTGGAGCAAATAAATTTTATTGATTTGACTTACAAAAAAAAAAAAAGAAAACAATCCTATTTACAGTAGCATCAAGAACAATAAAATACTTAAGAATAAATTTAACCAAGGACGTGAAAGACATGTACACTGAAAACTACAAGACTTTAATAGTTTTGAAATTAAAGAAGACACAAATAAATGGAAAGATGTCCCATATTCATGATCATAAGAATTAATATTGTTAAAAAGTTTATACTACCCAAAGCCATCTATAGATTTGATGTAATGCCTATCAAAATTCCAATGACATTTTTCTCAAGAATACAAAAAAACAATCCTAATGTATATATGGAACCACTAAGGACTCTGAATAGCTAAAGTAATCCTGAGAAAGAAGAACAAAGCTGGAGGCACCACAATTCCTGGTTTCAAAATATATTAGAAAGAAATTTTCATCAGAACAGTATGGTAATGGCATAAAAGTAAACACATATATCAATGGAACAGAATTGAGAGCCCAGGCACAAATCCTTGCATATATGATCAACTAATATATGATAAGTAAGTCAAGAATGCTCAATGGGGAAAAGACAGTCTTTTCAATAAATGGTTGGAAAAACTGGATAATTACATATAAAAAAAATGAAAATGGAGCCCTATCCTACTGTGCTCACAAAAATTAACTCGAAATGGCTTAAAGACTTAAACATAAGAACCCAAACCATAAAACTCTTAGAAGAAAATAAGGGAAAAGCAACTTGAAATTGATCTTGGCAAAGATTTATTTTTGATATGATACCAAAAGCACAAGCACAAAAGCAAAAATCAAGTGGGACTACATCAAACTTCTGCACAGCAAAAAAAAAAAAAAATCAATAGTCTGTGGTTTGTGTGTCCATTCACTTAATACTGTCTTTCAAAGAGAAGAATTTCTTAATTTTGATATGTTCCAAATTATCAATTTTTAATTTTATGGACAAATACTTTTGGTTTGATATCTAAGAAATATTGTCTTAGCCAGAGGTTGGCAAACGTTTTCTGTGTAGGGCCAGAGATGCTTTGGAGGCCACATGTAGTTTCAGAATAATCTTCTTTTATTTTATTTATTTATTTATTTATTTATTTATTTATTTATTTATTTATTTATTTATTTATTTATTAATAGATCTTTATTGGAGTATAATTGCTTCACAATACTGTGTTAGTTTCTGTTGCAAAACAAAGTGAATCAGCCATGTGCATACACATGTCCCCATATGCCCTCCCTCTAGATCCTCCCTCCCGCCCTCCCTGTCCCACCCCTCTAGGTCATCACAAAGCATTAAGCTGATCTCCCTGTGCTATGCTGCTGCTTCACACCAGCCAACTATTTTACATTTGGTAGTGTATATATGTCGATGCTACTCTCACTTGGCCTCAGCATTTTGCTCCCACCCCATGTCATCAAGTCCATTGTCTATGTCTACTTCTTTATTCCTGCCTTGCAACTAGGTTCATCAGTACCATTTTTTTTTGATTCCATATATAAGCGTTATCATACAGTATTCGTTTTTCTCTCTTTCTGACTTACTTCACTCTGTATGACAGACTCTAGGTCCATCCACCTCACTACAAATAAATCAATTTTGTTTCTTTTTATGGCTGAGTAATATTCCTTTGTATATATGTACCACATATTATTTATCCATTCATCTGTCGATGGACATTTAGGTTAGCCCATGTCCTGGCTATTGTAAATAGAGCTGCAATGAATATTGTGGTACATGACTCTTTTTGAATTATGGTTTTCTCAGGGTATATGTCCAGTAGTGGGATTGCTGGGTCATATGGTAGTTCTATTTTTAGTTTTTTAAGGAACCTCCATACTGTTTTCCATAGTGGTTGTATCAATTTACATTCCCACCAACAGTGTAGGTGGGTTCCCTTTTCACCACACCCTTTCCATGATTTATTGTTTCCAGCTTTTTTTGTTTTTATTAATTTTAAAATTTATTTATTTATTTATTTTTGGCTGTGTTGGGTCTTTCTTGCTACGCGCATGCTTTCTCTAGTTGTGGTGAGCAGGGACTACTCCTCGTTGGGGTGCGTGGGCTTCTCACTGCGGTGGCTTCTCTTGTTGCAGAGCATGGGCTCTAGGTGCATGGACTTCAGTAGTTGTGGCACACGGGTTTCAGTAGTTGTGGCTTGCAGGCTCTAGAGTGCAGGCTCAGTAGTTGTGGCGCACGGGCTTAGTTGCTCTGCGGCATGTGGGATCTTCCCGGACCAGGGCTCGAACCCGTGTCCCCTGCATCGGCAGGCGGATTCTTAACCACTGCGCCACCAGGGAAGTCCTGTTTCTAGCTTTTTTGATGATGGCCATTCTGACCGGTGTGAGGTGATACCTCATTGTAGTTTTGATTTGCATTTCTCTAATAATTAGTGATGTTGAGCATCTTTTCATGTGCCTCTTGGCCATCTGTATGTCTTCCTTGGTGAAATGTCTATTTAGGTCTTCTGCCCATTTTTAAACTGGATTGTTTGTTTTTTTGATATTAAGCTCCATGAGCTGTTTGTATATTTTGGAGATTTATCCTTTGTCAGTTGCTCCATTTGCAAATATTTTCTCCCATTCTGAGGGTTGTCTTTTCGTCTTGTTTAGGGTTTCCTTTGCTGTGCAAAAGCTTTTAAGTTCAATTAAGTCCCATTTGTTTATTTTTGTTTTTATTTCTGTTACTTTAGGAGGTGGGTCAAAAAAGATCTTGCTGTGATTTATGTCAAAGAGTGTTTTTCCTATGTTTTCCTCTAAAAGTTTTATTGTGTCTGGTCTTACATTTAAGTCTTTAATCCATTTGGAGTTTGTTTTTGTGTATGGTGCTACTTCTTTACCACAAGCTATTTATTTATTTATTTATTTATTTATTTATTTATTTATTTATTTATTTATTTATTTATGGCTGTGCTGGGTCTTCGCTTCTGTGCGAGGGCCCTCTCCAGCTGCGGCAAGCGGGGGCCACTCTTCATCGCGGTGCGCGGGCCTCTCACCATCGCGGCCTCTCTTGTTGCGGAGCACAGGCTCCAGACGCGCAGGCTCAGTAATTGTGGCTCACGGGCCCAGCCGCTCCGCGGCATGTGGGACCCTCCCAGACCAGGGCTTGAACCCGTGTCCCCCGCACCGGCAGGCAGACTCTCAACCACTGCACCACCAGGGAAACCCTAGGTAGTGTTCTAATTTCATTCTTTTACATGTAGCTGTGAAGTTTTCCCAGCACCACTTATTGAAGAGGCTGTCTTTTCTCCATTGTATGTTCTTGCCTCCTTTGTCATAAATTAGGTGCCGATATGTGCGTGGGTTTATCTCTGGGCATTCTATCTTGTACCATTGATCTATATTTCTGTTTTTGTGCCATTACCATACTGTCTTGATTACTGTAGCTTTGTTGTATAGTTTGAAGTCAGGGCACCTGATTCTTCCAACTCTGTTTCTCTTTCTCAAGATTGCCTTGACTATTTGGTGTCTTTTGTGTTTCCATACCAATTGTAAGATTTTTTGTTCTAATTCTGTGAAGAATGCCATTGGTAGTTTGATAGGGATTGCATTGAATCTGTAGATTGCTTTGGGAAGTATAGTCATTTTCACGATATTGATTCTTCCAATCCAAGAACATGGTATATTTCTCCATCTCTTTATGTCATCTTTGATTTCTTTCATCAGTGTTTTATAGTTTTCTGAGTACAAGTCTTTCACCTCTTTAAGCAGTTTTATTCCTAGGTATTTTATCCTTTTAGTTGCAATGGTAAATGGGAGTGTTTCCTTAATTTCTTTCTGAATTTTCATTGTTGGTGTATAGGAATGCCAGAGATTTCTGTGCATTAATTTTGTATCCTGCAACTTTACCAAGTTCACTGATTAGATCTAGTAGTTTTCTGGTGGCATCTTTAGGATTTTCTATGTATAGTATCATGTCATCAGCAAATAGTGACTGTTTTACTTCTTCTTTTCCAATTTGTATTCCTTTTATTTCTTTCTCTTCTCTGATTGCTGTGACTAGTACTTCCAAAACTATGTTGAATAATAGTGGTGAGAGTGGACATCCTGTCTTGTTCCTGATCCTAGTGCAAATGCTTTCAGTTTTTCACCATTGAGTATGATGTTTCCTGTAGGTTTGTCATATATGGCTTTTGTTATGTTGAGTTAGGTTCCCTCTATGCCCACTTTCTGGAGAGTTTTTATCATAAATGGGTGTTGAATTTTGTCAAAAGCTTTTTCTGCATCTATTGAGATGATCATATGGTTTTTATTCCTTAATTTGTTAATGTGGTGTATCACATTGAATGGTTTGCTTATATTGAAGAATCCTTGCATCACTGTGATAAATCTCACTTGATCATGGTGTATGATCCTTTTAATGTGCTGTTGGGTTCTGTTTGCTGGTATTTTGTTGAGGTTTTTTGCATCTATGTTCATCAGTGATATTGGTCTATAATTTTCTTTTTTTGTGGTATCTTTTTCTGGTTTTGGCATCAGGGTGATGTGGCTTCGTAGAATGAACTCGGGAATGTTTCTCCCTCTGCAATTTTTTGGAAGAGTTTGAGAAGGATTGGTGCTAGCTCTTCTCTAAATATTTGATAGAATTCGCCTGTGAAGCCATCTGGGTCTGGACTTTTGTTTCTTGGAAGATTTTTAATTATAGTTTCAATTTCATTACTTGTGAAGGTTTGTTTACCTTTTCTAATTCTTCCTGGTTCAGTCTTGGAGAATTGTACCTTTCCAAGAATTTGTCCATTTCTTTGTGGTTGTCCATTTTATTGGCATATAGTTGTTTGTAGTAGTCTCTTATAATCCTTCGTGTTTCTGCACTGTCAGTTGTGATTTCTCTTTTTCTTCATTTCTAATTTTATTGATTTGCGACCTCTCCCTTTTTTTCTTGATGAGTCTGGCTAAGGGTTTATCAATTTTGTTTATCTTCTTAAAGAACCAGCTTTTAGTTTTATTGATTTTTGCTATTGTTTTCTTTGTTTCTATTTCATTTATTTCTGCTCTTCTCTTTATGATTTCTTTCCTTCTACTGACTTTTCTTTGTCCTTCTTTCTCTAGTTGTTTTAAGTGTAGGGTTAGATTGTTTATTTGAGATGTTTCTTGTTTCTTGAGGTGAGATTGAATTGCTGTAAACTTCCCTCTTAGAACTGCTTTTGCTGCATCTCATAGGCTTTGGGTCCTCATGTTTTCATTATCATTTGTTTCTATGTATTTTTTAATTTCTTCTTTGATTTTTTCAGTGATCTCTTGGTTATTTAGTAGTGCACTGTTTAGCCTCCATGTATTTGTGTTTTTACAGTTTTTTTCCTGTAATTGATTTCCAATCTCATAGCATTGTGGTCAGAAAAGATGCTTGATACGATTTCAATTTTCTTAAATTTTCTGAGGCTTGATTTGTGACCCAAGATGTGATCTATCCTGCAGAATGTTCCATGTGCACTTGAGAAGAAAGTGTATTCTGACACTTTTGGGTGGAATGTTCTATAAATATCAATTAGATCTATCTGGTCTCTTGTGTTATTTAAAACTTGTGTTTCCTTATTTATTTTCTGTTTGGATGATCTGTCCATTGGAGTAAGTGGGGTGTTAAAGTCCCCTACTATTATTGTGTTACTGTCAATGTCTCCTTTCTTGGTTGTTAGCATTTGCCTTATGTATTGAGGTGCTCCTATGTTGGGTGCATAAACATTTATAATAGTTATATCTTCTTCTTGGATTGATCCTTTGATCATTATGTAGTGTCCCCATTTATCTCTTGTAACAGTCTTTATTTTAAGGTCTATTTTATCTGATACGAGTATTGCTTCTCTAGCTTTCTTTTGATTTCCACTTGCATGGAATATCTTTTTCCATCCCTTCACTTTCAGTCTGCATGTGTCCTTAGTCTGAAGTGGGTCTCTTGTAGACAGTATATATATGGGTCTTGTTTTTGTGTCTATTCAACCACTTTGTGTCTTTTGGTTGTGGCAGTTAATCCATTTACATTCAAGGTTATTATGCATATGTATGTTCCTGTTATTTTAGGGTCCAGAATATGGCTTATCTTAGTAAATGTTCTGTGTGCACTTGAACAGAATGTGTATTTAGCTCATGTTGGGTGGGGTGTTCTATAAATAAATATCTTTTAGTTTAGGTTGGGTGGTTCAAATCTATATTCTCACTGATTTTCTAACTACATGTCCTATCAATTCTTTAGAGTGGGGAATAAAATACTCTGACTGAAGTGGTGGAATTGTCTATAATTTCTTAGAGTTGTATCAATTTTAGCATTTAGCATTTTGAAATTCTGTTATTAGGTGCATAAACATTTAGGATTGGCAAATCCTCTTGATGAATTAATCCTTTTATCACTATGTAATGACCTTCTTTATTTCTTCTTTATTATTAATGATCTTAAATCTATTTTGTACGATAGTGACAGAGCTACTCCAGCTTTCTTCTGAACACTAATATTACCTTTATATAACCATGGTCACTTTTCTTTCACCCTTCTCCCCAACCCTTGACAGGCACTCATCTGTTCTCCATCTTTATAATTTTGTCAATTCAACAATTTATTTACTATGTGACCTTCAGTTATTGTCTGTCTTTCACTCAGCATAATTCACTTGAGATCCATCAAAGCTGTTTTGTGTATCAATAGTTTGTTTCTTTTTATTGCTGAGTAGCATTCCATGATATGTATATCCCACAGTTAGTTTAACCTGTTGAAGGACATTTGGGTTATTTCCAGTTTTGACTATTATAAATAAAGCTGAAATGACATTTGTGTACAGGTTATCTTGTGAACATACATTTTCATTTCTCTTGGATAAATGCCCCCCAAAATGCAATTGCTGGGTCATATAGAAAGTGAATATTTAGTTTTAAAAGAAACTGCTGAATTATTTTCCAGAGTGACTGTACCACTTTACATTCCCACTAGCAGATTGCATCAAGGCACATTATAATCAGATTGCTGGCTAGTGTGTTGATAAGCTTGATTATGTTGTTCCTTAATGCAATTTGCTTCCTGTTTTTTTGTGCTTTGATCTTTCTGGATTTGTAGGTTTTTAGTTTTTGTCATTGTAGTTTTTGGCAAATTTGCAAAAATTTCTGCCATTATTTATTCAATTTAAGCTCTTTTTTTTTTCTCCCTGCAGTTAGCCAATTACATGTATGTTAGGTTGCTTAAAATTGTCCCTTTGATGCCTCTGATATTGTGATTTATAATAAGAAATATGTATTTGATCTTTGTCCATTTCTGACACAGAGCTCCTAAAACCCTTAGAATTTTCCTAAGTGATGAGAGCAATAAAGAATCTTTTGTTCTGTTAATGACATGACATTTGGAAAGCCCCTAGGTAACCTAAAGATGGGGGCTGGTTGCCAGGGGATTAGATGTTTGGAACTTTCATTCTCACCCTTGACCTCCAGGGAGGGGAGAGGGGCTGAAAATTGAGTTCAGTCACCAATGGCCAATGATTTAATCAGTTATGCCTGTGTAATGAAGCCTCCATATAAGTCCCAAAGGATAGGGTTTCAAGAGCTTCTGGGTTGGCGAGCATGTGGAAACTTGGGGAGAGTGGTGCTCTCTGAGGGTAATGGAAGCTCTGTACCCTTTCTCCATGACTTGTCTATGCATCTCTTCCATCTGGCTATTCCTTAGTTATATCCTTTTATAATAAACTGGTAATCTAGCAAGTAAAATGTTTCTCCAAGTTCTGTGGGCTGCTCTAGCAAATCCATTAAACCCAAGGAGAAAGGGGGTCACTGGAATCTCTGATGTATACTATTCTTTCAGAAGCACAGGTGATAACCTCTAACCAACTGACCCCTTAAGCTCTGGAAATTGCTGCTATATCCAGGTAGATAGTGTCAGAATTGAGTTGAATTGTAGACATCTAGCTGGTGTTGGAGAATTGAATGGTGGAGTGGGAAAACTTCCCACTTCTTGGAAATGGGTGTCAGAATTGTAATGCCATTTGCTTTCTTTCTTTTTTTCTCTCTCTTTTTTTGTGCCATTTTAGATAGTTGTTTTTGATATGTCTCCAAGTTCACTAGTATTTGCTTCTCTAAGGTAGTTTTCATCTTGGAGTTCTATTTTGTTCTTTTTCATAGCTTCATGTCTATGCTTAACTTTTATAACATATAGAACACAGTTTTAATAACCAGTTTAATGTCGTCTGCTAATTTTAACACCTGTTTCTGTCTTGGGTCTGTTCCATTATTTGATTAAATACTTGTACTGGGTTATTTTATCCTGCTGATTTTGATTGGATGCTATACATTGTGAATTTTACCTTTTTGGTAGCTAGATATTCTTGTATTCCTAAAAATATTCTTGAGCTTTGTTTGGGGACACAATTAAGTTACTTAAAAGAGTTTCATCTTTTTGGTCTTGCTTATTTATTTATTTAACTATAGTTGATTTATAATATTGTGTTAGTTTCAGGTGTAGCTTCAGATTCTTTCTACTATAGGTTATTACAAGATGTTGTATATATTTCCCTGTGCGATACAGTAAATCCTTGCTGTTTATCTGTTTTATATATAGTATTGTGTGTCTGTTAATCCTAACTTATCCCCCCCCACACCTTTCCCCTTTAGTAACCATAAGTTTGTTTTCTATGTCTGTGAGTGTGCTTCCGTTTTGTAAATAAGTTGATTTATACTATTTTTTAAGATTCCACATATAAGTGATATCATATAATATTTGTCTTTCTCTGCCTGACTTACTTCATTTTGTATGATGATCTCTAAATCTGTCCACGTTGCTGCAAATGGTGGCCATTTTGATGCATGGGAACTGATACCTCATTGTAGTTCTGATTTGTATTTCTCTAATAATTAATGATGTTGAGCATCTTTTCATGTACCTGTTGGCCATCTGGATGTCTTCTTTAGAGAAATGTCTATTTAGGTGTTCTGCCATTTTTTGATTGGGTTGTCTGTTTTTTTTGATATTGAGTTGTATGAGCTGTTTGTGCAGTTTGGAAATTAATTCCTTGTTAGTTGCATGGTTTGCAAATTTTTTCTCCCATTCTGTAGGTTGTCATTTTGTTTTGTTTATGGTTTCCTCTGCTCTGAAAGAGCTTATAAGTTTGATTAAGTCCAATTTGATTATTTTTGCTTTTATTTCTTTTGCTTTGAGAGACTGACCTAAGAAAACATTGGTATGATTTATGTCAGAGAATGTTTTTACTATATTCTCCTCTAAAAATTTTATGGTGTCATGTCTTATATTTAAGTCTCTAAGCCATTTAGAGTTTATTTTTGTGTATGGTGTGAGGGAGTGTTCTAACTTCATTGATTTACATGTAGCTGTCCAGTTTCCCCACCACCACTTTCTGAAGAGACTGTCTTCTCTCCATTGTATATTCTTGCCTCCTTTGTCAAAGATTAATTGGTTATAGGTGTGTGGGTTTATTTCCAGGCTCTATTCTGTTCCATTGATATGTCTGTTTTTGTGCCAATATCACACTGTTTTGATTACTGTAGTTTTATAGTATTGTCTGAAGTCTGGAAGTATTATTCCTCTAGCTTCATTCTTTTTCCTCAGAATTGCTTCAGCAATTCTGGGTCCTTTATTGTTCCATATAAAATTTAGGATTATTTGTTCTAGCTCTGTGAAAAATGTTATGGGTAATCTGATTGATATCACATTAAATCTGTAGATTGCTTTGAGTAGTATGGCCATTTTAACAATATTAATTGTTCCAGTCCAAGAGCAAGGGATATCTTTCATTTTTTTTTTTTTATCATTTTCAATTTCCTTTATCAATGTCTTATAGTTTTCAGCATATAGGTCTTTCACATCTTTGGTTAGATCTGTTCCAAAGTATTTTATTTTATTTTTTTTGAGGTGACTTTAAATGGGGTTAAAAAAAAATTTCTCCTTCTGATGTTTCATTATTAGTGTAGAGAAATACAACCGATTTTTGTATGTTAATCTTGTATCTTGCTACCTTCTGAATTCATTTGTTAGTTCTAATAGTTTTTGTGTGGAGTCTTTAGGGTTTTCATATATATATATACAGAGAGAGAGAGAGAGAGAGAGAGAGAGAGGGAGAGAGCATCATGTCACCTGCCTATAATAACAAATTTATCTCTTCCCTTCCAGTTTGGATCCCTTTTATTTCTTTTCTTGTCTGATTGCTGTGCCTAGGACTTCCAATACTATGTTTAATAGAAGTGGTGAGACTGGGCATCCTTGCTTGTTCTAGTATTTAGCAGGAAAGCTTTCAGCTTTTCATTGTTGAGTATTATACTGGCTGTGGGTTTGTTGTAAATGGCTTTTATTATTTTGAGATATGTTCCCTCTAAACCCATTTTGGTGAACATCCATGAATGGATGTTGCATTTTATCAAATGCTTTTTCTGCACCTATTGAGATGATCATGTGGTTTTTGTCTTTTTTGTTGTTGTTGTTGATGTGGTGTATCACATTGATTGATTTGTGTATGTTGAACCATTCTTGTGACACTGGAATGAATCCAACTTGATCATGGTGTGTAATCCTTCTTGTGTGTTTTTGGATTCTGTTTGCTAGTATTTTGTTGAGGATTTTTACATCTATATTAATCAAAGATATTTGCCTGTAATTTTCTTTTTTGGTAGTGTCTTTGCCTTGTTTTGGTATCAGGGTGATGGTGGCTTCATAGAATGACTTTGGGAGTGTTCCTTCCTCTTCAATCTTTTGGAAGAGTTTGAGAAGGATATGCATGAGCTCTTTGTATGTTTGGTAGAATTCCCCAGTGACACCACCCAGTCCTAGACTTTTATTGGCAGGGAGTTTTTTTTTTAATTACAATTCTATTTCACTTTTAGTGATCAGTCTGTTCAAATTATCTGTTTCTTCTTCATTCAGTTTTGGTGGGCTGTATGTTTCCAGGAACTTGTCCATTTCTTCTAGTTGTCCAATTTGTTGGCATATGATTGCTCATAGTATCCTCTTATAATTTTTTTATGTGTCATAATTATTTATTCAGTTTTAATATTTTTAATTGAATATAGTTGATTTACAATGTGTTAATTTCTGCTGCACAGCAAAGTTATTCATATATATATATGTATACATTTTAAAATATTCTTTTCCATTACAGTTTATTATAGGAATTTGAATATATTTCTCTGTGTTATACAGTAGGACCTTGTTGTTTATCCATTCTCTTATGGTTTTTTGAATTTCTGTGGTATCAGTTGTTATTTCTCCTCTTTATTTCAGTCTACCACACTGGGTTTGTAATTTTTTTTTTCCCACGCCACACGGCATTCAGGATCTTAGTTCCCCAACCAGGGATTGAACCTGTGCCTGCTGCAGTGGAAGTGTGGAGTCTTAACCATTGGACCACCAGGGAAGTCCTTCTCCTCTTTATTTCTTATTTTGCTTATTTGGACCCTTTCTCTTTTCTTCTTGGTGAGCCTGGCTAGAGGTTTGTCAATTTTGTTTATCCTTTCAAAGAATCAGCTCTTGGTTTTATTGATTTTTTTCTATTTGTTTAAATCTATATTTTATTTATTTCCTCTCTGGTCTTTATTATTTCCTTCCTTCTGCTGACTCAGGTTGGTCTGCTTTTTAATATTTGTTAGGTGGGACCGGAGTGAAGTGCAGTCTAGAGTTTACTTATCCCAGGACTGAGGTAAGGGTTTCTGTGTTCTCCACACAGTGTCAGTGAATCACAATGTTTCACTGCTTGGCTGGTGGGAACAGGCACTATGTCTGGCCCTGTGTGAGCACTGCTTCTTGTTTCTTCTAATCTTCTCAGTCTGTTAGGCTCTGTCTTGGTCAGCCCTCCCTGCACCAGGGCCTGGAGCTCTCTCAAGGTAGTGAACTGGGGCAATCACAGGGCTCACTTCATTTGTTTCCTATCTCCCAATGATCACTGTTCTCCATTGCCTAACACCAGGGTTCTACAAACCACTGTTTTAAACATTTGTCCATTTCTGACTGGTTCAGGTGAGTGGGCAAGTCCTTTCTCTGTTGAAAGTGAAATCCTGCTAAACTAGTTTTATTTATACACATTTGCTTACCAGCTTCCTTGCTCACTATTTTTTTCTTGCAACCCTCCCCTTTCTTCTGGGTTTAGTGATTTATTTATCTCATGTTCCTGGGGTTTAATGCTCATTTTTCTCATGCATAATTATTCTCACACAAGCAGCATTGTTCTCTCCTGTGTGTTTTGTAATCTTGGTTTGGAGCACATCTTTCTTTTCTTTTCTTTTTTCTTTTTTGGCAGGGGGAGGATTTTATTAGTTTTCTGTTGTTGGATAACAGATTACCACCATCCCAGGGGGTGGAAGCAACATGAATTTATTACCTCACATTTCCCACTGGTTAGGAGTGCAGCACAGCCCAACTGAGTTCTCTACTGAGGGTCTCACATGGTTGAAATCATGGTGTCGTAGGCATTCTTATATGAAGTCCAATGTCCTTTTCTGAGTGCATCCAGGCTGTTGGCAGAATTCAGTTCTTGTGGTTGTAGGACTAAGAGCTCTGTTTCTTGCTGCTGTTGGCTGGAACCCCTCTCAGCCCTATTCCTGCCCTGTGGTCCCCTCCAAAACATGGGAGTTTCTCCTTCAAGGTCAGCAGGAGTGTCCCTGCTGCTTTGATCTCTGATGTCCTCTGCCTCTGACTTCTAGAGCCAGATATATAGAGCTTGTGTGAATGGGTCAGACCCATATGAAAAGTCTCCATTTTGACTTAAGGTCAACTGATTAGTCACCTTAATTACACTGGAAAATCCCACTTGCCTTGTAATGTAACATAATCACGGGGCTGAGACTCTATAACACTCACAGGTCTCGTGCATACTCATGGGGAGGGAGTTAGTTTCAGGGGTGGGAATCTTGAGGGCAATCTTTGAATTCTGCCTACCACAGTCCACCTTCTGGATCCCAACAATTTATATCCCCTCCAAAACCTTCCCATTATGTAGTCAACCTAAGTCCAGAATCTCATCATCTTACTTAGACCCAGGTGTGGATGAGGCTCCCGGGTGTAATTTCCTTGGGCACATTTCCTCCCCATCTGTGGGCCTGTGAAACTAGAGAAGTTATCTTCCCAGTAATCCCAACATACAATGATGGGACAGAGAGAGGATAATGGTATAGACATTCCTGTCTAAAAGGGGGTAAAATGAAAGGTGAAGAGGAGTCACCACTTCAAAGCAGCTCTGAAATCCAGTTTGGTGAATTCCAGCCAGTGGTCTTCGCTTAGGTTTCAAGGCCTCCGAATTACCCTCTTTCTCTTAGTTCGACCCTCTGCGGTCTTGGTTCTGCTCTCTGGTCTCTGAGTCATCCTTCTTTTTCCATGAGAGGTAGCAGATGTTTGCAGCTATAGAGTTTCATCAACCTGCTTCCTGCTACTAGGATCCTGCAGGTCCGGTTGCCTCTTTTGATTTTGTAGTCTCTTTCTCCCTTTAATCCAAGTTGGCATTTATTTTGTCCAGAACAACCTTCCTCAGAACCTTGTAGGCCTTGTGTGAATTGCACTAGGATTCAGCCCATTAGATAGAATTTATACCCACAGATCTGTTTGAGATAATCCCTGCTCCCTGTCTGGCTCCAGCTGAGATGGCCGAGGGACAAAGGAAAGAGGATGTAGTCTCTCTGGTTTGGTTAAGAAGACCTGTGAGGCATAATTTTTATCTCTTGACAGAGCCCTTTGTGTGGCTGAATACTCTGACCTTTTGATCTTTCTGAGGTTTTAACAAAAGGTTGTACAGTTGCACTTGTGGCTTTTTCTCTATGCCATGCTTTTGAAAGCAATCTCTTAATTTTATCACCTTTTGACACCTGGATAGGCTGAGAAACTCCCAAATCATCCACTCCTGGTTCCTTTTTGTTTAACAGTTCTTCTCTCAATATATATCTCTCCTCTCACATTTTACTACAAGCAGTGATAAAAAAACCCAGCTGCATCTTAAACACCTGCTTGAAAGTCTTCTTAGCTGTATATCCAAGTTTATTGCTTATGAGTTTTGCTTTCCACCTAACCGCAGGACACAATTTTGCCAAGTTTCTGCCAATAAATAATAAGGATTCCCCATCTTTCCGTTTCCAATAACATGTTTGTCACTTCCTTCTGAGCCTCCCTGCAGTATGCTCCCAATATAGACTTCTACCAACACTCTGGTCACTGAAATTGAGGCTTTTTTTGGTTATGCTTCTCAACACTCTTCCATCCTCTGCCTGCTGCCTAGAGCTACTGCCACTTTTTAGGTATTAATTACAGCTACACCCCACTTCCAGTTAACAAAACCTGTATTAGTTCTCTATTGAAAACACATAACACATTACCACCAACTTAGAGGCTCAAAACAATACTTGTTTATTATTCTTTTACATAGTTAAATATATCATTTCAAGCATAGTTCTGAAAGTTAGAAGTCTGGCAAGGTATGTCTGGGTTTTCTGCTCAGTCTCACCGGCTTGAAACCAAGGTGCTGGCTGGTCTGAGCTTTCTTCTGAGGCTCTGGGGCAGAAGATGCTTCCAAGCTCATTCAGCTTGTTGGTGGAATGCACTTCTTTGTGGTTGCAGGGCTGAGTCTCTGTTTCTTTGCTGGCTGTCAGCTGGTGGTGACTCTCGGCATTTAGAGGCTGCCCCCATTCCTTGCCATGTGGCCCTCTTCTTCAAAACCAGCAATGGAGAATTTCTCATGCATTGAATCTCTTTCCCTTTGAATCCCTTTTGCCAGGAAAAGCCCCATCCTTTGATAAGGGCTCCCCTGATTAAGGGTCCACCCAGGATAATAGCCCTTTCTTACTGTCAACTGGGTCAGGTCTTGGTTACAGCTGCAACATCTCTTCCCAGCAGCATATAGATTTGTGTATGATTGAATAGCTGGGAGAAGCTGTGTGTACACATTAGAGATAGAAATCCTAGGGCAAGTTAGAATTCTGTCTACCACAGGGGCTTTGTGAAGCCCAGGTTGATGGTATATTCTCCCAGAGAAAATTCTCCTTTGTGGCTGTGGTGGTTTCCAGGGATATACCCTTCTGGGGACCACTTTTATGTTTATTTCCTGACTTAGAGTTCCTCAGACAGCATAAGTAGTATAAATTTGAACCTTAAACATGCACAAAGGCAGGGAAATGGTTAGAAATTCTCAGGGGAGTGTTTAGACCAAGATAACAAAATTCCTTGTCTTTTTATGCTTTGAAGATACATTTTCTCAAGTTTCTTTTCTTTCTTCTTTTTACCCTGAAGCTATACCCCCTCCAAGGTTCTAACTACATATATAGAGCTTCTCAGTCCCGACTCCTCATCAAGCTAATGTCCAAAGCTTTGCCTCCTATTCCTTCATGATTGTTAAAATCCAATATGGAGGTATTTGTAGTGAGGTGGATGGAGTTAGAGTCTGTCATACAGAGTGAAGTAAGTCAGAAAGAGAAAAATAAATACAGTATGCTAACACATATATATGGAATCTAAGGGAAAAAAAAAAAGGTCATGAAGAACCTAGTGGCAAGACGGGAATAAAGACACAGACCTACTAGAGAATGGACTTGAGGATATGGGGAGGGGGAGGGGTGAGATGTGACAGGGTGAGAGAGTGGCATGGACATATATACACTACCAAATGTAAAATAGATAGCTAGTGGGAAGCAGCCACAAAGCACAGGGAGATCAGCTCGGTGCTTTGTGACCACCTAGAGGGGTGGGATAGGGAGGGTGGGAGGGAGGGAGATGCAAGAGGGAAGAGATATGGGAACATATGTATATGTATAACTGATTCACTTTGTTATAAAGCAGAAACTAACACACCATTGTAAAGCAATTATACTCCAATAAAGGTGTTTAAAAAAAAAATCCAATATCCTAGGTTATCAAGATGGGCAGCCATCTCCACTCCTGCTGCCCCTGGCCCTGGCAGCCATAGAATTAACTCACCTACTTATGAATTTAATTTTCAGTTACCATTTTTTTCTTTCTGAGGATTTCCCTTACTTTCTGATTTAAATTCACCATTGCTTAAAAAATATGTTTTATTATATACCACCCACTACTTCTTTTTGTTTGTGATGGGAGGAAGGTTTATTTCATCTGTTACATTGATGCAAGTGGAAAATCTTGTTCTTTTTACCTTGTGTTTTGAAGGCATCGCCATTTCTCACTGTTCTGAGCCAATAAACCCTTTGTTCTCTCTTCCTCTCCTCGTGCCCTACTTCAATCCACCTCCACACAGCTGCCTAAGTCATCTTTGGAAAATATAAATCAGATTGTGCAACTTCTAGGCTTAAAAATGTTCATCGATGCCCCCGACTTTTGTGACAGATCAAACTCAGGCCCTGCTCCTGTCTGCCCTGCAGCCCTTCCTGCCACGTCTTCACCTGACCTGTGCCTGAACTTGACCTCATCCTTTCCCGGGAACTCTGAGGCTGCCTTTACTGGACACTTTCCCTTGGCTGTTTGTGAAGGACTCTCCTTTTGTTCTTCAGGTGTCATCCCAGGTGGTCTCCTGACCACCACCCAACCTTGTTCCAGTTTCTTGTTTTCCGCTTAGTTCCCACCCCAGTCTGTGGTCACTCACTCCCCTTAGCAGAGTGGATGCTCTCTGTGGCCAGGTGCCATCTGCACATGCTTTTCCACCTTTAGTGCAAAGCACAGCCCCTGGCTCAGACCAAGGACTTGCACATAGTTTTGAATGATCAGGCCCAGGCCTGCCTATGGGATGGGCATAGGAAAGTCAGAGCCTACAGGCAGTCAGTAAGATGGGCTATAATCTTGTAACTCTACCCTGCTCCTGTGACAGGTAGGGTAGAAACTTGTTATATCAATGAATTCAAGGCTATCTGATTGGAATATAAATATATTTTTGAGTGAAATCATCTTTGTAAGCCTAATTCTTTTAACATTAAGCTTTAAAAATTGGCCCAATTGTTAGTGCCACGTTAAAAGAAAAACTTGGGATTACCACCAGGACAGTGTGTCCAGCCAGCTCAGTTCCACAGAGACCTGCGCCCTGGAGGAGAGGTGCTGAGCAGCTGGGGTGGTCAGAGAGCAGCCAGTGACTTGCCCACACGTGACAGACAGAAAGAATTGGCGTAATTCACGATGAGTATGGGAGGGCATTTTCTTCTCATACAGAGTCTAAAGAACCACTTGAAATAACATCAGCAGATGGCATACTGATTGCCTGTGTTCAACTAAAGCCCACCATAGGACCTCTGATCACTAGGTACTGTTTAGATGTCAGGCAATATCCTGGGTCTTTTACATATGGCATCTCATGGACCAGAGTTGGGGGTCTCTCAAACCACAGTCTGTAGCCCTTTCCACCAACAAGTAAAGTCCAGGAAAGAGGACACCAGCAGAAATGTTGCTCTTTGTCTCCAGCCACAACCTCCTGCATCCTTCTTTAAGGATAAGATGACTCCTATCTTATCACTCTAGGCAGAGGTCCCTGTTGAAAACATGCCTTGTGAAGATTCAGAATTTTCTCTTGACCCATTTTGGACACAGAGTGTGCCCAAGGGAATTCTTTAAAAGAAAGGGTCTTTGAGGATACTAAAACTAGGTACTGGTTAAAAAATCCATTTATAAGCAAGTTTATGTCAGGAAAATAGTATCTATTTTATTAACTGAATAGCACGCCTATGGAAAATGGAATTCTCTATGATTTTTACAAGTGAAGCTGAGGGATTCTGTACATGAATCCTACTCAGAGCTCTCCTGCTCCCTTCCCTCCTTTTCTTCTTTCCCTCAACACTTCCTGCCTTTATCAAATATTTATTAAGTGCCTAATGTGTGTCAGGGACATAGGACATGGTTTTTGTTCTCAAAGTAGTTATAATCTAGTGTGAAATATAGACAAGAAAATAGTCAATCAGAATAATGGGTGGCTGACTTCTGTCTTCAAAGAACAGTCACTAGAAGGGCCTAACCTGCCTTCTCTGTGTTGGATCTTAAATTCCCATGGAATCAAAGTCACTGATAACTGTGGACAACCTGATGGATACTAGGTGAATCTCCATCAGCCAGAGCACAGACATGGCTCTGTGAGCTATTATAATAATTTGAAGACAATATGATTGTCTACTGAGGGAGTCCAAGAGCTACAATAGAACAACTTACTAGAAATAAAAATGACCTTCAATAAAATGTTATTAGATAGGATTAAGTTTGGCTGAGAATAACAGAAAATCCCCCCAATAGTGGCTTAAACAAGTTAGAGAAAACTAGTTGAAGAAAACTGCAAACTTGACCAAAGGACACAAAAAAGATTTGAGTAACTTAATGTTCCTTAATAGTAATATTTCTCAATGGGCAGAATGGATATTGTGGAGAATGGAATTTAATACATACATTTAACACAACTGCAGACAAATTGAGATTTTTTTGAATTTGAAAAATGAGTTCATCTGGAGAAACTGACATTGAAAATAATCAAGACAATGTTGAGAAAATATTTTATGATGAATGTATACCTTCTCAGATACTGAAATGCATTATAAAGCTACAATCAATAAAACGGTATTGCTGCAAAAAATAGACAGAGAAACCACTATGATGAATAGAAAGTTCAGAAACACGATGCATTATATATATAAACTTCTAAATCTATTTGTTATATACACACATATACTTAGTTTATGATAAAGTTGGCATTTCAAACCAGAGATTGAGTATAGATTGTTCCATGAATGACGGTATGGGGAAAATTTGCTAACCATTGGCATAAATCAAGAAGAAGCCATACATCACATCATATACCAAAAATAATTCTAGATGGAATTAAGATTTGTGTGTAAAAAATGAAAATATAAACATATCAAGAGATTATGTAGGTGAATATTTTACACAATCTGTGCCAGGGTAAGTTTTACTAGCACAGCACCAAAGGCATAAAGAATATGGTAAGATTTAGGTATATAGAAATTAAAAGAAAATTTTATAAGTAAAACTTAAATAAAACTTAAAGGCAAGTGCACACTGAATATAAGTATTTGTGGTACACTTGGAAGGAAGTAGTATTTTTTAACATGTAAAAACACTATATTGATCAGTGAGCAGAGGATGTAAAAATGAAGTGAGCAGAGGATGTAAAAATGAAGTGAAAACAACAGAGCACAATAGCAAACCACTGCTTTGCAGCTTCTGGGGAATGTCCTCCTTCAATAATAAGAAAATATTGAAAGAATACAGTATCTTGCCTCTCGAAAAGATAAAGATATGATATAAAGAATATTCTCAAACACAACTGTGAGAGTGTATATGGATAATGACCTTTTCTTTTAAGCTGCTTGGCTTTATGTAACAAAAACGTCACATGATAACTCTTGGACTCAATAATCCTCAGTTCAGGCTCTATTCTAAAGAAATAATCAAAGATGTAATCAAAGATTTATGTATGTTGAATTTTCACTGCAGCATCATCTATAATAGTAAAAAATTGGAAATGATGAACAAATCCCACAATAGAGAAATGGGTATATTAATTATACTACTTTTAGATGATGATTAATTATGCAGCCTTTACAAGCAAGTTTTTCAGGAATATTTAATGACATGGAAAGTGACCTTGCTAATAAGTCAATTAGAAAGTGTAGGATTGTATGACACCAAGGTACAAAGCAGGGGCTTGAGCGTCAGTTGACATGCCTGTGCTCAGGTGGCTGTGTCCACACGTGACATTGCCTTTGCAGGCAGCTGCTCTGTGTCCTCAACCCCAGCCTCCTGCTCCCCTCTCACCCCACCCTGTTGTCTAGGAACATCACTTCACACTGAAATCATTTCCAGGGACCTTTCAAGGCACCACTTAGGGGTTAAATGAGGTGGCTTTTATCCTTTACTTGGGGGTGTAAGACAGTGAGCTATTTGGACATTAATGGGGCCCTGGGTCTTCCACTTACCGTTGGGGATTCATCAGCCTCTGCAGTATGAGGATTTCTCCTCACTCTCCCAAGAGGAAAGGCAGGCAGCTTTGTTTTGGCAAGAGCGGTGATCGTACACTGGGCAGAGGGGAGAGGGCTACTGCAGGCAGAGGGCGGGGAGCCCCCCTCAGGGTTCCTCCCGAGTTCTGGGAAGGGCTTCTCATCTCCTTCCTCTCCATCTTCCCCTCATTCTCATACTTCTCTTCCGCTCCCCCGTCTCCCCCTGACATTCACCGCATGCCCCTGTGAGCCACGTCACGTTATGCCTGCTTGCTCATTTAATTTTCAGGATCCCCCACGAGACCGTTCTTACCCCCATGTAACAGGTGAGCAATTCAGGCCCAGAGAGGCAGCTCCTGGCCCTGAGATCCTGGCAAATAGATCTTTGTATTGGTCAGGGTTCTCCAGAGAAATAGAGCAAACAGGATGTGCGTGTATGTATAGAAAGATGTTCATTTTGAGGAATTGGCTCATGTGCTTATGGAGTCTGGTAAGTCCAAAACCTGCAGAGCAGGCCAGCAGGCTGGAGACCAGGGAGAGCCACTACTGTAGTTCAAGTCTGTAGACTGCCTGCTGAGAAATCCCCTCTTCCCTGGGGGACGGCAGTCTTTTGTTCTGTTCAGGCTTTCAGCTGATCAGAGGGAACCCACTCA
Organism: Eschrichtius robustus; assembly: GCF_028021215.1. NCBI lineage: Eukaryota > Metazoa > Chordata > Mammalia > Artiodactyla > Eschrichtiidae > Eschrichtius > Eschrichtius robustus. Next base: position 139,027,261 of record NC_090828.1, on the reverse strand, counting down.
CACGGTGGAGGGCAATCTGCTTTACTCAAGCCCACTGATTAAAATGATAATCTCATCCCCAAAACACTCTCACAGAAGCATCCAGAATAATGTTTGGTCCAGCCAAGGTGACACATAAGATTAACCATCCCGGTTTCTGCATCTGAGACCCCGCTGCCTGTGTTCTGATCCACACCAGAGAGGAGGAGAATGGAGACTGTGCTCAGGGCAGCCCCCTGTGTGTGGTCTGGCACTGACCCTGGAGGTGAGGTCCCCTGGGGTGTCTTTGCCCTGCCCCCATGGGCTGGCCCTGTGTCTATTTCCCTGAGCGCCTGGGGGTGGCTGTCTTCCTGACACAGGCACGGTGTGCTCAGAGAGGGTGAGCTGGGATTCTGGCTGCTCTGGCAGGCCTCCTGGGCAGTCTTGGGGGGATCTGATCTCAAATTATTGGTCTGTGGCCTCTATAGGTCAGGGCCACATAACTTAGCTGGGGACAGCACAGGTGGCTTTTGGCCTTCTCGGCACCTCCCCACAGAGCCTGCTGGCTGGGCTTCCAGTCCCCTGGGGGATGAGCAGGCCACATGTCCTTCATCCTTCTGCCAGGACTTGACCAGGCAAGACCAGAGGAGACAAGGGCCCCTCCATTCCTTGTGGCATTCAAAAATGATTTCACACCGACTCCCCGCCAGACCCTATGCTTAGCATAGGGGAGATCAGGGCACAGAGGGGATAGATGAGGACACTTCCATGTTGTCTGTAACTTGCTGGGATAGACAGAAGTGTGGAGAGGCAGGGCACAAGGAGGGCGGCCTGGAAGAGGTGACAACTGACTGAGAACTGAAGGCAGCCAGATCCAGGGGAGGTGGGAGGAAGGAGAGGGCCCAGGCGATGGCCAGCTCAGGTGAAGACAAGGCTGGGAAACCTCCAGTGTCCCACCTGGCAGGAGTGAGGGGAGAGAGGCTGGGCACGGGAGGGCTCTGCAGGCCTCGCCTCGTGGAGGACTGAGTGGAGCTAGTGTCGAGATGCGAGGGGTGGGAGTGTGTACCTGTCCCCCCACCACCGCCCTGGAAGCAGCACTGTCTCTCCTCTGAAGCCTCATCACCGTGCATCTGCTGGCATTTGACGCGGGCTGCCAGGCACAGCAAGAGCAGACCCGCTCTGCAGGGACCCTGGGTGAGGTGTGAGTCCCGCCCTGGGGAGCTCACAGGAAGGCAGTGGAGACCCAGACGCCCTGTGCCAGTGGGGCCGGCCCTGACTGAGAGGACCAGAGCCAGGTTGGAGCAGGATTCCCGAGAAGGGGCTCATTTGCCAAAGATTCTATTATCCTGGAAACAGCAAGGTCCATAGGTTTGCTAATGGCTTACTTAGGAGGATGACCCAGATAAAGGGGACAACTGTCCGTGAAGACAGTTCACATTGTGAAACAGGCTCAGAGAGCAGCAGTTCTCAGCAAATTACCTTCATCTGTCTTCTCTCAGTTTTTATTCTTTTCCTCTGTCATCCGTAACAGTTTATTTTTTATTATGAAATGTACCATTTATACAAAAGAGTGAGAAAAACACAAGCACAATTTAAAGACAAATGCTACCAAGACTCACAGAATTGGTGTTAGCTACTTGGAAGAAAATTCTGGAGACAGAAATGGAGCACTCTTTTAAGAAATGCTATATCACCATTACTTTTGATGGTAAAGAACAACACTGTGTGGGAAATTGGGAAAGTTTACAACTCTGAGCCAAAAAAAGATTCAGAAGATTTGGACTCTAAAAGTGAGAAATTTTAGGAATACGTGAACAAATTTGTTTAGCTTATATTTAACTTTTTATAGTATACTGATATATTATAAAAGGATGCCTAAATAGTAGTTTTTTCAATAAGTATAAAATAAAAATTCTAAGTGGTTAAAAAAAAAAACCAACTAATGCTAAAACAGATGCTCACGTACTTACCACCACAGGTTAAGAGGTAGAAGATTACTAACATTTGCCGTCCCCTCCCTCCCCAGGAAAGGTGTCTACCATCCAGATCTTTGTGTTAATAAATAATCCTTACATTTCCATGTGTGCACCCCTACACTACATTGCTTAATTTTTGTCTGTTTTTGAACTTTGAGGACCTGAGATAGTCCTATTTCTATGTATTCTCTTGTGATTCCCTTCTTCTGCTCATTATTACATGTTGGAGACCCATCCATATTGATGGATATAGCTGTAGCTGTTTGCTTTGTCTTACTTTGTGCAGTATTCTATTGTGTGCATTTACCACAATTCATTTTTCTGTTGCAGTCTTGGTGAGCATTTGGTTCATTGCCATGTTTTCCTATCATAACACTGCCTCTGTGAACTTTCCAGTGCATGGTATTGCCTGGTGCACACCTGCAGCAGTTTCTGGATGGCGTGGTTCTCAAAGTTGGTCTGGGGATACCTGCTGATCCCAAAACACTTTCAGGGGGTTTCTGAGGTCAAACCATTTTCATAATAATGCTAAAAGATTATTTGCCCTTTTCACTGCCATTCTCTCATAAGTGTGCATTTGGAATGTTTGCACAACTCAGGGACTCAGTTATTTTCCAAATGACTGACACACAATGTTACAAAGTCACACACGGTTAAGAGAGCCATTCAAAGTGCAAGATAGGCCAGTGGATTTTAATGTAACTGAGTATGAAAGTGTCACTGGTCCAGGTTCAGATTCCACATTACAGCCAATCTTTAAGGAACAGTCATCGATCAAGTTTTGGTATAATACCAAGAAAGAATATCCACAGTTATCTGAAAGATAACTCCTTCCTTTACCAACTCCTTATCTGCAAAAGGCTGGATTTTCTTCTCATAGTCCATCTAAAACACATATCACATATATCACAACAGAAGCAGACATGAGAACCCAACTGTGTTCTATTAAATCAGACATTAAAAAGGATTTGTAGGGCTTCCCTGGTGGCGCAGTGGTTGAGAATCTGCCTGCCAATGCAGGGGACACGGGTTCGAGCACTGGTCTGGGAAGATCCCACATGCCGCGGAGCAACTAGGCCCGTGAGCCACAACTACTGAGCCTGCGTGTCTGGAGCCTGTGCTCCGCAACGAGAGAGGCCACGATAGTGAGAGGCCCGCGCACCGCGATGAAGAGTGGCCCCCGCTTGCCACAACTAGAGAAAGCCCTAGCACAGAAACGAAGACCCAGCATAGCAATCAATCAATCAATAAATAAATCTTTAAAAAAAAAAAAAAAAAAAGGATTTGTAAAAATATAAAACAATGCCAATTTTCTACTAAATTATTTTTTGGGAAAATACACTTAAAATATTATCTAACACGAAATGGGATTATTATTGCTATTTTAAAATAAATGAATACACATTTAAAACTTTCTTAGGTTTAATTTTTGATATGGTATAGACATCAATAGATAGATAGAACCCACATACACTTCTTTAGTTTCCTCAATAATTTCCAAGGGTGTAAATGGTGTAAAAGTATAGAGTCTGTGAGCACTGCTGCTCTTGGTTTACATATTTTTTTTTTTAACATCTTTACTGAAGTATAATTGCCTTACAATGGTGTGTTAGCTTCTGCTTTATAACAAAGTGAATCAGTTATACATATACAATATGTTCCCATTTCTCTTCCCTCTTGCATCTCCCTCCCTCCCACCCTCCCCATCCCACCCCTCTAGGTGGTCACAAAGCACCGAGCTGATCTCCCTGTGCTATGCGGCTGCTTCCCACTAGTTATCTATTTTACATTTGGTAGTGTATATATGTCCATGACACTCTCTTACCCTGTCACATCTCACCCCACCCCCTCCCCATATCCTCAAGTCCATTCTCTAGTAGGTCTGTGTCTTTATTCCCATCTTGCCACTAGGGTCTTCATGGCCTTTTTTTTTTTTTTCTTCCTTAGATTCCATATATATGTGTTAGCATACTGTATTTGTTTTTCTCTTTCTGACTTACTTCACTCTGTATGACAGACTCTAACTCCATCCACCTCATTACAAATACCTCCATTTCATTTCTTTTTATGGCTGAGTAATATTCCATTGTATATATGTGCCACATCTTCTTTATCCATTCATCTGTCGATGGACATTTAGGTTGCTTCCATGTCCTGGCTATTGTAAATAGAGCTGCAATGAACATTTTGGTACATGACTCTTTTTGACCTATGGTTTTCTCAGGGTATATGCCCAGGAGTGGGATTGCTGGGTCGTATGGTAGTTCTATTTGTAGTTTTTTCAGGAACCTCCATACTGTTCTCCATAGTGGCTGTATCAATTTACATTCCCACCAACAGTGCAAGAGTGTTCCCTTTCCTCCACACCCTCTCCAGCATTTATTGTTTCTAGATTTTTTGATGATGGCCATTCTGACCGGTGTGAGATGATATCTCATTGTAGTTTTGATTTGCATTTCTCTAATGATTAATGATGTTGAGCATTCTTTAATGTGTCTGTAGGCCATCTGTATATCTTCTTTGGGGAAATGTCTATTTAGGTCTTCTGCCCATTTTTGGATTGGGTTGTTGGTTTTTTTGTTATTGAGCTGCATGAGCTGCTTGTAAATCTTGGAGATTAATCCTTTGTCAGTTGCTTCATTTGCAAATATTTTCTCCCATTCGGATGGTTGTCTTTTGGTCTTGTTTATGGTTTCCTTTGCTGTGCAAAAGCTTTTAAGTTTCATTAGGTCCCATTTGTTTATTTCTGTTCTTATTTCCATTTCTCTGGGAGCTGGGTCAAAAAGAATCTTGCTGTGATGTATGTCATAGAGTGTTCTGCCTATGTTTTCCTCTAAGAGTTTGATAGTGTCTGCCCTTACACTTAGGTCTTTAATCCATTTTGAGTTTATTTTTGTGCATGGTGTCAGGGAGTGTTCTAATTTCATACTTTTACATGTACCTGACCAATTTTCCCAGCACCACTTATTGAAGAGGCTGTCTTTTCTCCACTGTATATGCTTGCCTCCTTTATCAAAGATAAGGTGACCATATGTGTGTGGGTTTATCTCTGGGCTTTCTATCCTGTTCCATTGATCTATATTTCTGTTTTTGTGCCAGTACCAAACTGTCTTGATTACTGAAGCTTTGTAATATAGTCTGAAGTCAGGGAGCCTGATTCCCCCAGCTCCATTTTTCGTTCTCAAGATTGCTTTGGCTATTCGGGGTCTTTTGTGTTTCCATACAAATTGTGAAATTTTTTGTTCTAGTTCTGTGAAAAATGCCAGTGGTAGTTTGATAGGGATTGCATTGAATCTGTAGATTGATTTGGGTAGTAGAGTCATTTTCACAATGTTGATTCTTCCAATCCAGGAACATGGTATATCTCTCCATCTATTTGTATCATCTTTAATTTCTTTCATCAGTGTCTTATAATTTTCTGCATACAGGTCTTTTCTCTCCTTAGGTAGGTTTATTCCTAGGTATTTTATTCTTTTTTTTGCAATGGTAAATGGGAGTGTTTTCTTAATTTCACTTTCAGATTTTTCGTCATTAGTGTATAGAAATGCAAGAGATTTCTGTGCATTAATTTTGTATCCTGCTACTTTACCAAATTGATTGATTAGCTCTAGTAGTTTTCTGGTAGCATCTTTAGGATTCTCTATGTATAGTATCATGTCATCTGCAAATAGTGACAGCTTTACTTCTTCTTTTCTGATTTGGATTCCTTTTATTTCTTTTTCTTCTCTGATTGCTGTGGCTAACACTTCCAAAACTATGTTGAATAATAGTGGTGAGAGTGGGCAACCTTGTCTTGTTCCTGATCTTAGTGGAAATGGTTTCAGTTTTTCACCATTGAGGACAATGTTGGCTGTGGGTTTGTCATATATGGCCTTTATTATGTTGAGGAAAGTTCCCTCTATGCCTACTTTCTGCAGGGCTTTTATCATAAATGGGTGTTGAATTTTGTCGAAAGCTTTCTCTGCATCTATTGAGATGATCATATGGTTTTTCTCCTTCAATTTGTTAATATGGTGTATCACATTGATTGATTTGCGTATATTGAAGAATCCTTGCATTCCTGGGATAAACCCCACTTGATCATGGTGTTTTGTTGAGGATTTTTGCATCTATGTTCATCAGTGATATTGGCCTGTAGTATTCTTTCTTTGTGACATCTTTGTCTGGTTTTGGTATCAGGGTGATGGTGGCCTCGTAGAATGAGTTTGGGAGTGTTCCTCCCTCTGCAATATTTTGGAAGAGTTTGAGAAGGATAGGTGTTAGCTCATCTCTAAATATTTGATAGAATTCGCCTGTGAAGCCATCTGGTCCTGGGCTTTTGTTTGTTGGAAGGTTTTTAATCACAGTTTCAATTTCAGTGCTTGTGCTTGGTCTGTTCCTATTTTCTATTTCTTCCTGGTTCAGTCTCGGCAGTTTGTGCATTTCTAAGAATCTGTCCATTTCTTCCAGGTTGTCCATTTTATTGGCATAGAGTTGCTTGTAGTAATCTCTCATGATCTTTTGTATTTCTGCAGTGTCAGTCATTACTTCTCCTTTTCCATTTCTAATTCTATTGATTTGAGTCTTCTCCCTTTTTTTCTTGATGAGTCTGGCTAATGGTTTATCAATTTTGTTTATCTTCTCAAAGAACCAGCTTTTAGTTTTGTTGATCTTTGGTATTGTTTCCTTCATTTCTTTTTCATTCATTTCTGATCTGATCTTTATGATTTCTTTCCTTCTGCTAGCTTTGGGGTTTTTTTGTTCTTCTTTCTCTAATTGCTTTAGGTGCAAGGTTAGGTTGTTTATTAGAGATGTTTCCTGTTTCTTGAGGTAAGCTTGTATTGCTATAAACTTCCCTCTTAGAACTGCTTTTGCTGCCTCCCATAGGTTTTGGGTTGTCGTGTCTCCATTGTCATTTGTTTCTAGGTATTTTTTGATTTCTTCAGTGATCACTTCATTACTAAGTAGTGTATTGTGTAGCCTCCATGTGATTGTATTTTTTACAGATCTTTTCCTGTAATTGATATCTAGTCTCATAGCTTTGTGGTCAGAAAAGATACTTGATATGATTTCAATTTTCTTAAATTTACCAAGGCTTGATTTGTAACCCAAGATATGGTCTATCCTGGAGAATGTTCCATGAGCACTTGAGAAAAATGTGTATTCTGTTGTTTTTGGGTAGAATGTCCTATAAATATCAATTAAGTCCATCTTGTTTAATGTATCATTTAAAGCTTGTGTTTCCTTATTTATTTTCATTTTGGATGATCTGTCCATTGGTGAAAGTGGGGTGTTAAAGTCCCCTACTATGATTGTGTTACTGTCAATTTCCCCTTTTATGGCTGTTAGTATTTGCCTTATGTATTGAGGTGCTCCTATGTTGGGTGCATAAATATTTACAATTTTTATATCTTCTTCTTGAATCGATCCCTTGATCATTGTATAGTGTCCTTCTTTGTCTCTTGTAATAGTCTTTATTTTAAAGTCTATTTTGTCTGATATGAGAATTGCTACTCCAGCTTTCTTTTGATTTCCATTTGCATGGAATATCTTTTTCCATCTCCTCACTTTCAGTCTGTATGTGTCCCTAGGTCTGAAGTGGGTCTCTTGTAGACAGCATATATATGGGTCTTGTTTTTGTATCCACTCGGCCAGTCTGTGTCTTTTGGTGGGAGCATTTAATCAATTTACATTTAAGGTAATTATCGATATGTATGTTCCTATTCCCATTTTCTTAAATGTTTTGGGTTTGTTATTGTAGGTGTTTTCCTTCTCTTGTGTTTCTTGCCTAGAGAAGTTCCTTTAGCAATTGTTGTAAAGCTGGTTTGGTGGTGCTGAACTCTCTCAGCTTTTGCTTGTCTGTAAAGCTTTTAATTTCTCCATCAAACCTGAATGAGATCCTTGCTGGGTAGAGTAATCTTGGTTGTAGGTTTTTCTCCTTCATCACTTTAAATATGTTCTGCCACTCCCTTGTGGCTTGCAGAATTTCTGCTGAAAGATCAGCTGTTAACCTTATGGGGATTCCCTTGTGTGTTATTTGTAGTTTTTCCCTTGCTGCTTTTAATATGTTTTCTTTATATTTAATTTTTGATAGTTTGATGAATATGTGTCTTGGCACATTTCTCCTTGGATTTATCCTGTCTGGGACTCTCTGTGCTTCCTGGACTTAACTATTTCCTTTCCCATATTAAGGAAGTTTTCAACTATAATCTCTTCAAATATTTTCTCAGTCCCTTTCTTTTTCTCTTGTTCTTCTGGGACCCCTATAATTCGAATGTTTGTGCATTTAATGTTGTCCCAGAGGTCTCTGAGACTGTCCTCAGTTATTTTCATTCTTTTTTCTTTTTTCTGCTCTGCAGTAGTTATTTCCACTATTTTATCTTCCAGGTCACTTATCCATTCTTCTGCCGCAGTTATTCTGCTATTGATCCCTTCTAGAGAATTTTTAATTTCATTTATTGTGTTTTTCATCATTGCTTGGTTCCTCTTTAGTTCTTCTACGTCCTTGTTAAATGTTTCTTGCATTTTTTCTATTCTATTTCCAAGGTTTTGGATCATCTTTACTATCATTATTCTGAATTATTTTTCAGGTAGACTGCCTGTTTCCTCTTCATTTGTTAGGTCTGGTGTGTTTTTACCTTGCTCCTTCATCTGCTGTATGTTTTTCTGTCTTCTCATTTTGCTTATCTTACTGTGTTTGGCGTTTCCTTTTCACAGGCTGCAGGTTCATACTTCCCGTTGTTTTATGGTGTCTGTCCTCAGTGGCTAAGGTTGGTTCAGTCGGTTGTGTAGGCTTCCTGGTGGAGGGGACTAGTGCCTGTGTTCTGGTTCATGAGGCTGGATCTTGTCTTTCTGGTGGGCACGTCCACGTTTGGTGGTGTTTTGGGGGTGTTTGTGCCCTTATTATGATTTTAAGCAGCCTCTCTGCTAATGGATGGGGCTGTATTCCTGTCTTGTTAGTTGTTTGTCATATGGTGTCCAGCACTGTAGCTTGCTGGTCATTGAGTGAAGCTGTGTCTTGGTGTTGAGATGGAGATCTCTGGGAGATTTTCATCATTTGGTATTATGTGGATCTGGGAGGTCTCTTGTGTACCATTGTCCTGAAGTTGGTTCTCCCACCTCAAAGGCACAGCCCTGATGCCTGGCTGGAGCACCAAGAGCCTTTTATCCACATGGCTCAGAATAAAAGGGATAAAAAATAGAAAGAAAAAAAAGAAGGAGGATAAAATAAAATAAAGTAAGATAAAATAAAATAAAGTTGTTAAAATAAAAAAATAAAAAAATAATTATTAAGAAAAAGAGAAAAAAATGTTTAAAGTAAAAAAAAGAAACAAACAAACAAAAAAACAGACGTACAGAACCTTAGAACAAATGGTGAAAGCAAAGCTATACAGACAAAATCTCCCACAGAAGCATACACATACTCACTCACAAAAAGAGGAAAAGGGGAAAAAATAACATATCTTGCTCCCAAAGTCCACCTCCTCAATTTGGGATGATTCATTGTCTATTCAGGTATTCCACAGATGCAGGCACATCAAGTTGTTTGTGGAGATTTAATCCGCTGCTTCTGAGGCTGCTGGGAGAAATTTCCCTTTCTCTTCTTTGTTCGCACAGCTCCCAGGGTTCAGCTTTTGATTTGGACCCGCCTCTGCGTGTAGGTCGCCTGAGGGCGTCTGTTCTTCGCTCACACAGGACGGGGTTAAAGGAGCAGCTGCTTCGGGGGCTCTGGCTCACTCAGGCTGGGAGGAGGGAGGGGTACGGAGGAAGCGGGGCGAGCCTGCGGCAGCAGAGGCCGGCATGAAGTTGCAGCAGCCTGAGGCGCGCCATGCGTTCTCCCGGGGAAGTTGTCCCTGGATCACGGGACCCTGGCAGTGGCGAGCTGCACACGCTCCCGGGAGGGGTGTGGAGAGTGACCTGTGCTCGCGCACAGGCTTCTTGGTGGAGGCAGCAGCAGACTTAGTGTTTCATGCCCGTCTCTGGGGTCTGTGCTGATAGCCACGGCTCGCACCCGTCTCTGGAGCTCGTTTAGGCGGCGCTCTGAATCCCCTCTCCTCGCGCACCAGGAAACAAAGAGGCAAGAAAAAGTCTCTTGCCTGTTCGGCAGCTGCAGACTTTTTCCCGGACTCCCTCCCGGCTAGCTGTGGTGCGCTAACCCCTTCAGGCTGTGTTCATGCCACCAGACCCAGTCCTCTCCCTGGGATCCGACCTCCGAAGCCCGAGCCTCAGCTCCCATCCCCCGCCCGTCTCGGCGGGTGAGCAGACAAGCCTCTCGGGCTGGTGAGTGCTGGTCGGCACCAATCCTCTGTGCAGGAATCTCTCCGCTTTGCCCTCTGCACCCCTGTTGCTGCGCTCTCCTCCATGGCTCCGAAGCTTCCCCCCTCCGCCACCCACCATCTCCGCCCGCGAAGGGGCTTCCTAGTGTGTGGAAACCTTTCCTCCTTCACAGCTCCCTCCCACTGATTCAGGTCCTGACCCTATTCTTTTGTCTCTGTTGCTTCTTTTTTCTTTTACCCTACCCAGGTACGTGGGGAGTTTCTTGCCTTTTGGGGTGTCTGACGTCTTCTGCCAGCGTTCAGTGGGTGTTCTATAGGAGCAGTTCCACGTGTAGACGTATTTCTGATGTATCTGTGGGGAGGAAGGTGATCTTCGCGTCTTACTCTTCCACCATCTTCTCCTCTCTCTTTGAGTGAATTATTGAAATAATAGCGCTAGCCTTGGGTCACAGGACCCTCCTGCATGGTTTCTCCCTCTGAGTGAGCACGGGCTGTTACATGGCCCACAGGGCCCTCCATGGCTCAGCCCTGCCACCTCCCTGGCCTCCTGCCCTTCCCTAGAGCTTCAGGCTCCTGCACAGAGCCTCCTGGCCTCTTGATGGCCTTGGCTGCTCTCCTGCTACTAAACATCCACATGGGCCCTTCCCTCGGCGGGCAGCACCCTTCCAGCCCAGGTGTGAATGGGTCACAGCTACATCTCCCTTTCCAGAGTGCCTTCCCTCACCCCCAGAGTGGGCAAACCCCCAGGCCATGGGCCCTCTCTTGCGCACCTCCACAAGGACTGGACTGTCTTGCTCTAAAGCGTATTCCTAGAGCACAGAGGGTGATGGGAGCAGAAAGGATGCTCAGTAAATATGTGCTGAGTGAATCAATGAATGAACTGGCTCAGTAAATTTAGACCAAGAGCCTCAATAATGCTTAACTTACATGTTTAAATGAGATAATGTAAGACAGTGAAGTTTGGCATTTTTGGATCTCTGACCCCATTGGAAAATCTAGTAAATGTCATGGACTCTCTCTTCAGAAAAACATATGTATGCAGAGCAGCAATTATGTATGCCACTGAAAGTTATCCAAATATCCTCCAATAGTCCTTGCATAGATTTTACCCTATGCTCTTCTGGACTTTTCCCGTGTGTCTTTTAAAGATAATGGTAGTGGATAGACAGAAAGCCCTGCTCTCTTAGTGGCTTATCACAACCAACATTTATTTCTGCCTCACAGGAGGTCTGATCAGTGACAGGGCAGACATGGCGAGGCTTACTCCATGGAGTCATTCAGGGACCCGTTGTTAAAATGAGGCTTCAAGGTCAGCCAGGCATTGCCATAAGCTGACCACAGGGAAAGAGAGGTGGAGGATGGAGAGCTGTTTGTGGGCCATGTTGGAAGTGGCTCACATTGTGAAGCTTAGGGATGATTAAAGTAGTGTCTGCTGGGTGTTTTCAGGTGTGTAAGTGCTGTTAATTGGAATCTCATGTGAAGGACTTTTTTCCCATGGAATTTCATGGTGTCTTTTTCATGGAAGCTTCTTGAAGCAAGTTGAGGAAACCGAACCAAGGAAAGTGTTCAACGAGGAGATTTCCTCTTTGTGCTTGCTCTTTCCTGAATGCTGCAAACAGCCTCCTATGTATTTAAGCCCCATAGGGCTCCCCCCATCCTCCACCTCCACATCATTTTACACACAATCCCAATAGCATTTGCTATGGCAGGACCTCCTTGAGCGCCTCCCCAACCCCAAGGCAGACTTAATTTCCCCTCATCTAAGTCCCCAACATCCTGAGTCACATTATTGTGTTATTGCTTCCAACTCAATGTCTACCCTATGTTGACCCCTTAGAGGGAAAGACACAGCTTACCACTCATCTCCTAGCCGTTGTCCTGGCACACACTAGGTACGCAGTAAATGCTTGTGAATGAATAAGCCATTTAGATAAAAAACTGCTTAAAATGGGATCTGATTGCAAATAGAAAGAGGTGTGGTCTTTTCTGCCTGTCTTTTAAGGCTTTTCTCTACCCACCCATACAGTGTGGGATATATGTCCCTTTACGTCGACTCCACCATATTTGGTACATCTCTGAAGAACTGCAGGTGATTGGGAACCAAGGGACCTCGAGGAGGGCATAGGAAGAGATGCAGGTGGGGTGTGAGGCAGAGTCCAGACATACTAGGCTTTCAGCATCCCCCAAAGGCCTGAGGGATTCATAGAAGGGAGTAAGTGGAGGGATGTGGCTGGATTCTCACTCTAGAACCACAGGAGTATGGATCTGAGGGGCAGGAGGGGAGTCAGATACATTTTACTGAACATGTCTTGGACGTGTCTCGGATGGTGAGTGTTCTCCCGACACTATGAGGTTATTGGGGTGTGATGGGAATAAGGAGGAGCTCAGATGAGGGAGATAGATTTGTAAACAAGTGATGGACAGAAGTAATCAGGAGGTGGCAAAGTGGTACCACTTCCCGGGAGAACACACGGCACACCTCAGGCTGTTGTAATGTCACGTTGGCCTCTGCCACCACAGGCTCACTCTGGATCCGTACCCTTCCCTCCCCCCGGCCGAGTGAGCCAGAGCCCCCAGATCAGCTGCTCCTTTAACTCCATCCTGTCTGAGCGAAGAACAGATGCCCTCAGGCGACCTACTGCAGAGGCGGGTCCAAATCCAAAGCTGAACCCCGGGAGCTGTGCGAACAAAGAAGAGAAAGGGAAATTTCTCCCAGCAGCCTCAGGAGCAGCGGATTAAATCTCCACAATCAACTTGATGTACCCTGCATCTGTGGAATACCTGAATAGACAACAAATCATCCCAAATTGAGGAGGTGGACTTCGGGAGCAACGATATATATATATATTTTCCCCTTTTTCTCTTTTTGTGAGTGTGTATGTGTATGCTTCTGTGTGTGATTTTGTCTGTATAGCTTTGCTTTTACCATTTGTCCTAGGGTTCTGTCTGTCCATTTTCTTTTTCATTACTTAAAAATGTTTTTTTCTTAATAATTATTTTGTATTTTAATAACTTTATTTTATTTTGCTGTATTTTATTTTATTTTATCTTCTTCTTTCTTTCTTTTATTTTCTCCCTTTTATTCTGAGCCATGTGGAGGACAAGCTCTTGGTGCTCCAGCCAGGCATCAGGGCTGTGCCACTGAGGTGCGAGAGCCAAGTTCAGGACACGGGTCCACAAGAGACCTCCCAGATCCACATAATATCAAACAGTGAAACTCTCCCTGAGATCTCCATCTCAATGCCAAGATGCAGCTCCACTCAACAACCAGCAAGCTACAGTGCTGAGCACCCTATGCAAAACAACTAACAAGACAGGAACACAACCCCATCCATCAGCAGAGAGGCTGCCTAAAATCATAATAAGGCCACAGACACCCCAAAACACACCACCAGATATGGACCTGCCCAACAGAAAGACAAGATCCAGCCTCATCCACCAGAAAACAGGCACTAGTCCCCTCCACGAGGAAGCCTACACAACCCACTGAACAAACCTCAGCCACTGGGGACAGACACCAAAAACAATGGAAACTACGAACATGCAGCCTGCGAAAAGGAGACCTCAAACACAGTAAGTTAAGCAAAATGAGAAGACCGAGAAACACACAGCAGATGAAGGAGCAAGGCAAAAACCCACCAGACCTAACAAATGAAGAGGAAAGAGGCAGTCTACCTGAAAAAGATTCAGAATAATGATGGTAAAGATGATCCAAAATCTTGGATATAGAATGTAGAAAATACAAGAAATGTTTAACAAGGACCTAGAAGAACTAAAGAGCAAACAAACAGTGATGAACAACACAATAAATGAAATTAAAAATGCTCTAGAAGGGATCAATAGCAGAATAACTGAGGAAGAAGAATGGATAAGTGACCTTGAAGATAAAATAGTGGAAATAACTACTGCAGAGCAGAAAAAAGAAAAAAGAATGAAAAGAATTGAGGACAGTATCAGAGACCTCTGGGACAACATTAAATACACCAACATTCGAATTATAGGGGTCGCAGAAGAAGAAGAGAAAAAGAAAGGGACTGAGAAAATATTTGAAAGGATTATAGTTGAAAACTTCCCTAATATGGAAAAGGAAATAGTTAATCAAGTCCAGGAAGCAAAGAGAGTCCCATACAGGATAAATCCAAGGAGTAACATGCCAAGACACATATTAATCAAACTATCAAAAATTCAATATAAAGAACAAAATATTAAAAGCAGCAAGGGAAAAACAACAAATAACACATAAGGGAATCCCCATAAGGTTAAGAGCTGATCTTTCATCCGAAACTCTGCAAGCCAGAAGGGAGTGGCAGGGCATATTTAAAGTGATGAAGGAGAAAAACCTACAACCAAGATTACTCTACCCAGCAAGGATTCATTCAGATTTGACGGAGAAATTAAAAACTTTACAGAGAAGCAAAAGCTGAGAGAGTTCAGCACCACCAAACCAGCTTTACAACAAATGCTAAAGGAACTTCTCTAGGCAGGAAACACGAGAAAAGGAAAAGAACTACATTAATAAACTGAAAACAAGTAAGAAAATGGTAATAGGAACATAAATATCGATAATTACCTTAAATGTAAATGAATTTAATGCTCCAACCAAAAGACATAGACTGGCTGAATGGATACAAAAACAAGACCTGTATTTATGCTGTCTACCAGAGACCCACTTCAGACCTAGGGACACATACAGACTGAAAGTGAGGGGATGGAAAAAGATATTCCATGCAAATGGAAATCAAAAGAAAGCTGGAGTAGCAAGTCTCATATCAGACAAAATAGACTTTAATATAAAGAATATTACAAGAGACAAAGAAGGACACTACATAATGATCAAGGGATCGATCCAAGAAGAAGATATAAAAATTGTAAATATTTATGCACCCAACATAGGAGCACCTCAATATATAAGGCAAATACTAACAGCCATAACACGGGAAATCGAAAGAAACACAATTATAGTAGGGGACTTTAACACCCCACTTTCACCAATGGAGAGGTCATCCAAAATGAAAATAAATAAGGAAACACAAGTTTTAAATGATACATTAAAAAAGATGGACTTAACTGATTTAAAGGACATTCCATCCAAAAACTACAGAATACACATTCTTCTCAAGTGCTCATGGAACATTCTCCAGGATAGACCATATCTTGGGTCACATTTGAAGCCTTGGTAAATTTAAGAAAATTGAAATTGTATCAAGTATCTTTTCTGACCACAATGCTATGAGACTAGATATCAATTACAGGGAAAAATCTGCAAGAAATACAAACACATGGAGGCTAAACATCACACTACTTAATAACCAAGAGATCACTGAAGAAATCAAAGAGGAAATAAAAAATACCTAGAAACAAATGACAATGAAAACACAAAGACCCAAAACCTATGGGATGCAGCAAAAGCAGTTCTAAGAGGGAAGTTTATAGCAATACAATCCTACATTAAGAAACAAGAAACGTCTCAAATAAACAACCTAACCTTACACCTAAAGCAATTAGAGAAAGAAGAACAAAACACTGCAACGTTAGCAGAAGGAAAGAAATCATAAAGATCAGATCAGAAATAAATGAAAAAGAAATGAAGGAAATGATAACAAAGATCAATAAAATCAAAAGCGGATTCTTTGAGCAGATAAACAAAATTGATAAATCATTAGCCAGATTTATCTAGAAAAAAAGGGAGAAGACTCAAATCAATAGAATTAGAAATGGAAAAGGAGAAGTAATGACTGACACTGCAGAAATACAAAGGATCATGAGAGATTACTACAAGCAACTATTTGTCAATAAAATGGACAACCTGGAAGAAATGGACAAATTCTTAGAAATGCACAAGCTTCCGAGACCAGGAAGATATAGAAAATATGAACGGACCAATCACAAGCACTGAAATTGAAACTGTGATTAAAAATCTTCCAACAAACAAAAGCCCAGGACCAGATGGCTTCACAGGCAAATTCTATCAATCATTTAGAGAACAGCTAACACCTATCCTTCTCAAACTCTTCCGAAATATAGCAGAGGGAGCAGCACTCCCAAACTCATTCTATGAGGCCACCATCACCCTGATACCAAAACCAGACAAAGATGTCACAAAGAAAGAAAACTACAGGCCAATATCACTGATGAACATAGATGCAAAAATCCTCAACAAAATACTAGCAAACAGAATCCAACAGCACATTAAAAGGATCATACACTATGAGCAAGTGCGGTTTATCCCAGGAATGCAAGGATTCTTCAATATATGCAAATCAATCTACGTGACACATCATATTAACAAATTGAAGGAGAAAAACCATATGATCAGCTCAATAGATGCAGAGAAAGCTTTCGACAAAATTCACACCATTTTATGATAAAAACCCTCCAGAAAGTAGGCATAGAGGGAACTTTCCTCAACATAATAAAGGCCATATATGACAAACCCACAGCCAACATCGTCCTCAATGGTGAAAAACTGAAACCATTTCCACTAAGATCAGGAACAAGACAAGGTTACCCACTCTCACCACTATTATTCAACATAGTTTTGGAAGTGTTAGCCACAGCAATCAGAGAAGAAAAAGAAATAAAAGGAATCCAAATTGGAAAAGAAGAAGTAAAGATGTCACTGTTTGCAGATGATGTGATACTATTAATAGAGAATCCTAAAGATGCTACCAGAAAACTACTAGAGCTAATCAATGAATTTGTTAAAGTAGCAGGATACAAAATTAATGCCCAGAAATCTCTTGATTCCTGTACACTAACAATGGAAAATCAGAAAGATAAATTAAGGAAACACTCCCATTTACCATTGCAACAAAAAGATTATAATATCTAGGAATATACCTACCTAAGGAGACAAAAGACCTGTATGCAGAAAAGTATAAGAGACTGATGAAAGAAATCAAAGGTGATGTAAAGAGATGGAGAGATATACCATGTTCTTGGATTGGAAGAATCAACATTGTGAAAATGACTATACTGCCCAAAGCAATCTATAGGTTAAATGCAATCTGTATCAAATTACCAATAACATTTCTCACAGAACTAGAACAAAAAAAGTTACAATTTGTATGGAAACGCAAGAGACCCTGAATAGCCAAAGCAATCTTGACAAAGAAAAACGGAGCTGGAGGAGTCAGGCTTCCTGACATTAGACTATACTACAAAGCTACAGTAACCAAGACAGTATGGTACTGGCACAGAAACAGAAACATAGATCAATGGAGCAGGATAGAAAGCCCAGAGATAAACCCACGCACATATGGTCACCTTATCTTTGACAAAGGAGGCAAGAATATACAATGGAGAAAAGACAATTTCTTCATTAAGTGGTTCTGGGAAAACTGGACAGCTATCTGTAAAAGAATGAAATTAGAACACTTCCTAATACCACACACAAAAGTAAACTCAAAATGGATTAAAGACCTGAATGTAAGGGCAGCCACTATAAAACTCTTAGAGGAAAATATAGGCTGAACACTCCTTGACATAAATCACAGCAAGATCTTTTTTGACCCACCTCCTACAGTAATAGAAATAAAAACAAAAATAAACAAATGGGACCTAATGAAACTTAAAAGCTTTCACACAACAAAGGAAATCATAAAAAAAGATGAAAAAACAACCCTCAGAATGGGAGAAAATATTTGCAAATAAAGCAGCTGACAAAGGATTAATCTCCAAAATATAGAAGCAGCTCATGCAGCTCAATAACAAAAAAACAAACAACCCATTCCAAAAATGGGCAGCAGACCTAAATAGACATTTCTCCAAAGAAGACATACAGATGGCTAACAAACACATGAAAAGATGCTCAACTATACTAATCATTAGTGAAATGCAAATCAATACCACAATGTGGTATCACCTCACACCGGTCAGAATGGCTATTATCAAAAAATCTACAAACAATAAATGCTGGAGAGGGTGTGGAAAAAGGGAACCCTCTTGCACTGTTGGTGGGAAGGTAAATTGATATAGCCACTATGGAGAACAGTATGGAGGTTCCTTAAAAAACTAAAAATAGAACTACCATATGACCCAGCAATCCCGCTACTGGGAATATACCCTGAGAAAACCATAATTCAAAAAGAGACATGTACTGCAATGTTCATTGTATCACTATTTACAATAGCCAGGTCATGGAATCAACCTAAGTGTCCATCAACAGATGCATGTATAAAGAAGATGTGGCACATATATACAATGGAATATTACTCAGCCATAATAAGGAACAAAACTGAGTTATTTGTAATGAGGTGGATGGATCTAGAGTCTGTCATACAGAGTAAAGTAAGTCAGAAAGAGAAAAACAAATACCGTATGCTAATGCACGTATATGGAATCTAAAGAAACAGTACAGATAAACCTAGTGGCAGGGCTGGAATAAAGATGCAGTTGTAGAGATTGGACTTGAGGACACGGTGGGAGAAGGAGAAGATGGGACAAAGTGAGAGAGTGGCATGGACATATATACACTACCAGATGTAAAATGTATGGCTAGTGGGAAGTTGCTGCATAGCACAGGGAGTTCAGCTTAATGCTTTGTGATGACTTAGAGGGGTGGGACAGGGAGGGTGGGAGGGAGGCTCAAGAGGGAGGGGATATGGGGATATATGTATACACACACATATTCACTTTGTTGTACAGCAGAAACTATCACAACATTGCAACGCAATTATACTCCAATAAAGGTATATATTTATATAAAAAAAGAAATGTTGAATATGAAGACAGTTTCTTATTATTTCAACTTATTGAAAAGAGAATCAACGTTTATAACAAATATAATAACAATGCATTTTGGGGTTTATGACATATATAGTGACAGTAAATGTGTGACAACAATAACACAAAAGCTAAGAGGGAAAATGGATGTATATTGTTATAATGTTCATTTATTATAGCTGCAATGATATAATATCACTTCAATGCAGACCATGGGAATTTAAAGTATATATAAGTCCTCAAATAACCACTAAAATAGTACAACAAAAGTTGTAGCTGATCAGCCAATAAAGGAGATAAAATAAAAATATAAAAACCCCTCAATTACAAAAAAAAAAACCCTCCTCCTCAGAAAAAAGGAAACAGAAAATAAGTAACAGACTGGGCAAGGAGAAAACAAATGAGTTTTAAACCCAACCCAATCAATAATCACATTAAATGAAACTGGTCTAAAGTACATCTGAATTAAATGTTAAATATTGTCCCAGTTGGATTAAAAAGCAAGAGCCAACTATCCAAGCATGCATGTGTGCACACATGCACACACACGCAAATTAGAAGTACAAGAATGGAAAAAAATATATTGTGCTGACACTAATCAGGAGTCATTATCTTCATATCAGGTAAAATGGATTGCAGAGCAAAATATTTTTACCATGGATAAGAAAGTCATTTCACAGTGATGAAGGGATTGATTAATCACCACATAACAATCCTAAGTGTTCATTCATCTAAAAATAGCTTCAAAGTACATGAAGCAAAAATGGATAGACCTTCAAAGAGAAATAGATACTTCTACAAATATAGTTGGATGTTTCCACACTTGTCTGTAAAGAATTGGTGGACAGAAAATCAGTAAGAATATGGCACAAAACGACAAGCCAAATGTGACCTAACTGACATTTACAGACCCCTCTTGTGTAGCAGAATACACATGCTTTTCAAGTGCACATCGAACATTTACCAAGATGAAGTATACTCTGACCACAAAATGAGTTTTGATAATTTTGAAAGGATTCATATCACATAGAGGATGTTCTCTGGCAACAACCGAATTAAATTAGGAATCAGCAATAGAAGGATATCTGGAAAATCCCCAAGTATTTGGAAACTAAGTAACACAGTCTAAATAACCTATGGATCAAAGAATAAATTAAAAGGAAAATTAGAAGAAATTTAAAACTGAATGAAAATAAAAACATATCAAAATTTGTTGGGTAGAGCTAAAGCAGTATTACTAATCATGGTATATTTATAGCAGTAAATGCCTATGTTAGAGAAGAAGGAACATCTCAAATTAATGTTCTAAACTTTCACCTTAAGAAACTAGAGAAATAATAGTAAATGTAATCCAAGATAAGGAAGGAGAGAGTTGACATCACAAGATTCTACAGATGTTGAAAGGATAATTAGGGGAGTGGTTCAAGGTGGAGACATAGGAAGATCCTGAACTCACCTCCTCCCATGGACACACTGAATTTACAGCTACATTTGGAAAAATTCCCTCTGAAATAGAACTGAAAACAGCTTCTTCATGACAATTGATAAAAGGGTCACACTGAAATGGGTAAGTGGGGCAGAGACACAGTCTCACCAACAACCTCCCTCTACCGCCAGCATGGAGACTCACAATTAGGAGGGATCTCACAAATCTGGAGCTTTTCCCTGAGAAGGGAAGTGTTCATACCCCACATCAGGCACTGCAACCCTAAGACCTGCTAGGTGATGTTTCCACAACATCTGAAAACTAATTGGGCTCATGTCCAGGAGACCCAAAGGGCCATAAGGAACTGAGATATTGCTTTTAATGGGCTCTCACACAGCCTTACCTTCCCCAGGGCCTTGTAAAAAAAGCAGAAGTTTAAAAAGTGCTTAGAGTATATGTGAAGGAGATTCATTTGCTAATCTCAAAATGTTTACTGGAGGGGCAGGAGCCTGTCGGGAATCTCTAGGGATGGAGGGGCTGGCGACTGCTGTTTTTGCACTCTCCCTCTACCTTGTTAGTGCCGGTGGGCACATGCAGTCTCTGCATTCTGCCACTGCTTTGCTAAATCTGGAGGGTGTGCACCACCCCTGCATTCTTACTCTGCCTCACTAAAGCCAGTGGGCTTGCCTTGGCCCTATGGTTTCCTGCTTAAAGTTGGCAGGCATGCCCAAGACCCGAACTTTCCCTCTGACTCACTGAGGCCATTGGGTATATGCAGTCCACACAAAGGATGCTCCTTGCTTACCATGCTCTGCTGGCCAGGGGGCTGTCATCCCTGGGTCCCAGGGGACTGTAACAGCCAGACAGTTCTTGGCAGGCAACATCCCCAAGGCACTGCAGAGACAGCATACTGAAACACACAGCCAGTCTTTCTCTGGTGTGTGTTTCTATTTACTTGCCCTGGAGCTTCAACCTGAGGGGCAGGCTTCAGGTTTGCCACACATCTAGAGGCTATAGAGGTGCTCCCAGGGAACAGAGGCCAGGGGAAGCCATCTTTACACTCTCTTTTGGCCTCACTACAGTTTACTCTTACCTCCCAGAAAAGAGCTTAAACACTCATTGGGAACCCTTAGTTTTGAAACTGTTGCCCAAGGAACACCTCCAGATTGCCTGGTCTGGAGGCCAGCAGGGCTTAAAATTGTGGTCCCACAGGGCTGAATATATTTGCATGCTTTAAAAGTTGCTGCCTGAGAATTTGGCTTCCAATCAGCCTGAAATTAAGTGCTCATTGAGATTCCTCCCTTTGGAATGCTGATAGGTGTTGGCACACCCTCAACAACTGGGACCTATCAAGAATTAATGAGGCTGCTTAGACAATCACAAAGGTTTGAGAGACATCCAAGAGCTAGGGCAAGGTTGAATGACAAGGTTCATCTCCTTGACAAGGTTACTCTTTCAAGATGGAGAGAGGTAGCTCTTTTGCTTAGTGCACAGAAACAAATACAGAGAATCAAGCAAAATGAAGAAAAGAGGAATATGTTTTAAATGAAAGAACAAGATAGAATCTCAGAAAAAGTCCTTAATGAAATGGAGATAAGTAATTTACCTGATAAAGAGTTCAAAGTAATGGTCATAAAAATGCTCATGGACCTTGGGAGAGAATGTATGAACATAGAACTTCAACAAAGAGATAGAAAATATAAGAAAATACCAAACAGAAGTCACAGAGCTGAAGAATACAATAATTGAACTGAAAAATACAGTAGAAGGGCTCAACAGCAGACTAGATGAAGCAAAGAAAGAATTTAGTAAGCTAGAAGACAGGGCAGTGGAACTCAACTAAACAAAGCTGCAGAAAGAACAAAGAATTTTAAAAAGTGATGATAGCTTAAGGGACTCATGGGACATTGGTCAGAATAATATTCACATCATAGGGGTCTCAGAAGAAGAGAGAGAGAAAATGTATTTGAAGAAATAATGGCTGAAAGCTTTTCTAACCTGAGGAAACAGATATCCATACCCAGCAAGCCCAGAGAGTACAAAATAATATGAACCCCAAAAAGATCTTTACCAAGACACATTATAATTAAAATGTTAGTGGTTAAAGATAAAGACATCTTAAAAGGAGCAAGAGAAAAGCAACTTGTTACATGCAAGGGGACACTCATAAGACTATTAGTAGATTTTTAAGAGAAACCTTGCAGGCCAGAAGGTAGTGGCACATTATGTACAAAGTGCTGAAAGAAAAAAACGTGGCAAAGTTATCATTCAGAATCGAAGTTTAAATAGTTTTCCAGACAAGCAAAAGGTAAAGTAGCTCATCACCACTAAACAGGACTTACAAAAAATATTAAAGGAATTTTTTTAAGCTGAAAAGAAAGGCTATTAATTAGTAAAAAGGAAACATATGAAAGTATAGATTTCACTGATAAAGGTAAATATATAATAAAGGTAGTGGATTAATCACTTATAAAGTTTAGTTCTAAGGTTAAAAGACAAAGGTAGTAAAAATATAACAACAATAATTAGTTAAGGGATAAACAAAATAAAATATATTAATTTGACATCAAAAACATAAAATGTGAGGGGGGAAGTAAAACTGTAGGGTTTTAGAATGCATTCACACTTAAATTGCTATCAACTTAAAATAGACTGTTATATATATAGGCTGTTATATGTGAGACTCATGGTAACAATAAAGCAAAAACCTATAATAGATACACAAAAGATAATGAGAAAGGAATCTAAGCATAACACTATCGAAAGTCATCAAAGCACAAGGGAAGAGGGGAAGAGAAGAAAGGAACAGAGAGGAACTACAAAACAGCCAGAAAATAATTAACAAAATGGCGATAAGTACATAGCTATCAATAATCCCTTTAAATGTAATTGGACTAAGTTCTCCAATCAAAAGACATAAAGTGGCTGATGTACGAAACAAAACAAAAACAAACAAGACCCATCTATATGCTACCTACAAGAGACTCACTTCAGATGTAAGGACACCTGAAGACTGAAAGTGAAAGATTGAAAAACGCTGTTCCATGCAAATACAAACCAAAAGAAATCTGGGATAGCTATACTTATATCAGACAAAATAGACTTTAAAACAAAGACTGTAGTAAGAAACAGGAAGGACATTACATAATGATAAAGGGGTCAATCCAACTAGAAGATATAGCACTTGTAAATATTTATGTACCCAACATAGGAGCATTTAAATATACAAAGCAAATATTAACAGAACTAAAGGGAAAAATTGACAGCAATAAAATGAGACTTTACTTTCCCTCTTACATCAATGGATAGATTATCCAGACAGAAAATCAATAAGGCAACATTGGCCTTAAAAAACACATTGGATCAGATGAACTTAATAGATATATACAGAACATACCATCCCAAAATAGCAGACTACTTATTTTTCTCAAGTGCCCATGGAATATTCTCCAGGATAGAGCACATGGTAGGCCACAGAACAAGTCTCAATAAATTTTAAAAAATGTAAATCACATCAAACATCATTTCCAACCACAAAAGTATGAACCTAGAAATTCATTACAAGGAGAAAACTGGAAAATCCACAAATCTGTGGAGATTAAACAACATGCTATTAAACAATCAAAGGGGCAATAAAGATATCAAAGGAGAAATCAAGAAATGCCTTGATACAAATGAAAATGGAGGTACAATATACCAAAATCTATGGGATGAAGCAAAAGCAGTTGTAAGAGGAAAGTTCATAATGATACAGTCCTACTCAAGAAACAAGAGAAATACGAAAGGAACAGTCTAACTTTACACCTAAAAGAACAAGAAAAAGAACAAATGAAGCCCAAAATTAGTAGAAGGAAGGTAATAAAGATTAGAGTGGAAATAAATGAAATAGAGACTAAAAAGACAACAGAAGAGATAAATGAAACTAAGAGCTGTTTATTTGAAAAGATAAACAAAATGGACAAACCTCTAGCTACACTCACCAAGACAAAAAGAGAGGTCTCAAATAAATAAAATAAAAAATGAAAAGGAGTCATTACAACTGATACCACAGAAAGACAAAGGATCATAAGAGACTACTATGAACAATAAATAGCCAAAAAATTGCACAACATAGGAGAAATGGACCAATTTCTAGAAACATACAATCTTCCAAGACTGAATCATGAAGAAATAAAAATTTGAATAGACTGATTATTAGTAAGGGTACTGAATCAGTAATCAAAACCTTCAACAAATAAAAGTTTAGGACCAGGTGGCTTCACTGATAATTTCTACCAAACATTCAAAGATTTAATACCTATCCTTCTCAAACTCTTCCAACAACTTGAAGAGAAAATAATACTTCCAAACTCATTTTATGAGGCGAACATTACCCTAATACCAAAACCAGAAAAGGACATTACAAGAAAAGAAAATTACAGACCAACATCACTGATGAACATAGATGCAAAAATCCTCAACAAAATATTAGCAAACTGAATTAAATAATACATTGAAAGGATCATGCATCATGATCAAATGGGATTGATTCCAGGAATGCAAGTATGGCTCAATATCCACAAATAAATCATTGTGATACACCACATTGACAAACTGAAGAATAAAAAACATATGGTCATTTCAATAGATGAAGAAAAGCTTTTGACAAAATTCAACATCCATTTATGATAAAAACTCTCAATAAAGCTGGTATATAGGGAATGTACTTTAATATAATAAAGGCCACATATGACAAGCCCACAGCTAACATCATGCTCAATGGTGAAAAGCTGAAAGCTTTTCTTCTAAGTTCAGGAACAAGATGAGGATGTCCACTCTTGTCACGTTTATTCAATATAATATTGGAACTTGTAGCCAGAGCAGCTAGGCAAGAAAAAGGAATACAAGGCATCCAAATAGGAAAGGAAGAAGTAACTGTCACTATTCATGGGTGACACGATTTTATATGTAGAAAACCCTTAAGGACTCCACCAAAAATCTGTTCAAACTAATAAATGAATTCAGTAAAATTTCAGGGTACAAAATCAACACACAAAAATTTGTTGCATTTCTATATACTAACAACAAACTATCAGAAAGAGAAATTAAGAAAACAATCCCATTTGCAATTTCACTGAAAAAAATAAAATCCCTAGGAGTAAACTTAACCAAGATGTTGAAAGACCTGTACACTGAAAACTACAAGATATTAATGAAAGAAATTGAAGAAGACACAAAGGAATGGAAAGATATTTTGTTCTCAGGGATTGAAAGAATTAATATTGTTAAAATATCTATATTACTCAAAGCAACCTACAGATTCAATGCAATCCCTGTTAAAATTCCAATGACATTTTCCACAGAAATAGAACAAGCAATCCTAAAATTTGAATGGAATCACAAAACACCTCTAATAGACAAAGCAATCTTGAGAAAGAGGATCAAGTTGGAGGCATAATGCTCCCTGATTTCAAACAATATTACAGAGCTATACTGATCAAAACAGTATGGTATTGGCATAAAAACAGACACACAGATCAGTGGAACAGAATACTCAATAAACAAACACACTATTTATGGTCAATTTATGACAAAGGAGGCAAGAATATACAGTGGAGAAAAGACAGCCTGTTCAATAAATGTAGTGAGAAAACTGGTAAATTACATGCAAAAGAATGAAATTAGACTACTATCTTATACCATACACAAAAATTAACTCAAAATGGATTAAAGACTTGAATGTAAGACCTAAAATCATAAAATTCCTAGAAGAAAACAAAAGCAGTAAGCTCCTTGACATTGGTTTATGTGATGACTTTTTGGTCTGATTCCAAAAGCAAAGGCAACAAGAGCAAGAAAAAACAAATGGGACTATATCAAGCTGAAAAGCTTCTGCACAGCAAAGGAAATTTTCAACAAAATGAAAAGGCAATCTACTAAATGGGATAAATATTTGCAAATCATATATCAAATAAGGAATTAATATTTAAAATATGGAGAGAATTCATACAACTCAATAGCAAAAAACACACAACTTGATTTTTAAAATGGGCAGAGGATCTGAGTAGATAGTTTTCCAAAGAAGACATACAGATGGCCAACAGGCACATAAAATGATGTTCTACATTGCTAATCATCAGGGAAATGCAAATCAAAACCACAGTGAGATATCACTTCGCACCTGTCAGAATGGCTTATCAAAAAGACAACAAATAACAAGGACTGGTAAGGATGCATAGAAAAAAGAATACTTGTACCCTGTTGATGGGAATGTAAATTAGTGCAGTCACTGTAGTAAACAGTATGGAGAGTCCTCAGAAAATAAAAAAATAGAACCACCATATGTTCCAGCTATTCCACTGCTGGATATTTACCCAAAGGAAATGAGAACACTAATTCAAAATGATATATGTACCCCTGTGTTCATTGCAGCATTGTTTACAATAACCAAGATATGGAAACAACCTAAGTGTCCACTGATGAATGGATGGATAATACATATATATATATGTATTATATATAATTATATATATAAAGCATTTGATAACATTCAATATCCATTTTTGACAAAAATAAAAGTGCAACTTCCTCATCTGATAAAGGGCATTTACTCAAAAGTGACAGCACAGTTAATGTTGAAATTCTGAATGCTTTCCTTCAAAGATGAGGTAAAAGCCAAGGATGTCTGATCTCATATCTTCTTTTCTAGTTGTACTAAAAATTCTAGCTCATACAGTAAGTCATGAGAAGAATAAAAGGCATCCAGATTGGAAAAAAATAAGTAAAACTGTTTTTACAAAAGGCATGCACCTGAATAGGCAGAAAATCCAATGGAATATAAAAAAAAGTTAGTAGAACTAATAAATGAGTTTAACGAGTTTGCAAGATAAAAGATCAACATACGAAAATCAATGGTACTTTTATATACTAGAAATAACCAATCAGAAATTGAAATTTAAAAAATATTATTGACAATAATATAAAACTTATGAAATACTTAGACATAAATCAAATAAAAGATAATGCAAGACCTATGTGCATTCATAACTACCAGACATTGCTGAAAGAAATAAAAGGACTTAAATAAATGTAGGGATATACCATGTATATACTTAAACACTCAAATATTACACCAAAAATATGATATATAAAAGAAGAAATTGATTGACTGGATTTCATAAAGAATAAGAATTTCTGCTCCTTGAAAGACATTGTCAAGAGAATGAAAAGTTAAGCCACAGGCTGGGAGAAAATGTTTGCATATCATACAGGACTTTTACCTGTTAAATGCAAAGAACTCAAAATTCAATAATAAACAAAGAAACCAATAAAAAATGGCCCCAAAGTTTCTGCAGACACTTCATCAAAAGAATATATGGATACCAAGAAACACGTGAAAATATGCTCAATGTCATTAGTCATCAGAGAAACGCAAATTAAAACCACAATGACAAACCCATTAGAATACTCAAAATTAGAAGGAACCAGGAGTGGGCAGGGGAGAAGCCCAGTGCCAGGGAGGCTGCTGACAGCCTCTGCTGACTCACAGGCAGTACTGGGGCTTGAGTGGCCTTCAGAGGCGTCCCAAGTTCGACTGAGGTAGCTGGGCCTTCACATTCTCTGATTATTACTGATATCACTTACTGCATTCAAACATATTCACCCAGTGTTTCTTGTTCTGCATCAGATCATAGAGTGCTTTCATAAGGGTAGGGACCATGACTTAGAAGTGATCAGGTGAATATCATGTTTCCTAGAAAATGGAACACCCCACAAGAAAGCCACAGTAAATGATAACAACCAACATATGTCAGCCTTATTTTTGGAATAATGTACCGTATTATACAACATGATTAGTGTATTTTTTTAATCTTTTGACATTTTTAGTAGAAAAAATCTCCATTTAGAATCTTTAAAGGACTGAAATGATCGAGGCAATAAAGTTCTAAACCTGTCAGTCCAAATAATAACAGATGTACACAGATGTTTTGAAAGAGGATTTAAAGATGAGTTTGGGTGAGGAGGACCCAAGGAGCCCAAGGAAAATCCCTTGAAAGCTATTAATTTCCCTTTCTGGGGAGTTGAAGAGTTTTTGGAACGCAGCATAATAGAGTAGAAAGAACCTGAGGTTTGGAATCAGCTCTGAATTCCAGATCCACCACTTACAAGCTGGGGACTTTGGGCAGATCACTTCACCTCTCTGTATGATCCTCACCCGTTGAATGGTATCCTCATGGGTGTGTTATCAAGGTGTGCAAGAAGGCATGTCAGTGATGATTGTGCTGATGCTATTTCTGTGAATGGGCTAAACTTCAACAAAGACAGGGGCTGAGGTGTTCTCTTTGGGGGCTGACTCAAGAGCTGGCACATTGCTAGACACATGGGGGCTGTTCAGCGGTTCAAAGACTATGCTGTGTCTGCTGGTTATTTCTGTGGCAGGGTCCTTATGGGTGTCTGCTCCTACCCCTTCACTCACTCACTCACTCACTCACTGACAAACAGTAACGGAGTGCTTCCTATGTTCCAGGCCCTCTGCCAGGAGCTCTAAATCTGGTTGCCCCACAGCCAGTTTTGTGGAATGGTAGGGCACAGAGAGATGTTGGAGCTCACAGAGGGACATCTGACGCAGTCTGACAGGTCAGGGGAGGCTTCTCAGAGTGCTTCTGTAGTTCTTCCAAGGCCAAGAGGGAGATGCAATGGAGGGAGTGGGCATATTCAGAAGACAAAGCCCAGAGGTGGAGCTGAAGGAGGTTTAGGGCTGGGAATGGAAGAAAAGATGTGCTGGGGAGAAGTTGAAGACAGAGTAGAATCAAGATCATGAAAGGACTTTGATGCCATTTTGTAAAAGTGATTTCACTACGAAGGCCACAAGGAACACTGAATGATTTTATTTATTTAATTTCATTACTCTTTTGAATATGCACATGATACAAATTTGAAAGATGCAAAAGGTGTACTGAAAAGTGAGTATCTCTCCTCATTCCAGTCTGCATGCCATCAAGCTCCCCTTCCAGACATGTGTGCTGCCAGTGTCTTTCTTGTACATCCATGTGGAGATACTCTATACAAACAAATGCAAGCACATCCTCATATTTGAACACAACGGTAACGTGCTGTAGACTTGGCCACACCTCAGTTTATGATTTAACAGTTGTGGCAGAAACTGTCAGAGCTCAACCCTAACAGGTTCTGCTCTATGTGTATACTCATGGAAATATCTCAAGGCTTTCTTCATGAGAGCTTTATTGAGGTATAATTCACATATCATAAATTTCACCCATTTACTGTACAATTCAATGGTTTTTAGTACGTTCATAGATGTACAAACCATCACCCCGGTCAATTTTAGAACATTTTTATCACCTCAGAAAGAAACCCTGTACCATGCTCCTATCTTCCCATCCCCCTCTCCCAGCCCTAAACAACTACTATTCTACTTTCTGTCTCTTCAGATTTCCCTATTCTGGGCCATTCATATAAATGAAATCATGTAATATGTGGTCTTTTGTGACTTTCTTTCACTTAGCATGTTTTCAAGGTTCATCCATGATGTAGCATGTATTGATACTACATTCCTATTTATGGCCAAAAAATATTCCACTGTGTGGATAGACCACATTAAAATTCTTGTAAAAAATTCTTTTTTTATTCCAGTTTTACTGAGATATAATTGACATACAGCACTTTATAAGTTTAAGGAGTATAGCATAATGATTTGACTTACATATATCATGAAATGATTACCACAGTAAGTTTAGTGAACATCCATCACTCATTTAGATACAAAATAAAAGAAAAAGAAAGAATGTTTTTTCCTTGTGAGGAGAACTCTTAGGGTTTACTCTCTTAACAGCTTTCATATATAGTGCACAGCTGTGTTAATTATATTTATCATGTTGCATATCACATCCATCTTATGTATTTATCTTACAACTGTTTGTACCTTTTGACTGCCTTCATCAATGTCTCTTCCCTCTGCTTCTGAAAACCACAAATCTGATCTCTTTTTCTATGAGTTAGTTTGTTTGTTTTTGAAGTATAATTGGTCTACAACACAATGTTAGTTTCTGGTGCATGACATAGTGATTCAATATTTTTATATATTACAAAATGATCACCATAAATTTAGTTACCATCTGTCATCATACAAAGATATTATATTATTATTGACTATTCCTCATGCTGTATATTTCATCTCCATGACTCATTTAATTTGTAACTGGAAGTTTATACCTCTTAATCCCCCACACCTATCTCTCATCCCTCCCCTCCCCTCCCCTTCCCTCCCCTCCCCTCCCTTCTGGCAATCACCTGTTTGTTCTCTGTGTTTATGAGTCTTTCTATTTTGTTATATTTATTCATTTGTTTTGTTTTTTAGATTCTATATACAAGTGAAATCATATGGTATTTTTCTTTCTTTGTCTGACTTGTTTCACTTAGCATAATATCCTCTAGGTCCATCCATGTTGTCACAAATGACAAGATTTCATTCTTTATGTCTTAGTAATATTCCATTCTTCTTTATCTATTCATCCTTGTCTTGACTATTGTAAATAATGCTGTAAGGAGCATAAGGATGCATATTCTTTTCAAATTAGTGTTTTCATTTCCTTTGGGTAAATATCCAGAAGTGGAATGGCTGGCTCCTATGGCAGTTCTATTTTTAATTTTTCAAGGAATGTCCATACTGTTTACCATAGTGACTGCTTCAATTTGTATTCCCACCAATAGTGTACGAGTGCTCCCTTTTTCTCCCCATCCTTGTTGACACTTGTTATTTGTTGTCTTTTTGAAAATAGCCATTCTGACAGATGTGAGGTGATATCTTACTGTGGTTTTGATTTAATAATTAGTGACGTTGAACATCTTTTCATGTGCTTGTTGGCCATCTGTATGTCTTCTTTGGAAAAATGTCTATTCAGATTCTCTGCTCATTTTTAAAATCAAGTTGTATGTTTTTTTGATATTGAGTTGTATGTGTTTTTAAAAATACATTTTGGATACTCACCCTTATTGGATATATCATTTGCAAATATGTTCTCATATTCACTAAGCTGCCTTTTCATTTTGTTGATAGTTTCCTTTGCTGTGCAAAAGCTCTCTAGTTGATATAGTCCCATTTGTTTATTTTTGCTTTTGTTTCCCTTGCTTAAGGAGACATATCCAAAAAAATATTGCTAAGACTGATATCAAAGAGCCTACTTTCCATGTTTTCTTCTAAAATTTTATGGTTTCAGATTAGACCACATTTTGTTATCCATCATCAGGTAATGTATATTTGGATTATTTACACTTTTTTGCTATTATGAGTAATGCTGCTATAAACATTTGTGTACAAATTTTTTTGTGGACATATATTTTCTTTTCTTTTGAGTATATGCCTAGTAGTGGAATTTCTGGGTCATATGGTAGCTCCAGGTTTAATTGTTTGAGGAACTTTCACACTGTTTTCCACGGGAGCTGGATCATTTTATACTCCCACCACCAGTGTATGAGTATTCAAATTTCTTCACATCTTTACCAACACTTATTATCTGACTAGCCACTCTAGGGGGTGTGAAGTGGTATCTTATTGTGATCTTTATTTGCATTTTCCTGATGATTAATGATGCTAAGCATCTTTTCATCTGTTTATTGGTCATTTGTATATCTTCATTTCAACAATGTCCTGGGACATAAATTATTCTTCAAACTAATCCAATCAAATTGTGACTCCTTTTAAGAAATAGTTTCTGTTGATTTCTGTTCTGCACCAGGAGGACTTCTCTCAGCTGACTGATTCCTTGGTTCTCTCCTGCAAACTAGCCAGCCTATAGTCTAGGCTGTATCTTCATTAAATTCATGCATTTCTTCCCAAATTGCCTTTCACCATAACTTCCATCATTCTTGTGAGCACCTTTAAGCCTGAACTTCTCCATGCTCTATTGCAAATAAAGTCAGTTCCTTTGAGAAGAAATTAAGAGTTGTATGTTTATGTTTAGTGTCTGCTAATTTCCTCCCAGGAAAAATCTCTTAATTAGGGTTCTGGAGCTGGAGGTAGGGACAATGTCAAGCTTCTCTCTGAGTGACACACATGCTCTAGGATCTGAATACTTGATGGAGGGGAGGCAGTGATCTGGGTTCCTCTTGGTTTGCCTCTCCTGATGTGGAAACACCACTGTATGAGCCAGGGGAAGAACCATGAACCTGGTATTCTCAGTGCACTGTCCTGGCAATAGAGCCTCAGTTCCATGAGTGGGGGCTGGTTGGAAAAATGGAGTCCCCACCCCTCAGCTGCAGTCACTCAACAACAGGTAGCTGGGGGCAGGGTAAGAAACACTGATGTTCAGCTCCTCCAAGGAATAACGCCTTCCAGCTGGGAGCTGGGGAGAGGGAGCCCTGTGTTCTTGGCTGCAGTGGTCTGGAGAGGAGTCTTTGTTTTGCTAAGCTTGGAGGAGAGAGGAAGGGATCTGCCCAGGTTGAAACACCACAGTCTCCCTGACTGAATTTTTGTAGACTTTCTTCAATAGATATTTCTTCATTTGCTCTTTACCCTTAGGAACATTTTTAGAGGATTTAAATGACCATATTCTTTTTTTGATTGTCCTGTTCATTTATTTTCTTTTAATATAACAGATTAAAATCACATGGGATTTAAATATTTCTAAAGAATATGATACCAATAAAATAGAAACTGGGAAATTGACATGATACACAATCAAATGTATAAGAAATATCTAGATATATAGAGTATCAGTAAGGATAAGATGAAAAGTCATGAAATTTTACACATAATTGGTGCTTAATGATTATAGATGCAGCAGTGACAAAGTTCTTCAAAAGCAAAGTGTCCTATTGAGCAAAGCAAAAAATACGTCTTTTTTTTTTTAGTAGAGCTAAAAATTTTCCCAGAAATTTCCCTAGCTCTAAGAATCTTTTCCAATTATTCCCATCACACTTAAGAGTTCCCCAGTAATTCCAAAAGAATTTTGAAAACCAAAAGAGCCTATTCCACTTAAATTTGCTACTTTAAAATTGAACGTCATGGGGAGTTGATTTCTTCTAATTTTAACCTTTAACTGTTTTTTTTTTTTTTACAAGAAAAGAAATGTTTGTGTGTCTAAATTGATAGCTTTTCCAGTGGTCATTACCTGCATTTTTATTTGTGTATTCTCTATTTAAAGAATACTCTCTGGTATTTTTTTTTCTCATTACTAAGATTTAAAACTTTCATTTCTTTACTTAAGATGATGGGATCATTTTACTCCAGGTATATACTTTTAGAGCTAACTTCAAGCTCACCGTGTTGGAAGATTTCTTTACCTATATGTTATATACTAAATTCCCACATCAGCAATATCTCAAAATATTTCTTTCCACTGGCATTTCAGAGCACACCTTATAATCCTAAACTTTTGCATCCTAAGCACTTAAGTGTTCCGGTTAAAATACTAACAGTTGAGTTGATGCTGTAAATGATTGTATTTAAAAAAAATAATTTTCACCATTTTTACTGTGGAGCAGTTCAGTGGAGTGCCTCACACTGTCATACTGGAATTGACCTTGAGAATCATTTGATCTTCACTGGCCTGACCCGTCTGCCACATCTATGCCCCTTTTTGACTTCAGGCAGTTTCTAACTAATAGGGAAAAGATTGGGGAGGCGGGAGGGTCCTGCCTGGTTAGGGGAACTTGTGTATGGGGTTATACTCCTTGAAACAGATAAGGAGACAATTCTTTTTCCTTCTATAAAACTTTAGACATGTGGCAATCCAACTGTAATGCATGAGACCTCACAGGTGACTCCCAAAGAATTTACTGAAGGCAAAGCTGTACCCATGGAATGTTATCATTGAATTAGGGGAGCTAATCACAGATTCTAAAGGGATTCCAACAAGAGATTCTCACTGCATTGCATTGGAATCACTGGGACATGGCACATTATCCCGGATTTCCACATTACCCAGGCATAACTGTAACATTTCTATTTCAAGACCAAGCCAAATCAAAACAAATGAACTAACAAAAAAAAAAAAACTAAAATGAAAGCAAACAAAACCGTGTCACGACAATGCTGTTCCCAAGTTAGAAATCTGCATCTACTCCTCACAGAGGCTTCCTGCACTAAAGAAAAACATTCAAACCTCTTAAGAAAACCAGGAAATCCTTCCTATTTCCTGAGGTTCACTGGTATTTTAGCTTCTAAAATTTGGTTTTGATTTTGTATATCTGTCTGAAGAAGATGGCTTCATTATATTTCTTTAGAGCCTTTCCTTGGGAAACACTTCATTTGTTAAAAATAATAGCTTTCAGGGGCTTCCCTGGTGGTGCAGTGGTTAAGAATCTGCATGTTAATGCAGGGGACAAGGGTTCAAGCCGTGGTCCGGGAAGATCCCACATGCCAGGGAGCAACTAAGCCCGTGTGCCACAACTACTGACTCTGCGCTCTAGAGCCTGCGAGCCACAACTACTGAGCCCGCGTGCCACAACTACTGAAGCCTGTGAGCCTAGAACCCGTGCTCTGCAACAAGAGAAGCCACTGCAGTGAGAAGCCCGTGCACCGCAATGAAGAGTAGCCCCCGCTCGCCGCAACTAGAGAAAGCCCGTGTGCAGCAACAAAGACCCAACACAGCCAAAAAAAAAAAAAAATAATAATAATAGTTTTCATTTATCAAGTACTTACAATGTGCCAGGTGCTGGCCTCATTCATTCCCCAAATATTTATTCATGAACTAGTGTAACAAGTACTGTTGTAGACATTGGGGGCACAAGACTGCCTTGGCTCCTACACTTGGAGTCGGCTGGAGGCCCGCAGGGGTGAAGCAAATAGCTGCTTGAACAAAGTTGCCAAATAATAACCATAAAGCAAATGAATGTTTTTATTACCTCTAAATTAGGGATTTCTGTTCAGTGAGGGCTATATTAGTGAAAGACAGTAGGAATAGGTAAACCCAATAGGAGTTCCTTCAAAATACAAGGGAAAGAAGGGACACTCCAATAGAAAAATGTATGAATGAAATGAGTAGGCAATTCATAGACATGGAAGCACCAATGACTAACAAACGCATGAAGAGATGTTCACAGTGCAAGTTAGAGTCAATACCAGAAACTGCTTCATACCCAGCAGCGTAGCTAAAATTAGACAAGGGACAAAATCAAGTATTGATCAGGATGTGGGCAGACAGGAACTCTGAAGTGTGGACTGTGTGGGCATTTCAGAGAACTTAGTGAAATTTAGAGCATGTGCCCTATGACTAGCAACCCACCTCCAGCTAAGTGCCTCAGAGAAATCCTTGATGGCCCTATCGGGAGACATGCACAAGGAGGTCATCTGTCTTTTTATTTATGATGGAATGAAATGAGGGCAACTTGGTGTCCACTATATGGTGTTGGAAATAAAATAAGGAGGAAGGTAGCTGTGGAATAACAGTAAATAGCATTGAGAAGCAATAACCTAGATGTATATAGAGCAAAATGATGCAAAAAAAAAAAACCTATGGTCAAGAGAAAATATAAGAAGAAACAGAATGAGGTTTAAAGGCTAATATAACTCATGTAATATACATGGATATACATATATAAAAACAGTACTATATCGTTTACAAAGAGATGGGCATATTTAAGGAAATATATCAATACATTTAGTGCATATGGGGAATGAGAATGGTAATACGAGATAAATGGGAGCTATCTGTATATCATCTCGAGACATAGATATAAATAAATACTAATATAGATATAGACAGGGCATATTCTGTGGCCTGTGGAATGCTAACTCAGCTCTGTCCCTGCTGTGCACCCACCACCAAAATAGAATCTTTGAAAACTTACAAAAATCCAACACCAAGAATTATTTAACTACAGTTGTGATAAGGGGCCAGAAGGCTGTAAATTAATGTTCCCATCTTAATGGGCTCCTTTGGGGAAACATATTTCCATGTCAATATATCTGTTCTCCAGCTCCAAACGTAAGGTGTCCCACTGGTGGGCTATGCACTGGGACAGGGGCTTTCCCTTTTCATGTCTTCACAGCAAACTTGTTGATTGATCCCTGCAATCCTCTGGAACCAGCAGAGTTTACTAGGTAGAGAGGGAGTGAGATAAGGGCAGGGGATGAAATGGACAAATGATTTTACAGGGTACTATCATGGGAGAATCTGAAACTCTTTTTAAATTAAAAAAAAAAAAGAAGATGCTAAAATGCTAAAAGCCATGAAGAAGGGGCAGAACAAATGTCTTTGAGGGCCAGCAGGGTGAGAGGTCCCTTCCAACTGGATGATCAGGGAAGACTTTGCACAGAAGCAGCTCCATTTGAGCTTGGTCTTGAGGGGAAGGTGGGGCTTTTGATTTGCAGTGATGGAAGATGCCAGTTCAAGGAGATGGGCTAACACAGACAGGAAGGTGGGCAGGGAAGATTGAAGTGAGGATAGGACAGGAAGACATCACAGGGAAAACTACTGTTCCATCCTAGAGATGTGGAGCAGAGGTTCCAGGCTGAGTCTTCTGCTGCCCCAATAGCACTGGAGCTGGGGTTCATCCCAGGTCTGCTCCATTTTGAAGTTCATGTGTTGTTCCCCAGCAGAAGGGACCCTTCCACACCTCGAGGCTGCTGGCTGTGAGACCAAGTCTGGACCAAGGTGGTGCTCAAACTGCTGTCCCTCCCAAACATCTACTGACCCATCCCAGGTCTTCCCAGGTGTTGGCTCACTGGGGCATCCTGCAGGGTCTCTGTGCAGAGAGAAGGCATGGGGAGTGGGGTTTCCTGAAGCTCATGTGGAGAATATCAGTCATCTTACCTCTCCACTGCCACAGAGAGCCTTTGTGGCACCGGCTGGAAGCTGGCCCCTCCTCCCCTCACTTCATGGCAGGCAGCACGTGCTGGTCACCTCTCTGTTTGGCCGGCAGTCCTCTCTCAACAAGACCGTAGTGTTTCTTCATGTGCTCTTATCTCCATTTCACTGTTTTACTCTCATTTTCCCATTGTCTTTTCCCCCATCTACATTTAGTTTCTTTTCTTGCACTGAGCACAGAAAGACTTCCCTGAACAAACAAAGCAATAATTAAACCGATGACTTCTCTGAGGCTCCCATTCTTACTACCTGGGTTATTGTGGAGCTTGGGAGATGGACCACTGGCATATTTTCTGCTGTTCAGAAAGTGGTGGTTCTCACAGTTTAGAGGAATCCCAAAGGACTCCATAGGCCAGTGAGGGAACATCTGGGTGCAGGGCCTTTGGCCTGGAGCCCCTGTCTGTCCTGCCCCACC
This sequence comes from Eschrichtius robustus, assembly GCF_028021215.1. Lineage (NCBI taxonomy): Eukaryota > Metazoa > Chordata > Mammalia > Artiodactyla > Eschrichtiidae > Eschrichtius > Eschrichtius robustus. Next base: position 138,989,699 of record NC_090828.1, on the reverse strand, counting down.
CCCTGAAGAGCCTGACAATTCGTGGGTCTGCCCCAGCGCACAAGGAAGGAAATCCACTGCCCATTTGTTCATCTTTCCATCTGTGATAATGCCATTGGTAATTTGATAGGGATTGCATTGAATCTGTAGATTGCTTTGGGTAGTATAGTCATTTTCACAATATTGATTCTTCCAATCCAAGAACATGGTATAACTCTCCATCTGTTTGTATCATCTTTGATTTCTTTCATCAGTGTTTTATAGTTTTCTGAGTACAGGTCTTTTGCCTCCTTAGGTAGGTTCATTCCTAGGTATTTTATTCTTTTTGTTGTAATGGTAAATGGGAGTGTTTCCTTAATTTCTCTTTCTGCCTTTTCATTGTTGCAAGAATCTCTTGCATAGGAATGCAAGAGATTTCTGTGTATTAATTTTGTATCCTGCAACTTTAACAAATTCATTGATTAGCTCTAGTAGTTTTCTGTTGGCATCTTTAGGATTTACTATGTATAGTATGTCATCTGCAAACAGTGACAGTTTTACTTCTTCTTTTCCAATTTGGATTCCTTTTATTTCTTTCTCTTCTCTGATTGCTGTGGCTAGGACTTCCAAATCTATGTCGAATAATAGTAGTGAGAGTGGACACTCTTGCCTTGTTCCTGATCTTAGAGGAAATGCTTTCAGTTTTTCACCATTGAGAATTATGTTTGCTGTGGGTTTGTCATATATGGCCTTTGTTATGTTGAGGTAAGTTCCCTCTATGCCCATTTTCTGGAGAGTGTTTTTTTATCATAAATGGGTGTTGAATTTTATTGAAAGATTTTTCTGCATCTATTAAGATGATCATATGGTTTTTATTCTTTAATTTACTAATATGGTGTGTCACATTGATTGATTTGCATATATTGAAGAATCCTTGCATCCCTGGAATAAATCCCACTTGATCATGGTATATGATCCTTTTAACACTTTGCTGGATTCTGTTTGCTAGTGTTTTGTTGAGGATTTTTGTGTCTATGTTCATCAGTGATATTGGCCTGTAGTTTTCTTTTTTTGTAAGGTCTTTGTCTGGTTTTGGTGTCAGGCTGATAGTAGTCTCGTAGAATGAGTTTGGGAATGTTCTACCCTCTGCAAATATTTTGAAGAGTTTGAGAAGGATAGGTGTTAGCTCGTCTCTAAATGTTTGATAGAATTCACCTGTGAAGCCATCTGGTCCTGGACTTTTGTTGGTTGGAATATTTTTTATCACAGTTTCAATTTCATTACTTGTGATTGGTCTGTTCATATTTTCTATTTCTTTTTGGTTCAGTCTTGGAAGGTTGTACTTTTCTAAGAGTTTGTCCATTTCATCCAGGTTGTCCATTTTATTGGCATATAGTTGCTTCTAGTACTCTCTTATGATCCTTTGTATTTCTATGGTGTCATTTGTAACTTCTTTTTCATTTCTAATTTTATTGATTTGAGTCCTCTCCCTTTTTTTCTTGATGAATCTGGCTAAAGGTTTATCAATTTTGTTTATCTTCTCAAAGAACTAGCTTTTAGTTTTATTGATCTTTGCTACTGTTTTCTTCATTTCTACTTTATTTATTTCTGCTCTAATTTTTATGATTTCTTTCCTTCTGGTAACTTTGGGTTTTGTTTGTTCTTCTTTCTCTAGTTCCTTTAGGTGTAACGTTTGATTGTTTATTTGAGATTTTTCTTGTTTCTTGAGGTAGGATTGTATTGCTATAAACTTCCCTCTTGGAACTGCTTTTGCTGCATCCCATAGGTTTGGGTTCATTGTGTTTTCATTATCATTTGTTTCTAAGTATTTTTTGATTTCCTCTTTAATTTCTTCAGTGATCTCTTGGTTGTTTAGTAGCACATTGTTTAGCTTCCATGTGTTTGTATTTTTTACAGTTTTTTTCCTGTAATTGGTTTCTAATCTCATAGTGTTGTTGTTGGATAAGATGCTTGATACAATTTCAATTTTCTTAAATTTACCAAAGCTTGATTTGTGACCCAAGACGTGATCTATCCTGGAGAACGTTCCATGAGCACTTGAGAAGAAAGTGTATTCTGCCACTTTCAGGTGGAATGTCCTATAAGTATCAATTAAGTCTATTTGGCCTCTTATGTCACTTAAAGCTTGTGTTTCCTTATTTATTTTCTGTTTGGATTATCTGTCCATTGGTTTAATTGGGGTGTTAAAGTCTGCCACTATTATTTTGTCACTGTTGATTTCTTCTTTTATGGCTATTAACATTTGCCTTATTTGCTGAGGTGCTCCTGTGTTGCGTGCATAGGTATTTATAATTGTTATATCTTCTTCTTGGATTGATCCTTTGATCATTATGTAGTGCCCTTCCTTGTCTCTTGTAATAGTGTTTATTTTAAAATCTATCTTGTCTGATATGAGTATTGCTACTCCAGCTTTCTTTTGATTTCCATTTGCATCTTTTTCCATCCTTTCACTTTCAGTTTGTATGTGTCTCTGGATCTGAAGTGGGTCTCTTGTAGACAGCATATATATGAGTCTTGTTTTGGTATCCATTCAGCCTGTGTCTTCTGGTTGGAGCATTTAATCCATTTACATTTAAGGTAATTATCAATATGTATGTTCCTATTACCATTTTCTTAATTGTTTTGGGTTCATTCTTGTAGGTCTTTTTCTTTTCTTATGTTTCCCACCTAGAAAAATTCCTTTAGCATTTGTTGTAATGCTGGTTTAGTGGTGTTGCATTCTCTTAGCTTTTGCTTGTCTGTAAATCTTTTGATTTCTCTGTCGATTCTGAATGAGATCCTCGCTGGGTAGAGTAATCTTGGTTGTAGGTTTTTCCCTTTCATCAGTTTAAATATGTCCTGCCATTCACTGCTGGCCTGCAAAGTTTCTGCTGAAAAATCAGCTGATAACCTCATGGGGATTCCCTTGTAGGTTATTTTTTGCGTTTCCCTTGCTGCTTTTAATATTTTTGCTTTGAATTTAATATTTGTTAGTTTGATTAATATGTGTCTCAGAGTGTTTCTCCTTGAGTTTATCCTGTATGGGACTCTCTGCTCTTCCTGGACTTGTTTGACTATTTCTTTTCCCATGATGGGGAAGTTTTCAACTATAATCTCTTCAAATATTTTCTCAGGCCCTTTCCCTTTCTCTTCTTCTTCTCGGATTCCTATAATTCGAATGTTGGTGCATTTGATGTTGTCCCAGAGGTCTCTGAGACTGTCCTCAATTTTTTTCATTCTTTTTTCTTTATTCTGTTCCTTGGCAAGTATTTCCATCATTCTATCTTCCAGCTCACTTATTCGTTTTTCTGTTCCCTTTATTCTGCTGTTGATTCCTTCTTGTGTATGTTTTATTTCAGTTATTGTGTTGTTCATCTCTGATTGTTTGTTCTTTAGTTCTTCTAGGTCCTTGTTAAACGTTTCTTGTATTTTCTCCATTCTATTTCCTAGATCTTGGATCATCTTTATTATCATTATTCTGAATTCCTTTTCAGGTAGCTTGCCTATTTCCTCTTCATTTATTTGGTCTTGTGGGATTTTACCTTGTTCCTTTGTCTGTGGTGTATTTCTCTGTCATTTCATTTTGTCTAAACAACTGTGTTTATGGTCTTCTTTCCACAGGCTGCAGAGTCGTAGTTCCTCTTGTTTCTGTCGGCTTCCCCCTGGTGGGTGATGTTGGCCCAGGGGCTTGTGCATGCTTCCTGGTGGGAGGGCCTGGTGCCCATGCTCTGTTGGGTGGAGTTGAGTCTTTTCCCTCTGATGACCAGGGTGCATCAGGTGGTATGTTTTAGGGTGTCTGTGAACTTAGTATGACTTTAGGCAGCCTGTCTATTGATGGGTGGGGCTGTGTTCCTGTCTTGCTGGCTGTTCGGTGTGAGGTGTTTAGCACTGGACCCTCCAGGCAGTTGTGTGGGGCTGGTTCTTGGTGTTGATATGGATACCTTCAAGAGGGTTTGTTTTATTTATTGTTTATTCTTAGTCTCCTCTCACTCAGCATAAGGTCCATGTGGGAATAATGTTTGTCTGTTGATTGAATAGTCCCAAGTATACAGCAAGTGCTTGATAAATATCAGTTAAGTAGATTAAATCCACAGACAAATGACAGGAAGGAAGCTCTCTGTCTCAGGCCATCTCCCCAGACTGGGCGTGAAGGCTGGGTGGCACTTCTGGTACCTCCCTGTGCTGGTGCAGTGCTGGCAACCCGGATGGTTTTGGTAATCAATGAGCTGAATGTAATCCAAAAGACTGAAAGACAGGGTGCTGGCTGAGGATCCTGTTCTGCAGGAGGTTGAGACCTGATTTCTGAGCTTTGGTTCCTTTTGATGTAGCTGACAGGTCTGCCCTGGGGCAGGTTAATAATTGCCCTGTTTTCTTTTTTCTCAAGAGTGTGTGTGACTCATTGCATTTCTTTGCTTCTTTTCCCAGCCAGTTTCAAGTGGATTCACCTCCACTTCACTCTCTGGGGAGGACCTGGTGTTGCTGTGCCTTGTAGGTAAGTCAGTTCTGTCTCATGCCTCTTGGTGAGTTCCCAGGCCCTGCTGACACCATCTATCTTCCTCCCATGGAGAGTTTTCATCACAGAAGCAACAGAGGCTGAAGTCACTCCATGGAAGCTGACAGCGGACTTCAGAGGCCAGAGAAAACGTACCTCACCACGAGGTGACAAGCATCCTCTACATACATGCCTCCTGGTGGCCTGGAAGACTTCCAATAAATAATTCATGAAACCAGGCCGGAAAATGGCAAAAATGTATTCTTAAGTGGGAATCTTCAAAGCACAAAGCAAGGCAGAAGAAAACAGTGACTGCAGGTTGGATTTTAGGGTGAGGGCCTTGTCTTTCTCTGTGTCTGGGTAGCATGAGACTTCCTCCAGCACAGGGCAGCCACGTTGTCCTACTGTGGACTTCTAGATCAGAAATCCAGAGTGTACTTCTCCCCCACAAAGTAGAGGGTGTCTGTTCTTGGCTGACGTGCTGAATGTGACTCCAAAGAGCCTGAAGGTACACAGCGTCCTCACGCCTCACTCCACTTGGGCTGAACCATCTCAGGGTCATAGTCGGTGTCAGCTGCAATGGCTGACCCAGAATGCAGGCTCCTGGACTGTTGTCTGTTAGAGGGTGAGGAACTAGAAAGCGAAGCTGTAGAGCCTCCTCTCTACTCTGACCTCTTCTCCGCTATTTGCGTCTTTCCCATTTCAGCACCACGACTGCTGGCCAGCACCTGGCTGACCCTCCTCTCCAGGCAGGGCTTTTTGAGAGAGCTGAGGTCCCCATTTGGTGCAGTGGCGTTGTCAAGGAATCGATGGCCAGAGGTGGAACAGAAATGAGCATGGAGCTCCTTTCCTGACTAGCACTGCCCCCGGGCCTCAGTTTCCTCCTCTGTAACGTGAGAGTGAAAATGTGTAGATGGCTTGAGGCTTAATGGAAATTGTGTAAATTTTTTCAGAGAAGTGCTTAGCAATGCTCTCAGGTGGAATGTAACCCCTTGAGCTCTGACTCTCCAGGGACCCAGTGAGTACAACCTGGCCCCAGTTCCATCTTGAAATGTGAGCAAGGGGCAGAGAAACCAGCCAGGAGCAGGAAGGAGTGAGACCCTGTAAACATATACACAGAAACACAGACACATGCACACACAGACAGTCTCACACGTACATTCACAGAGACTCACAGACACGCACACACTGACACATAGTGAAAGACACACACACTCTCACATACTCACACTCACACACACAGCATGCCCTTCTGCGTGGGTCTCACCCGGCCTGCTGCCCCAGGCTCACTGTGTGCTCCAACCACCGTTATCTGGGAAGTTTCTGAACAATTGCTCTCTCAGTATTCTGTGGCTTTACACAAGGTGCCTCTCCTACCAGAAAGCTCTTCCTGCTCTTCTTTACCAGAATCTCTCTTTCTCGTGTCTTTTTCCCAGGTTTTTTGAGGTATAATTGACACATAACATCTGTCTCCCCATGGTGGCCTCTCTGTGAAGAATTGTTTGCTTTGGAACTCTGTATTAAATTTGGGAGGCTGTCTGTTGATGCCGAGTCATCCTTTCACTGAAACTCCTAACAAGCACCTGATTAATATTTTTAAAATATCCTAAGCTGAATTCATAGCTTATTCTTCTGATAATCAGGTAGCAGGGAGGAAGATCTGCGACATGCCTTTCCTTCTGTGCCTGTTCTCACTCTGGGCACTCAAGGAAACAATCCTATTTGTCACAGTACAATGATCTGGGGCTCTGGGAGCCGTAATGTATGATTTCATAGCTGTGGTGGATAAATAGCTATAATTTTCATTAGTTCTCCTTGAGTAAGCTTCCTGCTGATACAGAAGAGACAAGGCCTTGAGCAAGATGCTCATCCCTGGGGGAAGGATTATAATTGCCAGCCAGAAAGCAGGATGGATAAGAAGACAAGAGCAAAGCAGGCCTGGGGAGCCAGGCGAGACTGAGCTCTGTGGGCTCAGGTGGCCTTCCATGCAGCAATGGGTGAGATTTGGGGTGTTTTTCTAATACAGCAACTCCATTCCTAAGTACTTACCGAAGAAAAATGAAAATATACGATCACACAAAAAGTTATATAAGACCACTCATAGCAGCTTCATGTATAGTAGCTCAAAATGGGAAACAACCCAAATGTCCATCAACAGATGATTGGGTGAACAAAACTGCGGTATCTTTGTACATTGGAATACTGCTCAGCAATAAAAAAGAATGGATTGTTGACACACAGCAAAAAGGATGACTCTCTAAGCATTATACTGAGTGAAAGACACCAGACTCAGATGGCAATATACTCTATCATTCCATGTATATGAAGCTCAAGAACAGGCAAATACGGTCTCTGCTGATAGAAATCAGAGCAGTGTCTGTCTTGTGGAGCCAGAGGGAGACTGGGCAGGGTCATGAAGGGGCTTTCAGGGTACAAGGCATGCTCTATATCTTGATTCAGATCACAGCTACATGAATGTGTACATCTGTCAAAGTAAAATGTACACTTAAGATCTATGCATTTGCTGTATGTAAAATGAAAAATTATGCCCCAAAATGCATGTTTAAATGAACTCAGAAAGCTGGCTGTCAGAAGGAAATTTATAAAGCAAACACCCTCCCTGTGTCATCAGACACATAAGGCTGGAGCATGCATACTTATTAAAGTTGGGTTCATCTGCAGAGGATGGGGCATTTACATAATCTCCTCCAGATCTTTCCTTCCTTGGTGAATTTTCAAAAGGGCACATGTTGGCAGAGTGAGCTATAGCACCTGGGATGGAGGAAACTTAATCTTCATTTCTACTTAGTGTAGAAAGAGGTGAGGGTCTGGCTCCCAGATTCTTAGGCCAACCCTCCCTGGTGCTGAGACTGCCCGAGGCTTGGCCCACTTGGGCCTCTAGGACCAATCCTAGCTGAGAACCCGGGGCAGGCAGTCCCACTCAACATCCAGCCCTTCCTGCGACTTGCTGGGCCCCACAGCTGATAATGGGAGTCTCATCTCATTTCCTGTGTGCGTCCTTGGGATAATAATAGTAATAGTAATAATAATAGGAATAGTAGTAACAATAGTAACAAAAACAACATTAGTTTTAGTCAAAGTTCACCTGATCGTGAGTGATACAATTTCATCGCAGCTTCAGCTTCAGCCGTAAAGAGATACTTATTGTTCAGCACCCAAGGGCAATTTTTGCTACCCAGGGCAGGGCCCCGGGCTTCCTGGACTGAAACCCTCTCTGAGCTGGGCCCCCCTCTTTTTCTTTCCTTTCTTCTTTTTTCTTTCCTTCATTCCTTCTTTCTTCCTTCGTTCCTTCCTTCCTTCCCTCCCTCCTTCCTTTCTTTTCTTTCTTCCTTCCTTCCCTCCCTCCCTCTTTTCTTTTCTTTCTTTTCTTTCTTTCTTTCTTTCTTTCTTTCTTTCTTTCTTTCTTTCTTTCTTTCTTTCTTTCTTTCTTTCTTTCTTTCTTTCTTTCTTTCTTTCTCTTTCTTTCTTTCTTTCTTTCTTTCTTTCTTTCTTTCTTTCTTTCTTTCTTTCTTTCTTTCTTTCTTTCTTCCTTCCTTCCTTCCTTCCTCTCTCTCTCTTCCTTCCTTCCTTTCTTTCTTCTAATTTGCCTCAGTATTTGCTGCTTTCATTTCTCTGCATTTAATCTCTTTAAAAAACAACTTCTTTTACTTCTTCAGGCATGTGGCTGAAGGCGACTACCCCACAGAAGTAGCCTCGGCTCCAACGTGACATATCTTTAGTTCAAATAATGAACAAAGGCAGACAAAACTTTGAATCCCTATTCTAAATTCCAGAGAGAGAAAGAGAGAGAGAATTTTATTGGCCCTGGTGTCTCCACCTTTGGTCTAGTCAATTATAGGCAAGGGCAAGGTGACCCTATGGGCAGATATTCCAAGAGTCATCTGTAATATAATCAATATTTACAATAGTAATAGATGCCATTTGTTGGATTCCACAATATGTTAAATGTCTGCATGTATTATTTCATTTAATTTTCATAACAAATTAACAAGGTAAATATTATCCTCATTTTGCAGGTGTGGAAGCTGGAGATTTAAGAGTGAAGTAACTTCTGTCCCATCACATGGGTAGAAAGGCTGCAATTTGAGCCCACATTTGCCTGGCCACAAAGCCCTTGTTTGCTACAGGGAGATACCTTATTTTTTTCACATTTAGCCTGCTAAGGTATAATTTTCCTAAGGTTAAAAATTGTGACTCTGGGCTTCCCTCGTGGTGTAGTGGTTGAGAATCTGCCTGCCAATGCAGGAGACACGGGTTCGAGCCCTGGTCTGGGAAGATCCCACATGCCGCGGAGCAACTAGGCCTGTGAGCCACAGGGGCTGAGCCTGTGTGTCTGGAGCCTGTGCTCTGCAATAGGAGAGGCCGCGATAGTGAGAGGCCTGTGCACCGCGATGAAGAGTGGACCCCACATGCCACAACTGGAGAAAGCCCTTGCACAGAAACAAAGACCCAACACAGCCAAAAATAAATAAATAAATTAATTAATTAAAAAAAATCAGTTATACTTCAATTTAAAAAAAAAAAGAAACGAAGACCCAACACAGCCAAAAATAATAAATAAATAAAAATTATTAAAAATTTGTGACTCTGATGCAAATATAAAACAAACATACATCAAAGAGCTTATTCAGCTCATCACTTAATGAGGGAACAAGTAAAACATTAAAACCAGGCTGAAAAACACTTGAGGAGGTAGGTATTTATAGGTAGTTTAATAAAGAAACTAGTTTCTGGGTCAGATACAAAACTTGTTAAAGTCCTACAGGGAAATAAACTGTAACCTTTGGGTAATTGACTGTCTTTAGTCAGATAATCTCATCTTGTTGAGGGAAACATCTGCATCTGTAGGGTGGCATTTTGTTTCTCCGTGTTAGTCTATACTGTACATTATACAATTGATCTCTAGGAGGGGTCCTTGATCCCCTGGTGTCAGGGTTTGGGGGAACCATAACATTCTGGTCCCTCCATGTTGATAACTAGAACAGTCTTCCAGGAATGTTGAGGGCATGGTGGTGAGAAACAAGATTTGTAAAAACTCCAGCACATGGTGGGTACCCACCCCCTGATATCCTTCCTGGAAAAAAACGCATGTAAATAAATGAGTGAATGGAAGATCACACACACTCCTTCAATAAATAGTGCTTGCTCTTATCAGGATGATGCCTGACTCACTGGCCGGGAAGGTCAGCTGCTCTGTGTCCAAAGTGGGAATTCTGTTTCACTTTTCCTCAAAAATAAATCTATAAATACATTAAATTATACAATGAAAACCACTGCTTTCTGATATGTTGACCTGTTCTCCATACACAGGGACACTTGCTTTGGGAAGTCAAAGTAAGATGGTTAGGAAATAAAATGAAAATGCATACATTTTGTTACCAGAGCACAATAAAAATAACCCTACCTATTCCTGCCCAAATGCTGCCTGTCCTCACAGGGGCTGCTCCCCCTCCCCCTGCCTCCCTTCCCTCTGACCCTCTAGGCCACTGACCACCCCCCCTCTTAGAAACTCTCCTGCTCTTATGATCTGACAGACACACCTGTAACTGAATGCAATGACTCTTCTTGCGTGTCTCACATATGGAGGGTTGCACTCTCTAAGAACAAGGACTTAATTTTGTTTTCATTTGCACAATGTTTAGGGTGCTGGGCACAGGGGAAGTAGGGACAGTGGGGTAGAAAGAGCATGTGCTTTGGACACAGGTTATCCTGGGGTTAGACCCAGCTCCGACACCTACTGGCTTGTGACCTTAGGAAGATTGCTTAATCATTCTGAATCTAGGGATCTTCACTGGCAAAATGGGGATAATAAAAGAGATGTTGCCAGGCACAGTAGACACTCCATAGAATCTGGCTGTTATTATTTCTAGCGGTAGAAGACAGGGACTCAAATTCCTGTTTACAGAAAGATGTGAAGTCAGCTTAGAGGAAAATGGCTCTGGTGTTACCTGGACTAATGGCGTCCACCTCCCAATCCAGGTGTGAGGAAATGTCTATTGAGAACATTTGCTTCAAACTGGACGAAACATGTCTGGGCAGAGCTGTTGAGCTAGCAGAGTTTACTTTTTATTCTACCTTTGGAGCTGTGAGGGTGTTCCATCTAGATTTAATCAAAATGGAACTAGTCAAGTCTAGGGGTAAAGTATTTCTTTACTTGGAACAGACATCGTAAACTCACAGGTCAGCTTCCCTGCTCAACCATGATAATGTGCTAATGCCTCAATCAAGTCGCTGGAGAAGTTGTCATCTCAGTGATCAGAACTAGCAGATCTGGAAAATTTCTGCAGAAATCATGTTTGTCCTCTGATGTCTCAGTGATTAAAATTCAAAGCTGTGTATTTAAATAACATAAGACAAGAGCCTGCCTCTAAGAAGGGAAGGGCAGCATGAGAACAGCACTGAGCTTTGTGGCTGAGGACATGATACGGACTCATACTCCAGCTTACCTGTTGGCAGAGGGTCAAATATTTATTCAAAGGGTGGGTCACGACCCATTTATTCAGGTGGGTCATGACCACATGTGGGTTCCGTTTGCTAAAAAGTGACGGACTTCCCCCAGACTACCAGATCCCACCATGCCCAGGCCACAGTTTTCTATTATCTTGTTACAAGAATCTGCAAAGATTTAGTGATGAATCTACAGTTAACCTAGAAATTCAATTGCTTGAGTCTTTAGAAAATAGTTTCTTTCCTTTGTGAGCTGTCCCTGAAAAAGTTGTCACTTAAAAAGAACCTTTTACTTTGAAATAATTGTGGATTCAAAGGAAGTTACAAAAAGGTTTACAGAGAGGTCCCCTGCATCTTCACCCAGACTCCCCCAGTGTTAACATCTTAGAGAACTAGAGTAATGTCAAACCAGGAAATTGGCTGGTACAATCCACAGAGCTTGTTTATATTTCACCAGTTTTACAAGCATTTGTGTGTGTGTGTGTGTGTGTGTGTGTGTGTATGTCTGTGTATGTGTATTTCTATGTAGTTTTATCACATGTGTAACTTCATGTAACAGTGACCACATAACAAGGATTTTTCATCCTATCTGTCTAGAGTCACACCCACCTCTTCTCCATCAATCCCCAACTCCTGGCAACCATTAATCTGTTCTGCATTTCTATAATTTTGTTATTTCAAGAAATTTATGCAAACAGAATCATGCAGTATGGAAACTTCTGAGATTATCCTTTTCACTCAGCATATTTTCCTAATATTAATCCAAGTTACTGCAGGTATCATTAGTTTGTTCCATTTTATTGGTGAGTCCTATTCTGCACTGTGGATGGACCATTCTTGCCATTCACTCATTGAAGGAAATATGCATTGTTCCCAGTTTTTGGCTATAATGACTAGAGCTGCTAAGAATAGTCCTTGAATGTAAGTTATCATTTCTCTGGGATAGATGTCCAAAAGTGCAATTGGTAAGTACGTGTTTAGTTTTAAAAGAAACTGCTAAACTATTTTCTAGTGTGGCTGTACTATTTTACATCCCTAATAGCAATGTATGAGTGGTCCAGTTTCTCAGCATACTCACCAGATTTTATTACTTTTTAAAATTTTAGCCATTCTGATCAGCATGTGGTGATATCTTATTGTGATTTTAATTTGAATTTCCTAATGGTTAATGATGTTCAACATCTTATCATGTGTATTTTGTTGACATCTGGGTATCCTCTTCAATGAAACATCTGTTTATGACTTTTGTCATTTTCTAATTGGATTGTTTGTTTTTTTTACCATTGACTTTTGAGAGTTCTCTATATATTCTAAATATAAACCCTTTGTTGGATATGTGGCTTGCAAATATTTTCTCCCAGTTTGTAGGTTGTGTTTTCATCCTTTTAACAGGATCTTTTACAGAGTAAAATTTTTTTATTATTTGTTTCAAAACAAAGAACTTTTTAAAAATTGAAGTATAGTTGATTTACAACTATACTATAATTGAACTATAATTGAAGTATAGTTGATATACTATAATTGAACTATAATTGAAGTATAGTTGATATACTATAATTGAACTATAATTGAAGTATAGTTGATTTATGTTGTGTTAGTTTCAGGTGTACAGCAAAGTGATTCAGTTATACATATAAAGTTTTTATTTTTGATGAGCTCTGATTTCTGGTTTTTCCTTTTGTGGATTATGTTTTTGGTTTCAAGTCTAAGAACGCTTTGCCTAGGCCTAGGTCTTGCAGATTTTCTCCTACATCTTTTCCCTAAAATTTTTAAAGTTTCTCATTTTACATTTAAGTCCTTTTTGAGTTAATTTTTTATACAACGTGAGACTTAGGTTGAGATTCATTTTTTGGCCTAGCATGTCCACATGCTCCAGCATTTGGAAAGACTCTTCTTCCTCCTTTGAATTGCTTTTGTACCTTTGTAAAAAATCCATGCGGGTCTCTTTCTGGATTCTCTGTTCTTTTGTGTTGCCCAATGTGTTGCCCTCTGCTGATACCACACTGTCTAGATTTCTGTGACTATATAGTGAGAATTAGTGCCACGAAGAGAGAGTCCTCCTACCTTCTTTTCTTTTCTTTTTTTAAAAATTGAAGTTTAGTTGATTTACAATATTGTGTTAGTTTCCAGTGTACAGTAAAGTGAAAAGTGATACAGAAATATATATGTATATATATATATATACACATACACACACACACACATTCTATTATGGTTTATTACAGGATATTGAATATAGTTCCCTGTGCTATACAGTAGGTCCTTGTTTTTTATATATTTTATATATAGTAGTGTATATCTGCTAATCTCAAACTCCTAATTTATGCCTCCTCCACCCCCTCTCCCCTTTGGTTAACCATAAGCTTGTATTCTATGTCTGTGAATCTATTTCTGTTTTGTAAATAAGTTCATTTGCATCATATTTTAGATTCTACACATAAGTGACATCATATGGTATTTTGCCTTTCTCTTTCTGACTTACTTCACTTAGTATGTAATCTCTAGGTCCATCCATGTTGGGGCAAATGGCATTATTTCATTCTTTTTTATGGCTGAGTAGTATTCCATTGTATTTGTGTACCACATCTTCTTTATCCATTCATCTGTCAATGGACATTTAGGTTGTTTCCATCTCTTGGCTATAGTAAATAACTCTGCTATGAACATTGGGGTGTATATATATTTCAAGTTAGAGTTTTCTCTGGATATATGTCCAGAAGTGGGATTTCTGGATCATATGGCAACTTTATTTTTAGTTTTTAAAGGAACTTTCATACTGTTTTCCATAGTGGCTGCACCAATTTACATTCCCACCAATGGTGCACGAGTGTTCTTTTTCACAACATCCTAGCCAACATTTGTTATTTGTTGTCTTTTGGACAATAACCATTCTGACAGGTGTTAGGTGAAACCTCATTGTGGTTTTGACTTGCATTTCCCTGATGATGAGTGATACTGAGCATATTTTCACGTGCCTGTTGACCATCTGTTTGTTGTCTTTGGAGAAATGTCTATTCAGTTCCTCTGTCCATTTTTTAATATATTTTTTTTAATGTTGAGTTGTATGAGTTCTTTGTATATTTTGGATATTAAACCCTTATCAGCTATATTGTTTGCAAGTATCTTTTCCCATTCAGTAGACTGGCTTTTCACTTTGTTGATAGTTTCCTTCACTGTACAAAAGCTTTTTAGTTTGATTTAGTTCCATTTGTTTATTTTTGCTTTTGTTTTGCTTGCTTGAGGGCCAACAAAATATTGCTAAGAATGTCAAAGAGCATACTACCTACGTTTTCTTCTAGAAAACGTTCTTCTAGAAGTTTTAAGGTTTCAGGTCTTACATTAAAGTCTTTAAGCCATCTCAAGATCATTTTTGTATATGGTGTGAGAAAATAGTCCAGTCTGATTCTTTTGCATGTAGATGCCAGTTTCCCCAACACCATTTATTGAAGAGGCTGTCTTTTCCCCTTTGTATATTCTTGCCTCTTTTGTGATACATTAACAGACCATATAAACTGTGGGTTTATTTATGGGCTCTCTGTTCTGTTCCATTTGTCTATTTTTGTGCCAGAGCATAGTGTGTGTGTGTGTGTGTGTGTGTGTGTATATACATACATACAGTTTAGGGGAATTTTCAGCTATTATTTTCTTCAAAAAATTTCTCTGCCCCTTTCTCTCTCTATCCTTCTTGGACTCTTATAATGGAAATGTTAGTGTGCTTGATGTTTTCTCAGAGTTCTCAAAGTATTCTCCTTAGAAAAAAATTTTTTTTCGTTCAGCTTGGGTGATTTCCACTCTTCTGTCTTCTAGTCTGCTGATCCATTCCTCTGTGTCATCTAATCTACTGTTGATTCTTTCTAATGTGTATTTTATTTTAGTTATTGCGATCTTCAGTTCTGTTTTGTTCTTCTTTCTATTTCCTACCTTTTTGTTAAACTTCTCACTCTTCTGAGTTCACTGAGCATCTTTTTTAAAAAATTTATTTATTTTTGGCTGCATTGGGTCTTTGTTGCTGTGCGTGGGCTTTCTCTAGTTGCAGTGAGCAGGGGCTACTCTTCGTTTGGGGTGCACAGGCTTCTCATTGTAGTGGCTTCTCTTGTTGTGGGGCACAGGCTCTAGGTGCATGAGCTTCAGTAGTTGCAGCATGCGGGCTCGTAGTTGCAGCACATGGGCACTGGGGTGCACGGACTTCAGTAGTTGTGGCACGTGGGCTCAGTGGTTGTGGCTCATGGGCTCTAAGCACAGGCTCAGGTGTTGTGGCGTACGGGCTTAGTTACTCCTCAGCATGTGGGATCTTCCTGGACCAGGGCACGAACCCGTGTCCCCTGCATTGGCAGGCGTATTCTTAACCACTGTGCCACCAGGGAAGTCCCAAATGATCATCTTTGTGATTATTACCTTGAACTCTTTATTGGGAAGATTGTTTATCTCCACTTTGCTTAGTTCCTCTTCTGGGTTTTTGTCTTATTCCTTTGCTTAGAACAAAGGAATTTATTATTCCTTATTCCTTTGTCTCCTCATTTTGCCTAATTCTCTTTGTATTTCTATGTATTAGGTAGATCAGTTACATTTTCCAGTCTTGGAGAAGTGCCTTGTGTAGGAGACCTCTATGCCTCCCAGCAGCACACTCACCTCTGATCAGCAGAGCTATATGCTCTAGGGGTGACCCCTGTGTGGGCTGCATGGGTCCTTCTGATATGGTGGGGACAATCACTGTGGGTGTGCTGGTGGACAGAGCTGGCTCCCGGCCCAACTGGCTGTCAGGTCTTTCCTCATGTGAAGGCTGCTAGTTACTGGTGGGCAAGGTCAGGTCCCAGGGGGTCTGGCTGGGGGGCTGGGGAGTCCTGGGACTGGTGTCAGCCCACTTGTGGTTGGGGCTGGTTCCCCTCACAGCTGGCTGCTTGACCCAGAGGGTCTCAGGACTGGTTCTGACTGGCTGGTGGGCAGATGAGCCCCTGGTAAGAACAGGCTAGAGGGAGGACTCCAGTCTGATGTTTGTCAGCACCAGTGTTTTTGTGGTAGAACAAGATCTCCAAAACAGCTCCACCGGAGTCTATGTCCCCAGGGTGAGCTCCAGTTTCCTCCAGGAGACTCTCTAAGATCAGCAGGTGGGTCTGACCCAGGCTCCTTCCAAATTACTGCCTCTGCACTGGGTCTCAGAGTGTGTGAGATTTTGCCCTTTAAGAGTGGAGTCTCTGTTTCCCACAGCCCTCTGACTTTCCCAAAGTAAGCTCCTGGCCTTCAAAGCCAGAACTTCTGGGGACTTTTCTTCTCAGTGCAGGGTCTTTGGGCTGGGGAGCTTCGACCCCTCACTCCTTGGGGTGAACCTCTGCAATTGTGATTATCCTCCCTTACGTGAGTCTCCCACCTGGGAGTTTGGGTCTTGACTGTACCTCAAATCCACCCCTCCTACCTGCCTCGCTGCAATTTCTTCTTTATGTCTTTAGTTGCAGGAGATTTTTTCTGCTAGTCTTCAGGTTGTTCTCATAAACAGTTGCTCTCTAAATGTTGTAATTTTCTTGTGCCCATAGGAAGAGGTGAGCTCAGGGTCTTCCTACACTGCCATCTTGGCCACTCCCCACCCAGAATCTTCCAAAATTTTATTTTTAAAGTAAGAAAAAACTGTGTGAGTAAGCTAATTTTAATTTCATAACACCCTTGATTTACTGTGAAAAGTTCTTTAGGTGAACTGAGTGTTTTCTACCTGATTTTTCACCTGGACTTTGAGTGTGAATGTGTGTGTGTGTGGGGGGGGGTCTGAAAATAATGCAGTTGTGACCCTATGGTTTGATTTTCCTTTTAGTGACAAAGTATAATGAACTCCAGTATATTAAGACCTGTGTTTTTTCTGTTCATTGATGGAGGAAAGTAAAGGCAGATCAGAGCCCGCACAGTAGCTTTTCTATCTTGTGTGTGTGACATAAGTTGAGCCCAGTTCTCCAAGTGAGGTCCTCCTTGTTATAAACTCCTTTCTCATTCATAAGTCATGGGGCGAGCTCCTCCAGGACTTGATGTGCACACACCCAACCCCTGCATCCAGGTTTAGGAAGGATGAAATGTCTGGACTCTGCAGTGGTGACCAGGCTGGTGATCCACAGGTCCTCTCGTGAAGGGAGTGGGAGGAGGCTTCTCCCTTCACAAGGGAGCTAAATGCCCTCCCAGCACCTGGCTGCAGCAGAAGGCTGAGGGGAGAGATCCCAGGGTGACATCAATGAGGCCAGAAGGAGGAGAGTGAGGGTCCAGTGCCACCAGGGCTCCGGTCGAGTGCTAAGAGCTTAGCCCCTTTCATTTCATTGGTCTTAGGAGGTAGTCCTTCTTATAACCCCTGTCTTGCAGGTGAGAAAATGGAAATATAGTGGGTGGTTTACCTTGCCCCAAATCTTGCAAGAAGAAAGTGGGGAGCCACTTTGTGTGGGTAACCACAGAGAGGAACTCTGCAGACCTTCATTACAGGTGAGGCTGGGGGCTGGGGCACAGCCCTCTTCTAGCCACTTTTCTGTCAGCTTCCTTAAGGCTCTCACGGAGCAGGATGAAGGGACTTGTCTCCAGATGGAATCAGGCCAGGTGGAAACCACACCCCACCGTACTACCGCTGTGGTCTGCCCGTGGTTTCCAGTGAGTGCAGAGGTTGAAAACAGGACAGCCCTGTTCCAGGATGGAGGTTTGTATGTTATCTGCCCAGTCTCTCTCCAGGCAGGTATGAGTGTGTGAATGAGATCGCTAAGGACAGAGAGCATATAAAGTGCACAAGATGGTACATGGGGCCAACCTCAGTCTTCTGAAAAAATGAGCCAGAACAAAGAGTACCGAGTTATACATGACTGGGGCTCGGGCAGGTCAGGATGGGAACTGAACTGGGCCGCAGATGGATGTCTACGGAGAGCTCTGGTAAGACTTAGCAGTCAGGACACAAACCCCTCATGAAAGAGGGTGGGCAGAGCTGAGTGTCCTGGTGCCTAGAAAGTACCTGGAGCTTAGCGGTGCTTTCAAAGATGATAAGTGGACCAATGAATGAGCGAAAGAAAAAATGGCTCGTATGATCGAGGCCAAGAGGGCCTTCCTACAGATTTCGTTTTTGAGTTTGGATGACTGGGAGCTTTAAAAATCAAGAAGTGATGATGTCCTTGGGGTCAGATATTCTTTGCATAACCTTGGTAAGTGCAAACTGAGAGCGTGTATCAGTGCCCCAGGATGCTGAGATGAGAGAGATTCAGGAAGCAGTGACTGCCGGACAGTGGGCAGGGTGCGAGGTCGCTCATGTCATTGGTTGAAGGTGCATTTCCCCGGCTGGGTGGCAGGGCAAGTCTTAGGTGAGCAGGCAGAGCATTTTGGTATTTGAAGTTGCTGTGAAGGGCCGCTCCTCCACATCACTCCCCAGACTCCTGTCCTGGCACCTGAATCCCTCTGCCGTTCTGGTGAGCCTCCTGGGAGTTCTTCCCCTCAAGTGCTGAGAGCAGTATGGGGGGCCTCTGAGAGATGGGGGTTGGCGACAGGTGGGAGAAGCAGTTCCCCATCTCAGAGGCCAGAGGGGCACTGACCTGGGCAACCTGGTGCAGTGGAAAGACCAGAGGATTTGGAGTTAGATGTGGGTCATATCCTAGCCTCATTGCTAATTATGTGTCTAATCATGTGATGATTATGGGTCAATCACTTCATCTCACTGAGCCTAAGTTTCCAGGTCTGTAAGGTGGGTTGGTACTAATACAGCTGCTGGTTCCTGAGTCCCCAGCAGCCCTGCAGGTATGTGTTTCTATTTCCAGGCTAAAGACTCCCTAAGGGCTTGAGTTGAGGCCAAGGGGACCTCAGGGGCTCTTCCAATTGGGCATGGCTGGGTGTGCTGAGGGCTTCCTGTTCACAGGTTCAGGGCTAGGCCCACAACCAGGGGGTCATTCATTTGGGTCACAAAATCTTCAATACTCACACTAGAATCAAATTTCCTGGAGAAGAGGGCACCCTGGGGTGAGACGGGGGACAGGTAGGGGCGGAGGGCAGCAGTGGGGTGGGCAGGAGAACTGGAGGGTGAGGTAGTGTCTCCTCAGTGCCCACTGTGCTCCAAAGGAGCCTGGGTGAACCTGCGGGCCCCTCCACAAGCCCCACTGGTGGGCCTCGCAGACCTGGGGAGCCTGGCTGGGGAAGGGCACGATTCCAGAGGCACCTCATCTGAACAGGAAGGTCCTAGAGTGGTGGTGGCAGAACTGAACCTTTGTCCAAATGCAACCCAAGGTCGACTCCCACCTGGGAACCAGACAGGAGGGCGGCAGCGTGTGGGAAGTGGCGAAGCCGGGCCGGGGGGCTGAGCCTTGCTGGTCTCAGCGTTTCTGTGAGGCCCCAGGGCCCCATGAACGTGGCGTGCAGAGCGCTCATTCGGGCCAGGCTCCGTTTCAGACATGGAGATGTCCCAGGACACGGAGGGGGCTGGATGCAGACGGGCAGAGCCAGGGCCCCGTCCCTCTGCATTCTGTCCCCGCCGCCTCAAGGCTGAGTCCCCATCTGTCTGTTGTGTGCCAGGCAGTGACACGGACCTGCCTTTGAGTTTTGGCTGCACGACTTGCTAACTCGTGTCTCTACCGAGCTCAGGGTTTTCACACTGTGACAGGGACAGGAACCACCGCCCCACTGCAGCTGTCTGGTAAGCATAATGCTGCTCTGTGTTCTCCTGGGGCAGCTGCTCTCTGCCTGCCCTTCAGCTCAGGGACGCCTCCTCTGGAGGCTGCCTGGTTGAGCTTGGGCCCCTTCCACAGACGCAAGGCCCTGGCTTTCCGCAGCCCTTGATCCTGTTTCCTTCTGTGTGTCTCTGTTTCTGCAGGCGACAGTTCCAGGGCTGGCTGGATCTCCACCCTCCCTCAGGGGCGGAGGGAAGGGTAGAATGAGCCCAGGCTCTGGAGTCAGACAGGATGCACCCATCCACCCCCCCACCTGATGCTGGAAACCCACCAGCTTTGTGACCCAAGGTTCAATTTCCTGCTCTCTCAATGTGGGCACTGACCCGGGCACGCTGGTGTAGTGGGAAGACCAGAGGATTTGGAGTTAGATGTGGGCCATATCCTAGCCTCATTGCTAATTATGTGCCTAATCATGTGATGATTATGGGTCAATCAATCACTTCATCTCACTGAGCCTCAGTTTCCAGGTCTGTAAGGTGGGTTGGTGCTAATACAGCTGTGGAGAGATTACTAAGGTAAGGTTACTAGGGTTGGTGCTGGGTGGGTCTTCTCTCTGACTCCCAAACCTGATGGAAAGTGATCTGTCCCTTCCCTCCAACCCCCTTCTGAGCCTGAATTTCCTCATCCATAAAATGCTGATGATGTCAACCATAGGTATCCATTCATTTATTCCCTCCCACCTTCCCTGCTGTCATCTGGCTGACATTTGTTGGGTGCTCCATCTAGGCACTGTGCCTCACCCATGGGATTGCTATGAGGCCACAGGAAGCAGCCCACATCGCCCAGCTGGCACACACAATTGCACACTCTCCCTGAGTGTGATGGAACAAGACAAACATAAGACCCTGCTCCCCAGCCCTGCATGAACAGACATTAAAAACAAGGGCACTAGGCAGCCACAGAATGACCCGGCTAACCCCACTGGCTGCTGATTCTCCTCCCATGACAACTCCAGCCTTGATCTGTTCTCCTTGCCTCCTAGATAAGAGTTACTAAGACACCTGCTCCTTGAATTGTCTCCATGTCCTGACAGCACCCGACCTACAATACACTCTTGCTGCCTTGAACGTTCTCCAAGGTCACCTGACATAAGCTCCAATCCTATAATCAGCCCCTCTGGATTCCCTTGCATGTAGCTGCTCCATGCTCTCTCTGCATGCAGCCTCCCTTGCTCCAGCAAGTAAAACACCTAATTCTGTTCGAGTGTGTTCCCGGTGGTCTTTGGCTGGTGGGCATCAACAGTGAAGACTGGGACCAAATAAAAGATTGGAAATCAAAGTGCTTTGCAATTTTCAAAGCCCTCCACGAGTTGGTGGGGAGGTGGGCTTATTCCTCTTCCAATGTAAAGGACCGAGTCCCACAGAGGAAAGCTCCAGCTGCGCGCTGTGGGGGATGGGACGTTCCACTTGTGTATCAGGCTAACCTGACGAAGCCCAGTGTATTCCAAGTTAGTGGAGTTCTAAATCAAAGCGACTGTGGTTTGATGCTTTCTTGGACTAGTTTAGCAAACTTGTAATGACCTCCACCTGGTCCAGAAGGTGATTGGCAAACAAGTAAATCCAAAGTAGCAATTTTAATCATGTTTTATCAATAATTCAGTTCCCACTTAGCAGCAGTAAAAAGTTCAAACTGGGAACTCACCGTACCTTGTGGACACATTCCCACCAGCCAGCATCTGGTCTTTAATCACCCTTTAGTGTTTATTTCATCCAGAAAACATTTTGACTCCTTGGCCAGACCATCCCAGAGCAGGAGACAATATTTAGCAAATAAACAGAGAAGCACACACATTTGTCAAAAGATGAATTACAAGGAACACTATTCTAGGCAAAATGCTTTTGCTTTTAAAAAGCATCAATACAGGATGAATCTAGAGACTGTCATACAGAGTGAAGTAAGTCAGAAAGAGAAAACCAAATATCGTATATTAATGCATATATGTGGAACCTAGTAAAATGGTACAGATGAACCGGTTTGCAGGGCAGAAATTGAGACACAGATGCACAGAACAAACGTATGGACACCAAGGGGGGAAAGCGGCAGGGGGATGGGGGTGGTGGTGTGATGAATTGGGCGATTGGGATTGACATGTATACACTGATGTGTATAAAACTGATGACTAATATAACCTGCTGTATAAAAAATAAATAAAATAAAATTCAAAAAAATAAGCATCAATACATAAATTTGCCTGTCAGAAAACGTATGCAGCTAGTTGCACAGAAAAATATGTGGTCCTATAGTAACATCCTCTACGTATAGTCACTTCTTGCAAAGCAAGAGTGATTAGACATACTAATAATGGAATGGAAGTCAAACTGTATTCAGTAAATTGCTTTTTTGAGCAAAGAATCTTGTTAGAATTCATTTTATAACATATTTAATCCTTTTTACAACTTAATGAGTATTTAACTCTTGTTTGCAGACCAACTAAAGAAGTGATTTTGCCACTTTTGGAGTAATATTAAAACAAACAATAAATTGTAATAAGCGTAGATTTTCAGACCAGGCAGTGGGGAGACATCCTGGGACTCAGTGTTTCTGTGTCTGGCTGGGGACGCTGAGCTGGCAGGGGCAGCTGCCCGGTGGCCACAGGGAATTACAGGCTGCCAGGCCCCCATGTGACCACGGAGAAGGGAAATGACTCAGTTAGAATGATCAGGTTTGATGTGTGCAGATCAGTGAGTCAAGCTCCTCACCCGATCTGTGGGTGGGCACCTGAACCGTGTGTGGATAAGCACCACCAATTCCACCGCGTCACCATCGCTTGCTGCAAATCTGACTGGTCTTTACGATGAGGACTCCTTGATGCCTGGGCTGAATCTTTTCATTGCTGGACCTGGCACGTAGCAGGACTATTTAATGTGTGTTCAATGCATGTTTGCTGACAGAAGCAGTCCTCTGCAGTGTCCTTCGGGTTGCATTTATAGGGGGCAGTGTGGTGCAGTGGTTAGGCACTCATACACTGGAGCTCCATCCTTGCTCTGTGCTTCTCAGTTGCACGAACTTCCCGGGCAGATCATTTTAACTCTCTGCATGTCAGTTTCTTTCCTGTAAACTGGGGAAACTATAGCCCTCTTTTGTAGGATTGTTGTGAGAATTAAAAGAGCCCATAAGAGCAGGGTCTGGTGTGAGGTGCTGGGCATGTGCTTTGTGTGAGCCTGTGGTCTGGGGCTGCCGGATGTCTGTTAGGGGCATGGGCACCTGGGATGGTTTTGTGAAAAGCAAAACTGTGGCCGATAAGGAATACACTTGTTTAGTGCTTATATTTTCTAAGAACTTTACATCTTTGCACTTTGACGTTCTGGGAACAAAAGTAACTATTTTCTTGAGGACATTTCCCTCAAAGAGAGTCTGGTGTTCAGTCGCTCACAAGCCCTCCCCGACCTTGGGAGTGATGGAGGAAAGTCTGGTCTGCTGGCCTGGGTGCTGCTCGGTGGTGGGAGGAGGGCACCTTCCGTTCATCTCTGTATCCCCAGGGCCCAAGTCGGGGCAACTGAGGGTGGAGACAGCATGCCAGGGAGAAAGTGTCACCTGAACACTGGTGGGAACAGCAGAGTCAGAAACAAGCAGGCCCAGGGTCTGGAGTATAGGTTTTGGGGGCTGAGGATGGGACGACTGGCAAGAAAGAAGCTTAGAGGGGTCCCAACCTGGAGCATTTTAAGGATCAGTGAGCTAAACATGCTGGACTCATGCTGCTGTCCAGGTAGACAGACCACAGAGGGCCCATGACAGTGGACAAGGCATGCAGAGGCTGCAGGATCTGGCTGGCCGCACGGGAGGCCGAGCCTCCGAGGCTGGGAGCGGTTTGAGGGGTCCATCTAGGCAGAGGCAAGCCTGCTGGGCCAGGCCTGGGCTAGATCCTGTGTCTGCAGGGGCCAGCAACTTATTCACCAAGGCTTTGCCCTGGGCAAGGCCTTCCTTTGTGAACTGGGAAGTGTGTCGACAAATTCTCTCTCAGCAGTGGCGGAACGTTTATAAAAATTAGTTTATAAAATGAATCAAATGACTTGTCAGGTTTTAGGCCAGGGTGTTACTGTTCACCAAGAATGGCAACCACCCTTTGTATTTTTATTATATCTTAGCAGTAAAGCACACCCTGGAAAGTCTTCGAGGAGACTTGCTGAGCTGGCAAAGCAGCCTCTCCTTGGATCAGCTATTATTAAAATGAACCTATTAAACAAGATACTTTATAAACTCCAGATGATCTCTTTTCTATTATCCTCTAAGAAGATTAACATTTCTAGTGTTTCTTTTATGAAGTTTTGGGGAAAGACAAATAACCCAAGGTTAAATGAAGCATCATTTCCTGTCTTGCCAATTTTTTTTCTTAAGAGCCTGGAGTCAGAAATCTGGGTCATATTTTCCTGTGTCTTTACCTGTCTGGTAATTTTTGATTGGATGTCAGACATCATATATTCACCTTGTTGGGTACTGGACAGTTTGAACTCCCACCAGTGTTCTTGAACTTTGTTGTGTGATTCAGTTAAATTATTTAGGAAGAGTTTGATCTTTTGGATTTTAAGATTTTTTAGTCAGGACTAGATTTTGTACTCAGTCTAAGTTTAATTATTCCACATTCTTGAGGCAAGGCCCTTCTGTATACTCCACCCAACAACCTTGAACCATGAGATTTTCCAGTCTGACTGGTGGGGACAGGCAATATTTCTGGCCCCGTGTGAGTTCTAGGAACTGCTACCTTCCATTCTTTTAGGTAGTTCTTTCCTGGCTGAGCACAGTTTCCTTGTACAGTAAATCCTTTACATACAGATCTCCAAGTTGTAAACTTTCAAAGATGCGGATGTGTGTTTGCATGTCCAATCACATAAGACCTGAGTGAAATTGCAGCTTGCCCTTTGTCTCCTATTGTTGATGATCCTTCAGCTCTACCATCTCCCACCTCTCTCCCTCCTCCAGTCAGTAACTCTTCTTGCCTGTTCACTCGATGCCAGCCCCTGGATGCCAGCGGTTGTACTGTACTGCTGTACTTTTCAAGGTACTGTACTGTAAGATTAAAAATGTTTTCTTTATTTTTTGTGTTTGTTTGTTTTTCATGTATTATTTGTGTGAAAAATATTATAAACCTATTGCAGTACAGTACTATATAGCCGATTGTGTTTGTTGGGTACCTAAGCTAACTTTGTTGGACTTATAAACAAATTAGACTTATGAATGTGCTCTCAGAACAGAGCTCTTTCCTATGTAGGGGACTAACTGTACGCACATGCTGATCAGGACCCTGAATACTCAAGAAGGGCTCTCTGCAAGTCTGCGTATTCTCTCTCTCCCCTGATGCTCTGTTCTGCAAACTAGCCAGTCTCCCTAGACCCTCAACTCAAGGAGACTGTGAGCTCTAGGGAACCCTCTCCTTTGGCTGTGGCCTGAAACCTCTTTCTGGGGAATAAGCTGGGACCAACATAAGGCTCTTCTCACCTGTTGACCACCTCTCAGGGGCTCCTGTCCTTTGTTGCTTGATGTACAGTGTCTCAATAAACTGTTGTTTCATATATTTTGCCTGTTTTTTCAACTGTTTCAGACAGGAGGGTACTTGTCAATCCATCTTGGCTGGAGGCAGGAATCTCTTGTTATCTCATTTTACAGGTTGGGGAGTTGAGACTCAAAGATTTTAAGTAGTTTGCCCAAGCTGGTAGATGTTGGAACCAAGATTCAAGCCTAATGCTTTTTCCAGGACACCATGCCATGCAGTCTTGGACGAACTAGGTAAATTCTTTAAACATCAGTTGTTTTTTTTTCCCTTGGAAAAATGGGGCAATGATGAGATTTGCATGTACAACACCCAGCTTGACTCACAGGCACTGCTCACTTTATGTTATTCCCTTCCTGCCTTTTAGCTAAATGCTCAATTCACAAGTGAGGTTCTCATAGCCAGGATGGTGCACAATTCTGTGTGGCACCTGGGTGAACAGTGCTTGAGGGAACTCTGCTTCCTCTCTAACTGGGTACCCAGAACCTTGGGAGTGAGTTGTCTGAAAGGGTCACTTTTTACAGCTTCTCTGGGTCCTACTCTCAACACATGCTCATCACTAGTGAAAATCAATCTTGACACCAAACTAGGGTGAGTACTGACCTGCTGGTCTTCATAAGACCAAGTAGAGAAGTGACTCCTGAATCTGTGGTGTCATGAAAACTTTGTTCATAGGATGCACCTCTTTCCCTCCCGTTCATGCTTTCATGGACTAGTCATACTTATTAGGATGAAGGGAATCCTCAGTGCTCAGTAGAAGGAGGGCCTGGAAATATTCCCAGATGTTGGCCCCAGGAGGCTCCATGATTTAGGGTTAGAAACCCATGGTGAACTCAGTTCCAGCAGTGATCCTGGGCAGGTCATCTCCCTTCTCTGAGTGTCATTTTCTTCATCTGTAAAATGGGGATATTAATCCCTAGTTTTGTAAGGTTGTTATGAGGTTTGGAGATAAGGCATGTAAAATGAGTATCACATAGTAGATGCTCAATAAATGATAATTAAACTAGAAAACTTAAATTGCACCTAACCAAGCATGTTTCCAAAGGAAGTTTTGGGGTCAGGAATAAGGATGGATTCCAGAGCAATTGCAACATCATATGAAGTCATTAGGCTCTCAGGATCTCACATAAAATCAGTCTTAATTAGGTAGGACCTGCTATCAATTTGTAATATCAGAGCTCCATTTTCCTTTATGGTGGCCGGAGTAGACTAGGATGTTTAGAATACCTGTGCAATGAGGAAGCCTGCAAAGACAAGCACAGAAGGGCTGAGTTTATTTCAGGAAGGACAGAAAAAACCCCACTAAATTTGGCTTTAGATTCAGCACCATAGAAGGAAGACATGAGCTCTCCCACAGCAAAGCGTGTTTTCCTGCCATCTCCCACCTGTCTTCGTTGGGACACTTACTGTGTGTCAGCCACTCACCTCGCCAGGTACTCTCAGCATTATATTGTACTTAATCCTCATATCAGCCCTGAAATGTCAGGGTTGTGTGTGTGGACACGGAAGCTCAGGGGGGGACACGGCTTAAGCAGGCTGTGTCGCTGATGGCTGACCCTGGGACAAGAACCCGGGTTGGCCTAACTACAGGCTGCCTGCTTCAGAGGAAGGTGGGCATGCCCAGTAGGGTGGGGCAGGTGTCTGCAGTCAGGAGAGCATCCTCAGAGCATGACAGGGAAGCAGATGATGTGAGGAGCCAATCCAGAATTGCACAGGACACTGCCCTGAAGACGATGCCAGGCAAGTCTGCTAACTGGAGGTGACACTTGAGGACTCATAAACTGGCCTTGACTGGGGACACAAGTGGTTCCAAAGCCTCCGGTCAGGCTGAGGCTCTGCAGGGAGGCAGGTGGAGCTCCCAGGCTTGGAGCCGGCAGCCCTGGTGGGCCTGTGCCCAGCTCAGGGCCAGGAATGACCAGGGTGGGGCAGGGTAGCAGACTGGGAGCTTGATTGGATGGCTCTGAGCTTGTCGATTAATCTGGGGAGAACTGACATGTGTACACTATAGAGACTTCCAGTCTGTGAACTTATGTCTCTTTAAGTTTTCCCTCTATAATGTTTCATGTTCCTGTGTAGAGGACTTGGCCCCCCCTTTGTTAGATTTAATCTTAGGTATTTAATGTTTATTGGCTGTTATTATAAGTGGGTACCTTTCTCAAATTTCATTTTCTATTTTTTTTGTTGCTGGAATATAGAAATATAAATTATAGTTTTATTTCTTCTTTACCAAATCTTAAATCTTTTATTACTTTTTGCCTGCCTTAGACATTGGCCAGTATCTCCAATAAAATGTTAAGTGAAAGTGGTAATCAGTGGGCATCCCTTCTTGGTCCTGAATCCAGAGGGTAGGATTTCAGTATTTTACTGTTTAGGGGAGATACTTGTTGCAGGGATTGTTTTTAGTAGATACTATTTATTAGATTAAGGAAGTTACCTTCTGTTCCTCATTTGCTAAAATCTTTTTTTCCTGAATGGATGTTGAATTTTATCAAATGCTTTTTCTACATCTATTAAGACGCTCAAAAGATCTTACTCCCTTATTCTGATACTGTGTTGAATTACATTGGTTGAATTTTAGTTGTAAACCAATTTTGCTTTCCTAAAATAAATTTAACTTGTTTCTTTGTTGTATATCACTGGATTCAATTTGCTCATATTTTGTTTATGACTTTTGTAACTACATTCATGACCGATATTGGTGTGTGATTTTCCTTTCTTGTAATGCCCTTAATTTTTGGTAGCAATATTAAAATAAGCTGGGAAATGTTCCTTTCTTTTCCACTATCTGGAAGAGTTTGTGTCATTTCTTTTTAATATTCAATAGAATTTATTGGTAAAGCCAGTTAGACCTGGAGTTGTCTTTATTGGAAGAATTTTAGTTAATGATTCAATTTTTAAAAAAGATATCTACCTATTTAGATTTTCTTTTTACATCAGTTTTGGTAAGTTGTGTTTTTCAAGGAATTTATCCATTTTATTTAAATGTTCATATGTATTACCATAAAGTTTTTATAAAATTCTTTTTCTATCTTTTTAATCTCTGTATAATCTATACCAATGATCCCCTTTTTGTTTCTGATATTAGTTGATTGTGCCTTTTCTCCTTATTTCTTGACTAGATAGCTTAGAATTTAAAAAAAAATTGGTGATGTTGATTTTTTGTATTATATGTTTTCCGTTTCTTTAATTTCTGTTCTTAATATTATTGTTCCTATGACTGTTTTTACTTTCTTTACTTTTTCTTATTTTTAAGAAGGTACTTTATTTTTTAGCCTCTCTTCTAATATTTACATTTATGGCTATATAATTCTCACTAATTTTGAATCTAGCTGTATCCCACAAACTTTGATATGTCATATTTTCATTATCATTTAAAAGTATTTTAAAATTTCAACTGTGACTTTTTTCTTTGACTCATGGATTTATTATTTTGCTTAATTTCTAAACACGTAGGGATTTTATATTTAACTTTTGTTATTGACTTCTGATTTAGAATGCTCAAGGAACATACTCTGAGTGATTCTAAGACTTGAAGCTTGCTTAAGGCCCAATATATGGCCAATTTGATAAATATTTCATGTGCCCTTGGAAGGAGCACACATTCTGCAGTGGGGCACAGTCTTCTGTACCTGTTGGTTAGGTGGATTTGTTGGTTTCCATGCTTTTGCTCAAAGAACTTACTGTAGTATTTTTTTAGAGTGGGTTTCCTGATGATGAATTCTGTACTTTTGTTTGCTTGAAATGTTTTGTTTTGCCTTTGTTTTCAAGGATACATTTTTCTGGGTATAGAATAGTAGGTTGGCAATTGTTTTGTTTCTTCTGCACTTTAAAGATGCTGTTCCATTTTCTTCTGACTTCCATTGCTTCTGAGAGGGATTTTCTGTCAGTCTTATTGTTGTTGCTCTGTTGGAGGTGATCTTTTTCTTCTGGCTGTATAAACAATCTCTCTCTTTCTCTCTCTTTTAGCACTTTTACTCTGATGTACTTAGGGGTTGTTTTCTTACAGGTGGTAACACCTTTGAATATGTGGTTTGATATCTGTCATCATTTTGGGGAAAATTCTCTGCATTATCTTTTGGTTGTTTCTCCATCCCCCTTCTTCTCCTTTGGGACCACAGTCACCATATGAAAGACCTTTCCACCATGTCTCTGTGTCTCTTGCTTCTTTCTGTATTTCTCATCTTCTGTGCCTCAGTCTAGATGTGTTCTTCTGAATCATCTTTTATTTCATGAATTATCTCTTCATTATCTTTAAACTGCTGCTTACTGAGTTCTTATTTCTGTTATTCTATTTTTAATATAGAAGTTTCATTTGGTTTTTTTCTTTTTTGGCTAAAACCGCCTATCATTTAATTTATGGAACATATTAATCACAGCTATTTAATACACATTTCTGATAACTCAGATCTCCAGCAGTCTGTTTCTCATGTCTCTTTTTCCTTTTCATTTCAGTCAGTTCTTGACTTTTTGCACAGCTTGTTTTTTTCATATTGAAGGCCAGAATTGTTTGTAATAAAATCATAGATACAATTCGAGGCTCTAGACGAGGTTATGCTCCTCCAGAGAGGATTTGTGTGCAGGCTCTTAGCATGGAGAAATCTCCTTAACCTGCACTGAGTTGAAGCTGGGTCTTAGTGTTTGTGAGGTGAGCCTTTTCTGGCCCAGTCTACCCCTATGGGAGGCATGACTGTGTGCTCACCAGACCACTTCCTCCTCAGTGGGCAAGACTCCACTCCCCCTGCACAGTCCTGAGAGACTGCTCAAAGCTTTGTTTACCTCTCAGCTCTCAGCAGCTGCCTGGCTGCTTGACTTGGGAGTGAGAAGGTGCCCTCAGTCCTTGAAGACAGAGGGAAATGGAGAAAGTGTGCCCAGTCCATTGCCAGAACAGACAGGGCTGCAGGAATCCAGGCACTGATCAGTATGGTGGTGGTTCTGCATCTGCCCTGTAGCTTCTCTCAGACTGTGCCTTCCTGTAGAAAAGAGGACCAGAGCCATAAGACACTGCTTCTCATTGTTCTTTTAACTAGCTGCTGCCATGCAAATCAATCCTGTTTGCAGCATTCTGTGACTGTCAGAGGCAGGAGTGATGGCCCAGTATGGGGAGGGTGATGGACGGATGGGCACAGATAGGGCTCTGGCAAGTCCCCTGGAGTGTCCCACGGGGGACCTGGCTTTGCACTGAGAAGGGCTACAGTGCCCACCCCACCCATATCCCTGAGTAAAGGAGACTTTCTTTAGTAGTGTTTTTTATTGTTTTTACTTATTTTTTCCTTAGGTTGAAATTAAGTTGAGATTTAAATCACTTAGGGAAGCTAAAAGCTGCACTGTTGTTTTTCTTCTGTAAAGAGCATAAATTATTCTGTTTTCAGAGTGAAGTTTAATATTTTACTCCAGAAGCTAATTTTATGGCTCCAGAAAAACAGTTTCAGGAACACAGGCTGCTTGGTCAGATCCCCTGGCATGTGCTGAGCCTCCAACGCTGTGCACAGGCAGAAAGGTGGCAAGGAGGGGACCCTGTGCAGGCAGGCAGGCTGTGTGCTCCCTCACCCTCCCACTGAAGATGTCATTTAGGACTACTGCATTCACAGTGTGGACCACCTGTGCATAAGGAGATAAAGGCAGAATAGATTCACATGGCTAGAAAATGCTGTAGCAATTCTTCAGAGTAATTTTATGTCTGTTAGATCTAATCACAAGGATGTGGGGCCTTGTATTCCTTGTGTCATTGTTTTTTCATTTCATTTTTTTAGTATTTTATTTTTATTGTATTTTGCAAAATAATCAGTCTGCCACATATTGGAGTTTAATGAAATGGGTCCTTCCCCACAGAGAGTTCGAGAAGCCGTGATCTAGACTTGCTGTGGGAAGTGAGTGAGGCCGGGCTCACTCGGCTGTTGAGTGTGTGTTATTGAGCCTCAGGCTGTGGTGGGCTGGGCTCCAGGGAGACCAGTGACACATGAGCCCCTCCTGAGGAGGAGATAATTTGGGTTGTGTGTGAGGCAGCCATGCCCATAGGAAACTTGCCCCAGGACAGAGAGCAGAGGGATGGTGAGGTCTGAGGGTGTGGACAATGTATCACTGTGGATACTGGGCTGGAGCTAATACTGCCACAGACACATGAGGCCTGGAGAAATTGGGGGGGATTTATCTGTTGGCTAAGTTTTGGGGGTTCGAGGGAGCCCAATGTATCTCCCTTTTCCTCATCTCAAGCTCTGAGTCAGTTAAGGGAAAGGCAAGCAGTGAGCTATTTTCCTGATAGAAACTGAGTTTTCTAATACCAGACTCCAGCTTTAGACCCACTCATAGTGCATGTGAGGCTCCTTGGCGGGTCAGACCCTTCCCACCCACTGTGGGTGAGCCCAGCAAGAGGAGAGCCCCAGGAGGGAGGGAGGGAGAGGCAGCCAGGAGCCCCCCCTACTCCTAACCACTTGGTAGGATAAGCCCCTCTCTGCCTTGGGACAAGTGCCTAGTGGGGCTCCCTCCACAGGGAGTGGGGAGTAGGCTTTCCCTGTAACACAAACTAACTGAGGTGTTCCAGCCTCATAAAAATAATATTTTCCCACAAGCATTTTTCTCAGCATCCCATTTTGTGCACGTCCCTGCTGCCATTTTAGCTGCCTCTTTTCTGAGATGTCCATTCACAATGCAGGTGCTCTGAGATGTGCGGTTAATTAAATGTAAAACCTAGCAGAAGCTAAAGAAGCGTTTAAGTTTCCTTCCCACCCCCCCCACCCCAAAGACATCAACTAAAGGAAATCAGCTGTGCAGAAGTGATTGTGAAGCAAGAAATTCCAGAGCTCAAGATTTCATGGCATTGTTAAATTCCCAGTTACATCCTGCAGGCTGCTAAATAAACCTTTCCTACAGCACTGCCATCCACATACTGGTGGCTGCAGCCACAGCACATCGTTAGACCATCAGCTTCACAGGTCAGGAGCACCACTGTGTTCCCAGCCCAGGGCTGGCCCTCGCAACGAGAGCTTGATGAATGGGTGAGTGAATGAATGGATGTGTGGGGCTGGCCTCTTTGTCAGTGGACCTTTTTCCTGAGGTCCACCCTTTGGCTCAGTCCAACCCTGTGCAGGCAGGCCCTCCTGGCCCCGGCTGTAGGTGACCAGCACTCACAACAGCCTCTTTACTAATGCCAGTCCACTTGTCTACTTTCCTTAGGTTTCTGAGCGTGGGGCCCTGGGAGGACAGCTAGTCTTTCTGGGGGACGGGATGGCTGTGACGTAGAGCTCAGGAGGGGGCCTTGCTTGTTTCCCTATGCAAGGAGAAAACTGGGCCGTGTTAAGAGAGCACCCCTGGCCCAGCACCACCTGTCTTCTCTCTTTCTGCTACATCAGGCCTTCAATTCTTCTTATATTTATCTTGACTTCTTAGAGATTTCCTTAACTTTATTTTCTAATTTTTAAACAAAATTTCACCTATCGTTTTTTGTCTTTTCTTAAAAATTGAAGTATAGTTGATTCACAATATTGTGTTAGTTTCAGGTGTACAGCATAATGATTCAGTACTTTTGCAGATTATACTCCATTATAGGTTATTACAATCTAACAGTTATAATTCCCCATGTTATATGGTAAATCCTTGTTGCTTATCTATTTTATGTATAATAGTTTGTGTCTGTTAATTCCATAGTCCTAATTTATCCCTCCCCCTTCCCTTTCCCTTTAAAAAAAAATTTTTTTATACATCTTTTTTTTAGAGTATAACTGCTTTACAATGTTGTGTCAGTTTCTGCTGTACAACAGAGTGAATCAGCTATACGTATACATATATCCCCATATCTCCTCCTTCTTCAGACTCCCTCCCACCCTCTCTATCCCACCTCTGTAGGTCATCACAAAGCACCAAGCTTATCTTCCTGTGCCATGCAGCAGCTTCTCACTAGCTAACTATTCTACATTCGGTAGTGTATATATGTTGATGCTACTCTCTCACTACATCCCAGCCTCCCCTTCCCCCTCTGTGTCCTCAAGTCCCTTTCCCTTTCATTAACTACAAGTTTGTTTTCTATGTTTGTGGGTCTATTTCTTTTTTGTATATAGATTCATTTGTATTATTTTTTAGATTCCACATACAAGTGATATCATATAGCATTTGTCTTTCTCTGTCTCAGTTAATTCACTAAGCATAATATTCTCTAGGTCCATCCATGTTGCAGCAAATGGCAGTATTTCATTCATTTTATGGCTGAGTAATATTCCATTTACACATGTTCCACATCTTCTTAATCCAATTGTTTGTTGATGGGCACTTGGGTTGCTTCCATGTCTTGACTATTGTAAATAATGCTGTTATGAAGATTGGTGATGCATGTATCTTTACAATTAGTGTTTTGATTTTTTTCAGGTATACACCCAGGAGTGGAATTGCTGGATCAGATGGTATTTCTATTTTTAGTTTTTTAAGGAACCACCATAATCTTTTCCACAGTGATTGTAGCAATTTATATTCAGTGTAGGAGAGTTCCTTTTTCTCCACACCCTCTTCAGCATTTATGTTTGTAGACTTTTTAATGATGGCCATTTGACTGGTGTGAGGTGCTGCTTCATTGTATTTTAGATTTGCACTTCTCTAATAATTAGTGATGTTGAGCATCTTTTCATGTGCCTTTGGCCATCTGGATGTCTTCTTTGGAAAAATATCTATTAAAGTCTTCTGCCCATCCATAACTGCTGGGTGGGTGTCTCACAGACTGGCGAACACTTATACCACGGAAGTCCACCCACTGGAGTGAAGGTTCTGAGCCCCACGTCAGGCTTCCCAACCTGGGGGTCGGGCTACGGGAGGAGGAATTCCTAGAGAATCAGACTTTGAAGCCTAGTGGGAATTGATTGCAGGACTTTGACAGGACTGGGGGAAACAGAGACCCCACTCTTGGAGGGCTCACACAAAGTAATGTGTGCATCGGGACCCAGGGGAAGGAGCAGTGATCCTGGGGGAGACTGAACCAGACCTACCTGCTGGTGTTGGGGGGTCTCCTGCAGAGGCGAGTGGTGGCTCTGTTTCACCGTGGGGATAAGGACACTGGCAGCAGAGGTTCTGGGAAGTTCTCCTTGGCGTGAGCCCTCCCAGAGTCTGCCAATAACCCCACCAAAGAGCACGGGTAGGCTCCAGTGTTGGGTTGCCTCAGGCAAAACAAACAACAGGGAGGGAACCCAGCCCCACCCATCAACAGTCAAGTGGATTAAGGTTTTACTGAGCTCTGACTGCCACAGCAACAGTCAGCTCTACCCACCACCAGAGCCTCCCATCAAACCTCTTAGATAGCCTCAACCACCAGAGGGCAGACGACAGAAGCAAGAAAAACTACAATCCTGCAGCCTGTGGACCAAAACCCACAGTTACAGAAAGATAGAGAAGATGAAAAGGCAGAGGGCTATGTACCAGATGAAGGAACAAGAAAAAACCCCAGAAAAACAACTAAATGAAGTGGAGATAGGCAACCTTCCAGAAAAAGAATTCAGAATAATGATAGTGAAGATGATCCAGGACCTCGGAATAAGAATGGAGGCAAAGATTGAGAAGATGCAAGAAATGATTAACAAAGACCTACAAGAATTAAAGAACAAACAAACAGAGATGACCAATACAATAACTGAAATGAAAACTACACTAGAAGGAATCAATAGCAGAATAACTGAGGCAGAAGAACGGATAAGTGACCTGGAAGACAGAATGGTGGAATTCACTGCTGTGGAACAGACTAAAGAAAAAAGAATGAAAAGAAATGAAGACAGCCTAAGAGACCTCTGGGACAACATTAAACGCAACAACATTCGCATTATAGGGGTCCCAGAAGGAGAAGAGAGAGAGAAAGGACCAGAGAAAATATTTGAAGAGATTATTGTCGAAAACTTCCCTAACATGGGAAAGGAAACAGCCACCCAAGTCCAGGAAGCGCAGAGAGTCCCATACAGAATAAACCCAAGGAGAAACACGCCGAGACACATAGTAATCAAAGTGGCAAAAATAAAAGACGAAGAAAAATTATTGAAAGCAGCAAGGGAAAAACGACAAATAACATATAAGGGAACTCCCATAAGGTTGACAGCTGATTTCTCAGCAGAAACTCTGCAAGCCAGAAGGGAGTGGCATGATATACTTAAAGTGATGAAAGGGAAGAACCTACAACCAAGATTACTCTACCCGGCAAGGATCTCATTTAGATTTGATGGAGAAATCAAAAGCTTTACAGACAAGCAAAAGCTAAGAGAATTCAGCACCACCAAACCAGCTCTACAACAAATGCTAAAGGAACTTCTCTAAGTGGGAAACACAAGAGAAGAAAAGGACCTACAAAAACAAACCCACAACAATTAAGAAAATGGTCATAGGAACATACATATCGATAATTACCTTAAACGTGAATGGATTAAATGCCCCAACCAAAAGACATAGACTGGCTGAATGGATACAAAAACAAGACCCATATATATGCTGTCTACAAGAGACCCACTTTAGACCTAGGGACACATACAGACTGAAAGTCAGGGGATGGAAAAAGATATTCCATGCAAATGGAAGTCAAAAGAAAGCTGGAGTAGCTATACTCATATCAGATAAAATAGACTTTAAAATAAAGAATGTTACAAGAGACAAGGAAGGACACTACATAATGATCCAGGGATCAATCCAAGAAGAAGATATAACAATTATAAATATATATGCACCCAACATAGGAGCACCTCAATACATAAGGCAACTGCTAACAGCTATAGAAGAGGAAATCAACAGTAACACAATCATAGTGGGGGACTTTAACACTTCACTTACACCAATGGACAGATCATCCAAAATGAAAATAAATAAGGAAACGGAAGCTTTAAATGACACAATAGACCAGATAGATTTAATTGATATATATAGGACATTCCATCCAAAAACAGCAGATTACACGTTCTTCTCAAGTGCGCACGGAACATTCTCCAGGATAGATCACATCTTGGGTCACAAATCAAGTCTCAGTAAATTTAAGAAAATTGAAATCATATCAAGCATCTTCTCTGACCACAACGCTATGAGATTAGAAATGAATTACAGGGAAAAAAACGTAAAAAAGACAAACACATGGAGGCTAAACAATACGTTACTAAATAACCAAGAGATCACTGAAGAAATCAAAGAGGAAATAAAAAAATACCTAGAGACAAATGACAATGAAAACACGACGACCCAAAACCTATGGGATGCAGCAAAAGCGGTTCTAAGAGGGAAGTTTAAAGCTATACAAGCCTACCTAAAGAAACAAGAAAAATCTCAAGTAAACAATCTAACCTTACACCTAAAGAAACTAGAGAAAGAAGAACAAACAAAACCCAAAGTTAGCAGA
Source organism: Eschrichtius robustus (assembly GCF_028021215.1). NCBI lineage: Eukaryota > Metazoa > Chordata > Mammalia > Artiodactyla > Eschrichtiidae > Eschrichtius > Eschrichtius robustus. The sequence goes on along the minus strand of NC_090828.1, from coordinate 138,953,298 downwards.
AGGAAAGAAATCATAAAGATCAGAGCAGAAATAAATGCAATAGAAACAAAGAAAACAATAGCAAAGATCAATAAAACTAAAAGCTGGTCTTTGAGAAGATAAACAAAATTGATAAGCCATTAGCCAGACTCATCAAGAAAAAGAGGGAGAGGACTCAAATCAATAAAATCAGAAATGAAAAGGGAGAAGTTACAACAGACACCGCAGAAATACAAAGCATCCTAAGAGACTACTAGAAGCAACTTTATGCCAATAAAATGGACAAGCTGGAAGAAATGGACAAATTCTTAGAAAGGTATAACCTTCCAAGACTGAATCAGGAAGAAATAGAAAATATGAACAGACCAATCACAAGTAATGAAATTGAAACTGTGATTAAAAATCTTCCAACAAACAAAAGTCCAGGACCATATGGCTTCACAGGTGAATTCTATCAAACATTTAGAGAAGAGCTAACACCCATCCTTCTCAAACTCTTCCAAAAAATTGCAGAGGAAGGAACACTCCCAAACTCATTCTATGAGGCCACCATCACCCTGATACCAAAACCAGACAAAGACACTACAAAAAAAGAAAATTACAGACCAATATCACTGATGAATATAGATGCAAAAATCCTCAACAAAATACTAGCAAACAGAATCCAACAACACATTAAAAGGATCATACACCACGATCAAGTGGGATTTATCCCAGGGATGCAAGGATTCTTCAATATACGCAAATCAATCAATGTGATACACCATATTAACAAATTGAAGAATAAAAACCATATGATCATCTCAATAGATGCAGAAAAAGCTTTTGACAAAATTCAACACCCATTTCTGATAAAAACTCTCCAGAAAGTGGTCATAGAGGGAACCTACCTCAACATAATAAAGGCCATATATGACAAACCCACAGCAAACATCATTCTCAAGGGTGAAAAACTGAAAGCATTTCCTCTAAGATCAGGAACGAGACAAGGATGTCCACTCTCACCACTATTATTCAACATAGTTCTGGAAGTCCTAGCCACGGCAATCAGAGAAGAAAAAGAAATAAAAGGAATACAAATTGGAAAAGAAGAAGTAAAACTGTCACTGTTTGCAGATGACATGATACTATACATAGAGAATCCTAAAACTGCCACCAGAAAACCGCTAGAGCTAATTAATGAATACGGTATAGTTTCAGGATACAAAATTAATGCACAGAAATCTCTTGCATTCCTATACACTAATGATGAAAAATCTGAAAGAGAAATTATGGAAACACTCCCATTTACCATTGCAACAAAAAGAATAAAATACTTAGGAATAAACCTACCTAGGGAGACAAAAGACCTGTATGCAGAAAACTATAAGACACTGATGAAAGAAATTAAAGAGGATACCAACAGATGGAGAGATATACCATGTTCTTGGATTGGAAGAATCAACATTGTGAAAATGAGTATACTACCCAAAGCAATCTACAGGTTCAATGCAATCCCTATCAAATTACCAATGGCATTTTTTACGGAGCTAGAACAAATCATCTTAAAATTTGTATGGAGACACAAAAGACCCCGAATAGCCAAAGCAGTCTTAAGGCAAAAAAATGGAGCTGGAGGAATCAGACTCCCTGACTTCAGACTCTACTACAAAGCTACAGTAATCAAGACAATATGGTACTGGCACAAAAACAGAAACATAGATCAATGGAACAAGATAGAAAGCCCAGAGATTAACCCACGCACCTATGGTCAACTAATCTATGACAAAGGAGGCAAAGATATACAATGGAGAAAAGACAGTCTCTTCAATAAGTGGTGCTGGGAAAACTGGACAGCTACATGTAAAAGAATGAAATTAGAATACTCCCTAACACCATACACAAAAATAAACTCAAAATGGATTAGAGACCTAAATATAAGACTGGACACTATAAAACTCTTAGAGGAAAACATAGGAAGAACACTCTTTGACATCAATCACAGCAAGATCTTTTTTGATCCACCTCCTAGAGTAATGGAAATAAAAACAAAAATAAACAAGTGGGACCTAATGAAACTTCAAAGCTTTTGCACAGCAAAGGAAACCATAAACAAGAAGAAAAGACAACCCTCAGAATGGGAGAAAATATTTGCAAATGAATCAATGGACAAAGGATTAATCTCCAAAATATATAAACAGCTCATTCAGCTCAATATCAAAGAAACAAACACCACAATCCAAAAATGGGCAGAAGACCTAAATAGACATTTCTCCAAAGAAGACATACAGACGGCCACGAAGCACATGAAAAGATGCTCAACATCACTAATTATTAGAGGAATGCAAATCAAAACTACAATGAGGTATCACCTCACTCCTGTTAGAATGGGCATCATCAGAAAATCTACAAACAACAAATGCTGGAGAGGGTGTGGAGAAAAGGGAACCCTCTTGCACTGTTGGTGGGAATGTAAATTGATACAGCCACTATGGAGAACAATATGGAGGTTCCTTAAAAAACTAAAAATAGAATTACCATATGACCCAGCAATCCCACTACTGGGCATATACCCAGAGAAAACCGTAATTCAAAAAGACACATGCACCCGAATGTTCATTGCAGCACTATTTACAATAGCCAGGTCATGGAAGCAACCTAAATGCCCATCAACAGACGAATGGATAAAGAAGCTGTGGTACATATATACAATGGAATATTACTCAGCCATAAAAAGGAACGAAACTGAGTCATTTGTTGCAACGTGGATGGATCTAGAGACAGTCATACAGAGTGAAGTAAGTCAGAAAGAGAAAAACAAATATCGTATATTAATGCATGTATGTGGAACCTAGAAAAATGGTACAGATGAGCCAGTTTGCAGGGCAGAAGTTGAGACACAGATGTAGAGAATGGACATATGGACACCAAGGGGGGAAAACTGCGGTGAGGTGGGGATGGTGGTGTGCTGAATTGGGCGATTGGAATTGACATGTATACACTGATGTGTATAAAATTGATGCCTAATAAGAACCTGCAGTATAAAAAAACAAACAAAACAACTATTACTAAACTTTTATTGGGTTATTTGTATGGAAATATGTTAATATAAATGTTTCAGACATTACATGAAATTTCTAAAAATCTTATATTTGTATTTGTATGGAAATATGTATGGAAATATGTTAATATAAATGTTTCAGACATTACATGAAATTTCTAAAAATCTTATATGTTCTGGTATAATGTTATATGTAATAATCCTAGTTATTACTTTAAAATGTATATCTCAGAAATAACTAATTTTCTTGTCAACTGCATTATTATGAACTTTCATCAAATCTTTAACCGTGGTCATTTTTAAGTCTTTTGTCATTTACAGACAGTTCTGGGTGTACTCTGATGATTTTGCAAATATGTTCCTATAAAAGGGTTTCATCTTCAAAAAATTCATGGAAAAGACTCTGACAAGTACAGGTTTCTGGTAACTGACTGTACTGCTGAACTGAATGAATAAGCATTTTCAGAACTCTAATGAAAAACTGATGAACTCATAAAAGTGTTAACAAAAGATCAAGATGAAAAAAAAAATTAATTACATGGGACTGAGTGAACTGATGAGGATGAGTATAATTTTCGTGACTTTCTGTCTGAATTTAAAAAAAAAAAATCCCACAAGGACTCAGAGGCAAAGAATATACAAATCAATTTTCACTGCAAAGTAAAGGAGCTGTTACAGTGGAGGATTACTGGACTGAATGTCAATATTATGACACAGTATGAGTGTGTTTCATGTTTGGTAATTGCAATCATTGTTGCTTTTGTTGTGGTCATCCATGTACAATGCTTGGTGTCAGTCTATCTCTTGTAAAAATAAAATACGGTGTGTGTGTGTGAAAAAAAAAAGTCTTCTGCCCATTTTATGATTGGATTCTTTGTTTTTTGTATTGAGTTGTATGTGCTGTTCGTATATTTTGAATATTAACCCTTGTTGGTAGCATCATTTGCAAATATTTTCTCCCAGAGGACCTTCAAGATGGCAGAGGAATAAGACATGAGATCACCTTCCTCCCCACAAATACATCAAAAATACATCTACATGTGGAACAACTCCTACAGAACACCTACTGAACGCTGGCAGAAGACCTCAGACTTCCCAAAAGGCAAGAAACTCCCCACATACCTGGGTAGGGCAAAAGAAAAAGGAAAAAAAAGAGACAAAAGAATAGGGATGGGACCTTCCACACACTAGGAAGCCCCTTCACTGGTGGAGACAGGGGGTGGGGTGGGGGAAGCTTCAGAGCCACAGAGGAGAACACAGCAACAGAGGTGCAGAGGGCAAAACAGAGAGGTTCCCACACAGAGGATCAGTGCCAACCAGCACTCACCAGCCTGAAAGACTTGTCTGCTCACCCACTGGGTCGGGTGGGGGCTGGGATTTGAGGCTTGGGCTTCGGAGGTCAGACCCCAGGGAGAGGACTGGGGTTGGCTGCGTGAACACAGCCTGAAGGGGGCTAGTGCACCACAGCTAGCCGGGAGGGAGTCCAGGAAAAACTCTGGACCTGCCTAAGAGGCAAGAGACTATTGTTTCACGGTGCACGAGGAGAAGAGATTCAGAGAACAGCATAAACGAGCTTCAGAGATGGGTGTGAGCCACGGCTATCAGTGCAGATACCAGAGACGGGCATGAAATGGTAAAGTTGCTGCAGCCACCAAGAATCTTTTGTGCAAACACAGGTCACTATCCACACCTCCACTTCTGGGAGGCTGTGCAGCCTGCCACTGCCAGGGTCCTGTGATCCAGGGACAACTTCCCCGGGAGAACACACGGCACACCTCAGGCTGTTGCAACATCATGCTGGCCTCTGCCACCGCAGGCTCACCCCCCATTCCGTACCCCTCCCTCCCCTGGGCCTGAGTGAGCCAGAGCCCCTTAATCAGCCGCTCCTTTAACCGTCTTCTCTCTGGGTGAAGAACAGACACCAGAGGGTGACCTACATGCAGAGGCAGGGCCAAATCCAAAGCTGAACCCTAGGAGCTGTGTGAAAAAAGAAAAGGGAAATTTCCCTATGCAACCTCAGGAGCAGTAGATTAAATCTCCACAATCAACTTGATGTACCCTGTACCTGTGGAATACCTGAAGAGACAAGGAATTATCCCAACATTGAGGCTGTGGACTTAGGGAGCAACTGTAGACTTGGGGTTTGCTGTATGCGACTGACTAGTTTCTGATTTACAGGTTTATCTTAGTTTAGTTTTTAGCGCTTGTTAAAATTAGTGGATTTGTTTATTGGTTTGGTTGCTCTCTTCTTTTTTTATTACTTTTTTATTTTAATAATATATTTTTAAAATATTTAATTTTAATAACTTCATTTATTTTATTTTTTTTCTTTCTTTTTTTTTTTCTCTCCCTTTTCTTCTGAGCTGTGTGGTTGACAAGGTCTTGGTGCTCCAGCCTGGTTTCAGGCCTGAGCCTTGGAGGTGGGAGAGCCAAGTTCAGGACATTGGACCACCAGAGACCTCCCAGCCCCATGTAATATCATTCGGCAAGAGCTCTCCCAGAGATCTCTGTCTTAATGCTAACACCCAGCTCCACTCAACAACCAGCAAGATCCAGTGCTGGACAACCCATACCAAACAACTAGCAAGACAGGAAAACAACCCCACCCATTATCAGAGAGGATGTCTAAAATAATAAGAAGGTCACAGACACCCCAAAACACACCACTAAACGTGGTCCTGCCCACCAGAAAGACAGGATCCAGCCTCATCCACCAGAACACATGCACTAGTCCCCTCCACCAGGAAGCCTACACAACCCACTGAACGAACTTTAGCCACTGGAGGCAGACACCAAAAACAATGGGAACTCTGAACCTGCAGCCTGCGAAAAGTAAACCCCAAACACAGTAAGTTAAGCAAAATGAGAAGACAGAGAAACACAAAGCAGATGAGGGAGCAAGGTAAAAGCCCACCAGACCAAACAAATGAAGAGGAAATAGGCAGTCTACCTGAAAAAGAATTCAGAGTAATGATAGTAAAGATGATCCAAAATCTTGGAAATAGAATGGAGAAAATAAAAGAAACATTTAACAAGGACCTAGAAGAACTAAAGAGCAAACAAACAATGATGAACAACACAAAAAATGAAATTAAAAATTCTCTAGAAGGAATCAATAACAGAATAACTGAGGCAGAAAAACGAATAAGTGACCTGGAAGATAAAATAGTGGAAATAACTAACGCAGAGCAGAATAAAGAAAAAAGAATGAAAAGAATTGAAGACAGTCTCAGAGACCTCTGGGACAACATTAAATGCACTAACATTCGAATTATAGGGGGTCCCCAAAGAAGAAGAGTAAAAGAAAGGGACTGAGAAAATATTTGAAGAGATTAAACTTGATAACTTCCCTAATATGGGAAAGGAAAAAGTCAAGTCCAGAAAGTGCACACAGTCCCATACAGGATAAATCCAAGGAGAAACGCGCCAAGACACATATTAAGCAAACTATCAAAAATTAAATACAAAGAACAAATATTAAAAGCAGCAAGGGAAAAACAACAAATAACATACAAGGGAATCCCCATAAGGTTAACAGCTGATCTTTCAGCAGAAACTCTGCAAGCCAGAAGGGAGTGGCAAGACATATTGAAAGTGTTGAAAGGGAAAAACCTACAACCAATATTACTCTACCCAGCAAGGATCTCATTCAGATTTGATGGAGAAATTACAACCTTTACAGACAAGCAAAAGCTAAGAGAATTCTGCACCACCAAACCAGCTTTACAACAAATGCTAAAGGAACTTATCTAGGCAGGAAACACAAGAGAAGGAAGAGACCTACAATAACAAACCTAAAACAATTAAGAATATGGTAATAGGAACATACATATCAATAATTACCTTAAATGTAAATGGATTAAATGCTCCCACCCAAAGACATAGACTGGCTGAATGGATACAAAAACAAGACCCATATATATGCTGTCTACAAGAGACCCACTTCAGACCTAGGAAACATACAGACTGAAAGTGAGGGGATGGAAAAAGATATTCCATGCAAATGGAAATCAAAAGAAAGCTGGAGTAGCTATTCTCATACCAGATAAAATAGACTTTAAAATAAAGACTATTACAACAGACAAAGAAGGACACTGCATAATGATCAAGGGATCAATCCAAGAAGAAGATATAACAATTGTAAATATTTATGCACCCAACATATGAACACCTGAATAAAGAAGGCAAATGCTAACAGCCAAAAAAGGGGAAATCGACAGTAACACAATCATAGTAGGGGGCTTTAACACCCCACTTTCACCAATGGACAGGTTATCCAAAATGAAAGTAAATAAGGAAACACAAGCTTTAAATGATACATTAAACAAGATGGACTTAACTGATAATTATAGGATATTCTATCCATAAACAACAGAATACACTTTCTTCTCAAGTGCTCATGGAACATTCTCCAGGATAGATCATATCTTGGGTCACAAATCAAGCCTTGGTAAATTTAAGACATTTGAAATCATATCAAGTATCTTTTGCAACGACAATGCTATGAGACTAGATATCAATTACAGGAAAAATATATCTAAAAATACAAACATATGGAGGCTAAACAATACACTACTAGTAACAAAGAGATCACTGAAGAAATCAAAGAGGAAATAAAAAAATACCTAGAAACAAATGACAATGAAAACACGATGACCCAAAACCTATGGGATGCAGCAAAGGCAGTTCTAAGACGGAAGTTTATAGCAATACAATCCTACCTCAAGAAACAAGAAACATCTCAAATAAGCAATGTAAACTTACACTTAAGCAATTAGAGAAAGAAGAACAAAAAAACCCCAAAGTTAGCTGAAGGAAAGAAATCGTAAGGATCAGATCAGAAATAAATGAGAAAGAAATGAAGGAAACAATAGCAAAGATCAATAAAACTAAAAGCTGTTTTTCTTGAGAAGATAAACGAAATTGATAAACCATTATCCAGACTCATCAAGAAAAAAAGGGAGAAGACTCAAATCAATAGAATTAGAAATGGAAAAGAAGTTACAACTGACACTACCAAAATACAAAGGATCATGAGAGATTACTACAAAAAAATATATGCCAATAAAAGGGACAACCTGGAAGAAATGGACAAATTCTTAGAAAAGCACAACCTTCTGAGACTGAACCAGGAATAAATAGAAAATATAAACAGACAAATCACAAGCACTGAAATTGAGACTGTGATTAAAAATCTTCCAGCAAACGAAAGCCCCAGACCAGATGGCTTCACAGGCAAATTCTATCAAACATTTAGAGAAGAGCTAACTGCTATCCTTCTCAAACTCTTCCAAAATATAGCAGAGGGAGGAACACTCCCAAACTCATTCTACGAGGCTACCATCACCCTGATACCAAAACCAGACAAAGATGTCACAAAGAAAGAAAACTACAGGCCAATATCACTGATGAACACAGATGCAAAAATTCTCAACAAAACACTAGCAAGCAGAATCCAACAGCACATTAAAAGGATCATACACCATGATCAAGTGGGGTTTATCCCAAGAATGCAAGAATTCTTCAATACATGCAAATCAGTCAATGTTATAAACCATATTAACAAACTGAAGGAGAAAAACCATATGATGATCTCAATAGGTTCAGAAAAATCTTTCAACAAAATTCAACACCAATTTATGATAAAAACCCTCCAGAAAATAGGCATAGAAGGAACTTGCCTCAACATAATAAAGGCCATATATGACAAACCCACAGTCAACATCATTCTCAATGGTGAAAAATTGAAACCATTTCCTCTAAGATCAGGAACAAGACAAGTTTGTCCACTCTCACCACTTTTATTCAACATAGTTTGGAAGTTTTAGCCACAGCAATCAGAGAAGAAAAAGAAATAAAAAGAATCCAAATCAGAAAAGAAGAAGTAAAGCTGTCACTGTTTGCAGATGACATGATACTATACATAGAGAATCCTACAGATGCTACCAGAAAACTACTAGAGCTAATCAATGAATCTGGTAAAGTAGCAGGATACAAAATTAATGCACTGAAATATCTTGCATTCCTATACAATAATGATGAAAAATCTGAAAGAGAAATTAAGGAAACCCTCCCATTTACCATTGCAACAAAAGAATAAAATACCTGGGAATAAACCTACCTAAGGAGACAAAAGACCTGTATGCAGAAAACTGTAAGACACTGATGAAAGAAATTAAAGATGATACAAATAGATGGAGAGATATACCATGTTCTTGGATTGGAAGAATCAACATTGTGAAAATGACTATACTACCCCAAACAATCTACATATTCAATGCAATCCCTATAAAACACCAATGGCATTTTTCACAGAACTAGAACAAAAAAATTCACAATGTGTATGGAAACACAAAAGACCCTGAATAGCCAAAGCATTCTTGAGAAAGAAAAACGGAGCTGGAGGAATCAGGCTCTCGGACTTCAGACTATACTAGAAAGCTACAGTAATCAAGACAATATGGTACCGGCACAAAAACAGAAATATAGATCAATGGAACAGTGTAGAAAGCCCAGAGATGAACCTACGCACATATCGTCACCTTATGTTTGTTAAAGGAGGCAGAATATACAATGGAGAAAAGATAGCCTCTTCAGTAAGTGGTGCTGGGAAAACTGGACAGCTTCATGTAAAAGAATGAAATTAGAACACTCCTGAATACCATACACAAAAATAAACTCAAAATGGATTAAAGACCTAAATGTAAGGCCAGACACTGTAAAACTCTTAGAGGAAAACACAGGCAGAACACTCTATGACATAAATCACAGCAAGATCCTTTTTGACCCACCTCCTAGAGAAATGGAAATAAAAACAAAAGTAAACAAATTGGACATAATGAAACTTAAAAGCTTTTGCACAACAAAGAAAACCATAAACAAGGCGAAAGGACAACCTTCAGAATGGGAGAATATATTTGCAAATGAAGCAACTGACAAAGGATTGATCTCCAAAATATACAAGCAGCCCATGCAGCTTAATATCAAATAAACAAACAACCCAATCCAAAAATGGGCAGAAAACCTAAATAGACATTTCTCCAAAGAAGATATACAGATTGCCAACAAACACATGAAAGGATGTTCAAGATCAGTACTCATTAGAGAAATGCAAATCAAAACTACAATGAGGTATCACTTCACACCAGTCAGAATGGTCATCATCAAAAAATCTACAAAAAATAAATGCTGGAGAGGGTGTGGAGGAAAGGCAACCCTCTTGCACTGCTGGTGGGAATGTAAATTGATACAGCCACTATGGAGAACAGCATGGAGTTTCCTTCAATCTAAAAATAGAACTACCATACAACCCAGCAATCCCACTACTGGGCATATACCCTTAGAAAACCAAAATTCAAAGAGTCTTGTACCACAATGTTCATTGAAGCTCTATTTACAATAGCCAGGACATGGAAGCAACCTAAGTGTCCATCAACAGATGAATGGATAAAGATGTGCAACATATATACAATGGAATATTACTCAGCCATAAAAAGAAACAAAATGGGGCTTCCCTGGTGGCGCAGTGGTTGGGAATCCGCCTGCCAATGCAGGGGACATGGGTTCGAACCCTGGTCTGGGAAGGTCTCACGTGCCATGGAGCAGCTGGGCCCGTGAGCTACAGCTACTGAGCCTGCACGTCCGGAGCCTGTGCTCCGCAACAAGAGAGGCTGCGATAGTGAGAGGCTTGCGCACTGCGATGAAGAGTGGCTCCCGCCTGCCACAACTAGAGAAAGCCCTCACACAGAAACGAAGACCCAGCACACCCATTAAAAAAAAAAAAAAAAAAAGAAACGAAATGGAGTTATTTGTAGTGAGGTGGATGAATCTAGACTGTCATACAGAGTGAAGTAAGTCAGAAAGAGAAAAACAAATACTGTATGCTAACACATATATATGGAATAAAAAAAAATGGTTCTGAAGAACCCAGGGACAGGACAGGAATAAAGGTGCAGAAGTAGAGAATGGACTTGAGGACATGGGGAGGGGGAAGGGTAAGCTGGGACGAAGTGAGAGAGTGGCTTTGACATATAAACACTACAAAATGTAAAATAGCTAGTGGGAAGCAGCCGCATAGCACAGGGAGATCAGTTCGGTGCTTTGTGACCACCTAGTGGGGTGGGATAGGGAGTGTGGAGGGAGACGTAAGAGGGAGGGGTATGGGGTTATATGTATATGTATAGCTGTTTCACTTTGTTATACACCAGAAAATAACACAACAATGTAAAGCAATTATACTTCAATAAAGATGTTAAAAAAAGAATATTTTCCCCCAGTGTGTAGGTTTTTTGTTTTGTTGATGGTTTTGTTTGCTGTGCAAAAGCTTTTAAATTAAATTTGGTCCCATTCATTTATGTTTGTTATTTCTTTTGCCTTGGGAGACTTACCTAAGAAAATATTGCTACAATTTATGTCATAGAATGTTTTGCCTATGTTGTCTTCTAGGAATTTTGTGGTGTCATGTCTTATATTTAGGTCTTTAAACCATTTTGAGTTTATTTTTGTGTCTGGTGTGAGGGAGTTTTCTAACTTCATTGGTTTACATATAGCTGTCTCATTTTCCCAGCACCACTTATTGAAGAGACTATTTTTTCTCCATTGTATATTCTTGCCTCCTTTGTTGATTAATTGACCGTAGTTGTGTGGGTTTATTTCTGGGCTCTCTATCCTGTTCTGTTTATCCATATGTCTGTTTTGTGCCAACATCACACTGTTTTGATTACTGTAGCTTTGCAGTATGTCTGAAGTCTGGGAGGGTTGTACCTCAAGCTTTGCTCTTTTTTTTTTTCTCAGGATTGCTTTGGCAGTTCTGAGTCTTTTGTGATTCCATATAAATTTTAGGATTATTTGTTCTAGTACTGTGGAAAATGTTCTGGGTATTTTGATAGGGATTCTATTACATCTGTAGATTGCTTTTCACCTATCATGTTTTTAATTTCCAAGACTGTTTTGTATTCTCAAGCCTCTCCTCATCACTACTCCCTTTTTCCCTCAAAGGTAACGATTATCCCTATTGTATTAATAGTATATCCTCTTCTGTGTCTGGTTTCTTTTATTCAGCACTTTGTGAGATTCATCTGTGTTGTTTTGTGTCATTGTAGTTTACTCATTTTTGTTGCTTTGCACTATTCCATGGTCTACCATCATTTATGTATCCATTCCAGTATTTGTGGACTTTGAGTTGTTTGCACTTCTTAGTTATTACAAGTGAACCTGTGATGAAACTTCTGTGTGAATCTTTAAGGACACCAGTTTGGATGGGGTGACAGTTCCAAGTATGAGGAGTGCTGACCCTGGCATCCTGTCTGTGTGGGCACACCTTGCAGCTGCCCTCCAGGGATGGGCATCACTCCACTGTGACCATGCGTGGTGACCCTCCTGTGTTGAATGCATTTTTACGGCGTCCCATTTCTGTTCAGATGTCGTTGGTGTACGACCCCTAGTGGGCTTGCCTCTGCCCTGCTCTCAACCTCTCGTCCAGCTGCACTGAATGACTTGCTGTTGCTTAAAGTCACAGGATTCTGTGAAGCTCACATGAGTCAGACGTGTGTTGGGGGCTGGCAGTGAGGCTGTTGAGGCGGTGCCTCCGAAGTTAGGTAGATGTGGCTTGAGTCCAGCACCGCCCCGTTCCTCTCCTTGTCTCTATGACCTCACCTGGGTGGCTCCCAGGTTCAGTGCAGCACTTGGCACTGTCCAAAGGCAAGAGCTGGGCTCGGGCTACATCCTCAGGACACCACGCAGGACAAGGGATGGGTGTTCCAGCCGATGCTGGGCAAGTGACTCCAGAGTGAAGAGAAGGACTGGGCTGCCCCAGAATGTAGGATGGGACTTCCGAGGACTGCGGTGGTGGACGTGTCATCACCGTCCTTGGCACCGGCTTTTGTCAGCTCACAGTGTCTCCCCTTCAGCGCCCTCACTTTCCCCACCTCCTGCTTGGAGAGCCTGCACTCGGGTATGGGTGGGGAGTCCTGAGCAGACCCCAGCGCTGGGCCCTGGACTCAGCTGTGGCTGGACTTCCCCGAGGTATGAGCTGGGGACAGAATGGGTGGGCTGCCCTGTTGTCCCGCTCTTGAGTCAGAGTCTCACTCCTGTAGGGTCCTTAGGTGTGGTGAGGAGGGGCTGGGCTCATCTTTGCTAGGACTGGAAAAGTGATTGAAGGCAGAACAACTACTCAGCAGCCTGGGACCCGGGATGCAGTTGTTGAAGAGAACATACAAGGAAGAAGGTTCCCTTTCCCCTCCCAGCCTGCGTCACAAAGAACTCCCACCCAGCTCCTGGTCTCCACGGCCCTCCCGGTCCTCCTACAAGTGTCCTGAGCCCACAGCCTAGTGGGTTGTGCTTGTGGCTTTGGGGAGAGGAGTGTGGCAGGCCCGCAGGCACTCAGCGGCCTGCAGCGTGGCCAAGCTGTTTGCAACGCCAGCCCTGTACGGAAAAGGAAAGGGGGTGCGCCTCGGGGAGGCTTCCCAGAGGGGACATTCTAGGGGTTGGGGTGGGTGGGAAGGGAGCACGCCAAGCGGTGCCCCTTGAGGCTTTGTTCAATGCTGGGCACCCCACCCATCCCCCACGAGGAAGTATCCCGAGCACCCCCCGCCTCCTTTGAGAGTCACCACTGTGTTAGTTTCCCAGGGCCGCTGTAATGAACTGCCACAAACCAGGTGGCTTAAGACAACAGAAATTTATTCTCTCACAGCTCTGGGTGTCAGAAGTCTGAAATCAGGGTGTCAGCGGGGCCCTGCTCCCTCCAGAGGCTCCAGGGGAGAGTCTATCTCTTGCTGCTTCCAGATTCCAGTGGCTGCAGGCCTTCCTTGGCCTGTGACTGCATCCCTCCCCTCTCTGCCTTCCTTTATAAAATTACTTGTGATCGCGCCGGGCCCACCTGGAAAAATCCAGAATGATCCCCTCCATCTTAACATCCTTAACTTAATCACATCTGCAAAATCCTTTTTTGCCAGGTAGTGTGTGTTGTCAGGGTTCTCCAGACAAACAGAACGTATATGTGCAGACGTATGCGTAGACGTGCTGATCTCCATGGCTCACCCAGTCCTCCTGCAATATTATCTCTCTTTTCTGTTTGTCTATCTATCTGCTTGGATTCATTTTAAGGAATTAACCCATGAGATTGTGAAGGTTCAAGTCTGAAATCTGCAGGGTGGGCCCAGGGAGAAGTTGGTGTTACAGCCCAAGTCTGAAAACCGTCTGCTGGTAGAATTCCCTCTTCCCTGGACGACCTCAGTCTTTGCTCTCGAGGCCGTCAAATGATTGGCTAACGCCCACTCACATCACGGAGGGTCATCTGTTTTACTATAAGTCTACTGATTTGAGTCTTCATCTCTTCTAAAAACACCTTCACAGAAACATCTAAAATAGTGTTTGACCAAATAGCTAGGTACTGTGACCCAGCCAAGTTGACACATTGAAGTTAACAGTCACACAGGGTAGCACTCACGGTTCCAGGGATCGGGACATGGGTATTTTGGGGGGGGGGATCATTGTCCAGCGGCTCCTGTCCTGAGTTGGGTGTCCCTGTTTGGGTCTGGTGCTTGGCACGTTCCACCCACATCCCCTCACTTAGATGATCAGGGCCCTGCAAGGACAGAGCACAAGGGCGGCTGAAGATTACTGTGGGACAGCATAGACATTGAGCCAGATGGCTGGTCCAGTCCCAGCCCTGCCACCTCCTGGCACTGTAGCCTTGGACAAGTTGCTTGGTCTCCCTGAGCTCATCTGGAAAGCAGGGTTAATCATCATTGTAGTCATATGAGGAATAAATGTGGTAAGGCAGGGACCCCTTGTCCCTCTCCTCTGCCCCTCCCAGCAAGTACAGCAGTGCATTCAGCAGACCCTGACAGATACCTGCTAACTGATTGTCTCCCACCTGGCCTGCCGGCTATTTCATTCTGGTGCGGCTGAGCTGACCTGAGGGTTTTTATTATTTCCATTTTACTTAAGCCAGAGAAGCAGTAAATTCATTTTAAGACTATGATCTTGTTCATTTCCTCTCATTCCCATAAATTATGACCCAACAGGTTGTGCACAAATAGTTTGGTTTGATATCTCTCATTAATCTTTGCTATATTTTATAAGCGAACTTCAGTGCAGTGAACTGTGTTTTAATTAAATCTTGAAATTTCCCGTATTTCACAACTTGCTCTTGCATTGGACTGTAAAAGGAGGAGTCCATATAATTTCATAGGGAGAAATTACCTTTACTACAAATATGCAAAGTAGGACTTTCTTCCTTTGAATTCTTGTTCTAGAGTGTTTTATTTTCCTTGCAGTGCCTGCTGGAAATTTTCCTGTGCTTTCTGAAATGAGCAGGGCACATCTCTAGGACTCTGTGAATAGGAGACAAATCCCAACCCTTCGCCAAGGAGGCTGGTGTGTGCACGGGGCTCCCCACCCCACGCCGTGGGCTGACCACACTTTGTGCCCCTGCAGAGGCTCGAGCATGGGGGAAGCCTGAGAGTGCCGTGTACGCATCACCACCTGCCCACCTACCCATCTCTCCATCATCCCTCCACCCAGATGGTGCCTGGGGCCAGGCCTTGTGGTGCCAGGCCTTGCGGTGCACACTGAAGGCACTGAGGTCAAACCCATAGGGTCATCTTCAGTGTCCCGAGGGGCACACTGGGCAGTCATAGGGAGAAACCCCTGACCCCCTGAGTTCCCTGGGTAACAGTTGGCATCAGGAAGGTGGCTCTGTCAGTCAGAGTGAAGGGCCATCAGGACATGGCACAGCATGTGAATGGCTCATACAAGTCACGATTCTACTGTTGGGTGGCAGTGCCGATGTCATAGACTGTCCGCCTCCTGGGAGGCCCTACCCCCTGAGCCATGTGGCTCTGGTGAGCACAGCCCGTCCTGCCACGGCTGCTACTGGGCTGGCGGAGCTGCACCTCGTGACCTCTGAGTTGTGAGGGGCTCAGGGAGCCTCCAGGAGGAGCCCCTGGGGACGCTCAGCCACCTGCAAAGCGCACGTTCCAAGGTGTGGTGCCTCTCCTCTCCTGGATGTGTCCCTCTTCCTCAACCTCCACCAGCCACCCCAGCCCCAGGCCTGGCCTGACCATGCCCTAGCCCCAAGCTCCCACTGCTGGCCCTGCCAGGTCCCTAGTAAGTGTCTCCTCCTCTCTCCTCATCCCTCTTCTCCCTATGGGAGGCCCTTAGGTGGCGTCAGGAAAATAGCAACTTAGGGCCAAAATCATTCTCATCAACGTGTGGACAGTGAAAGAGGAAGCGTAGTGTACTGGTTACAAGCAGGGACTTTGGGGCCTGACGGCCCGATTCTGACAATTACTTTCTGTGTGCTCTCGGACCCGGCACTTGACTTCTTTGGCCTCCTGTCTTTTCTCTGTGGCACATGGCAGAGGCGGCGCTGCTCCCCCGCACGTCCCAGACCCCTTGCAGTCAGTCTGGGACAGATGGCTGTCTAACGGCGGCTAACGGGCAGTGGAATGAGTGCTATGTGTCACTTCTGAGCAAAAACATCAGAATCAGTGCACACGCTCCGGCTGAGACAATCAAGGACAGACTGTGTGTTCCAGATGGTACAGCTACTAAAAGGTGCAGCCGCCCTCACCCTAGGTCCCTGAGGGAGTGCCTGGAGCAGAGCCCCTGCTGCACCAAACAGATCCTGGCAGACATGCACTGTGGATGGAAAGTGAACTTGCTGGTGTTAGCCTTGCCTGTCCTGACCATGTTGTCATACTGTAGAGCTCGTAATAAGTGCTCTTTGAGGGTTTGTTAAATGAATACATGAACCCTTACCCTATAGAGCTATTGGCAGACCGTGAGGATCTCCAGGTGCCCCTTATCATCCCTCCAACATATTCTAGAACATTCTACATGTTACAAGCCATAGATCCAGGGGAGTTAACATTCCCAGGGTCACACAACTGGGAGAAGTGCTTTGTGTGTTGCAATGTCATTTCTCTCTCATCATTTAGTTATTTAACAAAACATACTAAGAACCTGCTATGCACCACAAGTGGTGCTGGGACATGGCTCCTGTCTGAGGGAGCTGGCGGGAGACCTGGAAGCGGGCATGGAGTTGCACTAAGTGCTGGGTGATGTGTACCCAGTGCCTGCGGCCAAGTCTGGGCCCTGATGCCCAGCTCCAAGCTGCCTGAGACGGCTTTCCTGATACAGGGGTGTTTTCCACCATGTATTTATTGAGCACCTACTGTGTGTTAACACTGCATTAAGTACCAGGGACCCAAAGACGCATGAACTTAGTCCTGCCTTGTAGAAGTGTGCAGTCAGGAAATAGGACTGGATAAAACTGAGAGTTTCTGACTGCTCACTGGGCAGCTTCAGCAGGCCTCTGAGACCTCCCTTTCCCGAGCTGCACTCAGCCTTATTCCTGCCTCTACCATCCCTGTGCCTGGACCCTCACACAGTGATGGAAGCCAGAGCTGTCACTTCCAACCACCCTTCTCTTGCATGCGTCAGTTGTGGGCATGGAGTCGACCACTGACCCCTTCAAGGAAGGAGTGTGGGCAGTGGGCAGTGTTGAGCTGTCAACCCCTTCGGGTTCTCATCTGTAGCCTGGGCAAGGTGGGCATGCAAAGACCCTGCCACCACAGCCTGGTGAAGGACCATCTTGACGGGCAACACGGGCCCCAGAGGGGCCTGCTGTCTGGCCAAGCCCTCCCTGGCCTGCACTGTGTTGTCTGCTCCCACCTCCTCCCCATCTGTTCACGGGTTCTTGATGCCTGTCTTATACCCAGAACAAACATCTTACACCCAGACGTCATGGCATCTTCTTCCCCTTAATCCAGGCTGCAGCAGCCTCCTACTGATGATCAAGGCCCTGGTCCTGGTCTTTAAGCTCTCTCTCCCTCACACCCCTCCTCTCCTTTGCCACCCTCTGTCTTCCTGGACCCAGGCTTCTGCTGTGGCCTCCCCACTAACGGGTCTCCCTGCCCACTGGGTCTCCTGCATCCAACATCTATACTGGAGCAAGATTCAAGCAGACCAGTCACTCCCCAGATTAAAGCTGCCTTGATGAAGATTAGGCTCCTCACCCCAGGATGCGGGGCCCACTCAGTCTTGGTTCCTGCCCATCTCACCAGCCCTGTCTTCCTCTAAGCCACATGGGCGCTGGGCTCCGGCCTTTGGGAGTACAGGGGCTTGTGTCACCGTGGGCTTGCTGGTGCTGGGAGGTTCTCTTGACCTTTGACTGCCCTGCTCCTGACTGGACTGTGAGATTCTTGGTTTGCTCACCTTGTAGCCCAGTGGAAGCTCCAGAATATCTGCAGTGGAGGGACTCAGGGTGGGTTAGGGCGTTAGATGACTCTTCAAAAGCTGCATTTGGAAAGCAACTGCTTTTGCTTAGATTGAACGGTAATTTAGGGTGGCTTAGGGGATGGTGGAAATCTGGGGTTCTAAACGTGCTGTTTCCTGCTGTTGCCTGACACCGAGAAGTACACAGAACCCACAGTGCGTGTCTGTGTGGCTGGATACACAGTGTGGTTCATGGGTGAGAAAACGAAATAATGGATATGACAGAGGAGACACTCATTCTCACATGGCTGGAGTGAGGACAGAACTTCACTCAGGGACATTTTAAAGGACAGGCATGGGTCCTGGGAGCAGCAGTTGTAGGTGTGCATGGAGTGCTGAAGGCACGTTGGTGCCCAGGGCTCACAGGCACGCAGCCAGGTCCATCCTGGAGCTCTGAGGTGTAGCCCACGCCCTGAGGACTTGCCCACTGCCACCACGGAGCCTCAGTGGACGTCCTGGGCTTGTAGCACCCGGGGTGCCTTTCCTGTGTTCGTAGGGTATAGAGGTGTGTGTTCTAAGTAGGTAACAAAGTCTTCAAGAGCGGAAACCCACACTCTGCTATTTCACGTTTCCCGGGATGTTTGGATGAAGGGAGGGGGGAACTGGCCCTTGCACACTGACTTAATGCTGGGTGTGTTTTCACAGCTCTCCAGGAAGGTGAGATGCTCCCTATCTTGCCGAGGGGAACGCTAGGCCATGTTCTCAGGGCCACATGGCCACGATTAAGAAAGCCAGAACCTGGTCCGCACTGTGCTGCTGTGGGATCTGTGTGGCCACCCCAGAGGGTGGCTGGGGAGCCGGGGAAGGTTCTGTCGGCCTGGGCACCTGGGCACTGGCCTGGGGCATCACACTGACCTTCACAGCATCCTACCCGGAAGGTGTTCTCAGCCCGCTGAGCGAGCAGGTTCAGATACGTTACATGATGCCTGACTGTCACCCAGCTTGTTAGGGGAGCGTAGGGATTCGAACCCAGGCTGTCAGCTTCGAAGGCAGAGATGGAAATCACGTTGCCTCTAGGTAGCTAAGTGACCACATTTCCACCAGGACTGTTTTAGCGGAATATAATACACAGGGATGAGGGATGTTAGCTTTTCCACTATCTTACAAACAGCAGAAGCTTTATCAGCAGCATGGTTTATTATTCAGAGCAGGTTTCTCTTTTCATTTTTGGCCAGAATCACATGTTTTCCTTTCTGCTTGATTATCTTCAGTGTCTCCAGGACCCCTGTCAGCAGCGCTGGGAGCTCCACTTTTAACAAAATTACACTTAATCATACTATCTGTGGCCTTGAAGGAGAACCTGAGAGGCATGTGGATGCTGTCTCCGAGTTTCAGGTAATTAGAAATCCAATATTCTCCAAGACGGAGAAGAGACCCAGAATCATGACGGTCTAAAAGTAAACATGATTAAAAAGTCTTCTGTCATAAAGAATTAATATTTAGTCCTCAGTCTCCTAACCCGAGCTTCGGTGTGGAAACTATTTCTTTTCTAGTCTTGGACTGAATGTCAAGATTTACATTTAAATGGGCCTGTTTTGCACAGAACCTGTAGCTCCAGGGCCCTAATGAGAGAGTTAATTTATATAGTTTTAGATGTGCAGGTTTCATTAGAGTTCAGCCTTGAACTAAGTTGTGGAAGCCAGACTTCAAAGCTCTCTATTGGGGATACTCTTCCTAAGAGATCAGCCTCACATTTTGAACGCCACTTCCTTTGGAATTTAACCATTACTGGCATCTTTCTTCCTTTGGTTGTCTGCAAGCAGGATGATGCCCCTTTCTTTCCTCCAGCAAACCCAGGGACAACGACAGTGGGGAGGGAGAAGGGGCCCCTGCAGCACCTGCATAAACATCGGCAGGTGCCTCAGGAAGGGGCTGCTTTGTCCACACTGGGCATCACTGGGCACCCGGGCAGGACAGATGCATTTAAGCTTCTTTAGGGAAGACCAGCTTAGCTGACTCCAGAGCCTTAGAAAATCCAGAGATTTCTTTTTAAAGGGAATGGCTAGGACTTCCCTGGTGGCGCAGTGGTTAAGAATGTGCCTGCCAATGCAGGGGACATGGGTTCGAGCCCTGCTCCGGGAAGATCCCACATGCTGTGGAGCAACTAAGCCCGTGCACCACAACTACTGAGTCTGCTCTCTAGACCCCGCGAGCCACAACTACTGAAGCCAGCGCACCTAGAGCCCAGGCTCCGCAACAAGAGAAGCACTTTCCACCGCAATGAGAAGCCCGCGCACCACAACAAGGGGTAGCCCCCGCTCGCTGCAACTAAAGAAAGCCCGCGCAGCAACAAAGACCCAATGCAGCCAAAAATAAATAAATAAATAAATAAAAGTTCCTTTTAAAAAAATATAAATAAATGGAATGGCTACTTAAGGCCCAGGGTGACCAGCATTGTTGCTGTTCACAGTTAAGGTACTTTGGATTAGGGTAAGAAAAAGTGATTAAGCTGAGGTCCTCTCCTAGTGTGTGGTTCTCTGAACACAACTGTGGGCGGTTGTGTGATTGCATGGGGGTCTGACTCAGGCAGCCCATGAGACAGCTTTATCTCTTGCCACCACTGACTGTACCACGGTTGTGGACAGGAGAGGCACTGCGTGCCGGGCGCACCGGGGACGATTCCAGTGGCCTCAGTGTAAGCCATGTGATTATCCCTCTTCTGCAAGGAAGAAGATGAGGCTTTGTGAGGCCACCTAGGCTGCTCCAGAGGTCACCACTAAATCCTGGTTGGAGCCAAGGTTTGAACCAAGGCTGTCTGATGCCTGGACCCACACAGGGCAGAGTGATTTTCGTAAAAGTTTTGCCCACCTTCCAATCTTTCCCCACAGCTTGGAGACCCGTGTCTATTCTGGTTCTGTCAGGCAGAGGAATCAGAGGGCTGGCTGTCACGGAGGATGTGCACCTGTGTTGCCCGACCTCCGCAGCCCTCCCTGTGCCCAGCAGTGTTGGTAGATCTGCCCGGCTAGCTTGAGCATCCAGTACCTGCAACAACATTCAGGACATCTGGACTGTCCTCCCACATCCAGTTCCTCCCTCTCCTTTAGCAAGGCGTCCCTACCTACTTGCAGGGACGACGGAAGCCATCCAGGGATGTCCCCAGCTTCCGTCGCCGAGCCCGTCGGTCATCTTGCATGTGTAGCCATTCCTTCTCTCTCTCTCTTTATAGCAGAGGAGCTGTGAGCTTCTCTTTCTGAGGCCAACAGCCCCCCCATGCTTTGGATTCCACCCCTTCTTTCTGCCTAGGGACCTTGCCCCATCCATGAGCCCCACGTCCTACATCTGCAACCCCACCCCTCCTATTCTTACATCTCTCCCACTGTACGGAGACAAAACCAACAGAGCACACAGGACAACCAGCTGAGAAGTCATGTCCTCTGAGATGAACTTTTTTATTGTGGTCAAAAGGATTTATTTATTTTTTTAAAATTTTTATTGGATTATAGTTGATTTAAAATGTTGTGTTAGTTTCTGCTGTACAGCAAAGTGATTCAGCTATACATATGTATATATATATAGATAGATATCTCCATTCTTTTTCAGGTTCTTTACCCAAATAAGTTATTATTACGGAATATTGAGGAGAGTTTCCTGTGCTCTACAGTAGGTCCTTGTTGGTTACCTATTTTATATACAGTCGTGTGTGTATGTTAATCCCAATCTCCTAAGTGGAGACGAACTTCTCACCTTTGCCAGTACCATCCTCTCCCTCACCCCTCCACCCCTCCCCAGTGGGTGTGTTGCCTGCATCCCCTTCTCAGGTGGTCTCAGGAGCCACAGATCCCAAGGATGAAGACTGTCATCTGCTCATCTTTAGTCTGGCTCTCACCAGAGAGCCATATATCCACTTGCTATCTCGACATCTCTATTTAGACCTCCAAGATGCTTGCGACCAAAAGGACCCGGGATATGCCGAGTTGCAGCCTGCACATTCGGATGCGCCTCCCTCCCTCCCACTCCCGCCCATCCTCCCTGGTCAGCACTGCTCTCATTCCCACAGCTGGCTGTTTGGACCCTGCAGACTAGTCAACTCCACCTGCCATGTCACCACCCGCTCTGCCCTGGGTGCCTCCATAGCACTTAGCCCAGCCTTTGTCTGTGAGTGTTTCTCTGGAGATCTGGCTCCCTTTTCAGCTGCAGCATCCACGAGGCTGGACGTGTGGTGACACGTTCACCATTGTGTCCTGGGGCAGCTGCCCAGCACTTCCAGGCCATGAGAGTGCTTGCTGACTGCATCGGCAGATTTTAAACCCTTCTTTTGCATTTCTGTCTCCTCTCACTTAGACTGTGAACTCTTGAATATGGGGTTGTAACCTGTGTTCCTATCCCAGTGCCATGCACAGAGCCAGCAATCGGTTAGTGTTTGACAAATTAATGAGAGAATAAAAGAATACACGAATGAGTCACCTTGTACAAATCATTTGCATTTGGCTTTGAGTTTCTTCACCTTCAATAAAGAATTACTGTCTCAATCCTAACTTCTTCCTGGGGTCTCCAGAACGGTGACTTTCAAACTTTAGTGAGCATTAGAATCACCTAGAAGGCTCATAAAACACAAATTGGTGGGGCCCCAACCCCCAGGTGTCAGAGTCAGCAGATCTGGACTGAATCCTGTAAATGTGGAGTTCTAACAGATTCCCAGGTAATGCCAATGGTGCTGGCCGGGTACCACACTTTGAGAACCACTGTTGCAGAGATGCAGATCAAAGACTTGTAGAAAGAACTTCTCAGCTCAGACTCAAGCCTCCTGAAGACCCTAAGCAGCTCTGGTCACAAAGTGCCCAACCTCAGCAAGCCTGGGCCTACAATTAGGCATCTGTCAGCTTAACAGGAAGGGTGAGAAAATGCTGGAATAGATCATCAAATGATCAATTTACAACTGCCAGGGAGAGTAGAAGCTAGCATGTAGCAATCTATAGGCTGCCACGGACAGTGAATGGGGGCAAATGACTGACTTTCTGTCCCGAGCGGGGGCCCAGCTGCCCAGCAGCACAGAGTTCAACCACAAGCCCTGCCTCGCATCCTGCACCTGCTGGCTGAGGCCCTCCGTGAGCATGGCTGTGCTGGTTGCCGGGATCCGACGTGGGGCAGCCTGGTCCATCCACCGCGCCTGAGGAGAGACCAGTAAACACAACCCATGCGGCGGGTGCTGGAAGGATCGAGGCTTCTAGTGAGTGCCTGCTGTGTGCAAGGTGAGGAACTGAGTCCCAGCAGGTGGGGGGCTGCCCACCTTCTGGTTTTCAAAGTAGCTGTCTCTCCATGAGACCCTGTGCCGGCTCTGCCCACCTGAGCCCTCATTTCACAAATGGCCTCACTCAGGCACGAGCACATTTCTTCCTCCCAAGAGCACCCCCGCTTCTTGTCAGCACAGGGATGAAAGAAGGAACCACTGCCTACAAAGAACTTGGGGTTTATTTTATTTATTTTTTAAATTGAAGTATAGTTGATTTACAATGTCGTGTTAGTTTCAGATGTATAGCACAGTGATTCAGTTACATCTATATATCTGTATCTATCTATCTAAATTGTGGCTTATTTAAAGGTACAAAACCATGACACAAGAGTCAAATAATTGTTACCCTTAAATTCAGCTGGACTGGACAGGCCAGCCTCTGCGTTCTCCCCGACCTGCATGGGCGAGGAGAGTTGTAATGAGGTGAGAAGTCGGGGCAGACGCCAGTACATCACATCTGGAAGGTAAGTTCTCACTCAAAGCTGCTGGATCAATTGATGCACCTGTGAAGAGACGTGTACAGCTGGCATCTAAATTGAAATTCAGCTAGGATATAGGCAGAAACAGCTGTACCAGATCCATTTCTCATGAGAAAATGAACAGTGTTTCCCACCAGAGACCGTGAATGCATCAGACACCCAATCCTGTGCACTGACAAGTCACTGGGGGATGGTCATGAGCTCAGACACAGGCACGGCACCGGTGAGTGTCAGACACTGTCCCCAAACTTCACACCTGTTAGCTCACTCATTCTTACAACAACCCTGTGAACTGGGAGTTTTCCACTTTACAGATAAGGAAACAAGGCACGGCGTGGCTCCAGAACTTCTCTGAGGTCATAGGGCTACTGAGTGCGCCTGGAGGCTTGGGAGGAACATTTGGAGGGTGGGTTTCAGAGTGTGGTTTCTGCACCTGCATCACCATCATCGCCACCTGAGGGTCCCAGCACCCTGTGCTTTAGTGACCCTCCCAGTGTTTCTGATGCTGGCTGAAGTGTGAGAGCTGCTGGCTTGGAGTGTGCAGGGGCTGGTAAAGAAGATTTGTGGGAAAATAGACTGCAGGAGAGGGTGCTTTATCATCTTCAACACATGCTGATGGACTGTTCCGTGTTTGGTTTGAAAAATGACCTTTTCCTATCAAATCTGGAAGCAGAGGGGCTGAAGGTAGTCCCACGGTAGGCTCGCACGTTGATGGAGCAGCTCACAAACCATCTTCAAGGGCAGAGAATGGCCTCCTTCATTGTTTGGTCTCAGGAGGGCAGTGGCTGAGGTGCTAATGGGTGGGAAGGGGAAAGGGAAACCTGCAGAGAAACAGCATATGTTCCCCTCACACAGGTGCCTCCTACCTCTGCCATTCTCCTGAGCTCTCTGAACCCCGCCTTTGCTGCCCAGGTCCTGCAAACCCGAGCCTTGCTCCCTGACTGGCTTGCCTTGGTGTCCCACTTGCCTTCCTTTGTGGCTATGGTTTGCATGACCCCTTGGTGACAGCTTTCCTTGAGAATTGTTGAATTACACCATTTCCACTTGACTCTCTCTGCTCCTCCCTCTCCTCTATACTCTCAGGACAGTGCCTGCCTGGACTGTCCCAGCCTTCTGAGACTGACCAAACTGGTCATGATGGATGCAAGGGCACTCCTGAGACAACCAGATCATCCTCATTGCAAGCTGTTTTTTTGCTAACATGCATCTAAAAGGAGAGCAGATGCTGCAAAGAGATTGACATCTTTATCTGCCCTAAACATAATTGTGCCACGTGTCCTTGAGGTATATGCGTGTAAGGGTTCCTGTGTGTGTGATTATCAGATAGTCATGGGGAAATGAAAGATTTGGACTGATAGCTTTCAGACCAATTAAGTTATAAAGTGCATTTCAAAATGGAAAATACTGTGCAAAAGTTATTTCTGTTATCTCAGGAGTGTTTCAGTTAATTAGATCATAATCTGGGGTCATAATCCTTCATGAATTGCTCCATGGATTTTCTGCAATGAAGGTGTGATTCCTGCTCCATGGTCATGGTTATGTCTTCCCAGGCAAGGCTAGTATGGAATGTGTAAATTATCTGAAACACCTCACACACGGACAATTTTGCTTCATCAGGTGAAAGAAAATTTACATTCCATACATTTCACCAATTAAAATTGTGCAATTCAATGTTTTGTTTTTTTTGGTATAATCACAGAGTTATGCAATCACCATAATCTAATTTTAGAATATTTCATCACGCCCAAAAGACACTCCATACTCACTAGCAATCTTTCCCCAGTACCCTTTCCCCCAGCCTCTGGCAACCACTAATCTATTTTCTGCCTCTATAGATTTGCCTATTCTGGACATTTTATATAAATGGAATCATACAATACGTGGCCTTTTGCATCTGGCTTCTTTCATTTTGTAAAATGTTTTTGAGGTTCATCCACATAGCATTTATCAGTACTTCATTCTTTTATGACTGGTTATTATTCCATTTTATTTATATACCACATTTAAAAAAATCTACTGATCTACTGATGGACATTTGGGCTGTTTCTAACTTTTGAAAATTGTGAATAGTGCTGCTATGAGCATGGATGGATGTGTACTTATATGAGCACCTGTTTTCACTTCTCTTGGGTATATATCTAAGAGTGGAATTGCTGGGTCATATGGTAAATCTATGTTTAACTTTTTGAAGAGCCACCAAAATGTTTTCCACAGTGGTTGAACCATTTTACATTCCCACCACTAATGTATGAGGGGTCTAGCTTCTCTACATTCTCAGCAATTCTTGATATTTTACCTCGCTGATTACAGCCATCTTAAGGGTGTGAAATGGAGTCTTACTGTGGTTTTGATTTGCATTTCCCTAATGATGTTGAGCATCTTTTAATGTGATTATTGGCCATCTGTGTATCTTCTTTGGAGAAATGTCCATTTTGATCCTTTGTCCATTTGTTAATTAGGTCATTTAAATTTTTCTTATTGATTTTTATGAATTCTTTATATATCTGGATACAAGTTCCTTATGGAATACATGATTTGTAAATAGTCTCTACATTCTATTTTTTAAGGTTATATTCCATTTATAGTTATTATAAAATACTGTCTATATTCTCTGTGTTGTATAATATACCCTTGTAACTTGTTTTATACATAATAATTTGTACTTTTTAATTCCTCACCCCTATATTGCCCCTCCCCTTTCCCTCTCGACATTGGTAACCACTAGTTTGTTCTCTATATTTGTGAGTCTGCTTCTTTTTTGTTATATACACTAGCTTGCTGTATCTCTTAGATTCCAAATATGTACTTGTCTCCCTCTGTCTGACTTATTTTACTTAGCATAATACCCTCCAAGTCCATCCATGTTGTTGCAAATGGCAAAATTTCATGCTTTCTTATGGCTGAGTTGTATTCCATTGTAATATATGTACCACATCTTCTTTATCCATTCATCTGTTGATGGACACTTAGGTTGCTTCCATGTCTTGGCTATTGCAAATAGTGCTACTATGAACATTAGGGTGCATGTACCTTTTTGAATTAGAGTTTTCATCTTTTCCGGATATATATACAGGAGTGGGATTGCTGGGTCATATGGTAGTTCTATTTTTAGTTCTTTTGAGAAACCTCCACATTGTTTTCCACAGTGGCTGCACCAATTTATATTCCCACCAAGTGCAATAGAGTTCCCCTTTCTCACATTCTATTCTATTTTTGAGAATAGAAATAAAAGGTTAAAAATGTTGTCTTTTTACTTTCTGGATGGTAGCATCTGTTTTTTATTGTCACCTGTGTTTTTGATGTGGTATCTAAGAGCTTATTTGTGCCTTCCTTTTGCTGGTGCATGTGCTCTGGTAGCTTCCTGAGAAGCAGGTAGGGAGGAAACAAGAAGCTAGCTGAGGTTAATCCTTTGTCTGTTGCTTCATTTGCAAATACTTTCTCCCATTCTGTGGGTTGTCTTTTCATCTTGTTTATGGTTGGTTTCCTTTGCTGTGCAAAAGCTTTTACATTCAATTAGGTCCCATTTGCTAAATTTTGTTTTTATTTTCATTACTCTAGGAGGTGGGTCATAAAAGATCTTGCTGTGATTTATTTCAAAGAGTGTTTCTCCTATGTTTTCCTTGAAGAGTTTTATAGTGTCTGGCCTTACATTTAGTCTTGAATCCATTTTGAGTTTATTTTTGT
This sequence comes from Eschrichtius robustus, assembly GCF_028021215.1. Taxonomy (NCBI): domain Eukaryota; kingdom Metazoa; phylum Chordata; class Mammalia; order Artiodactyla; family Eschrichtiidae; genus Eschrichtius; species Eschrichtius robustus. The sequence goes on along the minus strand of NC_090828.1, from coordinate 138,925,604 downwards.
GTATGGTGTTAGGGAGTGTTCTAATTTCATTCTTTTACATGTAGTTGTCCAGTTTTCCCAGCACCACTTATTGAAGAGGCTGTCTTTTCTCCATTGTATATTCTTGCCTCCTTTGTCATAGATTAGGTGACCATAGGTGCATGGGTATATCTCTGCGCTTTCTATCCTGGACCATTGACTTATATTTCTGTTTTTGCACCAGTACCATACTATCTTGATTACTGTAGCTTTGTAGTATAGTCTGAAGTCAGAGAGCCTGATTCCTCGAGCTCCATTTTTCTTTCTTAAGATTGTTTTGGCTATTTGGGGTCTTTGGTGTTTCCATACAAATTGTAAAATTTTTTGTTCTAATTCTGTGAAAAATGCCATTGGTAATTCGATAGGGATTGCATTGAACCTATAGATTGCTTTGGTTAGTATAGTCATTTTTGCAGGGCAGGAATAGAAACGCAGATGTAGAGAATGGACCTGTGGACACGGGGGGAAGGGCAGGGTGGGATGAATTGGGAGATTTGACATAAATACACTACCATGTGTAAAATAGATAGCCAGTGGGAACGTGCTGTGTAGCACAGGGAACTCAGCTAGGTGCTCTGTGATGACCTAGATGGGTGGGATGGAGGTGTGGGAGGGAGGTCCAAGAGAGAGGGCATATATGTATACATATACCTGATTCACTTCACCGTAGAGCAGAAATTAACTCAACATGATAAAGCAATTATACTCCAATAAAAAAAAAAAAAGGAGCTAGCTGATTTGCACTGCAGACTGTTGCTGAATGCCCCCTACTCCCTGTGTTCCAGACAACCCCTCCCTCAGCAGTCTGCTCTCCAGGCCCTCTCTGGCTCACTCTTTCAATAGTGATCTTCTTCGTTCAGCAACCACGGGGAGGAGCAGCTTCTGCTGTGTGGCTGGAGGAAGGGATCTGCTTTTCTTTGTACATAGATCTCAGGTTTTTACACCTCTTTGCCCTTTTTAACCTCACCCTGCGAGCTCACCGCAGAGTGTCTGTAGTCCCTGTTCCTCTGCTCTTCTAGAGTTCTGCAATTGAAGCTGCTTTGCTTCCTGATGCCTCCAAGCAACTGCAGGTACCGAGGTTTCTGCTTTCTCTGGTCCACCAAGTCAGTTACCGCCTTCTCAGCTGCTCTCCCTTCTGCAAAATGCGGTTGATACCTCTCATCTGTGGTTATCTTTTCATGTGTTTTCTTTGTGCTTGAAAGTTTAGACCTTTTGATTTTTCTTTTTACTGTTATTTTAGTGGTATTTTGTGAAGGAATAGACATAGATTTGTGCTTTCAATTTACCTGTATCAGATGAAGTACAGTGAGGATGAAAGAAACCATGCTAGGCATTTCAATTAGAGGAGATTTAACACAAGGTATTGGTTACACAGAGCTGAAAGAGCAGAGTGAAAGGAACTCTGCAGTAACTCAGGTATGAGGAACTGCAGGAAGCAGCTATTATACTTAAGGTTGTAGAAACAAATGGAAATGATGTTCCCAGATCTTAGGAACTCAGAGGCAGGACCACTGAGGTCTTCAAAGGGGCACAGTTGGCTGGTGGCTGGACCTCCGAGGACACAGCATCTATGTTGAGCTGCTGGGGGGTACATCAAGAGCAGCTGTCATAATCCTAGGGGTGTGCTGCAGAGTCAGGGCTGGAGTTCCGAAAGACATTGGAGCTAATATGTTTTACTCCTCTACTGGGAGGCAAAATTGGGTGCCAACAGGAGCCCATTCTCCCTTTCTCTTGCCATTGTCTTCCACTGATGTATCTTAAGCAGAGCCAGCTGGCTTCTAAGTCTGAGAATGGCTGTCTGCAGATTTCCAGCCTTAAATCACAGAATAGAGTAGGGAAGGATAGGCTTGGGGATGAAAGACATGATTTTAAGCAGCAAGGTGACATGGCCACCTTGGTGGTCCAAGTGGAGGATGGAATGAAAAAGATGGAGTCAGGGGGAGCTTTTAAAAGGATGTTGCAATAGTTTTGGAGATAAGCTATGAGAGCTGGCCTGCAGATACGACGTGAGTTGGAGAGTTATTTGGGAGGTAAAGTCAATGATATTCGGGCTGTAGTTAGGGCAGTGGATGAAGAGGGAGAAGGAGAAGTCAAGGATGATCTTCCAGCATTTGATTTGGGAAACTGGTTGACTATTAGTCTGATTCATTGGATCTAGGCACACAGAACAATGTTGAGCTCAGTTCTGAGTTCAAGTACCTGCGGGATATCCATGTGACAGGCTGTGGAATGTTAGGTTGAGACTCAGGCGAGAAGTCTGTGCTGCAGTCCCAGGTTTGGGAGCCGTTGGCATGTGAGTGGTGATTTTAGCTCTGGAAATGGATGTATAGGGTCCTGGAGCAAGCTTCAGGGGACATTAACATTTACCTACAGACAAGTTGTCCTTCTAAGCTGTAACTTCCTCAGGGACAAGCACCAGGTCATCCTGTGCAGTTCGTGGTTGGCTGCTCTGTAGAGTGAACCTTGTTCCCAGCCGGCCTTACCTGGGGAGACCCCGAGCACTGGGGCCTTCACAGGTTATCTATCATCCAATCAACGCTGACAGCTGAGTCCTGTGTAGCAGCGTTGGAACCCTCGAGGTTCTGTTCTCCTTTCAGGAAAGCTGCCCCTGCGGGGGTGGGGGGCAGGGTGCTTTGGCCCTCTCCCCCTGCAGACAGCTACCTTCCAGCCCAGGAGCACATCTAACTGCTATCCTGGGAGAATCCTTCTCCTCATCTCTCCACTGAGCTGTGCCGGCTACATGGGAGAGTTTATCTACTCACTGGAGCACAACGAAACATGCTGCTTAGAACAGAAAGTCTGCCATCAGCCTTGCTGGGCTTATCACGGGGTCACTCACTCTGCTGGCTCAGGCTGTGCCTTAGCCCCAGTCTGGAGAGAGAGCATGGCAGAAGGAGCCCTGGGCCTGGCCAGGACTGGCTTCTGACACTGGTCACACTCAGCCCCCCTTCTGCTCTAAGGGGACACTGTTTTGTCATTGTGTTCACAGGCCTTCTCATCACAGCCCAGGCAAGATCTGGTCAGAGATATGGGCCGGCTCTGTCAAGTGCTCCCCCACTCACTCAATTATTCATCTATTCCACAGAATATTTCTGAGTGCCTCCTGCAGGTCAGACACAGCTGATGAGATGCTTTGGAGTCCTTGGAACGTGGGTTCCGGGAAGTGCACCTGAGCTGGTCCCAGCAAGTCAAGAAGTAGGCAGGGGAGTGGGCAGAGCCTGGAACACAGAGTCTGCTGGAGCCAGCATGGGGGCTCCAGAGGCAGGAGAGGGCTGATGGGGTCACTAGGCTCAGGTTGTGCAAACCTCATGAGCCACAGCAAGGAGTTTGGATTTCATCTTGGGGCCATCAAGGCAAGGAGAGGTTTGAAGCTGCCCTTCAGGAAGGGCTGCATGGTGAAGGGTGAATTGAAGATGGGAAGATGGTGCCAGGAAAGGCCTTTGGGACCGTCCTCTGTACACATAAACAATGATCTTATCTACATCTGTTCCTCCTGTAAAGATGGTCGTTGGAAAAAAATCCTTTCCCACTTGTTTGTTTGAAGGAAGGTTGCCTTATCTTTGTGCTGAAGACTGCTGCCCCAGTCTGCTGTGATAATTAGCTTCTTTTATATCACTTGCTAATACTCTTTGGCTGCCCAGGTTATTAATTAAGAAAAAGATGCTGTGTCTATATTTCACAGGACCCATAATTGCATATGCCTAGTGTTTGTCTCAAATCCCTTTAAAATGTACCAGGCAATGGGCAGTGTATTATCTGTAGAGGACATATTGATACTTTCCTAAATTAACATTTTGCATTTCTTCAGCAGATTTGAGCTATGAAAAATATTCCGATAAATTCTTATTGTTCTGTTAATTAAAGTGTTTCTCTCCTGAATATAGAATTAATGGTTAGTGGGCCCATGGATAATCTTTTGAGACATAATGAAGACCCACATAATGGGCATTGGCAAGAAAGTTCTAGAGGAGAATTTTGGCCATCCCAATACTGGGAAAGGGAGTGGGGAGCAGGGGTAACTGCTGTATCATGCTGGGTGTCTTTCCAGTAGAATAGTTGCATCTTGACACCATAATCAGAATCAATGCATCTTCCTGAGAAACTTCTCTGGTTTAGTTGCTTATAGGATACACTGTACATAGAGACTATGCTGGCTGATCTGCCGAACACTGTTGGGTTAAATCTCTTTTTTCTTTTTGTTAAACTCAAATTTTTTGGGGGGTCATAAGTCATTCATTTTCTGTAATCAATTTCATTGACCAAGAATCTGCTAATTGCTTTTGATAATTGATTCCATTTACTCACCAGGTAGGTTCATGCTTTTCATGGTCTAATTTGAACCTCATGACACTTGTGTACAGTTTGAACGACAGGAGTGAAAGCTCCCACTTGATTGACAGGTAAACTGGGGCTCAGGGGTTGCATGTTTTTTCAGGTTCACACAGATAGTAATGTGAGCTGGGCAGTGAATGAGCCTGAGTTCCTGCATTCCGTACCGGGTTTGCACCATCATATCCAGGGACAAATGTGCTTTGGGTGAAGATTAATGACATGTTTTATCCCAAGGTTCCTGGACTTGCCCCTCTGTGAGAATTCTGACACGAGGCCCACCTTCTGGAAGACGGAAGTACCATCAGGGGTTCACCTGCATTCCTTACAGTTGGATCTATCTCCCTCACACAGTAAAACCGCAGAGAAGATGTCAGGGCTAACGTGCTGGACACACTCTTCTGGGACAGGCCCCTGGAGGAGCCCTTAGCTCACATGTCCGTGTGTTATTAATATTGACATGTATAACTGTGTCATTTTAATGACTGTGTCCGGAAGTAATTTCTCCTAATCTTTTCGCAGAGGTGGAACTAGTGCATCTCCTCATTCACAGGTAGAAACCTAAGGAGCACAAACATCTGTGACTGGTGAGGACGCTGCGGGTATGAGGAGCTGCGGAGAGCCAGGTCCTGTGGCTCGCGCGTGGGCGTCTCCTTGACTCCTGTTGACTAATCCACGGGGGCAGCAGGTGTGCCCATCTTCCCCACCTAACAGCAGCTCTGAGTCAGGCTGATGGCAGGGAACGATTCCCTGGAGAGCATGGGGCGGGCTCTGAGCTGGACCCCGGAGGGCCCAGCCTCTCTGCCTGTCACTGCGCTGGTGCCCTTCACCTGGCCTTGCCTAGCAGACGCCCCCCTGACTGCTGCAGCCCACAGCTCTCCTTTCCAGGCACATGTGTCTGTCATCCCGTCTGTGCCCACAGCTCCTCTTAATGATTGTCACGCCAGGGTCACCAAGCCTGTCCCTCCAGCTCACTGCCCCTGTGGCTCTGGACTGCACATCCAGCTGCCCCTTTGATGTCCCAAAGGCATGTCCAGCAGACCTGCTGGGGACCAGGTCCCGATCTTCCCCACCCAGCGGGCCCTTTCCCGTGACCACCCATCTCAGCAGTGGCCCCCTCACGACCTGGTGGGCAGAGAACTCGGGGTCCTCCTGGTCACCTTCTCTTTTGCTCCCTCAGCCTCTCTTCCTGAGCCCACTTTCTAATTATGTTTTGAATGCAGACAGCTCTCCAGGGCCACTGCCAAGCACCCTGCATCTCTCCCATTTGGATGAATGCAGCCTGATTTCTGCCTGATTTCTAAGCGAGAGGTCTTTACAAACCAAAAAAGTCACTGCCTGGCTTAAAATTCTCCTTCAGTTAAAACAAAAATCATAGCTGTGGTTCACTAGAGCTGGCGCACTTGTCACCTCCCTCTTCCTCAGACACACTGGGCGCCACTTCTCCCTCCCCCTCCCCGTGCACAGCCTCACAGCCCTTCCTGGTTTCTGGCTGAGTGTGTGCCCTGCACCCAGGGCCCTTGCAGGCTGCTCCCCCGTCTGAAGCCCCCCAGGTAAGGCTGTGTGCCCCTGGCCTGGAGCCCATGACTGTGTAGGATCGGGTGCTCCCCTTGGCATCTGCTGGAGGCCGCTCAGGACCCGACCTGCTCTCACCCATCCTCCCCCAGCCCCGCTGTGCCCCTCTGTCTCGGCCTCTCCTGGACTGTGCCGGCTCTGAGGTTCTGAGGGAACACGATCTGAGACCTGCTGGTGCCAGGTGGGGCTTGGGTCTTCTTAAAGGGCAGGAACTTGACTGTGACTTCCTCCTCTGAGTCTCAGCTGCTCCTTGACATAACAAGGACCACTTCTAGCCCTTTCTCTTCCCTCCCTACAGTCAGCTCACCTGTCTGCGTTTCCTCTCGCTGGACCATGTGCTGTTTCAGGAGAACACCGTTCTCCCCCGACCATGCTGGCCAGGCAAGCTCGGCTCTGCGGCTGCATGAAGATGAGGAGGGGTGGCTGGGGGGGGGATAGACAGATGATGGATGTGCAGCAGAGGGGAAACACGCTTTGTTCACCGGATCCCTCACTGGGCAGAGCGCTGGTTCCTGAGGGAAGACCTTACGGGACTCAAAGAACACGTGCACCTCGGCTGCCTTCTAAGGAGCCCTTTGTCCTGGTGGCCACTGGGGGCTGTTATGCAGATTTGGGGACAGACACTGGGAAAGCCCCGAGTCCCCTGCAACATGGAGGAAAGAGGGGCCCCAGAGTTTAGGGGACAGTGGTGATGTGTTATGGGTGGGGTTGGTTTTAGGAAGACTAAAAGTCTAACAAGAATTTAAAAGTTTCTGGCTAAGATGTGCGTGATTTAATTCCCTCCCTGTCTGTCCATTCTGTGTCTAGTCTAGATGCTTGCTGACTTTTCTGTGAGAGTTGATTTTTTCTGGGACCTTGAAGAGGTGCTGTGTTTTGAAGGAAAACAGAGACTGTGTGTGGAATGTAGGCGTCAGAGAACTGGGCACACAGATTAATTGCAAACAAGCCAAACCATTTTACGTCCCCAAAACTTATACCCTTAAGTCCAGAGATTCAGAATCATCATCCTATCCCACATGAGGTCACACCACACTCCCTCTTCTTTTCTGAGGCTGTTCAGGGGCAGAAGCACCCTTTCAGAGATGGGTCTCCGGGCACGCTCAGTCCCACTGTCCTGGCAAGGAGCAGAGTCTTCAAGGCCAGTTTTGGAGACCTGTCCTCACCTGCATTGCCCGGCTTCCTCCAGCCTCCTGGAGACAGGGAAATTTAATGAGGTCAAAGTAGACAGGCGTAAGCCTTGTTCTCCAGGTCCCAGGCAGGCTGGCACATGTCTTGGGCCAGCACTGGGGATCAGAGGAAGTGTTTGGAGGTACACGCCTCCTCCACATGGCACAGATCCTAAACTTCCGTGGGCTTCAGAGTTGACCAGCAGGAGCTGAGGTGGGCAGAGCCCACAGGCAGGGTTTTAAGGGAGCCTCCTGCTAGCCATCTCCACACTGATGCCTGTCCTTGAATTTTAAAGGGGCAGAGCAAGTTCTAGGAAGAGAGAAGAAAACAAGAGGTAGAAAAAGAAATCATGATTTTTAAAAGCATCTATTGTTACTCTTATGCCTCCCATAACATTTGTGTTAGTCAGGATTATTGATGCTAGCTAGTGTAACAAACCGCCCAACACCCGACATAATAGAGGTTTATTTTTTGCTGACATTAAATCCTGAGCAGGCATTCAGCAGGCAGCCTTCCACTTGGTGATTTGTGAATCCAGGCTCCTCTGTCTTTTGGTATTGCTATCTGCTAGGGCTTCCTCAGCGTCCTCCACTGGGTGCTCTGGATCCAGCGGTCAGGGGAGGAAGAGGAGAGCTGCTCAGCATGGGTGGGCCTAGCCTGCAGGTGCTGTGTGCCACCTGCCACTGGCCCCGCCAAACTCCAGAGAGGCTGGGAGTTGTGGCCTTCCTTGTGCCAGGAAGGGGAGAGGGGACTGGGGGGCACTGACCCCGCCTCCTCCAGTCCTTGTGACAGCTGTGAGGGCAGGTGTTCGCCACAGGGGAGGAAGGAAGGCCCCGGGAGGTCAGGGAGGCTAAGGCTCCCCAGTGGTGAGGTGCAGAGCCACGCCTTCACCTAATGGCACGTCTCTGATCTAAAGTCCCAGCTCTTTCCTAGAATCAGTGTGCGTGAAGTTTCACTGGCTGAGGCCAGGTGCCCAGGCTCCGTGCCAGTGTGTCCCACACTCACAGCAGGATCCATGACATCGGGGTGAGCTGAGGTAACTAAATCATGGGTATAGGTCATTTTCCGAGCCTTACTCTGTCTTTTAGTTGAGATGCTCCTTGAATCTGAGTTCTGTTCCCTCTTGGGCACCAGGTAATCCCCCAGATCTTCCAGTCTGAGACCAGACACTTAGAGGGTCACCTCTTTAACCTAGAACTTTGGTCCTAAGTCAGACTCAAAAGCACAAGCAAACTGCACCCTAGGGTGTTAAACTGCTAAGAGTCTACACCCATGTGTAAGTGGAGGGCCTTGAGCAGGTCTGCACTTTCACTTGGCAGTGTACTTGGCCTGCCAGGGGAGCTGGAGCCTCAGAAAGCAATCTTCCGGCATGTCAGCTGAGGCTGCATGGCTCTGGGTTTAGTGAATCCTGTCTTTCAACAATGGATCATGTCCCTGTCCACATTCCCACTCTGTCACTCTCAGCCTGCCAGTGACAGCATCTTCATGGTCCCAGTGTGGCTGCCACAGTGCCAGCTGTCATGTGCTGATTCACCACCCTCCAGTGCAAGAAGAGGGAGTGTTTCTTTTCCTAAGTCCCTTTTATCAATGTGGAAAACTTTCCCAAAAAGCTCCCTAGAAGATTCTTTGTGTCTCAGTGACCAAAATTGTGTCACAGGTCCGTGCCTAAACAAATTGCTGGCATGAGAAATGCTTGGTGGGCCCCCACCCACTCCCAGTTCTGAGGATGGGCCCTTTCCTCTGGAGCACACAGATACGTGGAGGAGGATGGCAAGCTGAACAGATTGGAGTCTGTCGGCAAGAATGAAGGGGAAGCATGGTTGAGTGGATGCCCAATGGTGGCTGCAATGTCAACTGTGGTTCTGAGTCCCCTTCTAAGTCTAACAACAGTTGAATATTGCACTTGATGTAACTCCACAAGTGTTTAAGCAGTTTCCTCCTTCAGGAGGAAAATTCATACGAAATAAGTCACTTGGAGGATTTTCAGGAGAAACCCAAACTTCTGCACCCATACCCCCTCAGGGCTTTCTGCCTGGAGGTTCTTCATGACTCTGGGTCTTTACACACACAGTTCTGTGTCTTTCTTTCCCCACCTTCCTCTGCCCAGCACACTCTACCTGAAGGAGCACCTCTAGGAAGTGCCCCCTGCTACCCCAGGCAATGTCTGGTGGTCCTCTTGATGTGCACGTGTTGTGCCTTGTTCCTGTGTCCAGTCCTGCACTGCCCTGTGACACGGTGCTGCTTATGTCCTTCTCCCCCAGGCTGGGGGCTCCTGAGGGCCTGGGGTAATCTGGCTCCCTGGCCCAGGTGCTATTGGGTGAATGGGATGAGTGATGGGTGGTGAGGCTGGTAGAGGTGGGGGGATCTTTGAAGTTGGAATGTGAGAAAGAGTTGAGGAGAATCCCCATGGTCTATAGACTAAACATGCCACCGTCTCTGGCCAACCAGAAGGCGAGCATCTTGGGGAGACCCCCTCTCTGACCTTAGCCAAACATGGCGGTGCTTGCAATGGAGCCTCCAACTGAGACGTACCTGCATAGAGGTCGTTCACCCAGAGCATGGCACCGGGGCGTCCCTGAGGAGGCCACCAGATGGCGCAGAGATGAGCCAGTGCTGCTTCAGGGCCTCCCCGAGACGCCAGCCTTTTCTTGGCTACCTGGAAACCCTCCAGGGGCTTCTCATTACACTTAAGAGAGATCATGGCCTCCTCACTGTGTCCTACCCACACTCTGGCCTCGTTACCATCCACACGGCCTTCTCATTCTCTCTCAGACATGCCAAGCTCATTCCTGCTCAGCCCAGGGCCTTTGCATCTGCTGCTCCTGCCTCTTGGAATGACTTTTCCTCAAAGCCACATATAATTGCCTAGTTCTCATTCCTCAGGTCTCATCTCAAATACTACCATCTCGGCGAGGTGGTCCTGGGCCGGCATAACTAAAGCAGCCCTTCACCTTTTATTCTTTCCATAGCACTTCTCCATACCTGAAGTTATCCTGTTTATCTACTTAAGTATTTACTGGCTGTCTTTACCGGTAGACCGTAAACTCTTTGAAGGCAACTACTCTGCCGTATTTACACTATTTCTAGTGCCCAGGACAAGGCGAGACTTGACGCTCATACATAAACTCGCCTGCCTTCTAGACTGTGGAGTGCTCTGGAATGAAGAAACACTGTCCCTTGTATTTCCACTTACTGTTTAAAAAAATAGCATGTCATGTATGAGCGCGTCCATAAAAGTAGCTCTATTTTCTAATGTGTGGTCTCGTTTTCCCCCTTGGGGAAAGATTTTGCACACTCTTGTTACTTCCTTCCCAATGTGGTATTCACAATACAACCAGAGTGGGTGTTTGGGGTGGGGAAGGGTTACCCAGAGGCCTGGTGCTCCTAGATTCAGCATCAGACCTCTCAGAATGCATGCCCTCTCCTGAAGGCTCCATCCACCCCAGGCAGGCCAATTAAGTGGAGAGGCTCCTGCCCTGAGAAAAAAATTAGCAAACTCTGTGTTGAAAACAAACTGGCAACTTGGTCACAGGATCTATAAAACAAAGCGAGGTCTTAATAAAGCAGAGGGGAAATAGATCAAATCCTAAGACAAATGGAGTGTTCTTGGCAGCGACCTCATTCTTTCTTCCTTTGCATTCCCTTAGCTCTGGAAAGCTCTGTAATTAAAAAAAGGCAATATATGTGGGACTTTAAATAATTGATTGATGTTTAAAGCCCTGTCAGAAAGCTCTGTGGGAAGGTGTCAAGTAATATTTAGTTTCCCCATCAAAGGCATAACACAAATAGCCCTGCCAACCATTGCTACACCCTCAGTCCCTTGATTAACAGTTATGGTTCCTTTTAATTAGTAAATAATTAGAGAGGCTATGAAACAGTGAGCCTTACCTACTTTCACAATTCATTTAACCTCCTCCATTCCACAGGGGCTGGCATGGCCTATGCCTGTGTAGGGAAGGGGTTGCCCAGCAAAGCAGCCAAGTGACCACAGCTGCTTCTTGGGGAGGTCAGGGTCCTGGGGACAGCAGGATTCTTCCCCAACAAAGGGAGCGAACCAGTGGGCTTCTGGCGGCAAATCTTGTCTGCCTGTGCAGAGTTCTTTCACAATTTGGAGCAAATTGAGTTTGAAGTAGGAACATTGGGAGGAACGCCCAGCCAAAGCTGGGAGGAGGTGGGGTCTGCAGACCTTGGAGATGTGCAGGGGGGGTGTGGGTACCTGGCCTACTTCTGTGGACCGTGGGGAGCATGCAGCTAGAGGAAAGGGCTGGTCTCAGCCTCATTTTAATGTAATTGCTCACTTGAGGATTTTTCTTTTGTGGCATGATTCTCAATAGGGTGATACCATCCCCAAAGGAGTAAGAAATTGATGTTGGGGGCGGGGGGACAAAAAACTTAGCTATTACGATGGTTTATTTTTCTCCAGAACTAAAGTTTACATCACAAACTCCTACTCCTTAGTATCTAATTTCCCTCTTACTAAATTAAATTAATGTACATTTGACATGGAATAATCAGACATTATTTCTCTTCCCTGTGAACTGCTCCCCCCACCCTTTTCCTATTAGTTCTCATTTATTTCTCTCATAAAGTTAAACTTAATTTTTCTCATTGGGGGGTGATCTGATGATGATGACGATGATATAAAAGGCCGAGAAGCTCTGCTCTAACCAGTGACTGAATCAGGTCTCCTGCGTACAATGCAATCCCAGAACACACCCTGGCTTGCAGCCCATGGGAGAAATGAGTGAGTGTCTTGAAGGACATTCAGTGGCAAGACACAAGCATCTCAGCCAGAGGGTCTGCTCTTAAGACAGGGTGTCAGCAGAGGGTTTGGGCCCATGGAGTGGCTACGATGGACTTTGAGCTGAGGATTTGGGGTGAGACTTTCTGGGGAGGTGGCATTGAGCTGGCCCTCCAGGCCTGTGGAAGGGGGAGCCCGTCTTATAGAGCCTGTGCCAGACTGTGACCCAGATGAGCCTGGAGCTTCCCGAGCTGCCCAGGAAGGGCCTAGGCTGGAAGGATGGAGCCTGGGTGGTGAATGAGATGGGGGATGGGGGAACAGATGTGCTCACAGGCAGAGGCTGCACCTTGGGCTCTCGGCACGGGGTCGTGGCTCTCCTCCAGGGCTCTGACTTGCTAAGGCCCTGCTACCAGCCTGAAGTCCTGGGGCCTGAAGTTCTGGGGCTGAAGCACGTGGGGGCACCTTCTTCACACCTTCCTCTAAGTGAGCACTGTCTCCCAGGAGGCCAGAGGGTTGACACCCCGGGACTAAGGAGTCAGTGGTTTTCAACGGGTTGCCTAGGCAGAGAGGAAGAGAATCACTGGCTGTCTACTACTCCAAGCTAAGCCAGGTCGAGTCATTGTTAGAATAGCAAATCTGCCCAGGGAAGTCATCTCCCAAGGGCTGCTCAGGCTTGTGGATGCTTGTCACAGCTGCATCCCTGGTTAATCCCTGGTTGGTCAGCCCCCAATACCGCACACAGATACCACATCCCTGCCTCCAGGCCACAGATAGCACAGACCTCTCTCTCCGCACCAGGCTGGCCTTGGGTGGCGGGGTGCCTATCCCGCAACTGCGTGTGGCAGCAAGGGGCAGCTGGCCTGTTCTTCTCTGCCTTCTGGATCCTGAACTCCTTGAGACATTGCTGTAACTTCAGTGCTTAGTATGGGTTGCTCCATAAATCTTGTGCAATTGAACTGAATTGAGTATTTAACTTCGTAGATTATTTTGTCTAATCCTCCCTCTGGAGAGACTGGAGAAAAAGAGATATTTCTGCCTCTTAATTCAAGCTGTTTGGGTGTGATCACATCTCTGATGCTTTGCGGTAACACTGATGGTATCACTGGTTACCTCCAGAATTTGGGCAAGCAACTCTGGGTGGAGGGGGTGAAAGCCCACCAGCCTTGGTGTTAGGAGAACTCGTTCTGGGATCAGATCTGTCACTCTCTGCTCTTATAAAATGGTAATAATATTAATAATAATCCCAATAGTCCCTGACCTGTGTAACCTAAGGACTTTTTGTGAGTCCCAAGTAAGCCAACGTAAGTAAAAACAGATGCGATTCTCACCTTGGGTTCAGGAGTGTCTGGGCTACTGGACTTTTCCACCAGGACCAACCCCTTAGGAACTTCCACCAATGACAGAAGAGGTGGCTCCTTGGAAAGCACAAAACCATCAAGTGAAAGCTCAAGAACTGATGAGGATGCTTCCTGGGGCTTAATGGGGTCAGGAGCTGTGCTTCTCACTTGGCTGCTACTCTCTGGGGCTCATTCCAGGGCTGTGCAGTTTATAGAAGTGATTCCTGAAGACAGGTTGCCCTTGTCTTTACGCAAACCCACTGGGGGAAAATTAGAACTTTTCTAAAAGAAATAGGGAGGCTTATTCATAAACATCCAGCTCCTTTAATGAATTTAAAATAAATTTAATTTTCAAAAATTGATTTGATTTTTAAGACTATATCATATTCATTTACATATTGTGTAAATTGAGGTACATTTTTAATCATCTTGGTCACACAGGAGCTGTGAATAGAATATATAAATATTTAAGGGCTCTTCTCCCTTCACTGTAGAGTAAGGATTTAAGGGGTGGGAGACCAAGGGTAATTTTTGATCATCTTATAGAACTTTCAGAATAATCCCATCATTTCCCGCTAAGTCTCTGAAGTCATCATTTCCCGCTAAGTCTCTAAGGTTTTACATATAAACCCATTTACAGAGAAGGTATGGAGGTAAAGATTTTATTCCCCCAGCAAAATGAAGGCACCATTTGCTGTGAGAATGTACTTTCAACAGCATCAACAATATGCAATGCAATCTTAACCACAGCCATGACCATCACCACCTCCACCACCACCACCACCACTCATAGAAAAGTCTGTGTAACAGGATCTCATTTACCCTTCAGAATAACTATATAGAGAAGAAATCATTATTTTTATTTAGTAAATGGAATGGAATCCAGAGGACTGAAGATAATTTGAAGGATACTTTAGACATTCCCACTCAGTCATTCATTCAACAACAAATAATTATTGATAGCTTCTATGTTCTAGATACTCTGTTAAATACAGGCTATATTAGTTGAAAAAAGAATCCCCTGACTTAAAAAAATTAAAAAACATTAAGCACAACGTCAAACACTTAACATACCTTTATAAAGTGCCAATTACGTTTTCTTCACGAAACAATTTTACTGAGGTATGATCTACATAGTGAAATGCACATAAGTGTAGAGTTTGACAAACGTACACGCTCATGTAACCTACATCTACATCATGATATAGAGCATTTATATCACCCCAGAAAGTGTGCTGAAGCTCATTTGCAGTCAGTCCCTCCACCCCAAGATAGCTACTGTTTTGATTTCTATCAACATGGAGTAGATTTACCTTCTCTAAGAGTTTCATGTAAATAGAATCCCACAGTATATATTCCTATGTATTTGGCTGTTTTTGCTTTAAATGGTGTTTTTGAGATTCATCCATGTTCTTGTATGTGTATGTCATTTCTTTTTATTTTTCTTTCCTAATTTCTCTTGCTAGTACTTCCAGCACAATGTTAAACAGCAGTGATGAAAGTGGGCATTCTTGCCTTGTCCCTGATTTTAGGGAGAAAGTTTTCAGCCTTTTACCATTGAATATGGTGTTAGCTGTGGGTTTTGATAGATGCCCTTTATTACTTTGACAAAGTTTTCTTCTAGTCCTAGTTTTCTGGCTGTTTTTATCATGGGAGCATGAATTTTGTCAGATTTTTTTTTCATTGAGATGATCATGTGTTCTTCCCCTCATTTTATTAATGTAGTATACTACATTGATTAATTTTCTTATTTTGAACCAAGTAAAATATTAATATTTAACCAACTTATTGGAAACATGAAATGAGGTAGTGTCCATAAAACACCTAATGTAAGCTTGGCAATGTTTTGTGCTACAATCCTCCCATTCATCCCCTTCTCATTTCAAAAGTCTTTGATCTTGGAATAGTTAACTCTTAGTTCCAGTAAAAGTTCTACCTTATAAAGGATTTTGGTAACATATGTATTAATTTAAAAATTTGTTTCTGTGTTGAGAAATGTCATTATCTGAGGTAGAACTTGCATTGAAATCTTCACAGTACACTTCTGCATTGGTGGAGGAAAATTAACAAAGCCAAATTTTCATCTTTACCATTAACTAACATTAAACATGTATGAAAACACAATATATGTATTTTAATAGGCATTGCAATCTTTGTCATTACTTAAAAGTGAGTGTTCCTACAGTTACTTAAGTTCTTCCACATCTATAAAAATCACAGAGGTGGGCTGGACTTTCTCACCAGCCTCTTCTTGTCTCACCTCTCTGCCCTACAATGCTCAAGAATAAAAAACACACACATGCACCCCTCCTCCCGTAGATTGCCTAAAACTACCTGCTAACAAATACAAAAGGCCTCCAGCATTTTTTAAAAGCCACCTGTTATAAGGGGACATCCATCAGCGTGCTGGTGTCTGTCTCCGTAGAACCCTGTGAGTGGCTGCCAAAGGTTCTTCACAGGAGAAAACAATTTTTTAAAACAGATATTTGTTCATACATGGGTTTTAGAATGGAGGCGCTGTAGCCTTCATGTCTGTCATTGGTAACTGGGACAGCACTGAGAAGCGTTCCTCTGGGGAGGGGTACCAGGGCAGGCCCGAGCAACACGGGTCCTTACGAGAACATGGAGCTGTGTGGACAGAGGGGTGAGAGGGTACAGAGGTTACTGTCCCTCGTTTCTCTTGTGCAGTTGCGCACCACCTCCCCACCCTCCACCCTGCCTCAGATTATCTCTGAGCTGTGCAGTGACTTCTCACCCTTGCCCACCTCCTCCCCACTACCTCCCCATGGCTCTTAGGAATATCTCCAAGCTAGGTCCTCAGTGATTAGGTTCTGTTGTTTGCATGCCCATTGTTGAATGATTTCAGTTTAACTCAGCAGCTCTTGACCTTAGCATTTTTGTTATCCAAACAAAGTATCCTATTTTTACTCTCATTGTATCTGCCCAGTTACCAAAGTCAATTTGACCTTGACTCTGGGCCAAACAGGAGCCAGCTGCTCTGTCATCGCCAGCCTCTGAGTTGACCTAGACAGAGGAGGTTAACTCTGTGCTCACCTGGTCCACTGTTGGGAATGACCTTTCAGCCACTCTGTCCATCACCTTTCCTGACAGGCATCTCCCTCCCTCTCTCCTGGGCCAGTTAACCTCAGCATCTGTGCTCTGACTGCTGTTGGTGGTACCCTTCTCCGTTGAATTCTCTCCACCTCTGGTGGGGTAATAATGACTTGACCCAAGAAATTACTTTAGCAGTTATTTGTCATCTGGGCCTCCTTCTCTCACAGCTGCAGTTTCTGATGTTGTTGAGGAAGCAAAATGTAGGATAATAATCCTGTAATAGCTGACAAAAATGCAGCGTCTACTCAGGGTTCCCACAGAACTGTTAGGATCTGTCCCGTTTCCTGTGCCCCATCCGAAGGCGCGAATCTCCCCCCACTCCCTGTCCTCTTCCCACTCCACCCCAAGGCCTCCAGAAGAGTCTCCAGTTCCCCTTTCTACCATTTCCACCTGCTTCCTCTTTGGCTCTTTAACCGGCTCACCCCCGCCCCCAGTGCATATGTGCTCCTCTCTTGACCTGAGAACGTTATCACTTTGACTATCTGTCTCAAATTACTGCCCCAATCCCTCCTTAGCAGTCACATTTCCTGAAAATTTTGCCTATTCTCCTATTTTCACTTCTTCACCGATTTCTTTTGTTCAATCCACTGAATTTGGATTCTCCCACGTTCCCAGGACACCAGAACTTCATGTTCTCCAGTCACCAGTTAGTTGCCAAATGCAGCGGATGCTTGCAGACTCCTCTGCAGGGTTGTGAGACAGGCTAGGACCTGGGACCTGGGACCCCAGCCTTTGCCTCAGTGCTTGCACCTGGACAAACGTCTCCTCAAGCAACAAAATACAAAGAAACTATAAGGGACTAAAAATAAGTGCATGCATGAACAGTTGGGGCAAATTATGGACAAGATACAAAAAGACCAAAAAGCCCAACTGCCACTTCTGGAGCCAGGAGCAAAAGCAGAGTGTTGGGAGCAAAAGCAGGGTACTGCGCATGCCCCCTGCACACAAATACCACCAAAGGGGTGGGCAAAGCACCTAAGCCACCCCTCTGGCCCGACCCCTGGACCCACCCCTACCCTCACCCCATACAGTGTAGGGAACCAGCTTGAGTGAGCAAGGGAACCTGCTACTTGTTCTTGCTCCCTCCTGCTGCAGCAGGGACCCCAGTAAAGCCTTGTCTGAACTTCTTGTCTGGACTCTGATCAATTTTTATTAATTAAGGAGGCCAAGAACCCTGGTCGGTAACACCGTCATTAAGCTCATGCCCCAGCACAGCTCCTGGAAGCTAGGCCTGTGTCCTAGAAGGAGAACGATGTGTGAATTTGGGCATCTCACTACAGTTTCTGAGAGTAGAAGGAAGGCAGACAGCTTCAATACCTCTGGGCCCAGCAGGCTGAGAGATGGTGGGGTCCTCAGGGAGGCACTCCTCCCTGACAGGGCACATAGCTCTGAGCCGCACCAGCAACAGCGGTTTTGGTGGGAACAATGGCAAAATCATCAGGACCCTCAGTATTGCCAAGGGCAGGAGACATTGCCACCCAAGTCATAGGAGCAGGAGGAAAATGGTAGCCCCAGAATGGCCGAGAGGTCCAGTTCATGACAACTGTGAATGTCCCAGAACTATCTGGGGCTGAATTCTCATGGTTTGGACTGGGCCTGAGCCAGGAAAATATGGAATCCTGATAGATATTGTACTTTATAATATGATATTTGTCTAGGTTTTTTTCTTAACAGTTAGCTCCATAAGCTCCAGAGCCCTGCATCTTCACAGTGGGAGCTCAGCCGAATCTTGAGCAATGGATGAATATTCAACACAGAGTGACCTGGTAAATGAGATTGTAATATTTCATATTTGTAGCATTCTTCATCAGATAAAGAGCCTGCATGCTTGCTCAATGGATGATAAGTAAGGATTGTTAACATTCTCTGAATCAGGAAATTGAGGCTTAAAGCAATCCAGGGCTTGCGTAGAGCTACTCAGCTAAGGAGTGTGGAGGCAACACAAACCCAAGTCTCCTGGCCAGTCTAGCCCTCGGCCCTCCTCTCTGTGTTTCCCGTGGAGCAAGGGTGCCCTTAGCTAGTTCTCCCCTTGAGAACGCTGCTTTGCAGTGAACATGTTTAGGAGGCTGTTTGGGAGAGTCACACTACACAGTAACATGTCAAAGGCTCGGAGAAGTTCTGCAAATGTTAGGAAACATAACATTTCCTAAAATTTTTAGAACACCAACCAATTTTCTTTTTTCTACAATCTCCACTAACATCGAGGAAAAACAATGTGGAAATTTGTTCTTTACTAAAAGTGAAACTAGCTTATATGGAGGTATTAATCGTTAATAGCTTAATTTATTTTCCCAGCCTGCAGATTCAACATTTCAACCACCCAATAAAATCAGAAATTCTGTATGGTGAAAAGAAGAATCAACCAACTGGCAGGATAAATTCTCCCTGCTTTTTGGATAAATGGTCCCTGAAACATCTGCCCACAGGAAAGTCTTGACAGCTAGTCCTGGGCAGCGGGAGGAGAACTGGGGTGATATGGACCCCAAGGGCCAAGAGCAGCAGAGGCCTGGGCAGAGACTCAGGGCAGATTTAGGGACGCTCAAGTCATCCCTGATGTCTGAACTTGGCCAAGTTTTAACATGTCCAGGCCTCAGATTCCCCATCTGTCAAGTGACCCATCCTTTGGGTGCCCACAAGTGTGGATAGAGCAGGGATTTATTAAGCTTCCTTCTGTAGAAGAAACAGTCTCCATTGTCAAAGAGCTTCAGCCTAGGAGAGAAGAGTCAGAGGCAGAGCATCCTATAGAACAATGCAAGACAGATGCTGTGGGAACCAGGTGGGACACCAGGTGTGGCCAGAGGCTGTGCTTTGGTACGGGTAGTGCCGCGGTCCACCTAGGTGCAGGTCTTGGTCGGGAGCTGATCAGAAGATCAGGGAGACTGAGGTCAGGAACAGAGCTTTGGGGAGTGAGGTCCCCAAGCCCAGAGTCCTTCTGGCCAAGACTGCAGCCTCTTGTCAGGAAGAGCTGGTCTTAGATGTGAATCATGATACTCATGAACAAAATGAAGGCACTCATCCCATATATGAAAAAGTAAAAGCAAACAGGGATAAAGAAAGGAAACTCATCCTGGCTGTGGGGATTCATGCTGTACATTACCTTTGTTTTCTAGAAGATTCCTCCTTTATCATGCAGTCAGCCACTTCACTGAGCTATGCACCTCATTGTATAGAGGATATATTTCTATTCCTTATTCCTCATCTTCTTTGGGCTAATAACTCCTTGATATGAAATAGTGTTGTCTGTTAGCACATTCGTCCTTGCTTCTCAACCATTCATCTCTAAATAAATAGAACCAGTGCACAAGGGAGCTGGAAAATTTAGTTCAGTTCCCAAAATACTAAAAGATGTATCCATCACCAATCCCTTTTTCGTAACAACAGGTCAAATGTTGAATAGTGGTAGAAAATGAGCATGTAGGATGAAAAGTATTCTGCACTTGAATGAGTCCCAACTTCTCCATGCCTCAGCTTCCTTCTCTACACAGTTGGATTCATATCACCTGCCCTTCCTACCCACAGAGTTCCCATAATGAAATAAGAGGATTATGTCATAGTGTATAAGCCATGAAATAAGGGGAAATGACTTTTATTATTATCTAAACAGATAATGGTAGTGTCTATGTTGATGGTACATTGTGTTATTTTCATCAAGTAGCATGGAATTAATCAGCTACTAATAGTTAAATACCTGCTACTGTGGAAGCCCTGGGAAAAAGAGCAGGTGTGAGGAAAAAGATTATGAGTTGGTTTTAGCACAGGACCCCAAGAAGGCATGGCACGCGCAGGTCTGGAGCATGGGAGATACAGATTAGGGAGCGGGTGAGACCACAGAGTGGTCTCCCAGCCTCCTACCCTTGGTCTCAACTGCGGAAGCTCCTCTTCCTCCTCCCAGTAAGCGGCCATGGTCCCCAACATGGCCGCAGACCCCAGTTCCTCTCCTTTCCCGGGAGGCTCGCCCTTTAAGGGTCCCCCACTCTGATCCCCCAGTCTCTCCCTCTCCACCGATCATTCCCATCAGCAAACAAGTATGATCTGGAATCTCCCGTGAAAAAACAAACCATTCCTTCCAGAAACTTCTACATTTATCTTATTTTCTTCTCAGAAGAAACCTTTTCAAAAGAATTGCCCACACTCACTGACTCTCCTTCCCCCTCCCACTTGCTCGTGGGTTCATGGATTCCAGCCCAGCTGCCCCTTTTGTCTGTACTGACCTCTCACAACATCGATGTGGGAACAGTCCCTCTTGGCTCCTATGACACCGTCCTGTCTACTTTCTCTCCAGTATCTCTGACCCTCCTCTCTCAGCCTCGTCCCTGTTCTCCCTGCCCTGTCCTCTCAGCTTTCCAAACACCCTGAGGCATTGCCCTTGGAGTTCCCTCCACAGCTCTCACACCCTCAGGATGCTGCACACTGAGACCTCTCTGGACTCCTTGTCCTGGAGTAGGTCCCCCTCATTTTCATGCTCCATCACATGACATTTCTCTCCATCATAACACAGTATGTAATTGTCCTGTTTATTATTCAATTGCTTACAGCCTGTCCTTTTACTAGGATGTGAACTCCATGAGGGCAAGGACTTTATTTGTCTTGCTGTCAGTTACACTTTGATCCAGCATAGGAACCTAATACAATTTGCTGAATAAATGCATACACATTTATTTATGAACGCACAAGGAAGAGCCACTCATTGATCCCCATAGGTTGGGTTGTGCTATAGTAATAACAACCCCCAAATCTCTGGGCTCAAGACAATGAAGGCGATTTTGTTGTTAAAATTCTAAAGCAGTTGTGGGTAAGCAGAGGAATCCTGCTCATTGCAGTCATGGGGAGCTAGGTGGGCAGGACAGCCGCCAGCTCAGAGGGAAGAAGAAACCCTGGGGGGTTGCATGGCAGCAGTTAAATGTCCCTGCCCAAGAGTGATGCATGTCACTCAGGACTCGCTGTCCAGATCTGACCAGAGGGCCATGGCAGGCGTGGGAAGATGAGGAAGTCCAGACTCCCATGTGCCTGGAGGGAAAGGCAAGTGGACATCAGTGCAGCACAGGACTGCCATGGCCACTGAGGGACACTGGTGGCGGTCAGCCCAAGAGGTGAGAGTCCTACCATAGTTATTCCTCTAAATAGTTTTAGGTTTCAGTTTTGATTTCTTTTTAGTCTGAGTTATTGAAAAATATTTTCTTTTTATTTTTAGAGTTAATCAATTTTGAGGGGGCTATCCTTTTGTGGTCCATATTAACTTTTACTGCATTGTGGGTAATGATTGTGGTTCCTATAATTTCTGCTTTAGGGAGTTACTTGACATTTTCATTTGGCCTTGTACATGACCAAATTTTGTGGTTACAAGTTTTCTTGAAAATGATGCGTGTTCACTACATATATGGAACAAAATTATTATATATATAGGTTTAGAAGCCAATATCTAGTGACTTGATGATGGACTGGCTGTGGGATGAGGAAGGAGCGGGACGATTTAATACTGGACCTCAGGTTCTGGCTCATGTGATCCAGCTGATGGAGGTTCCACTGAGATGAGGACATGGAGAAGGACCTAGCTGGTATGGGTTAAAAGGTGAACTCAGCTGAACATACTGAGTTTGCTATACTTTTGCAATACCCAAGAGGAGGGGTTGAGGTAGGGCAGGATGGCAGGTGAGCTGGTCTGGAGGCCACAGATGAGGTCAGGTCAGGGCACATAAAAGGATGAGTTGCTGGCATGCCGGTGGCACCTGTGGCTAGGGTTGTCCAGGGCAAGGCATCCAGGAGGGGAAATGGGGGGCTGAGTGGCACCTCGATCAGCTCAGACATTTGTAGTCAGGGCCTGGGGAGTGAGTACAAAGGAGGCTGAGAAGCAGCTTGGGAGATAGGAGATGTGGGAAGACAGCTTGTGGGAAATGTTGACACAGAAGCCAAGGAAGAGGATGTTTCAAGAAAAGTCAAACACTGCTGAGAGTCAACGGTGATTTTTGCACCTTTTTTAGGGTGTCATTTTTATTAAATTCCTAAGAACTGATATTGTTGAATTGCTGCTTCCTTTCTGTAGCTTAGATTTTTCTTGCTATAATTCAAACCATCTTTTCCATAAAATAGGCTTCCAATAAAAAGGGTTTTTGAGAGAACTCCCTGGGGACACTTTTCATTAAATTTATTAGCAGCTGAAGTGGGTACTAGAAATTTAAAGTTATGCTAACGCAAATTTGTGTGTTTCTGGGGGTAAGGGGTGGAAAAGGGGGAGGCAACATCTACACAAGACTCTGAATGATCCTACCACTCAGCTATTTCAGTGCTCATCGTGTACCTTGGAGCATGATTTGTCCCCATGCCTTTTGATCACTGTGGTGATGATATGTGTCTGAGATGGGGCAGGGAGCTCTGTGGTGAGGACTGTCACTCACTAGTGTTGACCAAGATAAAATGGTGGCAGACACTCCATTTAATGTGTCCTTTAGCATTTTTAATTAGCTTCATCTTGGGTGGCAAGTGAAGTTTGCATAATTCACAAGATGGGCTTGTGGTGGAAAGGCGGACAGTAGATGGAAAAACGCATAAACAAATTGATTTTCTTTTAGAAAGTGCAAAAACAGCTGTTGGAAGGAACTGCAAAACATAAAATCATCATGTTTATGCCAGAGCTTAGAAGGCCCTCAGAGAGTCATCATTTGGCTCACTCCCCTCATTACACGATGGGGAAACCAAAGGACCCAGGGGCATTGTGATGGGTCATGATCATGCGGTGTCCTTGAGGAAAGCCTGCCCTGGGACTCAGGACTGTCTGGCTTTGCCAGAAGGGGGTGACAGAGCCGGCACAGCCCCAAGGCCCCTTCCTGTTGGGCTAGTCTGGGGTGGCCTGTCTTACCCTGAGCTGTAGAGATCAGCGTGTTCCAGCGGGGTACCTGAGGGCAGTGACTTCCAGCTCTGGCGACCCCGCCAGGACCCTCCAAGGAGACTCTGGCCCTGTGGAGGGCTGGGTGACATTCTGATAACTCACAGTTTTCAAGGCAGTGACCCAAAGGCACTAGGCTAATGGTGGAACCCCCAGCCACATGAAAAAAATGGAAACAGACTTTCCACCGGGAGATGGGCTTTCCAGCGGTCACCCTCCTCCGTCACTGCATGAAAAGCCAGCCCTCTCCTCACTGGTCAAAGGCCCTCACTTCCAAGTGAGCATGGGTCCTTTTTGCTTTCCTTCCTCCCTTTGAAGTTGTTTGGGTGCCTTTAAGGAGAAACGGACCTGCCCCATTACCTCTGGCCTTGGGCAGCAGATGCCTGTGAAATAATCAAACAAGCACTGAATAAATAAAATGAAAATGGTTACAAAATAAACCATGTATGTTGAGACTCCCTGTGGCTAGTGTCCACCCAACTCTGCTGTCCTCTGCTACCAAAGGTGTGATGCTGGTCTCAGCTGGTGAGGCTTGCAATGAATGAATGCTTCTTGTATTGGATTCATTACCCTGATTTAGTTTAATAATAATAATAATAATAAAAATGATAATAAAACACAACCTTCCTTGGTGTGAAAAATGCTCTAAGATATCTACCCCCACAGGCCAAGAAAAAGTAATAAATGGTAACTGTCTGTACCGGTGGAAGTAAGACCTTGTTAGCATGGGGGCAAATGATTTAAAAAGAAGAATTTCTCCAAGAAATGCAAGGTCTGTTCTGGCTTTCCCAGTGGGCTTTACTCCCCTTGAACATACACTTTCCTCAAACCATTGTTTTTCCTCTGAGAAGATGTATTTCCTCTGTCTTTTATTTTATTGTTCTAAAATAACTGGCTTACCGGGATTTTGAAAACTGAGTACATGGGTATCTATTGTGTGGCAGCGTGAATTATTTTTGTAAGTGGAGTAAACCTCCTGGCTCATCCATTAGTTCGTTCACTCACTCATTCATTAATCTATCCCTTCCTTTATTTCCACTCATAATTACCGAGCACCTCCGTGGCCTCCCTGCACCCGTCAATCGTGCCTCCCTGCCCCAGCCTCCCTTGCTGAGCTTGTGGTCTTCTAAGGATCCTGTGTGAGGATTCACAAGATCTGCTCGAGAGAGTCGAAGGTTTATGCTGTGGCCATGAGGGGCAGGCCTGCTGCATCCATGAGCAAAGTACGGTGGCCCCACACCCTTGGAAAGGGAAGAGGACGGTGAGACATGGTGGTGGCATGGGCAAGAGGCCCTCGCGGTGTCTCCTGCTCTCACCCATGACTTATGCTCCTCTACACAACTCTAGTTCTCATGAGGCCAAGGGTAGGAGTAGGGCCCCGAGCAGAGGTTGTAGCCAGCTGAGGATGCATTGATTTCAATTTAGCTCTCAACCAGCAAGGAGCTCCCCAGGGCCTCTCATGGACCTGGCTGCAGAAGGGCTGCAGGGGTGTCCAAGGGAAGGGCAACGAACTTGGTTGGGCTCCTTCCACAGACCAGCGGTGGAATTCACTAAGGCAGAAATGAAGGCACTGGCTCAAAGTCTTGCAGAGAGCACATGGCAGGGTCAGGATTCAGATTGGGGCTTATATTAGTCCATGTGTTACGAGTCCAATCTCGTACTACTTGCCCTATGACAGGCCAATAAATCGAGAGACAAGTTGTTGGGGCAAAGGACTAACAACTTTTTTTGGAAAGCCAGCAGACCGATGAAGATGGTGGACAAGTGTCCCAAAGAACCATCCTGCCCGAGTTAGAATTCAGGCTTCTTGGTGCCCAAATCCGTTAGGGTTAGGGTCCCCGTAGGTCAGGTCATGATGCTCCTGTAAACCGCCAACAAGACCAATGCTATTCTGTGTTCTGAAACTTTTTGTCTCTATATGAATGGGAAAGTGTTATACCTTTAAAAGTCAGAGCCTTGAGAATGGGCTATCCTGTATACTTCAGGTTCTAGGCAATATTCTTAACTTTTAGCAAAAAAATAGACTACAAAGGTTAGAGTAAAAGAAACAGGTGTAATATGGAGTGAGATTTGTTCTTCCCTATTACACACAGACCATGCTCACTCTAGGTGACCATGCTATAAGAAATGTACAAGGCACGTGCCCTATCCTTCAGTGCCCTCTGGCAGAAGGAGGGGTGTCAGTCTGCAGCCAGAGCTCTCACTCCCAAGCCACATAGCTG
Organism: Eschrichtius robustus; assembly: GCF_028021215.1. Taxonomy (NCBI): domain Eukaryota; kingdom Metazoa; phylum Chordata; class Mammalia; order Artiodactyla; family Eschrichtiidae; genus Eschrichtius; species Eschrichtius robustus. The sequence goes on along the minus strand of NC_090828.1, from coordinate 138,900,221 downwards.
TGACCATTACATGGCTCAGAGGAGAGTATCTGCTGAAGGTTTGCACATGGCAGGGGCCTGTGGGTGTGGAAGAGGCACAGTTGGGGCTCCTATTGCACAACAGCCCCCTTCTACGGAAATGGCCTCTGCCCTGTTTTACTCACAGAAAGGGTGAGCCCAGGCACCTGCACTTGTCCCAGATGAGAGAGGTACTTCAACCCAGAGCTTCAGGGAGAGGCAAAGAGGTTATATGAGAACAACTGAAGCCAGCCCACAATGGAGAACTATATACAGTTTACCACAGAATCAATTTTATATACACACACACACACACACGTAAATACTTACACATGTACATGTATGTATATGTAAGCTGATTCTGTAGTAAACTGTATACAGTATATATATATATAGATAGGTAGATATATGCAAGTTGATACATATGTAAATCATATACAACACAATGCATGCACATATGTGTATATTTACATACACACATGGAATATAGAACACGTGCATGCATGTGTATCTATATACACACATATCATAGATAACACATGCATGAACACACATCACATACAACCTACACATCCTCAGTATTGTTCTGATGTAACTCCCACCCCTTCCGCTGTAGAAGTGCTGCACCAGATGGTGGTTCATGCTATAAAACTAGAAGGGGTTGGAGAGCAATGGGGTGGAGACTGGCTTTTTTATAAGCTCATCCAAAAAGGCTGTATGATATGTGGCAGGAGGGCAGAGTCCTGAAGGGGGTAAGGGAGTGACCCCCAGCAGTGTCTGTGGAGGGTGCTCTCCACCATCTGCTGGTCTAAGGTGGGTTCAGCTAAGGGTTCTCCTCTTCCAGGATGGATGGCATCTTGTTCACCTGAGCCTGCATCCATTTCCCTTCAGAACAACTGCCATGTTTACTCTCTTTATTTTGTATTTTTACGCTGTGTTATAAATTTTCTCTCTGTTGTTTTATTTCTCTAACAAAGATAACTTACTTCAAGGCCAAGACTGTGCCCTTGTACTTCTGTGAATCACCTCACATGGAGTTGCATAGTGCCAGGGCCATGGAGGGTGCTATATCAATATTCATTGTTTTAATGGAGTATTGAGGTCACTCTTAAATCGATTTTGTGGGCTGAAGTTAAAAGATCTATGTGAATAGAAGGAAACTATCTCAACATAATAAAGGTCATATATTAAAAGCCCACAGCTAACATTACATTCAGTGGTGAAAAACTGAAAGCTTTCCCTCTAAGATGAGGAAAAAGACGAGGATGCCCAGTCTTACCACTACTATTCAACATAGTACTGGAAGTCTTAGCTAGAGTGATTAGACAAGAAAAAGAAATAAAAGGCATCGAAAGTGGAAAGGAACAGTAAAATTATCTCTATTTGCATGATCTTGTATGAAGAAAACCCAGAAGATTCAACAACAACAAAAAATGTTAGAACTAATAAACAAGTTCAGCAAAGTTGTAGGATGTAAAATCAACATACACAAATCAGTTGCATTTCTTCTTGCTAACAATGAACAATCCTAAATGAATATTAAAATACAACTCCATTTTCAATAGCATCCAAGGAGCAAAATATTTATGAATAAACTTAACCCATGAGGTGAAAGACTATTACACTGAAAAATATAAAATGTTGCTGAAAGAAATTAAAGACACAAATATATGGAAAGACATCTTGTGCTCATGGATTGGAAGAGTTAATATTGTTAAGATGTCAATACTATGCAAAGTGGCCTATAGACTCAATGCAATTCCTATCAAAATCATAATGATGTTTTTTGCAGAAGTAGAAAAATTTGTGTACTAAAATTAATATGGAATCTCAAGGAATCCTGAATATCCAAAATAAACTTGAAAGAGAAAAACCAAGTTGGACTCACTCTTCCTGATATCAAAACTTACTACAAAACTACAGTAATCAAAATGTGTGGTACCTGTCTAAAGAAAGACACGTAAACTGATGGAATAGAATACAGAGCCCAGAAGTGCACTTTTACATATATGGTCAAATGATTTTTGATAAGGGTTCTAAGACTATTCAATGAGTAAATGATAGTCTTTTCGACAAATAGTGCTGGAAAAAATGGATATCCACATGAAAAAGAGTGAAGTTGGACTCTTATTTCACACAGTATGCAAAAATTAACTCAAGTGGATCAAAGACTTAAGAATAAGGCCTAAAACTATAAAACTCTGAGAAGAAAACGTTGGAGAAAATCTTCATGACATTGAATTTGGCATTGATTTCTTGGATATGACACCAAAGCACAGATAACAAAAGTAAAAATGGATAAATTGGACTCTACCAAAATTAAAAACGTCTGTGCATTAAAGGACGTGAATAACATAGTGAAAAAGCAACCTACAGAATGAGAGAAAATATTTGCATATCATGATAAGGGATTAATATCCAGAATATAAAAAACCTCCTAAAACTCAATAACAATAGAACAACCCAATTAAAAATGGGCAAAAGACTCCTCCCTCCAGTTTTATTGCATTACAATTGACAAATAAAATTTGTATATATTTAAGATGTATAATGTGATGTGTTAATATATGTATACATTGTGAAATGATTACCACAATCAAGCTGATTAATATATTCATCACCTCACATAGTTACCATTTATGTGTGTGTGTGCACACATGTGTGGTAAGAACACTTGAGATCTACTCTCTTGGAAAATTTCAAGTGTACAATACACTATTATTAACTATAATCACCAGGCTATATGTTAGGTCTCCAGAATTTGCACATCTTATCACTGAAAGTTTGTATCCTTTGATCTCCCTATTTCCCCACCCCCAGCCTCTAGCAACTTCCATTCTACTCTCTGTTATTATGAGTTTGGCTTGGCTTTTTTTTTAAGATTCCACATAAAATTGAGATCATGGGATATTTGTTGTTCTGTGTCTGGCTTATTTCACTTAACATAATGTCCTCTAGGTTTATATGCTGTAGCAAATGGCAGGGTTTCCTTTTTTTTTTTTTTTTTTCTTTTTGGCTGAATAATATGCCATTATTTACATATACCACATCTTCTTTATCCATAAATCCATCAACTGACACTTAGGTGTTTCCATATCTTGGCTATTGTGAATAATGCTGCAATGAACATGGAGTGCAAATATTTCTTTGAGATCTTGATTTCATTTCCTTTGGATATATACCCAGAAATTGAATTGCTGGATCATGTAACAGTTTTATTTAAAATTTTTTGAGAAACCTCATACTGTTTTCCATAATGACTGTACCAGTTTACATTCCCATTAACAGGATTCCCTTGTCTCCACACCCTCACCAATACTTATCTTTTGGCGTTTTGATAACAGCCATTCTAAGACGTGTGAGGTGATATCTCATTATGGTTTTGATTTGCATATCCCTGATCATTAAACATAAGGCCTTAAACTATAAAACTCTGAGATGTTGAGCATCTTTTCAAGTGCTTGTTGGCCATCTGTATGGCCAAAGAAGACATCTGTATGTCTTCTTTGCAAAAATATTTATTCAGGTCCTTCACCCATTTTTAAATTGGGTTATTATTATTATTATTTGCTATTGAGTTGTATGAGTTCCTTATATAATTTGGATATTAATCCCTTATCACATATTTGGTTTGCAAATATTTTCTCCCATTGCATAGGTTGCCTTTTCATTTTTCTGAATTTTTCCTCTGCTGTGCAAAAACTTTTTAGTTTGATGTAGTCTCACTTACTTATTTTTGCTTTTGTTGCCTGTACTTTTGGTCTCAAATTAAAAAAATAATCATTGCCAAGACCAACGTCCATAAGTTTTTCCCGTATGTTTTCTTCTAGGATTTTTATGGTTTCAAGTCTTAAAACCGTTTTGAGCTGACTTTTGTATGTGGTGGTAGAGAACTTGAATAGACGTTTCTCTAAAGAAGATGTGCAAATGACCAACAAGCACATGAAAAGATGCTCAATATCATTAAACATACAAATCAAAACCAAAATAAAATGTCATCTCACACCCATTGGGATAGCTGCTATCAAAAAATCAGAAAATAACAAGTGTTGGCAAGGATGTATAGAAACTGGATGCCTTGAGCACTGTTGAAGGGAGCATAAAATGGTGCAGCCACTATGCTGTTTCCTCAAAAAAAAAAAAAAAAAAAGAATTAACATAAAATCCAGCAATTCCATTCTGGGTAAGTACTCAAAAGGATTGAAAGCAGAGTCTCAAAGAGGCATTTTACACCAATATTCATAGCAGCATTATTCACAACAGCCAAAATGTGGAAGCAACCCAAGAGTCCATTGATGGCTGAATGGATAAATAAAATGCAGCATATACATACAATGAAATGCTATTCAGTCTTAAAAAAGAAGGAAATTCTGACACATGCTACAATGAAGATGAACCTTGCATACATTATGCTAAGTGAATAAGCCAGTCACAAAAAGACAAATACTGTATTATTCCACTTATATGAGGTATCTAGAATAGTCAGAATCATAGAAACAGAAAGTATAGAGTGACCTTGCCAAAGTTATTTAATAACTTCTCTCAGCCTGAGTTTCCATACTTATAAGAAGAGGAAAATAATACATAACCAATGTGTAAAACGCTGAGCTTAGTACCTGCTCAGGGGCACAGTGCTAATTAAAGAGTAGAGAGAATGTTGATGAAGCCTGGGAGATCGCTGGTGGGGGCATGCATGAGTTTCCTCTTGCCCTCCACTTCGTTTAGCCTTTTGCAAATATAGTTTGTGTGATCTCTGGGAAATCAAAATTTAATAAAACATTACTTACCTAGTTTATGTATTTCTAAGAAACGTAATAATACCTCCTCATAAATGTTCATATTTGATATCTATCAATTTCTTTTCTTAGAATTCCCACAGAGGGTAAGAATTACAGATTAAAATGGCAGACTGTAACACATGTCTTAATTAAAGGAATCACTTTGGTCAAGTTAGGTTATTTTGCTCTTCACTCCTTACTCTTTGCTGGTGGAACCATGAATGCTTAAAGAATCCCAGAATGTTTCTAGTGGTTGCCAGGTGTCAACTGGAGATTCTCAGTTGCCAGAATGCAAGTTTCCAGCCTCTGAGTGAGGCTGACCACATGGGCAAATAACAAGCTCCGTTCATCAATGAAGACTTGAGAAATTAAGTTCATGGCTGTTTCTCTCCTCCTTTCTATCCCTTGATCATCATCACTGACACTTTGTGTTGGTGGTGGTCAGTGCAACAAAATTTCACTTAGCAATGGGTTGGCCAACGTTTATAATGTACAGTGGGCTCTGATCTCCCTTGTTCACAGCTGTACTGAAGAAGGTATAACCCCCACTCTCAAGGAGGACTATGTATGTATGATCAGAAAAGCAAAAACATTTTCCATTTTGGGAAAAATAATCTATGACCAAGGAGTTAAGATTAAAAAACACGAAAAAGAAATAAGAGAATGGTAGGAGACACTGTAAATTTTTTTTTTTTTTTAATTTATTTATTTATTTATGGCTGTGTTGGGTCTTCGTTTCTGTGCAAAGGCTTTCTCTAGTCGTGGCAAGCGGGGGCCACTCTTCATTGCGGTGCGCGGGCCTCTCGTTATCGCGGCCTCTCTTGTTGCGGAGCACGGGCTCCAGACACGCAGGCTCAGTAGTTGTGGCTCACGGGCCTAGCCGCTCCGCGGCATGTGGGATCCTCCCGGACCGGGGCACGAACCCGTGTCCCCTGCATTGGCAGGCGGATTCCCAACCGCTGCGCCACCAGGGAAGCCCGAGACACTGTAAATTTAAGTGGGTCTTAAAGGCTTTGTGTTGTCTGCCATTTTGGGGGACAGTACAATATCATGGGGACCTCACAGGTCCTGATAGATGGAGCCCATCTCCTGCTCATACGGTCCTGGCATAGCCTTCTGAGTCTCATTTACCTGGTTTCTAAACTGGGGACGATGATAACAGGGGTCTAGCATTCGTCAGGTTATTTATGTGGTTCCTGGCCCACAGTACACACTCAGTAGGTAGTAAGCAAATAAGAAGACGGGAATAAAGACACAGACCTACTAGAGAATGGACTTGAGGATATGGAGAGGGGGAAGGGTAAGCTGTGACAAAGTGAGAGAGTGGCATGGACATATATACACTACCAAACGTAAAATAGATAGCTAGTGGGAAGCAGCCGCATAGCACAGGGAGATCAGCTCTGTGCTTTGTGACCACCTAGAGGTGTGGGATAGGGAGGGTGGGAGGGAGGGAGATGCAAGAGGGAAGAGATATGGGGATATATGTATATGTATAACTGATTCACTTTGTTATAAAGCAGAAACTAACACACCATTGTAAAGCAATTATACTCCAATAAAGATGTTAAAAAATAAATAAATAAATAAAATAAAGAAGGAAAAGAGAAAAAAAAAGTAGTGTGGTGCTGTTCCTTCTAGGCACTGAGTCACCAACTAAGCCATTATGATTGGGGGAGCACTGCAGCCATTTAGAGACGGACAATAGGTTTACAGGGGTGTGGATAACGGATGCCTCAGATAACCTAACATTAAGTACAATTATGCTTATCCTACAAACAATGTCATAAAATAACAGTATGGAGTAGTTGTTGCACTTCATAATAGTTGTGTAGACATGGATATCTTATCTAAACATAATTTTCAAAATAAAGTAGCAAAATACATTCTTTAAAAATACTTTTTTGATGAAACATCTGTTGCCATTAATTATTGCTTGACTTTATCCTAAATTTGATAAATCAAATTTGACCATTGTTTGTCTGGTTTTTAGCCATTTCTTTTTCTAATACAAAGTTCCTGGTATTTTTCTGATGAACGTACTTTTTTCAGGGTTGTCATATTTTTTTTCCACAAAATTGCATGCAATTTTTTTTTCAAAATTGTATTTTATGGAAAAATATGTCAGCCCAAATATCTCAATAGGAATTATCTTATGGCTTCCCCACAGAGCACTTTCTTTAGAAAACTTTTTACATTACAAAACTTATTAATATGTTATCTCTATTATTCCTTTGAAGGTTTTGCTAAATTTAGATGCTGCAAAATCATGGGGTTTCTTAATTTTATTTTATTACAATTTAGAATATAAATTTATCCATTTAAAAATATAACTCTATCAAAACATTCTCCCAATCAGTTGAAATTTTACAAAGCACAATTATAATATTTTAGATAAACCTCATACATAGCTTGAGCTTTAATTGCTTACTTTGTTCAGCTCATTTGAGGGGAAAAATTTCAATGGTTTCCTGTTTGTTTTCAATAATTACATTTTGATAAAAGCCTCAAAACAGTTTTTTTTTTTTTTTTTTTTGGTGTGTGTATTTCTTTGAACACTTTTGATCTAAATGCAACTAGAATTTAATGGACTCATTTGCAAAAAGGTCTAGTATCACTGTCAGCCATTTAGGTTGGTTCACAAAGTAGTTCTTTGAGGTCTCAAATATTTCTAATACCAGCTTGATAACAGACCGCAAAGAGAGAAAGCACAGTGATGTTTTGTTTTCCACATCGGTTTTGTTATAAACATTTTGAAGTCTGTTTCCCTTTATATATATAGAAGTATTTTAAATGTGAAAACTGTGCTTTCTATTCAAATAAAATAGTGCAGCTTGCTGGAATGCAATTATCAATTATATGCACACTACAATTTATTCCAAATACATTCTGCTACAGATGTTTTTTAAATTTAGTTAAGAATTTTTTTTTACCACATGTTGTGTGCTACTAAAATTTTTATTCACGTAGTCATTGCAAAACAATAATTTTATCTTCAGCTTTGAACCTTTAAACTGATTTATAATAGCAGTCATAATAATGTCAAATGTTTCACCTTTGATGGAATGAACTTACACAAGTTTGATGTTGATTCCACTGATTGATGAGAAAATCAAACCGTTAATGGAATGAACTAATTTCTACTTGAAGCATCTGAGGACAGTGGTGTAAACCTGGCATCATTTCACTGTGTGTGATGTTCTTCTGCTGATGAAGTCAACTATCATTTTACATTTTGTAACTACATGACAAACACTGGAATCAAAACAAAGGAAATACATCCTAGAACACAACCTGTGGATGTAAATAAAAAGTCATGCTAATTAGGAGTTTGGGATTAACATGTACACACTACTATATATAAAATAGATAACCAACAAGGACCCACTGTATAGCACAGGGAACTATATGCAATATCTTGTAATAACCTATAAAGGAAGGGAATCTGAAGAAGAATATACATATTCTGAATTGCTGTGCCGTACACCTGAAACTAATACGATGCTGTAAATCAACTCTACTTCAATAAAAAATTAAATTAAATTAAAAAATAATAAACCAGCTATACAAAAATACAGTGATAATTATGTCAAAAAAATCATGCCTCACAGACAGAGGGGTACATTCTGCAGTTATGGGGATTTAATCATCACAGGGCACAGTCTTGAAACACACGCACAAACCTTTGAATTTTTGGATTAAAAGCTGATCTCTTTCTTTAAGTTTGGGGGTTTGGTTTCCCAGGGTTCTCATGGTAAATATTGACATTTTGTGCATATCCATCAAAGACTTCCTTGAGAAGTAGAAATTCAGTACTTAACTTTCATTTTTTTTTTGACATCTTTATTGGTGTATAATTGCTTTACAATGGTGTGTTAGTTTCCGCTTTATAACAAAGTGAATCAGTTATACATATACATATATCCCCATATCTCTTCCTTCTTGCATCTCCCTCCCTCCCACCCTCCCTATCCCACACCTCTAGGTGGTCACAAAGCACAGAGCTGATCTCCCTGTGCTATGCGGCTGCTTCCCACTAGCTATCTATTTTACGTTTGGTAGTGTATATATGTCCATGCCACTCTCTCACTTTGTCCCAGCTTACCCTTCCCTCTCCCCATGTCCTCAAGTCCATTCTCTGGTAGGTCTGCGTCTTTATTCCCATCCTGCCCCTAGGTTCTTCATGACCTTTTTTTTTTTTTTTTTAGACTCCATGTATATGTGTTAGCATACGATATTTGTTTTTCTCTTTCTGACTTGCTTCACTCTGTATGACAGATTCTAGGTCCATCCACCTCACTACAAATAAATCAATTTTGTTTCTTTTTATGGCTGAGTAATATTCCATTGTATATATGTGCCACATCTTCTTTATCCATTCATCTGTTGATGGACACTTAGGTTGCTTCCATGTCCTGGCTATTGTAAATAGAGCTGCAATGAACATTTTGGTACATGACTCTTTTTGAATTATGGTTTTCTCAGGGTATATGCCCAGTAGTGGGATTGCTGGGTCGTATGGTAGTTCTATTTGTAGTTTTTAAAGGAACCTCCATACTGTTCTCCATAGTGGCTGTATCAATTTACATTCCTACCAACAGTGCAAGAGTGTTCCCTTTCCTCCACACCCTCTCCAGCATTTATTGTTTCTAGATTTTTTGATGATGGCCATTCTGATCGGTGTGAGATGATATCTCATTGTAGTTTTGATTTGCATTTCTCTAATGATTAATGATGTTGAGCATCCTTTCATGTGTTTGTTGCCTATCTGTATATCTTCTTTGGAGAATTGTCTATTTAGGTCTTCTGCCCATTTTTGGATTGGGTTGTTTGTTTTTTTGATATTGAGCTGCATGAGCTGCTTGTATATTTTGGAGATTAATCCTTTGTCAGTTGCTTCATTTGCAAATATTTTCTCCTATTCTGAGGGTTGTCATTTTGTCTTGTTTATGGCTTCCTTTGCTGTGCAAAAGCTTTTAAGTTTCATTAGGTCCCATTTGTTTATTTTTCTTATTATTTCCATTTCTTTAGCACGTGGGTCAAAAAGGATCTTGCTGTGATTTATGTCATAGAGTGTTCTGCCTATGTTTTCCTCTAAGAGTTTTATAGTGTCTGGCCTTACATTTAGGTCTTTAATCCATTTTGAGTTTATTTTTGTGTATGGTGTTAGGAAGTGTTCTAATTTCATTCTTTTACATGTAGCTGTGCAGTTTCCCAGCACCACTTATTGAAGAGGCTGTCTTTTCCCCACTGTATATTCTTGCCTCCTTTATCAAAGATACGGTGACCATATGTTCGTGGGTTTATCTCTGGGCTTTCTATCCTGTTCCATTGACCTATATTTCTGTTTTTGTGCCAGTACCATACTGTCTGGATTACTGTAGCTGTGTAATATAGTCTGAAGTCAGGGAGCCTGATTCCTCCATCACCGTTTTTTCTTTCTCAAGATTGCTTTGGCTCTTCGGGGTCTTTTGTGTTTCCATACAAATTGTGAAATTTTTTGTTCTAGTTCTGTGAAAAATGCCAGTGGTAGTTTGATAGGGATTGCATTGAATCTGTAGATTGCTTTGGGTAGTAGAGTCATTTTCACAATGTTGATTCTTCCAATCCAAGAACATGGTATATCTCTCCATCAGTTGGTATCATCTTTAATTTCTTTCATCAGTGTCTTATAATTTTCTGCATACAGGTCTTTTGTCTCCTTAGGTAGGTTTATTCCTAGATATTTTATTCTTTTTGTTGCAATGGTAAATGGGAGTGTTTTCTTAATTTCACTTTCAGATTTTTCATCATTAGTGTATAGAAATGCAAGAGATTTCTGTGCATTAATTTTGTATCCTGCTACTTTACGAAATTCATTGATTAGCTCTAGTAGTTTTCTGGTAGCATCTTTAGGATTCTCTATGTATAGTATCATGTCACCTGCAGTGACAACTTTCCTTCTTCTTTTCCAATTTGGATTCCTTTTATTTCTTTTTCTTCTATGATTGCTGTGGCCAAAACTTCCAAAACTATGTTGAATAATAGTGGTGAGAGTGGGCAACCTTGTCTTGTTCCTGCTCTTAGTGGAAATGGTTTCAGTTTTTCACCACTGAGGACAATGTTGGCTGTGGGTTTGTCATATATGGCCTTTATTATGTTGAGGAAAGTTCCCTCTATGCCTACTTTCTGGAGGGTTTTTATCATAAATGGGTGTTGAATTTTGTTGAAAGCTTTCTCTGCATCTGTTGAGATGATCATATGTTTTTTCTGTTTCAATTTGTTAATATGGTGTATCACATTGATTGATTTGCATTTACTGAAGAATCCTTGCATTCCTGGGATAAACCCCACTTGATCATGGTGTATGATGCTTTTAATGTGCTGTTGGATTCTGTTTGCTAGTGTTTTGTTGAGGATTTTTGCAAGAAAACCCCAAAGTTAGCAGAAGGAAATAAATCATAAAGATCAGATCAGAAATAAATGAAAAAGAAATGAAGGAAATGATAGCAAAGATCATTAAAAGTAAAAGCTGGTTCTCTGAGAAGATAAACAAAATTGATAAACCATTAGCCAGACTCATCAAGAAAAAAAGGGAGAAGACTCAAACCAATAGAATTAGAATTGAAAAAGGAGAAGTAACAGCTGAAACTGCAGAAATACAAAGGATCATGAGAGATTACTACAAGCAACTATATGCCAATAAAAGAGACAACCTGGAAGAAATGGACAAAACTTAGAAATGCACAACCTCCGAGACTGAACCAGGAAGAAATAGAAAATATGAACACACCAATCACAAGCACTGCAATTGAAACTGTGATTAAAAATCTTCAAACAAACAAAAGCCCAGGACCAGATGGCTTCACAGGCAAATTCTATCAAACATTTAGGGAAGAGCTAACACCTATCCTTCTCAAACTCTTCCAAAATATAGCAGAGGGAGGAACACTCCCAAACTCATTCTACGAGGCCACCATCACCCTGATACCAAAACCAGACAAAGTTGTCACAAGGAAACAAAACTACAGGCTAATATCACTGATGAACATGGATGCAAAAATCCTCAACAAAATACTAGCAAACAGTACTTAACTTTCATTAAATATGAATGTGGGTTTCTTTGAGTTCATTGCTACTGAAAGCGCTTATTGAAAAAAAATTCTCTTAAGTGTTACGGAATAATAAAATAAGTAAACGGCCACATGACAAACAGTGTAGAGGATCCTTCGACCTCCTCTCCTCATGTGCCACAGCGGCAGTCTTCCGCTTCAGTCTCTCACGCATGTTCATGGCGCCACAGGGCTGCAGCCTGGTCATGGCTCATTTGCAAGCCTGCCGAGCAGGAGCGGTAGCCTTGAATATTCCTACCACCACAGAGGCCAGGAGCAGTTAGCTGTCCCTAATGGCTTGTGTTTGAGTGAGCTTTCTCATGACAGCAATGACCTGGCATTCTATCCTGGAAAAGAAGATGTTTACAGATGACTTATCACTGTCACCTTTCAGATGCCAATGGAAGACCTCTGGACCCATTCATCGTAAATGATACTTAACAGACCTCAGAAGAAGCTGGAAGTGTAAATTGGAAGTCTGCAAATTCATCCTGGGTTATCAATACAACTACTAGTAATGATTCTTCATTAATAAACCCAGGACAAATGCTAAATTGGACATGACTCCAGGACAGCGGTGGGCCGAGGCTGGTCACCCTGCTAGTAGAGAACCAGACTTTCTTCTTATTTCCCGCTGTAATCAGATCATAAAATGCAGGAACAACTCAGCTGTGTCTCCTTGCCCTTGCCTCTGCTCAGGTGCTCTTTCTATCCCTTGGTGTGGTTTTGAGATCTGGCCTGATGGCAGGGACTTCAGAAGTCTTGGTGTCATGGACTTGATGCCACCTCTGGGGCCTAAGAGCATTGGTGGGTTATTTCTTTGTCTGGGGTCTAGGTCTCCTCACTTATGAATTTACAGGATCAGTGTGGGTGGTTTCCAGGGTCCTCTGAACTCTCCAGCCACTACGGTGGCATGAATGAACCCCTTGAAACTCTTTTTCATTGGGATGCATTTTCCTGGGTGACCACCAGCAGGTACCAGGCTTCTTGGCCTTGGAAGTTCACTACGATTGTGGCATCTACTAAAAAGTCACACTTAATTAAACTCTTTTTTTTTTTTAAATTAAACTCTTAAACTTCTGGAATAAAATAGTGCAGCTTGCACCACTCTGATTTTTCTACTCTCTAAATATACCTGTGAAAAGCGTCTTGGTGAATGTGGTTTTTCCGTGTTCATGACACTGGTCACTATTCATAGAGTGGCCCTTGTGTTCCAGCACAGTCCACTGGGCTTATGACTATGAGTCACAGGCTAGGGAGCAGGAGGTGATGGGGCAGGTAACTTTCCCACGCCACCCAGTGAGGGAATGTAGAGTCAGGATGTGAATCCTGATTCGTGTGAAGTTCAAGCAGTCTTCTTTCCACTCTGCCATGGTTGCATTCCCAGAAGTGTAACGACTGGGTCTAATGATGTGAATATTTTAAAAGCTCTTGGAACATATTTTTACCACCTTGTGAGCTCTCACAGACCCTCAGAGTTCAGGACATACTAGTATATGTGCCCCTTATACCAGGAGGGAAGTGGTGACCATGCACAGAGCAGTGAGGCAGGCTCCCTGGGAGCGGGGCCACAGCTCCCCATCTTGAACAGCAGCCAACCAAAGCCGGGAGAGCCCAAGCACTGGGGATCAGTTCCCCTCTTCCTGCTCTTCTTAGTGCCTGGACCATAGGCTCTGCCACATGTCATGTGGGCACCAGAGAGACCCGGCCTACTGAGGCTACTCCCTCCATGTGGCCTTGGGTCAGCTTCTGAAGTCCACCTCCAGTTCCTCCCCTGTCAGAGGCAGGGGATCACAGCCCTGGTCTTGCAAAGCCAGCTGGCGAGGGCCAAACAAAAGAGCAGATATTATCAGGCTTTGACATATCACAAAGCATTGTACTGTCAGAAAGTGTCACTGTAATTGATAATAATAATATTTCAGCCCAGGACTTCCCCGCTGGGCCCCTTTCCATCTCATTTTAGAAGGCAGATGAGGGTATTCTTAGATCTTGCCACCTGTCATACTCCCCAGGCACACGCTAGACAAAAAGAAATGTGTCATGGGAGGTCTTTCACACCAGGCACGGGGGAGATGCGTGTATGATGAGAAGTGCGTGTGACAGGTGCTGCAAACTCTCCCAGGGGCCAATCACCAGGCTCTTCTTTGGGCTTTATCATTATTCATGTTCCTCCAAGGACTGCTCCGGGGGCACCTGCTGTCTGCCTGCTGGGAGACCACAGCCTGTCCTGCCTGCAGTGCCCTCACCTCCCCTGGCGCGTGTCCACTGCCTGGGAAGCTGGAGTTAAAGCTGGGTCCTCACGTGGGTTGGGTCTGATGGTCCCCCAGACTAGGCTTTGCATAGATAAAGGCTCAGGATTAACTCTTGAGGAAGGCGTGAATTATCCTCTCCCCTTCCTTTGCGGCTGGGCTGCGCAATTGGCAGAACAAGAAGCACCGGAGTCATGAATACGGACGTTTGTGGGACATACTCCTTCCTGCATTCAAGGCACCAGGTTTACAAACGCCCACAGCCCGACCACTGTTTCGTCTAGTTCAGGGCATATTTACAGTGACCAGAACTGCAGTAGTGATGCGGACAGTAACGGTGGCAGTGGGCGTGGGGTCTGACGCTGGGGCCGCAGTGTGGGCCTTTGGGTTGGATCCTGCCTTTTCCGCTGCGGCGTGAGCTGCGTGGTGCTGGGTGTGCAGAGGAAAGAAGCAGGGACCCTGCCTCAGCGGAGCTCACAGCCGTGGGAGAACTCATTACCTAAATAATTTAAAAATGTGACACAAATCTTATTTTCTTGTCAAAATACATCCCAGTGAGAATGCGTTGATTTCGGAAACCGCTTTTCTCTCGCTTGCGGAGCAAATCCGGCAACCAAGGAAATTCTGGGGGCATGTGGTCTTCCTCTCCACCCAAACCCCTTCCGAGACCCCACCATACAGCCTCAAGGACAGAATGGTTTGGAATAGGGCGGGACGCCCCTTTTGCAGGCTGCGCGGGCGCGCATGCGCGCTCATGCCCCAGAGGGCCGCTCTGGCTCCTTCTCGCGGGGTGAGGAGCGGAGGCCGCAGGGGGCCAGCGTGACCTGGGACCGCGGAGGGCAGTGCAGGAAAAAGAAGAGGCAAGATGCGAAGGCTGGGAGCGGGAGGAGCTTGTGGGAAAGAGTAGAAGTAAAGAAAGGGAGTTTATTCTGCTTCTGTCGTGTAGTGTGTGGTATGGCCTGGACGTTCGTTCAGTGTCCAGTGAAATCATTTCTCAGCGCGACATCAGTGGTGCATTTGCATTTACGTTTGCTACGTTTGGAAGTTTTGAGTGTGGCCTGCCACACTGGGATCCACCTGTAACGTGGCAAGAACAGAGTGCTATGGACACAGAAGAGTGGAAGTCACTCGAGGGAGAAACCAGAGAATTTCTGGGGCTCCTGGCACCTGAGCTGCGTCCTGGAGAAAGGGCACGTGTGGGTTGGATGAGGAAGCCGGGATCGGCGTGGGAAGAGCTCGGGGTCCCAGGATTTCCTACAGCCCAGGATGAGGAGGGTGGAAATGTGGGGGAGTTGTGCGTGTGTGTGTGTGTGCGTGTGCGTGTGTGTGTGTGTGAGAGAGAGAGAGGGATTTAACAAAGAGGGCTGTGCTGTTGTTTAGAAGGGAAGGAGCCGCTGGCTAGACTACTGGCTTCTTCAGGGAGGTATTTTGGCAGGTCAAGGTTCAGAAGGGTGGACTAAGATAGTGGGACTGCAGACCACCAGGGGGCAGTGTGAGGGTCCTGGAAACCTTGGGGACGGTGGTGAGACAGAAGACAGTGAGCAAGGAACCCCAAGAAAACAAAAACAAAACCAGGAAACAAACCTCTCCTTTCCAAGGTCTGGGCAGCTTGGAGAGCTGCCTTCTCCTCCCCCATGGCCCACGGAGACAGCATCCTTCCTCATACCTCCTGGGGTGCAGCTGATGAAGTGAGGAGAGGGGGCCCTCTGTGAGGACTAGAAGAAGACACCCCTCCCCAGGCGAGTTTTTCATTCCCTTCTTGCCCGGTGGCTTTGGGGCTTCATCTCTGATCAAACCTCAAGGTCAGGTTCTGGCCCAGGGGAGGCAGGCAGCTGGCCCAGAATGACAGACCCCCTCAGCAAATTGCTGGGAGTCTCCACTGTTCCCCACCTCCCTTCTCTGCCTCGTGGAAATATTCTCACTGCCAGCCCTAGGCTGCAGCTGCTTTGCTACTGTGTGTCCTCTTTTCAGAAGGGAGGGCATCAAGAACCGACCTCCCCCACGCCCCCTGCTGGCCACGTGTTTGCAGTTTGAAAGAATACAGAAAAAAGGGGTGGTATGTGTCCACCTCAGACTAGCCAGTGGGGGAAAGATTTTGGTCCCTACTGTTGGGGTCGGTCTCTCTCAGATGCAAGTCTGACCCCTCCATGGAACAACCCCCTCTGTTCTTTCCCTTCCCCAACACTGTCACCGTCTGCCATTATGGTCACATGTCCTGTCTATTTCACGGTCAGACTTGCTGCTCCTTGGGATTAAGGCCCTGGTGGTACTTACCTCCCAGAATCAGCTGTGTGCCTGGCCCATGGTGGTAGTGGTAGCTATAACGATGATGATGATGATGGTGATGATGACGATAGTGACCACATTAACTAGTACATACAAGTTACTGTACCCCAGGCAACTTTATAGCAATCCTGTGAGCTAGCAGTGATAATTATTCTTATTTTCCAGGTAAGGAAACTGAACACAAAAAAGTAAATTACTCATCTGCGGTCACACAGCAGTGAGTGGTGGAGGTGGCTCAGGAGCCTGTGGATCCCAGGGGAGCAACGAGTATTTGGTGAGTGAGTGAATGAATAAATAAATGAGCGAGTGAAGGAAGATTTTTAGTTGAAAGCACCAGAGACCAACTCTGGCTGATTGAAGCAGAAAAGCATTTCATTAAATGGTTCCTGGGCCTCCCAACTTACTAGAGGGCTGGGGAGCAGTGAGGACGGCAGGCTGCCTCCGGGCCCCCGGTCTACCTGCACCCCGCCTGGGCCCAGCACAGTACTGCTGCTGCCTGGCCCAGTGCCAGGCCGCCAGGGCAGAGCGTGGGATGGGGCGTCTGCAAGCCTTCCAGCTCTGAGCCTTCACTTCGACTGCCCAGGAGTCTGGGGAAGTCAGATCATGGCTATGAGCTTCTGAGGAGGGGCTGGGGTCTTCCTCCAGGGCTCACACAGTGGACATTTCCTCAAATAGGGGGAAGGGCTCTGGGGTTTGGCAGTAGAAGTGAGTGATGAGCTGGGCGGGTGGCTGATCCAGAGGCTATGGAAGGCTGAGAGCTGCTGCAGAAGAACTCGGCCCAGGTCACTGCAGGGTGGGGAGCTCCTGTCCTCAGCTGCCTGCCTGGCCCATGGTGGATACTGCTTGACCCTTGGGGCTGGGGCAGGGGGCACAGCTGCGAGGGTACCTGGGAGCGGCATGGGGATCCGGCTCCTGCTGGAGCATTTGTCTTCTTGAAGGAAGAGTCTGGTCCGGTGGACTTGTGTGGCCCACCTGGGTCCCCACAGGCTCCCACACAGGTTTTCTCTTTTTCTTTTCTTTTTGGCTGCGCCGCTGGGCTTGTGTGATCTTAGTTCCCCGACCAGGGATTGAACCCAGGCCCGGCAGTGAAAGCGCCGAATCCTAACCTCTGGACCACCAAGGAAGTCCATCACACAGGATTTCTTAGGGGTGAGGGCTGACCTGGCTCCTGGCTGTGGGTTTTTCATGGGCCTTCTTGAGGATCACTTCTATTATCTGTGATTCGCGAATAGCAGGCGAAGCTATACTAACACTCGGGGGGCACGGGGCACTGGGACAGGAAGGGTCTTTGGAGCTGTGCAGCCTGAGTTCAAGCCTTGCCTGCAGTCCGTGTGACCTTGGACATGCCACCTGCTTGCTGAGCCTCGGGGTCCTTGTGTGTAAAATGGAACGGGCAGTAGCTGCTAGGGCTTCTGTGAGCATCAAGTGTGAAATGTCTTTAATGTGCCCCCTTTGTCTGGCATTCTGTAACGGTAGCTATTATTAATTTTTAGAATTATTAGCACTTATCACCCATACATGTTCTAGCTAAAGAGCCCTACCTGAGAGGAAGGCAAGGTTGTGCTGCATAAAAGAATCTATTTGTTCACTCAAGCAGCTGACAGTGGCCTCTCTCTCTGATTCCTTCCAGGGTGAGGCCCACCCCAAGGGTCTTTGCCTCTCCTCAGGCCCACTGAGTGCAGGGAACATGATCTTTGCATGAGCCCAAACCTTGATGCCTTACTAGCTGCATGCATGACCTTGATTAATTACTTAACCTCGCTGAACCACTACTTTCTCATTTGTGAAATGGGTCCAAAATACCCAGTCTGGCCCTGGGGGTAGATCAAAGTCCCCTTCACTTCCTTTATCTGCTGCCAGGGCCTCAGCCCTCCCATCTTTGCCTTTGGGAGCTTCCTCCCATTCTCTTGGGCCCCAAGGGAGCTTCTGCAAGAGGGGTTCTTGGCTGGTGGAGGAGGCCCATGGTCAGGTCCCCAGGTGCAACTCTAGTACCTTTAGAGGCACACATTCAGGCCTGACACTGTAGGTTCCATTGAGAGTTCAATGTCCTTGACCTCACCTTCTCTGGGTGACCTCAGTGGTCACGTGATGACTCCCTTTGTGGACTGAAGACTCAATCCTGGGGGTCTGGGCACCCCATGTGTACTTATTTACCTTTACTGTCCTTCAAGGGGCCCAGGGAGACTTCTCTCTCTCCATCCCTCTCTCTCTCTCTCTCCTTCACTCCCACATCCATTCTCTCTCTCTCAATCCCTCACTCACACCCTCTCCCTCTCTCTCTCAATCTTCTCTGCAGCCTCTGGTGCTGGCTCTGGGGCAGCAGAAAGGGGGGCAGCGCTCTTATATCATCCTCAGAAGCTCACAATCTGCAGAAGAGGCAGACGTGCAAACATCCTATATGAGTCGACCATTAATACCATCAGGAAGCCAGATGCCTGCTCTGGTCAGGGGGTGGAGTTGGGGTAAGAGGAGGAGCACCCAATCCACTGAGGGAGTCAGAGGGGTAGGAAACATTACCTTCCAGAGGTGGTAACGTTTGAGCTTGTACTGCAGGCCAATATTTTGCATGTATTATTTCCACCATGTACGAGAAATCTGCAAGGTCAGCGTATCCCTCCTGCCCCACAGAGAGGAAAACCCAGTTTCAGTGGACTGGAGGGGCTTGACTTGGACTTGTTTGACGACTGCTTTTTAATCTACTGAAGCAGGGTTTTGACACAGATTCAAGTACAGCTGCTACCCTCTCTTCACCACACCAGGTTTATTACCAACACAAGAGATTTGCAGTTGTGGAAGTCTGGGGATGAGTGAAAGGCCATGGGAGGAAGTTTGGGGACACATTGCCCTTAAGGGCATTCCAGAGAGGCTGCAGCTCCATCCAGGATGGTGTGGCCATGGGAGAACCCAGTCTCCTGGGCCCAGGACTCATGTACCTCTCTAGAGATAGAGACTCAGAGAGACAGGGTTGGGGTGGGGCATGACTGCCAGCCCTGGGGCACATCTGCACATTCCCAACCTTGTCTGATTCTGTGTTCTTCCCAGAAAATAAATTTCAGCTTGCAGAGAAATCTCCAGTGAAGGAAAATCTACACTTTGAGTGGATTGTGGCTATCCCTGCTTCTGAGAGAAAATCATTTTGCTGCTAAACAAGCTCAGTTACTCAAGAAAAGGAGAATGAAACTTGCATCCTGTATAGTGGTCTTACAAGAAGAGCGAGGTGTGACAGTATCCCCTCCCCCCAACATAAGTACTTCTCATCCCTTGTCCTTCGTGGGGTCCTCCCATCTTTGTGTGTAAAATGGAATGGGCAGTACCTGCTAGGGCTTCTGTGAAACTGGGGTCCAGTTTCTTGGCTGAGATGATGAGACAAAGCTGGCTGGCTTCCTGTGGGCTCTGACACTAGATCTGGAGAGAACAGCTGATTTTCCCCACCAGAAACTAGGTATGGACAATTAAATTCCCAGACCCACTGACTGTTACTTACTTATTTTACTATCAAAAGGTTTTATTATGAAATATTTCACACATGCAGGCAAGTATAGGGAATTATATAAAAGAATATACATGTGTACACCACATAGCTTCATTCAGTCTCAGGGTTTCATCATATTTGTTTCATATCTTATTTTCTCAAAAGGAAGAAAATCCTACGGGTAGTGTTAAAGCCCTCCACGAACCCTCTCCTGTCCCATTCTACTATTTCTCTCTCCAGAAATATGGCTATCATGGTGCTTGCATTTCTCACCCTCATGCATCTTTCTCTAGTGTTTATGTATTCAATGTATTCAGTGAGTAGCAAGTCTTTAGAAGCTGCACCTAATCAATGAGTAGCATTGCTTTGCATGTTTTTAACTCTATATAGGCTGTACCATACTTTATATGTCTTTCTGCCACTTGCTTTTTCCTCTCACTACTGTGCTTAAGGTTTGCCTATGTTGATGTTTTAGGACCAGATCATTTATTTTGAGTATTGTATAATATTATTTTGCCAAAGCATGGCTTAATTCATTTGCCCATTTAGATGATTTCCAAATTTTCTCATCCTGTCCGTATCTCTCTGTGGACATAAATAAAAGTTTCATGAAGTCAAGTTGCTGGTCTAAGAGTATCTGCTTTAACCAGATAGTACAAAGTCGCTCTGCAAGGAGGTAAGTCCTTTCACATTCATACCTTCAGACCGCGAGCATCCTTGTTTTTCTACATCCTTCCAACACTTGGCATTTTCAGACTTTAAATTTTGCCAATATGATGGGTGTGGTTTTTATTTCTATTTTCCTGTTCACTAGTGAAGTTGAACATCTTTTCATGAGTTTATGGCCATTAGGGTTTTTTCTTCTTCTGTGAATTGCTTAACCATAGTCTTTGCTCATTTTGTTTTGTTTTGTTTTCCTTGTTTATTTTCTTGTTGTCTTTTTAATATTTTAGAATTTTTATTTATTTGCAAGGGTTCTGTGATTACTGTTTGATACTAATCCTTTTTGTTTATATGTAGAGTGATCATATAATACATCATGCCAGCTAGATATTTTTGAGAGTGAGAATAGGGTATAAATAACAGTTACACTGAGGCCATAGATGTGCACCAGGACTGTCCCAGGCAGACCAGGACAGATGGTTATGCTGGTCAAATGCATTGCCTTTATCTGTATACTTCATTATCTAATTCTAGCATGTGGCTCATACTTTCACCTTTTAGAAGGTAAGTTTTGTTCTTTTGTTTAGATTTTTTTCTCTTAATGAAGCCAAATTTCTTATTTTGCTTTTCTTTATGGTTAGTTAATTTTGTGTCTTAATATAAGAAGTTCTTTTCTATTTCTATCAGTTGATCATAAGTGTATCTCCTGTCTTTTCTTCAAAAAATTTAAAATTGTTGCTCTTCACATTTCAATTTTTAATCTGCTTGGAATTAATTTTGTTAATAGTGAAAGTGAAAAAAAATTTTGTTGTTGTTGTTGTTATTATTATTGCTATAATTTTGCCATTTGGAGAGCCCCAGCGTCCTTTATTGAATAGTTCATCTTTCCCCCTCTGATCTCTAAATTGTGTAATTTTTCAAGTTCTGTTTCTGGGTTCTCTTTTCTGTTTCATTGGTTAATTTGTCTATTCTTGTGCTAATATCCTACTCTATCTTAATTACCCTAGCTTTATAATAGCTTTGGTAACTGTTAGGGTGTGTATCTACATTTATTCTCCAAAATTATCCTGTCTCTTTATCATCCTATGCATTTTAAGATGAGCTTGTCATGGAACATATTGACACGTACCCCATACCCACACATTCACACATACACAAACACACACACACACACACACACACACAGACACCACCCACACACAAACATGATTTTTGCAATTTTATTGTATTTATAGATTTAAGTTTATAATATTTTGTCTTCTAGCCATGAAAATGATCAATCTTTCCACTTAATCAGATCTTTATTTATATAAAGGCATGAAGGGGAGAATTTCTTTATGGGAAAAAGGACACATCTAAGAGGAAATGCTGACAGGTACCAAATGCTAAAAGCCCAGTGGAATGGCCAGGTCCCTGCCTGATCATTCTGCAGAGGGAACCGTCAGCCCGAGTGGAAGAACTTGTTTAAGGAATAATAAAAGAAAAACATCCAGAACTGAAGGAACAAGTTGCTAGATTTAAAGAACTAGTATTTAAAATACTATTAGGTAAAGTATTAGGTAAGATAGCATTGCTAATAGCACCATTGAAGGTTAGAAGACCATGGAACAATGCCTTCACATTTTTGTAAGTAATGGATTTCTCATCTGGAATTCTGTGCTCAGCCAAAGTGTGTGTGTGTGTGAAACATTTCTCCAAGGGGAAATATTTACATGTCTCACATAGATTGTAATCTTAAATCCTAAAACAACTTACTCTACTTTCTTTATTTAAAAAGAGAAAACAAGGTTCAGAAGTGTCAAGTGACTTGCCCAAGGCCTCCCCACTGGCAGGTGCCAGAGTCAGGATTCAAACCCATGCATCTGGAGCTGAGCTGCTTGCCCTGCACCGCACTCTCCCCTTCCATCTCCGCCCTTTGTTCATGAGAGCTCTGACAAGAAGGCATCTTGATTTCATCTGAGAAGATGTGTGAGAGCTACTCAAATTTTTCTCCCATCTGCATATTGTCTGCAAATGACTGCAAAAACGGCAAGTATTGATTTTGACGGTTACCAGTAAATTTTAGCCAGCAGGCAAATTCACAAATACAAAATAATGAGATGACTATATATATATATATGTTTTATATACATATATATATATACATATCACAGTGATGTTATATATTTATAGATCATTATTGCACTATGTAGTCTTTTGCAGTTTGCTTTTTTCTTTCAATATGATTATTGTGAGTTACATCCATGTTCATACGTGTAAATCTCATCTATGTAACTGCTATATAGTACTCCATTATGTAAATATATCACAGTTTGTTTATCCATTTGCCTCTTGGATGGAGATTTAGATGCCTCTAAAATAAAGATAATTTAGGTCATTTACAATCTTAGAAAACTTACCTCCTTGTCATCCTTTTTCAAGAGCCTATCCGGAAGCTGTGCCCCAAGAAAATAAGGCAGTCGTTTGAGAAAATGGAACACATAGAATCCAGGAAACGAGGGATCCCATGCATGTGGAGAAGTGAAGGGATTGCCCAGAAATGGTGAGGGGAACTGTGCAGGAGCACAGAGGACTCCACGGAGATCACTCCAAGAGAAACAAATGAACTAATACATTTTTGGGTTCATTTGATATTGAAGAGCTTAAACTAGGGAAAGGCACATAGAAAACTAAACAAACAAACAGGGACTTATTAACCCCCACAAAAATAAAAAAGTTATACAAGAAATAAAATGTAATCATTGTATACTCTTGAACCTGACATGAAAAATGTTTATGTCCATTGTTATGATAATTCAAACCTCAGGTAATTATTTAAACAGAAAGTATGATGCAATCATAATGGCAGGCTGAGAGGGAGATGAGTCTGTGTAGGTGGGCAGGGAGACGGTACAAAAGGCAGGAATTCAATCGGTAAAGCCTGAACGTGAAGGAGCAGCAGCAGGGACACACCGTGGGACGCAGGTGGGTGCATCCCACATGGGAGCAGGTGCAGAGGCTGAAGCAGTGCCTTTGAGCAGCAGGCTCTCTGAGGTGAGAAGGAGTAAGGCAGGGCCCTGCTTACACATCTTTTTCATCCTGTGGTGCTATTTAACTTTCAACCTCTGTACGTGCACTGTCTTGTTAAAACACAAAAACAAAGACACCCCTACAATTTAATTTTTTTTTTTTTTTTTTAAATTTCTCTGGTCCGTTTCTGCATCTATAAAATGGGGATCACGGTTGGATGAGCACAATTGCCCAAGGCCACGCCGGGATCTCATTCTTTTTTTTTTTAATTAATTAATTAATTTATTTATTTTTGGCTGTGTTGGGTCTTCGTTTCTGTGCGAGGGCTCCCTCCAGTTGCGGCAAGCGGGGGCCACCCTTCATCGCGGTGCGCGGGCCTCCCACTGTTGCGGCCTCTCTTGTTGCGGAGCACAGGCTCCAGACGCACAGGCTCAGCAGTTGTGGCTCACGGGCCCAGTTGCTCCGCGGCATGTGGGATCCTCCCAGACAAGGGCTCGAACCCGTGTCCCCTGCATTGGCAGGCAGACTCTCAACCACTGCGCCACCAGGGAAGCCCCCCTACAATTTAATTTTAACAAATTCCTCTTAAAAATCCATCTCCTTTAGGGAGTAGCCATTTACTCCTATTGAGCTTGTTCTGGCTTCTCATTGCTTTAATATCCAAGTGTCCAGGGTCTAGTAGGAGGTGTGGAGATATCCCTTAGTGGGTGTGGACTCCCCAGTATCTTCTGCTGTCCTGGGTGCCAAGCAGAGGTTCCTGCCACCTTTTTAAATTAGAACCATCTTTGCCATGGCAACCACTGTTAGATGATGTGGCTGAAGACTGAGGTACAGGCATGCCTGAAGGTGATGTGATTTGTGTTCAGTTACGGTGAAATAGCCCTTGTCCAGATTAAAAGCCTTAGGTAATCTAATGTCTCTGCTCGTGATTCTTTGATTTTTGAAGCTCTAACGTGTTTTAAGTTCATGTTGTTCATTGTTAGCATATGGAAATACAATTAATTTTTGTACTTTGACCCTGGATTATCCAGCCTTTCTGAACTCATTTACTAGTTCTAATAGTTTTTTAGTGGATTCTGTAAGATTTTCTGTATATAAGATTATGTCATTTGTGACTAAAGATAATTTTACTTTTTGCTTTCCAGTATGGATGTCTTTTATCTCTTTTTCGTGCTTAACTGCCCTGACTTGAATCTCCATACACTACGGAATAGAAGTGATGAGAGCAGACATCTTTATCTTGCTGTTGATTTTAAGGGGGAAAGAATTCAGTTTTAAACCAATAAGTATGACGTTACCTGTAGGTTTTTGGAGATATCCATTATAAGGTTGAAGAAGTTTCCTTCTAGTACCAGTTTGCTGAATGTTTTTATCATGAAAAGGTGTAGGATTTTGTCATATGCCTTTTTTGGCTAGTCTGGAGATGATTGGGAGGATTTTGCCCTATAATTTATATATAAAGTATACTGTAATACATTGATGTTTGGATGTTAAACCAACCTTGTATTCCTGGAAAAAATCCCGCTTGGTCACCATAGATTGCTTTTTATATGTAGTTGCATTTGATTTGCTAATTGAAGAATTTCTTGAGGATATTTGGGTCTATAAGGATTTTGATCTGTAGTTTTATCTTATTGTGATATCTCTGTCTGGTTTTTGGTGTCAGCCTAACGCTAGCCTCACAGCATTAGTTCGTATGTATTCCCTTCTCTAATATTTTGTAGAAGAGTGTCTGAAGGCTTGGTTTTGATTATATTTTTGTTAGGATTCTTCAGTAAGGCCATATGGGCCTGTGACTTTCTTTCTGGGAAGTTTTAAAATATGTGAATTCAATTTCTTTACTTATTATAGGCTTATTTAGATTTATTTATTTATTTATTTATTTATTTTTGGCTGTGTTGGGTCTTCGTTTCTGTGCAAGGGCTTTCTACAGTTGCGGCGAGCGGGGGCCACTCTTCATTGTGGTGCGCAGGCCTCGCACTGTCGTGGCCTCTCCCGTTGCGGAGCACAGGCTCAGTAGTTGTGGCTCATGGGCCTAGCTGCTCTGTGGCATGTGGGATCTTCCCGAACTGGGGCACGAACCCGTGTCCCCTGCATTGGCAGGTGGATTCCTAACCACTGCGCCACCAGGGAAGCCCTATTTAGATTTTTAAACTTGTTCTTGAGTGAGATTTGATAGTTTATCGTCTTTCTAGGGATTTGTGAATTTGATCTAAGTTTTCTATGTTGATATATAATTGCTCATAGTCCTTTTTATTTTAAAAAATTTTTTATTTTATTATTTTTTTATATCAATCACAACCTTGATTTAACATTTTGATCGTTTTAGTATTACCACAAATGTTTTTTCTCAGATTATGAACATTTCTTCTTTTAATAAATGCATTAAGATGAATCTCTAAACTATTGTTTTTTTCTGTGAGTAAGATTTATTTTTCAGGTTTTTTTGTTCATATAAATAACCAAAAAATACAGCAAAGTGATTTAATTATATTATAACTAGATCAGAATTTAATTAATTAATTAATTAATTAATTAATTAATTAATTTCTTTGGGTTTGTTTTGTGCATGTGTGTGGCTTCCGTTTGGCTGGTGAGAATTCTGGTTTTGCTTTCAGTTTTGTGCACATAGCTGTTTAATTCGACTCAGTATGGGAAGCGCTTCCTCTTCCTCTCCATCTGACAGCCCCCTAGGGAAGATTTTGGCAGATTGGTCAGCCTATAGTTATGAATCTCTGTTTAGCCAATGTATATTCTTAAAATTGAGGAGAGGTGGACTTTGTATGGTGGCCTAAATTATTATACTATTCTTCAGCTAGAATTGTTTTGTCACAGGAATGGAAAGGCTGGGAATTTTCTCCACTCCATGTGGGCTAGCCACTCTGGCCTCACTCCCTTGCAGGAACTGAGCCACTCTGGGCCCCCTGAGAGCCAACTCTGGGTTTGTTCTCTTTCAAGAACTGAGCCAATCTGTTTGGAAGCCTTTGTCCGGGAGTGGAAGTAGAATTTTTAAACTATACCTCCTCTGAGTTTCTGTCTGTGTGGCCATAGCCTATCTGTCGTTTGTGTTTTTGTGTGTATTGTTTTGGGGTGAGCCACTCTCGCTTTTGTAGGGTGGGAAAATTCTACCGGATCATTGCGAGCCATTTTGAGTCCTCTGTCTGGGAGTGAAAGTGGGCTACATCTTGTCTGATCTTTTGTTTGTGGGACCATGTTTGTTGTCTGTATGTATGTGTCTCAGTACTTGCATTGACTGGTTGAGACGAATAACAGGGCTCACATGTGACAACACCAGGGTACCTTTTCGCGTCGGGCTTTGCCTGTGGCAGAATGTTGGTTGGGATTTTCCCTTTTGGACTACCCTTGTTGAAACTGTGCACCTCAGATTGGGACTTGAACCCACGTGCTGGGACTCAAACCCAGCCAAAACCCAGACTGGGACTTGGAACCACGCAGCTGAGACTCAAACACGGCCAAAACTCAGATTGGGACTCGAACCCACATGGCCGGGACTCGAACCTGGCCAAAACCCACGGTCTTGCAACTGAGATCACATACCTGGCTTCAGGACTTAATGAAGCTCAGGTTCTTTTTTTTTTAGAAGTAATGAATTTACTTTATTTTTTTAACATCTTTATTGGAGTATAATTGCTTTACAATGGTATGTTAGTTTCTGCTGTATAACAAAGTGAATCAGCTATACATATACATATATCCCCATATCTCCTCCCTCTTGTGTCTCCCTCCCACCCTCCCTATCCCACCCCTCTAGGTGATCACAAAGCACCAACCTGATCTCCCTGTGCTATGTGGCTGCTTCCCACTAGCTATCTATTTTACATTTGGTAGTGTATATATGTCCATGTCTCTCTCTCTCTTCGTCCCAGCTTACACTTTCCCCTCCCTGCGTCCTTAAATCCATTCTCTACATCTGCATCTTTATTCCTGTCCTGCCCATAGATTCTTCAGAACCTTTTTTTTTTTTTTGATTCTATATATATGTGTTAGCATACGGTATTTATTTTTCTATTTCTGACTTACTTCACTCTGTATGACAGTCTTTAGGCCCATCCACCTTACTAAAAATAACTCAATGTCGTTTCTTTTTATGGCTGAGTAATATTCACTGTATATATGTTCCACATCTTCTTTATCCATTCATCTGTCAATGGACGCATAGGTTGCTTCAATGTCCTGGCTATTGTAAATAGAGCTGCAATGAACATTGTGGTAAATGACTCTTTTTGAATTATGGTTTTCTCAGGGTATATGCCCAGTAGTGGGATTGCTGGGTCATATGGTAATTCAATTTTTAGTTTTTAAAGGAACTTCCATGCTGTTCTCCATAGTGGCTGTATCAATTTACATTCCCAGCAACAGTGCAAGAGGGTTCCCTTTTCTCCATCCTTTCCAGCATTTATTGTTTGTAGATATTTTGATGATGGCCATTCTGACTGGTGTGAGGTGATACCTCATTGTAGTTTTGATTTGCATTTCTCTAATGAGTAGTGATGTTGAGCATCCTTTCATGTGTCTGTTGGCAATCTTATATCTTCTTTGGAAAAATGTCTATTTAGGTCTGCTGCCCATTTTTGGATTGGGTTGTTTGTTTTTTTGATACTGAGCTGCATGAGCTGCTTGTATATTTTGGAGATTAATCCTTTGTCAGTTGCTTCATTTGCAAATATTTTCTCCCATTCTGAGTGTTGTCTTTTCATCTTGTGTATGGTTTCCTTTGCTGTGCAAAAGCTTTTAAGTATCATTAGGTCCCATTTGTTTATTTTTGTTTTTCTTTCCATTTCTCTAGGAGATGGGTCAAGAAGGATCTTGCTGTGATTTATGTCATAGAGTGTTCTGCCTATGTTTTCCTCTAAGAGTTTTATAGTGTCTGGCCTTACATTTAGGTCTTTAATCCATTTTGAGTTTATTTTTGTGTATGGTGTTAGGGAGTGTTCTAATTTCATTCTTTTACATGTAGCTGTCCAGTTTTCCCAGCCCCACTTACTGAAGAGGATATCTTTTCTCTATTTTATATTCTTGCCTCCTTTAACAAACATAAGCTGACCATATGTTTGTGGGTTTATCTCCGGGCTTTCTATCTTGTTCCATTGATCTACATTTTTTTTTGTGCCGGTATCATACTGTCTTGATTACTGTAGCTTTGCAGTATAGTCTGAAGTCAGGGAGCCTGATTCCTCCATCACCATTTTTCTTTCTCAAGATTGCTTTGGCTATTCGGGGTCTTTTGTGTTTCCATACAAATTGTGAAATATTTTGTTCTAGTTCTGTGAAAAATGCAATTGGTAGTTTGATAGGGATTGCATTGAATCTGTAGATTGCTTTGGGTAGGATAGGCATTTTCTCAATGTTGATTCTTCCAATCCAAGAACATGGTATATCTCTCCATCTGTTTGTATCGTCTTTAATTTCTTTCATCAGTGTCTTATAGTTTTCTGCATACAGGTCTTTTGTCTCCTTAGGTAGGTTTATCCCTAGGTATTTTATTCTTTTTGTTGCAGTGGTAAATGGTAGTGTTTCCTTAATTTCTCTTTCAGATTTTTCATCATTAGTGTATAGGAATGCAAGAGATTTCTATGCATTAATTTTGTATCCTGCTACTTTACCAAATTCATTGATTAGCTCTAGTAGTTTTCTGGTAGCATCTTTAGGATTCTCTATGTATAGTATCATGTCATCTGCAAATGGTGACAGTTTTAATTCTTCTTTTCCAATGTGGATTCCTTTTATTTCTTTGTCTTCTGTGATTGCTGTGGCTAAAATTTTCAAAACTATGTTGAATAATCGTGGTGAGAGTGGACAACTTTGTCTTGTTCCTGATCTTAGTGGATATGGTTTCAGTGTTTCACCTTTGAGAATGATGGTGGCTGTGGGTTTGTCATATATGGCCTTTATTCTGTTGAGGTAAGTTCCCTCTATGCCTACTTTCTGGGGGGGGGGTTATCATAAATGGGTGTTAAATTTTGTCAAAAGCTTTTTCTGCATCAATTGATTATGATATGGTTTTTCTCCTTCAATTTGTTAATATGGTGTATCACATTGATGGATTTGCATATATTGAAGAATCCTTGCATTCCTGGGATAAACCCCACTTGATCATGGTGTATGATCCTTTTAATGTACTGTTGCATTCTGTTTGCTAGTATTTTGTTGAGGATTTTTGCATCTATGTTCAGCAGTGATATTGGTCTGTAGTTTTCTTTTTTTGTGACATGTTTATCTGGCTTTGGTATCAGGGTGATGTTGGCCTTGTAGAATGAGTTTGGATGTGTTCCTCCCTCTGTTATATTGTGGAAGATTTTGAGAAGGATAGGTGCTAACACCTTCTCTAAATGTTTGATAGAATTCACCTGTGAAGCTGTCTGGTCTTGGGTTTTCATTTGTTGGAAGAGTTTTAATCACAATTCCAATTTCAGTGCTGGTGATTGGTCTGTTTATATGTTCTATTTCTTCCTGGTTCAGTCTCAGAAGGTTGTGCTTTACTAAGAATTTGTGCATTTCTTCCAGGTTGTCCATCTTATTGGCATATAGTTGCTTGTAGTAATTCTCATGATCCTTTGTATTTCTGCAGTGTCAGTTGTTACTTCTCCTTTTTCATTTCTAATTCTATTGATTTAAGTCTTCTCCCTTTTTTTCCTGAAGAGTCTGGCTAATGGTTTATCAATCTTGTTTATCTTCTCAAAGAACAAGCTTTCAGTTTTATTGATCTTTGCTATTGTTTCCTTCATTTCTTTTTCTTTATTTCTGATCTGACCTTTATGATTTCTTTCCTTCTGCTAACTTTGGGGTTTTTTTGTTCTCCTTTCTCTAATTGCTTTAGGTGTAAGTTTAGGTTGTTTATTTGAGATGTTTCTTGAGGTAGGATTGTATTGCTCTAAATTTCCCTCGTAGAACTGCTTTTGCTACATCCCATAGGTTTTGGGTCATCGTGTCTTCATTGTGATTTGTTTCTAGGTATTATTTGATTTCCTTTTTGATTTCTTCAGTGATCTCTTGGGTTTTTACTAGTGTATTGTGTAGCCCCATGTGTTTGTATTTTTTACAGTTTTTTTCTGTAATTGATATCTAGTCTCATAGCATTGTGGTTGGAAAAGATAATTGATATGATTACAATTTTCTTAAATTTACCAAGGCTTGATTGTGACCCAAGATATGTTCTATCCTGGAGAATGTTTCAAGAGCACTTGAGAAGAATGTGTATTCTGTTGTTTTTGGATGGAATGTCCTATAAATATCAATTAAGTGTATCTTGTTTAATGTGTCATTTAAAGTTGTGTTTCCTTATTTATTTTCATTTTGGATGATCTGTGCATTGGTGAAGGTGGGGTGTTAAAGTCTCCTACTATGATTGTGTTACTGTTCATTTCCCCTTTTATGGCTGTTAGCATTTGCCTTATGTATTGAGGTGCTCCTATATTGGGTGCATAAATATTTACAATTGTTATATCTTCTTGGATTGATCCCTTGATCATTATGTAGTGTCCTTCTTTGTCTCTTGTAATAGTCTCTATTTTAAAGTCTGTTTCGTCTGATATGAGAATTGCTAATCCAGCTTCCTTTTGATTTCCATTTGCATGGAATATCTTTTTCCATCCCCTCACTTTCAGTCTGTATGTGTCCGTAAGTCTGAAGTGGGTCTCTTGTAGACAGCATATATACGGCTCTGGTTTTTGTATCCATTCAGCCAGTCTATGTCTTTTAGTGGGAGCATTTAATCCATTTACATTTAAGGTAATTATCAATATGTATGTTCCTATTACCATTTTCTTAATTGTTTTGGGTTTGTTATTGTAGGTCTTTTCCTTCTCTTGTGT
The DNA here is from genome assembly GCF_028021215.1 of Eschrichtius robustus. Lineage (NCBI taxonomy): Eukaryota > Metazoa > Chordata > Mammalia > Artiodactyla > Eschrichtiidae > Eschrichtius > Eschrichtius robustus. The sequence continues at coordinate 138,868,844 of NC_090828.1, read as the reverse complement.
TTCCTGCCTAGAGAAGTTCCTGTAGCATTTGTTGTAAAGCTGGTTTGGTGGTGCTGAATTCTCTTATTTTTTGCTTGTATGTAAAGATTTTAATTTCTTCATCAAATCTGAATGAGATGTTTGGTGGGTAGAGTAATCTTGGTCGTAGGTTTTTATCTTTCATCATTTAAATATGTCCTGCCACTCCCTTCTGGCTAGCAGTTTCCTGCTGAAAGTTCAGCTGTTAACATTATAGGTATTCCTTTGTATGTTATTTGTTGCTTTTCCCTTGCTGCTCTTTTCTTTGTATTTAATTTTTTATAGTTTGATTAATATGTTCCTTGTCGTGTTTCTACTTGGATTTATCCTGTATTGGACTCTCTGTTTTTCCTAGACTTGATTGACTATTTCCTTTCCCATATACAGGAAGTTTTCAACTATAATCTCTTCAAATATATCCTCAGTCCCTTTCTTTTTCTCTTCTTCTTCTGGGACCCCTATAATTCTAATGTTGGTGCATTTAATGTTGTCCCAGAGGTCTCTGAGACTGTCCTCAATTCTTTTCATTCTTCTTTCTTTATTCTGCTCTGCAGTAGTTATTTCCACTATTTTATCTTCCAGGTCACTTACCCGTTTTTCTGCCTCAGTTGTTCTGCTATTGATTCCTTTTAGAGAATTTTTCATTTCATTTATTGTGTGGTTCATCATTCTTTGTTTGCTCTTTATTTCTTCTAGGTCCTTGTTAAACGTTTCTTGTATTTTCTCCATTCTTTTTCCAAGATTTTGTATCATGTTTACTATCACTACTCTGAGTTGTTTTTCAGGTAGACTGCCTATTTCCTCTTCATTTGCTTGGTCTGGTAGGTTTTTACTTTGCTCCTTCATCTGCTGTGTATTTCTGTCTTCTCATTTTGCTTAACTTACTGTGTTTGTGGTCTCCTTTTCTCAGGCTCATAGTTTCGTTGATTTTGGTGTCTGCCCCCAGTGGATAAGGTTGGTTCAGTGGGTTGTGTAGGCTTCCTTATGGAGGGGACTGGTGCCTGTTTTCTGGTTGGTGAGGCTGGATCTTGTCTTTCTGGTGGGGAGGATCGCCTCCGGTGGTTTGTTTTGGGGTGTCTGTGAACTTATCATGATTTTAGGCAGCTTCTCTGTTAATGGGTGGCTTTGTGTTTCTGTTGTTCTAGTTGTTTGGCATGGGGTGTCCAGCACTGGAGCTTGCTGGTCGTTGAGTGGAGCTGGGTCTTAGTGTTGAGATAAAGCTCTCTCAGAGAGCTCTCACTGATTGATATTATGTGGGGCCTGTAGGTCTCTGCTGGTCCAATTTCCTGAACTCAGCTCTCCCACCTCAGAGGCTCAGGGCTGACACCTGGCCAGAGCACCAAGACCCTGTCAGCCACACGGCTCAGAAGAAAAGGGAGAAAAAAAAAGAAAGAAAAATATAATAAAATAAAATAAATTTATTTTAGAAAATTTAAAAAATTATTAAAATAAAAAAATAAAAAGTAATTAAAAATGAAAGAAGAGAGCAACCAAACCAATAAACAAATCCACCAATGATAAGAAGCACTAAAAACTAAAGTAAGATAGGCATATAAATCAGAAAATAATCAGTCGCATACAGCAAACCCCACGTCTACAGTTGCTCCCAAAGTCCACCACTTCCATTTTGGGATGATTCATTGTGTATTCAGGTATTCCACAGATGCAGGTACATCAAGTTGACTGTGGCAATTTAATCTGCTGCTCCTGAGGCTGCACAGAGAAATTTTCCTTTCTCTTCTTTGTTTGCACAGCTCCTTGGGTTCAGCTTTGGATTTGGCCTTACCTCTGCATGTAGGTCACCCTTTGGCCTCTGTTTTTCACCCAGACAGGAAGGGGTTAAAGGATCAGCTGATTAGGGCACTCTGGCTCACTCAGGCTGGGGGGACGGAGGGTACGGAATGTGGGGCGAGCCTGCAGTGGCGGAGGCCAACATGATGTTGCAACAGACTGAAGCGTGCCTTGTGTTTTCCTGGGGAAGTTGTCCCTGGATCACGGGATCCTGGCACTGGTGGACTGCACAGGCTCCTGAGAGTGGAGGTGTGGATACTGACATGTGCTTGAACACAGGATTTTTGGTGGCTGCAACAGCAGCCTTAGCATTTCATGCCCACGTCTGGTGTCTGCTCTGATAGCCGCAGCTTGCGCCCATCTCTGAAGCTTGTTTAGGCACTGTTCTGAATCTCCTCCCCTCCCGCACCCAAAAACAATGGTCTCTTGACTCTTAGGCAGTTCCAGACTTTTTCCTGGACTTCTTCCTGGTTAGCTGTGGTGCACTAGCCCCCTTCAGGCTGTGTTCACGCAGACAACCCCAGTCCTCTCCCTGGGATCTGACCTCCAAAGCCCAAGCCTCAGCTCCCAGCCCCCAGCCCCCAAGCCCGGCGAGTGAGCAGACATGCCTCTCAGGCTGGTGAGCGCTAGTCAGCACCGATCCTCTGTGCGGGAATCTCTCCGCTTTGCCCTCTGCACCCTTGTTGCTGCGCTCTCCTCCGTGGCTCTGAAGCTTCCCCCCACCCACCCCCCATCTCCGCCAGTGAAGGGGCTTCCTAGTGTGTGGAAACTTTTCCTCCTTCACAACTCCCTCCTAGAGGTGCAGGTCCCATCCCTATTCTTTTTTCTCTGTTTTTTCTTTTTTCTTTTGCCCTGCCCAGGTACGTGGGGAGTTTCTTGCCTTTTGGGAAGTCTGAGGTCTTCTGCCAGCATTCAGTACGTGTTCTGTAGGAGTTGTTCCATATGTAGATGTATTCCTGATGTACTTGTGGGGAGAAAGGTGATCTCCACGTCTTACTCGTCTGCCATCTTGAAGGTCCTCCCCCATAGTCCTTTATAATTATGTAAGATAGTGATGTTCCCTCTTTCATTCCAGATTTTAGTAATTTGAGTCTTTTCTAACCTTTTCCCTGGAAAATTAGGTAAAGCTTAGTCAGTTCTATTGATCTTTTCAAAGAATGAATTTTTATTTAGTTGATTTTCTTTATTGTTTATTTTTCTATGACATTTCTCTCTATCTATCATCTATCTGTCTATCTATCATCATCTTTGCTATTTCCTTCCTTCTTCTTGCTTTGGATTTAGTTTGCTCCTCTTTTTTTAGATTCTTAAGCTTGAAGGTTAGGTTTGAACTTTCTTTTTTTAACACTGGAATTTAGTTATAAGTTTTCTTCTGGACATTGGCTTAGGTACATCTTATAAGGTTTTTTTATCTGATGTTTTCATTTTTATTCATCTCAAAATATTTTATAATTCCCTTTCTGATTTCCTCTTTGACCCATTGGACATAGTAGTATTTTGTTTAATTTTCACCTATTTGTTAATCTCTCAAATATCCTGTTATTGATTTCTTGAATTTAAATTTATTGAATTTAATTCCACTGTGGTTGAAGAACATACTTCATATGATTTCAATCCTTTTAAATTTATTTAGGCTTGTTTATAATGGCTTTGCAGTGGTCTATCTTGAATGTTTCATCTGCACTTGAATAGAATGTGTAGCTTGGGTGGCATGTTGTAGAGATGTCTGTTAGGTCTTCTAGTTAATTTGTAGTGTTGTACAAGTCTTCTGTATCCTTGTTGATCTTCTAGTTGTTTTATCCATTAATGCAAGTGGGGTATTGAGGTCTCCAATTACTATTTTTGAATTGTTTATCTCTCCTTTTAATTTTCTCAGTTTTTGATTCCTATATTTTTGGGCTCTGTTGTTAGGTGAATATATGTTTACAATTATTGTTTATACCTGATGGATTGAATCTTTTATCATTATAATATCCCTTTTATTCTCTAGTAATTTATATCTTAGTGTCTATCTTTTTCTGGTTTAGTATAGCCACTCCAGCTATTTTTTGTTATTGTCTGCATTATATTTCTTTTTCAATCCTTCTTCTTTCAGACTATTCATGTCTTTGACTTAGAAGTTTGCCTTTGTAGATGGCACATAGTTGGATCATTTTTAAAAATTCACTATGATTGGAGTGTTTAATCTATTAGCATCTAATGTAAATACTTATAAGGCAGGAAATACATGTGTTCTTTGATTTTTATTTTCTATGTGTTTTATAACTTTGTTCTAGTCCAATACTTCCTTCTTTTGTGCTAAGTACTTCCTTCTTTTGTGCTACATAGATATTTTCTAGCATACCACTTTAATTTCCTTATTGTTCCTTTTAGTATATTTTTGTGTTATTTTCTTTATGGTTTCCCTGTGACATTACAATTATTATCTTAACATTTTATAGTTCTGATTAATACTAACTTGATTTCAATATTACAAAGAAAATTTAATATAGCTTCAATCCCCCCTCACTTTGTGTTATTATTGCCATACAAATTACATCTTAAGATATTATAAACCCATCAACACAGTATTATAATTATTACTTTATACAGCTTTAAAAACAGCTTTATTGGGTTATAATTCACATATATAAGATTCACCAATTTAAAATGTACAATTCAATGGCTTTTAGTATATGTACAGAGTTGTATATATATCACATCATTTTTAGACAAAAAGTAATTAAAATGCATTTTTACTATCTTTTATATACCTATGTGGTTACCTTTATTGGTGCTCTTTTTGTTTGGATTCGAGTTATCTTCCAATGTTCTTTCATTTCATCTTGAAGGACTCCCTTTTAATCTCATAGGGAAGATTTGCTATTGATTGATTCTTTTGGTTATTGTTTATCTTGGAATGTCTTAATTTCTCCTTCAGTTTTGACGGATAGTTTTGTGGCATGTAGAATTCTTGACAGTCTTTTTCTTTCAGTACATTGAATAGATATTTCATTGCCTTCTGGCTTCCATGGTTTCTGATGAAAGATCAGCTCTTTATCTTTTTTCAGGAGTCCTTGTACCTAAGTTATTTGTCTCTTGCTGCTTTCAAGGTTCTCTCTTTGTCTTTAACTTTCCACAATTTGATAGCAATATACATAAGGTATGGATATCTTTGAATTTATTCTATTTTGAGTTCATTAGTTTTCTTGATTTAATGTTTTTCATTACATTTGGGAAGTTTTTGATTGTTACTTCTTCAAATATTTTATTTGTTTATTTCATTCTTTCCTTTTCTTCTGTGACTCCCAATATGCATTTGCAAATATTCTTGATTATGTCCCACAGGTCCCTAAGGCTCCATTAATTTTTCTTCACTCTTTTCCTTTCAGTTCTTCAGATTGGATAATCTCAATTGACATATCTCTGAATTCCCTAATTCTTTCTTCTGCCTGTTCAACTGCTGTTTGGCCCTTCTAGTCAAATTTTTATTTCAGTTATTGTACTTTCCAATTTCAGAGTTTGTATATGGTTCCTTTTATTATATTCTTTCTTCTTATCAGTATTCTCTATTTGGTGAAACATCACTTTCATACTTTTCTTTAACTTTTAAAGCATGTTTTCCTATAGTTCTTTGAACATATTTAAAATAGATGATTTAAACATTTTTCTAATAAGTCCAGTGTCAAGGCTTCCTCAGAGATAAATTTCCAATGATTGCTTTTTCCCTGTGTATAGGCCATGCATTTTTAAAAGGATTACTCAAGTTTATACCATCTCTCTCTTTTTTTATATTTCCAGGAGGTCTAATTCAAATTTGAGGTAAAAAACTTTGTTGCTGATGCCCAGCTCCATTCAGTAAATGCACAGTTGATTCCCTATTAGGCTGCTTAGTAAGACTTTGTAAATAACTGACTACTACATGTACATTTGTTTTTCTCTCAAGTTTTCAAAAACACATAATTACCTTATATGCATGGTGAATGATGTTCAATAACATTTTTGGTACATCTGTTGTACAGTACTGCTTATTATGAATAAGACCCAAGACAACTAACAGTGGCATTTCTGAGTCAAATTTTAATAGAGGTATTACTTAGATCATATTTTATATTAAGATATAAACACTGCATTATTAAAGAGGCCATATCATATAATATTTTCTTCTAGAATGCATTTGATAACTAGAAGAAAAATAAAAGGCATAATGTTTTTACCTTAAGCAGTTAAGTATAACTAGCTCCCTCAAATCCAGAGGAATAGATTTTTTCCTAAATGATTGCATTATATTGACATATAATATGTGTAAGAGTAAAGTGTAAAATGTAGTGATTTCATATACACATATATAGTGAAATGATTACCATAATAAGGTTAGTTAACACCTCCATCCCCTCACATAATTACCATTTTTTGTGGTGATGACATTTAAGATCTACACTTTCAACATTTCAAGTATATAATGCTGTATTGTTAATAATATACGTGATGCTATACATTCTATTACCAGAACTTATTCATCCTACAGGTAGACGTTTGTACCCTTTGACCAATATCACCATATTTTCCCCACCCCTCAGCCCCTGACAACTACCATTATACTCTCCATTTCTATGAGATCTGATTTTTTTTAAACTCTACATATAAATGACATATAAACATATAGTCTTTCTCTGTCTGCCTTATTTCACTTGGCATAATGCCTTCAAGATCCATACATGTTGTTACAAAAGGCAGGATTCCTATTTTTTATGTGGCTGAATAATATTCAGTTGTGTATATATATATATATATATATATATATATATATATATATATACACGCACACACTCACACATGCACCACATTTTCTTTATCCATTCAATCGTCAGTGGATAAGTGGATAAGTAGGATGTTTTTATGTCTTGGCTATTGTGAATAATGCTTCAATAAACATGAGGATGCAGAGATCTCTTTGAGAAAGGTTTTTATTTTCTTTGGATATATACCCCAAAGTGGGATTGCTGAATCATATGGTAGTTCTATTTTAATTTTTTGAGGAATCTTCATGCTGTTTCACCTAGTGACCATAATAATTTACATTCCCATCAACAGTGCACAATAGTTACCTTTTGTCTAAAGCCTTGCCAATACATGTCTCTTGCCTTTTTGATGACAGTCGTCCTAATAGGTGTGAGGTGACTTTACATTGTGGTTTTGATTTGCATTTCCCTGATGATTAGTGGTATTGAGCATCTTTTCATATATCTGCTGACCATTTGTATGTCTTCTTTGGAAAAATGCTTATTTAAGTCTTCTGCCCATTTTAAAATCAGATTGTTTGATTTTTTTGTCATTGAGTTGTATGACTTTTTAATATATTTTGGATATTAACCTCTTATCAGATAGATGGCTTGCAAATATTTTCTCACATTCCATAGGTTGCCTTTTAAATTTTGCTTGTTTGCTTATGTTTGCTGTCATTATGGTTATATATTATCTGATAAAATGTTACAGGATGAGGAGTAAATGCCAGAGAGAAGATACCTTTGACAATTTTAAAGGAAATTTCGTAGAGAGGTTTAGTCAAGCCTATGTTTACATGATGGCCAAATAAAATTATTGGTGAAAAATTGACCACGTAGAATTTTTTTTTGTTTACATGTCAAGCTTTGTTGGAAACAAAACCCACCAAAATGTATTTATTAGGATAATAGCTTACTCCCAGATATTTCTGGCACAGTGCCATTTGGGGAATCCCTTTGCAATGAAATGGTAAAAGCCTTTGTATTGGTAATACTGAGGGTGAATATGGTGCCCTGAGAAAGGCTGAAAGGGGGTCAGCCACAGATTTCTTATTGGCTCTTGCCATGAGTTGCTGTGACTAGGAGTTTCTGTGCTCTGATGCTCCCCTTCCTTACCAGTGACCTTTTATTCACTCACTCATTTGTTCATTCACTCACTCATTCATCCAACTAAGAACCTCCTCTGTGCCAGGCTAGTGCCAAGTCTGGGTACCAATTTTCTCTGTCACCGAGGATGCCGAGTGGGAAGAGGGAGGCAAGGATGACTCCCTTAAAGTATAGAATCTGTTACCCCAGTGAACAGAGAGGGGCATCCAGTATCCTTAGGGCAGTCTGGATTTTGGGGCAAGGAGGGGAACTGGGGAGGGCACGAGTGGCCCTGATGGGACAGGAGTCGACAGACTGGGGCAGGCCCCTGAGCAGGGCTCAGCCATCATGCTCCAGGAAGGACAAGGTGATGAGGACCCAGGAAGAACTTGTCTTGTCTGCCCCACTTCCTGGCTGTGTGTAGCTGGGCATCTCTGTGCTTTGGATTTCCCTTCTGTAAAATGGGAAAAATGATACTACCTTCTCTTAGGGTGGGGTGAGGAGTAGGCAAGATCACCTATTATTGTCATTATCATTAAGCCAGCAATCAAGGAGGAATTTTAAGCAGGTGAGTGAAGTCATCATTTTTGTGTCATCAGAAAGATCCATCTGGCAGCTGTGAGCAGATGGGTCTGAGCTAAAAATGCTGACCCCCAGGGGACTAATTAGAGGCTGTCACAGCATGGAGAGACAAGGGATGGGCAAGCATTAAGGTCATGCACAATAAGGGGAGGAGAGGGGCTGGATGGGAGAGAACGGTTAGGAGCAGAACCAGTGGAGGATGTTGGGAGTGATACAGCAGAGCAAGGAGACACTCACATGCTTACTGACTGCAACACGCACAGTGTGAGGGCAAGTGTGCTGTGTGTGCTGTGCTCCAAGCAGCACCCAGCCTGGGGAAGGCAGCAGAGCAGCGGCTTCCACTCTTCCCCCTTCTCCGCATCCTGGCACAGCCCTGCCCACCCCACTCAGACCCCAGGGCCTGGCCCTTGGGACTGTGCTGGGAGGGAAGGCAGACTCTGAAGGCCATGCTGTGAACTTGGTCCTGGAGGGCTTGAGGTGGCCTTATGTTCCAGGCAGGGACACAGACTCCAAACAAGGCTCACTACCCATCTTGGACCTCCTAAATCAGAGTCTCTAGGGATGGGGTATTTTATTTTGTAAAAGTTCCAGGGTGATCCTAATGCACAATGCACATTGTGGGAACCGTACATTAAAGTAGGACTATCCCGGTGGAGTTCACTGTCAATCTGATAAAACATACGTACTAGGATATATGTCATCTTCTGGACCTGGTCACTTTGTGTAACATCACCAGCTACTTGGGGTGTGTCCTTCGAGAAACCAGTGAAGAAGCTGTGTTCCTTGATTGTGGAGAACCCCTAAGGTACTGTGTGGGAGTGCCCTATGCTTACTCACCAGCTTATTGGATCCTCACAGTCACACTGGGAGTTAGATGGTAGTATTCCTACTTTGCAGATAAGGAAACGGAGGCTCAGACAGCAGAAATAGTTTTTTAAAATGTGATACAAATCCAGGTCTGTCCAGCCCTCATCCAGTGTTCTTTCTACTAAAGCATGCCGCCTGCCCCATAATGCCAGGTGCCAGGAAAGCTAGGACAGAAAGTACAAAGACAGGCCTGACACACATGAAACTATTAGAGGACAATTAAGAGTGAATAGATGCCGTATCGATTCTTGAGCGCAATGGGACAGACACAGTATATAAACGTGTTCATACAGCTGATCTGTCAGGATGTTTTGTGCTAATCTGAGTGGCTTGGTGCATCCACCACATGGTAAAATGAGCCAGAAAGCTTCCTTAGCTTGACAAGCCATCTCCCTGCATTGACATTTGCCATGATGAATGAGCCACGGAGAGCATGTTCCCCTATCCTGTCCCCAGGTGAAGACGTGCGTCTGAAGGGGTCAGTCATGGACGCGTGCAGTGCTCTCCCACCTGCTCTCTGGAAACGACAGGAGGCCAGTGACAGCTGCAGAGCAGGCTGGCTGCTGGCAACATGAGTGGACCGACAGCTCCAGCTCAAGCCGGAGTCCCAATTTACTGCTCGGGTTATTTTGTAGATGACATCACAATTCGATGGCATTGGAAGCAGAAGAGGAACGATCATTTGCCCTATGTGCACTGCTGGTTTGGAAGCATTTCTCCCAAATACATATTCTATAACTTGAAACAAGGGCCAGAACAGGCATTGACAGGCATGTCAAAGAAAAAAGAGGACAAGAGAAGACAGCTGGGTTCAAATCATACACTCGCCTCTCTAGGAAGAAATACTTCTCCCTCTGTTGTGTGTGGAACATAAAGGCTTTTTTCCTTTCTTCAACAGCTGCAAAATACATCTGCTGGCATAGTGACCTAACTAAGGGCTGCATTTAATTAAGAAGTGTCAGGAGTTCTTTTATTTTGAACTCTTACACAGTTCCCACAGGAGGGGAATTTCTTATGAAAGTGTCTCTATGTTCTGTGATAGCATTTTAAAACTTTCCCCAATAGATCCCAAATAAAGCCAACAAATACTGTCCTTGAAACAGGGAAATGAAAAAAGACCTTTCACGTTAATTCAAAGCACACCTGTGTCTAACTCTACCAAAATATTTAGATGAAAAAGGTAAAAGTTAGGCTAATTTCCAGAGTTCCCCAAACAACAATGTCACTAGCTGATGGAACATTCGTGACACTGGTTATTTGAGGAAGTCCCAAGGGTGGTGATCCTTTTCTTTCACCACCTGTCTTCTCTTGAGGCCTAGGCATTATGAGGGGCCCCCAGTGCCCTTCACTGATGGCAATCCCTGGGTGCAGCCCAGTACCTGACGTCTCTCATATCAGCCATGCCAGCCCCAAATCTTGTCATTGATGAACTGGCTCACTCACACCTCTATGTGCTATTATCCCCTCATTTATTCTTTCATTCAACTCCATTTTTGGCTCAGTGCCAGATGTGACCATTGTTACAGTCAATTCTATGTTCTCTGGGGCACTTTTCTTCTAATTTCGTCATCTCAATTAGTCTTGTCTCCTCAGTGCACCTGTAAATTGATTCGGGACAGGATCCACTGCATCACGTGGGAGATGCTAGCAGAAGGTACTACTATGCATGGTCCTGACTATCCAGTGTGCCCATCATGGTCCTCAAAAATGGGGCACAATAGTTGTGTGGTCTATGGGGTCCAGGTACCCCACTGTTTTTCCTTGAGAGGTTCTTGAACATGGAGCTCATGTCACCGACATTGGGGTTCATTGAGATCAGCTGTAGCCTTCTGGACCTTCAACCTCCCCGAGCAGTCCTCAGGGCTACCTCAGAGCCCTAGATGTCAGCAGGGACAGTTACTTTGTTTCCCCCCATCAGATGGTGAACTATACCAGGTCAATGTCATCCCTGGCACATAGGAGGTACCCAATAAAAGCTTTTAGGCTGAATTAATAAATTACTATGTTTAATCCATATGTCACTAAATCATTCTTATATGCAATAAACTATAGCAGGATATACAGTTGAGGGTTGTGGATAAATTCCAATTCTATTCCCTGGGAATTAGTGACCTGTTAGTGTCCCAGTTACAGGGAAATCCAGACATTTCTTCTTTCATTATCCCAATTCCAGTGTTAACTATCTTTATGGCCTACAACCATCTTAAAGTGGACTGTGCCATCGACAGAAAATGCAAGTCTGTCCTCTTCATCCTGCTGCTGTGTGGATGGTCCATTCCTGCCACCCTCTATCCAGTGCTGGCCACCCTCCCTCTGTGCTGACCTCCCAGGCCAGCTCCTGTGTCCTGGCCTGTGCCATGCCCTGGAAAGCTGCAGGAGAGGAGCAGGGTGCTAGGGGCACCTGGGAGCTGAGGGTCATGTGCCATGACCACTGATTAGCACCACGAGTTGGGTCCTTCAAAGACCATCTATGTGCTGCCAACTGGTGAAAGCTATGAACTTGGGTGACAGAACTGGTGTGCTGGGAACAGTGGCAGGGCACTGTTAAGGGTTACTGGTGCCAAAAGATATGGGTCCATTTATTCTTCGGGCCATAGGGAGGCACCACAGGTGCCAGGGGCATCCAGGACTCTGCTTCAGATCTTGAAATGCTTCCTCAGTTTATAAAGTGGGCTTCTGTAAATATTACCATTCATTGAAAAAAGCTGCGAGCCACTGGTTTATCCAATGTCTTCCTCAATGTGGGAAATCCTTTTAGAGTCTACTTGATATGCACCCCTCCCCTTTGGCTGATAGCACACAGATCTTTTTGGGGCAGAACATTTCTGTTCCTGAGAAATAACTTCACACTAGGCTCACAGCTTTCTCCTTATATCTTTTCCATTAATCCTCATTTTTCTGAAAACAGCACAAAACATGCTCAATTCTTCTTATAAAAGTTTCAAATATGAAAAACTTTATGTCTCAAAAAGAAGCATATTTTAATAATATTCATGAAATCAGTATAGGCGTATACTAAAAATTTCAAACTGATATTAATTACAAAAAGAAAAATAAAGGTCTCCTGTCCACTCATAACAGGAAGTTCCTGGCCCCAGTGTTCACAGTTTCTTATGCAGCCTTCCAGAAAAACATCTTTCACATACAAACATATGCTTTAAAAATTATAAAATGGTGTCATATTGTGTCCACTGTTCCATACCTTGGTATTTGTCTCTTTCCTATCAGTACATCTATATTGGTATCGGGTAGCATGAGCTACTGTAACATACAGACCCCTGAACCTAGTGGCTGAACTCAATAGAAGCTCATTTGTGGCTGATACAAAGCCCCACACAGGTGCTCATGAGAAGCAGACAGCTGTCCTCCAACAGCAAACCTCCTTCCCCGCTGTTGCTCCATCAGCATACAATTTCCAAGGCCACTGTGCTCCTTCCTGTCAAGATGCGAGCTTGGAGAATCAAGTGTGTGGGGTTCCCCAGGAGCCAGTCTTAACTCTGAGCAGGTAATGCTGCTTGCATCCCACTGGTTAGAACTTAGTCACATGGCTGCTCCTCCCTGCAAGGGAAACTGGGCACACAGTCTAGCCTAGGTCCAGGAAAAAGAGGACATGAATTAGATGAGCGGCCAGCAGTCAGCAGTAGTCTACACTCTGGCAACATTCCAACCTTGAAGATGAAGTGAATGTGGTTTACTTTTAGGAAAGAGAGCTTTCTATGGGCTGTCCCATTGCTACCTCCAACTCCCAGGATGGAAGTGTGCACAGTGCCCTCCATCAGGTCGGCAGGGAGTAGGGGGCCACCTATAGATTAAAAACAAAAGCTATCTGATTCCCTCTCAGTCCCTTGAAATATCCAGTGATGGGAAAGGGACATAATAAGACCACAATAAGAGTTGTTTTAAGTCTCCAACATTGAAAAACTGCTCTTAGGCTGTGCTCGTGATCTCTTTGGCAACATGAATCTTACAACAACTTAGTGGTCTCTCATCTATTTGTCTCTAGTCAGTTCTGTGTGCCTCTAAACATAATGAAAATTCTTCCTTGGACATATTCTCAAGCTAGATTTATTTTTTGTTTTACTTCCTCACCCCCTGTCCTGCTCTCTTAACCTTGAGTCTATCAGAAACACAGGGCATGGATATAAACTGCAGGCATCTGATCTTTGCCTTAGAACTAAGTTGAATGAGTACATTCCTTAGCAAACCTCCCTCAATCTTATCTCTTATTTCTGGTGGCATAGAACCCATTTTCTAAAAGTATGGGTCCCCAAATTTCTGAATCTTCTTTATTCCCTTTCATTTTTGTTTGCAAACGTAGCAAGTCTACCCAGAGCTCATGCTTTCCTTATAACATTTGGCTAAAAGCAGAAAGTAAAAGCAATATAGTTTATTTCCTACACCTTCACTCAGAGCTGGGGGCTCACCAGCCGTGTGACCTACCTTCTAAGTTGTCAAGGGCAAGCAGTTGCATCAAATGTTTTGTGACTGCAGTACATGGGTCTTCTCTTCCCACTCTCTGCCATCAAGCCAAAGCCATATATTTTAGGTTTGTGGGGGATTCTTAAGTACCCCACTTCAACATAAAAAATTCAGTTTTAATTAAGCTAATCCTATTGCTGTAACAGATCTATCTTGAAAGTCTCCAAGGATCCCCGGTAGAATTTATTTCCTATTCACATAACGTCCGGAACGAGTGTTCATGCTTGGCAAGTATTTCTTCCCCTCCATACCTGGCTTCCAAGTCAGCTTGATCCCCTTCATGAAGCTGGTGGTGGAAGCAGCACAGGGAGTGGCACGTGGGGGAGGGCATACATCACTTCTGCACCTGACTGCAGGAAGGCAGGAACATAGCCCAGCTGTGTGCTCACAGAAGACAGAAAAGAGGTTGGGTGATCAGCCAGGAATCTCTACCAGACCTGCCACCTCACTCACTAACTAGTTTTTACTTTTAGAATGTTATCTATGCATACATAGAATAAGTTCAAATGGGACTAAACGATATCTAGTGGAAAGTAAGACTTCTTCTGAGAAAACCAGTCACCTTTGCAAGACCACCACTCTTTTTTTTTTTTAATATTTTATTTATTTGTTTATTTGGTTGTACTGGGTCTTAGTTGCAGCAGGCGGGCTCCTTAGTTGTGGCAGATGGGCTCCTTAGTTGTGGCATGCAAACTGTTAGTTGTGGCATGCATGTGGGATCTAGTTCCTTGACCAGGGATTGAATCCAGGCCCCCTGCATTGGGAGCATGGAGTCTTAACCACTGCACCACTGGGGAAGTCCCTGCAAAACCACCACTCTTAACGGTTCCTTGTGTAGCCTTCTGGAATTTGTGTATGGATATAAAAATATACATATGTAAATGTGTGTGCAGATGTTTGCATATTCAAATTGTTCTTTTCTATCTTCTTCAGTTTTATAGCTACATGATACTCCATGATGGACTTATGGACTTCTAATTTGTCCTTTCTTTTTCTTTTACACGTGGTAAACATTGCAATGTGCTTTCTTGAAATACTATTGTGACTACATCCATGGGGTAAATTCATAGCACTAAATTCTGCATTTTTAATTTCATTATGTCACAATATTCACAATGATCAAATAGCTTAAGTACTATTCTCTCGCTGTGAGACACATATTATTATTGGGCTAATTATGGTAGTCTTCTTTTTTTTTTTCTCGTTTGCATACCAAATTGGTTGTAGTCCTGAAGTCATTTTTGTAAAATGTCAAGAAATTATTACTGCAGGAAGTTTCTTTTCTTTTTCCCACTGCTGGTAAGGAGCTCTTAGTCCTTGATAATCCACAACCACTGTCTGACCAATTCCTTCCTTTGCCAGTTGGCCCAGGGGCTGAAAGCATGAGGAAGCTTGAGAGGTGCTGAGCTGGCGAAGCAGGGGTCACTGGCTTCCAGCTGAGGCATGCCCGGTCACTGGTGGAGGGCTCAGTTCCTTAGCAGAGGATCCAGGCTGTCTTCCTCTGGTGTCACACTCACCTGTCCCATCCCAGCCCAAACCTTTGAATGCCCCCTGGCTGCTCAGGAAATTAACTTCAAAATCTCATTCTGGCTTTCACCATTTTCTATAATCTGACCGCACTCGGACTTTCTAGTCCCGTAAGAACACAGGGCAAAGTAATGTCCATGGAGAGTCAAATTCCCATTTCCTCCATTCAAGGTTCTGTTTGTGGAAGGTCTGCAGGGCCAGTGTGTGCTGGTCCAGGATCACTGTGACATGTGGGGGACCTCTGACCGTGGCGCTCGCAGACCGCGTTCTAATCTCCTTCCTGTAATCTCTCATCTCATCCCCCTCCTCCCTCTCACCTGACCACTGTTTGTTGAGAGGCTGCCATGGCACCTGCTCTGGACGCCCCTCTGCCACTCACCCCGTGCTGCATGGGAGGCCTGGCATCATCTCAGTGTTCACTAAAAAGGCTTTGTGTGTCTAAAGCTTATCCCCTACATTTGCCAGCTGTGTGACCTGGGGAAGGTCACTTTTCATCTCTGTGCTTCTGACCCCTCAGGTATAAAATACTGCTAATAATTAAAGATGATTCTTTGGGCTCCAACCATGTGCCAGACCTCAGTTACATGTGGTAATGCTTTGTTTCCTGTAACACTGTCAATAACAGAAGCTTTAGTATCCCCACTGAAAGATGAAGGAACTGAGGCAGAGAGATGTCATGTAACTTGGTTGTGGTCACACAGCTAGCAGTGGAACCAGGCTGGGAGCTTGGTGGTCTCTCACCACAGCCCCACTCGTGAGTCTGCCTCCGAGAAGGCTGTTGTGGGAATTACAGAGAGGGTGTAGGGAGCATCGACTACGAGTCAGCTGTGACTACTATTTGTGCTGTACTCACACTCAAACATGCCAAATCCTCCACAGGGGGCAACTTTGCAACCACTTGGAATATTAGAGTAGCTGCATGGGTCCTTGCAGAAAGACTGGGGGGAGAGATCACAAAGGAAAGGAGAAGGCGTGGGCCATCCCCAGGCTGTGTGGGGGACTGGAATTTCCAGTCCACTCAGGGTAGGATGTCTGGAGGGAAGGGTTGAGACACAAGCTTGGAGAAGGAGAGACAGCCCAGGGTGTCAAGGTCTTGAGTGTCAGAGTGAGGAGTTTACACTGAGTTGGGGAGGTGACAGAGTCTGTGGCCAGGGAAGCGGTGGGCCTGGCCCAGCCCTGAAGGTCATGACAGCTTCAATGAGCTGACCGGGCTGGAGGGAAGAGGAAGCCAGAAACAGGCTGGGGAAGGAAGGACCAAGCTCTGCTCCTGCAGCAGCAGTAGCAGCAAAGGAAAAGGAACTGAGACCCAGAGATTCTGCAAAAGCTGAGACCATAGTGATCAGCAACCATCCATAGATGGGGTAGGGATACAAGGGCGGTGCTCTCAAATACTAGTGTGTGCTGAGTGTGAAGCTTCTGCCATGACTGCAGATAGTGCGTCCCCTGGGACTCGAGGGAGGCGGTGAGTGAGTGGGAGGCTGCATCTTGCAGGGTCGCATCCATGTGCTGCTGCCGGACTCAGACTGCATCGTCTTTTCTGAACACAACTCAGGGGCACTGTCCTTGGGAAGAGCTGAGGCCAGACGCGTTATCTAGAGCAGGTGGAGTCCCAGTTTGGAGATGATGAGCCTGAAACACAGAGTCAGGTCGCCATGTTATTTAAAAAATCTTAACTGAGATATTGTATAATAAGTTATATATGAACATGGTACCAAATTTTGCCTGAGGCAAAAACAGGTTTCCCTCCTCCCCTGCCCACAGCTGCCTGGCCCCTCTGCTCATCTGCAATCACTGGGATGTGTCTTGGTAGCCTTTGCGGTATATTTTTGGTATAAACAAGAGGGGGATACCTCTACCCCCCACCCAAAACACATCTCATTCCTTAAATAAATGGTAGCACACTTTATACTTACTTTTTCTTTTCTCAAGTATATCTTGGGAATTGTTCCATAATAGTACACACTGAACAGCCTCATTCTTTTTTAGCTTTTGTCTAGAATTACCTTGTTTGGATCTACCATAATTTATCTAACCAATCTTAGATGGGTGTATATTAGATTGTTGTATTGTTTTGTTATTACAAACTAAGCTGTAATTATTAAGCTGTACATATATCTTTCTATATACCTACAAGATATCTGTAGAATAAACTTCTGTAATTATAATTTCTGGACCAAAGTGTATGTGTCTGTATTTAATTTTCATATATATTGCTAAATTGACCTCCATAGATATTGTACCAATTTACATATTTATATTCTTACAGATGATGCATAAATATCACCCTTGCTGAGATATACTTTTATTTATATGTCTACGCACAATATAGGATGTGTGTATATTACACACACATTTATTATATACATATTATATGTAATAAAAGATAGGTGACCAGTACTGTAGTTGAAAAAGCTGTTTCCCACAGGGCTTCAGGTTCACAATTTTGATACCACTATACATGTATACTGGAACTGAATAATTAAGTAAAAGGATAGTAGATGGTGGAATCAGCTTCTCGCTGTTTGGGCATTTACAATAAGCAAGGTGGTAACACTAGAATGATTATAGCAGGATTATAGTTGAAGACATCAGTATGAGCTCAAGTTTAGCTTAATATAGAGACAGTTACATATAAAATATGATAGTTTGTGTATAAGTTAGTACACACACATGGAATTCATGGATTTTTTTGCTCTGTTGTCTGAAAGGGCCTAGAAGCAATGATGCTCTAGTAGCAATGAACACACTTCGTCCCAGATCTTTGTGTCTAATACCATCCTCCACTAAAAGGAACCAGGACTCCTTAGAGAAATGGCTGATTCTAGGACTAGGGTAAAAAATATACAAGATAAACATGGAGCATCTTGTAGTGCCAAAAAGTAAGAATGTGCAAAAAAAGAAAAAAAAAATGATGACATATGTCAAAGGGAAACAGGAGTCAACTAAGAGAGTTCCCAATGGTCAAAGTTGGACAATTAGTGCAACAAAATAAATAATGTAGTATTGATTTATTCCCAACATATAAAACAACTTTTTGTGAATCTATACTGATATAAATAAACATTGAATAAATAAATAGGGTATCCAAGACAAACGTCTCAAGCAGAAGAATTCAAAATAATTTATGAGAAGTAGGGCATGTCTCCACCCTTAAGTGTGGGCTGTACATGGTGATTTCTTTCTAAAGAGTACAACATGGAAAGGGAGACAGAGGAACTTCACAGTGGAGAAACCTGATGAACACCACCTCAGCCAGGTGATCAAGGTCAGCATCAACAGTGGTAAGTCATGTTGATATGATGTGATGAAAGTAGCAGTTTACCCCTGTGGTCTTCCTCCCCAAAATCCATAACCCTAGAACCCAAATCTAATCATAAGAAAAACATCAGACAAATCCCAGTTGAGGGACATTCCTTAAAGGACCTGACCAATACTCCTCAAAACAAGGAAAGTCTCTGAGAAACTATCACGGTCAAGAGCAGCCTAAGGAGACATGATGACTCAATGTAATGTGAGATCCTGGATGGGATCCTGGGACAGAAAAAAGACATTAGGTACAAACTAAGGAAATCTGAATAAAGTGTGGGCTTTAGTCAATAGTAATGTAGCAGCACTGGTTCATTAGCTGTGACCAATGCACCACAGGAATGTAAGATGTTAACTATAGGGGAAACTAGTTGTGGAGAGCCTATTAGCTTTGCAATTTCCTGTAAATCTAAGACTATTCTTATAAAAAGCTCATTAAAAAATAAAGGTGGACTCCTGTCACTGAAAGTGGGGTCCGGCTGCTCGCCACTCTAAAGCCAACACTCGAGAGGTGATATTGGTGGAAAGGAAAGTTTGCTTTATTCTGCAGGCCGGCAATCGGGGCGGGGGGCACTGGGGGAGGGCAGACTCGTGTCCAAAGGCCGACTCCCCCCACTGACAACCAGTGGGCAAGAGGTTTTATAGGCGGAGGGAAGGGGCTACATGCAGAAACAGCACAGTCAGCTCTGACAGTCATCTTGAAATTGGTCATGCAGTGGTCTGATCAGCATTATCTTGATTGTTTTGAATACAATTAGTCTTTAGCTCCGGGGTTTGTTTTTTTTCCCATTTCTCTCAGGCCAGTTATCGGAATTGTGGCAGCTTACGTCATGGCTACAGCCTGGTCATCATGTAGTTAACATCTTCCACCTGGTGGGGGTTTCAGTATCTACAGAACATCTCACAGGATATGGCTCAGAATATAATCTATAGCCCTTGAGGAGGAACTAAAGGTCGTTGACTTTGTTTAATGACTAAACTATTATTATTTTGTCTTCTTTGACTGTTTTCCTTTGCTTCTGCATTTTCTCACTTCTCTGATTAAGCTTATTCTTTGACTAAAGTTTTTCTACAGACAAAAGGCAGGTGGAGGACGTGGCAGGGGAGGGGAAGGACCACAGCGTCCTGCTCCATTTCACTCCTACATGGATTTATAATTTTTTAAAAAAATTACATTTACATGTACATACATTTTTATTATATGATATCACATCATATTTGCTGCGTTTTAAAATACAGATTTTTTTTCCTGTTTGCTTTTCCTTTCCTCCCTGGGAGGGAGGAAGTGTCCCCTCACTCCCTGAACTGGAGAGTGAAAGGGGCTCAGGGGAATCAGTTGCAGAGATTGGGGTACATGCAAGCAGGGGACTAGGATCTTGTTCCCCAATGGGCTGTCCTCTGAGCAGGGATCTGCCATCAGGAAAGGTGCTGGGAGGTGGGCCTTGGCATAAGTCCCCTGAATCTTGGAGACCACAGGAACGCTGATATGGGCTCCTGGCTGTGTTGGGTAGGGAAAGAAATGTCCGTGATGGGAAAGTCTTAAAAGAAAAGAATGGAATCACCCCTTTTGTGTCCCTAGGGCCCTAGAGAAGGCAGAGAAGGGGAGTGTGAGGAAGCTGGGGTGAGGGGCAGTCAGGGGCTGTGGGTTGTCCCGCCGGGGCACAGGTCAGGCCAGCAGAACCCAGGGAAGGTGGAGCAACTGACCACCCTGGTCTTGGGACAGCGCCGGCACCAAGTAAAAATGTGGGGCCCTTCAGTAAAATATAAGTAATCAAGAGGCTACAGCAGAGCCTTAAATCCTCTGAGCATAGGGTCTACAATTAAGATGTATTCTTTTAAAAACTTTGAAGTTTATAATACACTATTGTTTACTATAATCACTATGTTGTGCTTTAGATCTCTAGGACTGAATTATCTTCTAGTTGCTAGTTTGTACCTGTAAACAACATCTCCCCAGTTCCCCCACCACAGCCTCTGGTAACCATTCTACTCTCTGCTTCTAAGAGTTTGGCTTTTTTAAAGTCCACATATAAGTGATATTATACAGTATTTGTCTTTCTTATCTGGCTTATCTCACTTTTCTTTCATATGTGCATGCTTGTTTTTACTTTACAAAGTCTTCCCATCTCTAGTTTTACATTTTATCTTTTTAAAAACTGCATTGAATGCTCACTAGGGGTGATGTACATTAATGGATACAGAAGCAGGCATGCGATGGCTCACCTAAACTCACACAATAAGGTCAAGGCTGCTTTCATGGAGAAGGAGAGAGAATTGTCCTGTGCTACGCTCAGCCTCCTGCAGCCCCAGGAGCAAAACCCCAAATGCTTTGAGAGCATTCTGCTATACCCTGAGCTGAGGGTTCCCCAATATTCATGGGGTCTAAAGATAATTAGGCAGCTTCTCCTATTCTACAAAGAACACACACACAATACACATGCAATATCTTTAATAAAACAGGTCTCTGGGATCAAGCCCAGAATCCTAGCTGTACTTCGGAAATGAGCCCCAGTCTTATTAGTGTCTGCTGAAATGGTCATCATCAAAAAGACAAGAAATAACAAATGCTAGCCTTGATGTGAAGAAAAGGGAACCTTTGTGAACTGTTGGTGGAACTGTAAATTGGTGCAGGCACTGTGGAAGACAGTACGGAGGTTCCACCCAAAATTAAAAATAGAACTACCATATGATCCAGCAATTCCATTTCTGAGAATATATCTGAAGGAAACAAAAACACTACGTCAAAGAGATAGCTGCACCCCCATGTTCACAGCAGCATTATCTACACCAGGCAAGACATGGAAGGAAACAACCTAAGTGTCCATCAATGGATGAATGGTTGAAGACGTTGTGGTATATATATACAATGTAATATTATTCAGCCATGCAAAGAAGGAAATCTTGCCATTTGTGACGAAATGGATGGACCTTGAGGGCATTATGCTAGGTAAAATAAATCAGACAGAGAAAGACAAATACTGTCTAATATCACTTACATGTTGGGTCTAAAACAAACAAACATATAAACAAAAAACCAAACTTACAGAAAAAGAGATCAGATTTGTGGTTATCACAGGCAGGGGATGGGGGAGGGGAAATTAGGCGAAAGTGTTCAAAAGGAACAAACTTCCAGTTACAAAATAAATAAGTACTAGGGATGTAATGTACAATATGATGACTATAGTTAATACTGTTGTATGTTATATTTAAAAGTTGTTAAGAGAGTAGATCCTAAGAGTTCTCAACACGAAAAAAAACCTTTTTCTTTCTTTTTTTTGGTATATATATGAGATAAGGATGTTAACAAAACTTATTGTGGTAATCATTTCATAACATATGTAAGTCAAATCATTATACTGTACCCCTTAAACTTAGTGATGTATGTCAATTACATCTCAATAAAACTGAAAAATCTGTAAAAAAAAAGAAAGAAATGAGCCCTATGCCACCCAACTATGATAAAATCTCATTCCAGATAAGCTCACTGAAAAGAATTCTTTAAATTAGAATGTCCAAGTTTGAGACCTGGTTTTACCACTGAATTACTATGTAGTTTTGTCCATTTGTTCCACTTTTGTACAGTGAAAATTCCACCTTAAAATATGAATAATTGCTTCTTTACGTACTTTAACGTGTATTATAAAGATAGATAAACTACTACCTTTGAGAAAACTGCCCTGCTCTTAAGTTCATAAATTACCTCATTATTAAATGAGGAGATATGGATTTTTATTCAGGTCAGTCTTAGGAGACCATAGAGAAGATGTTATAGAGACATTTTCCATTCCAACTGGACCTCCAACCATCCATGTACTCTGTACCAGGGACTGAATAAGCTGAGGCACAGATACTCAGAGGGTGCCTGGACCATCCTGAGATCTCCAGCATGGTGTTTTTTCTCCTGGCTTAATCTCAGTCTCTTCTCTTTCCACCCAAGGCCAGGGACAATGATAAACCCATTGAAAATGGTGTTAAAATTTGGTGTTATGTGTTGTGGCTCACACAGTATGTCCACTCAGGTAATTTCAGGGACTAGAATCCACAAGTCATTGCTGCTCAGCGCTCACCAACAAGCCTAATACATACCAATAGTGAAGAGAAGTAACCGTATGGCCACCTGGAAGATACACAACTTACCCCTTTCTCTAGAATAGACCTCAAACTGGCATCCCTACTACAAAATCCTGCTCTCAGTCTGTTTTTGTGTGGCCTACTTAATAATAAAAATTATCTTAGGTGCATTGATGGCATTTAATAATTAGGAGATTCACTGAAAAACTGGATTTGGGGTTTCAACTGAGAGACTGTAAGATCTGGCCACCTGGGCCTGCATTCCCAGGGGACTGTGGCTTTGGTTGACTCAAGAACAGAACCATTCCCCAGAGTCTCTGCCTGGCCCTCTTCACTCATGTCTTTGTCCAGACCCTGTAGACACTGAATTTGCAATCATAAACTTTAAATTTATAAGTGGGTTAAACTAGGCCGTTAAGAGGTTCTAAGCATTATTTTAGTTTCCATAGAATATTTAAAATTTTTCCAAATCAACTTTATTGAGGAATAATACACCATATTAGTTTGCCAGGGCTATTATAACGAAGCACCACACACTAGGTGGTTTAAACAACAGAAATCATTGTCTCACAGTTTTGGAGGCTAAAATTCTGAGATCAAGGTGTTGCAAGGTTGGGTTCTTCTGAGGGCTGTGAACAAAGGATCAGTTCCAATCCCCTTTCCTTGGCTTTTAGATGACTGTCTTCTCCCTGTATCTTCACATCATGTTCTACTGTACATGTCTGTGTCCTAATCTGTTTTTATAAGGATACTAGTCATACTTGATTAGGGATCTACCCTACTCCAGTATGATGTCATCTTAACTAATTATGTCTACAATGACCCTATTTCCAAATAAGGTCATATTCTAAGGTACCTGGAATTAAGACTACAGCATATGAACTTTGGGGAGATATAACTCAACCTATAATATACGTATCATAAAATTCACATATTAAATATTCAGGCCTAAGACTTCTGAAATACATTTAAGTCTATGCACTCCCCACCACAATTAAGATGTTGGATATTTCCATCTCAGAAAGATTCCTCATGCCTTTTTTTGACCAGTCACCCCACCCCTATCCCTGACCAATCTCTGATCTGTCACCATAGATTGTTTTTGGCTTTTCTTGAAATTCAGGTAAGTGGGATCAACCTGAATGTGCACTTGAAAAGAATGTGTGTTCTGCTGTTTGGGGGTGGAATGTTCAAAAATATCTGTAAGTCCACCTGGTCTAATGTACTGTTTAAGGTCAGTGTTTTGTCTCTGATTTTCTGTCTGGATGATCTGTCCATTGATATTAGTGGGGGTGTTCAAGTCCCCCTGCTGTTATTGTGTTACTGTCAATTTCTCCCTTTATGTCTGTTAATATTTGCTTTATGTATTTAGGGGCTCCTATATTTGTGCATATATATTTACAATTGTTATATTTTCTTGTTGGAATGATCCCTTTATCATTATACAATGTCCTTCTTTGTCTCTATTTTTTCATTTATTTCTGTATCTTTTAATTTGACAAACAAAATTGTGTTAATTATAGTAGCTTTATAGTAAGTCTTAACATCAGGTGATGTAATTCCTAATACATTGTTCTTTACAAAACTGTTTTGGGTATTCTAGGTCCTTTTCCTTTCTATATAATATTTGGAAACAGCTTGTTAATTTCTTTAAAAAAAACTTGCTGACATTTGATTGGATTGCATTGACTCCATAAATACATTTAGGCAAAGTGAGCATCTCAATAAAATTGAGTATCCCAAT
Organism: Eschrichtius robustus; assembly: GCF_028021215.1. Lineage (NCBI taxonomy): Eukaryota > Metazoa > Chordata > Mammalia > Artiodactyla > Eschrichtiidae > Eschrichtius > Eschrichtius robustus. The sequence goes on along the minus strand of NC_090828.1, from coordinate 138,844,610 downwards.
CCCTGGACACAGATTGTCTCTCCATTATTTATACCTTCTTCAATTTTTCTCAGTAATATGGAGTAGTTTTTGTATAGAGGTTTTGCACATCTTTTGTTAAATTTATTCTTATGCATTTCAATAATTTTGTTAATGGTATTGTTTTAGATTTTCATTTTCCAATTGTTGGATGCAAATATATAGAAATACAATTGATGTTTGTATCTGTTATTTGTGACCTTGTTAAATTCACTTACTAGTACCGCAGAACTTTTGTAGATCCTCTGGACTTTCTATGTTAGACAAACATTTCATCTGCAAATATAGATATTTTTATTTCTTTCTTTCCAATCTCAACCGATTTGATTTTTTTTATTGACTTATCATACTGGCTATGACCTTCAGTACCGAATTGAAGAGAAGTGTTTGGTGTGAATATTCTTGTTTTTTCCAAACCTTAGGGGGATAACATTCAGTGTCTCATCTTGAAGTATAATTTTAGCTGTAAGTATATCTTAGCTCTTTTTCAGGGTTAGAAAGTACTTTTCCATTCCAAGTTTGATAAAAGTTTTTATTAAAAAAGTTGTTGAATTTTGCCAAATGATTTTCCAGCGTCTATTAAGGTGATAATATGACTTTTCTCTTTTATTCTCTTAGGATAGTGAATTACATTGATTTTTTTCTTGAATTGTGAACCAACCTCACAGTCTTAGGATAAACTCTATTCAGTCATGATGCAGTATATGTTTATGTATTACTGGATTAGACTTGCTAATATTTCATAGAGGACTTCTGCACCTATGCTTATGAGAAATATGGTCTATAATTTTCTTTTCTTATAATGATTTTGTTCAGTTTCTATACCAGGTATATATTGGCTCTATAAAGTAAGTTGGAAAAACTTCCCTGCTTCTCTATTTTCATAGAGCGTTTGCATAACATTGGTATTAATTCTTCTTTGCATGTTCAATAGAATTTACCATCTGGGCCTTTAGTTTTCTTTGTGGGAAGTTATTTTATAAATTTAATTTATTTAATAGATATAGATTTAGATTTTTTCTTTGTTAAATTTGTTAGGTTGTGTTTTTCAAGAAAAATTTCCATTTATCTATGTTATCAAAATTATTGACATAAAGTCATCACATATTACCTTATTGTCCTTTTAATATTTGGGGTTTATGAAAACATTTCATTCATGATACAGGTACTTTGTGCTTTTGTTCCTGATTTTCTAGATAGGAGTTTATCAATTTAATTTTTCTAAGAGACAACTTTTGGGGCTTTTAACTTTCTCTATATTTTGTTTTCTATTTCATTTATTTATGTTCCTATATTTATAGTTTCTTTCCTCTACTTAGTTGGGTTAGGCCAGTCTTTTTTTCAGTTTATTAAGGTAGAAACTTAGGTAATTGATGTTAATCATATCTTCTGTTTTAAAAATATATTATTTTAGAATAGTTTGAAATTTACAGAAAAGGTGAAGAGTGCAAAGTTCTCGTGTACTCTGAGACCAGTTTCTCCCGTTCTTAAGATCTTATATTACTAAGATATACGTGATATAACTTTGACTGATACTGGTATATTGCTATTAACTAAAATCATTGCTTTATTCAGATTTCCTTAGTTTTTACTTACTGTCTTTTTCTCTTCCAGGATCCCAGCCAAGAGCTCACATTACATATAGTTGCCATGTATCCGCAGGCTTCTCACACATGTGATAGCTTCTTAGACTTTTCTTGTTTAGATGACCTTGGCAGTTTTGAGGAGTACTGGTCAGGTATTTTGTATTATGTCCATTAACTGGGTTTTGTCTGATGTGGTTTTGATGGTTATACTGAGTTATGGGTTTTTAGGAGGAAGATCATGTAAGTAAAGTGCCATTCCCAAACATTATATCAAGGGTATATGCTCTCAACATGAGTTATCACTTGATGTTAATCTTGATCTCCTGGCTGAGGTACTGTTAGTCAGATTTTTCTGCTGCTAAGTTATTCTTTTCTCCCTTTTCCATACTGTACTCTTTGGAAAGTGATCACTATGCAGAGCCTGCAGGTAAGGGGTGGGGACCTGCACCCTGTCTCCTTGAGGAGGAGTATCTACAAACTTGTTTGGGATTCTCCTGTATGGGAGATTTGTCTATTGTCCCTCAGTCACTTATGGATTCAATCATTGATATCAGTATGGATTCAAGGGTATTAATTTTATACTTTGGGTTATAAACTATGTTACTTGGGTTATAAGTACAATGTTACTTATTTTATTGCTCAGTTTGTTCCAGGTTTGCCCATTGGGGGCTCTTTCAGTTGGTTACTATATTTCTTTGTTTCTTTGTGTGTGTGTGTGTGTGTGTGTGCACACGCATGTGAGTGTGTATGTGTGTGCACGTTTTGAGCACTTCTTTACTCTCTGGCACTACAATATGCTCAAGGCTCATTATGTTCCTTGCCTCAAATCTAGACTTAGTCATTTCTCCAAGGAGCCCTTGTTCCTTTTTATTGGAGAATGGTAGTAGAAACCAAAGTCTGTGTACCAGGTGTGCTCCCTACCTCTGGATTATTGTTGCTTCTATATTAAGCTAAACTTGAGTTCATACTGATGTCTCCCACTCTAGAATAGTATCACTTTATCATTCTAGCTTTCCCACCCTGCTTATCTGTAATGCCCTACTCCAGCAGCAAGGAAACTGGCTTCCACTACTTTTTATCCATTTGCTTATTCATGCAGTATTAGTATACAAGTATAGTGGTTTCAGAATTGTTAACCCATATCTCCATAAGACACAACTTTACCAACTAGAGTACAGTGCTTCTATACAGTTCCTTTTGTCTTTAGTCTTACAGTCTGTGTTTTTATTTAAAAAGTTAGATCAACATCGTTTCTTCCTATCCCCTTCAGTGAAGTTGTGCCATACAGTTACAGTGAAGTAAGATTAATTTGCCATGGTCTATATTTTATCCTGGGAATCTCTGACCTTTTAATTAAAATTTTATTTGCATATAGTGAGGTTAACTTCTTTGTGCTTGAAATTTCTATGGATGCTAACTTATACATAGGGTTACCTCTAGAGTATCATACAGAATAACCTCATAACTCTAAAAAAAATCCCCTTACTTTACCTAATCATCTGTTCCCACTTTCCAAACCTCTGGCAAGGCTTGGAAATCTATTTTAAATTGCTATAGTTTTGTCTTTTTCATAATGTCATATAAATGGAATCATACAGTAGTAGACTTTTTAGATTTTTCTTCTTTTTAGTGTAGGCATTTAAAGCTATACATTTTCTGATGAGCAATTCTTTAGCAGCATTACCCAAATATACACCTGTTTTATTTACATTGTGATTCAGAATGGAAGTACTTTCTAATTTCTTTTGTGAATTTTTCATTGTCCTATGGTTATATAATAGTCTGGTGTTTAATTTCCAATATTGGAGCTTCTTCTTGATATCTACATGTCATTGATTCTGAATGTAATTCCATTGTGTCGGAGGATATACCTCAGTGCTTATACTATTACATTATTATAATATTATATATTAATATTATTATATACTAAGACTTATTGTAAAGCCCAACCGATAGTCTTTCCTGGTAAATGTTCTATAAACATTTGGAAAGAAGGTGTGCCCTGCAGTATCTTGCCTACACCTCAGTGAAATTTCTAGAGGTCCACAAGTCTGGAGAATATCAAGATACCCCTTCCAACTTAAAGAGTTATTGTTAGTTTATAAATACCATGAACATCTAATGAAATTTATCTCACTTGTTGCAATGTCTGCAAGGAAACTGTAAAGCAAATCTGTGACCTATCTTTGGCATGCCTAGAGCTATGGATTTTATTTTGAGCATGGTTTTCATTCCCTGGTCTCTTCTTATTTTTCCTCCTAGATGAGAAATAAAATTATAGAAGATATATTCTTTTAGTGTTCTGATCACCAGTTTTAACGTGTGGAGGCAGGGTGGGCTCCCACACAACATCAAGCAGTTCTTCGGCACCAGCTGGGTGTCCTACCATTCAGCTCAATTCTGACACTATCTACCTGGTGATAGCATCAGATCCCATAGGATAAGGGCTCAGTCCTACAAGAATGTCCCTCCCACCCACCCCCTAAATTAAGATGCGAGTCACCAGCCCAAGTTATTACTTGTCCTTCTGATTGACCAGCTATAGATTAAAGGTTTCCATGACCCCCTCTTCAGGTTTGATGGATTTTCTAGAGCAGTTCACAGAACTCAGAGATTACTGGTTTATTACTTAGTAGATTACTGGTTTATTATAAAAAAGGATATAACTCAGGAACATTTTTCAAAAGAGGACATGCAGATGGCCAACAGGCACATAAAAAGATGCTCAACGTCAAGCAGAAAAAAATAAAACCACAATGAGTTATCACTGCACACCCGTCAGAATGGCTATCCTCAAAAAGAAGACAATAACAAATGTTGGCAAGGCTGTGCAGAAAAGGGAACCCTCCTACACTGTTGGTGGGAAGGTAAATTGGTACAGTCACTATGGGAAACAGTTTGGAGGTTTCTCAGAAAACTAAAAATAGAACTACCATATGATCCAGCAATTCTACTCCTGGGTATATATCCAAAAAAAACCAAAAACACTAATTCAAAAAGATACATGCGGAGGCCTTCAAGATGACAGAGTAAAACATGGAGATCACCTTCCTCCCCACAAATACATCTACATGTGGAACAGCTCCTACAGAACACCTACTGAACACTGGCAGAAGACCTCAGACTTCCCAAAAGGCAAGAAAATCCCCACGTACCTGGGTAAGGCAAAAGAAAAAAGAAAAAACAGAGACAAAAGAATAGGGACAGGACCTGCACCTCTGGGAGGGAGCTGTGAAGGAGGAAAAGTTCCCACACACTAGGAAGCCCCTTCACTGGTGGGGATAGGGCGGGGGAAGCTTTGGGGCCACAGAGAAGACCACAGCAACAGGGGTGCAGAGGGCAAAGTGAAGAGATTCCTGCACAGAGGATCAGTGCCAACCAGCACTCAACAGCCTGAGATGCTTGTCTGCTCACCCGCTGGGGCAGGTGGGGGTTGGGAGCTGAGGCTAGGGCTTCAGAGGCCAGACCCCAGGGAGAGGACTTTGGTTGGCTGTGTGAAGACAGCTGGAGGGGGCTAGTGCACCACAGCTAGCCAGGAGGGAGTCTGGGAAAAAGTCTGAACCTGCCAGAGAGGCAAGACACCATTGTTTCTGGGTGCATGAGAGAGGGGCTTCCTGCTCTTTGTGTCTACAGATGGCAGAGCACCACCTAAGCGAGCTCCAGAGACGGGAGCATGAGCCACGGCTATCATCTTCGACCCCATAGACGGGTATGGACCGCTACTGCTGCAACTGCTGCCACCAAGAATCCTGTGCGCAAGCACAGGTCACTACCAACACCCCCTAGGAGTCTGTGCAGCACACCACTGCTGGGGTCCTGTGATCCAGGGACAACTTCCCTGGGAGAACACATGGCACACTGCATGCTGTTGCAATTTCACGCCAGCCTCTGCCACTAGAGGCTCACCTCGCATTCCAATTATGACTAACGTACCCTTCCCTGTCCCCAGCCTGAATGAGCAAGAGGGCCCTAATCAGCTGCTGCTTTAACCCCCTCCTGTCTGGGCAAGGAACAGTTGCCTGAGGGGGGCTTACATGCAGAGGCAGGGCCAAAACCAAATCTGAACCTCAGGAGGGGTGTGAACAAAGAAGATAAAAGAAGATAAAGAGATATTTCTCTGTGCAGCCTCAGGAGCAGTGGAATAAATCCCTGAAATCAATTTGATAAACCTGCATCTGTGGAATACCTGAATAGATAATGAATGTCTCCAAAATTGAGATGGTGGACTTTGGGAGCAACTGTAGACTTGGGGTTTGCTTTCTGCATCTGATTTGTTTTTGGTTTTATGTCTATCTTAGTTTGGTTTTTAGTGCATGTTTTCATTGGTGGGTTTTTTTATTGGTTTGGTTGCTCTCTTCCTTTTTTTTTTTCTCTTTTTGTGAGTGTGTGTGTATGTTTCCTGTGAGACTTTATCTGTTTAGGTTTGTTTTACCATTTGCCCTAGGGTTCTCTCTGTTCCTTTTTTTTTAGGTTTTTTTGTTTCTTTCTTTCTTTTTATGAGTGTGTGTGTGTGTGTGTGTGTGTGTATGTTCCTTTGTGTGATTTTGTCTGTTTAGTTTTGCTTTTACCATTTTTTTTGGAGTTCTATCTTTTTGGTTTCTTTTTCTTCCTTTCCTTCTGAGCCATATAGCTGACAGGGTCTTTTAGTGCTCCGGCTGGGTGTCAGGCCTGAGCCTCTGAGGTGGGAAAGCTGAGTCCAGCACATTGGACCACCAGAGACCTCCCAACCCCATGTAATATTAATCAGCAAGATTTCTCCCAGAGATTGCCATCTCAACACTAAGACCCAACTCCACCCAATGGCCAGCAAATTCCAGCAGTGGATGTCCCATGTCAAACAACTAGCAAGCTGGGAACACAAACTCACCCATTAGCAGAGAGGCTGCCTAAAGTCATACTAAGTTCACAGACACCCCAAAACACACCACTGGATGCAGCCCTGCCCACCAGAAGGACAAGAACCAGACCACCCACCAGAACACAGGCACCAATCCCCCTCACCAGGAAGCCTACACAGGGCACTGAACCAACATCACCCAATTGGAGAAAGTCACCAAAAATAACAGGAACTACAAACCTGCAGACTACAAAAAGGAGAATGAAAACACAGTAAATAAAAAAAAAATGAGAAGAAAAAGAAATATGCAGCAGAGGAAGGAGCAGGGTAAAAACCCACCAGACCAAACAAATGAAGAGGAAATAGGCAGTCTACCTGAAAAAGAATTCAGAGTAATGATAGTAAAGATGAACCAAAATCTTGGAAATAGAATGGAGAAAATATAAGAAATATTTCACAAGGACCTAGAACAACTAAAGAGCAAACAAACAATGATGAAGAGCACAATAAATGAAATTAACAATCCTCTAGAGGAATCAATAGCAGAATAAATGAGGCAGAAGAACGGATAAGTGACCTGGAAGATAGAATAGTGGAAATAACTGCCACAGAGCAGAATAAAGAAAAAAGAATGAAAAGAATTGAGGACAGTCTCAGGACCTCTGGGACAAGATTAAACACACCAACATTTGAATTATGGGGTCCCAGAAGAAGAATAGAAAAGGAAAGGATCTGAGAAAATATTTGAAGAGATTATAGTTGAAAAATTCCCTAATAAGGGAAAGGAAATTGTCAATAAAGTCCAGGAACCACAGAGACTCCCATACAGGATAAATTCAAGGAGAAACACAAGACATATATTAATCAAACTATCAAAAATTAAACACAAAGAAAAAATATTAAAAGCAGCAAGGGAAAAGCAACAAATAACGTACAAGGGAATTCCCATAAGGTTAACAGCTGATCTTTCAGCAGAAACTCCGCAAGCCAGAAGGGAGTGGTAGGACATATTTAAAGTGATGAAAGGGAAAAACCTACAACCAAGATTACTCTACCCAGCAAGGATCTCATTCAGATTCAATGGAGAAGTTAAAAACTTTACAGACAAGTAAAACCTAAGAGAATTCAGTACCACCAAACCAGCTTTACAACAAAGGCTAAAGGAACTTCTCTAGGTGGAAAACACAAGAGAAGGAAAAGACTTACAAAAACAAACCCCAAACAATTAAGAAAATGGTAATAGGAACATGCATATTGATAATTACCTTAAATGTAAATGGATTAAAAGATCCAACCCAAAGACACAGACTAGCTGAATGGATACAAAAAGAAGACCCATATATATGCTGTCTACAAGAGACCTACTTCAGACCTAGGGACATATACAGACTGAAAGTGAGGGGATGGAAAAAGATATTCCATGCAAATGGAACTCAAAAGAGAGCTGGAGTAGCAATTCTCATTTCAAACAAAATAGACTTTAAAATAAAGACTATTACAAGAGACAAAGAATGACACTATATAATGATCAAGGGATCAACCCATGAAGAAGATATAACAATTGTAAATATTTATGCACCCAATATAGGAGCACCTCAATATATAAGGCAAATGCTAAGAGACATAAAAGGGGAAATCCACAGTAACACAATAATAGTAGGGGACTTTAACACCTCACTTTCAACGATGGACAGATCATCCAAAATGAAAATAAATAAGGAAACACAAGTTTTAAATGATACATTAGACCAGGTGGACTTAATCGATATTTATAGGACATTCCATCCAAAAGTAACAAAATACACTTTCTTCTCAACTGCTCATGGAACATTCTCCAGGATAGATCGTATCTTGGGTCACAAATCAAGCCTCAGTAAATTCAAGAAAATTGAAATCATATCAAGTATCTTTTCCGACCATAACACTATGAGACTAGATATCAACTACAAGAAAAAAACTGTAAAAACTACAAACACATGGAGGATAAACAATACGCTACTAAATAACCAAGACATCACTGAAGAAATTAAAGAGGAAATAAAAAAATACCTAGAAACAAATGACAATGAAAACACAACAACCCAAACTCTATGGGTTGCAGCAAAAGCAGATCTAAGAGGGAAGTTTATAGCAACACAATCCTACCTCAATAAAAAAGAAAAATCTGAAATAAACAACCTAACATTACACCTAAAGAAATTGGAGAAAGAAGAAGAACAACAAAAAAAAGCCCAAAGTTAGCACAAGGAAAGAAATCATAAAGATCAGATCAGAAATAAATGAAAAAGAAATGAAGGAAACAATAGCAAAGATCAATAAATCTAAAAGCTGATTCTTTGAGAAGATAAAAAAATTTGATAAATCATGAGACAGACTCATCAGGAAAAAAAGAGAATATTCAAATCAACAGAAGTAGAAATGAAAAGGAGAAGTAACAACTGACACAGCAGAAATACAAAGGATCAAGAGAGACTAGTACAAGCAACTCTATGCAAATAAAATGGACAACCTGGAAGAAATGGACAAATTCTTAGAAAAGTACAACCTTCCAAGACTGAACCAGGAAAAAATAGAAAATTTGAACAGACCAATAACAAGCACTGAAATTGAAACTGTGATTAAAAATCTTCCAACAAACAAAAGCCCAGGACCAGATGGTTTCACAGGCAAATTCTGTCAAACATTTAGAGAAGAGCTAACACCTATCCTTCTCAAAGTCTTCGAAAATATAGTAGAGGGAGGCTCACTCCAAACTCATTCTACGAGACCACCATCACCCTGATACCAAAACCAGACAAAGATGTCACAAAAAAAGAAAAATACAGACCAGTATCACTGATGAATGTACATGCAAAAATCCTAAACAAAATACTAGGAAAGAGAATCCAACAGCACATTAAAAGGATCATACACCATGATCAAGTGGGCTTTAAACAAGGAATGCAAGCATTTTTCAATATACGCAAATCAATGTGATACACCATATTAACAAATTGAAGGATAAGAGCCATATGATCATCTCAATAGATGCAGGAAAAGCTTTCAATAAAATTCAACACCGATTTATGATAAAAACTCTCCAGAAACTGGGCATAGAGGGAACTTACCTCAACATAATAAAGGCCATACATGACAAACCCACAGCCAACATCGTTCTTAGTGGTGAAAAACTGAAACCATTTCCTCTAGGATCAGGAACAAGAAAAGGTCGCCTACTCTCACCACTATTATTTAACATAGTTTTGGGAGTTTTAGCCACAGCAATCAGAGAAGAAAAAGAAATAAAAGGAATCCAAATCGGAAAAGAAGAATTAAAGCTGTCACTGTTTGCAGATGACATGATGCTATACAGAGAGAATCCTAAAGATGCTACCAGAAAACTACTAGTGCTAATCAATGAATGCAGTAAAGTAGCAGGATACCAAATTAATGCACAGAAATCTCTTGCATTCCTATACACTAATGATGAAAAATCTGAAAGAGAAATTAAGGAAACATTCATATTTACCACTGCAACAAAAAGAATAAAATACCTAGGAATAAGTGTACCTAAGGAGACAAAAGACCTGTATGCAGAAAACTATAAGACACTGATGAAAGAAATTAAAGGTGATATAAACAGATGGAGAGATATACCATGTTCTTGGATCAGAAGAATCAACATTGTGAAAATGACTATACTACCCAAAGCAATCTACAGATTCAATGCACTCCCTATCAAACTACCATTGGCATTTTTCACAGAACTAGAACAAAATGTTTACAGTTTGTATGGAAACACAAAAGGTCCCAAATAGTGAAGGCAATCTTGAGAAAGAAAAATGGAGCTGGAGAAATCAGGTTCCCTGACTTCAGACTATACTACAAAGCAACAGTAATCAAGACAGTATGGTACTGGCACAGAAACAGAAACATGGATCGATGGAACAGGATAGAAAGCCCAGAGATAAACCCACACACATATGGTCACCTTATCTTTGATAAAGGAGGGAAGAATATACAATGGAGAAAAGAGAGCCTCTTCAATAAGCAGTGCTGGGAAAATTGGACAGCTACATGTAAAAGAATGAAATTAGAACACTCCCTTACACCATACACAAAAATAAACTCAAAATGGATTAAAGACCTAAATGTAAGGCCAGACACTATAGAATTCTTAGAGGAAAACATAGGCAGACACTCTGTGACATAAATCACACTAAGGTCCTTTTTGACCCACCTCCTAGAGAAATGGAAATAAAAACAAAAATAAACAAATGGGACGTAATAAAATTTAAAAGCTTTTGTACAGCAAAGGAAACCATAAAAAAGAGGAAAAGACAACCCTCAGAATGGGAGAAAATATTTGCAAATGAAGTAACTGACAAAGGATTAATCTCTAAAATATACAAGCAGCTCTTGCAGCTCCATATCAAAAAAACAAACAACCCAATCAAAAATTGGGCAGAAGACCTAAATAGACATTTCTCCAAAGAAGACATACAGATGGCCAAGAGACACATGAAAAGCTGCTCAACATCACTAATTATTAGAGAAATGCAAACCAAAACTACAATGAGGTATCATCTCACACCGATCAGAATGGCCATCATCAGAAAATCTACAAACAACAAATGCTGGAGAGGGTGTGGAGAAAAGGGAACCCTCTTGCACTATTGGTGGGAATGTTAATTGATACAGCCACTGTGGAAAACAGTATGGAGGTTCCTTAAAAAAATAAAAATTGAACTACCTTATGACCCAGCAATCCCACCTCTGGGCATATACCCTGAGAAAACCATAATTCAAAAAATACATGTACAACAATGTTCATTGCAGCACTCTTTACAATAGCCAGGACATGGAAGCAACCTAAGTACCCACTGAGAGATGAATGGATAAAGAAGATGTGGCACATATATGCAATGGAATATTACTCAGCATAAAAAGAAATGAAATTGAGTTATTTGTAACTAGGTGGATGGACCTAGAGTGTGTCATACAGAGTGAAGTAAGCCAGAAAGAGAAAAACAAATACTGTATGCTAACACATATGTATAGAATCTAAAAAAAATTGGTCCTGATGAACCTAGGGGCAGGACGGGAATAAAGACGCAGACATAGTGATGGACTCAAGGACATGGTGCTGGGGGGAAATGTAAGCGCAGGTGAAGTGAGAGAGTATCACTGACATATACACACTACGAAATGTAAAACACATAGTTAGTGGGAAGGTGCTGCATAGCACAGGGAGATCAGCTCAGTGCTTTGTGAACACCTAGAGGGTGGTGATAAGGAGGGTGGGAGAGAGGCGCAAGAGGGAGAGGATATGAGGATATATGTATACATATAGCTGATTCACTCTGTTATACAGCAGAAACTAACACAACATTGTAAAGCAATTATACTCCAATAAGGATGTTAAAAAAAAGACAATGCACAATAATGTTCATATAGCAGTGTTATTTACAATTGTCAAGATCTGGAAGCAACCTAAGCATAAATCAACAGAAGAATGGATAAGGAAAATGTGATATATATATATATATATATATATATATATATATATATATATATATATATATATATATATATATATATAGAGAGAGAGAGAGAGAGAGAGAGAGAGAGAGAGAGAGAGAGAGAGAGAGAGACAGAACTACTCATCCATAGAAAAGAATGATATTTTGTATTTGTAACAACATGGATGGACTTGGAAGGTATTATGCTAAGTGAAATAAATCAGACAGAGAAAGGCAAATAGTGTATGATACCACTTATATGTGGAATCTCAAAAAATACAACCAATGTAACAAAAAAGAAACAGACTTACAGACATAGAGAAGAAACTAGTGGTTACCAGTGAGGGGAGGGAAAGGGGTGCAAGATAAGGGTGGGGTATTAAGAGGTACAAACTATTATGTATAAAATAAAAGTTACAAGAATGTATTGCACAACACAGGGAATATAGCCAGTATTTTGTAGTAACTATGAGTGGATAGCCTTTAAAAATTGTGACCCACCACATTGTACACTTGTAATTTATATTATATTGTATATCAACTATATTTCAATTTAAAAAATAAAAAAAAATGGAAAAAATAGGATATTTCAGGGCCAGCCAGAAAGGTGTGGGGCAGGGGCATAAGCTTCCATGCCCTCTCCAGTTGTACAATCTCTCCTCATTTCCATGTGTTTCCCAGCATGGAAACTCTCTGAACCCTGTCCCTTTGGGTTTTTATGGAGGCTTCCTTACATGGACAAGATTAAATCATTGGCCATTGGCGACTGATTCAACCTCCAGCCCCTCTCCCCTCCTAGGAGGTCAAGGGGATGGAAGTGAAAGTTCCAACCCTCTAATCCCGTAGCTGGTTCCTCTGGTGACCAGTCCCCATCCTTAGGTGGTGAGGGGCATTCCAAAAGTCACCACATTAACATAACAAAAGATATCTTTATCCATTTCATCACTTAAGAAATTCCAAGGATTTTAGGAGTATTGTGCCAGAAATGCGGACAAAGACCTAATATATATTTCTTACTATAAACCACAATATATATATATAGTGTTATTTTGCTAAAAATTTAAAAAAATCTTAAAAACTTTTTAGTACAAAGTATAAAGTTTTGTATTTAAACTGAACTATTTATGTATAAAAACTCTTTGGAGGGAGGGACTTCTGTTTCCTAGAAGATTGAGTTTATGTACATTTCCTGATTCCTTCCTCTGAGAAGGAAAAACAATGAAAAACTCAGAACATTATATATTTAAATAATATAAGGAGACTCTGAAAGGTGGAGAGAAGACTGCATGTCATTGGAACCTCAGGACCCATGGAAAACATAAAGATAAATTCCCTGAATTTTATATTTTGCCTCATATACACCAGGCTTATAACTGAAGTAGGAGGTGATTCAGAAACACCAATGAGCACAATGTGGTCCCAAGAAAAGTCCTGCTTTCACCACCCAAAGAGCAAGGAAAGGAACAGCCTAGCAAGACCGAAAACTTTTATATAATAACTGCTCCACTCCAGGCAAACACTACAGAGAAAACTTTTCCCCCACACCCAAATATCAGCAAAAGCCAAGTGGAAAGCCTGGACTTCCTCTCTTGCCAGGTTGCCATGAATCCATGTTGAGATGTTATCAGGGGAGGCCTAGTGGACAGTCAGGATTTTCACCATCACCCAGTGGTAATGAGGCTGACCCCTACCTTCTTGGTGTCAGGGAAGGTGATGCGGGGAGCAGTAACAAGGTGCCCCTCCCCCACTGAGAAAGTGTAGTATCAGAAGAGGCCCAGTGGGGAGCCTGAACTCCTACCCTTTCTCAAGAGGAACAAGTGTTCCTTCATCCTCCAGCTGTCACTGGGGGCCAAATGGAGAACCTAGACTTACACCCTGACCTGGCACTAATGGGGAAGTCCTACCACCAGGGCGGAGTCAAGAGGAGGACAGCAGAAACAAGATTTAAACAAAATTTAGAGTCATATATTCCAAAATGTCCAGGTTTTAAAGATCTCAAACTGAATGGAGAAAAGATAATCAAGAGACATTAATACTGAGATGACAGAGATGTTAGAATTATCTAAGAAATACTGTAAAGCAGCCATTATAAAAATGCTTCAATCAGAAATTATAAGCAAACTTGAAACAAGTGAAAAAGCAGAAAGTCTCAGCAAAGAAATAGAAAAATCCCAGCAAAGAAGTAGAAGATATAAAGAAGAACCAAACGGAATTTTAAAACTGAATAATACAATGCCAGAAATTAAAAACTCACTGGATGGGTACAACAGCAGAATGGATTTGATAGAAAAAAGAATCAGTGAATTTGAAGATAAAACAGTAGAAATTACCCAATCAGAACAACTGAGACTATTTCTATTGAGGCTATTTACCTTAAAAAAATGCACAGAGCCTCAGAGACCTATGCAACTATAACAGAAGATGCAATATCTGTGTTGCTGGATTTCCAGAAGGAGAAGAGAAACAGAGTGAGGCTGAAAAAGTATTCAAAGAAATAATGGCTGTAAATGTCCCAATTTGGCAAAAACCATAAACCCACAGATTCAGAAAACTGAATGAAGTCCAAAGATAAATCCAAATACATCTATACCAAAACACATCATAATTACACTTCTTAAAACTAAAGACAATGAAAAAAATTCTTGAAAGAAGCCATAGAGGAATACCAATTTGTTTTGTTGTTGTTGTTTTAAACTTATCTATTTTATTTTAGTTTTAGTTTTGGCTGCATTGGGTCTTCATTGCTGTGCATGGGCTTTCTCTAGTTGCAACGAGCAGGGGCTACTCTTTGTTATGGTGTGCGGGCTTCTCATTCTGGTGGCTTCTCTTGTTGCGGAGCATGGGCTCTAATTACACGGGTGTCAGTAGTTGTGGCACACGGGCTTAGTTGGTCTGTGGCATGTGGGATCTTCCTGGACCAGGGGTCGAACCCATGTCCCCTGCATTGGCAGGTGGATTCTTAACCACTGTGCCACCAGGGAAGTCCCAGGAACGCCAATTTGAATCGCAGAGGGCATCTCTTCTGAAACCAGGAAAGACAAAGGAAGAGGCGCAATATCTCGAGTGTGATTTCTAGACCCAGTGAAACCATCCTGCAACAATGAAGGGGAAACAAAGACATTTACAAATGAAAGGGGCTAAAATAATTTGCCCTTTACAGACAGAACCCTAAAGACTGGATAAAGGAAGTACTGCAAACAGAAAGGAAATAATAAAAGAAGGAATCTTGGAACACAGGAACATGGTAAGAGCAAAATTGGGTAAATGCAATAGATTTTCCTACTTCTCCTTAGTATCCTAAATTATAATTGATGATGAAAGCCAAAATTATAACACTGTTAATGTGATTCTCAGAGTATGTAGAGGAATTATCTAAGACAATTATAGCATAAATGGGGGAAGGTGATGGGACAGAAAGAGAGGTAAAGTTTCTACCCTCCACTAGAACTAGTAAAATGTTGACACCAGTGGACTTTGGTGAGTTATGCATATAGAACGAAACAACTAGAACAACCACTAAAAGAGTTACACGAAGGGATATAACCACAGAATACTAGAGATAAATGAAAATAAAATTCAAAATATGGTTCAAGTAACTCACAAGAAATAAGGAAAATGTAAACAGAGAAAGGAAAAGCACAGAATAACAATGAAAACTCTTTATGCCCTTTATGATGATGGCGGCAGAGACTGGAGTGATGCATCTACAAGCCTAGGAATGCCAAGGATAACTGGAACTGGCAACCACTAGAAGCTAGGAAGGCACAAAGAAGGATCCTTCCCTAGAGCCTTCAGAGAGAGCATGGCCCTGCTGACACCTTGATTTAGAACTTCCAGCCTCCAGAAGTGCGAGAGAATAAATTTCTATAGTTTTAAGCCATCCATTTGTGGCACTTTGTTACAGCAGCCCTAGGAAACTAGTACACCCACCTTATTCTGTTTGTTATAAGTGGGTCACTAGGTCCAGTCTACACTCAAGGGGAGGCTATTACACAAAGGCATGAATATCAAGAGACAGGGATCCTGAGGACCATCTTAGTAGCCACGCACCACAGGTGGTGTTGACTTCTTGAATATGTGTTGCTCAGTTTTGTATAAGAAATATTTGTGGGAATTATTGCACTAACGAACTCAAGGAGGAAAACTGGTAGGATATTATTCCTCAGATGATACAGAGGAGGAAACTAAAGCTCAGAAAGTTTAAGTGAATTCCCCATTGTCATGTAGCTTCGGAAACTGCACTGAAACCCAAATATCGGAGCTGGATCCCCAAGTTTGGAGATTACGTATATCAACAGAGACTATATCAATATAATCAATGAATCAACTCTTTTACTAAGATATGCAAGTCATGGAAAATGTTTCAAGTGTTGTTGAGAGTGCGACATCGGGGAGGGGAAAATAAAAATGAATATCAGTCTATTTTGTCTCATTTCTCCTAGAGCAGTTTTTGTTTCCCAGCTTGGCAGAGATAGATGACACGAAGCTGCAGAGGGCAGGCTCCCAGGAAGAGCTGCCCTTCTGTTTCATCAAGGGAGTGAGGCTTCAGTTCCCCAGCCATGCACAATATCTTCCTGAAGTAAAATTAATCTAGCAAGCCATGATGTGCAACTATAGGTTTTATACAGCATCATAAATCCCAGGAAATTAACTTGCTCTCAGCCTTTGCCTGGGGCAGCTTTTAGCAATGAAAGTCCTTCTCTGAAACGTAATTGCTATTTAAATATTTCCTGTCAACTTTCTTTTCTTCCATCCAGCTAAAAAGAGAACCTCACAGAGGGAGAAAAAATGTTTGGTTTCACTGTATCAGTAAAGTAAATTCCTCTTCCCACCATGGGTATGAAGCATCAGGGATGTTTTACACCTCAGGACAAAAATCAGGGAGGCATTTCTCTTTCAGAAAGCTGAGTGTTCCACTGCAAGGCGAGCATGTGGAGAGGATGAGGGGGAGAAGGTGAGGAGCAGCTGCAGAGACTGGTTCAGCACAGGGAGCTGGTACTTTCCACTGGTCACGTCATTTTGGGCAGAAATTCCAAAGACAGCATAATGGAATGCAGAGATTAACAATCAGTTTAAGAAGCTGTATAAATATCAATGGTAGTCATTGCTGAGGGACCTTTGCTGAGCACCTGCCATGTGCCAGGGACACCATGAGTCTTCATCACAACCTCTTTATACATGTGGAGGTGAACCATACTTGTATGAGAGTTAGTTTGCAGTAGTCCTTTGTACCTGTGCAGGGGACATTTTTGTGTGTGTGTATTTGTAGATACTTCCAGTTTTCCCAACACCATTTGTTGAAAAAACTCTCCTTTTCCCATTGAATTATTTTGTCTAAATTAAGAGCGGATATATGTATAACTGATTCACTTTGCTGTACAGCAGAAACTAACACAACATTTTAAATCGACTATACTCCAATAAAAATTATTTAAAATTTTTTTTAAATTTAAAAAAATCAAATGAATGTATATGCATGGTCTACTTTTGAACTATTTATTTTGCTCCGTTTATCTGTATATGAATCCTTTCACCAATACTATTGTCTTCATTACTGTAGATTTGTTGGAAATCTTGGAATGTAAGCAATGTAAGTTTTGTTCTTTTGTCAAGTTATTTTGGCTATTCTAAGTCCTTTGTATTTCCCTATAACTTTTTATATTAGGTTGTCAGTTTTTCTCAAAAATAAAGCTTGCTAGGATTTTGAATAGGATTGTGTGGAATCTATAGATCAATTTAGGGAGAATTGGTAACTTTTAATATTGAGTACCCTAATCCATGAATGTGGTGTCATTCTCCATAATGGTCTTCTTTAATTCCTCAGCAAAGTTTATAGTTTTCAGTGCACAGGTCTGGCAGTTTGTTAAATTCTAAACATTTCATAGTTTGGGATGCAATTGTAAATACTTAAAAAATTAATTATCTTTTATTCATTACTAGTACATAGAAATACAATCGATTTTTATATTGATCGCATCTTAGGCAATCTTGTTATACTCACTTGTCAATTCTAGTAGCCTTTTTTTTGGTAGAGTCCTTAGGAGCTTCTATATACATCATCATGTCATTTGCTAATTAAAACAGTTTTCCTTCTTAAAAAAAAAAAAAAAAAAAGAAGCCCTGCCAAAGTTCTGCTGTCTGCAGGGCATTTGTGATCCCTGATGTCTCTGGCCCACAGACTGGGCTCCCCACTCAGGCCCGCTGGCCCCTGTGAACATTCTGGAAGCGGCCACGCTGTTACAGGTGCTCTGGCAGCTCTTGAGGAGACCTGCAGATTTTATCACTCAAGAGCTTTCTTTCTTTTGAAGTGAAAGCCAAGTTAATTATGGTAACTGGTGAAAAAGTCCTCCAAGTTCTGGGACTCTCTTGCTCATAACACGATGTACACATTTGACAAGCAGAAGCATTCTTTGGAAAGGCCCAAGTAGTCCAGGAAAATAATAAAGAGGATTTATCTACAAACAAAATTTTTTTTTTAAAAAGTACCTTAAATGTATTAAATTTTTTTATTCTTCAAAGCAAGCTTAAGAGGCAGGTAGTATTATTATCCTCATTTTATGTATGAGGAAATGGAGGCACAGAGAGGAAAAGTAAAATGCCCAATTTACATAGCTGCTTAATACTTCCTCTTTATTATTTATTTATTTAGGCCATGCTGTGTGGCATGCAGGATCTTAGTTCTCCAACCAAGGATTGAGCCCATGCCCCCTGCAGTGGAAGTGTGGAGTATAAACCGCTGGGCCGCCAGGGAAGTCCCAATACTTGCTCTTTAATATTTCTTTTATGATGTATAAAAGTGTTTGACTTCTGTGTCCCAAAAGTGACACAGAAGTTGCAATGGGATGTTTCCACCAAACTTTTCCTAGTTAAGGTTCAATGGGTATTGTGGGCACTTAAGTCTTCAGGACAGGAGTTTTATTCTCCCTGCAGCTGGGAATGGTTAAGGCTGACCCCTTGAAGTACCCTGCCCAAGATGCAGCCCCTCCCAGGGGTAGTCTGCCTCCAGTGACTAATCACGCAGGGCTATCAAGGCTTGTCCTCCTCTCCCGCCTCTGCACCGATGTCTCAGCGGCAGAGTTCCCTGTGGGACTGGTTCAGGCCTTTGTTGTTACTCCATTGGAGCCCAACTTTTCCTTCTGTCCAATCCTGTTCCTTTCACTCCCAAATGGGTGTTAACCCCAGGAGCACTCAACTTCCTCCACACTCATTTCAAACTGCAGAGATAAGATTGAATGTCACCAAGGCCCATGGTTTCTGCCCCAAAAGAGGACATAAAAGGGTCAGAACACCCTCTTTTTTGGAACAGTCACTGGGCCACGCCCAGAGAATTTGAGTGTTGGTGGCAGGCAAACCCCTCTGTGCCTATCCCATACTGGCTTTGCCATACCATTGTCCTTCACTGTCCCATCACTCAGAGGGATGACACCTTGAGCAGACAGATGGTTACAGTGAAAATAATATGTGAACAATGCTTATTCTTTTAAAGAATGGGGGATCCATTGATTGATCTCTATGTCTTGGTATCTCCAAATTTCCACCTTATTTCAATTAATAGAATCAAAGTAAGACATAAAGACTAGGTTTCTCCTTATATAACCATCTTGTTTCAGAAAACATTGTTTGAATTATGCATTTTCAAATTTGCATGATAAGTAGTTAAGATTTAGTTAGAACCTAAAAAAATGAGATTTCAATGCTATGAATTCATCAGGTTATCTTAGTACCAGTTTTTGTATCACTAGACCCACCTATAGTAGTAGACCAGCAAACAAACACATTCTCATGCTTTTGTATGTATACATTACTATCATTTTCTTGTTTCTATTTTGTAAAGTAATTTTAAATAATTTAACATGATACGCCCACAGAACATATTCTAAGTATCTTAATTTCCTTGTTTCCTACTCTTATCTTTATTATATCATTTACTTTCTTTGGATTTAATGTGCTGCTATTTTTCTAGAATGTTGAGATGGAAGCTTAGATAGGTAATTAATTTTTACCTTTTTATTTCTTTTTTGATATGTACATTTAAGGTTATATATTTTCTTCTGAGCTCTTTAAAGCTGCATCCACAAATTTTAATATGATATTTTTAATTTCTTTCATCTCTAAATATTTTCAAATTCTACTTGTAATTTTCTTTGACCCATGGGTTATTTAGAAGTTAATTGCTTAATTTTGAAGCAACTGAGGATTTTCTTCCCATTTTATTTTTCTTATTGATTGCTAACTTAATTCCAATGTGGTCAGAGAAAATGGTCTGAATGATTTCAGTTTTTGAAATGTTTTGAATCTTGATTTACTACTCCACATATAATAAAATTTTATATTCCATTCATATTTTAAATACTAATATGTGCTCTGTCATTGATAGGTTTAGCATTCTATAATTGTCAATTCAGTTGCTTTGCTCATAAATGACATGGCTGGGACTTAAGCCCTGGCATTCCAATACTAGAGTCCATACATGTGACTATTAAATTCTTCTCTCACAAGGTTCCAGAGTAAGCACCTCACCTGAAGCCACAACATCAGTAATTCTGTGGTTAGAAGCATGGGACTTGGTGGGAGCCTCTTTGATAATCTTGAGCAGTGTGGAAGGTGGGGTTCCAAGAGTCACTGCATAATCTGTATTTAGGAGAACACTCCCCAGCTAGTGTTCAGGCAGCCCTGAAATGCTGGAGATGGGTAAAGTCTGAAAAATAGAATTCACTCATAATATCTTCTGTATTAGCTTCCTTTCAGTGCTGTAACAAATTACATACATTTAGTGGCTTAAAACAACACTAATTTTTTATCTTACAGTTCTGGAAGTCAGATGTATGACATGGGTGTCATTGGGCTGCATCCCCTTCAGGCAGCTCTAGGGGAGAATCTGTTTTCTTGCCCTTCTCAGCTTCTAGAGGCCTCCTGCATTCCTTGTCTTGTGGCCTCTTCCTTCCTCCATGTCCAAAGCCAGCAATGTTTGTCTGAGTCTATCATCTCTCACTGCCATCTCTCTGACTCTCTCTCTGCCTCTCTCTTCCACTTCTAAGGACCCTTGAAATTACATTGGATCCACCCAGATAATCCAGGATAATCTCTCTACCTTGAGGTCAGCTGATTAGGAACCTTAGCTTCATCTGCAACTTTAATTTCCCTTTGACACATAACCTAACATATCACTGGTTCCAGGGAGTAGGGCCTGGACATCTATGGGGGCCATTATTCTACCTAGTATATCCATAAGAAGACTTCCTGTTGCACTGGGATCAAGTTCCCTCAAAGATCTTAAAATAAGAAAAAGTCAATGAAAGCATTTGAAAAATGGATAAGGGTCTCCAGCAAAACTACACATGGCCAATAATCCTACAAAAATTATCATCCTCCCTAGTCATTAGGAAAATGTAAAACAGTGAGATCGCAATTTTCCATCTCTTTTAAAAATCAGATTGTCATATATTTGTGGGATAAATTAATTTCATTTAAGTATGTGAAAATACTTTTAGAACACCAGGACTTCCAAGAACACTGTAGAGGCAGGTATTTCAGAACGTCTAATGCTGAACATCCGTGGTCACTGGGACCAGTGCAGGGACATTTCAGGCTCCAGGGCTAGTAATTGGTGTATTACCCTGGACCTGGATGCCCTGATGCCAGCCAAGCCCAGAGGCTTCCAGGGGGAATAGTGGGAAACATTTTGCGTTCTTCCTAGTGAAAGTGGATGACACTCTAAAGCACAGCATTTTAGAACTTCTCACACTTCTCCAAGTCCTCCCCATGAATAAACTGGAATAACCAAATAAAACCTCTTACAAAAAGAGAGATCAGTTCTGGGTGATGGCCAATCCTATTTGTTATGTATACAGTTTTCAGCCTCCATACTTTTATTAAAAAAAATAAACCCTTCCCTATATTGTGTTAAAGACCACTGTATGGTATTGATTCTCTTTTATAATAAACTAGATAAAGGTGGATGCAGGAAAGAAACATTCCACTCAAAAAGTAAACTCTATGCAATGAAACTGGATTTCCTCCAATCATTCTGTTTTAAAATACATGTTTGATAAGCAGAACTCCCAGCCAAAAGAAAACATTCCGGAAGAATTAATGTCACATAGGGATCAGAATGAAAGCTGAAAAATACGACTTTAAATTGAAGCCAACAGCAGTGACCATTTCCGTGAATCACCACCCCCGAAGCCCTCATTTCCCTTATTCCTTTTGTATTCATCCCGGCAGCCTCTTCAATTTAACAGACTGCAGATTTTATTACACACTGAAACTCGCACAGGGAAAATTGTCATTTGACCACCTGTACTGAGAGGAAATGCATTTCAGGTATCAACAGGGGCTTGGCCGGACCACACCCCAATTCCCTAGAAGAAGCTCCCTGAACCTTCGCCTTGCTGCACCAGAGGGGAAATCTGGCTGGACACCGGAGAAGAGGTGGGAAGAGATGACCAGAGGGATCTCAGGAGACAGCAGAAATGGCGAATACGAATACCTGACCACGCGTTCCAGGGCCTTTCTGATGTCACGGGAACCAGGAGCAACTAAGGGGACTAGACAAGAGCACTAAGGAGCTCACTTGCGAGCTTGCCTTCTGGAGCCCGTGACCCCGAATCAGATGGGGCAGTAAGGAGTGTGATTCTGCCTAGGTGTCCAGCCTCCCAAGACAAGGACAAGATGGGCGCAGCTGTGGGGGATGGTCTCGCCCCATGGTGACACCAGATGTGAGGGCGTGGGTTCTGAACCCACTGGCCGCAGCTGGACTGGACTGGCC
Source organism: Eschrichtius robustus (assembly GCF_028021215.1). NCBI lineage: Eukaryota > Metazoa > Chordata > Mammalia > Artiodactyla > Eschrichtiidae > Eschrichtius > Eschrichtius robustus. The sequence goes on along the minus strand of NC_090828.1, from coordinate 138,821,900 downwards.
AGGCAGGTTCCAGGGAGCGCTGTGCACGTGCGCAGGCTGGGATGCTCTCCCAGGCTGCCTGCAGGCATTGCGCAGGCTGGAATCACAGACCCGGGCTGGCCTGGGCCCCGGACCTGGGAGACCACAAGAACCCCACTTTAATCCCCGAACTCAGGAGCCAAGGAGCTGTCATGCTGGAGACAGCCTGAATGGGAGTCGGCTCTGGAATGCTGGGTGTTGTCAGCTTTTGTCACCCTGGCCACCCGCCTCCCCTCCCCTTGCCTTTAGACCGGAGGACCCCTCATCATGAACTCCAGTGGTCCCATGTTGTGTTGGCTTGATATGATTTCCAACCTACTTGTCTTGATCTAAGAATGAAGTTGTTTTGTTCTAAGGATGAAGTTGGTTACCTGGAGGAAGCTGTGTCAGGATGTTGTCATCAGTAAGCACTCAGCTCAGCTGTCCAAGGGCACTGCTTGGGGGCTTGTGATGAGAACACATGGAGGTGCAACTGTGCTAGCGGACGTTTAGGCTTTAAATACCAAGAGTTGGTGAGGACTTACTGAGAGTGTTGGGTCTGGGCAAGGTTACACTTTGCTGATCTAAATACCTCTCCACAGACCTTGGGGCATTGGCTCATGCCTGGGCGAGGTGACCCTGCAGGCAGTGGTCCCATGAAGGAGATCACCTCGCAGAGATTGTGCAACTCAGACCAGTCACCACTGATGCTAAATTTAATCAACGCCTTAGAATATTTGGAAAAAATTATACTAATTTACAAAAATCATTGTTACTGAATAGCAGCCTGGAGATTTAGAAGGCCTATACATAATGTGTTATCTCTTAAAACATCTCAGCGAGAAACAGTAGGGGAAGCTACTAATACAATAATGAAATTAAGACTACTGACTATGCTTTATGACAGGGGACAGACACCCTCACCCCTATATCTGGAAGCAACGGCACAAGTTATAAAGGTCATCCTAAAAGCTGTATTCCCCCACAAGACAGAACAACATTATTTACAGTATTTACAGGCAACAGAAACACAGGAGAAATAAGATTTATCTCAAAAAATCATAATGATTCATGGGTAAAAACGATCCTGTGCAAAATATACTTAGCATAAACCAAAGGAACAATGGGAGGTAAAACAGGAAAAGATAGATATGCTAATTGACAGAATTTTTATATGGACACATTACCAAAAAGGTCATGCTATTATACACAGCACTAAAACATGGTTAGAGAAAAGAAACATGTATGCATGTACCAAATATGTCCAATTTCAAATTAAGAAATGTGAGATAATTGCTGAATGTTTAAAGCTTGGAGGTCATTAATTAATATTCCAGATAAGGTCAAAGCTGACAGACCTTTCCAAATTATACAAATTGGTTATATAGGACCCTTGCCTATATCTGAAACTAAACTATATGTGCAGGCACCAATGTAGACACATGGTCAGGAATACAATTACCCTAATCCTGCAGGAAAAGTAATTAAAAAATCCACCATCAGGGCATTGGAAATTGGAATGCCTGCTATGGTATTTCAATCATCACAGAATCTAACCAGCAAACCCACTTCACAGGAAAATAGGACAAGTTTGGGCCAAAGAACAGGGCATAGTGTGGCACTTCCACTTATTGTACAACTGCTTCTGGATCAATTGAAAGGTGTAATGGCTTGCTTGAGCAAAAGCTTAGATTGTTTACTAACAATCTTGATATGAAATCTTGGACTAAAGCAATATGAGAAGCAGCAAGATAATGGTAAAACAACTAGAAAATCAATACTGCAACCACTCACAGAAATAAAAATTATCACTAGTAGCACCCCAAACACTAAGTTAGAAGGAAAGTATTAATTAAAAAACCAAAAGGCACATATAATATAGGTGAAATTACAGCCCCTGCCACTAATAAAACCTACTGGGTGGCCGAGGAAAAAGCATATTTATATCAAATTAAAGAAAATAATATGATCCCTCTATAAAATTTTCAGGTGTGAAGTATATTATCTTCTATTGTATCAAAACTGGATGCAGAGCTAAAAATAACATGGATATTTACTCTGTATATGATGGAAGGATACATTTTTGTACACCATCATTATTAATGCCCAAATTTAGCCTAACATGGTGCAGGGTGAATAGGCTTGGGGTGATATTGAGAGTAATGGTCATACCAGCTATAGATTTCTTTGAGTGCCGAGAACAACCAACAACAAAAAAGAATTAGAAATTTATAGGGCACTAGCTTTATTTTGCTGAGATGAACCCACTATGCATCTTGAACCCTATAAGTGTTGTTAAGTGGGTTAGTGTGGCATGCTGCCTCTGACTGCACTCTTTTGCCTATTGCTCACTATTGGATACCACACTCATTGCAGCTGTGGATGTGCCACAGCTAGCACCAACAATATGCAGTTAGACAAACGCTCCAACCTGGAACGCAACATTCAGCAAGCTACAGCTACCATTTGTGACATTCTCCACTTCCCCCACAGATTGCCATCCTGGTTACCTTATTACAACTGAGGATTCACCAGCATCATCACCTTCACCAACATCACCAAGCCAAACCTCTCCACCCCACTCTTCACTATCAGCACCATCTACTTGTTAGGAAACCTTTTATCAATGGAGAAACTGAGGACTGAGGGAAGCCAACAAAGCAGTGGAAGCCTCCACTCAGCCTCCACAAGAATCAACAAGGATCCTGAACAATGCCCCCTGTTAGACACTGACTTGGAGGATGAAGATTGACCTGAAATACTAACTGATTCTAGGTGTTATAATCCAGAGTGTACACCAAAGCAACCAGGTACTTTACCTTATTTTATACCTCTACTTTGTCTTACTGAATTAAGTGCAGCACTGGACACATGGCAGGGATCCTGTGAAAATAACCCTGATTTAATTTCTGGTTTACTTGTGTGCTAGCATTTTATTTAAAAGAACAGCTGCTGAATATGCAAAATGGGCACTTGGGTACTCTCAGCCAAGAGCTTTCCAAATCCTACGGCTACGTTTATAGTAGGCCAGCTTTCTGGTCTTGCTCATTCAGAATCTGGAGACTAGTTATCCACCCATTTGGCATCCTCAAACATTGTGTTTTGCTTAAATTGCTTATTATCTTATGTTTAATAGGAAAAGGCCTGCATGACAATAGCATAAATACCTTTGCTTTAACCTCTGTACCCTTAGCACTCAGTTCTAGTGTACACTTGTGTGTAAGAAGTGGCAGGTGTGAAATTCTTTGTAGCCAGTGCTTTCCAGTTGGTAGTGTTTACCCCAGGACCTTTCCAAAAGGCCCCTATGCCTCCCACTGTGAATATAACTTTGTGTAAATAGAACCTGGTGGCCAACTGTAGACAAATGAGTAGAGCTTTCTTGTCAAATGAGATAAGGCAAAATTATTGAGCCTTTTCTAGGAGTTAAGGCTCATTGGTAGGTACCTTAGAAGATAGATAGTCCATGAATAAGATCTGGTCTCTATACTCAAGGGATCTTGTTTGGGAATAGGATGTTTCTTCAATCCTCTCTCCTTGGGGTGCCCTTTCCGGTTAGGTGTGCCTTAAACCTAGGGCCCCATTGTAGAGATTATAATCTGGAGTCTCCTGTCCATTAATCTGCAAACTTCCTAAGGGCAGCCCCCATATCTTATCCACAAAATAATACCAATGATATTGATTTGCTGCTGAACACACACACACACACACACACACACACACACACACACACACACACACACACACAGCCCATGATATTATTTTCCATTGCTGGTGGTGTGCTTAAGGGTTAAGTCCATCTGCTTCTCTTAATTGAGTCTGGCAGTTTAAAATTCAGAATGCCCTGAAGTTAGTGAATGCTGAGCGAGGGATCTGTGTACCACAAGGCCATGCAGGTGAAGCCGGGTGAAGACAGATATTGACAGAACTGTCAGAGAAGGAAAAGAAATTTGCCACTGCTGTGGGAGCTGTTCACTCCCAGCCATGGGTCACATTTGCTAAGGAAGGCTGACTTTTAATTAAAATGTTTAATTATGATTCTGTAATTGAAGCTGGAAAGGAACATCTTGGGATGTCTTCAGTTCCAAACAGCAAAAACCACAGAGAGGATGGTTTTACTCTCGTTTCCCAGAAGGATATCATGCATTGGGCTATACCCAGTAGAAAAACAGTAAATATCGTGATGAACAAAAGGTATTTTGGGGATGAGGGGGAGGAGGACAATTGTATGCATATGCTTTAGTTAATTATAAAAACAATACATACTCATTGTAAACAGTTCAATAAAAGACAAAAAACAAACTCAACACAGAACTATAAAAACATCTCCAAGATCAGCTCGGTGCTTTGTGACCACCTAGAGGGGTGGGATAGGGAGGGTGGGAGGGAGACGCAAGAGGGAGGGGATATGGGAATATATGTATACATATAGCTGATTTTCTCTGTTACACAGCAGAAACTAACAAAACATTGTAAAGCAATTATACTCCAATAAAGATGTTAAAAAAAAAAAAAATCTCCTCCAGGGACTTCCACTTTAGTGAAGATGGAGTAGACGAACTTTTCCCTATTCTTCCCACTAAGTACAGTTAAAAACCCTGGACATTAAATATGAAATAAATAAGTAGATTCTGAAAGGTGGAGGGAGAGCAGGCCAGCCAAGTACCCTGGGACCCAAGGAAGGACACATGATGAGTTCCCTGGGTTTCTTTTCTGCCTCATACATCCCAGACTGAATGCCAGAGAAGCCAGCAATCTGGAAACAGCAATAAGCACAGACAAAGAAAGCCCTGACAAAAGCCTGATCTCTCTACCAAAGGACCAGGGGAGGGGCAGCCTAGGAACGCAGAAACTTCCATAAAATAACCCCTGTACTGATACCAAACACCACAGGAAAACCTGTGGTCACACCCAAGGGGGGAGCCTAGGCTTCACCCTGGGCAGACTCTAATGAGGGTCCCCTGTCCTAGACCGGGTGGTGTCAGAGGCAGGACTGCCATCCCCTCTGGGCTGGGCAGTAACAAACGTCCACCACCACTGCAGTATCCGTGGAAACCACATGGGGAACCTGGACTTCAACACCACTGGGTAGTAAGAGATCACCTTGCCCCCTCCCCTCCAACTGCAGGAGTGGTGTCATGAGTCAGGAGTTTAACCACCACCACCAGCAAACAAGGTCCCCACCCCATGGTGTCAGAGGAAGCCTAGTGGGGAGCCAGAACCTCTACTAGGTCCAGAGTCTCATAATATAACATCCAAAATATCCAGCTTTCAAGGAACAAATAATTCATCATACTAAGAAAAAGGAAGATCTCAGCCTGAATAAAAAAGACAATCAATAGATGCCAATACTGAGATGTTAGAATTATCTGAAAATGACTATAGATTAGTCATTGTTCTCTATTTGCCTTGGGAAAGGATTCTATATCCTCACTGGTTTCCAAGTGCGTTGGAGTGCCATCCTATGAGATGAGGAAAGTTTTCCACCCTATTTACGTTAGGCTTGGCCATGTATGCATTCCATGTCTGAGCAGAAACTCTAGGAGCTAATATATGATTTATCCCTGTTTCTTCCTAATTTGTCTCTATTGTGAGATGAGCATGGACCACATAAGGACTACTCCTTCAGCCTTAACCCCAGAATAAGAGGGATGGGTGGTAGAGCAGCAGCCAACCTGCAGCTCCCAAAACTGATCTGTGACTGACTTGTCATATGAGCAAGAAATTAAACTTTTTGTATAGTGTAAACTATAGGCTAACCACTAATTTTTAAAAAGAATTTTAAATAATATTCTAAGGCAGGAGAGGAGATTAAAATGGAATCATGTAAAATGCTCAATTAAAATCAAAGGGGAGAGAGAGGCTTCAAGATGGCGGAAGAGTAAGACGCGGAGATCACCTTGCTCCCCACAAATACATCAGAAATACATCTACATGTGGAACAACTGCTACAGAACACCTACTGAACGCTGGCAGAAGACGTCAGACCTCCCAAAAGGCAAGAAACTCCCCACGTACCTGGGTAGGGCAAAATAAAAAAGAAAAAGCAGAAACAAAAGAATAGGGATGGGACCTGCACCAGTGAGAGGGAGCCGTGAAGGAGGAAAGGTGTCCACACACTAGGAAGCCCCTTCTCTGGTGAAGACTGCGGGTGGGGGAGGGGGGAAGCTTTGGAGCCACGGAGGAGAGTGCAGCAACAGGGGTGCAGAATGCAAAGCGGAGAGATTCCCGCATGGAGGACCGGTGCCAACCAGCACTCAACAGCCTGAGAGGCTTGTCTGCTCACCCGCCGAGATGGGTGGGGGCTGGGAGCTGAGACTCCAGCTTCCGAGGTTGGATCCCAGGGAGAGGACTGGGGTTGGCTGCATGAACACAGCCTGAAGGGGGCTAGTGCGCCACAGCTAGCTAGAAGAGAATCCAGAAAAAGGTTTGGACCTGCCGAAGAAGCAAGAGACTTTTTCTTGCCTCTTTGTTTCCTGGTGCAAGAGGAGAGGGGATTAAGAGCGCTGCTTAAAGGAGCTCCAGAGACTGGTGAGAGCCGTGGCTATCAGCGCAGACACCAGAGACGGGCATGAGACGCTAAGACTGCTGCTGCGGCCACCAAGAAGCCTGTGTGCAAACACAGGTCACTCTCCACACCTCCCCTCCTGGGAGCCTGTGCAATCTGCCACTACCAGGGTCCCGTGATCCAGGGACAACTTCCCCGGGAGAACGCACAGCACGCCTCAGGCTGGTGCAAGGTCACAATGGCTTCTGCCACCACAGGTTCGCCCCGCATCCGTACCCCTCCTTCCCCCTGGCCTGAGTGAGCCAGAGCCTCCGAAGCAGCTGTTCCTTTAACTCCCATCCTGTCTGGGAGGGAAGAGATGCCCTCAGGCGACCTACATGCAGAGGCGGGTCCAAATCCAAAGCTGAACCCTGGGAGCTGTGCGAACAAAGAAGAGAAAGGGAAATTTCTCCCAGCAGCCTCCGGAGCAGCGGATTAAATCTCCACAATGAACTTGATGTACCTGCATCTGTGGAATACCTGAATAGACAACGAATCATCCCAAATTGAGGAGGCGGACTTTGGGAGCAATGATATATATATATATTTTTCCTTTTTCTCTTTTTTTCAGTGTGTATGTGTATGTTTCTGTGTGTGATTTTATCTGTATATCTTTCCTTTTACCATTTGTCCTAGGGCTCTGTCTGTCCATTTTTTTTTTTTTTTTTTTTTTAGTATAGATTTTAGCACTTGTTATCATTGGTGGATTTGCTTTTTGGTTTAGTTGCTCTCTTCTTTCTTTCTTTTTTTGGTTTTATTTTATTACTTAAAAAATTTTTTTAATACTTTTTATTTTTTATTTTAATAACTTTATTTTATTTTATTTTATTTTATCTTCCACTTTCTTTCTTTCTTTTTCCATCCTTTCATTCTGAGCTGTGTGGAAATACAGGCTCTTGTGCTCCAGCCAGGTGTCAGGGCTGTGCCTCTGAGGTGGGAGAGCCAAGTTCAGGACACTGGTCAACAAAAGACCTCCCATCTCCACATAATATCAAACGTCAAAAATCTCCCAGAAATCTCCATCTCAACGACAAGACCGGCTCCACTCAAAGACCAGCAAGCTACAGTGCTGGACACCCTATGCCAAACAACTAGCAAGACAGGAACACAACCCCACCCATTAGCAGAGAGGCTGCCTAAAATCATAATAAGGCCACAAACACCCCCAAAACACCACCAGACATGGACCTGCCCACCAGAAAGACAAGATCCAGCCTCATCCACCAGAACACAGGTACTAGTCCCCTCCACCAGGAAGCCTACACAACCCACTGAACAAACCTTAGCCACTGGGGACAGACACCAAAAACTACGGGAACTATGAAACTGCAGCCTGAGAAAAGGAGACCCCAAACACCATAAGTTAAGCAAAATGAGAAGGCAGAGAAACACACAGCAGATGAAGGAGTAAGGTAAAAACCAAGCAGACCTAACAAATGAAGAGGAAATAGGCAGTCTACCTGAAAAAGAATTCAGAATGATGATAGTAAAGATGATTCAAAATCTTGGAAATAGAATGGAGAAAAAAAAAGAAACATTTAACAAGGACCTAGAAGAAGTAAAGAGCAAACAAAGAGTGATGAACAACACAATAAATGAAATTAAAAATCTCTAGAAGGAATCAATAGCAGAATGACTGAGGCAGAAGAACTGATAAATGACCTGGAAGATAAAGTAGTGGAAATAACTACTGCTGAGCAGAATAAAGAAAAAAGAATGAAAAGAAATGAAGACCGTCTCAGAGACCTCTGGAACAACATTAAATGCACAAAAACTTGAATTATAGGGGTCCGAGAAGAAGAAGAGAAAAAGAAAGGGACTGAGAAAATATTTGAAGAGATTATAGTTGAACACTTCCCTAAAATGGGAAAGGAAATAGTTAATCAAGTCCAGGAAGTACAGAGAGTCCCATACAGGATAAATCCAAGGAGAAACACACCAAGACACATATTAATCAAAGTATCAAAATTAAATACAAAGAAAAAATATTAAAAGCAGCAAGGGAAAAACAACAAATAACATACAAGGGAAACCCCATAAGGTTAACAGCTGATTTTTCAGCAGGCACTCTGTAAGCCAGGAAGGAGTGGCAGGACATATTTAAAGTGATGAAGGGGAAACACCTACAACCAAGATTACTCTACCCATCAAAGATCTCATTCAGATTTAACAGAGAAATTAAAACCTTTACAGACAAGCAAAAGCTAAGAGAATTCAACACCACCAAACCAGCTTTACAACAAATGTTAAAGGAACTTCTCTAGGCAGGAAACACAAGACAAGGAAAAGACCTACAATACCAAACCCAAAACAATTAAGAAAATGGTAATAAGAACATACATAATGATAATTACCTTAAATGTAAATGGATTAAATGCTCCAACAAAAAGACATAGACTGGCTGAATGGATACAAACACAAGACCCATATATATATGGTCTAGAAGAGACCCACTTTATACCTAGGGACACATGCACCCTGAAAGTGAGGGGATGGAAAAAGATATTCCATGCAAAAGGAAATCAAAGGAAGCTGGAGTGGCAATTCTCATATCAGACCAAATAGACTTTAAAACAAAGACTATTACAAGAGACAAAGAAGGACACTACATAATGATCAAGGGATCAATCCAAGAAGAAGATATAACAATTGTAAATATTTATATACCCAACATAGGAGCACCTCAATATATAAGGCAAATACTAACAGCCATAAAAGGGGAAATAGACAGTAACACAATCATAGTAGGGGACTTTAACATCCCACTTTCACCAAAGGACAGATCATCCAAAATGAAAATAAATAAGAAACACAAGTTTTAAATGATACATTAAACAAGATAGACTTAATTGATATTTATAGGACATTCCACCCAAAAACAACAGAATACACTTTCTCCTCAAGTGCTCATGGAACATTCTCCAGGATAGATCATATCTTGGGTCACAAATCAAGCCTTGGTAAATTTAAGAAAATTGAAATCATATCAAGTATATTTTCTGACCACAAGGCTACTAGACTAGATATCAATTACAGGAAAAAATCTGTAAAAAATACAAACACATGGAAGCTAAACAAGACACTACTTAATAACCAAGAGATCACTGAAGAAATCAAAGAGGAAATCAAAAAAATACCTAGAAACAAATGACAATGAAAACACGAAAACCCAAAACCTGTGGGATGCAGCAAAAGCAGTTCTAAGAGGGAAGTTTATAGCAATACAATCCTACCGTAAGAAACAAGAAACATCTCAAATAAACCACCTAACCTTACACCTAAAGCAATTAGACAAAGAAGAACAAGAAAAGCCCAAAGTTAGCAGAAGGAAAGAAAGCATAAAGATCAGAAATAAATGAAAAAGAAATGAAGGAAATGATAGCAAAGCTCAATAAAACTAAAAGCTGGTTCTTTGAGAAGATAAACAAAATTGATAAACCATTAGCCAGGCTCATCAAGAGAAAAAGGGAGAAGACTCAAATCAATAGAATTAGAAATGAAAAAAGAGAAGTAACCGCTGACACTGCAGAAATACAAACGATCATGAGAGATTACTACAAGCAAATATATGCCAATAAAATGGACAACCTGGAAGAAATGGACAAATTCTTACAAATTCACAACCTTCCAAGACTGAACCAGGAAGAAAGAGAAAATATGAACAGACCAATCACCAGCACTGAAATTTAAACTGTGATTAAAAATCTTCTAACAGACAAAAGCCCAGGACCAGACGGCTTCACAGGTGAATTCTCTCAAACATTTAGAGAAGAGCTAACACCTATCCTTCTCAAACTCTTCCAAAATATAGCAGACAAGGAGGAACACTCCCAAACTCATTCCACGAGGCCACCATCACCCTGATACCAAAACCAGACAAAGATGTCACAAAGAAAGAAAACTACAGGCCAATATCACTGATGAACATAGATGCAAAAATCTTCAACAAAATACTAGCAAACAGAATTCAACAGCATATTAAAATGATCATACACCATGATCAAGTGGGGTTTATTCCAGGAATGCAAGGATTCTTCAATATATGCAAATCAATCAGTGTTATACACTGTATTAACAAATTGAAGGAGAAAAACCATATGATCCTATCAATAGTTGCAGAGAAAGCTTTTGACAAAATTCAACACCCATTTATGATAAAAACCCTCCAGAAAGTAGGCATAGAGGGAACTTTCCTCAGCATAATAAAGGCAATATATGACAAACCCACAGCCAACATCATTCTCAATGGTGAAAAACTGAAACCATTTCCACTAAGATCAGTAACAAGACAAGGTTGCCCACTCTCACCACTATTATTCAACATAGTTTTGGAACTTTTAGCCACAACAATCAGAGAAGAAAAAGAAATAAAAGGAATCCAAATCAGAAAAGAAGAAGTAAAGCTGTCACTATTGGCAGATGACATGGTACTATACATAGACAATCCTAAAGATGCTACCAGAAAACTACTAGAGCTAATCAATGAATTTGGTAAAGTAGCAGGATGCAAAATTAATGCACAGAAATCTCTTGCATTCTAATGATGAAAAATCTGAAAGTGAAATTAAGGAAAAACTCCCATTTACCATTGAAACAAAAACATAAAATATCTAGGTATAAACCTACCTAAGGAGACAAAAGACCTGTATGCAGAAAATTATAAGACACGGATGAAAGAAATTAAAGATGATACAAACAGATGGAGAGATATACCATGTTCTTGGATTGGAAGAATCAACATTGTGAAAATGGCTCTACTACCCAAAGCAATCTACAGATTCAATGCAATCCGTATCAAACTGCCACTGGCATTTTTCACAGAAGTAGAACAAAATATATTACAATTTGTATGGAAACACAAAAGACCCTGAATAGCCAAAGAAATCTTGAGAAAGAAAAATGGAGCTGGAGGAATCAGGCTCCCTGACTTCAGACTATACTACAAAGCTTCAGTAATCAAGACAGTATGGTAACTGGCACAAAAACAGAAATATAGATCAATGGAACAGGATAGAAACCCCAGAGATAAACCCATGCACATAAGGTCACCTTATCTTTGATAAAGGAGGCAGGAATATACAGTGGAGAAAAGACAGCCTCTTCAATAATTGGTGCTGGGAAAACTGGACAGGTACATGTACAAGAATGAAATTAGGACACTCCCCAACACCATACACGAAAATCAACTCAAAATGGATTAAAGACCTAAATGTAAGGCCAGACACTATCAAACTCTTAGAGGAAAACTTAGGCAGAACACTCTATGACATAAATCACAGCAAGATTCTTTTTGACCCACCTCCTAGAGAAATGGAAACAGAAACAAAAATAAACAAATGGGACCTATTGAAACTTAAAAGCTTTTGCACAGCAAAGGAAACCATAGACGAGATGAAAAGACAACCCTCAGAATGGGGGGAAATATTTGCAAATGAGGCAACTGACAAAGGATTAATTTCCAAAATTTACAAGCAGCTCATGCAGCTCTATATGAAAAAAACAAACAACCCAATCCAAAAATGGACAGAAGACCTATATAGACATTTCTCCAAAGAAGATATACAGATTGCCAACAAACACATGAAAGAATGCTGAACATCATTAATCATTAAAGAAATGCAAATCAAAACTACAATGAGATATCTTCTCACACCGGTGAGAATGGCCATCATAAAAATCTACAAACAATAAATGCCTGAGAGGGTGTAAAGAAAAGCGAACCCTCTTGCACTGTTGGTGGGAATGTAAATTGATACAGCCACTATGGAGAACGGTATGGAGATTCCTTAAAAAACTAAAAATACAATTACCATATGACCCAGCAATCCCACTACTGGGCGTATACCCTGAGAAAACCATAATTCAGAAAGAGTCATACACCACATGTTCATTGCAGCTCTATTTACTATAGCCAGGACATGGAAGCAACCTAAGTGTCCATCGACAGATGAATGGATAAAGAAGATGTGGCCCATATATACAATGCAATATTACTCAGCCATAAAAAGAAACGAAATTGAGTTATTTGTAGTGAGGTGGATGGACCTATAGTCTGTCATACAGAGTGAAGTAAGTCAGAAAGAGAAAAACAAATACCGTATGCTAACACATGTATATGGAATCTAAAAAACAAAACAAAAGAAAAATGGTTATGAAAACCCTAGGGGCAAGACTGGAATAAAGATGCAATCTTACTAGAGAATGGACTTGAGGATACAGGAAGGGTGAAGGGTAAGCTGGGAGAAAGTGAGATAGTGGCATGGACATATATCCACTAGCAAATGTAAAATAGATAGGTAGTGGGAAGCAGCCGCATAGCACAGGGAGATCAGCTCAGTGATCTGTGACCACCTAGAGGGGTGGGATAGGGAGTGTGGGAGGGAGGGAGATGCAAGAGGGAAGAGATATGGGGATATATGTATAACTGATTGACTTTGTTATAAAGCAGAAACTAACATGCCCTTGTAAAGCAATTATACTCCAGTAAAGATGTTTTAAAAATAAATAAATAAAGAGATAAAGGAAAAAAAAACAAAAACCAAAGGGGACATAAAAAGAGGTTAAAAAAGACAACAAAATGAAAATAGTAAAATAAAATAGTAGATATTAAGCTAACTAGATCACTAATAAATTTAGATATTCATGGTCTAAACACAGCAATTAAAAAACCATGATAGAATGAATCAAAAAACAAGACCTAATTACATTCTGCTTAAAATAAAAGTACTTTAAATATAAAGACTCATATGGGTTCATAGGATGGAAAAAATATGCCATATTAACAGTAATCAAAAGAAAGCTGGAATAGCTGTGTTAGTCTCAGATGAAGTAAAATTCAGAACAAGGACAATTATCAGGGGTAAGGAGGTAATAATATTACATGATTATAAATGGGTCAGGTTTCCCAGGAACCATTAAGAATTATGTGTGTTTACCTAACAGGAGAGCATCAAAATATGCGAGGTAAAAATGCATAGAACTGCAAGGAGAAATAGCTGAATCCACTACTGTAGTTGGAGAATTCTATACCTCTCTATCAGTTGATAGAATTGATAGATAAAGCATGCAGAAAATCAGTAAGGATATAGATGATCTGCAAAGCACTATCAATCAACATGATCTAATTGACATTTATGGAATACTTCATCCATCAACAGCAGAATGCTCATTCTTCTCAAGCTCACATGGAAACATTAATCAAGATAGACCACATTCTGGGCCATAAACACACCCGAACAAGTTTAAAAGAATAAAAATTGTACAAAGTATGTTCTCGGACCACAATGGAATTAAAATAGAAACAAATAACAGAATGATAGCTGGAGAAATCCCCAAATATTTGAAAATTAAACAAGATACTTCTAAGTAATTCATGGGTCAAAGAAGTTTCAAGAGAAAATTTTAAATATTTTGGATTAGATAGAAATGAAAATACAATATACAAAATGTATGAGGTGTAGATGAATCAGGGATTTAAAGGAAACTTATAGAATTAAATGCATTTATAAGAAAAGAAGAAAGATATAAAATCAAAAATTAAACTTCCACCTTGGAAAACCAGAGAAAGAAGCACAAAGTAAGCCTAAAAAAAACAGAAGAAAATAATAAAAATTGGAAAAGAAATCAAGGGCATTAAAAACAAGAAAACAACAGAAGAAAATCAACAAAACCAAAGTTTGTTCATTGACATCATCAAAAAAGTTGATAAACCTCTGCCTGGCTGAAAAAGAAAAAAGAGAGAGAAGACATAGATTACTAATACCAAAATGAGAGAAGGGTCTTCACCACTGATTACATTGACAGTAAAATCATAATCAACGAATACAGTATTGCAAACAGGGATTAGGAGTAGAGGGAAGGGAAGGACGGTGAGTATGGTTAAAAAGACAAGAGGAATACATGTGCTGCTGGAACTTTTCAGTGTCTGGACTGTAGTGGTGGATACATATATCTCACAGGTGCTAAACTGTATAGATTTACACACACACACAAGTACAAGTAAAACTGATTAAATCTGAATATGATTGGTGAATTGTATCAATGTCAATAGCTGGATGTATAACATAAATGTTATAGTTTACAAAATGTTGCCATTGGAGGAAAATGGGCAAGTATACAAGGGGTCTCTGTTATTTCTCACAACTCCATGTGACTCTATAATTTTCTCAATTAAAAGCTAAACAAAACTCATATCCACACTCAGCCTCTTTATGAACCAGTTGGTTTTGTTGCAGTGATGCTGATAGCGTTTGAAACATTGTCTTCTAATGTTCTATGGGGCTTCAATTAAAGTAAAATTTCATAAGGATTATTCCCCTCTCCCCCCAAAAAACTCCACCTGAACACAATGGTTATAGAAGCATCATTCATAATAGCTTAAAAGTGGAAACAACCCAAACGTACATGCACAGATTAATGGATAAACAAAATGTGGTGTAGTCATACAACAGAATAATATTTGTCAATAAAAAGAGTGAATGCTATGAGATGGATGAACCTTGAAAATATTATGTGAGTGAAAGAAGCCAAACCCAAAGACTACATGTTGTATGATTCTATTTACATGAAATATCCAGAATATGCAAATTTATTGAAACAGGAAGTAGATTAGGGGTTGCCAGTGGATAGATGGTGAGGTCCAGGAATGGAGAGTGACTGCTAGTGGCTATAGGGTTTCTTTTTGAGGTGATAAAATTGTTCTAAACTTATAGTGTGATGAGGTTTGTATGACTCTTTGGATATACTAAAACCATCAAATTGCACATTTTAATTAATGAATTCTATGGTATGTAAATGATGTCTCAATAAAAGTGTAAAAAGGAAAGACAAATGCTTCCTTATATACCAGCAGTGACCAATAAGAATATGAAATTAAACTAATAGTATTTTCAATAACATCAAAAATGAAATACATATTAATCTAAAAACATTACGGTCTTATATGTGGAAATCTAATAACTGATGAAAGGAATCAAAATATCTAAATAAACGGTGAGATATACTGCTCATGTGTTGGAAGAGTCAATATTGTTAAGATTTCAATTCTTCTCAACTTAATTGATAGATTCAATATTTTCCCAAAGTTCCTTCAAACTATCTTGTAGATATCAACAAACTGATTCTAAAATTTATATGAAAAAGCAAAGGATTTGAAATAATCGGAACAAAAGAACAGAGTGGAAAGACACGATGCTTGATTTCAAGATTTATTATAAAGCTTCAATAATCAGTGCAGCATGTTGTTGAGAAAGAATTACCACATATATCGATTGAAAGGAACAGAAAGCCCAGAAATAGACCCATAGAAAGGTAATCAACTGACCTTGGATGACAGGAAAAGGCCATGCAATGAAGAAAGGATAGTCTTTTCAACAAATATTTCTGAAGCAATTGGATGTTCATATGTAAAATAATGAAACTAAATGCAGACCCTACACATTTCACAAAATTATTTCAAAATATATCGTAAGCCTAAATATAGAATACAAAATTATAAAATTTTTAGAAGAAAACATATGAGAAAATCCATGTGGCTTTGAGGGTGTTGATGAGCTTTTAGATATAACTCACAAATTTTGATCTATGGAAGAAAAATATAGATCAGTTGGACTTTATTAAAACTAAAATTTTTGCTTGTGAAAAACAATGTTAAAAAAAGTCACCAACTAAGAATATATTTGTGAAAAACATATCTGGTAAAGGCCTTATATCCAAAATTCAAAAACCCTAAATCTCAACAGTAAGAAAGCAAACAACCCAATTTTTAAAATGGGAAAAAGATCCAAATGAATATGCCTATAAATACTGAGTCATTTGTTTTCTTGTTGTGATTTAAGAGTTTTTATATACATATGCCAAATAGCATATGAAAAGATGCTCAACATAATTTGTCATCTTAGGGATATGCAAATTAAAATGGGATACCACTACATACCTATTAGAAGGGCTAAAATCCACAAACTGACTATGCCAATTTCTGTTGAGGACCCAGAACAATAGGAACTCTCATTTATTTCAGGTGGGTGTGCAAAATGTTATAGCCACCTTGAAAGATAGTTTTCCAGTTTCCTACAAAGCTAAAGGTAGTCTTACCATATAATCCACTACTTGTGCTTATCAATATCTACACAAGTGATATGAGGATGTTAATACACACACAAACCTGCATGCAAATTTTCATAACAGCCTTATTCATAATTGACCAAAACTCAAAGTAACCAAGATATCCTTTAACAGGTGAATGAATAAACAAACTGTGGTACATCTGTACAATGGAAAAGTATTTAGGAGTAAGCTCTAAGCTATGTAAAAACATAGATGAATCTTAAATGCATGTTGCTAAGTGAAAGAAGCCAGTATGGAAAAATTATGCACTGTATTATTCCATTAATAGGACATTCTGGAAAAGCAAAAGTATAGAGATGGTAAATGGATCAGTTATTGCCAGGGATTTGGAGGCAGGGGTTGAAGAGGTGGAGTACTGGGAAGTTTTAGGCAGTATACTATTCTGTGTGACAATATAAAGATGAATACATCACACTACACCTTTGTCAAAACCCATGAAAATTTACAGCAGAAAGATTAAACCTTAATATAGGGAGATTTAAAACATAGGGGGTTGGAGGATTCCAGGATAGAATGCATATTGTGGTAAGATAATCTAATTGTATTACAAACAAATGAAATGAACTAAGTAAATTTGGAAATGAATGGAGACTAAAGGCAAAAAGAATTGCACATAAGCACTGTACTCTAGTTGATAAAGTTGTTTCCAATTGGGGTGTAAGTTAGCAATTCTGAAACCACTGTACATGCGGACTGACATTAAACAACTAATTAAAAGGATGGCAGATGGTGGGAACCAGGTTTCTTTCTGTTGAAGTTGAAAGTGGAAAGACTAGAATCATCATGTTACACTGGATTAGAGTCAGAGAATAAACTCTTGTTCAGTTTAACATGGATACACATGGATATGTAGAGAAATATTTATAGATATGTGTATATAAGTGGGTCAATATGTACACACATATTTTCTTTCTATATCAGCTGAGACAAACTAAAAGTAATGACGCACCTAGTAGCAATGAGCACACACAAGGCCCAGATCTTGGTTTCTAATACCATTCTGTAATAAAAGGAACCAGAGTTCCTTGGAGAAGTAGATGATTCTAGGACTGGGAAGAAAATATACAAGATGAGCCAAGCATATCTTGTAGTGCCAGAAAGTAAGGAAGTGGTTAAAACAACAACAACCCACAATTATGTGAGTATGTCAAGGAGACACAAGAGCCAACTAAAAGAGCTCCCAGTGGATAAAAGTAGAAAAATAGAGCAACAACAACCTAAATGTAGTATTGGATTACAACCCAATGTATAAAATAAATATCCATGAGTCTACAATAATATAGATAAATGATTGAATAAATAAATTAGAAACAATAGCTAAATCTCTTATGTAAAAATATTTTAATCAATTTATATAGATCACCTTTCAGGAAGTGGAGCATAATGCCCCACCCCTTAATTGTGGGCTGCACATAGTAACTTTCTTACACTGGACCAACCAGTCAAACCCTACCTCAGCCAGGTGATCACGATTAACATCAACAATGATAAGCCATGTTGATAGTATTTACCTTTGATATTGTGTAATGAAAACGATACTTTACCTCTGTGTTCTTTCTCCCTCAAACCCATAGCCCCAGTCTAATCATGAGAAAAACATCAGATAAATCCCAGTTGAGGGGCATTCTGCAAAATACCTGACTAGTCCTCCTCAAAATGTCAGGGTCTTCAAAAATAATGAAAGTCTAAGAAATGGTAATAGTGAAGAGGAGCTTAAGGAGACACATTGACTAAATGCAATGTGCTGTCCTAGATGGGATCCTGGAATAGGTAAAGGGCATGAGGTACAAACTAAGGAAATCCAGATAATTGTGGACTTCAGCTAATAATAATGTGTCAATATTGGTTCATTCATTGTGGCAATTGTACCATACTAATATATGATGTTAGCAATAGGAAAAATGATATGGGTATATGGGACCTCTGTGCTGTCTTTGCATTTTCCTGTAAATTTAGAACTCTTAAAATAAAAATTACTGAAGTTATAAATAACATATCTTGACAAGCTAAAGATAATGTTCAAAAGAATGCCTGAAGTCATCTCAACAAGAAACAAAGTGCTTGAAAAACAGCAGTATCACTCAGCAGCATGTGAACTCCGTGAAGTTGCCTTGTTTTGAAAGTGATGATTTATTTAAATGTGTATGTTTCAATGCCCATTAAACAGTTCTCTTCACATCACAGGTGCATCTCATAGAAAGCAGCAGAACTAGTAACTCAGAACAGGTTGCTTCAAGGACCAGCCCAGCTTTGTGAAAACAAAGCAATGGTTCTGGGGTCAACATGCCCTACCTACCTGAGAGTGAATGAAGAATAAACAAGCAGAAGTAAGAAAGGCCTGGAAACTGTGGTAAAAAAAAATCCTTCTGAAAGCACCGAGGGAGTTTAGCATAAAGAAGCAAAGGCTTACTCTATGTTCAAGTTCCCTAAAATAAAGCCCTGTTCCATGGAAATTCACACCATTAAGCTTTCCCATGAGCTAGTCCTCTGGTCCACCCTCTCCCGCCACCATTCACTGAGGATTCGGCTCCTTGCTCACCCTCTCCAGTGTGGATTCAGTTCTTCCTTATGATTTTAATAACCACTTAGACAATTCCAGGACCTCCAGGTCTCTCAGACCCATGATCTTCCTGCCAATGATCCTGTTCTGCACCTCATCTCAGCCACCTGCTGCCATCATCTAACCCTAGACTCTATTGTTACCAACAGTGCCATCATTCTGACTTTGAGCATCCCATTCTGCAAGCTCTGCCTTGTCGCTCTCCAGTCCACATTCTCTGGTACCGGCACTACGGTGACTCTGGCATCCAGAGGATTGCAGCCTACCTCTTATTCCCCTGCAGCCCTAAGGTTCTCACTTCATTTCTTCCCTTATATTTTGTGATTCAACACTATAATCACTCTCTTGCATACACCCTTAGGTCTCTTGCTAATCCCTCCCTCCATCTTACCCATCTGCTGTCCTAGGTTGGGTTGCATGGGAAACAGGTTCTGAGATGGAGGTTTGCACACAGGAATTACACTGGAAAATGCTCTCCAGAAAAACTCCAGTGGTCAAGTGAGTGGAACACAATTAAAGAGTAGCCGTAATCACTACACTGATCCATCAGCCACCAGAAACTAGTGCAAGGGGATTCCAAAAGATGCCCCCAAAGGTCAGTTGTGATCCAACCATATTATTCCTATATCATTTCTACCTGATGATCAAAGAGTTTTGTCCGCTTCCATTTCCTCCATCTTGAACCCTCCATGGGGCCAATCGAACAATCAATTGTCAGTCCTCATCTTCCTCCCTTCTCAGCAGCATTTGGCACAGTTACTTTTCATGAGAACACCCCTTTCCCTTAGCCTTCTGGACTCCTACTTCATAAGTAACATCATTTTGGGTTCCTTCCCTGCACCTTCCTCATCTTTCTGAACTTTGGGTTGCTAAAGCTCAGTCATGGACCTGGTCTCTTGATAGTCTCATCAGTTGCTGTGATTTTGCATAGTATCTGTGTGCTACAAAACTCTCCATTTATCTCTACTTCGCCCTTTCCCTTTTCCTCAGACTTGCATATCCAGTTCCCTATTCTACATCTCCATTTGAATGCCTTTTAGACACCTCAAACTTAAAGTAGCTAAAACTCAACTCCTGGTTCCTCCAGTACACAGTCTGCTCCTTCCACAGTCTTCACCATTTCAGTGAATGGTAATTCCTTTCTTCTGCTTAAAACCTTACAGTCATCTGGGAAGCCCCTCTTTCTCGCATGCTCCACATCAACTTCATCAGCAAATCCCGTGGGCTTTAACTTCAAAAATATCCAAACTTCAGCCACTTCTCACTCTCTCCATGGCTGCCAGCTTGTTACAAGCCAACGCCATTTTTCATCCAGATTGGGTTATCTCCCTTCTCCTACCTTTTCCACTTTCAATCAATTCTCTTCAAACCAGTCAGGGTGAGACCTTTAAACAAAAGACAAACTCTGTCACTCCTTTCCCTTGCACATTAAGAAAAACCAAGTCTTTATAAGTGGCCATCAAAGTCAATCTCATCACAGCGTCCAGCACCCATTCGGCTCTCAGTGCCCATCACACCAGCCTCCCCACTGCTGTGGGACAGATCAGCGTCGTCCACTTCCGTGTCTTTGCATTTGTCACTGTTTGTCTAAGACCTTTCCCCTGGAGAGATAGGTGACAACCTCACACTTAAGTTCAGTACTTTCCTCAGATATCAACTTAATAGTCTGAGTCTTTACTCTATTTAAAATAACACTATTTAAAATAACACTAAATACTCTATTTAAAATAATTTACCTTCAATTTTCCCTCTTAGCATTTATTCCCACCTGAGTGTGTGTGTGTATATATATATATCGTTGTCCATCTTGCCCCACTAGAATACAAAATTTATGAAATCAGGACTTGCTCTATTATGTTCTGGGCTATATACCCAATATACAG
This sequence comes from Eschrichtius robustus, assembly GCF_028021215.1. Classification (NCBI taxonomy): domain Eukaryota; kingdom Metazoa; phylum Chordata; class Mammalia; order Artiodactyla; family Eschrichtiidae; genus Eschrichtius; species Eschrichtius robustus. The sequence goes on along the minus strand of NC_090828.1, from coordinate 138,800,791 downwards.
AATTGTTTCTGGCACTTACTATTTGTATAATCCTTATTCAGTGCGGGAATGAATGAATGCATGAATTTTTGAAGAGCTGATCTCTATCATCACGTTAGTCCCTTGCTTAAAACCCTTTAATACATTTTGTAGGGAGAGAAAGTTCCATCCTACTCTTCATCCTTTCTCTCCAAAATGAGGGAATAATGATGATTGGCTCAATTTCCAAGACGTACAACTAGGGGGCAGGTTCATCATAGGTTGAAAGTTCATGTGCATTGGTGTGGCCTCCCTTTTTCCTCTGTTGCCCTGTTTCTGCCAAAGGAGTAAGCTGTTCTCTTCACTTTGCACTTGGGAAGTCTTGTGTAAGGTTAATCCCTTCTTAGGCACTAGGATTTAGGCATGAAGAAACCACCTGGATGTCCATTTTAGGCCTTGATTCTAAAGTTCACACCTTGTCTTCACCCCACCCCCACCTCCAACCTGTTTGCTCAAGAAATTGCATGAAGGTTTTAGCAAATGATCCCCAAGTAATAAAGGAATCCTTGATCCCTGTTTGCCAGTGACTTTTGTGCATATATGGGGAGGGAGTGACCAGGTCATCTCAGATTATATGGAACTTTTCCTGGTTTCAGCAATGAAAATTTCACATTCTGGGAAAGTCTTTGGTTCCAGGCTAATGGAGATGGTTGGCACCCTAATGGGGAGCATTATGGAAGGAAGACCTGTGATTTGAGGCTGAACTGGGGCATTCTGGGTCTCTTGATCTCACATAGTCTTAACACCACCAAAAATAAAGATTATGGCATATATACAATTCTCTAGTTTTTCTCCCACTGAAGAAAAGTATCAGAATGCAAGTAAGAATCAAGTGTTATGGGATTCGTTAACATTTTCTACTTTATAAAAGAATTCTGCAAACACATGTCCTCTCATTATTAGTAGCAACTTACTTGCCACACAGCACCACTGACCTGGACACTCGACGGGCTGCAGAACAGAGTCCACGTGCCCCAGTGTGGTTGCTCCCCCCCACCTCTCAGGCTCAATGCCAGGCACCCAGTGTGTGAGACTTAATAATTTACTCACCGCTCCTGAACATGCCTGGGACTTCTTAGCCTTCATGATTTTCATTTGCTCTTCCCTCTGCTAAATGCACTTTCCCTTTCTCAGGCTGGTTTTTGCCTTTTCTTTCCCTGGGACACATTTGGATGCCTTTTTCTCCCTCAGACACTCATGGCTCCATCCTCTTCTTCCCCCATTTTGAAGGTACTCCCCTTGCAGCCCACTCCAAGTCACCTTTCTGGTCTCTGTTCTCTCTTTGTCTGCTCTGCCAGAACTGAAGTTCTTCAAGGTCAGGCAGTTTGTCTTACTCTTTTTCCAACCAGTATGTATTGAATACTTACTACACTCTCTTTACAATGCAGGGGATTTCTGTATCAGATGCTGAGTTAAAGTAAATAAGTTCCAAGGCCTTTCTGTACTGGAAACAGATGCACATGGAGTCAGTAGATCTGTGATCAAATTCCAGCTCTGTCCCTCATATGGGACAGATTTATAATTTGTTGTAAAACCTCTGGACCTCAGATTAATTATTTTGTAAAGTGAGACTAAACTCCTTGCTCACCTCATAGCAAGGATCAGAGTGGGAATTAATGTAAATTGCTAAGGGCAATAAAATTGTATGAAGAATGTAAATAATGATTCTATCATTTCTCTCCCCAAAGCACCCATCCTGGCCTGGTCAATTTGTTACAGTCACATGTTTTCCCTACATTATCCACTGGTTCAGATGCCTACTGACCAGTGCATCACCCTTATAATCAGACAGAATGATGGATTTTCTAATGATAGTTTAGATTTAAAATAAGGAGAGTTGTTTCTACTACTGTTCACTGTGTTTAGATATCAAGTAATAATAGCATGTGAAAATACAGCAAAGATGATAAAAAGGAACATCTGTTTCTAAAATTCAAACCATATAAATTTTGAGGGATTATTTATGTATTTGCAGCTTGCTGATAGGTAGATTTTTTTTCCCTCTTGATGTGTGTAGTAATTGCACATATTGCATAGTTTCTGGAATTGCTAAAATAAATAGTCTCTCATGAATTCCTTGGGACTCATTTTAAGGACAGTCCTATTGAACTCACCTACTATTAATTTACATGTAAAATACTATTCCACAGGCATGCTATTATAATTGGGGGATGATTTCATGGATAATTTGCTTCAATGTTGCTAATTCTAGCATATCTACACAAAACAAAGAGTAAGAGGAGTGATTGTAAACAAGCTTGAAATATTTACTGAACCAGTGGAAATGACTTCTGGTTTCAAACATCTTAGTTATGGATGTGTTGTGCTGTTATTAGAAGTCGGGTGTTGCGGAAAGACAAACTTGGAATAAGGCAGGTCTGGTGGAATCAGCGCTTTTCCAGATGTCATTCAGTACTTACTTTGAGCCTCAGAATAATCGTCTGTAAAATAGGGAATGTAAAACCAAGGGCTTAAATGTCTTTAGTCTCCATCCTCACCACTTTATATATATGATCTCATTTAATGTTCAGAACAATTGTATGAGGCAGGTGCTTATTTACCTTCTAAAGGAGAGAAAACTCTTTTATAAAGGCTGTATCTCCTACTCTGGCTGGCTCAGCTTCAGTTGCCCCTTTCTCAGGCTCCTGTCCTTCACCCTATAAGAGCACCCGTCCTTCAGGGCAGTCCTTAGGCTCCAGGACACGGGGTAAGAGTGGTGGAGAGCGATACTCGGTGCCTGGTGGGTACACCTCTTCACCCCCCTTCCCCTTTCCTGTATTTCCCTTCACACAGGTGCTGACATGCCAGGACTCCCTCTGTTTTTACTGCCCATACAACAGTGAAAGAAGGAGCAGATCTTTCATCCCACCATACCCGGGACCACAGGCTCTCCTCTTGAACCTGACCATTAGATCATGGAAAATCTTATTTCATAAGTTCCTCATTTATTTCTTACTAGAATTCCAGAGTTTTGCAGAATGATCACCACCATCCCACCCTCAAAATCCTCTTACTTCACACATACTTACTTCGTGCTCTCTGGTATAGTGACTATATTAATAAACCTTATCCAAATAAGGCCACGTTGCATAAAACTGCAAATTTATATAAGGGACACTGAGATAAAACACTCAGGAGTGAGACTGCCTATATCCTTTAAGTCCTTGGACCTCGTCATTTACTGAGTCCCTTACCCCACTAAGACTGCTTGGGTGTGAGCTAAGTCTAGGTGTTCAAGACATCCGTGGTGTCCTGGGTTTCTTTGTTTGCTTCTTTTCTCGAGAATATTGCCAGGTGTTTCAAATAGCATTCAGCCAACAACCAGCTGGTGTTCATTAAATGCCTGGTAAATGCCTGGTCCTGAATCAGACACAAAGCAATTTGGACATCTGCCTCCCGTTACCAGGTCCAGGATCACATACCAGTAACAGTGGGCTTTTAGTACTGAGGAAAGTTGAGACAAAGTAAAACCACTCTGACCCATGGAATATTGGGAGGTATTTTTTGTTGGTTTTGTTTTCAATCAACGTCCTGATGCTTACTTAGCTGGGAAGAAGAATGGGAACTAGTCTTAGATACCTCTAGCCAAGAGACAGAGGAGACATGCTGACTAGATCATAAATAAGAGAGAAAAATACTGCTCCCACACCCACATTTCCCATTCCTTCACAGTGGTCAGGCCCTTCTCAGTACCACAACCTCTCACCCCAGGTGACATTCAGGCACATGATCAGAAGACCCAGGTCAGCTTGGTGCTTTGGCACTGGAGGATTCCCCTGGTAGTTTCCCTTTTAGCCTCCCCTTTGGGGATCCTGGTATCTTGGAACCATCTGCCTGTGATGATATCTGTCAGGTAGATGCTGAAACTCCACTGACCCTGTGTATCAACCCAGAGGAAGGAGGGGGCACACTATCCTGAGACATAGAGGCTGCCCTTTGCATGGCTCTGTTAATACATAAAGAGATGCACCATCTTTGTTCAGAGTGTTTCTTAGTCCTCGAGGGTCTATGACTCTAGACTCTCACACGTGAGGGGAAAGCACAGAATACACTCCCAGACTCTAGATTCTGTGGAGCCCCGTGTGATTGATAGCCATGTTTTCAGTCCACAGGACAAGATGGAATACAGCTCTGTGACGCTCCAAGGCAAGGTAGTAGTTAGTGAGAGAGAAGGTAAAAAAGGTTCTCTTTGGGATCATTTGAAGACATGCTACTCTCAAACTGAGGAGCAGTTGAGACAATGAAAAGGCTTAAGAATGGGAAATGACAGCATAGTTTTAGCAATGCAAATAACTAAAAGCCTCTATCTTCTATTAAATGGGACCAAGCGAGCCAGTGTTGACAAGAACTGGGGGGGAGGGTTGTGAATTTATAGGATTATTATTATTTTTTTAAATCAATTAACCAAAAATTTTATTTAATAGCTACTATGTGTCTATCCTTACCTTGGGTGCTACGAAGGAACACAAAAGAATTATATGGCATTGCTCATACTAAGGATATATATATTTTTTACATATCTTTATTGGAGTATAATTGCTTTACAATGTTGTGTTAATTTCTGCTGTATAACAAAGTGAATCAGCTATACGTATACATATATCCCCATATCCCCTTCCTCTTGCATCTCCCTCCCACCCTGCCTATCCCACCTCTCTACGTGCTCACAAAGCACAGAGCTGATCTCCCTGTACTATGCAGCTGCTTCCCACTAGCTATCTATTTTACATTTGATAGTGTATATATGTCCACGCCACTCTCTCACTTCGTCCCAGCTTACCCTTCCCCCTCTCCGTGTCCTCAAGTCCATTCTCTACGTCTGCATCTTTATTCCTGTCCTGCCTGTAGGTACTTCAGAATTTTTTTTTTTTATTTTAGATTCTCTATATATGTGTTAGCATACGGTATTTGTTTTTCTCTTTCTGACTTACTTCACTCTGTAGGACAGACTCTAGGTCCATCCACCTCACTACAAATAACTCAGTTTCGTTTCTTTTTACTGCTGAGTAATATTCCACTGTATATATATGTCACATCTTCTTTATCCATTCATCTGTCGATGGACACTTAGGGTGCTTCCATGTCCTGACTATTGTAAGCAGTGCTGCAATGAACATTGTGGTACATGACTCTTTTTGAATTATGGTTTTCTCAGGGTATATGCCCAGTAGTAGGATTGCTGGGTTGTATGGTAGTTCTATTTTTATTTTTTTAAGGAACCTCTATACTGTTCTCCACAGTGGCTGTATCAATTTACATTCCCACCAACAGTGCAAGAGGGTTCCCTTTTCTCCACAGCCTCTCCAGCATTTATTGTTTCTAGATTTCTTGATGATGGCCATTCTGACTGGTGTGAGGTGATACCTCATTGTAATTTTGATTTGAATTTCTCTAATGATTAGTGATGTTGAGCATCCTTTCATGTGTTTGTTGGCAATCTGTATATCTTCTATGGAGAAATGTCTATTTAGGCCTTCTGCCCATTTTTGGATTGGGTTGTTTGTTTGTTTGATATTGATCTGCTTGTATATTTTGGAGACTAATCCTCTGTCAGTTGCTTCATTTGTAAATATTTTCTCCCATTCTGAAGGTTGTCTTTCTGTCTTGTTTTTGGCTTCCTTTGTTTTGCAAAAGCTTTTAAGTTTCATTAGGTCCCATTTGTATATTTTTGTTTTTATTTCCATTTCTCTAGGAGGTGGGTCAAAAAGGATCTTGCTGTGATTTATGTCATGGAGTGTTCTGCCTATGTTTTCCTCTAAGAGTTTTATAGAGTCTGGCCTTACATTTAGGTCTTCAATCAATTTTGAGTTTATTTTTGTGTATAGTGTTAGGGAATGTTCTAATTACATTCTTTTACATGTAGCTGTCCAGTTTTCCCAGCGCCACTTATTGAAGAGGCTGTCTTTTCTCCACTGTATATTCTTGCCTCCTTTATCAAACATAAGGTGACCATATGTGCGTGGGTTTATCTCTGGGCTTTCTACACTGTTCCACTGATCTATATTTCTGTTTTTGTACCAGTACCATACTGTCTTGATTACTGTATCTTTTTGTAGTATAGTCTGAAGTCAAGGAGATTGATTCCTCCAGCTCCGCTTTTCTTTCTCAAGATTGCTTTGGTTATTCGGGGTCTTTTGTGTTTCCATACAAATTGTGAAATTTTTTGTTCTAGTTCTGGGAAAAATGTCATTTGTAGTTTGGTAGGGATTGCATTGAATCTGTAGATTGCTTTGGGTAGCAGAGTCATTTTCACAAGGTTGATTCTTCCAATCCAAGAACATGGTATATCTCTCCAATTGTTTGAATCATTTTTAGTTTCTTTCATCAGTGTCTTATAGTTTTCTGAATACAGGTCTTTTTTCTCCTTAGGTAGGTTTATCTGTAGATACTTTATTCTTTTTGTTGCAATGGTAAATGGGAGTGTTTCCTTAATTTCTCTTTCAGATTTTTCATTATTAGTGTACAAGAATGCAAGAGATTTCTGTGCATTAATTTTCTATCCTGCTACTTTACCAGATTAGTTGGTTAGCTCTGGTAGTTTTCTGGTAGAGTCTTTAGGATTCTCTGTATAGTATCATGTCATCTGCAAACAGTGACAGCTTTACTTCTTCTTTTCTGTTTTGTATTCCCTTTATTTCTTTTTCTTCTCTGACTGCTTGGCTAAAACTTCCAAAACTATGTTGAATAATAGTGGTGAGAGTGGGCAACCTTGTCTTCTTCCTGATCTTAATGGAAATGGTTTCAGTTTTTCACCATTGAGAACGATGTTGGCTGTGGGTTTGTCATATATGACCTTTATTATATTGTTGTAAGTTCCCTCTATGCCTACTTTCTGGAGGGTTTTTATCATAAATGGCATTGAACTTTTTCAAAACTTTTTCTGCATCTATTGAGATGATCATGTGGTTTTTCTCCTTCAATTTGTTAATATGGTTTATCACATTGATTGACTTGTGTATATTGAAGAATCCTTGCATTCCTGGGATAAACCCCACTTGACCATAGTGTATGATCCTTTTAATGTGTTGTTGGATTCTGTTTGCTAGTATTTTGTTGAGGATTTTTGCATATATGTTCATCAGTGATATTGGCCTGTAGTTTTCTTTCTTTGTGACATCTTTGTCTGGTTTTTGTATCAGGGTGACGGTGGCTTCATAGAATGAGTTTGGGAGTGTTCCTCCCTGTCTGCTATATTTTGGAAGAGTTTGAGAAGCATAGGTGTTAGCTCTTCTCTAAATGTTTGAGAGAATTCACCTGTGAAGCCATCTGCTGCTGGGCTTTTGTTTGTTAGAAGATTTTTAATCACAGTTTCAATTTCAGTGCTTGTGATTGGTCTGTTCATATTTTCTATTTCTTCCTGGTTCAGTCTCGAAAGGTTGTGCATTTCTATGAATTTGTCCATTTCTTCCAGGTTGTCCTTTTTATTGGCATAGAGTTGCTTGTGGTAGTCTGTTCGGATACTTTGTATTTCTTCAGTGTCTGTTGTAACTTCTCCTTTGTCATTTCTAATTTTATTGATTTGAGTCCTCTCCCTCTTTTTCTTGATGAGTCTGGCTAATGGTTTGTGAATTTTCTTTATCTTCTTATAGAACCAGCTTTTAGTTTTATTGATCTTTGTTATTGTTTTCTTTGTTTCTATTTCATTTATTTCTGCTCTGATCTCTATGATTTCTTTCCTTCTGCTAACTTTGGGTTTTGTTTGTTCTTCTTTCTCTAGTTCCTTTAGGTGTAAGGTTAGATTTTTTATTTGAGATTTTTCCTGTTTCTTGATGTAGGCTTGTATTGCTATAAACTTCCCTCTTACAACTGCTTTTGCTGCATCCCATAGGTTTTGCATTGTCGTTTCTTCATTGTCATTTGTCTCTAGGTATTTTTTGATTTCCTCTTTGATTTCTTCAGTGATTTCTTGGTTATTTAGTAGTGTCTTGTTTAGGCTCCATGTGTTTGTATTTTTTACAGATTCTTTCCTGTAATTGATACTTAGTCTCATAGCATTGTGGTCAGAAAAGATACTTGATATGATTTCATTTTTCTTACATTCACAAAGGCTTGATTCATGACCTAAGATATGATCTAACCTGGAGAATGTTCCATGAGCACTTGAGGAGAAAGTGTATTCTCTTGTTTTTGGGTGGAATGTCCTATAAATATCAATTAAGTCCATCTTGTTTAATGTATCATTTAAAGCTTGTGTTTCCTTATTTATTTTCATTTTGGATGATCTGTCCATTGGTGAAAGTGGGGTGTTAAAGTCCCCTACTATGATTATGTTACTCTCGATTTCCCCTTTTTTGGCTGTTAGTATTTGCCTTATGTATTGAGGTGCTCCTATGTTGGGTGCATAAATATTTACAATTTTATATCTTCTTCTTGGATTCATCCCTTGATCATGATGTAGTGTCCTTCTTTGTCTCTTGTAATCGTCTTTATTTTAAAGTCTATTTTTTTCTGATATGAGATTTGCTACTCCAGCTTTCTTTTGATTTCCATTTGCATGGAATATTTTTTTCCATCCCCTTACTTTCAGTCTGTATGTGTCCCTAGGTCTGAAGTGGGTCTCTTGTAGACAGCATATATATGGGTCTTGTTTTTGTATCCATTCAGCCAGTGTATGTCTTTTGGTTGGAGCATTTAATCTATTTATATTTAAGGTAATTATCAATATATATGTTCCTATTACAATTTTCTCAATTGTTTTGGGTTTGTTGTTGTATGGCTTTTCCTTCTCTTGTGTTTCCTGCCTTGAGAAGTTCCTTTAGCATTTGTTGTACAGCTGGTTTGGTGGTGCTGAATTCTCTTGCCTTTTGTTTGTCTGTAAGGTTTTAATTTCTCCATTGAATCTGAATGAGATCCTTGGTGGGTAGAGTAATCTTCACTGTAGGTTTTTCCCTTTCATCTCTTTTAATATGTCCTGCCACTCCCTTGTGGCTTGCAGAGTTTCTGCTGAAAGTTCTGCTGTTAACCTCTGCTGGGCCTTCCCTTGTATGTTAATTGTTGTTTTTCCCTGGCTGCTTTCAATATATCTTCTTTGTATTTAATTTTTGAGAGTTTGATTAATTTGTGTCTTGACGTGTTTCTCCTTGGATTTATACTGTATGGGACTCTCTGCACTTCCAGGACGTGATTGACTATTTCCTAACACATATTAGGGAAGTTTTCAACTATAATTTCTTCAAATATTTTCTGTCTTTCTTTTTTCTCTTCCTTTTCTGGGACCCCTATAATTTGAATACTGGTGTGTTTAATGTTGTCCCAGAGGTCTCTGAGATTGTCCTCAATTCTTTTCATTCTTTTTTCTTTATTCTGCTCTGTGCTAGTTATTTCCACTATTTTATCTTCCAGGTCATTTATCCGTTCTTCTGCCTCAGTTATTCTGCTATGGATTCCTTCTAGAGAAATTTTAATTTCATATATTGTGTTGTTCATCATTGTTTGTTTGGTCTTTAGTTCTTCTAGGTCCTTGTTAAATGTTTCTTATATTTTCTCCATTCCATTTCCAAGATTTTGGATCATCTTTACTATCATTACTCTGAATCCTTTTTCAGGTAGGCTGTCTATTTCCTCTTCATTTGTTTGGTGTGGTGGTTTTTTACCTTGCTCCTTCATTTGCTGGTTATTTCTCTGTCTTCTCATTTTGCTTGACTTACTGTGTTTGGGTTCTCCTTTCACAGGCTGCAGTTTTGTATTTCCCATTGTTTTTGGTGTTTGCTCGCAGTGGGTAAGGTTGATTCAGTGGGTGTGTAGGCTTCCTGGTGCAGGGGACTGGTACCCATGTTCTTGTGGATTAGGCTGGATCTTGTCTTTCTGGTGGGCAGGACCATGTTCGCTTGTGTGTTTTGGGGTGTCTGTGAACTTATTATGATTTTAGGCAGCCTCTCTGCTAATGGGTGTAGTTGTGTTTCTGTCTTGCTGTTTGTTTTGCCTAGGGTGTCCAGAAGTGTAGCTTACTGGTTATTGAGTGGACCTGGGTCTTAATGTTTAGATGCAGATCTCTGGGAGAGCTTTTGCCATTTGATATTATGTGGGGCCGGGAGGTCTCTGGTGGTCCAATGTCCTTAACTTGGGTCTCCCACCTCAGAGGCTCAGGCCTGACAACAGGCCGGAGCAGCAAGACCCTGTCAGCCACATGGCTTTTGGGAAGTCTGAGGTCATCTGCCAGCATTTAGTAGGTGCTCTGTAGGAGTTGTTCCACATGTTGATGGGAGGCAGATGATCTCTACGTCTTAGTCCTGTGCCATCTTGAAGCCATTCTCTGTTGTTTGTGCTTTGGGTGTCATACCTTGTCATAACAAGTCATTGCCCTAAGTAAGGGTACCTAAGGTAAGTGTGCATGAATGGAGTGGTGTCTGTTTCCCCTCTACACACAAGTTCCACAGGGAATATTTCAGTTTGTATACCCAAAATCAAAAAAATATCTAACACATAGTAGAAGCTCAATATTGAATAATGGAATGAATGAATAAATAAAATGTGGATTTAATGAGGAATGAAATGAGAGTATAATTAGAAGGACTCTCAAATAGAGGGAAATATATTTTAAGATGGAGAGAGTTGAGCATGCTTATAGATGGGTATGAGAGGCATTTGAAAAGCAGTGAATGAAGATACTCAAGACATTAGAGTAATAAATGGTGTAAATGGGAGGGGACCCAGGTGAGAATTACCTTGCACAGGAGGGTCACTTTTTCCACAGAATCACAGGTGTGTGTCAGAAGGGAAATGCAGGTGCTCATACCTGGGACCTGGCTTTGTTTTGTGTTTGTGCTGTGCCCGCCTAAGGGTGTGGAGTTTGTAGAAGACACTGAGTAGAATCATCACTAGAAATTAGTAAGGGAGTCTTAGTCCTTGCAGAAGACCCAGGGGAGGAAAGTCTTCATCATTTTCTTGCTACCAATCCCCATACTTGGGAGATTATTTTTCCTATAGGTACTGTGTGCCACAGGGTGTAGGGGAAGCAGAGGGTCTGCACTCCATGCCTGAAGGAATGCCTTTCTGCACCCACCTTGTGTAGTGTGCACTTGTCATTGGACTCTAAGATGTGGGGCCGTTATGTCCATTTGTCCAGAATTGTGGAAGTGTCCCTACTCCAACAGTGCCCAACATCTTTCTCATGGTTTTATACAGAAACCTCCTTGATAGAGTAAATCTGGCCTCCTTTTTCCTGTATTGTCCTGTGCTAAAATGTTGTCATTCTTGATGGTGTGTTATAAAAAGAAGCATTTATTCCTTATGAGTATTCTTTTCACAGCAAATACTAACACAAAAAAAACAAAACAGCAACAAAAAACCTTGCCTACACTGAAAGCAAACTGAATATTCAACAACTGAATTTGAGTGCAGCTTAAGAAATTAGGTGGAATTATGGAGAAACATATTGCTCCAACAAAATTTTATTACCCAGAGTGGAGAGGAGCTGTTCATAGCTGTTAAGCTGGGCTGCAGATTATATTTTGAGGATGGCTTCAAAGATGATGGCAGAATGTGTCTGACTCTAGGTGAGGGGACGTGAATTACTCACCACATTTAAAAAAATCTCACTTGTATCCACAAGCAAAATGGCATTTTTGAAACTGAGCAGGACCCTTCATGGCCTTCCTAGGGACAAATCCCCTAGTGTCCTCTGCCTCTTGTTTGTATAGAAGCTTTAACCTCCTAGGCCTTCTCTGAGTTCCAAAAAGCAAATTTAATCAAATAAGTGAGGAAATGCAGAAAGAAAGGAAAGTAGTCAAGCAAAACAAAATAATAATAGTTTAACCATAAAACAAAATTAGTTCCTCCTCAAGGGCTATAGATAATATTCCAAACCATATCCTTGAGTTGTTTGCAGACACTAAAAGCCCCGCCAGGTGGAAGAAGTTAACTGCATGATGACCATGAGCACATAGACCCCAGATGGGCTGGAGCCTGAGGATTGATAATACTGACCCCAGTGACCTCACCTGGTTACCTCACCAGCAACCAGTCAGAGACCTGTGCATAAGCTGGTCAGGCACCCTGCAGCCCACACCACTAACCTTGCCTTTTAAAACCCCTTCCCTGAAAGCCATTGGGAAGTTTGGGTCTTTTGAGCATGAGCTGCCTATTCTGCTTTCTTGGCAGCTTGCAATAATTGCTGTACTTTCCTTTACAAAAACCCAGTGTCAGTAGATTGGTTTTGCTGCATGTCAGGTGAGTGGGCCTAAGTTTGGTTTGGTAACGTTTTGAAGTAAAATGTTCCTGCTATAAGTAAGAATGGGTTTGTGTCTTTACTACACAGAAGATGAAAGTGAAATGGCTTGCACTAGAAATATCTTAGTTTCTGTTATTTTAACTTGTGACTCTAATTTTGATGGTCATCATATTATACCAAATATTTGAAGACAATTGGGCTCATTTCTTCCCTAAACTGAAGGTGTCCCTTAAGAACTGCAGAGTTTACACATCACCCTGAGCTTTGATAATGAATTCTATAGCCATAATTCCTACAGCTCCAATAGAGAATATCTATGTTTCCTGCCACTGGTAATCAGGAAAAATGGGAAGTACAGTCATATTTACACATTTAACTCTATGAAAATGAGAAATAAAGGAAAACTGGTGTTTAAACTGAGTGAAATTGCAAAAAAAAAAAAAAAGGAAAAGGCATTTTTAAAGAGGAAGATTTGATTTAGGTATGAGTAACATTTGAGTAGTTCAAATATTGCTTTAATTAAGCAACTGGGATGCAGATGCACCTGATCTTGGTTAAGCTATTTGCACTTGTAAATGTTAGAGTTTGACTGTATTAGTAAAATTATGCTTATTGATGTAAATTGCATGCAGTGAAAACCCTGTCTTTATTGTGTTCTCCTGCATTCACATGGCTCATAGTAATTATAGATACATTCAGATTTTGAAGCTGAATGCACTGTATTCTGCAAGTCATTTAGTAGTGATTCTCCCAAGATTCTCATTATCAAATTGCTAAGTAAATCAAACAGCAGTTTAGCACCCTCCTGGTTGAGATCCTTTTAGCTTTCTGAGCAGCTTCCAGTCCTGAGCTGCTAGAGGTTTCATGTTGAAGCAGCTTCTGGCTAGACTTCTCTCTTTCTGAGCTTACTAGAAATACATAGAACTAGTAGATACCAAAATAGGTCCAAGTAGCAACTACTACTCGGTGAGATGTGTTTGTACAAATACTTCCACAAAGTTGCTTTGAGTCCAACCCTAAAAATCTTCCTAATGTTCCTTCCTATCTTCACCCCTGTTATTATACATGATGCATCATCACATATGTTTTGGATACTTTAACAGAACAAGGTGTTCCTGTTTCAGGTGTTTACCCATACCTCGAGTGATTGTGGCAGATCCAGCTTGTGGTCTTCTCAACAGCCACCTCACTCCTTCTTCCTTTTGAACAGAATTCCACTTTTTAAGGTATTCCTCTTCTTCTGGGAATCCACAGGCTATCCAACCTCAAGGAGTGTGTCTGATTTAGTATAAGTCAACCGTACTGACCAATCAGTCATTTAGGCATGAGAGTGGGAAGCAAATCTGGCCAGGAGACACCAGGAGAAGTCTACTAGGAGGTGTGTGCCTAATAAAGATTTTTTTCCCTCCTACAGAGAGAATTGAGAAATAAACTGCACTGCATGTTGGATGAAAGTATGCAAAGGCTGGAACTGTTGTAGCCACTTTGCAACCATGAAGAACCCACACAGGAGAACAACCCAGCATGTAGACTGAAAAGATAAAAAGAATCTGGATTTTGAGGATATGTGTGAGCTGAATTAACCAACCACTAGCTCTGGACTTGTTGTTATATGTAAGATACATATTTTCTTTATATTTAAACTGAATGAATCAGGATTTTCAATTGCTTGCAGCTGAAGCATACAAAATAATCATCTCTGTCAAAAACAAACTGATTATTTTTACTTAATTATTGTGTTTAACACCCTTATTGACTCCCCAGTATCTCAGGAGAAACCTGAATTCCTAGGTATGGCCTGAGAAGTCTTCTGAGATCTAGCCCACTTTACCATCACTAGATTATTTTTCTTACCTTCACTACTTATCACCCCTTGCCTACACAAACAATAGCTATACAAAGGCTACTTGCAGATTCCTGAATTTGCTATGTACTATCCTGGTGAAACGCCTTCACATAGGCCCTGCTACCTTCCTAGAATGTACTGCCCACCTTTGATTTATATGTATTATTTCTAATCACTTATTCTTTTGGATTCAGCTCAGATGTTGTCTCCTGAGGTGTGATTCTCCAATGTCTTCTTCTGCTTCGCTGGGTGGTCCCTACTTTGTATTCCCTCAGCCCTTCGTGTATCCTCCACCCTAGAGTCACCTTCCTGTACTATTTACTATTACTGACATCAGGATCCTTCTTTGAAGTCATGGTCATGAAAACCAGGGCCCAGCCTGGTTTATAGATTCTTTCTAGGCCTTAATGAGTTCATAATGCTTAATGGGCATAAGTAATATGACAGCTTAGAAAAGTGGTATTTTATTACTCTACATGACATAAACTTTTCTTCATACACTTTCAGATTGCAGCACTTTTTACAGTATCCAAGTGTCCAGTTTATCACCATATCAACCCATGCCTCTTAATAAATGTTTGGGACCACATTCTTTGAAGTTCTTTAGCCCAACCATTGTTGAAGTTTATATCTTCTTACCTAAAATCTCCCACACCTCAAGAATAGAGGATGTAAAGCAAAACTAGCTAACATTTATTGGGCACTTACTATGTGCCAAACAGTGTTCTAAGTACTTTATGTGAATTATCTCATTTTAGGGGACTTTACTGCATGCTCCATTCTAGAACTTATCTTTCTATAAGTTACTTTCAGGGAATTTGGACTGATTGGTAATGCACAGTAGTCCTTTTCCAAAGATCCTCTAGTTAGGTGTGTTTGTTATGTATGTGCTTCTGGTTCCAGAATTTTTGCACATTTTACTTCATTTCTTCATTCCAGTCTCAATATAAACCAATGGGAAAAGTATCAGTAGAGAGGAGACTGATCAATCAAATGATAGTTTAATTAATTTTTAGTAAACTGATCAGTATACATGATCCTTTATATTTGTAAAACTGATTTTTCCAAAGTGTTTTCACAATTATATCACTTTTATCTTACAGAACACTGTGAGTTCAGAAGATTAAGGTATCACATTATTAAGACCAATATTTGCACCTGGAAGCCAGTGGGTGGAAGGGGAAAGTAGCTGGTCTGGGGACCCACATAGGTGGAGACCTCACTAAGGGGGAAAGCTGCCGGATTTCTCAGGTTCTGGCTACAGCTCTTATGTAGTGGCCTTCACTGGACTTTCTGTAGGTGAAATGCTGTGATTTATAACATAGCCAATCTGTGATTCAATGCTGCTTTATCTCTGTTTCGGGGGAGTTGCTCTGAACAAGACCAAAATCAAATTGACTTAATCAAATCCTTTTTACTGTTTTAAAACCTTAGCTAGCCTAGGCCAGACTAGGTACCCTCCTAGTGGTTCTCAGGACCTCTTGTTTTCATTCTACCATGGGGTATATTGAAGGTGACATCAACAAGATGGCAGAACAAAAGTTCTCAGCCCTTGTGCCCTCACCAAAACAATGATTTAACAACTACCCATGGGCAAAAATAACCCTGGGAGAGCTCTGGAGTACAATTAACAAGCTGAAGCAACCCAGTGGAAGATAAAAAACTGAATATGGCCACATACAAAATCATAGGAAGAATTTTACCTGCATCAAGCCATCACTTAGGCTGGCACAGCTTGACACCAAGAAGGATCCCTTGGCTGTGATTTTCCTCCATGAAAGAAAAAAGGAGCAGGAAGGCCCAAGCAGACTTTGCCACTAAGAACACAGCAGCCCTTGCCACCACAAGGACATCTGCAGCCTTTGATGCTAAGGACCCTTGTAGTCTTGACTGAGGCTGATACTAACTTCAGCTGTTGAAGCTGCCTGGAGTCTATGCTGTTGTGTTCTACTGGAGCCTTAGACACCATTGTGGCCCCCGGGAGCCAGAGCTGCCACCCTCCCTAACTGCCCAGAGCTGGAGTCACAGCCTTACACACCTATGCCCAGACCTTGGGTGTCCTACCATGTGTCCCTGGAAATGGTACCTCACACACCCCTGAAATTGTCACCTTGCATGTCCCCAGACCTGGCATTATCATGCACCCAACTCAGACATTGCCCTTGTGCTCACCCATAGGAGTGAAGGCCTAT
Organism: Eschrichtius robustus; assembly: GCF_028021215.1. Lineage (NCBI taxonomy): Eukaryota > Metazoa > Chordata > Mammalia > Artiodactyla > Eschrichtiidae > Eschrichtius > Eschrichtius robustus. The sequence goes on along the minus strand of NC_090828.1, from coordinate 138,784,566 downwards.
CCCTGCTGAAGCCAGTCCATAAAGTCTGAAAGAGGTTACACCATCTTCAAATGTGCAGACAACAATGCAAGTTTATAAGAAACACGAAAAATCAAGGTGACATGACACCACCAGAAAGGCACAATAAATTTTCAGTAACCAATTCCAAAGAAAGAGATAGCCACAAACTATATGACAAAGAGTTAAAATAATTGTTTTAAAGAAACTCAGTGAGCTACAGAAGAACACAGATAGACAATACAACAAAATCAGAAAAGCAATACATAGACAAAACAAGAAGTTCTACAAAGAAATAGAAATCATAAAAATGAACCAAATAGAAATTCGGGAGGTGAAGAATACAATGAATAAAATGAAAAATGTAATAGAGAGTTTCAACGTAAGACTTGGCCAAGCAGAAGAAAGAATCAGTGAACTCAAAGACAAGTCATTTGAAATTAACCAGTCAGTGGAGAAAAAAAGAAAGAAGAATATAAAAAAGTGAAGAAACTCGATGATATTTATGGAAAATCATCAAATGAATCAATATATGCACTATGGGAACTCAAAAAGAGAAAAGAGAGAGAAGTGGGCAGAAAGCTTATTTAAAGAAATAATAGGGTGGGAGGGAGGGAGATGCAAGAGGGAAGAGATATGGGAACATATGTATATGTATAACTGATTCACTTTGTTATAAAGCAGAAACACACCATTGTAAAGCAATTATACTCCAATAAAGATGTTAAAAAAAAATAATGGTTGGAAACTTCCCAAATCTTGGGAGGAAATGGAAATCCAGATTCATGGAGCTAAAAAAAATCTCCAATAGGATCAACCCAAAGAAGACTACAATTAGACACATTATAATAAAATTGTCAAAAGTAAATGATTAAGAGAAAATTTTGAAAATGGCAAGAGAAAAGCAACCACTCACAGGTAATGGAATCACCATAAGACAAAAAGCAATATCTCAGCAGAAGTTTTGCAGGCCAGTAGAGTGAGATGATATATTCAAAGAACTGAAATCAAAAAACTCCTGCCAATCAATAATACTATTCTAAACAAAGCTATCATTTAAAAATGAAGGAGAGCTAATGGCCCAGACAAACGAAAACTGAGGGAGTTTGTCACCCTGAGTCCTGTCTTATGATATGTTTAAGGGAGTTCTTCAAATGAAACAAAAACATGTACAGCTACATGAAAGCACAAATCTCACTGGTAAAGGTAGATATATAGACAAGTACAGCATAATATAACAATGTAATGATGGTGCATAAATTAGTTTTACCCTAATATAAAAGTTAAGAGACAAAAATTTGTTAATGTATACACAATATAAAACAAAGTAAACTCTGACTACAAGAACACAAAGTGCGTGTGTATGTGGGGGAGTAAAAGCATAGAGTTCCTGTATGTGATTGAAGTTCAATGGTTATTAACTTAAAATAGATGGTTATAACTATAAGATATTTTATGCAAACCTCGAGGTAACCACAAAGAAAAAACTTACAGTAGATACACAAAAGATAAGGAAAAAGAATCAAAGCAAATCACCACAAAAAATCATCAAATAAAAAGGAAGATAGCAAGAGAGGACAAAACAACTAAATAACAGATAAAAAATAATGAACAAAATGGCAATAGTAAGTTCTAATCTATCAATAATTACTTTAAATATAAATAGATTAAATTCACAATCAAAAGGCATAGAGTGGGTGAATGGACTAAAAACAAAAACAAAAACAAACAAATAAACAAGATCCAGCTATATGATGTCTATGAGGACCTCACTTACTTACTTACTTACGTTAACTTATTTATTTTTATTGAGGTATAATTGGCATATTAAATTATATTATTTTCAGGTGTATAACATGATTCAATATTTGTATATATTATGAAGTGATCAACATAATAAATCTAGTTAACAGCTGTCATCACACATAGTTACAATTTTTTTTCTATGATAAAGACTTTTAAGATCTACTCTCTTAGCAACCTTCAAATAGGCAATACAGTGTTATTAACTATAGTCACCATGTTGTATATTACAACCCTATGACTTATTTATTTTATAACTGGAAGTTTGTACCTTTTGACCTCCTTTCCCTATTTTGCCCACCTCCCACTCAAGAGACTCACTTTAGATGTAAGGACATACATAGGCTGAAAGGGAAGGAATGGAAAATGATACACCATGCAAATGATAACCAAAAAAAATCAGGGATGGTTATACTTATATCAGACAAAATAAACAAGTCAAAACAGTCTTTAAGTTATATAAGGATATATAATGGTTAAAAAAAAGTTAATTCAAAAGTAAGAGATAACAATTATAAGTATATACAGGGTCAATATCAGAGCACCTAAAGATATAAAGCAAATATTGACAGATTTGAAGGGAGAAATTGACAGTAACACAATAATAATACCTCAGTACCCCACTTTCAATAATGGATAGAGCATCCAAACAGAAAATTAGTAAAGAAACAGCAGACTTGAATATCCCCATAGTTCAAATGGACCTAACAGACATATACAAAAGTTTCCACCCACCAGCAGAATATTCCTTCTTCTCAAGTATACAGGGAACATTCTTCAGGATAGATCACATGGTAGGTCAGGAAACAAGTCTTAATACATTTAAGAAAATTGAAATAATTCCAAGTGTCTTTTCTGACCACAATGGAATGAAACTAGAAATCAATAGCTATAATAAAAGAGTAAAATTCACAAATATGTTGAAACTAAACAACACACCTTTGAACTACCACTGAGTCAAAGAGGAAATTAAGAGGAAATTTAAAAAATATCTCAAGACAAATGAAAATGATAACACAACATACCAAAACTTACAGGATGCAGCCAAAGCAGTACTAAGAGAGAAGTTTATAGTATGAAATGCCTACATTAAAAAAGAAGAAAGATCTCAAATAAAAAAGCTAACTTTACACCTCAAGAAACTAGAAAAGTAACAAACTAAACCTAAAGTTAGCAGAGAGAAGGATATAGTAAAGATTAGAACAGAAATAATTCAATCGATAACAAAAAAGCTATTTCATTCGATGCCTCAGAAATTAAAAAGATCATAAAGGACTATTATGTGCTAACAAATTGGATAACCCAAAGAAATGGATGAATCCCTAGAATAATAATATAGGAATAAATTTCACCAAGGAAGTTAAAGACTTGTACACTGATAACTGCAAAACATTGCACTTTTGTTGAAAAGGCTCTCCTTCCATTGGATTGCTTCTTGCATCTTTGTCAAAAATTCAGTTGGGGACTTCCATAGCACAATGGTTAAGAATCTGCCTACTAATGCAGGGGACATGGGTTCGAACACTGGTCTGGGAAGATTCCCACATGTCACAGAGCAACTAAACCTGTGTGCCACAACTACTGAGCCTGTGCTCTAGAGCCCATAAACCACAACTACTGAGCCCACTCACCACAACTACTGAAGCTTGTGCACCTAGAGCCCGTGCTCCGCAACAAGAGAAGCCACCACAATGAGAAGCCCGTGCATTGCAACAAAGGGTAGCCCCCACTCACTGCAACTAGAGAAAGCCCACATGCATCAACGAAGACCCAATGCAGCCAAAAATGAATACATAAATAAATAAATAAATTTATTTTAAAAATTCAGTTAGGTATATTTGTGTGGGTCTATTTCCTCATTCTTTATTTTGTTCCATTGATCAATATGTCTATCTCCTTGTCAATAACACAATGTTTTTATTGTTGTAGTAAACCTAATATCAGATAGAATAATTCCTCCTGCTTTGTTGTTCTTAGTAAAGATTGTTTTAACTATTCTAGGGTCAGAGAACGTCCAGATACATTTTAGGATAAGCTTCCATGTCTACAAAAAACATGGTAGGATTTTGATATGAATTGGATTACACATATAGATCAATATTTGGAAAACTGATAACTTTCCTATGCTGAGCCACCCAATACATGAACATAGTATATTAATCCATTTCTTTAGGTATTCTTTTATTTCTTTCATCAGCATTTAAAAAAATTCAGTATACAAATCCTGTATGTGGTTTGTTAGATTTATCCCTTAATATTTCATTTTCTTTGGAGCAATTATATCTTTGTTTAAATGTTTTGGTTTCCATGCATTCATTGTTAGTATATAGACATTAAGTTGATTTTTATGTGTTGGTCTTGTTAGAAAACTTCCTCATGCTAAATTCAGTTATTAGTTAGAGGAGCATTTTTCTTTTGTAGTTTTCTACATTTATGTAGACAACCATGTCATCTGCAAACAGGTCTATTTACCAAGTAAATAAATGCAAAATAGTTTTATCTTTTCCTTTCTGCTCTGTATATCTATTATTTATTTTTCTTGCCTTGTTGCAATGGCTAAAGCTTTTAGAAGATGAATTAGATTGGTGAGAGTGGACATCCTTGCTTAAGTATGATGTTAGCTGAGAGAGTTTTTGTAGTTGTTCCTTATTAAATTGAGGAAGTTCTCCTCTATTCCTCCTTTTTGACAATTTTTATCACGAATGAGAGTTGTATATTTGCAAATACTTTTTCTGTGTCAGTTAATAAAATCATATCATTGTGTTACATCTTATTTAGCCTATGATACCTTATACTGATTGATTTTGAATGTTGATCCAGCCTTTCACACTGAAAATAAATCAAATTTGATCATAGGGTATAATTCTTTTTATAAATTGCTGGATTCAATTTCCTAATATTTTGTTGAGGATATTTGCTTCTAAATTCATGAAGGATACAGACAGTTTTCTTTCTTGTATAGTCCTTTTCTAGTTTTGATACAAAAGAAATACTCGACTCATAAAAGGAATTGTAAAATGTTACTGCCTCTTCTACTTCTATTAAGAGAATGTCTAAAATTGTTGTTAATTCTTCTTTAAATGTAAGGTATGATTCTCTAATGAAACCATATGGAACTTGAGAGCTCCTTTGGGGGAAACTTTTCATTAAGAATTTAATTTCTTTCATGGTTACAGAATTATTCATATTATATGTTTCATCTTGATTGAGTTTTGATAGTTTTTGGTTTTCAAGGAATTGATTCTTTTTTTTTTTTCCCCTAAATTGTTGACTTTATGAAGGTAATGTTGTTCATTGTATCCTGTTATTATCCTTTTAATGGGTACGGGATCTGTAGTGATTTTCTCTGTTTCATTCCTTATTTTAATATGTATTTTTTTGTAAGGGTTTTATAAATTTATATATTTTATTGATTTTTTCAAATACCTAGTTTTTTGTTTTATTTCCTCCATTTAAAAAAATAATTTCAGTGATTTCTGCTTTTATCTTTATTTTTTCTTCTGCATGCTTGTTTTGGGTTTGTTTTACTCTTCTTTTTCTAGTTTCTTGAAGTAGTTTACTTAGATTATTGATGTGAGATATTTTGTTATTTATCATTTAAGCATTTAATGCTATCAGTTTTCTCACAGTTCTGGTTTGTTTCATCCCACATATTTTTATATGTTATATTTTCTTTTTCTTTTAATTATATGTATTTATTTATTTCCTTTGAGACATCCTTTTTGACATAAAAATTATTAAAAATATTTTACTTAATTTTCAATTGTCTGGAGACTTCCTCTTGTTTTTATGTTATTGGTTTCTAGTTTGATTCTATTATGTTCAGAGAACACACTCTGTATGGTTTCAAGTATTTTAAACTGTTTGAAGTTTTGATTGGAGTGTTCTCTATAAGTCAATTAGATCCTGTTGTTTGATTGTGTTGTTTGGATCTTCTGTGTCTATGCTGATTTTCTGTCTAGTAGTTTTTCAGTTGCTGAGAAGGGGATATTTATGTTCCCACCTATAATTGTAGAATTGTCTATTTCTCCTTTCAATTCTCTCTGTTTTTGCTTCACATATTTTGAGGCTGTGGTTTGGAGCATAAACATTTGGGACCATGATGTCTTCCTCACAGATTGATCCTTTTAACATTATTCAATGTCCCTCTTTGTCTCTAGCAATTTTCTATGCTCCAAAGTCTACTTTATCTGATATTATACAACCACGCCTACTTTATTTGATTAATGTTCCCATAGTAAGTACTTTTCCTTCCTTTTTCTTTCAACCTGTTACAGAATTTGATGTGAATTTCTTATAGATAGTATATTGTTGAATCATGTGTTTTTATCTACTTTGCAAATCTCTATCTTTTAACTGTTGTATTGAGACTGTTTATACTTAAGCATTATGTTAGAGTTCACATCTGACATTTTATTATTTGTTTTCTATTTGTTTCATCTGGATTTTTCATTTCTGTTTCTCTCTCTCTCTCTCTCTCTTTTTACCTTGCTGTGTGTTACTTGAATATCCTTTTTAGGATCCCATCTCGATTTATTTATAGTAATTGAATATATTGCTTTCTTCAGTTTTCTTAGTTGCTGCTCTAGGCATTACATATATACATGCATAACTCAGCACATGTACTGGTTTTTGTCTTTTACAACTTGGAGTGAAGTTCAGTTACCTTATTTTATTCATATTTCTTTATGCTCCTCACTTTTTATGTATAATTATCTTAAGAGTTTCAATATATACATTGAGAATCATATCAAATGGTGTTATGTTTCTCTACTCTAATCTTCAAATATGATTTAAGAAGCTCACCACTTGAAGGATATTTTATTATAGTTACATCAATGTTTATCAATTCCATTGTTTTTCTTTCCTTTTTGAACTTTCAAGGTTTTTGTTTTCTTATTGTGTTTTCTTATTGTTATCATTTTCTTTCTGTTTATAGAATTTCTTTTAGCTACTCTTTAGGATAGGTTACTGGAAACAAATTTTCTTAGTTTTCCTTTCTTTGACATGTTTTTGTATTCTTTCATTCCTTAACGGATTTTTGCCAGATAATGAATTCACAGTTGAAATATCTTTTTTTTTCTTAATACTTGAAAAATAGTGTCACAACATTCTGCCTTCTATGGTTTCAGATGAAAACTCAGGTGACATTCAAATTGATACTCTCTTGTGAGTAAAATGTAATTTTCTTCTGGATGCTTTCAAGAGTTTTTTCTTTTTCTTTAGTTTTCTGAAGTTTAATTACAATGTGTTCGACATGGACTTATTTGAGTTTACCCTGTTTGACATTTGCTTAGCTTCCTGAATCTGTAGATATGTGTATTTTGCCACATTTTGAAAACTTTTCAGCCATTATTTATTTTTATATTTTATTAATCCACCCTTTTTCTTTTCTTCTGAGACTCCAATGAGTTGAATGTTAACACTTTTGTTATTGATCCACAGATTCCTGAGACTCTAATTATTTTTCTTTCAAACTACTTTCTCCCTGCTTAGATTGGGTACATTCTATTGATATTTTGTGCAGTTTACTGATTCTACCCTCTGTCATCTCCACTCTAGTGTTAAGCTCATCTGGCAAGTCTTTTATTTCAACTATTATAATTTTCTATTCCATAATTTTCATTTGGCACTTAAAAAATAACTTCTATTTCTTTGATTTTATTTTTTGTAATGTTTTCATTTATTTGGAGGGAATTTGTAAAGTCTTTTTGTAATGGCTACTTTAAAATCCTTCTCAGATAATTCCAGTATCTGATTCATCTCAGTGTTAACATCTCAGTGTTAAAAACCTGTTGCTTTTTCTCATTCACATTGTGATTTTACTTGTTCTTGGTATGATGGGTGATTTTTGAAACTGTATCCTGGGTGTTTTGATATTATATTATGATACTCTGGATCCTATTTAAACTTGTGTGCATTTGGATTTGTGCCACCTCATTGTCTCCCAGTGTGCATGGAAGTTCAGGTCATCCCTGGGCCCTGGTGTCTCCTTCCTAGTTAAATTGGGGCACCACTTGCACAGTCTCTTAGTCTCTGAGTGTGGGCGTAAGCTCAGCTCCCTGCTAGTCCTTACTGATAGGGAGTAGAGTAGAGCATCAGTAAGCCCCCTCTCCCACCACTCATTCAGCTTAATTGATGCTGGGTAGGACTGGAGGCTCAGCTCCTCACTGGACCTCACCCACAAGGGATGGGAGGAGTGAAGTAGGGAGTAATTTCTCTGTCTCATCAGTGCCATGGGAGTGCAAGCTCCAAAGGGTTCTGCTGACATGGGAAATGGGAGGATCAGAGCACCAACTAGCCCTTCTTTGAAATGTCTCCTTCAGTCTCATTGTTATCCAGTGGGTGTGGAGCTCAGCTCCAGGCAGGGACCCATGACGCAAGGACGAGGGGGTATGTGGAGTGCTGACTAGCCCAAATCAATGCCCTGTTTAGTCTCCTGATATAAGGTGGGAGTGGAGGTTCAGCTCCTTGCTGAACCCTGCTGGCACCAGGCTAGGGGGTGAAGCTTAGTGGTGACTTCCCCCCACCCCTGAACCACCTCATTAAGTCTCATTGCTTCCGTTGTGTTGAGAATGGAAGATCAGCTCACTGCTTTGGCCAAAGTAGACTGTTCTATACGGAGCTTGTTATATATAAACTTCATGGTAACCCCATACAAAAACCTATAACAAATATACAAATCACCGAAAGTAAGGAATTCAAACATAACACTAAGGAAAGTCATCAAATCACAAGGGAAAAACAAGAGAAGAAGAAAGGAACATGGAACACTACAAAAACAATCAGAAAACAATGAACAAAATGGCATTAATTACATAACTAAAAATAATTCATTTAAATGTAAATGAACTAAATACTTCATGCAAAATACATAGGGTGGCTAAAGAATAATAAAAAAAGAAAGACCCACATAAATGCTGAAGACACTTACTTCAGATCTAAAGACACACAGGCAGAAAGTGAGGGGATGGAAAAAGGTATTCCATGCAAGTGGAAATGAAAAGAAAGCTGTGGTATCACTACTTAGACAAAACAGACTTTAAGACATAGACTGTAATAAGAGGCAAAGAGGGCATTACATAATAATAAAGGGATCAATCCAACTTCAAGCTGATGATCACTTGAGTATATTCTAAAAACACTACATTACAGCCCTACCCCATGTTTTATGTTTCTGATGTCTCATTTTACATGTTCTTATTTATATATGGTTCATCCAGTACCTTTACTATATGTTTCCCTTTACTAGTGAGATTCTTTTTCTTTCATAATTTTTTGTTTTAGTATGGCCTTTTCTCTCTAATATTTGTAGAAGTTCCTTTAACATTTCTCATAAGACCATTTTAGTGGTCATGAACTCCTTTAGCTTTTTTTGCTTGTTTTATCTCTCCTTCAGTTCTGATAGAGACTTTGCCTGGTAGAGTATTCTTGGTTGTAAGTTTTTTTCTTTCAGCACTTTGAATGTATTGTGCCAGTTCCTTCTGACCTGTAAAGTTTCTCCTGAAAAAAATCAGTTGATAGTCTCATGGGAGTTCCCTTGTACATAAATAGTTGTTTTTCTTTTGCTGCTTCTAAGATTCTCTCTTTAACTTTTGACATTTTATTTATTAGTGTCTTGGTGTGGTTCTCCTTGTTTCATCTTGTTTGGCACTCTGTGTGCTTCCTGGAATTGAATATCTGGTTGCTTCACCAGGTTAGTGAAATTTCAGCCATCATTTCTTCATATAGATTTTCTGTCCCTTTTCTCTCTCTCCATGAATTTAGAACATTCCCACACAACCTGCACAAAAATGAACTCAAAATGGTTTAAAGACCTAAATGTAAGACATGACACCATAAAACTTCTAGAAGAGAAAATAGCAAAATATTCTTGGGAATAAGTCATAGCAATATTTTCTTAAATTGACCTCCCAAAGTAGAAGAAATAAGAACAAAAACAAACAAATGGGACATAATCAAACTTAAAAGCTTTTGAACAACAAAGAAAACCACCAACAAAATGAAAAGACCACATACAGAATGGGAGAGAATATTTGCAAATGATGCAACGGACAAGGTGCTAATATCCAAAATATACAAACAGCTCATATAACTCAACAAAAAAAAACCCCAAAAAACCAATAAAAAAAATGGGCAGAAGACCTAAATAGACACTTCTCCAAAGAAGACACATACATGGCCAAAAGGCACATGAAAAAGATGCTCAACATCACTAATTATTAGAGAAATGCAAATCAAAACCACAATGACATATCACCTCACACCAGCCACAATGGCTTTCATCAAAAAGTTGACAGATAATAAACACTGGAGAGGATATAGAGAAAAGAGAACCCTTGTACACTAATGATGGGAGTGTAAACTCGTGCAGCCATTATGAAAAACAGTATGAAGTTTCTTTAAAAAAACTAAAAATAGAAATATTATATGACCCAGCAATTCCACTCCTGGATATATATTTGGAAAAAATGAAAACTCTAATTCAAAATGATACATACACACCAATGTTCATAGCACTATATACAATAACAAAGACATAGAAACAGCCCAAGTGCCAATCAACACATGATTGACTTAAAAAGATGTAGTATGTATATATATATACACACACACAATGGACTATTACTCAGCCATAAGAAAAAACGAAATATGGCCATTTGTAGCAACACTGGATAGACCTAGAGAATATCATACTAAGTGAAATAAGTCACACAGAGAAAGACAAATACTACACAATTTCACTTATACATGGAATCTAAAAAATAATATGAGTGAATCTATATACAAAACAAATTCACAGACATAGAAAACAAACTTATGGTTACCAAGGAGGAAAGGGAAGGAGGCATGGGATAAATTAGAAGTATGAGATTAACAGATACAAACTATATACATAAAATAGATAAGCAACAAGTATTTACTGTATAACACAGGGAACTATAATCAACATCTTGTAAAAACTTATAATGGAAAATAATCTGAATATATATATACATATATATATATATATATATATATATACACACATATATATATGTATATATATCAGAAACGAAAGAGGAGAACTTACAACTAACATCACAAAATACGAAGGATCATAAGAGACTACTACAAACAATTATATGCCAACCAATGGAACAATTTAGAAGAAATGGATAAATTCCTAGAAATATAAAATCTTCCAAGCCTGAATCAGGACAAAATAGAAAATCTGTACAAACCAATCAGTAATAATGAAATTGAATCAGTAATAAAAAAAAAAAACTCCCAGCAAATAAAAGTCCAGGACTTTTGAGAGGAGAATTCTAACCAACATTTGAAGAAGAGTTAATACTTATTCTTCTCAAACAATTTCAAAACATTGAAGAGGAAGGAGCCCTTCTAAATTCATTCTACAGGCCAGCATTACCCTTATACTAAAGCCAGACAAAAACACCACAGAAAAGGCAATTACAGGCCAATATCACTGATGAACTTAGATGCAAACATTCTCAACAAATATTAGCAAAATGATTTCAACAATACAATTAAAAGCATCATACACATCATTAAGTGGGATTTATCTCAAGAATGCAAGGATAATTCAACATCTGCAAACAAACCGATGCAATAAACCACATTAACAAATTGAAGGACAAAAATTATATCATCATCTCAATAGATACAAATAAAGCATTTGACAAAATTCTATATCTATTTATGAAAAAAACTCAACAAAGTGGGTATAAAGGAAACATATTTAAACATAATAAAGGCCATATATGACAAATCCACAGCCAACATCATACTCAATGGTGAAAAGCTGAAAGAGTTTTCTCTAAGATCAGAAAGAAGACATAGATGCTTACTCTTGTACTTTCTATTCAGTATGGTATTGATATCCTAGCCATGGCAATCAGACAAGAAAAAGAAATAAAAGGAATCCAACTGGAAAGGAAGAAGTAAGATTGTCACTGTTTGCAGATGACATGACACTATATAGAAAACCATAAAGATGCCATCAAAAAACTATTAGAACTAATAACTGAATTAAGTAAAGTTGCAGGATACAGCATTAATATACAGAAATCTATTGCATTTCTATAGACTAATAACAAACTATCACAAAGAGAAATATTTTAAAAATATTACATATGTCTGTAACAAAGAATAAAATACTTAGGGATAAATCTAACCAAGAAGGTAAAGGACCTGTACTTGGAAAACCATAAGGCATTGATGAAAGAAATTGAAAATGACACAAACAAATGAAAAGATATACCATGCTCATGGAGTTCAAGAAATATTTTTTAAATTACCATACTACCCAAGGAAATCTACAGATTCAGTGCAATCCCTATCAAAATGCCCATGGCATTTTTCACAGGACTAGAACAAATAACTTGAAAATTTAAATGGAAACACAAAAGGCCCCAGTTAGCCAAAACAATCTTGAGAAAGAAGAACAAAACTGGAGCTTTCATGCTCCCTGATTTCAAACTACACTGCAAAGCTACAGTAATTGAAGCAGTATGGTACTGGGACCAAAAAAAAAAAAAACCCACATAGATCAATGAAACAGAATAGAGAGAACAATAATAAAACTATGTTTATATGGTCAATTAATCTATGACAAAGGAGGAAGACTGTACAATGGGGAAAAGGCAGCCTCTTCAATAATTGGTGTTGGAAAAACTGGACAGCTACATGCAAAAGAATCAAACATTCTCACACCATATACAAAAAATAAACTAAAGACAGATTAAATACTTTAATGTAAGACCTGAAATCATAAAACTTCTAGAAGAAAACATAAGCAGTATGCTCTTTGATATCAGTATTAGCAATTTTCTTTTTGGCTATGTCTCTTCAGGCAAGAGAAAGAAGGCAAAAACAAACAAATAGGAGTATATCAAACTAAAAATATTTTTCACAGTGAAGGAAACTATCAAAAAAACAAAAGGTAGCCTAAAAAGTGGGAGAAGATATTTGCAAATAATATATCTGATAAGGGGTTATTATCCAAAATATACAAAGTCATACAACTCAACATCAAAAAACAAACAAACGAAACCAAACAACCCAATTAAAAAACGGGCAGAGTAACTGACTAGATATATTTCCAAAGAAGACATATAGATAGCCAACAGGCACATGAAAAGATGCTCAACATCATTAATCATCAGAGAAATGCAAACTAAAGCTACAATGAGGTATCATCTCACACCCGTCAGAATAGCCATCATAAACAAGAACACAAATAACAAAATGCTGTTAAGGATGTGGAGGAAGGGGAACCTTCATACACTGTTGGTGGGAATGTAAATTGGTGTAGCCAGTATGGAAAACAATATGGAAGTTTCTCAAAAAACTAAAAATAGAACTACCATATGACCCAGCAATTCCACTCCTGGGTATATAACTGAAAATAAGAAAAAAAACCCCACAAAAACAGTAATTCAATAAGATACTTGCACCGCAATGTTCATAGCAGCAGTATTTATAATTGCCAATATATAGAAGCAAACTACATGTCCATAAACAGATGAATGGATAAAGAAAGTCATGATATGCACACACACACACACAGTGGGATACTACTCGACCATAAAAAATAACAAAATCCTTCCTTTGCAACAATATGGATAGTCCTAGGGTGTATTATACTAAGTAAAATAAGGGAAGGAAAATAACATATGATTTCACTTATCTGTAGTATCTAAAAAAAAAAAACAGAAATGAACAAACAAAACAAAACCTAAATGGAGTACTAGAATCAGAGAACAAACTGGTGGTCACCAGAAGGAAGGAGATGAGGACCTGGGCAAAATAGGCAAAGCATATTAAGTGGTACAATATTTCAGTTGTAAAATAATAAGTCACGAGGATGTAATATACAGCATAAAGAATATAACTGATAATAATGTCATAATTTTGTGTGGTGACAAATGGTTACTATACTTTTGATGGTGATCAAATTGTAGGGTATAAAAATGTTGAATCACTATATTGTACACCTTAAACTGTTATAATATTGTATGTCAACTATAGTTCAAAAGAAAAAAAGCAGAAAAATGTCAAATGAGGCCATCTTTAATGCAGATGAACATAAATCCTAGCTTAAATAGTAAAATTTTAAGAAAAATACCATTTACCAAAAGTTATTATTGTTAAAACCTAACAGACCAACTAGAAGAAATAGAGGAAAAAGTTGAAGAGCTCCCTCACAATAAAGGCATCAAACTCAAATGGACTGACAGGGGAATTCTACCAATCAGATAAATCCAATCCTACTGGTATAATTTCAGAGCATTCAAAAAAGGAAATTTTCCAAATTAGTTTTATGAAGCAAGTATTACATTGAAACTAAAGCCTGACAAATAATTGTAAGAAAATAGGTATATAATATCACTGTCTATGAGTATTATTTCAAAATTCTTAAAGAAGATACTAGCAAATACAATTTAACAGCACATTAAAAAATAATACATCATTATCAATTAGATTTTTTTCAGTAATGTAAGAGTATTTCAACATTAGGTAATCCATTAATATAATTCCTCTTATTTATAAGGCTAAGAAGAAAAAACATATTTTCATTTCCTTAGATACCAAAAAATATTTGGAAAAATTCTTTAAAAAGCTCAATAAAGTATAAATCAATGGATATTTCCTTAACAATGACACACAAACATATGCACTTGCAGCAGCCCATAAGTTGAATTTCACTTAATGAGGAAGGTTAAAGGCATTCTTAATAACATGGGATGCCCACTATATCCACTACTATTGAACACTGTGTTTACAGATATTAATTAAAGCAAGAATATAGGAGAAGACAAATAGAGGCACAATATTGGAAAATGAAGAAGTAACACAGTTTCTGTTTGAAAGTAACATGATCATATCTGAAAACCACAAGATACCATGAAAAACTGCAAATAACATGAAAATGAAGTAGTGTCAGAATATAAAATTAGCATATACACACATAAATACATACATAAGTTTATATTTATACATAATTTTTTATGAATATTTATTTAGCCATATTTATTCATAAAATATATATTCCAATGTATATTTTCTTCATATATATTGATATACTCTGTATATTCTAATACATGCATGTGAAGATATAATGGAAGAGAAGATCTCATTTACAAAAATAGACATAATAAAATCACAAAGGTATAAAGTTAGCAAGAAATGGACAGAACTCATATGAAGAAAACTATAAACATTCCTAAAGAAATGAAAGCCACCAAGTTTTTTTTTGAATCAAGACAATTTGACTATAAAGATTATTTGGAAGAGCAGGAAGTGTAGAGTTAGTTCTACCAGACATTCAAACATGCAATAAAGACCGTAAGTAAAGCAGTGGGATATTGATGCAATAGCAGACCTAACAGTAGAGCAGAAAATCCAGAAACAGATTCATTTACATACAAATATTTAGTGTAACATGGAGGTGGGATTTCAAGTCAATGGAGGAAAGAGAAACTTTTAAGAAAGTGGCATTGGGATAACTGGATAGTTATATGGAAAAAGATGAAATTGGGTTGGTTTTTCACACAATACAGATGGGTCAATTCCAAAAGGATCCAGTATTTCAGTATAAGAAATGGAATCATACAAATATTAGAAGAAAATATGGATGAAATGCCTATATAATGTAGGATTGACTCGACATCTAAAAAAAAATATGGACAAAGATTGATAAGTTTGACTAATAAAAATTAAAAAAAAACTTTACATAAGCAAAGTAATGACAAATAATAAACTAGAAAAAATATTTGCAACTTATATTACAGAAAACTCTTTATATTATTAATATCAAAAACTCCTAAACTAGAGGAAAATCATGAAGAATTCCTAAGAAAAATGGAATAATGTGTCAGTCACAGAAAAATAAATGCAAATTGTTCTTTTCATAGATGGACAAATTTGCTTATAATAAAATAAACCCAAATTAAAACTACATTAAGATTCCATTTTTAATTTACCATGTTGAAAAAATCCTAATTTTGACGAGACACTCTTTTAGCCAGGCTGTGAGGAGACAGGTGCTTCTCTATATTGTTAGCAGCAACCGTTTGGTGTGTAATAGAGGTTGCACTCAAATCAGTGGGGAAGTGATAAAATTTGATCCATTTCTCAGACCATATGCCAAGAGTGGAATTTGGCAATATATAATAAAAAATTGCACATTTCTTTATCTTTTGACCCAGGAATCTGTGAGAATCCATCCTACAGATACACTGGGAAAATTTCTAAAATACATATACAAAAGACTATACATCGCAGGGCTCCACAATAGCAAAAGACTAGAAATTACCCAAATATGTATGAATAAGGTTGATTTTACTATGGTCTATCTACACAATGGAGTACCATGAGCTATATGACAGCAATGAAGAATATCTCTGCTGACCTCTACACAGTATATCCAGTATGTATCATATAAGAGTAAAGCAAGGTAGAGAAAAGTGAGTATAGTATGCTGCCATTTAGATAAGAAGGGGGCATATGATTCCATATATGTATCAAACTATATTTTACAAATAACAAACAATGGAAGGGTAAACCATGAATTTTTGAAATGCTTCCCTTCAGAAGGGATAAAATGAAGAGGACAGAAATAGAGGGTAGACTTCTTTAAAGGGACCTTGTTTTATAGATTTTATCTTAACACCAAGAAATATTTTACATAATTATAAAGTAAATTTAAATTAAAATTATCTTTAAAACTCAAATATAATCTAAATGAACATTTAAATGTGTATCTAGTTGGTTGCATAACCATGTAGAGAGATATTCTGAGTCACTTGAAAGAGCAGTAATTTGTTCATCTCTATGATTTATATCCTTGGATAAAGTCTATTTGCAAAACAAAAAGCAAAATGTAAATTCTTTTCAGTAATTGTGTAGTTGAAGTAATGTTCTAGATTGTTGTGGGTATGTTTTGGCTATAAAAACAAAGTCTGAGACTAATTATGTGATCCTCTAATTCTACCACTTTCAGTATTATTAAGAACAGGAATTCACTGCATGAGAAAAAAAAAAAGACACAGATGCACTATCAAATGGGTTAAGTAAAAATCTTGTAATCATGGATTTGAATTAGAAATATCAGTATAAGTTCAGTAACACCCATGATTCCTAGTTTTTCAAACTAAAATGTCCTAGAAAAATAATGATAAACCAGAAGTAAGGGGGAATCCTAGAGCTCAGATTGTGGTCCTGCAATATTATATCACACTAAAAGAAACAAGAAACCCTGAGAGAAATGACTGATTCCAGGTGTGGGGCAAAATATATATATATATTCATAAGCATAGAATGTCTTGTTATGGCAGATAGCACAGAAGCTAGCTAGCGAGTCATATAAAAAACTGAGGTCATATAAAAAAACTTCGGAGCCAACTTGAATAGGGTCTCACTAACCAAAGATGAGATTGAAACACAAATGCAATAATATCCATTCATTCATAGTGACACTTTAAAAACAATTCATTAATAATATTGGTCTGTAATTTTATTTTCTTGTAGTGCCCTTATCTGGCTTTTGTATCAGGGAAATGATGGCCTCATGAAATGCGTTTGGAAGTGTTCCCTCCTCTTCAGTCTTTTGGAAGAACTTGAGAAGGATTGGCATTAATTCTTTTTTTCCCATATTTTATTTTATTTTTTTAAACTTTTAATTTAATTTAATTTTTTAAAAGATTCTTTTGAAGTGGACCATTTTTAAAGTATTTATTGAATTTGTTACAATATTGTTTCTGTTTTATGTTTTGTTTTTTTGGCTGCGAGGCATGTGGGATCTTAGTTCCCCAACCAGGGATTGAACCCACACCCCCGGCATTGGAAGGTGAAGTCTTAACCACTGGACCACGAGGGAAGTCTCTAAACCTTTATTTTTATGTTGGAGTATAGTTGATTAACAATGTTGTGTTAAGTTTCATGTGTACAGCAAAGTGATTCAGTTCTACATATACATGTATCTACAGAGAAAGAGAAATATCATATGATATTGCTTACATGCAGAATCTAAAAAAAAATGATACAAGCGAAATTACTTACAGTACAGAAACAGGCTCACAGGCTTAGAGAACATTGATTCTTTAAATGTTTGATAGAATTCACCATTAAAGGCACCAGTCCTGGACTTTCCTTCTTGGAGGTTTTTGATTATTTGTTCAATCTCCTTATTCATTATTAATTTATTCATTTATTTCTTTCATTGACAGCTTTGCTGAGTAAAGTGTTTTTGGTTGGCAGTTTTTTTTCTTTTTTCTTTCAGCACTTTGAATGCATCATTCCACTCTTTCCTGACCTTCAAAGTTTTTGCTTGAGAAATCCACTGATATACTTTTGGGATATTCCCTTTTATGTGAGAAGTTTTTTTCTCTTAAATTTTTTTCTTTGTTTTTGGTTTTACAGTTTTATTAAGTGTGTTTTGGAGATCTTTTTGTTTGAACCTTTCTGCATCTCTATTAGCTTCATGAATTTGGATATCCAATTCTTTCCCCATATTTGAGATGTTCTCAGCTATTATTCCTTTAAATAAGCTTTCTTCTCCTTTCCCACTCCCACTTCCTGGGACTCCAGGAATACTCAGATTGTTTCACTTGATGGTATCCCATAACTCATATAGGCTTTCTTCACTAATTTTTATTCTTTTTTCTTTTTCTCCTCTGACTGGATAATTTCAAATGACCTGTCTTCGACTTCACAGATTCTTTCTTCTGATTGATCTAGTCTGTTAATGCTCTACTTTGCATTTTCATTTAATTCATTATATTCTTCAGCTCCAGAAGTTCTGTTTTTTAATGATTTCTATATATCTGTTAAACTCATTTGTTTCATGTATTGCTTTCTTAATTTCATTTAATTGTATTCCTATGTTTCCTTGTAGCTCACTGAGCTTCCCTGAAACAACTAGTTTGAATTCTTTATCAGGCAAATTGGAGGTCTTTATTTTTGGAGGTCAGTTAGAGGAAATTATTGTGATGTCAGGTCTCCTTGATTTTTCATGTTGTTTGAAGTCTTGCATTGCTCTGTTCACATTTGAAGAAGCCACCACTTCTTCCAGTCTTTACTGACAGTCTTCAAGGGAGACATACCTTTTGTCAGCCCTTCTAGGAATTCTGAGGCTTTCTCAGACCTTTTCTCAGAGTTGATTCCAATTCCTGATCTGCAATTCTTGTTCCCTCTTGAGGGGGGAATTCATAGTACTGTATGCATTCTCTCAATCCTGCAAAGCCGGCCGGGGTGCTGACAGCTTTTTGTTTGCCTTGCCTTAGGATGGTGCTGAGTTCTCAAGTTTGTGTGCTTTCTCCCAATCCCACAGGGTTGGGCAGGGTTTCTGCATGTGCTGACTAGCCATCTGCAAAGTTTCATACTTGCCACCCTTGGGAACTTACACTGGGAGCAGGCCACAGTGTGTATGTGTGTGTGTGTGTGTGCATGCATGCATGCACATGTGTGGCACATGGTGTATTGGGATTGCTCATAAGCCAATTGGGGGATCTGCAGGTGAGGCATCCTCAGAAGCTCATGGGCAGGCTTCCTGATGGAGTCTGCAAAGCATTCAGTAGGATCCATTTCTCTTTGATCTCTTCTGAGAACCCTGGCTCCTGATATCTTGCCCCTCCCTTCTCTTCAGTCATGCAGTATATCTTAGTATTCTGAATGGAGTGAGAAAGAAGTGGGTGCATCTTTGGCAACATCCCACACAGCTAGGGAAGCTGGGCACTCACTCACATGTTCTCAATTTTCTCCCATTAGAGAAATTAAAGGTTGAGAAGGTCTTGGCACTGAGCTGTGCTGCCTTGGGTGAGGGATGACACAGGTAAAGCGAAAATGTTCCTCTTACCCTCATCAGGGCATCCAATCTTGGAATTTTGTGGTCCAACCATGTGTTGTAACTTCTCTGCTGGACTTCCAGACTTCCACAAATGTGCCTTCATCTAAAAATTGTCAAAACTGGTGTTCTTTGGGCTGAAGACAGTAGAAAACTCCTATTCCAGTATTTTGGAAAGTTCAAAAAATGGGGAAGTGGGTGGAAAAAAAATAAAGCAAGGTTGACCAAGAGTCAGTAATTTTTGAATCAAGGAGATGGGTAAGAAGAGGTTCATGGGACTTCCCTGGTGGCACAATGGTTAAGAGTCCACCTGCCGGTGCAGGGGACACAGGTTTGATCCCTGGTCCTGGAAGATCCCACTTGCCATGGAGAAACAAAGCCCATGTGCCACAACTACTGAGCCTGCCTGCCACAACTATTGAAGCCCGTATGCCCTAGAGCTTGCGTTCTGCAACAAGAGAAGCCACCGCAAATGAGAAGCCCATGCACCGCAACGAAGAGTAGCCCCCACTCACCCTAACTAGAGAAAGCCCACATGCAGCAACGAAGACCCAATGCAGCCAAAATATAAATAAATAAATAAATAAATAAATAAATAAATAAATAAATAAATAAATAAAATGTTTTAAAAAAAGAAGAGGTTCATTATAATATTCTTTTGCATTTGTATATTTTTGAAATTTTCAAAAATAAAAATATAGAAAAAAATATTTTATAAGGTGTTCACTCATGCACTTATAGGCATCTGGCTTTCAAATTAACTTAGTGTTTTCTGAGACACCCAGTCATCTCATTATTTTGTATTCCTCAGGCAGTTGAAGTCAGAAGGAATTTGAAATCTCTATATGCAATAGCTTTCTTTGCAAGTGCACTCTATCTCAGTTGGTTTTTATGGCTCCAAAATTGCTCTCTGGGTTTGGGTAGAGACATCTGTCCATTCCAGATAAGTACACCTATTGGCAGGGGGACAGCTTTATCCATATGGACCATAATATTTACCATAAATTCATATGCATAAATATACTTTTAATAGGTGCCATATGTTTGTTCTCTGCTTAACATTCATAGAGTACATATCCCCCCACCCTTCCTTTAATCTGTTTCCTTTGCTTAATCATTGGGGTACCTGATTTTATTCTGTGCTATTATTGTTCCTTTCTTGGAGTTTTTGCTTCTTTGGGGGAAGAAGTGATATATCAATCAAGACACATAGGTAGTAGTGCTCATTGCCATAGGACAAACTTGGAGAAAAGAGGGAGAAGGGGTTGGACAACTAGCGGGTCGGTAATGTACACAATGAGCCTGGGAACTTCTGGTACAGAATGTATTAAACCACCAACTATTTTGGATTTCTATTGCTGCATAAAAAACCACTCCTAAAAGTAATGGCTTAAAACAACAATCATTTTATTTGGGGGTCAACTGGGTTGTTTTTGAACTCCACGTGAGATTGACTGGGAATGTAACTAGCAGGGTGGTCACTGGACCAGAATGTGTAAGATGATTTATCCCACGTCTGGCACTTTAGTGGAGATGGCTGGAAGTTTAGGCTCAGCTGGGTTGCTTGCAGTGTCTGGGCCATTCTCTCTTCTGCCATGTGGTTTTAGGGCTTCTCTATTTGATCTCTATATCGTTTCTCACAGAAGATAGCCAGACATTTTACTTGACAGCTTACGGCTCCCAAAAATGCAAAGCAGAAACCACCAACCCTTTTGAAGGCCAAGGCCCCAAATTGTCACAGCTTCATTTCTGTCACATTCTATTGGTCAATGCAGGTCACAGAGTCACAGCCCATCAGAGACTCAGTGAGGGAGGGGCAAGTGTCACTGTGGAACATGTTTGCCAACTAGTTTTCATGGATCTCTCTTTGGCATTCAATGATTCATATTTCTCTCACATACAAAACACGCCTCCTACAAAATTCTCAGTCTTGTTCCAATATTACATCAGGTTCAGGCATGAAGCAAGATCTCATCACCCAAATGAGGTCCAGATGTGGACAAGGCTTTTTGGATGCAGGCCCTCAGGTACACCTCAGGTATTGTCCACCCTGAATAGAAGACATGTGAAATAAAGAGATAACATTTCTATCTCTCATCACCTGAGACATAGATCAGTTAATCACAATCCTGGAATGATTAAGTACACATCTCTTTAGTCCTGTTCCCTGGCAATGGTTCTCCATGGCTCTTGGCTCTGCCTCCTCTTCCTTTTCCATAAGAAATGCTCCTGGCTGTATAGGGGGGAGGAGAGAAGATGGCGGAAGAGTAAGACGCGGAGATCACCTTCCTTCCCACAGATACAGTAGAAATACATCTACACGTGGAACTGCTCCTACAGAACACCCAATGAACGCTGGCAGAAAACGTCCGACCTCCAAAAAGGCAAGAAACTCCCCCCGAACTTGGGTAGGGCAAAAGAAAAAAGAAATAACAGAGACAAAAGAATAGGGACGGCACCTGCACCAGTGGGAGGGAGCTGTGAAGGAGGAAAGATTTCCACTCACTAGGAAGCCCCTTCGCGGGCAGAGACTGCGGGTGGCAGAGGGGGGAAGCTTCGGAGCCACGGAGGAGAGCGCAGCCACAGGGGTGCGGAGGGCAAAGCGGAGAGGTTCCCGCACGGAGGAGTGGTGCCGACCAGCACTCTCCAGCCAGAGAGGCTTCTCTGCTCCCCCGCCGGGGCGGGCGGGGCTGGGAGCTGAGGCTCGGGCTTCGGTCGGATCGCAGGGAGAGGACTGGGGTTGGCGGCGTGAACACAGCCTGAAGGGGTTAGTGCACCACAGCTAGCCGGGAGGGAGCCCGGGAAAAAGTCTGCAGCTGCCGAAGAGGCAAGAGACATTTTCTTCCCTCTTTGTTTCCTGGTGCGCGAGGAGAGGGGATTCAGAGCGCCGCCTAAACGAACTCCAGAGAAGGGCGCGAGCCGCGGCGACCAGCGCGGACCCCAGAGACGGGCGTGAGACGCTGGGGCTGCTGCTGCCGCCTCCAAAAAGCCTGTGTGTGAGCACAGGTCACTCTCCACACCGCCCCTCCCGGGAGCCGGTGCAGCCCGCCACTGCCAGGGTCCCATGATCCAGGGACAAATTCCCCGGGAGAACGCACTGCGCGCCTCAGGCTGGTACAACGTCACGCCGGCCTCTGACGCTGCAGGCTCGCCCCGCCTCCTCTGTACCCCTCCCTCCCCGCGGCCTGAGTGAGCCAGCGCCCCCGAAGCAGCGGCTCCTTTAACCCCGTTCTGTCTGGGCGGGGAATAGACGCCCTCAGGCGACCTACACGCAGAGGCGGGTCCAAATCCAAAGCTGAACCCCAGGAGCTGTGCGAACAGGGAAGACAAGGGGAAATCTCTCCCAGCAGCCTCAGAAGCAGCGGATTAAAACTCCACAAACAACTTGATGTGCCTGCATCTGTGGAATAACTGAATAGACAACGAATCATCCCAAATTCAGGAGGTGGACTTTGGGAGCAGGATATATTTATTTTTCCCCTTTTCCTTTTTTTTTTGTGAGTGTATATGTATATGCTTCTGGGTGAGATTTTGCCTGTATAGCTTTGCTTTACAATAGCTTTATTTTACTTCACTATATTATAGCCTCTTTCTTTCTTTCTATTTTTTCTCCCTTTTACTCTGAGCCGTGTGGACGAAAGGATCTTGGTGCTCCAGCCAGGCATCAGGGCCGTGCCTCTGAGGTGGGAGAGCCAACTTCAGGACACTGGTCCACAAGAGACCACCCAGCTCCACGTAATACCAAACGGCAAAAATCTCTCAGAGATCTCCATCTCAACATCAAGACCCAGCTTCACTCAATGACCAGCAAGCTACAGTGCTGAACACCCTATGCAAAACAACTAGCAAGACAGGAACACAGCCCCATCCATTAGCAGAGAGGCTGCCTAAAATCATAATAAGGCCACAGACACCCCCAAATACACCACCAGACGTGGATGTGCCCACCAGAAAGACAAGATCCAGCCTCATCCACCAGAGCTCAGGCACTAGTTACCTACACCAGGAAGCCTACACAACCCACTGAACCAACCTTAGCCACTGGGGACAGATACCAAAACAACGGGAACTACAAACCTGCAGTCTGTGAAAAGGAGACCCCAAACACAGTAAGATAAGCAAAATGAGACGACAGAAAAACACACAGCAGATGAAGGAGCAGGGTCAAAGCACACCAGACCTAACAAATGAAGAGGAAATAGGTAGTCTACCTGAAAAAGAATTCAGAATAATGATAGTAAGGATGATCCAAAATCTTGGAAATAGAATAGACAAAATGCAAGAAACATTTAACAAGGACGTAGAAGAACTAAAGAGGAACCAAGCAATGATGAAAAACACAATAAATGAAATTAAAAATACTCTAGATGGGATCAATAGCAGAATAACTGAGGCAGAAGAACGGATAAGTGACCTGGAAGATAAAATGGTGGAAATAACTACTACAGAGCAGGATAAAGAAAAAAGAATGAAAAGAACTGAGGACAGTCTCAGAGACCTCTGGGACAACATTAAACGCACCAACATTCGAATTATAGGGGTCCCAGAAGAAGAAGAGAAAAAGAAAGGGACTGAGAAAATATTTGAAGAGATTATAGTTGAAAACTTCCCTAATATGGGAAAGGAAATAGTTAATCAAGTCCTGGAAGCACAGAGAGTCCCATACAGGATAAACCCAAGGAGAAACACGCCAAGACACATATTAATCAAACTGTCAAAAATTAAATATAAGGAAAACATATTAAAGGCAGCAAGGGAAAAACAACAAGTAACACACAAGGGAATCCCCATAAGGTTAACATCTGATCTTTCAGCAGAAACTCTGCAAGCCAGAAGGGAGTGGCAGGATATACTTAAAGTCATGAAGGAGAAAAACCTACAACCAAGATTACTCTACCCAGCAAGGATCTCATTCAGATTCGATGGAGAAATTAAAACCTTTACAGACAAGCAAAAGCTGAGAGAGTTCAGCACCACCAAACCAGCTTTACAACAAATGCTAAAGGAACTTCTCTAGGCAAGAAACACAAGAGAAGGAAAACACCTACAATAACAAACCCAAAACATTTAAGAAAATGGGAATAGGAACATACATATCGATAATTACCTTGAATGTAAATGGATTAAATGCTCCCACCAAAAGACACAGGCTGGCTGAATGGATAAAAAAACAGGATCCATATATATGCTGTCTACAAGAGTCCCACTTCAGACCTAGAGACACATACAGACTGAAAGTGAGGGGATGGAAAAAGATATTCCATGCAAATGGAAATCAAAAGAAAGCTGGAGTAGCAATTCTCATATCAGACAAAATAGACTTTAAAATAAAGACTATTACAAGAGACAAAGAAGGACACTATATAATGATCAAGGGATCGATCCAAGAGGAAGGTATAACAATTGTAAATATTTATGCACCCAACATAGGAGCACCTCAATACATAAGGCAAATACTAACAGCCATCAAAGGGGAAATCGACAGCAACACAATCATAGTAGGGGACTTTAACACCCCACTTTCACCAATGGACAGATCATCCAAAATGAAAATAAATAAGGAAACACAAGCTTTAAATGATACATTAAACAAGATGGACTTAATTGATATTTATAGGACATTCCACCCAAAAACCACAGAATACACATTTTTCTCAAGTGCTCATGGAACATTCTCCAGGATAGATCATACCTTGGGTCACAAACCAAGCCTTGGTAAATTTAAGAAAATTGAAATCGTATCAAGTATCTTATCCGACCACAACGCTATGAGACTAGATATCAATTACAGGAAAAGATCTGTAAAAAATACAAACACATGGAGGCTACACAATACACTACTTAATAACGAAGTGATTACTGAAGAAATCAAAGGGGAAATCAAAAAATACCTAGAAACAAATGACAATGGAGATACGACGACCCAAAACCTATGGGACGCAGCAAAAGCAGTGCTAAGAGGGAAGTTTATAGCAATACAAGCCTACCTCAAGAAACAGGAAACATCCCGAATAAACAACCTAACCTTGCACCTGAAGCAATTAGAGAAAGAAGAACAAAAAAACCCCAAAGCCAGCAGAAGGAAAGAAATTATAAAGATCAGGTCAGAAATCAATGAAAAAGAAATGACGGAAACAATAGCAAAAATCAATGAAACTAAAAGCTGGTTCTTTGAGAAGATAAACAAAATTGATAAACCATTAGCCAGACTCATCAAGAGAAAAAGGGAGAAGACTCAGATCAATAGAATTAGAAATGAAAAAGGAGAAGTAACCACTGACACTGCAGAAATACAAAAGATCATGAGAGATTACTACAAGCAACTCTATGCCAATAAAATGGACAACCTGGAAGAAATAGACAGATTCTTAGAAATGCACAAACTACCAAGACTGAACCAGGAAGAAATAGAAAATATGAACAGACCAATCACAAGCACTGAAATTGAAACTGTGATTAAAAACCTTCCAACAAACAAAAGCCCAGGATCAGATGGCTTCACAGGTGAATTCTATCAAACATTTAGAGACGAGCTAACACCTATCCTTCTCAAACTCTTCCAAAATATTGCAGAGGGAGGAACACTCCCAAACTCATTCTACGAGGCCACCATCACCCTGATACCAAAACCAAAGATGTCACAAAGAAAGAAAACTACAGGCCAATATCACTGATGAACATAGATGCAAAAATCCTCAACCAAATACTAGCAAAGAGAATCCAACAGCACATTAAAAGGATCATACACCATGATCAAGTGGGGTTTATCCCAGGAATGCAAGGATTCTTCAATATACGCAAATCAATCAATGTGATACACCACATTAACAAATTGAAGGAGAAAAACCATATGATCATCTCAATAGATGCAGAGAAAGCTTTCGACAAAATTCAACACCCATTTATGATAAAAGCCCTGCAGAAAGTAGGCATAGAGGGAACTTTCCTCAACATAATAAAGGCCATATATGACAAACCCACAGCCAACATTGTCCTCAATGGTGAAAAACTGAAACGATTTCCACTAAGATCAGGAACAAGACAAGGTTGCCCACTCTCACCACTATTATTCAATATAGTTTTGGAAGTGTTAGCCACAGCAATCAGAGAAGACAAAGAAATAAAAGGAATCCAAATCGGAAAAGAAGAAGTAAAGCTGTCACTATTTGCAGATGACATGATACTATACAGAGAGAATCCTAAAGATGCTACCAGAAAACTCCTAGAGCTAATCAATGAATTTGGTAAAGTAGCAGGATACAAAATAAATGCACAGAAATCTCTTGCATTTCTATACACTAATGACGAAAAATCTGAAAGTGAAATTAAGAAAACACTCCCATTTACCATTGCAACAAAAAGAATAAAATACCTAGGAATAAACCTGCCTAAGGAGACAAAAGACCTGTATGCAGAAAATTATAAGACACTGATGAAAGAAATTAAAGATGATACAAATAGATGGAGAGATATACCATGTTCCTGGATTGGAAGAATCAACATTGTGAAAATGACTCTACTACCCAAAGCAATCTACAGATTCAATGCAATCCCTATCAAACTACCACTGGCATTTTTCACAGAACTAGAACAAAAAATTTCACAATTTGTATGGAAACACAAAAGACCCCGAATAGCCAAAGCAATCTTGAGAATGAAAAATGGAGCTGGGGGAATCAGGCTCCCTGACTTCAGACTATATTACAAAGCTTCAGTAATCAAGACAGTTTGGTACTGGCACAAAAACAGAAATATAGATCAATGGAACAGGATAGAAAGCCCAGAGATAAACCCACACACATATGGTCACCTTATCTTTGATAAAGGAGGCAAGCATATACAGTGGAGAAAAGACAGCCTCTTCAATAAGTGGTGCTGGGAAAATTGGACAGGTACATGTAAAAGTATGAAATTAGAACACTCCCTGATACCGTGCACAAAAATAAACTCAAAATTGATTAAAGACCTAAGTGTAAGGGCAGACACTATCAAACTCTTAGAGGAAAACATAGGCAGACCACTCTATGACATACATCACAGCAAGATTCTTTTTGACCCAGCTCCCAGAGAAATGGAAATAAGAACACAAATAAACAAATGGGACCTAATGAAACGTAAAAGCTTTTGCACAGCAAAGGAAACCATAAACAAGACCAAAAGACAACCATCCGAATGGGAGAAAATATTTGCAAATGAAGCAACTGACAAAGGATTAATCTCCAAGATTTACAAGCAGCTCATGCAGCTCAATAACAAAAAAACCAACAACCCAATCCAAAAATGGGCAGAAGACCTAAATAGACATTTCTCCAAAGAAGATATACAGATGGCCTACAGACACATGAAAGAATGCTCAACATCATTAATCATTAGAGAAATGCAAATCAAAACTACAATGAGATATCATCTCACACCGGTCAGAATGGCCATCATCAAAAAATCTAGAAACAATAAATGCTGGAGAGGGTGTGGAGGAAAGGGAACACTCTTGCACTGTTGGTGGGAATGTAAATTGATACAGCCACTATGGAGAACAGTATGGAGGTTCCTTAAAAAACTACAAATAGAACTACCATACGACCCAGCAATCCCAATACTGGGCATATACCCTGAGAAAACCATAGGTCAAAAAGAGTCATGTACCAAAATGTTCATTGCAGCTCTATTTACAATAGCCAGGACATGGAAGCAACCTAAGTGTCCATCATTGGATGAATGGATAAAGAAGATGTGGCACATATATACAATGGAATATTACTCAGCCATAAAAAGAAATGAAATGGAGGTATTTGTAATGAGGTGGATGGAGTTAGAGTCTGTCATACAGAGTGAAGTAAGTCAGAAAGAGAAAAACAAATACAGTATGCTAACACATATATACGGAATCTAAGGGAAAAAAAAAAAAAAAAGGCCATGAAGAACCTACTGGCAAGACGGGAATAAAGACACAGACCTACTAGAGAATGGACTTGAGGATATGGGGAGGGGGTGGGGTGAGATGTGACAGGGTAAGAGAGTGTCATGGACATATATACACTACCAAATGTAAAATAGATAACTAGTGGGAAGCAGCCGCACAGCACAGGGAGATCAGCTCGGTGCTTTGTGACCACCTAGAGGGGTGGGATGGGGAGGGTGGGAGGGAGGGAGATGCAAGAGGGAAGAGAAATGGGAACATATTGTATATGTATAACTGATTCACTTTGTTATAAAGCAGAAGCTAACACACCATTGTAAGGCAATTATACTTCAATAAAGATGTTTAAAAAAAAAATGCTCCTGTGTGTGGCTGAGTATCATTCTTAGACTGCTTTCTTCCTTTAGATGGTTGAGGGCTCAGAGAACGCTTTTCATTATGAACTGTATCAGCTCTTATCAGGCCAAGTTGGTACAATTTCTTTAACAGTAAATACATTAATTATGTATCAAATTAAAATTATTTTCCATTTCTTCTTGAGACAGGCTATGTGTGAAATTGATGTTGGACAGTGCCCTTTAGACTCTGAGAAGGCTTTTGGTCCAGCTGAAAAGTATTAACAAAAAGTCTTAACAGTTGTACTTTTGATCTGATCTTTACCTTGAGTCAGTTTCCTTGAATAGTTTCAAATGAACCTATTCTCAGTGTTTTTCCCCCTCTGTTATTCACATAAGCCCTATGTTGTAGGAGTAAACATTCGAAGTCATTTTACTCTTGCCTCTGCTGAGTATTGCAAGGTCTTTTTAAGTCAAGAACCAGTTTATACATTAATTTCTTTGTTTCAAATCTTATACCATGTACTAGTGTAAATTTAAAATTAGCATTAACACATGGCACAGTCAGGAGTTCTATTTTTTTTCCATGATAGTCTGCCTTTTCTACCAGAGCAGTTATATGTTTTCTTCCCACTCTCCTGGTCTTGGAGTTGTAGTTTCTAATTTCCTCTTTCACTAATAAAGGTCGTATAGTATAATGGTGTGTCCCAGATAGACAAGATCAATGGAGGGTTGGGAGCTAGGCTGTTCGGGTTTTAATCCCGACTGCTCTGTAACCTCAGTCAGCTAATTGCTCTGTACTCAGGTTCCTACTATGTGAAACAATGATGATAATATGACCCATCTCATAGGTTTATAGCAGAAATTGCTGCCTGCTCACCAAACTTATTTCCTCTTCTTCCAGGGTACAAAACTAGAACACATTTCTCAGTCTCCTCTGGTGTTAACTGTAGACTATAAGTAATGTGAACCACTTCCAGCCTAGCCCACACAAGCCTTCTATGGGTATTTTCCATCTCCTTTCTCCATTCTGCTGATTGGAATAGAGATTAATTTCAAAGTAATCTTGGAAAACAAGTTTGAATACAGAAGAGCTCCCATCAGCTTGAGTCCTTGAGTGACTGTAAGGAGAAGGATTGTCTTGTTGACCTGTATACCTGTCCAATCCAATCCAATTCTGTTATAGGAGACAGAAATAAACTCCTACTATGTTGGAACCATTATACATGCTTTGGTATCTTTGAAATAGAGCCATCCTACCTAATACATGCATAGCTGTTAAGAGAGTGAAATGAGTTAATACATTTGAAATACCTGGGACAATGTCTGGGACATAGTAAAGATCAATAATCATTATGGGTACTGTATCAGTACCAAATTTATGCAGAGTTCTTAGTGTTAGCTCCTTGCCTATCACCGTGCCAAAGCTGCCTCTTCTATTCTCACTTGTTTTGTCAAACCCTGATGCTAACCCTTAGTCCCTATATTCACTTATCATCTCCCTCTGGGCCTCAGAGGCATTAGCTCATCTGTGTATGATATTGGCTGTGCAGTCCCCATTCATTTCTGCTACCTGAGGATTTTTTTCTTTCAATACCTACTATTTTTAAATTATATTTTACCCAGAAAGTCTGCTTATAGCAGATAGGATGTCTACATTAGTTAATTCTGACATGCTCCAAGAGATTCTTGGAATCCCTGGAAAATTCTTAAAACCGACAATAATAAGTCTCAGGAGCTGTTGAAATGTACACGGTTTTATTAGCAAGTTAGGCACAGGAAAATAGAGGAAAAAGAACTGGAATATTAGCCAAATTGTATCATTGAGAGATTTTGTAATTTTTAAAAAGTAAGAGCTTAAGAGATATATTGACTATGGTGAAAACATCTGAAATATATGTTATTGGTGCCATTCTTCAAAAAATGAAGCCAAAATAAAGACATTTTCACACGAACTGAAAGAATTTTTTGACCTTCAGTAAAGAAATTAACATTTATTTTAAGAGAATTCTTAACAAAGAAGGGAAATATTTCCTGCTAGAAGCCTGTTAAGGGGGAGAGGAGTGAAAAGAACAGGAAAAGACAATTATGTGGATAAATCCAAATGGATATTGATGGTTTGAAACAATGATTCAAATGTCTTAGAGGGTCAAAGAATAGGTAGAAATACATGACAATATTAGCAGAAAAGTTGTGGGGTAGGTAAGTAATGTTAAATCATTTACAGATTCTTTCACTGTTTAGGAGGTATCAAGGCAATAATTTAAGGCAGATTATAATGAATCAACGATGTATATGGTTATGTCAAAGAGTAAATATCAACAAATATTTGGAAAATACTTTGAAAAGCTTTTAATAAAGGGGAGAAATGGGATAATATACAATACTTTATCAATACCAAAAAAGGCAAAAAACTAGACAAAATTAAAAGAACAAATGAGAAAATAGAAAACAAATAGAAAGAGGGTAAATTTAAGTGCAAATATATCTTTATTATATAAAATATAAATTTTATATTTATCAATAATCCAATTAAATTAATCCTCTTAAAACTCAAAGATTTCCACACATGTAAACAGTAAATTTATAAAAATGTGGCAATGCAGTGCATCAAGGAAGGATAAATTTTCAAAGTGCTATTGTTTAAAATGAATTTACATATTGACAATTATACTATACTCAAGTATACTATACTCAAAGATGATTTCAGATTAATTGTAGTCTGAATATACAAGGTAATATAAACAAATATATAAAAAATAAATAAGCCTTCAGAGGAAAATATAAGAGAATAACTTCATTATCTTGGGGTAAGGAAAGATTTCTTAAACAAGCACAAAAACCACTAACTATAATGGAAAAAACCCAATAGGTGTAATGCCCTATCATTAAAAATAGTCTGTTCATCAAAAGTTATCATTAAGTGAGTGGAAAAAGGCAACCACACAATGGAGAAGACATCCACCATAAATAAATATCTGACAAAGGATTCATATGTAGGATACAAAAAATAATTCTTACAAGCCATTTAGAAAAAGAAGACACCCTAACTGAAAAATTAGCAAAAGTACTCAAATAGGCACTACCTAACATAGCATATCTAAATAATAAAGAAACATAAGTGAGGTGCATCACTTCATCAGTCGTTAGATTAGAGAAAATTAGATCCATGTGCACCACTGTATTGAATACGGTGAAGAAGACAGACAATAACAAATGTTGCCAGGGATGTGAAAATGTGAGAATTTTCTTACACTGCTGGAGGGATTAGCAATTGACACAGTCACTTTGGATAACTGTTTGGTACTGTCTACTAAAGATGAATAGAGACATAAAACCCAGCAACTGTATTCCTAGATATACATGGAAAAGAAATGTGTTTATAAAAATGTAGAAAATATTAATAGTAACACTATTTATAAAGAACCAAATTGGAAACATAAAAATGTTCGATAGAAAAATGGACTTCTTACTCTTCAGTTCAGGCTGAAGTAACAAAATACCACAGAATGGGTGGCTTATAAACAACAGAAATTTATTCCTCACTGTTCTGGAGGCTGGAAGTCCAAGATCAGGGTGCCAGAATGGCCAGGTTCTGGTGAACGTTCTATTTGCACTGCAGACTGCTGGTTTCTTGCTGTATCCCCACATGGTGGAAGGGACTAGCAAACTCTCTGGAGCCTCTTTTCTAAGGACACTAATCCCATTCATGAGGGCTCTACCCTCATGACCTAATCACCTCCCACAGACCCCCACCTCCTAATACCATCATCTTGGGTGTTAGGTTTTCAACGTATTTATTTGGAGGGGAACACAAACATTCAGACCATAGCAGTGAATAACTAAATTGCTGTATAGTTACACAACAGAGTACTGTCAGAAAGAAAAAAAACAAACTACTCTTATATGCAATAACGTGAATGAATTTCACATACATATATTGAGTGAAAGAAGCCAGACACAGTGAAAGAAGCACAAAAGACCCAGTATTGTATTATTTCATTTCTATAAAGTTTAAAACCATGCAAAACTAATATGTGGTGTAGGGAGCAAAAGAGTGGTGGGCTTTGCAGGCAGGTAGTATCTGGAAGGGGGCATGGAGGGCTTCTAGAGTGCCAGAATGTTCTATTTCTTGGTCTGTATGCTGTTCTAGGACTGTTATATAGGAATAAAAGATGCTCAACCTCACTAAGCATCGGGGAAATGCAAATCAAAACCACAATGAGATGTCACCTTACACCTGTCAGAATGGCTATCATCAAAGAGAACAAAAATAACAAATGTTGGCAAGGATATGGAGAAAAGGAAGTCCTCATACACTGTTGGTGGGAGTATAAATTGGTGCAGCTAGGGTGGAAAAGAGTACGGAGGCTTCTCATAAAACTAAACTACGATATGACCCAGAATTTCCACTCCTGGATATATATCGAAAAAAATGAAAACACTAGATCAAAAATAGACATGCACCCCAATGTTTATAGCAGCATTATGTACAATTGCCAAGCTATGGAAACAACCTAAGTGTCCATCAACACATGAATGGATAAAGAATACACACACACACACACACACACACACACAATGGAATACTACTCAGTCATAAAAAAGAATGAAATCTTGCCATTTGCAGTGACATGGATGGAACTGGAGGGTATTATGCTAAGTGAAATAAGTCAGACAGAGAAAGACAAATACCGTATGATATCACTTATATGTGGAATCTAAAAAATACAACCAACTAGTGAATATAACAAAAACGAACCTGACTCACAGATATAGAGAACAAGCTAGTGGTTACCAGTGGGGAGTGGGAAGGGAGGAGGGGCAGTATAAGAGTAGGGGATTAAGAGGTACAAACTATTAGGACTAAAATAAACTACAAGGATATATTGTGCAACACAGGGACTATAGCAAATATTGTATAATAACTATAAATGGAGTATAACCTTTACTAATTGTGAATCACTATATTGTACACCTGTAACTTGTATATTGTACATCAACTATACTTCAACAAAAAATAATCAAAATTTTAAAAATTTAAAAATGTAAAATAAAGAAACAAGAACAAATTCAAAAGTTGGTTTATTTGTAAAAGGTCAATCAAATTGATAAATTCCTAAGCAAAACTGATCAAGAAAAAAGAATGACTAATTTTAGGAATTGCATGATAAATACAATACATATTGTAGGTATTAAAATAAAAAATATTGCCAATAAATTTTAAAATTTTGTTAAAATCGGCAAATTACTACAAAAACACAACTTATTAAACTTGATATAAGAATCAGTAGGAATTTAAAACATTCCTATACTTACCAAACAAATTTAATTCATAATTAAACCCTTCTCCAAAGAAAACTCCAAAGTAGATTTCCAAAGGTTCTGATTTGCTTCTTGGCTTCATTAAATCAGTGCAGCTGGGTAGATCACCCCACAGCAACACCTCAATACAAGCACATACACACTGCCCCACCCATCTGAGTCCTGTTGCACTCCATCCCCATCCTCCCAAGGCCACAGCTCCTCTCCCCTATATCCTCCATATCCCTGGGACTGTCAAATGCTGCTGTAATGTGGGATCTCATTTAAATTTCATCTCTTAATTACCTTTCTGATGACTTCGGCCGGCTTGGCTCTCCCTGTTCTCCAATGAGTAGAAAGAACACTGACTTAGAAGTACAGCAGCCCCAGCGCCTACCTCCTAACCATGACCTATTTACTTAGCAGCCTCAGCCAAGTGAGTCATCTCACCAGGGCTCCATTTTCTCTTCAGTGCAAAGAAAGCAGACTTATTTCAGAGGGTTGATATGGGGATTGGATGAGATTCTTTACGTAACTCTTCCCATCTACAGTGGGTAAGCAGTAGAGAGTAATTCGACTTCTGGCCTTCTCCAGATTGGTTCACCATAATCATGATTTCACCATGAAAATTGGCCTTATTCCTTCCACATAAGTTAGTTTTACCTCCCCAACTAACCCTAAAGGGACAAGGACCATACTTTATTTATTTTTATTGCATTCCCTGGGCACCTAGAATAAACTAAAAAATAATACAAAGCCATGCTAACAGTATCAAGGGGGAGCAAGAGAGCAGCAAGAACATTACCATTTATTGTGAATGTACTCCATGCCAGACTCTGGGCAAATGACTTAGCATGGACTATCTCATCAATTCTCAGAACCCATAATCCCTATTGTGCACATTAAATCACTGCCCCCTGAAATAATGAACTTGCCCTGGGTCTCTCCACTAGATTCATCCAGGACTGCCTGTTTGAAAGCCTTGTTTCTTAACCTCTGAACTATTTTTCTTCTATCCATGTTGGGTACCTAGGATACATTTACTGCCAAATGGATAGTTCATGTCCTAGAAGGAATGAGAACCACCCACCAGCCAGGGCAAGTTAGGCAGATGGCAGAAGGGGCAAAGGGAAGAGTGCAAGGTGGCTGGGGATGTTGCTAGTGTGTAACATTCTGGGGCTAGAAATTAAAACCATGCAGCTCAATGACCTTGCCTAACACTTCTTGCTACTGAAGAAAAAAGGAGTAGGGACCTTAGGTATTTGAGTGGATTGGTAATGCTTTCTGAATGTCAAAGACAATTTCAACCCTGAACACTGCACAGGGCAGTGTCCTGGCATCAATACACACGTCACTAATGGGACCTGCATGTATCCAGATGTGTAGATTATTCCCTAAATTAAAACTTCAAATAAAGCCTTTCCATTCTCAACAAACTCAAGTCTACTTCAAGCAGACAGAAATGGTTTTAGGAAAGTCCTGTGACCATATGGAGCAGAGCTAATGTGTACATGATAAACACAGTACTCTATTTCTCCTCCTAATGGCCACAATGTTGTCTTGTGAGAGGAATATTTGTCTTCTTAAAATAAAGTGACAATCTAGGACTCCAGTTATTGAGTGTCACCCATTCTCTACCCTAAATCTCTTGAGAGATGCCAAAAGTTTCCTGAAAGGACTCTGGAGCCAGCAGAAACATCTGTTCAACTAGTCCTTCACATGGGGAGATGGAGCTCAAGAATGGAGCATGGCTGAGTTATAATACACCTTCTGACTTCCAGTTCTGTGAATCTTCTGTTGGTTGCAATTGCAGGGAGGGGTGGCCAAGACTGAGGGGCTGCTATAGTCAGCACAGCCTGATGTCATTATGGACTCAGACCTCCACAGTGGCCCACTGCTCACCAAACCAGCCATTGGGTCTGAGCCCAAGGACCGACTGGAGCCATTGACTGGCTCTCTGAAGAAGGCATTGTCAGGTAGCATTATTTCATAATTCCATCCTTAACATAACTCTCACAACTAAACTAAGAGCATTATGATGGAAAAAGCCAACTTTGACTTTATGTACTGCTAAATATGTTTTTTGGTCACTTGATTTACCTGGCAAGATAGAAGTCTACCATAATATTAAGGATATACTATGTGGATATACTTAAATAAATTTGTAGGTCTCTTCTTCTGCAAATGTTTTATAACTCAACAGTTTTCTGGTACATCAAACGACTTAAAGACCTTGCTTGTTCTATTACTTTTATTTTAGTTCTCATAGTCAACTTTAAAAGCAGATCATATGTATCTCAACAGTTATTTCAGCTTTATCCTTAGAAATCTAGTGTCCGAGTATCTGAAATGTAGAAAGGTTGGTCATAGATGATAAATAGAAAATAAAACAGGTATTGATTTAAACTGTAGTGATTATGAATATTTATTGCTCTAAGAAGCATATATTGACTTAAAAAATTAAGGTCAGATTTTAACATTGAATTAATAATAAATATTGATATATATACCAGAGCAGAAAGGCAGTAGATGTAAATAATGTTCTCAGCACGTTGAATCTAAAAATGAATCATTTGCTCTCCCAACCCTAGTTTCCCAAGACACACACAAAAAAGACTTGTTAAAAACATAAGAAACAGCTTTGATGCAGAGCCATTCAGGTATCATCTGCATCAGATACCATGATGACATTAGGATAATTACCAAAATATTAATCTCCCTGTAGTCATGACAGTGCAGCTGTCTCCAGCCTGATTCCCTTCTGGCCACTGGGTTGACTACAAAATAACATTATACTGACACCCCAACTTACCCTGGCAAGGAAGAAGAAATACTACTATTTTTCATCCTGTGTTAGGGAATGCATATTGGATTCTATTTAAAAACTGTGATTTTATAACGTGCAAGGTATATATACATGTATCAAGTGTTTGTATGGAAAGCAAGGAATATGGTTAGTAATGAAGAGTAATATGAATTTTCCTTTTCTTTCAAATCCTGTCATGAATTTATAACATCTAGAACACTTTATCTACTACCTACCTACTTATCTGTCATCTGTTTCTATCATGTGTGTCTTTCTGCCTTCCTTACTGTGGGTATCGGCTGCATTCTTGATTCCCATTGAGAGGATCAGTGAGCACAGAAATTTGTCAGAGTCCAGTTTTTAGGTTACAATAATTGACCCTGACGTCTATAGACACATTTCAGCAAAACCGTAAAGCTTCTGAAATTGCATAAATTTGTATATCATGTTTATATACTGTTTATATGTTTCAGAGAGACTCTGTAGTTCTTGACAGATTAGAATATGTGACCTGAAAAGAGATAAGGACTTAAAGAGAAACATGTGAATTAAAATGGAAAGAAAGGACAATTGGAAGCATTTCTGAGATGAGCTTTCTTACTATTCTTTCTCATGGCAAAGCATCCCAGCAGCCATTCACAAGGGGATACATGCTACAGTAAGTCATGATCACTTAAACTTTATACCACTTTGGTACCCATAAGTGAGGTGCTTTCCTCTTTTCTGACGGCTCAATCCTTCCTTTCTGGGAAATTCCAGGTCAGTAAATGTCCTGCATTCAGTGTAGTTCATGGTACAGAGGCACCCTTTCTTCGCCTCCCACCTTGCCTACACATCTCCCCTCTCCTACATGTGCCATGCAGGTTTTTTCCATGCCTTCTCTCATGTTGCCCTTTCAGGCTGGGATGAACTCCTCACTTTGGGGGACACTTCTGATTATCCTGATTCTGCTTCTCCATCATGATCCCTCATTATCCTGTGTTTGTTTCTCCTGTAGTTCTGAGTGTACTGTCTTTCTTCTTCTCTAGACTATGGGATCCTTTAAAGCAAGCAAGCATGACTTTTATCACCATACCCCAGACCCAAAGTCAGGGACTAGTACTGAGGAGAGGCTTAAGAAATGTGTGGAAAGGAGCTCTCTGCAGCCCACTGCAACCTCTGCTCTCTCCAAACCCATGCAGGGCTCACTGTCTGCAACACACACCTGAAGGTGCTTCTCCTGCATGGGGCTGCTGGTATTCTATGTGGTTAATCTTAACACCCTAGGCAGATGGAAAGCCACTCAGAGAAAGACTGTTTTTACACTCACTAACTTTCAAAGAAACCAAATCTACCTAATCCATTTGGAGCACCTGTGTGGGAAGGGACAGGACCCAGGTAAACACTGGTCAAGAAGACCTGGGCCCCTCCAGTGTTCATTACTTCTTTGAGAAGGAAAACACTGCCTCTGTCTCTTTGAAAACATGGTATTGAGAAAGAAAATGAAAACTTCCATGAATGAATGCTTGAGTTTTTGTTTAGTGTTAGCCGTCAAGCAATTCTAAGCGTTCTATTTCTGTCAATCATATCACAATTAGAAAAGTGAATCAGGAAGGTGGTTATAGCTAAAATAAGCAGATTCAGCTCAGGAACTACTATCCTTCTCCACCAGTTCTGCACCTAACCTCCCTATCCAGGGACATGTGGCCTGGGGTGACCTGCAAGGGGGACACTTTACAAGAAATACCTGGGAGGGGGTCTTTGATTCCACTTCCCACAGTCTCCATTTCCCTAACCTAGAGGCAACAGGCAGCCAGCCAGAGGAAGGTCCTTCATCTCCTCAAGCGGCACAAGCAGGAAAGAGTGAGGTCCCCAGTGAGAAATAAGCTACAAAACGTTGTTGAAAGAAATTAAAGAAACTCTAACTAGTTGAAAAAACATCCCATGTTCATGGATTGGAAGACTAGCATTGTTAAGATGCCAATAAATTCCTAAATTGATGTACAGATTTAACACAATCCCCATAAGAATCTCAGCTGATTTCCTTATAGAAATTGAGAGGCTGATTCTAAAATTCATACAGAATTTCAAAGGACCCATGGAATGGAATAGTGAAAAACAACCTTGAAAAAGAACAAAGTAGGGGAACTCACACTTCCTGACTT
Source organism: Eschrichtius robustus (assembly GCF_028021215.1). Taxonomy (NCBI): domain Eukaryota; kingdom Metazoa; phylum Chordata; class Mammalia; order Artiodactyla; family Eschrichtiidae; genus Eschrichtius; species Eschrichtius robustus. The sequence goes on along the minus strand of NC_090828.1, from coordinate 138,745,412 downwards.
CAAAACTTAATACAAAGCAATGGTAATTAATACAGTGTGATACTGGTATAAAAATAGACATATAGATCAATGGAATATAATTGAGAGAGTCCAGAAATAAACCCACACATCTATGATCAACTGATTTTTGACAATAGTGCCTAGATCATTCAATGAGGAAAGAATAATCTTTTCAACAAATGGTGTTGGGGCAAATGAATAGCTACATGCAAAATAATGAAGTTTAATCCTTACTTCACACGATAGAATAAATTAACATGAGATGAGTTAAAGACCTAAATATAAGAGACAAAACTCCAAAAATATTAGAAGAAAAATAGGAGTAAATCTTCATAAACTTAGATTTAGCAAAATATTCATAGATATGATACCCAAAGAATGGGCAATTTAAAGCTAGTAGACAAATTGGACTTCATAAAAATTAAAAACCTTTGTGTTTCAAAGGACACTACCAAGAAAGTGAAAAGACAACTGACAGAATGGAAGAAAGTACCTGCAAATCTTATATATAAAAAGAGACATGTATTCAGAATACATAAAGAATTCTTCCAAATCAATAATAAAATGATGAATAACCCAATTAAAGAATGACCAAAAGGGAGTGACCAAGATGGTTGAGTAGGAAGACCCTGAGTTCACCTCATCTAACAGACACATCAAAATTACAACTATTTACAAACCCACTATTGATGAGAAAAACTGGAAGACTTAACAGACAAGATCTTCTACAACTAAAGATATAAAGAAGGAACCACAACAAGACGAGTAGGAGGGGTGGAGATGCTGGAGATGCTGCAGAGTCAAGACCCACACACCTCCGGGTGGGCGACCCACAAGTAGGAGGATAATTAAAATTGCAGAGATTTTCCCCAAGGAGCTAGGGATTCAAGTTCCATGTCAATCTCTCCAGCCCAGGGATCCTGACCGGAAAGACAAGGCTCCAGACTGTTTGGCTTTAAAGGCCAGCAGGGCTTGCTTCTGGGAGACCCAGAGAGCTATGGGAAATAGAGACGCCATTCTTAAAGGATGGACACAAAATCTCAAGACACTCGGGAGCCTAAAGAAGAAGTAATTTGAAAGGAGCCTGGGTCAGACCCACCTGCTGATCTTCGAGAGCCTCTCAGAGAGGCAGGATGTAACGGGAACTCACCCTGGGAGCTCTCTCTAGGTTATTAGCACCAGGACCCAGCCTTGCCCACTGGCAGGCCAGCTCCTTTAAGACCCCCTGAGCCCGTAGTTGCCCTGGAACCCAACCCTCTCCAGCAGAGAGCCAAGGACCAAGTCTCATGCACCAGCTGGCCACCAGTAGCCATGGGACTGCCAGGGCCCCACAGCCAGTGATCCCAGGACCTGGTTTCACCCAGTGAAACCAGGACAAGTGATCCAGGACAAGCCCTGGAACCCACGAGCCTTGGCCCTGCACACCACTGGGTTGAAACCAGTTCTTAGACACTTGAGAGACCCCAGGACTCAACTCTGCCCACCAATGGACCAGCACTAGCCCTAGGAGCCAGTCCACCCATCAGCAGGTCGACACAAGCCCCAGGACACCCTGGTCCCTGACCCCGCTCACCAGCAGGCCAACAATAGCACTGGAAAATTTTGGACCCTAAGCCAGCTGCTTTGGGATTCAGCCCCACCAACCAGCTGGCCAACACCAGCTTCAGGACACCTAGAACCCTGTAGTCAGCCATATCAAGAAAGAGTCTCACATACCAGCAGGCCAGCCCTAGCCTCAGAACTCCCTGGGTCCCAGTCCCACGCATCAGCAGGCTGATACCAGGTTTGGGACACTGTGGATCCCACAGCCAATTGTGTCAGGGACTGGCCCTGTCCACCAATAGATTCAGATGCCCAGCCCCACAACTACCCACCCCAGAACACAGCTCCACACACCAGTGGCCAAACACTAGCCCCAGGACCCTCTCAGTGGCACTGCAGCCAACTTCTTCCTTGCATTATAGGGATCACAGAAGAATAAGAGAGAAAGGGGCATATAACTTATTTGAAGGAATAATAGCTGAAAACTTCCCTAACCTGAGAAAAGAAACAGACATCCAGGTCCAGGAAACAAAGAGAGTCCCAAAAAGAATCAACCCAAAGAAGATCACATCAAGACACATTGTCATTAGAATGGCAAAACTTAAAGAGCGAATATAAGCAGCAAGGAAAAAGCAACAAGTTATGAACAACAGAACTCCCATAAGATTCTCAGCTGACTTTTCAGCAGAAACTCTGCAGCTAGCAGGGAGAGGCATGATATAGTTAAAGTGATGAAAGGGAAAAACCTACAAGCAAAAATACTCTGCCTGGCAAGGCTTTCATTCAGATTTTACATAGAGATCTAAAGTTTTACAGACAAGCAAAAGCTAAATGAGTTCAGCACCATCAAACCAGCTGTACAAGAAATGTTAAAGGAACTTCTGTAAGTGGAAAAGAAAAGGCCGTATGAAAATTATAAAAGGAAAAATATCATTAGAAAGGCAAACATATAGTAAAAGTAGTAAATCAACCACATATAAAGTTAGTGGGAAGGTTAAAAGACAAAAGTAGTAAAATCATCTAAATTCACAAGAAGTGGTTATGGGACACACAAAACAAAAAGATATAAAATATAACATCAAAAAGAGTAAATGAGGTGGGGAGAGTGAGTAAATATGAAGGATTGTTAAAATGCATTTGAACTTAAATAAATGAAAGTAACTTAAAATATGTATATATATATATATATATATATATATATATATATATATATATATATATATATATATATATATATATATATCAGCTTTAGAAAGTACAAACACATGGAGGCTAAACAATATGCTCCTAAACAACCAATGAATCATGGAGAAAATCAAAGAAGAAACAAACAAACAAAAATATCTGGAGACAAATGAGAATGAAAATACAGTGATCCAAAATCTCAGAAACGCAGCAAAAGCAGTTCTAAGAAGGAAGTTTATAGCAAAATAGGAAAAATCTCAAATAAACAACATAAACTTACACTTATAAGACCTAGAAAAAGTAGAACAAACAAACAGACTAACCCAAAGTTAGTAGAAGGAAAGAAATCATAAAGATCAGAGCAGAAATATATGAAATAGAGAAGAAATAGAAAAAAAATGAATAAAAGTAAGAGCTGGTTCTTTGAAAAGACAAACAAAATTGATAAACTATAGACAGATTTATCTAGAAGAAAAAAAGAGAGGGTCTAAATTGATGAAATCAGAAATAAAAAAAGAGAAGTTACAATTGACATCACATAAATGCAAAGGATCATAAGAAATTTCTTCAAGCAATTATACACAAATAAAATGGACTACTTAGAAAAATAGATAAATTTCTAAAACAAAAGTCTCCATGACTGAATCAGGAGGAAGTAGAAAATATGAACAGATCAATTACCAGTAATGAAGTTGAATCAGTAATAAAACAACTACCAACAAACAAAAGTCCAGGACCAGTCAGCTCCACAGGTAACTTCTACCAAACACTTAGAGAAGAGTTAACACCTATCCTTCTCAAACTATTCCAAAAAATTACAGAGGAAGGAATGCTTTTGCACTCATTATATGAATCCAGGATCACCCTGATGCCAGAGCAAGACAACGACATCACAAAAGAGAAATTATAGTCCAATATCATTTACGAGCATAGATATAAAAATTCTCAACACAGTATTAGCCAATTGAATTCAATAAAGCACTAAAAGGAACATACACTATGATCTGATGGGATTTATCCCAGGGATGCAAGGATGATTCAATATCTGCAAATCAAACAATATGATAAACCAAATTAACAAATTGAAGAATAAAAACTACATGATAATCTCAGTAGATGCAGAAAAAACTTTTGACAAAATTCAACATCCATTTATGATAAAATTTCTCCACAGATTGGGTATAGGGGGAAAAATTTCAACACAATAAAGGACAAATATGATAAGCACACAGCTAATATCATACTCAATGGTGCAAAAGCTGAAAACATTTCCACTAAGATCAGGAATGAGACAAGAATGCCCATTCTTGCCATTTTATTCAACATAGTATTGGAAGTCCTAGCCACAATAATCAGACAAGAAAAAGAAATAAAAGGAATCCAAATTGGTATAAAGATGTAAAACTGTCACTATTTGCAGATGACACAATACTATTTATAGAAAATGCTAACAACGCCATCAAAAAACTACTATAACTCATCAATGAATTCTGTAAAATTGCAGAATACATAATATATATACAGAAATCTGTTTCATTTCTATAGCCGAAAAACAAACTATCGGAAAGAGAAATTGAGAAAACAACCACATTTACCATCACGTCAAAAAGAATAAAATACCTAGGAATAAATCTAACCAAGGAGGTAAAACTCATGAATTGGAATATTTAATATTGTTAAAATGACCTTACTTATCCAAGGCAATCTTGAGATTCAATACAATCCATATCAAAATACAATGCCGATTTTCACAGAACTAGAAAAAATAATCCTAAAATTTGCACAGGGACATGAAAGGTCTCAAATAGGCAAAACAATCTTGAGAAGCAAGAACAAGCCTGGAAATTTTGTGCTCCCTGATTTCCAACTATATTACAAAGCACGGTAATCAAAACAGTATGGTACGGGCACATAAACAGACACAAAGATCAATGTAACAGAATAGAGAGCACAGATATAAATCCACACTTATATGGTTAACTAATTTATGACAAAGTGAGCAAGACTATACAATGGGGAAAAGACAGCCTCTTTAATAATTCTGTTGAGAAAACTGGATGGCGAAGTGCCAAAGATTCATACTAGACTACTTTCTCACACCACATACAAAACTATACTCAATACGAATTAAAGACTTAGATGTAAGACCTGAAGCCATAAAACTTCTAGAAGAGAACATAGGCAGTACACTTGTTGACATTGGTCTTAGCAATATTTTTTGGATGTGTCCTCAGGCAAGGGAAAGAGAAGCAAAAATAAACAAATGGGATTATGCCAAAATCTAAAGCTTCTGCATAGTGAAGGAAACTATCCACAAAATGAAAAGGTGGCCTACTGAATGAGAGAAGATATTTGTAAATGATACAACGAATAATGAGTTAATGTCTAAAATATGCAAAAACATATAAAAATGAACATCAAAAAACTAACAGCCTGATTTAAAAATGGGCAGAGAATCTGAATAGACATTTTTCCAAAGAAGACCTACAGATGGCCAATAGGCACATGAAAAGATATTCAGCATCACTAATCATCAGGGAAATGCAAATCAAAACCACAATAGATATCACCTCACACCTGTCAGAATGGCTATTGTCAAAAAGACAACAAGTAACAAGTGTTGGCAAGGATGTGGAAAAAAGGCATCCCTAGTGTGCTGTTAGTGGGAATGTAAATTGATGCAGGCTTTAATGAAGACAGTGTGGAGATTCCTCAAAAAATTAAAGTGGAACTACCATATGGTCCAGCAATTCCTCTCCTTGGTATTTATTCAAACAAAATAAAAACACTAAGTAGAAAAGATATATGCACCTTTATGTTCATTGCCACATTATTTACAGTAACCAATAGGGAAACAACCTAAGTGTCCATCAATAGACAAATAGATAAAGAAGATGTGGTATATATATACACAATGGAATATTACTCAGCCATAAAAAAGAATGAAATCTTGCCATTTGCAGAAACATGGATGGACCTAGAGGGTATTATGCTCAGTGAAATTAGTCAGACAGAGAAAGACAAATACTGCATGATTTCACTTATATGTGGAATCTGTAAAACAAAACAAATTAACAAACATGAGAAAAGAGAAACAGAGTTACAGATACAGAGAACAAACAAGTGATTGCCAGCAAAGTGTTGGAGAGAAGAAAGAAATAGGTGAAGGATATTAAGGGTACAAACTTCCAGTTGCAAAATAAATGAGTCACGGGTATGAAATGTAGTGTGGAGAATATAGTTAATAACTATGTAATATCTTAATATGGTGGCATCATAACTAGACTTATTGTGGTGATCATTTTGCAATGTATAGAAATATCAAATCACTATGTTGTGAAACAGGAACTAACATAGTGTTGTATGCCAATTATATTCAATAACAAACAAACAAACTCAGAAAAAGAAATCGGATTTGTGGTTACCAGAGGTGGAGGGGGGGCGGTAAGGGGAGTGGGAATTGGATGAAGGTGGTCAAAAGTTTCAAACTTCCAGTTATAAGATAAATAAGTACTAGGGATGTAATGTACAATATAGTAAACATAATTAACATTGCTATATTATATATGAATGTATTAGAGGAAATCTTAAGACTTCTCACCGCAAGGAAAAACTTTTTTCTATTTCTTTAATTTTGTATCTGTATGAGATGATGTATGTTCATTAAAATTACTGTGATAATCACTGTAAGATATATGTAAGTCAAATCATTATGCTGTACACCTTAAACTTACATTGCACCTTAAATATACATTGCTCTATGTCGATTATAGATAAACTGGAATAAAAAATAAAAGTTAGGTTGAATTTTTTAGAATTTCTATACACAAAATCATACTTTGTCTACTCTTTCTTTTTCTGGCTTTTTTAAGTTGGCATAATTATTTTGAGATTCATCATTTGTTGCCTACCAATATTTCATTATGTGGATATACTACAATTTGTCTGTCCATTTGCTTTTTGTTGGACATTTAATTTTTTCTAGCATTTTGGCTATTACCATTAAAGCTGCCATGAATATTTGTGCACAAAAAAAAAAAAAAGAATGAGCAAATGATCTGAATAGACATTTCTCTAGGGGTAATATACAAATGGCCCATAAGCACGTAAAAAGATGTATAGCCTCATTAGGCATCACTAAATGCAAATCAAAACTGCAATGATATCCTACTTCTCACACACTTAGATGGATAGAATAAAAAAGTTAGATAATAACAAGTGTTGGTGATGAGGTGGTGAAATCAGAACACTCACTCCCTACTGGTAGGAATGTAAAATGCTTTAGCCACTTTGGAAAACAGTACAGCAGTTCCTCAAATGCTTAAGCATAGAGTTACCATATGGCACAGCAATTCTACCCTTAGGTATATCTCCCCCATAAATGCCACATGTCTACAAAAACCTCATACATTAATCTTTATGGCAGCATTATTTTTAATAGTTAAAAGATGTACACAACTCAAATGTCTATCAAATGATGAATGGGTAAACAAAATATGATGTATCCATATAATGAAATAGTATTCAACTATAAAAAATAATGAAGTACTGATGCATACCACAACATGGATGAACCTTGAAAACATGCTAAATGAAAGAAGTCATTCATAAGAGACCACGTATTGTATGATTCCCTTTGTAAAAATATCTTGGAGAGAGAACAATAGCAACAGAAATTAGATTAGTGGTTGTTTAGGGCTGGGGGTGCAGAGGGGACGTATAAGAAGGTGATAGCTAAAAGGCTACAACATTTAAGAAAAATGTTCTAAAACTGATTGTGGTGATGATTGCACATATTTGTGAATATACTAAAAACCACTGAATTATACACTTTAAATGGATGAATTGTATGGTATATGAATTATCTGCCAATAAAGCAGTTTAAAAATGATGGAAAGTCCAGAAAGTTTCAAATTATTTAGCCTGGCTGTACCATGAGTTTGGTGCAGAGTATGTGGTTGGAGAGAGGGAAGTGGAGGGGTTTGGACAATGTTCCAAGGTCAGTGGGGAAGCAGGGCAGATTTTAAATTCTAAAGTGTTGGCATACACAGATTTCAGGGAAGGTAGGGGTACAGGAGGCAGTGTGATCTGCTTTTCCCTAGTCAACTGTGTTTCCACAGTCATAAAAATGTTTTTGCCTTGCTCTCAACTTTCTTTCGCCCCAACCCCTACTCACCTGAACTGATGATAGCATCATTCCACCCCCACCCCATAATCTCATCTTCTTTACTGATGCTCCTACATACTAATTACATATTTTAACATTTTTAAAGAAAAAAATCAATTATTATTTAATGCCTCAGTGTGGCAGGTGGGTATGATTGTCCTGATTATATACTGTTTTCTTTGCCTGCTTTCAGCAATAAAGCAAATATTCCCCTCAGATCTGGTCTCATTCTTCTATGAACTGGGGTGACAAGTTGAGCAGCATAAAAAGTGGCAATCATCCCTTCCATTAAGTTTTTACAAAGACATCTTTTGGTGGCTTTTAAAAAATTGAATAAAGAATTCCCCTGTTCCTGGCAGGACCAGAAAATAGAAGAACCACTCGATGTACTACAAGACCAACCCAAACTACAAAACACTTATAAATTACCTGGGAGGTGTAGGATCAATAGGCAAGAAGTAACAGCAATTGCTTGGATTACCAAAGACCTTAATGCTGATTCTCCCACAGGCTCCTGCCCTATGTTTGCTGCCTTGAAAATGGCATAAACCCACACTCATTTCCCTCAGCATTTCTACAGCAGTATCTGAGCTTCTTGGAGCATCAGGGCATGATTTTTCTAAGTAAAGAGAAGTAGATAAAAGCTGATTCAAACAACCATAAGAAAAGAGTGTTGAGAAACTAAGCATACTGTGGGACTTGGAAACTGTCTAGCTAGGAATCCTGCAATAGTGCAACCACCAGTGAATTCAGTGTTAGTACCTGGAGTCCACTGTGCTTTCTATAGGCTACACTAGCAGCCATCATTTTACCTCTGGGATCTTCTGGCTTTTGAGCAATCACCTTGGTCACTCTGGTTTCTGACTTGTCCCATCACCCTCTCTGCTTCTGTCAATAAAGCGTGCACTCAGCCCTTTGACTTGGAAAACTGCTTTGCTTCCTGCCAGTCCTCCCTGGTTGTGATTAATGTTGTAGTTCTGGGTCAACTTCATTCCCAGGTGGTGTAGACTCATAGCACCCTTAGGAGTGGTCCAGGGGAAACCTGTGTGCAAAGAAACAGGCCCAACATAGAAAGATGGCTGCTGTGACAGGTGGAGGATGGGGGATATAATAAAAACAATGGTTAGATCCACCTCCCAGGAAGGCTACACAAAGAAGGTGACCTGAGGAGGGTCTTAACTTAAGGAGTACATATAAATTTGTTGAGTAGACAAGGTGTATGTGTGTTTGGGGAACAGACATTCATCAGGTGCCAACTGCTCAGGATTTTTGGATTACTTCCTACAGAATTTTACTATGTCTCCTTTTCTGTACAAAATAAAACTAAACAATCATATGTCACACTTTTACGTGACTCAATTATTTTCCTTCCATGAATCAAGAGACTGTCAATAAATGAGCCCTTCATTCCTCTTCATGCATAACTAAAATGATATTCATTAGATTCTTGGCAGAATTATTGATGAAGAGTACCAAGGTGTCCAGGAGGAAGAGAGCAATAAAACCTTATGTTGGCAGAGGTAGAGTGTTTTACAGCTTTCAAAGCATTTTGTCATCTATTAATTCTTTAAAGCCTTAAAACTTCCCAGAAGATATGTGATAGTATCTTCATTGTACTGTTGGGTAAAGTAAAGCTTAGAGAGATAATGTGACTTTTCTAGGTCATTTAAATTTGATGGGGTATAGAGGGACAAATGGGGTCAACCTAGACACCTATCCCAGTGCTTTCGTCTGGCAACATCACAATGTCAGGAGTGACTTAGTGGAAAGAATGAGGAAAACCATGGGCATACTGGGTTCTGAGAATCCAGGCATTGAGAGCAAGAGTCTCAAGGGTCTGTCACAGATGCACAAAGTGGGATTTGAAACCAAGCTGAGGGCGTGTGACTCCTGCTCAGAATTCCTTATTTCCATAAAAATACAAAGCCTGAGTAGGGAGCATGTATATAATATGGAGAGTCTGATCAGGAGAAGTTAGGAAGAGATGAATGATGTCTACAAAAAAATCACAAGCAAGTTCTTCTATACTTGGAAGAAAATCAGAACTTTTTTTTCTTTATATCATAAATGTAAGTATCACTGTTGCAGGAAAATGGGGCATGAGAGGTTGGTCATGTCCCAGGTCTCAGGTGAGTCCCTGGGATGGGCTGTCAAGTGAGGGTCCTTGGCTTCATGCAGAAAAGAATTCAATAGTGAGCCAGAGTAAACTGAAAGCAGGTTTATTTAGAGAGATACTTTCCACAGGCAGAATAAAGTCCATCTCAGAAGGTGAGAGTGGCCCCGGGATGCAGGGGTGGTTAGTTTTTATGGGCTGGGTAATTTCACAGGCTAATAAGTGGGAGGATTATTCCAACTATTTGGGGGAAGGGGTGGGGATTTCCAGGAATCGGGCCAATACCCAGTTTTGGCCTTTTATGGTCCGCCTCGGGACGTCACGGCACCTGTGGGTGTGTCATTTAGCTAATGTATTACAATAAGCATATAATGAAGCTCAAGTTTCACTGGAAGTCGAATCTTCTACCATCTTGGGTCTAGTAGGTTCTAACCAGTTTTTGTTGTATCCTCAACAACTATGTCATTCTTTTAAAGGTTGTGCCATTCTTCCTTCATGTCTCATCACTTAGAGCAGTATCTATAAAGATGTGGCCTATGGCGCAATGACAAAAACTCTGTCTGTAATCTAATTTTAGTCAGGCTCCTCTGAGCTTTCTGCTTGACTTCTTGACTTTGGCCTGCTGCCCTGCCCTTGGCCTGCCTGAATCTTATTAGTTTAGTGAGAGTCCCCCTTCCCTTGATATCTGATCAAGTTCCTCTTAGTAATTTTCCATCAACTTACCCTCTTATTTTCCTTGTTGGTTGTAAATCTTCATCTGTCTGCTGTGTTTTGAATGAGCTCAGTTCTATATTGAAGTTTCTCTCCCCTACTGCAATAACTTGAACAAAACCCATCTTGCTGTTTTTAACAAGTGTCTGGTGCAAAAGTTTTCTTTAACACCACCTACATGAGAATCGTAAGAAGTTGGTTAAAATACACATCCCTGGGCCCACTTATGATCCACTGGATCAGAATTTCTGAGTAGAACCCTGGAAATTGTGTTATAAAGGCTTGAAGGGAATTTTTTTCATGCATCAGAGCACTGGGTAGAGATTTTCATTGTGCCATGTCCCTTCCCCCCACAACCCCATGAATTGTATTTGTGGCTAAGGCCCTTGGCTGGCTGAGAGACACAGAGCAGACACTAGATCAGCTCACCATGTGACATAACTGACTATGTGAATCTTCAGAATTGGACTCCTTCTGAGCTGTTTTCTTTACTTCCCCAAAAAAGAAGCAATGGAGCAATGCTTTGTTTTTCACTTCAAAGACTGGTCTTAGAAAAATGTTTTAAGGTTCATTTCAGCCTGAATATTTGAAAAACACTATTTGCCCCCCTTCCCTGCATAAATAAATACCTTGCGACTGGAAGGTGTGCTAGAGAAGGAAGACCACACAATTGTAACTGTTTATAAATTCTGACCTCTCAAACAGCAGGGTGGTTTTAGAGGCATATAAACATTTAAAATGCTAAAACAGCAATATGTAACAATGCGTTTAAGTGTCTTAGCTATACAACACCTTTCTCAACAGAGAGACTGGTGGACAGAAAGGAGCTTGGAATGAGAGCATATTTGAGTTTAAGCCACAGTTTTTGTGGTCTTGGGCATATGCCCAAGTGAACATTTGAGTGAATGTTTGTTCACTCAAAAGGCGTCTATGTGGACACGATTACACTGTAGTGGATCTCCTCCCCTCAGGCACTGCACTTATGGTCAGTCCCTCCAACTCTAGTACACAACAGCCCTTGAGAGCACTGCTGCACAGACATGGCCTATGGGGCACTGCTGGCCTCTAAACTGGGGATCACAGAAATAGAACTTAGAACAATTGCTGAGTAATTCAGTGTCCATTGAACCTAATAATCAAATGTTGAGGCAGTTTGGAGATAATGACCCTGATTCTTAGTGGGAGGAGTGGTATGTACCTACAAGGATGGGAGATGTGGTTGTAGACCATCTTTGAAGGTTAGCTATCATAACCTTCCTGCCCCTTGTTTATTTTTTACAAGACCCCACTAGTCATTAAGGTTCATGTGACAATCATTTCATATTCAAGTTTTCAGGGCTGACAGTAGCTCAGTGAATGACCCAGTAGAATTAAAAGTGAGGACTTCCCTGGTGGTGTAGTGGTTAAGAATCCACCTGCCAATGCAGGGAACACGGGTTCGAGCCCTGGTCTGGGAAGATCCCACATGCCGCGGAGCAACTAAGCCCATGCACCACAACTAATGAGCCTGTGCTCTAGAGCCCGAGAGTCACAACTACTGAAACCCAAGTGCCTAGAGTCCGTGCTCCTCAAAAAGAGAAGCCACTGCAATGAGAAGCATGTGCACCACAACGAACAATAACCCCCGCTTGTCGCGACTAGAAAAAGCCCGTGCGCAGCAACAAAGACCCAAAGCAGCCCCAAATAAATAAATAAATATATTTTTTTAAAAAAGGAATTAAAAGTGAGATTACACTATCATTCCCAAACCCTGAAACTATAGACTCCGGTCCCCATGCTGTCATTTTCCATTGTGTTTTTGCACCTGCTGTTCCCTCTGCCTCTAGAATGAAAGGACCAAAAGAAGGAAGTACTAGTGGACAGATAGATGGAGAGAAAGGCCAGTAGTGGAGGTGAACCCTGAGAAAAAGAGATACTTGCTAGGCAAGGGTGCCTGACTTGGTAGATAAATTTACATTTTGCAGGTGCTAGCAGCATTTTTTATTTATGTGGAAAGTGATTCTGACTTTCCTTCTCAAATAACAAGCAAAAAAAAAAACTTTTCAAAATGGTAGTCTATATTCCAACATGTTGTATTTCTATTTGCTTCATTCGTTTACTCAATAAACCTCATTGAACATCTACCAGGTATAAGACATCATTCCTGATCATGAGAATACAGAGAAATCAAGGGGCCATCCTACTTACATGCCTTTGATCACCCTGTTCTCTCTGCCTAGCCACCCCCCGCCCCCTTCTTCTTTTGGTTCACCTCCATTCACTCTCCCTAATGGAGATCATACCTGTTACCTGGAAACTTCAGCTTTTCCTCACATGATACTCCAGGTGGGACAAAGAAACCTGTTATAAGGATAACACTGAATTCACCTTGAGTAATAAAAATCAAACTATTAACCAACTTTACTAGTTTAACCTCATGAGTAATGATGAATTTGGAATAGACCTGGTCATCAGAAAACAAGAGTGCTACAATTTGCCCCTGAGAACCTCTGAACGATGCCACTGCTGCATGCATCTTGGTCTGGGCAGCCAAGTGGTTAGCACTCTTGTTGGCAGGAACACCCCCCAACACACACCACCCGACCAGGCAGTTAGAACAACGAATGGCTGTAGCATCATTATTGCTACACTTGAAGTGCTATAAAAGGGTATTTAAATACTTGCGGGTGCCCTGTAGGGAATATTGAATAATTACTAAAAACAAGATACACTGTTACTAACACCATACATCCAGGTGTTTGGGATTATGAGCAATATGAAGCAAAAGCAAGGCACAGATTATATTGTGAGGGAAAGTTCCGGTTTCTGACTTTTAAAATGAGTATGTTTCTTTTGAGAAGAGTGATTGTTTCAAGAGGTTAACACCGTGGGCTTGTTTTACCATGCAAGAGATACCACCCTTTACTCCCTGCCTGGCTGTTTCCAGATGTGGGAATTTGGAGAAGGTTCTCCTTAGTGTAGAAATCAGTGTTTCAGCTGGAAGGAGATGTAGCTGTAACCCAGTCTAACTCATCTCCTCTTCCAGATCACTCAGGGGATCAGGTTCTGAGCCAGGACAAAAACAGATCCTCAGGGTCTGAGAAGGCTGATGTGTTTAACCCATGTTACAGAGAAGGGCTGGGTAGGTGAGGACAGGGAGGCTCTTGCTTGGATGCAGAATTTAAGGAGACACTGAAAAACTTAGTAATCAAGGTAAATTATATTTCATCTAATATTTAAAAATCACAAAAAAATACTAAATTATAGAATCAATGGAATTGCTGTTTTTCTTTTTGACCCAGGCTTCAATATGGCTTGGCATGACACTGTTAGTGATCCCTTTATTTAAAATTTTGATCTTTTTTTCTTTAAGAATTTTTCTGTATTAATTTTGAATTTTATATTGAAATATTATTGATCCATTTTTGAGTACTTCCTTAAATTTTGTGCCCAAAGCTAGTGCCTCACTTGCCTGACCCGATTCCCACACTGTTACAGATGTTCTGCTTTGGACAAACATAAGCACAATTGGCAAAGAGAGAGGATGTCTCCAGGGGGGCTCAAAATCATACTCTTTCTCTCTCTTATCTTACTTTATCTTTCCTGCTCCTTTTTACTGTATTTCTTGCACACAGTCTGATTTTGAGTTGAGGAGCCAAACAAAAAAAAAATAAAAATAAAAAAAGAAAAAGAAAAAGAAATCATGGATTGTCTTATTTGCACTGGCAGGTGGTGTCTGATGTAAGATCTTCACTTACAGCTTCCTACAATACCCCTAATTGGTAACTCACAGTTCACAGGATATTCTAGGTTTAAAACAAACCTAGGATCAGGACTGAAAATGTATTTCCAGAACATCTACAGGGAATATAAGAAACTTGGGATTAGGTAATTCTCTATTATAAAACACCCACAGGCATAAAAAGTATTAGGAGACAGTGGGTGATTTAAAAGCCTTCTCCTATTACCAAGTAGTTCTTGCCTCTCCATGTACTGGTGTGGAGTGTTGTCCGTGGACAATACTGACTTACACAGGCAGGTACAGCTCCTACAACGGTGTCCGGTTCATGTAGAAACGCACATGTGCACAGCCAGGCACAGAGATAGATGGAAACACACTCACCAAAATGTCCATCGTGCTTATTCTGGAAGTGGGGGGGGGGGGGCGGGCGGTAGTGGAATACGAGATATTTTTCTTCGTTTATTATACTTCCATGTATTTTTTTTTAACATCTTTATTGGAGTATAATTGCTTTACAATGGTGTGTTAGTTTCTGCTTTATAACAGTGCATCAGTTATACATATACATATGTTCCCATATCTCTTCCTTCTTGCATCTCCCTCCCTCCAACCCTCCCAATCCCACCCCTCTAGGTGGTCACAAAGCACCGAGCTGATCTCCCTGTGCTATGTGGCTGCTTCCCACTAGCTATCTATTTTACGTTTGGTAGTGTATATATGTCCATGCCAATCTCTCACTTTGTCAGAGCTTACCCTTCCCCCTCCCCATATCCTCAAGTCCATTCTCTAGTAGGTCTGTGTCTTTATTCCCATCTTACCACTAGGTTCTTCATGACCTTTTTTTTTTCCCTTAGATTCCATATATATGTGTTAGCATACTGTATTTGTTTTTCTCTTTCTGACTTACTTCACTCTGTATGACAGACTATCCATCCACCTCATTACAAATACTTCCATTTCATTTCTTTTTATGGCTGAGTAATATTCCATTGTATATATGTGCCACATCTTCTTTATCCATTCATCTGACGATGGACACTTTGGTTGCTTCCATGTCCTGGCTATTGTAAATAGAGCTGCAATGAACATTTTGGTACATGACTCTTTTTGAATTATGGTTTTCTCAGGGTATATGCCCAGTAGTGGGATTGCTGGGTCGTATGGTAGTTCTATTTTTAGTTTTTTAAGGAACCTCCATACTGTTCTCCATAGTGGCTGTATCAATTTACATTCCCACCAACAGTGCAAGAGTGTTCATTTATACAACTAATACTTTTAGAAATATCTTTTGCACATGTTTCTTGAGAAAGTATATAACATGCATAGCTGTTTAAAAGCACAAGTTTGAGCCAGACAGTAAGGAAGGCATAGGGCTTCTTAGAAAAAAAGTTTTGAGCTTGAAACTTTGAAAACAAAGTTCAGATTTTCTCCTCCAACATTTGACATTTGAATGGGAGAAGAATGTACAGGTGGACAGTAAAAATGCCCCAGATATGAATACTAACATGTAGCAATGGGATAAAGAAGGATTCAGAGCACTCAGTGGACTCTTAAGGAAAATGGATCCACTGAATGGGACTGAGAATACACTTTATTTGATTCCACTTCAATTCTTTACAAATTACATTAAAAATAGAAAATTGAATTTATAATACAAAACCAGAGAAGCAGTCTCTGTGAACCAAAGATAATGAAGAATCCATACAAAAGAGGGGATAGATGAGATAATGCAAGAGGAAGAAGTCCTGCCCAAAATGTGAGCAGAAAAGGATGTTTAGGAAAGATGGGCATAACACCTGTGGCTCTCCGCTTGGTGTTGGTGGGCATGCAGGGTGGGAGGGGCAAATATAAAAGCGCATTGCTGCTCGAGTGTAGTCCCACCCCGACTGTCCTCTCGCTCATCCCAAATCAGAAACCTTAAAGGCTTCTTCCATTTCTAGAACTGGAACAATGCAGGGATCTGACTGGATTTGAGCTGTTACCCTGGAGAGGTTGACTGCAGGCACATCTTGCCCTTCCTGCACACAGAACAGTACACCGATGTGCCTCACAGAGAGGCTGGCAAGGATCAAGGGTGAGCACACAACCAAGAACTTCTCAACAACCAAACAAAGACTAAATAGGACAAAGAAAACATGATCAGTCCAAAAAAGTCAGGAATGTAGGGATAATGAATGTGAAAGCATGGTAAATAGGAAAACTTTTCCTATGCTATCATCAACAATAAACAATCAGAAGAGGAAATCCTTCCTTAGTTTAGGAGACAGTGCTGGTTGTCCAAAGTGGTTAGAATTAGCAGGCAGGGTGAGTACCAAAAAGGAGAAAGCTTTGCATAAGGAGAGGGCTCTGAAGAGCTGCGGAGTGACCTCTTGAGTCTTCAGCTGTGTTCCTTTCAGCACATGCGTTTGAGAAAAATACCTGAAGAACAGAGGGAAATACTGTATGTTCCTCTTTAAAGACTTTGTTTAGTTAAGTCCTATATGAGCTTCCTCTGGGAGAGTTTCTGTTATATGAGCTTCCTCTGGGACAGTTTCGGTTAATTTTTTTCATGGAATAACCCACATTTTGCTGTTTTTTTAAGACTTTTTTTGTTGTTGTTAAAAGTTTGGACTTTTGATCATTATAATGTGGCAACTCTGGAAATCAGATTCTCTCCCTCCCCAGGTGTCCTAGTCAGCTCAGGCTGCCATGACAAAATACCATAGACTGGGGCACTTGAACAACAGGAATTTGTTTCTCAAGGTTCTGGAGGCTGGGAAGTCTGAGATCAAGGTGCTATCATGGTCAGTGTCTGGTGAGAGCTCTCTCTCTCCGGGTTGCAGATGACTGCTGTCTTTCCGTGTTCTCACATGACCTTTACTTGACCTTTACAGAGGCGTGGAGAGAATTCTTCTGCCTTTTTTTTTAAGGCCATTAATACCAACATAAGTGCCCCATCCTAATTACGTAATCAAACACTAATTGCCTCCCAAAGATCCCATCTCCAAATATTATCACACTGAGGATAAGGCTTCAACATATGAATTTTAGGGGGACACAAACACTCAGTTCGTAATACCAGAATTTGCTGGATTTTAAAAAATTGTTGAAGGTTGTAGTAGTTCATTTGTACTTAAACTTTTCCAAACTAATTTTGCAAAAATGTTTCCTTATCATGTGTGTTCACTGAAATCTCTGTTCCTTTAGCTCATGTTCTAATTTTTTTTTACAGAGATTTCTTTGAATGTCAAGAGCTGAAACAAATAAACAGAAAATACCCCCAAAAAGGAGAGGACAGAGAAAACACCATCTCTCCAAGTCTTTGCAGACTGGCTTTGTGCAGGGTCACATCTTCATCAATTAGGTAGAATTGCTCTCATCCTTGGGTGAAAGGTCATGTCTTCTCAGGTCCTTTCTGAGCATGCATTTTGTCTGGGAATACATGTGGCTTTCTAAATTACCTGATATATGCAGTTGCTTTTGAATGTCTTAATTTCCCAAAGAGTCTCATTCAAGCCTCTCCTCTGGGTTTTACATGTTTTACTGTATGACTCCACCAGGGATCTCTTACCCCTGCATCTGTGGGTTGGTCGTTCCCTCATAGCTTTACAAGCGGTGTCTGCTGCTTTTCTCATCTGTGTTCCCAGTTAAAGAGGACAAATTTAAACAAGTCAGTCCTTCAGGTATTTCACAGCAAGTTGTGATCAGAAGTACACAGTAATATGCAAATAAGGCCCCTACTCCCTCCAGTTCAAGGGTGACACTGGGAACCATGTTGCCACCACTTAAGACTGAGACTACCACTACCACTTAAGACTGATGTTGGGTAGGTGATAAGGCAAGGGTGAGGAAAAACATACACAGAACTTCACTACCATTTTGAAGATGGCTTTTTCTTGATTGTATATTTGCTTGGGTGCTTTAATCTTTATTTGTTTACAAGAGTTCCTACAAAGCTGGTTCAGAAAGTTTCTGGTTACTTTTTTTTAAACATCTTTATTGGAGTATAATTGCTTTACAATGGTGTGTTAGTTTCTGCTGTATAACAAAGTGAATCAGCTATACATATACATATATCCCCATATTCCCTCCCTCTTGCGTCTCCCTCCCACCCTCCCTATCCCACCTCTCTAGGTGGTCACAAAGCATCTGGTTATTTTTTCTGATGTTTATGTGTGGAAAGAAGAACTTAGTGGTTCCTAGACCACCATTTTGCTCATGTTACTGTGCTAAACTCTTTTATTTTTGCTATCTCTTACAGTTTTTAATATATAAGTATTATTAAATGCATATTTTAATATATATCACTGATTGTTTTCGAAATGTTAAAACAACCTTGCATTCCTGACAAAAATTAAACTTGTTCAGGTTTATAAACCTTTGTGTGTATTACTGGATTCAGTTTATAAGTGTTTAGTTGAAAAAAACATTTTTTTGGATCTATTTTTTGTTCTGGTAATTTATTTGGTTTTGCTATCAATATATATTGGCCTCATAAAATGAGCTGGGAAATATTCCTTCCTATTCTATTTTTTTTTGGAAGAGCTTGTGAATGATCAGTATTAATTATTGGTATTAATAATTGGTACTAATACTCTTCTTTGAGTACTTGATAGAATTCACTAATAAAGTCCATCTGGGCCTGGGCTTTCCTTTGTACGATGTTTTAAAATTATTAATTCTATTTCTTTGCTTGTAATTCTATTCAGATTTTCTATTTATTCTTGAGTTAGTTTTAAAAAAAATTGAAATATATTTGATGTACAATATTATATTAGTTTCAGGTGTACTACCTAGGGATTTTGACATTTATATACATTATGAAAGGATCACCATGATAGGGCTAGTAACATTTGTCCCCATACAAATTTACTACAATACTATTAACCACATCCCTTATGCTGTATGTTACATTCCTATGGGTTATTTATTTTATAACTGGAAGTTTTGTACCTCTTAATCCCCTTCATCTATTATGTGCAACTTCATAAAACCCCTTCCCTCTGGCAATTACCTGTTTGTTCTCTGTATCTATGAGTCTGTTTTCATTTTGTTTTGTTGCATTGTTTTTTAGATTCCTCATATAAGTGGGATCATAAGGTATTTGTGTTTCTCTAACTTATTTCACTTAGTATGTTACACTCTAATACATTAATGTTGTTGCAAATGGCAAGATTTCATTTTTAATGTCTGAGTAATATTCCATTGTATAAATATCCTGCTTAGGGTAATTCTATGTCCTGGCTATTGTAAATAATGCTGCAGTGAATATAGGGGTGCATATAACTTTTTGAATTAGTGTTTTTTCTTTCTTCAAGTAAATACGAAATGAAACTGCTGAATTATATGATAGTTCTATTTTTAAATTTTTGAGGAAACTCAATACTGTAGCTACACCAATTTACACTGCCACCAACAATGTGTGAGTGTTCTTTCTTCTCCACATCCTCACCAACACTGGTTATTCGATGTCTTTTTCATAGCTGCCATTCTGACAAGTATGAGGTCATATCTCATTGTTGTTTTGATTTTCATTACCCTGATAATTAGTGATGCTGAGCATCTTTTCATGTGTCTGTTGGCCATCTTTATGTCTTCTTTGGAAAAATGTCTATACAGGTTCTCTGTCCATTTTTTAATCCGGTTGTTTGTTTTATTCATGTTGAGTTGTATGAATTCTTTGTTAACCCCTTATTGCATATACCATTTGCAAATATCTTCTCCCATTCAGTAGGTTGCTTTTTCATTTTGTCAATGGTTACATCTATGTGCAAAAGCTTGGTTTGTTATAGTCCAATTTGTTTATTTTTGCTTTTGTTTCCCTTGCTGCAGAGATATATCCAAAAAATATTGCTAAGACCAATGTCAAAGTGAGTACTGCCTATGTTTTCTTCTAGGATTCTTATGGTTTCAGGTCTTACATTAAAGTCTTTTATCCGTTTTGAGTTCATTTTTGTATGTGATTTGAGAAAGTAGTTCAGTTTGATTCTTTTGCTTGTAGCTACCCAGTTTTCCCAACACCATTTTATTGAAGAGGCTATCTTTTACCCATCGTATATTTTTGCCTACTTTGTTCTAGATTAATTGACCATATTTCTGGACTCTCTATTCTGTTCCATTGCTCTGTGTGTCTGTTTCAGTGCCTGTACCATACTCTTTTGATTACTGTAGCATGGTAGTATAGTTTGAAATAATGCAAATACAGTCAGCTTTGTTCTTCTTTCTCAAGATTGCTTTGGTTCCTTGGGGTCTTTTGTAGTTCCATACAAATTTTAGAACCATTTTTCTAGTTTTGTGGAAAAAGCCATTGTATTTTGATAGGAAGTTCATTGAGTCTGGAGATTGTACTATGGTCATTTTAACAATTTTAATTTTTACAATCCATGAGCATGGAATATCTTTCTATTTGTTTATGTGGTCTTCAATTTCATTCATCAATATCTTATAGTTTTCAGAGTACAGGTTACTTCCTTGGTTACATTTATACCTAGGTATTTTAATTTTTTTTGATGCAACTATAAATGTGATTGTTTTCTTAATTTCTCTTTCCGATAGATTTTTATTAGTGCATAGGAACACAACAGGTTTCTGTATATTAATTATGTATCCTGCAACTTTACTGAATTCATTTATTTGTTCTAATAGTTTTTTGGTTACGTCTTTAGGGTTTTCTATAAATAGTGTCATGTTATCTCAAAATAGTGGCAGTTTTATTTCTTCCTTGCCAATTTGGATTCCTTTAATTTCTTTTTCTTGCCTAATTGTTGTGGCTAGGACTTCCAATACTATGTTGAATAAAAGGGCAAGAGTGAACATCCTTGCCTTGTTCCTGATCTTAGGGAAAATAGTTTGAGATTTTCCAAATGAATATGATCTGGCTGTGGGTTTGTCATATATGACCTTTATTATATTGCAGTACACCTAGCTGAATTTTAATCATAAATGTGTGTTGAATTTTGTCAAATGCTTTTTTGTAACTATAGAGATGATCCTATGATTTTTATTCTTCAATTTGTTAATTTGGGCTATGTCACTGATTGATTTGTGGATATTGAACCATCCTTGCATCCCTGGAATAAATCTCACTTGATCATGTTAATGATCCTTTTAATGCACTGTTGAACTCAGTTTGCTAATATTTTGTTGAGGGTTTTAGCATGTATGTTCATCAGTGATATTGGCCTGTCATTTTCTTTTTTGTGATGTCTTTGGTTTTGGTATCAAGGTTTTGCTGGCCTCATAGAATGAATTTGGAAGTGTTGATTCCTCTGCAATTTTTTGAAATAGTTTGAGAAAGATAGGTGTTAACTCTTCCTTAAATATTTTGTAAAATTCACCTGTGGAGCTGACTGGCCCTGGACATCTGTTGGGAGTTTTTTTTTTTTTCCCCCTACAGATTTAATTTTGTTACTGGTAATTGGTCCGTTCATATTTTCTATTTCTTTCTGATTTAGTCTTAGGAGATTTATGTTTCTAGAAATTTATCCATTTCTGTTAGGTTGTTTATTTTATTGGTGTGTAATTGTTAGCAGTACTCTCTTATTATCCTTTGTATATCTAGGGTATCAGTTGTAACTTTTCCTCTTTCATTTCTGATTTTAATTATTTGGCTTCTTTTTTTTTAATGAGTCTGGCTAAAGACTTATAAATTTTGATTATCATTTCAAAAAACAAGTTCTTAGTTTCATTAACTTTTTAATTGTTTTTTAATCTCTATTTTATTTATTTTTTCCCTGATATTTATTATTTCCTTCTTTATACTAACTTCGGAATTTGTTTGTTCTTGTTTTTCAAGCTCCTTTAGATGTAATGTTAGATTGTCTCTTTAAGATTTTTCTTGTTTCCTGAGTTAGGCTTGTATCACTATAAACTTCCCTCTTAGAACTGTTTTTACTTCATACCAAGATTTTGGTTCACTGTATTTCTTTTCATTTGTCACCAGTTTTTTTTTTTTTAAGGAATTCCTTTATTTTTATTATTTATTTATTTATTTATTTATTTATTTATTTATTTATTTTTGGCTGTGTTGGGTCTTCGTTTCTGTGCAAGGGCTTTCTCTAGTTGCGGCAAGTGGGGGCCACTCTTCATCGCGGTGCGCGGGCCTCTCACTATCGTGGCCTCTCTTGTTGCGGAGCACAAGCTCCAGACGCGCAGGCTCAGTAGTTGTGGCTCACGGGCCCAGTTGCTCCGCAGCATGTGGGATCCTCCCAGACCAGGGCTCAAACCCATGTCCCCTGCATTGGCAGGCAGATTCTCAACCACTGCACCACCAGGGAAACCCTGTCACCAGTTTTTAAAAAACTTCCTTTTTAATTTCCTCAATGGTTGTTTGGTAGCATAGGTTTATCTTCCAAGTGTTTTTGTTTTTGGCAATTATTGTTTTTCTTCTTGTAGTTGATTTCTCATCTCATAGCATTGTGGTCAGAAAAGATGCTTGATATGATTTCAATCTTCTTAAATTTATTGAGGCTTGTTTTATGGCATTGCATGTGATCTCTCCTGGAGAATGTTTATGTGCACTTGAAAAGAATGTCTTCTGCTGTTTTGGGTTGGAATGTTCTCTATATATCTGTTAAGTTTACCTTATCTAATGTGCTGTTTAAGGCCAATGTTTACTTATTGATTTTCTGTCTGGCTGATCTGTCCATGGTGGTAAGTGGTATGTTAAAGTCCCCTACTTTAAGTCCCCCAATTTTCTCTTTATGTCTGTTAATATTTACTTTATGTATTTAGCTGCTCCCATGTTGGGTACATATATATTTACATTGTTCTGTCTTAAATTCTTGTTGAATTGATCCCTTTATTATTTTGTAATATCCTTCTTTGTCACTTGTTACAATCTTTGTTTTAAAGTCTACTTGTGTGATGTAAGCATTGCTACCCTGGCTTTCTTCTCATTTCCATTTGCATGGAATATCTTTTTCCATCCATTCACTTTCAGTCTCTGTGTATCTTTAGATCTGAAGTGAGTCTCTTGTAGGCAGCATATATAAGGCTCTTTCTTTATTTTTTTTATCCATTCAACCACTCTATGTCTTTTGATTGGAGCAGTTAGCCCATTTACCTTTAAAGTAATGATTGAGAGTTATGTACTTATTGCCATTTCATTAACTGTTTTATAGCTGTTTTTGTTTGTTCTTCTGTGTTTCTTTCTTGTAGTGCTCTCTTCCCTTATGATTTAAGGACCATTTTTTATATTATGTTTTGGTCCTTTTCCTTTTTTGTGTATGTATCTATTATAGGTTTTTGGTTTGTTGTTGATGATCTATTAAGGTCTATAGCATTCTAAAAACTGTCCATTATTACTCCCTGTCCTGTGTATTTTGTTGTCATATTTTGCATCTCTTTATTTTGTGTATGCCTTAAGTATTTATTATGAATATAGATGATTTTTACTGCTTTTGTCTTTTAATATTCCTACTAGCTTTATTAGTGGTTGATCTACTACTTTCATGGTATATTTGCCTTTACCAATGAGATTTTTTCCTTTCATAATTTTCTTATTTCTTCTTGTGGCATTTTCTTTTCAGCTTAGAGACGTCCTTTTAGCATTTCTTGTAAAGCCAGATTAGTGGTACTGAACACTTGTTGCTTTTGTTTGTTTGTAAAACTGTTTATCTCCCCAATTCTGAATGATAACCTGGCCCAATATAATATTCTTGGTTGTAGTTTTTTCCTTTCAGTATTTTGAATATATTGTGCCACTCCCTTCTGGCCTGCAAAGTGTGTTGAAAAGTCAGCTGACAGTCTTATGGGCATTCCTTTGTATGTAACTAGTGCTTTTCTCTTGCTGTTTTTAAGATTCTCTCTTTATTTTAATTTTTGCCTTTTTTTTTATTATAATGTGTCTTGGTGATAATTGCTTTGTGTTGATCTTGTCTGGGACTCTCTGTGCTTCCTGGATCTGGATGTATGTTTCCTTTCCCAGGTTAGGGAAATTTTCAGTTATTATTTCTTCAAACATGTTCTCTGCCTTTTTCTCTCTCTCTTCTTCTGGGAACCCTATAATATGAATCATAGTACACTTGATGTTGTCCTACAGCTGTCTTAAACTATCCTTATTAAAAATATTTTTTCTTCTTTTTTCTGTTCAGCTGAAGCAATTTCCACTCTCTGCTTTCCAGTTTGCTGATCTGTTTCTCTGTATCATCTAATTTACTATTGATTCCTTCTACTGTATTTTTTATTTTAGTTATTGTATCTTCATCTCTGTTTCTCTTTGTATTTTCAAACTCTTTGTTGAAATTCTGACTCTGTTAATCTAGTTTTCTCTAGCATTAGGTGAG
Source organism: Eschrichtius robustus (assembly GCF_028021215.1). NCBI lineage: Eukaryota > Metazoa > Chordata > Mammalia > Artiodactyla > Eschrichtiidae > Eschrichtius > Eschrichtius robustus. The sequence goes on along the minus strand of NC_090828.1, from coordinate 138,720,708 downwards.
CATCTTTATGATCATTGCCTTGAACTCTTTACCTGGTAGATTTCTTATCTCCACTTTGTTTAGGTCTTTTTCCTGAAGTATTGTCTTGTTCCTTTATTTGGAACAGGTTCCTCTGACTCCTCGTTTTGCCTAATTCTGTGTTTTTTTCTATATATTAAGTAGATGAGTTATGTCCCCTGATCTTGGAGAAGTGGCTTTATAGGTGACATCAGATGGGGCCCAAAAACACACTCTCCACTGGTCACAGCTATATGCTCTAGGGTGTCCCATATGTAGGCTGTGTGCACCCTTCTCTTGTAGCAGAGCTGACTACTGTGAGTACACTGGTAGGTATTGCTCACTCCAGGCCCAGGTCACTGTGAGGCCCTGCCTCTTGTGTTGACTGCCAGCCCACTGTTTGAAGGGTAGGCTTCAAGTGTGACTGGCTGTGCAGCTTTGTGGCATGCAGCTGCTGCAGGCCCACTGGTACCTGGGGCAAGCACCTTGTGCAGCTGTTGGTGCAGCCTGGTGATATGCAGCTGTTGTGGGCCCAGCTGGTGGGCAGGGCTGGCTTTCCTCATGGCAGGCTTCATGGCCAGTGGGGTGTGGTCACTGAGGGCCACCGTTGGGTGGAGTAAGCCCTTGCTATAATAAGCTAGAGGGATGTTTCCAAAATGTTGCTTGCAAGTGCTGGTGATCTTGTGATTGAACAAGCTCCCCAAAATAGCTGTCGCCTGCTTCTCTGTTCCTAGAAGGAGTCCCAGTTGCCTCCTGCCTTTCCTGGAGGCTCTCCAAGATTAGCAGTTAGGTCAAACCCAGGGTCCTTTCAAACTACTGTCTTTGCACTGGAACTTTGAACATATGAGATTTTTTTGTGTGTGTGCCCCCTCTAAGAGCAGAGTCTGTTTCCTTTATCCATCCAGCTCTTCCAAATGTAAGCCCTGATGGTTTTCAAAACTGAACATTCTGGGGGCTTGTCTTCCCAGTGCAGGAGCCCCAAGCTGGGGAATCTGATGTGAGGCTCAGATCCCTTGCCTCTTGGGGTGGACATCTGCAGTTGTAAGATATGCCCTCTTTGGGGGTTGCTGACCCAGGGTTATGGATCCTGATTATTCTGCATCTCATTGTGACTACTTTATATCTGTAGTCGTGGATAATATCTTTTGATGCTCTTCATGCTGCTCTCATAGATAGTTGCCTTGTAAGTTGTAATTCTAGTGTGTGCATGGGAAGAGGTGAGTTCAGGGTCATTCTATTCCACCATTTTGGGGGAAGACCTCTTCTTGAGTTAGTTGTAGAAGTTTATTTCTTTCTTGGAGTTTGTCTATTTTGCCTAAGTTGTTTAATTTTTTAACATGTGGGTCTTTATAATATTCCCTCATAATTCCTTTTTTATTCTTATAAGGTTGATAGTATTATAGTCTCTTTCTTTTTTGATATTAGTAACTTGTGTCTTCTAGGTGTTCTTGGTCATTCTATTTAAAGTTTTGTGAACTTGGCTGATCTTTCCAAATAAATAACGTTTGCATTCATAGATTTTCTCTGTTGTTTTTATATTCTCTATTTTATTCATCTCCACTATAATATTTATTAGACATTATTTTTAATTTTCCTCATTCTGCTTGTTTTGTTTGTGTTTCTGTTTGCGCTTCTTATTCTAATTTATTAAGGTGGTATTTTAGATTATTGATTGACATCTTTTACATAGGCATTTGTGACTGAAAATTTAACTTTAACACTGATATATTTGCCTCTCATACTATTTGGTATGTTGTATTTTTGTTTTCATCCATTTCAAAGTATTTTCTAATTTCCCTAGTACTTTCTTTTTTGGTTCATTAGTTATTTAAGAGAGTGTTGTTTAATTTTCACAAATTTGTGCTTTTCACAAATGTCCTTCTTTTATTGATTTCTAATTTCATTCCACTGTGGTCAGAGGTCATATTTCATATTCTTTCAATTCTTATAAACTAATGGGAACTTTTTTTATGTCCTAACAATATGATATATCCTGAGAATATTTCATATGCAGTTGAGAAGAATGTGTATTCTGCTATTGTTGGGTGGGTTCTATAGATATATATTAGGTCTTGTTGGTGTAATGTGTTGTTAAATTCTTTATTTCCTTGGTGATCTTCTGTATAGTTCTGTATTGAAAGTGGGGGTGTTAATATTTCCAACTATTGTTGCTGAATTGTATATTTATCCCTTAAAGTCTATCTATCTTAATTTCATGGGTTTTGAGGCTCTGTTTCTAGGTAACTATATGTTTATAATTGTTATGTATTCTTAGTGAATTTACATTTTTATCATTGGAAGATGTCCTACTTTGTCTCTAGTAACAATTTTTGTATAAAGTGCATTCTGCCTTATATTGTATTAGCCATTCCATCTGTCTCGTGGTTGCATGGCATAATATTTTCCATTCTTTAACTTTCTATTTGTGTCTTTGAAACTAATATATGTCTCTTATAGATATATAGTTGGGTCATTGTTTTAATTCATTTTGTCTTTTTATTGGTATGTCTAACCATATGCATTTGTAGTTAATACTGATAATGTAAATGAGGTGAATAGCCATTTTGACATTGTTTTATAATGTCATATGTTTTTCCTTTCTTCATTTAATCAATTTTTGTTACTTAGATATTCTACAGTGAAACTTTTTTTTTTTTGCTATTTTTTGAGTTATTTTCTTAATGCTTTTCCTGTGGGTTGTCCTAAAATTTTCAGTTTGCAGATCTTTAACATCCTTTGATAAATTTATTTTTAACTCCTTTTACTTTTTGATGCAATAGCAAATGGAATTGTTTTATTTCTTTTTCAAATAGTCCATTGTTAGTGTATAAAAGTGCAATTGAATTATTTTTTAACATCTTTATTGGAGTATAATTGCTTTACAGTGGTGTGTTAGTTTCTGCTTTATAACAAAGTGAATCAGTTATACATATACATATGTCCCCATATCTCTTCCCTCTTGCATCTCCCTCCCTCCCACCCTCCCTATCCCACCCCTCTAGGTGGTCACAAAGCACTGAGCTGATCTCCCTGTGCTATGTGGCTGCTTCCCACTAGCTATCTATTTTACTTTTGGTAGTGTATATATGTCCATGCCACTCTCTCACTCTGTCACATCTTACCCCTCCCCCTCCCCATATACAGATTGCCAACAGACACATGAAAGAATGCTCAACATGATTAATCATTAGAGAAATGCAAATCAAAACTACAATGAGATATCATCTCACAGTGGTCAGAATGGCCATCATCAAAAAATCTAGAAACAATAAATGCTGGAGAGGGTGTGGAGAAAAGGGAACACTCTTGCACTGTTAGTGGGAATGTAGATTGATACAGCCACTATGGAGAACAGTATGGAGGTTCCTTAAAAAACTAAAAATAGAACTACCATACGACCCAGCAATCCCACTACTGGGCATATACCCTGAGAAAACCATAATTTAAAAAGAGTCATGTACCAAAATGTTCATTGCAGCTCTATTTACAATAGACAGGACATGGAAGCAACCTAAGTGTCCATCATCGGATGAATGGATAAAGAAGATGTGGCACATATATACAATGGAATATTACTCAGCAACTGAATTTTTAACATTGATTTGTCGTCTTGAAACTTTACTGAATTTACTTATTTGTTCTAACCATTTTTTAGTGTTCTCAATATATAAGATTATGTCATCTGCAAAAAGAGACAATTTTACTTCTTCCTTTCCAATTTGTTTTTATGTCTTTAAAAAAATTCATTCACGTTTTTTATTGAACTGTAATTGATTTACAATGTTATTTTAGTTTTAGTGTACAGCATAGTGATTCAGTATTTTTATGGATTATATTTCATAAAAACATTATATAAGGTATGGTGATAATTCCCTGTAATATACAGTATATACTTTTGCTTATTCTTTTTATACATAGTAGTTATATATCTCTTAACCCATAACCTTAACTTGCCCCTTTCTACTTCCCTCTCTTCACTGGTAACCACTAATTAGTTGGTTTTCTATATCTGTGAGCCTGTATCAGCTTTGCTATATGCATTCATTTGTATTATTTTTTATATTCCACATATAAGTGATATACACCATTTGTCTTTCTCTGTCTGATATTTCATTAAGAATAATATTCTCTAGGTCTATCTATGTTGCTGAAAATGACAGAATTTCATTCTTTTTTATGGCTGAGTAGTATTCCATTGCATATATATACATACCACATATTCTTTATCAGTTCATCTACTGATGGACAATTAGGTTGCTTCCATATCTTGACTATTATAAATAGTGCTGCAACAAACATTGGAGTGCATGTGTCTTTTCAAATTAGTGTTTTCATTTTTTCTGAATATGTACCCAGGAGTGGAATTGCTGGATCATATGGTTGTTCTCTTTTTAGCTTTTTGAGGAACCTTCATACTGTTCTCCATAGTGGCTGCACCAATTTACATTCCCACCAGCCATGCACAAAGGTTCCCTTTTCTCCACATCCTCTCTAACATTTGCTATTTGTGTTCTGTTTGATCATAGCAATTTTGACAGGCGTGAGGTGATATCTCATTTTGGTTTTGATTTTCATTTCTCTAATAATTAGAGATGTTGAGAAACTTTTCATGTGCTTGTTAGCCATCTGTATGTCTTCTATGGAAAAATGTCTTTTCAGATCTTCTGCCCGTTTTTTGACTGGGTTGTTTGTTTTTTGATATTGAGTATGAGTTTTTTTATACTTTGGATATTAACCTCTTACTGGTCATATCATTAGCAAATATTTTCTCCCATTCCATAGGTTGTCTTTCTATTTTATTGATGGTTTTTTTGTCTGTGCAAAAGCTTTTAAGATCAACTAGGTCCAATTTGTTTATTTTTGCTTTTATTTTATGTTTTTGCCTTAGGAGACAGATTCAAAAAATATTTCTATGATTTATGCCAAAGAATGTTCTGCTTATGTTCCCTTTTATGAGTTTTATGGTTTCAGGTCTTATATTTAGGTTTTAAATTATTTTGAGTTTACTTCTGTATACAGTGTGAGAAAATGTTCTCCTCTTATTGTTTTACATATATCTCTCCAGTTTTCCCAGCTCCACTTGTTGAAGAGATTGTCTTTTCTCCTTTGTATAGTCTTGCCTCCTTTATCATAAACTAATTGACCAAAAGTGAGTGGATTTATTTCTGAGCTCTCTCTTCTGTCCCATTGATCTATGTGTCTTTTTTTGTGCCCATAGCATGCTGTTTTGATTACTGTAGCTTTGTAGTATAGTCTGAAATCCTGGAGGGTTATACCACCTGCTTTGCTCTTTTTTTCTCAAGATTGATTTGGCAATTCAGGGTCTTTTGTGGTTTCATATGAATTTTAGGATTATTTGTACTAATTCTGTGAAAAACGTTCTGGGTATTTTGAAAGGGATTACATTAACCTGTAGAATGCTTTGGGCAGTATGGCCATTTTAACAATATTAATAATTTCCAATCCAAAAGCATGGGATTTCTTTCCACTTCTTTGTATCATTTTCAATTTCCTTTATTAATGTTTTATAGTTTTCAGTGTGTAGGTCTTTCACCTCTTTAAATTTATTACTAGGTATTTTATTCTTTTAAATATGATTTTAAATGGATTTTTTTTTGCTTTCTCTTACTGACAGTTCATTATTAGTGCATAGGAGAACAACAGATTTCTGTATATTAATCTTGTATCTTGCCACTTTGCTGAAATAATATTTTAGTTCTAAAAGTTTTTTGGTGGAGATTTTAGGGCTTTCTGTATAAAGTATTATGTTATTTGTAAATAGTGATGGTTTTACTTCTGCCGTTTCAATATGAAAGACTTTAATTTTTTTTTCTTTTCTGATTTCTGTGGCTAGGACTTCCAATACTATGTTAAATAGAAGTGATGAGAGTGGGAATTCTCGTCTTCTTCCTAAATTTAGAGGAAAGGCTTTTGTCTTTTCACCACTGAGTATGATGTTAGCAGTGGGTTTGTCATAAGTGGCCTTTATATTTTGAGATATGTTCTCTCTATACCCGCTCAGGTGAGAATTTTAAATTATGAATGGATGTTGACTTTTGTCAAATGCTTTTTCTGTATCTATTGAGATGATCATGTGACTTTTGTCCTTTATCTTGTAAATGTGGTTTATCACATTGATTGATTTGCAAATGTTGAAACCATCCTTGCAGCATTATTCACAATGGCCAAGACATGGAAACAACCTTAGTGTTCATCAGCAGATGAACAGGCAAAGAGACTATTAAACATAGGTAATATTTTTATTTATATTCACAATAGCCAAGATATGGACACAACCAAAGTGTTCATCAATGGATGAATAGATAAAAAAAGATGTGAGATATATATATATATATATATATATGTATATATATACACACACATACACATACATATATGTATATGCATATACATATTCAATGGAATAATATTCAGTCATGAGAAAGAAGGAAATCCTGCTATTTTTGACAACATGGATGGACCTTGAGAACATTATGATAAGTAAATAAGCCTGACAGAGGAAGACAAATACTGAAATACTGCATGGTATCACTTACATGTGAAATCTTAAAAAAAAGTCAAGTCATAGAATCAGAGAGTAGAAAAGTGGTGGCCGTTGCTAAGGGGTAGGTGAAATAGGGAGAGTTTGGTAAAAGGGTACAAACTTTCAGCTATAAGATGAATAAAGTGCAAGGATGGTGACTGCAATTAACAACAATGTATTATACAATTGAAATTTTCTAAGAGAGTAAAACTTAAATGTTATCACTAAAAAAAAAAGACAAAAATGTTTTTCATGTGTTGCCTTTTTCAAAAACAAGAAAACAAACAAAACGGGTGAGTGATTTCCTTAATGTACAAGAATTTTATAAATAACTAGGAAAAGTTTCAACAGAATGAGAGAAAACAGAGACTGTGGACAGAAGAAGAAGCATAGAAATATTTGAAAAGTTGCTCAACTTCACTCCTGAGTAGGAAAATAAAAATTGAATATTATATTGAGATACCATTTTCATCCATTAAAGTTCTCAAAAAGATTGATTACTTACTATAATGATGAGAGTGTGGGAAAATCAATATTCCTTACACTTTTAGTGAGAATAAAAATTGGTATAACCTGTTGGGAAAAATATTGTAGTATTTATAACCTAAATTTCAGGTTCTAAGAATTTATCTACAGATATTTTAATATATGTGAAGATATATATATATATATGATATGATATATATATAGATATATATATTCATATATATAATATAGTACTAACTATATATAGTTATATATAGTATATATAGTTATATATAAAACTATATAAAGTATTAACTATATGTAGTATTAATTTAAACATTTTTAGTAGTAAATGATTAGAAGCAAAAATAAATGATGAAATATTTTTATAACAATTCCAAGCAGATAATAAAAAGAATAAAGTAGACTTTTATGTATGCCTATATTTATAAAGAAACCAGGATGCATATCAGTGTTAATATCATGGAACTAATAACGTAGGAAAAGGAAAAGAGAATGAGAGAGAGAGAGAATCTAGTATCTATCTCTGGAAGAAGATTAAGATATTGGTAATAGTGGCCACTATAAGAGAATAGAACAGGCAAATGGATTTAGGGGTAGGAAGGCATTTCATTTTGACTGAATTTCCTGTTATGCATTTCAATTTTTTTTTGCCAGGGACATAAATTACCTTAAATTTCTTAATTGAAAAGAAAAAACAGATTAAAGTACTGGGAAGAAACATAAGTCAGCATCACTGGCAAGCAAAAAAAAAAAATCTTAGCATTTGTAAAACTCAATATCAATTAGTACTGTGATAGCTAAAATTGGATAAAATCTGGATTTCCTTACTAGCAACATTACTTTCACTACATATCAGATCAGGGGAGGGCGGTTCTTGGTCCTGCCTTGTTAGGAGAGCTGTGTTCATTTCTGTTATCTTATATAATAAGAAAAAAAGCAGCATAACCTCTTATTTAAAGCTGAGACCTTGTGATATGCATTATTTCATTTAATCTTTCCAACAGCTCTAGTAGTAGGTACTATTATTCTTTTGATTTTGAAAATATAAAAATTGTGCCACTGAATGCTTAAACAACTTGCTCAAGCTCACAAAGCTCAATAATAAAGGAGGATCTCAGTCCACATCTTCCTGATGCCACAGCACGGAGCACTTCTAACCATTCTGCCACATTGTCTCCAGAGTGGTATTGACAAATGCTAGTTTTCCAGATGACTGAGCCAGAAATAGTGAGGGCTTGGAACCCACAGGTGGTAGTGGTGTCACAAAGGCCTCCTTCTGAATATTTTACATTTCATCCTTTAATAGTTGGGCTACATGTGCTTTGCTAGATCAAAAGGATAGAAACGGACCCATTGGACCACTAGAAATTTCACTGAGAGGGAGGACCCCTGAATTTTTGTCAGATTTATTTCCCACTCTTTAATATACAAATGTCTTACCAATAAGTCTAGAATAGTTGCTACTTCTTATTCACTAGGTCTACTTAGAAATAGGCCAAAGATGTGGAAGTTAAAGGGAATAAATGTAAACTTAATGCTCAACAAATGCACACATCTTTTAAGACTCTTCAAGTATTGAATCTCATATGAAGGTCTTCCTTATTCCCCTCTTGCAACTATAACTGGCTGCTCCCTTCTTTATGTCCTCTTCTATTATCTGAAAGCATATGTGTAAGATTGGTATTGTTTCTTTCTTAAGTATTTAACAGAATTTACCATTGAAGCTATCTAGGCTTGGAGTTTTCACTGAGAGAAGGCTTTTTATTACAAAGTCCCTGGGAGATGTTCAGTCTTCTTGATATCTTGTAACTTAAATACTATGTAATAAAATTCGCAAAGCTTGGGCTTCCCTGGTGGCGCAGTGGTTGAGAATCTGCCTGCCAATGCAGGGGACACTGGTTCGAGCCCTGGTCTGGGAAGATCCCACATGCTGCGGAGCAACTAGGCCCGTGAGCCACAATCACTGAGCCTGCGCGTCTGGAGCCTGTGCTCCGCAACAAGAGAGGCCGTGATAGTGAGAGGCCCGCGCACTGCGATGAAGAGTGGCCCCCACTTGCTGCAACTAGAGAAAGCCCTTGCACAGAAACGAAGACCCAACACAGCCATAAATAAATAAATAAATAATTTTTTAAAAAAATAAAGAAAAAGAAAAACCACTAATCTGCTTTCTGTCCTATGGATTTACCCATTTGGGACATTTCACAGAGACGGAAACACTGTGGCCTTTAAAAAAAAAAAATTCACAAAACTCTTAAGTATAAGGGGATAAGACAGAGAAGAAAACAAAGATTTCACACACACACTCATAAAAAATGAAATACTCATAACAAATACAGCCCTCATTTCTGTAAGTGATCACAGGGTCATAGCTGATATTTATAAGTGTCTTCTTCCAATTACCCATTCAATATTCTCTCTGCCCTCAGCAAGCTCCTTAGCTTTTTGTGGTTCTTTACCTGGTGGGGTGACCCAAATCTTTATTCCTCAAGGGTCTGGGCTATTAGTAGCCCTGCCTGAACTGGGTTATTGTAGTTTTCCATTAACTTTAATCACAGGGCATGGTAGTACCGAGAGACATCCTAATGTATCTCCTGTATTTCACATGTATTCTTTTTTACCTCCACTGTGGAGTAGCAGTCCAATTTCTCCTTGATAGTCAGAATTAATTGCCTCAGTCAATATGGTAAATTCATTCTTTGCCTTTTAATCCAGAGACATGATTAGTCCAAAATGGCCAGGTGGTAGTCTTAGCTTCCAGTTCAATGGAATTACTGTTATATTTGCTGGTACAGCCAGTCCTCCCTTTGGAACCAAGACCTCTAGAAGAGCAGAGCCTGCGGCTGCAGGGACAGAAAGCACAAAATTTTGCTAGTGGGTCACTAGGGGTAATAGTGAGTGGTGCCACTCTCATTTCCACTCCTTGATTCCTGGACCCATTATTCCTGGTTATAGGAAAAACAGCACCATATATTGGGTGCTGATTCAGAGCACATACAACCTCCTGGAGAACTTTACCCCAGCCCTGCATCACATTGCCACCTAGCTAGCACTGTAACCGCATCTTCAAAAGGCCATTCCACCATTCTAAAAGTCAGCTGCTTCAGGGTGGTGGGGAACATGGTAAGACCAGTAAAGTTCATGAGCATGGGCCCACTGCTGCACTAAATTTGTTGTAAAGTGAGTTCCTAAATAAGAAGCTATGCTGTGTGGAATACTTTGCAGTTGATAAGGCATTCTATAAATCCATGGATGGTAGTTTTGGCAGAAGCATTGTGTGCAGGGAAGACAAATCCATAACAAGAATGAGGATAAGTAGGAAGAGAACACTGCTGTTTCCATAATAGAAGTGGTCCAATGCAATCAACCTACCACCAAATAGTTGGATGATCACCCCAGGAAATGATGCCTTACTAGGGACTCAGTGTTGGTCTCTGCTGCTGGGAGATTGAGTACTCAGTAGTGACCCTGGAGAATAGAGGTCCATGGTCCTGAGCCATGCATAATTTTTATCACTGCCACCATGGTCACTTTGTTCATAAGCCCATTGAGCAACGACAGGGTGGCTGGAGAAATATGCTAACCTATATATATAGAATGGGTCATCCCATCTACTTAATTAAAATTCTGTTCTGCTGAGGTCATCCTCTGGTGAGCACAATATCTTAACATTTGCTTGTTCATACATAGAGATCTATCCATGTACTTCCTCCCCAGACTTCTTTGTCACCAATTTTCCAATCGTGTTCCTTCAAAGTCCCTGACACCCATCCAAACCATTTGTCACAGCCCATATATATATATGTGACTATATATATATATATATGTATATATATATATACATATATATATATATATATATGTATATATATATATATATAGTCACACAGTGGGTCATTTTTCTTTCTAAGCAAAATGATCAACCAAGTGCACTGTTTGAAGCTCTGCACAATGGGGAGATTTCCTTTCACAACTTTCCTTCAGGGACATCCCAGAAAGGGACTATAGTGAAACTGTCCACTTTTGGGTAGTGCTGGATATTATGCAGAGCCATTGCTAAACCAGGTCCAAGTTACCTCTTCCTCAGTTAGGGAACTGTAGAACTCCCCACAAGGACATAATTGAATTCTGGGAGAGAGTAGGTAGTGTTGCAGGAGCGGGGACTGTGGACATTTGGGTCACTTCATCATGTAACTTACTTGTGCCTTCAGGGCATGCCCAGGCCTGATCACATAGACCATTCAACATTTGATGATGGAGTGCTGCTGTCCATGCCCAAATTTATGGCTTTTTGGGTCAGACAACATCTAGTATATAATAGTCAACTTAAATCACATGGTAACTTGGTGGCTCATGGTTAAGTGTTCAGTCACTACTAAGGACCAGTAGCAGGCCAAGAGATATTTCCCAAAAAGAGAGTATATTTTCTGAAAAGGATGGAAGGGCCTTGCTCCAAAATCCTAAGGGTCTCTGCTGTGATTCACTTACTGGGGCTTGCCAAAGTCTGTAAACAGCATCTCTATCTGCCACTGCCACTTCAAACACATGATCTGATGAGTCATATGGCTCAAGTGGCAAAGCGGATTGCAGACTGAACAGCAGACTGGACCTATTGTAGAGCCTATTCTTGTTCTGAGCCCTACTCAAAACTAGTAGCTTTCTGGGTCACTCAGAAAATAAGCTGGGTAGCATACCTAAATGAGAAATGTGTTCCCTCCAAATTCAGAGAGGACCACTAGGCAGTGTGCCTCTTGTTTTGGTTGTAGGAGGGACAAGATGCAACTTATCCTTCACTCTCACTAAGTAGAGAACCCCTGAATTTTTGTCAGATGTATTTCAGACCTTCTGATGTGCAAATGTCTTACCAATAAGGTGAGGGTACTTGTTACTTCTTGCTTAATAGGTCCAATTAGCATAATGTCATTAATGTGATGGAACAGTGTGATATCTGTAGAAGAGAAAGGTAATTAAGATTCCTACAAACTAAGTAATGACATAGGGCTGAAGAGTTGATATACTCCTGAGGTAGGACAGTGCAGGTATATTGCTAGTTTTGCCAGCTGAAAGTAAACTGCTGCTAGTGGTTTTTACTAACAGATATGGAGAAAAAAAGCATTTTCCAGATCAATAGCTGCATACCGGGTACCATGGGATGAGTTAATTTGCTCAGGCAATAAAGCCACATCTGGTACAGCAGCCGCAATTGGAGTCACCACCTGGCTAGGCTTATGATAATTCACTGTCATTCTCCAAGATACACTTGTTTTATGCACAGGCCAAATAGGTGAGTTGAATGGGGATGTGGTGGGACTCACCATTCCTGCATCCTTTAAATCTTTGATGATAACACTCATCTTTGCACTCCCTCCAGGAATGCACTATTGCTTTTGGTTTACTGTTTTCCTGGGTAGATGCAGTTTTAGCAGCTTTCACTTTGTCTTTACTACCATAATAGCCTTCACTCCACATGTCATTGAACCAAAATAGGGATTCTGCCAGTTGTCGAGTATGTCTATTTTAATCATGCTATCTGAAACGAGGGAAAAACCACAGGATGGGTTTGAGGACCCACTGTGAGATGGACCTGAGTTAAAACTCCATTGTTTATCTGACCTTCTTATGCCCCAACTCTGACCGGTGGACCACAGTGACATTTTGGGTCTCCTGGAAGTAGTGTCAATTCAGAGCCAGTGTCCTGTAGTTACCCCAAACTATGGTTATTTCCTTTCTTCCAATGCACTGTAACCCTGAAAAAAGACTGTAGTCCGTTTAAGAAAGGCTGAGATAAAGATTAATTGTATATATTTCAAGTAGTGTAGCAGAATCCTTCCTCAAAGGGACCCAGCCCTCCTTTACTCAAGAGGTTCTGGGTCTGTAAACTGGCACAATTCCAGGAATAGACATATTGTGGGGTTGAGATTCTATTTTTATAATTTAAGTTAGACTTCAGTTCACTTAACCTAGAAAGCTTTTTCTTATATAGATTAAGTAAAAATTTACTAGACTGCCCATATTTTTACTCATAAGGACACTATGATCATCTAGTTAATGCCATAGGTCTCTGTGAGTCAGACCATTCTGATTACTGCTTTGACTTTGCTGTCCAGTAATATAATGATGCCCACCTTTTCTTTGATGGTTGAGTGCCATTACTTGGCACTTGCCACCCTGGAATACAATTGTCTCCATTCATCTAGGTTTCTCAATTCATAGGCAGCAGTTCTCAGTATAGTTTTGTTTTTTTGAATTTTATTTTATTTTTTGATACAGCAGGTTCTCATTACTTATCTATTTTATACATATTAGTGTATATACGTCAATTCCAATCTCCCAGTTCATCCCACCACCACTACCACCCCCTGCCCCCGCTTCCCCCCTTGGTGTCCATACGTTTGTTCTCTATATCTTTGTCTCTATTTCTGCTTTGCAAACCAGTTCATCTGTACCATTCTTCTAGATTCCACATATACGCCTTAATACACAATATATGTTTTTCTCTTTCTGACTTACTTCACTCGTATGACAGTCTCTAGGACCATCCATGTCGCTACAAAGGACCCAATTTTGTTCCTTTTTATGGCTGAGTAATATTTCATTGAATATATGTGCCATATCTTCTTTATTCATCTGTCAAAGGGCATTAAGGTTGCCTCCATAACCTGGCTATTGTAAATAGTGTTGCAATGAACATTGGGGTGAACGTGTCTTTTTGAATTATGGTTTTCTCAGGGTATAGGCCCAGTAATGGGATTTCTGGGTCATATGGTAGCTCTATTTTTAGTTTTTTAAGGAACCTCCATACTATTCTCCATAGTGGCTGTATCAATTTACATTCCCACCAACAGTGCAAAATGGTTCCCTTTTGTCCACACCCTCTCCAGCATTTTTTGTTTGTAGACATTCTGATGATGGCCATTCTGACTGGTGTGAGGTAATACCCCATTGTAGTTTTGATTTGCATTTCTCTAATAATTGGTGATGTTGAAGATCTTTTCATGTTCTTCTTGGCGACCTGTATGTATTCTTTGGAGAAATGTCTATTTTGGTCTTCTGCCCACTTTTTTGATTGGATTGTTTGTTTTTTAATATTGAGCTGCGTGAGCTGTTTATATATTTTGGAGATGAATCTTTTGTCTATTGATTCATTTGCAAATATTTTCTCCCATTCTGAGGGTTCTTTTTGTCTTGTTTATACTTTCCTTTGCTGTGCAAAAGCTTTGAAGTTTCATTAGGTCCCATTTGTTTATTTTTGTTTTTATTTCCATAACTCTAGGAGGTGGGTCAAAAAGATCTTGCTTTGATTTATGTTGAGGAGTGTTCTTCCTACATTTTCCTCTAAGAGTTTTATAGTGTCCAGTCTTACATTTAGGTCTTTAGTCCATTTTGAGTTTATTTTAGTGTGTGGTGTTATGGAGTGTTCTAATATCATTATTTTACATGTAGCTGTCCAGTTTTCCCAGCACCACTTATTGAAGAGACTGTCTTTTCTCCATTGTATGTCCTTGCCTCCTTTGTCATACATTAGTTGACCACAGGTGCATGCGTTTATCTCTGGGTTTTCTATCCTGTTCCATTGATCTATATTTTTGTTTTTGTGCCAGTACCATACTGTCTTGATTACTGTAGCTTTGTAGTATAGTCTGAAGTCAGGGAGTCTGATTCCTCCAGCTCCGTTTTTTTCCCTCAAGATTGCTTTCGTTTTTCGGGGTCTTCTGTGTCTCCATACAAATTTTAAGATTTTTTTTTTTATAGTTCTGTAAAAGATGCCATTGTTAGTTTGATAAGGATTGCATTGAATCTGTAGATTGCTTTGGGTAGTATAGTCATTTTCACAATATTGATTCTTCCAATCCAAGAACACGGTATATCTCTCCATCTGTTTGTGTCATCTTTGATTTCTTTCATCAGTGTCTTATAGTTTTCTGAATACAGGTCTTTTACCTCCTTAGGTAAGTTTATCCCTAGGTATTTTATTTTTCTGTTGCAATGGTGAATGGGATTGTTTCCTTAATTTCTCTTTCTGATCTTTCATTGTTAGTGTATCAGAATGCAAGAGAATTCTGTGCATTAATTTTGTATCCTGCAACTTTGCCAAATTCATTGATTAGCTCTAGTAATTTTCTGGTGGTATCTTTAGGATTATCTATGTATAGTATCATGTCATCTGCAAACAGTGACAGTTTTACTTTTTCTTTTCCAATTTGTATTCCTTTTATTTCTTTTTCTTCTCTGATCACCATGGCTAGGACTTCCAAAACTATGTTGAATAATAGTGGCAAGAGTGGACATCCCTATCTTCTTCCAGATCTTAGAGGAAATGCTTTCAGTTTTTCACCACTGAGAATAATGTTTGCTGTGGGTTTGTGGTATATGGCCTTTATTATCTTGAGGTAGGTTCCCCCTATGTCCACTTTCTGGAAAGTTTTTATCATAAAAGGGTTTCAAATTTTGTCAAAGCTTTTTCTGCATCTATTGAGATGATCATGTGGTTTTTATTCTTCAATTTGTTTCTATCATGTATCACATTGATTGATTTATGTATAATGAAGAATCCTTGCATCCCTGTGATAAATCCCACTTCATCATGGTGTATGATCCTTTTAACGTGTTGTTGGATTCTGTTTGCTAGTATTTTGTTGAGGATTTTTGCATCTACATTCACCAATGATGTTGGTCTATAATTTTCTTTTTTTGCAGTATCTTTGTCTGGTTTTGGTAACAGGGTGATGGTGGCCTTGTTCAATGAGTTTGGGAGTGTTCCTTCCTCTGCAATTTTTTGGAAGAGTTTGAAAAGAATGGGTTTTAGCTTTTCTGTAAATGTTTGATAGAATTCACCTGTGAAGACATCTGGTCCAGGACTTTTGTTTGTTGGGAGATTTTTAATCACAGTTTCAATTTCATTACTTGTGATTTGTCTTTTTCATATTTTCTATTTCTTCCTGGTGCAGTCTTGGAAGGTTGTACTTTTCTAAGAATTTGTCCATTTCTTCCAGGTTGTCCACTCTATTGGCACAGAGTTGCTTGTAGTAGTCTCTTATGATGCTTTGTATTTCTGCGGTGTCCGTTATAACTTCTCTTTTTTCATTTCTAATTTTATTGATTTGAGTCCTCTTCTTTTTCTTGATGAGTCTGGCTAAAGTTTTATCAATTCTGTTTATCTTCTCAAAGAAAAGTCTTTTAGTTTTATTGATATTTGCTATTGTTTTCTTTGTTCCTGCTTCATTTATTTCTGCTCTGATCTTTATGATTTCTTTCCTTCTACTAACTTTGTGTTTTGTTTTTTCTTCTTTCTCTAGTTCTCTTAGGTGTAAGGTTATATTGTTTACTTGAGATTTTTCTTGTTTCTTGAGGTATGATTGTATTGCTATATACTTCCCTCTTAGAACTGCTTTTGTTGCATCCATAGGTTTTGGGCTGTCGTGTTTTTGTTGTCATGTGTCTCTAGGTATTTTTTGATTTCCTCTTTGATTCCTTCAGTGTCCTCTTGGTTATTCAGCAATGTATTGTTTAGTCTCCCTGTGTTTCTCTTTTTTATGTTTTTTTCCCTGTAATTTATTTCTAATCTCATAGCACTGTGGTTGGAAAAGATGCTTGATATAATTTCAATTTTCTTAAATTTACCAAGGCTTGATTTGTGACCCTAGATGTGATCAATCCTGAAGAATGTTCCGTGTGCACTTGAGAAGAAAGTGTAATCTGCTGTTTTTGGATGGAATGTCCTATAAATTGCAATTAAATCTATCTGGTCTATTGTGTCATTTAAAATTTTTATTTCCTTATTAATTTTCTGTCTGGATGATCTGTTAATTGGTATAAGTGAGGTGTTAAAGTCCCCCACTACTGTTGTGTTACTGTCAATTTCCTTTTATAGCTGTTAGTATTTATCTTATGTATTGTGGTGCTACTATGTTGGGTACATATATATTTATAATTGCTGTATCTTCTTCTTGGATTGATCCTTTCATCATTATGTAGTGTCCTTCCTTTTCTCTTGTAACATTATTTAAAGTCTATTTTATCTGATATGAGTATTGCTACTACAGCTTTCTTTTGATTTCCATTTGCATGGAATATCTTTTTCCATCCCCTCCCTTTCAGTCTGTATGTGTCCCTAGTTCTGAAGTGGGTCTGTTGTAGACAGCATATATGTGGGTTTTGTGTTTGTATCTATTCAGTGAGCCTGTGTCTTTTGGTTGGGACATTTAAGCCATTCACATTTAAGATAATTGTTGATATGTATGTTCCTATTACCATTTTCTTAATTGTTTTGAGTTTCTTTTTCTAAGTCCTTTTCTTCTCTTGTGTTTCCCACTTAGAGAATTTCCTTTAGCATTTGTTGTAGAGCTGGTATGTTGGTGCTGAACTCTCTTAGCTTTTGCTTTTCTGTAAAGCTTTTGATTTCTCCATAGAATCTGAGTGAGATCCTTGTCGAGTAGAGTAATCTTGGTTTTAGGTTCTTCCCTTTCATCAGTTTAAATATATCATGCCACTCCTTTCTGGCTTGTAGAGTTTCTGCTGAGAAATCAGCTGTTTACCTTATGGGAGTTCCCTTGTATGTTATTTGTCATTTTCCCCTTTTTGCGTTTAATAATTTTGCTTTGTCTTTAATTTTTGTCAATTTGATTACTGTGTCTTGGCATGTTTCTCCTTGGGTTTATCCTGCCTGTGACACTCTCTGCTTTCTGGACTTGGGAGGCTATTTCCTTTCCCATGTTAGGGAAGTTTTCAACTATAGTCTTTTCAAATATTTTCTCGGGTCCTTTCTCTTTCTCTTCTCCTTCTGCGACCCCTATAATGTGAATGTTGGTGCATTTGATGTTGTCCCAGAAGTCTCTTGGGCTGTCTTCATTTCTTTTAATTCTTTTTTCTTTATTCTGTTCCACAGCAGTGAATTCCACTATTCTGTCTTCCAGGTCACTTATCCATTCTTCTGCCTCAGTTATTTTGCTATTGATTCCTTCTAGTGTATTTTTTTCATTTCAGTTATTTTATTGCTCATCTCTGTTTGTTTGTTCTTTAATTCTTCTTGTTCTTTGTTAAACATTTCTTGCATCTTCTCCATCTTTGCCTCCATTCTTTTTCCGAGGTCGTGGATCATCTTCACTATCATTATTCTGAACTCTTTTTCTGGAAGGTTACCTATCTCCACCTCATTTAGTTTTTTTCTCTGGGGTCTTATCTTGTTCCTTCATCTGGTACCTAGTCCTCTGCCTTTTCATTTTGTCTATCTTTCTGTGAATGTGGTTTTCATTCCACAGGCACAGGATTGTCTTTCTTCTTGCTTCTGCTGTCTGCCATCTGGTGGATGAAGCTATCTAAGAGGCCTGTGCCAGCGGGAGGGACTGGTAGTGGGTAGAGCTGGGCGTTGCTCTGGTGAGCATAGCTCAGTAAAATTTTAATGACTTGTCTGCTGATGGGTGGGGCTGAGTTCCCTCTCTGTTGGTTGTTTGGCCTGAGGTGACCCGGCACTGGAGGGTACAGGCTCTTTGGTGGGGCTAATGGTGGGCTCTGGGAAGGCTCATGCCAAGGAGTACTTCCCAGAACTTCTGCTGCCAGTGTCCTTGTCCCTGGGGTGAGCCACAGCCACCCCCTGCCTCTACAGAAGACCCTCCAGCACTAGCAGGTAGGTCTGGTTCAGTCTTCTATGGGGTCACTGCTCCTTCCCCCTGTGTCCTGATGTACACAATACGTTGAGTGTGTCCTCCAAAAATGGAGTCTCTGTTTCCCCCAGTCATGTCAAAGTCCTGCAATCAAATCCTGCTAGCCTTCAAAGTCTGATAATCTTGGAATTACCCCTCTTGTTGCCAGACCCCCAGGTTGGGAAGCCTGACTTGGGGCTCAGAACCTTTACTCCAGTGGGTGGACTTCTGTGGTATAATTGTTCTCCAGTTTGTAAGTCACCCACCCAGCAGTTATGGGATTTGATTTTATTGTGATTGCATCCCTCCTATCATCTCGTTTTGGCTTCTCCTTTGTCTTTGGATGTGGGGTATTTTTTTGGTGAGTTCCAGTGTCTTCCTGTTGATGATTGTTCAGCAGTTAGTTGTGATTCTGGTGCTCTCACAAGAGGGAGTGAAAGCACGTCCTTCTACTCTGCCACTTGAACCAATCTCCTCAGTATAATTTCTAACCTACAGATAACAACAACCACAGAGCTCATCAAGGATGCTAGGGCTCACTTTGTAAATCTATTTCTCACAGTTATCATGAAAGGTGTGTCCTCTGGACACATCTGGGTTGAGTGAGAAGGAGTTACATGCTAAATCTAACCTACTAACATTATCCCCCAAAATTTCACCGTCATTTAGTGTAGGTCACCTTTTGGTCCATGTTTCAGTCAACCAACAAACCAACAAAATAATCAGATCCTTTCTAACTTCCTAAGCTACAACAATAATCCAGAATCTCTGCTTAGTGGGCCCATAGATGCAAATTTGGTCTGATTCAAATTCATGTTCCTTCTACCATGTCTTCACACACTTAATAAATATTTGTACAAACATTCTCCATATTTCTGGTTAATATAAATTTTAAAAAAAATCACCTCATTCTTTTGGAGTCTCCTCATTGGCCACACTTTGTATCTTACCTTTTGGGACCTGCTGAGATTTCAGTATAGTTATAGGTACAGAACCAAAGATGAGTAGGGGTGGATGGTTTCTGAGGAGAATCATCTGTGTCTTGTAAGGTAACTCTCTTGAGGGAGGCATTACAGTTTCCTTTAGCAAAATAGAATTATCTCCCCAGACAGGGAAAGAGAGGCTCCTTTTACTGGCAGAGTCTCATCAGAATTTATGAATTCAGTGTCCCCAGCTTCATCAGAGTGTTTCTACATTTTCAACTCTCAGGATCCCATTCCTTCCCAATTAGTGTCCTCACTTTAACAGCAGATATCCAGAGATGTTGGAAACTCAGTCTGTGTTATAATTCAGCCACTTGCAAGGTGAGACTCTCAGTTTGGTTTTCAGCAATCTCAGCTCTGCAGCTATAGGAGAAAAGAACTTCTTTCAGGGCATACATACATAGAAGCTTTAAGGTCTTTTATGTGGTGCCTGAGCAGGAAATTTGAATACTTTTCTTTTTTTCCACAGTGTCCTTGTTATTAGGAGCAACCAGTCAATCTGATTATACTTGCTAGTTTGACAAAATGTTCTAAGCTCTCAAACACATGGTCATTCAGAATCTTGCCTCTTAAAAGCATTTGATTAGGAGTCTCCAGTGGTAATATTTTGTGCATTTCTATTGCCACATTACACCATGGACTATTAGTGCTTTATTTACTACTGGATATAGAGTCATTGGTGCTTTTGAATGTAATCAAATTAGAGAACCGACTATAGAAATTCTAGATCCAACTTAGAAAACACATCCTTAAGATTCTGTTCTTTTAAAACCACTCTCAGTACTAAAATCTGTAGTAATCAAGGTTCTCCAGGGAAACAGAACCAATAAGGAGATCTATATCTGGATGTAGATGTCTCCTCTTTCTTCTCTCTTACTCTTTCTCATAAGGTATTGACTCATGCAACTTTTGGGCATGGTAAGTCTAAAATCCATAAGGGCAGGCCTGAAGGCTAGAGACTTATGTAAGAGTTGATGTTTCAGGTTTGAGTCTGAATTCCACAGGGAAGCAGGTTGGAAACTAATGCAGAGTTTCTATGTTGCAGTCTTGAGAATTTCTTCTTCACAGAGCCTCATCTTTACCCTTAAGGCCTTTGAGTGATTGGATGAGACCCACCCATATTACTGAGGATAATGTGTTTTACTCAAAGTTTACTGATTTAAGTGTTAATTACATCTAAATAATACCTTCACAGCAACATCTGGACTGGTGTTTGACAAATAATTGGGCACCATAGACAAGTCAAGTTGATACATAAAATTAACCATCACAGGTCAAGGCTATATCTTTTTAATCTTTCCACTTCCAGAATCTTGAAAAGAATCTGGAAAATAGGAGGAATAAAAGAAATATTTATTATTAATTAATAAATAATCTGTCATCTGCCAATTTAATGATAACCTTTCAGGGTAATGGGTTCCTTGCTCCTGTTTTTAAAGATAGGAACAAATATTGGGTAACCATCTAATTAGAATGCTGTAAAATAGACCATGTATGTTCTGTTGCAATACTCAGTTCCTAGAATTATGAAATGAGAACTAAAGCACACTCCCTCTTTAAAGAAAGTTTGTGACCACTGGAAACCCTGGATTGTGAAGAATATCTCTTTGTGGGATATGATAGAACTGCTTTTTTCACCTTCATTCCATATGTGCCAAAAACTTAAAAATCTTTATTAGGAAAGATTGTGAAGGGAGATGAGATAGAAAACAAATTTAGAAGCTAAAATTAAGGGCAAGTTGATCTCATACCCCTCACCTATCTAACTTCTTTTCTTAAGCAATCATATGTTCCCTGTGGGAGCATATGCATGTGGTGTATGTCCTTTTCTCTCCCTGTACTTTATTTGAAAAACTGTCCAGAAGGGGTGTTGGAATAGCAATGAGGAATAAACTGCCAAGTTTGGTGATTCATTTCTATGTAGGCTGAGGCCATTTGTATCCCCAGGAGCCCACATCATTTATGGCTTCAGTTCTGTGTAACTCTTCTTCCAGGAAAGAGAGCCGGGGAGGATTTGGTGGTGTTTTGTAGAAATGTAAGGATATAAGGAATGCAGAGGGTCTCCCTTGCCCTCTTCCCCCCAAAAGGAAAATAAAAACTGTATTCTGGTAAAACAAGTCAGTTATTATAGGTTTACTGAAAACTCTTGTAATCCTGAAAACTTTTGTAGTCAAGGTTCTGCAATAAATACTGAAAGATGTTGGCAAGGCAGCTTGTAGCTGTGAGATTAGAAGCTGGAGAGAACAATAAACCCAGAGACCAAAAAGAAGATTTCCTTGCCTGGCCTGAGGGGAGGGTGAAAATGTTTTGTCTGTGTGCTTTGGGGAAGAATGAGTTGGCTACAGTAGGGAAGTTGAATTGGTGAGATTTAAGAGCTCATTAGATGACTATACTACACAAAGTAATCTACAGATTCAATGCAATCCCTATCAAACTACCAATGGGATTCTTCACAGAATTAGAACAAAAAATCTTACAATTCGTATGGAAACACGAAAGACCCTGAATAGCCAAAGCAATCTTGCGAAAGAAAAACGGAGTTGGAGGAATCAGGCTCCCTGACTTCAAACTATACCACAAAGCTACTGTAATCAAGACAGTATGGTACTGGCACAAAAACAGAAATATAGATCAATGGTATAGGATAGAATGCCCAGAGATAAACCCATGCACATATGGGTACCTAATTTATGACAAAAGAGTCAAGAGCATACAATGGAGAAAAGATAGCCTCTTCAATAAGTGGTTCTGGGAAAACTGGACAGCTACATGTAAAACAATGAACTTAGAACACTACCTAACACCATATACAAAAATAAACTCCAATTGGATTAAAGACTTAAATATAAGAGCAGACACTATAAAACTTTTAGAGAAAAACAAAGGAAAAACACTCTTTGACATAAAGCACAGCAAGATCTTTTTTGTCCCACCTAATAGAGTAATTGAAATAAGAACAAAAATAAACAAATGGGACTTATTTAGACTTAAAATCTTTTGCACAACAAAAGACCATAAAGAAGACAAAAAGACAACCCTCAGAATGGGAGAAAATATTTGCAAATGAAGCAACTGACAAAGGATTAATCTCTAATATATACAAACAGCTCATGGAGCTCAATATCAAAAAAACAAACAATCCAGTTAAAAAACGGGTGGAAGACCTAAATAGACATTTCACCAAGGAAGACATACAGATGGCCAAGAGGCACATGAAAAGATGCTCAACATCACTAATTATTAGAGAAATGTAAATCAAAACTATAGTGAGGTATCACCTCATGCCAGTCAGAATGGCCATTATCAAAAAACCTAGAAAAAATAAATGCTGGAAAAGGTGTGGTGAAAAGGGAACCCTCCTACACTGTTGGTGGGAATGTAAATTGATATAGCCACTATGGAGAACAATATGGAGGTTACTTAAAACACTAAAAATAGAACTACCATATGACCCAGCAATCCCACTACTGGGCATAAACCCTGAGAAAACCATAATTCAAAAAGAGACATGCACCACAATGTTCATTGCAGCACTATTTACAATAGCCAGGACGTGGAACCAACCTAAATGTCCATCGACAGATGAATGGATAAAGAAGATGTGGCACATGTATACAATGGAATATTAGTCAGCCATAAAAAGAAATGAAATTGAGTTATTTGTAGTGAAGTGGATGGACCTAGAGTCTGTCCTACAGAGTGAAATAAGTCAGAAAGAGAAAAACAAATAGTGTATGCTAACACATATATATGGAATCTTTAAAAAAATGGTACTGATGAACCTAGTTGTAGGGTAGGAATAAAGAGGTAGACATAGAGAATGGACTTGATGACATGGGGTGGGAGGGAGAAACTGTGGCAAAGTGAGAGTAGCATTGACATATACACACTGCCGAATGTAAAATAGTTGGCTGGTGGGAAGCAGAAGCATAGCACAGGGAGATCAGCTCAGTGCTGTGTGATGACCAAGAGGAGTGGGGTAGAGAGGATGGGAGGGAGGCTAAAGAGGGAGAGCATATGCGGACATGTGTATGCATATGGCTGATTTGCTTTGTAGTACAACAGAAACTAACACAGTATTGTGAAGCAATTATACTTCAATTAAGAGCTATTAAAAAAATAGATAACTAATAAGGACCTACTGTATAGCACAGGGAACTCTAATCAATACTCTGTAATGACGTGTATGGGAAAATAATCTAAAAAAGGGTGGATATATGTATCTGTATAAATTATTCGCTTTGCTGTACAGCAGAAATTAACACAACATTGTAAATCAACTATACTCCCAAAAAAAAAAAAAAAAGAAAAGAAGAAGAAAAAAGCTCCTTAGAAAGAAGAGAGAGAGGACATGATGTAGAAGTTCCACCCTCTGGAATTAAGTTTTCCAATCAGAAATGGCACCTAATTTTGAACCAGGAGTTACCATCCCATCTAACTTTTTAATCGTGAGGTGGACAATAGGAAACATCAATGAGCTGAACATCCATGCCCCCAAATTCTAATTCAGTCCTAACAAGAAATCACTGTGAAAAGTGGCAAGATGAGAAGAAGAAAGGGAAAGAGTTTCTGGATTTCCTTGATACTGGGGAAACTAGAGACCCTCTATTCCTCAATTTCTTCATTTCCAAAGTTGTTACCAAACTCAGTTTCAGCTGCTCCCTGCACAAAAGCCAATAATTGTGGGGCAAGTGTCAGTAGAAAGGAAAGACGCTTTATTCAGAAAAGCTGGCAATCTGGGGAGAAGGTAGACTTGTGTCCAGAGACCAACTCCCAAGATTCTGCTCAGCCATGACAATTTTTAGAGGGGAAATTGGAAATATTCTTAGTGGAAACATTCTTCATCATTTTTCCATTTTGTGCAGGCTGCTGACTTCTGATTTTTCTTTGGATGCTGACAATGACCATGACCATCTTTGCTCATGTGGTCCTCTTGCAATTGGATGCTCTCTTGCCTGCATGGTCTGCCTGTGCCCATGGGGTCCGCCTATAAATTTACTAAGGGGAAGCTAGGAGTAGAGAGTCAGTCATTCTTTAACTACTTAATTCTTCATTCTAATCCAGGAAAGAAATCAACAGGTTAGGCAAGGCATTGTGTACATTCAGTAGAGCAGAAGTCAGGAGTTAGGTTAAATGTTACCTAGTGATCTCCTTTTTATGATTAAGGTCTGAGGAAAACAGAGATGAACAAACAGAAAAGGGGCAAAAGAGCTGCTTACAAAGTGAGGAGTTGAGACCAGATGAGTGACAGAGCTTCATGGAATTAATCTCATCTATGTCTAGGACTCCATGTTTGGAAGAGTCAGGTGAGGACTAAGGTAGATCCAGGGTTCTGGACATTGTTGGTCCCTTAGGATTCATTCTCCACCCTTTCTATTGTTAAAAAAAAAAAAAAAGGAGAAAAAACAAACAGGCCCAAGGTGGAGCCACTTGCCCCCAGGACAGAAAACCAAGATTTTCAACCTTTCCCAGGTATGGAATTTCTGGATTTCCTGGTCAGCACCAGTGAGATAATTTTGCCTGAAAATAATCCTTTATTTTCTTTTGCTAATAATCTTCTTGTTCTGCCCTCATTTCTACAAAAGCCTTCCATTTTGTACAGCTCCTCAGATTACCTTTCTATTTACTAGACGAGATGCTGACCAATTCATGAATCATTGAAAAAGCCAATTAGATTTTCAAATTTACTCAGTTGAGTTTTATTTTCAACACTATGGACAGACCCTTGAGTGATCCCAAATAATTTCCTCTTACTTGTGTCCACATCCTTGTGTTATCTCTTCCCTTTGATGGTAGGTGTAACCTGTGACTTTTCTCACCAAGAGAATATGGCAAAGATGATGGGATCATCCTCCCTTGAGTATGTCCTGTTGTGTAAGACCCTATCTTAGCAGACTGGAGCTAGACAATCAGTCTTGCTGGCTTTGGAGAGGTAACTCACCATGTGGAGGGAGGGCTTCTGAAAGACCATATGACAGGGAACTCTAGTAGCCGAGAGTGAACATTGGCAAATATCCAGCAAAAAAGCAAGAATCTCAGTCCTATAACTGTAGGAATGTAAATCAACCAACAACCTGAAGAAAGTGAATATTTCCCTGGTTGAGCCTGAAACCAAGCAGGACCCTGTGGGGCTCCTGTACCCAGAAGCCTTTCTGTGTCCCCTGTTCCTTGTTTGTAGGCAACAGACTCCAGCCTCCATGACCTTCCCTGAGTCCCAAAGGGCAGATTCAAACAGTTGCTAATCAGGGAAGGGAGGTGAAACAGAGACAAGGGAGGAGCTGCCAAGAAACAATAGTGTAGCCTTGGGGCAGGGTATCCAGGGATACACATTACAATGTCTTTAAGCTGTTTCCAGAACTAAAACCCCCAACAGATGGAATTAGCATTCTTCCTTCCAGAGAAGACCACTTGAGGCCAGAGTAAAGGAGCCAGAGAAGCTCATTAAGAGATTACCTGAGACTAGATTAAATGTGTGCAGGCCCTGCATACACCCTAATCTTATCAGCAACCCTGTCCTTGAACCATTGCTATAAAACTCCTTACCAAATCCTCCCGGGTTGGGACACACAGTTTTCGAGGCAGGAGCCCATTGTTTCCCCCTCTGCCTGGCAAAGCAATAAAGCTATTCTTTTCTACTTCACCCACAACTCCATCTCCAAGATTCAATTCAGCACACGTGCAGAGTGGCTGAGTTTTCAGCATCAAGGCTTTGATGAGAGCCAAACCCTGGCTGACACCTGGACTGAAGCAAAGAACCCAGCTAACTTGTGCCTGAGCTCATGACCTACAGAAACTGTGAGATAAAAAAAAATATGTATCGTTTTAAGTTGCTGACTTTGTGTTCATTTCTTACATCCACTTTTCTTTGTGCCTCACTTGGAATGGGCTCCCTTCTCTCTGGCTTCCAATTAGGTTTAGCCAATGGGAGGCACCAGGATATCAGAGGGTGACAGGTGAGTGAGGTTGGGATATTCATTTTTCCGACTCCTTTCTCTCCATCCAGAGCAAGCAGCCCTCTCCATATGGCTGCTTCTGGAGTGAAGAAACCATTCACTCCCTTTGTTCTGTCAGGCTCACCTGACTGTTACCACTGCCCCCAGGGCACCTTACCATTCTTTGTGTTTTCCCTACACCCTGACCACACTTTTGTAAGTAGTCCTTTCACTAACCTCTTCCCAAATAACCCAGATAGATGAGTCATCTGCTTCCCAATGGGATCTGACTGATATAAGAAACCTCCAAGGACATCTATTGCATGAGATTCTTCTCCAGTCCCCCACAAATAAAATGAGGAAAAATGAAAGTATCCATGACAGGTGGTCTTTGTGCTTATAGACTGGTAGATAATTATTAAACTACTTTCTTATGGACAGCCCTGAAATAATTGACTTAGGATTTAAAAAGTAGAGGCTTGTGTCTTCTGGGAATAGAGACCAAATTTGGCCATTCCTGCAAGAGAATCAGTGACATACAAACTTCTAAATTAAGGTTCCATTTATACGTGTGTAGTAAAAACTGAATACATGGGAGGTTTGCACACCTGGTAGAGTAAGATGGAAGGGAAAAAACTGACACAGATTCCATGTTTGCTGCTCTGTGGGAAATGAGCTTATTTCATTTCTGCCATTGTGGTGGGATGCCTCACATTGTATAATCTTTGTCACAGCTGTCACTTGTTGGGCCTGAATTATATACACAGTGTGACAGTACAGTACCTATTTTGGCCTCACACAGCCTTGAAGAGACGAGGTAGCTGAGGCTCAGAGAAGTGAAATAATATGTCCAAGTCCACAAAGTGAGTTGTTGGCAGAACCTCAATTTGAACTTGCCTGTCTGACTCACACTTTGTGCTCATACCCTGAACCAATTCACATTATCACAGACTTCAATAAAAGAAAGTGAGGTCTTAGAATAGGCCTTGGATCATGAAAAAGAAAGCTATAATTTATTCATAAAGGCAATGGTTTCAATCCCAGTAGAAGCTACTTGAAACAACGTGCCTCTGATACAGAAGTGTAAATAGGTATTTTATGAATATGCCCATCACTCTTTCCTGTTGCCTAGAATAAGTTGAGATGTGTGTGTCCTTTAGGCTTGAGAGGTTTGTAAGAAAAAAACATGCATTGAGCACATTTTTTGTCCTTTCATCATGATGTTTATTGACTAAAGGAGGGAATGTTGCCTGTTAAGTTTCACATTAATTAGAAAACCAATAACCCACTAAAAAATTATTTATTTTTGTTGTTGCCTCCAACGGCAGAGGACATTTTGGTGTTATTGTTCCTATTGTTGTTTTCATTTTTCTTGCCCAATTGGACAATTACAAACCCCTTTGTTTTATAAAACAAAGCCTCTGGACTGTAATGGGGAAGCTGAGACAGAAAAAAGTACGTAGCCTATACTAACATATTACCAAATGCACGCTGAGATTTTAGGATATACACTTATCTGTGTTTGTAAACAGTTTATCCTATAGTCATCCTGAATCCAAGCAAGATTGTAAAGGGAGTGGATATGTTGTCTTTTCTCCATTATGCTCCTTCCATTCCCTTCTGCATCTTGAAAGATTAAGGCTCAGTGACATTGGCATCATTTATGGCATGAGTAACTAATGTTAACACTAGCATGAGCGTTTGTCCCAACATGTATCAAGCAGATCCTGAGAACATGCCTGACACAGCTGTCTAGGAAAAGGGTATGCTGATTCTTGGCTCCCAGAGGAATTGGGGCCAGGAATTTAGGGACTGAATGTTTTCCTAGAATACTGGCACAAGAATCACATGTGCCTGCTTCCCTATGGGTTTTGCAGTATGGCTTGTGGTAAAGGGTATGGTAGTCCAGGTTAATTTATGAAAAAGCAACCCACCAAAGGGAAAATTCACCACATTTATTTACTAATTTTGCCATTATTCTATAAAAGTTTGTTTATTTGACTATTTATGAAGTTAACAGGAACTCACACTGATGGATTGGTAAAATTGAATAAGATATGGGCCCTAGGGCCCCAGAGGGTGAGGGCATGGATACTTTTCCCTTGATCCAATTTTTACATCTCTGTCCCATTCTCTGGTCCCAAGTTTCCCTTGTCTGCACCTCGGTTCCCTGTTTTTATGCCTGTTTCTCCTCTTTCTGTCCTTTAAATGGCCCTCTCCCTATCTGAATCTCTCAGAATCTCCTTTCCCCTTACTATCCATTGATTTCCAAGGGGTATAATGTAGATAAGTATCGGCATTGTGGTATCTCATGGGAATCCTTTTTAAGGACCTACTTTGGAAAACAGATTTAATTCAGCCTCTGTGCTAACATCCATGACAGAGTCTCAAGATAATTAACAAGGGGCCTTCCTGTTGTGTTCAAAATTACGCTTGGAAGGGAATTGCTTAAACTACAATCTTGCTAAAATCATGAACAATAAGCAGATGGATAAACTGGAGAAGTTCTATTATCAGACAATGATTTATATCAATTGTTAAAAAGGACTTTTATCTGATTTAAAAAAGGACTTTTATGTTATTTATTAGGTAGGATGCTTTGAGCTCCAACAAACAGAAACATGATTCATATTGTATTGAGCAATAAAGGATTTCATTGGTTCACAACACTGGAAGTAAAGTGGTGGATCGGAATTATACAGCTTGATCAGGGTAACTCTCTTAGCTGTGCTCTTCTCAGTCTGGATTGTTTCCACATTTTTTTTTTTTATGTTTTTTTTTTTTTTTTTGTAAGCTGGGATTTTTCATGTTTGGGATTTCCTTAAATTGGTGGCAGGCTAAGAAACCTGGGAAGATTTTATTTATTTATTTATTTATTATTTATGGCTGTGTTGGGTCTTCCTTTCTGTGCGAGGGCCTTCTCCAGTTGTGGCAAGCGGGGGCCACTCCTCATTGCGGCACGCGGGCCTCTCACTGTCGCGGCCTCTCTTGTTGTGGAGCATAGGCTCAGCAATTGTGGCTCACGGGCCCAGCTGCTCCGCGGCATGTGGGATCCTCCCAGACCAGGGCTCGAAACCGTGTCCCCTGCATTAGCAGGCAGACTCTCAACCACTGCGCCACCAGGGAAGCCCTCCACGTGGTTTTAGATGGCTGAAGCATCAGCAAAGATCAGAAATTTTCTGATGTATACAAAGAGTTCTATCTTAATAGTAAGGGGCTTCCCATCCTAAAGCCACTGACAAACATATTCCTTTAATTAAATCAAATTTGCTTAGGTGTTTCCATTTGTATCAAAATTGCAAAGCAGATGGGATGACCATTCTTGTAGACTGATGGATGCTCTTCTGGATCTGGTGGTTACTTTCCCAAACTTACTTACTTAATTTATTTATCCAATGTCAGCTTCTTCTTTTTTTTCTTGATGTATGCTTGACCTACAATATTATATTGGTTTCAGGTGTAGAATATAGTGAGTCTATATTTTTATACATAACAAATGATCACCATGATAAATCTAGTTACCATATGTTACCATACAAAGTTATTGCAATATTATTGACAATATTTGCTATGCTGTACATTATATCCCCATAACTTACTTGTTTTATAACTTGAAGTTTGTACCTCTTAATATCCCTCATCTATTGAACTGACCCTACCCCTTCTTCCCCTATGGAAATGCAGAGTTTGTTCTCTGTATCTATATTTCTACTTTGCTATGTTTGCTTGTTAGTTTTGTTTTTTAGATTCCACATATAAGTGAAAGCATAAAGTATTTGTTTTTTATTTCACATAGCATAATACCCTCTAGATCCATCCATGTTGTCACAAATGACAAGATTTCATTATTTTTTACGGCTGAGTAATATTTCATTTTATATATTGCATCTTCTTTATCCAGTAATCTATCAATGTACAATTAACTGCTTCCATATCTTGGCTATTGTAAATAATGCTGCAATGAACATAGAGGTGCATATAACTTTTCTGAATAGCGTTTTTCTTTTCTTTAGAAAACTACCAACAAGTGGAATTGCTGGATCCTATAGCAGTTCTATATTTTTTTCAAGGAACCTCCTACTGCTTTCATAATGACTATACTCATTTACATTCTTGCCAACAGTGCATGAGGGTTCCCTTTTCTCCACATCTTTACCAATACTTGTTATTTTTTGTCTTTTTGATGAAAGTCATATTGACAGGTTTGAGGTGGTACCTGATTGTGGTTTTGACTGGCATTACCATAATGATTAGTGATGTTGAACATGGTATATCTTTATATATGTTTGTGTTATCTTCAGTTTCTTTCATCAGTGTCTAGTAGTTTTCTGGGTATAAGACTTTTACCTCCATAGATTTATTCCTAGGTATTTTATTCTTTTTGATGTGATGGTAAATGGGATTGTTTTCTCAATTTCTCTTTCTGATAGTTTGTTGTTAGGCTACAGAAATGCAACATATTTCTGTATATATATATTGTATCCTGCAACTTTACAGAATTCATTGATGAATTCTTATAGTTTTTTGGTAGTCTTGTTAGCATTTTCTATAAATACTATCATGTCATCTGCAAATAATAACAGTTTACTTCTTTATACCAATTTGGATTCCTTTTATTTCTTTTTCTCGTTTGATTACTGTAGATGGGACTTCCAATACTATGTTGAATAAAAGTGGCCAGAGTGGCCTTCCTTGTCTCTTTCTGGAACTTAGAAGAAATGCTTTTTGCTTTTCCCCATTTAGTATGATGTTGGCCATGGGTTTATGGGTTTATGATATCTGGCCTTTAATATAGTGAGGCATGTTCACTCTATACTCACTTTCTGAAGTTTTTTTTTTTTTTTTTTAATCATAGATAGGTGTTGAATTTTGTCAAAAGCTTTATCTGCATCTATTGAGATGATCATATGATATTTATTCTTGAATTTCTTAATGTTGTATATCACATTGATTGATGTGCAGATATTGAACCATCCTTGCATCCCTGGGATAAGTCCCTCTAGATCATGGTGTATGATCCTTTTAATGTATTGCTAAATTTGCTTCGCTAATATTTTGTTGAGGATTTCCACATCTATGTTCATCAGTGATATTGGCCTGTAATTTCTTTTTTTGTGGTGCCTTTGGTTTTTGTATCAAGGTGATGCTGGTCTCATAAAATGAGTTTTGAATCTTTCCTTCCTTTAAAATTTTATTGGAATAGTTTGAGAAGGATAGGTGTTAACTCTTCTTTAAATGTTTGCCAGAATTCATCTGGGAAACCAACTAGGTCTGGACTTTTATTTGTTGGCAGTTGTTGTATTACTGATTCCATTTCATTACTGGTAATTGGTATGTTCATATTTTCCTTTTATTCCTTGTTCAGTCTTGGGAGGTTGCACATTTTTAAGAATTTGCCCATTTCTTCTAGGTTGTCCATATTATTGTCATATAGTTGTTTGTAGTAGTATCTTACAATTATTTGTACTTCTGTAGTGTTGGTTGTAACTCCTTTTTAATTTAATTTAATTTTGTTTTCTTTTTTTCTTTTTTTTCATTTCATTTTTTTTTTAAAGCCCCTGGTTCTGTGGATAGTCCTCCTCCTTCAAGTGTAACAGTCCTGCCCTTCTGGTTTACATTCACTTGTTTCTAACTTAACTGTAATTTTACTGGTGAGCTCACTGATGAGTCCTACAAGATTGGGGAAGGCAGAGATGGAGATGGCTCCATCCAGCCCACCTTCCATGATTGTTTCTGGCATCCAAGTGAAAAGCTGCAGTGATCACTTTCAGGTGTGTTAGCTCCTGCCATTTGGGGAGAGTGAGGAGAGGCAGACTTTTTCTTTTTTTTTAATTTATTATTTTTTATTTATTTATTTATTTATTTTTGGCTGTGTTGGGTCCTCGTTTCTGCGTGAGGGCTTTCTCTAGTTGCGGCAGGTGGAGACCACTCTTCATTGTGGTGCACGGCCTCTCACTATCGCAGCCTCTCTTGTTGTGGAGCACAGGCTCCAGACGCACAGGCTCAGTAGTTGTGGCACACAGGCTCTAGAGTGCAGGCTCAGTAGTTGTAGCGCACGGGCCCAGTTGCTCCGCGGCATGTGGGATCTTCCCTGACCAGGGCTCGAACCCATGTCCCCTGCATTGTCAGGCAGAGTCTCAACCACTGTTCCATCAGGGAAGCCCCCATTTCATTTTTTAAGTATAGATGACTTACAATGTTGTGTTACTTTCAGGTGTACAGCAAAGTGAATCAGTTACACATATACATATATAAGCTATTCTTTCCCATATAGGCCATTACAGAGTATTGAGTAGAGTTCCCTGTGCTATACGGTAGGGTTGTATTAGTTATATATTTTATATATAGTAGGGTGTATATGTCAATCCCAATCTCCCAATTTATTCCTTCCCCCTTCCCCCTGGTAACCATAAGATTGTTTCCTACACCTGTGACTCAATTTCTGTTTTGTAAATAAGTTCATTTGCACCATTCTTTTAGATTCCACACATAAGCAATATCATATGATATTTGTCTTTCTCTGTTTGACTTACTTGACTCAGTATGACAATTTCTACATCTATCCATGTTGCTGCAAATGGCATTATTTCATTCTTTTTTATGGCTGAGTAATATTACATTGCATATATGTACCACATCTTCTTTATCTATTTCTCTGTTGACCATTTAGGTTGCTTCCATGTCTTGGCTCTTGTAAATAGTGCTGCAATGAATATCTGGGTGCAAGTATCTTTTCCAATTATGGTTTTCTCCAGGTATATGCCCAAAAGTGGGATTGCTGGAT
Organism: Eschrichtius robustus; assembly: GCF_028021215.1. Taxonomy (NCBI): domain Eukaryota; kingdom Metazoa; phylum Chordata; class Mammalia; order Artiodactyla; family Eschrichtiidae; genus Eschrichtius; species Eschrichtius robustus. The sequence continues at coordinate 138,687,343 of NC_090828.1, read as the reverse complement.
AATGTGGTGGCTCTAGTGCTAGTTTTTAAGGAAACTCCATACTATTCTTCATAGTGGCTGTACCAATTTACATTTCCACCAACAGTGTAGGAGGGTTCCCTTTTCTCCATACCCTCTCCAGCATATATTGTTTGTACATTTTTTGATGGTGGCCATTCTGACTGGTGTGAGTTGGTTGATACTTCATTGTAGTTTTAATTTGCATTTCTCTAATAATTAGTGATGTTGAGCATCTTTTCATGTGCGTTTCGGCCATCTGTATGTCTTCTTTTTTGATAGGGTTGTTTGTATATTTGATATTGAGCTGCATGACCTGTTTGTGCATTTTGGAGATTAATCCCTGTCAGTTGCTTTGATCACAAAAATTTTCTCCCATTCTGAGGATTGTCTTTTTGTTTTGTTTATGGTTTCCTTTGATGTGCAAAATCTTTTAAGTTTAATTAGGTCCCATTTATTTATTTTTGTTGTTATTTTCATTACTCTAAGAGGTGGATTAAAACAGCTCTTGCTGTGATTTATGTCAGAGAGTGCTCTATGTTTTCCTCTAAGAGTTTTATAGTATCCAGTCTTACATTTAGTTCTTTAATCCATTTTACCTTATTTTTGTGTATGGTGTAGGGGGTGTTCTAATTTCATTCTTTTACATATAGTTGTCCAGTTTTCCCAGCAACACTTATTGAAGAGGCAGTCTTTTCTCCATTATATATTCTTGCCTACTTTGTAATAGATTAGGTGACAATAGGTGCATGGGTTTATCTCTGGACTTTCTATCCTGTTCCATTGATCTATATTTCTATTTCTGTGACAGTACCATACTGTTTTGATGACTGTATCTTTGCGGTATAGTCTGAAGTCAGGGAGCCTGATTCTTCCAGCTCCGTTTTTCTTTCTCAAGATTGCTTTGGCTATTTGGGGTCTTTTGTGTTTCCATACGAATTGTAAAATTTTTTGTTCTAATTCTGTGAAAAATGTCCTTGGTAGTTTGATAGCGATTGCGTTGAATCTGTAGACTGCTTTGTGTAGTATAGTCATTTTCACAATATTGACTCTTCCAATCCAAGAACATGGTATATCTCTCCATCTGTTTGTGTCATCTTTGATTTCTTTCATCAGTACCTTATAGTTTTCTGAGTACATGTCTGTTGCCTCCTTAGGTAGGTTTATTCCTAGGTGTTTTATTCTTGGTGATGCAATGGTAAATGGGATTGTTTCCTTAATTTCTCATTCTGATCATTTTGTTGTTAGAGTATAGGGATGCAAGAGATTTCTGTCTATTAATTTTGTATCCTGCAACTTTACCAAATTCATTGGTGAGCTCTAGTAGTTTTATGGTAGCATCTTTAGGATTATCTATGTATAGTATCATGTCATCTGCAAACAGTGACAGATTTACTTTTTCTTTTCCAATTTAGATTCCTTTTATTTCTTTTTCATCTCTGATTGCTATGGCTAGGATTTCCAAAACTATGTTGAATAACAGTGGCAAGAATGGACATCCTTGTCTTGTTCCTGATCTTAGAGGAAATATTTTCAGTTTTTCACCTTTGAGAATGATCTTTGTTGTGGGTTTGTTGTCTATATATGTTATGTTGAGGTATGTTCCCTCTATGACGACTTTCCAGAGAGTTTTTATCATAAATGGGTGTTGAATTTTGCCAAAAACTTTATCTGCATCTATTGAGATGATCATATGCTTTTTATTCTTTAATTTGTTGATGTGGTATATCACACAGATTTATTTCCAGATATTGAAAAATCCTTGCATTCCTGGGATAAATCCCACTTGATCATGGTGTATGATCCTTTTAATATATTGTTGGATTAGGCTTGCTAGTATTTTGTTGAGGATTTTTCTGTCTATGTTCATCAGTGATATAGACCTGTAATTTACTTTTTTTGTGATATCTTTGGTTTTTGTATTAGGGTACTGGTGGCCTCATAGAATGAGTTTGGGGGTATTCCTTCCTCTACAATTTTTTGGAATAATTTCAGAAAGATATTTGTTAACTCTTTTCTAAATGTTTGATAGAATTCACCTGTGAAGCCATCTGGTCATAGAATGTTTTGGGGGGGAGGTTTTTACTCACAGTTCATTTTCAGCACTTGTGATTGGTATGTTCATATTTTCTATTTCTTCTTGGTTCAGTCTGGGTGATTGTACTGTTCTAAGAATTTGTCCATTTCTTCCAAGTTGCCCATTTTATTGGCATATAGTTGCTTGTAGTAGTTTCTTATGATCTTTTGTATTTCTGTGATGTCTGTTGTAACTTCTCCTTTTTCATTTTTCATTTTATTGATTTGAGTCCTCTCCCTTTTTTTCTTGATGAGTCTACCTAAAGGTTTTTCAATTTTTTTTTATATTCTCACAAAACTAGCATTTAATTTCATTGATCTTTGCTATTGTTTTCATCATCTCTATTTCATTTATTTCTGCTCTGATCTTTATGATTTATTTCCTTCTACTAACTTTAGGTTTTGTTTGTTCTTCTTTCTCTGGTTGCTTTAGCTGTAAGATTAGGTTGTTTGAGATTTTTCTTATTTCCTGAGGTAAGATTGTATTGCTATAAACTTCCCTCTTAGAACTGTTTTTGCTGCATCCGATAGGTTTTGGGTCATCATGTTTTCCTTGTCATTTGTCTCTAGGTAATTTTTAATTTCCCCTTTGATTTATTTTAGTGATCCATTGGTTGTTTAGTAATGTATTGTTTAGGCTCCATATAGTTGTGGGTTTTTATAGGTTTTTCCCTCTAATTGATTTCTAATCTCATAGCATTGTGGTCAGAAAATATGCTTGATATGATTTCAGTTTTCTTAAATTTAGTGAGGCTTGATTTGTGACCCAAGATGTGATCTATCCTGGAGAATGTTCCATGTGCACTTGAGAAGAACATGTATTCTGCTGCTTTCTGATGGGATGTCTTATAAATAACAACTAGGTCTATCTGGTCTAATGTGTCATTTAAGGTTTGTGTTTCCTTATTAATTTTCTGTCTGGATGATCTGTCCATTGGTGTAAGTGGGGTGTTTAAGTCCCCTGCTATTATTGTGTTACTGTTGATTTCTCCTTTTATGGCTGTTAACATTTGCTTTATATATTGAGGTGTTCCTATTTTGGATGCATATTTACAATTGTTATGTCTTCTTCTTGGATTGATCCCTTGATCATTATGTAGTGTCATTCCTTGTCTCCTGCAATAGTCTTTATTTTAAAGTCTATTTTGTCTGATAGGTATATTGCTACTCCAGCTTTCTTTTGATCTCCATTTGCATGGAATATCTTTTTCCATCCCCTCACTTTCAGTCTGTATGTGTCCCTAGATCTGAAGTGGGTCTCTTGTAGACAGCATATATATGGGTCTTGTTTCTGTATCCATTCAACCTGTCTGTGTCTTTTGGTTGGATCATTTAATCCTTTTACATTTAAGGTAATTATCGATATGTATGTTCCTATTGCCATTTTCTTAATTGTTTTGGGTTTGATTTGTAGGAGTTTTTTCTTCCCTTTCTCTTTTGTTCTCTTCTCTTGTGGTTTGATCACCATCTTTAGTATTATCTTTTGGTTGCTTTTTCTTTTTTGTGTGTGTATCTGTTGTAGATTTTAGTTTCCATTTTCCATGAGGTTTTGATATAGGGGTCTATATTTATACAATGTTGTCTTCAGTTTCTGGTCTCTCAATTTCAAATGCAATTCCCATTTCCAGCATTTGTACTCTCCTCTTCTCATGGTTGCTGCTTTTGATATCATATTTGCATATGGATAACTTCCTGCTTTTACTGTATATTTGCCTTTACTGGTGAGCTTTCCCATTTGTGATTTTCTTGTTTCTCTTTTTTTCCCCCTGCTTAGAGAATTTCCTTTAGCATTTGTTGTAAATCCTGTTTGTTGGTGCTGATTTCTCTCACCTTTTTCTTGTCAGTAAAGTTTTTGACTTCTCCATCAAATCTGAATGAGAGCCTTGGTGGGTAGGTATTCTTGGTTGTAGGTTTTCCCTTTTCACTATTTTAAATATATCATGCCACTCCCTTCTGGTCTGCAGAGTTTCTGCTGGAAAATCAGCTGATAACCTTATGGGAATTCCTTTGTATATTATTTGTTGCTTTTCATATTTTTCTTTGTCTTTAATTTTCATTAGTTTGATTAATATATGTCTAGATGTGTTCCTCCTTGGGTTTATCCTGTATGTGACTCTGGATTTGGGTGCTTCCTGGATTTGGGTGACTATTTCCTTTCCCATGTTAGGGAAGTTTTCAACTATAATCTCTTCAAATATTTTCTCAAGCCCTTTCTCTTTCTCTTCTTCTGGGACTCCTATAAAGCAAATGTTGATGTGTTTAATATTTTCCCAGAGGTCTCTGAGACTATCCTCATTTTTTTCATTCTTTTTCCTTTATTCTGTTGTGTTGCAGTGATTTCCACCATTCTATCTTCCAGCTCACTTATTCGTTCTTCTGCCTCACTTATTCTGCTACTGATTCCTTCTAGTGTATTTTTCATTTCAGTTATTGTATTGTTCAACTCTCTTTGTTCTTTAGTTCTTCTAGGCATTAATTAAACATTTCTTGTATCTTCTTGAATGTCGCCTCCATTCTTTTTCTGAGATTTTGAATCATCTTTATTATCATTACTCTGAATTATTTTTCAGGTATATTGCCTATCTCTTCTTCATTTACTTGTTCCTGTAGGTTTTTATCTTGTTCCTTCTTCTGCAATATATTTCTATGTTCTCTCATTTTGTCTAACTTACTGTATTGTGGTCTCTTTTCTGCAGGCTGCATGATCACAGTTCCTCTTCCTTCTGGTGTCTGACCCCTGGTGGGTGAGTTTGGTCCAGAGTCTTGTGCAGGCTTCCTGGTGGGAAGGACTGGTGCCTGCTCTCTAGTGGGTTGACCTGAGTCTTGTACCTCTGGGGGCAGGGCCACGTCAAGGGGTGTATTTTGGTATTTCTGTGAGCTTAGTATGACTTTAAGCAGCCTGTCTTCTGATTGGTGGGGCTGTGTTCCTGTCTTGCTGATTGTTTGGCCTGAGGTGTTCCAACACTGAAGGTTGCAGGTTGTTGAGTGGGGTTGGGTCTTGGTGCCAAAATGGGGACCTCTGGGAAAGCTCACACTGATTAATATTCCCTGGGGCTTCTGCTATCAGTCCCCTTATCCACACTGTGTGCTACAACCAACCCCTCCTTCCAGGAGACCCTCCAAGACCCCTAGGTCTGTCTAGCCCATGTTCCTATGGAAGTACTGCTTTGTGTTGGTTCCCAGTGCATGTGAGAACCTGTGTGCATCCTCTATGAGTGGAGTCTCTGTTTCCCTCAGCCCTGTGGAGCTCCTGCACTCAAGCCCTGCTGGCCTTCAAGGCTAAATGCTCTGGGCGTTCTTCCTTCCTATGCCAGATCTTCAGACTGTCTTGGAAGACTATTTTTATCTGGGAACATTCCTGTGTAGCTTGCATGGGTTTAATTTTCTTTTTCTTTTCTTGTATGTGTGTGTGTGTGTGTGTGTGTGTGTGTGTGCAAGGGCTCTTTTTAGCATGGATGACTGCCACCTCTTTCCTCAGTGTATGCTGGCCATTATCCCGTTGATATGGGGTTTGACTGGTGTTATGGTGACCAGAGGCTGCCCTGGATATTGAGCAGGGCCTCCCCTTTGCTCTGTGGTGTCACTGCCCTGTTGGGGTTGGGGTCTGCTGCCTAGTTGTTGGAGTAGGGGCCCCCAAGATCTGTTTCTCAGCTGCATTTCTGATCTGTGGTGCGAGGTAGGCAGGATTGGAGCACTCCCTCTGGGAGAGAAGCCACTGAGTTTTCCTCCTCTGGAGACTTTCACCTGTGAGGGTGTTCTGTTGTGTCCACTTTTGCTCATTGTGTGAGCTCACAAAGTACACTGCTGTTGGTACTGCTCTTGGTCCCACCTTAACCATGGGTATGTCAGCAATTGGCCCTGGTGACTCTCAGGCATTGTTTTCAATGCCACCAGTTCAGATCCACTGAGATCAGGTCCCAGGACTGTAGTAATCATGTACCTGGACCCACTATGGGAGCTATGGAGGCAACTCAGACTCTGACCTGGCCCAGCCCCTGCATGTACATGTGCACAAAGCCCACAGCTGCTAAAGCCAGATCCCTCTCAGCTGCAGGAGCACTTGTTGTCTGTTCAGATGTTTCACAGGTGCTGAATTTAGGAGGCCATCAGTGGAGGTGTAACTCTGCCATTTGCACAGCTGTGAGGAGAGATTTCAGCTCTTCTTCCTTAGTCATAGGACCCCTGGGGCTCAGCTGTGGTTTCAGCCCCACCTCTGCGTGTGGGTCACCCACTGGTGTCTGCTGCCAAGCCTGCCAGAGCAGATGAGCCCATCAGGTGGGAGGAAGCAGAGGTGGCAATCAGGGCATATGGACTGCCCATTCAGGAGGGTGCCGGGATGGCTATCTGGACATGTGAGCCTGTCAGGCAGGAGGAAGCTGAGGCGGTGATTGGGGCAAGCTGGCCACCCAGGCAGTGAGGGGGTGAAGGAGGCAATGGCTGGTGGCGCTGGAGCCACTCCAGTGGGAGCCCTCCCTGGTGCCCAAGGAGGCAGGGGCTGGTGTGTGAGGATAGAAGTTGCAGTGGTGGCCCTGCTCTTTTTTCACACCACTCAACAGTAGCACTTTGCTTCCATGGTGGTCTGGGCTTCCTCTACGAGCAATCCTGGTTGCGGAACTCCTCGTTCCCATCCTTTCAGGCTGTCTCCTCACAGCCAATAGCAGTCCCCTCCCTGGGTCTGCTCTTCACACCCCATGTTCCAGCAGCCAGCCCCTGTGTGCATCTGAGACTGTGGTGAACAGGGCTATGGCATGGACCATCTGTGTAGGTCTCACTCTGTTCTGCCTGCCACAGACCAGTTGCTGCACTGTTCTCTGAGACCCCAAAGCTCCCCTTCTGTCCCAGCTAATCTCTCCACTGGTGAGGGTGTTTCTGCAGATGTGGGAATATCTCCTCACTTTCAGCTCCCCCATTAGCGGTGCAGATCCTGTCCCACTTCCTCTCCTCTTCTTTTTCCCTTCTTTCTTTCATCCTACTCAGTTATGTGGGGAAATTTCTTGTCTTTTTAGGTGCCTGAGGTCCTCTGCTAGTGTTCAGCTGGTGCTCTGTGTGAATTGCTCCATTTGTAGATGTATTCTTGATGCGTTTGTGGGAAGATATGAACTCCACGTCCTCCTACTCCTCTGCCATCTTGACCATTAAACCCTGTAACTTTTTTTTTATTTCTCATCATTTTTGATTTGGGATCTCTCTGTTTTGTTCTTGATGAGTCTAGCTAAAGGTTTATCAATTTTGTTTATCTTTTCAAAGAACCAGCTCTTAGTTTCATTGACATTTCTATCTTTTTTAAAGTCTATTTCTTTTATTTCTGCTCTGATTTTTTCCTCTACTAACTTCGGGTTATATCTGTTTTTCTTTTCCCAGTTTCTTTAGGTATAAGGTTAGGTTGTTCATCTGAGATTTTCTTGCTCCCTGAGATAGCTTGTACCTATAAACTTCCCTATTAGAACTGGTTTTACATAGCATAATGCATAGAAAATATATTCCATGGGAGGGAGAGGCAAGAGGGAGGGTATATGGGAATATATGTATACATATAGCTGATTCACTTTGTTATACAGCAGAAACTAACACAACATTGTAAAGCAATTATACTCCAAGCAAGATGTTAAAAAAAGAAAGAATAAAAAAGAAAATATATTCCATAGATTTTGGATGATTGTGTTTTTAGTTTTATTTGTCCCCAGGTAATTTTTTATTTCCTGTTTGATTTTTTCAGTAACCCATTGGTTCTTTAGTAGCATATTGTTTAGCTTCCACATGCTTGGGCTTTTATGCAGTTTTTTTTTTTTCTTTTTTGTAGTGATTTCCAGTCCCATACTGCTATCGTCAAAAAAGATACTTGATATAATTTGAATCTTCCTAAATGTATTGAGACTTGTTTTGTGGCCTAGCGTGTGATCTATCCTGGACAATGCTCCATGAGCAATTGAAAAGAATGTGTGTTGTGCTGCTTTTGGATGACATGTTGCATATATATTTAATAAGCCCATTTATCTAATATGTCATTTAAGACCAGTGTTTCCTTATTGATGTTCTGTCTGCCATAGATGTAAGTGGGTTATTAAATTCCTTAGTATTACCTTGTTACTGTCAATTTCTCTGTTTATGTCTATTACTATTTGTTTCATGTATTTAGATGCTCATATGTTGGGTGCATGTATATTTACAATTGTATCTTTTTCTTTTTCTTGGATTGATTTCTTTATCATTATGTAATGTCCTTCTTTGTCTCTTGTTATAGTCTTTGTTTTAAAGTCTATTTTGTGTAAAATAAGTATTGCTACCCAGGTTTCTTTTCATTTCCATTTGAATGGAATATGTTTTTCCATCTCCTCACTTTCAATTTCTGTGTGTCTTTAGATCTGAAGTGAGTCTTTTTTAGGCAGCATCTAGATGTACATCTTGTTTATATACCTTGTTTTATAAATATCAATTCAATCACTCTACATCATTCAAGTGGAGCCTTTGGTCCATTTACATTTAAATTAATTATTGAAATGTATACACTTATTGCCATTTTGTTAATTTTTCTCTGTTTTTTTTTTTTGCAGTTCTTTATTGATTCTTTCATATTTTGTTCTCTTCCCTTGTGAATTGATGATGACTATCTTTAGTGTAATGTTTGGATTCTTTTCTCTGTTTGTGTCTTTGTATCTATTATACATTTTTGGTTTGTGGTTACCATGAGGTGTATCTATCTATCTATCTATCTAGGATTGTTTTAAGTTGCTAACCTCTTAATTTTGAACACATTTAACAACCCTGCATTTTTACCCCCTCCTCACATTTACTCTTTTTGACATCATATTTGATATCTTTTTGTTTTGTGTATCTCTTCATTACTGATTGTGGTTATAAATGATTTTACTACTTTTGTCTTTTAAACTTCCAAGTAGCTTTGTAAGTGGTTGTTCTACTACCTTCACTATATATTTGCCTTTAACAGTGAGATTTGTCCTTTTGTAATTTTCATATTTTTATTTGTGGTCTTTTCTTTTTGGCTTAGAGAAGTTTCTTTAATATTTCTTGTAAAGTCAGTCTAGTGGGGTTGACCTCTTTTAGCTTTTGCTTATGTTTAAAACTCTTTATGTTTCCTTCAAATCTGAATGATAGCCTTGATGGGTAGGTTATTCTTGGTTGTAGATTTTTTCTTTCATCACTTTGAATATATTGTGGCACTCCCTTCTGACCTGCAAAGTTTCTGCTGAAAAGTTGGCTGATGGTCATATGTGAGTTCTCTTGTATGTAACTAGCTGTTTTTTTCCTTTCTGCTTTTAATACTCTCTCTTCATCTTTAATTTTTGCCATTTTAATTACAATGTGTCTTGGTGAGTATCTCTTTGGGTTCATCTTGTTTGAGACTCTCTGTGCTTCCTGGACATGGGTGTCTGTTTCCTTTCTCATGTTAGGGAATTTTTCAGCTATTATTTCTTCAAATAAGTTTTTTTGCCCATTTCTCTCTCTCTCTTCTTCTTGGACCCCTTAATACAAATGGTAATATTCTTGATATTCTCTCAGAGTTCTCTTAAATTATCCTCCTTTTCATAAAAATTTTTTTTTCTGTTCAGCTTGGGTGATTTCCACTACTCTGTCTTCCAGTCTGCTGATCTTTTCCTCCGTGTCATCTAATCTACTCTTGATTCCTTCTCATATATATTTTATTTTAGTTATTGCAATCTTCAGCTCTATTTGGTTTTTCTTTGTATTTTCTAACACTTTGTTAAACTTCTCACTGTGTTTATTCTTCTGAGTTCATTGAGCATCTTTATGATCATTACCTTGAACACTTTATTGGGAAGATCATTTAGCTCCACTTTGCTTAGTTCCTTTTATGGGGTTTTGCCTTATTTCTTTGTTTTGAACATATTTCTCTGTCTCCTCATTTTGCCTAATTCTCTGTTATTATTTCTATATATTAGGTATATCAGTTACATTTTCCAGTCCTGGAGAAGTGGTCTTATGTGGGAGATGTCCTGTGCATCCCAGCAACACACTTTCAACTGGCCACCAAGAGTTATATGTTCTAGGGTTGCCCCCTAGGGGTTATATGTTGAGTGTGCCCTTCTGTTGTGACAGGTTTGACTAATATGGGGGTCCTGGTAGGTGGTTGTCAGCCAGGTCATGCATTATTCTGTGCCTGCCAGCCCACCTGGGTGGGGCCAGATCCTGGCTGCACTGTCTGGGGAATTCTGGGGCTGGTGCTGACCTTCTGGTGGCAGGTAAACCCCCAGCATTAATAGGCTAGAGGAAAGGGTCCAAAATGACACTTGCTAGTATCAATGTCCTCACGGTAGAATGAGCTTCCAAAAATGGCTACTACTCACATCTATGTTCCCAGGAGGAGTTCCAGTTGTCTCCTGTCTGTCTGTGAAACACTCCAAGATCAACTAGTGAGCCTTTCAATCTACTGCCTCTGCACTGGGACATGAAACATGTTTGATTTTGTGTGTGACCTGTAAGAGTGGAGTCTCTGTTTCCTACAGGCTTCTGGTTTACCTGTACACATACTCTGCTGGCTTTGAAAGTCAGACATTCTGAGTGCTCATCTGCCTGCTGCAGGATCCCCAGGTTGGAGAGTCCGACGTGGGGCTTGATCCCTTGGGGAGAACATGTGCAATTGTCATTATCCTCTCATTTGTGGGTCACCTACCTGGGCATGTGGGTCCTTACTATACACGTCCCCACCCCTCCTACTCATCACATTGTGACTCCGTTTCTATATTATTAGTCGTGGATAATATTTTCTGCTAGTCTTCAGGTATTGTCATAAGTACTTGTAATTTTGGTATGCCCATGGGAGGAGGTAAGTTCAGGGTCTTCATATTCTGCCATCTTGGCCACACACCTTCCCAAACATAGTTATTGTTATATAATGGGAGATGGTGAAATAGGTTTGGAGGGTTCACACACAATGTCCCCTGCAAATATTCCCTAGCAATGCCCCATATCTTACAAGTTAAAGTTCAAACACTCAAAGTATCATTCATAACCATTCGTGACATGACCCCTTTTAGCCCTTTAAACTTACCTCCCTTATTTCAATTTCTTTCTCCTATTTCTTTTTCAGTGATTTCTTCCATTGATCTCATACTAGTTTACTATGTAGAGTAACTGTGACATGCTATGCTGAACAGTGGTGGTTCCCTTTGCTACTATAGCTTCCCTTTTCATGTCTGATGCCTAATTAAACACTCAAAAATATTGATGGCTTTATTAAAATTGTAGTAGAGAATTATTAGATAGTCACACACAAGAAGATCATACACAAGAAGATTAGGTGATCATAGACATTTTTAAAAAATTAGTTGTCTTTTTGCTTAACTTCAAATCTAGATTTTAGCTTTATTTTAAATATTTTTAAAGTTTTAGAATATATTTACTTTCATAGAAAATTTGAGAAGATATTACAGAGTGATTCCATACATGCCATATACAATTTCTCCTATTATCACCTTGTATTTATAGTGTGGTACATTTGTCATATTAATGAACCAATATCAATATATAATTATTAACTAATATCCATATTTTATTAAGATATTAGTTTTTATCAAATGTCGTTTTTTTATATTTCAAATTCCTTTTTAGGATACCAGATTATATTTAGTCATCATGTCTGCTTAAGCTCCTCTTGGCTGTGAAAAGTTCTCAGACTCTTTGCTTTTGATGACCTTGATTGTTTTAAGAAATATTGGGCAGGTATTTTATATAATGTCCCTCAACTGGAATTTGTCTGATTTCTGTGTCCTTGTGTGGGGGTGTGTGGTAAGACTGGGGTTAGAAGTTTGGGGGGAAAATTACAGAGGAAAGTGCCATTTTCATCCCTTAATATCAAGGGTACATGCTATCAATGTGACTTATCACTATTGGTGTTAACCTTGATCACTTTACCAAGGTAGTGTTTGTTAAGTTTCACCACAAATGTCTCCCCTTTTCATGCTATCTATACCTTTTGGAAGAAATTTACTATGTGAAGCCTACACTCAAAGAGTGGGGAGTTATTCTCGACATCCTAGAGGACAGAGTTTCTACATGAATTATTCGGAATTTTGCTGCATGGGAAATTTTAAAAAATTGACTCTCATCTATTTATTGTCTCTCATACTGTTTATTATTGCTATAGACTGAACTGTGATACTTGCAAATCGATCTGATGAAGCCTTAACCTCTAATGAGATGGTGTTTGGAGATGAGGCCTTTGGGAAGTAATTAGGTTTAGATGAAGTAATGAAGGTGAAGCCCTCATGATGGGATTACTGCCCTTATAATAAGAGACAGAGAGCTTGCTCTCTCTCTCTGCCATATGAGGACACAGCAAGAAGGTAGCCGTCTACAAACCAAGAAGAGAGCTCTCACCCGAACCTGACTATGTGGCACACTCATCTTTGACTTTCCAGCACCAAAGCTGTAAGAAATATGTTTCTGTGGTTTAAGCCACCCAGTCTATGTTATCTTGTTATGACAGCCAGAGCTAACTAATACCTTTATATAAGGAAGGGTTCATGGATATATATTTTATACTTTTTATTATAATCCAGTACTATTAAATTTATTTTATTCTTCAAATTTTTCCAGCTTTTGCCATTGGACACCCTTTTCCCCTCTGACATACCTCCATCATTGTGTGTGCGGGCACACACAGCCTATCTTACCTTTTGACACTACAAGATTCTCCAGGCTCATCTTGTATATTCCTGCCCCAGTTCTAGGATTAACCATTTCTACAAGGAGCCTTGGTTTCTTTTATTGGAGAATGGTTGTAGAAACCAAGATTTGGATGCCTGGTGTATTTGTTCATATTGTTAGATATGTCATTCTTTCTAGGCTCTCTCACCTGACAAAACAAAGAAATATGTATGTATATACTACTAACCTGTGTATACACACATATCTTTAAATATTTCTAAAAGTATTTATCTGTGTCTGTACTAAGCTAAACGTGGGTTTTTACCAATGTCTCCATCTCTAATCTAGTACCTCATGAATTATTCTATACCCAGTCTTGCATATCTATAACCTCCCACTCCAAAAGTGAGAAATCTGCCTCCCACTATTAGCCATTTATTTACTTAATTGTTCAGTTTAACTTTACATATATAGCACTTTCAGAATGTGTGACCTTATTAGAAGCAACTTTACAAACTAGACTATAGTGCTATGTTCAGTTCCTTTGTCTTTAGTCTTACAGATTCTATTCATTTCCAAAGTGACTTAGGTCAGCATTTTATCCCAACCCCCAGAGTGAGTTTGTTTCAAATATATGTAATAAAGTTTGATTCTTTCATTACAGACTGCATTTCATCCTGAGATCCCAAGTTATATTCCTTTGTTAGAGTTGGCATTTCATCCTAGGACCTTAGACTTCCAAAATGTGTTTTTTAAAAATTTGCATTCATTCAATTCATTCTCTGTTCTTTAAAGTTATATGAATTTTGATAAATGCAATCATACAGAATACTTTGTATTCTGTCACCATTACAATGTCATACAGAATGCTTTCCATTACACTATTGTAAGAATACTTTCACTACCCTAAAAATTCCCCTGTGTTTTACATATTCAACGCCCCCCCCCCCCAAGAACCTCTGGCAACCACTGATCTGTTTACTGTCTGCATAGTTTGTGTTTTCCAGGATGTGATATAATTGATATAATTGGATCATGTAGCCTTTTCAGAGTAACTTCTTTCACTTAGAAATATACATTTAAGATTCATCCATGTCTTTGCATGATTTGATAGCTTTTAATTACTGAATAGTATTCAACTGTATAGATGGACCACTTTGCCTATCAATTTACCTATTGAAGGACACCTTGGTTACTTTGAGTTTTTAACAATAATAAAACTGCTATAAATATTTGCGTGCAAGATTTTTGTGGGAACATAAGTTTTCAAATCAGATGCATGCATAAACAGAAGGGCAATTGTTGGATAATATGGTAAGACTTTTAGCTGTGTAAGAAATTGTCAACCTGTCTTCTAAAATGGCTGTACACTTTTGCATTCCCACCAGCAATGAGGGAGAGTTCCTATTGCTTGGCCTTCTCACCAGCAATTGGCATTGTCAGGTTTTTTTTTTTTTTAATTTTAGCCATTCTAATAGGTGGATAGTGGTATAATCTTGATAAATGATGTTAAACATCTTTTCAAATAATTACTTGCCATGTCTATATCATTTTTGGTGACATATCTTTTCAGATCTCTTGTAATATTTTAATTGGATTATTTTTCTTATTGTATGTTTTTAAGATTTTAAAAAATATTTTGGTTATAAGTCCTTTATCAGGTATATATGTTTTGCAAATTTTTTTCCAAGGCTTTGACTTGTCCTTTCATTTTCTTGACAATGTCTTTCTTAAAGCAGAAAATTTTAACTTTAATTAGTCTAGCTTATCAATTTTTAAAATTCTTAGATGATGTTGTATCTGAAAATGAATCATTAAACCCAAGGTCATCTAGATTTTCTCCTATGCTTTCTTCTAAAATTTTTGAAATTTTGTATTTTATATTTAGATCTATGATACATTTTGAGTTAATTTTTATGTAAAATGTAAGGTCTATGTCTAGGTATATATTTTTTAAAATTGTTCCATCACCATTTGTTGAAAGACTATCCTTTATCTGCCTAATTGATTTTGTCCCATCATCAATAATCATTTGACTATATTTTGGAAGGACTTCTGGGTTCTCTATCTTATTCTATTAATACATGTATTTCTTCTTTCAATAATACCACACTGTCTTGGTTATTCGAGCTTCATAGTAAAAAGCTTGAAACAGGCTAGTAAGTCTTTGAAGTTCATTCTTTTCCAGTAATTTATTGGCTATAATAGATCTCTTGCTTTTCCATATACATTTTGAAGTCTATTTCTCTTTCTATATATAAAATATTTTTCTGGAGTTTTTATTGGAATTGTGTTGGATTTATTAATCCAGTTGGAAATAATTGACATTCTAACAATATTTTTTGATCTTCTTTGATTTCTTTCATCAGTGTTTTGTAGTTTTCTGTATATACATCTTGTACACATTTTGTTATATTTATACCTAAGCTTTTCATTTTTTAGTGCTATCTTAAACGGTATTATCTCCTTAATTTCAAATTCCAGTTGTTCATAGCTGGTATTAGGAAAGCAATTTTCTTTTGCATATGAAATCTTGCTATATTTGCTTTTTGAAATCCATGATTGTTTTTGCAGATTTTTTTGTTTTGTCCATAGACAATTGTATATAATCTGTGAATAAAATTGTTTTTTTCTTTTCCATTCTGATCTGTATATCTCCATTTTTTTGGTCTTTTTCCATGGAATAGAACTTCCAGTATGATGATGAATAGAAACAGTGAGAAAGAACATTCTTGCCTTCTTCCCAATTTTTTAAAAAAATTGTGGTAAGAACATTTAACATGAGATCTACACTCTTAACAGATTGGTTGCTAAGTGTACAATAGATCATGGCTGACTATAGGCACAGTGTTTTATAACATATCTCTAGAATTTATTCATCTTGCATAACTGAATCTTTATGCTCATTGATTAGCAACTCGTCTTTCCTCCCTCCCCCAACTTCTGGCAACTACTATTCTACTTTCTGCTTCTATGAGTTTGGCTATTTATATACCTCATATAAGTAAAATCATGCAGTATTTGTCCTTCAATAACTGACTTATTTCACTTAGCACAGTATCATCAAGATTAATCCTTGTCATGTATTACAGGATTTTCTTCTTTTTTAAGATCAAATAATATGGCATTGTCTGTATATGGCTACATTTTCTTTATTCATTCATCTGTTGATAGCCATTTAGACTGTTTCCACATCTTAGTTATTGTAAATAGTGGTGAAATAAACATGGGAGTGTTAATACCTCTTTGAAATCCTGATTTCAATTATATTGTATAAATACCCAGAAATGGGATTGCTGGATCATATGGTAGTTCTATTTTTAATTTTTTGAGTAACTGCCATATTGTTTTCCATAGTGGCTGCACCATTTTGCCTTCCTGCCAAGAGTATACAAGGGTTTCAATTTATCTACATCCTTGCCAACACTTGTTTTTTACTTTAAAAAAAAAATAGTCATCCTAACAGGTATGAGGTGTCATTGTGGTTCTGATTTGCATTTTCCTGATGATTAGTGACATTGAACATCTTTTCGTATAACTATTGGTCATTTGTATATCTTCTTTGGAAAATTGCCTATTTGAGTCTGCAGCTTATTTTTTAATCAGGTTACTAGGTTCTTTTGTTTGTTTTGTTTTGGTATTGAGATATAGGACTTTCTTATATATTTTGGAAATTAACCCCTTATCAGATATATAGTTTGCAAATATTTTTCCCAGTCCATAGGTTGCCTTTTCACTCTGTTGATTTTTTCCCTTGCTGTGCAGAAGCCTTTCGATTTGACATAATCCCACATGTCTGTTTCTGCTTTTGTTGCCTGTGCTTTTGGTGTCATATCCATAAGATCATTGGCAAGACCAATGTCATGAAGGTTTTCACATATATTTTTTTTTTCCAGTTTCAGGTCTTATGTTTAAGTCGTAATTATTTTGTGCTGATTTTGTGTATGGTGTAACATAGGGGTCCAAATTCATTCTTTTGCATGTGGTTATACAGTTTTCCCAACTCCATTTGTTAGAGACTATTCTTTCCCTATTGCATATTCCTGGCAAACTTGTTGAAGATCAGTTGATTGTTTATGTATGGATTTATTTCTGGGGTCTCTATTCTGTTGAATTAGTCTATATGTCTGTATTTGTGCCAGTGCCATACTGCTTTAATTACTGTAGACTTGTAATATATTTTGAAATTAGGCTGTGTGATGCCTCCAGCTTTATTCTTCTTTCTCAAGATGTGTCAGCATGCTTCCCAATCTTAAGGGAAGCATGATTCCAAGTCTGTGTGACTTCAAAGCTCCTGACTTTAACTTTGGGGTCTAGGTACACTAACAGACATTTCTATGCATCTATAGAATGCTTACACATATCAGGGTAAGTAAGAACCCATGACCCAGAGCATTAAATTTGGGCAACAGTGGGCAAGAGAGGAAGAGAAGTTAGAGATGCAAATATATAACACAATGTGAAAGACTGAGATACCATCCTGAGGAGCTGAAGGAAACAAGGAACAGCAAAATTTGCAGCAGGAGGTTATGTAGACATATTAATTAGTAATTTTTTAAAAAGACAACTTTAAAGATAGATTTGGTGAAGGATAATGCTTATTTAACTCTATCTTTAATGACTCTTGCAATTCTTGACTACTAGAAGGTAGTCTGTAAATATTTAATAAATAAATTTTTGGTTCATAGATTTATAATGACAAGATCTTATCAGCCAAGAATCAAGAAAATGTTTTGCCATATATTCAAAGGTAACTTCTTTAAAAGTACATCAGAGCCCCCTGTACAGTGCCTCTTTAGACCTGGTCATCATGTGAACACTGCAGAGAATAATTATTTTTCTTTTCTCTGTAGTTGGAGGCCAAAATCAAATCAATCCCAGAAAGTTCAGCATCGTTATCTTTGCTACCTCCCTGGTATTTTGATAAATGATTTGAAGAGTTGATAATTATAAATTTTTAGCAGTTGGTGACTAAGGCTGGGCAATGGAATCAATTAGATTAACTACGAGTAGACTGATTACTAAATAATCAATTATACCCCCACAATCAGTTCAGGTGGGAGTCTCACAGCATGGTTAAACTCACTGCTGGAGGAATGGGATGTGGAACACTGGAGATCTGGTCCACTTCTAGGTAATACCAGTGACTACAATGACCACTGATTCAGAGAATATGGTTGGATTAAAATAGCTGGAGGTGCACACAACACAAATTCCTTGGGTTGTCCATCGCTCATACTGCATTTTACGCTGGGATTTTGTATACAAAGACGCTTTCGGTTTGGTTCTTCTACTCCAGTCAGACTCCTGCCTCTCTGAACGACCTGACCCCACACGCAAACCTTTTCTCCCCCTGATTACCCACACATTTAATGCCCACTTATATATTCATACTTAAGTTTTACAGGTTCACAAATGCCCAAATACTTTTACTCATCATTATAAGCAGAACAAAACAAAAGAAACACAACAAACCCCTGGCTCCCAAGTTGACTTTGGTGCTTTAAAGCTTAGGTACTTCTTCCTCCAATCATTGCTGCCACATTGACTTCTCTCTATTCTAGTGGCTTTTTGTTTATATTTTGTACCATGCAACTTAATATTTCTTACATTGGATTGTAGCACGTTTATATCCTGAAGTGTATGCACGTGTGTGTATGTGTGTGTGTGTACCTTGTTTATCCATTTAGATCATACCATTTCTGTTGTACCTATAGTTTGTAACATGGAATGAAGTGCCCAGCATGGATGAAGCATGCCTGAGTGCTTAATTCCAGGGCTTTGTGGCCAGTTAGAAGGCTCCTTTCACCCTCCCATAGCTATTTCAGGCATTTTGATCCTCAGGGAAGTTCAATTAATTTTCTATAAGTGGGCTACATTAATTAATTAATTAATTATTATTATTATTATATAAATTGTTTCAAAAACAGAGTCTAAAATCAAGTTTGGAATGAGTCCAGAATTCTTTGCCTCTACCTCAGACTTGTGCAATTTCCAAGGTGGAAGCACCTACACTGACCTCAGTCTCCACCCCATTGAGAATTTCATTTCACACATTGTGGCACATTGTATTTTCCAAAAATAGCAACAATTTTTTTGGTTCTACAGGCTAGTGTATAACCTAATCATTTTTCCATCCAAAGGTGGGGATCATTTTCCCTCCCCTTGAACCCGGAAGCTCCTGCGATTTCCACCTTTGCTATAATGCATCAGAAGTGATGTTCCAAAATTTCTGAGCCCAAGTTTGTAAAGGCAGTAGTTTCTGCTGCTTTTTCTTTCAGGAAGATAACTCTCGGAGCACAGTCACCTTGTTCTGAGGAAACAGGCTACATGGAGAGGCCATAGATAGGTATTCCAATGGAAAGCCACAACTAATTTTCCAGCTGACAGACCAGCATCCCTGCCAGACGTGAGTGAATAAGCACTCAGTTTATTCAAATCCCCAGCTTTGAATCACTCTCAGTCTTTGAGGCTTCCGGTCAAAGCACTGAATGGCATGGGACAGAAAAAAGAAAAAAACAACTGTCCTACTGTGCCTTAAGTAAGTTCCTGAAACACAGAATCTATGAGCACCAACTATTGTTTTATGCCACTAACTTATTGCCTAATCACTACACAGCAACATATACCTGGAACACTCATGATTATCTCCCACAGTAGACCAAGGCTGTGCATACATCATGTGAGGGGCACGCACTAAGGTTTATAAATATAGAAAAATGAGGCAGATAATTACTTTGGACTGGTAGGATCCAAGAAGGTTTCATGGGGGAATTGGCACTGGGATGGTGTGTTGAAGGGCAGGTAGGGCTATGCGAGAAGTTCACAGTCTGGTGCATCCTGGTGATAAAGAACGAGGTAGAAAATGCCTGCTTGGTGATTGTGACACCAGGGAGTCTTACTTTGAGAAATAAGGGGAGCTGTTGTCTCTGTCATAGCTCACAGATGAACGTTGGTCTGTATTGCCTGTTTAATTCAATCTTTATTACTTCTTAGTGGGGATATAAAACTCAGGTCACAGGGTGTACTTCAGACGGCGTAGGGATAAATGAGCATGTGAAAATTATGGCAGAGTCAATATTTGAGAGTCAGAGGAAGGGAAAAGTAACAAACAGTGACTTTAGAAAAGGAGGCAGAATAGGAGAAATGGTCCCCAAGGAGAAGCAACAGTTGAGGAGAGGCAGATGGGCAGGGAGGGATAGGAATAATTGACTTCAGCTACAGCAGAGAATATGTTGGTGAGCTGAGAGGACATGTCATCAGAGCATTTCTAATTTTGTTTCTCCAGGGTTGCCTATTAAACACCCAAACTGCATTCTTTATAGCTTGCTTTCATTGGATTCTTCTCAAAGGTTGCTTCTCTGTCAGTAGAATGTCTTGGAGTGCTTGGGGAACACCCTTCTATTGATATTTCAGTTGGACTTTCTTTGTGTCATCCACGTATTCACTGCATCAATACAATCTACTGTCACAGCCTCAAAGACCTGTCATACACCGAGAATACCCAGGTTGCTTCATCACGACCTGATGTTTTGGGCAACCTTGCGTTTGTATCTCAGTATCCCACAAGCACCCCACACTTCATATATCTACAATCAAACTCATGCCTTCCCCTCTCACTCTGCTCTAGGATTGTCTGTGTTGGTGAATGACACTTCCATCCAAAGCCACCCCTAGAGTGTAAAACTGTTGAGAGCAAGGCCATATCTTATTCACTACTTCTTGCCCAGTACCTGATATGATGTCCATCACTCCATAAACATTCTGAGTTAGAAGACTTGACTATGCCCATTTTTTAATTGGTTTTATTTGTTTTTTGATTATTGGGTTGTAAGAGTTATTTATAGATTCTGGATACAAGTCCCTCATCAGATATATGATTGGAAATTACTTTCCCCACTCTGTGAGTTTTCTTTTTTACTTTGTTTTGTAGCAAATTAAAAAAAAAATTGCAGTCTAATTTATTTATTTTTTCTAGTGGTGGTGTTTTTCTCTAGTGGTGTCGTATCTAAGAAATTATTGGCAAACCCAAAGTCACAAAGATTTACTCTTATCTTTAGTCCTAAGTATTTACTCTAAGAGTTTTGTTATTTTTACTCTTACATTTAGGTCTATGATGCATTTTAAATTAATTTTTTTGTATGATGTGTGGTAGGCATCCAATTTCCCAGCACCATTGCTGGGAAAAGACTGTTACTTCTCCATTGGATTGTCTTTCTAGCCCTGTTGAAATCAATTGACTACAAATGTAAGTGTTTATTACTGGAATCTTAATTTTATTCCATTGATTTCTATGGTTATCATTATGTTCTACTGTCTTCTTTTCTTTAACACAGTATTAAGTTTTGAAATTAGGAAATGAGAGTCCTTTACCTTAGTTCTTATTGTTCAGGATCATTTTGACTATTTTGCAGTCCTTGCATTTCTGTGTGAATTTTAGGACCAACTTGCCCATTTCTGCAAAAATGCAGCTGGGATTTTGATAGAGGTTGTGTTGAATCAATAGATTATTTTAGAAAGCATGTCATCTTTAAAGTATTTCTTTTTATCCATAAACTTGAGATTCCTTTCTTTTTATTTCAATCTTTAATTTTTTCAATTTTTGTAGTTTTCAGTGTACAAATTTTGTACACTACTTTTGTTAGATTTTTTCCTAAGTATTTTTTTGATGGTATTATGCATGAAATTGTTTTCTTAATTTCTTCTTTTGCTTGTTCACTGATAGTGCATAGAAATATGATTGATTTTTGCATACTGATTTTGTATCTTGCAACATTTCTGAGCTTGTTTATTAATTACAATAGTAGTATGTGTGTATGTGTTTCTGTATTCTCTAAGATTTTCTATGTATAAGGTCATATAATCTATAAGCAGAGATAGTTTTATTTCTTCCATTCTAAATTTGATGTATTTTGTTATTTTTCTCTCACCCAAATATCCTGACTAGGCCTCCAGTACAATGTTGAATAGAGAAGGTGAGAGGTAACACTACTGCCTCATCACTATTCTTAACTTTAAGTTTTTAGTAGATGCCTTTTTCCAGATTGAGGAAGGCCCTTTCCATTCCTAGTTTGTTGAGGTTTTTATATTGCTGTTAAATCTCAAAAGAGTGTTTCATTTTGTCACTTTTTCTGATGCGTCTATGGAGATGAACGTATGAAATATGTCCTTTATTAACACTGTTTATTACATTAATTAATGTTCAGATGTACCAATCTTGCATTTCTGGGATCAATTGCACTTGGTTTTGATGTCTAATCCTTTTAATATATTGCTGGATTCATTTTTCTACTATTCTCTTGAGGATATTTGCATCTATATCCATAAGAGATACTGGTCTGTCGTTTCCTTTTTTTTTGTAATGTCTTTGTCTTGTTTTCATATCAGAGCGATACTGGTTGCATTTCCTCCTACTCTTTTGTGCTATTTTTGTCATACAGATTACATCTTTATAGAGACTAAATCAATCAATGTAGCATTCTAAGAATTACTTCATGCTGTTGTCTTTTATACCAGATAGAAAAGTTACAAAAATCGACTTAGAATGTCTTATTTACCTCTGTAGCTGTCATTACTGGTGCCCTTATTGCCTTTGCTTACATTTGAGTTACTGTCTAGTGTCTTCTCATTTCAACCCAAATAAATTTTTTTCCTGTTTATTTTTAAGGCAAGCAGGCTAGTGACAAATTCTGTTTTTGTATGTCTGGGAATATCTAAATTTCTCCTCCATTTTGGTAAGACAGACTTTTTGGATAAAGAATTATTGGTTGACAGTCTTTTTTTTTTTTTCAGTTTGAATATGTCATTCCGTTTCCTTGTAGGCTCCATATTTTTTATGATAAAGACAGCTGTTACTGAGGAAACCTTGTATATGAGGTTTTTTTTTTTTTTTCAAGTTTCTCTTGACAGTTTGACTATGATGTGTTACAATATAGATGTCCTTGAATTTATCCTACTTGCAGTTCATTGAGCTTCTTGGACATGCAGATTGATGTTTGCCATCATTAGGAAGATTCTGGCAAATTTTTCAAATATTCTTTCTGCACCTCCCCCACCCTTCCTGGAACTCTCATTATGCACATATTACTTACTGATGGTTCACATGTCTCTGAGACTCTGATCATTTTTCATCATTCTTTTTCTTTCTGTTCCTCAGATTGTATAGTATCATTTGACCTATTTTCAAATTTACTGATTCTTTCATCTGCAACTTAAATCTGCTATTAAGTCCCTCTAGAAATTATTTTATTTCAGTTACTGTACTCTTCAATTCCAGAATTTCTATTTGGTATTAAAAAAAATAATGTCTATCTCTTCATTAATAGTCTATTTAGTGAATAACTTTGTCATATTTTCTTTCTGTCCTTTATACATGGTTTCCTTCAGTTCTTTGAACATAATTGTAATAGCTGATTTAAAGTATTTTTTAAGAAAGCTCAACATCTATGCTCTCTCAAGGAAAATGTCTATTGACTGATTTTATTTTTCCTTTTAATGGGCCATACTTTCTTGTTTATTTGTATGTCTTATATACTTCTGTTGAAACAGATATTTTAGATAGTATAATATGGCAAATCTGAAAATCAGAACTTCCTCTCCCCAATGGTTTGTTGTTACTGCTGTTTTTGTTATTTTGCTTCTGTCATTGTTATTTGTTTGTTAAGTGACTTTCCTGGATGAATTCTGTAGAGTCTGACTTCCTTGTAGTATGCAGCCAGCAAAGTCTCTGCTCAGTTAGCTTAGTGATCAGGTAGTGACTGGACAAAGATTTCCTTAAATTACCTGAACAATAAGTCTTCCACCCTTTGCTGAGGTGCCTTGTGTGACTTTTGGGACACAAATTCAACACTAAAATAGTTTATAACTCTGCCTTAACCTTTACTTACTACTGTGAAAGTTCTCAAGGTTAGCCATAGGTGAGCAATTAAGTCCTCCTCAGATCTTACTTGAGGATGTTCACAAGCTTACTGGACCCCCAGGAATATGCCAGAGCCCTTAAACCCCCACCCCCTTAGGCACCTTGTCCTTTGGATCTCCCTTTTGAGGTGTAATGTTTAGTGTTTTGTCCAGGGTCTCATTTGCCCCAACTAGTACCACAGCCTCAAGCAGCTGTGACATTCAACGATTGTCATTACTGTTTTGATAAATGCCTTGTGAGTGGGGTTTTTCCACAGAGCTGTGAGACCGGCCAAATAGTCACAGTGCTATGAGAATGGGACTTTTTGAGACACTCCAAATCCTATTTTACGCTTTCCTAATTGTTCCAAGGCTGCTAAGTTTTAACAGCTGCAGTAGTTGTGAGGCTCCTGATTTTCAGGCTGTCATGGAGCTGGGGAGAGGAGGAGGAGGCCATGGCAAGTTACAATCCATAAGCCCCACGGTTCTTACTGAGGTTCAGGAGTTTTCATGGAATAAATACTCCTCAGATTGTTGTAAACATTGGTTTATTTCCAGAGCTCTAAAAAACTTTATTCAGACAATTTTTGTAGTGCTCTTGTTGCTCTTATGAAAGAGTAGGTTGCGTAGGCCTCCAGTTCACTGCCCCAGGATCCCTGCTTCTCTTACTCCCTCTGTTTTCTCCTCACAGCAAACACTGCCATGTAAATCTGATTATCATGTTTTTACTGATGAACAAGCTTTGCCTATGAGTAATCTGGCTTTCTATGGCTTGCCTTTCTTCCTTAAAGCCAATGAATTGCCCCTCACAGACTAGGAGAAGCCTATTCTGTCCTTCATCCATGGGTCACAGACATCCCTTTGGATCCCTAATTTATTTCTGCCTTTTCGATGCTCTAGATCAAGCTGGTGACTGTCAGTCATGGGGGAGCCCAAGAGCAGCAACACCGGCTCTTCCACTAATTCTGTTCATGCTTTCAGGCTGGTTCTCTTGCTTTAGCTGACTTTTTCTTTTTCATTCTTTTTTTGTTTACCAATTGCTGAAAGTGATGAAGTCAGCAGTCTAGTGTAGCCATGCCTGCAGCTAAAGCCATAGAAATATTACTCACATCTCATATAGTAAACACATATTTCATTTCCCTTCTGACATATACCTCCTAGGGAACAGTCTCAGTGATGCCATACTGCATATTCAGTGGAGTTCTGAGTTGTTCCTAGAGCCTGCCGGCTTCATATTAATGAAAATTGTGAAACTGATTCCACCTGTTTTGAGGCTTTCTCCAGTGAAGCTGCTCTGCACCCTGCAGTTAAGGTGCTTTCCTGCACCCCAGTTGGTCTGCATTTTTTAAGTGGCAAGACAGGAGACATATCTGTGGGCTTCAGATTTGTGATTTTAACTCTTAGTGAGAAGACCTGAAGTTCCCTGACAAGCAGTGGTTGCTTGTGGTTTTGTGGAGGCACACTGGGCATGTGAAACGACTGATTTGGTGTCCTTACAGCTCAGCTTGTCTTTACTGCCCTCCCCTCATTGTCAGGTATGTGTTTGTGCTCTGCTTATATGAAGCTCTGTTGCGCTGGGCAGGGAAATTGGTATTATCTTCAACCATGTCTGTGAATGAGGGGTCTTGTGGGGGTTTTGGCACCTACCCGTCCCAGCCTTCACGTGTTCTGTTCTCTTAGGATAATCTGAGAACCTCCCTTGGTCTGCCATACCTCCAAGCATGTGACCTTAGCTTGTTTTTGCATTTGATCACCGAGATTGCCATTCATTAAAACCAGCCTCACCTCTCATTCTGTGCTGTGGATACAAGTTTAGTCCTGAGTCCATCTGTGAGCTTCCAGGCTATGTTGGAGCAGAGTCTGTTACTTAGTGGACAGCTTATTCCATCTACTTTGAGTCACCTACAAACCTGGCAAGCAAGGGCTCCGTGAAACCACTGATACACATTTGGATAGATCAGTGCCAAATCCAGAATTCCATGTGGTCCCAGAAATTGCCTTCCATGTGAGCACTGACTCCATGGTTAGAATATTCAGGCTGGTTAAAAATCCAAATCTTTGAGGAAACCTCCAATTAGGCATATCAGACATTTTCGTAGGAAGCCTTACCTTCCTCCCTCCTCTCCTTCCCTCCTTCCCTACTTACCTTCCTTCCTTCTTTCCTTGAATTTTGTGTAATCACTGACTCTGTGCCGGTCAGTCTGCTGAATAACTGAAATGTCAAGATGAATAGCTGTGGGACTAATATTAAGGAAACCCCAGAACATTAAGGAACCCCCAGTCTCATGGTAGAGATGAGCAGGCAAATAACTGATGGCAATGACGTGGGTAGGGAGATGAGTGCTATGAAGGTGGCCTGGGTGAGGCGGCACCCACGGAAGGGGCACCACACCTCACCATCAGAGCAGAGGGTGCGTAGCCCTGGGCAGGACCTCAGGGGCAATCCTTGGGGTGGGTTTGAAGCAGGAATAGAACCCATCACACAGGAAAGAGGATATGGAAGAATTAAGGCAGAGAGGTCAGTGAAATCCCAGAGAAAAGTGAGAACATGGGCTCAGGGAAAAAACAAAGCAACAGAGTGACCCAGGGTGGGGCTGGTGGGGAGAGTGGCCAAGATAAGGCCTGAGAGGTTGGGACAGCCACAGGCTGAATACGCAAGGTTATGGGAAGAGTTGCCTATACCAATGCTGAAATCAAGAGGTTAGGACAAGTGTTACGACAGCACAGCATTGTGATGCATGCAGGGAACATTGATTAGGTCAGGCAGGAGACATGGGTCTCTCAGCTTGCCTCTGTCGCCTGAACAACCCCCTCACTGGACCAGGAGTGAGTCTGTAGGCCTTGTGTGAGAGGGCAGCATGATCTCCTTATGAGCTTTGCTTTAGGGTTTGTGGGTGTGGAGTATCAGGCCAACTGCCCAGGGAAAGAGGGATTCATTGATTCAGACTAGCTCCCTCCTGACTGCAGTAGCCTCCTCTTTCCCCTTCACATCTCACCTGGGGATCGAGAGCATCCTTGGGCTCTGCTCCGGCCTCTCACAAGCCACAGCTTCTACATGAGGGCTTGTCTCTAGGCAGATTGATCACTTTCTTTAGAAAACAGTACTTGGGTTTTGCATGTGAACATTACCAGTCTGAGTGCAGGCGAGGAGAAGGGTCCTACCTTCTGATTAAGCAAATACCTGTATTATACAGAAGAGCTTAAACATGCTGATGAACAGATTAAACCTGGTTATCTCTGTGGCTTAAAAAAACAATGGCTTACTTCTCACTCACTTAAATTCTGATGTGGGGGCAGCCAATATTCCGGGGAAGCTGTCCTCCATGCTGTTATGTTGCGATCCAGTCTGCTCATCTTTGTGGCTCTGCCATGTCCAAACATGCCCTTCATTGAGGCGGCAGAGGGAGTGCATGCGGGAATGACCCACACCCACTCAGCTCGGCTTCTGCCCAGAAGTCACACATGGATGCTGAATTATTCTTCTTCCCACCCCACTGGACAGAAGCAGTCACATGGCTCTACCTCGCAGCGCTGCTAAGAGAACTAGTGTCCCCACGTGCCAAGGAAAGAGATAATCAAACACAGGTTAGCACAGAAGCCTTACTGTTACTGGACCCTTTCCAGATTCTTGGACAGCAATGCCATAGAAATGAATATTGCTTCCACTGGACTCTTAGGCAAGCAAAGCTTTTTATTAAAAGAGATAACTTGTGCACAAGGGAGAAGGCAGGAAAAACAATGCCAGCTCTCCAAGTAGAAGGGGCGAGTTACTTTTATAACAAAAGGGAGGGTTTGTCTCATGATCACTGATAATTTCCAGAAATTGTCAAACTTCTTTAATCAGCAATAGGTGGCTCCAGGGTTGCTATCATGAAGAGGGAGTGCTTCTGTGAGGGGAAAGAAATGCATGAGAATTTTCTGCAAGAAAGTACGGGAACAGATAAGGTTAAAATATATAGTTGAGTTTCCTGTCTTGTGGCAACTAGGTATATTCCTTAGTGTAACAGAGATAAAGTCAATCTTTTAAGCCTGTTTTTTTGTGTGTCTGGGACTCAGGCCCCCAGGGACTTTGTTTTTTAACTGGCAAGGCCTGTTTTGCCCCAGGACATTTCCTGGTCCTTTTCCAAAATGGTTGTGATCTTGTCTTCCTGTCTTGTTACCACACCTCCCCCCAGGTGGCCACAGCTTGTTCCTCTGTGCATTCAGTGACTCAGAATATCCATGGGATTTGGCATTACTTCTGCATTACTTCTCTTCTAGGCACATTTTAGGCTAAATAAGCGTTCCTCTTCTCTTGTTTCTTCCTCAGTATGATCCTTTCTGCTTAGTATCTTCCAGGAATCTGAAAGCAATTTGGTTTGCTAAAGATTCCCTTACTTTTTGAATAGTGTCATGGTCCAAGTAAAGTCAGCTGAGGGCCTTTTCTTTATTTTTAAATCCATTTTCTTAATTTTCAAGTGATGTTGGAGAGTGTCAAGGAAGAAGAAATTTTCCTCTATCCTTCCAGGTTCTTCTGGCTGGTCTAAGATTTAAATTGGCGTGAGACAGAGTAACAGGAAAAAATCAAACAAAGTTTAACGAATACATGGGAGAAACCCAGGAGTACTGAGTAACTCACCTAAATGACTGAAAACTACCATAAATACCATCTCCAGATAAAGAAAAAAAAGAGTGTTAGGGGTATTGGTTTGGGACCTCAAAGGGGAGGAAGGCGATTCACAAGGAGAAGGAAAAGCAAATGTTTTGTAAACAAACATGCTGGACCAAGCAGAGATAATAGGACACAGAGAGGAATTTTAACAAACAGATTTTGGTAGATTCCTCCCTGCCTGCACACCTAGTTGACCCTATAGTTACCTATGCTGACAGCTCCCTTCCTATAACAGGTCCTCTATCTACATTCTTTAGGCAGTAAGGTAGATGGTCAAAGTTTCTTCCTGAGTCTTTTGGGCCTTGATTGTTTTCAGGTCTAAGTAATGCCCAGACCAAAGAGACATCTTGAAATGGCAAGTTTTGCTCCCCTACAACAGAAAGGAGAAGGACCTTACTATTTTCTATAACTGTGTTTTTATTTTGAGGATTTCTTGGTGTCTTTGTGCTATCAAATTCTGTAAGGTCCTGAGTGCATGGACCATATCCGTTTGGTTCAACATTTAACACAGGTCCTGGCACACAGTAGGCATCTGGTCTTATGAGCTGGGTGACCACAACGTGTGTCTGGAGCATTATGGAGGGATTCCTGACAGAGGTCCAGGGACCATGCATGACAGCTCTGTGTGCACTTGACTCCTCAGTGTTCTGTTGCTAAAGCTGTGAACTTTTCTTACTTAAACTGAGAGCTTTGCACATATAAATACATAGTCATGAGAACAAAAAAGTTGGATAGCCAATTTAGCAAGGCTTAGAAAAGGAGTGGCTGCACAGAGTATGGAACAATGCTCTAATTTGGCCTCTGCCACACACTGGTCACATGACCTTGAGCAACTCAACTAACCTCTTTCTGCTCTGTTTTCCCGTCTGTGTAATGATGGCACTAACACCTTCCCTGTCTATCCCACATGGGTGTTCCCATGACCAAAAGTGGCTCATATTTGGGCAACTTTCTTTACAAGCTAGAGTCTCTGAAAATACCAAAGACATTTCTGGGGGCCTAGCTCTCTGAAAATATTGAGACCCTGTTCATACTGGTCAGTTTTGGGGGGAGTATTTTGTTACCAGCTCAACCTGCTCTCTGTCTAACCACACTGCCTGAGTCGGAAAAGTACAAGCAGTGTTTCTACAAAACTAGACTGAACCAGAATTAGCTGGATTAGTTGCCAGTTCAGTTTCATTTAAAATCAGGTGAAAGAAGCTTTTAATGAAATCAATTCTTACAGTCTTAACGTCCCCTGTGGGCACTTAAAGAGTATTATTATTCCAAGCAGAACCATTTGGAATGAAGAATAGAACTGATGGCATTTCAGAATTGTGGGGAATAACCAACACTGAGAGACACTGAAAGAAATTCAAGGTAAAACCAGGCAGAGTATCCTGGATGAGCTGGGAGGGAGAGAGAATTTTGATGTTCTGCAAAGGCTTACAGCCCCAGGGCCAGGGTGTGGGTATGTCCATGAAGAAAGTCAGGACTGGGTGTAAAGGATGAAGCTTGCCACATGGATGTGGCACAGGGGGTTCAGTCACCCCACTTCTCTGGTTGCACAAAGATTGCAGAGCATGCAGACAGACCTTCATTGTGGCTGCCCAAGAAAGAAACCCAGGAGCCATCAGTGAATTTACAGACTAGTGAAATTAATGGCCATTTATTAAGCACTTGTGAATCAGGTGCCACCAGAAGGCAGCACAAACTTGTTTTGTGATCTCACTCTCAGTGCCTGTACATTTGCAGTCATTCCATCACTTCCTGAGTTAATCCAGAGGGATACCTTCAAGATGGTGGAGGAGTAAGATGTGGAGATCACTTTCCTCCCCACAAATACATCAAAAATACATCTACATATGGAACAACTCCTACAGAACACCTACTGAACGCTGGCAGAAGACCTCAGACATCCCAAAAGGCAAGAAACTCACCACGTACCTGGGTAGGGCAAAAGAAAAAAGAAAAAACAGACAAAAGAATAGGGACAGACCTGCTCCTCTGGAAGGGAGCTGTGAAGGAGGAAAAGTTTCCACACACTAGGAAGCCCCTTCACTGGTGGAGACGGGGGGTGGTGGGGGGAGATTTGGAGCCACAGAGGAGAGCACAGCAACAGAGGTGTGGAGGGCAAAGTGGAGATATTCCTACACAGAGGATCAGTGCCAACCAGCATTCACCTGCCTGAGAGGCTTGTCTGCTCACCCACCAGGGCAGGGGGGTGCTGGGAGTTGAGGCTCAGGCTGCAGAGGTCAAACTCCAGGGAGAGGACTGGGGTTGGCTGCATGAAGACAGCCTGAAGGGGGCTAGTGTGCCACCGCTAGCTGGGAGGGAGTCAGGGAGAAAGTCTGGACCTGCTGAAGAGGAGAAAGAGACCACTGTTTCCAGGTGCACGAGGAGAGGGAATTCCTGCTCCATGCACCCACAGAAGGCAGAGCACCACCTAAGCAAGCTCCAGAGATGGGTGTGAGCTGCGGCTATCAGCTCAGACCACAGAGACAGGCATGAGATGCTAATGCTGCCACTGCTGCCACCAGGAATCCTGTGTGCAAGTACAGGTCATTACCCTCACCCTACCAGGAGCCTGTGCAGCACACCACTGCCAGGGTCCCGAGATCCAGGGACAAATTCCCTGGAAGAACACACAGCATGCCTCAGGCTGTTGTGATGTCATGCCAGCCTCTGCCATCACAGGCTCACCCTGCATTCCAATTATGAGTACCGTACCCCTCCCTCTCCCTGGCTGGAGTGAGCAAGAGAGCCCTAATCAGCTGCTGCTTTAACTCCCTCTTGTCTCGGTGGGAAACAGTTGCCTGAGGGTGGCCTACACAAAGAGGTGGGGCCAAAACCAAAGCTGAACACCAGGAGCTGTGTGAACAAAGAAGAGAAATGGAAATTTATCTGTGTAGCTTCAGGAGCAGCAGATTAAATCCCCACAATCAACTCGATGTACCCTGCATCGGTGGAATATCTGAATAGACAAATGTTCCCAAAATTGAGGTGGTGGACTTTGGGAGCAAGTGTAGACTTGGGGTTTGCTTTCTCCATCTGATTTGTTTCTTGTTTTTATCTTTATCTTAATTTAGTTTTAGTACTTGTTATCATTGGTGGATTTGTTTATTGGTTTGGCTGCTCTCTTATTTTTTTAGTTTTTTCCTTATTTTTTATGTATATATTTTTTTAATTAAAATATTTTTTTTCCTTTTTTCTCTTTTTGTGAGTGTGTAGGTAAATGTTTCTTTGTATGATTTTGACTGTTTAGGTTTACTTTTACCATTTGTCCTAGGGTTCTGAGTGTTTGTTATTTTTGTTTGTTTGCTTTCTTTTTATGAGTGTGCATGTGTATGTTTCTTTGTGTGATTTTGTCTGTTTAGTTTTGTTTTTATCATTTGGTTTGGGGTTCTATCTATTCGTTCTTTTTCTTTTTCTTTCCTACATTTTCTTCTGAGTTGTGTGGTGGCTGGCGGTGTCTTGGTGGTCCTGCCAGGTGTCAGGCCTGAGCCTCCAAGATGGGAGAGACGAGTCGAGGACATTGGACCACCAGAGACCTCCTAGCCCCATGTAACATCAATTGTGAGAGTTCTCCCAGAGATCTCCATCTCAGTGCTAAGACCCAGATCCACTCAACAACCAGCAAGCTACAGTGCTGGATGCCCAATGCCAAACAACTAGCAAGACAGGAACACACACCCACCCATTAGCAGAGAGGTTGCCTAAAGTCATACTAAGTTCACAGACACCCAAAAACACACCACCGGATGCAGCCCTGTACACCAGAGGGACAATATCCAGCCCCACCCACCAGAAAACAGGCACAAGTCCCCTCCACCAGGAAGCCTACACAAGACACTGAACCAGCCTCACCAACTGGGGGCAGACACCAAAAACAATGGGAACTATGAACTTGCAGCCTGTGAAAAGGAGACAACAAACACAGAAAGTTAAACAAAATGAGAACACAGAGAAATATGCAGCAGATGAAGGAGCAAGGTAAAAACCCACTAAACCAAACAAATGAAGAGGAAATAGGCAGTCTACCTGAAAAAGAATTCAGAGTAATGATAGTAAACATGACCCAAAACCTTGGAAATAAAATGGAGAAAATACACGAAACGTTTCACAAGGACCTAGAAGAACTAAAGAGCAAAGAAACAATGATGAACAGCACAATAAATGAAATTCAAAACGCTCTAGAAGGAATCAACAGCAGAATAACTGAGGAGGAAGAATGGATAAGTGACCTGGAAGATAAAATAGTGAAAATAACTGCCACAGCGCACAATAAAGAAAAAAGAATGAAAAGAATTGAAGACAGTCTCAGAGACCTCTGGGACAACATTAAACACACCAACATTCGAATTACAGGAGTCCCAGAAGAAGAAGAGAAAAAGAAAGCTTCTGAGAAAATATTTGAAGAGATTATAGTTGAAAACTTCCCTAATATTGGAAAGGAAATAGCCAATCAAGTCAAGAGAATAAGAGAGTCCCATACAGGATAAATCCAAGGAGAAACACGCCAAGACACATATTAAACAAACTATCAAAAATTAAATGCAAAGAAAAAATATTAAAAGCAGCAAGGGAAAAGCAACATATGGCATACAAAGGAATCTGCATAAGGTTAACAACGAATCTTTCAGCAGAAACTCTGCAAGCCAGAAGTGAGTGACAGAACATATTTAAAGTGATGAAAGGGAAAAAACCTAAAACCAAGATTACTTTACCCAGCAAGGACCTCATTCAGATTCGACAGAGAAATTAAAACCTTTACAGACAAGCAAAAGCTAAGAGAATTCAGCACCAACAAACCAGTTTAAAACAAATGATGAAGGAACTTTTCTAGGCAGGAAACACAAAAGAAGGAAAAGACCTACAATAACAAACCCAAAACAAGTAAGAAAATGGTAATAGGAACATGCATATTGATAAATACCTTAAACGTAAATGGATTAAATGCTCGAACCAAAAGACATAGATTGGCTGAATGGATACAAAAACAAGACCCATATATATGTTGTCTACAAGAGACCCACTTCTGAATTAGGGACACATACAGACTGAAAGTGAGGGGATGGAAAAGAAATTCCATGCAAATGGATATCAAAAGAAAGCTGGAGTAGCAATTTTCATATTGGACAAAATAGATTTAAAATAAAGACTATTACAAGAGACAAAAAAGGACACTACATAATGACCAAGGGATCAATCCAAGAAGATGACATAACAATTGTAAATATTTATGCACCCAACATAGGAGCACCTACATACACAAGGCAAATGCTAACAGCCCTAAAAGGGAAAATTGACAGTAACAAAATAATAGTAGGGGATTTTAACCCACCACTTTCACCAATGGGCATATCATCCAAAATGAAAACTAATAAGGAAACACAAGCTTTAAATGAAGCATTAAACAAGATGGATTGAATTGATATTTATAGGACATTCCATCCAAAAACAACAGAATACACTTTCTTCTCAAGTACCCATGGAACATTCTCCAGGATAGATCATATCTTGGATCTCATATCAAGCCTTGGTAAATTTAGGAAAATTGAAATTGTATCAAATATCTTTTCTGACCAAACGCTTTGAGACTAGATATCAATTACAGGGAAATATCTGTGAAAAATTCAAACATATCGAGGCTAAACAATACAGTACTAAATAACCAAGAGATCACTACAGAAATCAAAGAGCAAATCAAAAAATACCTAGAAAAAAATGACAACGAAAACACGACGAAACAAAACCCATCAGATGCAGCAAAAGAAGTTCTAAGAAAGAAGTTCATAGCAATACAATCCCACCTCAAGAAACATCTCTGATAAAAAACCTAAACTTACACCTAAAGCAATTAGAGAAGAAAGAACAAAAAACACCCCAAGTTAGCAGAAGGAAAGAAATCATAAAGATCATATAAGAATAAAATGAAAAAGAAATGACAGAAACAATAGCAAAGATCAATAAAACTAAAAGTTGGTTCTCTGAGAAGATGAACAAAACTGATAAACCATTAGCCAGACTCATCAAGAAAAAAAGAGAGAAGACTCAAATCAATAGAATTAGAAATGAAAAAAGAGAAGTAACAACTGACACTGCAGAAATACAGAGGATCATGAGAGATTACTACAAGCAAGTATATGCCAATAAAATGGATAACCTGGAAGAAATGGACAAATTCTTGTAAAAGCACAACCTTCTGAGACTGTACCAGGAAGAAATAGAAAATATAAACAGACAAATCACAGGCACTGAAATTGAAACTGTGATTAAAAATCTTCCAACAAACAAAAGCCCAAGACCAGAAGGCTTCACAGGTGAATTCTATCAAAAATTTTAAAAAAGGTAACACCTATCCTTCTCAAACTCTTCCAAAATATGGCAGAGAGAGGAACACTCCCAAACTCATTATACAAGGCCACCATCAACCTGATACCAAAACCAGGCAAAGATGTCACAAAGAAAGAAAACTACAGGCCAATCTCACTGATGAACATAGATGCAAAAATCCTCAACAGATTACTAGCAAACAGAATCCAACAACACATTAAAAGGATCATACACCATGTCAAGTGGGATTTAACACGGGAATGCAAGCATTCTTCAATATACACAAATCAATCAGTGTGATAAACCATATTAACAAATTGGAGGGTAAAAAACATATGATAATCTCAATAGATGCAGAAAAGCTTTTGACAAAATTCAACACCAATTTATGATAAAACCCTCTAGAAAGTAGACATAGAGGGAACCTACCTCCACATAATAAAGGCCATATATGACAAACTCAGAGCCAACAGCATTCTCAGGGGTGGAAAACTGAAACCGTTTTATCCAGAATCAGGAAGAAGACAAGGTTGCCCACTCTCACTGCTATTATTCAACATAGTTTTGGAAGGTTTAGCCACAGCAGTCAGAGAAGTAAAAGAAATAACAGGAATCCAAACAGGAAAAGAAGAAGTAAAACTGTCACTGTTTGCAGATGACATGATACTATACCTAAAGAATCCTAAAGATGCTACCAGAAAACTACTACAGCTAATCAATGAATTTGGTAAAGTAGCAGGATACAAAATTAATGGACAGAAACCTCTTGCATTCTTATACACCAAAAATGAAAAATCTGAAAGAGAAATTAAGGAAACAGTCTCATTTACCATTGCAATAAAAACAATAAAATACCTAGGAAAAAAACTACCTAAGGAGACAAAAGACAAGTATGCAGAAAACTATAAGACATTGATGAAAGAAATTAAAGTCAAAACAAACAGATGGAGAGATATACCTTGTTCTTGGACTGGAGGAATCAACATTATGAAAATAACTCTACTACTCAAAGCAATCTACATATTCAATGCAATCCCTATCAAACTACCAATGGCACTTTTCACAGAAGTAGAACAAAATATTTCACAATTTGTATAGAAACACAAAAGACCCCAAATAGCCAAAGCAGTCTTGAAAAAGAAAAATGGAGGTGGAGGAAACAGGCTCCCTGACTTCAGGCTATACTACAAAGCTACAGTAATCAAGACAGTACGGTACTGGCACAAAAACAGAGATATAGATCAATGGAACA
This sequence comes from Eschrichtius robustus, assembly GCF_028021215.1. Classification (NCBI taxonomy): domain Eukaryota; kingdom Metazoa; phylum Chordata; class Mammalia; order Artiodactyla; family Eschrichtiidae; genus Eschrichtius; species Eschrichtius robustus. The sequence continues at coordinate 138,651,530 of NC_090828.1, read as the reverse complement.
GGATAGAAATCCCAGAGATAAACTCACACACATATGGTCACCTTATCTTTGATAAAGCAGGCAAAAATATACAATAGACAAAAGACAGCCTCTTGAATAAGTGGTGCTGGAAAAACTGGACAGCTACATGTGAAAGAATGAAATTAGAACAGTTCCTAACACCACACACAAAAATAAACTCAAAATGGATTAAAGACCTAAATGTAAGGCCAGACGCTATAAAACTCTTAGAGGAAAACATAAGCAGAACACTCTATGACATAAATCACAGCAAAATCCTTTTGACCCAGCTCCTAGAAAAATGTAAATAAAAACAAAAATTAACAAATGGGACCTAATGAAACTTAAAGGCTGTTGTACAGCAAAGGAATCCATAAACAAGACCAAAAGACAACCTTCAGAAAGGGAGAAAGTATTTGCAAATGAAGCAACTGACAAAGGATTAATCTCCAAAATATACAAGCAGCTCATGCAGCTCAATATCAAAAAAACAAACAACCCAATCCAAAAATGGGAAGTAAACCTAAATAGAAATTTCTCCAAAGGAGAAAAACCTATGGACAGGAGGAACATGAAAAGCTGCTCAACATCACTTTATTTATTTATTACTTTATTTATCACTTTATTATTAGAGAAATGCAAATCAAAGCTACAATGAGGTATCACCTCATACTGGTCAGCATGAGCATCATCAGAAAATCAATAAAGAACAAATGCTGGAGAGGATGTGGAGAATAGGGAACCATCTTGCACTGTTGGAAGGAATGTAAATTGATACAGCCACTATGGAGAACGGTATGGAGGCTCCTTAAAAAGCTAAAAATAGAACAACTATATGAGCCAGCAATCCCACTACTGGGTATATGACCTGAGAAAACCATAATTCCAAAAGAGACATGCACCAAAATATTCATTGCAGCACTATTTACAACAGCCAGGACATGGAAGCAACCTAAGTGTCCATCAACAGATGAATGGAGAAAGAAGATGTGGGAGAGGAGCTTCAAGATGGCGGAAGTGTAAGAGGCGGAGATCACCTTCCTCCCCACAAATACGTCAGAAATACATCTATATGTGGAACGACAACTACAGAACACCTACTGAACGCTGGCAGAAGACCTCAGACCTGCAAAAGGCAAGAAACTCCCCACGTACCTGGGTAAGGCAAAAGAAAAAAGAAAAAACAGAGACAAAAGAATAGGGACAGGACCTGCGCCAGTGGGAGGGAGCTCTGAAGGAGGAAAGGTTTCCACACACTAAGAGGCCCCTTCGCAGGTGGAGACTGTGGGTGGGGGTGGGGGGAAGTTTTGGAGCCACGGAGGAGAGCACAGCAACACGGGTGCAGAGGGCAGAGCAGAGAGATTCCCGTATAGAGGATCGGCACTGACGAACACCCACCAGCTCGAGATGCCTGTCTGCTCACCTGCCGGGACAGGTGGGGGCTGGGAGCTGAGGCTCGGGCTTCGGAGTTCGGATCCCTGGGAGAGGACTGGGGTTGGCTGCGTAAACACAACCTGAAGGGGCTAGTGTGCCACAGCAAGCCAGTTGGGAGTCCGGGAAAAAGTCTGGAGCTGCCAAAGAAACAAGAGATTTCTTATTGCCTCTTTGTTTCCTGGTGCACAAGGAGAGGGGATTAAGAGTGCCGCTTAAAGGAGCTCCAGAGATGGGTGCGAGCCGAGGCTATCAGCGCAGACCCCGGAGACAGGCATGAGACGCTAAGGCTGCTGCTGCCGCCACCAAGAAGCCTGTGTGCAAGCACAGGTCACTATCCACGCCTCCCCTCCCGGGAGCCTGTGCAGCCCGCCACTGCCAGGGTCACGTGATCCAGGGACAACTTCCCCAGGAGAGTGCACGGTGCACCTCAGGCTGATGCAACGTCATGCCGGCCTCTGCTGCCGCAGGCTCACCCCGCATCCCTACCCCTCCCTCCCCCCGGCCTGAGTGAGGCAGAGCCCCCAAAGCAGCTACTCCTTTAACCCCATCCTGTCTGAGCAAAGAACAGACACCCTCAGGCGACCTACTCGCAGAGTCGGGTCCAAATACAAAGCTGAACCCCGGGAGCTGTGCAAACAAAGAAGAGAAAGGGACATTTCTCCCAGCAGCCTCAGGAGCAGTGGATAAATCTCCACAATCAACTTGATGTACCCTGCATCTGTGGAATGCCTTAATATACAACGAATCATCCCAAATTGAGGAGGTGGACTTTGGGAGCAATGATATATATATTTCTTTCCCCTTTTTCTCTTTTTGTGAGTGTGTATGTGTTTGCTTCTGTGTGTGATTTTGTCTGTATAATCTTGCTTTTGCCATTTGTCCTAGGGTTCTGTCTGCCCGTTTATTTTGTTGTTGTTCTTTTTGGTTTTTTTTTTACTTAAAAATTTTTTTCTTAATAATTATTTTTTATTTTAAAAAATTTATTTTATTTTGTTTTACTTTATTTTATTTAATCCTCTCCTTTCTTTCTTCTTCTTTCTTTCTTTCTTTCTTTCTTTCTTTCTTTCTTTCTTTCTTTCTTTCTTTCTTTCTTTCTTTCTTTATTTTCTCCCTTTTATTTTGAGCCGTGTGGAGGACAGGCTCTTGGTGCTCCAGCCAGGGGTCAGGGCTGTGCCACAGAGATGGGAGAGCCAAGTTCAGGACAATGGTCCACAAGAGACCTCCCAGGTCCACATAATATCAAAGGGCGAAAATCTCCCAGAAATCTCCATCTCAACACCAAGACCCAGCTCCACTCAACGACCAGAAAGCTACAGTGCTGGACACCCTATGCCAAACAACTAGCAAGACAGGAACAGAACTGCATCCACTAGCAGAGAGGCTGCCTCAAATCATAATAAGGCCAGAGACACCTCAAAACACACCACCAGACGTGGACCTGCCCACCAGAAAGACAAGATCCAGCCTCATCTACCAGAACACAGACACTAGTCCCCTCCACCAGGAAGCCTACACAACCCACTGAACCAACCTTAGCCAATGAGGACAGACACCAAAACAATGGAAACTACGAACGTGCAATCTGTGAAATGGAGACCCCAAACACAGTAAGTTAAGCAAAATGAGAAGACAGAGGAACACACAGCAGATGAAGGAACAAGGCAAAAACCCACCAGATCTAACAAATGAGGAAGACATAGGCAGTCTACCTGAAAAAGAATTCAGAATAATGATAGTAAAGATGATCCAAAATCTTGGAAATAGAATGGAGAAAATACAAGAAACATTTAACAAGGACCTAGAGGAACTAAAGAGCAAACAAAGAGTGATGAACAACACAATAAATGAAATTTAAAATTCTCTAGAAGGGATAAATAGCAGAATAACTGAGGAAGAAGAATGGATAAGTGACCAGGACGATAAAGTAGTGGAAATAACTACTGCAGAGCAGAATAAAGAAAAAAGGATGAAAAGAATTGAGGACAGTCTCAGAGACCTCTGGGACAAAATTAAACACACCAACATTTGAATTAAAGGGGTTGCAGAAGAAGAAGAGAAAAAGAAAGGGACTGAGAAAATATTTGAAGAGATTATAGTTGAAAACTTCCCTAATACGTGAAAGGAAATAGTTAATCAAGTCCAGGAAGCACAGACAGTCCCATACAGGATAAATCCAAGGATAAACACGCCAAGACACATATTAATCAAACTAGCAAAAATTAAATACAAAGAAAAAATATTAAAAGCACAAGGGAAAATTAACAAATAACACATAAGGGAATCCCCATAAGGTTAACAGCTGATCTTTCAGGAGAAACTCTTCAAGCCAGAAGGGAGTGGCAGGATATATTTAAGCAGATGAAGGAGAAAAAACTACAACCAAGATTACTCTACCCAGCAAGGATCTCATTCAGATTTGACGGTGAAATTAAAACCTTTACAGACAAGCAAAATCTAAGAGAATTCAGCATCACCAAACCAGCTTTACAACAAATGCTAAAGGAAGTTCCCTAGGCAGGAAACACAAGAGAAGGAAAAAATCAACAATAATAAACCCAAAACAATTAAGGAAATGGTAATAGGAATATACATATCGATAATTACCTTAAATGTAAATGGATTAAATGCTCCAACCAAAAGACATAGATTGGCTGAATGGATACAAAAACAGGATCCCTATATATGCTGCCTACAGGAGACCCACTTCTGAATTAGGGACACATACAGACTGAAAATGAGGGGATGGAAAAAGATATTCCATGCAAATGGAAATCAAAAGAATGCTTCAGTAGCAATTCTCATATCAGACAAAATAGACTTTAAAACAAAGACTATTACAAGAGACATAGAAGGACACTATACAATGATCAAGGGATCAATCCAAGAAGAAGATAGAACAATTGTAAATATTTATGCACTCAACATAGGAGCACCTCAATACATAAGGCAAATACTAACTGCCATAAAAGATGAAATTGACAGTAACACAGTCATAGTAGGGGACTTTAACACCCCACTTTCACCAATGGACAGATCATCCAAAGTGAAAATAAATAAGGAAACACAAGCTTTAAAAGATACATTAAACAAGATGGACTTAATTGATATTTATAGGACATTCCAAAGAAAAATAACAGAATACACATTTTTCTCAAGTGCTCATGGAAGAGTCTCCAGGATAGATCATATCTTGGGTCACAAATCAAGACTTGGTAAATTTAAGAAGATTGAAACCGTATCAAGTATCTTTTCCGACCACAACGCTATGAGACTAGATATCAATTACAGGAAAAAATCTGTTAGAAATACAAACACATGGAGGCTAAACAACACACTACTTAATATTCAAGAGATCACTGAAGAAATCAAAGAGGAAATCAAAAAATACCTAGAAACAAATGACAATGAAAACACGATGACCCAAAACCTATAGGATGCAGCAAAAGCAGTTCTAAGAGGGAAGTTTATAGCAATACAATCCTACCTTAAGAATCAAGAAACATCTCAAATAAAGAACCTAACCTTACACCTAAAGAAATTAGAGAAAGGAGAACAAAAATACCCCCAAGTTAGCAGAAGAAAAGAAATCATAAAGATCAGATCAGAAATAAATGAAAAAGAAATAAAGGAAATGATAGCAAAGCTCAATAAAACTAAAAACTGGTTCTTTGAGAAGATAAACAAAATTGATAAACCATTAGCCAGACTTATCAAGAAAAAAAACGGAGAAGATTCCAATCAATCGAAGTAGAAATAAAAAAGGAAACGTAACAACTGACACTGCAGAAATACAGAGGATCATGAGAGATTATTACAAGCAACTATATGCCAATAAAATGGACATCCTGGAAGAAATGGACAAATTCTTAGAAATGCACAACGTTCTGAGACTGAACCAGGAAGAAATAGAAAATATGAACAGACCAATCACAAGCACTGAGATGGAAACTGTGATTAAAATCTTCCAACAAACAAAAGCCCTGGACCAGATGGCTTCACAGGCAAATTCTATCAAACATTTAGATAAGAGCTAACACCTATCCTTCAAAAACTCTTCCAAAATATAGCAGAGGGAGGAACACTCTTAAACTCATTCTACGAGGCCACCATCACTCTGATACCAAAACCAGACAAAGATGTCACAAAGGAAGAAAACTACAGGCCAATCTCACTGATGAACATAGATGCAAAAATCCTCAACAGATTACTAGCAAACAGAATCCAACAACACATTAAAAGGATCATACACCATGTCAAGTGGGATTTAACACGGGAATGCAAGCATTCTTCAATATACACAAATCAATCAGTGTGATAAACCATATTAACAAATTGGAGGGTAAAAAACATATGATAATCTCAATAGATGCAGAAAAGCTTTTGACAAAATTCAACACCAATTTATGATAAAACCCTCTAGAAAGTAGACATAGAGGGAACCTACCTCCACATAATAAAGGCCATATATGACAAACTCAGAGCCAACAGCATTCTCAGGGGTGGAAAACTGAAACCGTTTTATCCAGAATCAGGAAGAAGACAAGGTTGCCCACTCTCACTGCTATTATTCAACATAGTTTTGGAAGGTTTAGCCACAGCAGTCAGAGAAGTAAAAGAAATAACAGGAATCCAAACAGGAAAAGAAGAAGTAAAACTGTCACTGTTTGCAGATGACATGATACTATACCTAAAGAATCCTAAAGATGCTACCAGAAAACTACTACAGCTAATCAATGAATTTGGTAAAGTAGCAGGATACAAAATTAATGGACAGAAACCTCTTGCATTCTTATACACCAAAAATGAAAAATCTGAAAGAGAAATTAAGGAAACAGTCTCATTTACCATTGCAATAAAAACAATAAAATACCTAGGAAAAAAACTACCTAAGGAGACAAAAGACAAGTATGCAGAAAACTATAAGACATTGATGAAAGAAATTAAAGTCAAAACAAACAGATGGAGAGATATACCTTGTTCTTGGACTGGAGGAATCAACATTATGAAAATAACTCTACTACTCAAAGCAATCTACATATTCAATGCAATCCCTATCAAACTACCAATGGCACTTTTCACAGAAGTAGAACAAAATATTTCACAATTTGTATAGAAACACAAAAGACCCCAAATAGCCAAAGCAGTCTTGAAAAAGAAAAATGGAGGTGGAGGAAACAGGCTCCCTGACTTCAGGCTATACTACAAAGCTACAGTAATCAAGACAGTACGGTACTGGCACAAAAACAGAGATATAGATCAATGGAACAGGATAGAAATCCCAGAGATAAACTCACACACATATGGTCACCTTATCTTTGATAAAGCAGGCAAAAATATACAATAGACAAAAGACAGCCTCTTGAATAAGTGGTGCTGGAAAAACTGGACAGCTACATGTGAAAGAATGAAATTAGAACAGTTCCTAACACCACACACAAAAATAAACTCAAAATGGATTAAAGACCTAAATGTAAGGCCAGACGCTATAAAACTCTTAGAGGAAAACATAAGCAGAACACTCTATGACATAAATCACAGCAAAATCCTTTTGACCCAGCTCCTAGAAAAATGTAAATAAAAACAAAAATTAACAAATGGGACCTAATGAAACTTAAAGGCTGTTGTACAGCAAAGGAATCCATAAACAAGACCAAAAGACAACCCTCAGAATGGGAGAAAGTATTTGCAAATGAAGCAACTGACAAAGGATTAATCTCCAAAATATACAAGCAGCTCATGCAGCTCAATATCAAAAAAACAAACAACCCAATCCAAAAATGGGAAGTAAACCTAAATAGAAATTTCTCCAAAGAAGAAAAACCTATGGACAGGAGGAACATGAAAAGCTGCTCAACATCACTTTATTTATTTATTACTTTATTTATCACTTTATTATTAGAGAAATGCAAATCAAAGCTACAATGAGGTATCACCTCATACTGGTCAGCATGAGCATCATCAGAAAATCAATAAAGAACAAATGCTGGAGAGGATGTGGAGAATAGGGAACCATCTTGCACTGTTGGAAGGAATGTAAATTGATACAGCCACTATGGAGAACGGTATGGAGGCTCCTTAAAAAGCTAAAAATAGAACAACTATATGAGCCAGCAATCCCACTACTGGGTATATGACCTGAGAAAACCATAATTCCAAAAGAGACATGCACCAAAATATTCATTGCAGCACTATTTACAACAGCCAGGACATGGAAGCAACCTAAGTGTCCATCAACAGATGAATGGAGAAAGAAGATGTGGGAGAGGAGCTTCAAGATGGCGGAAGTGTAAGAGGCGGAGATCACCTTCCTCCCCACAAATACGTCAGAAATACATCTATATGTGGAACGACAACTACAGAACACCTACTGAACGCTGGCAGAAGACCTCAGACCTGCAAAAGGCAAGAAACTCCCCACGTACCTGGGTAAGGCAAAAGAAAAAAGAAAAAACAGAGACAAAAGAATAGGGACAGGACCTGCGCCAGTGGGAGGGAGCTCTGAAGGAGGAAAGGTTTCCACACACTAAGAGGCCCCTTCGCAGGTGGAGACTGTGGGTGGGGGTGGGGGGAAGTTTTGGAGCCACGGAGGAGAGCACAGCAACACGGGTGCAGAGGGCAGAGCAGAGAGATTCCCGTATAGAGGATCGGCACTGACGAACACCCACCAGCTCGAGATGCCTGTCTGCTCACCTGCCGGGACAGGTGGGGGCTGGGAGCTGAGGCTCGGGCTTCGGAGTTCGGATCCCTGGGAGAGGACTGGGGTTGGCTGCGTAAACACAACCTGAAGGGGCTAGTGTGCCACAGCAAGCCAGTTGGGAGTCCGGGAAAAAGTCTGGAGCTGCCAAAGAAACAAGAGATTTCTTATTGCCTCTTTGTTTCCTGGTGCACAAGGAGAGGGGATTAAGAGTGCCGCTTAAAGGAGCTCCAGAGATGGGTGCGAGCCGAGGCTATCAGCGCAGACCCCGGAGACAGGCATGAGACGCTAAGGCTGCTGCTGCCGCCACCAAGAAGCCTGTGTGCAAGCACAGGTCACTATCCACGCCTCCCCTCCCGGGAGCCTGTGCAGCCCGCCACTGCCAGGGTCACGTGATCCAGGGACAACTTCCCCAGGAGAGTGCACGGTGCACCTCAGGCTGATGCAACGTCATGCCGGCCTCTGCTGCCGCAGGCTCACCCCGCATCCCTACCCCTCCCTCCCCCCGGCCTGAGTGAGGCAGAGCCCCCAAAGCAGCTACTCCTTTAACCCCATCCTGTCTGAGCAAAGAACAGACACCCTCAGGCGACCTACTCGCAGAGTCGGGTCCAAATACAAAGCTGAACCCCGGGAGCTGTGCAAACAAAGAAGAGAAAGGGACATTTCTCCCAGCAGCCTCAGGAGCAGTGGATAAATCTCCACAATCAACTTGATGTACCCTGCATCTGTGGAATGCCTTAATATACAACGAATCATCCCAAATTGAGGAGGTGGACTTTGGGAGCAATGATATATATATTTCTTTCCCCTTTTTCTCTTTTTGTGAGTGTGTATGTGTTTGCTTCTGTGTGTGATTTTGTCTGTATAATCTTGCTTTTGCCATTTGTCCTAGGGTTCTGTCTGCCCGTTTATTTTGTTGTTGTTCTTTTTGGTTTTTTTTTTACTTAAAAATTTTTTTCTTAATAATTATTTTTTATTTTAAAAAATTTATTTTATTTTGTTTTACTTTATTTTATTTAATCCTCTCCTTTCTTTCTTTTCTTTCTTTCTTTCTTTCTTTCTTTCTTTCTTTCTTTCTTTCTTTCTTTCTTTCTTTCTTTCTTTCTTTATTTTCTCCCTTTTATTTTGAGCCGTGTGGAGGACAGGCTCTTGGTGCTCCAGCCAGGGGTCAGGGCTGTGCCACAGAGATGGGAGAGCCAAGTTCAGGACAATGGTCCACAAGAGACCTCCCAGGTCCACATAATATCAAAGGGCGAAAATCTCCCAGAAATCTCCATCTCAACACCAAGACCCAGCTCCACTCAACGACCAGAAAGCTACAGTGCTGGACACCCTATGCCAAACAACTAGCAAGACAGGAACAGAACTGCATCCACTAGCAGAGAGGCTGCCTCAAATCATAATAAGGCCAGAGACACCTCAAAACACACCACCAGACGTGGACCTGCCCACCAGAAAGACAAGATCCAGCCTCATCTACCAGAACACAGACACTAGTCCCCTCCACCAGGAAGCCTACACAACCCACTGAACCAACCTTAGCCAATGAGGACAGACACCAAAACAATGGAAACTACGAACGTGCAATCTGTGAAATGGAGACCCCAAACACAGTAAGTTAAGCAAAATGAGAAGACAGAGGAACACACAGCAGATGAAGGAACAAGGCAAAAACCCACCAGATCTAACAAATGAGGAAGACATAGGCAGTCTACCTGAAAAAGAATTCAGAATAATGATAGTAAAGATGATCCAAAATCTTGGAAATAGAATGGAGAAAATACAAGAAACATTTAACAAGGACCTAGAGGAACTAAAGAGCAAACAAAGAGTGATGAACAACACAATAAATGAAATTTAAAATTCTCTAGAAGGGATAAATAGCAGAATAACTGAGGAAGAAGAATGGATAAGTGACCAGGACGATAAAGTAGTGGAAATAACTACTGCAGAGCAGAATAAAGAAAAAAGGATGAAAAGAATTGAGGACAGTCTCAGAGACCTCTGGGACAAAATTAAACACACCAACATTTGAATTAAAGGGGTTGCAGAAGAAGAAGAGAAAAAGAAAGGGACTGAGAAAATATTTGAAGAGATTATAGTTGAAAACTTCCCTAATACGTGAAAGGAAATAGTTAATCAAGTCCAGGAAGCACAGACAGTCCCATACAGGATAAATCCAAGGATAAACACGCCAAGACACATATTAATCAAACTAGCAAAAATTAAATACAAAGAAAAAATATTAAAAGCACAAGGGAAAATTAACAAATAACACATAAGGGAATCCCCATAAGGTTAACAGCTGATCTTTCAGGAGAAACTCTTCAAGCCAGAAGGGAGTGGCAGGATATATTTAAGCAGATGAAGGAGAAAAAACTACAACCAAGATTACTCTACCCAGCAAGGATCTCATTCAGATTTGACGGTGAAATTAAAACCTTTACAGACAAGCAAAATCTAAGAGAATTCAGCATCACCAAACCAGCTTTACAACAAATGCTAAAGGAAGTTCCCTAGGCAGGAAACACAAGAGAAGGAAAAAATCAACAATAATAAACCCAAAACAATTAAGGAAATGGTAATAGGAATATACATATCGATAATTACCTTAAATGTAAATGGATTAAATGCTCCAACCAAAAGACATAGATTGGCTGAATGGATACAAAAACAGGATCCCTATATATGCTGCCTACAGGAGACCCACTTCTGAATTAGGGACACATACAGACTGAAAATGAGGGGATGGAAAAAGATATTCCATGCAAATGGAAATCAAAAGAATGCTTCAGTAGCAATTCTCATATCAGACAAAATAGACTTTAAAACAAAGACTATTACAAGAGACATAGAAGGACACTATACAATGATCAAGGGATCAATCCAAGAAGAAGATAGAACAATTGTAAATATTTATGCACTCAACATAGGAGCACCTCAATACATAAGGCAAATACTAACTGCCATAAAAGATGAAATTGACAGTAACACAGTCATAGTAGGGGACTTTAACACCCCACTTTCACCAATGGACAGATCATCCAAAGTGAAAATAAATAAGGAAACACAAGCTTTAAAAGATACATTAAACAAGATGGACTTAATTGATATTTATAGGACATTCCAAAGAAAAATAACAGAATACACATTTTTCTCAAGTGCTCATGGAAGAGTCTCCAGGATAGATCATATCTTGGGTCACAAATCAAGACTTGGTAAATTTAAGAAGATTGAAACCGTATCAAGTATCTTTTCCGACCACAACGCTATGAGACTAGATATCAATTACAGGAAAAAATCTGTTAGAAATACAAACACATGGAGGCTAAACAACACACTACTTAATATTCAAGAGATCACTGAAGAAATCAAAGAGGAAATCAAAAAATACCTAGAAACAAATGACAATGAAAACACGATGACCCAAAACCTATAGGATGCAGCAAAAGCAGTTCTAAGAGGGAAGTTTATAGCAATACAATCCTACCTTAAGAATCAAGAAACATCTCAAATAAAGAACCTAACCTTACACCTAAAGAAATTAGAGAAAGGAGAACAAAAATACCCCCAAGTTAGCAGAAGAAAAGAAATCATAAAGATCAGATCAGAAATAAATGAAAAAGAAATAAAGGAAATGATAGCAAAGCTCAATAAAACTAAAAACTGGTTCTTTGAGAAGATAAACAAAATTGATAAACCATTAGCCAGACTTATCAAGAAAAAAAACGGAGAAGATTCCAATCAATCGAAGTAGAAATAAAAAAGGAAACGTAACAACTGACACTGCAGAAATACAGAGGATCATGAGAGATTATTACAAGCAACTATATGCCAATAAAATGGACATCCTGGAAGAAATGGACAAATTCTTAGAAATGCACAACGTTCTGAGACTGAACCAGGAAGAAATAGAAAATATGAACAGACCAATCACAAGCACTGAGATGGAAACTGTGATTAAAATCTTCCAACAAACAAAAGCCCTGGACCAGATGGCTTCACAGGCAAATTCTATCAAACATTTAGATAAGAGCTAACACCTATCCTTCAAAAACTCTTCCAAAATATAGCAGAGGGAGGAACACTCTTAAACTCATTCTACGAGGCCACCATCACTCTGATACCAAAACCAGACAAAGATGTCACAAAGGAAGAAAACTACAGGCCAATCTCACTGATGAACATAGATGCAAAAATCCTCAACAGATTACTAGCAAACAGAATCCAACAACACATTAAAAGGATCATACACCATGTCAAGTGGGATTTAACACGGGAATGCAAGCATTCTTCAATATACACAAATCAATCAGTGTGATAAACCATATTAACAAATTGGAGGGTAAAAAACATATGATAATCTCAATAGATGCAGAAAAGCTTTTGACAAAATTCAACACCAATTTATGATAAAACCCTCTAGAAAGTAGACATAGAGGGAACCTACCTCCACATAATAAAGGCCATATATGACAAACTCAGAGCCAACAGCATTCTCAGGGGTGGAAAACTGAAACCGTTTTATCCAGAATCAGGAAGAAGACAAGGTTGCCCACTCTCACTGCTATTATTCAACATAGTTTTGGAAGGTTTAGCCACAGCAGTCAGAGAAGTAAAAGAAATAACAGGAATCCAAACAGGAAAAGAAGAAGTAAAACTGTCACTGTTTGCAGATGACATGATACTATACCTAAAGAATCCTAAAGATGCTACCAGAAAACTACTACAGCTAATCAATGAATTTGGTAAAGTAGCAGGATACAAAATTAATGGACAGAAACCTCTTGCATTCTTATACACCAAAAATGAAAAATCTGAAAGAGAAATTAAGGAAACAGTCTCATTTACCATTGCAATAAAAACAATAAAATACCTAGGAAAAAAACTACCTAAGGAGACAAAAGACAAGTATGCAGAAAACTATAAGACATTGATGAAAGAAATTAAAGTCAAAACAAACAGATGGAGAGATATACCTTGTTCTTGGACTGGAGGAATCAACATTATGAAAATAACTCTACTACTCAAAGCAATCTACATATTCAATGCAATCCCTATCAAACTACCAATGGCACTTTTCACAGAAGTAGAACAAAATATTTCACAATTTGTATAGAAACACAAAAGACCCCAAATAGCCAAAGCAGTCTTGAAAAAGAAAAATGGAGGTGGAGGAAACAGGCTCCCTGACTTCAGGCTATACTACAAAGCTACAGTAATCAAGACAGTACGGTACTGGCACAAAAACAGAGATATAGATCAATGGAACAGGATAGAAATCCCAGAGATAAACTCACACACATATGGTCACCTTATCTTTGATAAAGCAGGCAAAAATATACAATAGACAAAAGACAGCCTCTTGAATAAGTGGTGCTGGAAAAACTGGACAGCTACATGTGAAAGAATGAAATTAGAACAGTTCCTAACACCACACACAAAAATAAACTCAAAATGGATTAAAGACCTAAATGTAAGGCCAGACGCTATAAAACTCTTAGAGGAAAACATAAGCAGAACACTCTATGACATAAATCACAGCAAAATCCTTTTGACCCAGCTCCTAGAAAAATGTAAATAAAAACAAAAATTAACAAATGGGACCTAATGAAACTTAAAGGCTGTTGTACAGCAAAGGAATCCATAAACAAGACCAAAAGACAACCCTCAGAATGGGAGAAAGTATTTGCAAATGAAGCAACTGACAAAGGATTAATCTCCAAAATATACAAGCAGCTCATGCAGCTCAATATCAAAAAAACAAACAACCCAATCCAAAAATGGGAAGTAAACCTAAATAGAAATTTCTCCAAAGAAGAAAAACCTATGGACAGGAGGAACATGAAAAGCTGCTCAACATCACTTTATTTATTTATTACTTTATTTATCACTTTATTATTAGAGAAATGCAAATCAAAGCTACAATGAGGTATCACCTCATACTGGTCAGCATGAGCATCATCAGAAAATCAATAAAGAACAAATGCTGGAGAGGATGTGGAGAATAGGGAACCATCTTGCACTGTTGGAAGGAATGTAAATTGATACAGCCACTATGGAGAACGGTATGGAGGCTCCTTAAAAAGCTAAAAATAGAACAACTATATGAGCCAGCAATCCCACTACTGGGTATATGACCTGAGAAAACCATAATTCCAAAAGAGACATGCACCAAAATATTCATTGCAGCACTATTTACAACAGCCAGGACATGGAAGCAACCTAAGTGTCCATCAACAGATGAATGGAGAAAGAAGATGTGGGAGAGGAGCTTCAAGATGGCGGAAGTGTAAGAGGCGGAGATCACCTTCCTCCCCACAAATACGTCAGAAATACATCTATATGTGGAACGACAACTACAGAACACCTACTGAACGCTGGCAGAAGACCTCAGACCTGCAAAAGGCTAGAAACTCCCCACGTACCTGGGTAAGGCAAAAGAAAAAAGAAAAAACAGAGACAAAAGAATAGGGACAGGACCTGCGCCAGTGGGAGGGAGCTCTGAAGGAGGAAAGGTTTCCACACACTAAGAGGCCCCTTCGCAGGTGGAGACTGTGGGTGGGGGTGGGGGGAAGTTTTGGAGCCACGGAGGAGAGCACAGCAACACGGGTGCAGAGGGCAGAGCAGAGAGATTCCCGTATAGAGGATCGGCACTGACGAACACCCACCAGCTCGAGATGCCTGTCTGCTCACCTGCCGGGACAGGTGGGGGCTGGGAGCTGAGGCTCGGGCTTCGGAGTTCGGATCCCTGGGAGAGGACTGGGGTTGGCTGCGTAAACACAACCTGAAGGGGCTAGTGTGCCACAGCAAGCCAGTTGGGAGTCCGGGAAAAAGTCTGGAGCTGCCAAAGAAACAAGAGATTTCTTATTGCCTCTTTGTTTCCTGGTGCACAAGGAGAGGGGATTAAGAGTGCCGCTTAAAGGAGCTCCAGAGATGGGTGCGAGCCGAGGCTATCAGCGCAGACCCCGGAGACAGGCATGAGACGCTAAGGCTGCTGCTGCCGCCACCAAGAAGCCTGTGTGCAAGCACAGGTCACTATCCACGCCTCCCCTCCCGGGAGCCTGTGCAGCCCGCCACTGCCAGGGTCACGTGATCCAGGGACAACTTCCCCAGGAGAGTGCACGGTGCACCTCAGGCTGATGCAACGTCATGCCGGCCTCTGCTGCCGCAGGCTCACCCCGCATCCCTACCCCTCCCTCCCCCCGGCCTGAGTGAGGCAGAGCCCCCAAAGCAGCTACTCCTTTAACCCCATCCTGTCTGAGCAAAGAACAGACACCCTCAGGCGACCTACTCGCAGAGTCGGGTCCAAATACAAAGCTGAACCCCGGGAGCTGTGCAAACAAAGAAGAGAAAGGGACATTTCTCCCAGCAGCCTCAGGAGCAGTGGATAAATCTCCACAATCAACTTGATGTACCCTGCATCTGTGGAATGCCTTAATATACAACGAATCATCCCAAATTGAGGAGGTGGACTTTGGGAGCAATGATATATATATTTCTTTCCCCTTTTTCTCTTTTTGTGAGTGTGTATGTGTTTGCTTCTGTGTGTGATTTTGTCTGTATAATCTTGCTTTTGCCATTTGTCCTAGGGTTCTGTCTGCCCGTTTATTTTGTTGTTGTTCTTTTTGGTTTTTTTTTTACTTAAAAATTTTTTTCTTAATAATTATTTTTTATTTTAAAAAATTTATTTTATTTTGTTTTACTTTATTTTATTTAATCCTCTCCTTTCTTTCTTTTCTTTCTTTCTTTCTTTCTTTCTTTCTTTCTTTCTTTCTTTCTTTCTTTCTTTCTTTCTTTCTTTCTTTCTTTATTTTCTCCCTTTTATTTTGAGCCGTGTGGAGGACAGGCTCTTGGTGCTCCAGCCAGGGGTCAGGGCTGTGCCACAGAGATGGGAGAGCCAAGTTCAGGACAATGGTCCACAAGAGACCTCCCAGGTCCACATAATATCAAAGGGCGAAAATCTCCCAGAAATCTCCATCTCAACACCAAGACCCAGCTCCACTCAACGACCAGAAAGCTACAGTGCTGGACACCCTATGCCAAACAACTAGCAAGACAGGAACAGAACTGCATCCACTAGCAGAGAGGCTGCCTCAAATCATAATAAGGCCAGAGACACCTCAAAACACACCACCAGACGTGGACCTGCCCACCAGAAAGACAAGATCCAGCCTCATCTACCAGAACACAGACACTAGTCCCCTCCACCAGGAAGCCTACACAACCCACTGAACCAACCTTAGCCAATGAGGACAGACACCAAAACAATGGAAACTACGAACGTGCAATCTGTGAAATGGAGACCCCAAACACAGTAAGTTAAGCAAAATGAGAAGACAGAGGAACACACAGCAGATGAAGGAACAAGGTAAAAACCCACCAGATCTAACAAATGAGGAAGACATAGGCAGTCTACCTGAAAAAGAATTCAGAATAATGATAGTAAAGATGATCCAAAATCTTGGAAATAGAATGGAGAAAATACAAGAAACATTTAACAAGGACCTAGAGGAACTAAAGAGCAAACAAAGAGTGATGAACAACACAATAAATGAAATTTAAAATTCTCTAGAAGGGATAAATAGCAGAATAACTGAGGAAGAAGAATGGATAAGTGACCAGGACGATAAAGTAGTGGAAATAACTACTGCAGAGCAGAATAAAGAAAAAAGGATGAAAAGAATTGAGGACAGTCTCAGAGACCTCTGGGACAAAATTAAACACACCAACATTTGAATTAAAGGGGTTGCAGAAGAAGAAGAGAAAAAGAAAGGGACTGAGAAAATATTTGAAGAGATTATAGTTGAAAACTTCCCTAATACGTGAAAGGAAATAGTTAATCAAGTCCAGGAAGCACAGACAGTCCCATACAGGATAAATCCAAGGATAAACACGCCAAGACACATATTAATCAAACTAGCAAAAATTAAATACAAAGAAAAAATATTAAAAGCACAAGGGAAAATTAACAAATAACACATAAGGGAATCCCCATAAGGTTAACAGCTGATCTTTCAGGAGAAACTCTTCAAGCCAGAAGGGAGTGGCAGGATATATTTAAGCAGATGAAGGAGAAAAAACTACAACCAAGATTACTCTACCCAGCAAGGATCTCATTCAGATTTGACGGTGAAATTAAAACCTTTACAGACAAGCAAAATCTAAGAGAATTCAGCATCACCAAACCAGCTTTACAACAAATGCTAAAGGAAGTTCCCTAGGCAGGAAACACAAGAGAAGGAAAAAATCAACAATAATAAACCCAAAACAATTAAGGAAATGGTAATAGGAATATACATATCGATAATTACCTTAAATGTAAATGGATTAAATGCTCCAACCAAAAGACATAGATTGGCTGAATGGATACAAAAACAGGATCCCTATATATGCTGCCTACAGGAGACCCACTTCTGAATTAGGGACACATACAGACTGAAAATGAGGGGATGGAAAAAGATATTCCATGCAAATGGAAATCAAAAGAATGCTTCAGTAGCAATTCTCATATCAGACAAAATAGACTTTAAAACAAAGACTATTACAAGAGACATAGAAGGACACTATACAATGATCAAGGGATCAATCCAAGAAGAAGATAGAACAATTGTAAATATTTATGCACTCAACATAGGAGCACCTCAATACATAAGGCAAATACTAACTGCCATAAAAGATGAAATTGACAGTAACACAGTCATAGTAGGGGACTTTAACACCCCACTTTCACCAATGGACAGATCATCCAAAGTGAAAATAAATAAGGAAACACAAGCTTTAAAAGATACATTAAACAAGATGGACTTAATTGATATTTATAGGACATTCCAAAGAAAAATAACAGAATACACATTTTTCTCAAGTGCTCATGGAAGAGTCTCCAGGATAGATCATATCTTGGGTCACAAATCAAAACTTGGTAAATTTAAGAAGATTGAAACCGTATCAAGTATCTTTTCCGACCACAACGCTATGAGACTAGATATCAATTACAGGAAAAAATCTGTTAGAAATACAAACACATGGAGGCTAAACAACACACTACTTAATATTCAAGAGATCACTGAAGAAATCAAAGAGGAAATCAAAAAATACCTAGAAACAAATGACAATGAAAACACGATGACCCAAAACCTATAGGATGCAGCAAAAGCAGTTCTAAGAGGGAAGTTTATAGCAATACAATCCTACCTTAAGAATCAAGAAACATCTCAAATAAAGAACCTAACCTTACACCTAAAGAAATTAGAGAAAGGAGAACAAAAATACCCCCAAGTTAGCAGAAGAAAAGAAATCATAAAGATCAGATCAGAAATAAATGAAAAAGAAATAAAGGAAATGATAGCAAAGCTCAATAAAACTAAAAACTGGTTCTTTGAGAAGATAAACAAAATTGATAAACCATTAGCCAGACTTATCAAGAAAAAAAACGGAGAAGATTCCAATCAATCGAAGTAGAAATAAAAAAGGAAACGTAACAACTGACACTGCAGAAATACAGAGGATCATGAGAGATTATTACAAGCAACTATATGCCAATAAAATGGACATCCTGGAAGAAATGGACAAATTCTTAGAAATGCACAACGTTCTGAGACTGAACCAGGAAGAAATAGAAAATATGAACAGACCAATCACAAGCACTGAAATGGAAACTGTGATTAAAATCTTCCAACAAACAAAAGCCCTGGACCAGATGGCTTCACAGGCAAATTCTATCAAACATTTAGATAAGAGCTAACACCTATCCTTCAAAAACTCTTCCAAAATATAGCAGAGGGAGGAACACTCTTAAACTCATTCTACGAGGCCACCATCACTCTGATACCAAAACCAGACAAAGATGTCACAAAGGAAGAAAACTACAGGCCAACATCACTGATGAACATAGATGCAACAATCCTCAACAAAATACTAGCATACAGAATCCAACAGCACATTAAAAGGATCATACACCATGATCAAGTGGGGTTTATCCCAGGAATGCAAGGATTCTTCAATATACGCAAATCAATCAATGTGATACACATATTAACAAATTGAAGGAGAAAAACCATATGATCATCTCAATAGATGCAGAGAAAGCTTTTGATAAAATTCAACACCTATTTATCATAAAAACCCTCCATACAGTAGACATAGAGGGAACTTTCCTCAACATAATAAAGGCCATATATGACAAACCCACAGCCAACATCATCCTCAATGGTGAAAAAGTGAAACCATTTCCACTAAGATCAGGAACAAGACAAGGTTGCCCACTCTCACCACTATTTTTCAACATAGTTTTGGAAGTATTAGCCACAGCAATCAGAGAAGAAGAAGAAATAAAAGTAATCCAAATCAGAAAAGAAGAAGTAAAGCTGTCATTGTTTGCAGATGACATGATACTATACATAGAGAATCCTAAAGATGCTACCAGAAAACTCCTAGAGCTAATCAATGAATTTGGTAAAGTAGCAGGATACAAAATTAATGAACAGAAATCTCTTGCATTCCTGTACACTAATAATGACAAATCTGAAAGTGAAATTAAGAAAACACTCCTGTTTACCATTGCAACAAAAAGAATAAAAGATCTAGGAATAAAACTACCTAAGGAGACAAAAGAACTGTATGCAGAAAATTATGACACTGATGAAAGCAATTAAAGGTGATACAAATAGATGGAGAGATATACCATGTTCTTGGATTGGAAGAATCAAAATTGTGAAAAGGACTATACTACCCAAAGCAATCTACAGATTCAATGCAATCTCTATCAAACTACCACTGGCATTTTTCACAGAAGTAGAACAAAAAAATTTCACAATTTGTATGGAAACACAAAAGACCCCGAATAGCCAAAGCAATATTGAGAAAGAAAAATGGAGCTGGACGAATCAGGCTCCCTGACTTCAGACTATACTACAAAGCTACAGTAATCAAGACAGTATGGTACTGGCACAGTAACAGAAACATAGATCAATGGAACAGGATAGAAAGCCCAGAGATAAACCCATGCACATAAGGTCACCTTATCTTTGATAAAGGAGGCAGGAATATACAGTGGAGAAAAGACAGCCTCTTCAATAAGTCGCGCTGGGAAAACTGGACAGCTACATGTAAAAGAATGAAATTAGAACACTCCCTAACACCATACACAAAAATAAACTCAAAATGGATTAAAGACCTAAATGCAAGGTCAGACACCATCAAACTCTTAGAGGAAAACATAGGCAGAACTCTCTATGACATAAATCACAGCAAATCGTTTTTGACCCACCTCCTAGAGAAATGGAAATAAAAACAAAAATAAACAAATGGGATCTAAAGAAACTTAAAAGATTTTACACAGCAAAGGAAACCATAAACAAGACAAAAAGTCAACCCTCAGAATTGGAGAAATTATTTGCAAATGAAGCAACTGATAAAGGATTTACCTCCAAAATTTACAAGCAGCTCATGCAGCTCAATAACAAAAAAACAAACCACCCAATCCAAAAATGGTCAGAAGACCTAAATAGACATTTCTCCAAAGAAGATATACAGATTACCCACAGACACATGAAAGAATGCTCAACATCATTAATCATTAGAGAAATGCAAATCAAAACTACAATGAGATATCATCTCACACCAGTCAGAATGGCCATCATCAAGAAATCTAGAAACAATAAATGCTGGGGAGGGTGTGGAGAAAAGGGAACCCTCTTGCATTCTTGGTTGGAATGTAAACTGATACAGCCACTATGGAAAACAGTATGGAAGTACCTTAAAAAAGTAAAAGTAGAACTACCATACAACCCAGCAATCCCACTACTGGGCATAAACCTTGAGAAAACCATAATTCCAAGAGAGACATGTACCAAAATGTTCATTGCAGTTCTGTTTACAGTAGCCAGGACATGGAAGCAACCTAAGTGTCCATCGATGATGAATGGATAAAGAAGATGTGGCACATATATACAATGGAATATTACTCAGCCATAAATAAAAAGAAATGAAATGGAGTTATTTGTAGTGAGGTGGATGGAGTTAGAGTCTGTCATACAGAGTGAAGTAAGGCAGAAAGAGAAAAACAAATAGTGCATGCTAACCCATATATAATTAATGTAAAAAAAATAAAAAGGTCATGAAGAACCTTGGGGCAAGACGGGAATAAAGATCCAGACCTACTAGAGAATGGACTTGAGCTTACAGGGAGGGGGAAGTGTAAGCTGGGACAAAGTGAGAGAGTGGCATGGACATATATACACTACGAAACGTAAAATAGATAACTAGTGGGAAGCAGCCGCATAGCACAGGGAGATCAGCTCAGTGCTTCGTGACCACATAGAGGGGTGGGATTGGGAGGGTGGGAGGGATGGAGATGCAAGAGGGAAGAGATATGGGGACATACGTGTATGTATAACTGATTCACTTTGTTATAATGCAGAAACTAACACACCATTGTAAAACAATTATACTCCAATAAAATGTTAAAAAAAAAAGGTGTGACACATATGTACAATAGACTATTACTCAGCCATAAAAAGAAACGAAATTGTTATTTGTAGTGAGGTGGATTGACCTAGAGTCTGTCATACAGAGTGAAGTAAGTCAGAAAGAGAAAAACAAATACCATACGCTAACACATATATATGGAATCTAAAAAAAAAAGTTCCAGATGAACATAGGGGCAGGACAGGAATAATGATGCAGACGTAGAGAATGGACTTGAGGGAAGTGTAACCTGGGATGGGTAGATAGGATGAAGTGAGAGAGTAGCATTGGCATATATACACTACCAAATGTGAGATAGATGGCTAGTGGGAAGCAGCTACATTGCACATGGAGATCAGCTTGTCACTTTGTAACCACCTAGAGGGGTGGGATAGGGAGGGTGGGAGGGAGGCACATGAGGGAAGGGATTTGGGGATATATGTATACATATAGCTGATTCACTTTGTTATACAGCAGAAACTAACACACCATTGTAGAGCAATTATACTGCAATAAAGATGTTAAAAAAATACAAAGTATGTCAGGGCTGGCAATCTCCATGTCACAGTAGCCTCCCCTGTTTTATGTGGTAAACTAGATCACATGGGCTTTCTGTTTTATTTATTTAAAAACATCTTTTTTTCTTTCCCATTATGGCTTATCACAGGATACTGAATATAGTTCCCTGTGCTAACAGAAAGAACTTGTTTTTTATCCATCCGATATATAATGGTTTGCATCTGCTAACCTGAAAATCCCAATCCATCCCTCCTCCACCTCATCTCCCCCTTGACAACCATAAGTTTGTTTCTATGTCTGTGAGTCTGTTTCTGTTTTGTAGATAAGTTCATTTGTGTCATATTTCAGATTCCACATAAAATTGATTATCATATGGTATTTGTATTCTCTTTCTGATTTACTTCTCTTCGTATGATAATCTCTAGGTCCATCCATGTTGGTACAAATGGCATTATTTCATTACTTTTTACGGCTGAGTAATATTCCATTGTATATATATACCACCTCCTCTTTATCCCATGGGCTTTCTGAAAGCAAGCCTAACTGTCTGGGTCACAGAGCAGAAATGTTTTTTTGGGTGGCAATGGGAAGAGGACTCCAGGTGCCTGTAAAGATGGTGTCCACTTTTTTCACATTCACTGCATGGCTTTCCACCTCTTCTGCAGGCCCAGGGTGCATTTGGCTCCTTTAGTGACATGAAGGAGTGCTCCCAATGTGCCTGCTGCTTCATTGACTGCTCAGCAAGGAGCCCCCACCCTCACTGGCTGGTCCACTGAGAACTTTCTCATCCTTTAAGGCTAGCCATCCTGGTCCCTGCAGATGTTCCCCTGACCCTCCTAAGCAGAGGTGTGTCACGCCATTGCTATCATTCCACAGGTGAGGAGATTGGGTCAGGAAGAGAGCAAGAACTTTTTTAATGTCTCAAAGCTTGTTCTCACTGAGCAGGGATTCATACTGCACAGGTTCTAATGGACTCTAAAATCTGTAATCTTGCCTATAGACCTGGACCTCCCCTAATAGAGGAGCAAAATTTACCACTCCAAAATATCTCTGGCATGTGGATTATTTAGAGTTGAAAAAAATCAAGGCCCAGAAGACTCCAGAAGAAACTTTGACCTTCCTCCTAACTTCCTAAAAAAAATTAGATAGAGATTCTATTCCTGCAAAGAATATGGGCTAGGGGTGGTGGGGGAATCTCAGCAGAGCCTATAGATCAGAGTTCTCTCTGTGTCTCACTGTCTCTGATGGCCCAGCAAACATTTGTTTAGCAAACATTTACTTTTCTGTCTTTATGTCAATTGCTTCCTCTCCTTTGAAGCCCCAAACCAAACCCCCAACATCCGTTCTTTTCTTTACCTGAAGATGATATTTAAGGTGAAGGTTTCAGTCATTTTGGTGAGTTACTCAGTTTTCCTGGGTCTCTCCCATCTATACATGTTATTAAAGTTTCGTGTGATTTCCTCCTTTTAATCTGTCTCATGTCAATTTAATTCTTAGACCAGCCAGAAAAACCTGGAAGGGTAAAGGAAAATTTCTTCCTCCCGACAATATGATTAATAAGGTCCTGGGCCAGGATTCAAGTGAATCCACACTGTTAATTACTAATATACTTTGATGTTGTCATTTATAAGTGCTAAAGAGAAAGCCAGAAGCCCAAAATAAAGTCACTTGTCCTAAAGTCCATGATATTGTGAATGAAAAATATTGCCTGCCGTCAGTAAACAAAGAGTATTGCATCCATCAAGCCATCACATTACAGCCACCTTGATGGTGAGTCCTGAGAGAACTCAGGATAGAAACAGGATGCCCCTCCCCCTCTATCAGTCAACTGCTGCAGCCACCCCCCCAACGATGCATCCTAAGGAGACTCAGGGTGAGAAGAACAGGATACTGGCTCCAGAGAGCTGAGGTGCATATCAAAGAAATGATTTCAGTGAGCCCAGACTCTTGCATCTTCCCATACATAGAAAAGCACTAAATTCCTTAACTTGATATATCTGGTTTTCTCTAACAGTAGTATTTTGGTGTTCCAACTACCTGGTCTTTGTTGTAAAAACTCCTATACATCCTGGCTCCCCCCTTGCCTCTTGGGAGCAATCTGTCTACTTAAAAGCAGTGCACAACGTGAGAGTTGTGCGTTAAGTTTTATTTGGGGTTAAAGGAGGATTATAACCCAGGAGACAGCATCTCAGATAGCTCTGAGAAACTGCTCCAAAGAGGTAGGGGGGAAGGTCAGTATATATATGATTTTAGTGAAGGGGAAGTACATGTAATCAAACACATATTTTATTGCTGCAGGTTTCTGGTAGTCTTGTGAAAGTTACTGCTAGTCCCAAGGAGCAGACGTCACCATGAAGGATATTAGTGCTTTTCTAGATATGAGGAGATTCAAGAATTGGGCTCATAAAGTTGGCTCCTGAAAATATCTAACTATCTGAAGATCTGCTCTGCCAGTTTTTCCCAGAGCACAGAGTGCCTCATTTCTGCTCTCCACCTGAACTCCTTTCAGGGGGTGTTGAAAGTCAGCAGCTGCAGCAGCAGCACATGATTTAATCCTTGTAAAGGTAGATGGCAAGTGCCAATGGCAAATGCCAATTAGTAATTGACAAGTCTCTCAGAGTTACCTGAGATGCTGTGTCCCAGGCGGCTTAAGTCCTCAGTTTTGTCTGCCAAATAAAGCATAACTCTCAACTTCTAGGTTGTACATTTTTTTCAGTCGACAGTTTTGGTGACCAATTATGAAGAGATCCAGAGCAGACTTCTCTCCTTCGCCTGAACTCTATGGGGAACTGGAGCCTTGGTACCAGCAGAGGCCTCTTGAACCCATCCGCCTCCTTGGAGAGTCCGGATGAATTTGGGCGAGTCTCTCCTGGTTCTTTGATCTCCTGATTATTGGTTGATGATCCTGAGTTTTATTTGGTGGTATCTAACAGGTAGCTGGCTCCCCAGTTGAAAAATATTAGGGAGTGACCCCCCTAATTTAAAGGTATTAGGGGAGCCCAGTTGAAACACACTGGGGTTCAGTTTAGACACTGAGCATGTTCTCCTCAGTGAAAGGTACTGGGAAGATTTTACTCAGTTAAAAGACTGAGTAAGTTTGGACCAGTTAATTAGGGGGAAGACTGGCCTGTTGTTTTTTCTTGAATTATCTACACTAGTGTTGACTTAAAAAAATACACAATGTGAGAATTGTGAGTTAAGTTTTATTTGCATCAAAATGAGGACTATAGCCCAGGAGATGGCATCTCAGATAACTCTGAGGAAATGCTCCAAAGATGTAGGGGGCAAGTCAGTATATATGTGATTTTGGTGAAGGGGGAGTACATGCAATCAAGCACATATTTTTTATGGAAGTTTTCTGCTAGTCTCGTGAAGGTTACTGCTAGTCACGAGGAGCAGATGTCACCACGAAGGATTTTAGTGTTTTTCTAGTTATGAGGAGATACAAGAATTGGGCTCATAAAATCGGCTCCTGAAAATATCGAACTATCTGAAGACCTGTTCTGCCAGTTTTTCCCAGAGCAAAGAGGGCCTCATTTCTGCTCTCCACCTGAACTCCTTTCAAGGGGTGTTGAAAGTCAGCAGCTGCAGCAGCAGCACATGATTTAATCCTTGTAGAGTTAGATGGCAAATGTCAATGGCAAGTGCCAATTTATAGTTGACACTAGTGATTTTTTTTTTTTTCTTTTTAAAAAGGACACGTTTATTCAGCATCATGATCAGACTATTACATTTAGCAATCAACAGCATGGGTACAAGAACAAAACTAACCCAAAAAACTACATTAAAACCCTTCGTTGGAATGCTTTACACTTTCCACAGAACAGAAACTGAAATAACGTGTTATACAATCAGTCACAAATACAGTCCTTGAGTTTTTTTTGCCCATACACATGAGTATTGTCTAAAACACATCTTCTCTGTAGCAGCTAGGCCCTGCCACCACTGTCCTTGGCTGAGTTCACAAATCTGTTATAACCTGTGGCTTCCCTGTCACTTCTCTGGCTCTATTATCCTGCTAAGCTTTGTTTCCTGGCAGTAATTAAAACCTTCTGCCACTGCCATAGCTATTGCTGCTGCTGCTGGAACAGCCACAGCCACCTTGGTTTCGTGGTTTGGCAAAGTATTGGCCTTCGCCGCCATAGGGACCAGCACTTCTGCCTCCAAAGCCTCCTCCATTCATAGGTCCACAACTTGAAGATTGATTGTTGTAATTACCAAAATCATTGTAGCTTCTGCCACCTCCAAAATTGCTTCCATCATTACCGAATCCATTATAGCCATCCCCACTGCCACCATATCCACAACCACCATGGCTGCCACCAAAGCCACCTCGGCCACTGAAGTTTCCTCCACGGCCAAAGATGTCATTCCCTCCAAAACCACCTCCACAACCACCACCAAAGTTTCCAGAACCACGTCGACCTCTTTGGCTGGATGAAGCACTAGCCATCTCTTGCTTAGATGGGGCTTTCCTTACTTCACAGTTGAGTCCATTCACAGGGTGGTATTTCCGAATGACAGTCTTGTCTGCAGAGTCACAGTCATCAAAGGTTACGAAAGCAAAGCCTCTCTTTTTGCCACTGCCTCGGTCAGTCATGATTTCAATCACTTCAATTTTCCCCTGCTGTTCAAAACAATCTCTTAGGTGACGTTCTTCAGTGTCTTCTTTAATGCCACAAACAAAAATCTTTTTCACAGTTAAGTGGGCACCAGGTCTCTGAGAATCTTCTCTTGAGACGGCCCTCTTTGGTTCCCCAACTCTTCCATCCACCTTGTGTGGCCTTGCCTTCATGGCTGCATCCACTTCCTCCACAGTAGCATACATGACGAACCTGAAGCCTCTGGAGCACTTGGTGTCTGGATCCCTCATTACCACACAGTCTGTGAGCGTTCCTCATTGCTCAGAATGGCTCCTCAGACTCTCTTTCAAAGTTCAAACCTCAGATGAAGAGCTTCCACAGCTGTTCAGGCTCTTTGGGAGACTTTGACCTAGACATGACCTCGGTCGTGGCGGGGTGGGGGGATACTTCAACAATGCTTACTTGGCGGTGTCCATGGGCAGAAAGGCTAGAACTTGACTTTTATTTTATTTTTTTAAATTAAATTTAATTAATTAATTTATTTATTTATTTTTTGTCTGCCTTGGATCTTTGTTGCTGTGCGGGCTTTCTCTAGTTGTGGTGAGCGGGGTCTACTCTTCATTGCGGTGTACAGGCTTCTCATTGTGGTGGCTTCTCTTGTTGCGGAGCACAGGTTCTAGGAGGGCGGGCTTCAGTAGTTGCAGCACGTGGGCTCAGTAATTGTGCCACGTGGGCTCTAGGGCTGGCAGGCTTCAGTAGTTGTGGTGCATGGGCTCAGTAGTTGTGGCTTGCGGGCTCTAGAGTGCAGGCTCAGTAGTTGAGGTGCATGGACGTAGTTGCTCTGCGGCATGTAGGATCTTCCCGGACCAGGGATCAAACCCGTGTCCCTTGCACTGGAAGGCGGATTCTTAACCACTGCACCACCAAGGAAGTCCCTAGAACTTGACTTTTAAACCACTATGCTAAAGAGCAGGTGCACCCTGAGGTTTGGCTAATGGTTGCAATTTTCCCATGTCTGGATTTTGTGCATCTGCTATTATGACAAAAGGAGAAAGAATAAGTTGGTTGACTTAATACCATCATACAGTGTAACTTCCATTTCTTTTTTTTTTGTTTTTTAAACATCTTTATTGGAGTATAATTGCTTTACAATGGTGTTAGTTTCTGCTTTATAACAAAGTGAATCAGTTATACATACACATATGTTCCCATATCTCTTCCCTCTTGCATCTCCCTCCCTCCCAACCTCCCTATCCCACCCCTCTAGGTGGTCACAAAGCACCGAGCTGATCTCCCTGTGCTATGAGGTTGCTTCCCACTAGCTATCTATTTTACATTTGGTAGTGTATATATGTCTATGCCACTGTCTCACCCTGTCACATCTTACCCCTCCCCCTCCCCATATCCTCAAATCCATTCTCTAGTAGGTCTGTGTCTTTATTCCCGTCTTGCCACTAGGTTCTTCATGACCTTTATTTTCCCTTAGGTTCCATATATATGTGTTAGCATACTGTATTTGTTTTTCTCTTTCTGACTTACTTCACTCTGTATGACAAACTCTAACTCCATACACCTCACTACAAATACCTCCATTTCATTTCTTTTTATGGCTGAGTAATATTCCATTGTATATATGTGCCACATTTTCTTTCTCCATTCATCCGATAATGGACACTTAGGTTGCTTCCATGTCCTGGCTATTGTAAATAGAGCTGCAATGAACATTTTGGTACCTGACTCTTTTTGAATTATGGTTTTCTCAGGGTATATGCCCAGTAGTGGGATTGCTGGGTCGTATGGTAGTTCTATTTTTAGATTTTTAAGGAACCTCCATACTGTTCTCCATAGTGGCTGTATCAATTTACATTCCCACCAACAGTGCAAGAGTGTTCCCTTTTCTCCACACCCTCTCCAGCATTTATTGTTTCTAGATATTTTGATGATGGCCATTCTGACCAGTGTGAGATGATATCTCATTGTAGTTTTGATTTGCATTTCTCTAATGATTAATGATGTTGAGCATTCTTTCATATGTTTGTTGCCAGTCTGTATATCTTCTTTGGAGAAATGTCTATTTAGGTCTTCTGCCCATTTTTGGATTGGGTTGTTGGTTTTTTTGTTATTGAGCTGCATGAGCTGCTTGTAAATCTTGGAGATTAATCCTTTGTCAGTTGCTTCATTTGCAAATATTTTCTCCCATTCGGATGGTTGTCTTTTGGTCTTGTTTATGGTTTCCTTTGCTGTGCAAAAGCTTTTAAGTTTCATTAGGTCCCATTTGTTTATTTGTGTTTTTATTTCCATTTCTCTAGGAGCTGGGTTAAAAAGGATCTTGCTGTGATTTATGTCATAGAGTGTTCTGCCTATGTTTTCCTCTAAGAGTTTGATAGTGTCTGGCCTTACACTTAGGTCTTTAATCCATTTTGAGTTTATTTTTGTGTATGGTGTCAGGGAGTGTTCTAATTTCATACTTTTACATGTACCTGTCCAATTTTCCCAGCACCACTTATTGAAGAGGCTGTCTTTTCTCCACTGTATATGCTTGCCTCCTTTATCAAAGATAAGGTGACCATATGTGTGTGGGTTTATCTCTGGGCTTTCTATCCTGTTCCATTGATCTATATTTCTATTTTTGTGCCAGTACCAAACTGTCTTGATTACTGTAGCTTTGTAATATAGTCTGAAGTCAGGGAGCCTGATTCCCCCAGCTCCATTTTTCATTCTCAAGATTGCTTTGGCTATTCGGGGTCTTCTGTGTTTCCATACAAATTGTGAAATTTTTTGTTCTAGTTCTGTGAAAAATGCCAGTGATAGTTTGATAGGGATTGCATTGAATCTGTAGATTGCTTTGGGTAGTAGAGTCATTTTCACAATGTTGATTCTTCCAATCCAAGAACATGGTACATCTCTCCATCTGTTTGTATCATCTTTAATTTCTTTCATCAGTGTCTTATAATTTTCTGCATACAGGTCTTTTGTCTCCTTAGGTAGGTTTATTCCTAGATATTTTATTCTTTTTGTTGCAGTGGTAAACGGGAGTGTTTTCATAATTTCATTTTCAGATTTTTCATCCTTAGTATATAGGAATGCAAGAGATTTCTGTGCATTAATTTTGTATCCTGCTACTTTACCAAATTCATTGATTAGCTCTAGTAGTTTTCTGGCAGCATCTTTAGGATTCTCTATGTATAGTATCATGTCATCTGCAAACAATGACAGCTTTACTTCTTCTTTTCTGATTTGGATTACTTTTATTTCTTCTTCTTCTCTGATTGCTGTGGCTAACACTTCCAAAACTATGTTGAAAAATAGTGGTGAGAGTGGGCAACCTTGTCTTGTTCCTGATCTTAGTGGAAATGGTTTCACTTTTTCACCATTGAGGACAATGTTCGCTGTGCGTTTGTCATATATGGCCTTTATTATGTTGAGGAAAGTTCCCTCTTGCCTACTTTCTGCAGGGCTTTTATCATAAATGGGGGTTGAATTTTGTGAAAAGCTTTCTCTGCATCTATTGAGATGATCATATGGTTTTTCTCCTTCAATTTGTTAATATGGTGTATCACGTTGATTGATTTGCGTATATTGAAGCATCCTTGCATTCCTGGAATAAACCTCACTTGATCATGGTGTATGATCCTTTTAATGTGCTGTTGGATTCTGTTTGCTAGTATTTTGTTGAGGATTTTTGCATCTATGTTCATCAGTGATATTGGCCTGTAGTTTTCTTTCTTTGTGACATCTTTGCCTGGTTTTGGTATCAGGGTGATGGTGGCCTCGTACAATGAGTTGGGGAGTGTTCCTCCCTCTGCAATATTTTGGAAGAGTTTGAGAAGGATAGGTGTTAGCTCTTCTCTAAATGTTTGATAGAATTCGCCTGTGAAGCCATCTGGTCCTGGGCTTTTGTTTGTTGGAAGATTTTTAATCACAGTTTCAATTTCAGTGCTTGTGATTGGTCTGTGCATATTTTCTATTTCTTCCGGGTTCAGTCTTGGCAGGTTGTGCATTTGTAAGAATCTGTCCATTTCTTCCAGGTTGTCCATTTTATTGGCATAGAGTTGCTTGTAGTAATCTCTCATGATCGTTTGTATTTCTGCAGTGTCAGTGGTTACTTCTCCTTTTTCATTTCTAATTCTATTGATTTGAGTCTTCTCCCTTTTTCTCTTGATGAGTCTGGCTAATGGTTTATCAATTTTTTTTATCTTCTCAAAGAACCAGCTTTTAGTTTTATTGATCGTCGCTATTGTCTCCTTCATTTCTTTTTCATTTATTTCTGATCTGATCTTTATGATTTCTTTCTTTCCGTTAGCTTTGGGGTTTCCTTTGTTCTTCTTTCTCTAATTGCTTCAGGTGCAAGGTTAGGTTGTTTATTCGAGATGTTTCCTGTTTCTTGAGGTAGGCTTGTATTGCTATAAACTTCCCCCTTAGCACTGCTTTTGCTGCATCCCATAGGTTTTGGCTCGTTGTGTCTCCATTGCCATTTGTTTCTAGGTATTTTTTGATTTCCCCTTTGGTTTCTTCAGTGATCACTTCGTTATTAAGTAGTGTATTGTGTAGCCTCCATGTGTTTGTATTTTTTACAGATCCTTTCCTGTAATTGATATCTAGTCTCATAGCGTTGTGGTCAGAAAAGATACTTGATATGGTTTCAATTTTCTTAAATTTACCAAGGCTTGATTTGTGACCCAAGATATGATCTATCCTGGAGAATGTTCCATGAGCACTTGAGAAAAATGTGTATTCTGTTGATTTTGGGTGGAATGTCCTATAAATATCAATTAAGTCCATCTTGTTTAATGTATCATTTAAAGTTTGTGTTTCCTTATTTATTTTCATTTTGGATGATCTGTCCATCGGTGAAAGTGGGGTGTTAAAGTCCCCTACTATGATTGTGTTGCTGTCGATTTCCCCTTTTATGGCTGTTAGTATTTGCCTTATGTATTGAGGTGCTCCTATGTTGGGTGCATAAATATTTACAATTGTTATACCTTCCTCTTGGATCGATCCCTTGATCATTATATAGTGTCCTTCTTTGTCTCTTGTAATAGTCTTTATTTTAAAGTCTATTTTGTCTGATATGAGAATTGCTACTCCAGCTTTCTTTTGATTTCCATTTGCATGGAATATCTTTTTCCATCCCCTCACTTTCAGTCTGTATGTGTCTCTAGGTCTGAAGTGGGTCTCTTGTAGACAGCATATATATGGGTCTTGTTTTTATATCCATTCAGCCAGCCTGTGTCTTTTGGTGGGAGCATTTAATCCATTTACATTTAAGGTAATTATTGCTATGTATGTTCCTATTCCCATTTTCTTAAATGTTTTGGGTTTGTTATTGTAGGTGTTTTCCCTCTCTTGTGTTTCTTGCCTAGAGAAGTTACTTTAGCATTTGTTGTAAAGCTGGTTTGGTGGTGCTGAACTCTCTCAGCTTTTGCTTGTCTGTAAAGGTTTTAATTTCTCCATCAAATCTGAATGAGATCCTTGCTGAGTAGAGTAATCTTGTTTGTAGGTTTTTCTCCTTCATGACTTTAAGTATATCCAGCCACTCCCTTCTGGCTTGCAGAGTTTCTGCTGAAAGATCAGATATTAACCTTATGGGGATTCCCTTGTGTGTTATTTGTTGTTTTTCCCTGGCTGCTTTAATATGTTTTCTTTATATTTAATTTTTGACAGTTTGACTAATATGTGTCTTGGCGTGTTTCTCCTTGGATTTATCCTGTATGGGACTCTCTGTGCTTCCAGGACTTGATTAACTATTTCCTTTCCCATATAAGGGAAATTTTCAACTATAATCTCTTCAAATATTTTCTCAGTCCCTTTCTTTTTCTCTTCTTCTTCTGGAACCCCTATAGTTCGAATGTTGGTGTGTTTAATGTTGTCCCAGAGGTCTCTGAGACTGTCCTCAGTTCTTTTCATTCTTTTTTCTTTATTCTGCTGTGTAGTAGTTATTTCCACTATTTTATCTTCCAGGTCACTTATCCGTTCTTCTGCCTCAGTTATTCTGCTATTGATCCCATCTAGAGTATTTTTAATTTCATTTATTGTGTTTTTCATCCTTGCTTGGTTCCTCTTTAGTTCTTCTACATCCTTGTTAAATGTTTCTTGCATTTTGTCTATTCTATTTCCAATATTTTGGATCATCTTTACTATCATTATTCTGAATTCTTTTCAGGTAGACTACCTATTTCCTCTTCATTTGTTAGCTCTGGTGTGTTTTTACCTTGCTCCTTCATCTGCTGTATGTTTTTCTGTCTTCTCATTTTGCTTATCTTACTGTGTTTGGGGTCTCTTTTTGGCAGGCTGCAGGTTCATAGTTCCCGTTGTTTTTGGTGTCTGTCCCCAGTGGCTAAGGTTGGTTCGGTGGGTTGTGTAGGCTTCCTGGTGGAGGGGACTAGTACCTGTGTTCTGGTGGATGAGGTTGGATCTTTACTTTCTGGTGGGCACGTACACCTCTGGTGGTGTGTTTTGGGGTGTCTGTGGCCTTATTATGATTTTAGGCAGCCTCTCTGCTAATGGATGGGGCTGTGTTCCTGTCTTGCTAGTTGTTTGGCATAGGGTGTCCAGCACTGTAGCTTGCTGGTCGTTGAGTGAAGCTGGGTCTTGATGTTGAGATGGAGATTTCCGAGAGATTTTCGCAGTTTGGTATTACTTGGAGCTGGGAGGTCTCTTGTGGACCAGTGTCCTGAAGTTGGCTCTCCCATCTCAGAGGCACAGCCCTGATGCCAGGCTGGAGCACCAAGAGCCTTTCATCCACACAGCTCAGAGTAAAAGGGAGAAAAAATAGAAAGAAAGAAAGAGGATAAAATAAAATAAAATAAAATAAAGCTATTATAAAGCCAAGCTATACAGCAAAATCTCACCAGAAGCATACACATATACACTCACAGAAAAAGGAAAAGGGGACAAATTAATATATCCTGCTCCCAAAGTCCACCTCCTGAATTTGGGATGATTCATTGTCTATTCAGGTATTCCACAGATGCAGGCACATCAAGTTGTTTGTGGAGTTTTAATCCACTGCTTCTGAGGCTGCTGGGAGAGATTTCCCTTTCTCTTCTTTGTTCACACAGCTCCCAGCATTCAGCTTTGGATTTGGACCCGCCTCTGTGTGTAGGTCACCTGAGGGCTTCTGTTCCCCGTCCAGACATAATGGGGTTAAAAGAGCAGCTGCTTCGGGGGCTCTGGCTCACTCGGGCAGGGGGGAGGGAAGGATACGGATGTGGGGCGAGCCTGCAGCGGCAGAGGCTGGCGTGACGTTGCACCAGCCCGAGGTGCGCCATGAGTTCTCCCGGGGAAGTTGTGCCCGGATCACGGGAACCTGGCCGTGGTGGGCTGCACCAGCTCCCAGGAGAGGCGGTGTGGATAGTGACCTGTGCTCGCACACAGTTTTTTGGTGGCGGCAGCAGCAGCCTTAGCATCTCATGCCCGTCTCTGGGGTCTGCGCTGATAGCCACGGCTCGCGCCCGTCTCTGAAGTTCGTTTAGGTGGTGCTCTGAATCCCCTCTCCTTGCGCGCCGTGAAACAAAGAGTCAAGAAAAAGTCTCTTGTCTCTTCGGCAGCTGCAGACATTTTCCCAGACTCCCTCCCGGCTAGCTGTGGTGCGCTAACTCCTTCAGGCTGTGTTCATGCCACCAACCCCAGTCCTCTCCCTGCGATCCGACCGAAGCCTGAGCCTCAGCTCCCAGCCCCCGTCCGCCCCGGCGGGTGAGCAGACAAGCCTCTCGGGCTGGTCAGTGCTGGTCGGCACCGATCCTCTGCGCGGGAATCTCTCCGCTTTGCCCTCTGCACCCCTGTGGCTGCCCTCTCCTCCATGGCTCCGAAGCTTCCCCCCTCTGCCTCCCACAGTCTCCTCCCACGAAGGGGCTTCCTAGTGTGTGGAAACCTTTCCTCCTTCATGGCTCCCTCCCACTGGTGCAGGTCCCGTCCCTATTCTTTTGTCTCTGTTATTTCTTTTTTCTTTTGCCCTACCCAAGTACGTGGGGAGTTTCTTGCCTTTTGGAAGGTCTGACGTCTTCTGCCAGTGTTCAGTAGTGTTCTCTAGGAGCAGTTCCACGTGTAGATGTATTTCTAATGTATCTGTGGGAAGGAAGGTGATCTCCGCGTCTTACTCTTCCGCCATCTTGCCCTATTCCCCCCAACACTAGTGATTTTATTTCGATATATTGACCTCTGAATGGGAAATAAAAAATTTAAAAACAAAATAAAAAGGAACAACAGATTTCCAACCTCCAACTAATACCCAAGCTTGGTTTATGTACATACAAAATTTACAAGTACTTACCTAATTGGGAATTAAAGGAAATCTTGTGAAGATGAGGGGGCTCTTTTATTGCACATGCAGTTAACTTAAAAATCTGGTTTGATAAAAACATCTTTTCAAAATTCTGACCTTAAACAAAAGGCTTGTAGGGAGAATTTGCATTTCTCTTCCTGTATCTTTGATATATAAATGTTCTACCTGATCTTCTTAGGTTGTTGTGTGTGTGTGTGTGTGTGTGTGTGTGTGTTTGTGTGTGTGTTGAAAACTTGACTTCTACCATACTATTTTTGGGAGTAAACTTCCTGGATCTTATTTAGGTGGCATCCTTCCCAGTCTCTTATGACGAGGCATCTTGTGTCTTATTGGTTTGAATCACTATTAATCACTATTAATATATATCTCAGATGATGAATCCTTTAAATTGGAGAAACTTTAAATTAGAGAAAATTGGCAAATTTTTAGAGCATTCTCCTTACACACAACTGTTTTATTGGTACATACAAAAATCAAATTAAAGGTGGAAAAATATATATCTAATGGTTAACCTAAGAACTTCCTTAGTTTAAATCAAACAAGAGAAACTGGCTTGGGAAGGCTTATAGTGTTCTCAGCTTCCCCTCAATGAGTCTTACAGATGTTAATAAAAACATTAGAATAATGAATGTTAATTAGGTTTATTAACAGAAAGAAAAAAACTGTAGGAAAATTCTAGAGACTTTTCCCCAACAAGGTATAACGCTTAAAGAGACTTATCCCAAATGGATAAAGAATCTTACATGTTTATTTAAAATGGGATAAATAAAATGGACATTTATGAAATTAAAACACAAGGTTTTGATATTACAGTACCTAAGGTTAAATGGGTCAAAAGGGACCCATTACTGGTCCCCAACATAAAAGGCAAAACAAGTCAGCTCTATTTACCCCAACTTAAAAATATATATATATTTAAAGGGTTAAAGAGAAAAAAATTACACTGAGATACCTGACCAACAAGTATTGGGTTGGCCAAAATTTTGTTCGGATGTTACAGAAAACCTGAATGGACCTTTTGTACAACCCAATACTTGGGGCACCAGTTAGGCCAATTAATCAAGATTGACAAAGGGGCCTGAGTTCCTTGGCTCAACCTCTCTCTGGTGATCCCAGAGCCTTTTATATAAAAATAGATAAAATGAACAGGGAATAAAAAGAAAGAAAAGTTTCTAGGATTCCTCCTGTAAAATCAAAACTCATTCACTGGGTCCTAACGAGAACTAAAGTTTAAGGTATAACAGTTGACAGGACTGAGATAAATTTTATAATGCACACACACACACATATATATGCTTTGTATAAGATGTTTACATCTCTTTTTGTTAATTACATTGTGGGATACACACACAATGAAAATATTAATTAAACATACTAAAAGAAAACCCAATACAGTCACCTGAGCCATACAATATAAAGTAAAACTGGGAACTAATATTCAGGGGCTAATAAAAATGAAATTAGTGATTTTGCTCTGGGTTTAACTTGTGCACTCAGAAAGAGGGCCTTTGTTGAATGCCTTATGAAAGCTTTAAAAGACATGATAAATTAAACCCTAAAGTCTAGAACAAAGAACTCTTAAATTTCAGTTTAGTTAGAAATCTTCTCACTGATATAGAAAATACAGTTGGGCAGATCAATCTTTTAATATTGCTTAGGTGACAGACCACTTCTTTAAAGAGTTAAAAGGAACTGTTTTTGTCTTGCAAATCTCTGCAAATCAGAAAAGTAAGTACAGGCCACAGGGACCTGAGACTGAACTTAATTAGCTCAATCAGGTAGAACCTGAAACCAAGGGGGGAGGAAAAAAAGGAAAAAAAGTGACATGTAAATTCAAACTGCTGGAAAGCCTCCCTCAGCTGAAAAATCTAATTATAGCCTCCTTAGAGTTTTATCAAGGACAAATACAAATTTTAAAAGTCTTTTCCACAAATAGTAAAGCCTTAATCATCTAAGCAAGCAAATGTAATTTTTCCTAACTGGTATTTATAAACCAGTAAGTTTATATTATAATACCTGATTCATAACTAAGTTTTTTTTTTCTTTAAGTTAAGCCATGAGATCTCTAGTACACATTACACATATGAGATGTCTCTATCTCTGGAAAATATTATCAAAATTAAATTTATAAAAAAGCTCTATTTAATTGACTTAAAAGTAAGCACTTGTAAACTAAATATTTCTAAATATAAAAAAAAAAACAACCCAGCCAAAATGACTTTCAGGTTCATGTGAACTGGTAAATATTAAATATTAAGTTAATACCTGGTATTAAGATTAGTTTGTTTGTTGATCTAATTAATATAGACATGTCTTTAGAGTCATCAACATTAAGTATAATACTTTTATTGTATCTAGGTTTTATAGAAGTTAAATATTATCTTGTTATATCCATTATAAATTTGTCAGCCAGAAAAATAACTTGGTGTAATAAAATTCTTATAAATAAATTAAATACAAATGAGATAAGAGCTTTTGGGTAAACCCTTCAGAAATAATTATGTTTTAAAATGTCTACTTAAAATGATCTCTCTGGATATTTGGTAACTTAAAATTCTAGAGTTCTGCTAAATTAAGTTAAATGATAAAAATTTATTGAATAGCTATGTCATTTCCAAAGAAAATAAGATACTGGAACATTAATTGCTAAACAGGCCTAAATTTACCTACATAGGAGAAACTAAAGATGTTTGGGTTTATTAGACACATGTCTTGTACCACACTGAAGAAAGAAATTATATGTTTCATGAGGCCATTAGATGTTCCAGTCAGGAAATGCTTGTATGACAAACAGTTTACAATTACTTACTGCTTGTCAGTTTTTGTTAGAGATTAAGGTTTTTAAAGGTTAAATTCGTAATATGTAACTAAAGCTAGAGGAATAATAAAGGAATATTTCAGTATGCAAGGAAAGTAGGATGTGTGTTTTCAGCAAAAGAAGGTATGAGAAGTGGCAATATATTTGGTTAAGGAAAAATAATTTGTCCTAGAGCTGGTTGTTTTTGAATGGGAAAATAAGGGACAAACTAATATGGATACAGAAAGTGATGGAAGCTTGTGGAAAAGGAACCCTGAGAAAAGAGTTTTATGCAGGGTCAGGATTAGCTAAATTTAGATTGAATTTAATTAAGTGAATGGATTTTGTTGTTAAACGTAAGCTGAAACAGGACTGGAGTTTAATTTTTCTCTCTATTAAGAGAAGAACGTTTTCTTGGAGTGCTGCTTTTGATAACAGATTGTGTGAGTTTCTGTGCCTTTAAGTGACCTGTATTTGTGTTTTTCCGAAATCTTTGTCACTTTAGTGGAGTGAATAAGTATTATTTCACAATGACCTCATGTGTTTTAAAACCTTTTTGATATTTTTAACAGACTTCCCAAGTATAAAATTGTAACTAAATTTCTTTTAGCCTCCAGCTAACTCTGGGATGCTTCAAAGGAACCCTGAGGCATCACAGGGAGGAATATTAAACTAATTAGGTTTATTTGGTATGTTAAATTACTTGAGAAACATTGTCAAGTGATTGGAGATGAACCTTAAGTTATAGTGTATGGATAAATATCATTAACATAGATATTCCAAAATCTATATGGAATTCCTAAAATCTGATATCCCCTGATAATAATGTTATCAGTCATAATCCTAGCTATTATCTTAAAATATTGTATGTCACAGAAATATCCAAGTTTCTTGCCAATTGCATTGTAATCAAATCTTTAACCATGCCATTTAAAGTTTTGTCCTTTACTGACAATCACTATCTTACACTGATGCTTTTATAAAATAAAAATCTTCAAGAAAATTCATAGAAGGACTTTTTTGACAGATACACATTTCTGGTAATTTTTAGATCATGCCACTAAAATGGGAAAACTTAATGACTTCATCCAAATCAACAGGAATTAATTAATTACATGGGACTGAATGAACTGATGAATATGATTTATAACTTTATGATTTTTTTTGGAAATGTACTAGCTTTTAATATTTGTTTTCCAGAAAAACCTTTCCTCTTAGTCTATGACCTACACCAAGTTGATAATGTGTACATTTGTAAACAAAGATGAAACATTTATCTATTTCTTTCCACCTGATCCTTTCAAAATTTGGCTTCTCCAGTTGGCTCTCCTGTGGACTTGATGATTTATTGCAACCAGATTACAACTAGTTATACTAATCTTTGTTTTAATTTGTTTTTTATTTCCAAGTAATTTATGCTTTGTGTGTCTCTCTGCTATACTATGGCTTTATTAATATTATTAGCTGTATTATTTATATTCTGTCTATTTTTTAAGGTTGTTATCTCTTACATTACCCAGTATGTAACCAGGCCTCCAATAAAATTGATTATGGATAAGCATCTTGAAATAGATCACATTTATGACTCTACATAGAATAATTGTAATAGTGTGATTCTAGGTATGGGAAGAAGCAACAAGGGAAAACATTTCCTGGATGATTGACTAGTAAGACAGAAGATCCAGAGAATTTTAAATTATCAACAGGGACTAATCCAGAAATTAGCACCTGGAGTTGCATATCAATAAGAATCTTCCCCTGATCTAGAAATGAGCATTCCTAGCAAGGTGGGACAAAAATTGGTCATGAAATGTCTCCCAAACATTTGTTGAATTTTGGACCAAAGGGATGGACTGTGAATGAAAAATATAGTCAGCCATATCAGTAAATAAAGTATGTTGCAGCCATCAAGTCATCACATTACAGCCGCTCTGATAGTGAGCCCTGAAGGAACTCAGGATAGGAACAGGATGCGCCCCCCATCTAGCAGTCAACTACAACAGCTATTCCCCAGTGGTGCACCCTAAGGAGACTCAGGGTGAGAAGAACAGGATGCTGGCCCCAGATAGCTGAGGTGCATATCAAAGAAGTGATTTCAGTAAGCCCAGACTCTTGTATCTTCCCATACATAGAAAAGCACAAAATTCCTTAACTGGAGATATCTGGTTTTCTCTAATGAGCAGTAATCTTTTGATGTTCCAACTGCCTGGTCTTTGTTGCAAAATCTCCTATATATCCTGGCTCCCCCCCTTGCCTCTTGGGAGCAGTCTCTCAGAGTTATCTGAGATGCTGTATCCTGGGCTTAAGTCCTCAGTTTTATCTGCCAGATAAAACATAATTCTCAACTTCTAGGTTGTACTTTGTTTTCAGTCAACAATACCAAGCTCAGATTTAATACCTTACATAGTTGCAGACTTGAACTTCCCCAGGAATATAATCTCAGTTGACCAGTTTGGAATTTTCTGGTCAGCACCATTGATTTAATTCAATATGTGCGTCCTTTTTATCCACCCCAACCCCAAAGGAGGAAGAGGTAATCTGTGTGATAGACCCTTGCCCTTCCTCCAAACAAAGTTGACCTAGCCTGAAACAATCCTTTATTTTCTTTGGTTAATAGCTTCTTTGCCCCACCCCCTTCTGCCTATAAAAACTTTCCATTATGTGTAACCCCTCAGAATGCCATGAATCATTGAATAAATCAATTAGATCTTCAAATTCACTTAGTTAAATTTTTGTTTTTTTAACATAAGAAATATATGTTAGGTCATTTAGAGGACCAAAATATATTTCTCATGTGTATTTGGTCTTTGCCTATAGTTCCTGGCTCACAGCTTCCAAAATCCTTGGAATTTCCTAAGTGATAAAAGCAATGGGAATGTTGTCAAACCCAAGTTCATATTCTCGTTGCACAGTGAGGCCAAACAAACCAAAACGTCAGAGTTTGGAGCAGAGAAAGTTTTATTTGAGCAGGGCCAAATAAGGAGAATGGGCGTCTCATGCTTAAAAGACCTGAACTCCCTGATGGTCTTCAGGGAAGTTTTTAAAGGCAAATTTTTGGGGGAGGCCTGCATGATGCATAATTTTTTTCTCATTGGTTGGGTGTGAGGTAACAGGATGGTGTTCCAGGAATCTTAATCATCAGCCTTCTGGTTCCAACCAGTCTGGGATCTAGTGCTTGTGCTCACCCTGAAGTTACCATCCTCCACCTGGGTGGGAGCCTTAATTCCTGTAGAATAACTTAAAGATATGCATCAGATAGTTATATATATCCCCCAGGAGGAACTAGGACTCTGCTTTATCACTGCACTTTTTTTCTTGACTGCTTTTCCTTTGTTTCTGCAT
The DNA here is from genome assembly GCF_028021215.1 of Eschrichtius robustus. Classification (NCBI taxonomy): domain Eukaryota; kingdom Metazoa; phylum Chordata; class Mammalia; order Artiodactyla; family Eschrichtiidae; genus Eschrichtius; species Eschrichtius robustus. Next base: position 138,610,410 of record NC_090828.1, on the reverse strand, counting down.
TCCCTCCCTTCTCTAATTAGTAACTGTTTGAATCTCCCCTTTGGAATTTAGGAAAGGTCTAGGAGGGTGAAGCCTTTTTCAACAAACAAGAAACAGGGGACACAGAAAGGCTTTTGTACCTGGGAGGACCTGCAGGGTCCTGTTAGGTTTCAATCCCCCCCTTTTCTTTGATATCCCTCAATCTTTAGGGGGAACAGATGTGGGACAAGAAAGGGAATAATGTTTTGGATAGAGAGGTTAATCATAAACTCAAGAGGGAAACTTGGTTTCAGAAGACTGGGTTTTAGGCAAACTCAGTTTTAGGGGTACTAAGTTTCACCAGTATGTGGTCATCTCACCACGTACTTTTGAGCAAACCATTCCTTCTGTCCTTATGTCCTTCTACCTCTTTTCCACTTGGAAAAATCTTTCAAAACCATGCTTGGTCAGTAATTCTTCTTTAAAAACTGCAGTTTTTTTTACAGATCATATCTCCCAAACTGTGGAGTATGCCCTTCAAGTAACACCAACATAGAATATGGGTTCAGACCACACCCTTAAACTCTACAACCTGCCCCACCAATAAAGTGTACCATGCCCCACTTTCATTACCTGCACATCACAAATGCTGCATTGCATTATAATGATAGGCACCCCTGACCATGAGCTTGCTATGTGCAGGGCTCCTTGCTAAGTACATTTTAGAAAGTGAGAACTTAAACCATCTAACTCCCAGTCCCTGCCTTAAACTATACCGAGGATTCTTCCTTGTTCCTCTGTTAACCATGCTAGAAACAAGCAGAAGTTGCTCAGTTACTTTTTCTAGGAAATACTGACTCCTAGGATATATGACTGCAAGCTGGCTAAAACAGCCTACTTGTCATTCAGGCCCACTTGTGACCCCTCACCTTACCACCAATTCAAAGCTACTCTGTCATTAACTCTGCCTGATCCCAATCATTTTCCTGCATTTACAAGGCTTCAGCCTGGACCCTCCCCCATTTCCCACTTCTGAGACTCAGTCACCAGTGATGATCTCCCTTACTGCAGTTGGTTAATAAACTTAGCTTTGCCTGATCAATATGTTTTATAGTTGTCTTTGGGGAGGACCTAAAAATAAATAAATAGGTGCTCAAACATCATAACTGAGCCCTGTTCATGCGTCCATTTCACATCTGGGGAGGGAGAATTAATATTGTTAAAATGACCATACTACCCAAGGCAATCTGTAGTTTCAATGCAATCCCTATCAAAATACAAAGGGCATTTCTTCACAGAACTAGAAAAAATAATTTTAAAATTTGTATGGAAAAACAAAAGACCCTGAATAGCCAAAACAAACTTGAGAAAGAAGAATAGAGCTGGAGGAATCACTCTCCCTGACTTCAGACTATACTACAAAGCTACAATAACTAAAACTGTATGGCACTGGCATAAAAACAGACATATAGATCAATGGAACAGAATGGAAAGTCCAGAAATAAACCCACACACTTAAGGTCAATTAATCTACATCAAAGGAGACAAGAATATACAATGGAGAAAAGACAGTCTCATCAATAAGTGGCTTCTTTGAAAACTGGATAGCTGCATGTAAAAGAACAAAATTAGAACATTTTCTAGAACCATATACAAAAATAAACTCAATGGATTAAAGGATATCATAAACTCCTAGAGGAAAATATAGGCAGAACACTCTTTGACATAAATCATACAATATTTTTTGGATCTGTCTCCTAAAGCAAAGGAGACAGATGACTTTTTACTCAGCCATGATAAAGAATGAAATTTTGCCATTTGCAGCAACATGGATGGACTTGGAGAGTATTATGCTAAGTGAAAAAGTCAGACAGAGAAAGACAAATACTGTAGGATATCTTTTATATTTGGAATCTAAAAAAATACAACTAGTGAATATAACAAATAAGAAGCTGACTCACAGATATAGAGAACAAACTAGTGGCAGTGAGGAGAGGGAAGCGGGGAGGGACAACATGAGGTAGGGGATTAAGAGGTACAAACTATTATGTATAAAGTAAGCTTCAAGGATATATTGTACAGCATGGGGAATATAGCCAATATTTTATAATAACTATTGATATAAATGGAGTATAACCCTTATAGTGTGAATCACTATATTGTACACCTGTAACATATTGTACACCTATAACATATGATATTTTACATCACCTATATTTCAATTAAAAAATAAAAATAAAGTACTGCAAAGAAATCCTTATATTTGACAACAAGGGTATCTTTCTACCTCCAGATACAGGGAGTACACCTTTCACACGAGAGATTTATTTCCTGCTTTCAGGGAGACAGAAAGGAGGGTCAGAGTGCCCCTCTTGTGTTGGCTGTTTCTTTAGTAACTTTAATTCAAAATAATCAATATGCCCTTTGAGGCACATTTTGGGGTGACCTACTCTTGGCCCCGACATGTGTAAGTCAAATCATTGTGCTATAAACCTTAAACTTATATAGTGCTGTATGTCAATTATATCTCAATAAAACTAGAAGAAAAAAAAAAAGAAAAGAAAAGGTGGAGCATGGAGGTGGTTTCTGAGAAGGGTACCCTGTCCCCATAAAAGGTTGAGACTCCTAGGCAGAGAGGTGAAGTAACCCCAGCAATTATTAGGATCTGTGTGTAGAGACCTGAACCTTCCTTCCTGAGTGAATCTCAGCATGAAGGCCTCTCTACAGAAAAGCTCCACAACCAGAGAGCACTGACCTGAATGTTGGGAATGACAGTTCACAAATAGCCTAAGGTCCAAAGTCTCCATAAGTCCTGGAGCCAGGGCCAGCCCTGGGACACATAGCACAATTTGGCAGTGACATGTGTTCTTTTAGTAAAATTGATAATTCCCCTCCTGTAAAAATGGTGGTTAGCTGGAACTGGATTTATGTATGTATGTATTTATATACTGCTCTTTGCAAACCTATAAAAAGGGGGAAGCGTTTCCTAGCAAAGTCTGGAGGGAAAGAGAAGGATTGACTATGAGAGCAGAGATATTTTTACTTAGCCTGGGGCTCAAGAGAGGAGTGAAGGCCCATTATTGAAAGGATACCATGTGTACAGGAAACACCTATGATATGTATGCCTGGCCCCGTGGCCGGCAGTGGGTGTGAGAAGACTGTGGTGTGTCATCACCTAGGCTCCTCCTTGGGTAGGCACTTCTGTCTCCAGGTGTGATGCTCGGGCCCCTTTGGATCCTCATCCTCACTGTTCTTCCCTGGCATTTCCATCCAAGGCGACACCAGGAAGCCCAGGCAGAGAGTTCGGGGCATCAGCCTTTCCTCTTCTTTTTTCTCAGGGGACAGAAACCAGCCCTGGATTGCGGAGCCCTGAGAATCAGAGGAGGAGACTCCATCCAGCAGCCCTGCATGTCACCTTCAGGGATTCTTCCGACTACCCGGGCCCATGCCTGGGCACTGCCCCACAGACTCCATAAATGTCACACCACAAGCCCACAGGAAATATGCAGAGCAGCTCCTGGGGACTCGGTTACATGGCTCTCATAGCTGTTGATGGAACGGGCAGAGCTAAGTCTTCAGGCACCGCTTTGAAACGAGCCCACCTGATTTTATGATAATATTCTTTCACATCCCTCTAAAAGAGCACAAAGGAATATCAAAGGAGATATGACTCTCCAGGAAGAGACGTCTGTGCGTCTTCAAAACCAAATAAGTGTGTTCACTTTGCATTGCCAGAAACTGTTGTATCTAATTTAATAAGTCTAAATTGATTATTTATAGGTACAGCAGATAAAAAAGCAGAAAAGTTCAGACCATTACGCTGGATAGCGTTGCTCGTGACACTGACCTCCCTCCTTAAGCCCTACTTTTGCTGTCACACCAAGAAGGAGGAGGGATGTCTCTGTTTAGAAGGCAGCTTTGTGTTTTAATGATGCTCCTCAGGGACAGTAATAAGACAGAAAGTTTGGTTCAAAAGCACCCTGAGTTTTTCATCCTTCCTCATAAGTCATGAAAGGAGAGAGTTCCAAATGGGCTGGAGGAGTGCCCGCCATCAAGAGGCAGACTTTCAAGAATGGCACAGCTGTGAGTTTGGGCAAATCTTTAATAACGTCTTCTCTCCAAGAAAAGGCTAATGGCATCGTTTCTTTGGCTACACAGTAGGAATTATTCCTCAGGATGCTGACATGGTGAATGTCAGCCTCCTGATGTAGGGTCTTCTTTAGCAATAACTCTGCTGTCCTGTCAGAATCAAGGAGGGAAGGGACTCTTCATATGGCCAGACTGTAGCTTGATGGGGTCTCCTCTCTCTGGGAACCTCATATGGCTTCCTCCTGTAGCAGAGTCTCTTGAAATGAGAGGCTCTGTAGATTTCTCTGCAGCAGGATCAGAGATGCCAAAAACAGCATATGCACTGAAGAGGCCAATCTGGGGCAAAGCTATTTGCTCCTTGTATTGCTGTCTGACAACCCACAGGTCGTGATCAATGAACTCTCAGCCCTTAGCTTCAGGCTCAAGCTCCTGAGAGGAGAGAGGACACTCCCCATGCTGGCTGCCTTCGCACAGTCTGTAGCCAATCTCTGAGAGCCTGGGGTGGGAATGCACAGGTGAATAAATCAGAGTCTTCAAGTCACTGAAAGCAACCTCAAGGTCCGATGCAGAGTCTGCTATGACAGAGGTACACATAAAGAAATTCGGGGGAGGAGGAGCAGTCTGTGCTGGGAATGGCTGAGGTAGAACTAAAGCTACCCATTTCTCAGGCTTTGCAAGTTCTACCAGCAGAATTGGGACCTGTTGTATCTCTCCTAAGTTTTGATGATGAAGCGTTTCTATCTAGAAATCCCCTCTTAGTGCCTTTACATTATTAAACTTCAAGGAATGTTTAAAAGGAAAACGTGCTTTAGACAAGACAACAATAATATCTTAACAATAATATCTTAACAATAATATCTTAACAATAATATCTTAATATGTCCCTTATCCTGGGGGTTTTACTTGTGGGGCTCAAAATTACTCCATTGGGAAAAGGCTCATTGGAATTCAAGAGAAACACTGAGCATCGTGTGCAGCTGCTTTCCCATGAGCTGCACCTGTACTCCCATGTTTGTGGGATCTGGCAAGATGAAACCATGAAATCAGGACTCAATACTCATCCTATACTTCTCTATAAGGAGTGAAAACTTCCCCTGTGCCCCTGTGGAGCTGACCAGACCCAGGACACCCTCAGACGCTGTGGGCTCAGCCACTGTTGCCAGAACTTTATCAGGCAAACTAATTCCAGCACACCTGTGTCATTAGAAGGCCATGCTTTACCTACAATCAAATTTACTTGAGATCCTGGGATGATGTATTTAAAATGAAAGTCATATATTTTGGTGGCACCAGACCAGAGGAAGAAATGGTTACCAATCCACCTGCCTATTTATGCCATACAACACACAGCATCAGACAGCGCTGCTGCTGGTGGCAGAACTACTACAAATGGGGAAATTCTATGTATTCCTGGATTCTTATGTTTGCAGCTTGTTTTACCTGGCTCCCTCTTTAAATCTAGAATACTTTATGGATGTACAAAGATGCATACGAATATATTTATTCAAATAAATATTACTTTAGAATAGTTTTAGATTTACAGAAAAGTTGCAAAAAGTTTCCTCGTACGCCACACCCAGCTTTCCTTTTTATTAACGTCTCACATTAGTATGATACATTTCCCCTCACAATTAGTGAACCACTATTGAGATATTATAATCAACTGAAGTACATAGTTTATTCAGATTTCCTTAGTATTCACCTAATGTCTTTTTTCTATTTCAGAATCACATTCAGGATATAACATTTGGTTGTCTAGCTCCTTGGATCCTCTTGGCTATGAAAATGTCTCATATGTTCTTTGTTTTTGAAGACCTTGACAGTTTTGAGGAGTACTAGGCAGATATTTTGCAGAACATCCTTCAGATGGGATTAAAAAAAATTTTTTTTTCATGGTTAGACTGAGTGATGAATTTGGGAGAGGAAAATCAAGATAGTAAACTGCAATTCTCATCACATCATATCAAGAATAAATACTATCAACATGACTTACTTTGGGGAGGGGGAAATTTCCTCCTCTACACCTCCTGAGTTCTTGTGGCAGGACTAATAATAAAATTTGACACAAGACAGATTAATAGGAGAAATAGAAACAAATTTTAATTGTGTGCACAGAGGTCCCATAGAAGTCCCATAAGAAGTGACCAAAGCAGGCAGCTTTTATACTTTCCCAACAAAGAAACAATGAATTTGTGAGAAATTGACAAGACAAAGAAACTTAGGTTTGGGGCACCCAATTAGCAGAGAATCTAAACAGAGTTTGGGCTTGGGTAGTCAATTAAAGAAGTAACAAGGTTTGTTTACATAGGCTTCTCAGCCTGTTCTTTTTTTTTTTTTTAACATCTTTATTGGAGTATAATTGCTTTACAATGTTTTGTTAGTTTCTGCTGTATAACAAAGTGAATCAGCTATATGTATAAATATATCCCCATATTCCCTCCCTCTTGCATCTCCCTTCCACCCTCCCTATCCCACCTTTCTAGGTGGTCACAAAGCACGGAGCTGATCTCCCTGTGCTATGCTGCTGCTTCCCACTAGCTATCTATTTTACATTTGGTAGTGTATATATGTCCATGCCACTCTCTCACTTTGTCCCAGCTTACCCTTCCCCCTCCCTGTGTCCTCAAGTCCATTCTCTACGTCTGCGTCTTTATTCCTGTCCTGCCCTTAGGTTCATCAGAACCATTTTTTTTTTTTTTTAGATTCCATATATGTGTTAGCATATGGTATTTGTTTTTCTCTTTCTGACTTACTTCACTCTGTATGACAGACTCTAGGTCCATTCCCCTCACTACAAGTAACTCAACTTCATTTCTCTTTGTGGCTGAGTAATATTCCATTGTATATATGTGCCACATCTTCTTTATCCATTCATCTGTCGATAGACACTTAGGTTGCTTCCATGTCCTGGCTATTGTAAATAGAGCTGCAATGAACATTGTGGTACATGACTCTTTTTGAATTATGGTTTTCTCAGGGTATATGCCCAGTAGTGGAATTGCTGGGTCGTATGGTAGTTCTATTTTTAGTTTTTTAAGGAACCTCCATACTGCTCTCCATAGTGGCTGTATCAATTTACATTCCCACCAACAGTGCAAGAGTGTTCCCTTTTCTCCACACCCTCTCCAGCATTTATTGTTTGTAGATTTTTTGATGATGGTCATTCTGACTGGTGTGAGGTGATACCTCACTGTAGTTTTGATTTGCATTTCTCTAATGAGTAGTGATGTTAAGCATCCTTAAATGTGTTCATTGGCAATCTGTATGTCTTCTTTGGAGAAATGTCATTTAGGTCTTCTGCCCATGTTTGGATTGGGTTGTTTGTTTTTTTGATATTGAGCTGCATGAGCTGCTTGTATATATTGGAGATTAATCCTTTGTCAGTTGCTTCATTTGCAAATATTTTCTCCCATTCTGATGGTTGTCTTGCAAATGAAGCAACTCAAATTACTAAAGTCAGAAAGAAAAGCAGGGACATTACTACCAATATTACAGAAATTAAAAGGATCAGGAGAGAGTGCTATGAAAAACTGCACACCAACAAATTGGACAACCTAGATGAAATGAACAAATTCATAGAAACACACAACCTACCAAGACTGAATTATGAAGTATAAAATCTGAATAAAGCTATACCTCATAAGGAGATTGACTTAATAATAATAATAATAATAATAACCTCCCACAGCAACCAAAAGCCCTGAACAAGATGGCTTTGCTGATGAATTCTACCAAATCAATACTGTAGTGAGGTACTACTTGATGCCCATTAAGATGGATTTTTTTTTTTTTTTTTAAGGACGATAGATTTGTCAAGGATGTGCAGAAATTTTAACCCTGGTACATTTCTGATGGAATGTAAAATGCTGTAGCCATTGTGGAAAACAGTTTAACAGTTCCTCTAAAAGTTCAACATGGAATTATCATATGATCCAGCAATTCCACTGCTGGTATATCCCCAAAATAATTGAAAGCAAGGTTTCAATCAGATAATTTTATACCAATATTCATGACAGCATTATTCACAATAGCCAAAATGTGGAAAAAATTCAAATATTCATCAAAAGTAGAAAGAATAAACAAAATGTAGTATACACAATGAAATATTTTTTAGCCTTAAAAGGAAATGAAATTCTGATACACAATACAGTATGGATAAACCCTGAAAACATTATACTAAGTGAAGTAAGCAAGATACAAAAGGACAGCACATATTTTATGATTCCACATATGTGAAGTACCTGGAATATGCAAATTCACAGAGACAGAAAGTTAAAATAGAGTTTACAAGGGCTGGAGGTGGGGAGGGATGCAGAGTTATTATTCAGTGGGTACAGTTTCTGTTTAGGATGATGAAAAAGATCTAGAATAGATAGTGGTGATGGATGCACAACATTGTGAATGTACTTAATGCACCTGAATTATAATTGGTTAAAAGAGTAAATTTTGTATTATGTATATTGAACACAATAAAGAAATAGGGGGAACTCTCTAACACCTCCCAGGTAATGCTAAGGTACAGCAGGGTTGATAACTACTGGTCCTGATCCTTGGTACCAATTCACCAATAGAAAAATCTACTTTATTTTTATTTCATTTTTAAACATCTTTATTGAAGTATAATTGCTTTACAATGGTGTGTTAGTTTCTGCTTTATAACAAAGTGAATCAGTTATACATATACATATGTTCCCATATCTCTTCCCTCTTGCATCTCCCTCCCTCCCACCCTCCCTATCCCACCCCTCTAGGTGGTGACAAAGCACCGAGCTGATCTCCCTGTGCTATGTGGCTGCTTCTCACTAGCTATCTATTTTACATTTGGTAGTGTATATACGTCCATGACACTCTCTCACCCTGTCACATCTCACCCCTCCCCCTTCCCATATCCTCATGTCCATTCTCTAGTAGGTCTGTGTTTTTATTCCCGTCTTGCCAATAGGTTCTTCATGGCCTTTTTTTTTTTTTCCTTAGATTCCATATATATGTGCTAGCATACTGTATTTGTTTTTCTCTTTCTGACTTACTTCACTCTGTATGACAGACTATCCATCCACCTCATTACAAATACTTCCATTTCATTTCTTTTTATGGCTGAGTAATATTCCATTGTATATATGTGCCACATCTTCTTTATCCATTCATCCGATGATGGACACTTAGGTTGCTTCCATGTCCTGGCTATTGTAAATAGAGCTGCAATGAACATTTTGGTACATGACTCTTTTTGAACTATGGTTTTCTCAGGGTATATGCCCAGTAGTGGGATTGCTGGGTCGTATGGTAGTTCTATTTGTAGTTTTTTAAGGAACCTCCATACTGTTCTCCATAGTGGCTGTATCGATTTACATTCCCACCAACAGTGCAAGAGTGTTCCCTTTCCTCCACACCCTCTCCAGCATTTATTGTTTCTAGATTTTTTGATGATGGCCAATCTGATTGGTATGAGATGATATCTCATTGTAGTTTTCATTTGCATTTCTCTAATGATTAATGATGTTGAGCATTCTTTCATGTGTCTGTTGGCAATCTGTATATCTTCTTTGGAGAAATGTCTATTTAGGTCTTCTGCCCATTTTTGGATTGGGTTGTTCGTTTTTTTGTTATTGAGCTGCATGAGCTGCTTGTAAATCTTGGAGATTAATCCTTTGTCAGTTGCTTCATTTGCAAATATTTTCTCCCATTCTGAGGGTTGTCTTTTGGTCTTGTTTATGGTTTCCTTTGCTGTGCAAAAGCTTTTAAGTTTCATTAGGTCCCATTTGTTTATTTGTGTTCTTATTTCCATTTCTCTGGGAGCTGGGTCAAAAAGAATCTTGCTGTGATGTATGTCATAGAGTGTTCTGCCTATGTTTTCCTCTAAGAGTTTGATAGTGTGTGCCCTTACACTTAGGTCTTTAATCCATTTTGAGTTTATTTTTGTGCATGGTGTCAGGGAGTGTTCTAATTTCATACTTTTACATGTATCTGTCCAATTTTCCCAGCACCACTTATTGAAGAGGCTGTCTTTTCTCCACTGTATATGCTTGCCTCCTTTATCAAAGATAAGGTGACCATATGTGCATGGGTTTATCTCTGGGCTTTCTATCCTGTTCCATTGATCTATATTTCTGTTTTTGTGCCAGTACCAAACTGTCTTGATTACTGTAGCTTTGTAATATAGTCTGAAGTCAGGGAGCCTGATTCCCCCAGCTCCATTTTTCATTCTCAAGATTGCTTTGGCTATTCGGGGTCTTTTGTGTTTCCATTCAAATGTGAAATTTTTTGTTCTAGTTCTGTGAAAAATGCCAGTGGTAGTTTGATAGGGATTGCATTGAATCTGTAGATTGCTTTGGGTAGTAGAGTCATTTTCACAATGTTGATTCTTCCAATCCAAGAACATGGTATATCTCTCCATCTGTTTGTATCATCTTTAATTTCTTTCATCAGTGTCTTATAATTTTCTGCATACAGGTCTTTTGTCTCCTTAGATAGGTTTATTCCTAGATATTTTATTCTTTTTGTTGCAATGGTAAACGGGAGTGTTTTCTTAATTTCACTTTCAGATTTTTCATCATTAGTGTATAGAAATGCAAGAGATTTCTGTATATTAATTTTGTATCCTGCTACTTTACCAAATTCATTGATTAGCTCTAGGAGTTTTCTGGTAGCATCTTTAGGATTCTCTATGTATAGTATCATGTCATCTGCAAACAGTGACAGCTTTACTTCTTCTTTTCTGATTTGGATTCCTTTTATTTATTTTTCTTCTCTGATTGCTGTGGCTAACACTTCCAAAACTATGTTGAAAAATAGTGGTGAGAGTGGGCAACCTTGTCTTGTTCCTGATCTTAGTGGAAACGGTTTCAGTTTTTCACCATGGACAATGTTGGCTGTGGGGAAAATTCTACTTTAAATGAGCCTCTTCACATGTCACCCTCAATGTGGTGGTATAGATGCAGGCTTTAAGTGAGCCTATGTACCTTTCATCATGTACCTATGTACCTTGGTCAAACATGACTTAACTTCCCTAAGACTCAATTCTCTTATGTGTAAAATTGGGATGTTCCACATTTTTTTTTAATTTAATAAGATTACTTTATACAGGGGGCTTAGAACAGTATATGACACCTGTTTCACATGGTGGTGATAACTATGATCGTGATGATGAAGATTCCCTAAATCAAAGATTGGGGATGTGTGGGTAAAAATGAGCTTAAAGCAATGGTTCTCACATGTGAGCAGCACCAGAATCACCTGGAGGCTTGTTAAAATACACTCTCAGGTCTTGGGTGGGCCCAGGCATTTCTAACAGGTAATTATCTCAGGTGATATTAATGTTGATGGTCTAGGATCCACACTTTGAGAACCATGGATTTGGAGCTATCACTGAGATCTCCATCCCCTGGATGATCCAATGCTTTGTCACAGACCCTGATCCAAGAATGTAATTTTAAAAGTGGTTTCCTATCTTATTAGAGGCAATATCGGCTTGCCTGTCAGACATATATAATCTTAACCTTTAGAATTCACCAAGCATCTCAAAAATGCATATGCATATTAAACAAAGTAGTCAGAATTTGAACTAAGTTTGAAGCTAATTTTAAAAATTTGCATTTTAAAGCTCAGTAAATTCAGTAATGGAGTTTCTGAAAACCTGGAGGATTATGTAGGCATGCTTTGGGAGAACAAACCAGTGAGAAATCACTTCTGAAAACTCTGGGCCTTGCTCTAGCTGTTGGAACCTCTGCTACCTCTGATGGAGAAGGGACATCTGCATCAGACTTCCTGCCAGATGTCCTTGTCATAGCTTTGTGTCACACCAGCGTGGACTTTGAGAAATGCAATGGAACAAACATATGCAGATGCATTGGCATCAGAAACCAGTGGATACAAGGGTTTAAGCCCCTTTCCTCTAAAAGATGGAAAAAAGCATACTTGGGTTTGAAGCTTGGAACTCCTCCTGTAGGTATGTTGACAGGTTATCTGCTCTTTCTTAGCATTTGTAATCTCATATATAAAATGGGGAAATAATTGCTACCTACTTTAAGGGATTGGTATTGTACTTGGCACATGGTAGAAAACCAGGAAATGACTGTTTATATTATTATTAGTTGTTATTGTTTGATGATCCCAGGAGTCCAGATTCAGTCTGATATTCAGTCCTGAAATGAAAAATCACATGGATTCGGTTTTCTCCTCTTTTTCTTCTTATTTCTTTTCTTGTTCTTTTCTGTCCTCCTCTTCCTTCCTCCCACTCTTTTATACTTTTTGTTGGCAAACTTCTATAGACAAGTTTCTCATAAGGTTTTTTGGGTGTGCTTGTATATTGCCCCCTCCTGTTGAAATTGAGTCCCCCTAAAACAGAGTTTTCCTGCTGAGTTTATGATTAACATATCTATATGAAACTTTATTCCCTTTCTTGTCCCACCCCTGTTCCCTTCTGTGTTTAGGAGTATCAAAGAAAAGAGGGAACCGAAATGAAGCAGGGCTCTTCAGGGCACTCCTGGGTACAAAAGCCCTCATTTCTTATTGGTAGAAAAAGCCTTTAATCTCCTAGGCCTTCCTTGAATTCCAAAGAGCAGACTCAAGCAGTTACTAATTAGATAAGTGAGGGAAGGCAGGAACAAAGGAAAAACTGCCAAGAAACAAGAGTGCAGTGATAAAGCAGAGTCCTCAAGTTCCTCTGCAAGGAATAATAACAGTCTGATGCTATCTGAGTTTTTCTGCAGGAAGTAAGACCCCTACCCAGGTGAAGGATGGTGAATACCTGCTGAGATCCCAGACTGGTCAGAACCAGAAGGTTGATGATTGAGATTCCTGACCACTATCCTGTTACCTCACCACCAACCAATCAGAAGAAAGTCATGCATTCTGCTGTCCTCACCCCAAACTCTTCCCTGAAAACCATCAGGGAGTATGGGTCTTTTGAGCATGAGCCACCCATTCTCCTTGCCTGGCCCTTGCAATAAAACTTCCTCTGCTCCAAACTCAGACGTTTAGGTTTATTTGACTTCACTGCATTGGGCGCACAAGCTTGGGTTTGACAACATTGCATTTCTCCCTCCTTAGACCCCTTTAGGAGAGGCAGCCTTCAACAGAGTTCCTCTAATTCCACTTGAGGATCTCTAAAATCAGTTAAGCCTAGGCAAGTAGCGTCCCATGCAGCCTCATTGGTATGCTACTCCAGCCAAGAGTGCTGGGTACTGTAATAGACACATGAATTACGTATGCTGGGGCTCAGTGTAACATTTAGCATGCCTGAAGCACTGTACATATTGAGGGAGAGTCATTTTGATTCTGTGATGTATTATACATCCACAGCCTTCGCGGGACTCAGGGCCCCCATGTTGGTGTCTGAGAGCTGGCTTGGGTGAGTACAGTATGTGGCTGCATCCCTCTGCTCCAGGTCCTATGGTCACTGCACTCAAATCCTCAGCCCAGAGTGGGAGGCTGCACTGCCATTTGTCCCTTCCTCTGTGTCAGTTTCATTAGGTTTTAGCCTTTTCTTTTGCCCTGGAATGTGCTGACTTCTCAAGCTCTAAGTTAAAGTTCAGTTAAAACCAGCCTCTCCCTCTAAACCACCCGGTAAACGTGATTTCCAAACATCACTCTGCTCTCCATAACACAGGGCTGTGGTTCTCTGCAGTCCTTTAGCAGTGCCGCCATGACTCTCTGGGATGGAATTGTCCACTCATGGGGCCACACGGCTCTGCACAGGTGGGGACTTCCGTAGGGAACTTCATCTGCAGAAATAAACCAAGTCCCTCCTGGATAACGTGTACTGCCCTGAGATCATCAACACACCTTCAGACAGTAGACCCTTTGCCAAGAATGCCACTTCTTCCCTTCATTATCTGGGAAAACAAGGCATTTCTTTCAGAGTCCATTTCAACTGAACCCTCTACTAAGCCCTTCCTACTCCTCTTATCTGCCTGCTCCCACACCACCACCACCCCTGCCCCCCAAAAGAAACCACACACACACATATAACAAAAACAATATTTCAGGAGGACATCCACCATGTCTGGTAAAAGCCAGTCGTTGCACATATCACTTTTACTGTAATTGTTTCTCTCTCAATAGACTACTAGCTTCTAAAGGCACAGCATTACAATATCTTTTTATCCTCATCACTAGTCTATAGCATTGTGCTCGTGCTGGAATTTGCACAGTAATCTATCATCTTGATTTTATGAAAATGTGGTTTATTCCAGAGATAATGCTTGCACAATCAGTGGTGGCTGGAGGCTGTGGAAGAACGAGGGACTTGAAATTTAAACCACTTGGCTTCAGTGTTGACTTTGTTAATGACCTTACTGACTTTGACACCTGAACCCAAGCTCACCTGACCTCCTTGGCCACTGGAAAGACCAGGTCAGCATAGTTTAGGACATGAGCCTAGATGTAAAGGGCTATCAACAGTGCAGGTGTATTTCCTGGGAGAATGCATTCACTTTCCAAAGCATTCTTACTTATTATTTAATTTTAATTGCCCTAACAAGTTCTGAAAGAGTTAGATATGGAAACTGTTGACTGGAGAAAAATGCACAACCTAAAAGTTGAAAGTTATGTTTTATTGTAGAGATTACTGAGGACTATAGCCTGGGATACAGCCTCTCAGATAACTCTGAGGAAAAGCTCTGAAGAGGTAAGATAGGAGCCAGGATATATAGGAGTTCTTGATTAAAAAAAAAAACAATGTAGTCAAACATGAAAAGATTACTGCTAATCACAAAAAATAGACATCTCAAGTTAATGATTTTAGCACTTTTCTATGTACTGGAAGATGCCAGAATCGAGGCCCATTGAAATTATTCCTTAGATATGCATCTTAACTATCTAGGGTCAGTATCCTGTTTTTCCCCATCCTGAATTCCCCTCAGGGTGCACCATCAGGGGCATCTGCAGTGGCTAATGGCTTGATGGTGGGCAACAATCATTGTATACTGGAATGGCAGGCAACATTTTTTTGTCTGTATACCTGAGAACTGTAATCAACAGCCTTCCTGTTTCCTGTACTAAACAGTATTGGACCAAGCAAACATAACTCAGCTAATTTGCTTTGGAGAGAACTTGCTCCTGGAAGATAAGACTGAGAGCCACATAAAATAGCTTAGTACTTTCAATTTTAGATAAACAATGGATACATTTGGGTGTAATTATGCCTCATGCAATATTTGGGAGATATTTATAGTGACAGGGAGAATAAAGCTCCCAAGGGGATGTCCTAATACCCAGAAACCTGTGAATGTGTTACCTTACTTGGCAAAGGAGAATTAAGATTGCTAATGAACATAAAATAAGAGAATTCTCTGGGTTATCTGGGTGAGGCCAATGGAACCACAAGGAACCTCAAATAGGGAAGAAGGAGTCAGAGTAGTCAGTGTCAGAGTGATGTAGGTTGAGAAGAACTCTACTGGTCACTGCTTTGAAGATGGAGAAGGGGCCATCGGCCAAGGAATGCTGGCAGCCTCTAGAATTTGGAAAGAGCAAGTAACTGGATTCTCCCCTAGGGCCTACAGACAGGAACACAGTCCTGCCGACACCCTGATCTTAGACCAGGGAGACCCACTGCAATATTCTGACCTCCAGAGCTGTGAGATAATAAATGTGTGTTGCTTTAAGCCACTGAGTCTGTGGTAATTTGTTACAGCAGCAATGGGAAACTATAACACATATACCTTAAAAAAATGGTTTGTTTGAAATTTAAATTTGAGTGACCTGTACAGCTGTCAGAGAGCAAGAAATTTCCCCTTATCCTCCTAGGTTTTTCTGATTGGTCTAAGAATTAAGTTGACATGAGACAGATTAACAGGAGAAAATCATATGAAATGTAATAACATGTCTACATGGGAGAGACGCAGGAAAACTGAGTAACTCACAACAGTGGCCAAAACCCTCAGCTAAAGACAAAAGAGGATGTTGTGAGTGGGGAGAGTCAGTTCTGGGAGGTGACCAGGAAAAGATCAGTAAACAAGAGTGATTGTGATGCAGCTTTAAGTCATTACCTTCTCCATTGACAAGACTTTCTAGAGATTTGGTCCTCTTCTAGGTACAGCAATGGAGACCCCCTTACCTTGGAGATTTCCCTAACAAATGTAGTGTTTTTTATAAAAGGATAACTCCTAATTGGTTTTCAGCATTTTCCCCATTTCTGCTGTTTCTCAGAAAATAACCAGCTTAAAACAATTCATATGCCAAGGAGATATTTTGGGGTGACAAGTTTACTCCCCTATACAGCCAAACTGAATTAGGGACAGAGACCAGGTCAGAAGTCCTGTCAGGGGCACTAAGTCCATGCAGTGGGGGTCAGGCAGGAGGCCCAGTGTTCCTATCTATAAAAGGGGGACAATAGTGAAAAAGTTGATAAAAAAGTTTTCATGTGTTGCCCCACAGGTGTGTCTTGAGTACTCAGTACAATAAATGTTGGAGCACTAGCATGTAGTGAGTAGTTCAGATTGTTTGGTCCCCCTGTGTACCTCCCATCCTTCCTGATCAAAACTGAGCAGGATCCTGTGGGACACTCCAGGGGCACAAAAGTCTTTCTGTGTCCTCTGTTTCTTATTTGTAGGAAAAAGGCTGCAGCCTCCTAGACCTTCCCTGAGTTCCAAAGGGCAGATTCAAACAATTTCTAATTAGGGAAGTTAGGGAATGCAGAAACAAAGGAAGAGCAGTCAAGAAACAATAGTGGGTCCAAGTTCTTCCTCAAGAGATTTACATACCAATATATCTTTGAGTACTTCTGCAGGAACTAAGGCCCCCACCCAGGTGGAGGATGGTAACTTCAGGCTGAGCACAAGATTCCTGGAGCCCCGCCCTGTTACCTCACCACCAACCAATCAGAAGAAAGTCACACACCCTGCAGCCCTCACCCCAAATGTTGCCTTTGAAAACTCTTCCTTGGAAGCCATTGAAGAGTTCAGGATTTCTGAGCACCAGCCACCTGTTCTCCCTGCTTGGCCCTGCAATAAACTTTGTCCGCTCTAAACTCTGACATTTTGGTTTGTTTGGCCTCACTGTGCAGCGGGCACACAAATTTGGGTTCAACAACATGTGGCTGGTGGGAAGTGTCGACTGAAAAACATGCACAATGTGAGAGTTGTGAGTTGTTTTATTTGTGTCAAAATGAGGACTATAGCCCAGGAGATAGCCTCTCAGAAAGCTCTCAGGAACTTCTCCAGAGAGGTAAGTGGGGAGGTCAGTATGTATGTGATCTTGGTGAAGGGGGGGTACGTGCAGTCAAGCACACATTTTGGCAGAGGCTTGCTGCTCGTCACAAGAATGTTACTGCTAGTCAGGAGGAGCAGATGTCTTCATTAAAGATTTTAGTGCTTTTCTAGATATAAGAAGATGCAAGAAATTGGGCTCATAAAATCTTCTCCTGCAAATATCTATCTGAAGGCCTATTCTGCCAGTTTTTCACAGAGCACGGAGTGCTTCATTCCTGATCTCCACCTTGAACTCCTTTCAGGGTGTGTTGAAGGTCAATTGTAACAGGGAAGAACAAAATCTGACTCCATGTTGGATCTGTTTCTTTTACTTTTGCAGCCTTTGCTCTCCATTGCTTTTTGTTACTATGATCACTAAAAGGATGCTATCTGTAGCAATATGCATACATAATGGTCTCCCTTGGGGAACCCTGCTCCTCTGCCTAAATGTTAAACTAAAGTGCCTTTGTTCAGCTCACAGGGAAACATTCTGACCCTACCCACCTGTGAATGACTGAAAGAAGAAATTAACACGTCCTCTTCCCGATGTTGGCCAAGCCAGGAGATATTTTGCAAGACTAATGGTCTTTTTACTTTACTTCCTCACCTCCTCCCCCTCTCTGTTCTGTAAAAGAAACTGGTATCCAGATCCCGATAAGATAGTACTCTAGCTCATTAGTCCGCCATCTTCTCAGACTTCTGGCTTTCCAAATAAAGTCTCTACTCCTTGGCTCAATACCTCGTCTCCTGATGTATTGGCCTGTGGTGCGGCAAGCAGGGCAAGCTTGGACTTGGTAACATAACTGCAGTGGCTAGTGACCTAATCCTTATAGAGGCAGATGGCAAGTGATAATTCTTATCTGGCAGGAGGGTCCTAATACCTTGCCCCGGCTTGGTTCTCCTGCATTTTTAGATTGGGGAGTGCAGGACATGCAGGCACAGCCTGGTGAGGTGCTGGCAGGACAGGGCGTGTGTTGTGGGGGTGTATGGTACTTCCTTCAACCGATCAGCTGTGGGTGGACCCCCACATCCAGAATTCTGTTGCCAGGAGAAAACTAAGGGCTGTCCAGAACATCTCATAGACCTCGAATTGAAAGACACACAGTTAGTGATGTTCCTCAAGCTAAGGCACCCTGTACTCTGTGGTGTGGGCACACTGCCCTCGGAGCTCCTTCTGACTTTCTCTGAACTACATTTAAGAGGCAGAGGATGGGCTGTCCCCAGGCTGAGAGCACTTCTGCTGTAAACCCGGAAGGAGATTTACAGGGAAGCAAGATTCCTTTGTCATGGATCCTATTGCTAGGAGACTTCTCAATATTAACCCTCAAAACATCTTCAGGCAATGCTAATCCTGCTAGCAATCAGTTCTTATCAGGAAACCTCCTGGATAAAATGCAGGAGGAAACTGGAGCTTGTGGGAGCTGACTGCTTTCTGTTTCCTGCTACAGTGAAAGCCAGAGTGGCTCTCTCCTTTCTCCCTTTCCTTCTTGCCGTCCCTGTAGTAATGGGAGAAGAAACTCTGAGGCTGAATTTATATACAAAATGGCTGTTAAAGCAAGAACCAGCCCCAGGAAATTCAACACTGGTTTCAGGACTTTGCTTTAACACGCCTGGGGCCAAACCTTCATCTACCTAATTAAATGGTGGGAGAACCAGTTTGGTCCAGGGCCTCACACACCTGCTTAGGAATCCCTTAGAAGTCCTCCCCAGGCCTCATCAGTGCACCCAGATCTCCTTCACCAGCTTAGGGTTCCTCCTGACAAAATAAAATGTATGGCTAAGACAATTATAGAGGAGGCGTTCAGCTAATCTTGTCTTTTTCAAGCTTAAAGACTTTCCAAGGCTTCCACCACCCTTATTAAAGTGCCAGGATTCCTAACATGCCACGTTCAGTCCTCTACCCATTTTCCTAGATCTATCTCCTCACTCCCTGCACGATGCTCTGTTCCGGCTTCACAAGCATGCCATGCCCTTTCTACCTGGGTTAGTGACTGCAGCCTGTTCCCTCTGCTGTGTACTTGGAATGAGAATGTTTGTTCAAACCCAGCCTCTTCTTGGCCCAGCCCTTGTTCCCAGCCAAGTTCGTTCCTGTTCATCCTTTGGGTCCTGACTGAGCTGTCAGTACCTCTAGGAAGTGGTGGACTACTCCTGTGGCTTGGGGACCCCTCCTTGATACTTACAAAGTACCTTGCCTGTCTCAGTCCTTGCACTTGTCACCCCTTATGGGGCTGGTGTGTTTCCTTGTTCGCCTTCCTCTTCTCCTTGACGAGAAGCAGTTTGAGGGAATGGATGCCCACCCTTGAGTTTCAGTTGAATTCATACAGAATAACTGCTCCTTCTGCTTGAACACACCACTCCCAGACGCCCAGAAAGGAAAGGGTAATCATTTAATCAAACGAACTATTTGGCAAATAAGGGGGTGGATATCCAACTGCCAAAAGTTGGTGAGTAGATGGTATGTATGTTTTTCTCACTGTGTTCTCAATTTATTTTTATTTGATTTTATTTGTTTATTTTTGTCTGTATTGGGTCTTTGTTGCTGCGTGTGGGCTTTCTCTAGTTGCAGAGAATGGAGGCTACTCTTCATTGTGGTGTGTGGGCTTCTCACTGCGGTGGCTTCTCTTGTTGCGGAGCACGGGCTCTAGGCACGCGGGCTTCAGTAGTTGTGGCTCACGGGCTCTAGAGCACAGGCTCAGTAGTTGTGGCTCACGGGCTTAGTTGCTCCGTGGCATGTGGGATCTTCCCGGACCAGGGCTCGAACCCGTGTCCCCAGCATTGGGAGGCAGATTCTTAACCACTGCGCCACCAGGGAAGCCCCCTCCCTCAATTTATTGTTCAATCCTGCAACAAGGATTCTCTCCCTACAGAAGCTCTTTCCTTTTTTCTCTTCTTTCCCTTCCCCTGGGCTGCAGCACTGGGCCGGGATATGCTCTGGTTTCCTTCCCTTTACTCTTTAGTGTTCACTCTGCAAAGCTGAGACAGGATCCCATCACTGACTTTTGCTGTTTGTGCAACAGGCTTGCAGTGGTTCCTTTCACCAAGGTCATCAGTGCTCTGTGCTCTGCAGTCACCAGTGTCAGAGGCTGGAGTTCCCTACCCATGCTGGAAGCACCCTCCTGGGTGGTGTTAACACCCTCTGGGGATGTGCTTGTTTGGCCCCCTCCTAGATCCGGTGGCATTGCTGTGTTACCTGCCCTGGACAGGCAGCCGCTGAGCTTTTGTCACTGCAGCACCTTCGCCTCGCCTGTGACTGCCCTGCTGCTGTCACCCTGTGCTTGGGCCATCTACCGGGCCTTCTGAGGAGAGCACGTTGGGGCCACATTGGGTTCCTTCTCTGTAGACACCAGGCAGAAGGTCCAGATGCCCAGGGACCCCACCAGGGCTCCTGTTCCCTTGTATGTGGATCTCCATGGCCTGTGTCAAGAGGGACACAGTGAAGAAACCATCAAGGAAGAGAAGACAGAAAGTGAGACAAGAGGCTGCTACCCTCCCTTCCTGAAAGCTCAAGGGCTTATAATTGGAATAACCTCAAGATCATCCCATCCAATCTGCTGTTTGATGGAGGAATCTCCACAGCACCCTTGTCAAATCGTTATTTGAATTTCGTTTGAACAGTCCCAGTGCCAGGGAGAGCATTATTACGATTCCTCAGTGAATACCTTAGAACACTTTTGCTTTACACACTCGTACAGGTATTTCTGAAGAACAGTGTCCTAGAGGTGGAACTTCTAGTGAAGGGGTATGTACATTTCTCATTTTGATACCTACCACCTGCACATTCATACACACACACACACATGCTGTACACGCACACAAATAAACACATGGCAGTTATGTGCTCAAATGAATAAAGACCTTTCTGATAAAACTGTCCCTCAGCAGAATGGACTGCCTGGGTTGCAGCAATGAGTGGTCAAGTGCTTGGATGATGAGGATGCTGTAGAGGGGATTTCAACATGGGGTATGTAGTCAGAGCACCTAGCACCCAGGGGACCCCCGACACTCACATGTGGCAAGCTCTGGACAAACACCAGGACCCTCCCCTTAGGTGGTGAGTTCCCAGCAGTGGTTCATTTGGCCATGGGCCCTTCAGATAGGGACAGAGTAAAGGGATAAAGTGGGTGATTAAATAGTTAATTACTAGTAAAGAAAAAAAAGTATGGGAGAACGCTGTAAGCTAATGATCACTCAGGAAAGCAGGTTTGCTTAACAACAAAACAGAGCAGTCTTGCTTAGCAAAAAAACGATGCAACAGAAGCACGAGACCCACATCTCAGTGAGGTCAGTAAGTTAATGATTCCTAGGACATGCTTCTCTGTGCACACTAAGGATAAAAATATGGGGAAAAGTGACATTATAATGAAACCTGAGCTGATTTACCATTTTTAGCATATGTTACCACCCTTCTGCTAATTTGAATAGTGCCATGACAGTCCCAATTTGACCATGTAGGGACAAGAAATTCCCCCACCTGACGTGGAGGAACAGCTGATGATGGAAACTTGATGTCTACTCAAAAATGAGGAAGAAGGTGGTCTTCTCCCCCTCCCCACTTTTCCTTTGATTATAAAACTGTAGCCCACTAAGTTCTCAGGGCGGCACCCTCTTGTCTGCCCGCTTGTAAGCCTCACAAGCGTCCTATTCTAATAAATCACTTCTTATCTATCACTTTGCTTCTTGCTGAATTCTTTTGTGCTAAGACATAAAGAGCCAGAGATCCTAGCAACAACCCCCACCCCCCACCCCCCGCCATATGCATTTCTGCGGTTTCACTTCTGGAGGCAACGAATTTTCCAGGCCAAGCTCAAAGAGCACAGGGCAGGGTGGTTGTAGGGCAACTTTATGGCTTCCCCCAAAGCACACGGCCCCTTTCTCAAGTCTCTGCACTGGTTTTCCACCAGAATCTGCTCATTCTCTCCTCAAACTCAGGCTTATCCACTTATCTCAGCCGGGAGGGCTAGAACACTCTTATGACTCTGCGCTGGTTGTTTCAGAAAAAAAATGAGCTTTTTTTCTCAGTAGTCAAAGATGTCCTCCTGTGCATCTGGAGGGGGCACACCTGAAGGCCAGCGGCAAGCTTTGCGTCTTGGATGGAGTCCTGTACAGAATTCAAGGGAAGAAGCCTGCTAGCTCTGGGGTCTTAGAAGGCTGGCAGTCACTCTGTCTGGCATGCTTCTCACAGTCTGTGGCTGCTGGGCCAGCGTCGTGACATCAGGGGGAGGAGGGGGATGGTGGGTGTGATGCCATGGACACCATTTGGAAATGCTTGTGCGTGGCAGTCCTCTCATTTTGTCCTGATCTGGGCAAAGTCATTAACATATATTAGTGCTCATTGAGTAGATCACACTCTCCTCCTTCGTGCAATTGTCCCTGCAGGTCCCCAAAGGCGGCATTGGACATGCCCACTGCACAGCTGCAGGGAGCTGAGTAATACATCAACAGAGCCTGAGCTCACTGTTGTCTTTGATCAGGTCAGATCCACCTCTGGTTGTTGGTCCTTCAACAAGCACAGGACCAGTGAGAGGAGCAGCTGCAGCTGAGATCCCCTCCAGCACCTCCACTTTGACCTGTTCAGCCACAGTTATCCTTCCAGCTCTTTGTGACTGGCCCCTCTCAAGCTGCCCACTCAGGACAGGGCAATCAGCCCCCTTCCCAACACACAGATCAAATACACAGCTGAAAGATGGGATTTGAAGCAATGGACTAGATTAAATCACTGAAGGAATAAGTGTAGGGAAAATGCTCCCATACTTCATAATTTGGAGCTCAGACTGAGGAGAGGGAGTGGACACAGGAAGCAGAGGAGGTGGAGAGGCCCCTCCTGGCCTCTCCCCCCATTCATATGTTGAAGTTCTAATCCCCCAGGACCTCACGAGGTGACTGTATTTGGATACAGGGCCTTTACAGAGGTAATAATGGTAAAAGGGGTCATGTGGCTAGGCCATTGTCCAAGAGAGGATAAGAAGAGATTAGGACATGGACATGCAAAGAAGAAAAGACTACATGAGGACAGAGGGAGAAGACAGCCATCTGCAAGCCAGGGGAAGAGCCTCGGTGAAACCAGTTCTGCCAGACAACACTTTGATCCAGGACTTCTACCCTCCAGAAATGTGAGGAAAAAAATTCCTGTTGTTTAAGCCTCTCAGTCTGTGGTTTCTTTCGGTGGTCAGAGCTGACTAACACAGGTGGGGGAATGAAAAGGGGGTATAGTCAAGAAAGTCATATGGGGTTTTGATCTCAGGGTGGCAGTGGTATGTGGTGGCTTGAAGTGAGATCTTAGTTCCCTGCCCAGGAATCAAGCCTGGGCCACCTGGGTGAAAACCAGGAATCCTAAGTGCTAGACCACCAGGGACTGGTGGATAGAAGCAGAGCCCTGGCTCTTGTCTTCTTTGAAAAAGGAATTTTATAAAGACACCAATGTTGTAAAACAGGCACAGAGTTTATTAGAGCACACAAAGAAGCAGTTTACTTAGGATAGAAGCGAAGCAGAGTTACACACTCAGAGAAGAGAAGAGTGTGGACATTCTTGCTAATGAAGAACATGCTAAAGGGTGGTTTAAATTGCTTATATAGGGGCTGTCTTCTGGGTC
This sequence comes from Eschrichtius robustus, assembly GCF_028021215.1. Lineage (NCBI taxonomy): Eukaryota > Metazoa > Chordata > Mammalia > Artiodactyla > Eschrichtiidae > Eschrichtius > Eschrichtius robustus. The sequence goes on along the minus strand of NC_090828.1, from coordinate 138,586,586 downwards.
TTTGTTTTCCTCTGGCCAATCATCTTGCTCATTGCCCTTATCTAATCTGACTCAGGGCCCATCCCAATGTGTGTGCGCATATTTTAGCCAAGATGGATGGATTCCAGTGTGGGGGTCTCTGAGAGGTTGGCAGAACATATTATGGGCTAGCACTCCCTCCCTTTTTGACCCCTGAGGAACTTTTCTGCTAATGTGCAGTTGGACATTGACCTCAAGAATGAAAGAAGTGGTCATCTCATCTTTTTACTCCAGCAGAGTTTCGTTCCTCTCTGCTCCTGCTGTTATTGTTTTCCTTGAAATGTCAAGGGGAGACAATCTCCAATTGCCCATCTTGACAAACTCCAGCTGCTCAGCCTGGGGCCCACATACCTCCTACCTCAGTTTCACTTCAGGGAGGAGGCAGTGGTTGGTGCAAAGACCATGTGGATTAGCCACAGGGTGTTGCTAGTGACCCCCATGGTGCGCACCCCACATGACATTGTCTGTTTTTTCTTTTATTGCACCCTTCAGTTTATGGAAGGCAGCTCTTAATTATCTCTGTTTGGCAACCAAGGAAACTGAGGTTCATAGATTGTGAGACTTGCCTGTAATTTTATAAAACTTTAGGGGCAGGTCTCCTCACCCTCTTCTTACAATTCCCCACAGCAATTTTCCCAGGTCACTCTACTCTGCAGAGTGATTCTGAAACTCTAGAATCACTTCAAGAGCTTGTTTGCAGCTGCTGTGTTTATCACAGCTTCGTCACATCAGTTCTAGCCTGATAGAAGCAAAAACAAGAACAAGCTAATTTGTCACAGATGAATAGACCCATGGTCCTGTCTGCAGCTTGTGAGGCAATTCCAGCTGGCAAGTGCCTTTGATAAGACCACTGAGGGTGGCAGCCTCAGGCTGGAGCTCTGGTTCCTGGTGGTAGAAGCCAGCTTCCCTGCCAGCACAGAGGGAGAGAGTGGGGATGCAGAGGACAGGACTCTTCAGGAGAATTGAAGTGACTGAAGGCAGTAGAGGGGAGCAAAACCTGCCACCCCAAAATGTCTCTTTGGCATGCAGATTATTTCAAGCTGAAAACAATCAAGGCCCAAAAGACTCTGGAAGAAACTTTGGTGTTTCCTCTAACTGCCTAGAAAATTGTAGCTAGAGGACCTTTTCCAGGAAGGGAGCTATCAGCATAGATCACTACAGTATGAACTAGGTGTGCAGACAGGAAGAAACCTAGCAAAGTCTGTTTGTTAAAACTCCTCTCTTTGTCCCACTGTATCTGATGACCCCGCAATCACTTTCTTTTCACTTTCACTTTCTTTTCCATCTCCATGTCAGTTGCCTTCCTCCCCATTTGAAGTCCCAAGCCCCTGACCCCAACATCCTTTTTTGTCTTACCTGAAGATGGATATTTAAGGTGAGTGCTTCGGTTATTTTGGTGAGATATCCAGTTTTCCTGGGTCTCTCTCATGTATACACGTTATTAAACTTTGTTTGATTTTCTTCTACTAATCTGTATCATGTCAATTTAGTTCTTAGACCAGCCAGAAGAACCTAGAAGGGTAGAAGAAAATTTCTTCCTCCCCGACAGCAATTTGTTACCCACAAAGTGTTGAGCTAGTGGTTGATGGGGAAACGGTCTCAGCTTCCTCCTCTACAGAGCTTTCAGTAATTTGTGTGTGGGTCTCTAAGGCTTAGAACAATTGGTGTGTGTATATATATGTGTGTATGTGCGTGTGTGTTGTCTCAGGACTGGGGACTCCAAGAAGTGAATGGAAACCTGAGATCTGAGATATAGGTTACTCTAAAGATAAGCCAGTGGCAGAGAAGCATAAACACTAATTCTACAGCTCCCTCCTCTCTCCAGGGCACCTCCTCTGTATGTACCCCATTGCCCACAGCCTCACAACACTGACACATCCTTGCCCCACTGCCCTGACCTGGTCCTCCTCCTCCGCATGGCCATGTCATGTGTCTGCTTCCCTATCTTTCCTTCCCTAGGGCCAAAGGTTTCTTCAGAAGTCCATTTGTTGGCCTAACTTCTGCCTTGGTTCGACAGTCATTTCATAAACCTTTTCAAAATGCCCTCTCTCACCTGGGCACATATTCCACACCCCACCCCCCCAAGCCGCAAGTCATCCCCAAGACTCGGTTTCTATCTAGTTCCCTGCTTGAGCCAGTTGGCAGTGTTTTAGAATGGCTCCACCTCTCACTTCTTGTGGAAGCCAGAGCAAAGGACTAGGGTAGCAGGGGTGGGGAGGCAGGTGTTAGCAAGAGCAAAGGGATTCTTGTTCTGTGTGTGTGGTTGGGGGGGATCCTGTAGCTCCCTGCCAGAACCCTGTCTTAGAGAGGGCAGGATCTTGGGGAACCCCTTGAGTCATGGGTGAGAGCTGGGTCGAGCCTTGTAGGTGAGTGGTTGAGGAGATCAGGGGTGTGTGTGTGTGGGGGGTTGACCACCTAGCCACAGCAGATGCCCTGTTTGGGAAGAACTTTTTAATGAGTCAAACTTATTCCCTATGAAAGATGGTAATTCAATTGCATTATATTTGAAAAGCAAAAATGTGCAAACATAAGATAAGGACTTGAATCAGGAGCAGGGAGAATTCTCTGTTTTTTTTTCCCTTCCAGAACAACCAATATAAAGATTCCTTTTCACGTTACAAACTAGCAGCAACACATAGTAACTTAACTGCATATTTGTTATGACAAAGTAATATTCATGACTGATAGAACTGCAGAGTTTAATTGGCGAGGGAGAAGCAAATAGCACCCGTGTCAAGCTGAATGAACATCAGCTATAAATGTCTACCTCCGCCTGGCGAGAAGCTGCACTTGCCACAGTTAGCCTCAGGCTGGGTCATCCAGCCAGCAGAGCTCACTCGTTGCTTTCTTCCAGTGGGACAAGTGTCTGCCTGCTACCCAAACCCCCAATGGGTGATGGTCTTTCTCTCAGACCCCAGCTCTAAATCCCATCTGCAGTGCTCCTGTGCACTCTTCAAGGCCTCCACACACTTTTCTAAACTTTTCTAGATTTTCTCCAGCTCTACCCACCTCCCTGGGGAGATGAGATAGAGGAGAAAGAGGGAAAAGTGCAGGCCTTTGTACCAGAATCCTTAATTAGCTACTTTGGGCTGTACCAGAATCCTTAATTAGCTACCTTGGGCAGCATCAATTAACCTCATCTGCCCATATCTAAGGTGTGTAGAACAATACTTAATCTGAGGTGTTTTTATGATTAAATGAATTACAATAATAAAGTTACTGGCCTAGAGGCATCTCTTCCTTTTTACAGAGCATTTTATGAAGCATTCATGCACATATGCCATATCATATCACTTATCCATACATGTTCCACAAATTTAACTTGCGTCTACCATTTTGAAAGGCAAGGTGCTAGAAGCTAAAGTGACAATAAGATTGCACATGCCTTTTTCTCCTGTATCCTCACAATACCAGAGGTCTTACTGTAAAATCCAGTTGACTTTAGTTATCCTGGGCTAGCCATCCCACTTGACTCCTTCACCCCTTTTCCTGCCCCTTAGACAAAGCCTCTCTGAAACATTGACTTTGGTACAGTGAATTTACATGATTAATCCTAAAGCATGCTCAGTCTTCCAGCACAGTAGAGGCGAGTTCTTGACCTTGTGGATTTCACAGCCCAGTCACACCCAGGATGGTCCTGGCTGGGTTTCCGGTGAATAGGAAAGAGGTGAAACTCCCCACCTGAGGTTTCTCCATTCATTCATTTGGTGCACAACAATCATTTATGGATTTTTTAAAAATGTCAATCTTGAAAGGTAAACCAGTGGGTTGACCACCAGGACCCCTGGTTTCTCACTGAGTCACCACCTCCCCTCCGATGAGGATGTGCTTGCCTAACACTGTGTGTACAACTCATCATCACATTCCTTCTTGAATACCTCAAAACGCTTCTGTGAAATGAGGGTGTGGTCCTGCGCCCTCAGTGACCCTTTGTGCAAACCTTGCCCTGCCTTAGCTTACTTAAATTAAGCAAATGACCTATGTTTTCTTCTAGTCAAACACCTGGAGTTTTTCTTCATGTATTTTGCTTTTGGTGACTCACGTACCCCAAAGATATCATTTCATATTTTTCTTCAGAAGTTTAGTTTTTCTTTCCTCATGTAAGTCTATTTGCCAATTGTCCTAGAATCATCTACTGGACCCACCCCTTTCCCACTGATTTGTAATGACACCACTGCCATATATCAATTTTTTGTATATGTGCAAATCTATTTTCAGCTTCTCTATTTTATTCTATTGTTTTTTTTTTTCTACTCTTTCTAAGTTGTTTTAATTACTATTGCTTTATAGCAAATCTTGAATCTAATATGGTGTGCAACCAATCCTTCCTTATTCTTTTGTAAAAATCATCTTTGATATTCTTGGGCCTTTAAAATTCTACATAAGTATTAAGATCAACTGGAAAGTTTCAGGCAAAACTGTTGGGATTCAGGTTAGATTTATATTGAATTTTTAGATTAGTTTTGGGAGAACTGATGTTTAAACTATTGAGTCTTGGAGGATATTAGCATGATATAGCTCTCAATTTATTCAACTCTTTCTTATGTCTTTCAATTAAGTTGTAATTTTTATACACAGGTCTTGCTTATATTTACTTAAAATTAATTTTGTATAATATTTCTTTGCTTTTATGATTGGAGTCTTCTATTTTATTGCCTGTTCTAACTGGTTATTAGAAATGCTATTAATTTCTGTATATCTATTTTATATCCATCCAGTCACTCTAATTAGATTTAGTAGTTAGTAACCTTTCTTGGATCTTCCAAGTAAGTAATCATAATGTCTCTGACTTTTTTTGTTTTATTTTACTTGACCTCATGGTGATCATGACTTCTGTGTTAAAGGGAAAGTTTTTAATGGTCAACCATTATACTAAGTGTTTTCTGTAGTTTTTTAAAACCAAATTAGGAAATTCCATTTTGTTTCTTACTCATTTAATTATTTATTTATAAACTATGAATAATAGATGGTAATCTTGATTAAATCTTTCTATTATCTATTCTATTAGATTATTTTCCTTGGTTAAAATGTAAGTGAATATATTAACAGATTTTTCTCTGATTTATTTTAATTACTACTTAACATCTTTCTAAGTTATACTTTTTTCACATTTTAACATTTTTGAAATCAGAATGCATCTTACAATTATAGTCTGTTAGACTATTAGGATAGAAAAGTTTTCCTTTTTCTTAGTGGTATATTAAATTTGATGTTTATTATAATCAATAGCATCTCATATTCAATGAGTTGCATTTTAGGTTTCCTAATATTTAGCCATTTAGCAGTTCTGATATAAACCCACCTTAATATAATTTGCTTAGGACCTTTGTATTTATTTCATAAGAGTGGATTATAATTTTTGCTTTCTTCTACCTTATTTTATTTTTAAATTAAAGTGTAATTGAAATACAATGGTGTATTATTTTCAGGTGTACAACATAATGATTAGATATTTGTATGTATTACAAAATGATCACCACAATAAGTCTATTTAATATCCATCATCATACATAGTTACATATTTTTTTCTTGTGATGAGAATGTTAAAGATTTACCCTTCGCAACTTTCAAATATGTAATGCTGTATTATTTTTAAATTAATTTTTATTGGAATATGGTTGCTTTACAATGTTGTGTTAGCCTCCACTGCACAACAAAATGAATCAGCCATACACATATGTATTATTAATTATTGTCAATATGCTGTGCCTTATATCCTCAGGACTTATTTATTTTGTAACAGGAAGTTTGTACCTTTAACTCCCTTCACCCATTTATCTGTCCCCAACCCCCTCTCCCTGCCACTGCCTCAGGCAACCACCAATCTGCTCTCTGTATTGCTGAACTAGTTTGTCTCTTTGTTTTTTAAAGAGTCCCCATATAAGTGAGATTATATGGTATTTGTCTTTCTCTGTCTGACTTATTTAATTTAGCATAATGCCCTAAAGGTCCATCCATACTGTCTGAAATGTCGATATTTCTTTATTTTACATGGCTAAATTATATACATATATATATATATATATATAAATACATATATATATACATACATATATATATATATATATACATATATATATATATATACATCTCATGATTTCTTATCCATTCATCCATCAGTGTACACTTAGGTTATTTCCATATCTTAGCTATTGTAAATAATGCTGCAATGAACATGAGGTGCATATATCTTTTCAAGTTAGTGTTTTTGGTTTCTTCAGATAAATATACAGAAAGGAAACTGCTGGATATTATGGTAGAGCTATTTGTAAGTTTTTGAAAAACCTCCATACTGTTTTCCATAATGGCTGTACCAACTTACATTCCCACTAACAGTGCACAAGGGTACTCTTTTCTTGTCATTTTAGTAATAGCTATTCTACCAGATGTGAGGTGATATCTCACTGTGGTTTTGATTTGCATTTCCCTGATGTTTAGTAATATTGTTCACCTTTTCATGTACTTGTTGGCCATCTGTAAGTCTTTGGAAAAATGTCTGTTCAGATCCTCTCCCCATTTCTTACATGGGTTGTTTGGGGTTTTTTGCTATTGAATTGTATGAATTTTTATATATTTTGTACATTAACCTCTGATCAGGGATTTGCAAATAAATCCCTTATTTGGTAGGTTGCCATTTCATTTTGTTAATGGTTTCTTCTGCTATGCAAAAGCTTTTTAGTTTGATGTAGTTCTACTTGTTTATTTTTGCTTTTGTTGCTAGTGCTTTTGGTGTTAAATCCAATAAAATATTACCAAGACTTATGTCAAGGAGCTTACTGCCTATGTTTACTTCTAGGGGTTTTATGGTGTCAGGTGTTACATTCTTTACATACTGTAATCCATTTTGAGTCAGTTTTTCTGTATGGTTTAAGATAGTGATCTGGTTTCATTCTTTTGCATGCAGATGTCCAATTTTCCCAACACCATTTGCTGAAGAAACTGTCCTTTCCCCATTGTATTTTCTTGGCTTTTTTGTTGTAAATTTATTGCACATATATGATGGGTTTATTTCTAGGCACTCTATTCTTTTCCATTGATCTATCTGTCTGTTTTTATGCCAGTACCATACTGTTTTGATTACTATACCTTTGTAGTATAGATCAAGATCAGGAAGCATGATGCCTCCAGATTTGTTCTTTTTTCTTAAGATTGCTATTTGGGGTCTTTTGAGGTTTCATACACATTTTAAGAATGTTTTTTCCATTTCTGTGAACAATGCCATTGCAATTTTAATATGACTTGCATTGAATCTATATGACACTTTGGGTAGTTTGAACATTTTAACAATATTAATTCTTCTAACCCATGAACATAAAATATCTTTCCATTTATTTATGTCTTCTTCAATTTCTTTTATCAATGTCTTATAATTTCTTGTGTACAAGTCATCCACCTCCTTGGTTAAATTTATTCTTAGGTATTTTGTTCTTTTTGACACAATTGTAAAAATTATTGTTTTCTTAATTTCTATTTCTGATAGCTAATTAGTACTGTATAGAAAACAATAAATTTTTGTTTATTTATTTTTTATCCAGCAAATTTATGGAATTTTTAAAATTTAGATCTAACAGTTTTTTAGTAGAGCCTGTAGAGTTTTTTCTATATATAATATCATGCCATCTGCAAATAGTGACATTTTTACTCTTCCTTTCTGATTTGGATGACTTCCCTTCCCTCCCCTCCTTTCTTTCTTTCCTTCCTTCCACCTTACTTCCCTTTCTTTCCTTCCTTCCTTCCTTTCTTCCTTCCTTTCTTTCTTTCTTTCTTTCTTTCTTTCTTTCTTTCTTTCTTTCTTTCTTTCTTTCTTTCTTTCTTTCTTTGTCTTTCTTTCTTCCTCCCTTCCTCCCTTTCTCTCTCTCTCTCTTTCTCTTTCTTTCTTTCTTTCTTTCTTTTCTTTCTTTCTTTCTTTCTTTCTTTCTTTCTTTCTTTCTTTCTTTCTTTCTTTCTTTCTTTCTTTCTTTCTTTCTTTCTTTCTTTCTTTCTTTCTTTTCTTTCTTTCTTCTCTTTCTTCCTTTCCTGCATAGTTGTTCTTACTAGGACTTCCAATCCTATGTTAAATAAAAGTGGTGAGATTGGGCATCCTGGTCTTATTCCTGATCTTAGAGAAAAAGCTTTCAAGTTTTCACCGTTGAGTGTGATATTCATTGTGGCTTTTTCATATAGGTTTTATTATGTTGAGATATGTTTACTCCATATCCACTTTGTTCAGAATTTTTATTGTAAGTAGATGTTGAAGTTTGTTAAATGCTTTGTTTGCATCTATTGAGATGATCATATGATTTGTATCCTTCATTTTGTTAATGTGGTGCAACACATTGATTGGTTTATGGACGTTAAGTCATCCTTGGATCCCTGGAATAAATCCCACTTGACTGTGGTGTACAATCCTTTTAATGTATTGTTGAATTCGGTTTGTTAATATTTTTTTAAGGAATTTTTTTGTTTATGTTTATCAGGAATACTGGTCTATAAGTTTTTTTTTTTCCTTGTACTGTCCTTGTCTGGATTTGGTATCAGGGTAAGGCTGGCCTTATAAAACGAGTTTCATAGTATTCTTTCTATTTTTTTTGGAGAATTTGAGAAGGATTGGTATTAATTCTCTTTGAATATCTGGTAGATTCACCAGTGAAGCCATCTGGTCCTGTACTTTTGCTTGTGAGGTTTTTGATTACTGATTGACTCTCCTTACTAGTAATCAGTCTGTACAGGGTTTCTATTTCTTCATGATTCAATGTTGGTAGGGTGTATTCTTCTAGAAATATCTCTTTCTTCTCGTAATAACTTTTGGTGTATAACTTTTTATAGTAATCTCATAATCTTTCATTTTTATGTGGTATCATTTGTAACATCTCCTCTTTCATTTCTGATTTTATTTATATGAGTCCTCTCTCTTTTCTTTTTGTTGAGTCTAGCTAAAGTTTGTCATTTTTGTTTACCATTTCAAAGCACCAGCTCTTAGTTTCATTGATCTTTTCTATTGTCTTTTTAGACTCTATTTTACTTATTGATCTATCCTGAATAATTTACCATGTGCACTTGAGAAGAATGTATATTCTGTTGCTTTTGGAGAAATGATTTATATATATATATATATATACCTGTCTAAAGTGTCATTTAAGGCTAGTGTTTCCTTATTGATTTTCTGTCTGGGTGGTCTTTCCCTTAATGAAAATGGGTATTAAAGTTTCCTACTATTATTATATTGCTGTCAATTTCTCCCTTTAAGTCTGTTAATGATTGCTTTGTATGTTTAGGTGTCCTATGTTGGGTGCATAAATATTTACAAATGTTATATCCACTTGTTGGATTGATCACTTTATCATTATGTGATGTCTTTCTTTTTCTCTTATTGTTTTTTTAAGTCTATTTTTTTCTGATATAAATAAGCTATCTTAGCTTTCTTTTAGTTTTCATTTGTATAGAATATCTTTTTTAATTCCTCTGCTTTTAGTGTGTGTTTCCTACTTCTGAAGTGAGTCTCTTTTAGACAATATATAGAGGGTCTTTTTAATCTGTTCAGCCACTCTATGTCTTTTCAGTTGAGAATTTAGCCCATTTACATTTAAAGTAATTCTTGATAGGAATGCACTTATTGTCATTTTGTTAACTGTTTTCTGGCTGTTTTAAAATTCCACTATTCCTTTCTTCTTCTCTTTCTCTCTTCTTTTGTAGTTTTATGATTTTCTTTAGTAGTATGCTTGTATTCCTTTCTCTTTATCTTTTGTGTGTCTAAAATAGTTTTTTGTTTTGTGGATACTATAAGGCTTACATATAACAACTTATATTTGTAACAGTTTATTTTGTTGATAACTTAATTTTGATCCCATTGTAAAGTTCTACATTTTTAGTCCATCCCCAAAGGTTCTTTGTTTTTGATGTCACATTTTACATCTTTAATTTTGTTAATCCCTTTAGTGTATTTTTCAATTCAGTTATTGTATTCTTGAGCTCTGTAACTTCTATTTGGTATTTTATTTTATTTTTGATGCCTTTGTTGAAGTTCTTACTGGGTTCATCCTTTATTCTCCATAGTTCAGTGAATATCTTTATGATTATTATTTTGAATTCCTTATCAGGTAAATCACTCAGTTCTATTTCATTAAGGATTTTTTCCTGGGATTATATCTTGCATTTTTGTTTGGAACATATTCTTCTGTTTCTTCATTTTGCTTGACTCTCTGTGTTGATTTCTATGTATTGGATAAAACAACAACCTCTCTCAGTCTTGAATAATTGGTCTCCTGTAGCTCTTGGTAGTCCCTCAAATCTTTGTGATTGTCAAAGTAGCCTATTTTATTTGTAATGGTTCTCCATATTTGAGGGTGGCCAACACCTGTCAGTGTCCCAAAGGGGAGGATCTCAGTCAGCACTAAGATTAAGTCTGATTGGAAGCCAGTCCCTCAGGCAGCAGCTTTTAAAGAATGCAAATATACACATTCCTGTGGGATCACAACTATAACATCCACTGGCCACCAGAGCCAGGTGATCTAGAGGTGTCCCCTGGGTGTCAGTTTCCAAAATGGGGGCACCATACATGTTTATAATTTTCTTTCCAGGAGATACCAATGACATGGAGTGAGGCAGAAAGAGAGCACAAAGATGGCAGCCACTGGCTTCTGTTTCCAGGGTTCACCTCAGTTGGTCCCTAGATCTGTGTAAAACCAGATCTCAGGCATTGACATTCCCAGACAAACAAATAGTCCTCTTTCACAGAAAGACTGAAGGTGTGTTTCAGTCTGCTGTCGGTGCAGTGCCCTGGGGGTGGTAGCTGGCCAAGAACTGTCTCTCTAATTGTTACAGTCCCATGGGACATAGGAACACAAGTACCCATGGCCCACAGAGCCAGGCATTCAAGGGCCATTTCTGGGCAGCAGCCACAAAAACCAAGCCACAAGACATAACAACTAGGGCACCAGACACATGTGAAAGCCCCCTCCAGTAGATACTAGCACAGCAGAGGGAGAACATGAAGATAGAACCCATCCTCCAAGGTCTCTGGAAATAATTACAGTCAACCCTTTCCAAGGAAATGTAAAGGTTATTTTTTGCTGCTTTTTTGTCATTTATTTTTCATTTTATATGTTTGTTCAATATTTCTATTGATTTTTATATTTTTATTTTATTTTTTAATAAATTTATTTATTTTTGGCTGCATTGGGTCTTTGTTGCTGCGTGTGGGCTTTCTCTAGTTGTGGCGAGCAGGGGCTATTCTTCGTTGTGGTGTGTGGACTTCTCATTGCGGTGGTTTCTCTTGTTGCCGAGCACAGGCTCTAGGTGCGCGGGCTTCAGTAGTTGTGGCATGTGGGCTCCGTAGTTGTGGCTTGCAGGCTCTAGAGCACAGACTCAATAGTTGTGGCACATGGGCTTAGTTGCTCTGTGGCATGTGGGATTTTCCCAGACCAGGGCTCGAACCAGTGCCCCCTGCATTGGCAGGTGGATTCTTAACCACTGAGCCACCAGGGAAGTCCTCTACTTATTTTTTAAAACAATACTGAGTGCTCAGATTTTGAGAGATGAGTTAAATACTCACATCTATATATTTAGATTCCTCAATTTCTCCTTGTAATTCTGAGTTTTACCTTTATAAATTTTAAAAAGCTATAGGATTCTGGTGAATTCATTCATCATTTTTCATGTTTAAAAATACTTTTTCTCAGTAACAATTGCCTTTTGCCATAAAACATATTTTGTTAAAACATTTTAATTAATATTTTTCCTGATATATCTTTTTCTATTTCTTTCATTTCTTTTCTTAACTTAATATTTAATATTTGTGAGTTGACCTGAACATTGTTTAAAGATTAAAGTAGTCATAAGTGAGTGAAATGATAAACTTCTGACATGTTTACTCCAGAATCATGATAGTGATCGTATCTCCTGTCTCCCCTGTACCCAGCCTGTCTCAGAAATTATGCTGGATAGGAAAAATCCTAGACTCCTGAGTTGAGCTCTGGAGAACTATCATAACCTAGCCAAAACTTTATTTAAAAAATTAACTTTTTTGCCTACTATTTCTTTCAAAACAGTTTTTGATCCATAAAGAAGAATCCTTGACAATATACTAGATATCTGAGTACAATGAGTCCAAGTTTACAGTGTGTCACAGTTACTGACTGCTTGATTCTCTCTATATCTTCAGTCAAATGCTACTCTTCCCTTTACATTTCTTCAATTAGTTTCTCTGTTATTTTGCCTTTACCCCTGCAAACCCCAACTTTCCATCTATCTATTTCACAGTATGCTGAGCTGGAATTGCCCACCATGAGCCTCTAACATTTTATCTTATGGATGGGGAAATGGAGACTCTGGTAGGGAAAGAGGATAGCTCATGTTGACTCATCTTGAGCTAAACTCAAGATTCCACCTCTGCCTGTGGTACACTCACTATGCCTTTCTTCATTGTGTTGTGCCACTTGCAAGCTTCTATTGTGTGATTATGTGTGGGTTTGTGAACTGTTTTCCAAGGACGTTACTGTGGATTGGAAACAGCCTTCTCTCTCTGACAACGTTTACAGTGCCCTGTAGATATTAGATCATTATTTACTTTTTCATAGGTTCCTGTTTGTCTCCTGCTTCCCACACCGAGATCCTCGGGGCAGGGGAAGGCAGAGCCTTGGGCCTGGTTGTGCTTTCCCAGCTCCCAACTTAGCAGCTCATACCTAGGAGTGGTGGCTACAGTAAATATTTGTTGATTTGAGGAGCTAGTGCAATCTGTTTACTCCCCTTCTCCTGCACTCCTGCATATAAACTGTTTTCTTTTCCCAAGGTGCCCTGCCTTCATTATGACTGTAGGATTTCACAGAAATGCTGCTCTCTCTGCACCAAGATGGCACAAAGCCTTGGGGAAACCACTTCAGGGATGAATATACCCAGAGACACTTCAAAATTGTCATCCCAAATGTTTTTAAAAGTCTCCAAATTATTAATCAAGAATTGTAATTTTTAATGCTTCTCTTTCAACCCCCCACATAAATCATATTCTTTCCTTGGTTGCTATTGAAGAAATCTCCCCTGGTTCATTTCTGAGTCTGACATACTCTGTATATAAAATGGATAGCCAGAGATTCTAAATAGTAGTCAAGATCAAGGCCGTGTTCTTGCATTTTCTTCCCCCCTTCTTTCCTTGCTTGAGTCATTTTGCCACTTCTTCCAACCTTGGCAGACAAGATTGGCAGACAAGTCTTCAAATGTAGACTCTGAATTATTAACGCTACTCAGGCCATCAACAGTGTCCACAAAGCTTGTGCACAGCTCAGTCTGAAAGGATGCACCAAATCCTTGAATGCTGGCTGCCCACTATAAACTCTGGGACCACACCTGTCTAGAGATGTTATTTTACTAAATTGTTATCCTACTGCCAGTTTTTAGATTACTTCAGGCTTGGTTCAATTACATTTATTTTAACTCACATTTGTTAACCACACACATTGTCCCAGGAGATCGAGTCAGGAGTTGTGTTCTCAGCAACTCTCATAAATTAGTGAGGAAAGCACACATACAAACGACAAGACATGTGGGGGCACAAAGGGTATCAAATACAGAGGCAGGGTCAGTTCCCCAGAATATGGGTAGAGAACACTCTTGGAGGAGAAAGGATTTCATCTGGTTCCTGAAAGAGGAGAACCTAGAGAATGGTAGGGAAGGGTTGAGCTAGAAAGCACTCAGATGAAGAGAAGCATATAAGCAATTTAGCCCATGTGAGAGCAAATGGGGAACGTTAAACATGAAGCTCAAAGTTGCCAGGCCATGGGGATGTTTAAAGTGCAACACTGGAATCCTTTCCAGCAGGAAGGGGCTTCTCAGCTCAGACCCACTCAGGGGGTTCCTTTAACTCTAACAAAGTGACCAGAGTAAATACCTGCTTACCACTGTGAGAGACAAAACTGTACACAGAAGTGGGAAAATTCAGGATAGGAAAAACCCAGATAAGTCAGGGCTGAGCCCTCTTAAAAGTGACAAACATCCATTTGGGGGGCTTCCTTCCCCAGTTGTGATGAATGATGGACACAAGGCAGTCTTAAATCTGCAAGAGCTCAATCCTTGGCAACGTAGGTTATAAGCTTGAGAATTACTCCAAACTTAGATCAAAGGAGACCGTGAATATATATTTTTAATTTAAATCTTACTAGAATTATTTAAAATAGAAATGAAAATTCAGTGCAGAGTGGTGGGGACCAGCAGAACCTGATGATACAAGAGAAAAAGATCCAGATCAGACTAGACAGAGATTCTTTTCTTAGATACACCTGGATAAGGGTTTGCACCAGTTTTTCCCCAAGGAGTGATGGGAACTGTCTGTTAAAACACACTCTTTGTCTTTGTTCTTCAAAGTTCCTGTTTCAGGAAATCCCTCTCAAATTGGATTGACTTTGTTTGCTGGAATAACAGAATAGTCCAAGGTCAAGGCCTGCTTGGTTGTGCCAGCATCGGGCTCCATTATGGGTCAGGATGTCTTTCGTCTCCTACCTGACAGTCTCACTCCCCTGAGTCTCCTCCAGGGCTCCATGCTGACATCCCTCATCTGTTATGTGTCTCACTCCCCTGAGTCTCCTCCAGGGCTCCATGCTGACATCCCTCACCTGTTATGTCCAGAAGAAAGAGAGTCTCTATTTCCAACAGTGCCAGCTGAGGCCCAGGCGTCACTCTCATTGGTCCTGATTGGGACTTGTGCGTGCCCCAGGACAAACCGCTGTGACAAATAAAACTGACTAATGGGATCAAGGGGGTTGCTGAAGAGAAATCAGGGTGCTGGGAGGGAAGATGGGTGCTGGACGGTTGCGGACTCACTCAGGCAATGTATAGCTACCAAGTGACACTTTAAGACCTAACTGAAATCTCACCTCTTCTGGGAAACACTCTCTGACTTATGGTCTGCTCATCCTGCAGCATTTACCTCTCCATTTGTTACAATCTTATTTCCACAGCCAGCTGTGTGCTCCTTCAGAGTCTGTACCCACTTCTGCAGGGCACCAGACCGAGGACAGGGTGTGCTGAGGTGCAAGTGCATACACATGGGGTGCACACATGCATACTACATACATGCCAGGGACAGGCATTTATTGGTGGTATCGCTGCGTTGATTCTTTTTAATCTTTTTTTCTTTACTTTTTAGAGGTATAATTGACATATAACATTATATTAGTTTTAGGCATAGAACATAATTATTCTATATCTGTATGCATTGATTCTTTTGTGGTAAAGATCCAAACGCTTAACTATTTTTACCAATACTTGTAATATAGCTATAATTTATTGCAGGTAACAGCATTTAATAAAGCAACTCTTGCCACATAAAAGATATTCAATAAATAGTTTTTGGATGAATGAATAAATGAATGAATGTAAGCCCCATATAATGATATTAATTTAAACTATAGTTAATATTTACTTATTATTTACTCAGTGCTAAGGCACTAAGGAAGTAGCTTTGCCTCTCTCATTTGTCACAAAAACTGCAAAATAGCCAGTATTTGCCTTATTTCCCAGGTAAGAGGAGTGAGGTTCTGAGAGGCACCTTGGCGTATGCAGGTCACACCACATGTGGGTGAGGCTGTTGAGATGCAAACAAAGTTTGTCTATGTCCAAAGTTAATGCTGTAGTTGTCATGTCAATGACAATCAAGTACTTTAGGTGCAATAACCTTTCCTAAAGTCTAACCTGAGGCAGAATAGTTGAGGGCAACCCATTCTGGTTGGAGTAGCAGTGTAGAGTGTGTGTATGGGGGAAGGGTGGGTTTCAGAGCCCCGACCCCTGTAGCCATGCTGAGGTGTTCTGTGGAACAACCAGGGCTCCTGGGGTGGGGAACAATTTGCAAATCATGCTACCTTCAAACTGCTGAAGGCCCATCCCTCTGACCCCTGGTCTCCATACCTCCCCCACTGTAGATTGTTCCGGTAGCAGGAGGGAGCTGTCTGGAAGAAAGAGGCAGCACTCAGCCACTTCTTGGCTGCATAAAGGAAGACTTGTCCACTCCTCCTGGATCTCAGTGCCTCAGTGACTGAGGAGGGTGGGTCCCCTCCAGGGTCCGGTGCCCCACACAGGTCACCCCAGGGTACTGGTGATGCCAAATCCAATCTCAGTATACCGAAACCAAATTGAATCTCAGAGACAGAGTTTTGGGTGAAGTAGAAAGAAAAGCTTTATTGCTTTGCCAGTTAAAGGGGGCCACAGGGGGCTAATGCTCTCAAAACTGTGTGTCTCACCCTGGAGGGGACAGTGAGGAGTTTTACAGCAACGGATCAAAGAGGAGGGTGTGATCAGCTCGTGGACATTCTTCTGATTGGTTGGTGGTGAGGTAAGTGGGAGTCATCATTGTCAACCTTCTGGTTCTAACCATTCTAGGGCCTATGTGCTTGTGGGCAGCAAACTTTAATTTCTCCCACCTGGTGGGGGTTTCAGTACCTGCAAAACAGCTCAAATATATTGTTTTGTGTATTCCTTGAGGGGGAACCAGGACCCTGCCCCAAGCCTGCACTACTGTTTCCTGACTGCTCCTCCCTTGTCTCTGCTTCTCCTCCCTTCCCTGATTAGCAACTGCTTGAACTGCCCGTTGGAAGTCAGGGAAGGTCATGGAGACTGAATGGAGCTTGTTTCCTGCAAATAAGAAACGGGGGACACAGAAAGGCTTTTGTGCCTAGGAGCCCCACAGGGTCCTTCTCAGTTTTGCTGGGAAGCCTCACTTATGAGACCCCAAACCAGGAACCTAGGTTAGCTTGGACCTCGATGCTCCTGACCTGGCTATCTTGTTTTTTTCTTTTAATTAAAAAAAAAAAAATTTATTTTATTTATTTATTTTTGGCTGTGTTGGGTCTTCGTTGCTGCGCGCGGGCTTTCTCTAGTTGTGGCGAGCGGGGGCTACTCTTTGTTGTGTTGCACAGGCTTCTCATTGCCGTGGCTTCTCTTGTTGCAGAGCATGGGCTCTAGGTGTGCAGGCTTCAGTAGCTGTGGCACACGGGCTCAGTAGTTGTGGCTCGCGGGCTCTAGAATGCAGGCTCATTAGTTGTGGCACGCGGGCTTTGTTGCTCCACGGCATGTAGAATCTTCCTGGACCAGGGCTCGAACCTGTGTCCCCTGCATTGGCAGGCAGACTCTTAACCCCTGCACCACCAGGGAATGTAATAACAAATATTTCTAATTAAAGTATTAATAATAAATGGAAAAATAGAAGAGGAGTTGCGCGTGTTCAGGGGACCGTGACCACCCTTCACGTTCCTCCTGGGTCTGGAGTTGTGGGCACATTGTTAAAACCCTTGTCAGTGAAGCCCACTGAGTGCATTGCTGATGTGAATTATGACCCTTACACTCTTCAGAACATATGCCCTCCATGTCAGGGCAAGAACCGAGAAAATGTTCCTCATAAAAGAGGAGGAACTGCCACAAAGAGTTCATACCCTTTCTTAAGGTAAGAGGAGCAATGATAAATAGGAAAATGTTTTCAGATGGAAAATTATATTTTCATTCTTACTTCTTTATGTTCAGAGTAAGGGACATGGAGTAAATTCATTACAGGTGAACATATTTCTTTTCTAGATTTCTGATGAATCATTAAAGCCCGAGGCCTTAGCGGGGCTCCACATTTCCAGCACATGACTTGGGCTTGGGCAATGCAAATCTTCCTTGGGTTCAGCTATGTGCTTTTTTTCTTAAATAAGCCCAAATGTGGAGTGCACACCCCCAAGTCAGAACTGAGCACCAACGGGAACATGGTTGCTGCAGGCACTGTGCTTGGACCTCAGTGTGAGCTAAAGAGGGCAGCCACTCAGAACATCACTGCAGGAGAGCAAGAAGGTGCAGCCCCTCAGGAGATGAGGCACAAGCAGGCGGGTGCTGGCGGGGAAGCCCTGCACACGGGTCCTGAGGGAGGACCCCCTGGCTGCCTGGACTTCTTGGGGCTCCACATTGAGACCACAGGGGAGGCCCCAAGGATGCCAGCACCGAATTATTGTGTGCCTCCCAGCCTGTCTTTGAGCCTCTCAGGCCAAGGCGAGGGTGAAGGGAGAGAGCAAACGCCAAGTGACTGGTCTTACTCCTGGCTGGAGGCTGGAGGCAAGTCTCACAGGAGCCCAAGGGATCCAAATCAAAACAATAGTCTCTGACATCTTGTGCTTAAAGGTAACATTCTGTATGAAGTTGTTTTCACCACATGCTTGTATTAATAAAAAAAAAAGTTTTTCTCTTAGAGCTAAGCAAAATTGACATGTCCCCAAATTGACATTATTCTTTGTAATAAATAAATAGAAAAATAAACAATAAATAAATAAAAACAACAACAAAAGGGTGGGCTTATTTGATTGACCCTCTTAGACAGCTGTGGGATTGGGGACTGAGAAGATGCATTTGTCTCACCCAGAGATGGTTACAGCTCATCAAGGGAGCCCTCCTGTTCTGTACTGAGTCTCAGCTGATTCTCACTCTCCCAAGTCTTCTGTTTCAGTAAAGCACACCCCTCTCTGTCTGGGAAGGCAGCTGGTTATTCCCTCCCAGAGCCCTTCTGCTTGTCGTTCCCCACCCATGCCCAGTCCCAGGACTCCATAACCCCACCTTCTCCAAGAAACCTTCCTACCCGTTGAGCTGTGTAGCATTTATTATCTGAAGAATTCAGTGTATTGCCTCATGGTATGCTGTGTTCTGTTCTACAGTCGCCTTACGCAGGGCTCACAGGCAGCAAGCGATAGGCCAGATTCAAAGCTGGGTGTGCCTGGCGGAGAGCCCATGGCTCACCCTTTGCAGAGAGAGGGCCCCTAGCTGTAAACTTCCTGTCTTACGCAGACATTCAGTCATCTCCTCACCAAGTCTTAATCTGCCCATGATAATGTTCTGCTGTTTGTGAGTCTGGTTCCCGAGAAGGTATTTGGAAATACTCAAAGATCCATAAGAAAGACCTCAGAGACAATATAATCAGACTCCCTGCCTTTTTTCTTAAATCTTTTATTCTTTTTTCTTCTTTTGTAGCAGTATCTCTTTTCTTATTTTTATTTTTTAAATTTAATTTTTATTTTATATTGGAGTATTGTTGATTTACAATGTTGTGTTAGTTTTAGGTGTACAGCAAAGTGGATCATATATGTATACATATCATATATATACATATCATATATATGTATACATATACATATATCCATTCTTTTTCAGATTCTTTTCCCATTTAGGTTACTACAGAGTACTGGGTAGAGTTAGAGTTCCCTGTGCTATACGGTTATCTATTTTATATATGGTAGTGTGTATATGCTACCAAAGGGGAACAGTTGGAGGGAGGGATAAATCAGGAGCTTAGGATTAGCGTATACTGAGTCCCTCGTTTTCTAGAGAGGATACCGAGCACCGGGGTGGCCACACACGAGCTCTGGCAGAGCCTGGTTACAGCGGGTCTCCTGCTGGCTTCCGCATTCAGCCAAGCTGTGGAGTCTCAGGGTAGATTGAGGGCAGGCGCGGGAAGGCAGGAAGGGCTGGGGTTACAGGCGAGCATGCCTGCCTCCACCTGGTGCTGACAAAGAGGGGCAAGGCCCCTCAGAGCGGGATCCCCACTCAGCACCTCGCCTGCTACACCCCTGCTCTGCCCCCTGAGCACCTGCTTCTTGTCTTCCTGACACCCAGTCCTCCCAGGGAAATACGGTTGCTGGGCAGACACTCTTGGCTTTATTTGCTTAAAATAATCTTGTTCCATTTCCAAATGCTCTTGAGAAAATAGCATCACTTCTGGTGCACTTTTGGTGGGGACGTGTGCACACGGAGGAGGGCTGCATCTTCCCTCCAGCGCCCGTTCCCGGCCCCCTGGCCCCTGCCTCTAACCCCAGGAGCCTGGGACATGAATCTCCTTTGACTCCTCTTCCTCCAGGTCACCTCCAGCCCCTTCCAGGCACAGTCAGGGGTCGGCCTCTCACAAGACATCACCCCCCGCGCCCCCCCGCCCCTGCTTCTCTCCTCTCTTCCGTGGTCCAGACTGTATTCTACCTGTACAGGGGATCATCTCCCAAATGGCCCGCCTTGCTCAGCCTCCCTATACCCCTTAATGCTGAGGCCAACCTTTATAAGATATAATTTTGATCACATCATTTAATTTTCTTTATCAAAGATATTTAGCAATTCCTTGTTTTCTGAACAATGGAGCCCATCTTTGCAGGCTCCCATCTCTCACACATGCAGCATGCTTCTCGGGGCCTGTGGCCTGGAGGACTCCTCATACGGGGGCAGGAGGAGGGGACCACAGGCCTGCTTCCAGTCTGCTCCGTGACATCCATGCTGTGTGACTTGTGCAGGTCCCTTGACCTCCCTGGACTCACTGTCCTCATCCGTGACACTCACCTTACAGCTAGGCTGTTATCCTCCCATGGACCATGGAGCTGGAAGTGCTTCCCACACACAGAGGGCCACTCTGCAACCCTGAGCCCTCTCACCTCCTGACGCAAGTCTCTGCTCTGTTCATGTCCCTTTCCTGTCCTCCAGTCTCACTCGTAAGCGCTTCCCAGCGTTTGCACTTTTAAACTTGTTAGGCTGCCTGCCTTCGTCTCTTATCTAAAACCTCCCTCAGATGCCAAAATCCGTGTCCATACTTGCATCCACCTTGGTGACCACAGGTCAGGCACCGCCCATGGAGGTCCTGCAGGCAGTCTCCCTGCCCCATCTCGGGTGCTGAGCTGTGCTCCCGGCCCCCTGGATTAGTGCGCATTCAGACATCAGCTTTGTCTTATCCCCAAAGCAGGGGCAGTGCCTCATTCATGAGCAGGGGCTACGTTATTCCCATGGTGTGAGTGCTCTGAAGGGAAGATTATTCTCTTTCACTTACCTCCAGATGTCTGACATGGTGCCTGGAGCTCAGCCAGTGCTCACAGGATGCAGTAACTGAGCAGCATGTGGGCCAGGAGAAGGAGCCTGGGGTTTTGCAGACAGCTGACTCCAAACTCCCTCTGCCCCTTCCCAGCCTGGATCGCGACAGGCTACTAAGTAGCTCTCTGTGCCCCACTGGCCACATTGTTTAAACAATAGGGAGCTTTGCTATCTTTGGGCTGCTGGGAGGAATAATGGCAAAACCTAGGAGAGGCACCTAGCCCCAGACACAATCCTTGTCCCTTCAGGTCCTGCCTCTAGGTGGTCATGGCTGCCTGGGGGCTCGCGGGAAGGATTCTGGGGCCAGGTCTGGAATATGGAGAAAGATGGAGTGGAGATGTGTGTGGCCCATACCTGCATGTATCATTTCTCTCTAGAGCAACACCTTTGTAACAGCTCAGAAAAATGGTGTCTGTGGTTCCTCTCCTGGGGAGAATGAAGGGGAGACTGACAAAGACTCTGTCAGGCTTTCACGCGCTTTGCGTCTGGGTCTCCCTGTTCTGTGGCCCTGCCGTCCTCAGTGTCAGAAGAGATTGTCTAGTTCGTCAGTTATGGGAAGGAGGGCTGGCAAAGGAATTGGGTGCCACAGATTGACAAGGAGAGAGAAATTATTCACTTTGCAACTAGTTGCTTGGACATCTTGTAGAAACAGGCTCGGGCTTTCTCCCCGCTTTGCAGCCCACACCAGTCCATTAGCAAGGGAAATTTTTGTGTAGATTATGAAATATTGATTGCCTATCTTCCTCGACATGTTAATTGCATTTCAGAGAACACTGAGCTGCCATAAATGTGGGGCAGTCTGGTTCCCCTTTGTCCCCAGGGGAACAGGGAATCTGGAGAAGTAAGAATGCAGAAAGCAACCTTATAAATAAACTAGAGGAATTACAGCAAGGACAGCTACACATGACCTGACGTGGCCTACACATACTGGAAACCTGAATACGAGGAAGCTGGCTTCTTGGATACAGGAGACAAATGGAACCAGCTTTCTGGTGTGAAGAGATTCAAGGTATGTCTGAGGCACACGTGCTCATTCTCAGACGCCCCAAAGGTGTGGAGGCTGCCCGAGCACAGGGTGGGTGGTGAACCTGGGGCCCCAACCCAGCGGTCCTCAGGGCAGACCAAGCAGAGGGCAGCAGTCTCCAGTGGGAACCAGACTTCCCGGAGCCGAGCGGGCCCCGCGGGAGGCAGCGGTGGGAGAGAACCCTGAAGGGCTGAGAAGTCCCGGGCTAACGGGGAAACATAGACATGGCTTCTGTTGTGCTGGGAGAATATGTGCTGCTGTCTGGGGACACATGGGTTTGCAACTGTTTGCAGATAGGAAAGAAGCAGGATGCTTCGTAATCACGGGGAGCGAAGGCCTGCTGCATCCTTGGAGCCGACAGTACATGCGCATGCTTCTGGGAGCACCTTCGGTCTTGACACTGCATCAGTACCATTTCAGGGTTCTAACCTTCCCCCCCCCACCCCCGCCCACTGCCAAAAGAGGACTGCGTTGATCCTATTTTAAACAGTAGAAAAATGAGCCTAGGGTAGTAAATTGAAGATGACTAAGTGAAGTGCTTCCAGGAGCTGCCCCAAGTGTTCAGAAAGCTTCCCCGGCCCCCTCCAGGCCACGTGGTCTCTCCAGGCTCTGACTGAGGGCTGGAATCGCTGGCTCCATTTACTGCGCGTCTGTCATTTTCTGCTTTGTGATTTCTTTTGTGCGGGTGTCTTCTACAGCTATTTAACATTTTGTGAGTTGCACACCTCATCTTTCTATCTGTGTTGCAAGTGCCTCGGAGTAGTGACTGCACCACGTGCTTTAGAATCAACACGTGATCTCAATTCCTGAAAGGGGCTCTTCTCACTCGGTTTTACTTTGCTGGTGAGGGAACCGGCCTGAGAGTTTAAAGGCGTCCTCTGAGGCTACCCGGGGTGTGGGGTGGGCTGTTCCAGAGATGAACTGCTGTCAACACTGGGCTGGTGGTGCTTCATTTCCTTCCTTCCTCTACTCAAAAAAATTATTGTCATTAATAATCATGTCATAACCAGCGATACTATTTTCTTGAGTAGACTCAATTATATATATATATATCATTACATTCCATAAAGTATTTCACGTATGAAATAAATTTTGCACTTACCAGACAAAGCATATTTTAACTTGTCATCTCTGCTCTTTCACTGTTTTAAATTTTCCACACAAATGTAAACACCATGTGATTACATAGGATTACAACATTAGAATTGCTCTAGTTTTGTGTATTGGCCTTTGTGCTGCCACTGATTATTTTAAATGTGCTGTCAAAACACAAGACTATGAAGTACCATAGGGGCTGGAGCTGCAAACTTCTCCCTAGGAAAGTCTGGAGGACTCACGTCTTATGATTGACATACAACTCACTGGTAACTGAATTGGTGTGTGTTGGGACATACTCTGAATCAACTTGCATGTAGAATACAATGTTTATTTAAGGATAAGTCATAAAAAATGTGCTAATTTGAGGCTAACATTTATATTATTAAAACTCACCATGGGCTTCCCTGGTGGCGCAGTGGTTGAGAATCCGCCTGCCAATGCAGGGGACACGGGTTCGAGCCCTGGTCTGGGAAGATCCCACGTGCCGCGGAGCAACTAGGCCCGTGAGCCACAACTACTGAACCTGCGCGTCTGGAGCCTGTGCTCCGCAACAAGAGAGGCCACGATAGTGAGATGCCCGCACACCGCGATGAAGAGTGGCCCCCGCTTGCCGCAACTAGAGAAAGCCCTCGCACAGAAACGAAGACCCAACACAGCCAAAAACAAATAAATAAATAAATAAAATTAAAAAAAAAAAAGAACAAGGAAGAAGAGTATTACCGAGTTAAAAAAAAAAACAAAAAAAAAACTCACCATAAGATTTTTCAAAGGAGAGGTATGTTATCACTGACATTCTTCAGAATGGTGATAATAAAAAGCAGATCAACTTTTAGTAAGTTATTATTGTTTTATACTCTGAATCCACTTGCATGTAGAATACAATGTTTATTTAAGGATAAGTCATAAAAAATGTGCTAATTTGAGGCTAACATTTATATTATTAAAAGTCACCATAAGATTTTTCAAAGGAGAGGCATGTTATCACTGACATTCTTCAGAATGGTGATAATAAAAAGCAGATCAACTTTTAGTGAGTTATTATTGTTTTACAGTCCTCCACTGACAGTGCTCCCCCATTGTCTGTACTTGGAGAAGGATGCTTCCACCGTCCCACCACCCTGTTGCTACAGATGGTTTGTGAAAACAACTATATTTTGCCAGAGACATGGGTCTCCAAACACTCACTTTTCTCCTGGGCCAGCTGTATCTACCCATCAGCTTCCTTACAGATGGGAATAACAGTCAGCAAATGAACGCTTGCTATCAGGTTTTGGCACTAACACCCTAAATGGAATCACAGAGAGTGTGACTGGGCCCCTGGAGGCTTCCTGCCTAGATCAGAGGGGCTGTAGATCCTAGAGTAAAATCAGCTGAATGAACCACTTTTTCAACTACCTGGACATGTGCATCTTTTAACTCTGCTGGCCAGGAACCTGCTGACCCTGGCAAAGCAGGTCAGCTGTTGACAAGAGTGGGAATCAGAGGGCGGGACACTGAGCACCTGTCATGTCTGGAGCCCCATCCCCGGGTCCTCAGGTCTCTGCAGAAGCCCCGTACCCCTGGCCCAACCAGAAAGAGGGTGTCAGACAGAGAAGTGAAAAGCTTCGCAACTAAGAGTTCAGGAAATTTGAGTGAAAAATATTTGTACTCAGAGGTGGCAAGGTTGTCACTTCTGTTGTGAAAAGTATTCTCTACTTTAAAAGGAAATTACTGTTTCCTAAAGAAAAGGAAAACTAGGCAGATTTCTTTCTTCTGCTTGCTGTGCCGAGGGGTTCTCAAACCCAGCTGCTGGTTGGATTCACTTCTTGTGGACTTTGCGAAAAACTAGATGTCTGAACCAACTCCAGTCCAATTATACCAAATGTATGGCCTGGGGTCCTACCAACTGTATCTGTAAAGTGCTCCTCAGGGGGTCATAGTGTGTACGCTGGGTAGGCGCCTCTGTAATATCCAACAGGAAGTGATCAAAGAAAACAGACAACTTCTTTGAGGCCATTCCTGACACCACATACTTGTGTACCTTCACTGAGGTGCTATGTGGGCTGTGTGCTCTCGGTAGATAATCAACTCTCCACTTTCAAAGCCGTCAAATATATCACTGCTGGGGAGCAAGGAAATGAATAAATGACTGAAATTTCAGATAATTTTAACAAGTCTGGGGCTGTGATGAATCACAGAGAGCTCAATGCCAAGGGTGCCACCCCAGCATGTGGGCATTGGCTTGGACCGTGCCCTTGATGACATTAGTGCTGAGCTGAGTAGAGAAAACCTCTTGCAATTACGGGGGCAGTATATCTTTTTTGGTAGATATATGGAAGTGAAATCATAATAATAAGAACTCTTTTTACACAGATTTATTTTTCTCATGTTGCAGAATATTGTTGATTCTAAATGAACAAGCTCTTATTCTTTAATTCTCTGTTGAGATCATGCACAACAATTCCTTTTGATTGCTTTGGGTGATCACAAAATTTCACCTTTGTTTTTTTTTTTTTTTAGTGATCTCTTTAAAATCCCTGGGAGTTGCCAGTAGCCAAAGTGATCTGAGTAGCCACTTTAGGAGGACTTGCTCTGATACTTTCTACCAAGTGTTGCAGGATCTCCCCTCTCTTGGGGAGAATTTGGGGGAAGGTTTATGCAATTTAACAAGAGAACCTGCTGAAGCTGCTCTCAGCTTTTTCTGGACCATGTTATTTTATTTAACTTTTGCTATTTCTGAGTACAAAGTTCAACAGATATCCCACTAATGTTTGAAGTGTCTTTCCTTGGCACATAAATATGCAGTCCAGCAGGATGCTTGTGACAAAGGCCTCTTGTGTCCTTAAGCTTCTAGTGCCCTTAAGCTATGATCAAACAGGACTGTGACAGATGGCAGTGTCGATGGTCATGCCTGCTTGCACTGTCCTGGTGAAAGTAGCTTTCCTGGTTAAGATTGGAATTTGAAAATAACAGATGGTCAGGGCATAGGGTCTTCACTGAGTTCTGCCCATCACTACCTTACAAGAGATAACAGCAGTGAGCAAAGCATCTACGGCTTTATTTCTTCAACAAGGGACAGAAAAGCAGGGACAGACTATAATCATGGCAGTAACCACCAAAAACCATATTCATGTTATCAGACCATGGTTCTTATACATTTTCATCTGCATACATGTCAGGAAACAGAGTTTCTCATGGTAGCACTAATTCTGTTCCAAACACACTGCTTTAGGAAGCAGCTCACCTCTGTCCAGGTGGGCTTCACGTACAAGCAGCACACGGTACCCACCAGAAGACACCACTCACTAGAACTAGTCATTTTGCCTTCTAAAATAAAAACATCCACAAACTATCCATGGCCTGTCTTGTTAGGGAAACATGGCACACACCAGTGACACACACAACCAAGAGGTGTACTAGCCCTTAGGCATGTGTGAAGGTGTGGTGCTTGCCTTTGGTTGGGCTGCCATGTGTGCCACCTTTTCCCTCCTAAAGCATGCTGGCAAGCTCAGAGCCCCGAAAGGATGGATTTCTTTCTGGGAGATATTGCCTCAGAGGCTAAGAGTAAGGGTGGGGACAGATGTTAGGAAGGAATAAAAGTAGGGAGCAGGTTGATAGGCCCAGGAGTTTGAAACCATGGGAATGAAAGCAGATGAGCAAAGCTGCATTACATCAGATGCAGTAAAGGGAAATTTCACATGTACCATCAAATGGAAAGTGCCAGCCATCTCGGTGCATATGTCTGGACAGAATTCGATTCTGGAGGAGACTGGCTTCCCTCCGGGGCTGGCGGCCAATGTGAGTGATGTCACCAGCTGGTTGGTAGGGAGGTGACAGTGTAAATCAGCTGCTAAGCAGAGGGGACAATCGCAGGCCAAGGAGCGACTGACAGTGGGGCTGGCAGCGAGAGCTCTCACCAGGGAGGTACAGTAGCTGAGTCCTGGGAAGCAGATGGTGGATGGGGACCGTGGCCACAGATTTCAACACAACAGTACAGCGATATAGCTTCATGTTTAGGACGGCTTTGTGAAGAGAAGGTTCTGGGGAACAAGGCCTCCACCCAACAGGTCCTCCTGCCTATCGGGATGTTTTCACAAGGAGACAAATCTTGGGTCTTGGACCCAAGGTGCTGTAAGATAATTTTGGTCTCATTCTTCTATGCTTTTTTTGTGCCATTTCCCAGCCTGTAACACCCCAAGCTGACAGCAGATGTCAAAACTTACCTTGGCACCAGAGCTGCCCGTGGCACAGCCCTTGCTTACCTCTCCAGCCCTCTCTGCCAGCCCTCTTCCCACCACACAGTGGCAGTTCAGAGCAACAAGTGGGGCTCCTTTCTACTTTTACATGTTCATGGGAGGCCCTCCCTCTCAACTTGGCCTTGTCTCTCGCTTGCCCAGCCAGTTGCTATGCATTGGGTCCTCAGCTCCTGCAGGCAGCTCTCCCAGATTCACTTCCCAGGGCTGCGCCCACAGAGCCTTGTGTGAACTTGCAGTCTCCTATCTTAGAATCCTGGTTCCATTTTCTCTTACCCCACAGCCCCCAGACTATGAGATTCCCAAGGTGAAGGGCAAAGTCTGACTGATTTTAATCATTTTCTCTAGCATTTGGTATGTTTTGTTGATGTTTAAGTATTTCCTTGTTTGTGATCACATTTAAGCTATATGTTTTATTTTGGCAATTTATTTCCCCTTTGTAGTGGGTGAAGTCACTAAAGAAAGATTCAAAAGCTGCTCATTTATCAGAGCTCTAATGACAAACCAGGAAAGCAAGAAATATGCCCACTGTGGCCAGTTATAAATACCAGCAGGAAAGTCAGAGTATTCTCTCAGGAACTGTCATTTCTTCATCTTCTGATCCCAAGTTCTACTTAGGGTCAAGTTGGATGATACTCTTGCAGGCATTAGAAAGTGTATGTGATGCAAACGTAGCTCCTGCAGCCCTCTGTGCCAGGTGTGCAGCTGAGCTGACCAAAGAGATCCAGCAAACTGTTCAGGGATCTATAAATCAGGCTCTGGAAGCCAGCTTCTCCAGTTCAAAGACGTTAAGAAAGAAGAGAGGGATGCTCTATTTTTCATCAGTTGCATTCCTAGACCTGGCTCATAGTCAGATTCAGAGGGTAGCTAAGATTTGCACTGTGATTTATTGCTGAATATTAGAACCTTGGCATTGTATTACAGGCCTGGGTAGTGGACTCTTTCCTCAGACTGCAGGATGCAGGGTTGCTTGCAGGGATGCTGGCCCTCTCCTTAGACATGGACTAGAAAGTTGCCGCTGTCCAAATCTTGTTAGCAATGTTGTGGAAGGCAGGGGCCCTTTAATTCTCAATGACTTCATCTTTGGCACTGGTTACCTAATTATAGAACCTGTCGCTATCTCCTAGTGGGAGGTGTGTTTTCATCTCATTTGTCTCAACCATTAAAATAAAGACAGGGAATGTGTATTATTCATTATTTCATTCCCTTCCATTAGCTGAGGGTAGGTGTCTAGGAAATGACAACTATATACATGAATGAAGTTAGGTCAACCTCAATGAATTTTCAGGGATTTAATGCATATTGATTATAGTTAAATGGCTAACATCTATGGGATAAATAAAATATAGAGTGGTTTGCAAATGCCATCTCAAAACAGCAGAAGAGAAGAGGTATTGTTAACCCATTCCACTGATGAGGGTAAACTAAGAGTGCACATAGCAGGACACAAAGGAGTGGTGCTTTGTGTCCAAGCCAGGTCTACCTATGTGCTCATTTTCCTCCTTAAACCCATGCTCATCCTTAGAGAAAAAGTCTGCTTGTAGTACATACATGCACAGTACATATTACTAAGGTACATCAAAGTGTGTTGTGATTCCTTAGTCTTGCTAGGTGGTGAGATCTTTTTAAAGATAGACCCTCTCCTGCAGTTCTTAGATAGTCCAGGGTTGGCTCTGATTGGGTGGAATGGGTAAGCTAGAAGGGCTTCTGGAGGTCCAGAGGGAAGGGATTGTGAGGCCTGAAACTGTGGTCAGAAAGGGGCCCTGAAGGATGGGGCAGGGGAGGAGCAGAGATGGGCAAGGACCTGGGTATCTGGGACCCTGGGTATCCTGGGTCCCCAGGAATATTCCTGTTGGGGTCTCCAGGAACATGAAACAATCAAAAAATTAATTTTGAAATTTGAAAAGTAGGAGACATATTACCTTGAGTGGAATTCTGTAGCTAAAATGATTTTGTGGGAAAATGGAAATGGACAATTATGAGGCACATTATACATCCTTAAGCTGGAGGCATTATTCTTGTACAATGTAGGTAGTCTGTTTGTTCAACATGGGTATAGAGTATATCTTCTATTTGCAAGGTCCTGTTCTAGGGAACAAGTTATTAATAAAATTGTTCCTGAATATGAGACATTCTGTGAGCATTATTTCCAGCTGTCACTTAATTCTTGATTGATATTATCACCATCTGAAAGCAAAAGAATCTGAGGTTGGACAAGGTTGAGTATCTTGCCAAGGTATCATAGAAAGGAGCAAATGCAGTACATTTAAACCCAAGTCTTTCTAAAGCTCAAGGTCTAAACCTGTCTGCAATTTATGAAAAAAAGAAAAAAAATCTTTAATGTGCTTGCATTCTGACTGAAGGGACAAAAATGAATACATATGACATGATGGCACAATAAGAATAAGACAAGGTATAAGAGAACTGCTAGAGTTAATCAGTGATGAGTTTGAGAGCAATGAGACTTATTATGGGATAGAGAGCTATTTGGGTGGCCACCACAGTATGAAGAGGAAGCCTGAGTGTCTGTGCACTGAGTCTACCAGGAATCTTGTCAGTCTTCAGAAACCACACAGGGCCAACTCAGAAGCAGCTCTCTAAAGCCTGTTCCCTATCTGATGTGGGCTAGACCAGGACAAGTCTGCCTGGGAGGTGTCCTGGGGCCTGGGATATGACTTGGGCTGGGCTCCATGGACCTGAAGCCATGACAAATGGAAGTAGCAAGTAGATACCAGAGAAGCTCATGTGAAAGCCACAGTGGTAAATTCTTCCTTTCAAAGTGTTGCATATAGTGGAGAAGCCAAAGAATAGAGCCTAAATGGGAAGCAAGGAGCCTTTGGCTGAGAAGGGAAATGAAAGGGATAAAGGCAGATGGAAGGAGGCCTAGAAAAGTTCTGGACATTATGTTGAGAGTATTTATAGATTTTTCACAGAAGCAATGAGTAGGCTTGCTGGGGAGGGTCCTTCAGATATAGCACCTTTGACTATTTGGGGCTTGACAGAGTAGGCAGGCATGAGCTCCTTTAACATATAAAACAGTGGAAGGCCTTTGACAGTTTTAGGGAAACGTCTGTCCCAGGATACTCAGAGGCACAAGTGATGGTGGGTGGCTCCAGTCACCAGGTAGATGAGCATCTCATGGAGGTATGCTGTAATTCTGGTTAGTGCCACCTCACAGAGCATGACTTCTGGGGAACATAGCCTCTGCATTTAAACCATCCACGTGAAAAAACCTGCATTCCAAGTCTTGTTTGTGTTCTTCTCTTAAAACAACAACACTTAAAGTTTTTTGTTTTTTTGTTTTTTTTTACTGTTACCATTATATAAGAGGTGCATAACACAGAGTTACCTCTAAGGTGATATTTAAAAGAAATAAACCTAATGTTCTCCAGGATCAAGATGGTATCCTAAGTGTGAATGTTTAAACATTTTACCAATTTCTCACTAAAATAACTAATGTAAAAGGCAAAACTCTATATCACAGTAAGTAGCAATAAAAAATTGAACACTGACCTACAAAATCTCATACAGAGCTCATCTTAACTCTCAGTATGAATGAAGCATATCTCCCCTGTGTGAATGTTTGCAAAGAGCAAGATCAAAGAACCCAGGAAAACTACAATTCCCAAATAACAGCACTAGTGTGAGCATTTACTGCAAATGATTTCCTGTCACATAAATACACCATAATACCAAGATACTAAATTCTCCAAAGGATATAGAGTGGCTGAATGGATACAAAAGCAAGATCCATCTATATGCTGCCTACATGAGATTCACTTTAGATGGAGGATACACACAGACTAAAAGTGAAGGGATGGAAAAAGATATCCCTTGCAAGTGGAGACCAAAAGAAGGTGTAGTAGTTATACTTATATTAGACAAAATAGACTTTTAAAAGAAGACTGCAATAAGAGACAAAAAGAAGTGTTACATAAAGATTTAGGGGTAAATCCAGTAACAGAATATAATACCTGCAAATATTTATGCATTTAACATAGGCACTTCTAAATATATAAAGCAAATATTAACAGATCTAAAGGGAGAAATCAACAACAACAATAATAGTAGAGAACTTTAATACTCCATTTACATCAATGGATAAATTATCTGGACAGAAAATCAATAAAGGAACATTAGCCTTAAATTACATATTAGAACATATGACCTTAATATATATATATTATATATTATATATATATATATATATATATATATACACACACACATACACACATGCACGCACGCACACACACACACACACACACAGAGGACATTCTATCCAAAAACAGTGGAACACATGTTCTTCTCAAGTGCATGTGGAATTTTTTCCAGGATAGATCAATCATATGTTAGGCCAGAAAACAAGTCTTAACAAATGTAAGAATATGGAAATCATATCAAGCATCTTTTCCCACCACAATGGTATGAAACTAGAAATTAATTACAAGGAGAAAACTGGAACGTTCACAAATATGTGGAGATTAAATGACATGCTAGTGAACAACTAATGGATCAAAGAAGAAATCAAAAGAGACATCAAAAAATACCTCAGGACAAACAAAAATGGAAATATACCAAAATTTGTGGGATGCAGCAAAAGCATTTCTAAGAGGGAAGTTCAAAACAATGAAAGCCTACCTTATACATTGGTGGTGGGAATATAGAATGGTAAAGCTGCTTTGTAAAGCAGTTTAACAGTCCTCCAAAACTAAACATAGAGTTAGTCTATGGTTCAGCATTTGTGATTCTAGAATTATACTAAAGATAATTAAAAACATATGTTTACATAAAACTTATACATGGTGGCATAATTCATAGTAGCCCCAAATAAAGATGACCCAAATGTCCATCAACAGATGAACAGATAAACAAAATGTGGTATATCCATACAACATGGCATATTATTCAGCCATTAAAAAACTGAAGTACTGATACACACTACAACATGAATTAACTTTGAAAACATTATGTTAAATGAAAGATAACAGATACAATGAC
Source organism: Eschrichtius robustus (assembly GCF_028021215.1). Classification (NCBI taxonomy): domain Eukaryota; kingdom Metazoa; phylum Chordata; class Mammalia; order Artiodactyla; family Eschrichtiidae; genus Eschrichtius; species Eschrichtius robustus. The sequence continues at coordinate 138,554,390 of NC_090828.1, read as the reverse complement.
CACATATTATACGATTCCACTTACATGAAATGTCCATAGTAGAAAATCTACAGAGACAGAAAGTTGATTGTTGGTTGTCAAGGGATAGGGGAAGGGGAAAATGGGGAATTAATATGTATGGGGCTTCATTTTAGAGTGATGAAAATATTCTGGGATTAGATATTGGTGATGGTTGTACAACCTTGTGATTACTCTAGAAAGCACTTCATTTTATACTTTTAAGATGTGCATTTTTGATACATTTTTGATATGTTAATTATATCTCAAAATGAGAAACCAAAAAAGGAGATAAAATGGACAAGCAAAAATAACTCACAGAAAAAAATGTCTTCAAAATACTAGGTGAGAAATTGTAATTGTCCCAGCTAACCCAGAATATGCATAGATGGTGTAAACCACCAGCAGAACTCATAGAGATTTCATGTAGAGTAAACAACTGTGTGGAGAGATAATACAATGGGGTGTTCTGCTGCTACTAAAAGACCCAGGGATTACCAGCAGTTGTTCCCATCAAGTGGAGAGGAGCCTACTCTGACTAGGGACTGATCTGAGAACAACCAGTGAAACTGTGAGAATGTAGCATGGACTTTGATTTATGAGTCAGTGGGAACAAAAAAATAAAGAGCTTTCTAACTCTCAGAAACCCTTCAAAAATATTTCCAGAAATGGAAGACCAACCAGTAAGAAAAATAGTTGAAAGAGAATCCAAACCTAGCAAAATAGGAACAATAGGATCAATAAGAGAGAAGGTTCTAATACAGAGGATGAAAAGTAAAGGGGAGTCAGAACAGAACTGTGGAGGTGACCACGTAGAAAGAATACTTGAACAGTGAAGCTGGAAAAACTACCTTATCCCAGACCTCTGATGAGACATTAACTCCATCTAAAAGTACAGGAAACCATCTCATTTTCAGTAAGCTACACTAAATGGTGAATGAACTCCATGTAGTGATATTATCAAACAAATGAAGAAAGTGATAAAAATTAATAACTGAATTATAACTTGATAGATAATGAAGGCATACCACAAAATTATGCTTCAGAGTAGATAAACTATGATCTAATATCCAAAAATAAGATAAAGTTAAGAAAATATGACAAGAAGGAAAAATGCCAAAGATGAGAAGTAGAAAAACTTATAAACAGATGGGGTATATGAAAAGGAGCAGACATGCTAAAAATTGTAAAAAAAAATTTAGAAATGAAGAGTAAATTATAAGGAAAGAAAAGAATAGGTGATGAGAAAAGTATAGTAAAGGAATTAGAGAAATAAAAAGACAATTAAAAAAAGAAATTAAGTAAAAATTTTAAAATGAGAGAATAATGATAGATTTAGAAGACAGAAGAATATCTATATCATCTATATCTAATTTTCCCAAAGGAAGAAAGAAATAACAGTAGAAAACATAAACCAAAAACTATAATTCCAGAAATATTCTTTATATGCAATAAGACTTCAGATACATATTGAAATGCCACACTGTGTAACTGTGAAAGTCAGGCAGAAAAATCAATACTGAGATGTACTTCAGGCAAATTATAATACCTTAAATATAAAGAAAATCAATTTGAATCAGGATGAAAATATCCAATTCACAAGGAAAAAAATCAGGTAAGTATCATGTTACTTGAAATCAATATTTCATAACAGAAAAAAATAGAGCACCATATCTAAGATGCAGAGGAATGTCCCAAGAATGACCCAAAAATGTCATATTTGGTCAAACTGACACACAACTATAAAAGCTACAAATAAACAGGTATGTATTTTTAAGAGCTCATGGAATTTCTTTTCTTTTTAGCTCTCCCTAAGGAATCAAAAGAATGAGGTTTAAACAACCAAGAAATCAGGAGAAACTTTGGAATAAAGTGTGATATTGAGTATTAAATATATTTAATTTTAGATCTAAAGTTTGATGCTGGTGATAAAGTGGGGAGTAAGGATATTACCTTATTATAATAGGAAGACAAAAAGAATATGGGGTAGGGATTATAGCTCATTTCATTATTTCTCATACAGAGAGACCAGTAGACAGTGCCCAAGAAAACAGAGGACTGAGGATATTATACGTAAAAGAAATATTTTCTCCTTACAGCCACATTAAAGTCCAGTTAAGCCCAGAAATAGCTCATATCCAGAATACATAAAGAACTTCTACAAATCAGTAAACAGAATAGAGACAAACCCATAGAAAAATAGTCAAAATTCTAAAAAGACACATCATAATAGAAGAAATATAAATAAATAACAAACATAGAAAGGTGACCAGCTTCGTTAGTCTTTGGAAAAATATAAATTGAATACAAATACAAATTAAAACTATGATGTAATACCATTACATACACACCAGAGTGGCTAAAATGAAAAAGGCAGTTAACAACAAATGTTAGAAGAAAGAACATTTGAAGAAATCATAGGTGAAAACTGCCCATATTTCATGAGACACATAAATCTATACATCCAAGAAGCTAAATGAACTTCAAGTAAGATAAACTCAAAGAGATTCACAGAAAGAAACATTATAACAAAACTGTGTGTTACGGACTGAATTGTGTGCCCCCCAAAATTTATATGTGGAAATTTTAACCCCTAAAACCTCAGAATGTGACTGTATTTGGTGATAGGGCCCTTAAAGATGATTAAGTTAAAGTGAGGCCATTTGGGTAGGCCCTAATTTAATCTGACTGGTGTCCTTATAAGAAGAGGAGATTTGGACATGCAGAGACACCAGAGATGTGTACACAGAGGAAGGACACAGTGAAATGGTGACCATCTGCAAGGTAAAGCAAGACGTCTCAGGAGAAATCAAACATGCTGACACCTTGATCATGGACTTCTAGCTTCCAGAATGTGAGAAATTAAATTTCTATTGTTTAAACCACCCAGTCTGTTTTGTTACAGGAACCCTCACTAATGAATACATTGCTAAAAGCCAGAGACCAAGAGAGAATCTTGAAAACAGAAAAAAAAAAAAAAAAAAGGAAAAAGGATCAATTGATTTTATACAAGTGATCTTCAAAAGATTAACTGCTGATTTCTCAGTAGAAATCAGGAAAGCCAGAAAGCAGTTGGGAGACAAGTTCAAAGTTTTGAAAGAAAATAAAAAGTCAAACAAGAATTTTGTACACCACAAAACTATCCTTCAAAAAGGATGGAGAAATTAAGTCATTCCAGTTAAAGAAAAATGGGGAGAGTTAATCAGCAGCAGAACTGTCCTACAAGACATGTTATAGGGACTCCTTTAGGCTAAAGTGAATGAACACTAGACAGTAACTTGGATCTACATGAAGAAATAAGAACACCAGAAAGTTAACTACACTGGTAAATATAAAAGACAGTATACATATATTTTTGGTTTTATCACTTTTCAGCTATAGTTATTATAATTCAACAAACATCTGCATAAAGCAATAATTATAATAGTGTGTGGATGAGCCTATAAAAGAGATAAAATTTGTATGATAATAATAGCACAAAAGGAGAGAGAAGAGAATGGAGCTGTATTTGGATACAATTGAAATAAAATTGATATTAGTCTGAAGTAGATTGTTTTAAGATGTTAATTGTAGACCACAGGGCAACAGAAGAAAAGAACACAAAATAATATAATAAAAGACACAACAAGGGGATATAAATGTTAGACTAACAAATTGCTATTAATCACAAGAGAAGGAAAGGAATAGAGGAATAGAAAAAAAAAGAAATAGAAGTGTAGAAAATAGAAAACAAATAGCAAAATGCCAGGTGTATATCCTACCTTTCAAGTAATGACTTTAAATGTAAATGGACTAAAACCTACAATTAAAGGCTGAGATTAGCAGAATGGATTTAAAAATTAATCCAACTATTTGAGACACAGTTTAGATTCAAAGTCACGAGTAGGTTGAATATAAAATGATGGAAAAGATATACCACAAAACCAGTAACCAAAAGAGAGTTGAGGAACATAAATTGGTATCAGACATAATAGGTTTTAAGCCAAAGATTGTTACTAGAGAAAAAGAATACTTTATAATAAAAAAGGTCAATAAATCAGGACAACATAAAAAATTATGACTATATATGAATATAACAATTGAGTCCAAAATTGCATGAAGCAAAAACTGATAGACATGAAGGAAGAAAATGATAATTCAACGACCAAATTGGAGACTTAAATATCCCACATTCAATGACGGATATAACAACTTGACAGAAAATAAACAATAAAGTAGAAGACTTGAATAATTGTATAAAACAACTAGACTTAACACAAATCTATAGAGCATTTCACTTCAAAACAGCAGAATACATATTCTTCTTAAGCATGCATGGAAAAATCTCTAGGATAGAGCATATGCTAGGCCATAAAATAAGCCTGAGTAAACTTAGAAAGAATTGTAATCATATAAAGACTATTCTTTGACCACAGTGGAATTAAATCACATATAAATAATAGAAAGCAATTTAGGAAATACACAAAAATATAGGGAAATGTGGAAATTAAACATCACACTTCTAAATCACTATTGGGTCAGAGCAAGGAAATTAGAAAATACTTTGAGGTGAGTGAAAACAAACCCAAATTTAGGGGAAGACTTAAAAGGGATACTATGAAAAATTTTATGGCAACAATATAGATTACCTTGATGAAATAGACTCATTCCTTGAAAGACACCAACTCCAAGCTCTGACTCAAAAATAAACAGAAAACCTGAATGCCTATAAAAAGCAAAGAGATGAAAATAGTGACCAAAAACCCACTGGAAAGGAAACCTCAGGTGGCTATAGTTTCACTGATGAATTCTACTAAAGTTTTAAAGCAGAAATAACACTAGTTCATCACAGAGTTTTTCCAAAGATAGAAGAGGAAAGAGTAATTTCCAAACTACCCTATGAAGCCAATATTACCCTGATACCAAAGCTGAATAAAGACCTCAAAAGAAAAGAAATTACAGATTAGAGTTCCTTATGAAGATAAATGCAGAATTCCTCAACAAAATACTAGTAAATTGAAAACAGCAATACATTAAAAAGATTATACACCGTGAGTAAGTGGGATTTATTCCAGAAGTGCAAGGTTGATTTAACATAGCAAAATCAATCAATCTAATATACCATATTCATAGAATAAAGGACTAAAAACATAAAATCATCTTAATAGACACAGAAAAAGCATTTGACAAACTCCATCATTTCATGATTAAAAAACAAAAACAAAAACAATACTCAACAAATTAGAAATAGAAGGGAGGTAAGTGAAGGGAATCTACAAAAACTCCATAACTAACATCATATTGATGGTGAGACACTGAATGCTTTCCCCTTAAGATCAGGAATAGGACAGGGATGTCTCTTCTAACAGCTTGTTTTCAATATTTTATTGGAGATTCTAGCCATGGTACTTAGAGAAGAAAATAAATATATGGCATTTAGATTGGAAAGGAAGGAGTAAAACTATCTCTATTCACAGAATACGTGATTTTGTATTTATAAAACCAGAGGGAATCCACAAAATACTACATCTAATAAGGAAGTCCAGCAAGGTTGCAAGATACAAGATCAATATGCAGAAACTAGTTGTATACTACACACTAGAAGTAAACAATCTGAAAATTAAATTAAGAAAACTATTCCATTTACATTGTCATAAAAAAGAATAAGTAATTAGGAATAAACTTAACAAAAATTTCAAGAGTTTTACACTCAAAAGTCCAAAGCATCATTGAAGGTAATTAAAGATCTAAATAAATGGAAAGACACCCAATGTTCATGGATATGAAGCTTAATATTGTTAACATGGAAATTGATCCATGGGATCATGTAGATCCCCAAACTGATCTACAAAGATTCAGTGTAATCCCAGAGTTTTTGTTGTTTATAGAAATTAACAAACTGATCCTAATATTCAGACAGAAATATTAATACAAAGGATCCAGAATTCTATGATCTTGGAAAGATAATGTTGGAGGACTCACTTTCTGACTTCAAAACTTGTTACTGGCATATGGATGGAAACAAAGATCTGTGGAATATCACTGAGAATTTAGAAATAAATACTTAAATTTATGGTCAATTAATTTTCTACAAGAATGACAATATATTCCTTGGGGAAAAAAATAGTCTTTTCAACATTTGGTGCTGGGACAACTGCAAACCACATGCAAAGAATGAATTTGAACCCCTACCTCACATGCATATGAAAATAAACACAAATTAATCAGAGACCTAAAGCTGAGAGTTTACACTATACAACTCTTAGAATAACACATAGGATTAAATTTTTATGTCCTTTGATTTGGCATTTAAATTTAGATATAATGTTAAAGCAAAAGAAAATTAGAAAAATGAGACTTTATCAAAATTAAAAACTTTTGTGCTTCAATGGATGCCATCAAGATCCTGAATAAAATAACAAAAGGAATAGGAGAGAATATCAACAAATCATTTACCTCATAAGAGACTTCTATACAGAATAAATAAGGGACTCATAATTTAATAATAATTTGCTGCTAATGATCAGTAACAAACCAAGACATCTACCATACAGAGGAGAAAAACAGCCCTTGGAGTGGAAGTAAGAGTTTGTTAGAAAGTAAAAGTCTTCTGGCGAGCCTGACCATGGCTCAGATGAAGGCAAAGGGAGTCAGAGGTGAGTTTATGGGGACTTCTGTTCCCTAGAGTTGAGTTATCATAGCCAACTCTAGACCATTTCCATTAGCTCTTTATATAATCAGCACTTTTTGCTTAATTTTTCTTTAAATATAAAATTAAAAAAAGTTTTTAAATGGGGAGTATTTGAATACACATTTCTCCAAAATAGGTATTCAAATGACCAGTAAGCAAATGAAAAGATGATAATCATCATTAGCTAGTAAAGAAATGCAAACAAAGCCATAATAAGCTTCCATTCTCATGTGCTAAGATAGCTAAAGTAAAAAAGGTATACAAAGACAAGTTTTGGCAAGGATGTGGAAAAATTGGAACTCTCATGCATTGCTTTTGGGAACATAAAATGATGCATCTATTTTGGAAAAGAGTTTGGTAGTTCCTCAAAATGTTAAAAGATTGAGTTATCACATGACCCAGCAATTCAACTAAGAACATACACCCACACAAAATCTTTTACACAGATGTTTCTAGCAAGAATATTTATTATAGCCCAAAATAGAAACAACCAAAATGCCCATCAACCAATTAATGGATAAATAAAATGAGACATATCCACGATAAAAGTTCTGAGCACCCCAATTTCAATTGGAAGTGTTTTCCCACACCACAAAGCAATGCTCTGATACCAGATGGATGTCCTACCATTCAGCTCAATTCTGACACTATCTACCTGGAGATAGCATCAGATCCCACAGGTTAAGGCTCAGTCCCACAAGACTGCCCTCTGCTCCTGATACCAACCACAAGTACAAGTTGTCACTCTGACTGACCAGTTATAGACTAGAGGTTTCAACAAATCACCCCTTGGGTTTGACTGCTTTGCTGGAGTGGCTCACAGAACTCAGAGAAACATTTTACTCACTAGATCACTGGTTTATTATGAAAGGATATAACTCAGGAACAGCCAGATGGAAGAGATACTTAGGGCAAGGCATGAGGAAAGGGCTCGGAGCTTCCATGGTTTCTTAGAGCACACTGTCTCCCCAAATCTCCACATATTCACCAACCCAGAAGCTCTCTGGAAACTTTATTAGATAGGCACATTTGATGAAATCATTGGCCACTGATGCTTAAACTCAGTTCCTATTCTTAGTTGCTCTCCAAAAGCCACCTCATTAATGTAACAAAAAATACATTTATTGCTCTCATCACTTCAGAAATTCCAAGGGTTTTAGGAGCTCTGTTCCATAAAGGGGACATATACCAAATACATATTTCTTATTTTAAATCATAATATCACATATACAAAGGAATTGGCAAGGGAAAGGAATGAAGCACTGATACATGCTACGCCATGGATGAACCTTGTAAACATAAGTGGAAGAATCCAGTCACAAAAGACCACATATTGTATGATTCCATTTCTATGAATTGTCTGTAATAGACAAATCCACGAAGAGAGAAAATAAATTAGTGTTTTTCCTGGACTGGAGAGAAAGAGATTTAGGGAGTATTTGCTAAAGGGTTCAGAGTTCTACTACCTCAAAAGATGATGAAAATATTCTAATATTAAATAGTGGTAAAGGTTGCACAACTGTCTGTGTATACTAAAACGCACTAAATTGTATACTTTAAAATGGAGAATTTTGGGTATATGAATACAGATATTTAAAAAAAAGGGATTGCCTATTTTTGGCATTTAAATGAAATTTAAAACATTGAAAGATCCAAAAAATCATGACTTGAGGTCAGGTCAAGAGGCCCAATGACCACCTCTTTGTATCCTCCGGTGGATGATTACACCTGTAGTCCACATCTCAGAGGCAGGCTTCTCCTTACATGCTTCCCCTAGACTCTAAGATCTACAAGGTCACGGACCATGCTTTTTTGTATTTGCCATCCTGTACTGAGCATCTAGGGTAGTGCCAGGCATACAGCAAGTGCTCATATATACTTGTTAAATAAATAAATGACTTATCTCCCTCTCACTCATTCCATCTACACTGATCAGTAGGGACCCAAGACATCTACCAGGTAGGAGAGAAAACCTAGGTCCCAGAGTGCAAGCCAGAGATGGTTTGGAATCCAAAGTCCTTTGGTGAGTCTCAGACCTTTGTCTGCATGAGAAATGAGTCAGAGATGAATTTACAGGGACTTTTGGTCCCTAGATTTGAGTTACCTTAGCCAAGTTTAGGCCACTTCCATTAGCCCTTTATGTGATCAACACTTTTTACTTAATTTTGCTTTAAATATACATATAAAGGCTGTTGCTCTGCTCTATGCAAAGAAGGAAATTTACTTTTTTTCCCCAGCATCAAATGGTACTTGTCCATCCTCCCTAGGAAGAAGAAATTTAACATCAATAGAAAACCTTTTAATATCTGGGTTTTATTGTACCATCAATTAAGTGGCCATTTTATACTGCCCTTCAAGTTTTTCAATCTCTTTCATTCTTGGACCATGTCAAACTGGGGGAAATTATAAAGCCAACTCACTCAAGATACCAACAGATGTAATCATCCTGTCTTACCAATCCAGAATGAAAATTAAAAAGAGAAGTTTTGTTCCTTCAATAAAAATGGTGCTTTCAATAGAAGGCTGTGGTTACTTAATTTTTAAAAATTTATTTATTTATTTATTTTTGGCTGAATTGGGTCTTTCTTGCTGCCCATGGGCTTTCTCCAGTCACGGCGAGCGGGGGCTCCTCTTCGTTGTGGTGCTAGGGCTTCTCATTGCGGTGACTTCTTTTGTTGTGGAGCACGGGCTCTGGGTGCATGGGCTTCAGTAGTTGTGGTGCACGGGCTTAGTTGCTCCGCGGCATGTGGGATCTTCATGGACCAGGGCTCGAACCCGTGTCCCCTGAATTGGCAGGCGGATTCTTAACCACTGCTCCATGAGGGAAGCCCTGTGGTTACTTATTAAAGTAAAGAAAATGCAAGGAGCATGAAAATGCAGTGTCGGTCACAGAACAGAAGTTAAGACCCAGCAAAGTGAGAGGCCAAATGGGCTGTTCTAGGCCTAGAGCTTGCAGACCTTTTGGAGGAGGGGTCATTAACTTTGTGCTCTCTCCAAACCTCCAGTGTCCGCAGAGTCCACCCTGGGGGACGCTCACCCTGGGTGTGCTGGCTGACCTCCCACACTGTCACTTTGGCTATTACATATGGTGTCAACTTTCCTCCTTCACCCTGTTCTAATTTAGCCCCCATTCCCATGTCCCCGTTTTCCCAAGGCACCCCTGGATGCCAGGTAGCTACTGGGTTGATATGACACCATCTTCATTCAGGAAAGCCATCATCTTTTAGAAGAGAACTCCGTCACCTCTGATCAATAGGTGACAACAGATGGTAGCACTTGATGTCAGCAGGGCTTAAGCCACACCTGGAAAGTGGAGTGTGATTAATTAGCACTGTCTCTAATGGATGCTGGAATGGGGAGAATGCTACATATTTGCCATCTGTGATGCAGCCCAGCCCTCTCATTTAAAGCTGAATTCATTTTAAACAGGTGGGGTTCCCTCACATACTCCACACGAGTCACAATGATACTTGTGGGTTTTCAGACTGCACTGTTTTTTGGGCCTCCATGCAGCTCATCAAAGACAGCAGACACGTTCCCACCCCAAGATTTTGCCCCTGCTCATCTTGCTGCCTGTCCTTCCTTGTTGAAATATTAGTTTTCAGTGAGCCTTTCCCTGAAAACTTATGTAAAACAACACGATCTCTCCTCTCCCGTGCATATTTCTTCCTCATGGAACTTACCGTCAGCTGATCCATCGTATTACTGGCTCAGTGATGTTGATGGTCTGTCTTCCTACCCAGTGCACTGACATTTTGAGGATGGGGTGTTTGTATTTCTTCTGTGCTGTTTTCCCAGCGCTAGAGTATTGTCTGGCACAGAGTCGTCCCTCACTATCTAGCTGTTGAATAAAATAATGAATTGACTATTAAATTAGCTTTTTTTTTTCCCATGGAGTCCCCACATTTTATATTTTTCCTTGTTTTGGCTCTAATTTTTGTTTCCTTTCTGTGCCTTTCTTTGGGTTTCCTTTCCTTTTGTTTTTCTGACTTCTTGGGCTTTACCTATGTCTATTACATCAGGCACATTAATTCAGTAAATGTGTGAGTACTGAGAGAGTGTTTTGTACAGTGCCCTCTATTGGAATTTATCTGATGTTGTTCTTATAGTCAGACTGAAGTTATGAGTTTTTGGAAGGAAGACCACAGAGGTACATTACATCATATCAAGAGTCTATCCTATGAACATGATTTATCATTGTTGATGTTGAACTTGATCACCTGGCTGAAGGAGTGTTTGGCAGGTTTCTCCACTGTAAAGTTACTTTTCTCCCCACCCCATTTTCCATACTGAACTGTCTGATAGGACCAGTCTCTCTGCATTTAAGGGGAAAGTGACACTCCACATAATTGAGGGGGGAGAGCTACATACATTGTTTTGGGAATCCTTTTTTTTTTTTTGGCTGTACCACAGCATGAGGGATCTTAGTTCCCCAACCAGGGATTGTACCTGCATCCTCTGCAGTGGAAGCACAGAGTCTTAACCACTGGATTACTAGGGAAGTCCCTGTTTTGGGAATTCTTCTGCACAGGAGATTGGAATCTTCTCCTTCATGTTTATTCAGTAATGTATTTAAATGAGTATGGACTGGTAGATACTTATTTTATGCTTTGGTCTGAAATCTCATACTACTTTATTTGTTGAGTTGCTCAGATTGTTCCAGCTTTGGCCATTGGGAGTTCATACCTTAAGTCTTGTGTCCCTATGACATTCTCCTATCAATGTGAGTTTGTATATTTTTTGCTCACTTCCTTACTCTGGCACTACAAGCTGCTCCAGGTCAATTGTGTATATTCCCTCCTCAGCCCTAGAATTAGTCTTTTCTCCAAAGAGTTCTGATTTCTTTTTTCTCTTTTTTTTAAATATGTTTCCAGACTTTTAAAAAAAATCTCATTTACGTTCTTTGTTTGTTTGTTTGTTTTTATTATTTATTTATTTATTTTTGGCTGTGTTGGGTCTTCATTTCTGTGCGAGGGCTTTCTCTAGTTGTGGCAAGCGGGGGCCACTCTTCATCGCGGTGCGCGGGCCTCTCACTATCGTGGCCTCTCTTGTTGCGGAGCACAGGCTCCAGACGTGCAAGCTCAGTAATTGTGGCTCACGGGCCTAGTTGCTCCGCGGCATGTGGGATCTTCCCAGACCAGGGCTCGAACCCGTGTCCCCTGCATTAGCAGGCAGATTCTCAACCACTGTGCCACCAGAGAAGCCCCCTGATTTCTTTTATAGAAGAATAGTTGTGCAATGAAGATCTGAACACTAGTTGTACTCATACTAATGGGTTATGGCTGCTGCTAGGTCCTCTCAGCTGACATAGCAAGGGAATATATGTGTACATACTATTCCATATGAATATATGTGAATATATACTATATATATTATATATATGAATATATACTATTTCATGTATATACACATATCTATAAATATTTCTGTATGCATTAATCTGTACCTATATCAAGCTAAACATGAGTTGATACTGATATATCCACATACAATCAAGTGCCACACAGATGTAAGCAGCTTTTGGAGGGAAAGAGCTCTTTGCAGGAAAATGCTCTCGGCAGGAGAGCCCTTTGTCTGGTCACTAATCTTAAACCAGGCACCCCCATGCTCTACTCATCTCCGGCCCTAGCACAGCTTTCAAATCTTTTGATCACACAATATGTTGCTTAACCTGTTGGTTCTTTCCTTAGATCAAAAAAGTAGAAATAAAGCATAAAAAATTAAAAGATGACCAGATCTCTTTCCCTTCAGTAATCTCAAGAACAAACTGTGTGAACAAGACAGCATCTAAAGAAAAATCACAAGAAGACAACAAGCCTGCAAACAGTGGGGGATGGCAATCACTCTGACCCCCCATCTCAGTGATTAACTGAGATTACTTCCCTGTTTCCCTTTAAAAACTTTTATGGCTGAGCAGAATCTTCAGAGGTGGTTTTTAGGGGACAGTGAATCCACCATCTCCCCAGACTGCTGGCATTCTGATTAAAAGCAACTTTCCTTTCTACCAACAACTGCTTCTTGGGTATTGATTTTCTAGCAGCAAGAAGCAGGATGTGATTCCATAACATTGATCATTCTAGCCTCTTGCTTATCTGTAACCTCCCACTCCAAAAGTGAGAAAAGTGGCTCTCACCATCTGTCACTCATTGACTCCAATTCTAGAAAACATGGTAAAATGGTTCTGCTCCCAATTTTCAGTGTGGCAATGAGGGTGTTCCTCCACCACCACCAAGCACTGCTCTGGAATTTAGTTGGGTATCCTACAATCAACTCAATTATGACACTATGTACCTGGAAAGAGCATCAGTTCCCATACGTTAAGGGCTCAGTCCTATGAGACTTCCCCCACCCCTCAAACCCACTTCAGACATCAATCACAAGTCCAGGTTATCACTGTGCTTCTGAATGACCAGCTACAGATTGGAGGTTCCAGCAGCCCCTCCTTGGGTTTGATTAACTTGTTAGAGCTGCTCACAGAACTCAGAGAAACATTTTACTTACTAGATTGATAGCTTACTAATACAAGGACATAACTCAGAACAGCCAGATGTAAGAAATGCATAGGTGAAGGTATGGGGAAATGATGCAGAGCTTCCATGCCCTCCCCAGGTGCCATTCTCCCTGAATCTCCACGTGTTCACCAACCTGGAAGCTCTCCAAACCTTGTCCTTTTGTTTTTCTTATGGAGCCCTCATTATCCATACATGATGGATTAACTTATTGGCCATTGATGACTGAACTCAGTCTCTAACCCTTCTTCCCTCCTTAAAGGTTGAGGGTCAGACTGAAAGTTGCAACCCTAGTAGGTTCTGGCAACCAGCCCCCATCCTTAGGAGCTTTCCAGGAGTCACCTCACTAACATAATGGAAGATGCCTTGATTGCTCCCTATCCTTTAGGAAATTACAAATTTTTTAGAAGCTCTGTGCCAGAGATTGGGACAAAACTCACATGTGTATTTCTTATTATAAATCACAACATCACACATGGTTAGAGGTTTCAGAATTGTTAATTCTATGGGAATCAGCTTTACCAACTAGAGTGCTTGTGTAGAGTTCCTTCACCTTTAACATATATTACTGTGTCCACTCATTTCCAAAGTTACTTACGTCAACACCTTTTCCCAACTCCCCTTCAGTGAGGATGCATCATACATTTGTAATACAGTTTGATTCTATCCTCAATGTCTGTATCTCACTCTGGGATTCGCCAACCTCCTAAATAATTTTTAAAAATTTGTACACATCAAGGTTCATCCTTTGTGCTATAAATTCTATGGGTTTTGAAAAATGCATATTGTCCTGTATCTATCCTCAGAGATACATGAATCATACAGTATTGTATTATACAGTATTATACAGATGCTATACAAATATATGTGTTTTCTAAGTGTTTTCTCCCAATAAGTCACTTGTCTTTTCTCAACATCATATTTTTTTTTGCAGATAATTAGTTTTTAATTTTAATAAAGTATTACACATCTATTTATTATTTCATGGATTATACTTTTAGTGTTTCATCTAAAAACTCAATACCAAATCCAAAGTCACTTAGATTTTTTTTCTGTGTTTCATGCAAGAAGTTTTATATTTTTGCATTTTACCTTTAGGTTTATGATCCATTTTCAGTTCACTTTTTGCATAAGGTTTCAGGTCTGTGTCAAGATTTATTTTATTAGTATTTGTAGTTTTCTGTATATAGATCCCATGCATATTTTGTTAGATTTATACTTGACTACTTCTTTTTTTGGCACTATTGTAAAAGATAATGTATCTTTAATTTCAGAATCCAGTTGTTCATTACTGGTATATGGGAAAGCAATTAAATTTTGTATCTTGACTTTGTATCCTGTAACCTTGCTATACAAGCTTATTATTTCCAGAAGGTTTTTGTATATTCCCAGTGGTTTTCTACATGCAAATAACATTATCAGGGAATAAATGCAGTTTTATTTATTCCTTTTCAATCTGTGGTCCCTTTATTTATTCTTCTTGGCTTATTACTCTAAATAGGACTTCTGGGGCAATGTTGAATTGGTGTGGTGAGATAGGACATCCTGCCTTTCTCCCTGTCTTAGGAGGAAAAGTGTTCAGTTACTCATCTTTAAGTATGATGTTAGCTCTATGTTTTCACACATTCCTTTTATTAAAGAGAGCCCTTTTTAATCGTAGGTTTTTGAAAGTGTTTTTTTTTTTTTTCTTCCTTTTTATTATGAATGTACACAGAGTACCTGATAGAATTCCTCAGTAAAACTCTTTGGGTCTTGAAAGTTTCTAATTATTAATTCAATTTCTTTAATAGATGTAGAGTTATTCAAGTTATCTATTTCTCCTGGAATGGATTTTAGTAATTTCACTCTTTCCAGGAATTGGTCCATTTCATCTAAGTTGTCAAATTTGTGGGCATAAAGTTGTTCATAATATTCCCTTTGTATCCTTTCAGTAGCCATGGAATCAGTGATGGTTGAATCCTCTTTAATTTCTGATATTGGTAACTTATGTCATCTCTTTTTCTCTTGATTAGATGAGCAAGAGTATTTTCAATTTTATTGTTCTTTTTAAAGACTTAGGTTTTGGTTTTGTTGCTTTTCTATTGCTTTTTTGTTTCCAATTTCATTGATTTTCCTTCTAGTTTTAATTATTTTCTTTCTTCTGAATGTCAAAGTTTAATTTCCTTATTTTTTCTCTAATTTCCTAAGGTAGAAGCTCAGGTAATTGATATTAGATCTTCTTTTCTAATGTCAGGGAGGAAGAAAATTTCCTCTACCCTTTCAAATTCTTCTGGCTGATCTAATAATTAAATAGGTATGAGATAGATTAACATGAGAAAATCAAACAAAGTTTAATGCATTCATGGGAGAGATCCAGAAGAACTGAGTAGCTCACCAGAATGACTGAAACCTTCACCTTAAATACCATCTTCAGCTAAAGACAAAAGAGGATGTTGGTGGCAGGGTTTGGGATTTCAAATAAGGAGGAAGGCAATTCACATGGAGAAGGAAAAGCAAATGTTTGGTAAACAACGTCTTCTGGCCATCAGAGACAATGGGACACAGAGAGGAATTTTAACAAACAGATTCTGGTAGGTTCCTCCCTGTCTACACACCTAGTTCATACTGTAGTTACCTATGGTGATAGCTGCCTTACTGTAACAGGTCCTCTATCTACATTCATTTAGGCAGTTAGGGGAAGGTCAAAGTTTCTCCTGAGTCTCTTGGGCCTTGATCGTTTTCAGTTCAAAATAATCCACATGCCAAAGAGACATTTTGGGGTGGCAGGTTTTTCTCTCCTACACTAATATAATGAATTTAATGGTATAAATATTTCTGTAAATATTGTTTTAGCTGCCCCTCCTCCCATTTTGATAAGCTGCATTTTCATTTATTTAAAATATTTTACAATTTCTCTTAAATTTGTGTTGTTTAATCTCCAAGTATTAAGGGAGTTTTCAGCTATCTTTCTGCTATTGACTTCTAATTTATTTTCATTGTCATCTAAGAACATATTTTGTATGATTTCTATTATTAAAAAAAATTTTTTATGGCCCAGAACATGGTATATCTTGGTGAAGTTTCCATAGTTGCATGACAAGAATGTGTATTTTGCTGTTGATTTATGGACTGTTTTATGTGTCCATTAGATTGAATTGACTCAGTGTTGTTCATCTATATCATTACAGTCTTTTTTTTTTTTTTTTGTCTGCTTCATCTGTAAATTATTGACAGAGACATGTTGAAATCACTAACTATTATAGTGGGTTTTTCTGTTTTTCCTTTCACTCCTGTTAATGAATGTTCACATATTTTTATGCTCCTTTGTTAAATACATATACATTTAGGATTGCTATGTTTTCTTAGAGAACTGATTCTTTATAATTAAACAATGCCCCTCTTTAACCCAGATAATCTTCTTTGTTCTGAAGTCTGCTCTGTCTTAATATAGCTACTGCAGCTTTCTCTCGATTAAGTGTTAGCAGGGCAATGGTTTTTATCTCTCTTTGTTTTTAACCTGAATGCTTATATTTAAAATTGGATTCTTATACTTAACATATAGTTGGGTATTATTTTTTAATTCACTCTGACAATCTCTATGTTTTAACTGGTCTATTTATGTCATTTACATTTTAAGTGATTATTGATGTTGCTAGATTAATATCTCCCATCTTGTAACTATTTTCTACTTACTGCATTTGCTCTTTGTTTCTTTTTCCCCTCCTTTTCTGTCTTCTTTTGTTTTGGGCATTTTATATGACTCCACTTTACCTGACAGATAACATTTATATTTTAAAAATAACAATTTTCCTGGAGTTTACTCTGGAGTAAACTCTGGAGTTTACTCTGTTTACTCTGGAGTACTCTGTACTCTGTTTTAATTAACCCCAGTCCACCTTCAAGTAGTACTATAGCACTAAACATGTGGGAATTTTATATTTACAATTTTCCACCCCCATCCTCTGGAACATTACTGTCATTCATTTCACTTATTCACATGCTATAACCTTCCAGTACATTATTGAAACAGGAGGGAAAGGGGCAGGGTACAACCTTTAAAAGAATGACATAGCCATAGGACATGACAAAAATTGGTTAGAACCAACTAGGTCCAAGATGGTAGAATATTCGACTTCCAATGGACCTTGAGCCTCAACATACACTCATTGTAATTGATTAGCATAAGCTAAGTGACACACCTACCAGTGTCATGACAGTTTCGAGGCCAACCATCAAAGATGAAAAGTGGGCGGTGGCCCAATTCCTGGAAATCTCCACCCCTTCCCAAAATAGTTGGAATAATACTTCCACTCATTAGCCTATGAAATTATGCAGCCCGTGAAAACTAACCATGCCATATTTCAAGGCCACTCTCACCTTCTGAGATGGCCCACACTCTGTCTGTGGAGTGTGTTTCACTCTAAATAAATCTACTTCTTACCTATCACTTTGTCTCTCACTGAATTCTTTCTGTGATGAGACATCAAGAACCTGAGCTTCATTAAGTCCTGAAATCAGGTGTGTGATCTCAGTTAAAAGGCCATGGGTTTTGGCCAGGTTCGAGTCCCAGTCACATGGGTTCAAGTCCCAATCTGGGTTTTGGCTGGGTTCGAGTCCCAGCCATGTGAGTTCAAGTCCCAGTCTGAGACACATGGTTTCATTATCACTATTATTGCTTTAATCAATCAGTTATCTTTAGATCAATTAGATCATTTATTCCTTCTCTGATGCTCTTCTTTTCTTTATGTAGATGCACGTTTCTTTTCAATATCATTTTTTCTTCTTCACGAAAAGCTTATTTTAACATTTTTTTTTCAGAGAACATCTGCTGTCTATGAATTCTCTTAGTTATTGTTTGACTGAGAAAATCTTTAAACCTTGCAGTCTCATCTGGCAGTGACTATTGTGGCTAAATAAACTATTTTTACCACAATATTAATGACTAAAAATTGCAGGTATCTTTCACCATAAGGAAGGATAACTTAAAAGACTGACATATCACTTCAAGGGAAAAATCATTATTTAATTCCAGACATTGCAAAACAGGCCTGAGGAATGATTTTAGCAGTTACTATGGATAGGTAACCTTCCTCTTGCTCTTTCTTGAGAAATGGTTTGTATTGAGTACAGTATCTAAATGGGTATATCAACCAAAATAGTAGGCCACAATTAAAAATCTTTACAAAAGGCAAAGAATATTCCTGCTCAGTTCCAAAACAAGGTGGTGTAGACTTAATTTTTCTGACAGGTGGTCTTGCCTGCAACTCTCTAAATACAACTAAATACCCTTGAAATTACCCAAGAAGCAATGAGATGGTGCTGAAGGCTGGAAAGAAGAAGGTAAAAGATTAGGGATGAAAAACTTGTAGTACTAATAACTGAGTCCAGTTAGGTCATAAGATATAAGATAAACACACAAAAATCAATTGCATTTCTATACACTGACAATGAATGAGTGGAAACCCATATAGAAATGCAATACTTGCTGAAAAAATGAAATACTGAGGTGTAAATATGATAAAATATGTACAGGATCTGTATGATGAAAATTATAAAATGCTAATGAAAAACATCAGGGAAGACCTAAATGCTTCATGAAACGTGGTGTTCCAGGAATGGAAGACTGAACTTAGTAAAGGAGTCAATTCTCCCTAAGTTGATATGTAGGTTTAACAAAATCTTATCAAAATTTCAGCAAGGTATTTTTTTTTTATAGAGAAACATGTTCTAAAGTGTATAGGAAAAGGGAACACTCTAGAATAACTAGGACAAGTTTCAAAAGTATAAAGAGGGAGAAATCACTCTTCCCAATGTTAAGACTTGTTATATAACTACAGTAATTGAGACATTGTGGTATTAGCAGAAGGATAGACATGGATCAATAGAAAACCCAGAAATAGATCAATACAAATATGCACCATTAATTTTCAACAAAGGAGCAAAAGGAACTCAATCGCGGAGGAACAGCCTTTCAATAAATGATGCCGCAGCAATTGGATATTCATAGGCAGAAAACTGAATCTTGACCTACACTTCACACCTTACATGAAAATTAACTCAAAATGGCTCATCATTCTTAAATGTAAAATATAAAACTATAAAACTTCTAGAATAAAAATAGGAAAAATATTAGATTTGAAACCAACTGTATTATACTTAAAAGGAAAAATTGATAAATTTGACTTTATGAAAATGAAAAACTTGCTCTGTGAAAGACTCCGTTAAAAGGATGAGAATACAAACTATAGATTAAAAGAAAATATTTGCCAATTATGCATGTGACAAAGGACTGGTATCTAGAATACATAAAATTCTGTCAAAACTCAGCAGTAGAACACAAGTAATTAAAAAGAAAATAGGCAAAGAAATACACAGAAAATTCACTAAAAATTACATGATATAAATGTCATATAAGCACATGAAAAGCTGTTCAACATCATTATTAGTTGGATAAATGCAAATTAAAGCCATAATGAGAGATACTACATACCTATCCAAATGGCTAAAATAAAATAAAATAAAAATGATTACACTAAATGCCTGTGAGGATACCCCCAGAAACTGGATCTCTCATACATTGATGTTGAGGATGTAAAATAGTACAACCATTCTGGAAAATAGTTTGACAGTTCATTTTCAGAGTAAAAATGGACTTTCCATACAACCCAGCAATTGCCCTCTTGGGCATATGTCCTAATAAAAGTTATTTCCAGGCTGGGAGAAAGTGAGACAGTGGCATGGATATATATACACTACCAAATGTAAAATAGATAGCTAGTGGGAAGCAGTCACATAGCACGGGGAGATCAGCTCGGTGCTTTGTGACCACCTAGAGGGGTGGGATAGGGAGGGTGGGAGGGAGGGAGATGCAAGAGGGAAGAGATATGGGGACATATGTATATGTATAACTGATTCACTTTGTTATAAAGCAGAAACTAACACACCATTGTAAAGCAATTATACTCCAATAAAGATGTTTAAAAAAAAAAAGTTATTTCCAGGCAGAAACTTGTAAACAAATATTCATAGCAGCTGTATTTGTAAATAGTGTTTTAAAATGTAATAAAGGTAATAGTCGTGAATAGTTAAGAACTTTCGTTATCATATCACTTATGATTCAAATGGTTTTATATTAGAAAACTTGTGATTTTATTTAAAAGAGAAAGCCCTAGGCATTTTGTTTTTCGTTAGGATGGATAAGAACAGAGAGGAACGTGAGGGGAGGAGTGAGGCTCCAACACTGATCTACTGTCACATTGTAAACCTGTCTACTAAAACACTCCCTTTTGGATCCTGAACACCAAGCCAGAAGACAGAGGTCCTTATCCATTTATTTCCCATGTCTTCTCAATGAACAGATTCTCCTAGAATGTATGCTGATATTCTAGTACTTGCCTTAATATCCATTGTATACATTCCCCATCCAGCCCCTTGGCATGATATCTCCAAGCAGTAAGTTCTGACATTTTGAGGACTGTTAACTTATGTTCACTTCACTTTCATTGTCCACAGACTCCTGACTGAGATTACATCTACCATCTTCCTCAGTGTTTCAACTTGGCCCAATCCACCTAATTTTGAGGAGTTTTGGGAATATTTGGTAAAGCATCAGTTTTAATGTAAGACAATTATGTGCTCAAACTCCCGTTTAGCCACCAATTACTGTGTAAATTTGATGACAAGCTCCTTAATCTCTCCAAGCCTCAGTATGGAGAGGACATGGTCACACCTATCCAGAGGAATGGATTAAATGAGAACATGTATGTAGAGCATTCATTCAGTACCATGCTTGGAAAGTCATGCCATGCATGCTCAAATGCATACACAGTGTCTCTCCTTCAATAATCTGTATTCTCTGAGTAGAGTTAACAGCTGCAGAAATAGAGGAAATAAAATAGGGAAATAGATATAGGACAGAATCTTTTGAACTGCACATCAATAAATTTGAACTTTATCAAATAGCAAACAGAATTTTGAATAGGAGAGGGATAACAGAAGCCAATATGAATATGTAACTGCAGGACGACAGGTGGAGTGATTTCTATTTGCTGGAGACCTGCTCAATTTCGGGTATATTGTCTTAGTACTCACAACATCACAAAGAGATGAGCCTGCATGTGTGTGTGTGTGTGTGAGAGACAGAGAGAGAGATGTCATGTTATTTGCTTACATTCTCAGAGTTAGTGCTTCGTTGTCTATTACTGTGTAACAAACCACCCTAAAACTCAGAGGCTAAAAATAATAATCATTTACTATGCCTCCCGAGTCTACAAGTTGGCTGGGTGGTTCTTTTGGTCTCGTGTCTGTGTTCAGTGGCAGGTTGAGTGGACACTTCTGCTGCTCTTTGCTGAGCTTGCTCACATATCTGCAGGCTGGTCCAGAACGACTTAGCTGGGACAACTGTGTCTTCTCTGAAAATCTTTCACAAGTATGTCTCTCATCTCCCATGTTCTTAGGCTGGACTAGGCAGGATTTTGTTATTGTTGTTTGTTGGTTTGTTTAATAGCAATGGCAGAGAAGCAAGAGAGAAATGAAATACATAAGCACTTTGTCAAGACTTTTCTTGACAAAGTGTGTCAACCTTGCTACTGGTCCTTTTGTCAAAGCAAGTCACATGGCTAAGCTCATAATCAGGGTTATAAAGTTACATGAACAAACATGAACATACCAGAAGGCCATTAATGAAATCAGTCAACCACAATTATTAAGAGGCAAAACTGAAACCTGCCAGACCCCAAGTTTAGGTTTAGTACCCCCATACCACACAGATTCTCTGCACACAATGCTTTAAATACATCCTGGAATGATGGCTATGTACTTACAAAACAAAGTAATTGATGGCCATTGAAATTCCACCCAGAACCTGGGCTGTTTGGAAGGATCGGAAACATGGCTCCAACAGACTGACAAGTCAAGAAGGACACTCTCTCACCTTCCCCTTGAGTCTTGATACGGCAATACAACTATAGAATCCTAGTTATGATTTATTTTCTTACTTCCCTGAGACACATTATGATAGCCTCACGTGTCTAGAACACATCCACATTGCTCATGTTTGAGACCACATGAGCAATCTGAAACACAACTCAGAGTGAAGCCTACCCTTGGAATTCACAAGACGGCAGCTAGAAGCAAATGACATTAACTGAATTCCTTTAGATGTGTCAAAAGAGATCTTGTCTCTCAGGTAGATAAAAGTTAATGAGACAACCAGGATGCTTTTATCTAATTTAGTCTATGTAGCAATGGTGGGATCTTTCTGGGGATTGTAATATTTAAAGTTGCATTTTATTACTAAACCTTGTAGAGGATCTGCAAATTACATTTGTTTAATTTCACAGCTATGAAATGTCAGCCGCTTGTTGTCTTTAAATATTGGCTTCAACTGACTTTGAAAGCTTGGAGGATCTTGCTTCCTTTTCTCCAGTGTTTAACTTTTCAACCAATAAGTGACAATAGAACAAGGACCCCTGATAATATAAGCCAGGTCTGATATAGAAGCAGTTCTTTTCTGAATATTTGGAACCTAATTTCCAGGCAGCCTTTCCCCAGAGCAGTTTGATTTGCATGTGGAACTTTTGTCCCTGAAATTTACTTTGTTCCTTTAAAGTGACTTAAGACTTAACAGAAGGTCTGTTCCTCAGTGAGGATGGAAAGTTGTCCAGTTTTTAAATTCATAGTCAACAAAATTTAATGAAGCTCAGAATCTGAAGCAGACATTTTGACAACTTGAAGGATTTGGAGATGAATAGGATGTGTCCTTACCTGGGCTCAGCACCTGTTGCAAGGTGTGGATGTCCTCACCGGTATGCATCATAGAATACAACAGACGGCGGGCAGGTGTGGGGAGGGCCACCTCTGGCTTCCTCACTGCCACCTCTCTTAGAAGAAACCCTACCACCACTGAGGCCTCACTCATAGGGACATGCCAGGTGAGTTGTGAGCCAATGGCTCCTGGGATGTGACAGGTGGACCCCCCTAGCTCTTTTTTTTTTTTAATTATTTATTTATTTATTTATTTATGGTTGTGTTGGGTCTTCGTTTCTGTGTGAGGGCTTTCTCTAGTTGCGGCAAGCCGAGGCCACTCTTCATCGCGGCGCGCGGGCCTCTCACTGTCGCGGCCTCTCTTGTTGCGGATCACAGGCTCCAGACGCGCAGGCTCAGTAATTGTGGCTCACGGGCCCAGTTGCTCCGCGGCATGTGGGATCTTCCCAGACCAGGGCTCGAACCCGTGTCCCCTGCATTGGCAGGCAGATTCTCAACCACTGCACCACCAAGGAAGCCCCCCCCCCACCCAGCTCTTGACAGAGCTCCTGGGAGCCAGACGAGGTCCCCAGCATGCCGTATTTGTGCCTCTGTGCTTTGTAGAAATGCCCTCCTCTGCCATCTATCCACTTTGTAACTTCTCACTCCTCCTTGGAGATCTGGCCCAGGTGTCAGCTTCCTTGGCAGGTTGACCCATGGTCCTCCCGTGTGGGTGTGCAGCTCCCTCCCCGAGTTCTGAGAGCTTTCAAACCCACTTTCATCACAGCCTCACAGGCCAGGCTGTACAGAGGAAGCAGCCGAGAGGCCCTTCTCATGTTTGTAGCCAAGAGCCTGGAATAAAACTTGTCATTGGTGAAGAAAAGTATCTGTAAAATTCAATCATGAGCAATTCTTAGTTTTCACTTTCTTCTCCTTTCCTAGACTCTATACAGGGACCACATTGGACCTCTGATTTCATCCTCATTTCTAATACAAGACCTGGCCCAGACTAGGGGTCTGTTAAATGCAAATAAAGACATTAATGAGTTAATTAATAATGAAAATATATTCCCTATAATTATATTTTTAAGGTAGCTCCCTTTTGGGTCAAAGATTCCTTTCCTCTAATGAAAGCTTTCACAGTTGATAAGATACCTTTGGACTCTCTGCAGATTACAAAGATGAGAGGAATATCTCCAGCTACACATGAAGCTTTTCTGAGCTCCCCCAGGGGGTTGAAGTTCTGGGCTCCACCCAGAACTCTTCTCTCTTTCTTCAATCAGAACGTAGGGTTGTCCCTTTTTGTGTTTGGGCTGTATCTTCCGCTGACAGCCAGCTCTCAGCAGCAGGCAGTGCCCAATACATCTTGGTAACCGACACCCACTTGGGCTCCATCTGTACTGTGCACCTTAGCCAGCTCTGGACCAGGCAGGGTAGGCTCAGATCTGTGGCTGGCAGGCTGGCGGTACAAGCTGGGAGGCCCCGAGCATTAGTGGGGAATGTTAATTCTCTTCTTTCCTCCTGTGTGGACAGACCCAGTGCTAGGAGGTCTAACTAAGAAAGTCTGGTACTCAAAAGGTTCATTTCTCTGAGATGGAAACAGCACTGAGAAGCAAACCTCCCTTCTATAGCCTCTTCCACCTCACACCTTTTATCAAACTCAAATTTAGAACAAGGTGCGGAAACAGAGTCTGACATGGCAGTCTTTACCAGCATTTCTGCCTCTGGAGAACGTGGACGGTTTAGCCTGCCCATGCTAATGCTACTCACAGGGTTTTAAAGTGGTTTGGGGTGTGATGTGAGCAGGCCAATGTCTGTGCATGTGGAAGTCTGATAGCTGATTGGGGCCCAGGGCAATACTTTAAAATTCAGTTTGCCCCTAAACCCACAGCCCGGGGAAGGTGTTCCAAGAGAGTGGCCGCCAGTCCCCTGTCCTTACATATCTCACCCCACCCACCTCCCACTCTACCTCGAGGGGTCTGGGTCCCCTACACTGGGTGAGTGAAGGGAACACAGAGGAGAGAATCACAAATGACTGCATCAGGGGAAAACATAGTAAGCTAACTCCAGAATCAGTTGAGAGTGCTTGAATGTGAACCTTCCCACCTTTCCTGGCTGGGGGCAGCAGCACAGAGCTTCATTCTGCACCTAAGGGATTACACTCACCTTGGGTCCCTGCGAATTCTCCTGGCACAGAACCACTATGAAACATGCCCCTGAGCCCCTATTCACGCTGAAGAAGCAGGGCTGCCCTCCAGGGGTGAACCCCTTCCTAGCCTGGGCATGTGGCTCAGTGGTGCACACAGTATACAGACCCCCACTCCCTGCAGTGCAGACACTCGAGGGGGATGCTCTGGGCACCCATTCAAGAAATGTGCAAGGCTGGTGCCTAAACTAATGCTTCTTGGCAGCATGTATGGGGCATGGAGTTCTCCATATGGGGCTAAGCCCGTGACACACTTTCAATGATTTAGTTATCATAGCAACCCCGCATGGCAGGTGATTCTAGTTCTATTTTAGAATGGAAGAAGCTGAGATTTAGAAATGCTCATTGATTTGCTTAAGGTTATTCAGCTACTAAAAGGCTGAAGCAAAGCTGGGGCAGAGCCTCCCTCCTCTGAAGCTGCATTCTTTCCTGTAACACCAGAGTGAGCCCCATGAGCCTCTGCCTGCCTTCAGTAAGGTGAGGCTGGACACGTGGTCTAGGGATGTGAGGGGGTGACGTGCTTTCATTACACTCTTAACATTGGACACATGCTTTCTCTTTTTTTTTTTTTTAAACATCTTTATTGAAGTATAATTGCCTTACAATGGTGTGTTAGCTTCTGCTTTATAACAAAGTGAATCAGTTATACATATACAATATGTTCCCATTTCTCTTCCCTCTTGCATCTCCCTCCCTCCCACCCTCCCCATCCCACCCCTCTAGGTGGTCACAAAGCACGGAGCTGATCTCCCTGTGCTATGCGGCTGCTTCCCACTAGTTATCTATTTTACATTTGGTAGTGTATATATGTCCATGACACTCTCTTACCCTGTCACATCTCACCCCACCCCCTCCCCATATCCTCAAGTCCATTCTCTAGTAGGTCTGTGTCTTTATTCCCGTCTTGCCACTAGGTTCTTCATGGCCTTTTTTTTTTTTTTCCCTTAGATTCCGTATATATGTGTTAGAATACTGTATTTGTTTTTCTCTTTCTGACTTACTTCACTCTGTATGACAGACTCTAACTCCATCCACCTCATTACAAATACCTCCATTTCATTTCTTTTTATGGCTGAGTAATATTCCATTGTATATATGTGCCACATCTTCTTTATCAATTCATCTGTCTATGGACATTTAGGTTGCTTCCATGTCCTGGCTATTGTAAATAGAGCTGCAATGAACATTTTGGTACATGACTCTATTTGACCTATGGTTTTCTCAGGGTATATGCCCAGTATTGGGATTGCTGGGTCGTATGGTAGTTCTATTTGTAGTTTTTTCAGGAACCTCCATACTGTTCTCCATAGTGGCTGTATCAATTTACATTCCCACCAACAGTGCAAGAGTGTTCCCTTTCCTCCACACCCTCTCCAGCATTTATTGTTTCTAGATTTTTTGATGATGGCCAATCTGATCGGTGTGAGATGATATCTCATTGTAGTTTTGATTTGCATTTCTCTAATGATTAATGATGTTGAGCATTCTTTCATGTGTCTGTAGGCCATCTGTATACCTTCTTTGGAGAAATGTCTATTTAGGTCTTCTGCCCATTTTTGGATTGGGTTGTTGGTTTATTTGTTATTGAGCTGCATGAGCTGCTTGTAAATCTTGGAGATTAATCCTTTGTCAGTTGCTTCATTTGCAAATATTTTCTCCCATTCGGATGGTTGTCTTTTGGTCTTGTTTATGGTTTCCTTTGCTGTGCAAAAGCTTTTAAGTTTCATTAGGTCCCATTTGTTTATTTGTGTTCTTATTTCCATTTCTCTGGGAGCTGGGTCAAAAAGAATCTTGCTGTGATGTATGTCATAGAGTGTTCTGCCTATGTTTTCCTCTAAGAGTTTGATAGTGTGTGCCCTTACACTTAGGTCTTTAATCCATTTTGAGTGTATTTTTGTGCATGGTGTCAGGGAGTGTTCTAATTTCATACTTTTACATGTACCTGTCCAATTTTCCCAGCACCACTTATTGAAGAGGCTGTCTTTTCTCCACTGTATATGCTTGCCTCCTTTATCAAAGATAAGGTGACCATATGTGTGTGGGTTTATCTCTGGGCTTTCTATCCTGTTCCATTGATCTATATTTCTGTTTTTGTGCCAGTACCAAACTGTCTTGATTACTGAAGCTTTGTAATATAGTCTGAAGTCAGGGAGCCTGATTCCCCCAGGTCCATTTTTCATTCTCAAGATTGCTTTGGCTATTCCGGGTCTTTTGTGTTTCCATACAAATTGTGAAATTTTTTGTTCTAGTTCTGTGAAAAATGCCAGTGGTAGTTTGATAGGGATTGCATTGAATCTGTAGATTGCTTTGGGTAGTAGAGTCATTTTCACAATGTTGATTCTTCCAATCCAGGAACATGGTATATCTCTCCATCTATTTGTATCATCTTTAATTTCTTTCATCAGTGTCTTATAATTTTCTGCATACAGGTCTTTTGTCTCCTTAGGTAGGTTTATTCCTAGATATTTTATTCTTTTTGTTGCAATGGTAAATGGGAGTGTTTCCTTAATTTCTCTTTCAGATATTTCATCATTATTGTATAGGAATGGAAGAGATTTCTGTGCATTAATTTTGTACCCTGCTACTTTACCAAATTCATTGATTAGCTCTAGGAGTTTTCTGGTAGCATCTTTAGGATTCTCTATGTATAGTATCATGTCATCTGCAAATAGTGACAGCTTTACTTCTTCTTTTCCGATTTGGATTCCTTTTATTTCTTTGTCTTCTCTGATTGCTGTGGCTAACACTTCCAAAACTATGGTGAATAATAGTGGTGAGAGTGGGCAACCTTGTCTTGTTCCTGATCTTAGTGGAAATGGTTTCAGTTTTTCACCATTGAGGACAATGTTGGCTGTGGGTTTGTCATATATGGCCTTTATTATGTTGAGGAAAGTTCCCTCTATGCCTACTTTCTGCAGGGCTTTTATCATAAGTGGGTGTTGAATTTTGTCGGAAGCTTTCTCTGCATCTATTGAGATGATCATATGGTTTTTCTCCTTCAATTTGTTAATATGGTGTATCACATTGATTGATTTGCGTATATTGAAGAATCCTTGCATTCCTGGGATAAACCCCACTTGATCATGGTGTATGATCCTTTTAATGTGCTGTTGGATTCTGTTTGCTAGTATTTTGTTGAGGATTTTTGCATCTATGTTCATCAGTGATATTGGCCTGTAGTTTTCTTTCTTTGTGACATCTTTGTCTGGTTTTGGTATCAGGGTGATGGTGGCCTCGTAGAATGAGTTTGGGAGTGTTCCTCCCTCTGCAATATTTTGGAAGAGTTTGAGAAGGATTGGTGTTAGCTCGTCTCTAAATGTTTGATAGAATTCACCTGTGAAGCCATCTGGTCCTGGGCTTTTGTTTGTTGGAAGGTTTTTAATCACAGTTTCAATTTCAGTGCTTGTGATTGGTCTGTTCATATTTTCTATTTCTTCCTGGTTCAGTCTCGGCAGTTTCTGCATTTCTAAGAATCTGTCCATTTCTTCCAGCTTGTCCATTTTATTGGTATAGAGTTGCTTGTAGTAATCTCTCATGATCTTTTGTATTTCTGCAGTGTCAGTGGTTACTTCTCCTTTTTCATTTCTAATTCTATTGATCTGAGTCTTCTCCCTTTTTCTCTTGATGAGTCTGGCTAATGGTTTATCAATTTTGTTTATCTTCTCAAAGAACCAGCTTTTAGTTTCATTGATTTTTGCTATTGTTTCCGTCATTTCTTTTTCATTTATTTCTGACCTGATCTTTATAATTTCTTTCCTTCTGCTGGCTTTGGGGTTTTTTTGTTCTTCTTTCTCTAATTGCTTTAGGTGCAAGGTTAGGTTGTTTATTCGAGATGTTTCCTGTTTCTTGAGGTAGGCTTGTATTGCTATAAACTTCCCTCTTAGCACTGCTTTTGCTGCGTCCCATAGGTTTTGGGTCGTCGTATTTCCATTGTCATTTGTTTCTAGGTATTTTTTGATTTCCCCTTTGATTTCTTCAGTGATCACTTCGTTATTAAGCAGTGTATTGTGTAGCCTCCATGGGTTTGTATTTTTTACAGATCTTTTCCTGTAATTGATATCTAGTCTCATAGCGTTGTGGTCGGAAAAGATACTTGATACGATTTCAATTTTCTTAAATTTACCAAGGCTTGATTTATGACCCAAGATATGATCTATCCTGGAGAATGTTCCATGAGCACTTGAGAAAAATGTGTATTCTGTTGTTTTTGGGTGGAATGTCCTATAAATATCAATTAAGTCCATCTTGTTTAATGTATCATTTAAAGCTTGTGTTTCCTTATTTATTTTCATTTTGGATGATCTGTCCATTGGTGAAAGTGGGGTGTTAAAGTCCCCTACTATGATTGTGTTGCTGTCGATTTCCCCTTTTATGGCTGTTAGTATTTGCCTTATGTATTGAGGTGCTCCTATGTTGGGTGCATAAATATTTACAATTGTTATACCTTCTTCTTGGATCGATACCTTGATCATTCTATAGTGTCCTTCTTTGTCTCTTGTAATAGTCTTTATTTTAAAGTCTATTTTGTCTGATATGAGAATTGCTACTCCAGCTTTCTTTTGATTTCCATTTGTATGGAATATCTTTTTCCATCCCCTCACTTTCAGTCTGTATGTGTCTCTAGGTCTGAAGTGGGTCTCTTGTAGACAGCATATATATGGGTCTTGTTTTTGTATCCATTCAGCCAGCCTGTGTCTTTTGGTGGGAGCATTTAATCCATTTACATTCAAGGTAATTATCGATATGTATGTTCCTATTCCCATTTTCTTAAATGTTTTGGGTTTGTTATTGTAGGTGTTTTCCTTCTCTTGTGTTTCTTGCCTAGAGAAGTTCCTTTAGCATTTGTTGTAAAGCTGGTTTGGTGGTGCTGAACTCTCTCAGCTTTTGCTTGTCTGTAAAGGTTTTAATTTCTCCAACGAATCTGAATGAGATCCTTGCTGGATAGAGCAATCTTGGTTGTAGGTTTTTCTCCTTCATGACTTTAAGTATATCCTGCCACTCCCTTCTGGCTTGCAGAGTTTCTGCTGAAAGATCACATGTTAACCTTATGGGGATTCCCTTGTGTGTTATTTGTTGTTTTTCCCTTGCTGCCTTTAATATGTTTTCCTTATATTTAATTTTTGACAGTTTGATTAATATGTGTCTTGGCGTGTTTCTCCTTGGGTTTATCCTGTATGGGACTCTCTGTGCTTCCAGGACTTGATTAACTATTTCTTTTCCCATATTAGGGAAGTTTTCAACTATAATCTCTTCAAATATTTTCTCAGTCCCTTTCTTTTTCTCTTCTTCTTCTGGGACCCCTATAATTCGAATGTTGGTGCGTTTAATGTTGTCCCAGAGGTCTCTGAGACTGTCCTCAGTTCTTTTCATTCTTTTTTCTTTATCCTGCTCTGTAGTAGTTATTTCCACCATTTTATCTTCCAGGTCACTTATCCTTTCTTCTGCCTCAGTTATTCTGCTATTGATCCCATCTAGAGTATTTTTAATTTCATTTATTGTGTTTTTCATCATTGCTTGGTTCCTCTTTAGTTCTTCTACATCCTTGTTAAATGTTTCTTGCATTTTGTCTATTCTATTTCCCAGATTTTGGATCATCCTTACTATCATTATTCTGCATTCTTTTTCAGGTAGACTACCTATTTCCTCTTCATTTGTTAAGTCTGGTGTGTTTTGACCCTGCTCCTTCATATGCTGTGTGTTTTTCTGTCGTCTCATTTTGCTTATCTTACTGTGTTTGGGGTCTCCTTTTCACAGACTGCAGGTTTGTAGTTCCTGTTGTTTTTGGTATCTGTCCCCAGTGGCTAAGGTTGGTTCAGTGGGTTGTGTAGGCTTCCTGGTGTAGGGAACTAGTGCCTGAGTTCTGGTGGATGAGGCTAGATCTTGTCTTTCTGGTGGGCACGTCCACGTCTGGTGGTGTATTTTGGGGTGTTTGTGGCCTTATTATGATTTTAGGCAGCCTCTCTGCTAATGGATGGGGCTGTGTTCCTGTCTTGCTAATTGTGTGGCATAGGGTGTTCAGCACTGTAGCTTGCTGGTCATTGAGTGATGCTGGGTCTTGATGTTGAGATGGAGATCTCTGAGAGATTTTCGCCATTTGGTATTACGTGGAGCTGGGAGGTCTCTTGTGGACCAGTGTCCTGAAGTTGGCTCTCCCACCTCAGAGGCACGGCCCTGATGCCTGGCTGGAGCACCAAGAGCCTTTCGTCCACACGGCTCAGAGTAAAAGGGAGAAAAAATAGAAAGAAAGAAAGAGGCTATAATATAGTGAAGTAACATAAAGCTATTGTAAAGCAAAGCTATACAGACAAAATCTCACCCAGAGGCATATACATATACACTCACAAAAAAAAGGAAAAGGGGAAAAATTAATATATCTTGCTCCGAAAGTCCACCTCCTGAATTTGGGATGATTCGTTGTCTATTCAGGTATTTAACAGATGCAGGCACATCAAGTTGTTTGTGGAGTTTTAATCCGCTGCTTCTGAGGCTGCTGGGAGAGATTTCCCCTTCTCTTCCCTGTTCGCACAGCTCCTGGGGTTCAGCTTTAGATTTGGACCTGCCTCTGCGTCTAGGTCGCCTGAGGGCGTCTATTCCCCGCCCAGACAGAACGGGGTTAAAAGAGCAGCTGCTTCGGGGGCTCTGGCTCACTCAGGCCATGGGGAGGGAGGGGTATGGAGGAGGCGGGGCGAGCGTGCAGCAGCAGAGGCGCACCAGCCTGAGGCGCGCAGTGCGTTCTCCCGGGGAAGTTGTCCCCGGATCACGGGACCCTGGCAGTGGCGGGCTGCACAGGCTCCCGGGAGGGGCGGTGTGCAGAGTGACTTGTGCTCACACACAGGCTTTTTGGAGGCGGCAGCAGCAGCCCCAGTGTCTCACGCCCGTCTCTGGGGTCAGCGCTGATCGCCGCGGCTTGCGCCCTTCTCTGGAGTTCGTTTAGGCGGTGTTCTGAATCCCCTCTCCTTGCGCGCCACGAAACAAAGAGGCAAGAAAAAGTCTCTTGCCTCTTCGGCAGCTGCAGACTTTTTCCCGGTCTCCCTCCTAGCCAGCTGTGGTGCGCTATCCCCTTCAGGCTGTGTTCACGCCACCAACCCCAGTCCTCTCTCTGCGATCCTACCGAAGCCCGAGCCTCAGCTTCCAGTCCCGCCCGCCCCGGCGGGTGAGCAGACAAGCCTCTCGGGCTGCTGAGTGCTGCTCGGCGCCGAGCCTCTGTGCGGGAATCTCTCCGTTTTTCCCTCTGCGCCCCTGTTGCTGTGGGGTCCCCGCTGATAGCTGCGGCTCGCGCCCGTCTCTGAAGTTCGTTTAGGCGGCGCTCTGAATCCCCTCTCCTCGCGCACCAGGAAAGAAAGAGGGAAGAAAAAGTCTCTTGCCTCTTTGGCAGCTGCAGACTTTTTCCCAGGCTCCCTCCTGGCTAGCTGTGGTGCACTAACTCCTTCAGGCTGTGTTCACGCCGCCAACCCCAGTCCTCTCCCTGCGATCCGACCTCCGAAGCCCGAGCCTCAGCTCCCAGCCCCGCCCGCCCCGGCAGGGGAGCAGACAAGCCTCTCGGGCTGGAGGGTGCTGGTCAGCACCGCTCCTCCGTGCGGGAACCTCTCCGCTTTGCCCTCCGCACCCCTGTGGCTGTGCTCCCCTCCGTGGCTCCGAAGCTTCCCCCCTCTGCCACCCGCAGTCTCTGCCCGCGAAGGGGCTTCCTAGTGCGTGGAAATCTGTTCCTCCTTCACAGCTCCCTCCCACTGGTGCAGGTGCCGTCCCTATTCTTTTGTCTCTGTTATTTCTTTTTTCTTTTGCCCTACCCAAGTACGGGGGGAGTTTCTTGCCTTTTTGGAGGTCGGACGTTTTCTGCCAGCGTTCAGTGGGTGTTCTGTAGGAGCAGTTCCACGTGTAGATGTATTTCTACTGTATCTGTGGGAAGGAAGATGATCTCCGCGTCTTACTCTTCCGCCATCTTCTCTCCAGCCCCCACATGCTTTCTCTTAAGCAAAGACAAAAAAGGGTTTCTTCGGTCTGCATAACAGCTTAGAAAATACTTCAGGAAAGTTAATTTTGCTGAATTTGTGGATCAAAGAGTAAAACATGGCACCATGCTTTTTAAGAGCAAGTGCAGATAACAGGATAACGGAGTATAAAGGGCAAATCTCTGTAAACTCAGTGAGGTCCCGATGACACAAATCCTTGCGTCTTGCATGAGAAGAGCACGTGGAAATCCAGTGTGTTGTCACCACATCAGTATCATTCAAGACAGCCCATGTTAACCTTGCCAAGAAGACACACCTTTCACCTTCCTTCTAACTCCATGGTGGGTGTTGGGAGGAGGAGACCACGTGTCTGACCTAGCTCTTAGAGAGCGATGGACACACAGTGGGTGTGATGGGGAATGAGCTGGTGGTCAGGGTTCCCTCTGCTGGACTCCAACCTCTCTCTAGCCACCTGACATCATTTCTATTCATCCATCACTCGAGCTTTGCACTATTTCCTCAAACACAATGATTTTTAATGAGATTAATTACTGCTAATTATCAGTGACATAATTGTTATTTTCACTTATGAGAGGCAGTGCCCATTGTGTTTCACTCTGTATTAGTCAGCTTGAGCTGCCTTAACAAAATACCACAGACTAGGAGGCTCAAACAAGGGACCTTTATTTCTCACAGTTCCAAGAGGTAGGAAATCCAAGATCAAGGTCCTGGCAGATTTGGTTTCTGATGAGGGGTCTTTTCTTGACTTGCAGATGGCTGCCTTCTCACTGTATCCTCACACAGCAGGGAGAGAGACAGAGACAGAGACAGAGAGAAGAGGAGGGGAGGGGAGAAGAGTGGAAAGGAGAGGGAGGGAAGGTGTGCTCTCTGGTATCTCTTCTTACAAGGACACTAATCCTATCAGATCAGGGCCCCACCCTTATGATCTCATTTAACCTTAATTACCTTCTTAGAGGCCCCATCTCCAAATACAGCCACACTCTGGGTTATGGCTTCATCAAATGAATTTCACAAGGGGTACAAACATTCAGTCCATAACACCCTCTTAGGAGCACAGAGTCAGGAGTTCCATGGTTTGTTTAAATTCCACCTCTGCCTCTCAAAACTGGGGGACCTTGGGCAAGTCACTGAACTTCTATAAGCCTTAGTTTTTTTATCTTTAAAACAGGGATACTAGTAGTCCTACTTCTAGGATTGTTATGAGGATTAAGCTATTTAATTTATGAGAGTGTTTGGAATGGACCTGGTATATGTGTGAGCTATTACTATTACTCTTTAAAACTGCATGTTATAAAATGTTATAAAATCATTACCGTTGTATTTACTTATTTACTATGGAACATTAATTAGTACAACTTATTAAGTAAGAGACATCCTTTGGGTGCAGTAATGACAACCTGCTGTGCTTGAGGTTTCCATGTACCACAGGCTCCAGTGCTGCTGTTATGGCCCTGATCCCTCTTAATCTGCACAGCTCCTGAGGCCCTATTCTTGACTTTGTCTAACAGAAGTGACAGCTGCCACCAGAGAGGGTCAGTGACTCTCTCAAAGTCACTCAGCTGAAAAGGGAAGATTCTGGGTAAAATTCCTCTAATCCCATGGCCTTTACTCTTAATTGTGTTGTAATACAACATCATGTAAGATTTGTTTTCTACAAGTAAGTTCTCAGTTTCCCCAGTAAAATTTGTGTTTGGTTTGCAACTTCTCCCCGTCCCTATGCTGTGTTGTGAACAAACTCACTCAGGCCAGGTGCATTCCAGAGAGACCAGTGAAACCTCAGCATGACAAAGTGCATCGGGCTCAGGGAGGGAATGTCCAGGAGAGCTGGAGGGAGACAGTTAGGGGAGGAACTCTGGAGCAGATGCTTTAGATGAATGACATGTTCTTTCCTTCGTACTTAATTCAGCTTCATGGATGTTTTAGGGCACCTGCCACTTGCCAGGTCCACTGCTGGGTGTCAATGGTAAAGTACCACCACTGGAGCACAGCTGCCCACATAGCCTTTACAGAGGCACAGTCCAGTGGGAGAAGCAGACAGGGGTGCCATTAACATATGTGGTGGGCATGAAATGGACAGGTCTCCAAGGCAGCTTGCAAGTGACCATGACTGTGGGCTTCATGGAGACTTTGTGCTGAGCTGATCACAATCAGAGGGGAGAATGGGTGAGGGATGAGGAGGGTACAGGATGAGCATTCCAAGGAGGGGCATAGCTGACCTGAGGCCAGAGGCAGCTCGTTGTTGAGTGTGTGGGGAAACCTGTGCATTTTTGTGAAGTATTTATTATCTAGAGAATAAGAGGACTTGGGGACTTGCCAGAGGTGGGAGAGTTACACCTTTCTTCTGGTTTTCAGCTTTGTGGCTGAGAGGTTGGGCTTTTCACAAGAGCAGGGACCAAGAAGGCCAGCTGGCTGGAGACACCAAAGGTCAACTTCAGAGAGATTGTGATGAGGTTGGTTAGGCATTTGAGACCTGGAGCTATAGAAATTACTTCTGAGCTGAAAGAGAGCTGGTGCTCAGGCTGCCTGTCTGTTTCCTTGTGCTGCTGACAACCCCGGCATCGGTATTGCATAGTGGACACTGGTCGTTTGGACCCCATTCTTGGCACTTCCTTTCCATGAAGGCAATATTTTATGACACACCCTGTCCCTTGGCCCCCCCACTCCCACCTGCTGCAGCCGATTACTCCAAACACAAGCACTGACCACAGTTCCCTGTCTTGGCATCTTGGACTTGGGAACTTGAAAGCCAAATCACTCCTCCCCTGAAGTGGAAGTTGTAGGAAGTAAAATATGTGTTGGCAGCTCTGATTTTACATTTTTAGTCGTGTAGAGAAAGGTGATCTCAAGTGAATGAAAGTTAAGATGGGATCCACAGCCTGCAAAGATGCAAAGTAGACTATGATGAAGCAATATTGGCCCTGACACTGAAGCTTTGGACTGGTCATCTCCCAGTGGAGAGCCCTTCCTGCTCTTTCCATGGCTTCTTTGTGATGTTTCTTTGGATTTTGTGAGCCAATGCCTCCCCTTTTCAGCTAAGTCCATTTAAAGGTTTGTGGAGGTTTTTTGGGTTTTGGTCCATTTATATATTACATTCACAAATATATACAATCCTGGTTGTATAGACTCCTAGGTGGTAAGAAGCTTGCCTAGGACCAAAGGGCACATAGCACAGACTAGATTCCAATTCAGTTCAATCTGACCATTTATACAGAAGGTTTGTATCCATAGCTGCTGTAACTAGCAGGCTGCAAATCTCAATGACTTACTCTCATGAAGTTTCTTTCTCACCCACACTATATCCACTGCAGATGCCCCTAGACAGGCAAACCTCCTCCAGGCAGTCACTTTGCAAACCAGGCTGCCTTCCCCTGAGGCTTGGCCATTGCGTGACTTTTCGGTTCTCTTGGCATCATTTAGCTGCCGAATAAGGAAAGTGGGATGGGATGAAGGACCTCTCACTTAATACTTAAGAACCTCAGCCTGAAAATGGTTCACATCATTTCCACTGCCACTGGGTCAGCAAGAACCAGTGATGTGACCACACCTCAATGCAAAGGGAGCCAGGAGGTCAGTGCTTGGCTGGGCAGCCCAGTTCTCGCCATAGTTACTCACCACGGAAAGGGAGCACCGATCACTGGTGTTCTTCCTGTCTCTGCCACAGATCCCATCCACTCCACCAGAGTTCAGTGAAAAGGAAAGGGGGCTGAGCTCTCCAGAGTCCTGAGATTGACGTGAGGTGCAAGTCCGGTGACACTGGGTCATTGTGTAGAGAGGGAGAAGTGAACCCCATTGCATCATAAGCATCTGGTCACAGGCAGAGATGCTCTTTTCCAGGCACATGACCTTGGTCTCCATGGGACTAGGTGGTGGGAATGTGGGGGTCAGTGCACACCTTCAAGTACTGCCTAACTCCATGCTTTTTCCCCTGTGGATGAAAGTCAGGGTAAGAAACAACAAGTAAATATGAGAAGAAGTCAGTCACATGAAATTATAGAGCAGGGAGTCAGTGATGGAATATAAACCCAACCCTCTAAACCTGGGAGTGAGAATAACAGGCTAGGCGTTGTTTTTTTATCTTCTGGCTTATTGGCCCCTATGATGTTACAATAAAGAGGCATGGCTTTTTTCCAGTTAGAGGCCTGCTGTGCCCCATTTATGGGACCTTAGAAGTAGTGCTATAGGAGCCCAGAGAGTCCTTTTGGGTGTGGTAGCAGCGTGGGGTTTGCCATGAGCTTTCCAAGGTGGGATGAAATGAACTCATACAGACTTCAGAGGCGTCTCCAAGACCTGGCAACTGCCCCCAACCCACACACACTCATGCACGGACACATGTGCACACACACGCACGCACACACACACACACACACACAAACACTGCAGTCTGCTTTGGACCTATATAGACAGAACCCCCTGGCCCCCAGTGTTGAAGCGTGCACCATAATCTATGTGAAAGTGAAGTTAGTTTACAAGGCCTTCCCTGAAAGTCTTGTTTTCTCTTCCATGCACAGAAGAATGAAGTGAGTCCTGCTCTGATGATCTCTGAAGAGGCTCTTCACCTGGAAACAACATTAAAGTCATTACTGTCTGAGAATCTTGGAGCCTGTTTACAATATAATTAGCATGGTAATCAAAGGTAGTCAATGAAACATAAAATGCCAATTACTTGTGGTTTTAAACTGTTTGTCATTAAATAATAAAACTTTAGAAACAATGACAAATCCTGTTTTTCTAGTGAACTCTCAGGCCCACTGCCTTTTGTGAGGCTTTGAAGTAAGAAAAAAATAATCTATTCATCTCTGTCTGACACCTTAGCTTATAAACATCTGCTGATGGTGAAAAGCCAAGACTGCTATTACAAGGTTTCCACTAAAGCAAAGACATTTTTATGCTACTGGTAAGGAAGAAAGGTTGATTTATTCATTTCTAGGGTAAAGACCTATAAAGTTTTTTTCTTACTTCCAGATTTTGGCTTCTGAAGTATTCATAAAAATAATTGGCAGCATTCAGTTGAGAGCTGGTGGGGCTCCATCTCAGTGTCTCCTTAGGTGTCCTGTCTGGAGTCAGGCCTGGGCTTGTGGACCAGCGAGGGTAGGTGTGCAGGCGAGAGCCTACACCGGTCCAGAGTTTCCACAATGATGGGGCCAACTGGGTGGGTGAGCCCACCTGGAGCTGCTCCGGCTCAGGGTCATGAAAAGGCCAGCAGGAGATTAAGGGGCCTTCATGCAGACTGATAAGATGCAGCCGGTACATGTCGTCCTCACTCAGCTCTACGGGCAAAGCCAACGGTACCTGTTTTGAAGCCTGGCTGTATTCCCTGCTCCAGTGAGAGAGGAGAATTGCTTCCAATCTTCAGTGGAAAGGACATGATCAGAGTGGTGAAGTTGCTTGCCGATGTCCCTGGTAAGTACTCCACATCCCATGCTCTTTCCACTGCATCAGGCACCCTCTGGAATGTGATCTGAGAGTGCTGTTCTCCTAGATGGTTACCTTCTGCAGGGCAGAGGCTGTCTATAACTCATCTCCCTAGAAAGAAAAATACAACTCAAATGTCTCTCGTTTATTATGTTAGCCATCAGAAGACGGCAGTCACCATTTCCTAATTCTAAGTTTGATGTATTTGCATTATTGCTCCCTTCTTGGATTTACTCTGCTCGTGTTCCCCAGGTCGTTTGCTCCTTTTTTTCTAATACTATAGGTGGAAGCCTGACTTCTAATTAGGCTGCTCATTCTGCTCCATCTTTCTGTTTATCCTGTTGCCCCACCTAGAATGCAACATCCATACTATCTTTTTTTTTTTTTTTTTAGTAGAAAAAGCATTTTATTTAAATGGAAAAGGCTCAGATCCTAGCTACATCAACACCAGGCACTCATTACTGGGCACTACTTTTATAAATGGGAGTGCTGGAGGTAGGTAATTCAGATTATCTGCTGTGCTTTCCACCAGAAAGACTGATTCCCTTAAACCAGCACATCTAGCTCGATTGTGCTAACATATTTCAGAGCCCTCATTTGCATTGATTTTAATTTATAAATATAAACATGCTGTATATATTAAGCCATGGTAAACCAGAGTTGGCTTTCTTTCCCTCGCTAACAGAGCTCACTCTGGGAAATAAAAATATTAAAATAGAAATTTCAACAAGATGAAAAACTTCATTTTACCTCAATTGACAGAAGATTTTATTTTAGAGTTGAATTATTATCTTTAAAAAATTAGATGCAGAAGACAGGGAGACCACTTTTTTTTATCATAACAAAAATTTCTGCCCTGAAAAAAAAACAAAAAGCCCCTACAAACTAATATCCTTCATGAACATATAGTCAAAAATTCTAAAAAAAAAAAATTTATCAAATGGAATCCAACAATATATAGTAAAAAGATCCTTACCTCATACTATATACAACACTTAACTCAAAGTAGATCATAGACCTGTTGTAAAACCTACATTATGAAACTTCTAGAAGACAATAAAAGAGAAAAAGTTCGTGAACTTAGATTAGGCAAAGGTTTTTTAGTAATGATTCCAAAAACACAATCTCTCAGAGAAATGCAAATTAAAACCACATGTCACTATAAGTATGACTAAATTAAATAGTCTGACCATACCAAGTAGTGATGAGGATGTAGAGGATCTGGAACTCTAGTACACTGCTGGTGGAAAGGTAAGAAAAAAAGGAAGGAAGGAAGGAAGGAGGGAAGGGAGGGAGGAAGGAAGGAGAGAAGGATAGAAAGAAGGAAAGAAGGAAGGAGGGAAGGAAAGAAAGGAGGGAGGAAGGGAGGAAAGAAGGATAGAAGGAAGGAAAGAAGGAAGGAAATAAATGGTACAACCATCTTGGGAAAACAGT
The DNA here is from genome assembly GCF_028021215.1 of Eschrichtius robustus. NCBI lineage: Eukaryota > Metazoa > Chordata > Mammalia > Artiodactyla > Eschrichtiidae > Eschrichtius > Eschrichtius robustus. Next base: position 138,514,469 of record NC_090828.1, on the reverse strand, counting down.
TTGGCAGTTTCTTAAAAAGTTAAATACATACCTGCTATATGATCCAGTTTTCATCTCCAGATGTCTGGTATCTTGAAGACCACTATTTCATATATTTTGTCGCTTTTTGTTGTTGTTGTTGTTAGCTTGTTTTCACACAGGAGGCTTTCTGTTTCTTTTTTCCGGGCTAGAAGTGTAAGCCTATGAGCAGTTTTTAGAGACAGAGCTTTACCTGCAAGTATGCACACACTGCAAACAAAACTGCCACCAAGGGCTTCCCATTGGCCACAAAATCCACATTTGCATTTCCTCTCCTGGCTAGCTCTACATACTTTTCTGTTGTCTTCAGTGTCGGAGGATGATACCGACCAGGGTTCTTGGCCTTCTCCGATCAATAGAAATTGACTAGAGGCCAGACAGGAAATTCAGGCGACACCTTATTTGGGTCCCTGCTGCAGCAGAGGGAAGAGAGCACAAATAACAGGTTCCCTTGCTTCCTGAGGGGGGGAGCTTTTCCTTATACGGGGTGAAGGTAGGGGTGTGTCCCGGGGTCGGCCATAAGGGTGGCCTAGGTCGGTTGCCCACCCCTTAGGTGGTGTTGTGTACTGGAGGCATGCACAGTACCCTGCTTTTGCTCCCAGCTCTTCAGAAGTGGCAGTTTAGTTTTTTGGTCTTTTGTATCTTTTTGTCCAGAATTTGCCTCGCCTGCACATGCACACAGTTATTTTTAGTCCCATACAGTTTCTTTGTATTCTGTTGCTTGAAGAGAGGTGTGTCCAGGTGCAAGCATTGCAGCACTGCAGCAAAGTGTCGTAGGTCCTTGTCTCAAGGTCATCTCCCGTTGCCTCAAGAGATCTAGTCATAGCCCTGGAATTTCGTATTGGTGACTGCACTTAAGTTTGATTAAAATGTCTTGAGCTCATGATTTATACCAAGCTCTATGGACTGGACTGGTAACAGAGAGAAGACTTCATCACAGTCCTCAGTGTGGAAAAGAGCCATGTCATCCAGACATTCTAGGTCAGGCTGGAGGCCGTAGTGATTAAAGAGTGACCAGGATATTGAGGAAAGGCATTTGTCGAGCCTTGGGGGTATCAGTCTCACAATCTGTGCCTAGCCCTATTTTAAGCCATACGTTCAAAGCATCCCAGCCCATTGGGTTTGAAATCCTACAATACCAAAATCAGACCAGACAGCCGTCTCATTTATCTCAACAACAACTCTATAAGTAGGTATTAGTAGTCACAATTTACATAAGAAGAAATTGATGCTTAGAAAATTTAGAGACTCCTTCAGTATCATTCTAAGCATTGGTAAAAATTTAGGTGAAAAATAAGATATTTCCATCCTCTATAAAATCTGTGTTTTTCTATCACTTACTATAAAAGTCCACAACACAGAGCCTAAAACATAGCAGGTGCATGATCAATGCAAGTTTTAGTAATACTACTAGTGAAACCAGGTGAATGGAAAAAATGTAATTGTGCTCATAAATCCCATGCTATGGTCTCCCTAACTTCTTTCTCCTAAATTCTTGTTTACTATTCTGGTCTTAATTCTAAAATTCAGAATTTTTTGAAACAGCCTCGAACATCCCCTCATGTCTACCTGTATTAGTGACAAAATATTACTGCTCTCCACCTTTTGTTAATAGAAAGTGTCATCTCCTCCCTTAATCTGCTCCCAACCACTTCTGAAACAAATGTTACCTGGGCTTTTATCCTGAACAAGGGCATCCTTTCTCTGATTTGGCATCCCTGTGTATTCTTGATAGACCTTTTTATTTTTATTTGGTTTTATTTTCTTGTTCTCCAAACCACTGTGGTTAGCATGTTCATTATGTGGCAGGACGGAGTGGCCCGAAAGGAAGTTTGTGTTTCACTTAATGAGGACAAAGGCAGATGAAACTGCTCAGAAGTTCATTCTCTGATTATTAAAGCAAGGAGGAGTGTTTCCACCCCCAAATTTAACTGTTGCACCCCCAGTGGTGGAAGAGTCATACACTAGTTCCCCAGAGGCCAAAGGAAAGGTTGGTCCCTTGTGGGAGGAACATCTCAAGGGGACATGGTCTCCCTAGGACCGTGTATGGGGGTAATGACCGTAGGCAACACCTGTTGGATATTTGTTGTTGATGGGGTTGATTGGGTGCCACTTGCTCTATGTAGTATTATTCATTCCTCACCATAACCCTATGAAGTAGGTACTATTATTGCTCCCATATTAAAGTGAGGGGGCTGAAGGTTGAGAGGTAACTTAACATGCCCAAAGTCTCATGGCTAACCAGTGGCAGAGTCAGGTCTGTCTGGCATCTTTGGGAGTCCCTTAGATGCTCTTCATCTATATGATATACTGACTCCCCACTATGGACCCCATACCTCTATGGAGGAGTCTAATGAGCAGTGGATCCAAGGTCCCAGTTACAGGAAGGGAAGTAAGCACCTGGCTCATCAGGTGAAGACTAAAGTCCTTGACGTGGACCACAGGGCCTGCTGCGCGGCCCCTGCCAGAACTCTCCAGCCTCCTCCTGCCACCTTTTCTCCCCTTTGCTACGTTCCTGCCTCCTGGGCCTTCTTGCCATTCCAGTCCCTAAACTGCAAGGCCCTGACTTTCCTCCCCTCCTAGGAGTTTTGTGTGTGCTCTTCCCCTGCCTGGAATGCCTCCTTCTCTCCTTCCTTCTGGCACCCACTTATCCTCTCATCCTCCACAACACGAGGCCTCCCTGATCCAAACCCAGACCTCTTCTTTGCTTAGGCACCCCCCTTTGTTTCCTTTGACGTACTTATCTCATTCGGTAAACAGCCACTTATTTGTCGTATTTGTGAACAGGCTCCATAAGAAGATGGATAAAGTGGGGTTCTGCTTATCACAGTTTCACCAGTAGGTAAAATAGCAGATAGGAGATACCCAGTAGCTACTCATTGAATAAAGGACTGCCCATGCACCTAACAGAAAGAGCGCAAGCTTTGGAGCCAAGCAGTCCTGAGTCTCAAGTATCACTGTGTTACTTCCTACCTGTAAGACCACGGCAGGTTACATAATCTCTTGGAGCCTGTGACCCTTCTGTGAAGTGGGAACAATTATGCTGACAAATGTTCTTAGGAGGATTGACATTTCATACCTAAAGCTCCCAGTATGGTGCCTAGCACATGGCAGGTCCTCAGTAAATGGCAGAACATGCCGGGCTTAGCAAAACTTTTTAGTTGTAATCAGGATGCAACATGATTTTCGTCTCCTCCTTCCACTTTCTACCTATGCAATGCAGCTATTTCCTCCACTGCCATTGAGACAGCAGAATAGTTTTTCTGTCATTCATTGTTAATGAGATTCCTTACAATCATGACAAGCTACTCAAAACTGTGCATTTCAGTAATTAAAATTTTATAATCTCAGGTATTAATCAAAAACATCTGACGCCATTTACAAATAAGACCTTTTCTGAGTTCCCTCCTTAGGGGTCTGTTGTAGGTGGGCATCCTAAGGTGAGGTGTGGTCTGATTCATGTCTACCCCACCCCCTTCCACTCACTGCTCCATCACCGTCTTTCTGAGAAAGGGGTGCTGGGAGAAGGGGGGTAAAGGAGGCAAGAATGTCTTTTCATGGTTGTCATGGTGTAGATGAGTCTTATGCTCTGGGCTTGGAAGAGTTTTAAACTGATTTTCTCCCTTGAACCCCTCACCTGACACTCTGCACTCTTATCCCCACTGCTGAGGGTCCCTCAATCTACATGACCCACATAATCCAAATTCAAGTGTTTTTTGTTTATTTGTCTCTTTGTTTACTTCATCCTTGGCTCCTACTAATCCAAGGGTGGACCTCTAACTTCTCTGATGAGAACTGTTTGCTTCCCCTCACCACCCCCTGCCCCCAACAGGTGACCCTCTTGGACAGGGTCAAACAAGACCTGATTCTGTCTTGCTAGTTTTTTCATCTGTGTGGAGAATGGGACTCACATCCTCCAAGAGCTCTCTCCAAATAAATCCTTTACTAAAATTCCCTCTAATCCCTGACGATCTAACCTTTTATACTCTAACTGTGGGTGAATGGTTTCAAGGGTCATGGAACCAGCTTTTTAAATAAATCCTGCCTGTGTTCTGACAGCTCCTTTGGAATGTCTACATCTGTTCTGTCACAGTGTTTCGTGAGATACTCCTAACTCAGCAGGCTGCAACCCATATAGGTGGATCCTACAACATGCTAGGCACAGTGCTTGGGTCTGGAGATACACACATGAATATGTGCTCCTCAGGGAGCAGGCAGTCTAAGGACACAGATGAACTTCATATCTCACTGTACGGGGTGATGAGAGAGTGCAGTGGCACCAACCCAAACAGGTCAGAGCATAGGCTCTAGAGGTAATGTCCTAAATTTACTTGAAAATAACTAACTCCAGGGTCTTCCCTGGTGGTGCAGTGGTTAAGAATCCGCCTGCCAATGCAGGGGACACAGGTTCGAGCCCTGGTCCGGGAAGATCCTACATGCCCTGGAGCAACTAAGCCCATGCACCACAACTACTGAGCCTGTGCTCTAGAGCCCACTCACCGCTACTGAGTCCACGCGCTGCAACTACTGAAGCCCACGCGCCTAGAGCCCGTGCTCCACAACAAGAGAAGCCACCGCAATGAGAAGGCCACGCACCGCAACAAAGAGTATCCCCCGTTCGCTGCAACAACGAAAACACAATGCAGCCAAAAATAAATAAATAAATTTATAAAAAAAAAAAGAAAAAAGAAAATAACTAACTCCAGTTTCTTGACCCTCCCTGCAATCTCATGCTTGACCTACAATGTCAAGAAAACATCCTCACCAGTAAAAAATAAATGCAAATTTGTTTTCATTAATATTAGAAACTAAGTAATAAAAATGAATAGTCTAAAACTAAGCTAAAATATAATTCCAAGTAATAACAGCAGAGTCTACATTCTATTCAAATGCCCCTGGATCATGGAATTTTTCCCAGAGAAAGAAAAACTTATTGTCACATAAAAACTTGTGCACAAATGTTCCTAGAAGTTTTCTTAATGTAACATATCCTGAGTCATGACACAAACTTTAACAGACTTAAAAGAGTTGGAATCATTCAGAGTGTGTTTTCTAATCAGAATAGAAACAAACTAGAAATCTGTCAAAGAAAGACAACAGGGGCATCTTTAAACACATGGAATTTAAACAGCACATGTCTAAGTAATCTTAGGTCAAGGAGAAAGTCTCAAAGGAAATTTAAAAAATACACGGTAGCTTTGTTCATAAAAGTCCAAACTGGAAACTACCTAATTGTCCTTCAATGGGTGAATGGTTAGAGAAAGTGCAGTCATCCATAACATGGAACACAACTCAGCCATAAAGGCAAGAAACTATTGTCACACAACTCCTTGAATGAACCTCAAGGGAATCATGCTAAGTGTAACAAACTAATCTCAAAAGGTTATATACTGTATCATTGAACTGACATAATCTTAAAATAACAAAATTCTAGAGATGGAGAACAGATTAGTAGTTTTAGTGAGTGTCGAAGCGAGGGGTTGTGACTTCCTGTGTTACCTGTGTCTGTGTGCCCCGGAGCCTGGTCTAGTGCTGAGGCATGGGAGTCATTCAGCAACTCTTGTCCCACTAACTGTCATGTCCCATGTTTGCTCGAATGGAAAGGTCTGACTCCAACAAGATGGGAGATTGCGGGGGTGGGGGGACAAGGGAAGGAAGAGACATATTTTCTTTAGAGTGGGAAATGTGTTTTATTGGAATGACTTACAGCCTCTTTTATCTTTCTTCCAAAGGAGGATTCTAACTTTGTATGATTGGCCTAAATTAATTTCATCTTTCCTTTAGTTTCCATAGCAATGTACTTCAGACCTCCCCTCAGACTGCTAATAGCAATTCTCCTAATGTTATATTTGCCAAGGGATTTGCAAATATTTTCTGTCATTGTTTTTCTGATCATATCTTCTAGAAAGAATACCACCATTGGCCAAAAAAAAGCTATAAGGGACACATCCACTGCTCAATGACTCCATATGCATCTGGTTAATCAATGAATAAATATGCAGAATTCAAGCGATCGCCCAAACTGTAGCCTTGTGATTCTCCCAAGCATCAGTTCATTTAAGTTAAAAGTTATATCCATCTCCTAATGGGAAGATCCTTGTGCTGGGTATGGATTTACAGAAATGCACAGAGGAGGGGTTTTTAAGGCAGCCCTGGGCAGGGGATGCTAGGATAGTGTGTGTGTGTGTGTGTGTGTGTGTGTGTTTATCTGTGTGTGTGTGGTGTGTGTGTCAGGCATGGGAAAGAACACAGTGCAAGTCAGAAGGCAGCAGGCTGGGGTGGTGGTTACTCCTGGTCGGGGGGCTGGTGTTCGTCCACACTGTCTGTCCCCGTTCCTCAGAAGCCATACGCAGGTGATGGCTCCACTTCTGACCATGAGTGCAGCTCCTCCTGCGATGGTAGAAACGGCGAACGGGTTTGAGTTCTTTCTGTGTGCCAAGCATTCCTCTTAGCCTTGTACATGCGTTCTCCCTTTTAACCTTGAGCAAAGTGCTTTACCTCTCAGTTTCTTCACCTGAAGAACAGGGATAAGATAATATTAGTGCCACCTGGGAGGTTCTGCGAGGTGTGAATGAGTTTATACACAAAGAATCCCAGGAGGAGTGGTAGCCAGAGCAAGAGCAGGACAGATGTGAACACCTGTGGGGATGAGGGGGAGGCTGGTGAACATCCTTGATTTACCAATGGGAAACCGAGATGGAAGTGATTACATAACTTACCCAAGAAACACAGGAAATGGTACTGGTGAGCCAGGGCTGTGTGTCTACAAAGGGGCCAAGCAGGTGGGCTGTGTCTTAAACCCGCCCGCATTCCAGAGAGCCAGACTGTTTATGGGACAACCCTGACTTCTCTTGGGTGTTATGAGCAACAACGACTGTTAACTGCAGTTCACATTGGTCAGCACTTTACAGTTTACACAGCACCCCCCCACCCCACCCCTTTCCCATGCACTGTTGTCATGCTCTTCATTGAGAGTTGCTGGGAACTTCTGAAGAGATGCCAAAAGGATGTTCATTGTAGCACCCAAGGTTGCTGTCCTCACCTCCGGGCTCCAGGCAGTAAGTCTGGTCACATTCACCAGCACTAAAATCACCTAATGTGTCCAGGTAAATAGCAGGAGTGGCTAGGTGGCCTTTCTCTGCACTGCCCTAGACAGGATCCAGGTGGCGAAGTCCCATTATGCAGCCAGTGACATGCCCCAGTTGGGAGTGGGGATCAGATTGAATTCATGTCTGTTCAGCTCCCGATGCTTCCCTAGGATGTAGAATTGGAAAAGGTAACTCTTTGTATTCCCGTTGTCTTTTAAAGAACATGAGAAAGATTCTTGAGGAAATAAATAGCCAAATAAATAAAATAAAATAAAATAGAACAATTCTAATTTTAAATATTGTGGGGAAATCTGCTGAGTCAGGGCCTTCATGCTTTGCTCTCTGTCAAGAAACTATTTCTGTGCAGAGCTGGCAGCCTGCCTGGGATCGGTGGGCAAATGTGCAGATCCCAGGGTCTTTAGAGAAGGAAAGGGACAGATACTCCTACGCTTTTCCCCTGAGATTCTAAGGGGCTGATACGCTGGGGAGAGCCTGATGGCCTGCGGTTACCCTGCACAAATTCTGGGTGCCTGGCGGTGAACGAGGCCCCTGAAATAACGTCCCCATGAGGTTTGAAAGAGATGGGAAGGCAGGCAGGCTGCAGGGCTGGTCTGGGGGAGAAGGGCCAACATTGAGTCTGGGTCTGAGGTCTGGGGGCTCATGGTCTGCCTTCAGGGGATCACCTTCTCCTGAAAGAGGTGGCTCTGAAAGACTTAGAGAACCGTGGCCGTGTTAGCAATCTGGCTTGAACGGCAAACCTACGTGGCGGTGTTAGTCCTTCCCAGGGCCCTCAGGCTGTGGTATGGCCCCAAGAGGTGAAGGTCAGGTCCAGCCATGTTGAAGGTCTCCTCAGATGGTCTGAGCTGGAGCCCGGCCTGCACAGTTCCCAGTGTCATGGAGGCTGGGGGTTCCCACGGCGGGACACCCAGAGGGGAGTGCACCTAGCAACAACGGCCTCAGTCCGCCAGCCCGGCCCCTGTTTGTGCAGCATGGTGCATGGTGAGGGGCTCCCCCTGGGTGTGCAGAGCACCTGCTGCTGCAGGGTGGCCAGGCTCCCTGACCCGGGAGGACAGACAGAGCCCTGGTCCTTGGTACACTGAGGAGCATGCAAGTGCCCGGGGGATTTCTGGACTGAATGGGTGGGAGGGGTTGGGAGCAGGAAGTGTGTAACAGGGAGAAAGTTACTGAGGGTCAGTGAGTCTTACTTTAAGATAGTTCAGCGAGAACATCCATTACACCCCAGAGCTGGACGGCGAACACCCAGTTATATGTGAGTTATATTACTCACGCATTCATATTGAACAGGTATTTGTTACTGAAAAAGCTATATAAAGTACCTTTGCCAGCATATTTATTGTGGTTTAAAAAATCAATTAGACATGGTTGGATTCTAAAGGATCATACTGTATATCAGGGTTAAATATAGATATAAATAATTCTATTTATTTAAAGTGTGTACATATACACACATTCTACTGTAAAATTCAAACAATTACAAAACAGCTGTCTATCTCCTCCTCAACATTGCTGGGGCATGCAGGATAGGAATAAACACCTCTCCTTTCTCAGTAACGCTGAGGAAGCTTGCATATGAAGCAGTCAACCAGCCCCACACCCTCCATATTCTCCTAGCATGATGTTAAATAAATTGATTTTGTTGGCAGCTGTTTAATCTTCAAGGCTTAAAAGTCTACCGTGATACCAAGAACCTTCAGATATGTGCATATAAAACACCTTATTTTGTTGTTTCAAAGAGTGATCCTGATCTAAAATTTCATTATTGTACATTCATTTCTCTTTCTAATGTGACTCTCCCTAGACTGGCAGGTTCTGGTCTCACGTGGTCACTGCCATGTCCCTGGGCTAGAACGTGCTCAGCAGGGTGTAGGCAAGAAGCACCTGTTGAGTGAAAGAGAGAATAATGGACCATGAGGGTCCTAAGAGAACATCTAGGAGAAGTGGGAGTGGGGAGAAGCCTCCTGACTGCAGGAATCTCTAGGCTGCAATCCCAGCAAGTGTCGGGGTAATTATTTCTCCAAACAGCCATCTCCTTCATTACTCTCATCAGCAGGTGCACTCTGCTCCCCTCAGATGCCCACACTGTCCCTCCAGCCCTCAGTGGAGCCTACAGTGGACTCTCCTAGATCCCAATCCTTCTTCTCCTGGTGCCCTGTGCCATCGCTGCCCTCCCTGACCTCTGTGCCCATCCTTGTGGTATCACCACTCTTCCCTGCAAGCCCCCAGGGACCACACCTCGGGCATCTACTTGTCTACAGAGTCTGTCACATAAAGACCAAAATGTGAGTGCCATGGACACACAATGACCAGAAACCCATCCACATGTTCACAAACCCTGGTGTTCTCAGAGTCCCTTTCTCAATAAACGACAGCTTTACTTGTCATAAAGACATAGACCCCTAGGTGTAATTGCAGATGGGTCACCATGCATGCTTTAGAAAATGTGCACCTGTCTTGGAATGGCCTCCCAATAGAGTGAGAGTCAGCCTTCACCTCAAGTGGGTCGGATTCCAGCCTAGAGACACTTTGGTCCCTGAAAAGCCTGGCCCATGGGTCTGTTCACTGCTTTCTCTCTGTATCTTTATCCTGGTATTGGTCTGATGGATTTTTATCTTTTCTGTAACAGAGAAACCACAAAACCCTTCTTTCCCAGGCCCAACCCCCTATACCTTGTCTCATTTTGCCCTGTTTCCAGGCTGGTCCTGCCCCCCTGCCACACCCCAGGGAGAACACCTCACAGGGACGGGGCTCCCCTGATCTATCACCATTTGCCCTGTGGGGATACGCACCTCTTTGAGAGTCAACAGGAGTGGAAGGATGTCTCAGTAATCACTACTGTTTCTATCAGTTGAATTTCCAACCTATACTCTTTCTATAATGATCCCCACCTGGGACATCCTGGCTGAAACATAACTTTACTTCTCTATGAAAGCATTTTATGTATAGCAATATTACCAAGTATATAGTCCTCCAAAGAAAACAGCAAGCCACCTACCAGTCTGAGTAATGCATGGTAAAATAGTTTTCCAGCCATTATTAAATATTCAGATAAACACTACAAATATTTCAGGGCCACTTTATGGGTTTCTTGGATGAGTATTGTAAAATCATTAAAGATCTCCAACCCAAATATCAAGCCACATAACTTAGATGATTTATTTCAGGGATTCATCAGTACTATAAAACAACTCTGTGTGTGTGTGCGTGTGTGTGTGTGTGTTTCCAAATGCCATAAGACCTGTACAGACATTTATGTCACTGGCTTATACCAGTAGTAATTCCCCACGACAGCAAGCAAGGGGCCCAGAGTTCCAGAGGCAAGCTTATAAGGGCACATTATCCCACATCAGTCTACATGCTGGTGGGGACAAAGACATAACAGTTAGGACCAGTTCAAGACACAGAAGCAGAAAAGCTGCCGTGATGTCCACCCTCCTTCCCCCGCAGAGGTGCTCCCAGCCCCAGCCCAGCTTCCTCTGAGCCCAGGCCATGCTGTCCTTTCCTGGCACTTTACTCTCAACCTTGCAACTGGGATGTCTTTTCCCACAGGCCTCTCTTCACTTGGACCTGCAAGGTTATGCTTCTGCCGATGGGCCCTCTACCTTCCTCCCCACTGATTCCCAGAGATTATTCTCATCCACTCCCCCTTCAAGGCAGCTGGCAGCCAAAGCCCTCCAAGTGGGCTTCAGAAGAAGGGCTGAGAACTTCCCACCTACTCAGAGAACCAGGAGTGTCACAGCAATGCTCACAGGTGAGTTCCCTGCAGAGTGGGCACATTGGGTCACTCATAAATCCTAGAGAGTCACTTTCATTTTCCATGGGTGGGGGTAACCACATAAGTGCCGCTTGAGTAGTGCTGGAGCAGAGTGCTCTGTACACACAAAAGGATCACGTGAGAAGGTCCATGAGCTCTGAGGTGGGAGGACAGGACGTCACCACCACTGCACTTTCATAACAGAATTCTGGAGCTTGTCACTTTCCAGAACCACAGGACAACCTCCCATAAAGGAGGAGAGTGAAGAACACGGGAGCTGAACTAAAAGCACAAAACAGACCAGGAGTCCTGTTTAACTCTTGTCCTTTACAGTGTGTGGTTCAAATAGACTTTTTTGTTTCTGTCTGTTCTTCGTTGTATATACAGAATCTGTGTGGGATCTTCAACTATATTAAGAAGGTACTTACTTAGTAAGATCCCAAGCTAGACCCTAAAAGGGACTACATGGGTGGGCCAAGCTCACAGTGCCTGGGAGCTTGCTAGAAGAAGGAAGAAAGGCTCAGGGCACAGGGAGGCTGGGATTGCAACCCAGGCAGAGGCAGATCACAGCACGGCCATGGGGTAGCTTAGAAGTCACCTGTCCACGCTCCCTGTGGACTTGTGTTTGGGTCTCGTGGAGTGCAGGGTAGCTGGACTTAAGATTTACTAAAAACTCATAAGGACATGAGGCCTTGAGCAGTGAGACTCAGACCCTGATGACAAAAGAGAAAGCTTTACCCCAGCACACTGAGGGCTACTCTGGGCAGAAGACAACAGTGCTTTGGAAGCAGAGGGCACATGTGCACGAATGAGGCTCTTCTTGGGGACCCCTAGATGGTATAGGATAAGGCTTTGCAAGACTTTGGGGTTTAGGAAGAACAAGTGAAGGGAAGAGATAGGAACAGTGTGAGCCTGACTGACGTAGGGAGATAGTTCCTGGGTAGAGTCTTCTTTTAATAGTTAAACAAATCCTGTCCTTGAGAGGATTTTGGTGCATAGAGCATAAGTTTGGAGATTATACAAACATGGGGCTAGGTACCCATGCCATTTAGTTAACTTTTCTCAGCTTCAGTTTCTTCATCTTTAAAACAGGGATAATATCTGCTTCTTAAAGGAGTCATAGGGAATGAAATATTCACGCATGTGCAGAGTTTAACCCATCCCTGCTGCTCACTGCATTCAGTGAATGTTCATGGAATAAATGAATGCAGCATGGCCACACGCTGACAAAACCCATATTCTCTGAGAGGCCCTATTTGTTTTACTAGGATTGATATGGCTCATTCTGCACTAACATTTCCTCTAATAAGACACATGGGCCTGACTTGGTCTCTGGGTATCAGGAAGTGAAATTGCAATGACCTGTAGTTCATTGTAAAGGGCCCCTGCAAAGTGTCTGGGTCAAGTAAAAGTGATCTCCACCATGAGTGGTAAGCTTCTGGGCTTTGACTGAGAGCCTGTCTGAGCACTGAAGCAGATCTAGAGAGGTTTTACAGAATGACCCCGGCTCTGCCTAGAAGGGCTCTCCAATGCACCTCCACGCACATGTGGATGGCAGATACTTTTCAGATAGGTCAGTAAAGATAGGTTATTAAGCTCATTATATAAAGTTATGTCAGCCATGTATTATCTGCATTTCAGATTATGTAAAAATACCAGTTTAGGCCCCAAGGCTATGTTGGGTTCATTCTTGCATCCCTTGGTTACTTACTAGTGTTAATCCTTACTGGGCATTGTAATGATAATGGGTGCCGTTCTTGTCCTTTCTTCCAGTGATGGGGACAGACAATTACACCTGAGTGAGATGAATGGTCTGCTGGAGGGAATTACTTTGTGCTAAATCCAAACTAGGACCACAGGGGACTTCATGAAGTGAGGTGACGCCTGAACTGAGGTCAGAAAGACAAATAAGAATCAGGCAGATTGAAAAGGGGCAGACAGAAAGCTCTTCATTCGATCATTATTGGTTTAGTACCTCCTATACTGTCTTGTGCTCCGGTTATAGAATGATGAATAAGACAGAACCTTTGTCCAAGGAGGCAGTGAAGGCATGGAGTCACAGGTGCTTTTAAAGGGGAAGTGGAAGTTGCTAAAGGATGACCTTAATGTCTCCAACCTGGTGGGCAGGGGCACGTTGGATGTGGACCAGGAATGTCTTAAAGTGAGATTTGAATGCTTGGCAAGAGTTAGCCTGTTCTGTGGTGTGGACAGAACAGCATTTCAGGCAGAGGCGGAAGCGTATGCAAAGCATCAGAAATTAGAAAAATGTTGGCACTTTCATGGAAGTGAAAGAATTTCAGTCGGTATAGAGCCCGGAGTGTGGAAGGAGAGGTGAGAATGGACAGATGAGAAAAGCCTGGTCATGCCCTTCTTCCTGGTCATGTGGGACTCGGGTTAGACAGGATGGACAGTTTGTAACATTTTACGGGCGGCGATGACATTTAGATTTCTGAGAAAAACAGTGCTTTTAGTTATGATATGGAGAATGGATTGAAAGTGAGGCAGGAAGTAACTCTATTCTCTAGAACAGGTCTGGTGGGACCAAGAATGATGAGAATCTACTTAAGAGTTCAGTTTAGTAACTCAGAGAATGCTGCTCTGAACATCAGTGGAAACAGATTACAGATGGTTATAAAGGCAACATGGTAGATGGCTTTTCTTGGTAGGTTAGAGCAAGTTGTATAACCTAAAGGTGCATATTAACAATTCTTTCTGATTGATGGGGTAAATCCCTGACTAATCGGTTGCCTGCTCTCAGGCTCTTGGAAGGAAGAGTGGCCAGGTTATCAGACTTCCTACACAAAGTAGGTAATGGTGGCACCAACTGCCCACCCACCACCTCTCCTTCTAACTTTGCTCCCATTGCAAGACTTTCCTGAGGCCCACCATGTCCCCATCAGCATGGACAAAACAATCAGTAGATGGTCTGAGACCATGACTGCCCTCGGCACCAGGTTTTCAGTGGTTAGTTCCACAGAACAACTCATAAGAGGTTAAATTATTGTCAAATATCATGTGAGCCGCCAAAATGACCAACATATCAGTCCCAACCCTGGTCAAACTCAGGCTTGTGTGTACTTTTCCCTCCAGCTCCTGATGATCAGAATGAGGCAAGCGTCCCAGGACACTGTCTTCCAGAGGCTGCTACAACAAAGCAAGGCTCACCAATCTGTCTCTTTTCTTTTAAATCCTTGTCAAAGCAGCAGGGGACTGCATGTTTATCTTACCAAAGATGGTAAAGTTTAAACTAACATTTAAACTCCTTATGCTCAAGACTTGATCAGCTTAGAGTTCTTTCCAACTAATATGGCATTTAAACCTAAACATATTCCTTACAGAGACTGTTGGAAAAGTCCATTTTCCAGCCTCTACTGCAATTAATCAAGTAAAAGTGATCTTCACCATAACTTTTATGAGGGCAGTGTGTTATAGCCACATACAGGCCTGGACCTTAAACCTCTCCCACCTGTACTGCAGCCCTCTCTTCCTCTTCTGTGATGAAGACCACCAGGGCTTACCTGTTCAAGGTGGCAGCATTACAAGGTACAAGAGTCCCACCTAACCTCCTCGGACTTTGCTCACGTGAGAAATTAGTCTTTTATTTTGGTTAAACCAATGGAATTTTGGGGTTTATTTATTAATGTAGCAGAGCAGAGCACATCCAGCCTGTAGCTAAATATATTCAGCATGACTCCTACACCTTTCCTAAGGCAAAATGCTCATTGACAACTTTAAAATTGCCCATATTCAGGCTGCACCTGCTCTCTTTGCCCCATCTGGTAAAGGGCATGATTGTGAAGAAAATGTCTTAAACTCCTGTAAGACATTTAGGAAGTACAGTCACAGTACTTGGATATTTCTTGTATGTGAGGGTGGGGAGGGGCAGAGATATTGAGAAACTGCTAGATGGCAGTGTCTTCCCTGGGAGAGAGAAAAATCCAGAGGAAGAGTGAGTTGTATTCTGATCTGTTTCGTTTTGATTTTGTGGGAAGTGAGAAGAGATGGTCAATTCCACAGTGGACTTGATGATTTTAAGGTACTTGTGGATCCAAGCTGAGAATCCAGTGGAAAATTGGATACACATGCCTGAGACTTAGAAGATAAATCGACTGGAATTATAGATTTTTGAGTCATCAGTACATAAATTGAAGCCATGAGTAAATGAGCTTTTCCAGACAGAAAGTGGAAAATAAGAAAGAGAACATCCTAAGATCAGACCCCACAGAAATAGTCATACTAAACCAGCAGGTTCTGTGCAGAGGTTGTGAAGGGGGCAGAAATGTGTGTGTGGAGAAACAAGCTAGTGTATTGTCAAGGGAGCCGAGAAAATAAGGGGAGCAGGGACAGTGGAGATCTCCTGGGATAAGAACCAAGAGATGTCTGTCAGACCTGGCAGTGAAGAGGCCATTGTGACCCCTGGCAGCAGTCTGAGTAGAGGGATGGGGCTGTCCTGTGTTGAGGGGTACACGGGAGGAGATGGTGTGCATACAGTAAACATGGAGAAGTCTAAAATGACATGGACAAGACAGTAAAAGGATGTATGACTGAGGCAGAAATTTTCTTTTTTTTTTTAAGATAGGGTAAGTTAACATGCCAAGGCGAAGGAGTCAGTAGGAGAGGGAAGGAAGGATAACACAGGTCTGTCCCTGAGATTAGGCAGGGAGGAAGGGGTCCAGGGGAGGCAAACCTTTTCTGCTAAGATAAGCCAGAGGGAGTGGGGATTTAGAGGTTCTGCTCTGGATATTTCCGTGGTGGGTGCAGGAAGTTTGGAAAATTCCCAGTAAGTGGAGTCCCTTTTCATAGGTGAAAAGGGTGTCTGCTAGGTGAGGGGATAAGATGCAGAAAAGGGGGTTTTAGAAGTTTGATGAAGCCTTTGTGGGAAATTGGGAAAGATAGCATTTTAGGGAAATACAGAAGGTCTGTTCTCACAGTTTACGTTGGAGACTGTAAGTTTGAGAGGCAGCAATCTATGTAGTTTTCTGTTTTTCTCAAATGATGCTTAGTAATATATTTGTAAAAGTCACAAAAGCAGACACGGAAGTGATCCAGGATTGGGGTTTTGTGAAGTGGGTGTGAATAATGGAGAAAATGGTAAAGGAGATGAAGTTTCAGGAAAAAAATTACTTTTTCCAGTGATGACTTCAGAGTCCAGGAAAGACAGATAGGGGAATAAATGCATGATTTTACTGTTTTACAGATAGATAGAAATGGCCTGTGGTATGTGGTCATACCAATGGTATGTGGTCTTAGTCCATCAGTAGGGATGGAACTGTGGCACTTTGAATGCAGGTGGGAATGGCAGTCCAAGACAAAACTGGATTGGATGTTCCAGTTCTAAGGCAGCACCATCTCTTTCTCCCAAGATCTCACTTTAATATCAGCTGTTAGGTTGTTTTTTCCTTTATAATAAGAATTAAGAGGAAAATATTTTTTTCTTTACCATTTAAGAGATACATTTGTTCTTGGAAATTTTTTAAAATCCTGGAGAATCTCTGCTCTAATGGAAGTTAGACTCTGATCCATCATCTGCCCATCCATTCATCTATCCATCCTTCAGTATGACTGAATACCCAACCTGCTCTAAGCACTGCACGAAGAGACTAGAAATGGAGACTATGGGCCACATTCTCTGCCCTTGAAGTCATTGCTGATGTGACAACTGGCCTGTGCTCTTGGGCTGTCCTGTGTAGCATCACACTTACTCTCCAAATGCCTCGTCAGTCTACAGCATCTTCCCACAGTGACGTGGCTTCACCTTGCCTGTCTCTCCACATGAGGACATATGATGTTTTCTGCCACTTTATTACAAAACTTGACTTTATAATGCTAAGTGGTTCCAAACAATTATTAGCAGACATTTTATACCAAAGTAGAGATAACCTACTTTTGTTGTTGTTGTTGCTTCCTTCTTTTTTTTTTAAACAACTTAATTGCTTTACAATGGTGTGTTAGTTTCTGCTTTATAACAAAGTGAATCAGCTATACATATACATATATCCCCATGTCTCCTCGCTCTTGCATCTCCCTCCCATCCTCCCTATCCCACCCCTCTAAGTGGTCACAAAGCACCGAGCTGATCTCCCTGTGCTATGTGGCTGCTTCCCACTAGCAAACTGTTTTACATTTGGTAGTGTATATATGTCCATGCCACTTTCTCACTTCGTCCCAGCTTACCCTTCCCCATGTTTGTGTCCTCAAGTCCATACTTTTTAATCAGTTGGTTTCTCCATAGAATTAAGATCTCAGTTAAAACAATGGGGCATGTCTATTTTGTTATATTCCAGGCTGTGAACCTGCATTGTGTTGAGTATATGGTAGGTAGGTGCTCAGTAAATATTCATTGAATAATCATCATGGCTCATAACTATGACTTATTCAAAGGACTTTAACAGTGTCCAAAAGTACAACAATTAGAAACACAAAATAGTAACTTCCACAGTTTGTAGTAATAAAGCAAAACCAAATGGGTAAAAGATTGACTGGATCAGGAAGAATTTAAGGTCCCATACAATCCTGAGATATCATGATTCTGGAAATCAGGGCAGAAGAAGATGGGAATCAGAAAGGGAAGATATTTGGGTTTTGCATAGATTACTTAGGAAGCCCAGATAGGTAGATTTAAGTAGCATGGCTGAACCACCTCAGTTAGGAGCTCAATGGGGCATATTCCTCATAGCAGGCATAGAGGCCCACACTCACTACTGTTGCCAGCTGAGCTGATGAGAATTAAGGGTCTGTGGTCAGAGTTTCATATCCTGACCTGACCCCGCAGCACAGGAGTGTGGCCTGAGAGCTACCTGCAGGGACATTCCTGAGGGAGGTATGGAAAAAACATGTTCCAGAGCCACTGCGTTGTCATGTTAGGGAATCTGCATCTATAAGAAACACACCTCACAACCTCTGTGCACACTAACATCTGAGCACCTTTAAGATCCTTTAGTGAGAAGACCAGGGATCTGAGATTCGGACCTCAGCTTGGCCATTCCCAGGTGTGTGTGGTTTGGGATTCATCACCTAACTCCACTGAAACTCTTCTTTTTTCTTGATGGTTATCAATACTGCCCTAACTTCTTCTGCAGGAGTCTTTGGAAGGACCATTGAGGTAGAGCCCATGAAGGGATGTTGGAAATTGGAGATTGCTGCTGAAATCCTGAGCCTCAGGTAGGTGTAAGCTTGTGCCTAATGTGAGTGGCTGACTCTTTGTCTAGAATTTGAGGTGAATCTTTAGTTAGTTTTGCGGGTATCATATGGTCAATTAACCCTGGTGGTAAAAAGTCCAGTCTTCGGACAAGATGAAAGTAAGCTACATCATTGTAGGTTAATGGTAGGGCTATGAAGAAAGACACATTGTGATGCCAAGCAGTGGAAGGGGCTGTCCCAGAATGGAACCAGCTTCCTGGAGACTGGGAAGCTGCTCTCACTGGAATAGTTAAGGCAGAGAGTGGATAATCTCCCTCAGGAAAGCTTGGAGCATTCCTGCTCTGCTTTGAAAGTCAGGCCAATGACCTCTAGTTCCCCTCCAATTTTATACTTTATTGTTTTACGACCCTATAACTAAGCTAACCAGACACAGAGAGAGGCTGTTATATTATAATTTGCCATAAACACTTCTTTGATAACCTTAGTGCATTAAAGAACTCTTAAAGTTTTCTTTAATCTAAATACAAATTCCACTGGGAATCACTAGGTTATAAGGTACCTTGTATTTTTATAGAGTTAAAAGGAAAAACAGATGTTACCCTGACTGTAGTACTTTTTAAAAAAATTCTTTCTGTGGAAGCCAATGTGACATTTCAAATCAGAGCTTTTTTTCCCCTCATGACAGTTCTTACAGTTCTACTCTGGATGACAGGAAGCTAGCCGTTCCCACCCCAAAACATGCACACTTGCTTAGGCAGACCAGAGTGGGGGCGTGGGCTTGTGTAATGAGTATGAACAAACCTGCAGAAAGGTCCATCAGTTTGTAGAGACTGAAGATGTTGAAAACTGTTCCTCTTTCAGGCAGAGCCACTGAGACCCAGAGCTGGGAAGGGATTGGGTTTCAGTGACACAGCTGCTTTTTCACAGCTGAATGGCCCCTCCCATGAGGACTGAGGAGTGGACCCAGTAGTTTTCAAAGGTGACCGTAGAGTGATTCTACCAAATTCAGTATTTGCTATTCACTTACATCATAGCTGGAATACCCTTTACCTTCTCTTGGAAATAAACCAGTCTATAAATGGCAGGAAAAAAGTTAGCTGTGTAGGATATATTGCTCTTTCATATGTGCCTGAAACATTGTATCTAGTAGAGGAAGAAAAATAAAATCTGTGCCTTATTTATTTCCTGACCTGGACAGAATCACTAGGAGAAATGTTCCTTAAGGTGTATTTTGTGTACCACTAAATCTGTGGTATACTGGGGTATGAAAAGTAAAAAATAAGTTTCAAAATCAAGTATATTCAGGAGAGTTGTTCAAGATTCTCTTCTGCAGAGTTTCTCAGCAAACTCTGAGTATGATAATGCCCTCAGAGTATGGTCTTTCCAAGAAGGATAGGGGATAGTAACTTATTCAGTACTCTTCGGTTACACATCACAAAGAATTAGTGTTCTTCATAACACATTTTAGGAAATTCTAACCTAGAGATTTCAGTTGAAGAAAAATACAAAGAAAAACTCACTGAAATTCACTGAGATGTGGCAGTGAGTAAACAGAAAGAACACATTTACTATATTTAATAAAACAGTTTTCTTCAGTACTTTAATTCAGAGCAATAAAGTAAAATTAAAAATTTAAAATAAGCTGATAATTTAAATAATTTACTAGAACTTACTAATTCCTAAATTTTGTGTAATAATGGAATTTTGGAGGCATTTCAATATATACATAATCAGACAAGTATGAGAGTTCTTAGAATAGATTTCCTGCTAACAAAGAAAACAGGATTAATTTACCTAGCAAACTAGAAATAGAAGACTTACTTGACTTGATTAAAAAAAAAATGTACAAATACCTATAGCTAGCATCATATGTAATGATGAGAAACTGTATGATTTTCACCTAAAATTGAGAAAAAAGCAAGAATGTTTCTTCTCACCATGCCTATTCAGCATTGTACTGGAAGTCCTAGTGATTGCAAAAAAAAAAAAAAAAAAAAAAAAAAAGACATGCAGACTGAGAAGAGAGAAATAAAACTGTACTTGTTCCCAGATGACATTATTGTCCATGTAGAAAATCCCAAAGAATCAACAAAAACCTTCTGGAATTAGTAAGTGATTATACTACGTTACAGAATACAAGCATAACATACATAAGTCAGTTGCTTTCTTCTATACCAGTAATGAATACTAGGAATTTGAAATTCCTATACAATTTCATTTATATTAGCACCAAAAAATGAAATACTTAGGTATAACTTTAACAACTTATGTACAAAATCTATGTGAGGAAAACTACAAAGTCTGATGAAAGGAAACAAAGATTTGAATAAATGGAGATATATTCCATGTTCATGGATAGAAAGACTCAGTATTGTCAAGATGTCTTTTTTTTCCACCATGATCTAAAGATCAATGTAATCCTAATAAAAATTCCAGAAGTTATTTTGTAGATATTGACAAACTTATTCTAAAATTTATACAGAGAGGCAAAAGACCCAAAATTGCCAACACAATATTGAGGAAGAAGAATAAAGTTAGAGGACTGACACTACCTAGTAACAATCCAGACAGTGTGATATTGGCCAAAGAATCGACAAAAGATAAAACAGAATAGAGAGCCCTGAAATAGGCCCACATGAAGATAGTCAACTTATCTGTGACAAAGGAACAAAGATAATTCAGTGGAGAAAGGCATGTCTTCAAAAAATGATGTTAGAGTAACTGGACAGCCTCATGCCAAAAAAAAAAAAAAAAAAAAAAAAAAGTCTAGACACAGACTTTTTACCTTTTCCCAAAATAAACTCAAAATGGATCATAGACCTAAATATAAAACATACATCTATGAAACTCCTAGCACACGAGATAAAATCTAGGTGACTGTAGGGTTGGTGATGACTTTTTAGATCAAACACCAAAGGCATAACCCATGAATGAAAAACCTGATAGCTCGGACTCAATTAAATTTAAAAACTCCTGAAGGGTGAAAGAGATTGTTATGCAAATGAAAAGACAAACCACTGACTGGGAGAACATGTTTGCAAAGCATACAAAAGCACTGGTACCTAGCATACACAAAGAACTCTTAAAACTCAATAGGAAAACAGATAACCCAGATACAAAATGGGCAAATGATCTGGACAAACACTTCACCAAAGAAGATATCCATATGGCAAATAGCACGTGGAAAGATGCTCAATATCATATGTCATCAGAGAATTGCAAATGAAATAGTAATGTCATATCACTACACATCTAATTTTAGAATGGCTAACATCCAAAACACTGACAACCCTAAATGCTGGTGAGGATTGAAGCAACATAAACTCTTATTCATTACTGATAGGATTGCAAAATAATACAGCCACATGGAAGTCATTTTGTCAGGTTCTAACAAAACTAAACATACTCTTACCATAAGATCCAGAAATTGTCCTTCATGGTATTTACCCAAATAAATATTTTAAGAAAAGTGTGTCAATGCTACAAAGCTACAGTAATCAAAACAGTGTGGTATTGGCACAAAAACATACATATGGATAAATGGAAAAGAATAGAGAGCCCAAAAATAAACCCACACAACTATGGTCAATTAATCTTCAACAAAGGAGGCAAGAATATACAATGGAGAAAAGACAGTCTCTTCAGCAAGTGTTGTTGGGAAAGCTGGAGGGCTGCATGTTAATCAATGAAGTTAGATTATCTTACACCACACACAAAAATAAACTCAAAATAGCTTAAAGACTTAAATATAAGACATGGCACCATAAAACTCCTGGAAAAGAACATAGACAAAACATTCTCTGGAATAAATTGCAGCAATGTTTTCTTAGGTCAGTCTCCCAAGGCAAAATAAATAAAAACAAAAATAAACAAATGGGACCTGATCAAACTTATAAGCTTTTGCACAGCAAAGGAAACCGTAAACAAAACAAAAAGACAGGCTATGGACTGGGAGAAGATATTTGCAAACGATGTGACCGACAAAGGCTTAATTTCTACAATATACAAGCATCTCACACGGCTCAATATATAAAAACAAATCAAAAACAAAAACAAAAGCCAACCCATTCAAAAAGTGGGCAGAAGATATAAATAGACATTTCTCCAAAGAAGGCATACAGATGGCCAACAAGCACATGAAAAGATGCTCAACATCACTAATTATCAGAGACATAAAAATCAAAACTACAATGAGCTACCACCTCACATCAGTCGGAATGGTCATCATCAAAATGTCTATAAATAATAAATGCTGTGAAGGTGTGGAGAAAAGGGAACCCTCCTACACTTTTGGTGGGAATTTAAATTGGTGCGGCCACTGTAGAGAACAGTATGGGGGTTCCTTAAAAAACTAAAAATAGAGTCACCATATGATTCAGCAATCCCACTCCTGGGCATATATCTGGAAAAGACAAAAACTCTAATTTGAAGTGCAATGTTCATAGCAGCACTATTTACAACTATATTCAGTATCTTGTAATAACCCATAATGGAAAAGAACCTGAAAATGAATATATATCGATATATAACTGAACCACTTTGCTATATACTGGCAACTAACACAACATTGTAAATCAACTACACTTCAATAAAACAAACAAACAAAAAACTGTGTCTACAGAAAAACCTGCACACAGAGGTTTATATAGACTCTGTTCATAATTGCCCAAAACTTGGAAGCAACCAAGATATCCTTCAATAGGTAAAGTGATAGACAAACTGCAGTACATCCAGACAATGGAGTACTATCCAGTGGTTAAAAAGAAATAAGCTATCAAGCTGCAAAAAAACAAATGAACAAAAAAACCATGGAGGAAACTTAAATGCATGAAGTGAAGGAAGCCAATAAGAAAAGGTTACATACTGCACGATTCCAAATATATGACATTCTGAAAAAGGCACAACCAGGGGTTTAGGGGAGGGAGGAAGGGATGAATAGGTGGAACCCATGTGATTTTTAGTGCAGGGAAGCTATTCTGTATAATACTGTAATGGTTTATGTCATCATTCATTTGTCAAATCCTATAGAATGTGCAACACAAAGAGTGAACCCTAATGTAAACTATGATGATAATGTGTCAGTGGTGGCTTATGAATTGTAACAAGCAAATATCATGCCAATGCAAATGTTAATGAGGGAAACTGTGTTTTGGGTAATGAGATATATAGGAACTTTGTACTTTCCAGTTGATTTTTTTATAAACCTAAATTGCTCTAAAATAGTCTATTAATTAAAAATATATAAATATAATATTTTTACATTTCCCTTTCCAATCTAAATGCCTTTTTTCTTGCCTAATTGCTTTGGCTAAAGCCCCCAGTACAATATTAAATAGAAGAGTCAAGAGCAGAAATCTTTGTGTTTTCCTTGATACTAGGTAGAACACATTTAGCTTTTCACTATTAAGCATGGTGTTGGCTGTTAGTTTTTTGTAGATGCATTTTGTCAGGTTGAGGAAGTTTTCTTTTATTAAATCTATTACTCGTTTTTTTTTTTTTTTAAAGAGTGAAATAGAGAGAAAGTCTTTATTTATTTATTTATGGCTGTGTCGGGTCCTCGTTTCTGTGCGAGGGCTTTCTCCAGTTGCGGCAAGCGGGGGCCACTCTTCATCGCGGTGCGCGGGCCCCTCACCACCGCGGCCTCTCCTGTTGCGGAGCACAGGCTCCAGACGTGCAGGCTCAGCAATTGTGGCTCACGGGCCTAGCTGCTTCGCGGCATGTGGGATCCTCCCAGACCAGGGCTCGAACCCGCGTCCCCTGCATTAGCAGGCAGACTCTCAACCACTGCGCCACCAGGGAAGCCCTATTACTCGGTTTTTATCATGAAAAGATGTTGGATGTTGTCATGATTTTTCTGTATCTATTGAGATAGTCATGTTGTTTTCTATTGTGTTCTATTTATGCAGTGTATTACATTAACTGACTTTTGGATGATAAATCAACCTTGCATTCCTGGAAAAAAATTCCACTTGGACATGTCATATAAAAATGTTTATATATTGCTGGTTTGCTAAACGTTTTAAGAGAGTATTGTGTTGGTATTCATTAGAAATATTGGTCTGTAGGGGCTCTTTTTGTTAAAACTTTAAAATTTGATTTAAACTGAATTGCCATATAAAAAGATGAGGCAGAACATTTCAAACATTACCAATAACACTATGACAAAAAGTAACTGATTAACAGGGAGAGAAACCATGGCTCTGCCTTTTAAAAACTAAGATAATTGTAGATTCACATGCAGTTTTAAGAAATAATACTGAGAGATTCCTCATAAACCGTGTCCGGTTTGCCCCAAAGGCAAAATTTTGCAAAACCAAAATATAATATGACAACGAGGATATTTACCTTCATATAATTCACTGATCTCATTCAGATTTCCCAGTTTTACTGTACGTGTGGGTGTGTGTGTATTAAATGCTATACTTTTACCATCTATGTATGTTTGTGTATCCATTATGACAGTCAAGATACTGAAGAATTCCAATACCATAATGATCCCTCTTCTTGCCTTCTATAACCACACCTACTTCTATCCCCATCTCTAAGCCAAACCAATTACTAACATATCCTCCTTTCTAAGATTTTGTCATTTCAAAAGTGTGTAATTTTAATCCTATGTTATTAGGCTTTGGGTTTTTTCACTCAACATAATTCATTGGCTATTCATCCATGTTATTAATAGATAGTGTCTCTTAATTGATGAGTAGTAGTACATTTAATGTGTGTATCACAGTTTGTTTGAATATTTAGACATCTGAGTTAACTCCAGTTTTTGGCTAATAAAAATAAAGCTGCTATGAACATTTATGTACAGATTATGTTTGTGGAAACATAGTATTTAATTTCCCTGGGATAAATGCCCAATAGTGTAATTTTTATGAGACCTAATTTATCTTTTTAAAAAAAAATTTTGTTTTATAATATGTACTTTTGATGTCATGTCTGAGAACTCTTTGCCTAGACCCAGATTTCAAAGATTTTGCCCTTTTCCTTTCCTAAAAGTTTTATGTTTATATTTTGGTTCTTTTTGAAGTATTTTTTTGTATAAGATATGAAGTTTATTTTGAGGTTTTTTTGTTGTTGCTGTTGTTGTTGTTTTGTTCTTCCCCCCACTCCCTGTGGATGTCCCATTGTTCCTTCACTATCTGTTGGAAAGGCTATATCTCCTTCATTGAATTGGTCTTACAAATTTGTCAAAGATAAGCTGAACTCATATTTCTGTGAATTTATTTTATATGTTTTCTATTCTGTTCTATTGATCTGTGTCTATATTTCTGCCCGTACAACACTCTCTTAATTACTATACCAATATAGCAAGGCTTAACATTGGGTAAGATAATTCTTATCACTTTATTCTTTTTTTTTATAAATTTATTTATTTATTTATTTTATTTATTTTATTTTTGGCTGCATTGGGTCTTCCTTGATGCACACAGGCTTTCTCTGGTTGCAGTGAGCGGGGGCTACTCTTTGCTGTGGTGCATGGGCTTCTTATTGCGGTGGCTTCTCTTGTTGTGGAGCACAGGCTCTAGGTGCACGGGCTTCTGTAATTGTGGCTCTTGGGCTCTAGAGTGCAGACTCAGTAGTTGTGGCGCACGGGCTTACTTGCTCCATGGCATGTGGGATCTTCCCAGACCAGGGCTCGAACCCCTGTTCCCTGCATTGGCAGGCGGATTCTTAACCACTGTGCCACCAGGGAAGCCCTCACTTTATTCTTTGTCAAGATTGTTTCTCTATTCTAATGCCTTTCCATTTAAAATTTAGAATAAACTTGTCTATATCTACCAAAAATTGTTGGGATATTGATATGAATTGAACTCAGATCAATTTGGGAAGAATTAACATATTTACTATTTTGAGCCTACCAATCCATGAACACAGTATTTGCATTTATTTAGATTTTTTATTTTATTCACCAACATTTTTCTATTTTAGCATGTAGATGTATGTTTTATTAAGTATATACCTAAGTATTTCATTTTGGATCAATTTTAAATTGTATTATGTTTTTAATTTCTGTTTGCAAATGTTCACTGTTAGTATATAGAAATGTTAGTGGAGTGTGTGTGTGTGTGTGTGTGTGTGTGTGTGTTGACTTTATATCCTGTAATCTTGCTGGACTCATTTGTTCTTTCTAGGGTATTTTTGCTGATTTATTGAAATTTCTATGTAGACAATGATGCCATTTTCAAATAGAGTTAATTTTTATATATGTATTCCATTTACTATTATTATTATGGTTGGATTTGCATCTACCATTTTGCTGTTTGTTTTCTACATGACTCATGCCTCTTTTCCATTTCTCTTCTTCCTTTATTGCCTTCTTTTTCTTTAAGTGAATATTTTCTTGGGTAACATTTGAATTTTTAATGAGTTTTTACTTTTATAATTTTTAGTAATTATTTTAGTAGTTGTACTAAGGCTTACAAGATATATATTAACCTCCCAGAATCTATCTCCTATTTCCATTAATTTAATTCCAGGTATTAAAAAAAATAAAAACCTTATTCCTCTTTAGCTCTATTCACTTTTCCCTTTTTTTTTGGTGCTATTCTTGCTTAACAACTTTGTCTAATGTATTTTACAGATTATGTAATAGTAGTTATAATTATTATTGTATTTAAATTTGTGTTTCCCTAACTTCAGACTATACTCTAAAGCCACAGTAATCAAGACAGTATGGTGCTGGCACAAAAACAGAAATATAGATCAATGGAACAGGGTAGAAAGGCCAGAGATAGACCCACGCACATATGGTCACCTTATCTTTGATAAAGGAGGCAAGTATATACAGTGGCGAAAAGACAGCCTCTTCAATAAGTGGTGCTGGGAAAACTGGACAGGTACATGTAAAAGTATGAAATTAGAACACTCCCTGACACCATACACAAAAATAAACTCAAAATGGATTAAAGACCTAAATGTAAGGTCAGAGACTATCAAACTCTTAGAGGAAAACATAGGCAGAACACTCTATGACATAAATCACAGCAAGATCCTTTTTGACCCAGCTCCTAGAGAAATGGAAATAAAAACAAAAATAAACAAATGGGACCTAATGAAACTTAAAAGGTTTTGCACAGCAAAGGAAACCATAAACAAGACCAAAAGACAACCCTCAGAATGGGAGAAAATATTTGCAAATGAAGCAACTGACAAGGATTAATCTCCAAAATTTACAAGCAGCTCATGCAGCTCAATAACAAAAAAACAAACCACCCAATCCAAAAATGGGCAGAAGACCTAAATAGACATTTCTCCAAAGAAGATATACAGATTGCCAACAAACACATGAAAGAATGTTCAACATCATTAATCATTAGAGAAATGCAAATCAAAATTTCAATGAGATATAATCTCACACCGGTCAGAATGGCCATCATCAAAAAATCCAGAAACAATAAATGCTGGAGAGGGTGTGGAGAAAAGGGAACCCTCTTGCACTGTTGGTGGGAATGTAAATTGATTCAGCCACTATGGAGAACAGTATAGAGGTTCCTTAAAAAACTAAAAATAGAACTACCATATGACCCAGCAATCCCACTACTGGGCATATACCCTGAGAAAACCATAATTCAAAAAGGGTCATGTACCAAAATGTTCATTGCAGCTCTATTTACAATAGCTAGGACATGGAAGCAACCTAAGTGTCCATCATCGGATAAATGGAGAAAGAAGATGTGGCACATATATACAATGGAATATTACTCAGCCATAAAAAGAAATGAAATTGAGTTATTTGTAGTGAGGTGGATGGAGTTAGAGTCTGTCATACAGAGTGCAGTAAGTCAGAAAGAGAAAAACAAATACAGTATGCTAACACATATATATGGAATCTAAGGAAGAAAAAAAAAGTCATGAAGAAACTAGTGGCAAGACAGGAAAAAAGACACAGACCTTCTAGAGAATGGACTTGAGAATATGGGGAGGGGAAAGGGTAAGCTGTGACAAAGTGAGATAGTGGCATGGACATATATACACTACCAAATGTAAAATAGATAGCTAGTGGGAAGCAACCGCATAACACAGGGATGTCAGCTTGGTGCTTTGTGACCACCTAGAGTGATGGGATAGGGAGGGTGGGAGGGAGGGAGATGCAAGAGGGAAGAGACATGGGAACATATGTATATGTATAACTGATTCAGTTTGTTATAAAGCAGAAACTAACACACCATTGTAAAGTGTGTTAGTTTATAAACATCTTTATACTCCAATAAAGATGTTAAAAAAAAAAAGTGCAAAAAAAAAAAAGGAAGATGAAGAAAGAATATATATGTATATGGTTAGATAGATAGGTAGATAGATAGATAGAAAATTTGTACTATTCTCCTCATTTCTTAACAAAGGCTTGTGTTACCTTTTGGTGCCTTTTCCTTGTTCCAATATAGTTTTGGCCCCATTCATCTCTTTTTCTGTTGTTATTGTCTAATATATTGCATTTCTATATGATATAGGCACACAATGCAATAATAAACATATTGTTTTATGAAATTAAAAAGTCTGTTAAGAAAGAAAGTAGAGGAAATATGAAATTATACTGTCTTTTATGATTTTATACATAATTATCTTAATAGCACTTTTTGTTTTTTGTGTGGATTCAAATTACTTACTCTCTTGTGTCACTTGTTTTCAGCCTGAAGAATTTACTCTATATTTCCTTAAAGACAATAAATTCTCTTGGGTTTTGTTTATCTGGTGTATTAGTCAGCTCAGGCTGCCATAACAAAATACCATATGCTGGGAGGGTAAAGCAACAAAAAATTATTTTCTCATGGTCCTGGAGCCTAGAAGTCCTAGATCAAGTTCTGACTGGGTTGGCCTCTATTAAGAGCTCTCTCTCTCTGCCTTACAGATGGTCACCTTGCTGTGTCCTCACATGGCAGAGAGAGAGAAAGAGCTTTCTTGAGAAGGACACTAATCCTGTAGGATCAGTGTCCCACCCTTGTGGCCTCATTTAACATTAATTACATCCATAAATGGTCTGTCTTCAAATACAGTTACATTGGAGCTTGGGGCTTCAACATACAAATTTTGAGGGGATACAAACATTCAGTTCATAATATCTGGGAATATCTTTATTTTGGTAATATTTTGAAATGTAATTTTGAAGGCTCTAAGAGCCTTAGTTGAGAGTTTGGTTTTTTTTTTTTTTTCCCCACTTAGAATATGTCATATCTAAGACAAATTTACTTCTGGCCTCCATTGTATCTGATCTGAAGTTAGCTGTTAATTTTACTGTAATTCTCTTGTTCATGGCGAGTCATTTTCTCCTGTTGCTTTCATGATGTCTCTTTGATGATCAGTGTTCAATATGGATCGCTTTGTGTTGAGTTTTCTGAATGCATTAATTAATGTTTTAAATTAAAATTTTCATGTTCACAGCAATTATTTCTTTGAACATTTAAATTTTTCTTTTCTTTCTTCTTCTTCTGGTAGTCCATTATTTGCATGCTTATTAATGCCCCCCTCAGAATGGGAGAAAATACTTGCAAACGAAGCAACTGACAAAGGATTAATCTCCAAAATATACAAGCAGCTCATGCAGCTCAATATCAAAAAAACAAACAACCCAATTCAAAAATGGACAGAAGACCTAAATCGACATTTCTCCAAAGAAGATATACAGATTGCCAACAAACATATGAAAGGATGTTCAACATCACTAATCATTAGAGAAATGCAAGTCAAAACTACGATGAAGTATCACCTCACACCAGTCAGAATGACCATCATCAAAAAATCTAGAAACAATAAATGCTGGAGAGGGTGTAGAGAAAAGGGAACCCTCTTGCACTGTTGGTGGGAATGCAAATTGATACAGACACTATGGAGAACAGTATGGAGGTTCCTTAAAAAACTAAAAATAGAACTACCGTATGACCCAGCAATCCCACTACTGGGCACATACCCTGAGAAGACCATAATTCAAAAAGAGTCATGTACCACAATATTCATTGCAGCACTATTTACAATAGCCAGGACATGGAAGCAACCTAAGTGTCCATCAACAGATGAATGGATAAAGATGATGTGACACATATATACAATGGAATATTAGCCATACAAAGAAACGAAATTGAGTGTAGTGAGGTGAATGGACCTAGAGACTGTCATATAGAGTGAAGTAAGTCAGAAAGAGAAAAACAAATACCGTATGCTAACACATATACATGGAATCTAAAAAAAAAAAAAAAAAGGTTCTGAAGAACCTAGGAGCCGGAAAGGAGTTTTGGGGACTCTTGTTGACTCTTTCTTTCCCTGATCTCCTTGATAAGCTTCTGAATAGGCTGCCTCTATTGTTATCACATGCAGCTCTTAGGCTCCACTAATTGCTAGCTGACTTTAACAATACTCTAGGATATGATTTGCTCCAGAGTTGGACCCAGTTAAGTCAGGCCCCTTGACAGGGATGGAACATTAACAGTCTTTAAGGCTTGATCTGACTTTTCCCTGGGTGGAACCTCTGCTCTATGGAGCAGGAGCTGGTAGAGGGTTTGCTCTCCACTGGCTGTTCCACCTGTATCCTCCTTATGAATCAGGAGGTATGGAGTATGTGTGTGTGAGGGGGATGTGGAAACTGGTGTCACTCCTAGGCACCACCATTGTGGATCTTCTGCAGTCCAGAATCAGGGAAGATCAGATTTGGTGGCTTTCCAGCTTTCAAATCTATTTAGAATAGGTTTTCATCCCTGGAAGCTAGAGGAGAAAAGATTTGCCATCTTTCCGTCAAATTCACTAAAGAAAATCCCCCCTAATATAGAGGCATGTGGGAAAGGGGACTGAACTCTTAAACCAGCTGCCCTGCCCAGATCCTCCGTACTTAGAAGGAGTTAGGGGTGGAGCCACCTGACTGATTCCACAACCACAATAGGCCTTCTGCAGCATGGAGCTGTGAAAAAATGTAATCTCCTGATGTTCTCTGGCTTCTAGAAAGCTGGGGAGGTGGTAACTGCTCCTTGGCTGCCAAGCCCATGGTCAGGTCATAACTTAACCCAAGGAAGAGCTGTGGGGGGAAGGAGGGGAGTGCAGGTTCTATCACAAATGCTGTAGCTTCCCACTGTTCTGAGTTTCCATGGATTTTGTTGAATAAATGCTTCTCAATTTGCTGTAAGCCCTTTGATCAATCATAGACTTTGAATGATTGTCTTTGCTAATTTTTATGTGCTAAGTAGATATCTTTGTGAGGGAGAGTTTTCCCTGAGTTTTTGTATTACCATTCTGCTTTCCTACCATCACTTCTAAGCACTGCTCCATCTCATAAAATTAGAGAAAATAATATTTTGTCCCCATGTGTTATTGTGACTATTGCATTAAATTATTTTTCACGATCAGAACTTCTCCTCAGTGAGCTATTATGCCAATATACTGCTTTTTAGTACCACATTTGCTTTAAAAAAAATCATTGTCAGTAAATAGAAATGGCAATTTCAGGTGACTTTGATCTTTGGCAATTCTGTAATTGGTGTACATGATACAATCAACACACTGGATCATTATTGTATAAATGACAAACTTTATTCATTTTTTTCTCTCTCTTCAATTTAATTATCATAAAGCTCTTGATGGAAAACACATTAATATTCTGGAAATGATAATACAAAAATGCCCTAGTTACTGGAGAAACTGTTAAAAAAAAAGAAAGCAGAATGAAAGTGTGGCAGGCGTTGTCAGGATGGCAGCATGATTGGATGACAAATGTCAGCTGAGAATCAAGAATTTTCCTTCTCTCCAGCCTGGTCCATCTGACTCTGAGATCTGGAAATGTCATTCCAGTCCTTCTGACTATACCCTCAGGGTATCCAAGCAAAATCTTGTACAATAATGGGATTCAGTGAGATTAACAGGAATCTGTTTAAACTTCTTCCTCTGGGTCAAGAAAGCTGGAATCCTGCAGGAAGTAGACATAAGGATGATAAGATAGATGGTTAGAATCACAGGGTTTGAAAAATAGAAGAAACAATGACCATTTATCACACTAGATTTCTAACTTTTTCATCCAAAGTAACATTTTTTAAAAGAAAAAGTTAAATGGAGCCCCAATATATAAATATCAATGTTCTGATAGAGGTGGGGTTGGAAAAAGCCCTGCTACTCTGACCTACCCTTACCTCCTACAGTGCTCACCAAGACAGCATTGCCAACCTCTGGGCTGTTGAGAACCCAGTGTGGAAAGTTGACCTGACCCAGCCTTCTTCTCTATAAGTTTTCAGTTTCATGTGGTGGGAAGTCACTAAAACTCGAGGGATGGCCCCTAAGAGGAACAAGTGGTAGAAGATACTCCATCCTTTATTGAGTCTTCCTGACTAAGGAGTCAGCTCCTGGACAAAACCCTATGTGTGATCTATCAGGCCTTACCATTGGCAATCATACAGGCTTTATGTAGGTCTTTTCATCAGTATGTATGAGAAGTAGAAACTGAGTCATTTTCTAGCAGTAACATAGGTTGTATTCCACAGCGTACCTCCTCTCCTGATCCTGCAAATCTAATTAGAGACTGGGGAGAATGAAGTACGTCAGAAAGTAGGAGTAACACTGAGGGTAGAGAAGTTCTCTTGGCTGCATCCTCAACCTCTGAGACCCTGGAGAAAGTTCCTTTTTGGCTGCCCTTTGTAAAGCCAGGGTACAGCACAGAAAGAGAGTGTGCCATTGCCTTCCCACATCTCCCTTGGATCTGGTGTAACCCTCTCTTTGAGATGAAATCCATGGCCTGCCATGGGATCCACCAAGGCTGGGGGACTGACCTTGCAGCAGAGGCTAGAGAGTGGTTTACTGGGTCAGTGAGCTGGCTGGAGGGACTGGTGAGAGGTTTGTGTCTATAGCTAGTGAACTCCCAGATGAGGCCAGATCAGCCGAGGTGAGGCTCTAAGAGCACCATCTTGTTAGATAAATGGTCCACAAGTCCATCCAACTACAGCTGGCATCATCAGAGTTTATCAGGTCATACCAGGAACAGGAGGACAAGGCACATCACCTAAGAGACCAGATGATATCAGGTAGAGCCCATCAGGATTCTTCTCTTCTCCTTCCTTCCTCATATCACCATGACGGTGTGGAAGGTCTTCTGCCTCATAAACCTGGACACTTTCTTAGGAGAAGATTCAGGAGGAAGAAATGAGACCTGGGAGACTGAACATTTGTATTTCAAGAAAAACTGAACAGTCAGAGGGATTGCAGACTATATTGCGCTCAACTTTAAATTGTGAAGGACTAGAAGTAAATATTTGACATTTCATTAACCATCAGGTGGAGGATTGCACTTTGGCCAGCAGGCGAGATGTCCCTTTTCAGAACAGCCACACCTGGTCTGTCAGAACAGTCAAGCCAGAGACTTCCTGAAGCTCAATGGACATTGGACAGATGTAGGCCAGGTAGAAAGGGCATTTGCAAGGGCTTGTTGCTGCCATCTCCATGAAGAAGCCAACCAGGTGGAGGACACAATCAAGTTTCCTACTTATTCTCCTCATCCCCATCTCACTTTGGTTCAGAATCTTTCTTGGTAGAAATGCCGTGGAATGAATCTAAAGGGGCTTGATGGCTGACATTCAAAGAAGCAGTTATACTGTGACTTCCTTTTCTTTCAGTGGTTAGTCTCTAGTTTATAGAATAGCTCTCAGGAGCTGAAGGTGGGAGCAAAAGTTTTTAAGTTTGAAAAGGTTTCATTGGGCAGGCAAAGCTGAAAGGGTCTAAAAATACAAAGAGACTAGCATATGTATAGGATGTAGCAGTTTCTGACACAGCAATCTAAGTCTGTCCTAACATTCACATAGACTCTTATTCAATTATTTACTTTGCACACTTTGATCCCATTCAATTGTGTTCATCTACCCAGTTGTCACCAATGGGTCAGGTAGCAGGCCTCTTTCTCATCTCCATAGAATGTGGCACTAAATATCCCTCTTCAAATACCTAGCCCAGTCAGCTCCATAAACAGGATGGATGTGACAGCAATTGTCATGTTATCATTTCATATTACTATGGGGAACATCACCTGAGATTCTACAATGACCCCCAAATAGTCCATGTGTTGGCAATAAAAAAGATGCAAATACTCAGTCCTTCCCATCAGGACAAGCTCAACCCAGGAGGCGATGCAGACATATTAAGAGATTGCCACAAACAAAGTGTGGAAGCTCGTCCAGTAGAGGTGCTTCGACTGGGATTGGTCACCCCTCCCTGAGCATGAGGGATGGTGGGAGGTGCTTTGGCAAAATTTCTCTCCTTCAGGAAACGAGAGTCAAACCTAAATATAAATGTTTACTGAAAGGATCTGGGTGGCTCTTGAAACTGCTAGATGCACCAGAGAAGATGAGAGTTCAAGAGGAAGCTTCAGGAACATTGCCTTAAACCAGATCATAACCAGGCTGAGAAAGGAAACAATGGTGCTGTCACCAAGCCTTAGTAGCTGCGTTAATTCATTTCCTCACTCACTCATGCGTTCAACAAGACATACTTGGACACCCACCATGGGCAGGCAGTATTGCATGCTCTGAAGATAAAGCAGGGTGTGCAACAACTAACACTTCTATGCCAACGGCCCTACTTGACTGTCCCTGCTACCATTGCCAGCTCTCTGTCCATTCCCTTTTGACTCAGTTTCTCCTGAGTCACCATCCTATGAGTCCATGGATATGGCTGGCAAAGCCTGCGAGGGAAACTCGGAGACCAAATATCTAGCATGTTTCTTCTTCTGTAAAGGGAGGTGTGTCTGCAACATACCAGGGCTCAACAACTGGAGAATCCCCCAGCTACAAAACAGGGTTTGGTTCCTATTCCTACAAAATGAAAGACAAACAACCACTAAGAAATGTGTCACAGCATGATCGATAAGGGGGCTAAGTCTTGCAGGGTGAGTGGTGGCATCAAGTAGCAAAGGAGACAGTGGGGAAAAGTTTCTATGCTGAGGAAACCACTTGAGTCAGGTAAGATGCTGGGAGAGACCTTCAGAGGCTCAGCTTATCTGTGGCGTCATCAACAGCATCATTTTAGAATAATTAAGAGTAAAAAAATAAAGGATTTAATTCTATCTTTATTTATTGCTTTTCTGTCACTCTTTCTGCATGCATGTCCAAGGTTCTGACCCTTATGATTATTTTTTTTGCTTGAAGAACTTCTTTCAATGTTTCATGTGATGAATTCCCTTAGTGTTCAATTATCTGCTAAAACCTTTATTTTTACTTCACATTTAGAATTATTGATTGTCATTTTTTTCCTTTCAACACTAAATATTTCATTCCACTCTGCTTGCTTGCATAGTTTCTTATAAGTCCACTGCAACCCTTATCTTTGTTTCTCTATAGGTAAAACTTTCTTCTCTGGCTTCTTTTAAGATTTTTCTCTTTGTCTTTGGTTTTCTACAGTTTGAATATATTTTGTTTTTATTTATCCTGCTTGGTGTTCTCTGAGCTTCATCATCTGATTAAGCCTCAGCCTTCTGATGTCTGTCATTAATTTTTGAAAGTTTAGCCATTAGTATATCAAATATTTTTCTGTTCTATTCTTTCTTCTCCTTCTTGCATTCCCATTATGATATGTTATACCTTCTTGAAACTGTCACACAATCCTTGGATGTTCTGTTCTGTGGTTTGAATATTTTTTTTCTCTTGGTTGTTTTAGCTCAGGAAGATTCTATTGTCCCATCTTCAAGTTCACTGATTCTCCCCCTGCTGTGTCAAGTTTACTCATGAGACGGTCAAAGGTATTTTTCATTTGCGTTACAATGAATTTGATATCTAGCATTCCCTTTTGATTTATTTTCCTGGAGTTTCCATGTCTCTGCAAATGTTGCCCATCTGTTCTTTCATTTGTGTACTTTTTTTTTTTTTTTCTATTAGATCCCTTAACATACTTATCATAGATATTTTAAATTCTCTGTCTGATAACTTTAACATCTGTATCATATATGAGCTTGGTTCTGATGATAGCTTATATTTCTTCACACTGTGTTTTGTTTTTTGTTGCCTTTTAACAGGACTTACAATTTTTGATTAAAACCTGAGCATGATGTATCAGGTTATAGGAACTTGTATAAAAGGACTTTACTGTGAGAACTTAAGTTATTCTGCCTAGGAGTTGGGCCATGTTTAATGTTTGTTGTAGCTATAGTGTCAGAGACTACAAATACCACTGCTGTCTCTGTTTCTCTCTCTCCTCTTGGTTTAGGGACTTCCCTTTGTGCTATTCTTTGGTGAGAGTTTGTGTTTTACAGTCCTTTCATTTGTAATGCACTGTTATTATGCTGGAAGCTTGTTGGTGTGGCCTTAAGTTGTGGGGTGGGGTAGCATTCTACAATCTTTAGATAAAGTCTCTGTCATTCCGTGGGCCTGTTTCTCATGGGTGTGGCCTTTCAAAGTGGCTCTGTTCCTCCATTTCCAATTTATATGCTTAATTCTGGTTCCCTATTGAATATGTTTTTTAAAATTATTTTTTCAAAGGTGAGACAGAAAAGCTGGAGGGGACTGGTTTGGGGCAGAATTCCACACACCGCCTCCACCGCCCCACTGGAATAAGCTTTCAGTGTTGCCCTCTGGTCATTCCCATCTACTGCCCCCCCCTGCCAAGGGCATGAGGGGATCTTCAGGGGTTCTCCCTGGGAGGACCTGGTGAGGTTTCTGGAGGGAAAGCCTGCAACAATGCTACCCCACTCCCAGACTGTAGGAGCAACCCCCCAGAACTTTCTCACTATCGTGCTAATGTGTTCTCAGCCTCCAGCACTTTGTCACAATTACTAGTCAGGTAAGTGTTTTGTCAGTTACGGCTCCCGGTGACTTCTTGGCCGGGTAAGCAGTCTTGGGTGCTCTACCTTTCTGCGTATGGCTGACCCTACAGATTTCAGGGTAGTTTGCCTTGTGACTTCGGGTCTCTAGTGGGCCCAAAAAAAGTTGTTGATTTTAATTGGTCCAGATTTCTCCCGTTGTAAGGACTGAGGTCATGGTTTCCAAGCTCTTTACTTGTTGGAGCCACTATGAAAAGTCTAGTCACCATCATTTTAACCAAAGGTATTACATTGTGGAGGGTTGAGGGAGACCTCTCCTAGAGGGGTCGCTGGAGTGACAATAATCTGCTTTTTCTGCTTTTCCCTTCAAAACTAGGGAAAGTCCCACCAGGACCATCATACCCGACTTAGAGCAAGCATATTAATAGACAGAAAGAGCTGCACATCTCAATTAATCCAACATTAATTAGGAAGGAAGCAGAACAGTGACAGGAATTTGCCCTCAGCAACTGATGAATTGTCTCAAGGTTTCCAGGGCAGTGATGGAAAGGGAGAAGTTCCAGGTTTTGAGATAGGTCAGGCTTAGATTAATAATAGCTCTTCCTTTCACTCTCTGGGTTTCCTCCATAGTCATAATTTCCTCAATTTTAACTAGAGGGTAACAATATGCGCCCTACAGGTTACTACAGAAATTAAATGAGATAATTTATTTAAAGCCCTCAGCCAGTGCCTGCCACCTGGTCAGGACTTGTTGACCTGAAGCCACCAGCATCTGCCTGTGCCTTCCCTCCTCTGGAACCTCCCCAGCCTGAGCATCTTACCTCCAGAGAATGGGGACACAGGTGTCTGACCCTCACTTGGCCAATGCCTTCTGCTCTGCTCCCCATGCCATCTGAGTCTGTGACACAACACTGGCACACTGTGGGTTAGATCCAAGTTTAGCGGAATGCTTTGCTTCCTAATTAGTAAAGGCAGAGCTCTCGCTAAATTACTGGAAGATCAGATGTCTCATTGCCTTTTATTCATTACTGGCTTCTA
This sequence comes from Eschrichtius robustus, assembly GCF_028021215.1. NCBI lineage: Eukaryota > Metazoa > Chordata > Mammalia > Artiodactyla > Eschrichtiidae > Eschrichtius > Eschrichtius robustus. The sequence goes on along the minus strand of NC_090828.1, from coordinate 138,476,701 downwards.
ATTATTCTAAATTGTTTCTTAATTAGATTCTGTCCACTGGAAAATGGGTGTGAAATGAGCAAGGCACAGGACAGACCTCCGGGGTGAAGCAGACAGTACGTGATCCCTCAGAGATGGTCTTTGTCACTAGAAGAGGATGCTGCATCTGAAGCTTGTATTTCCTTGCCAGGCGCATTCTCTCCAAGCCCCGAAGAAAACACCATCTCTCCAGTGAGGACAGGCTATAGTCTATCAGGAGCAAATATTCCCAGAAGACTTCCGGTCTTGAGCAGGAGGTGTCACTTGGGGAAGTGTGAATAGAACCAGGCAGAATCTGCCCTGACAGTTTTGTTTTCTTGGTGATCCTCTTGTCCAGGTGATTCTTTCCCAACCCCTTTGTAACCTAATGCCTTCATCTTCCTCCCTCCCCTACTGGAATGTAACCCAGACAAGGCATTGCTTTTGGTCCCTTACCCTTCCCTTTGCATTATGGATCCTATTCTTGCCAGGAAACTAAAGATGCTTCTTATAAAGTCTCTTCTCTTATTATAATTGAAATGTATTTCCCTTAGAGAAATGCAAGCTATCACTTTGATAGCATGCAACAAAGATCTAAAAAAATTATAGTCGTTATCTCTACTTCTGAGAATTTAATCTAAGAAAATAATCACAAATGCAGATAAAGCTTAAGCTCAAAAAATAGTGTTATGGGTTGAATGTGTCCCTCCAAAACTCATATGAAGTCCTAAACCTCAGTACCCCAGTAAGTGACCTTCTTTGGGGATGGGGTCTTTAAAGAAACAATAAAAATGAGGACATTAGGGGGCTCTCATCCAATATAACTGGTGTCCTTATAAAAAAGGGGAAATTTGGACACATAAATATGCATACAGAGAAGATGATGTGGAGGGACACAAGGAGAAGATGGGCATCTGTAAGTCCAGGAGAGAGGCATGGAATAGATCCTTCCCTCATAGCCTCAGAAAGAACCAAGCCTGCTGACACTTTGATTTTGGACTTTCAGCCTCCAGAATTGTGAGACAGTACATTTCTGTTGTTTAAGTCACCCAGTTTGTGGTACATTGTTACAGAAGTGTACAAATTAGTCCATTTGTACTAATATAAATGGACATTGCAGTAAAGTTAAAACAGTGAGAAATTGGAGCTAAATATTCAGTGATTGGGAAATGATTAATTACATGTGGTATGTCCATTTGATGCCATTTCATGCAGCAATTCAAATAAATGTTTGCAAATAGATATTGATAACAGGGAAGAATACGTAAAAAAGGCTTAAAATTTATACATAGAATGGTCATGTACACATATAAACCAGAAAAAAACCTACATAGGAAGGTCATTAAGGAAAATGTTCAGTCACACTAGTAATCAAAGAATGCAAGTTTAAACAACAAAGAAATACATATTTTCCCAACTAAATTATGTTTAAAAAATCAAACTACTTAATTCTGAGGAAATACAGTGAGATGAGTATTCTCATATGCTACTGGTGGGAGTGTGGGTTGGCATAAGTTTTCTGAAACCAATTTGGCTAAAAAATTGAAGAACTTTAACTTTTCTGTGCTTTATGGGCTAATATTTCAATTTCTAGGAATTTATACTTAGGAAATAATCATGGATTAGAAGAAAGGCTTTTTGGTATAGGATTTTTTGGTATAGCATGATTCATAATAGGAAAACAAATAGAAGCAACATAAATGCCCATAGTAAGAAAACTATTATATAATTTCTGATATGCTTATAAAATTATGTATTATGAAACAATTAAAAATGTTTTTAAGAGTATGTTTCATACTGTGAGAATGCATTGCCTGTCTTATAAAATTAAAACCACTAAATGTATTTTTAAAGAAATAGACCAAGATTTTATACAAATTATCTTTAGTTATAGGAATGTGTGTTGTTTTTAAACTATTATTTTATTATTCTATATATAATTTTAAATTAAAATACATAATTACTTACAGACTGTGAATAATTTAATACTCTTTTTTAAAAAGGAGAACTGTAAGGCATCATCAAGAGGATGTAATAATGTGTGGGAGGTGGGGAAGGATGTGAGGCTTTCCAGTATTCCTAAAATCAATTATGAGTATAGTTGACTGCCTTTTATTGACCTTCTGGACCCCAAATAGAGATCAATAGTTGAGCACTAAAACCATGGTTGCTTCACTGGGGAAAAAGATTAACAGGCAGGTGAGGCAGGAATATCTGATAGACTGTAAACCAGAGAAGAGCAAAGCCCTAGTTTAGCCACACTAGAGAGGCAGTAGGCAGGCTCTGTCAATCAAGCCGGGAGAGCCTACAGGACATGCAGACAGAGGGGACTCAGTGAGCCAACATCAGCTGACAGGGTGAAATCAAAAAGTGCAGGAGGTTGTACTTGGACTAGAGAGATGGTAACTCCTCGACACGTAGGACCAAATGCTTTGCTAGCTCACTTTTAAGGAAGAATTAAAATATTATCCTACAGAGCAGCATTCTCAAATCTTTTAGTCTCAGGTTCCCTTTACTCTCTTAAAATTACTCAACACAACTAAGACCTTGTCTATCGATATTTTCTGTATTAGAAATTAAAACTGACATGCATTAATATCTTTATTATTCATTTAAAATAATAATAAACCCATTTGATGGTAAAATAAATTCTGTTTTATAAAAGTTAACTAACATTTTCTTAAAATGAAAAAATAGTGAGAAAACTGGCATTGCTTCACCTTTTCACAAATCTCTTTACTGTCTTAATAGAAGAAGGCTGAATTCTACTTGTTCTGTATGCAATATATGATGATATATGCCATATTGCCTCTAGAAAACCCTGCTGTAAGAAAATGACAGTGAAAACATTAAAAAAAAAAAAAAAAAGAAACCCAACACCTCTTTAACATTATGAAAATTATTTTGAACTTATGGCCCTATTGAAAGGATTCGAGGGACCCTTAGGGGTTCCTGGACAAAACTTTGATAACCAATAGCTATTGCCAGAGCTAGTATAATTGATTTAAGATTGCAAAAGACCCACTCTCCATTCCATGGAGGGTATCAGCCATCCCTAAGGAATTCTGCCTTTCTTCTTTCCCAGCACGTGAAATCAGTGAATTAGTGATAGCTCTGGGAAGCAAAAAGCATGCTCCAGATGAACAAAGCATACTAAAAATACGAAACAAATCGGATTCTCTATACAGCAAAACATGCATCAGGTTGTACATTCCAACACGTGAACGCGGAGCACCTGCTGCAGAAGGGACAGAGATTCTGGCTCAGAGTCAGTGCCTTCATAAACAGGAGGCCTGGAACCGAAACACCCTATAGGGTCTACCTGGGTGACCGCCAACCTGCGCGGAGGTTCCGGGACCACAGCAGTCACGCCCCCGAGCGCTGGGGTATGGTTGTGTGGGTGTGGAGAGCTGGAATTGTGGCTTAGGCAGTTGGCATCACCCCTGAGGTTAGGGGCTTCCTCACACCCAGAAGACGGCCTCTGGCAGGTGCCCTGGTGCAGCCTGTCCTGTGCCTCCGCAGCAATCACCGGGGTGAGTGGGGGTGGGGAGGGGCAGCCTGTGGCAGAGGGAGCCGCAGGAAAGCACGGATGCTCTAATCCAAAGACAAGCAGATATTCAGGAATCATCCAACGTTTGTGGAAAACCACACTATGAAACCACATCTCTATAGTCAATCAGCAGTAATCACTTGTGCAACAAATACCTATTGATGAACAATCATGTGCCAATGTTGATAAAGTATGATTTATTTAACCATTCTCCTATGATGAACATTTGGATAGATTTTATTTTTATTGATTGCTATAGTCCTCACCGTAATTAGCATCCTTGTAAAAATAAAAATATTTGACATTGACTATTTATAAAGTATCAGGCACTATGTCAAAATTTTACATACATTTTTTAAAATTAATTAATTAATTTATTTATTTTTGGTTGTGTTGGGTCTTCGTTTCTGTGCGAGGGCTTTCTCCATTTGCGGCAAGTAGGGGTCACTCTTCATCGCAGTGCATGGGCCTCTCACTACCGCGGCCTCTCTTGTTGCGGAGCACAGGCTGCAGACACATAGGCTCAGTAGTTGTGGCTCACGGGCTTAGTTGCTCCGTGGCATGTGGGATCTTCCCAGACCAGGGCCCGAACCCGCGTCCCCTGCATTAGCAGGCAGATTCTCAACCACTGCGCCACCAGGGAAGCCCTACATACATTTTTAAAATCTAAGTCTCACAGCTTTCTTTGGGTTGTTATTATCATTTATGCATATTTGTGTAAATATGTCCATAAGAATTCTTGGTATAGGTGGAACTGCTGAATGTAAGAAGCATGCATATTTTAAGCTTCGATACATTTGGCAAATTGTCTTCAAGATATTTGTATAAATTTACTTTTGTACAAGGAATATCACTTTTAATTTACACAAATCTACACTTCAACCCATAGTAGGTGATAACTCCAATTTTCCTGCCAATATTGAATTGATGTCAATATTCTTTTTAGTTTTTGTCTATCTGGTCAGAAAAAAAATCTTATTCTGGTTTAAATTTTTTAATTAAATATTTATATTATCCAAAATTGTATTTGACTATTAATAAAGTTATATCTTTTCAAATGTTTATTGGACATTTGTATTTATTTATATGTAAACTGCTTGTTCACAGCCACTATCAAATCTATTAATTTTTCTTTTTTCATTAATGTGTAGGCACTCCCTATACATCATGAATATTAATTCTTTGTTCACGACATGTATTTCCAATATTTTTTCCCCAGGTTGTCTCTAAACCATTTATATGATGCCTTTCACAGTACCAAAGATTTTAAAATTTATGAAATCAAATCTTACAGAGTTTTTCCTTAGTGGCTTCTATCTGGGGGTCTGTTTCATGCTTAAAGTTTTGAGATAATTTGAGATAATCTTCAATTTATTTTTAAATTTATCTTTTCCTTTTCTAAAAAAATAAGTATTATTTTATAGTTGGGGGAACCCATATGTTAAACATTCACATGCCCACATTAGAGGGACCAAAATCATAGGTCTCCTGACGCCATGAGGCCTAATTCTTTTCTTGGTTAGAGATGATGTGTCAGCCGTCCATGGGACCAGTGACTTCATGAATCTGTCCACAGCCCTTAAGAACGGTTTTTGTTGAATATTGCCAGGCCAAGAGACCGATGTCACTATCACAGTGTCATACACTAGAGAGTGTTGGCTATACCCATACTCTTCTATGCACCTCCTAGGAGAGAGGTGGGGCTTCCTCTCACCAGGTAAGCACCACTATGACTGTTATCTCCAAGGAGGCTTAGCAAGGTGTGGAGAAAAATGCCCTCATTAAGCGACCATGTGCTGGGGCCGAGGAATGCAGGCAGTCAGTGAATATTCAAACCTTCTTGTAGGCTAAGCATAATGGAAAGGCATTGCATTTAAGGTGTCACGGGCTCCAGGTATGGTCCAGCCCAAGCACTAGAGGAGACCAGCTGAGAAGACTCCAAGGGTATAGTTCTTTGGGAACCAAGTGGAGGCTTTGGAATCAGGACTAATGTTTTTTCCTGTTAAAACAAACAGCTGTGCGCTGTCCTCCCCTTGCCCTTGCTGGAGCTGTATTGCACTTCTTCACCCATACCTGGCTGTCATGACATTTCTGCACTTCCCATTATGGTCCAGGTAGGTCTCCAGTTAAAAGAGCTTAGTGCCTCTCATGATTGAGGAGATCTCACTATGCAGCCTGTCTATGAAAGCATCGCTGGGGAGAAAACTCAAAGGAACATAAGCCTTTCCACCAAAGGAGACTCCATTCCCCGAGGGCCTGCAGCATCAGCTAGGCATTCAGAAAGACAAGGTGATAAATAGAAGTAATTTACTTCCAGGAGATTTCCATCAATTGTAGTTGGGTTACAGGAAACTTTGTTCAAGCTATTTCTTCCAACCCGAGGCCTGGAAATTTTATATCTTGTTTATGTAGTGAGGAGGCTGTTGCGGAACTGGAGTAAAATGTATAACCCAGAAGTCACTCCAAGTATGAGCTGAATTATGAATTTGGGCTGACAATGGGTAGTGGAAATGTAGGGCCAGGAAAAATCTACAGAGCCTAGGGGCGTGTCTTATAGAGGACGATTGACAGTGTTCTCCACCCTCACTTGTGTCTAGTTCCTTGTGTCATTACCTTTCTCTTTTTCATTGTTTACCTTTATTTTAAAATAATTTTAGATTTATAGAAGAGTTGTGATGATACAGATGGTTCCCATATGCCCTCCTTCTCCTACATTAGCATCTTACAGAACCATGCTACATTTACCAAAACCAAAAAATTTACATCAGTGCAACACTATAAACTGAACTACAGACTTTATATTTCACCAATTTTTTGCACTAATGTTTATTTTTCTGTTACATCATTCAATCCAGGCACCTTGCTGCATTTAATCATTATGTCTTCATAGTTTCCTCCAGTCTGTGATTTTTCCCCCAAATTTTTCCTTGTTTTTCATGACCTTGTCCCTTTTGAAGAGTACTTGTTGGATATAGCTGTAGACTGTACCTCAGTTTGAGTTTGTCTTATACTTTCTCATAATGAGACCTGTACCTTTCCCATCTCATCATATCAGGGAGGATATGTTAACATGATTTATCACTGGTGATGTTCATGTTGATCTCTGGGTTAGGGTGGTTTCTGCCCGGTTTTTCACTGTAAAGTTATTATTATTCCCTTTCCACACTCTGCCTCAGGGGTGCTTAAACAGGGGTGATTTTATTCCCCAGGAAATACTCAGTAACATCTGAAGACATGTTGTCGCAGACGGAGAGGGAGCTATTGGCACCCGGTGGGCAGAAGCGAGAGATGCTGCAGAAATTCTTCCATCACAGAGTGGCCTCTGCAACAAAGAAGAGGTAGGGCTGAGAAACCCTGCTCTGTCCATTGCAGCAACTCACTGTATTCAGCCCACACTCAGCAGTGACTGCATTAAACTTCATCTTTTAGAAGGAATTTCAAAGGATTCCTGGACATATGCTAAAGCCAACACAGTCATTAAATATTTTGCAGGAGATACTTTGAGGCTATGCAAATTCCTATTTCTCCTTAAAGTACCACCCACTAATTTTATCTTTCATCAATTGCCTGGAGCAATTATTACTGTGCTGTAATAGTGATTTTCTATTTCCCTCATTGCTTCTACATTTATTATTCCTGCCTTTCTTTTTAATTAGCTTTTCATGTAGCCATAACTTGAGTTAAAAAAGTGACTATATTTCCTGCATTACTAGTAGAATTGGCCTAAAACTATATGTTACTGTCTTATTCATTTACACCCTTATTTATTTACCCATTCATTTATTTTTTAATTGAAATATAGTTGATTTACAATATTATATTAGTTTCAGGTTGCAACATAGTGATTCAATATTTTTGTAGATTATATTCCATTTAAATTTATTTCAAAGTAATAGCTATGTTTCCCTGTGCTGTACAATTTATCCTTGTTGCTTATATATTTTATACATAGTAGTTAGTATCTCTGAATCCTCTTGCCCTATCTTGTCCCACCCCTCTTCCCTCTCCTCACTGGTAACCACCAGTTTGTTCTCTATATCTATGAGTCAGTTTCTGTTTTGTTACATACATTCATTTGTTTTGTTTTAGGTTCCACATATAAGTGATAACATAGAGTATTTTTCTGTCTCTGTCTGACTTATTTCACTAAGCATCATACTCTCTAGGTCCATTCACATTGTTGAAAATGGCAGAATTTCGTTTTTTTTATGGCTGAGAAATATTTCATTGTGTATATACAATATATACTGATAAGGGGTTAATATACAAAATATGTAAATACCTCATACAACTCAATATCATAAAAACAAACAACCCAATTAAAAAATGGGCAGAAGACCTGAATAGACATTTTTCCAGAGAGGACATATAGATGGCTAGCAGACACGTGAAAAGATGCTCAACATCAGTAATCATCAGAGAAATGCAAATCAAAACTACATGAGATGCCATCTCACACCTGTAAGAATGGCTATCACAAAAAGGATCACAAATAACAAATGTTGGCAAAGATGTAGAGAAAAGGGCATACTTATGCACAGCTGGTGGGACTGTAAATTGGTGTAGTCACTATGGAAAAAAGTATGAAGATTCCTCAAAAAAAAACCAAAAATTAAACTACCATATGATCCAGCAGTTCACCCCTGGGTATATATTGGAAGAAAACAAAAACACTAATTCAAAAAGATACATGCACCCCAATGTTCACAGCAGCATTATATACAATATCCATTCATCTATTTATTCAACAAATATTTATTGAGGGTTTACTATATTCTATGCATTGCCGTTCTAGGCCCTGGACATATAGTAGATAATGAAATAAACATAATCCTTGTCATGTGGAGTCTACCCTCCAATGAGGGAGGACAGAACCTGAACAAGTGAAGAGGCCAAAAAAATGTTTTTATGGAGGCTGAATGTATAATATTAATTGAAATAAAAGTGAAATTAGAACAACTCAATTTCCATTGTATTTCAGCTTTCAGTTGCAGATGATTGACTTATCTTCAAGCTGGAAGAAGAAAAGTATTATCAAGAACAGAAGCACCAGGTAGCTAGAGAAGTGGGAAGAGAACTGGGTTGCTATTAGCATAATTGTACTAAGGCATGAGAGGGTGGCTTAGTGGGTCCACGGCTACCCAGAACTCCTGGTGCGTCTCAACTCTTCCACAGGCTGGTGTCACTGTGGGGCTGTCGTAGGATGTCTGTTCACACAGACACTGTCAGCAGGGTCAGGGTGCTGTAGTCATACAATGTAAAGGGATTGTGTTGGCCACAGCATGAGAACCAGACTGATATATTGAAGGGTCAGCTCTGTATCAGAATTCCATAGGCAACGTAATTCAACCCAGAAGGTCCAAATAACAAGGTCTTAATGAAAGTATAGGCTAAGGAAATAAATAGAGGATGTTGATTTCACAGAACAGTGCAAAAGAGAAAAAGCATCGCCAGCCTCAGGTAGAAGGGAACCAAGGAATGAAAGATGTTATCAGAGCCCAGTGAAAGCCAAACAAATGAAGAGCAGGCCTCCTGGAGTCATAGTCAAGAATTACAGGGTATTGCCTAAGATGCAGTCCGCAGGCAGGGAGGGAGAAGGAAGGATACTCGAGTTCTTTCACCTCCTCCTGCTGTCCAGTCTCCTGCTAACACTTCCCATGGCTGAATACATCTGGAACCAGCTGGCAAGGATAAGGAGCTCAGGTGTTGAAGTCTCCGTATGTCAGCCTCTGGAAATGCAGATCAGTCAGAGAGGGGTGGAGAATGGGTCTGGGGGTGAGGAGAGGCAAAGAGAAGAACAAGCACAATCAGGACAAAAGGACACTACCTCCAGGCAACTTAACTATGACCTATGGGTGGGTGGCTTGGGCTTTGAGGGACAGAGAATCCTCCAACATCACACCTGCTGAAGCTGGTCTGGGTAGTGACGTAGGTCACATTCTCCTTCTCCATCAGAGCCGCCTGGGCTAAGCAGCATGCCTCAAAGCCTGTGCAGAAAGAAATCCTGCTTAAAATCAGATGGTTTCCAAACCCCTTTGTCTCCCAGGGGATAGGGGCCTGAGATTGCATCTCCTACTGAGTGATGGATGAACTGGCCTGACTCAGGGGACCCCATAATCCCTCACTTCAGAGTGCAACTGTGCATTACGCATGTAGAAAAGCACATGCACGTCTCAAGCAGTAAGTTTCTCTAGGTGTGTGATGTTTTTTTTCCATTTAATTCCTTACGAAAAATACCTCTATGTGTAGCACAAACACACTCTTTAAAAATACATATAGCCATACTCTTGTTTTCTCAAACAGGAAGAACAGAAGATTGGAAATTCAAGCATCATCAATATTAAGGTCAATTATTTCACTCTTCTGTAAATACTGCAGATGGTCTTGACTCAGCCCAAAGCCCCAAAACTTGCTTTCCTGGAAAACTAACTGTTGTAACCTGGCTCTCTTCTTCCTTGCCTCCCACTCCAGGGAGTGAACTATCTTTTGTGTATCAATGCGTCTATTGTTTCTGTTGTTCAGAAACAATACTCTGTATTTCTCTTTTAAATTTCGTCTTCCCTCCTCTCCATCTCCTTCTTCACCCTCTCTCCCAGTTTTGCTCATGAAGTATACTACACAGAAATATCAAGTAAAAGTAGGCCCTTGTGAGATGATGCAGTTATCCAGCCACTAGACTCTGTTTGTTCAGAGGCTGTAACATTAGCACATAAGAGAATGTGTCCCTGGGCTTATGCTGGCCAGACCTGGAGGCTATGGATTAACCAGCCCCTGCCAGGTAGATTATATTAGGTATCCTTCAAATGAAATATTTTTGTCAATATTTTAACAAAATTGTATGGAAAATTCAAAGACTGTGTTAAAGCATGCCAGTCCCTTTGTATAGTTTTTGTTATTTTTCCTTATAGTTTTTCCTAGACATAATATGCAGAGTAAAATACATACATTTCAAGCACATCTTGTTAATTTTGCCTGTACTCCTGAGTGAGCTGTTCCCAAATGAAGACACAGAACATTTTATTTCCTTAGAAGTTTCCCTCATGCCCTTCCCCTGTCAACCCTCACTCCCCCACCCTCACCTCCATGTCGTCTCTTCCCAGCTTCCATCACCTCGTGTTTGTTGATATAAAAGTTTATAGTTTATATATACTTTATGCAAAAGGAATCAGTGTGTATGCACTGGCTTATTTTGTTCTATAGAATGTTTCTGAGAGTCGTTCATACTGTTGAGTGCAGCAATCATTTTGTTGTGTTTTAATTGTCACTTGGTATGCCATTGTGTAAATATATGGCATTTTGTTGATCTGTTTTGTCTTTGTTGGGCGTTTGGTTGATTTTCATTTTTGACCATTATGAATTAAACTGCTGTTTACATAATTGTATGTGACTTTTGGTGGATATCTGCATGCATTTCTGTTTGGTATTGTTATAGCTTGAATTGTGCCTCTACAAATTCATATTGCTGAATTCCTAACCCTCAGTATCTCAGAATGAGATCTTATTTGGAAATAGGGTCACTGCAGATATAATTAGTTTAGATGAGGTCATATTGGAGTAGGGTGGTCTCTAATCCCATATGGCCAGTGTCCTTATAATAAGGGGGGATTTTAGATACAGGTACACACAGAGGAAGAATGCCACGATAAGACTGGAGTACTCCCATGAGCCAAGGAACTACCAAAAGCTAGGACAGAGGCCTGGAACGGATCCTTCCATAGTGTCTTCAGAGGGAGTATGGTCCTGCAGATATCTTCATATCTGACATCTAGCATCCAGCACGGTGAAACAATACCTTTCTATTGTTGTTAGATGTTGTTCTGCCATCCAATTTGTGTACTTTGTTATGATGGTTCTAGAAAACTAATATAGGTATACACCTAGAAGTGGAATTGCTGGGACACAGGGTAAGAATCAGTTAAACTTTATTGGAAACTGCTAGTTTCCCAAATTGTTGCACATTTTACAATCCCAAAAGCAGTGTATTAGAGGTCCTTTTGACTTATTCTCAGCATTTGGATTATCTGTATTTTTCATTCTGGTCATCCCAGTGAGCAGGTGGTGATATATCATAGTGGACTTCTTTTTTGCATTTCTCTGGTTGATTAATGAAGGTGAACACCTAATCATACGTTTACTGGCCTTATGAATATTTTCTTTGTGAAGTGTCAGTTCAAGCCTTTTGTTAACTTTTTAACTCAGTTGTGTTTTTATTGATTTTTGTACATTTTTGTATATTCTGAATAAAAGTTTTATTAGATGTACTTATTGCAAATATTTTTTCTCAGCCTATGCCTGTTTTTTTGTTTTTTTTTTTTACTTTTTTAATGATATATTTGACATGAAAAATGTTAAATTTTGATGATGTCAATTTTATTTTTTCTTCTTTTTTGGTTAATGCTATTTGTATCTTTTCTAAGAAATTTTTGCCTACTCCAAGACCAGGAAGACATTTTCTTATGTCTTCAACCAGAACTTTATGGTTTTACCTCTTTTCATATGTAGCTTTATAATTTATTTCAAATTAACTTCTAAGGATGGCCAAAATATCAAGGTTAGTTTGTTTCACATGGATTATCTAGAAACATGAGCAGCTGCCCCTTTGGCCAGGTTGGGAGATCCTGGGCTTGGCCAAAATGTAAAGGGGCTTAAAGGGAGGGTGGAGGTACATTAGGAACGTTCTATCTCAGGTTCAATCAGAAGATCCATTCAAATTTAGCCAAACAGTGGCTGCAGCAATCAAGTCTATTTCTAAATCAGTGGCAGAGCATTTGTGTCACAGTGGGAACCACGTGAAGCAGGAACATGTGGCTGGACACTCCTACCGCCTCCATCCCCAAATCAGGGTGCACGTGCTGCTGCCCCATCCATTCCTCCAGATCTCTTGGTGACCTTGTTAGACGGGATCTAAAATCACGCCAGCAGTGGAGATCTGGTGCCCAATAATGGGGACAGATGAAAACAGCCATCTGTGTGTGTGGGGGGGTGTTAGCAATGCAGCTGTATGTCAGTATGTTCATCTGTGTGTGCATACACACATGCATGTGCATCGGTGTGCAGGCACATGTGTGTGCATGCATGCATGTGTGTGAGTGCATGTGTGCTGTGTGTTCATGTGCACGTGCACTCTTCAGAGTTGGGTAGGGCCATGCTGCCGGGTACACTGCCCCACAACTCCAGAACTCTGCCAGAAGAAACGGACTATGTACTTACTGTGCATCTTCAAAATCGACCTTTTCTTATGTATTTTATCTCCTCGTCATTTGCTGAACATTTCTTTATTGTACTTTCTTTCAACTTTCAATGGTTTTTGGGGGGAGGAGTGGGACATTACATTTTTTTAAATTCTAAGAGCTTCCTCCTTCCTTCCTTCACTCCCTCCTTCTGTCTGCCTCTTTCTGTCCTTCTCCTTTCCTTCCTTCCTTCCTTCCTGCCTGTCTTTCTGTCCCTCTTCTTTTAAGTAGCCTGTTGCTCTTTTATGGAAAGAATATAATTCTTTGACATTATATGTTAATGTATCTTCTATTTCGCCCATTACCTGTTTGTCCCACTGTCAATTTTTGTTACTTTTCCCTTGGCCAGTCATTCATTCTGCAAATATTCATTGAACATCTTCTATGTGCAGCCACAGTTCTAGCCCTTGGGGTACATCAGTGCGCTTTCTTTAAATGTCTGGTTTCCTTGGTTGTCATGTTTAATTTCATATCTAAGAAACAAGCAGTAAGAAGCCTGGCTGGGAGCCTGTGCACATGGGTAGGGATTGTCCACTGGAGCCTTTCGCTTTGAAATAAGCAGGTTGGGTCCCAGCCAGACTTACTGGGTGGAGGAGAGGGCAGGGCCATAATATGCATGCTTCTCTCAGGTCTTCTAACGACCACATCAGGCACTCAGGTTCTCTTTAACTTGTTCAGATTCTCTATAACTTCACACCTCTCTACCTGGAGAAAACAGGTCTGGCTACTGAGATTCCTGTGTGTCTACATTGTTTGTGGGTGATGGCATGGTGATAGGAATCCACTACTCCATATACAGAACTTAATTCTCAACTTTCCCAACAACCAATCCCTCCAACCCTTTATTATACATACAGCCTTCAAATCCAAGACCCTTCAGGGTTGAGAAGGGCAGCTTGGCACCTTCCAGTGGTTCTGTAACTTTCCCAAGCGTCCACCCTGCAGCTTCTGAACTCAAAATTTGTCTGTGAACATTCTATCTTCTGTCTTCTTGAACTTAGTTAAATTCTCTCTTCTGCCAGTGTTGGCTTCTTGCATCTTCTTGTTGCCTTGCTATCATTTAAATGAAATCTTGAGAGGAAGAGGCTATAAATATGTAGGCACAGTCTACTATTTGGGACTAAAAGTCTGATTGGGACTTTTTGAATGTGTAGATTAAGTGGAAAAGAACCAATATCTTTACAATACAGAGCTTTCCCAGTCAAAAGCATAGTATGCCTTTCTATTTGTTCAGATATTTTTTCTCTTTCACATTTTTTTGATTATTTTGATATATTTTTGAGGTTTGTTTTGCACATAGCTTGTTTTTCTTTTTGCTATTGTGAATAGTGATTTTTTTTTCCCTAGGGAATTTTATTATTGGTTCCCGCTTACATAGGAAATTTCATTAGTTTTTATTAATTTGTATTTAACTTATTTAATTGAATTCATATTCCATTAATTTTTCAATTAAATATCTTAAATTTTCAAGGTAAACTACCTTACTGTCTGCCAAAAAAGGACAGTTGTGGTTTTTCCTTTCTAATGTTAAATCTTGTTTGGTTGGTTGTTTTGATTTAATAAGCGAGAACTTTCAGTACCATCGTGACTAATAGCAATAACTGAGGCCATCCTTATCTTAAAATTGTCTCATGTGGATGCCCTCGTATTTTGTCACTAATTATGATGTTTCCTTAGATTTCTTGGAGAAAGTGCTTATCAGATTAAGGATATTTCCTTCTATTCTTGGTTTACATGTAGTTTTGAGTTTGTTGTTCTTTTCAGGAATGTAGGCTGAATTTTGGTAGACATTTTTCACCTATCATATGATGGTGAGTTTTTCTCTCTTTAATTTGCTAAATTGCACTAATAGACTTAACTATCTTTACCATGTTTACAAAGTTTAATCGGTCTCTTCAAGTTTTCTATTTTTCTTTGAGTTAGTTTTAATCATTTATTTTTTCTAAGGAGAACAGCGATTCTGTGTCAGTTTTCAAATTTATATATAAACTAAACATAGTGTTTTATGCTTTTCTATATTTTATTGCCTCTATTTATGTTCTTTGACCCTTCATTCAAATCCAAGTTTAAAATTTTTCTTTCTTCTAAATTTTTATTGGATTACATTTGCCAGTTTCATTTTATTGGTTTCACAGAAGCAGATTTTGACCTTATTAATCAAATAATATTATTTTTCTATTAGTCATCTTTGACTTTATTAAGTTATGCTTGTTTCATTTTTATTAATTTCTGGTGTGTCTTAGTTATTTTATTTTTAGTCTTCAGTCTTTAGTCTTGCGCTCCTGGGTGCTCCTTTACCACACTCACAGGTTCTGAACTTCCCACCAGGACCAAAGGAGGAAGCACTCAATTTTCTTACCAGTTTAGCCAGATGAGGGACAGAAGGTGAGGGGGAGAAGTAGGATTTGAAAGCTGTCATCAGACAAACAATAAACATAGAGTCAGACTCTTTAGTAAATATGTGTAGATTTTGTGTCTCTAAGATAAATGCCCAGGAGTGAATAGTATGTTTAGTTTAGTTTTTTTTTTTTTAAGACACCATCAAACTACAAACTCTTTTCCAGAGTTGCTGTAACATTTCACATTGTAATACGTGAGAAATACAATTTCTTTGTAGCCTCACCAGTATTTGTTATTGTCACTAATTTTTAAAAATAGTGTTCTAATAGATGTATATTGCTATGTCAGTGTGATCTTAATTTCCATTTCCCTAATGACTAGTGATGTTGAACATATTTCCATGTACTTATCCTTTGGTGAAATGTCTCTATATATTTTTTCTTATTTTTAAATTGGATTGGTTGTTTCTTTAATGGTGAGTTTTCCATATATTTTAGATCTGAGTCTTTCACCAGAAATGTGGTTTGCAAATGTTTTCACATAGTCTGTAACTGGTCTTTTCATTTTCTTAGGAGGGTGTTTGCAGAGGAAAGGTTTTAATTTTTTTTTATAGCTGATTTGAATTTTATTTTGTTTTTATACAGCAGGTTCTTATTAGTTATCTATTTTATACAAATTAATGTATATATGTCATTCCCAATCTCCTAGTTCATCCCACCACCCCGCCTCTTGCTTTTCCCCCTTGGTGTCCATACATTTGCTCTCTACACTTGTGTCTCTATTTCTGCCTTGCAAACCGGTTCAACTGTACCATTTTTCTAGATTCCACAAAAGTTTTAATTCTGATGAAGTCCAGTTATTTGGTATGAACACAGACATCTCTTTATTTATTTTGATGCTGTTTGATTTCTTTCATCAACATTTTATACTTTTCAGGATACAAGTTCTGCGTATGTTTTTAATAGATTTACACCTAGATATTTCTTTCTTTTTTTGACCAGTTGTAAGTTGTATTTTATTTTTAATTTCAGTTTAAATCTGTTAATTGTGAGTATAAAAAAATACAGTCAATTTTTACATGTTGATCTTGTGTTTACAAACTTGTCAAACTCATTGATTAGTTCCAGGAGTTTTTCTTTGTTTGTAGAATCATTGTCATGTCATGTCATCCACAGATAGGAACTTTTTTTTTCCTTTCTAGACTGTATGTATTTTTTTTTTTTCTTGTCTTATTGTGCTGACTGGAACTCCCAGTATTATGTTGAACAACAGTGTTAATAAATGATATCCTTGCCTTGTTCTCAATTTAAGGAGGATAGAACATTCAATCTTTCATCATTAAATATGATGTAGGTTATAGTTCTTTTACAGATGGTCTTCATTAAATTGAAGATATTCCTCTCTATTTCTAGTTTGCTAAGAGTTTTGAAAATCATAAATGGATGGTAGATTTTGTAACATACTCCTGTGCATCATTTGATAGGATCACATGGTTTCTCTTTAACCTGTTGACATGGTTGAATTGCACTGTTTGAATTTGGAATGCTGAACCAACTTTGTATCCCTGGGATAAAATCCACTTGGTCATGGTGTGTTATATTGTTTATACATTGTTGGATTCAGTTTTCTAATATTTTGTTGAGGATTTTTGCACATAAGTTCAAGAGAAATATTGTGTGTATTTTTTCTTTTTCCTTTTTTGTACTGTGCCTGGTTTTTCTACCAGTGTACTACTGGCTTCATAGAATAAGTTGGGAAATGATACCTCTTATTCTATTTTCTGGAAGAGATTCATATAAAATTAGTGTTCATCATTTAAACGTTTGGTATACTTTGCCTTATAAAACACATGGATCAAGATTTTTTTTCCAGAAAAATATTTCATTATAAATTCAATTTTCTTGATAGCTATGGGGCCATTCAAATTATTCATCTCATTTTGGGTGAGTTGTGATAGTTTGAGGTAGATATTAAGGAATTGGTCCATTTTATCTAATTTTTAAATTTATGTTTAGAGTTGTTCATAGTATTCTATTATTATCATTTTCAAGTCTGCGGGATCTGTAGAGATCCTGTGTTTCATTCCTGATATTGGTGATTTGCATCTTTTCTCTTTTTTCATTGTCACTCTTGTTAGCAGTTTGTCAATTTTATTGATCCTTTCAAAGAACCAACACTTTAATTCATTGACATCTCTGTTGTTTGCCTCTTTTAATTTTAATCGATCTGCTCTTATCTTTATCATTTCTTTCCTTCTCCTTGTTTTTGGTTTACATTGCTCTTCTTTCCAATGTCTAAGGAGTACAGCTCCTTGTTACTAATATTTATGTATAATTTTCCAGGCCCAATAACAGGCAATTAAAAAAGCTTTACCTGCTCTCCCCACATAGACTTGGTGCACTGCCAGTGCAGTGCAGCCTCTGAAGGGAGTTGTAGTCAGGACTTAGGGCCATCCGCTTACTCATAGCTGCATTCCTAGCCCAGACACATCCATTCAGAGGCCTCTTGATCTGTGGCCTTCAGCCAATGTCTTCCCCAAGTCTTCTCTCTCAGTCTTCCCCAGGCCCTTGGGTCTATGAAATGTGGGAGCCTTTTGTTTAGGGCTTCCTTGGCAGTGAGACAATCCATATTTGTAATCTACTAGACCTACCATAGATACCATCCCATTGGGGAAATGTTACAGGAAATAGCCAGTGCTTTCTCCAGTTCAGCCTTTTGCTTATACTATTGCAGTGCATGATTAAAGACTTGACTATTCTTTTCATTTTGGTGGTTGTCTTATTGACTGCTTTTACACCTGGCCCCTTAGCTCTCTCTAGCTCAGCTGAGCCCTTGACAAACTGGCATATCAAGCAGGGTAGTCAATTAAACACAATATTGTTATGGAAGAGCAAAAAGCTTGAAGATACCATGGGCATCTTTGGAAGAGTCTAGCAGAGAACATTGGGTACTCTAGAGGGGTGCTAATAAGTCATTTGCAAGAGTATGAGTGCTACAGGGCACTCTGACAATGGATCTTGGAATGTGCTAGAGCATCCCATGGGGCACTTCGCTAGCCACGCCAGTGAGTCTTGGGGAGTGCTAGCAGAGCCACAGCACATTCTTGGAGGATGCTAAGGAATTGTTTATACAAGTCATTTTGTTCCGAGGGGGAGACTTTTGGCCCTTCTCTTTAGCCTGCAGTTCTCTGGCTGAGTTCCCCTGGTAGGTTAGCTTAGAGACACAGCAGAGGAGTTCAGAGAAAGCAGGGAAGCATTTTCCCAGCTCTACTTGGAGCAATCTGACCGTGGGAACAGAGACACTGGAGAGCTCTCACGATTTGAGTAACTCTAAGCAGTTCTCTGACACTGATAAATGCCCTGCAATACAGCAAGTTGTTGAAATTTCAGAAGGGATAAAAGAATGTAGACCCCTTCGAGATCACTTTGCCCAGTTACCCTGAAGAGACTTTAGAGGCTTAATTAGATGCCCTTCAGAGGTAATCTTGCTATAGTTAGTAAGGCTATTGCCGCTGCTGCCAGGAAAACAGAGCAGTTGCAATAACCTTCTGAGTGGAAAAGCCTGGGCTCTGCTGGAATTAGCCTATCCTGTGCCATCCCTGGTAGTCCTGGACGGGAAACAGCTGTCTACCCCAGCCTGGTGCTCTATCTGGCTCTCCACTCCTTCACTCCACCCCAGAAAACTTGTGACCAAACCTGAGAGAGGTTTGCACTTTGGTAGCCCACATCTTCCTCTGGGCCTGGGGACAGATTGGAGGGACTCACTTTCGTTTGTTCAGACCCCTCAATTGTTCAGAAATAAACAATACTAGCAGTTGGTTAAACCAATGTCCCTCTGTCCCTAGGAGAGATCAGAGGTCCTATGCCAAGGTTAGAAGTCCATGAAGAGGTAGTGAAATCACACTGCTTGGGCCCTTTAGATGCTGGTGCACAGGTAACACACAACCCCTGCCACCAAGATGAGGGGAAAATAGCTCTCTGGTTTGGCATCTGAGGCCACCAACACCAGAACAGTTGCCCAAGCCTGATTATGAGTAGGTTCTTTTGGGTGTCTACAAAACTCTATTTTTATAGTCCCCACTACTGAATTTATTATGGGAATTGTCTATGTTCACCTCTCTTAGACTTCACCCTGAAGCCTTAACAGGAATTGCTGCAGTTATGGCCATTTAGTGTGGCATGGCGGGGGTGGACTTTAAACCTCATGGGCTACAGTTAATGGCCTGGCCGTTTGATCAAGACACTGTGCAAGACACTTGCACATAAAAAAAAGTAAACATTAAGTACAATAAATTCCCCTCTTAACACTGCTTTAGCTATACTCCCCAGATTTTTGTATGTTTTCTTTTTGTTTTCATCCAGTTCAGTGTAATTTTAATTTCACTTGGGACATCTCATGAATAATGGATTATCTAAAAGTGTGTTTTTTAGTTCTTAATTATTTGGAAATTCTTCTGTTATTGTTCTATTATTGATTTCTAGATCTGTGGTCAGAAAACTCTGCATGATTTCAATTTTTTTTTATTTGTTGAGGTTTGTTTTATGGCCAAGGATATACAGTTGGCCCTTGAACAATGTGGGGGTTAGGGGTGTCAACTCCCTGTGCAGTTGAAACTCTGCATATAGCTTTATGGTTGGCCCTCTGTACAGTAAGTCCCTACATATGAATGACTTCTATTCTGAGAGCGTGTTTGTAAGTCCAATTTGTTCGTAAGTCCAACAATGTTAGCCTAGGTACCCAACTAATACAATCGACTATATAGTACTGTATTGTAATAAGTTTATAATACTTTTTGCAAAAATAATACATACCAAACACAAAAAATAAAGAAAACATTTTAAATCTTACAGTACAGTACCTTGAAAATTACAGTAGTACAGTACAACAGCTGGAGCTTTTTGGCAGTACCAGCTACATCACCACTGCTGTTACACTTGCTTCTGGACATCCTGGGTTTGAAATAAAGATAACGTACTACTGTACTCTATACAGTACTGTACAGTAAAGTACACAAAAGCACAACCACTTGTAGAGGATGCACACATGTGACAATATACCCCCAGACTCGTGAACTCATTTACATGATTGGACGTGTGAAGACACGTTTGCATCTTTGAAAGTTCACAACTTGAAGGTTTGTATGTAGGGGACTTACTGTATCCAGGGTTCTGCATCCACAGATTCAACTAACCAGAGTGTGAAGTACTACAGTATTTATTGAAAAAAATCTGCATATAAGTGGACCTCCTCAATTCAAACCTGTGTTCTTCAAGAGTAACTGTAGTCTATATTTGTTATCTGTTTGTTACTGAAAAGACACAGCTCTTTTTTGGGTGTCATGTTCTATAAATGCTGATTAGTTAGTTTTGATTGATGGTGTTATTGAGTTCTCTTATTTACTTGCAGATTTTCTGTCAAACTGGTCTACCAATTGTTGAGATAGAGGTGTTAAAGTCTCCAACTGTAATTGTGGATTTGCCTATTTCTCCTTTTGTTTCTGTTTTTGCTTTGCATAGTTTTCAGATTTGTCATTTGATGCCTACACTTTTATGTTTGCTATGTCTCTTTGGTGTATTGATCTTTGTCATTAGGTAACGTCCCTCTAAGTACTTTTTTTTTTCTTTTTTTCACTCTGAAGTCTAATTTATATATTAGTATAGTCTCTCCTACTTTTATTTGATTGATGTTTGCATGGTATCTTTTTCCATACTTTTGCTTTCAACCTATGAATACCACTATATTTTAAAGTGAGTTTCCTGTAGACAGCATATGGATTGGTTATATTTTTGTTCTTCTTGCCAGTCTCTGTCTTTTAACTGCTGTATTTAGACCATTTACCTTTAATGTTATCATTGCTATTTTAGGGCATACCTGTACCATTTCATTTTTTGTTTTCTGTTTGTTCTTATTGTTTTTGTTTTGCTTTTTTTATATTGCTACTTTGCAGTTTGCTTATACTGCAGTTTGCAGTTTACTTATATTGCTACCTTGCAGTTTTTTTATATTGCTACCTTGCAGTTTGCTTACTTGCAGTTTACTTACCTTGCAGTTTGCTTTTTTTATATTGCTACCTTGCAGTTTAAAAAATTTCATTTTGGTTGGCATATAGTGGTATTAAGTGGTTTGAGTGTATCCCCTTGCAAATTTCTTGAAAAAAAAATTCTGTATATTGGTATATTACATATGCATAACTTGTCAGAGTCTATTGGTGTTGGCATTTTACCAGTCCACCCAGAGTGTAGAAACTTTGTGTCCCTTTAAGCCTCCCATTATAATATACTCATGTTAACTATTTCCTCTACATACATTGATAACCACATCTGACAATGTTACAATTTTTTCTTCAACTGTCTAACACAATTTATAAAACTCAAGGGGAAAATTCAAGAAGAAAAAGAAAGTCTATTGTATTTATTACTATTTTTATTCTGCCTACTTTTCTTCCTTCTTGATATTTTCAGATTCCTGTTTTTAGCATTTCCTTTTTATTTAGAGATCTTTCTTTAGCCATTCTTTTAGGGTAGGGCTTATGATAACAAATTCTCTCAGTGTCCTTTCACCTGATGATGTCTTGATTTCCCTTTCATTCCCAAAGGATATTTTTACTGGATATAAAAATCTGGGTTGGTAGTTTTTCTTTTAGTTCTTGAAAAATGTGCCACTTCTGGCCTCCATGGTTTCTAATGAGAAATGTGCTGTCATTCGAGTTGATTTTTTCCCTACAGTTAATATTTACTTTATCTTTTGCTGCTTTCAAGATTTTTTTGTCCTTAGTTTTCAGAAGTTTTACCAAGATGTGCCATGGTGTGGATTTTCTTGGGGTTTATATTGTTTGAAGTATACTCAGGTTCTTGAATATGTAGGTTTATACTTTTGTCAAATTTTGAACATTTTTGGCCATTATTTATTCAAATACTTTTCGGCCCTACTCTCATTTTCTTTTTTTTCTGGAATTCCAATGATATAAATATTATATTTTTTGTTATAGCTTCACAGGTCCCAGAGGCTTTGTTTATTTTTTGTCCAGGCTATTTTTACGTGGTTGTTCAGATTGAGTAATTTCTGTTATTATATCTCCAAGTTTCTCTTGTCTTCTCCTTTCTGTTGCTGTGTCTTCCTCCTTTGAGGTTTTAGTTACTATTGTACATTTCAATTATAAAAACTGAATTTGTTTTTTCTTCATATCTCCTATTTGCTGATATTTTCTATTTTATTTTTGAGGCTTTCTATCTTTTAATTTGTTTCAAGTGCGTTTTCAATTGCTTGTTAAAGCATTTTCTATGATGGCTACTTTAATTTTTGTCAGATAATTCTAACTTCCCTGCCCTCTTAATGTTGGCATCTGTTGATTCAGTTTGAAGTCTTTCTGTTTATTGGTATGATGAATGATTTTTGCTTATAATCTGGCCATTTTAGATATTATATTGTTAGATTTTGGATCTTATTTAATCTTATGTTTTAGCAGTTCTCCCATGGCACAGCTCCTTTGGAAGAAGGGAGTTGCTTCCTTGTTATTGCCATATGGGATGGAAGTCTAGGTTCACTACTCAGCTTCCATTGCCACCACCCGTCATTCTTTGCAACCTGAGGTCCCTAGCCAGTTGTCCTTCTCTCTACCTTTCAGAGTATTCTTATGTTTGTTTTATATAGACTCCAGGTTTTTTAGTTGTATTTGGTTAAAGATATAAGGATAAGTACACCTACTTTATCTTTCCAGAAATCATATCTCTAATTGTTTGTAATTTAGATGCTTTGAATTTCATTGTCAGATAATAAGGTCAATGGCTGATATCTTCTTGGTGGCACTTGGCCCTGAGCATATTGTCTGATAATAATTTGACAGCTACTGCTTTTTGCTTCTCTTCATCAATAAATCTATGTCACTGTCTTACAAATTTTCTTGTATCTCTTTCCTTTGTTTTTCTCTTACTGTATTTGTAAAAAATTGCATCCCAATACAAGTTTCTATGTTTTTATAAAGGCAATTCAATTAGTGAGCTTTATTTTATAATTGATATGATTAGATATATTCCTTGTACTTATTTCATAGCTGCCATTTGTAATATTTCTAGTTTGTTTTCCTCCTTACTTTTTCCTCTTATTTTTGTTAAATTGACCTTTAGAGAAATCCTGCTTTCTCTTTTGTAAAATGGCATGTTCCTGTCTTGTCTTGTTTTACTAGTGGTTATCTTTTTGTTTTGTTTTGTTCTAAAGATTAATGGCTTTGTTGTATGGATAAAAATTCCAGCAACTTAGGAACCAAAAACCAAGAACATTAACCCAAATGCCACCATCTAACATTAATTTTAAGTAATGTTTATTAAACATTATTTCAGATGTCACCCAATGAGATTAGCTGAATAATATTTTTAAATGAACTGTACTGAACAGTTTAAATTTAAATTTGTTGAATCAAAAATTAAGTAGGAGACATTGTTGATCATTGCCTTCACCAAAGGAGATATGAGATTCTAAAACATTCTGAAGTTAAGGGGAGGAAAAAGCTAATGATAAAAAGAAATAAGTGGTTATTATTTCCACTCTGTGATTTGAAAAGTAGTTCATATTTAGACCAGTCTATGGTTGCCCTGCAATTAGTGATGAAGACATCAGCTCATCTACACTTTCTCTTTCTTCCCCCAACCACCTCTGTTTGGGTCTCTGAGGTTTCTAGCCTTTCTTTCCCTCTATAATCACAGCAGTCTCCTGGAGCAGGCTAAGAGTGGGGAACCTCCTGCCTAGAGAGAGTTCATCTTCATATTTTTCCCCCAGTGTATGGGGAAGGGCAATCTGTGGAGTTTTCTTGGTGAAGAAATGGGAAATGTAGGGAAAAATAAGGAGTCAGAGTGTGTCTTCAGAACTCTGTCTACCTACCTTTGTGGTCTTTCCAATGTGCTAATACTTCAGTTTAATCCCTGTTCCACCATCAACTAGTGCTGTACCATTGGGCAGTCTAATTTCTCTATATACCTATTCTACTTTCCAGGCAATTTCAGGAATAATGGAAGTTTCAAAATCAATATGAAAAGAGAAAAGTTTGATGCACTTTTAAAGATCATCACTCTTTTCAATTATTTTCGTCTCCAGTCTTCTTTATATTTTTGAATAATAGGCAACTCTTAAATAATAAGCAGCTCTGGATTGCTGTTCTTCCTAGGATCCTTATAATCACACCACTTCAATCTGTTTGCTCTCTTTTTCTCTCACTTTTAATCATTAAATAATAAGGAATTTTCAAATTTTACCCTTTTCTTCCTGCAGCTTACAGTCCCTCAGTACCTCTTCTTTGCAGCAGCCTTGGGATCTTCAGTCCACAGCTGCTGTCAGCTGTGATTTTCCACTAGAGAAGCCCTTTTGTATTTCATCCTGATAATGATAGTGTGTGCTTTTCCAGCTCTTTTGAGCACAAAAGTTCTCAAATAGTAGTCATTCTTTCCAGGAGAATCATTAGTGAGGCTGATGCTTTAATTTGGTGAATGAGAACATGTAGGCAATGAGCTTAAATCATTTGCTAAAGGTCACATCCTGAGTCAAGGGCAGACATGAAAACAGACATAAGCAAGCTTTGAAAGTTTGATGTCTCCAGGAATACAGCAGCTTTTATGGAAAATATTGTTAAACTTGTCAGAAATTGTTTATCTTTGCTATTTCCTCCCTTCACTTTGACCCTTTTTAGGATACTTCCTAAGGACCTACCCTTTAGCCTCCAGATTATCCACAGTCTCCATTCTGTAACAATATGCAAGAATATTAACCTGGTCCTAAGTTATTTCCCAGCTCATGTGCATCCTCACTCCTCCTACTACCACCACAACCACCACCCCACCAATATCACCATGACCACCACCAAAAGCAACCACAACTCTGCACTGTTCTCTCCACCACCACTAGCAACACCCCCACCAAAACTATCACTATGACCAACATTGCCACCACCACTAATATTGCCACCAACCCACAATATTGCAACTACAAACACTGCCACTGCTACTATGGACACCACCTATCATTTTCACCATCATCATCATCACTGCTCCCACCACCTCCATCATCACCACCATCACCAATACCACCACCACTGCCACAACCCACCATACTAACCACCAACTACCACCACCACAAGCACCACAACCACCAATACCATCACCACCACTACTACTCCTACCTACCAACAACAGGGCCAACACCAACTCCAGCACCACCACCGTCACTGGTGAGCATTACTGTCACCACTATTACAATCACTGCCACCACCATCATCACCACCAATTGCTTCCCCATGCTTCTGTCAATTTCTATATGACATTCATTCCTCTTAAATTTCAATTCCCCTCCCTGTTAATAGAGTACATTTCTTTTTTTTTTCTTTTTTTTTTTCCACACACACACACTGTATTTTATTTTTACAAGAGATAAATAGACTGACACCAAGCATTGTACATGGATGACCACAACAAAAGCAACAATGATTGCAATTACCAAACGTGAAACACACTCATACTATGTCATAATATTGACATTCAGTCCAGTAATCCTCCACTGTAACAGCTCCTTTACTTTGCAGTGAAAATTGATTTGTATATTCTTTGCCTCTGAGTCCTTGTGGGATTTTTTTTTTTTTAATTCAGACAGAAAGTCACAAAAATTATACTCATCCTCATCAGTTCACTCAGTCCCATGTAATTAATTTTTGTTTTTCATCTTGATCTTTTGTTAGCACTTTTATGAGTTCATCAGTTTTTCATTAGAGTTCTGAAAATGCTTATTCATTCAGTTCAGCAGTACAGTCAGTTACCAGAAACCTGTACTTGTCAGAGTCTTTTCCATGAATTTCTTGAAGATGAAAGCCTTTTATAGGAACATATTTGCAAAAGCATCAGAGTACACCCAGAACTGTCTGTAAATGACAAAAGACTTAAAAATGACCACTGTTAAAGATTTGATGAAAGTTCATAATAATGCAGTTGACAAGAAAATTAGTTATTTCTGAGATATACATTTTAAAGTAATAACTAGGATTATTACTTATAACATTATACCAGAACATATAAGATTTTTAGAAATTTCATGTAATGTCTGAAACATTTATATTAACATATTTCCATACATATTTCCATACAAATACAAATATAAGATTTTTAGAAATTTCATATAATGTCTGAAACATTTATATTAACATATTTCCATACATATTTCCATACAAATACAAATATAAGATTTTTAGAAATTTCATGTAATGTCTGAAACATTTATATTAACATATTTCCATACAAATAACCCAATGAAAGTTTAGTATTAGTTGTTTTGTTTGTTTGTTTTTTTTATACGGCAGGTTCTTATTAGGCATCAATTTTATACACATCAGTGTATACATGTCAATCCCAATCGCCCAATTCAGCACACCACCATCCCCACCTCACCGCAGTTTTCCCCCCTTGGTGTCCATATGTCCATTCTCTACATCTGTGTCTCAACTTCTGCCCTGCAAACCGGCTCATCTGTACCATTTTTCTAGGTTCCACATACATGCATTAATATACGATATTTGTTTTTCTCTTTCTGACTTACTTCACTCTGTATGACAGTCTCTAGATCCATCCACTTCTCAACAAATGACTCAATTACGTTCCTTTTTATGGCTGAGTAATATTCCATTGTATATATGTACCACTTCTTCTTTATCCATTCGTCTGTTGATGGGCATTTAGGTTGCTTCCATGACCTGGCTATTGTAAATAGTGCTGCAATGAACATTCGGGTGCATGTGTCTTTTTGAATTACGGTTTTCTCTGGGTATATGCCCAGTAGTGGGATTGCTGGGTCATATGGTAATTCTATTTTTAGTTTTTTAAGGAACCTCCATATTGTTCTCCATAGTGGCTGTATCAATTTACATTCCCACCAACAGTGCAAGAGGGTGTCCCCTTTTCTCCACACCCTCTCCAGCATTTGTTGTTTGTAGATTTTCTGATGATGCCCATTCTAACAGGGGTGAGGTGATACCTCATTGTAGTTTTGATTTGCATTTCTCTAATAATTAGTGATGTTGAGCATCTTTGCATGTGCTTCGTGGCCGTCTGGATGTCTTCTTTGGAGAAATGTCTATTTAGGTCTTCTGCCCATTTTTGGATTGGGGTGTTTGTTTCTTTAATATTGAGCTGAATGAGCTGTTTATATATTTTGGAGATTAATCCTTTGTCCGTTGATTCATTTGCAAATATTTTCTCCCATTCTGAGGGTTGTCTTTTCGTCTTGTTTATGGTTTCCTTTGCTGTGCAAAAGCTTTTAAGTTTCATTAGGTCCCACTTGTTTATTTTTGTTTTTATTTCCATTACTCTAGGAGGTGGATCAAAAAAGATCTTGCTGTGATTTATGTCAAAGAGTGTTCTTCCTATGTTTTCCTCTAAGAGTTTTATAGTGTCCAGTCTTATATTTAGGTCTCTAATCCATTTTCAGTTTATTTTTGTGTATGGTGTTAGGGAGTGTTCTAATTTCATTCTTTTACATGTAGCTGTCCAGTTTTCCCAGCACCACTTATTGAAGAGACTGTCTTTTCTCCATTGTATATCTTTGCCTCCTTTGTCATAGATTAGTTGACCATAGGTGTGTGGGTTAATCTCTGGGCTTTCTATCTTGTTCCATTGATCTATGTTTCTATTTTTGTGCCAGTACCATATTGTCTTGATTACTGATTCCTCCAGCTCCATTTTTTTCCCTCAAGACTGCTTTGGCTATTCGGGGTCTTTTGTGTCTCCATACAAATTTTAAGATGATTTGTTCTAGCTCCGTAAAAAATGCCATTGGTAATTTGATAGGGATTGCATTGAATCTGTAGATTGCTTTGGGTAGTATACTCATTTTCACAATGTTGATTCTTCCAATCCAAGAACATGGTATATCTCTCCATCTGTTGGTATCATCTTTAATTTCTTTCATCAGTGTCTTATAGTTTTCTGCATACAGGTCTTTTGTCTCCCTAGGTAGGTTTATTCCTAGGTATTTTATTCTTTTTGTTGCAGTGGTAAATGGGAGTGTTTCCATAATTTCTCTTTCAGATTTTTCATCATTAGTGTATAGGAATGCAAGAGATTTCTGTGCATTAATTTTGTATCCTGCAACTTTACCATATTCATTAATTAGCTCTAGCAGTTTTCTGGTGGCAGTTTTAGGATTCTCTATGTATAGTATCATGTCATCCGCAAACAGTGACAGTTGTACTTCTTCTTTTCCAATTTGTATTCCTTTTATTTCTTTTTCTTCTCTGATTGCCGTGGCTAGGACTTCCAGAACTATGTTGAATAATAGTGGTGAGAGTGGACATCCTTGTCTCGTTCCTGATCTTAGAGGAAATGCTTTCAGTTTTTCACCATTGAGAATGATGCTTGCTGTGGGTTTGTCATATATGGCCTTTATTATGTTGAGGTAGGTTCCCTCTATGCCCACTTTCTGGAGAGTTTTTATCATAAATGGATGTTGAATTTTGTCAAAAGCTTTTTCTGCATCTATTGAGATGATCATATGGTTTTTCTTCTTCAATTTGTTAATATGGTGTATCACATTGATTGATTTGCATATATTGAAGAGTCCTTGCATCCCTGGGATAAATCCCACTTGATCGTGGTGTATGATCCTTTTAATGTGTTGTTGGATTCTGTTTGCTAGTATTTTGTTGAGGATTTTTGCATCTATATTCATCAGTGATGTTGGTCTGTAATTTTCTTTTTTTGTAGTGTCTTTGTCTGGTTTTGGTATCAGGGTGATTGTGGCCTCATAGAATGAGTTTGGGAGTGTTCCTTCCTCTGCAATTTTTTGGAAGAGTTTGAGAAGGATAGGTGTTAGCTCTTCTCTAAATGTTTGATAGAATTCACCTGTGAAGCCATCTGGTCCTGGACTTTTGTTTGTTGGAAGATTTTTAATCACAGTTTCAATTTCATTACTTGTGATTGGTCTGTTCATATTTTCTGTTTCTTCCTGGTTCAGTCTTGGAAGGTTATACCTTTCTAAAAATTTGTCCATTTCTTCCAGGTTGTCCATTTTATTGGCATAAAGTTGCTTGTAGTAGTCTCTTAGGATGCTTTGTATTTCTGCAGTGTCTGTTGTAACTTCTCCTTTTTCATTTCTGATTTTATTGATTTGAGTCCTCTCCCTCTTTTTCTTGATGAGTCTGGCTAATGGCTTATCAATTTTGTTTATCTTCTCAAAGAACCAACTTTTAGTTTTATTGATCTTTGCTATTGTTTTCTTTGTTTCTATTTCATTTATTTCTGCTCTGATCTTTATGATTTCTTTCCTTCTGCTAACTTTGGGTTTTGTTTGTTCTTCTTTCTCTAGTTTCTTTAGGTGTAAGGTTAGATTGTTTACTTGAGATTTTTCTTGTTTCTTGAGATAGGCTTGTATAGCTATAAACTTCCCTCTTAGAACTGCTTTTGCTGCATCCCATAGGTTTTGGGTCGTCGTGTTTTCATTGTCATTTGTCTCTAGGTATTTTTTTATTTCCTCTTTGATTTCTTCAGTGATCTCTTGGTTATTTAGTAACGTATTGTTTAGCCTCCATGTGTTTGTCTTTTTTACGTTTTTTCCCCTGTAATTCATTTCTAATCTCATAGCGTTGTCGTCAGAAAAGATGCTTGATATGATTTCAATTTTCTTAAATTTACTGAGGCTTGATTTGTGACCCAAGATGTGATCTATCCTGGAGAATGTTCCATGCGCACTTGAGAAGAACGTGTAATCTGCTGTTTTTGGATGGAATGTCCTATATATATCAATTAAATCTATCTGGTCTATTGTGTCATTTAAAGCTTCTGTTTCCTTATTTATTTTCATTTTGGATGATCTGTCCATTGGTGTAAGTGAGGTGTTAAAGTCCCCCACTATGATTGTGTTACTGTCAATTTCCTCTTTTATAGCTGTTAGCAGTTGCCTTATGTATTGAGGTGCTCCTATGTTGGGTGCATATATATTTATACTTGTTATATCTTCTTCTTGGATTGATCCCTTGATCATTATGTAGTGTCCTTCCTTGTCTCTTGTAACATTCTTTATTTTAAAGACTATTTTATCTGATATGAGTATAGCTACTCCAGCTTTCTTTTGATTTCCATTTGCATGAAATATCCTTTTCCATCCCCTCACTTTCAGTCTGTATGTGTCCCTAGGTCTAAAGTGGGTCTCTTGTAGACAGCATATATATGGGTCTTGTTTTTGTATCCATTCAGCCAGTCTATGTCTTTTGGTTGGGGCATTTAATCCATTCACGTTTAAGGTAATTATCGATATGTGTGTTCCTATGACCATTTTCTTAATTGTTTTGGGTTTTTTTTTGTAGGTCCTTTTCTTCTCTTGTTTTTCCCACTTAGAGAAGTTTCTTTAGCATTTGTTGTAGAGCTGGTTTGGTGGTACTGAATTCTCTTAGCTTTTGCTTGTCTGTAAAGCTTTTGATTTCTCCATCAAATCTAAATGAGATCCTTGCCGGGTAGAGTAATCTTGGTTGTAGGTTCTTCCTTTTCATCACTTTAAGTATATCATGCCACTCCCTTCTGGCTTGCAGAGTTTCTGCTGAGAAATCAGCTGTTAACCTTATGGGAGTTCCCTTGTATGTTATTTGTCGTTTTTCCCTTGCTGCTTTCAATAATTTTTCTTTGTCTTTAATTTTTGCCACTTTGATTACTATGTGTCTCGGCGTGTTTCTCCTTGGGTTTATCCTGTATGGGACTCTCTGTGCTTCCTGGACTTGGGTGGCTCTTTCCTTTCCCATGTTAGGGAAGTTTTCGACTATAATCTCTTCAAATATTTTCTCTGGTCCTTTCTCTCTCTCTTCACCTTCTGGGACCCCTATAATGTGAATGTTGTTGTGTTTAATGTTGTCCCAGAGGTCTCTTAAGCTGTCTTCATTTCTTTTCATTCTTTTTTCTTTAGTCTGTTCTGCAGCAGTGAATTCCACCATTCTGTCTTCCAGGTCACTTATCCGTTCTTCTGCCTCAGTTATTCTGCTATTGATTCCTTCTAGTGTAGTTTTCATTTCAGTTATTGTATTGGTCATCTCTGTTTGTTTGTTCTTTAATTCTTCTAGGTCTTTGTTAATCATTTCTTGCATCTTCTCAATCTTTGCCTCCATTCTTATTCCGAGGTCCTGGATCATCTTCACTATCATTATTCTGAATTCTTTTTCTGGAAGATTGCCTATCTCCACTTCATTTAGTTGTTTTTCTGGGGTTTTTTCTTGTTCCTTCATCTGGTACATAGCCCTCTGCCTTTTCATCTTCTCTATCTTTCTGTAACTGTGGTTTTTGGTCCACAGGCTGCAGGATTGTAGTTTTTCTTGCTTCTGCTGTCTGCCCTCTGGTGGTTGAGGCTATCTAAGAGGCTTGATGGGAGGCTCTGGTGGTGGGTAGAGCTGACTGTTGCTGTGGTGGTCAGAGCTCAGTAAAACTTTAATCCACTTGACTGTTGATGGGTGGGGCTGGGTTCCCTCCCTGTTGGTTGTTTTGCCTGAGGCAACCCAACACTGGAGCCTACCTGGGCTCTTTGGTGGGGTTAATGGCAGTCCCTGGGAGGCCTCACGCCAAGGAGCACTTCCCAGAACCTCCACTGCCAGAGTCCTTGTCCCCACAGTGAAACAGAGCCACCCCCCGCCTCTGCAGGAGCCCCCCCAACACCAGCAGGTAGGTCTGGTTCAGTCTCCCCCAGGGTCACTGCTCCTTCCCCTGGGTCCCGATGCACACACTACTTTGTGTGTGCCCTCCAAGAGTGGGGTCTCTGTTTGCCCCAGTCCTGTCGAAGTCCTGCAATCAATTCCCAGTAGGCTTCAAATTCTGATTCTCTAGTAATTCCTCCTCCTGTTGCCGGTCCCCCAGGTTGGGAAGCCTGACGTGGGGCTCAGAACCTTCACTCCAGTGGGTGGACTTCTGTGGTATAAGTGTTTGCCAGTCTGTGAGTCACCCACCCAGCAGTTATGGGATTAGATTTTACTCTGATTGCGCCCCTCCTACAATCTCACTGTGGCTTCTCCTCTGTCCTTGGACGTGGGGTATCCTCCTTGGTGAAGTCCAGGGTCTTCCTGTCAATGATTGTCCAGCAGACAGTTGTGATTCTGGTGCTCTCACAAGAGGGAGTCTATCAATTACTTTTTAACCAAAGAACGCCCTTAGCCGGTGGTTTCTTCTTCACCTCGTGTGGGGGAATCGATAGATGGACGCTGTGAGACGGCTACCTGGGGTGATCTTTTTGGAGGTCTGAGGTCTTCTGCCAGCGTTCAGTAGGTGTTCTTTAGGAGTTGTTCCACATGTAGATGTATTTCTGATGTATTTGTGGGGAGGAAGGTGATCTCCGCGTCTTATGCGTCTGCCATCTTGAAGCCGTTTCCTCCTTATTCAATAGAGTACATTTCTAAGTCATTCTTACAGATGCGACTCTGATCATCTTTCTTTACTAAAGCTTCCCCTGACCCTCTCAGGAAGTTGATCATCTTTCTCCTGTGTTCTTTTTGTCTCATAGAAGGGTCCATGTTGTACACTTAACTCCTGTGCCACAATATTGCGAGTAACTCAAAGGCACAGAGCATGTGCTATCCACCCTTATATCATGAGTGCCTGGCAAAGAACAGACAACCAAAATATATTTGATAAAGTGTACTAGATCATCCTAACTAATATTTATATAGAAATATGTGGTTTATATTAAACATTTTAACTACTGGAGCCAGTTTTCTGTTAACAAAATAGTTTTACTAACATGTGTCTTGCATTTTGGTATTTAATTTAGGCAAAAGGCAAATTTCATGCCTCAGTTGACTTCTTGGTGATAAGAAAATGGCCCAAAGCTTGGTTCTGTGCAAGAAACTGTTATCCAAAATGGTAATAAACTGAATATGTCACTAAACTCTAAGAAAATAATATAAATTAAGAAAATACACTTTAATCTATGTGACGTTGTCTAGAGTATAGAACTGTGTGGATGGGATGGCTGGTGTGGAGAGCTTCTTTTATTAAACTTTTTATTTGTGGATAACTGTTGAAATTGGACAGTCAAAATAATATAGAGATCTTGTATGTCCTTTACCCAATTTCCTTCATAATAACACCTTGAAAAACTATAGTTAAATACAACACCTAGGATATTGACATTGGTACAATCACAATACAGAACATTTAATTCCCCACAAGGATCCCATACATTGCCTGCCCTTTAACAGCCTCACCTGCTTCCCTCCTGCCTCTGCTCCCTCATTAATCCTTATCTCCATTTCTATAATTTTCCCATTTCAAGATGTTATTTAAATGGAATCATACAATATGTAACCTTTGGCTTTTTTCACTCAGAATAATTCTTTGGAGATTCATAAATGTTGAGGGCTTCAATAGTCTTTTCATATTTACTGCTAAGTATTGTATCTTTGTATGGATGTATCACAGTTTATGAATGACATCTGGGTTGTTTCCAGTTTTGGATTATAATAAAAAAAGCTTCTGTAAGCATTTGTGTACAGATTGTTATGTAAACATGTCTTTATTTTTCTGGGAATTTTCTCAGTGAATTTGGTGGGTCTTTGGTTGTTACATATTTAGTCATTTCCATGAAACTCCCAAATGTTTTTCAAGTGATTGGACAACTTTACATTCCTATGAACAATATATCAGTGATCCAGTTTCTTTTTATTCTCACTAATATTTGGTGTTGTCACTATTTTATATTTTAGACATTCTGATAGTTGTGTAGTGATATCCCATTGTGGTTTTAATTAGTATTTTCCTGATGACTAATGAATGTGAATATATTTTCCTGTGCTTATTTTCCATCTGTATAGCCTCTCTGTGATACAATATCACTTCATGTCTTTTGCCCATTTTCCTAATTGAATTGTTTATTTCTTTAAATCTGAGTTAGAGATGTATATATATATATATATATATATATATATATATATATATATAGATTCTATAGATTCTAGGTTCTAGTTGTTTGTAGGATTTGTATGTGTTTACCAATATTTTATCTTGGTATATAGTTTATTCTTTCATTTTCTTAAAAGGGTTTTCTACAGACCAAAATATTTAATTTTGATGAGCTCTGATATATCATTTTTCCTTTTATGGATTGTGCTTTTGTTGTCAAATGAAAGATCTCTTTGTTTAGAAATAGGTGTCAAGGTTTTCTCCTATATTGCTTTCTAAAGTTTTTTATAGTTTAAAATTTTATGTTTATGTCTGTGATACATTTAATTAAATTTCACATAAGGTGTAAGGTTTACACTGAGGTTCATTTTTCTTTGCCTATGATGCCATATTGTTTTATTTACATTTGTTGAAAAGGCTCTTTTTCCTCCATTGAATTTCTTTTTCACCTATATAAAAAAATAAGGAAGCTTGAACAGCAGTACAAATCAATATTATATAACTGACATTTATAAAATATTCTATATGACAACAGCAGAATACACATGCTTCACAAGCTTATGTGAAACATCCATTAAGATGCACCCCATCCAGACCCTAAACCACATATAAAAGAATAAACGTCAAAGTATGTACTCAGATCACAGTGGAATTAAACTAGAAATCAATAACTGAAAGATAGCTCAAAATTGTGCAAATATTTGGAAATTAAGTATCAATCTTTTAAAGCCCACTTGGATCAAGTATTAATCTTTGTGACTATGCTTCTGCCAATATCACTTGGTCTTGTTACTGTACATATATAAGAAGTCTTGACACCAGGTAGACTGATTTTTCCACTTTGTTTTTATTTTTCAAAATTCTTTTAGAAATTTTAGTTCTTTTGCCTTTCAATATAAATTTTAGAATAATCTTGTCTCTATCTACAAAAATGTGTTACAGGGATTTTGAAAAGGAATTGTCATTACCTCATGTATCTGTTTGAGAACTGACATCTTTGTTCTGCTAAGTCTTCTAATTCATGATCATGGTATGGCTCTCCTTTTATTTAGATCCTCATTGATTCATTTCATTAACATTTTGCATTTGCCAGCATACAAGTCCTGCACTTGTTTTCCTAAATTTATACTTACATATTTCATATTTTGTGATTTTACAATTTTATTATTTTATTTTATTTTTAATTTATTTTTATTTGTCTCCATGTGTTCATTGCTAATATGTATGCATGTATGTACAATTAATTTTTATGTTGATCTAGAAAACTGCAATGTCACTGAAATCACTTAATAATTCTAGGAGTTTTTGGCAGATTTCTTGGGATTTTTTATGTAGACAATCATGACAACTGCAATAGCAGTAATTTTATTTATTCCTTTGCAACCTGGTGGCCTTTTATTTTCATGGATTGCTTTCTTACACTGCCTAAAACTTGAAGCATTAGGTTGAATAAGAGTGATGAGAGTAGACATCCTTACTTTTGTTCAGTCTTTTACCATTAAGTAAAATGATAGCGATAGTTTGTACATGCTGTTTATTAAGATGAGGAAGTTTCTTTTTATTCTTATATTCTGAGAGTTTTTATCATGAGTGATTGTTAAATTTTGTCAAATGCTTTTTCTGCATCAATTAATATGAATGTTTTTTTCTTCTTTAGCATGTTTATATGGTGGATTACATTGATTAATTGTCAAATATCGTATGCCTTGCATCCTTAGAATAAACTACACTTTATCACAGTATGTAATTTTTTAAAAAATATTGCTAAATTCTATATTTTGTTAAGAATTTTTCAACTATATTCATGGATGATATTGCTTTTCTCCTATGGGTTTGCATTTGTCTCTCACTAATCTAAATATTTTTTTTCTCGGTTTTAGTTTTCAGGACTTTAACTATGAATTATCTTGGTGTGGATTTCTTTAGTTTGTTTTTGTTTTAAATTTATTTTATTGAAGTATAGTTGATTTACAATGTTGTGTTAATTTCTACTATACAGCAAAGTGATTCAGTTTTACATACATATATACATTCTTTTTCATATTTTTTCCATTATGGTTTATCACAGGATATTGAATATAGTTCTCTGTGCTATACAGTAAGACCTTGTTGTTTATCCATTCTATGTATAATAGTTTGCATCTGCTAATCCCAAACTCCCAATCCATCCTTCCCCCACACCCTCTCCCTTGGCAACCATAAGTCTGTTCTCTGTGTCTATGAGTCTGTTTCTGTTTCATAGACAGGTTCATTTGTGTCATATTTTAGATGTGGATTTCTTTAGTTTAATTTTGTTTGGTGTCAATCAGATTGATGAATCTGTAGGTTTATGCCTTTTTTCTCCAAATTTGGGAGGTTTTCATCCAGTATTTCTTTACGTACAGTCTCATCCTCTTTCTTCTCTCCTTCTGTGACTTCTATGGTATGATTCGATACTCTATTATATTTTGTTAGATGAGTTTCTTAGGATCTTAATTTTTCAGTCTATTTTCTCTCTGTCCTTCAGATTGTATAATTTCTATCTTCTGAGTGACCCTTTCTTCTGCCTTATTGATTCCATCCACTGAGCTTTTTATTTGGGCGATTGTGTTTTTCAATTCCATGATTTCCATTTAGTTTTTCTTTATATATTTGTTTTCTTCTCTGAGAATTGTTATTTTTTTACTATTTCATTTGTTTCCCAAATGTTCTCTTTGAAGCATCTTTCTCATGGTTGCTTTGTCAGATATTTCTAACATCTTTATATATTGGTATTGATATCTATTGATTGTCTTTTTCAGTTAGAGGTCTTTCTGGCTCTTGGTATGAGGAGGGATTCTTGATTGAAATCTGAGCATTTGGGGTATAGCTTTATTGTTTTTATATACATTTATTTATTTTATTTATTTTTGGCTACGTTGGGTCTTTGTTGTTGCAAGTGGGCTTTCTCTAGTTGTGGTGGGTGGGGGCTACTCTTCATTGCGTTGTGGGGGCTTCTCATTGCGGCAGCTTCTCTTGTTGAGGAGCATGGCCTCTAGGCATGTGGGCTTCCATAGTTGTGGCACATGGGCTCAGTAGTAGTGGCTCATGGGCTCTAGAGTGCAGGCTCAGTAGCTGTGGCATGTGGGCTTAGGTGCTCCACAGCATGTGGGATCTTCCTGGACCAGGGCTTGAACCTGTGTCCCCTGCATTGGCAGGCAGATTCTTAACCACTGTGCCACCAGGGAAGCCCCATCACACATTCTTACAACTTTTTTTTGGTCATCAACAAGTGAATGCATAAACAAATTTTGGCTTCCAAACAATAAAACACTACTCCACGATGAAAATTAATGAACTCTTAAGATATATAGCAACATGGATCTCAAAAGTATTATGTTCAGAAAAAGAGTATATACTATAAAATACAATTTACACAAGGCTCTAGAATTGGCAAAACTAAACTGTGATGAAAGAAATCAGAAAACTGGTTGACTGAGGTGGGGGAATTGCCTATAAAGGAGCATGAAAGAATTTTCTGGGGTTGTATAAAGTCCTGTATCTTGATCAGGATGTTGATTAGACAGGAGTATACATTTATCAAATTCACCAGATTATATAACCTCCTAATTTTATTGCATGTAAATTATATCTCAATAAAGTTGATGTAGGGCCAAAAGATTTTTGTAAATGTTGACCACACTGTATAATTTGCTTCTGTGGTCCCCGAGGAATGGTAATAATACTTAAATGTAACATAAGGGAGTGGAGTGGAATGGAAGTGGATTTCAATCCCTGAGGAAGCGTCTAGGAGAGGGAGTAGCTGGAATGTGGAGTTCAGTATCTGCTAGAGACCACACAGACCACCCATCAGTGCCCAGTGAGCAATGAGTGCTGGAGGAGAATCTTTGTGCACTAGAGGACTCCACTCTCCCCATGAGTGACTCTGCAGTGTTGGAACAGACAATGCCAAGAAGAGAGGTAAGGATAAAGAGTGTCTATACATCATCTCCTGACAGTCGAGTGTCTTGTGCTAGCTTCACACTGACAGATTCACAGGATGTAAATGAGTTAGATGCAAAATAACCTAGAGTGACAAAGGCCATCTCTCACTTCTTCACAGCATTGAAAGGTGAGCTGACACAGTGTCATGACAATTTCTAAGTAGCTAAGTGACCTGTCCCAAGTTGTATGTTGTTTGGTAGTAGAGACTCTCCACCGACATGCCTGGTTCACAGCCCTGACTCTCCTGCTGAAGGGAATTTGGGAAGGTCTGTTGATACCAAGGGTGCCAGGCCCACGTACATTTACAGGGCAGAAACTAAACTGGGAATGGACAAAGTGCTCAAGGAGTGCTCTCATTACCACTGTGTTTGTGTACCTGAGTCTCTGCAGACGGAAAATCAACACTCTTATGTTCAGATTAGATGATCTGAAAACCACAAATCAAGCAGCGGGGCATTAAATGTTCTATTCACTAAAGCATGTGTGTGATTCTCCACTAACTTGAGGAAGGTGGTAAGAGTAGAAGAGCAACTATCATCTGAAAACTGAGTCTAAAAGGTGGAGAAAGGATGCAACTGTGAGAAGCTGTCCAGATTTGTCATTAACTGAGTGGGATTTCTAGTCTAAACTGTCTGTGCCAAGGAATTCTTGTCACATTGGGCCATAGCTCACTATTATACCTAGTAGTATTTAGGAAAAAAAAAAAAAAAACCTTTAACATGGTCCACTTCTTTAGAAAATAATTATATTCCTGGAGCCACTATTGATAGAGTTACTGTTGCATAAGAATGCCATATGGCCATACTCCAATTTCAAATCATACCCTGAGGTTAAGAAATGTCCTGATCATTCATGAAGCAATATTATATCTGAAAAATTAGTTTGCAATTTTATGCTTGTCCAACAAGGTCATGTCTTTGCTTCCTGACTGTCCAGGTGTGTGTATGCATAAACAGATGCTCACACACACACACCCACTCACACAGCTGTAATGACATTGCTCCTGGTTGGTCTCAATCCCATAAAGGTACACAGACTGGTAACCACCCTGATGGCCCAAATCTCTTTGGCAGGAGGCTGGGCACCGAGCAAACAGCCCAGTGAGCTGATAAGTGTTTTCTTCACTAAGCCTCTCCTGTCTTCTCTTTCACCCCTGCTCCCTCTGCGTGATAAAATTCACTTCTCACCGTGTCCTTGAGCAAGACCGAAGAAGCTGGTCCTGCTTCCCATCTCCACGGGATCCCACCTCAGTTACAACATCCGAAAGCCAATGTTTCCAATATTTTTGAAAATTGTTTTCCTTCAGTGAAATCCCAGTCATAACGTGTTGGCCTTCTTGTTTGGCAGGGTACACGCAGGTGGTCTTTTCTGCTGCCACTGAGGGAAAGAGATGGCCAAAGATGTTCTCTGGTCTGGCGTTCCCACAGAGGGCAGGGAGACCCCAGCCACCTGGCCCTTCAGGAAAACCTTCTGCAGAGGGGAACTCGGGACCAGTTCTTGAAGGATGAGTTGGAAATAGTAGGAATAGAGGATGGAGTCTATATGGGTGGCGACATGCACCCCCTGTGTGCTCTCCCCACCTGCTGATGTGCCTCGGACCCAGCTGGCCAGGCAATCAGAGGGTGAAGCCTTGGGCACTGGCTTAAACTCTTAAGCAGAAAACACTTCTCCTGAAGGCATGGGAAAGCTGTTTCCTCCAGGGTACGTGGATGAGTCAGGATAGCCCACCAGTAAAGATGATTAGTGTGGGATAAGTGCTCCCATAACCAGTTGTTAGATTTGTTTCTAAAGCAAGAGTAAAGAGAGTCTGAAATAGGCTTGAACATCTCAACACAGCAAATAGCAGGTGTTTTTGACAACTCAGATGTCTGGTCTTGACTCTTCCATTTTCTCAGTTTCTTTCTGAAGAAATAAATGAGGTCTCATTGCATTGTGAGTGTTTTTTGTTTGTTTTTTTTGGAGTTTGTGACAATTCCCATTTATCCTCTACTGTCTCTGGTAGGAGGTCAGTCAGATCATACCTTGATAGCATTTGATGTTTAGTATCTTACATTTCATTCTTATTAAATTCAGCATTCAGCATGGATATTTGAAAACTGAATTTTCAAATATCACAAATGAGAACAATTCTACTTATACAGAACAGGCCATTTATTGTTGAACAGTTTATTTATAAAGAAAAAAAGAATTAATATGTCATTATGTAATTTATAGTCAGATATAATTAAATTGAATATATAATTTTGAATCCACAAGAAAAAACATTTAAAAACAAATGATTTTGACTTAAGAAGCATGTAAATAATAAAATTGATGAATTAAGTTACTTATTTTGGAATTTGAGACAGTTATGCTGTCGGGTTTTTTCCATTTTCTGTTCCAAGGTACGAGACCCCTCAGTCATTCTCACTGATCTAGTAATTGGCTTCAATTAAAGCAATTAATAATAATTAATGGTGACTGGTTGGACATGTGCACTGCATGACCCAGGGATTATAGCAGCTGCCAGCTGGGATGCGGAACCACAACTCTGAGGACCACACCTGCTTTGTTTATTCTCTATGCTGTATTTTCTGATATACAACACTAACAATGACTTCCAGGACACAATGCATTCAGTCAAATTAAAGTTTTGCCTCAACTCTAAGAAAGTAAATAGTAGGAGTTTTTTGAGTAAAAGCAGACCCAGAAATATATATCTGCAAAAAACAAAAACACTATTTAGAAAGGATACATGCACCCCAATGTTCATAAGAAAGTTATTTACAACTGCCAAGATATGGAAGCAACCTAAGCATCCATTAACAGCTGAATAGATAAAGAAGATGTGGTATATATGCAATGGAATACTACTCAGCCATAAAAAGAAGGAAAATTTGCTATTTGTAGCAACACAGATGGACTTGGAGGGTATTATGTTAAGTGAAATAAATCAGACAAAGGAAGACAAATACTGTATGATATCACTTATATGTGGAAAAAGTACAACAAACTAGTGAATATAACAAAAAAGAAGCAGACTCACAGTAATAGAGAACAAACTAGTGCTTAGCAGTGGGGAGAGGGAAGGGTGGCAATATATGGGTAAGGAATTAAGAGGTACAAACTATTACGTATAAAATAAATAAGTTACAAGGACATTTTGTGCAATACAGGGAATATAGCAAATATTTCATGATTATTAAATGGAATATAACAGTTAAAAATTGTGAATCACTATACTGTACAC
Source organism: Eschrichtius robustus (assembly GCF_028021215.1). NCBI lineage: Eukaryota > Metazoa > Chordata > Mammalia > Artiodactyla > Eschrichtiidae > Eschrichtius > Eschrichtius robustus. The sequence goes on along the minus strand of NC_090828.1, from coordinate 138,435,499 downwards.
CTTATATAATGTGTAACTTATATTGTACATCAACTGTACTTCAATAAAATTTTTTTAAAAAATCAGACCCGTAAAGAATTGACAGGACCAACCACAGAACAATATGGACGGACCAGGTCTTCTTGACCAACTCCTCAGACCCCTGAAAAAGAGGCAACCAAGTCCAACATTTAATGGTACCTCAAGAAATATCTGTGAATTGTGATTTGTATAAACTTACTGCACACTAATCATCCATTTCTACCTTTGACGTTAAGATTTTCTAGATATGCTTTGCAGTTATAAACCATGCTGAGATGAATATCCATATGCATGTCTCCTTTACTCATCCATGTGCTAGAGCTTCTCTAGAATCTATTCCCGGATGAGGAGTTCTAGGCTGAAGGTCATGAGCATTTTTATCATTAATGTGTATAGACAAATTATTCCTCAAAGTTGTGTTCCAATGTTCTTTTATGCTGGTAGTGTAGGATGACTCTTTTTTCCTAGAACCCTTGCCAATTGAGTCCTGAATTTAAGATGGGTGGGGCTCAGGTCTATTTAATTTATTTTACTGTCATCACATGCTGGTGTCAGACCTGCTAGCTGCCTTCCAAATGTCCACCCCCTTCCTTTACTAAGGAACTTAGATGTTGTGTATGGTCTTCAACAACATCCTTAACTTTAAACTCTCAGCTTCCAGATGGTAGGGTTGATGATAGATCAAAGTTCTACCAGCAAACGAAATGTTGGTAGAAATCCCTTAGGAAGGCATGTATTCATACATGAATTGGTACAGCCTTGCTGGGAAAAAGTCTCTCTGCCAATTTGCAACTTTAGAACCTGCCTGGAAGGGGATGAGAGGTTAGGAGGCACAGCAGCCACCTTGTGACCTTTACGTGACATACATGAGGATGAAACCTTGTCAACTGTAGTGGATTCTGGGGTTCTCTTCCAAGACATGCTCTTGAGGATCCACACATCTGTCTTCCAGGTACTGAGAGTAGTAGCTGAGGATACAACTGCCTCATTGGTTAGGAATTTCCCTTGGCCTAAGGGAACTGCCCGCTTAGAGTTACCTCTCCTGCTCCCCCAGGGGAAGGTGATGGCAATGAACTTTCCAGGGACCAGTCCAATGAAGGTGATGGCTGAAGCAGAGATATGGAGATGTCACTGCTGTATCTTCATTTGAGATAAGAACAACCCAGTTCTAGGGCTCTAGTAGGATTGGCTGAGTCATCAGCTGCAACCATTTTGCTGTTCAGCTCCTCCCTTTACCCAGACCTGCCTTCCTCATGACCTTACTGCTGTATCTCCCAAAAGCTCTTCCCAGTGAACCCTCTGCAGTCTGATCTTTTTCCAGGGTACCCAATCTAAGACACTCAGAAAGTATGCAGAGCACAAATATTGAAATAGTACAATGTCACTGGTCAGGTATCACATCTGTCCTGAACTACTCCTAGATGTTTTGCAATATGTGACAAATAAAACTATACATATTTAAGCTTCTGTCATTTGAACATCTATTCCTTATAGCCGGATCCAATCCTAACTGATAACTGCAACCTCACATGCTTGGCAAGGGGGTCGAGGTCCTGTCAAACATGGAAGTGTTAAGAGTTATGATGTTTTCCCTTATGTTATGAGGTTATATAAATTAAACGAAGGTGAAAATGATTCCGTGGTCCTCAGCTTTCTCTCCTCTTCTTCCCCCAAACCCACTCCTATTTTATGCTTTGGCAATGTGGAAGCACCCGTAGAACTCAGATTGTGTTTTCTTCCTCTTTGGCACATGCTATAATTTCCATCGGAGAATATTCCCCTGCATTTGGAAAACATGTCATTCTTCACAACCCAGAGCTGGCTCATTAGCATCCTTCCCTGGATATCCTATGCTTCTTCCATCTTTCTGTGGAGGACGTGGCTCCTTGCCTACACAATAGCTATTATCCCTTCTATCTTGATGGGATAGTTTTGAACTATGTCGACTTAGCTAAATTGGAACTACCTTTCCCAAATTTCTTTGTGTATGGTTTTGGATAAGGGTTCACCAGAAAATAACATGTGTAAGATTTGCAAGGCACAGGTGAAGCAGAGGGCATTTTTTTATGTTCTGAAGTTTGCATAGGACGCTGGTGCTATACTCTCATGTGTGTAGTCACTGCCTTTTTGGCTTACATTGTTAGATCATGGCTCCTGCAGTTCTACCAGACCGCCTCCTTCAGCTTCTCTGAGTTCTGGGCAGAGTGCATACATCACTCCTTGGCAAAGGGAGCTGACTTTTCCCTCAGGTCACCCATGTCATTAAGGTTGGAGGGAGTGAGAGACATATGCAGGTTCCACTTTATCCTCATAGATTTCAGTTTTCCTCATGCTCACTTCACAGGTTCTGCTTTGTCCTTGCAATGCCCCATGTCACATCCACCTTTCTTGTCTGATGGTCAAGCTGGCTTTAGACTCAGAACAAAAACTGGACAAAAAAACAAAAGCCTACATACTTTACTGTCTGCAATTGCAAATGGTCTAATCCTGTTAATAAACCTCTTATTCTATATAACTTATAGTGATTCTGTTTCTGTGACTGAATCCTGACAGATATACTTAGTACAAATCCTGATTTATTCAGTGTCAATGTGCTCTGCCACAAGACTAATTTCCCCACACTCCATTGCAGTAAGACTAGTCAATGGTATGTGAGTGGATATCATTGGTTGAGGCTTCTGGGAAATTGAGGGAGAGTGTTCATTTTGTTGCTTGACCTTCCCCTTTTTCCTTTTTGGAACTCAGATATAAGGTTGGAGCTGCAGCAGCTATGTTGCTACCTTGAGGAAGGAAGACACACACCAAGATAGTGAAGCAGAAGGAAGTGGCTTGGATCTCTTGTGTCTTCCTACAGCTTGTATCACAGCCCTGGACAGCCAACTCTGGACTTCTTTATATGAAGGAAGAAATCTACAATTTAATGAAACAAACAACAATAATAAAGAAAACAAAAACACTGGAGTTGGGAGTCTATAGTCACCAGACATAATTTAGTATTGATTTAGCAAAAATTGTTTGCTTTCTTGTGAAATCACTTGTCCTGTAAAACATATTTGCATATATGTGTCCCTCTGACTAAGGTGGTGAACACAGTGGATACTGCATCCCTCATCTGTATCCTCAGCACCTGGTATTGCAGCCAGCATATAGTAGGCATGCAGAAATATCTATTGACTGTAACTGAACTAAATATTAATGAAGTTATTAATTCCCCTTGGAGAAACTGAAGTCCATCGAAAGAGGAAGCATTTTGCAAATCTCACACTGATGCAGCCTTTCATGAATCTTGTTCTTCCCCATCCATCTTTCCTGTATCTATCCTTCCTAGAAGAAGTCTAAAGTAATTACATTTTGGGTTCATTACAGGCTTTCACCTTATAACCCATTTATACTCCTTCTTTAGTGATGTTTGTGGTGTTCTTCAAAATGTTATAGTCAAAGATCATGTTTCCCTAGGTGGGCCAGAGTCTTGGGGAAAATAAGATCTGTGAGTGGCCTGGTAATAGACAGCATTCCACTGCCACCGTTTGCAGAGCTGAGGACACTAATGCCCTGGCTAAGTAGCTGAGGTGGCTTCCAGAGCACGTCTTCTGCTCTCCCTGCCCTACTAACCTAAAATAAGCATCTCCCAGGAAAGGTCCAGGGACCTTCGCTCAACCCAAGTTTCCTGGGGCCAATGAGTAAGGAGATTGAACCCCACAAATATTTAACTTGTAAATACTTTCTTATTATTTTCATGCTTATAATGTCTTTTCTCATGCCAGGATTACATAACAATTTGCCTCAATAACTTCTAGTTTCTAACAGTTTCATTTTTCATACTTAATTTTTAAATAAACTAAAAGTTTATGTTGATACACAGTAAGAGGTGAGAATTTAATATTTTCCTCAAAATAATTGATGAAAAATCCTTTATTAAATAAGCCTCAATTATCCTTTGGAAGTTTTCTTTTGTGTATGATTAAAATAGCCTCCCTTCCCTCCTTTCTTTCTTTCTTTTCTTTCTTTCTTTCTTTCTTTCTTTCTTTCTTTCTTTCTTTCTTTCTTTCTTTCTTTCTTTCTTTCTTTCTTTCTTTCTTTCTTTCTTTCTTTCTTTCTTTCTTTCTTTCTTTCTTTCTTTCTTTCTTTCCAGGTAACACATTTGTACTGTTAAAAATTAGAAAATACATGTCAACTTCTTTGACCCATCCCCCTGCACTCTGTATATATACTGTGGGAACAGAATCTTGATGACTTTGATTACTGACAACTTTGAAGTTACTATTGCAGTTATTTTGTATATATGTTTTAAAACTTACTATGAAATTATGGCTTCTCTTCTTATATCCTCTTTATTTTGTCTCTTCACTAATATTTGTTAGATTAATAGTTGTCGGGTTAATTTTATGTGTCAACTTGTCTTGGCTACTGAGTGTCTTGATATTTGGTCAAACATTATTCTGGGTGTTTCTATGAGGGTGTTTTTAGATGAGATTAACATTTAAATTGTTAGACTTTGAGTAAAGCAGATTTCCCTCTTTAATGTGTGTGGGCTTCATCCAATCAGTTGAAGGCCCAAACAGAACAAAAACATAGTCCTGTTCTGAGTAAGAAAGAATTGCTGGCAGCCTGCCTTCAGATTTTTATCTAAAACATTTGTTCATTCTGATTCTACAGCAAGCTTCAGACTGGAACTGCAGCATCAGCTCTCCTGGTTTTCCAGCCAGCTGGTCCACCCTGCAGATTCTGGACTCGCCAGTTGCCATAATTGTGTGAGTCAATCCTTAAAGATCTTTCTATCTCTTCTATTTAAAAGTATTCCTATTAGTTTTAATCTTCCAGTTATCCTTAAGTTTTTAAAGTATTTTTAAGGTGAAATTCATGTAAAATAAAATTTGCCATTTTAAAGTGAACAATTTATTGACATTTAGTACAGTAACAATGTTTGCAACCATGATGTTTGCAATGTGTATCTCAATCTTTATATGATGTATTGGTCTATAGAATTTTTTGCATATAATTTTTTCAAGTTTTGGTATCTGGGTTTTTAGTCTGTGTTGTTAAAATGTGGTGGGAGTTTCCCATGATTTGTGTTCCATGGAATGGTTTGCATAACATAGGATATATCCATTTTCTTTCTGAATGATAAAATAAAAGAATCATTTGGCCCTTGAGATGTTTTAAAAGAGGTCATTGTTTGATATTGGAATATAAGGGCATTTAAGATATTCCTTAATTATTTTAGACATATACTATCAAATTTTTAAAAATTAGTATATTATTGTGAATATCAGGCTCTTAACATTTTACTGTCTTCCAAAATCTATTTTTGTTCTGGTCAGGTTTTAAATCAAAGCAGTACTATTATGAGTTATATAGAATGAGATATTCATTTAGGAATTAGATCTTACCCCATTGTGGATGTTGGTGGAGAAGTCTTTGCAAAATGGTTGTCTGTATGTGGCATTGAAGTTGATCAGCCTGAACAGCAGTTGGGAAGAAAGTATGGCAATGCTCCAGCTCATAACAAGATGGCACAGACCCTGCTCCTCTCCTCTCAAGACAAATACACTGGAAATAATGCAACAAGTAATTACAAAATGTGTCTCAAAGGTGAAGAGAGGAAGGAATACTGGCTACAATCTAAGGATTTGAAGAATGGCATTGCAATGAGTGGCTGGGTTTTAATTTTATCTGCTATACAAGTCAGACTGGGTGCAAGAGAATCTTATAACTTAGCCATAGACAAGAGAAACAAAAGGGGAGAAGGGAAGCAAGGAAATCTTCATTGAATGGCCAAAAGACCAGTACATGGAATACCCAGAGGGCATGTGGTGGTAAAACTGTTATTGAGTCCGAGCTCCTGCTGCCTGCCACACAACAGGTCAATGAATCAAAAGACAGTTGTTGGGGTAAGGAATAATGACTTTATTCAGAAAGCCAGCAGACTGAGAAGCTGATGAACTAGTGTTCCAAAGAACCATCTTGCCTGGGTTTGGATGCTAGTTTCTTTTATAAAACAGAGAGGAAGAGGTAAAGTAAAAAAGTGATAAATTGTTGCAAATATTTCCTGGTTCGGAACAGACTCTGGAAGTGTTGTGTTAATTTCTTCTTTCCTGCAGCCGTTCATGTGTGGGCCTGGTCAGGATGCTTCCTGTGAGCTAAACAACATATTTTAGCTTAACACTCAGGCATGGGAGGCAGGGTTCCCAGGGATGGGCCATTATGTATACTTTAAGCTATAGACAACATCCATTTAGTGATTAACTTGTAGCGAAAGCAATAGAATACAAAGGTAAAAGTAGAGGCAACGGATCCAGTATTGAGTCAGATTTGTTCTTTCCTATTACAAAACCATCTATCAGGGGCAGTGGCAGCTGATCTGTTCACAAGAGCATTTCCAGGTGGAACCCAACAGCCCTGCCCCCACCCACTTGCTGCAGCTGGTTTGATCTGCTCAGAATGGGGAAGTCAGCAGAACACTGGAGGGCTTCCACGCCTGCACACTAAACTTAAACAAGGTGACTGGTGCTAAAATAGCAGGTTTAACATAATATAATATAACATATTATATTGTAACATAATATCTGAAATATTCAGAATATAGTAAAAAGTCATACCAAAAATCAGGAAAATCATGACTTAAATGAAAAAGGCAGTCAAGAGACACCACACTGAGATGAACTTGAGAAGTCGGTTTTGTCTGACAAAAATATTAGACCAGCCATCAGAGAATTGCTTAAACAAGTAGATAAGAATTCCCTTGGAACAAATGAAAAGAAAAAAAAAAAAAAAAACACAAAAAAACAAGAGCACAGAAAAGAAACAGAACTTAAGGGAAAAGAGCCAAATAGAAATTATAGTACTGAAAAATATAAAACCAAAGTAAAGGACTTGCTGGAAGGGCTCAGTAGGAGCATGAACATGACAGAATACAGACTGCATGGAAATAGGTAACAGAATGTACTCAGTTTGAACAAGACAGCAAACAGACTTAAAAGAACAATGACAACAAAAACAGAGCCTCAGTGATCCGAAATGATCATAAAAGATCTAAGATCTGTATCATTGAGTCCCAGAAAGACTGGGGAAAAAATGAGACATTGAAATTGTATTTGGACAAATAAAGGATTAAAATATCCCAAATTTGGTATAAGACAAACCCACAGAATCAGAAACTTGACCATACCCTAACTAGGATAAAACCAAAGAAATTCATGCCAACACGAATCATACTTATTTTTTAAATTTTTTATTGGAGTGTAGTTGATTTACAATGTTGTGTTAGTTTCTGCTGTACAGCAAATTGAATCACATATATATATCCATATATCCACTCTTTTTTAGATTCTTTTCCCATATGGGTCATTACAGAGTATTGAGTAGAGTTCCCTGTGCTATACATCAGGTCCTTGTTAGCTATTTATTTTGTACATAGTAGTGTGTATATGTCAATCCTAATCTCCCAATTTATCCCCCCACCCCTTTCCCCTGGTAACCATAAGTTTGTTTTCTACATCTGTGACTCTATTTTTGTTTTGTAAATAAGTTCATTTGTACCATTTTTTTTAGCTTCCACATATAAGCGATATCATATGATATTTGTCTTTCTCTGTCTGACTTACTTCACTCACTATGACAATCTCTAGGTCCATCCATGTTGCTGCAAATGGCATTATTTTGTTCTTTTTTATGGCTGAATAATCTTCCATTGTGTATATGTACCACATCTTCTTTATCCATTCCTCTGTTGATGGACATTTAGGTTGCTTCCATTGGTGAGAGTTCCGAGTCCAGGACTCTGGACTGCCAGAGAATTACCAGACCCAAGGAATATTAATTGGTGTGTGCTCTCTTGGAGGTATCCATCTTGACAGCAAGACCCGGCTCTACCCAACTGCTTGCAGGCTCCAGTGCTGTACACCTCATGCCAAACAACGAGCAAGACAGGAACACAGCCCTACCCATCAGCAGACAGGATGCCTAAAGTCATATGAAACTCACAGACACCCCAAAACTCACCAACTGATGTGACCCTGCCCATCAGAGGGAAAAGACTCAGCTCCACCCACCAGAGTTCAAGCACTAGTCCCTCCCACCAGGAAGCCTACACAAGCCCCTGGACCAACCTCACCCATCGGGGGGGGCAGACAATGACCCTGCAGCCTGTGGAAAGGAGACCACAAACACAGTAAGTTAGACAAAATGAGATGACAGAGAAATATGTTGCAGATGAAGGAGCAAGGTAAAAACCCACAAGACCAAATAAATGAAGAGGAAATAGGTAATCTCCCTGAAAAAGAATTCAGAGTAATGATAGTAAAGATGATCCAAGATCTCAAAAATAGAATGGAGGCACGGATTGAGAAGATACAAGAAATGTTTAACAAGGACCTAGAAGAACAAAACACCAAACAATCAGTGATGAACAACACAATAACCAAAATGAAAAATACACTAGACGGAATCAGTAGCAGGATAACTGAGGCAGAAGAATGGATAAGTGAGCTGGAAGACAGAATGGTGGAAATAACTGTCACAGCACAGAATAAAGAAAAAAAAAAGAAAAGAAATGAGGACAGTCTCAGAGATGTCTGAGACAACACTAAACACGCCAACATTCGAATTACAGGGGTCCAGAAGAAGAAGAGAAAGAGAGAGGGTCTGAGAAAATATTTGAACAGATTATAGTCGAAAACTTCCGTAACATGGGAAAGGAAATAGTCACCCAAGTCCAGGAAGTGCAGAGAGTCCCATACAGGAAAAACCCAAAGAGAAACAGGCCAAGACACATATTAATCAAACTAACAAAAATTAAATAGAAAGAAAAAATATTAAAGCAGCAAGGGAAAAGCAACAAATAACATACAACTAACATACAAGGGAAAAGCAACACATAATACAATTAACATACAAGGGAAAAGCAACACATAACTTACTAGATTGCCTCCATGTCTTGGCTATTGTAAACAGTGCTGCGATAAACATTGGGCTGCGTGTATCCTTTCGGATTATGGTTTCTCAGGGTATATGCCCAAAAGTGAGGTTGCTGGATCATATGGTAGTTATATTTTTAGTTTTTAAAGGAATCTCCAAACTTTTCTCCACAGTGGTTATACCAATTTACATTCCCACCAACAGTGTAGGAGGGTTCCGTTTTCTCCACACTCTCTCCAGCATTTATTTTTGTAGACTTTTTGATGATGGCCATTCTGACTGGTGTGAGGTGATGCCTCATTGTAGTTTTGATTTGCATTTCAAATAATTAATTAATAAATTAATTTCAAATTTGATAATTAGTGATGTTGAGCATCTTTTCATGTGCTTTTTGGCCATTTGTATGTCTTCTTTGGAGAAATGTTTACTTAGATCTTCTGCCCATTTTTTGATTGGGTTCTTTGTTTTTTGACATAGAGCTGCATGAGCTATTTGTATATTTTGGAGATTAATCACTTGTCGATTGCTTTGTTTGCAAATATTTTCTCCCATTCTGAGGGTTGTCTTTTCGTTTTGTTTATGGTTTCTTTTGTTGTGCAGAAACTTTTAAGTTTAATTTGGTCCCATTGTTTATTTTTATTTTCATTACTCTAGGAGGAGGATCAAAAAAATATTGCTGCAGTTAATTTAAAAGAGTGTTCTGCCTATGTTTTCCTCTAAGAGTTTTATAGTGTTCAACCTTACATTACGTCTGTGATCCATTTTGAGTTTATTTTTATGTATGGTATCAGAGAGTGTTCTAATTTCATTTTTTTACATGTAGCTGTCCAGTTTTCCTAGCACCACTTATTGAAGAGGCTGTCTTTTCTCCATAGTATATTTTTGCCTTCTTTGTCATAGATTAGTTGACCATAGCTGTGTGAGTTAATTTCTGGGCTTTCTATCCTGTTCCATTTGTCTATATTTCTGTTTTTGTGCCAGTACCGTATTGTTTTGATTATTGTCACCTTGTAGTATAGTCTGAAGTCAGGGAGTCTGATTCCTCCAGCTCCATTTTTCTTTCTCAGGATTGCTTTGGCTATTCAGGGTTTTTTGTTTTTCCATATAAATTTTAGAATTATTTGTTCTAGTTCTGTGAAAAATACTATTGGTAATTTGATAGGGATTGAACTGAATCTGTAGATTGCCTTGGGTAGTATAGTCATTTTGACAATATTCATTCTTCCAATCCAAGAACATGGTATATCCTTCCATCTGTTTGTATTATCTCTGATTTCTTTCATCAGTGTCTTATACTTTCAGAGTAGAAGTCTTTTGTTGCCTTAGGTAGGTTTATTCCTAGGTATTTTATTCTTTTTGATGTGATGGTAAATGGGCTTGTTTCTTTGATTTGTCTTTCTGATCTTTCATTGTTAGTGTATAGGAATGCAAGAGATTTCTGTTTATTAATTTTGTATCCTGACACTTTACCAAATTCATTAATGAGCTCTAGTAGTTTTCTGGTAGCATCTTTAGGATTTTCTATGTATAGTGTCATGTCATGTGTAAACAGTGACAAATTTAGTTTTTCTTTTCCAATTTGAATTTCTTTTATTTCTTTCTTCTCTGATTGCTGTGGTTAGGACTGCCAAAACTATGCTGAATACAAGTGGTGACAATGGACATCCTTGCCTTGTTCCTGATCTTAGAGGGAACACTTCTGGCTTTTCACTGTTGAGAATGATGTTAGCTGTGGATTAGGACAAATCATATTTAAACTTTTGAAAACTAAGGAAATTATCCTAAAAGCTACCAGAGAGAAACAACATATTTCCTATGGAGGAACACCAATTCAAATAACAGCAGATTTCTCATCTGATAGTATGGAAGACAGAAGGAAGTGACATAATATTTTTCATGTGCTGAAAGACAGAGTTATTATTTGATGTTCTTATATATTTAAATTTTTTGGATGAAAAGTTACTTTAGTTATATTCATTCTACTTTTTTAATAGTAAAAGTATCCTTGGACTTGAATTGTCTTCTAAGTATAGTTTTGACTTTTTATTTTTTCTGTAATCTAAGTAGTCTATAGCATGTTTTTATTTATTCTTCATTTAAGAGTCTTTAAAAAAATAATCACTAGAATAATTAGGTTACCAATTTATAGTTTAATATTTATTTACTGTTGTTTATATACCTTTCAATTATATGATCAATTTTATTAATAATATATTATTGAAAATTATTTGTATACTTTATGGGTAAGAAAAATTATTTGTTTCTATAGAAGAATGCTTGTTAGAGAATCAATTTGCACTTTTTAAATTTATTTGGTCACCTCTGGAAGGATGAGTCACTAGAGAACAGAATGTGTTCCCACATACCATTATACAAAGTAGTGACTCTCTTTGGTCTAAAGTACCTGGATTATTTGGAGTTGGTCAAACTCTATTATTAAGGAAATATTAAATGCATTAAGGCTTAATAGGTTTCAGTTCTAAGATGTAGATTGCTGAAAACCATATCACTCTTACCCTCACCACAAGAAAACCTGGACAAATTGCAAATTAATGACTTTTCTTGAGCTAATCAGAGAACAGAGGTCATAAGGTGAATAGTTAAGCTGAAATCTACAGTGAGAGACAGTACATTGCAAGGAGACAAAGCCAGATGATTTACCTGGCCAAGAAACCATGGAATGATAAATATGCCAGTAAGAAAATCAAAGTAGACATTTTAAACGAATTTTTGAAGGCCAATTGTGGGCTAACATGAGAGTGTGACAGACTTTAAGGACTGAAAACTTAGGGATCTTAGCACTTTCTTGCAGGCTGTTTCTCCAGGAACTCCATCAGGCTCCCACAGGGAGGACTGAGGAAACCCCAGAGAAAACCACCCACCTGTGGTCTGGCCGGGGGAGGGAAACAGCAGCCATAGTGAAATCTGCCCAAACCCATCACTACTATGAATGAAAAGACTAAACTTCAGGGGAAAGGTAATAAAAAAATGTAGCCTAAGGGTACTTGTGGCAAACCACTACAGTTGGGGGAGGGGGAGGAGGGTAAGGGAGGGAACAAATCTCTACCAATGGAGAGGGGCAGGTATACATACTAGACCCAGAATTCATCTAGTGGGGGAAGGACCACTTGTAAAGACCAAACCCCAAGATGAATGTTCACAGTGCCTGCCTGAGACTGAGGCTTAAGAAAAACATCAGAAAACATAACCACACTATGTTAACAGGCATTGGGTTAAAATAACAACTAGGAAAACTAAGAGAATCAGACTGATTGTAAGGGACAGTATAACAGAAGGACCCCAAACCAAGAGAGAAATACAAAGAATCAGAGGGATTTGAACCTTTAGTGTACTTAGAGTAACCACAGCAACCACGAACTTTAAACCCAGACCAACTGTGTTTGAACTTGATTAACACATACCCCTTTATCGAAAGCCTAGCAGAAGAGAAGTTACAGTCACTCTAAGTATAAAAAAATATTTACCTCAGTATTTACTCTCCTCTGTAACAGGTCTAGATTTCAAGAAAAAATGAAGAGGCGTACAAAGGAGCAAGGACAAATAACAATTATCAGAACCAGACTTGGATATGGCACAGGTGTTAGAGCTATAAGACAGGCCATTTAAGATAACTATGATTAATATTTAAATAGAAAAGGTAGAAAACATACAAGATCAGATGGGTAATTTCATCAAGATGGGTAATTTCATCAAGAGATGGCAACTATGAAAATCACTTGGAAATGTGAGAAATCAAAAGCACACATGATTTCCCTGAAGAATGCCTTCAATGGGCTTATCAGTAGACCTGACATAGCTGAAAAAAACAATCAGGGAACTTGAAGACAGGTCAGTAGAAATTACCCCAACTGAAATACAAAGAGTAACAAAGTAGAAAAAAATGGGACAGAGCATCCAAGAGCTGTGGGATAATATTAAATGGCCTTACACAAATTAGAATCCCAGAGAGAGAAGAAAGAGAATGGGTCTGAAGGCATACGTATTTGAAGACATAATACAGAATGTTCCAAAATTAGTAACATACACTAAACCAGAGATCCTTGAAGTTCAGTAATCAAGAATAATACATAAAACAGCACCTGGCCAGAGGCACAACATATTTCAAACCTCTGAAAACCAAAGATGAAGAGAAAATTTGAATGCAGCCACTGATTCAATGGGTAGATGCTGTCAGAAGCCACATTCCCCATTCTCACCAATACTCATGACAACACATACATAGGCCTTTAAGTTCTGATAGTTCAAAAGCCTCTAGAAGACATTTTGGAGAATAAGGAATCTAGATAAAGGCTTTTTTTTAATTGTTCTTCAATTTTTTTTAACATCTTTATTGAAGTATAATTGCTTTACAATGGTGTGTTAGTTTCTGCTTTATAACAAAGTGAATCAGTTATACATATACATATATCCCCATATCTTTTCCCTCTTACATCTCCCTCCCTCCCACCCTCCCTATCCCACCCTTCTAGGTGGTCACAAAGCACCGAGCTGATCTCCCTGTGCTATGTGGCTGCTTCCCACTAGCTATCTATTTTACATTTGGTAGTGTATATATATATCCATGCCACTCTCTCACTTTGTCCCAGCTTACCCTTCCCCCTCCCCATATCCTCAAGTCCATTCTTTAGTAGGTCTGCATCTTTATTCCCATCTTGCCCCTAGGTTCTTCATGACCATTTCTTTTTCCTTAGATTCCATATATATGTGTTAGCATATGATATTTGTTTGTCTCTTTCTGACTTATTTCACTCTGTATGACAGACTCTAGGTCCATCCACCTCACTACAAATAACTCAATTTCATTTCTTTTTATGGCTGAGTAATATTTCATTGTATATATGTGCCATATCTTCTTTATCCATTCATCTGTTGATGGACACTTAGGTTGCTTCCATGTCCTGGCTATTGTAAATAGAGTGGCAATGAACATTTTGGTACATGACTCTTTTTGAATTATGGTTTTCTCAGGGTATATGCCCAGTAGTGGGATTGCTGGGTCGTATGGTAATTCTATTTTTAGTTTTTTAAGGAACATCCATACTGTTCTCCATAGTGGCTGTATCAATTTACATTCCCACCAACAGTTCAAGAGGGTTCCCTTTTCTCCACACCCAATAAAGGCTTTTTTAAAAGAGAGCTTCCAGAACTCAAGGGAGAAAATTTGTCTGTGACTTTGAGTACCCTGTGTTAGGATCTCTGAGTCCATTCTAGAAGACGTTTCTGAGATGTCTGAGACCACACATCCAACACTGTCTATCTCCCTTGAATAACAAAACACCTTATCCTTTGCATTTTCTATTTGATTTCCTTTCTTCCTATAAAGATGTTTAAATTGGAATGCAATACATAAGAAAATTGCACACATAATAAGTGTTCAAAGTGTTATCATAAAGTGAATATGTCCATACAGCCAATATAGGAAAGAGTACTACCATTGTTCCAGAAGCCCCCTTCTTGCCCCCATCACTAACCTCTCCATCCTCCCAAAGGTAAACACTGTCCTGAACAAACACCATAGATTAGTCTTCCTAATTTTGAACTTTATATAAATGTAATAAGTCAGGATTTACTCTTTTGTGTCAGGCTGCTTTTGGGGAATGTTTGTGAAATTTACCTATACTTCAGAGTAGTTTTATTTTGTTCATTTTCATTGGTAAATAGTATTCCATTGTATAAAAATACCACAATTCATTTATCTATCTTTCCACTTTGGGGCTATTTCAAATAATGCTTTTAAGAACATGTTTGAACAACTCTTTTGGTGAACACAATTCTGCTTCTGTTGAGTACCTACCAGGGGTGAAATTTCTGTCGTATGATATTCAGGTGCTTCATTTTATTGAAGTGTCAAACAGTTTTCCAAAGTGACTATATCAGTTTACATTCCCATCAGCAGTGAATGAATTTTCTACTTTCTTTGCAAATATGCCAATTAAAAAATCATTTCAGCCATTCTGATGGGTGTGCAGTGATATCATATTGTGATTTGTTATATTTTCCTGATAACTAAAAGGTTGTAAAATTGTCCAACAGGTATGAAGTATTTAAAGAATGTTTATTAAATAAACTATTAAAGAACACAGTGAATGAAGTACAAGGAAAGGCATGGCTTCAATTAAAATTATACATTCCCTGTTTTGTGGCAGAAGAATTCCTCTAATCATTGAGTCCCATGGTCCCATTTATGTGAAAGTAGATCACCAATGGGGCTTAGCTTTGTCTGAACCTGCCTTTCATCCTTCAGAGCCATTGCAACCAGTCCTTCTCCTTATCATGGGCTTGAGGACACCAGGGCCCAGACTGTTCTCAGACATTGTGAGTTCCTCAGCTCTGTCCTTTTGTTGACACCTACTTGTGTAGTTGACATATGATGAAATAAGACATAGGAACTAGCCCTCTCTCTGTGCAGTGCTGGCACATGTGTTCCAAGTGAGCACACTAGTTGAGGCCAACTGGACCACTGGAAGAAGCCAAGAGTGAAGAGTGCCAGGGATCAGCTTAATGAAGCCAGTGTTTTTGGGGCACACCAAGTGTCATAACTGAGGAACTCAGTGTGACTATCAGTCTCAAAGGGCAGGGTCCTTTGATAAGCCAGGCATTCCAGAGCTATGGGGACAAAGGGGGCCAGAAAATATTTAATTTGTTGGGTGGAAGGTGGGCAGGCTGGGGAAGGGAGAAGACCCTTTTGTGTCACTGTCCTCAGCAGAGTCTTATGCTGGTGAAGCTCAGGGGCTCCCACTCATGGTCCCACTCACTGTATCTCATCTTTGTGCCCACGTCATCATGATGAAAGTGCCTTATTTCTTCTCTGATGCTTGGTGAGGCTGATAATGAGTTCTATGATTTTCCTTGAAAGAGGAAAACATTGTTTCCTCAGAATGTAATCACTAGTATCAGAATAGTGTAGGCAGTGGTTGATTGTAGTTGACATATGTAGTGACACTAGCGCTGCCTTACACCTAAATGTTGTACTTCTTTATTCTTGCTCTAAATTAGCATCCTGTAGATACTCAGGTAATAATTAATACGTTAGTTAATCTAAGGTATACCTAAATGAAAAGATTTATATTTTCTGATTTATAATTACAATGATGACCACATGAAAACCAAGCTTCTCTTTTAATTATTTTCTCTCTCTCTCTCTCTCACTTTTTTTTTCCACAAGAGACAGCTCAGTGGCAGAAAGAATATAAACTCCATAGTTATTCACACCTGCCTTAGAATCTTTGCTTTGCCAACTACTAGCTTTATCATCTTGTATAATTTAAACTGAATCTGAATTTCTTTATCTGTTGATGTATATTATAATACCTGTGTTCTAATGTTGAGGAATTACATGAGATGTTAAAGCAGCCAGCATAAAATTAGGGTTCAAAATAGTAATTCATCCTCCTCCTTTCTGCTTCGGAGTCTTATTATCATTCCCAGTTGATGGGTGAAAGCCATCACCACTGAAAGGAATGATGATCCAGTAATAGTTTTAGACACTTAACAGGGAAATTCTGGACCCCAATCTGTTAATACCAGGTGAGCTCCAGCCTACATATATTTTTATTCTGCTAGAAAACTTCTAGTCAATGGTGAAATTTAAACATACAAAGTAAATCCAATGTCAGAGAAAAAGCAATCCCTCAGTCTTGTTGCCTCATTCTTGAACCATTGTAATGTCTTCCAGAACACGGCCTTACTTTCAGGCTTTCCCTCTATCCTGCACTCACATCTCTACCAGATTAATCTTCCTCCAGTTTTCCTCTCATAGTCCCTCTTCTTGCTCACAAGCTTTCAACGGTTCCCTGTGCCTAAGGATAGATGTTCCAACCTGCTCACTTGCCATGTGAGGACTCTTTTCATTTGGTCAACTCAACTTTCTGCCTTTATACCCCATCATGTTTTATTAAAATATCTGTTTTTGCAGGAATGAAGACTCTGACCTGTGACCACACATTTAATGTTCCTGTTTCATTGCCTTTGTTAATGTAATATGTGGCAGACCCTGAAATTTTAACACTCCATAGATAGTGTTCCTCACCTGACTTTAACTTTGGCAGGTGTCAGAGGTAGCTAGTTGCTTACTTATAACAGTAGCTGGATAAATGGGTTTTTGGATCAAAAATGTTTGCAGGGAATGACTGAACCTTAAAAAAGGTCCCAATTGTACTGTTAATTCAATAAGTTATTACACAGCAAACTAAATACCAGACATTTGGGTAATTAATGGAAACTTTGAATTCCTTCTACTTGGTATTTAGTGGTAATTCTTGATCACCTTATCAGGGTGACCATAATCACTTTATTCCTACCTGGACCTTTTTCTCCATGTATTTACCTCATTCTGATAATTCTCTTCTATGAGTCCTTTGTGATCATAAATCTTCATGACTGTTGTCTTGGCATTCTATCTAGTTAGAATTTACATTTTAACAGATTTTACATTTTAACATTTCTTGTTATTAATAGTTACATTAAAGCAATTCATGTTAAGTTTGAATTTTGTAGTTCCTATTTTCTGCCAAGGTTTCATCAAGTAGTATATGTATATGAAGCATGTACATAGTAAACAGAGTTTTCCAATTTAACCCATGATTAACACTAAAACCACCAGGAACAACTTATGTACTCTTTTTGCTCATCTTTTCCAGGTCATAATTAGCAACTCCATTTTGGAGGACAGCATGCAGAAAACTTGCTGTAAAAATGAGTTGCGCTTGGACCTAATGGCTAGGGACAGTTAATTTCTTGCAGTCTCTGTGGTGGCTGTGTAATAGGGAAGAACAAATCTGACTCCGTATTAGATCTGTTCCTTTTACTTTAACCTCTATGCTCTGTTGCCTGTGCTTAGTCATGCTGGTTCTGCACCTTTCATAAAAGAATGTTGCCTACAGCCTGAAGTATACAGGATAGCCTATTCTCAAGGCCCTGACCTTTAAGAGTCCATTCATAAAGAGATAAAAAGTTGCAGAACAGAGAATAATATTTGTCTTGTTGGAGGTTTACAGGAACATCGTGACCTGACCTACATGGACAGCTGCAAGAACAAAGGATTCCTACACCAAGAAGTTTGCAACAACTAACCACACCCTTCCCTCACTTTGCTTTGCCAAAACCCTTCGAGGAGTTTGGGGCTTGAGCCACTGGTCTCCTTGCATGGTCCTGCAATAAACCTTTCTCTGCTACAAACTCTGATGTTTCTGTTTGTTTGGCCTCACTTTGCATGGAACACATGAACTTGCTTTTGGTAACAGTTGGGTGGTTGGAGAAGTTTTCAAAGCTGCTGCTCCAGCCAGTTTCTGGATGTCTGAGGTAGTTTTCTCACTTTGTCCATCCTGGGAGGTACACAAACCTCCAGGTTACTAGTCAGTAGGATCTGTGGGAAACATATGTAACAATAGGTTGAAGGCTTCTGAAATACAATTTTAAAAAATAGACACTGAAGAACCTTGTCTTTGAGAATGTAGACAGTAGTCTGAATGCTCTTACTATGTTTTGCACCTTGTAAATCTAGTTGTTAATTATTTTGTTTGGTAATACTGTTTAAAAAGTTTAATAAATCCCTTCAGCAGCAATGACCTCAAATATTAAAATAAATGTTTGATGACAAAGTAAGTACTGAAATTAGTCTCTCAAGAATGTTAACAAACATGCACAAAATGCAGACATAACAATTATGAGGGTTATATTAACAACCACATAAAAACCAGAGGACAGAAATCAGCAGAAGATGCATCAATATCTATTTCAAAAGTAAGTTCTTATTTTAAGAAGACTGCACTCAAAGATGATGTTTTAACAAATGTATCTTCAGAAGGAACACTTACATATTACTCAATAAAGCACAACTTTTCATTTAGATCAGTTGACTCATTTTCCAAAATAATATATTTTTAATTCCAATATTTCTTGCATACATGCTAAAGGAAAAGTGATTGATGAAAATGAATTGGCTCTGTTATGAGAAAAACTTTTCTATCAGTTGAATAATATGAAAAACGGAGAGAATTTCTAACAAATAAACCTATACCAAAAGGAGAAATCTAAGTGAAAAAAAATTTAAGCACAAGGATAATGACCCCACAGGGAAACACAGAACTGCAGGAGAAGATAAAGAGCAATAGAAAAGGTATATACAAAGAAACATGTTTTGAGGTTTTAGAACTATTGGAAAAAAGGTAAAATTACAAATTTTTGTTAGAATAAGTCAAGAATGCCTATTAGAATATCTAGGATAAATTCTGAATGAAAAATAAAAGCATGTATAAGTCATAAGTTAATAGAAAAAATATAAAAATATCTAATTAATTTAGAAGGTAAACAGACAAAAGGCAACATTAAAAAGGTATATAGAAAACAAATAGTAAGATGATAGATAATAGATCAAATGTGTCAATATTTATATAAAATTGTTTAAAGAGTCTATATAAAATAGCATGATTTTCAGAAATGACTAAAGAAGGGAAATTTGATAACTTGGAGATTATTAATATTAAAAAAAAAAAAACTTTTGCTCTGCAAAAACCCATGTAGAGAGGATGAAAGACAAACTACAGAATGAATGAAAATATTTGCAAACCACATATCCAGCAGAGTACTAATACATATAATATATAAAGAACTCTAAAAATTTAACAGTTTAAAAAATCAATTAGAAAATGACAAAGACATGAACAGAAATTTCACCAAAGAAGTATACAAATGGCAAATAAGCCCATAATATGATGTTCAGCATAATTAGCCACCAAGGAAATACAAATTAAAACCACAGTGAGATATCAGTATAGACATATCAGAGTGGCTGAAATAAAATTTTTAAAATTGTGGCAACACCAAATACTGGTGAGACTGGGGACTCCTATATTACTGTTGGAAATATAATATGATCCACCATTCTAGACAACAGTCATTCAGTTTCTTGTGAAATTAAACATACAATTACCATACGACCCAGCAGTTGCACACTTGGGAATGAAATAAAATAAAATGAAAACTTAGGTTCACAGAAAAAAAATCATACATGAATGTTCATGGCAGCTTTATTCATAATAGCCAAGAACTGCAAACAGCAAAGCTTTCCTTAAACAAGTGAATGGTTAAAGTATGTTAAAGGCTTACCACTAAATACTGTTCAGCGATTAAAAAGAATGAACTTGTGATAGGTGCAACGCTGGGTGAATTGCCATGGAATTTTGCTGGGTGAAAAAAATGCTAATTCAAAAATGTTACATACTGTATGATTCTATTTATGTAACTTTAAAAAAAGACATCATTTTAGAAATGAAGAACAGATTTGCTCTTGACAGGGTTTAGGAACAGAAGAGTGGGTGTGAAGAATGTGAGTTTGGTTATAAACACGCAACACCAGGGATCCTTCTGGTGATGGAGCTGTTTATTTGTTGGCAAAACAACAAATAAACAGCTGTGGTGGTGAATACCCAAACTTATCATGTGACAAAATTGTATAGAACTCAATACACACACCACACAAAAGAGTACAAGTAAAACTGGGAAATATTAATAAGTTTGGTAGATTGCATCTTGGCTGTGATAGTATACTATAATTTTGCAAAATGTTACCTTTGAGGGGAACTTTGTAAATTGTACACAGGGTCCCTCTGTATTATTTCTTGTAACTGCATAGGAATCTTCAACGATCGCAATAAAATTTTTCAGTTAAAAAAAGGAAACAGGAGTAAATGTCATGAAAGATGTTCTACTCCTCTACACTAGGGGTTATATAATACTATTACTATAAATGAAAGGAGAACAATATAAATGGAGGGGGCATATCATGTTTATGGAAGGGAGGACTTGATATTGCAAAGATGTCATTTCCCCCCAAGTTATTCTATCCAAAGAAATCTTAATCAAAATCCCAACTTGTTTTCAGAAAATTGACACACTAATTCTAAAATGTCCAGGAAAATGCAAAATGCCAAGAACAACTCAGGCAATCTTGAAGAGCAGAAGGAATATTCTGGAGGACTTGCAACATCAGCTATTAAGACATTTTAAAATAGCAATAATTAAGACTTTGTCCTAGTGGTGAAAGAACAGACAAATAGATATATTGGAAAAAGCACAGGGTCCAGAAATGGATACACACATGTACCATCATCTACTTTATGACAAAGGTGACACTCCAGTGTAGTGTATAAAAGTTATTTTTAACATATTGTATTAATTGGCTACCATGTGGAAGAAATAGTGTATCTTGACCCCTACTTCCCAGCTTACACAAAAATCAATTTCAGGTGGATTGTTCATGTAAATATAAAAAGTAAAACTATAAAACTTTAAGAATACAACACAAATATTGGGGTGGCCAAAATGTTTGTTCTTTTTCTCCTGTAAGATGGCTCTAGTAGCACTTAGTTGTCTTTAACGTCATGGGAAACAATTTTGTTAGACTGTATGTGACAGCTGTCATATCAGCGTGCATTTAAAAAACGACATCAAAATTGGTGAATTTTTGTAGAGCCCTTTTAATATTGAAGATGGAAGAAAAAAGAAACATTTTTGGTATATTATGCTTTATTATTTCAAGAAGGGTAAAAACACAACTGAAACGCAAAAGAAGATTTGTGCAGTGTATGGAGAAAGTGCCGTGACTGAGCAAAGGTGTCAAAAGTGGTTTGCGAAGTTCTGTGCTGGAGATTCCTCGCTGGAGGATGCTCCACGGTTGGGTAGACCAGTTGAAGTTGACAGCAATCAAATTGAGACACTAATTGAGAACAATCAACGTTATACCACACAGGAGAGAGCCAACATACTCAAAATATCCAAATCAAGCACTGAAAATCATTTGCACCACCTTGGTTATGGTCATCGCTTTGATGTTTGGGTTCCACATAAGCTAAGCAAAAAACACCTTCTTGACCATATTTCTGCATGTGATTCTCTACTTAAATATAAGGAAAGCATTCCATTTTTAAAACAAATTGTGATGGGGATGAAAAAGTGGATAGTGTACAAAAAAATAATGTGGAACAGAAGAGACCATGGGGCAAGTGAAGTGAACCACCACCAACCACACCAAAGGCCAGTCTTCATCCAAAGAAGGTGATGTTGTGTATATGGTGGGATTGGAAGGGAGTCCTCTATTATGAACTCCTTCTGGAAAACCAAACAATTAATTCCAACAAGTACTGCGCCCAATTAGCCAACTGAAAGCAACACTCGATAAAAAGTGTCTAGAAGTAGTCAACAGAAAATGCATATTCTTCTATCAGGATAATGCAAGATTGAATGTTTCTTTGACCACCAGGCAAAAACTGTTACAGCTTGGCTGGGAAGTTCTGATTTATCCGCCATATTCACCAGACATTGCACCTTCGGATTTCCATTTATTTCAGTCTTTACAAAATTCTCTTAATGGAAAAAAATTCAATTCCCTGGAAGACTGTAAAAGGCACCTGGAACAGTTCTTTGCTCAAAAAGATAAAAAGTTTTGGGAAGATGGAATTATGAAGTCACCTGCAAAATGACAGAAGGTAGTGGAACAAAAGGGTGAATACGTTGTTCAATAAAGTTCTTGGTGAAAATGAAAAATGTGTCTTTTATTTATACTTAAAAACCAAAGGCACTTTTTGGCCAACCCGATATATCTTCATGACTTGCTGGTAAGCAAGTATTCTTAAATTAGGAACAAAAGTGTTATTTTTAAAAAGGGCTGACTACATTAAAATTGAGAATTTGTGTTTATCAGAGGATACTGTTAAGTGTTAAAAGGCCAGTGCATAAAGCAAAGATTATATATAATATATATACCTAACAATGGTCATTTGTCCAAAATATATAATACACAGCTTCACAGGGCAAAGGACATGAGCAAGCTTTGAAAGGGCCATAAACTTGTGAAAAAGTGAAAAATCCGTTAATCATCTGGGGAATGTAAATTAACACACAATAATTGTAGTTAGATTGTTTGCAAACACAGCCTCATTAATTTCTTAGTCTCTGCAGGCATGGCTTTTTTGAAATGAGAATTTGCTTTTCCTCCCATGAAAAGATAATGTTATTTTCCACAAGTACAACATGTTTTCATACAAGACTCCAGAAGACCTTGAATCTGAGATGGACTTGTAACTTGCTTTGGCCAGGAGAATGTGGAAGAAGTGATGTTGTGCACCTCCTAGGAATGCTGCTGCCACCATACAAAGAAGCCCAGGCCAGCCCCCTTGAAGATGACAGAATATCTGGAAAGGGAGGCAGAGCCAACAACAACTACCAAATGTCAGACATGTGAGTGTGGCTGTGGTGGACTGTCTAGTACCAGTTTAGCCTCTGGATGACTACAGCAGCATAAGTGTCCCCTGGAAAGACTAGCAAAAGCACTGCCCAGATGACAACAGGCCAAAACTTCTGACCCATGTAATTGGCCCATGTAGTAAAATAGTGGTTATTTTAAGCCTGTAAGTTTTGGTGTATTTTGTTACACAGCAATCGCTAACTGAAACAATGATACAGCAATACACACCCACCAGAGTTGCTAAAATGAAAATCAGAGACAATACCAAATGCTAGCCCCAAAGCAGAGCATCTGGAACCCTTACACCCTAGTGGTGGAAATGCAAACTGGTACAGTCATTTTGGAACACCATTTGGCAGTATCTACCAAAGTTAAACATACACATACTCTAACTCTAAACATACACATGCTCTAAGCAATTCCACTCCTTAGTGACAGGCTCAAGATAAATGTATCCAAAACACGTGTAAAAATGTTTATTACAGCACTATTCATAAAAGAATATTTGGGATTACCCAAATATTCTTCTAAAGTAGAATGGATAAAAAAGTAAATTGTGATATATTCCTACATTATACAGCCACAAGAACAAACAAACCACAACTACACACAACTATACACAAAAGCATCACAAACATAATTCTAAGAGAAAGATGCATAACTGCATTTATATAAAGTTCAAAAGTGAGCAAAAATAGTCCATGGTGTTGGTAGTGAGGACAGTAGTTAAATTTGATGGGGGAGTGAAGGGAAGCAACACAGGGAGACTTTTGGGGTGTTGGTAACACTCTATTTCTCGATGTGAATGCTGGTTACATGGACCTATTTACTTTGTGAGAATTCATCAAACTGTACACTTATGATCTGTGCACTTTTGTGTATACATATTATACTTCAATAAATTTACAAAAACAAAAACAAAAACACGCATAATGAAAGAGAATACATTCTTCAGAAAAATACTAGTGTCTTGGTATTAGAGACAGATATGACTAAAAAATTGATTAAACGACATGAATAGAAACCAAGGATAAGAATTTAAGATACTATTTTACGATGTCCACATAATCAATATAAATTTTGGGGGGTAATTTTTGCTTTAATGTTAATTTATATAGATTATATATATTTTTTAAAAGTTATTTTTAAAATAGTTTTTGAATAGGACAGTATGGTGGCTCCAACAATATAATACAACTAATTTGTACTCAATAAACAGTTATCAAACTTTACTTCTTTTTAATGTTTTCTCTCACTCTCAAAATTTTCTTATTTTGAACCAAAAATTACATGGTCACACACCTATCATGCTCCACCTGTTTTTTCATACACTAACATCTGGGGTTTTATTTCTATTTGCTGATAGTTGCTCAAAGTTTACTCTTAGTTGTTGTGTGTTTTTTTTTTTTTCTTGACCAAAACACTTTAATTTACAACTTTAATATACAATATGATGTCTGAAATTTCTTGAAATTCTCACCTGGGTGTTGGAAAGAGTTGAGTCTACACTTTCAGTCTTCATCATCAGGAAGGATACCTAATTCTTCATCCGTCCATTGGGAAGGATCTGGATATGGAAAGTGACCCAGCACGGCATCTGAGTCATGCCAAAATCGCCAGAGAATCCAGAACCGCATGGTTGCACTGAAGAACTCCGCCTTGATCACCTGGGATCTGGTCAGCTGGGGAAACTGTCTGTACCGGGGCTCGATATGCACACCTCCACCAGCATGACGGACTCCAGCGCCTTCTGACACCCGCGCGAGGCAGCCCCTAAAGAAATGGCCTCCAACGCCCAGGAAAGGCGCTTGCCGCGTCTGAGCCGACATGCCAGCCCGCAACCGGACAACAATCCCCAGGCCGCACCGCCGTCTCACGTCACTTCCCTTGACACCCGGCCCAGTCTTAGTTGATTTCTAAATAGTTTTTCTGTAAACGTTTTCTCTGTCTATTAAATTTCCTGGCTATTTGCTCCACTTGCTAAACCCAGATGTTTTGGGGTGTGCCTCGTCTTTCAGCTCTCCCTGTGGTTCTTAACTTCTCAGAATTCAAGTTTCCCTGAAAATCTCTTGAGGAAGTTGCATCTCCCCAGAGAAGACTGGGTTCTCCCTCTTCCACTCACACACAACACTTTCTTTCGGTGTTCAGGGCCATTAGGAGCCCTGGTCTGAAGGAATCCTGTGGTGGTGCTTAGACCAGGTGCTGTTGGTGCAGCCCATTCCCTGGGCTGGGAAGACCTGCTTCCCAGCAGAGCCTGGAAGGTTGTAGGATGGTGTAGGGCTCTACGTGTGGCCTGGTAATCTCCTGGGTGGCCTCCTCCCACCCACACCCAGTGGTCTCCTCACCATTCCCATGTGTAGGGCTGACTCTGCCTCTGGTCACCTTTCCTGTTCCCCCCTGACCCCAAAGGTTCTGGAGAAGCCCCACCAACACCTTGAACTCTGACTTGGCCAATGTGGAATGCTCTCTCCCTCCTCTGACTGTCTTTGCCATTTGAACCTTAATGCATTTACCTCTTTGTTTTTTACTTATTTTTATCTGTGGGTTTCCTGTCTTACCAAGTTCCAGATTACAGCTGTGATTTGAGATAAACCCGTTTCAACAACATAATCAGAATATCAAAAAGAATAATTATATTTAGTGCTTAATGGACACCTGACACTATACTTGATTTAAAAAATAACCCTTATGCCAACTCTTACTATGTTGATGATACTGGTCATGGATGAGGGAAGCGGTGAACAGAGAGGCTCAATTACTTGCCTGGGATCTCTTAGCAGGATGTGGCAGAGCTAGAATATGTACTCTAGTCTGGGACTTAAGCACACACCCTGTTCTATCCACCCTGCCTCTATTAGGCCATGGCTGTGTCTATCATTTCTGACAGTAAACCTAGCTGATTGTGGTGAATTAATTTTTTCTCCCTGCATTGGTTCCTTTTTGTTGCTCAGTACACCACAGTAACCAACTGTTTGGCATCACGTGTTCAAAATTTTTAATTCCTGGATTTACATGACACCTTTTCAAAACTCAGATAAAATACAATGAAATGATCATCTCTTATAGAATTAATTAGTAAAAAGAAAAAAACAAACAAATGCGCACATGTACAGGTAATGCTGCATATTAGAGGCAGGGGGGGCTTTTAAAAAACCGGCAGGTGGAACCTGCCTCAGACCACTTAGATGGGTTCTCTGGGTGCAGAATTGGATGTGTCCATGTTACCGAACTCAGGTCCGGCTGCTTGCTGCTTGAAAATCAATCCCCAAGGGGCAAGTGTTGGTAGAAAGAAAAATTGCTTTTAATCAGAAAGCCAGTCATCTGGGGAGAAGGTAGACTCATGTCCCCTAAAAACCAAATCCAAAGACTCTGCTCAGCCATGAAAGTTTTTAAAGGGAAAAGGGGAAGTAATATAAATTAATGACTGAGATAAGGGATCAAACTCGTAGCCATCTCCCACTACGAGTGCAAGCTTGTCTAATCCTTGTGATCTCCCCCTAGATGCTATGTTGTTCACACAGTTTGTTTAGGGGATTACTGAAGGGGAAGCTAGGGAAGAGATCTGATCATCTGTTAATAACTTATTCTTCATTTCTACTTCTTTGATCAAGGAAAGAACCAACAAGTTAGGCAAGGTATTGTGTGATCAAAACTTTTGAAAATTGTGCTAGAGCAGGAGATGAGTAGAGCATGGGGATGCCTGATTTAAGGTTGGTTACAATATAGCTCTGCTAAAGTGACAAGACAAAAGGGACCTCCTGCAGAGAGCTCTTTCATGCAAAAAGCTGCTAACATTCATTGTGCAAACAGAGGTGGGAACCACCTGGGGGGGCGTGTCTCATGGTAGACAGAAACTTCAGTGCCTCTGGTATCATTTCTTGGAGTGAAATATTTCAACATAGGACAGAACTAACTGTGGTACCACAGAGGTGCTACAGGAAACTTCTTTTCTAGCTACTTTTAATGTTTTGCTTTCCCTGAGTGTTTTCCTCCCGTAGAGGGAGAACACTCTGCAGGGAATAAGTAGCTGTTAGACAGACACTTAGAAGAAGCTGAGTATCAGGCTTCCCTCCTTCATCAAACATACAGTAAGTACAGTGCAGTGTTCCAAACTCAGGGAGAAGGCCTGCCAAGAATACTGGAATTAAACTTATTTCTTTCTCAATAAACTCTGCAGAAAATTCAGTGGGATTAGAGAGACAAGCAAAACAGCATGTAAAATATATGTTTATATGTTCAGGATAGAACTTGGAGATGAATTATGGAGGTCATAAAAATGTAGCTATAAATCAGATCTGGCAAAAGGTCTAGCAGCAGAGGTGAGTGGGTGCCAGCCATCTGTGGATCAGAGGTCATGCGAAAAAGCAAGGCCTGTAGGAGATGGGGAACCCTGCTGTCAGCATCTACTTTCCTGGTGCAGATGTGCAGAACCTTTCCTCCAAGGGCAAGATAAAGCAGCAGCTACAAGTACAGATTCCAGCAATGGAATGACTTGCTGGCTGTGTGAGCATGGCAAGTCCCATCACCTCTCTTAGCCCCTCTTCCCTTATCTGGAACATCTGGATGCTGATGGTACCTATGCTCTGGGGTTGTGGGGACAGTTAGACAAGAAAAGAGTCAGTCTATTGCAGCAGAGAGCCTGGTGTGTTACCCAGCAAAGAGTAACCATGATAGTGTTACTACCCATGGGCATGACAGAATGAAGTTTTTCACACTGGATGGAAGGAGCTCGCTGCTTTCTACCACACCAGAGACTCCACGGTTCCTCCAAGGGGGACTCTCAGTTTAAAGCCCGAAGGTCAGTGTACGAATAGGACACAGGACACAGAATCTGACCCCCTTGTTTAACATCCTGGAGCAATCAAAACTCCCCGCCACCGCATCACTTTTGCATCAGCATTCCTAAATTGCATGCTGTTTTCTGATGATCATCATGATTCAAATTTTAATAATCTTCTTGTTGAAAAACAAATCAAGAAATGAAAAAAAAAATGAGCTGGAGATATTGCATTTCTCTGGAAGGCTACCACTAGTTAAGATGTTGAAAGCAATTTTAACACCATTTCTCACCATGATGAGAAATCTGACAGGTTTACAAATTAGCATTCTGGGACTCTCACACTGAATGTCCATGTTTTGTCAGATTCTCTGATGATCACAAACGTGCTTGGTAATTACTGCACGTTGATACAATACCTTGCAAAAAATAAAGCACACTCTCAGGTGATCCCAGGAAACTGGCCTTTTCATTTGCATTATAAACTCTTGTTTTTGGCAGTTATGAGAAAAAAACGAATAGTATTTTGTAAGGCTAAGTTACCAATTCTTCTTTAGATAAATTTCAGGTTTAAGAATGATTAGACACCAGTGTCTGTGCTAGGTATACAAGCCATGTTGTCTGCTTCGTAGGATCCTTCCAGCATATTTGGAACCCAAGATGCAGATGGAAAATATTTCACATAATGTGGGGTGACTCCAAATCGGTACTTTTCCAGCAAATAAGCAGTTTAGGATAATTTCTCATTTTATTATGCATGGCAGCTGCTACTGGGCTCACTTAATGCCCATCTCCCACAAGACGGGAATAATTCCAGAGGCTGTTCAGAAAGGTCATTTCTGCCAGGAAATTTTTGATAAATTAGCTAACATAAACCCTGGGTTAGATTGCAACATTTTTTTCTTTTCCTTTTCTTCTCCTACTCATCCTCCTCTTCCTCCTCACCCCCTTTCCTTCTTCTTAATATAAAGCTATCATGTGTTGGTAAATTACCAGTTAGGTAACAACTGAATAGGAAGAGAGACATCCAAGTTGAATTACCATAACACCCAGGGCATTGTTAGAAGTGTGAGCTTCAAAATAATTTTAGAAAGAAGAACCAGAAATAGACAGAAGCACCCTTTTTCTAACTATTGTCCCATTCCCATGTGTAGAGCATTCTTCCTCCTGTGCCCCAAGGTAAAGACTTAGAGTCGTAGCACTTATAACATAATACTGACATCTAACATACATTGAATTCTGCTATGAGTTGGAGAAATTACACCCATTATCTCGTTTAATTTCATCAATCATCGAGTAAATAAGTTTAGTCCTATATTTCAGAGGAAATAAAGAGGCTCAGAGAAGTTAAGTGACTGGTTCAAGGTAGCACTGCTTGCAGTAAACCAGCTTTCATCTCAAGTCTGTGTGCTTCTGGGCCTGTGCCTTTACCCCCATTCTGTTTCACCCTAGCTTGGTTATGTGTATCCACTGGCGTCTGTGAAAGGCAAAGATTACATCTTTACTCTGCTTCATAAATGCCTGTGCAGTGAACCTGCAGCAGCTGCTCAACATGGGTTTATTGAAAGAATAAACAAAGGAATAAGCAAATGAGTATATGAAGCTACTATTGCTTCAATCACTTACTCAGAATTTCTCAAATGAATATCTACCATGAACAAGACCAGTGTCTCTGGAAGTAGACTCCTGAGACAGAGATTCACATGCATTTGATTTATTGCGAGAGTCATCTCAGGAGAAAGAGGATGAAGGAGGAAGGATAGAATAGGGCAAGGAGCTAAACAAAGATGTGGTCTCAGTTGGAGTCGACTTCAGCCTGATCCCACAGGGAGCTCTGGAGCGGAGACTGTACCACAGAGTGCAATTAAGCAAGGAGCAGACTTTTATCAGTCTTTTATTAGCCGTGAGCTGCCCATAGGGGTGGGGCCTTAACCTCCCAACCAGGCAGTTTCTATCAACCAAGGGTGATTCTCTGGAGAAAAGGGCACCAGGAGTTGGGGATGGGTGAGTGCGTGAGGTTAAGAGGATCAGCAGGAACCAACAGCATATATTCGGGCAGACATTATTAAAATCCTATGGACATTTCCCCAGGCAATCCCCATTGGCGTGCATTTTCAATGCCTGCACTCCACCCCATCATTGCCATTCAAGGCCCATCCTAAGACCAACCTCCCTCAAGGAGTCTCCCTGGACCACTTCACCCAGGGATCGTTCCTTTTCAGAAATCCTACAGTGATTCCCTGAGCAAAATGTTTATATAGTTAATCATTGCCTTTAAATGCCTTTAGATTGTTATACATGCATATAATTATGTCCTTATTAAACCTGAAAATTCCTCCAAGGCATTGATTGTGGCATCAAATGGCAATTTTATCTTGATGCACTTGGCCATGCTAGATGTTGTCAAGGGTGTAATAGAAGGCATTGATCCTGTATAGTAATGAATAATGATAGATTGTATAGTAATAAATAATAATAGTGTACATTTTGTAGTGCTTTCTATTTGTCAGGCAATGTGTTAAGCACTCAACAAGTATCGTTTCATATAATCTCCACAAATTTTTGTCAAGGAGTCTATTATTAGGAATGCTAAGATAAGAGAAAACCTGGATACAGAGTGGCTTAAACAAATTAGGGATGTCTTCATCCTGTATCTGGGAAATCTAGAGATAGAGTATTCCTGGCCTTGGCTTCATGGTTCTCTGTGACCCTCTTGGATTTTTCCATCTGCCTGTTACCCTATGGTCACACAGTGGCTGATGCCCCTCCCCCAGGCATCCCATTTAATTCAAGACAGGAAGGAAAAGCTGTTGCTCACTGCATCTGTCTTTTATCAGACAAAGGAAAACCGTTTTCAGAAGATGCCAGGAGGACTTCGCTGGTGGTAGTGGTTAAGAATCCGCCTGCCAATTCAGGGGACACGGGTTTGAGCCCTGGTCCAGGAAGATCCCACATGCTGCAGAGAAACAAATCCCGTGAGCCACAACTACTGAACCCATGCACCACAACTACTGAAGCCCATGCGCCTAGAGCCCTTACTCTGCAGTGAGAAGCCACTGCAATGAGAAGCCTGCGCATCACAACAAAAGGTAGCCCCTGCTCGCTACAACTAGAGAAAGCCCACGCACAGCAATGAAGACCCAAAGCAGCCAAAAATTAATTAATTAATTAATTAAAGAAAAAAAAGAAGATGCCAGGAAACTTCTACTTCCATGTTATGGCCAAAACTGTGTAATAAGGTTATCGTTTTCAGCAAGGAAGGTTGGCAAACTATGCATTTTCTTTTCTCCGATGCTTTCTCATCACAGTGGGGTGAACTGCAATAAGAGAGAATAGGAATTTGGAATGTCTGTCAGGTCAGCCTACAGACATTATCTGCTGCTTGCAAGTACTAAATTCATCTCCATTTCACAGATGAGAGAACTGATGCAATGAAGTAATTGTCCAAGGACTCGTAAGCAGTGGGTCCAGTATTCACATTCAATTCTGACGGCATAGCCTGCACTTTTGACAACTATGCTATATTATTTTTTTAGGTACTGCATCTCAGTGCCTCATTTCTATCTCAAAAATGATAACTCCAGGATAGGGATAATTTAGAGCACTACTTTAGAGCATTCATCATTAACAATAAAAGCATCTAAACCCTGGGTTGATATGGTTTTCCAGAGAAGACTAGCTGTGAGAAAGCTGGATTTAGGTTAATATAGGAGAAGTCCTCATGATGTGAGTACAAAGAGGATGATGATCTCCATTAAGCACACACACACGTTGCATCCTCCGTGCTTAATACAGAAGAACAGTCATCCAATAATCTACCTTATTTTGACCTAAGAAAGACTATAACTATGTTTTGATCTCAGATTGCCAAGTTAAGTTTTGTACATCCCCGTTTTTATAGTTCAAAACTTCCTGGCTGAGACAATTTAATTTTGATATTTTCTGAATCTCTGTTACAAATGACACAGAATAAGGTATCTTGGCAGAAGGTGTGGTATGAATGTGAAATTCAGGAAAGGTAGGAGTCCTAGTCACCCACCTTCTAATTTGGAGATAAGAGTGACTCCCAGGACAAAAGCAGAGACAATACAGCCAAGACGGTGTTGGGAGGGTGTTGGTCCTGGGTGCACTGTGGTGTGCTGGAGACGGCTCACGCTGACTCACCAGAGCCCACCACTAGCATTTCTTCCCAATTCTGTGGTCAGTGATGGCACACTGACAGCTTGAGATCATGTATAGGGTAAGTACTTATACCACACACATTGCAAACACTACAAAACAGAGGCTTTTTTTCCTCTGAGAGCCAGTCGTTAAACATTGACTAGCACACCATTCACTGAGCACCTCAAGTAAGTAAAATCATGCTTCCAAAAAAAAAAAAAAAAAAACAGAACAGAAAGAAGAGGAAGGGAAATTGAACAAAACAATATCTAGCTTGTCTAGGATTTGGGGAACACCTCAGATGTGCACTCATAACTGTGGACTCACCCCTTATTATTAACACAAAAGCAATATCATGTTTCCATCACTGTCTTAGGGCTCTGAGAAATGCTTTGTGAGCGACTGGCTTAGGTTCCTTCAGTCAGTATTTGTCTGTTCCTTGCTTTATACACCTGTTATTGGTAATCAGAAATCCAATGGCATGTGCTTATATTTGTGATAAGTTCCTTAATACTTGGGGGCAACTCTAAATATTATCAAGTTCTTGGAGGCAAACTTACAAACCCGTTCACCTTGCGTGTTGGAGCTCATGTCTCCCGTTCATTAGTCCTCTGATGCAATGACTTTTCAAAAGTAATCAATAGCTAACCTGATAAATGGGAAGGCTCCTTAAAAATCTATTGCTTGATTGCTGAGACTGAATGTTTTATTAATTGACAGCTGTGACTTGTCACTAGGTGGCGAAGAGGAAAACGTTTGCTCCAGCTGTTCTCACCAACGTTGTCCAGCAGTGGGGCTTCCAGTCTGTTTCCACAGAGCAGATTGACTTTCAGTTAGGGAGCTGTAGCTATATTTAGCATGCCAGGTCACTAGCTATCTGTAAACAATCCAGATGCATTGTCCTTCCCATTGTTCATAATTAAACTCCTCATCATGGGAATTGCAGTGCAGAGTCTTTGATCTTACATTCAGATTCTAAAATCTATGAAGTATGTCTATCCATGTGGAAACCGCTCCTAAAACTAATTCTGTTTCCTAATGACACGGTGATAGCTACCATTATTGAGGACCTACTACGTGCTAGACATTAGGTTAAGTCTTCATTTGCATGATATATTTTAAAATCTTTATAGTAACTATGCATGACTCTCTTGATGCTCCTCTGGTTCTCTGCAGGGGTGCACAGTGACAAACAATATCAGTCAGGGTTCAATACGAGGAGTAGACCACTAGAAGTGATGGGGAACAAGGGACTGATTCCAGGAACTTGATCCTATGCCATTGTGGAAGCATCTTAGCAGCTTATGTGTGGCTATTTATTCTGCAGCTGATGGTGTATCTGTGGTCAGCAGGGCTTCAGCAGGCAGTAGGGAAGGGAAGATGGGCATGAAGTGGAAGAGAGCAAGGACGAACAGAAACCTGCAAGGACCGGCTGGAACCCATGAGGATGACCTGGAAGCCACCTGCAATGATGGGGGTGTCCTACAGAATAGCTGGTGCCCTTATTTATGGAGCTACATGTGGATCTGGCCCAGGTGTCCAAGAAGCTGAATGAGGAGACTTCATAGGAGCTAGTGTTGCTGCCGGCCCAGCTGTGGCCACAGGAATGGGAGCAGCCCCAGGAGGAGAGCTTGCAGGGGCTGGGGAGCTGGCTGCATCCCCATGACAATGAGTGAGCCAGCAGACTTGCAACAGCATGCTGGAGCTGCAACACAGAGTGTGGTTTGGAGGTTTAATTCTAGACTGGCTTCTGTTGTCTGCAGCCTTTTTCCTGTGTGTTGGTATTCTGTCTCCCGCGACGGCAGGTAACGAGCCTCCTGGCTCCCACTGTTCAAGCCTTCCTAGGAGGTTCTTCTCTCATCAGGCCCCAGAAGCAACCTGGTCAGTAGGCACAGGGGACTCCAGGAGTGCTGGATCAGGAGCACACACTTGGGAGCCCAAACAGAGTTTGCACCTGACTTCAAGTCCTCATGATGATCTCAGGTGCTTGTTAACTCTGAGCCCAGTTACTTCAAGTGAAAAATAAGTTGTACATCAGTATTCTTTGGCTCGTGTGAGGATTTCATAAGAAAAGGTTGGCAGAGCAGCCTGTGTGCTATTTGGAGTGCGATATGTAATACCCTTCAACACATGCTGGCTCCTTCCGCTTTCCTCTGTATCTGGACTGGCCTTGGGTCCCCATCCTGACACCCTAACCTTGCTTCACTGACTGTGTTTGAAGACCTCCCCCTCTCACCAGTGTCTTGATTTGGAGTACAGTGCTCCCCACACACAGGTCAGAGCATCCACCCGGGTTGATGGAAACCTTCCTGGGGAGCTGGTTTCTTGGAACTCTGAGTCTTTCCACTGCTCCCATCAGTGCCTTTATTCACTGCTCCATGAGTGAGAACATGAGGAAGGAGAGTTTTCTGAGCCCCATGAGGACACGACTGCCCTTGAGGAGAATTATGAGGACATTGATGTGGGTTCTGTTGAAGGAGAGGGTGAGGAATTTCTCAGTGGCCCTGCTACGGACCCCTCTGTGCTGCCCCTGCTCTGGTGTCCTCACAGGTCCCCTGTAGAGGGTCAAACATCCTCTTGGCATCTGCAGCGGGCTCTGACCCTACCACCAACCCCACTCTACGATGGGATCCTATTTCAATGTCTAGACTGTCTCAGTCGTCTCCACTCCTGGAGTTTACCAGGCCAAGCCTATATGTCTCCTACGTTTATAAAAGATAATTAATCAATACTTGGGAGTTTTCTGGTTATAAAACATTTTCTCCAAATTTTCTTTACCCATAGATTTTACAGACTTGCAGACAGTGAGCCCAGCTTGGATGTAGATGTACTCTTCCCCTTGCTCACTCCCCACTTCCTGAGGGCAGTTTCTCCCACCCCAGTTAATTCTGCCAGCAACTTGTTAAATAAGTCATTCCAAATGCCACATTTTCTGTTCACTGACTTCCTGCAGCTCTCTGAGTATTCTTTCTAATGTCCTCATACAATAGTCCATCTATTTCTATTTTGCAATGGAAGAAATACTTTGATATTGAGTACACAAAATGTATGGAAAAAAGTTATACATTGTCTGCTTGTCTCCAGTTTTGTAGACGAGGGCATCAAGAATCAGAGAAACAATGGGTTTCTCCCACTCTCTTGCAATCACTAAGATATTCTCTCTCCTGGGTCAGTTGCCTCTGACTACCTCTCCTCAGCAGCATGCACCCACATCTCATCATAAACTAGATGCACTAGAGACTAAGTCCAAAGCCTCCCTGTAGGCCACACCTCTTCTTACTTGCTTTGTTCTCAGTAGATGTGAAGAGAAGCAACTCTTTGAGTACCATGGGCTCTCCCTTCCTATGTGTCTTTGATGCCCCTTGTCACCCTCAATTCTGTTAGGGAATTGGAGTGAATATTTGAAGCAATAGGATGTTGTTCCAGCAGGATTCAGGTTTTATTGACACTTTTCCTGAAACTCTCAATAGAGAGGGTTCCTCAAAACACAAAGACCCAAGGAGGAGCAGTGGTGGGCTAATCACAATCTGGTTCCAAATGCCCTGTGTGGGGTCTCATCCAGGACTGGCTGGATCACATGACTTAAGACTCTCATGGGGTTTCTTGCTCCCACTGCTCAAGGCTGCCCTCTAGTGGAACCTAATCCCAAAGAGATGACCGATGATTCCACAGTGCCACAGAGAGAAGTGAACTGAAGGCAAGATGGCCAGCCTTGTTCCAAGGAGAGAGAGACAGAAAAAAAGAGGGAGGGGGAGGGGGAAGGGGGAGAAGAGAGAGAGAATGAGAAGAAAGGAAGGAATAGGGAAAAGAGGACTTGACCTCCCCATTTGTTCTCTAAGTTCAAGAAGACATTTCTTTAATAGAAGTTCTTTTAAAATGCTCCATGACAGTGGAAAATTTGAGTGAGTTGTGTCTACCAAAAATGTGAAAGGCAGAAAGAAAAGAAGGGCAGAAAAGGGAGAACAATATAAAAGGGTAAGAGAAGGCAGGAGGGAAGGAAAAGTAAGGGAAGAGAGCAGATTAGATGGTAGGGAGGGCAGAAGAAGGGAGGGGAGGAATGGGGGAGGGGAAGGGGAAGAGCTGCTACCAGAGCCTGAGGGGCTGGCAGTGTTGGTGATGGAAGCATGCAGGGAGCAGGAGCCACTGCAGGTGGAGCTTACTTTCTAGTGGAAACAGGGACTAGCTGCTGGCATTGTCATTTTCCTTCTCTGGTCTACTTTTTGTGTGCATCTCTGTTAGCTGCCGCATATTCTGGGACAGAGTACATCTCTGTGACCTCTATACCCAACTGAGTGCCTGCAATAGAGAAGATGCTCAGGAGGGAAAAGAATGATGGATTTTGCTCAACACCTAAAGTGAAAGACTAACAACCACAGACCCATATTTGTTAAGCCTGCACAGATAAAGCCTGGTTGTGTTCTCTGTTTGGCATCAAACCGTAGCAAGTAAAGGTGGGATCCAAGGTCAATAGGAGGTCATTTCAGTCTGCTCAAGACCATTTCCTTGATGACATGGGTGAGAGTAACTGAAATCCACACTTGGAAACCTCCCTCTGAAGGCTCCCTTGTAGCACAGAGGAAATGGTGTGGGTTAGAAGCTGCTCTATGCATGGTTGACGCCCATATCGATTCTTTAGCCACAGAGACCAATACAAGTCAGATTAGACCATCATCACACTGCTTGGTCCCAGCTGGGTTCTTCATGTTTAGAAAAAACAAGGAATGAACCAGTCCTGGTCCTCAGGTCTCCTTGTCTCTGGAGCAGCAGGCCAGGTTCAGGGTTTGGGGTGCAGTCTCTGAGTGTCTCTTGCTCCCCAAGATCCTTGTCCTTCATATCCTTCAGAACCCTCCAACTCCAGCCTCTCTCTTGGTCTCACATTTGAGTGTCCTTGGGTCATAGTTCTTTGTAAGGTCTGCAGAGAGTCCTTACACTCGTCACCAATCATCCCCGATGTGATTTAGGGGGCAAGACCCAAACTGCACTCTCTGTGGTAACCCCACAGCCTTACCAAGAGGAAGTTTGTTTGTTTTTTTTTTTAATTTGTGTGAAGGAGACTAGCAGTGTTACTATTTAGTTATACTGCTAATTAACCTTCAACTTTTGTATAGCACATAAGAAATAACACTGCTCATATATGCAAGGGAAAGCAAGTCAGTAAAATGTGCCTGACAACGAGATTGTTTAAGTGAATGCATCTAAAACATACCAATTTAATAAATAGCAAAAATACCATTTCACCTTTATTTTGTGGGTCACCATTACAGACCATCACATCCTGCTGCCAGTTGTGTGACTTTCTTCAACCACAGTTGCCCTGGATAATCTAACATGTATGTATGTCAGGCATGTACACACTTACATATATCAATTTGTTTAAGCCTCATAACAACCACTCAGCCCTTTTACAGATGAATTTGGGTTTTTTTTTCAACTTTTTATTTTATATTGGGCTATAGGTGGTTAACAATGTTGTGTTAGTTTCACTTGTACATCAAAGTGATTCAGTTATACATATTCATGTATCTATTCTTTTTCAAATTCTTTTCCCATTTAGGTTGTTACATAATATTGAGCAGAGTTCCCTGTGCTATATAGTAGGTCCTTGTTGGTTACCCATTTTAAATATAGCAGTGTGTACATGTCAATCCTAAACTCCCTAACTATCTCTCCCCGCCTCCCTTCCCCCTCTGGTAACCATAAGTTCTTTCTCTAAGTCTGTGAGTTACAGATGAATTTGTTAATGCATAGATCAGTAAAGCAGCTCGGAGCATCTAGTGCATGAGTGACAGAGCTAGGACAAAGCTACACTCTCATGTGCTCTGGATTTCACGTTCTGCTCATTGGGCTGGGCCCCTCTTTCTCATGTTATTGGTCAGTGTCTTTCCACGTATACTTGCTGTGAGTCTGTGTTCTTGTCTGCAGAGCTTCCGGAATGCCAGTCTCTTGATGGCACAGGGCTACTCTTACTGTAATTAATATTTCTTTCATTAGTTCATTCATACTATTGATACATGGACTTGGAAAAGAAATGTTTTGAAGAAAACCCTCCAAATGATATTTTGGGGATTTTCAAGGAAATTCTACTTCCTACCACTTAATGTCATAACCCTAAAAAAAAAAACAATGTCTGTTGACGACTGCCTTTTGTTACAAAACCAATTCTTTTCGTGATCGCTCCTTCCTATAAAACAGTGCCTCCAGATTTGAAGACAACTGTAGGGAGCCCTCATACTGAATGAGGAGAATGAGAAGGATGTTCAGACCTGCAGTTTCAGGATAGAGAGCAGCGAACAAGGATTCTGTAATATCCTGTTCTGCCTGCAATGGTTACAGGATAGTACTTAGTGGAATGGAAGGCATCCTGTGAATGTGGGTCATGTGGGAGAAGAGTGTTATTGATTCAGTGGCTATAACATCTCTAAACTACAGTGGTTTCCTCTGTCAGCTTCCCATTAATTATTTCTAATTTAATTAGTTCACATTTTATACACGTTCTGTGCACAAGATAAAATACTGCAGGCTTGAAAAGCAGAGAATTTGGAAACATAATGAGTATAAAGAGAGAGCTGACAAAAATGCAGCCAGAGTGGGGTTGGCGGGCCATGGGTAAGGCCAATCGACCTCTCATCACAAAAGGGCTGCTGTCTCTGATCTTGCATGTGTGTTGCATTCCAGGCCACTATTCAGGCAGTCCTGCACAGTTTGTGTGCAAGTAAATTAAATAAACAAATAGCCAGGAAGCTGATTCCCTGATCAGAAGTATTCCATTAGCTTAAGTGTCTGTGTGCTGGCCAAGAAGTAAACCACCACTACAGAGTAACCCATCTCAGAATACTTAGGGTTTGTAGTCTAGAAGAGATTTTCAGTAAGAAAACTGAAGCTCAGAGTGGAAAAAGAAGATCTTCTCAAATTCCCATAGGTGGTTTTTGGCAGAGGCAGGGCTACAATTCAGGTCTCTTGATCAGATTCTCTTTTCACTTCCTCCTGTGATCCCCCAACATCAATGTCAGGGAATCTTCCCAGGTCTAGGCTTATCATTTCTGGTGCGTGCAGTAAGCCCCAAGATCTGATTTTGGAGAAATAGCACTCCAGAGGCTACCTAGTGCCTCCTCGGAGTCAGTGACTGCAGACGAGGGTGAGTTTTCCTAAGGAACTTTGGTGGGGTTGGAGCTTTTCCCCATTTCATGAGCTTGATTAACTGAAACAAATCCCAAATGACCTCAAACACCTACATAAAATTAGGCTTTCTTTCCACTAATTTCTAGCTATTGTTAACCATTCCTAATGTAGTTTTAGTATCAAAATATGTTAGAACAGCTTTAACACACTTTAAACTTACCTTGTGAAGGGTATCTGGATTGGGTCTTAGACCTTTGGGAAAGGTGGCTCCTGAAACTCCTCCTGGAAATGTTTTATTGTCTTTTTTCCCTCTTGAGGTAGTATGATGCTAGCTGCAAATTTATAATTTCTCAGGTTTGGACACCTATTTACTTCTAATTCTCCTGCCTGTTTTATCTTCATTTCAAAGCAAAGAGAAACCCAGGAAACACTAAGACTGAAGTTTTGATAATAAAGCCATTTGATTCTGGATAGGCTAGATCATGCTGTAGTAACCAACAACCACCAGATCTCAGACTTACACAAGGTAAATTTACATCTCACTCATGCAAAGTCCACTCTGGAATGTAGGTGGCTCTCTGGGGCTGCTTTAGCTGCTTTAACCCAGAAGTGACACCTGTGCCTAATGCTCATATTGCATTGACGAGACCTAGTCTATGGCTCCACTTCATTCACACTGCAAAGAGCTGTGACTGTAGCCATGCATGTGCCTGGCCAGGAAAGGAGGCCTGGATACTATGAGCACTAAGGTCGGTGTTTGCCCCAGCAGGTAATGTCTAAGCTTTTAAAATTCCCAGCCAAGTTTTTACTGACTGATGGAAGACATTTTAGCAAAGATGGCAGTGGGAATACATGCATTTACCTCTTCTGCATCTTATTTTAGCTCTTAGCCTCACTAAGCACATATAAAAATAGGAGAGAATATCTGTACCATCACTATTTTCCACTGCGTGGAGGGTTGGCACCCATAACCCCCATATTGTTCAAGGGTCAACTGTATTCTTCAATAAAAATATATTACTTAAAATAAGATAAAATTTTGCTTAAAACAAAGAATAAGGTTTGCCAATTAAGAAACCTAAGACCTGAGCCCTGACCCATAGAGCCTACTGTCATCTGCCCTTCTCCATCTGAGTGTACAAGAAATACCACAGACTCAACTGAACCTAAACTCTCTTGTGAAGGCTGCCTCGTTCCAGCATCCTGAAAGTGTTGATCTTTCCCCTAACTCTTACTCTCCCCATCTGACGGGAAAACTGGTCCTTTCAATCCCACTCCCTTGATACCTTTGGTGTACATCTTTTGTCCTTATTGCTAATAAGTTTTCATCATCTCTTGGCTAGAAAGTATCTCTATTAGTCATGTTCCCTTCCAATCTATTCTCCATTCTGCAGCAAGAACAGTTTTTTGTTTTGTGGGGTTTGTTTTTAATGCAAATCTGATCTTGTCTTTCATCTTCTCAAAACCCTTTAGGGAACTCCTATAGCTTTAGGCTCTGGTCCAAACTCCCTAGAGGCTAGGCCCCCATGGCATTCCCTCTCATCCTCCACCACTCCCCATCCTGCCCTTTAGACCTGGGCATGTGGGATGAATTGCAGATGTGAAAACCCCTTGAAAATCTCTATGCCTTTGCACAAATCTCCTCTACTTGCTAGAGAGTCCCTTATCCTTTCTCTACCTCATTCTTCAAAACCCAGCTCACATATCATCCCTTTGTGAAGCCTTATATGGCTCCCAAGCTGAGGCAGGTGCCCTTCTCTGTGATTTTATTTGTTAAACACTGTTATAGATTTGTCCAACTATATTTTAATTATTATTC
The DNA here is from genome assembly GCF_028021215.1 of Eschrichtius robustus. Classification (NCBI taxonomy): domain Eukaryota; kingdom Metazoa; phylum Chordata; class Mammalia; order Artiodactyla; family Eschrichtiidae; genus Eschrichtius; species Eschrichtius robustus. Next base: position 138,394,423 of record NC_090828.1, on the reverse strand, counting down.
CAATGGCCTCCTTCAGTGAACTGAGGGAGATAACTTGAAGACAGGGGTTGTGATTTACAGCCGTGTGTCTCTTGGGACCACATGGCAGGAAGTCAGTGAATGTGGAATGAAAATCCCTGGAACAACACCTTCTGCTAAAGGGAGCAAGACTTTTGAGCAGTCACAGCCTCACTGTGTCTGTGTATATGTGTGTGAATTGTTTATGTGTGAGCATCTATGTGTAATTAATATTTTCTTAACTTTCTAAATCATTATGACGTACCCACTTGGGAAGGTATCTCCAGTATGATGTTTATGGAATGAGAAAAGACAATGGCCCCCAAACCTTGTGCCTGTCCAGGGAAGGGTTAGAGAAATTCCCTCCAAGAAGCTGCAGAGCCCACATCTCTGTGGCTGGGGAACTGGAACTCTTTGGGACTGTGGATGAAAAATTTTTATCAGCTTGAGAATTGTCTCGTTCCACACCTGGACTTTAAGTCTCTGTCATTAGGCCTGGGGAAGACCCTATAGTGAAGGAGTTGCCCTAACTTGATCTAGTCAGATTTCCTGAGGTCTCTACTGGACTAAGGTATGGCAAGGACAGATGACAGGACAGCAGTGCTCCAGCTGAGCAGAGGGACAAGGGCAGGGAGTGAATTGGAGTCCTCTCTTACCTGGAGACTCCTTGCATGACACATGAGCAGCCACGGTTCTGTTCAGAGTGTCTGTGTATCAAACTCTCCAGCATTGTATCACTGGGTAATGAATGGTACCAGCCAAGATAGCTGTGCAGTCACTTGAGAAGCTGCATCAGAGCCTTTGTCTCTGGCTGAGGTGGGGCTCACATGTGCACAGACCACAGATGCCAAGTGCTCATCCTCTGGGGCCAAAGGCCAATCTATCTTGGAACAGGGAGCCAGGAGTCTCTCTTCTGTTCTGTGAGAGCTCAGCAGTCATTTATGAGGATACCCTTCAACCTCTCTTGTGTTCCTTTCTCCCACCAACCTTAGATATTTCCGAAGTGGGGTCAATGGAAGGGTCTGGGAGACCACAGTCCCGACCTTTAATTTTGTAACTGATGAGGTAAAAGCCCTGATTGTGTCATCAAATCTGCGGCGGATCCTTCCTGCCTAAAACACATTGATCGCTCCCTGTTGCCTCCAGCCTGATCCCTAGCCGGTCTAATGGCCCCAGACTCCTCAGGCCAGCGAGAACTTCTCCCGGTGGTCCTTATAGACTGTCCCTTGTCCCATCCCCACCACCCCCATCCCCTTACTCTAAACTCAGGCATTTCCTCAAGACGGGGTGCCCCAAGTGAGGAAGGTGCCTCCTAGCCTTGTCCTTCCTCACTTGGTGGTTCAGCTCTTGGATCAGAGCCCCTCTCCTCCCTGCCCCAGGCCGGTCACTTCTCTCTCCTCTGCTCCTGTCCCCCTGGCTCTCCTCCATCACTTACTCTCGGTGCTGCTGCCACTGTTCCCCTCCCACTAGCCCAGAAGCCCTTCTCAGCTGGCTACTGAGACTGATCCCTCTCTGTCTCCCCCAGTGAAGCCCACCGGCTCCCACAGAGTCAGAGGTCAGCAGCCTTTTGTGAGAAGGAAGGGGGCAGGTGGGCAGCTTAGTGAGTGTGGGAGTGGTTGAGGGTCTACATGGGTGGAAGTGGTGATAAGGGAGGGGGTGAGTAGTTAAATACGTGGCGGGGGTGTGGTTAGTGAGTTGGGCGGATGGTACGTGAGTGCAGGGGTGAGGTGTGAGTACGTGAGGGAATTGGAGTGGGCGGCAACCAAGTGAGCAAGTCGATGGGGGAGTGGGTGTGTTGGCGAGCATCTGAGTGAGTTGGTGAGTGGGTGGTGGGTCGGATGTGGAGGGCAAGGAGACAGTGGATAGGAGGCGAGAACAACATAACAAAGCCAAGGTGGGAACCAGAGCCCTCACCTCCCTGCCAGGGGCTCTTTCCAGCACCTACGCTGTCCCCAACCCTCTTTCTGAGTATTGGCTCTTGTCACTTCACACCCTCACTGCCCTTCAGTTTACTCAAGTATGTGCCATGGATTCATTTGGAAGTCGAAGGTGCAGACCACATGATGCCTCCTTCAGCCCAAAGACTGGTGTGGAGGAATGCAGCTTCTGCTGGACCCCCTCACCAAACCCGCTAGGCAGAGAAGAGGTGACTGGGGCTGGGGGCATGCATCTCCTTTCTTGCAGAGCCCTCACACTCAGGTGTGGCACCAAGAGAGAGCTGTAGATGGCAGGGGGACATGTGCTACACAGGCCCAGTGATGTAATGATGGGCATGAGTTTTCTGAGAGCAGAGGCAGTGTCCATTTCATCGGTGAGTCCTCAGGACCCAGGTGAGAGCTGGTAGATTGGGGCTCAAAGTGAGGGGTTGCTGGCAGGGGTCTGCTGAAGTCTGAAAATGCACTGGAGAAAGTAACCACTTCTCAGAACTTAATGTTCTCATCCACATGCTGAGAACCCTGCGGGGACCTAGCACTGTATTACTTTTGGATTTGGAAAATAAATTGTAACTGAAAAACTGAGGGCATTAAAAAGAATTATAACAAGTTGGGTGGTGTTTGGAGTCTCAGCTCATAATAAGACTGAATTCACAAGTGGTGTCAGTGGGCGAGAATGCTGTTTCCCCAAAGGTGGAACCTTAAGAAAAACACATTTTGAAAGTTAATGAGGGGGGAAGAGACAAAAAGAAACAAAATTCGTTTAAAAAATGTATGGAGGAAGAATTCTTAACAGATTCACAGGCAGCATTAGTAATGCTGATTGTCTGATATGTGTGTGGCAAGGACAGACCACCGACTGATTTATGAAATCACATTTATAAGTAATTACAAATTTCATTGCTTTTATTAACTGCTTGCAATGTTATTTACTTGATTGAATTACAGTTCTGGCCATTAACACTTTGGAACAACAGCCCAGTTAATTAATATGGAATTACCGTGGCAGTGCCATGACTATCCTTGGAGGACCACATCAGCACCAAAGTGCCCAGGGTGATGGATGCTCCTGAGGTAAATGCCACAGAAAAAGTAGTGTTGCAGCATCACTTAAATGGGCTGCACACCTTAGCTTATGGGGCTTCTCACTAATCCATCTTCCACGTAGGGGATAAGACCTCTTTCAGGGCTCTCAGCACCCCTTCAGTGGACCCCCGGTCTAAAGGAGGATGGACCCAATGTTTCCTGAACAGCTGATGTGCACCAGGTGGCTTAGGTAAGGTATATTGTTGTACCCTTGTTACAAGAGGGTGCATATTTCTAGTCTATAGTTACAAACGAGAAAATGAAAGTTAAAGTGATTCGTTGACATGCCCACGTCCTACAGCTCTGAGGCAGCAGAGTGGAGTTGGACCCACATTACTCTGGCCCACCAGCCAGCACACCTGTCATCAGCTACCCTTTCTGAAGCCTCAAAATAGAAGGCTTCACTGAAAGGCACAAGTGTTCCATTTCCACAACGTGACAGTGCTGTGGCCTCCACCACCCGCCGAGTCGCCATGGGGGTCTCACATGTTTTGGATCACATATCAAACTATCAACCTCCTCACAAGGAAACTTCCCTCTGGTACAGAGCCAAGCCACAAGTTGTCTGCATGAGCTGAGCCTCCCTTTTTATGAACTGCTTCTGCTATAGTCACCTTTAGAATTTTTTTTTCTTTTACAAGAAACACACACAATGTAATAACCATCTGGTCCCTTTATTTCTCAGCGGAGCTGTGTGTGCTCAGCACTGACCTTGCTGGCCTTGCATTCGGCTGGAAGCAATCCTCTTATTAAATCAGAAACCAAAGAGGACCCCTGCCCCTTACCCTGGACCCCATGACAAACCTGACGCTGGCCTCATCCTGACATCACCAGTCTGGCATTTAAATGCCAACATTTCTCCAAAGAGCCGTGATGAAGGCAGTAGGCAGTGCATGACTTTTTATACTTCATTTCCCATTTATAGGAAGAAAAGAAAAGGGAAAATGTCAGAGGAAATTCAGTTCTGACATCCAGGGCAGACTTCTCGTTGGGCAGAGAGGGAGATTGCAAAGGGGTTTATTTCAGGAGAAGCTGGAGCCCCTCCCAAGTCACCCCATGTCCTCAGACTGCTGCCTGCAATCTTGTCATCAAAGTGGCTGGCCTTTGCTGAGTGTCTGCTGTGTGCCAAGGACTGTGCTTGACCTTTTGCATGCCCTGTCTCCATTCCTCCACCCCCTTACTTATCCTGCAAACAAGGTGGTGTAGCCAGTCTGAGAAAGACATGCTTGGCAAAGTGGGGAGAAATCCAGATCCTGCCAGGTCAACTCTTGACCGCTCTTGGTGAAGGGTGACCCGAGGTGTTAATTCTGTGACATCTCTAGTCTGTGCAAGCATTGAGGCTGAGACACACAGATGGCCCCAGCTGTGACACCAGAAGAATCCCAAGGCACTAAGGGAGAGGTCTAAAAGAGAGGTCAGAGGTAAGGCACTGTCAGGTAGCATCTGCCCTAAGGGTAATGTCTGGAGTGAGATAGAACAGAGAGAACTTGGGTGGGGCAGAAGAGGTGTCCTGCACATATCATTAAACCACCCTCATTTTTAAGTCAAGACATTGACTTGGGATTTGACCAATATCCTACTTTAAGCAGTTACTCTTTAGTTAGGTTTAGTTAGGTTTAGTTACTTGCTTGGTGGTTGTTCCATTTCTTGAGGCTGACTTGGCCTATCCCTGCTCTTACACACACAAACTTAGCAGTTTATTCCTACTAAGGCAACCAGAGTCTCCAATTGAGAGATGCCCCATTACAGCAGATAAATAAAATGAGACACAGAAACATTAAGGAGTTTGCCTCAGTTCGCCAAACCCATAGGTGCTGAGCGAGACCTCAAACCCAGAGTTAATTATTTTCCTGCTACATTATCTTGCGTCTTGGCCAGTTAAATTCAGAAATTTTACATATTTTTATTTGGATTGCATCAAAAAGCTGTTTTTCATTTTTATTAATCTAACCAAAATTGTGTGCTTGTTAGTCTTAATAACCTTCTGACGCCTCTTCGTTGCCTGCAGAAGAGGTTGCAAACACCTTGCGATGGTTTTCAAGATTCTGCAAGGTCTTCTCAACCTACCTTTGCTTCCTTATAAATACTCCATCGAGTGGTGTGGAACAACTGGCTGCTCTTGGAAACTTTTAAGAGCGTCATAGTCCCCTGCCTTTATTATTTCTGGACCTTGGCATTCCCTCTATTTCTATATCTCCTAAAGTGGTGGAAGTGGCTTGGAATCAGGCAGTGGGTGGAAGTTGGACAACTTTGAAAAACATGATGGAGAAAGCCTAGGTTACTTTGAATAGAGTGGTATATATGGACCCTGCTGAAGTGAATGAGGAGAACGTTAGAAAAAGTTCTCAGTCATCTTAGAAAAAGCCTAAACTTCAGTGAAGAGACTGTTCATAGACATCTGTACTTGGAGGATACTCAAGGTGAGGACTCAGAAGGAAGTGAGGAACACATTATTGGAAACTGGAGGAAGGGGCATCCTTGTTATGCAGTAGTAGAAATCTTAGCAACATAGTATCTTGCACAATCTCAGAGAGATTCAAAGAGTTAGGAGGACCAGCAAACTATTGGTTGTTTGAAGATGGATGGGGCAGTATGGTGGGGAATGCAGTTGGTCTAAAGAGTTGAAAGAGAATGCCAGCTGATAGACACAGGAATGGGGTTCTATAGCTGCAAGGGACTGAATTCTGCCAAAAAACCTAACCAACTTAGATAAGAGACCAGGCTAGCCAACACCTTGTTTTCAGCCTTGTGAGACTCTAAGGAGAGGAACTGGGTGAACCCAACCTACAGAATTGCGTGTTGTTTTAAGCCACTGGTTTTGGGTAATTTTTTCCAGCAGCAATGGGAAAACACTACACTAAAACTCATCTCACTTCTTAAATCTGTTGTGTGTATCTTTCGTGTTTTGGGAAAATTCTCATCCACTCTCCCATATATTTCTTCTAACCCATTCTTTCTGTCTCCCCTTCTGGCCCTCAAATTATATGCTAGATATTTTCACTGTGTTCCTTAGGTTTCTTTTGTTTTCTTTTTGTTTTAAGTGTATGTTCATTTTTGTTTTCCTCACTAATATTTAGACAGATAGGAAAGTAGAGTTTATTCTACTAGCCTATCTTCCAGTTCACCAATCCTACTTTCAGTTTTGTCCAACCTACTGAGTTCTTAATTTCATTTTTGTATCTTTCAATTTTTATAAATTCCATTTGATTCATTTTCCTATATTTCAGTCGACTAATGAATTTATCTGTCTTGCCATCTATTTTCTTGACCCTATTATTAGGGCTAGGGTTAGGGTTATATTTCTTGGCATATTTTCCATTGCTATATTCCTATTGTTGGCTTTTTTTCTTGGTCTGGATTTTTGTACCTCATACTGTTAGATTAAAATCCAGTCACTGTGTATCAAAAATTGATAAGACTCTAGATGATGCCATTTTCCCTCAGGTATAGTTCAGCCTATCCCCTGACAAGTGATTAGAGTAGAAGCAAATCATTTCAACCCAGTAGGTGGCTGAACACTCTTGAGCCTGGTTTTCAATCTTTGTAAGACCTGGTCTATTTCTGGTTTACCCTCACTGCTAGGGTATAGCCCACCAAGTGTCCCAACAAGATCCTTCAATTTTTTTACCCTGCTGTTTTTCACTATTTTATGCTAACCTTGTTAGGCTCTGATGTTACAGCTTAATCAGGAAATCCCTTGCACTTCTCTGCACTTCCCTTCTTTCTGGGGCTTTGGTGCCTTTAGCAAATTTTGGCTTATTTTCCTCTGCCGTTCTTAGAAGTCTCCAAAGGATCTGCTGAGTCACTGTTTTCTGCTTGACTTTCTCCTGGGCTGTTCCTCCTTTCACCCAGGACACTTAATCAGCATAACATCCAGGATGTTGAACTTATCTCAGAGAGCTTCCCTCCTCTTCAGGATGTTAGACCCTAAAGTCCAGGCTTCTTGGAAACCTTTTATTCCACCTTGCAGAGGAGGAAACAGGAGGACCTTCAGTCATAGGAGGATTTGATGGGCCAAGCCGGGAAGTAAACCATATCACTTTTGTTCATAATCCATTGTCTACACATGATCACTTCAACCACAAGGAAGGCGGAAAAGTGTGGTATGCCTGTGTCTGGAAAGAAAGGGATGGGAAACCTGTGTGATGTCATGGTCTACACTTAATAGGCATTTGGTGAGTTTAATAACATTGGAAATGTTACAAGATGAACCAAATGACCTCTGAACGTGACTTCAGTCTCAGTCATCACTGTTAAATTCCTGAATGTGATTTATTTAAGAATTTCCTACAGCACAGATGATACACAAAAATATAAGAAGACAAAAACATTCTGCTCATTCTTTTAGGAATTAAATGCTGCAATCGTAATATCAGGGAATTTTCTTGTTGAAGTGCCAAGATAGTCCTTATGACTTAGAATTTACAATGGGTTCTCTTAAAAATATCATTCCTGCACAAATTAATTCAGCCAGTCCTCTTGATATTCAGGTTCAATGAGCTGGAATATATGTTCACTGGGTATTGGATACTCAAAACTTCATCTAGCATAAGACTAAAGTGCTTTTGTATCCAAGGAGAATATGAGCTTATTTTATTCTATTTTATTTTTTTAATAGAAAAAAAATGCCATATTTTAATAGAAGATCACCATTTATCAGAATGCATACCAAAATACTGCAACAAATTGGTCTGCAACAGAAACAGCACAATGACAGAAAACTCGATATGCTACACTTCTGAGGAGTCTGCAGCCAGGGTAATTGGAAATCAACACACAACTCCCACTACCCCACACACAAATATGTACAGGTTATATAAGCCAAGATTTAGAAAACACATTGGAAGAGGAGGGACACACCCACATATGTATTTGTGTGCATGTTTTCCTTGAAAACATATGAGCTTTACTATGTTTTACTATGAGCTTATTTTAAATTTTTATTATTGTTAAATTATGGTTTAAGCCTTAACTCTATGAATTTACCACCTCAGGACTTTTAATAGGAATTTGGGGAATGCAAGAAGAGCAAAATCCAAGTACCTTTTCTTGAAGGTATTGTACCATAGCTAATGAAAGCTAGACCAAGAAAATGATGATGAAATAGTAGAGTTGGAAAACATCAACATTTGGATCTGAATACAAGAATCATGCAAAGAGGGCTATTATTAGTGATTTTAAAAAATAATCTTTATTTTTAGATCAATTTTAGGCTTACAGAAAAACTGAGCAGAAAGTACAGAGAGCTCCCATACACCTCCTTCTTCCTAGTTTGCACTATTATTAACATCTTGCATTGGTGGGATACTCTTTTTATAATTGATGAACAGATAGTGATTTATCATTAACTAAAGTCTATAGTTTACATTAAGGTTCACTCTTTGGGTTTTACAGTTACATAGGTTTTGGCAAATGCATAATGTCATGTATCCACAATTTATAATATCATAAAGAATAGTTTACTGCCCTAAAAATTCCCTGTGCTCCCCTTGTTCATCTCTCCTTCCTCCCCCTGGAAACCCTCTTGAACAATGATTTTTTTTTTTTAATCCCTATAGTCTTGCCTTTTCAAAAATGTCATGTAGTTAGTATCAGAGCATGTGGCCTTTTCAGACTGACTTCTTTCACTTACCAATATGCCTCTAAGTTTCTCCCATGTCTTCTCATGGCTTGATACCTCATTTATTTTTATTATTGAGTAATATTCCACTGTATAGATGTACTACAATTTGGTTATCCATTTACTTATTGGAGGACATTCTGGTTGCTACCAAATTTTAGAATTGCTATAAAAATTTGTTTGCAGGTTATTGTGTAGACATAGATTTTCAAGTCGTTTGGGTAAATACCAAAGGGTGCAACTACTGGATCATATGGGAAGACTATGTTTAGCTTTGCAACAAACTGGCATGCTGTGTTCCAAAGTGGCTGCATCATTATGCATTTGCACCAACATTGAATGAGAGTTCTTGTTGCTTCACATACTCACCAGCATTTGGTGTTGTCCGTGTTTTGGATTTTGGACATTCTGGGAGATGTATCTCATTTTAGTAGTATCTTGTTTTAATTTTCATTTCCCTGATGCTTTCTTATGCTAGTTGCCATCTGTTTACCTTCTTTGGTGAGCCACCTGTTAAAGTCTTTGGCCCACTTTTTAATTGGGTTGTTTGATCTCTCATTGTTGAGTTTTAAGTGTTCTTTGTATATTTTGGATGACAGTCCTTTATCATACATGAATTTTTCAAACATTTTCTCCCAGTCTGTAGTTTGTCTTTTCATTCTCTTAACCATGGTTTCACAGATCAGAAGTTTTTATTCTTACTGAAGTCCAGCTTACCAATTTTTTTTCTTTCATGGACTATGCTTTTGGTGTTGAATCTAAAAAGTCATCACCAAACCTAAGGTCACCTAGATTTCCTCCTATGTTATATTCTAGGAATTTTATAGTTGTGTCTTACATTTAGGTCTATGATCCATTTTGAGTAAATTTTTGTGAAAGATGAAAAGTCAGTGTCTAGTTTTATTTTTTGTTCTTTTTGCATGTGAATATCCAGTTCCTACCGCACCATTTGTTGAAAGGACTATATTTTCTCTATTGTATGGTCTTTGGTCCTTTGTCAAAGATCAGTTGACTATATTTATGTGGATCTATTTCTGTCTCTATTCTGTTCCATTGTCCTATTCATTTATTCTTTCACTAAGCAATTCAATGAATCACACTGTTTCTTGATTACGGTAGGTTTATAGTAAGTTTTGAAGTTAGGTAGTGTCTACCACCCTCCAACTTTGTTCTTTGATTAGTGATTTTCATTTTTTTTCCTTTTTTTGTGGAGGGTGGTTAGAGGTTAATTTTGACTTTGATTTTCAGGGCACATGCAAAATTCTTTAGAGATGTTCCATATCTATAGGATGAAGTCCAGATGCCTGAGTATTTAAAGACATATATAGTCTAGGTCCTGCTTACTTTTTTTTTTAAAACATCATCTACTACTCCAGGCATACCTATCCACTCCCTGTTCCTCAAACTCCCCTCAAACTCTCATACCTCTCTTCCTTGAGTACATTGTCCTGTATGATTGGAATTCCCTTCTGTTTGTTTCCACCTGGATAAATCATCTAGTCCTATTGAGTATGTCTCTGAGCCAACCCTATAAATGTGTTTCTTGATCTTTCCCAGTCTGGCTTAGTACTGCCCTCCATTTATTCTTCCATCACAGACACCCTATTCCAGGCACTGTACTTGCCCTTGGGATACAATGATCTAGTCTAGGATGAACCTTATATCTTGATGAAAGACCAACTAGAAATATTTAAATAACACAAACCCAGGTTATGATAATCACTATAGAGAAAAAAGTAAAGGGCCAGGATAGAAACTAAACGATAAAGGAGATCCTACTTTAGGAAAGAAGGTAAAGAAAGACTTTTCTGAATAGGAGCCATTTGTACTGAGATATGATGGATGATGAAAACTTGCCTCGCTGAAAAAGCATCTCATGAAAGGGCCTTTGCAAAGGATCCCAAGGGAGAAGAGAGCTCAATGCACTGAACAACAAGCTCAATGCGCTGAAGAACAAGCAGGGAGCAAGGGGATGGGGCATGAGATGAGGCTGGACATGTAGTCAATGTTCAAACCAGGCAGTGCTTTAGAGCCCCCAGTATAGACAATCAATTTTATTTTAGGCACAATGGGCCCATTGAAGGATTTTATGTAAGGCAGTGAAATTATCTGATTTACACTTAAGTGCTCATCGACTGCTATATAGAGAATTATATGGAAGCAGTAATTAGGGTTGCCATGTAATTTATCACCCATTGGGACACTTTTAAGTGTGAAAGGGAGATTATTAATAATTATGCTAAGTCAATAGACACACACTGTGACATATGCTGGCCCAAGCAATAACAGACACAAGGCAAAGCTAATAGTGGTTGCTGGATTCTGAAGAAGGTTGATAGCCTAAGAAATAATAAATGAAGATTTGAAAAAATCAGATGGTTTCATGATATGTTTTGGAGGTAGAATCAAGTGTACTATTGCTGACATTCAGCTAGAGGATGGAGAATAATCAAGTACCTCTAGTTTCTGATTTGAGCAACTGCATTCACAGAATTTCCTGAGTAGGGAAAGGAGTTTTGGGGGAAATTTGTTTGGCACAGAGGCAGGGGAAAAGTCTATGTCTATGTCTAATCCATAATAGAGCTCTAAACTCGAATGTTGCTGAGATATATGGTGGAGATGATAGGTGGGGTATTTGTATCTCTCTATTTAGGAACTTAGAGATGAAGAATGGATAAGAAGTATATGTCTGGGTATCATCAGCAAGTAAGTGAATTTAAATAAATATTAGTGCAAGTGGTCACATAGAAAGTGTGAAAATGAATACAAAAGAGCATAGGTTCAGGCCCAGAGAAATAGAAGTATAGACAGTAGAGGAGGAATTCTCAGTGAGGCTGAGAAGAAATAGCCTTTGAGATGAAGGACAATTCAGAAGACTGTGGACACATGGAATCTGAGAGAGGAGAGTGTTTCATGAAGGTTTTAACTCTGTGAAGTGTTGCTGAGTGAAGTGGAGGATATGAGCATAGGGAGGTACCTACCTTACGAGTCATTGTGATCTTAAGAACAGCAGTTTTTTTAAGTGGAGGCAGAAGAAACCTGGTTGGAAAATAATAAAGAGTGAATTGCAGGCTTGAAAGAAAATATAGTATATTTAAATATCTGTCTGTCTATCTATCTATCTATCTATCTATCTATCTATCTATCCATATATCTATCTATAGATTGATAAATATAATATCAAGAAATTTGCCATAAAGGGAAAAGATGGAATTAGAGGGAAGCAATAGTGGGATGGGGATGCGAGGCTTAAGGGAATATTTTTTTTTTAATTTTTATCATATAGTCTTTTTTTTTTTAACATCTTTATTGGAGTATAATTGCTTTTCAATGGTGTGTTAGTTTCTGCTTTATAACAAAGTGAATCAGTTATACATATACATATATTCCCGTATCTCTTCCCTCTCGCGTCTCCCTCCCTCCCACCTCCTTATCCCACCCCTCTAGGTGGTCACAAAGCACAGAGCTGATCTCCCTGTGCTATGTGGCTGCTTCCCACCAGCTATCTATCTTACCTTTGGTACTGCATATATGTCCATGCCACTCTCTCACTTTGTCCCAGCTTACCCTTCTACTTCCCTGTGTCCTCAAGTCCATTCTCTAGTAGGTCTGCATCTTTATTCCCGTCTTGCCCCTAGGTTCTTCATGACTATAATTTTTTTTTTTTTAGATTCCATATATATGTGTTAGCATATGGTATTTGTTTTTCTCTTTCTGACTTACTTCACGCTGTATGACAGACTCTAGGTCCATCCACCTCACTACAAATAACTCAATTTCGTTTCCTTTCATGGCTGAGTAATATTCCACTGTATATATGTACCACATCTTCTTTATCCATTCATCTGTCGATGGACACTTAGGTTGCTTCCACGTCCTGGCTATTGTAAATAGAGCTCCAATGAACATTGTGGGTACATGACTCTTTTTGAATTATGGTATCCTCTGGGTATATGTCCAGTAGTCGGATTGCTGGGTCATATGGTAGTTTTATTTTTAGTTTTTTAAGGAACCTCCATACTGTTCTCCATAGTGACTGTATCAATTTACATTCCCACCAACAGTGCAAGAGTGTTCCATTTCTCCACACCCTCTCTTGCATTTATTGTTTGTAGATTTTTTGATGATGGCCATTCTGACCGGTGTGAGATGATATCTCATTGTAGTTTTGATTTGCATTTCTCTAATGATTAATGATGTTGAGCATTCTTTCATGTGTTTGTTGGCAATCTGTATACCTTCTTTGGAGAAATGTCTATTTAGGTCTTCTGCCCATTTGGATTGGGTTGTTTGTTTTTGATATTGAGTGCATGAGCTGCTGGTAAATTTTGGAGGTTAATCCTTTGTCAGTCGCTTCATTTGCAAATATTTTCTCCCATTCTGAGAAAGGGAGAATGGGAGTTCTCTAAATGTTTGATAGAATTCACCTGTGAAACCATCTTGTCCTGGGTTTCTGTTTGTTGGAAGGTTTTTAATCACAGTTTCAATTTCAGTGCTTGTGATTGGTCTGTTCATATTTTCTATTTCTTCCTGGTTCAGTCTCGGAAGGTTGTACATTTCTAACAAGTTGTCCATTTCTTCCAGGTTGTCTATTTTATTGGCATATAGTTGCTTGTAATAATCTCTCATGATCCTTTGTATTCCTGCAGTGCCAGTTGTTACTTCTCCTTTTTCAACTCTAATTCTATTGATATGAGTCTTCTCCCTTTTTTTCTTGATGAGCCTGGCTAATGGTTTACCAATTTTGTTTACCTTCTCAAAGAATCAGCTTTTAGTTTTATTGTTCTTTGCTCTTTTCTCCTTCATTTCCTTTTTAATTTATTTCTGATCTGATCTTTATGATTTCTTTCCTTCTGCTAACTTTAGGGGTTGTTTGTTCTTCTTTCTCTAATTGCTTTAGGTGTTAGGTTAGGTTGTTAATTTGAGATGTTACTTGTTTCTTAAGCTAGGATTGTATTGCTATAAACTTCCCTCTTAGAACTGCTTTTGCTGCATCCCATAGGTTTTGGGTGGTCATGTTTTCATTGTCATTTGTTTCTAGGTATTTTTTGATTTCCTCTTTGATTTCTTCAGTGATTTCTTCGTTATTAAGTAGGGTATTGCTTAGCCTCCATGTGTTCATATTTTTTACAGATTTTTTTCCTGTAACTGATATCTAGTTTCACAGCGTTGTGGTCAGAAAAGATACTTGATACGATTTCAATTTTCTTAACTCTACCAAGGCTTGATTTGTGACCCAAGATATGATCTATCCTGAAGAATGTTCCACGAGCACTTGAGAAGAAAGTGTATTCTGTTGTTTTTGGACAGAATGTCCTATAAATACCAATTAAGTCCATCTTGTTTAATGTATCATTTAAAGCTTGTGTTTCCTTATTTATTTTCATTTTGGTTGATCTGTCCTTTGATGAAAGTGGGGTGTTAGGGTCCCCTACTATGATTGTGTTACTGTCGATTTCCCCTTTTATGGCTGTTAGTATTTGCCTTATGTACTGAGATGCTTCTATGTTGGGTGCATAAATATTTACAATTGTTATATCTTCTTCTTGAATTGATCCCTTGATCATTATGTAGTGTCCTTCTTTGTCTCTTGTAATAGTCTTTCTTTTAAAGTCTATTTTGTCTGATATGAGAATTGCTCCACCAGCTTTCTTTTGGTTTTCATTTGCATGGAATATCTTTTTCCATCCCCTCACTTTCAGTCTGTATGTGTCCCTATGTCTGAAGTGGGTCTCTTGTAGACAGCATACATACGGGTCTTGTGTTTGTATCCATTCAGCCAGTCTACGTCTTTTGGTTGGAGCATTTAATCCATTTACATTTAAGGTAATTATCTATATCTATGTTCCTATTACCATTTTCTTAATTGCTTTGGGTTTGTTATTGTAGGTCTTTTCCTTCTCTTATGTTTCCTGCCTAGAGAATTTCCTTTAGCATTTGTTGTAAAGCTGGTTTGGTGGCACTGAATTCTCTTAGCTTTTGCTTCTCTGTAAAGGTTTTAATTTCTCTGTCAAACCTGAATGAGATCCTTGCTGAGTAGAGTAATCATGGTTGTAGGTTTTTGTCTTTCATCACTTTAAATATGTCCTGCCACTCCCTTCTGGCTTGCAGAGTTTCTGCTGAAAGATCAGCTGTTAACCTTATGGGGATTCCCTCATATGTTTTTTTGTTTTTCCTTTGCTGTTTTTAATATTTTTTGTTTGTTTTTAATTTTTGATAGTTTGATTAATATGAGTCTTGGCATGTTTCTCCTTAGATTTATCCGGTATGGGACTGTCTGTGCATCCTGGACTTAATTAACTATTTCCTTTCCCATATTAGGGAAATTCAACTATAATCTCTTCAAATATTTTCTCAGTCCCTTTCTTTTTCTCTTCTTCTTCTGGGACCCCTATAATTCGAATGTTGGTGCATTTAATGTTGTCTCAGAGGTCTCTGAGACTGTCCTCAATTCTCTTCATTCTTTTTTCTTTATTCTGCTCTGTGGTGGTTATTTCCACTATTTTATCTTCCAGGTCACTTATCTGTTCTTCTGCCTCAGTTATTCTGCTATTGATCCCTTCTAGAGAATTTTTTATTTCATTTATTGTGTTGTTTATCACTGTTTGTTTGCTCTTTAGTTCTTCTAGGTCCTTGTTAAACGTTTCTTGTATTTTCTCCATTCTATTTCCAAGATTTCGGATCATCCTTACTATCATTATTCGGAATGCTTTTTCAGGTAGACTGCCTATTTCCTCTTCATTTGTTAGGTCTGGTGGGTTTTTACCTTGCTCCTTCATCTGCTGTGTGTTTCTCTGTCTTCTCATTTCACTTAACTTACTGTGTTTTGGGTCTCCTTTTCGCAGGCTGCTGGTTCGTAGTTCCCATTGTTTTTGGTGTCTGCCCCCAGTGGCTAAGGTTGGTTCAGTGCGTTGTGTAGGCTTCCTGGTGAAGGGGACTAGTGCCTGTGTTCTGGTGGATGAGGCTGGATCTTGTCTTTCTGGTGGGCAGGTCCATGTCTGCTTGTGTGTTTTGGGGTGTCTGTGACCTTATTATGATTTTAGGCAGCCTCTCTGCTAATGGGTGGGGTTATGTTCCTGTCTTGCTAGTTGTTTGGCATAGGGTGTCCAGCACTGTAGCTTGCTGGTCGTTGAGTGGAGCTGGGTCTTGGCATTGAGATGAAGATCTCTGGGAGATTTTTGCCATTTGATATTATGTGGAGCTGGGAGGTCTCTGTTGGAACAATGTCCTGAAGTTGGCTGTCCCACCTTTGAGGCACAGCCCTGATGCCTGGCTGTAGTGCCAAGAGCCTTTCATCTGCACGGCTCAGAAGAAAAGGGAGAAAAAACGAAAGAAAAAGGTAAAATAAAAGAAAATGAAATAAAATAAAATAAAGTTATTAAAATAAAAAATAAAAAAATTATTTAAAAAAATTTTTAAGTAATAAAATAAAAAAGAAAGAAAGAAAGAAGAGAGCAACCAAACCAAAAAACAAATCCACCAGTGATAACAAGCACTAAAAACTATACTAAAAAACAAAAACAAAAACAAATAAATGGACAGAGAGAACCCTAGGACAAATGGTAAAAGCAAAGCTATAAAGAGAAAATCACACACAGAAGCATACACATACACACTCACAAAAGAGAAAAAGGGAAAACAATATGTATACCATTGCTTCCAACGTCCACCTCCTCCATTTGGGATGATTCGTTGTCTATTCAGGTATTCCACAGATGCAGGGTACATCAAGTTGATTGTGGAGATTTAATCTGCTGCTCCTGAGGCTGCTGGGAGAGATTTCCCTTTCTTGTCTTTGTTCCCACAGCTCCTGGGCTTCACCTTTGGATTTGGCCCTGCCTCTGTGTGTAGGCCACCTGAGGGTGTCTGTTCCTCGCTCAGACAGGATGGGGTTAAAGTAGCAGCTGATTCAGGGGCTCTGGTTCACTTAGGCTAGGAGGAGGGAAGGGTACAGAGTGCAGGGCGAGCCTGCGGCGGCAGTGGCCAGAGTGACATTGCACCAGCCTGAGGTGTGCCATGTGCTTTCCTGTGGAATTTGTCCCTGAATCATGGGACCCGGGCAGTGGCGGGCTGCACAGGCTCCTGGGAGGGGAAGTGTGGATAGTGACCTATGCCTGCACACAGGCTTCTTGGTGGCTGCAGCAGCAGCCTTAGCATCTCATACCCGTATCTGGGGTCTGCACTGATAGCCGTGGCTCATGCTGTCTCTGGAGCTCCTTTAAGTGGTGCTCTTAACTCCCTTTCTTTGTGCACCAGGAAACAAAGAGGCAAGAAAATGTTTCATGCCTCTTTGGTAGCTTCAGACTTTTTCCCGGACTCCCTCTTGGCTAGCTTTGGTGCACTAGGCCCCTTCAGGCTGTGCTCATGCAGGCAACCCCAGTCCTCTCCCTGGGATCCAACTGAAGCTGGAGCCTCAGCTCCCAGCCCCCGCTGGCCCTGCCTGGTGAGCAGACAAGCCTCTCTGGCTGGTGCGTGCTGGTCAGCAGTGATCCGCTGTGTGGGACTCTCTCCGCTTTGCCCTCCGCACCCCTATTGCTGCACTCTCCTCCAGGCTCCGAAGCTTCTCCCCTCTGCCACCCTCAGTTTCCAGCTGCGAAGGGGCTTCCTAGTGTGTGGAGACCTTTCTTCCTTCACAGCTCCCTCCCACTGGTGCAGGTCCCATCCCTATTATTTTGTCTCTGTTTTTTTCTTTTTTCTTTTGCCCTACTCAGGTACGTGGGGATATTCTTGCCTTTTGGGAGGTCTGAGGTCTCCTGCCAATATTCAGTAGGTGTTCTGTAGGAGTTGTTCCACATGTAGATGTATTTCTGATGCATTTGTGGGGAAGAAGGTGATCTCCACGTGTTACTCTTCTGCCATCTTAAAGCTCCACCAGATTTTTTTATTAAAGATGGGAGTTAAAAGAATATGTTTGTATTCTGATGGGTACCTTTCTTTCAAATATCCATAGCAACCTATTTACTTGGTTGGCTTCCCTACTTTCATTTAAAGGTGATTTATCACAAAGCTTCAAGGGTCTACCAGAAAGCCTAGTACAAAACAGTCTCTCTATAAATACCACTGAATGAGGACTAGTGCCTGAGAGCACCAACACTTGTTATTTGTTGTCTTTCTGATAATAGCTATTCTGACAGGTGTGAGGTGATATCTCATTGTGGTTTTAATTTGCATTTCCCTGATGATTAGTGATGTTGAGCATCTTTTCATGTGTCTATTGACCATCTGTATGTATTCTTTGGAAAAATGTCTATTCAGATCCTCTGCCTACTTTTTACTCAGATTGTTTGCTTTTTTGAGGTTGAGTTTCTATATTTTGGACGTTAACCACTTATTGGATATATTGTTTGCAAATATCTTCTCCCATTCAATATGTGGCCCTTTTTCTTATTGATAGTTTCCTTCACTGTGCAAGAGCTTTTTAGTTTAATGTAATTCCATTTGTTTATTTTTGTTTTTGTTTCCTTTGCCTGAGGAGACATATCCAAAAATATATTGCTAAGACCAATGTTAAGGAGCATACTGCCTATGTTTTTTTCTGCCTATGTTTTTATGGTCTTACATTTAAGTCTTCAATCCATTTTAATTCATTTCTGTTCATAACATGAAAGAGTAGTCCAGTTTGATTCTTTTGTATGTACCTGTCCAGTTTTCCCAACACTCTTGATTGAAGAGACTGTCCTTTCCCCATTGCATATTCTTGCCTCCTTTGTCATAGGTTAATTGCCCATATAAGTGTGGGTTCATTTTGGGCTTTGTATTCTGTTCCATTGATCTATGTGTCTGTTGTTTTTTGGGGGGACCAGTACCATCCTGTTTTGATTACTGTAGCTTTGTAGTATAGTTTGAAATCAGGGAATGTGATACATCCAGGCTTGTTCTTCTTTCTCAAGATTGTTTTGGCTATTTGGGGTCTTTTATATTTCCATACAAAGTTTAGGATTATTATTCTAGTTCTGTGGAAAATGCCATTGGTATTTTGATAGAAATTGCATTGAATCTGTAGATTGCCTTGGGTAGTATCATCATTTTAACAATATTAATTCTTCCAACCAATGAATATTGTATATCTTTCCATATGTTTGTGTCATCTTCAATTTCTTTCATCAGTATCTTATAGTTTTCTGAGTACAGGCCTTTTACCTCCTTAGGTAGATCTATTCCTAGGTATTTACTCTTTTAGATGCACTGGTGAATGGGATTGTTTCCTTAATTTCTCTTTCTGAGAATTCATTGTTAGTAAATAGAAATGCAACAGATTTCTGTATAATAACTTTGTATTCTACAAGTTTACAGAATTCCTTAATGACTTCTAGTAGTTTTTTGGTGAGGTCTTTAGGATTTTCTATGTGTAGTATCATGTCATCTGCAAACAGTAATAATTTTACTTCTTCCTTTCCAATTTGGATTTCTTTTATTTCTTTTTCTTGTCTGACTGCTGTCCTAAGACATCCAATACTATGTTGAATTAAAGTGGTGTGAGTGAGTATCCTTGTCTTCTTCTTGATCTTAGAGGAAATGCTTTCAGCTTTTCAACATTGAGTGTTATGTTAGCTGTGGGCTTGCCATATATGGCATTTATTATGTTGAGGTATGTTCCCTCTATATCCACTTTGTTGAAAGTTTCTATCATAAATGGATGTTGAATTTTGTCAAATGCTTTTTCTGCATCTATTGAGATGATCATATGATTTATATTCTTCAATTGTTAATTTGGTGTATCACACTGAATGATTTGTGGTTGTCAAACAACGCTTGTATCTTTGGGATAAATACCAATTGATCATGGTGTATGATCCTTTTAATAT
This sequence comes from Eschrichtius robustus, assembly GCF_028021215.1. Classification (NCBI taxonomy): domain Eukaryota; kingdom Metazoa; phylum Chordata; class Mammalia; order Artiodactyla; family Eschrichtiidae; genus Eschrichtius; species Eschrichtius robustus. The sequence goes on along the minus strand of NC_090828.1, from coordinate 138,374,981 downwards.
ATTATTCAATATGGTTTGCTAATATTTTGTTGAGGATTTTTGCATCTATGTTCATCAGTGATATTGGCCTGTTGTCTTCTTTGTTTAAAAAACATCTTTGTCACTGGTGGATGAGGTTGGGTTCTAGGGCCAGTGCAGGCCACTGGTAGGTGGAGCCAAGTCCTGGGTTCCCTGGTGGACAGGACAAGGTCCTGGGGTGGCTGTGGGCTCAGAGAGTCTTAATGCAGCTGGCTTGCTGGTAGGTGGAGCTGTGTCTCTGCCCAGACAGTTGCTTGGCCTGAGGCATCACAGTACTGGTGCTGACAGGCTGATGGTAAGCCAGGTCCCAACACTAAGAAACTAGAGGAAGGACTCCAAAATGGCACTTGCTAACACCAATGTCCTTGTAGTAGAATGAGCTCCTCAAAGTGGCTGCCACCAGTATCTGTGTCCCCAGCGTAAGCTGCAGGTGCTTCCTGCCTCTCCCGGAGGCTCTCCAAGATCAACAGATAGGTCTGACCACATTCCTTTCAAATTACTTCTTCTGCCTTGGGTCCCAGAGCATGTGAGATTTTGTGTGCACCCTTTAGGAGTGGAGTTTCTATTTCCCCCAGCTCCCTGAGTCTCCTAAAAGTAAGCCCTACTGGCTTCAAAGCCAGACATTCTGGGGTTTCATCTTCCTGGTGCAGAACACCCAAGCTAGGGAGCCTGATGTGGTGCTCGAATCCCTCACTCCTTTGGAGAGAACATCTGTAACTGAAATTATCCTCCCATTTGTGGGTCACCCACCTGGGGGTATGGGTCTTGACTATACTGTGTCTCCACTCCTCCTACCCATCTTATTGTGGTTCCTTCTTTATATCTTTGCTTGTAGAAGATCTTTTCTGCTAGATCCTGGCATTTCTCATCAAGAGTTGCTCTGTAGATTGCTGTAATTTTGGTGTGTCCATGGGAGGAAGTGAGCTCAGGGTCTTCCTACTCTGTTATCATGGCCACTACTCTCTTCTTGTATGCTTTAAATATCTAGATTATTTATAATATCAAACACAAGGCAAATGTTGTATAAATAGTTGCCAGCATGTGGCAAATTCAAGTTTTGCATTTTGGAAATTTCTGCTATTTTTTAAAAAATGTATTCCATCCATTGTTAATTGAATCCTCAGATGTGAAACCTATAGATACAGAGGGCTTACTGCATATATAATTTTTATTCACTTATAGCTGAAGCATGCTAAGATTATGTTATAAAAGGTACTTCAGGTTTTCTGAACAAATAAAACAAGTGTTGACTTGGTCAATGAGGAAAACTGGGTACTTCTGTTCAAACACAGCTTTAGCCCCAAAAGGAGTCAGGATCAAAAATCAGGGCAGTCCCTGACAGCCGGGAGCAGAGAGTGCTTTTGTTCTAAACTAAGAAGAGTCAGAGTTGTGTCTTGATCAAGCATGAAGATGAGCTTATCTCGACTTTCTTCTCTATTAAGTAGAAGCTCAATTAAGGAAGCTCCTGATTGAGTGAGCATAAGTTCTCCCTTCAACGCTTTCTGACCAAATAACAGTGGATTGTGCCCCATCTAAGAGGAATGATGAGCAAGCAATCTTAGTTGGGGGTCTCAGTGTATGTCCCACGCTGGCAAAATAACCCAAGACCATGGCCTTTCTCCCAAAGCTCATGGATGCCACAGATCCAAACTTAGCTCTTAAATTTTTTTCTGCCCTTCCTAACTTGCGACAACTTTCCTCTTTATGGCTAAAAAGAAAGTAATGACTCTAATCTTAATTTTAAGGGAAAAGTGGCTTATTAGTAATAAATACAGTGCAGTTAGGTTATGGTGTGTGAAGATGAGGTTATGACTTCATATTCAGTCACAGTGGACACTCTTCTGACTGTTCATTCCTGGATTTTTCCTCTGCATATGTGAAAATTACATTGAGCCCCAAGCAACATGAATGAAAATAAATCCAGAGCAAGAAACACTGTAATGAAACTGCAACACACAAGAGAATAAAGCTAGATTATCCACAAAGAAATGACAACTGGGCTAACAGACTTCTCTTTACAATAACAGAAACCAAAAAATAGTATCTACAAAGTGATCATGAGTAATTGAAGCTTACTGAAATAAAGGCTTTTTCAAATACACAAAGGCTAGGTTAACAACCAACAGACTGAAGAACTTGCTTCATGGAGAAAGAAACCAAATCCTGAAGAAAGAACCAAGCTAAATAAGAAATAGAGAAAAAGGAAGTGATCCAAATAGGATACATTGAATAAGAACTGGAAACAAAGTGGAATGGAAATGGTAAGAACATGCAAAATGGGAGGGGTGACTATTCAGAGCTTCAAGAAACAGGTTTCAAATTTCTTGCATTTTTCTGACTGAAGGTGGAAATTATAGGTGAGCTTTATACATTTTGAAATGAAGTATACCTCTTCAAAGCTTAAATGTGACCTCCAAAAGAACAAAACTGAGATTTATAAAAACTAAAGCCGTAGAAATTATAGAGGAAATATAGAAACCTTAATCAATCTAGTAGAAGGCCAAAAAGTAGAAAAGGACGAGTTACAGAAATTTCAGGGAAAATAGCTCAGAATAACATAGTCATAAGAATAGTTATAAAATTATCAGTAATTAAAGTAGATTAAACTTTCTAGCTAAAAATAATGTCTTAAATTATACATTAAAACAAAATCTATTTGCTAGTTATGATACATACCTAAAACATAAGGACAAAGAAAAGTTTAAAGTATTATAAAAACATGGAAAAATGTATTCAAGTAAATCACCAATAAAATTGCTAAGCAATACTAACATCAGCAAAGTATACTTTATTTTGAGAAAACAACATTAAGGATAAAGAAGCTTGCTAGCTGATAAAAGGAAAAAGTACCCAGGAAGATATAAGAATTCTGAACTTGTACTCTTTAATTTACATAACTTTTAATTGGAAAAATCAAGCATTGATAGATTTAGCAGAAAATTACAAATTCAAAATCACAGTGAGAAATTGTAACAAATCTCTCAGTAGTTGATTTGCTTCATAGGAAAAAAGTTGCAAATTTACAGGATTAAAAACCACAATCAAAAAGATTGATTTAGGGCTTCCCTGGTGGCGCAGTGGTTGAGAATCTGCCTGCCAATGCAGGGGACACTGGTTCGAGCCCTGGTCTGGGAAGATCCCACATGCCGCGGAGCAACTAGGCCCGTGAGCCACAGCTACTGAGCCTGCGCGTCTGGAGCCTGTGCTCTGCAATAGGAGAGGCCGCGATAGTGAGAGGCCCGCGCACCGCGATGAAGAGTGGCTCCCGCTTGCCGCAACTGGAAAAAGCCCTCGCACAGAAATGAAGATCCAACACAGCCAAATAAATAAATAAATATTAAAAAAAAAAAGATTGATTTAAAACCATCCCACCTCAATAATGTGAGAATGCAGCTTCTTTTTTTTTTTTTTTTTTTAACATCTTTATTGGAGTATGATTGCTTTAAAATGTTGTGTTAGTTTCTGCTGTATAACAAAGTGAATTAGCTATATGTATACATATATCCCCATATTCCCTCCCTCTTGCATCTCCCTCCGACCCTCCCTATGTCACCCCTCTAGGTGGTCGCAAAGCACTGAGCTGATCTCTCTGTACTATGCAGCTGCTTCCCACTAGCTATCTATTTTACATTTGGTAGTGTATATATGTCAGTGTTACTCTCTCACTTCATACCAACTTACCCTTCCCCCACCTCCCTGTGTCCTCAGGTCTATTTTCTACGTCTGCCTCTTTATTCCTGTCCTGTCCCTAGGTTCTGATGAACCTTTTTTTTTTTAGATTCCATATATATGGGTTAACATATGGTATTTGTTTTTCTCTTTCTGACTTATTTCACTCTGTATGACAGACTCTAGGTCCATCCACTTCACTACAAATAACTCAATTTGGTTTCTTTTTATGGCTGAGGAATATTGCATTGTATATATGTGCCACATCTTCTTTATCCATCATCTGTTGATGGACACTTAGGTTGCTTCCATGTCCTGGCTATTGTAAACAGAGCTGCAATGAACATTGTGGTACATGTCTCTTTTTGAATTATTGTTCTCTCAGGGTAAATGCCCAGTAGTGGGATTGCTGGGTCATATGGTAGTTCTATTTTTAGTTTTTTAAGGAACCTCCATACTGTTCTCCATAGTGGTTGTATCAATTTACATTCTCACCAACAATGCAAGAGGGTTCCCGTTTCTCCACACCCTCTCCAGCATTTATTGTTTGGAAACTTTTTGATGATGGCCATTCTGACCAGTGTGAGGTGATACCTCATTGTGATTTTGATTTGCATTTCTCTAATGATTAGTGATGTTGAGCATCCTTTCATGTGTTTGTTGGCAATCTGTATATCTTCTTTGGAGAAATGTCTTTTTAGGTCTTCTGCCCACTTTTGGATTGGGTTGTTTGTTTTTTGATATTGAGCTGCATGAGCTGCTTGTATATTTTGGAGATTTATCACTTGTCAGTTGCTTCATTTGCAAATATTTCCTCCCATTCTGAGGGTTGTCTTTTCATCTTGTTTATGGTTTCCTTTGCTGTGCAAAAACTTTTAAGTTTCATTAGGTCCCATTTGTTTATTTTGGTTTTTATTTCCATTTCTCTAGAAGGTGGGTCAAAAAGGATCTTGCTGTGATTTATGTCATAGAGTGTTCTGCCTATGTTTTCCTCTAAGAGTTTTATAGTGTCTGGCCTTACCTTTAGGTCTTTAATCCATTTGGAGTTTATTTTTGTATATGGTGTTAGGAAGTGTTCTAATTTCATTCTTTTACATGTAGCTGTACAGTTTTCCAGCACCACTTACTGAAGAGGCTGTCTTTATCCATTGTATATTCTTGCCTCCTTTATCAAAGATAAGGCGACCATATGTATGTGGGTTTATCTCTCGGTTTTTTATCCTGTTCCATTGATCTATATTTCTGTTTTTGTGCCAGTACCATACTGTCTTGATTACTGTAGATTTGTAGTATAGTCTGAAGTCAGAGAGCCTGATTCCTACAGCTCCATTTTTCTTTCTCAATATTGCTTTGGCTGTGAACATATATGCAAAACTCCTCAACAAAATACTAGCAAGCAGAATCTAACAGCGCTTTAAAAGGATTGTATACCATGTCAAGTGGGGTTTATCTCAGGAATGCAAGGATTCTTCAATATATGCAAATCAATCAATGTGATATTCCATATTAACAAATTGAAGGATAAGAAAGCATATGATCATCTCAGTAGATGCAGAAAAAGCTTTCAACAAAATTCAACACCCATTTATGATAAAAACTCTCCAGAAAGTGGGCATAGAGGGAACCTACCTCAACATAATCAAGACCATATATGACAAACCCACAGCCAACATCATTCTCAATGGTGAAAAACTGAAAGCATTTCCTCTAAGATCAGGAGCAAGACAAGGTTGCTCACTCTCATTGTTATCATTCAACATAGTTTTGGAAGTTTCAGCCACAGCAATCAGAGAAGGAAAAGAAATAAAAGGAATCCAAATCGGAAAAGAAGAAGTAAAGCTTTCACTGTTTGCAGATGACATGATACTATACATAGAGAATCCTAAAGATGCTACCATAAGACTACTAGAGCTAATCAATGAATTTGGTAAAGTAGTAGGATACAAAATTAATGCACAGAAATCTTTTGCATTCATATATAACAATGAAAGATCAGAAAAAGAAATTAAGAAAACACTCCCATTTACCATTGCAACAAAAAGAATAAAATTCCTAGGAATAAACCTACTTAAGGAGACGAAAGACCTGTTGCAGAAAACTATAAGACACTGATGAAAGAAATTAAAGATGGTACAAACAGATGGAAGGATATACCATATTCTTGAATTGGAAGAATCAACATTGTGAAAACGACTATACTACCCAAAGCAATCTACAGATTCAGTGCAATCCTTATCAAATTACCCATGCCGTTTTTCACAGAACTGGAAGAAAAAATTTTACAATTTGTATGGAAATATAAATATTTTTTACAATTTTTTAACTAGAGTTATTAGGTTGAACAATATACAATGCCAATACTATACTGTTCTAAGCCTTCAAAACAGCAGTTTCAAAGATTTCAACCTACTGGGTCTTTGAATATATTTAAACTTATTATATATTAAAAAATTCTATTGAGTGAGAAAAGTAAATGCAAAATAATACTTAGAGTATCATACTATGCATTTAAAAATTTTTTAACTGCAAATTAGCACTTTATGTTTTGAGGATAGTAATATACGCAGGAAAGTTGTTTATTGATATTTGACACAAATCTACATTCACGCAAGTTACTACCTTTGGGATGAAGGTCAGGAATGGCCTCAGGGTGGGATAAGCAGGGGCCTTGGATTACTTCATTCTTAAAACTCTGAAACTGGTGGGCAGCATATTAAAACTTGCCAAAGCTGGTGGTGGGTAAATGGGGTTCATTATATCGTCCTCTACAACTTCTCACACGATTGCAATATTTCATAATAAAAAGAGAAAACAACGAGGAGAAGGAACAAGACTATAAACACTTAAGTCCCTGGTGCTTTTTTTCTAAAACCTCTGACATGCTCCTGGTGTGCTCGTCAGCGATGCCCCTGCTGTGGAGACTCATTGGATGCAGCAGGCAGAGAGCACGTCTTACTTAGTCTCCTACTGAGTAGAGCCCTTTGGAGGGTCAGGAGGGGCGTGAGGAAGCAGCAGGGCAGGTATGGATGGGCTGGACACCTCCTGGATATCCACCTGTGGTGTTTGCTGGGAGACCACAGGGAGGGCTTCAGGTCACCTGGCAGAATTTCACATGACGGTCAACAACCTGGCCAGGCCTGACACCAACCTAGAGGGAATCACATCCATCATAAACGGCTTGGAGTCCTCGACCTATAATACACTTACCATCCAGTGAGGCCCAGCCCAAGCTGTTCCCTTTATGAAATTATTTTCTGCCCTGCAGGCCTCTCCCTTCCCCAGAGTCTCCAAAGGACCTGCTCCACCTCCACTTGTCAAAGACACCTGGCCCTCTACCCATCCCACAATGGAGACAGTAGCAAAGCCAGCTCAGAGCCACACCCCTGGCTGTGACAGGGCCCACATCACCACCTGCTGGCCCCTTTGGTGTAGAGTTCCTCACTCTTGTTTTCTCTGGATGGGAGAGGCGTCTCTGAATGAGAAGGAAGCTGTGTGGATGGACCTAAGAGTGTCATCTGGCAGTGATGGAGCTGTTGGTGAGGGCCGTTCTCATGCTGAATCCTGTGTTGGACTGACCCACTCAGTTGCAGGAAGGAGTCAAGCTTCAGGACTCCCTTCCTGGGCAGAGCCTGTGTCTGGGAGCCACGGCATGAAGGGCTGGAGCCAAATAACAGCTCTCACAAGTGGGCAGATTCCCAGGAGAAAATAACTAAACTGCACATGACACACCCAGTTCCTGCTCCCAAGTTTACCAGTCAGTCAGCTAATTCACTTCTTTCCTTGCAGGGGCTAACTCATAACTCAGTGCAGGCCCTTATGTCTGGAAGGAGCAGTTAAGGGCTTCCCTCCAAAAGATCTTGTGGGATTTTTAAGAGGAAAAAATGAGATAATTAACAATGAACTTGGAATGATAAATGGCACATAGTAAACTTGGAATGGTAGCTGTTTTCACTGTTGTTGTCTTTATGTACTATGACCAGGAAATGTGCTAGGCAATTTGCATTCATTCCTCCTTTGGCCTTGTCCTCAATGGAATGAGTGGAGTTTCCTTCCCCATAGTAGAGATGACAATAGTGAGTGACCGAGCTATGATTGGAATCCAAGTCCATCTCAGAGCCAGAGCTCTGGCCAGTAAGCAGGCTGTGGGACTGCAGGTGTGATGTGCAGGGATGAGGGGCCATGGGCATGTGACGCACACCCCATGTATGTGATTGGGGTGGTCCAGCCCCAAGAGAGGTGATGCAACTGTGAACTGTTCTGAATTGAGTCCCTTGAATGCAGCGGTGGCAGGGGGATAGGGAAAGGAGAAAGACCCGATAGCAGAGCCCAGCGTGGGAGCCTCACCCCACTCCAGCCTCTCTGGAGACAGGTCAGCACTGGGTGGGATGCAGGACTGAGCTAACACATTCCTCTTTCCACAGTCGGTTACACCGAGGGTCAGTTGTTCTAGTAGAGTGACTGTGCCCACAGCCTAAGATAAATGATCCCACAACAAGTCTGTTTAATGAGCACAGACGTTTGATTTAGAGCATAAAGAAAATAAATCTCTGCAAAGCGTTTTCAGCTGATTTCCCCATTTAGGTTCTGTCATGTTAGCATGGCTTTCTGGTTTACAAAATAAACCTATACCAAGGCACAATTAGAACCTCCTGAAAAATCTTTTTCTCCTGCCTTGTTGCTTTCAAAGTATGGCATTTCCTCATTCTTCATCAGCGGCCTGACATAGATGCACATGTGCTCCGTGGAGCCCATGCTTTGTACTCAGCACATCAAGGGTGGTTGGAGGTAAGGGCTAGGCTCTGACAACTCCTGAGCAGGGTGCAAGGTGTTTGTGGGTGTCATCCTGGGTGTGTGACTGCCACCTTCAAGTACCTGTGTGTGGGTAAAAATACCACCTGCCTGAGCATGAAGGGAGATACCCAAAGATGAAACACCCTTCCTTCTCCACAGCCTAACACAAACTTGCAACATACAAGACACTCAGAGAGCTGACAATAGCACTCCACACATTTTATGTATAAAGTGCCTTCCCTTCTCAGAAACCTTTTTAAAAGTGCAAGTGCAGCAGCACCTGTGAGACATGCATATTCCCAGGCCCCTCCCCTGGCCTGTTGGAACTGTGGGGTGAGGCCAGCAATCCGTGTTTTGGCAAACCCTCCAGGTGGTTCTGATGCAGGTTCACAGTGGAGAACCACTGCCTCTGTCCAAAACTCCTCCCAGCTTAGGTAATTTGATATTTGATAGCCCAGCCATCAAATCTAAGATGCTGTTCATCATAAAATTATTTTGTATGCCAAAAAGAAAAGGTTATTTAAGAAAATGCCTATTTCAGAGATGTTAAATGTGGGAAAATGTGCATATTAGAGTCAGTGAACTATGGCATTACTAATTTACTAGGACACAGGTGTCAGGGTCAAAGGGAGGAAGGGAAAGTTTTCTAACCAGGCTTCAGGTAAGGGCAAATCTCAAAGACGACTCTTGTTCATATAGCGAGTCCACTGCCTGTCACAAGGATTTCCCCCTGAGGTCCTGAGCTCAGTGTCACTGGGAAGCATGGGGTGAAGGTGGGAGAGCCCATCAGGTCAGGAACACTGAAGTGTATGAGTCTGTATGAAAGCAGAGGTCAGGGTCAGATGGAAGGGCCTTTTGTCATATAGACCACCTACTGATACAGGCCCTATAGACTTATACCTGAGTCCTAAGGAGAGGGGGCTGACAGCAAAGCTCACTCTCAGAACAGTATCTTCTAAAGGCACAGGATACACAGAACAGCCCATGAAAGTCCCTGAAACAGAGTGTGGAGTGTGACGTGAAAGAAATCAAGGCTCTTTTCTGATCCTGGGGCCACAGTGCTGCAGGGGCTAGTCTCACCTCCACTCTGAACCATAACCAGATAGAAGGCATTTCATTCCGGTAGAAGGTGGCAAGAGGTGTCTTCACCAGCTGGGGTGGGGGGGACAGGGAAGAGAAACAGGACAGATGCCATCACAAAGTAATCAGACGGGATCCTCTCTCCCACCGCCACCCCGGGATGCCCAGAGCTTGCCGGAAAGAGGTGGAAGGAGTTGGAGTCAGAGCTCTATGCTACCCGACTGTGAGGTAATGTCTGCTGCTCCCTGCAGCCTCTGTGGCCAGGCTCACTGGTGACACGCCATTCTGGGCACGTAGGCAACACCAGGCCGTGGGGCCTCGCCTGCCTGCCAGTGTGGCCTGGAGGAGATTTCTGACCCAAAGCATGCTCTGCCACCATGAGTCAGTCCAGAGGGTAAGGGGCTAAGTCGCATGCCATTCTTCCCCCATTGAACCTGTGGTTTCAGCATTCCCTGGCTCCACAACTTTTAGGCTAGTAAAAGCAAGAATAAACAACCCTAACCACTGTACGTCAATCACAGCTGAGTTGTTACATTTATCCAAAGAATACTCTTGAGCAGTAATAGGGCACACAACAACACGGGCACCATCAGCCATCTGACCCCCAAACACTCCTTTTTCTAACACTGCGCCTAAAACTTACTGGCTTGGGAAATTGTTTATTATTATCCCGCAGAGTTCTGGGGACTGGCCAGGCTCAGTGGTGGTTCTATCAAGGTCTCTTGAGCCCATGAAATCGGGTGGTGTCTGGGATGGAGTCATCTTAAAGGCTTCCTCACTCACTTACATGCCCAGAGATGATGTTGCATGGCACCTCGGCGGGGGACAGGGGAGGGGTCTGATGGCCAGAACGTGACTTCCGTGTGTGGCCAGGGCTTCCTTGTAGCATGGTGGCTGGGTTCCAACAGCAAGCATCACAGGGTGGAGAGAGCCAGGTGGAAGTGGTACCCCTCTTGTGATCCAGCCTTAGACGTCACCCAGGGTCACAAATTCTATTCAGTGCAAGTGGGTGACTGAAGGCAGCCCACATTCAAGGGGAGGGGACCTAGACTCCACCTCTTGTAGGAAGGCATGGCAAATGATTTTCAGACGTGGTTTAAAGTCCTCAGAGTTCTTTCAAAGCCCGTGCACTGTAAATCCACAGAGCAAACAAAACAGGGGTTCAGGAGCCAGGGCCATGCTGCACGTGTCCAGAGAGCCTGGCTTGCAGATGACACCAGATCTGTATCTTCTACAAGGTCCCACAGAATGGGAGAACAGGGCCACCATCAAACAGGGTCACCATCCCTCAGGCTTTGGTCTGTCTGGGCAAATGCTGTGGTCACTTTCCAAATCATTAAGAAGCCCAGAGCATCAGTGTCATCCAATGTTTGCCATATTTCGCACAGCAACAGGAAGTGGGCAAAGCAAACTGCTCACTCCTTGGTGAGGGCGATGGCGAGCCTGAGAATGGGCTTAGTGACCAAGTGGGCATTGGGGCTTGAGACTCTGTGCAACCTTAGAGAACCCAAGTCAGGGCTGGGGGTGACTGATGGGAATCAAACCTAAGGGAACATACCCTGACTCATTGTCACTTTTGACATTCCCTAACTCTCTAACCCTAAACCCAATTCATGAGGTGGGGTTTTCCCTGGTAAGAGGAGGCACTTTCTAGGACAATGACAGCAGATGCCTTTGTCCTGTGTAGCTACTCCCCCTCCTTTTGAGTTTTTGGCAGACATTACTAACGGAGAAGTTCATTTTTTTATCTTGCCGCTCCCAAAAGAGCATGTGTATGTGTGTGTTTGTGTGTGTAAGAGAAAGACAGTAGACAGAAACTGTCAATGGGAAAAAGAAAAAAACGTATTTTGAGCAAGTAACTTTTCTGAATCCCAGTTTACTTACCTGTAAAAGACGTCTACCTGTGGACTTCCATGTGAATTCAGTGAGTGGCTTGGGATTTTGGTTTGGAAGCAGTAGGATCTGTTGTTATTTGTGATCAGCACCACACCCGAGAGAGGGGCAGTGGAAGCCCCATCGCAGGCTTTCTACAAGGAAACTTCTGCCTAAGGGACCCCAGTGTAGAAATAGCTGGCACTTTTGTCCTCTGGAAGGTTCAGATCCAGTGAAAATATCCAAGGCCAAGCCTTCAGCCCCTCTGTCCTATTCCTCAACTGAATAAATGCCTTTCTTTTCTTAATTACCTCCCTGAGGGCTGAGCAGGCCGGGTTCTCAAGCTAAAAGCCCAGAGAATTGAAAAATGGGAATTTTAATAAAAAGCAACCTAGTCTTTGAATGGTACTTTTTCATAATGATAAAGGCTCTATGCATGTCCTTCACCTGTTAACGACTCCTGCCTGTGCCCTACTCTCCTCATAAAATCTTTTCAGGGGCTTTGCTGGGGAAAAAAATGCTACAAAAGTAGAACTGAGAGACCAACAAGGAATTGACTAACTGCTTTGTTTCATTGTTTTTTTCTAGTCAGGTAGGAGGTTGCAGGAAGAGGATGGGCAGAAGAGGCAAGTCGGCCAAGCTCCAGGTTTTTAACGGCTGAGAAAACGACAGGGCCAGCTGGGCAGTGAAGGAGGCAGGACCAGGCAGGATACTGGCTGTCAGGTATCCATCTCAGATGTGACTGCCTCACCTTCAAAACCTGCCTGGGCTGGTCTCCACCGAGCAATGACAACTATTCTCTCCTTGACCAGACTCTACTCAGGTTCCCGCAAATTTTTCAACTGGGCCTCAGCTTTTGGACTTCCATGTTCACCTCTGCATTATCCAATTTTAGTAAGAATTTGGTTCAGCTGGTTTTTAGCTAGAATCCCCCCAGCCCCCTATCACCCTAGATATTTAATCAGTTCCTCATCCTCTGCCATCTCCCAGCTGATGTCTGATCACCTTGGCCTGTCTTCAGCAAGAATCCTGTTAGGTTAGTTTAGCCAAAATCCATCTTTACCCCTGAAGTTTCCTCTTAGTAATTTTCCACCCATTGGCCTGCAACCTGCTCCTTGGCTATAACTCCCACTTGCCCAATCTGTATTTGGAGCTGAGACCCAACTCTCTCCCCTACTGCAACACCCTACTGCAGTGGTCTCTACACCCATCACGATGGCCTCCCTTAAATAAAATCTGCCTTACCATGCTTTAAATGAGAACCTACTGTATAGCACAGGGAACTCTACTCAGTGCTCTGTGGTGACCTAAATGGGAAGGAAATCTAAAAAAGAGGGGATATATGTATACATATAACTGATTCACTTTGCTGTACAGCAGAAACTAACACAACATTGTAAAGCAACTATACTCCAATAAAAATTTTTTTTAAAAGTGTCATGAATAATTCTTTTAACAGTTAGAATATTACTTTTTCTTTAATAGCAGTAGAAGGACTTTTGGAAATCCTCTACACCATCTAAGCCAAAGGCCTCTGCTCACAGATGAAGAACCTGGGGTTTTGAGTAGGGAGAGGCTGGCCCATGGCTACTTGGCAGCTTAGATGAGGCATCTGATTTGGAAAGCAAGTCTCCAAACTCCAAATGTAGGAGAGAGACTTGAAGACAATTACAAGTAACTTTTTTGAAGTATTCACTTTTTCTAAGCATGGGGCTGAATGTATCAGACCATGCAAATCTTTTTTAAGAACTCAATATGGTAATCTCATGCTTTAACCTCATTTCACAGAGGAAAAAACTCAAGCACAGAAAGTTTGAAGCTTACCCGTGTTTAGATGCTATGAAGTGAGAAGACCAAGATTACTTCAGAAGTTTGTGCCAGAGCTTGCATCTTTAACCACTGTTCTATAATAATTGTCATACTAACAGCTACTACTACTAATATCCTGCTATGTAGCAGGCTGTATACTAGGGGACCTACATGCACTATTTCAGCCTTCACATCAGCCCTGTAAGGTGCAACTTTTACAAATGAGAAGAACTGAAACTCAAAACTTGAAATCCAGGACCTTCTTTCACTTGCTCTGATCCTCCATAAGGCAGGCTGCCCGGGAATGGCAATGGCACATACCTACATCACTGCTTTTTTCTTGTTTCTTTGTTCTCACTTGTACATGAATATTACTTTTCTTTTTTTTTTTTTGAGTTTTTTAAAATTTATTTTATTGAAGTATAGTTGATTTACAAAGTTGGGTTAATTTCTTCTGTATAGCAAAGTGATTCAGGTATACATATCTATACATTCTTTTCCATTATCATTTATCACAGGATATGGAATACAGTTCCCTGTGCTTTACAGTAGGGCCTTGTTGTTTATGCATTCTATATATAAACGGCCTTTCTCTTTTATGGTTTTTTTTTTTTTTAACATCTTTATTGGAGTATAATTGCTTTACAATGGTGTGTTAGTTTCTGCTTTATAACAAAGTGAATCAGTTATACACATACATATGTTCCCATATCTCTTCACTCTTGCGTCTCTCTCCCTCTCACCCTCCCTATCCCACCCCTCTAGGTGGTCACAAACAACCGAGCTGATCTCCATGTGCTATGCGGCTGCTTCGCACTAGCTATCTATTTTACGTTTGGTAGTGTATATATGTCCATGCCACTCTCTCACTTTGTCACAGCTTACCCTTCCCCCTCCCCATATCCTCAAGTCCATGTCTTTATTCCCGTCTTACCCCTAGGTTCTTCATGACCTTTTTTTTTTTTTTCTTAGATTCCATATATATGTGTTAGCATACGGTATTTGTTTTTCTCTTTCTGATATACTTCACTCTGTATGACAGACTCTAGATCCATCCACCTCACTACAAATAACTCAATTTCGTTTCTTTTTATGGCTGAGTAACATTCCATCATATACATGTGCCCCATCTTCTTTATCCATTCATCTGTCAATGGACACTTAGGTTGCTTCCATGTCTGGCTATTGTAAATACAGCTGCAATGAACATTTTGCTACCTGACTCTTTTTGAATTATGGTTTTCTTAGGGTATATGCCCAGTAGTGGGATTGCTGAGTCATATGGTAATTCTATTTTTAGTTTTTTAAGGAACCTCCATACTGTTCTCCATAGTGGCTGAATCAATTTACATTCCCACCAACAGTACAAGAGGGTTCCCTTTTCTCCACACCCTCTCCAGCATTTATTGTTTCTAGATTTTTTGGTGATGGCCATTCTGACCAGTGTGAGATGATATCTCACTGTAGTTTTGATTTGCATTTCTCTAATGATTAATGATGTTGAACATTCTTTCATTGTTTGTTGGCAACCTGTATATCTTCTTTGGAGAAATGTCTATTTAGGTATTCGGGCCATTTTTGGATTGGATTGTTTGTTTTTTTTTTTTATTGAGCTGCATGAGCTGCTTGTAAATCTTAGAGATTAATCCACTGTCAGTTGCTTCATTTGCAAATATTTTCTCCCATTCTGAGGGTTGTCTTTTGGCCTTGTTTATGGTATCCTTTGCTGCGCAAAAGCTTTTAAGTTTCATTAGGTCCCATTTGTTTATTTTTTTTTATTTCAATTTCCCTAGGAGGTGGGTCAAAAAGGATCTTGCTGTGATTTATGTCATAGAGTGTTCTGCCTAAGTTTTCATCTAAGAGTTTGATAGTGTCTGGCCTTGCATTTAGGTCTTTAATCCATTTTGAGTTCATTTTTGTGCATGGTGTCAGGGAGTGTTCTAATTTCATACTTTTACATGTACCTGTCCAGTTTTCCCAGCACCACTTATTGAAGAGGCTGTCTATTCTCCACTGTATGTTCTTGACTCCTTTATCAAAGACAAGGTGACCATATGTGTGTGGGTTTATCTCTGGGCTTTCTATCCTGTTCCATTGATCTATGTTTCTGTTTTTGTGCCAGTACCATACTGCCTTGATTACTGTAGCTTTGTAATATAGTCTGAAGTCAGGGAGCGTGATTCCTCCAGCTCCATTTTTCGTTCTCAAGATAGCTTTGGCTATTCAGGGTCTTTTGTGTTTCCATACAAATTGTGAAATTTTTTGTTCTAGTTCTGTGAAAAATGCCAGTGATAGTTTGATAGGGATTGCATTGAATCTGTAGATTGCTTTGGGTAGTAGAGTCATTTTCACAATGTTGATTCTTCCAATCCAGGAACATGGTATATCTCTTCATCTATTTGTATCATCTTTAATTTCTTTCATCAGTGTCTTATAATTTTCTGCATACAGGTCTTTTGTCTCCTTAGGTAGGTTTATTCCTAGATATTTTATTATTTTTGTTGCAATGGTAAACGGGAGTGTTTTCTAATTTCACTTTCAGATTTTTCGTCATTAGTGTATAGAAATGCAAGAGATTTCTGTGCATTAATTTTGTATCCTGCTACTTTACCAAATTCATTGATTAGCTCTAGGAGTTTTCTGGTAGCATCTTTAGGATTCTCTATGTATAGTATCATGTCATCTGCAAATAGTGACAGCTTTACTTCTTCTTTTCCGATTGGGATTCCTTTTATTTCTTTGTCTTCTCTGATTGCTGTGGCTAACACTTCCAAAACTATGTTGAATAATAGTGGTGAGAGTGGGCAACCTTGTCTTGTTCCTGATCTTAGTGGAAATGGTTTCAGTTTTTCACCATTGAGGACAATGTTGGCTGTGGGTTTGTCATATATGGCCTTTATTATGTTGAGGAAAGTTCCCTCTATGCCTACTTTCTGCAGGGCTTTTATCATAAATGGGTGTTGAATTTTGTCGAAAGCTTTCTCTGCATCTATTGAGAAGGTTATATATTTTGTCTCCTTCAATTTGTTAATATGATGTATCACGTTGATTGATTTGCGTATATGAAGAATCCTTGCATTCCTGGAATAAACCCCACTTGATCATGGTGTATGATCCTTTTAATGTGCTGTTGGATTCTGCTTGCTAGTATTTTGTTGAGGATTTTTGCATCTATGTTCATCAGTGACATTGGTCTGTTGTTTTCTTTCTTTGTGACATCTTTGTCTGGTTTTGGTATCAGGGTGATGGTGGCCTAGTAGAGTGAGTTGGGGAGTGTTCCTCCCTCTGCTATATTCTGGAAGAGTTTGAGAAGGATAGGTGTTAGCTCTTCTCTAACTGTTTGCTAGAATTCGCCTGTGAAGCCATCTGGTCCTGGGCTTTTGTTTTTTGGAAGGTTTTTAATCACAGTTTCAATTTCAGTGCTTGTGATTGGTCTGTTTATATTTTCTATTTCTTCCTGGTTCAGTCTCGGCTGTTGTGCATTTCTAAGAATCTGTCCATTTCTTCCAGGTTGTCCATTTTATTGGCATATAGTTTTTCGTAGTAATCTCTCATGATCCTTTGTATTTCTGCAGTGTCAGTTGTTACTTCTACTTTTTCATTTCTAATTCTATTGATTTGAGTCTTCTCCCTTTTTTTCTTGATGAGTCTCGCTAATGGTTTATCAATTTTGCTTATCTTCTCAAAGAACCAGCTTTTAGTTTTATTGATCTTTGCTATCGTTTCCTTCATTTCCTTTTCATTTATTTCTGATATGATCTTTATGATTTATTTCCTTCTGCTAAC
Source organism: Eschrichtius robustus (assembly GCF_028021215.1). Classification (NCBI taxonomy): domain Eukaryota; kingdom Metazoa; phylum Chordata; class Mammalia; order Artiodactyla; family Eschrichtiidae; genus Eschrichtius; species Eschrichtius robustus. The sequence goes on along the minus strand of NC_090828.1, from coordinate 138,357,956 downwards.
TTTGGGGTTTTTTTGTTCTTCTTTCTCTAATTGCTTTAAGTGCAAGGTTAGGTTGTTTATTTGAGATGTTTCCTGTTTCTTAAGGTAGGATTGTATTGCTATAAACTTCCCTCTTAGAACTGCTTTTGCTGCATCCTAGAGGTTTGGGGTCATCATGTCTCCATTGTCATTTTTTCTAGGTATTTTTTGATTTCCCCTTTAGTTTTTCAGTGATCACTTGTTCATTAAGTAGTGTATTGTGCAGCCTCCATGTGTTTGTATTTTTTACAGATCTTTTCCTGTAATTGATATCTAGTCTCATAGCGTTGTGGTCGGAAAAGATACTTGATACGATTTCAATTTTCTTAAATTTACCAAGGCTTGATTTGTGACCCAAGATATGATCTATCCTGGAGAATGTTCCATGAGCACTTGAGAAAAATGTGTATTCTGTTGTTTTTGGGTGGAATGTCCTATAAATATCAATTAAGTCCATCTTGTTTAATGTATCATTTAAAGCTTGTGTTTCCTTATTTATTTTCATTTTGGATGATCTGTCCGTTGGTGAAAGTGGGGTGTTAAAGTCCCCTACTATGATTGTGTTGCTGTCGATTTCCCCTTTTATGGCTGTTAGTATTTGCCTTATGTATTGAGGTGCTCCTATGTTTGGTGCATAAATATTTACATTTGTTATACCTTCCTCTTGGATCGATCCCTTGATCATTATATAGTGTCCTTCTTTGTCTCTTGTAATAGTCTTTATTTTAAAGTCTATTTTGTCTGATATGAGAATTGCTACTCCAGCTTTCTTTTGATTTCCATTTGCATAGAATATCTTTTTCCATCCCCTCACTTTCAGTCTGTATGTGTCTCTAGGTCTGAAGTGGGTCTCTTGTAGACAGCATATATATGGGTCTTGTTTTTGTATCCATTCAGCCAGCCTGTGTCTTTTGGTGGGAGCATTTATTCCATTTACATTCAAGGTAATTATCGATATGTATGTTCCTATTCCCATTTTCTTAAATGTTTTGAGTTTGTTATTGTAGGTGTTTTCCTTCTCTTGTGTTTCTTGCCTAGAGAAGTTCCTTTAACATTTGTTGTAAAGCTGGTTTGGTGGTGCTGAACTCTCTCAGCTTTTGCTTGTCTGTAAAGGTTTTAATTTCTCCATCGAATCTGAATGAGATCTTTGCTGGATAGAGCAATCTTGGTTGTAGGTTTTTCTCCTTCATCACTTTAAGTATATCCTGCCACTCCCTTCTGGCTTGCAGAGTTTCTGCTGAAAGATCAGATGTTAACCTTATGGGGATTCCCTTGTGTGTTATTTGTTGTTTTTCCCTTGCTGCCTTTAATATGTTTTCCTTATATTTAATTTTTGACAGTTTGATTAATATGTGTCTTGGCGTGTTTCTCCTTGGGTTTATCCTGTATGGGACTCTCTGTGCTTCCAGGACTTGATTAACTATTTCCTTTCCCATATTAGGGAAGTTTTCAACTATAATCTCTTCAAATATTTTCTCAGGCCCTTTCTTTTTCTCTTCTTCTTCTGGGACCCCTATAATTCGAATGTTGGTGCGTTTAATGTTGTCCCAGAGGTCTCTGAGACTGTCCTCAGTTCTTTTCATTCTTTTTTCTTTATCCTGCTCTGTAGTAGTTATTTCCACCATTTTATCTTCCAGGTCACTTATCCTTTCTTCTGCCTCAGTTATTCTGCTATTGATCCCATCTAGAGTATTTTTAATTTCATTTATTGTGCTGTTCATCATTACTTGTTTCCTCTTTAGTTCTTCTACATCCTTGTTAAATATTTCTTGCATTTTGTCTATTCTATTTCCAAGATTTTGGATCATCTTTACTATCATTATTCTGAATTCTTTTTCAGGTAGACTGCCTATTTCCTCTTCATTTGTTAGGTCTGGTGGGTGTTTACCTTGCTCCTTCATCTGCTGTGTGTTTTTCTGTATTCTCATTTTGCTTATCTTACTGTGTTTGGGGTCTCCTTTTTGCAGGCTGCAGGTTCGTAGTTCCCCTTGTTTTATTGTCTGCCCCCAGTGGCTAAGGTTGGTTCAGTGGGTTGTGTAGGTTTCCTGGTGGAGGGGACTAGTGCCTGTGTTCTGGTGGATGAGGCTTGATCTTGTCTTTCTGGTGGGCACGTCCACGTCCGGTGGTGTGTTTTGGGGTGTCTGTGGCCTTATTATGATTTTAGGCAGCCTCTCTGCTAATGGATTGGGTTGTGTTCCTGTCTTGCTATTTGTTTGGCATAGGGTGTCCAGCACTGTAGCTTGCTGGTCGTTGAATGAAGCTGGGTCTTGGTGTAGAGATGGAGATCTCTGGGAGATTTTCACTGTTTGATATTACATGGAGCTGGGAGGTCTCACGTGGACCAGTGTCCTGAAATTGGCTCTCCCACCTCAGAGGCACAGCCCTGACTCCTGGCTGGAGCACCAAGAGCCTTTCATCCACACGTCTCAGAATAAAAGGGAGAAAAAATAGAAAGAAAGAAAGAAGAGGATAAAATAAAATAAAATAATATAAAGTAAGATAAAATAAAATAAATTTATTAAAATAAAAAGAAATAATTACTGAGAAAAAAATTTTCAAAAAGTAAAAAAAGAAAAAAAAAAAAAAACGGATGGAGAGAACCCTAGGACAAATGGTGAAAGCAAAGCTATACAGACAAAATTTCCCACAGAAGCATTTACATACACACTCACAAAAAGAGGACAAGGGGAAAAAATAATATATTTTGCTCTCATGGTCAACCTCCACAATTTGGGATGACTCGTTGTCTATTCAGGTATTCAACAGATGTAGGTACATCAAGTTGATTGTGGAGCTTTAATCCGTTGCTTCTGAGGCTGCTGGGAGAGATTTCCCTTTCTCTTCTTTGTTCACACAGCTCCTGGGGTTCAGCTTTGGATTTGGACCCGCCTCTGCGTGTAGGTCGCCTGAGGGCGTCTGTTCTTCACTCAGACAGGATGGGGTTAAAGGAGCAGCTGCTTCGGGGGCTCTGGCTCACTCACGCCAGGGGGAGGGAGGGGTACGGATGCCGGGCGAGCCTGCGACGTCAGAGGCGTCGTGACTTTGCACCAGCCTGAGGTGCACCATGCGTTCTCCCGGGAAAGTTGTCCTCAGATCACGGGACCCTGGCAGTGGCGGGCTGCACCGGCTAGCGGAAGGGGCCGTGTGGAGAGTGACCTGTGCTTGCACACAGGCTTCTTGGTGGCGGCAGCAGCGGCCTTAACCTCTCATGCCCTTCTTTGGGGTCTGCGCTGATAGACGCGGCTCACACCCATCTCTGGAGCTCCTTTAAGCAGTGCTCTGAATCCCCTCTCCTCGTGCACCATGAGACAAAGAGGCAAGAAAAAGTCTCTTGCCTCTTCAGCAGCTGCAGACTTTTTCCCGGACTCCCTCCCAGCTAGCTGTAGTGCACTAACCCCTTCAGGCTCTGTTCACGCAGCCAACCCCAATCCTCTCCCTGGGATACGACCGAAGCCTGAGCCTCAGCTCCCAGCCCCGCCCGCCTCGGCCGGTGAGCAGACAAGCCTCTTGGGCTGGTGAGTGCTGGTCGGCACCGATCCTCTGTGCGGGAATCTCTCCACTTTGCCCTCCGCACCCCTGTGGCTGCGCTCTCCTCCGTGGCTCCGAAGCTTCCCCCCTCTGCCACCCGCAGTCTCTGCCCGCGAAGGGGCTTCCTAGTGTGTGGAAACCTTTCCCCCTTCACAGCTCCCTCCCACTGGTGCAGGTCCTGTCCCTATTCCTTCTTCTCTTTTTTTTCTTTTTTCTTTTGCCCTACCCAGGTACGTGGGGAGTTTCTTGCTTTTCGGGAGGTCTGAGGTCTTCTGCCAGCGTTCAGTGGGTGTTCTATTGGAGCGGTTCCACGTGTAGATGTATTTCTGATGTATCTGTGGGGAGGAAGGTGATCTCCGCTTCTTACACTTACACCATCTTCTCAAATCCCTACATGAATATTTCTAATGCACAAATACTCCTTTGAGTTGTGTGACAAGTGCCTCCCAGGATCAAGAAAATACTGAAAAAATAAATATCTACCCATGTAGTATCTGGCTAGTTAAGGTCTAGTTATGTTTGACTTGGGTACCAAGGAGAATAACCATAGCCTATTTGGAATATTAAGGAATGAGATAAAGTTACTCACAGGAAAGAAAATAAATCTGTTGTATAATAAAGAATTTGGCTGGCCTTCATCCTGGGAGGTAACCTCTTAAGTCCTTGAAATTACGTGAGTGACAGGAGTGTTTGTTATTTATGCTGGGCCCATCAGAACCCTGTCACCTGAGTATATGCTAACGAGCTAACTCATGATGGGCCCCTAGATAGTTTTAAGTTAGGGACTGGCCACACCAGAAGGACCAACCGTGTGATTAGAGGATTGGGGCTTTGAGCCACTGATATCAGCCTGACCTCCTGGGAGAGGAGGAGGCTGGAGACTGAGTTCAAACATGTGGCCAATGAATCAGTCAATCGTGCCCACATAATAAATAGTCTGGACACTTGGGCTTGAGTGAGCTTCTCTGGTTGGTGCTATGCAATGATTTGCCAGGAGGATGACATATGCTGGGGACACAGAAGCTTTGTGTTTGGGACCCTCCCAGACCTCGAATTATGCATCTCTCCTTTTTGGCTGGTAGACATTTGTAGCCTTTTGTTGTAATAAAACTAGAATTGTACATAGAGTACTTTCCTGAGTTCTGTGAGTTGTTGTAGCATATTATCAACCCTGAGGAGGTGATAGGAGCCCCCAGATTTGTAACCAGTGGTCGGAAGTGCGGGTTTCCTGAGAACCTTTGAGCACGAGGCTAGAGTGTGAGGTAAGGGGAGTCTTGTGGAGAAATGAACCTTCAACCTGTGAAGTTGGGTCTCGCTCTGGGTAGTTAGTATCACAAATGAATCGCACCTCCTTTTCTTCCCAAAGTGGAGGTGGGAAGAACAAAGGGCAAAGGCTGAAAGTTCATTTTCCTTGTCCCCTGGAGATATTCTCTCCACAACAACAAGGCTGAGAGGAACTTCCCTGCAAGCTGAGAGGAGGATTAATGTAGACAATGGATGCTATGTGCCTGATAGATGGCCAAGCACAGAGAGTAGGGACTTAAATGAAATAATGGCATAAAAAACAGTGTTCAACCCTCATGGCATAATGAACTCTGTGGCTCCATAAATTCTCCTAAAATTCTGCTTGTCAAAGACCTTTTTCTGAACTTATGTCACTCTGGGGCCCTGAAGAGTCAGTCCATTGGAGAGAGTGACCCAGTGTCTGTTGGAGAAGATGGGATGTGGGCATCAGAAGGTGCCTGTTGACAAGGAGCTACTGCTTCAGAGGCAAAGGTCAGAGCTAGATTGCAAAAGGCACGCAGTAAGGGTGCTGAGGTTGTAGGTTAATGTGTAAGCAACTCCTTCCAGGCATGTGACTGAAAACAGGGTGGTGGCTTAAGATAGGAGGAAAATCACCTTTTAGTTCAAAAACTTTCAACTCAAAGATTGAGTGAATTCTTATAGTCAAGTGGTTTCTACAAATGAAAGACTTTCTCTAATAATTCCCAAGACTGCTTTCCTATGAGGATACACATTTCCAAATTGTTTTGAAATGAGGAGACACAATCTTAGTATCATACAAACCTGGAACATCTATGCCTAGAATTATTTTTTCAAGCCCCACCCCCACCCCATGAAATCCCAGTAAGTGGCAATTACTGATCACCTACCACATGCCAGAAGTCTCACATGCTTTATGCCATTAGGTGATGCCAACAGCTCTTCCAGGCAAGAATTAACAGTCCCATGTTGTGGGTGGTAACCCTGAGGTTTAGAGGGGACCCTTATAAGCTCATGATAGCAAAGGGAGCTAGAAGAGGGATCTAGCTAGTTGGATTTATTTCCAACTTTCTACTACCTTGCAATATTTCTCTACAGTTGCTTGGAGGAAATTTGGGTACCTGAGTAAAGAGTTCAGACTTTTCAATTAATGAGGAAGGAGGAGGAAAGAGGTTTACAGAATTATGCAAGACATAAAAAGAAGGACATGGACTTAGGGTCCCTTCCTTATCCCAAATCTTAGAGTTCCTGCTGGTAATTCCAACACTTCAAAATTATTACATCTAAGACGTAACAGATCTTCTACCCATTTTTTGATTGGGTTGTTTGTTTTTTTGATATTGAGCTGCATGAGCTGTTTGTATATTTTGGAGATTAAAACCCTGTTAGTTGCTTCATTTGTAAATATTTTCTCCCATTGTGAGGGTTGTCTTTTTGTTTTGTTTATGGTTTCCTTTGCTGTGCAAAAGCTTTTAAGTTTAATTAGGTCCCATTTGTTTATTTTTGTTTTTATTTTCATTACTCTAGGATGCGGATCAAAAAAGATCTTGCTGTGATTTATGTCAAACAGTGTTCTGCCTATGTTTTCCTCTAAGAGTTTCATAGTGTCCAGCATTTACATTTAGGTCTTTAATCCATTTTGAGTTTATTTTTGTGTATGGTGTTAGGGATTGTTCTAATTTCATTCTTTTACATGCAGCTGTCCAGTTTTCCCAGCAACACTTATTGAAGAGACTGTCTTTTCTCCATTGTATAGTCTTGCCTCCTTTGTCATAGATTAGGTGACCATAGGCACGTAGATTTATCTCTGGACTTTCTATCCTGTTCCATTGATCTATATTTCTATTTTTGTGGAAGATTTAAATTGTCAAAAAGCACATGAAAATATGCTCAACATCACTAATCATTAGAGAAATGAAAGTCAAAACTACAATGAGGTATCACCTCGCACCTGTCAGAATGGCCATCATCAAAAAATCTACAAACATATGCTGGAAAGGGTGTGGAGAAAAGGGAACCTCTTGTTGGTGGGGATGTAAATTGATACAGCCACTATGGAGAACATTATGGAGGTTCCTTAAAAGACAAAAAATAGAACTACCACATGACCCAGCAATCCCACTCCTAGGTATATACTTGGACAGGACCATAATTCAAAAATATACATGCACCCCAATGTTCATTGCAACACTATTTACAATAGCCAGGACATGGAAGCAACCTAAATGTCCATTAACAGAGGAATGAATAAAGAAGATGTGGTACATATATATCATGGAATATTACTCAGCTATAAAAAAGAACAAAATAATGCCATTTGCAGCAACATGGTTGGACCTAGAGATTGTCATACTGAGTGAAGTAAGTCAGACACAGAAAGACAAATATATGATATCACTTATGTGTGTAATCTGAAAAAAGGGTAAAACTGAACTTAATATTTGCAAAACAGAAGTAAAGTCACAGATGTAGAAAACAAACTTAGGGTTACCAGGGGATAAGGGGGGGTGGGATAAATTGGGAGTTTGGGATTGACATATACACACTACTATTTATAAAACAGATAACTGATAAGGACCTACTGTATAGCACAGGGAACTCTACTCAGTACTCTGCAATGGCTTATATGGGAAAATAATCTTAAAAAAGAGTGGATATATGTATATGTATAACTGATTTACTTTGCTGTACACCTGGAACTAACACAACATTGTAAGTCAACTATACTTCAATAAAATTTTTTTAAAAATTAAAAAAAAGAAGTAACAGAAGCTGGAAACCATTAAGAGATGTAAGCTACTTTACTAAATTAATTGATAACTGAATTATCAGGAATTGTTAAGAGAAATTTGCCTGTGTTTGAGCTAGATGCCTGAACTGTGCATGAGTCATGGGCATCCACATAAGGCTTATGTAAACTATTCCTCTGCCCCACTCACAGATGGAATTTTTAACTGCCAAGACTAGTTAAATGTAGATGTGAATAGTTCAAACACAATCTGCTTATGTGCAGCTAAATATTCTGGTCTCTATATTCAAGATCTACAGAGAGTTAAGTATGACAGCAAATATTTAATACTTTTCATATCTAATGTTGGCTTTCCATTAAACTCTTTCCTTTCTCATCCAGGTTTTGGGTGACCCACCTGACATATTGCATTCTGATCATCCCCAAGATATTGTCCAGCCATGAGGTTTGGTTCCAAGATAGTCAAAGTGAGAAGAGAACACACACAAAGGCTGGAGGAGGTATCAAAAGCTATGTGCAAGCACAGAGCAGGACTGTGAACCAGAAAGGTGTTGATCCTCAGGAAGGATGCAGGGCCCGGGCTGGTCAGGGTGAGTGGGATGAGGGAGAAGAGGTGAGGATACTGTTGTGAGTGTAGGGAGCAGGCCAGCTTCATAACCCAGAGCTCTCATGCCTGCTGGGCAGGCTATATTCATTTGCCCAAGCTACAGTATTCCATCCATCAGGACACACTGCTTCCCCCCTTTATAAACATCTCTGAATTGGGGATGTATCTTACTCCTATGCTAACCATGACTTTTGTTTCTCAATGGTTCATAAAATAATAGTATGTCTTACAATTGTTGGTATCAACTTCAATGGACAGGGGAGCTGAGCCTCAATTTCCTTACATGTAAAATGTGGGAGGTGATACTTAGCTCACAAAATCCATAAGAGAAATAAAATAAGACAACATGAGATGACATATATGCCAAAAAAGGAAAACATGGGTATTATTATTAAGCATTCCATATTTTAATCATTGGAGTGAGTGTAATTGACATGGAAAACTAGCTTAAAGTCCCCATTGTTGAAAGGGACAGTTTCTGACAATTTTACTCTTAACCTAAACTTTTTCTTTGTCACCCCAAACATAGTCAATTTTCTATCAGATTTCAGATGTGATCTCCATCTATCCACCCATCCATCTATCCATCCATCCATCCATCTATCCATCCATCCATCCATTTGTCCATCTGTCTGTCCATCCATCTATCCAGTCATTGTGCTGATATTTTGGGGATTCTCCTTTAACTTTCGTTTCATATTTAACTTCAAAGCATACTTCTTCTTATAAGCCAATTCTTACAAGTCCATTTCCACTTTCTAATGAGAACAAACAGCCTCTTCCTTGTCTAACCTCTCTTGGCCCTTATAGATAGTTACTTTTCCACACTCTTTCTTTTGTCACCCTCCAGATTGAACGAAGTCTATTCCTTTCACCTTCTTGGAGAGGTCTTTTCTCACAGCCTATTCCTCATTTTTAAAAATAAGCCCTTGGAGTAAAGGTAAAGAGAAGTAATATCAGCGGCAGCTTAGCTCTTTGGCAGAGAGAAGCACTGTTTGCCTGGCACCTGGTCCATCCAGAGTTCCTTCTCTGAGCTGAGAGGGAAGCTCAGCAGGAGTACTCATAGGTTAATAGCCTGGCAGAAGAGGTAGCTCAGTAGCTCATTCGGGATTGTTATTACCTGGGGGGATGAAAAGAAATTAGAAAATTCCCTTTCACCCTTCCTCCTAGATTTTGAAATTGCCCAAAACAGAGAACCTTCATAATGGGAAATATCTGAGGGATGCATTTGACATTTTCAGGGAAGGACTTTCTTTCCCTCTTTCAAAGCCAGCAATTAAGCATTGTCTCCAGGGCCCCTTCTTGCATTTTTAACTTTGAAAGTATTAAATATTTTCTGTTCTCACCTGCAAGTACAATATGCAGAGGTAAAAGAGGAGGGAGGAAAGTTCTTAGCTACTTAGAACTACTTAGCTTTTAGCTTGAGCCACCTACTCCATCACTGTAGCCTTAACAGCCCACTGCAACCACGTTGTGTACCACTGCATTAGAGACAGAGGCTTGTTTGCATTGGGCAGTCCTTAGAAGGGTTTTCTGGCTCCTTGACACACAGCTCTATGGGAAGATTGTATGCGCCATACTAAAGTAAATTAAGAGGTGCTGAGATGAGTGTAATTCCACAGGTATTTTCACTGGAAAAATTCTCAGAGCAGTTAATATGCCAATGCACTTTTTAAACTTCTGGGAAGAAAATATAATAAAAAATATTTTGTAAACTTATTTAAACATTGGCCACTTTTCTGGCACTCCTATTAACATCTCTTAAGAGCAACATGGTAAATACTGTGTAAACCAAACTTGTACTTTTATGTATGGGGAAGCTGAAGCCTGACTTTTCAGAAGGTATGCTAGTTGGCCAAATTCATAGAGGCAGATCCATAATGAAAACTCAACTTACTGTATCATGATCGACTTATTGTGTAATCTGAATTTTTGTCAAATTTTTTATCAATATGCTTTTTTTTAAGACATAAGAAATTCAGAGAAATATGCATACTTCTCTCTGGCTGTGGTCAAGAAAATAAAGAGATGGGAAAAGGAAAGAAAACAAGGAAATAATGCCTTGAATATCTACTTACTGAAAACTGTCAAATCTTCTTCCTCTTCTCTCCAGCACTTCTTTCTCTTTCCCATTGCCCAAAATCAAACTACAAATGGAACTCTAGAAATAATATCTCAGTTGGTTGCTTTGCTTTTCATTTTTTCTCTTTCTAGTTCTTTCCACATACAATAATAACAGCTGAGGGGGGAGAGAAGATGGCGGAAGGGTAAGACGCGGAGATCACCTTCCTTCCCACAGATACAGTAGAAATACATCTACACGTGGAACTGCTCCTACAGAACACCCACTGAGCGCTGACAGAAAACGTCCGACCTCTAAACAGGCAAGAAATTCCCCCCGTACTTGGGTAGGGCAAAAGAAAAAAGAAATAACAGAGACAAAAGAATAGGGACGGCACCTGCACCAGTGGGAGGGAGCTGTGAAGGAGGAACAGATTTCCACGCACTAGGAAGCCCCTTCGCGGGCAGAGACTGCGGGTGGCAGAGAGGGGAAGCTTCGGAGCCACGGAAGAGAGCGCAGCCACAGGGGTGCGGAGGGCAAAGCGGAGAGATTCCCGCACAGAGGATCGGTGCCGACCAGCACTCACCAGCCCAAGAGGCTTGTCTGCTCCCCCGCCGGGGCGGGCGGGGCTGGGAACTGAGGCTCGGGCTTCGGAGGTCGGATCGCAGGGAGAGGACTGGGGTTGGCTGCGTGAACACAGCCTGAAGGGGTTAGCGCACCACAGCTGGCTGGTAGGGAGTCCGGGAAAAAGTCTGCAGCTGCCGAAGAGGCAAGAGACTTTTTCTTGCCTCTTTTTTTCACGGCGCGCAGGGAGAGGGGATTCAGAGCGCCGCCTAAACAAGCTCCACAGACGGGCGCGAGCCGCAGCGATCAGCGCGGGCCCCAGAGACGGGCGTGAGACGCTGGGGCTGCTGCTGTCACCTCCAAAAAGCCTGTGTGCGAGCACAGGTCACTCTCCACACCGCCCCTCCCGGGAGCCTGTGCAGCCCGCCACCGCGAGGCTCCCGTGATCCAGGGACAAGTTCCCCGGGAGAACACACGGCGCACCACAGGCTGCTGCAACGTCACACCGGCCTCTGGCGCCGCAGGCTCGCCCCGCCTCCTCCGTACCCCTCCCTCCCCGCGGCCTGGGTGAGCCAGAGCCCCCGAAGCAGCTGCTCCTTTAACCCCGTCTTGTCTGGGCGGGGAACAGACGCCCTCAGGTGACCTACACGTAGAGGCGGGTCCAAATCCAAAGCTGATCCCCAGGAGCTGTGCGAACAGAGAAGAGAAGGGGAAATCTCTCCCAGCAGCCTCAGAAGCAGCGGATTAAAACTCCACAAACAACTTGATGTGCCTGCATCTGTTGAATACCTGAATAGACAATGAATCATCCCAAATTCAGGAGGTGGACTTTCGGAGCAGGATATACTAATTTTTCCCCTTTTCCTTTTTTTTGGGAGTGTATATGTATATGCTTCTGGGTGAGATTTTGTCTGTATAGCTCTGCTTTATAATAGCTTTATTTTACTTCACTATATTATAGCCTCTTTCTTTCTTTCTATTTTTTCTCCCTTTTACTCTGAGCTGTGTGGACGAAAGGCTCTTGGTGCTCCAGCCAGGCATCAGGGCCATGCCTCTGAGGTGGGAGAGCCAACTGCAGGACACTGGTTCACAAGAGACCTCCCAGCTCCACGTAATACCAAATGGCGAAAATCTCTCAGAGATCTCCATCTCAAGATCAAGACCCAGCTTCACTCAACGACCAGCAAGCTACAGTGCTGGACACCCTATGCCAAACAACTAGCAAGACAGGAACACAGCCACATCCATTAGCAGAGAGGCTGCCTAAAATCATAATAAGGCCACAGACACCCCAAAATACACCACCAGACGTGGACGTGCCCAACAGAAAGACAAGATCCAGCCTCATCCACCAGAACTCAGGCACTAGTTCCCTCCACCAGGAAGCCTACACAACCCATTGAACCAACCTTAGCCACTGGGGACAGACACCAAAAACAACGGGAACTACGAACATGCAGCCTGTGAAAAGGAGACCCCAAACATAGTAAGATAAGCAAAATGAGACGACAGAAAAACACACAGCAGATGAAGGAGCAGGGTCAAAACACACCAGATTTAACAAATGAAGAGGAAATAGGTAGTCTACCTGAAAAAGAATTCAGAATAATGATAGTAAGGATGATCCAAAATCTTGGAAATAGAATAGACAAAATGCAAGAAACATTTAACAAGGACGTAGAAGAACTAAAGAGGAACCAAGCGATGATGAAAAACGCAATAAATGAAATTAAAAATACTCTAGATGGGATCAATAGCAGAATAACTGAGGCAGAAGAAAGGATAAGTGACCTGGAAGATAAAATGGTGGAAATAACTACTACAGAGCAGGATAAAGAAAAAAGAATGAAAAGAACTGAGGACAGTCTCAGAGACCTCTGGGACAACATTAAACGCACCAACATTCGAATTATAGGGGTCCCAGAAGAAGAAGAGAAAAAGAAAGGGACTGAGAAAATATTTGAAGAGATTATAGTAGAAAACTTCCCTAATATGGGAAAGGAAATAGTTAATCAAGTCCTGGAAGCACAGAGAGTCCCATACAGGATAAACCCAAGGAGAAACACGCCAAGACACATATTAATCAAACTGTCAAAAATTAAATATAAGGAAAACATATTAAAGGCAGCAAGGGAAAAACAACAAATAACACACAAGGGAATCCCCATAAGGTTAACATCTGATCTTTCAGCAGAAACTCTGCAAGCCAGAAGGGAGTGGCAGGATATACTTAAAGTGATGAAGGAGAAAAACCTACAACCAAGATTACTCAACCCAGCAAGGATCTCATTCAGATGTGATGGAGAAATTAAAACCTTTACAGACAAGCTAAAGCTGAGAGAGTTCAGCACCACCAAACCAGCTTTACAGCAAATGCTAAGGGAACTTCTCTAGGCAAGAAACACAAGAGAAGGAAAACACCTACAATAACAAACCCAAAACATTTAAGAAAATGGGAATAGGAACATACATATCGATAATTACCTTGAATGTAAATGGAATAAATGCTCCCACCAAAAGACACAGGCTGGCTGAATGGATACAAAAACAAGACCCATATATATGCTGTCTACAAGAGACCCACTTCAGACCTAGAGACACATACAGACTGAAAGTGAGGGGATGGAAAAAGATATTCTATGCAAATGGAAATCAAAAGAAAGCTGGAGTAGCAATTCTCATATCAGACAAAATAGACTTTAAAATAAAGACTATTACAAGAGACAAAGAAGGACACTATATAATGATCAAGGGATCGATCCAAGAGGAAGGTATAACAAATGTAAATATTTATGCACCAAACATAGGAGCACCTCAATACATAAGGCAAATACTAACAGCCATAAAAGGGGAAATCGACAGCAACACAATCATAGTAGGGGACTTTAACACCCCACTTTCACCAACGGACAGATCATCCAAAATGAAAATAAATAAGGAAACACAAGCTTTAAATGATACATTAAACAAGATGGACTTAATTGATATTTATAGGACATTCCACCCAAAAACAACAGAATACACATTTTTCTCAAGTGCTCATGGAACATTCTCCAGGATAGATCATATCTTGGGTCACAAATCAAGCCTTGGTAAATTTAAGAAAATTGAAATCGTATCAAGTATCTTTTCCGACCACAACGCTATGAGACTAGATATCAATTACAGGAAAAGATCTGTAAAAAATACAAACCCATGGAGGCTACACAATACACTGCTTAATAACGAAGTGATCACTGAAGAAATCAAAGGGGAAATCAAAAAATACCTAGAAACAAATGACAATGGAGACACGACAACCCAAACCCTATGGGACGCAGCAAAAGCAGTGCTAAGATGGAAGTTTATAGCAATACAAGCCTACCTCAAGAAACAGGAAACATCTCGAATAAACAACCTAACCTTGCACCTGAAGCAATTAGAGAAAGAAGAACAAAAAAACCCCAAAGCCAGCAGAAGGAAAGAAATTATAAAGATCAGGTCAGAAATCAATGAAAAAGAAATGAAGGAAACAATAGCAAAAATCAATGAAACTAAAAGCTGGTTCTTTGAGAAGATAAACAAAATTGATAAACCATTAGCCAGACTCATCAAGAGAAAAAGGGAGAAGACTCAAATCAATAGAATTAGAAATGAAAAAGGAGAAGTAACCACTGACACTGCAGAAATACAAAAGATCATGAGAGATTACTACAAGCAACTCTATGCCAATAAAATGGACAACCTGGAAGAAATGGACAGATTCTTAGAAATGCACAAACTGCCAAGACTGAAGCAGGAAGAAATAGAAAATATGAACAGACCAATCACAAGCACTGAAATTGAAACTGTGATTAAAAACCTTCCAACAAACAAAAGCCCAGGACCAGATGGCTTCACAGGTGAATTCTATCAAACATTTAGAGAAGAGCTAACACCTAAACTTCTCAAACTCTTCCAAAATATTGCAGAGGGAGGAACACTCCCAAACTCATTCTACGAGGCCACCATCACCCTGATACCAAAACCAGACAGAGATGTCACAAAGAAAGAAAACTACAGGCCAACATCACTGATGAACATAGATGCAAATATCCTCAACAAAATACTAGCAAACAGAGTCCAACAGCACATTAAAAGGATCATACACCATGATCAAGTGGGGTTTATCCCAGGAATGCAAGGATTCTTCAATATATGCAAATCAATCAATGTGATACACCATATGAACAAATTGAAGGAGAAAAACCATATGATCATCTCAATAGATGCAGAGAAAGCTTTCGACAAAATTCAACACCCATTTATGATAAAAGCCCTGCAGAAAGTAGGCATAGAGGGAACTTTCCTCAACATAATAAAGGCCATATATGACAAACCCACAGCCAACATTGTCCTCAATGGTGAAAAACTGAAACCATTTCCACTAAGATCAGGAACAAGACAAGGTTGCCCACTCTCACCATTATTATTCAATATAGTTTTGGAAGTGTTAGCCACAGCAATCAGAGAAGACAAAGAAATAAAAGGAATCCAAATCAGAAAAGAAGAAGTAAAGCTGTCACTATTTGCAGATGACATGATACTATACATAGAGAATCCTAAAGATGCTACCAGAAAACTTCTAGAGCTAATCAATTAATTTGGTAAAGTAGCAGGATACAAAATTAATGCACAGAAATCTCTTGCATTTCTATACACTAATGACGAAAAATCTGAAAGTGAAATTAAGAAAACACTCCCGTTTACCATTGCAACAAAAAGAATAAAATATCTAGGAATAAACCTACCTAAGGAGACAAAAGACCTGTATGCAGAAAATTATAAGACACTGATGAAAGAAATTAAAGATGATACAAATAGATGGAGAGATATACCGTGTTCCTGGATTGGAAGAATCAACATTGTGAAAATGACTGCACTACCCAAAGCAATCTACAGATTCAATGCAATCCCTATCAAACTACCACTGGCATTTTTCACAGAACTAGAACAAAAAATTTCACAATTTGTATGGAAACACAAAAGACCCGGAATAGCCAAAGCAATCTTGAGAATGAAAAATGGAGCTGGGGGAATCAGGCTCCCTGACTTCAGACTATATTACAAAGCTTCAGTAATCAAGACAGTTTGGTACTGGCACAAAAACAGAAATATAGATCAATGGAACAGGATAGAAAGCCCAGAGATAAACCCACACACATATGGTCACCTTATCTTTGATAAAGGAGGCAAGCATATACAGTGGAGAAAAGACAGCCTCTTCAATAAGTGGTGCTGGGAAAATTGGACAGGTACATGTAAAAGTATGAAATTAGAACACTCCCTGACACCATGCACAAAAATAAACTCAAAATGGATTAAAGACCTAAGTGTAAGGGCACACACTATCAAACTCTTAGAGGAAAACATAGGCAGAACACTCTATGACATACATCACAGCAAGATTCTTTTTGACCCAGCTCCCAGAGAAATGGAAATAAGAACACAAATAAACAAATGGGACCTAATGAAACTTAAAAGCTTTTGCACAGCAAAGGAAACCATAAACAAGGCCAAAAGACAACCCTCAGAATGGGAGAAAATATTTGCAAATGAAGCAACTGACAAAGGATTAATCTCCAAGATTTACAAGCAGCTCATGCAGCTCAATAACAAAAAAACGAACAACCCAATCCAAAAATGGGCAGAAGACCTAAACAGACATTTCTCCAAGAAGATATACAGATTGCCAACAGACACATGAAAGAATGCTCAACATCATTAATCATTAGAGAAATGCAAATCAAAACTACAATGAGATATCATCTCACACCGATCAGATTGGCCATCATCAAAAAATCTAGAAACAATAAATGGTGGAGAGGGTGTGGAGGAAAGGGAACACTCTTGCACTGTTGGTGGGAATGTAAATTGATACAGCCACTATGGAGAACAGTATGGAGGTTCCTGAAAAAACTACAAATAGAACTACCATACGATCCAGCAATCCCACTACTGGGCATATACCCTGAGAAAACCATAGTTCAAAAAGAGTCATGTACCAAAATGTTCATTGCAGCTCTATCTACAATAGCCAGGACATGGAAGCAACCTAAATGTCCATCGACATATGAATGGATAAAGAAGATGTGGCACATATATACAATGGAATATTACTCAGCCATAAAAAGAAATGAAATGGAGGTATTTGTAATGAGGTGGATGGAGTTAGAGTCTGTCATACAGAGTGAAGTAAGTCAGAAAGAGAAAAACAAATACAGTATGCTAACACGTATATACGGAATCTAAGGGAAAAAAAAGCCATGAAGAACCTAGTGGCAAGACGGGAATAAAGACACAGACCTACTAGAGAATGGACTTGAGGATATGGGGAGGGGGTGGGGTGAGATGTGACAGGGTAAGAGAGTGTCATGGACATATATACACTACCAAATGTAAAATAGATAGCTAGTGGAAAGCAGCACATAGCACAGGGAGATCAGCTCGGTGCTTTGTGACCACCTAGAGGGGTGGGATGGGGAGGGTGGGAGGGAGGGAGATGCAAGAGGGAAGAGATACGGGAACATATTGTATGTGTATAACTGATTCACTTTGTTATAAAGCAGAAGCTAACACACCATTGTAAGGCAATTATACTTCAATAAAGATGTTTAAAAAAATAATAATAATAACAGCTAACATGTATTGAGCTCTTACTCTTTACAGGACTGTTCTGAGATTGTTACATGTGTGATCTCAATTAGCCCTCATGACAGCCCTTTGAGGTAGGTGTTTTTATTAGTTTCATTTTACGTATAAGTATTTGGAACTACACAGACTTTAAATAATTTGCCCAAATTAACAAGGATAGTAAGATGTAGAGCTAGGATTCAAATTTAAACAGTCTCGTGCTTTTGATCTTGAAATATCTGATATTAATCTTCCTCTAGCTTGACCTTCCTAAGGCCTCTCTTCTGCTAAGGAACACTCCATGGCTCACTACTTCCTAAAGGATATCTCACTGTGGTCTTCAAAGTTCTCCACAGCTTAAGTCAGCCATCCTTTCCCTACTTGTCTCCATCTGCCTTGTATGAATCCCTCACTACCACCAGGATCTTGTTTTTGTGTGATGCACCATGGCCTCGTGCCCCCACCCATGTACCATCACAGTTACTGGCCCTGTCACAACTTGGTTTGTCTCTTCCCCCTCCTGTGAGGCACAGTGTGGGTTCAATTTCCTCCTTGAAGCTGTCTCTAACAGCTTCAGACCATGTCAACATTATCTTTCTCTAAAATCCCCTGGTGCTTGGAAAGAATGATAATTCCTTCCATTTTGCCCTCATGCTTTCACACTCATTCAACCCAGCGATTTAGCCACTTATTTTTTCGTATCTATCTTCCCCAAACTAGGGTCTACCCATCATAGAGAGTGTAGTAGAGAGTAAGCACTCAGAAAGTTTCCTGAATAAATTAAAAAAAAAAAAAAGTACTATGGAATGCATCATCTTACACTCATATGATATCATAATGCATCATTCAAATGTAATGACAGTGGTGGCAGCACAAGATAATAGATGACAACAATGTGGCAGTGATGATGATGATAATGATAAACATCAGTAGCTATCTTTTATTCTGAATGTTTCCATATTCCAGGTCTAAGCTACACACACAGGAAATATCAGTATTCTTCAGATGATGTTACTGAGCCTGTGAGACTGTACTTGGCTTGTTCAGGGTGTCAAATAGCAGAGATAAAACTGAACCCCAAGTCATCCAAATATCACTATGGTATTTATCTGTGTTCCACTCCTTCTCATATATAAAACATTGCTCAACAATATCCTAGTTCAAATTTTTGGGGTGGGGAAGAGTAAAATATGCATAAAAATCACTATTTTAAACATCTTTTTAAAAGTGATAAAATATATCATGTTGTCCAAAAAGTTCGTTTGGGTTTTTCTGTAACCTCATACAGAAAAATCCGATGAACTTTTTGGCCAATACAATACGTAACATAAAATTTTCAATTTAACTATTTTTAAGTGTACAGATTTGTGGCCTTAAGGACATTCACACTTTTGAACAACCATCACCATGGATGAAACTTGGCAACATTACGCTAAGTGACAAATATTATATGATTCCACTTATACGATGTACCTAGTCAAACTCTGTACCTATTAAACATGCCCTATTTTCCCTTCAACCCAGCCCCTGACAACAACCAATTCTACGTTCTGTTCCTATGAATATGACTAATCTAGATAGTCACGTGTTTATTGTTTATCCATTCATCCATCAATGGACATTTGGGTTGCTTCCACCTTTTGGCTATTGTGAATAATACTGCTATGAACCTGAATGTACAAATATCTACCCTTTTACTTCTTTTGTATATATATGCAGAAGTAAAATTCCTGGATCACATGGTAATTCTAGTTTTAAATTTTGGTGAATTACCATACCATTTACCACAGTGGCTGCACCATTTTATACTCTCATCAGGAATTCACAAGGGTTCCAATTTCTCTACATCCTCTCCAACACTTGCTATTTTCTATTTTTTTTTTCCTTTATAACAGTCATCCTAATGGGTATGAAATAGTATAGAATTGTGATTTTGAGCATTTTAAACATTTTAAAGTATATAATTCAGTGACATTTAGTACATTCACAATGTGGTACGATCATTACCCCTATCTAGTTCCAGAATATTTTACCACACCAAAAGGATACCCACTAACATCACTCCCAACTCATTTTACTACCACTAATCTGCTATTCATCTCTATGAATTTGCCTATCCTGGGTAATTTATAAAATGGAATCACACAATATGCAACTTTCGTCTCTGGTTTCTTTTATTTAGAATGATATTTTTTAAATTCATTCATTTATAGCACATATCAATACTTGAGATTGTTCATTTTATGTATCAACTTAAAATATATGTAAGTATGTAACTAGATACATACATACTTATGTATCTAAGTACCTAGATATTTGATACTGAGAAGGTATTTTTTAGATGAGATAAATATTTAAATCAGTAAACTTTGAATAAAGCAAGTTGCCCTTTATAATATTGATGGGCCACAACCAACCAGTTGAAAACATTAAGGAAACAGTTGACCTACCTTGAGGGAGAGGGAATTCTGCCAACAGACTTCACACTTCCCAATTTCAAAACTTACTACAAAGCTACAGTAATCACAACCATGTGGTACTGGCCAAAGGATAAACATATACATCAATGGAGTAGAATTGAGAATCCAGAAATAAACCCATACGTCTATAACACATTGACTTTTGGCAAGAGTGCTAAGACCATTCTATGGGGTAAAGAACTGTCTCTTCAACAAATTGTACTAGGACAACTGGATATCCACCCACAAAAGAATGAAGTTGGATCCCTATTTTATATCATATACAAAATTTAACTCGAAATGGATGAACAACCTAACTATAAGAACTAATACCATAATTCTCTTAGAAGACAACATAGGGACAAGTCTATAAGCTTGGCTATGGCTGTGAATTCTTAGATGTGACAAAAGAGTATGAGCACCAAAAGAAAAAGTAGATAAATTGGACTTGGATTGAAGTATTTGTGCATATAGGACATTATTAAGAATGTATAAAAACAGCCAACAGAATGGGAGAAAATATTTGCAAATCATATGTCTGATAAGGATCTAGCATCCAGAACATATAATGAACTCTTACAACTCAATGACGAAGAGACAACCCAATTAAAGATGGACAAAGGACTTAAATGGACATTTCTCTAAAGAAAATACACAAGTAACCAAAAAGCACATGAAGAGATATCTAGCATCATAAGTCACTAGGGAAATTAATGCAAATTAAAACCACAATGAGGTACCACTTTACACCCACTAGGATGACTATAGTCAAAAAATAGAAAGTAACAAGCATTTGTGAGGACATAGGAAAACTAAAACACTCGTACATTTCTGGTAGCAATGTAAATTGTTTCAGCCACTATGGAAACTGGCAGTTCCTAAAAAAGTTAAACATGTAATTACCATATAGACCAGAATAGATATGTACCCCCCAAAACTGAAAACAGGTACTCAAACAAATACATGTACACACATGTTCATAGCAGAACTATTCACAATAGCCAAAAGGTGGAAAGAGCCCAAATGTCCATTAATGGATGAATGGGTAAACCAGATTGGAGTATATACATACAATGGAATATGATTCCATCATTAAAAGGAATGAAATACTGACACATGTTACAACAAACCTTGAAAATATTATGTTAAGTAAAACAAGCCAAACAGAAAAGGTTGCCTATTGAATAAATTTATTCATATAAAATAACTAGAATAGGCAAATCCGTAAAGATAGAACACATAATGTTGGTTGCCAGGAGTTGATGGGAAAGAATAAAGAGGCAACTGTTTAATGGGTAGAGGGTATGTGGTGATGAAAATATGTTGGAAATAGATAGAGGTGTTGGTTGCAGAAGATTGCCAGTGTGTTAAATGCCACTAAAGTATTCAGTTAAATACTTAATTCAACGATATGTGAATTTCACCTCAATAAAAAATAAAAAAGAAGTCTAAATAAATTGTCCAAGTTCATATTTTCATGAGTAGCAGAACGAAAACTCAGATGCAAGCCTGTTTCATGCTGAATTTCAGTCTTTTCCCTATGCTAAACTGTCTTCATTTCTTAACACAAAAGATTGTTCAAATTATGAATGTGTTGTAGAAAAGAAGACCAGGCCTTACAGGGATGCTAGAATGAGATAAATCAAAGTTGTGAGATTTTTTAAGTGAGCATTACAAAAAATAACAAGGTCAAAGTTCCTCTTTGGGGGCAAACTCCAAAATTTTGTTCTTAGAGTTTCAGTTTCACTTATTATATGACTATAATAAGTCATATTTCATTGTAATTTCATATGAGAATATGTGATTTGCAATTTTCTCCCAATCTGTAAATAGCCTTTTCATTTTGATTGTTTCCTTTGCTGCTGTGCAGAAGCTTTTTAGGTTGATGTAGTCCAACTTGTTTATTTTTGCTTCTGTTGCTTGAACTTTTGGTGTCATGTACAAAAAAATTATTGCCAAGGCCAACGTCAAGAAGCTTTTTTCCTATGTGTTCTTCTAAGAGTTTCAGTTTTTATGCTTAAGTTATTAATACATTTTGAGTTTATTTTTGTGTATGGTATGAGATAAGGGTCCAATTTCATTCTTTTGTATATGGATATCAAGTTTTCCCAGCACCATTTATGGAAGAAACTATCTTTTCTTCATTGTTTAATTCTTGGTGCCTTTGTCAAAAATTAGTTGACTGTATGTGCTTGGGTTTATTTCTGGGCTCTCTATTTTGTTCCATTGGTCTATGTGTCTGTTTTTATGTCAGCATCACACTGTTTTGATTACTAAAGCTTTGTAATACATATAATTTTAAATCAGAAAACGTGATACCTCCAAATTTGTTCTTTCTCAAGATTGCTCTGGCTATATGGGATCTTTTGTAGTTCCATATAGATTCTAGATTTTTTTCTATTTCTATGAAAAATGTCACTGGAATTTGATAGGGATTGAATTGAATCAGTATATCACTTTGAATAGTATAGACATTTTAACAATATTAATTCTTCCAACCTATGAACAAAGAACATTTTTTTCATCTATTTGTATCTTCTTCAATTTCTTTCATCAATGCTTTATTGTTTTCAGGGTACAGATCTTTCATATCCTTGGTTAAATTTATTCCTAAGGCAAACTATGGGTTGGGAGAAAATATTTGCAAGCCATATATCTAATAAGGGGTTAATATTCAAAATACATAAGTAACTCATACAAATCAACAGCATAAAAATGAAAAATCTGATTAAAAATGGGCAAAGGACCTGAATAAACAGTTTTCAAAAAACAAGTGGCCAATAGGTTTATAAAAATGGTGCTCAGCCTTACTAATCATCAAGGAAACACAAATCAAAACTACACTGAGATATCACCTCACACCTGTTAGGATGGTGATTATCAAAAAATTAAATAAAGATGTATGTTGGTGAGGACGTGGAGAAAAGAGAATTATTGCACCCTCTTGGTGGTAGTGTAAACTGGTATAGCCATTACAGAAAACAGTGTGGAAGTTCCTCAAACTCTAAAAATAAAACTATCATTCTGGGTATTCTGGGTATAGACCCAAAGGAAATAAAATCATTA
This sequence comes from Eschrichtius robustus, assembly GCF_028021215.1. NCBI lineage: Eukaryota > Metazoa > Chordata > Mammalia > Artiodactyla > Eschrichtiidae > Eschrichtius > Eschrichtius robustus. Next base: position 138,334,989 of record NC_090828.1, on the reverse strand, counting down.
CCTCAAAAAGATGATTGAGCTCCCATGATCACTGCAGCATAATTTACAATAGCCAAGATAAGGAAACAACCCAAGTGTCCATGGATGAATGAATGGATAAATTTTGAGATCTATCTATCTATCTATCTATCTATCTATCTATCTATCTATCTATCTATCATTTCACAATTTATTTATCATATATATAAGGAAATATTATTCAGTCTTAAAAAGGGAGGAGGTCCTGCTACTTGCAACAATATGGATAAACCTGTAGGACATTATGCTAACTGAACTAAAGCAGACACAGAAGAAAAAAAAAAATGCATGATCTCACTTTTATATTGAATATTAAAACAGTCAAATACACAGAATCAGAAAGTAGAATAGTGGTTACCAAAGGCAGGAAGGTGGGAGAAATGGGGGGTTGTTTGTTAAAGGGTACTAAATTGCAATTATGTATAATGAATAAGTCTAGAGATTCAATGTACAGCGTGATGACTATAGTTAATAACATTGTATTGAATGCTAGAAATTTGCTAAGAGATTTCAGGTGGTCTCACTACCAAAGAAAAAAGTAACTATCTGAGAGGATATGTTAATTAGCTTGACTGCAGTAATCATCTATATGATTTATGATACATATATGGCATATTGGTATGTTACAAATCATAATGTTGTAAACTTAAATGTATACAATTTTTATTAAAATATGCGAATGATTTTCATTATAGCTTTTATTGTCAAAATGTTATTTATCCACTTAATATTTTAATTCCATGTACAAGTAGTATAGGGCATCTTTTCCAAATTACATCTTTTTATTCAGGATATCCACATATCAGGAAACAAGGACTAGCCAAAGGGTTTGCACTGTGAGGGTACTTAGATAAAAGTCTTTAATCATCCATGAAACTCATGGAGTCACACAAGGAATAGTCTTGACATAATGATAACCCAAAGATAGGCTTCCATTAAACAATCAGTTTTACTGTGGAACATTTTAAAAAAGAGTAAGTATACATTTTATTATCTTTATATTCTATTTATTTAATTGTCATGAATATAAGGATCTACTACTAAGGCATATTTTAAACAAGTATTTTTTAAATACTGTGACTCTACAATTTTTGAAATTTGTGTTAAGAAAATAAACCAATGAGGACAAAATGTAAAACATATATTCATCGTAGCATTATTTTAAATAGTGAAAAACTTGAAAGTGTGTATATAGCCCATAATAAGACATTGATTGATTCATTTATGACAATCTACTTGCTGAAATATAATGCATCCGTTACAATCCATAATTTTGAAAACATATGTCGACTGAAAAAAAGCACAACCTAAAAGTTGAGAATTATGTTTTATTTGGCAGAATATCTGAGGATTCAAGCCTGTGAGGCTGTCTCTCAGATGCTCTGAGGGACTGCTCTGAAGAAGTAAAGGAGGAGACAAGGTATATAGAGGATTTTGCAACAAAGCAGGTAGTAGGAACATCAAAAGATTACTGTTAATTAAAGAAAACCAGGCATCTCAAGTTAAGGAATTTAGCGCTTTTCTATATATGGGAAGATGCAAGAGTCTGGGCTCACTGAACTCATTCCTTTGATATGAACCTTAGCTATCTAGTGCCAGCATCCTGTGCTTTCCCATCCTGAGTCCCTCCATGGTGCACAGTTGGGGGTGACTGCAGTGGCTGAGGGCTTGGCAGTGGGCAGCCCATTTGTCTCCATCCTGAGTTCCCTCAGGGCTCACCATCAGGAGCTGTGGCTTGATATGAAAGGCAACATTTTTTCATTCACACATATTTAATGGGATGGGAAAACTATTGATAATATTAATGTTAAATAATAATGCAAGATTTCAATTTTCTATACATATGTGAGAGAGGGAGAAATTGAGAGAGAGGAAGGGAAGGGGAGGCAAAGAAAAGGAAGAGAAGTAATGCATTCCTGTGCTTGCTGTACTTCTACTTCAAGATTAGCCGCAAACAGACACAGCAGCTGTGAGATATCTCTGAAAAGGCTGAACAGAAAATCTGGACCTCAGAACAATCCACAAGAAGAAGGAACAAACGTACCAGCCAGCTCCTTACCATCTCCTGTTTCCAACTGGTAAGAGTTTTTCCCCTGGACACCTAGTTTGTCAACTGTACCTAAACCTGCTGAGTCCAGAAGTAGTCAGATGAGCAGAGTTCCCTTGCCTCCCAGGTGGAATCAAATGGTTCACAAGTACTCTGACATCACAGTGGAACTGACAAGGAGCAATCAGCCAAGACTCCAGGGGATGTGAGAGACAGAGAATCTGAGGAGTCCATGATCTATCACTGACATATCTGTTCAGCTCAGACACGTCTTCTTAGGCACCCCCTTGCAAACCAGCTCTGCTATCAAGTGGTGGAATATCACTGGGAATGCTATTGATTGTGTAAGGTTGCCTGCAAGTCAGGGCATTGCTTCTCAGGGACCCAGAAAGGAAGCTGAACACAGACTCTACTCCTTTTGGCTCTCCAGTCATTCAGGATTTCCATACTCCCCAAGCTTATGACTTGTCCAAAAGAAGTAGTTTCCTCTTACTTTCCAGCCTAGAGAAAACTTTGTATCCTTCCTTTCTAGAAGCTGTATCTAGGCAGTGACCTTACAGGTGATTTTTTTTTTAAACAGCTTTATTAAGATATAATTCATGTAACATATAACTCATCCATTTAAGTGTATTATTTAATGATTTTTTAGTATATTCAGAGAGTTGTGAAACCATCACCATAATTAATTTTAGAATATTTTCATCACTCCAAAGAGTAACATTATGCCCAATAGCATTTACTCATCATTTGTCCCAAACTCCTCAGCTCTAAGCAATGACTAACCTACTTTTTCTATAGATTTAACTATTCTGGACATTTCACAGAAATGGAATCATATGCTATGTGGTCTTCTGTAACCCTCTTAGAAAACGTTTTCAAAGTTCACCCATTTTGTAGCATGTATCAATACCTTATTCATTTTTAATGTTAAATAATATATAACTGTATGGATATACCTCCATTTTATTTACTCATTCATGAGCTGATAGACATTTGAGTTTCTTCCAATTTTTGGCTATCGTGAAGAATGTTTTGTACAAGTTTTTGTGTGGACGTATGCTTTCATTTCTTTTGAGTATGTACCTAGGAGCGGAATTTCTGTGTCATATGGTAAGTCTATGTTTAGCATTTAATAATTGCTGTGCCATTTAGAATCTGACCAGCAATATATGAGGATTCATATTTCAATTTTTGCCAACACTTGATATTTTATGCCTTTATTTATTTTAGCCATTTTAGTGAATGTGCAATGGTATCTCATGGTTTTTATTTGCCTTTCCCTAATTGTTGCAGGAAAATGGGGCATGAGAAGATGGTCATGTCCCAGGTCTCTGGTGAGTCCCTGTGATGGGCTGCCAAGTGAGAGTCCTTGGTTTCACACAGGAAAGAATTCAAGAGTGAGCCAGAGTAAACTGAAAGCAAGTTTATTTAAAGAGATACACACTCCTTAGACAGAGTCTCAGAAGGCCAAGAGGCGCCCTAAGGGCATGGGCCATCTTGGAAAGTGAGAATGCCCCCAAAATATGGCGTGGTTAGTTTTTATGGGCTGGGTAATTTCATAGGCTAACAAGTGGAAGGATTATTCCAACTATTTTGGGGAAGGGCAGGGAGTTCCAGGAATTGGGCCACCGCCCACTTTTTGGCCTTTTATGGTCAGCCTCAAAACTGTCATGGTGCCTGTGGGTTTGTCGTTTAGCTAACGTATTACAATGAGCATATAATGAATCTCAAGCTCTACTGGAAGTCGGATCTTCCGCCATCTTGGGCCTAGTTGGTTCTAACCAGTCTATGTCTTATCCTGTTCTCAATGGTTGTGTCATTCTTTTAATGGTTGTGCCCTGCCCCCTTTCTTCCTGTCTCATAATGACTAATGATAGCAAGCATCTTTTCATGTGCTTATTGGCCATCTGTATGTCTGCTTTAGAGAAATGTTGATTCATATCCTTTGCAAATTATAATTATTTGTTTTACTATTGAGTTGTAAGTATTCTTTGTATATTATGGGTAAAAGTCCTTTTCAAGTACTACTCTCTGTTGGTTGTTTTTAACTTCCTTTGGTGGTGTAATTCACAGCACAAATATATTTTTTTTAATGTTTATGGAGTCCAAAATTTTAGGTAGCCCCAAGACAAGTTAGAACAGATATACACAATAGTTTGTATATAAGATCTTCACGTTTTCCTCTGATTTGAGGGAGGGAACTGAGAACTGGGCTACTGCTGCTCAAGACGAAGACCACCATGGTTGCACTGTGAGGCATTGAGGCAAGTGTGAGTAAAACACCAGTGTTGAGCATGGCTTTTTCTTGATTGGGTGTCTGCTTGGTTGCTGTAAGCCTTTGATTGTTTACCAAAGGTCCTACAAAGTTGATTGAGATGGCTTTTTGTGTAGGGTGGCAAACTTGGAGCTTGCTAGCCCAACATTTTGATGAAGTCCTAGTGCTCCAATTTTGATATCCTTTTTTCAAGATTGTTTTGACCATTAGATACCCCTTGACTTTCCATATGAATTTTAGAATCATTGTGTCAATTTCTGCAAAAAACTTCCAGCTGGTTTTTGATAAAGAAGTACTGCATCAGTAGATCAATTTGGAAAGAATTGCTCTCTAAACAATTTCAAAACTTCCAGTCCATAAACATGGGATGATTTTACATTTATTTAGATTTTTAACTTCTTTCAATGATATTTTATACTTTTCGAAGTATTAGCCTTGTACTTCTTTTGGTAAATTTATCCTTAAGTGTTTTATTCATTTTGATGCTATTATAAATGGAATTGTTTCTTTCATTTCATTTTTTGATTGTTCATTTTTAGTGTATAGAAATACAGTAAATTTTTTATTAATTACTGAACTTGTTGAACTTATTTTCTTTCTGAACTCATTGTTTCTAGTAGTGATTTAGTGCACTATTTAGAATTTTTTGTATACAAGATCATGTCATATACAAATACAGATAGTTTTACTTCTTCCTTTCAAATCTGGATGCATTTTATTTGCCCATAGCCATCCTGACTGGAACTTCCAGTAAAATGTTGAAGAGTGGCAAGAGTGGACATTTTTGTCTTATTCCTGATCTTAACAGGAAAGCATTCAGTCTTTCACCATTAAGTATGATGTAGCTCTGGGCTTTTCATAGATCCTCTTATCAGGCAGAGAAAGTTAATTGTTGAAATTTTTCTCATGAAAGGATGTTAGATTTTTTTTTTTTTTTCAAATGTGTTTCACAGATCTATTTAGGTGATCATGTGGTTTTTGTCTTTATAGTTACGGGGTATTACATTAATTGATTTTTGGAGTTTGAACACACTTTCCATTCCTCGGGTAAATCCCATTTGGTAATGGTGTAAGACCCTTTTTATATGATGCTGGAATTGCTTTGCTAACATTATGTTGAAGATATTTGTGTCCAAATTCATAAGGGTATTGGTCTGTAGTTTTTTTTTTTTTTAATTGCAATATTTTTCTCTGGTTTTGATATTGGGGTTATATTGAATTAATATATACAATTAAGTGAAAAGTGTTCCATCCTCTTCCATGTTTTGGAACATGTTGTAAAGGATTGTGCTAATTATTCTTTAAATAATTGGTAGAAATCACTAATGAATCTATGTGTGCCTGGGTTATTCTTTGTGTGAATATTTTTAATTACTGTTAATCAGTTTCTTTCCTTTTTTATTTTATTCAGATTTTCTATTTTTTCTTGAGTTGTTTGTATTATTACCTTTATTGTCAAATGTATTACATTTTACAGTCACAATAATCATTGCTTTCTAAATCAGTAAGAGAAGACTGGAGAGAAAATATCCAATTATATTGTCTTTTATAATTACATTTGCTGATATTCTTTGTTTTGTTATTTAAATTAAAATGACTCTCTGGGTTACTTGTTTCTTTCTGAACAATATTTATTATTTCTGTAAGACATCTGCTAGTTTTTGCTTATTTGGGAATATATTTATTTTGCCTTCATTTTCTCACAGATAATTTTAATGCATATAAGATTCTTGGTTGACAGCACCCCCCCCCCCCAGCACTTTAAATATGTCATCCCATTGTTTTCTCTCCTCCACTGTTTCTGATGAGAAGTCAACTATATTACTATTTGATTTCCCCTGTATATTACAAGTCAATATTTTCTTGCTACTTTCAAGATTTTTCTTTTTGTTTTTGTCTTTCAATATTTTTACTATGATGTTTCTGGGTGTATATTTTGGTTAACCTTGTTGAGTGTGTAAGTTAATGTTTTTGTTACAAATATGAGAATGTTTAAAGCATTATTTTTTAAATATTTTTCTGTCCCTTTCTCCTTCTCCTTTTTGTTCTGGTTCTTGCCTTATGTTACTGAACTAACCACATTTCATATTTCTCTTGAGCTCTGTTCATTTTTCTTTCCCCCCCCTTGCTATTATTCCAGTCGCATCATCTCTGCTAATATATGTTCAAGTGTGCTGATTCTCTCTTAATGCCAGACCATAATTACTCTTGAGCCCCCTAGTGAATTTTCCATTTACATTATCATACTTTTCAACTCCAGAATTTTAACTTTTGAGTATTTTCTATCTTTTAATGTATATTCTCTATTTAATGAGACATCGTTATCTTACCTAATTCACCTTTAAGCATTGTTTCATTTGGTTCTTAGAATATATTTACAAAAGCTGATTTGAGTCTTTATCTTCTAAATCCAACATCTGAGCCCTCTCACAGGCAGTTTCTGTTGCCTTCTTTTAGTTCCCTGTGCATAGGCCACACTCTTCTATTTCCTTCCATATTTCATAGTTTTTAGTTGAAAGTTGCATATTTTAGATAATATATTGTAGCCAGTCTAGATACTGATTCCTCCTCCCCATAAGACATATTATTTGTTCTTTATTTGTTTAGTGTTTTCACTGGTCTACTTCAATGGAATCTATTTTCTGCACCAATCTCTAATGTCCTTCTTCAGAGGCTTCAGCCTTAGTCATATTTACAGTCACCCTGTCATGACAGTGGTTTTTGTAGGGGTTTCTTTTACTGCCTCTTTCTCTGATCTCTTTATTAAGCTTCCTCTGCTTGTATCACACACAGCTTTTAATCTCCACTAGCTGTTGGCTGATTGCTCTATTTATTTGGCAATGACCTGCAACATATGATGCTCCACAGTCTGATCCAATTAAATTTGAACCCCTTTCTCCCTCTTTTTTGGAGTCTTACTTGAATTTAGTCTTTGAGGTTTACTCTAACCCAGGCGGGCTCTACTTAGTGGTCTTTTTCTGGGTTCTCACTGTTAAACTGTTAGCTTGAGTATAATTTAGCTTGTTGATCTCATGGAAATACCAGACTCCTCTTAATTGCTTAATACCAAAATATTTATTGTTTTTTGACACTGACTTTAGGCTTGAAGTTCCCCGTGCTCTGTTTCAAGTAAAGTCAGTTTCATTGGGGAGAGTGACTGAGCTCTTTGTTCTTATTGCCTCCTTCTCCCACTGTGCAAATCCTCTGTGCCACTGTTTCAGAAATGGAAATAATGGCCCATTTCTAGAAAAGTGACACCCCTTTTTACCATCAGGGAATGGGGCGGGGAAAATAGCCTCTGGTCTTCTCAGCTTGTCATTTCCAGCATAGAAACTCCACCCTATGAGTAAGATGGGGCATGGAATATTGGTGCCCAGTATACTTATCTCGGATAAAGCTTTCAACCTCCAGTTGGGGGCTAGGAAGCTTAAGAGATTCTCAGACCTCTTCGCAACACTTGATTGGAATAAAACTTCTGTAACATGGGAGTGGGTGGATGAGAAATTCTGATGGCCTGCTTCTCCAAGGAAGACACTATAGTCCTAGACTTGGAGTTGAGGGAGGGGAAGCCCTGTGTTCTTGGCTGAACCCTCCTGAAATAGAACTTCCATCACATTGAACTAGTGCCACAGTTCTCTTATTTTCTTAATGAAATTTAGTAGATATTCTTGAATAATGTTTCCCCATTCCCCGTATGTCCTTAGGGTAACTTCCATAGTCTTCAAATATGTTTTCTAAAATAATTATCACCATTTATGGTTATTTTCCTGAGAAGAGCCCACAGAACTCATACTGCCACTCAGGAAGCCACCTACACCATTACAGACAATTTTTTTATTTCTTATTAATACTTTAAAAATAAGTTCTTACTTTTCTACAATAAGCAGAATTTCTTTTTTGAAACGAAACCCCAATTAACAACATACACGTTAAAATCTGGGCATTTCATGAAGAACCTAGCGGCAAGACGGGAATAAAGCCACAGACCTACTAGAGAATGGACTTGAGGATATGGGGAGGGTGTGGGGTGAGATGTGACAGGGTAAGAGAGTGTCATGGACATATATACACTACCAAATGTAAAATAGATAACTAGTGGGAAGCAGCCGCATAGCACAGGGAGATCAGCTCGGTGCTTTGTGACCACCTAGAGGGGTGGGATGGGGAGGGTGGGAGGGAGGGAGATGCAAGAGGGAAGAGAAATGGGAACATATTGTATATGTATAACTGATTCACTTTGTTATAAAGCAGAAGCTAACACACCATTGTAAGGCAATTATACCTCAATAAAGATGTTTAAAAAAAAATATTTCAAGATAAAAAAAAAAAAAAATCTGGGCATTTTCTGAGGAGGGAGCCTACAAGGACAAGCATAGACTGTACCCAAGTAATTAGAAGGGGGTCTGTCCACTTAACCTGAGGATAGTAGGAAAGACGTAGTCTCCTCTGATGAGAAAGGACATTTCCATCACTTCCAACAACATGAGAAGCTCTGGTCAGTATGCAACTATGGCTAGCACAGAATGGTTAAGAGAAGTTCTCAGGCATTGAAATTCTGATAGCATATGAATCTAGATCTTAGTGGGATATTACTTAAACATATCCTACACCAATTTACTCATTTTACAGGTGGAAATTCTGTGGTACTCATAGTGAGATTGCCAGAGCTGGGGTCAGGCCTCCAGATTTCCAGGTCTGGGTGTTTCCAATGGAAAGTATCACTCAACCTACTATTAGCTTCATCCTTAAAAGACACACAATTCTCTGAGAAAGCACATAAATTCTTTCAAAGATTTGCAATGTTTAAGTCTAGATTCTGGCACCTACTAGCTGAGTTAACTCGGTGAGTCACTCCTCTGAGTTGGAAAAATACCCAATTTTCAGTATCTTAAGGTTCAAATAGAAAATTATAATGGAAAATAACTCCAAAATACTTCTCTACTCCAGGATTCCTAGCCACAAACAACAGAACTCAGGCTGGATAGCTTAGAAAAGTAGTGGATCAGAATAAGATTGCATAGTTTAAAGGATGAGTAGGAAGGCTGGGGTACGACACCTAGCAAACAGGCAGGCACAAGTGGAGACAGGGCCCAGCCAAGAACAGGTGATGTCATAGTCTGGAGACCAGCCAGTTGAGGATCACACTCCTCCTACCCCAACAAGACCCTCAATGCTACACCCTGTTCTCCTCATCACCCTACTGCTCATTATCTCTACCTGCCCTGAACTCAGATCTTCCTCCAGATTTCAACCATCTAGGCCTGTCTTCCAGAGTGAGGGGGCAGCAGCATCCAGTATCTCCAACTTCCATGGTGGGAGGGGGTTATCTAGATGCTGAGCAGTCCCAAATGACAAAGGTCCACTGTAACCATTATTGCTACTGTGTTCCATGTGATCTCTCCTCACCCCTGAGAAGCAGTCCAGGAACTTCCATCCTGCTTTGAAATACAGAAACATTGAGGCCATAGAGATCGAATGTCTTTCCCAGGCCACATGGAGCAAGACAGGGGCTTGGGAACAAAGCCAGGAGCACAGTGACCCTGATGGTTTTCCCCTAATACAACACTCTGCCCTCTCTTCCATTCTGAAATCCATGGAAATCCATGTAAGCTCTGGGATGGATGGTGAAATGCATGCTGTGAATTGTGCAGACATATATTCCACAGTGTGTAACCCCACACATAAAGATATGCACTATTATAGTTCTCTAAGTACCATAATTTCACCCAGTTTTCTAGTATCCTCATTGTTGTAGGACAACTCAGAAGATGACTAATTTATTGAGACAAATCACACTCCAAGAGAGTAAGCCGAGAGAGTGCTGGGTCTCAGGGAGACTGGGCTGCAATATTAGGAGACAAATGTTTATCATTATACTAAGGTTTTACTTAGTGGCTCTTAGGAACCCAGCATTGGTATTCACCAGATAAGGGGAGATTGAGGCAGACAAATATATCCCTTGTATAGAGGCTCAGTTTTGGAGTAAATACAATCTAGATGGAAAAAATTACACAAATCATTTCAGTGGTTAATGAGGACCCACAGCTCAGTAGGGGAAAAAACAAAAAATGAAAAACGTGATTTAAAAAATTAGTTTCTCTTGAATTTATTTCCTTTGTATCCTTTTTATTACTTTACTTATTAAAATGAACATTTAAGTCTGATTTAAAACCTCAAATTTAAACAAAAAAATAGATAATTTTCTTCTAAAATTTAAAATCTTAGGTCTTTAAAATATAAGGTCTTAGATACCATTTGGCATCTTTTGTTTCTCAATCTGGGCAACTGCTAGATCTCATCTACCAGCCTACTGAACTTTTCCTTTTGTGGAGACATAATGATGTTTTGATATCTTCCTTAACTCAAAACATCTGGATTTGATGTAAGTTCAATATCATTTCCTTCGAGATTTAACTAATCTTTTTGGGCTTAAAGTTCTGAACAGAGCACACCTGACCTATTTCAAATATTATGAGTATATTTTTCTCATGAGAAATTTTGGATTTCAATACAAGACTCACTCTGCTGAAAAACAGTGTAGATGCAGCAGTGACCAAGCCCAGCATTGTCCCCAGGATCCTATTGGCAGGGAGTGCAAACTACAGCCATTTCCCTTCTCTTTGTTGACCCAAAGCTGCATCATCTTTTTCTTTCAAAGGAGACTGAGTTCTACTTTGATGTGATTGAAGTCCTGCTCCCAGGTTCCTCTAGGGCTCTTCACAATAACTGTGTGCCAATTCAGGTTGATGTTGATGTGCTCTGGGGTGATTCCTAAGATTCTTTTCATTCTCCCAGTATATATAGCAAAGAGTTCAATGTTATTTTGATTTTGAAGTTTCTCCTCATTGCACTTCACCAAATGCCATTCCTGTGGTGAAACTTTTCTCTCTTCTTTTCTTGTATTTAACTCCTCTGATATTAGGAAAAGGAACTATGGATAGAAGAAGCCAACTCTTCTTATGTAATTTGCTGCTGATATTGGTGGAAAGCCATTTTCATCCTCTTAAGTCATCTGTTTTTGTGTGGTACTGGTCATTCCCCATATAGATGTTGTGTGGGATTACTTTAGGGGGAGTGTTGTATGTTATTCAGCACTCTCTGTCACTGAAGCAGTAGTTCACTCTTAGAAAAGCCTGGGGGAGGTACCAGGCACCAATTTAGATCACGAGAGCTTAGTATTTCTGTGTTTTCTACTGTGGGTCCTGGTCACCAAATGCAGAGAAGAGGCCCACTCAACACCTTTACAAAGATGTATACAGTGTGAGAGATGGTTTACTTTTTATTATAACTACTGTAGGATCTCATAGAAAAGAGAGCTCTGTACATTCTTGTGCTCAATCAAAGTTTCTTAGAGGAGTTCAAAGATTACAGACTTAGAAAATAATTTCATAATCCTGGAGCAACCAAACAAGTAAAAAACTTAGTCAAATATCTGGGCATACATTAGAGCTTGTAGATTTTTAGCACGTCCTGAAAGGGCAACCCAAAATAGATAGTCTTGTTGCCAAGCATATAGTGTGTCAGTCATTCTTACTCTGACTCATGAGTTTGCTGAATTAATGGATAATGGATATGACATATTAAAAAGAAAACTGCTATGAGGAAAACACTTGCAGAATGGTACAGTAAGGGTCAATAAAAATCTATTCTTTCATAAAATAATGAGAACACTGGCAAAATTTTTAAAGGCAACTTCTTCAAAACCCTGGAAATTAACCCAAGCTTTCAACACCCAAGGAAAATGGCTAAATGTCAGTAATAACAGAGAGCTTTGTGGCATTTTAATTTACCTTATTTCCATCTCGTTCTCCCCATTAACCTTGAAAACTGACAAACTTGCAATCATAGTAGTCTTGGCAAACAACAGGCTAGTCGTTACCAGGCAGGTTAGATTTAGAGGTCCCCCACAAAGCTCCAAATGCATAGAATTATCATTATTTAAAAGATCTGGCAGTCCCCTTGAAAAAACCCACTCTCAGGTTTTGTTTTTATTTGACTTGACCCAGAGCACATTCAGTGCAAACAACGTTTTCCCAAGGTCATCTATTACAATAACCTGTGTAAATTGGTTATCATTGCAGCTGCTTTATGTGGTAACAACAGTTGGAGCTAACAGAAAGCCACCAAAAACCTTAAAAGGAAAATCTGGGGAATGAGATGTCCATAAGGGGCCTTGAAAAGCTCTGACAGATTAATGAAAATCTGGAGTGTATCATGTATTTGCATGTCTGCATGTCTGCAAAAATTCTGAGACAACCCTAGTCTCTCCCTTGGGTTGAACTTGAGGCACTGCCCAAGCAAGAAGTGAGAACTAAGGTAGAGTTGCCACCTACCTGGCTCAGTGTTAAACCAGTGCCCTAACCTGCACACAGAGACACTCACTAAAGGCTGAGAGACTTCTCAAATCAAGATATTTAGGGAAATATCTGTACAGTCTTTAGCTGACTTCTAAGATAGTCAAGCAGAGACTTCAGTAGCCACACACAGCAAAGAATACAGACTTTACAGATTTAGTTCAGGAAAGTCACTAAACAAACACCAATAGCAACAACTAAATGGTACTAGTTTAAGGAAAGAAGTATTGATCAGTTGACTGTTATCAAGTGTGCATTAATAAACCCTTACATTTATGTTCAATTAATTTTCAACAAGGGTGTTAAAATAATTAAGTGGAAAAAATAGTGTTTCAACAAGTTTTGTTAGGACAACTAGATATCCACATGCAAGAGAATGACTTGAATCCCTAGCCTCACCACATAACTTACTCTTATTTTGTCTATACACTCCCTTTTCTTCCATATTATTCTGGAAAAAAAATTCCATGTGCTTCATCCAGACTCTTGTTTAAAACATAGCCACAATGCCACTATTATACTTTTAAAAAAATGAAGTCTTTAAAATCAACAAATAACTAGTCAGTGTTCAAATTTTCCCTATTTTCTTATAAATATTCTTTCTCAATAGCATTCTTTGAATCAGGATCCACATTATTCATTTCACTCCCCCACCCCCAATTCCTATTTCTTTTTTCCTTTCAATTTCCTTATTGAAGAAAGTAGACCATTGATCCTATTGAGTTTCCAACATCCTAGATTTTGGTGATTGCACCCCTGTGATGCCACTGAGCATGTGCTTTTGTCAACCTAATCTCCTGCAAACTGGAAGGTAGATATAAAAAATTGATTTATATCAAAACTAGATATCAAATTTGAGTTCATACACATTTAACATTTTGGTGTGGCATTGTGTGTTTCCATCTGAATCTTTGGATGCACCCAAATAATTTTTAATGGATTCTCTGCTTTACTTTGTTTTATTTTGGACCATGTCTTTCTTTTCTCCTCCCTGGACAAAATGCCATTCATATTAGATTTTTCCATAGTGTTCCACTGATTCCTGAGTCTCTGCTCATTTTATTCAATTCTTTTCTCTCTGTTATTTAGATTTGGTAATTAGTATTAATCTATTTTCAAGATTCTTTCCTCTATTATCTTCATTCTACTATTGAGCTCATCTAGCATTTCTTTTCAGATACTATAGTTTCAACTTCTAATATTTATTTTATTTTGTTTTCATAGTTTTTATTTCTTTTCTAAGAATACTTATTTTTCCGTTCACTTCAAGGTGTTTTGTTTTGTTTTCTTTTGTTTTGTTTGCCTTTACCACATATGGGACAAAGTATAATTATAGCCACCATATATATATATATATATATGTATGTGTGTGTGTGTGTGTGTATATATATATATATATATATATATATATATATATATATATATACACATTCCCTGTATCCATTTATCCATTGAGCACTTAAGTTGTTTCCATGTCTTGGATGTTGTAAATAATGCTGTAATGAACATTGGAGTGTAATATCTCTTCAACACCTAGAAGGTATTGCTGGATCATATGGTAGTTCTATTTTTATTTTTTGAGTAAACTCCATAATGTTTTCCATAATGGCTGCACCAATTTACATTCTCAGGAATACTGCACAGGGATCTCTTTTTTCCATATCTTTGTCAATACTAGTTATCACTTATCTTTTTGATAATAGTCATTCTAACAAGTGTGAGTTGATATCTCTTTGTGGTTTTGCATTTCCCTGATACCTGATAAATAATGATATCAAACATCTTTTTTTAAATGTAGCAGTTGAACATTTGTAAGTCTTCTTTGGAAAAATATCTATTCAGATATTCTGCCCATTATTTTTTAATTAATTTATTTTTTATTTATTTTATTTTTGGCTGCATTGTGTCTTCATTGCTGTGCATGGGCTTTCTCTAGTTGCAGCAAGGGGGGTTACTCTTTGTTGTGGTACATGGGCTTCTCATTGCGGTGGCTTCTCTTGTTGCAGAGCATGGGCTCTAGGCATGCGGGCTTCAGTAGTTGTGGCACACAGGCTCAGTAGGTGTGGCTCACAGGCTTTAGAGTGCAGGCTCAGTAGTTATGGCACATGGGCTTAGTTGCTCCACAGCATGTGGGATCTTCCTGGACCAGGACTTGAACCCATGTCCTCTGCATTGACAGGTGGATTCTTAACCACTGAGCCACCAGGGAAACCCCCCTCTGCCTAATTTTTAATTGGACTATTTGTTGTTTTGTTATTGAATTTTATGAATTATTTATATATTTTTGACATTAACCCCTTATAAGATAGATGTTTTGCAAATATTTTCTCCAATTCTGTGTGTTACATTTTATTTTGTTAATTGTATCTTTTGCTGTGCAGAAGCTTTTAAGATTTATGTTGGCACACTTGTTCATTTTTGCTTTTGTTGCTTCAGCTTTTGATGTTATATCCAAAGAGTTGCTACTAAGATCCACGTTAAGGAGATCTTCCCCTCTGATTTCTTGTAAAAGTTTTGTTGTTGTTTCATTTCTTACATTTAAATGTGTAATCCACTTTGCGTTAACTTTCGTGAATTGTGTAAAATAGGCATCTAATTTTATTCTTCTGCATGTGGTTATTCAGGTTTCACACCACCATTTATTAGGAGACTACACTTTCCTCAGTGAGTATTGTTGGCTCATTTGTGAAGTATTACTTGACTGTTTATGTGAGGTTTTATTACTGGGCTTTCCATTCTGTTCCATTGTTATATGTGTCTATTTTTTATATGTATTTATATTATCATAGTAGTGTAGTTTGAAATTAGCAAGTAGAGTTGGTATAGTTTGTAGTATAGTTTGAAATTAGCAAGTATAATAAATCCATCTTTGTTTCTCAAGATTGCTTTAGCTATGCAGGGTCTTTTGTGATTACATATAAGTTTTAGGATATATTTTCTAATATTTGAAAATACCATTAGAATTTTGATAAGGATTGCATTGAAACTATAGATTACTTTAGGTGCTTTGGACATTTTAACAATGTTATTTTCTTCCAGTCCATGAACATGGAATATCTGTCTATTTGTTTGTGTCTTCTTCAATTTCTTTCTTCCAAGTCTTGTAGTTTTCTATGTACAGATCTTTCAAATCTTCAGTTAAATTTATTCCTAAGTATTTTATTATTTTTTTTTTCCTACTAAAATGTCTTTATACTTACTTTGTGATTAATGTATGGCAACAATTAAAAGAAAAACTATAATTGGTGATGTCAGCAACATGGTGGAGTAAAAAGCTCCTTTTGTCGTTCTTCATCAAGCTACAACCAGTAAAATGTGACCAGAGTTAGTGCAGGTAAGAAAAAGCAAAAACTTGTGCTATAGCACCACCTAACTGGAAAACAAAAGAAAGGCCTCTGATTTCTAACCTGTTGGTACTTCAAATGTGCTGGCAGACCACTCACCAAGCACTATTGGGAACCACAGTAACACTGTACCACAAAAACCAAATGACAATTCTACAGAAACCAAACAAAGTCACTGAATATTGCAATCTAACTGTTAGAGAATTCAAAATAGCTGTCATAAAGAAGCTCAATGAACTACAAGAAAACTCAGAAAGGCAGCTCAATGAGCTCAGAAATAAAATTAATGAACAGAAGGAGTTTCTTACCAAAGAGAGTTAAACTCTAATAAAGAAGCAAACAGAAATTATGGCGCTGAAGAACTCAATAAATATGATGAAAATGCATTAGAAAGCATTGGAAATAGAGCAGACCATATGGAAGAGAGAAGTAGTGAACTTGAAGATAGAAATCTAGAAATGATACAAATAGAAGAAGGAAGAGAAATAAGATGTACAAAATAATGAGAAAATGATACAAGAGCTATAAACCCTTTTAGGAAGGGCAACATTAGGGTAATGGGCATCCCAGAGGTGGAAGAGAGGGAGAAAGAAAGAGAGAGTTTATTTAAAGAAACAATAGCTGAGAACTTCCCAAACCTGGGGAAGGAACTAGATATATAAGTCCATGAAGTTAAGAGAACAGCTAATTACCTTAAATGTAAAAAGACTTTTTCCAAGACACATTATATTAAAATTGGCAAAAGTCAGTGACAGAGAAAGAATTTTAAAGGCAGCCAGGGAAAAAAGAATGTTAACATACAAAGGAGCCCCCATGAGGCCATCAGCAGATTTCTCAATAGAAATCCTACAGGCCAGGAGGGAGTGGAATGCCATTCTTAAAATACTGAAAGATAAAAACTGTCAGCCAAGAATACTCTATCCAGCAAAATTATCCTTCAGATATGAAGGAGAAATAAAGGCTTTCCAATACAAACAAAAGCTGAGGGAGTTCATCAATCCTAGACCTACCTTACAAGAAATGTTGAGAGGAGCTCCTCTTCCAGAAAGGCAAAAGTACACAAAACTATGAGTAAGGTGATAAATAGACAGACAGAATCAGAAAATTACAACTCTTCATCAGAATATGTTTTTAAACATTTTCTTGTAGCATAAAGATTAAAGAGAGGGAGAAGCAGAAAAAAATAACTATAGCTACTTCAATTTGGTAACAAACACACAACATAAAAAGAGATAATTTTAGATGACAAACACAAAGGGGGAAAAGGATGAAACCTGAACAAGTAAACGAAGATACAATGTTATCAGCAGAAAAAGGAATATTTGATCTATGAGATGTTTTATACAAACCTCATGGTAACCACAAAACATAAATCTGGAGCAGAGACACAAAACATAAAGAAGAGGAAACTGAGAAAAATTTCATAGAAAACCATCAAACCAAAGCAGCAGAGAGAAATACAAGGAAAAAGAAATAATGGAGATACAGAGAAACCAGAAAACAAAGCACAAAATGATAGAACTAAGTCCTTATCTATCAGTATTCACCCTAAATGTAAATGGTGTGAATTCCCCAATCAGAAGACACAGAGTGGCCAGATGGATTAAAAAAACAAGATCCAACTAATGCTGCCTCCAGGAGACTCACCTCAGCTCTGAAGACAAACATAGGCTCCAAGTGAAGAGATGGAAGATGATACTCCAAGCAAACTGCAGTCAGAAGGAACCAGTCAGGTGTAGTCATACTCATATCAGACAAAATAGACTTCATGTCAAAAAAGGTAACGTGAGAAAAAAATAGACAATTCATCAAGACATAACAGTGATTAATATACATGCACCTAACATAGGAACACAAAAATATACAAGACAATTATTAACAGACTGACAGGGAGAAATTGACAGCAGCACAATAATAGCAGGGGACTTTAATACTCCACTCACATCAGTGGATAAATTATGCAGACAGAAAGTCAACAATGGGGGGCTTCCCTGGTGGCGCAGTGGTTGAGAATCTGCCTGCTAATGCAGGGGACACGGGTTCGAGCCCTGGTCTGGGAAGATTCCACATGCCGCAGAGCAACTAGGCCCGTGAGCCACAACTACTGAGCCTGCGCATCTGGAGCCTGTGCTCCGCAACAAGAGAGGCCACGATGGTGAAAGGCCCGCACACCGCGATGAAGAGTGGCCCCCGCTTGCCGCAACTAGAGAAAGCCCTCGCACAGAAACGAAGACCCAATATAGCAATCAATCAATCAATCAATCAATCAAAAAATCTTAAAAAAAAAAAAAAAAAGAAAGTCAACAATGATACAGCAGCCTTAAATGAAACAGATCAGATGGACTTAATAGATTTATACAGAACATTTCATCCAAATGCACCATAATACACATTCTTCTCAAGTGCACATGGAACATTCTCAAGGATAGTACACATGTTGGGATACAAAACAAGTCAAAATAAATTTAAGAAGACTGAAATCATATCAAGCATCTTTTCTGATCACAAGACTATGAAACTAGAAGTCAACTACAAGAGGAAAGTTGGAGAAATCACAAGTATGTGGAGACTTAGCAACATGCTACTGAATAACTATTGGCTCAAAAAGGAAATCAAAGGAGAAATAAAAATTTACCTGAAGACAAATGAAAATAAAAATATGATATCAAAATCCATGGGATAGAGCAAAAACAATACTAGGAGGGAAGTTTATAGCAATATAGGTCTACCTCAAGAAACAAGAAGAATCTCAAGTAAACAATCTAACCTTATACCTAAAGGAACTAGACAAAGAAGAATGAAGCCCAAAGTCAGTAGAAGGAAAGAGATAATAAAGATCAGAGCAGAAATAAATGAAATAGAACTAAAAAGATCAATGAAAATAAGAGATGGGTATTCAAAAAGATAAACAAAATTGACAAAACATTAGCCAGGTTCACTAAGAACAAAAGAAAGAAAGCTCAGATAAATAAAATCAGAAATGTAAGAGGAGAAATAACAATGGATACCACAGATATACAGAAGATTATAAGAGAGTATGATGAACAGCTATGCACTATATGAACAAATTGGACAACCTAGAAGAAATGGACACATTCTTAGAATCATACAATCTTCCAAGACTGAATCATAAAGAAATAGAAAATCTGAATAGATTGATCACTAATAAAGAGATAGAAATAGTAATCAAAAACCTCTCCCAAAACAAAAGTCCAGGACCAGATAGTTTCATAAGTGAATTCTACTAAACATTCAATGAAAATTTAATACCTATACTTCTCAAACCATTACAAAAAAAACTGAAGAGGAGGGAATACTTCCTAACTCATTTCAAAGGACAATTTTTTGATACCAAAACCAGTCAAAAAATAAAACAAAATTACAGGCCAATATCTCTGATGAACACAGATGCAAAAATCCTCAACCGAATATTAGTAAACCGAGTACAACAATACATTAAAAGGCTCATATACCATGATCAAATGGGATTTATCATAGGGATGAAAGAATGGTTTAACATCCACTAATCAATCAACATGATACACCACATTAATAAAATGAAGGATAAAAAAGATATAATCATCTTAATAGATGCAGAAAAAGCATTTGACAAGATTCAATACCCATTTACGATAAAAACCCTCAATAAAGTGGGTATAGAAGGATCATACCTCAACGTAATAAAGGCCACACATGACAACCCCACAGTGAGCGTCATACTCCACAGTGAAAAGCTGAAAGCGTTTGCTCTAAGATCACGAACAAGACAGGGACGCCCACTCTCACCACTCTTATTCAACATAGTATTAGAAGTTCTAGCCAGAGCAATTATCAAGAAATAGAAATAAAAGGCTTCCAAATTAGAAAGGAAGAAGTAAAAGTGTCACGATTTGCAGTTGGCATGATACTATATATAGAAAATCCTAAAGACTCCTCCCCAAAATCTACTAGAACTAATAAGTGAATACGGTGAATTTGCAGAATGCAAAATCAATATACAAAACTCTGTAGCATGTCTATACGATAACAATGAGCTAGCAGAAAGAGAAATTAAGAAAACAATCCTATTTACATTCACAACAGAAAGGATAAAATACCTAGGAACAAATTTAATCAAGGGGTGAAAGAACTATACACCTGTGGGTGGAGGCATGCTGGAGCATGCTGTGACCCTGCTCCAGTGGTGCTGGGCACCATGTTCAGAGGTGTAGAGTAGCACTAGGTCCAGGAGGGCATGAGGTCTGGATCAGGATTCTGGGGTCTACAGCATCAACAACTGTGTGCTACTTGTTGAACACCCTATGGGGAATCCACAGTAGCTGCAAAGGCTGTGAGGGTCCTCAGTGGCACTTCTAGGTCCAACAGCTGGCAGTGGTAGAGGCCAGAGCTGGGGTTGTATACGTACACACAGCTTCAGGGGCCAGCCAGAGACAGCTGTGTATTGCCGGGGGCTAATTGCTGACACACATGTGGTGGTGGTGCTGGGGCGGTGGGGGGGGGGGGGTGGGCAGGCCAGGCAGCAAGGGCTTGGGCCAAATTCACACACACGAGTAGCTGAGGGGCCCTTGCTATGGGGCCCCTCAGCTACTACTACTAACCGTACTACAGTGACGGTTGAGTCTCACCATCAGCACGTGGCAGTGTTGGCTGATGATGGCCGTTGAATCAGCGCCATGTGGGTGCCCAGCTGGAGGGGCTGGCTCTAGGTGAGTGCAGTGGCATAGGCCAGTGACAGAAGGCAGGTCCTGATCTAGTCCCATAGGCTACGGTGACGGGCCTGGCTGCTGGCTGCACAGTCTCCTCCTGGGTCATGCATACAGTGGAGGCTGATGAATGGTGTCAGGCCAGCTGCATGCAAGTCCACAGCTATAGGGACTAGCCTGGCATGTGCCTATGGTGGTGGAGGACAGCTGTGAGGATCTAGGCTGGTGTCTTGCATTTGGGCAGTCACAGAGGCCTTGGCTGGCTTCCAGTGCAGTTCCCAGTCTCCAGTGGGGAGGGGTGGGATGGTAGCAGGGAGGGACTCAAGTGGCTGGTGTCAGCAAATACAAACACCTGTGGACCAACAACCAGTGAAATCAGCAGGGTGCCTGCAGCAGCTGTGCTGACCCTTGCTTCTTTCTTGGGTGGTGAAATCTGCTGGGTTTGTAAGACTAGGTCACTGTGAACCACGATCACCCTTGCTGAGTGGCTGCTATTGGTAGCCCCACTTTTCTTCCTTGTTATTAGCCATCTCTGTGTGTGCATCTCAGCTTTGCCCGTCTGGGTGGGGTGATATGAAGGGACCTTTGTGCAGTGCCCTGAAAGGCTGAGGAAGCTAGTTGCTCACCTCACTCTTCCTTTCCCGGTGAGGGGAACTCTTTCCAGTGGGGGTTTCCTCTTGGTGCTGAGCAATGTCGACTTGGAGTTGGGATGATGCAGGTCGAAAGAAGCTGTCTTCCTCCTCCTTCTGAGCAGTTATTTTCCGGTATTCTGGTGAACTGTGTTGCTGAAGTTTCTAAAGTGGACTCCAGAGCTCTTCCAGAGCCGTTTCTGTTGTGGATTGCTGTCGACTGCTGATCTTTGTGGAGAGTTGGAGGCTGGGGTCTCATATGCTGTCATTTTGGTGCTGTCATTCCTGAACTGAAATGTATTTCTTCTTCTCCTTTAGACGGTAGTTTCAGACCACAGGTGTTTCGTCTAATCTGAGTTTAGTTTTCAAAGATTTTTCTGTGCTACTGTGGGTCTGTCCCACACATGTACCACTCAGGGTGTATTCTTACTTGCACTATGGTTTAAACATTATTTCAGTTCTCAAAACCTTTATGCTGGTTTGGTGTGTACCATGCATGTGTCACTCATTGGCGACACTGAGACTAGTCTGGATTTATGTAAAGAATAATGGATTCCTTTCTCCTATCAGGGACCACCCCATCAATACTCTCAGACCACAGAGCTTTCTGTTTGAGTTTTAATTGCTCATCCTACTGTACCGCCTCACGACTGGGCCTGTCATGGGACAGGGGCAAGAGAAAAAAATGACATCCTCAATTCCATGAAGGTCACTTCTCTACGTTTTAATTCTCTTCCACATTTTTCCTGCTTTAGTTTACTTTTATTAGTTCTTAGGTAGCTGGATATGGATAGTCCTGAGATTTTACGTGGATCGTCCTGAGATTTTCGTTGTGAGCAAGAAATATATGTTGTAATATATTTATATGATCGTAGCAGGCCTGGAAATTTTCTGGCTGCTGTTTAACTGTTCTCAGCGGTATTTCTAAGGGCAAATTTCTCTACTCTTCTTAGTACACAAGACTTCTTAAATATGTATGTTTATATCATCAGTTTTAGAATATTCTTATACATTCTGTCTTCAATTTTGATTCCACCCCCTTCACTTGTCACTTAAGACAATAGGCCATATTTTAGATTTTCTCACTGTATTCTCTGCTTTCTACCATTTCTTTTCTATTTTTCATTACTTTTCTTTCCTCTTTGTGCTTCTTTCTGGGTAGTTTTTATTTCCCTTTTCAGCTGGATCTAAACATTTATGAAACTAATTCAATAAGCTTGTCATTTTAGTTATTCCATTTTTCATTTCTCAAATTTCTATTTGGTCCTTTTGATAGTTTCTAATTCTGTGCTTAAATTTTCAACATCATTGTTTTTATTTATTTCAATAAATAAAGTATAAAGTTTCTGTTTGATTTGTTCCTATTGCTTGTCTCCTCATGCGTTTGCTTATTTTTAGTTATGTGACGTATATTTTGTTAGTTCATTTGTAAAAATGATTTGAGGCCTAGGATGGTGTTATATTCTTCCAGAAAAGACCTGTATTTTTTTAATTTTCCAAGTAATATGGAGTCACCAAAGTCCAGTTGCAAGGTTTGAGATCATTTAAAGCTGTGTTTCAGTCTCAGCTTACTTTTAGTTAATTCTTATTGCTAGAGTGTATTCCTTTAGTGTTCCCACCTAAATTTATGGGGTTTATCATGGCTCCAACTTGGCTGACTGTAAAACAAAAAAAAAAAAAAACAAAAAACAAAAAACCTTCTGTGAGTCACCTCAGCCACCTCTTTGAAATCAACAAACAGTCCCAGGGAAAAAGATGCCCCAAATTCTGTGCTTACTTCCCTGGACCCTCATCTTCCCCTAGACCATTGCATGGTAGTTCTTCACTATTTCAGTCTCTCCAATGTATTCAAGCAGCCTTTAAATATACCTTAATTGGCTTTTATGGTTGTCCTTAGTGGGAGTGTATTGCTTAGTGCACCACTGCTGCAGAATTCCCCAAGATTAATCTATAAACTGTGAGGTAAGTGTGTAGAATGAAGGGTATTGAAGATACACCTGAAAACCAATCACTTACTGTTTTACTCAGGGATCAATGGTTGGTTAATGTTCCTCTTCTTTCCTTAACACGAAATCTTCCAAATTTTATGTGGACAACTGAAATATATAATTCCCGTTCCTTTTCAGCTACAAATGCCCAGAAGATATGTGTGAGACTTCTGAGTCATTTTGTGGAAGAGATGGCCACGCCCCCTTCTTCTCCACACCTTTTCGTTGGCTGGAATGTGACTGCGGTGCTGAGCCCTCTCTCACCATTCGGAAAAAGCCATGCTCTAGAGATGCTGTGAAACCACTGTACTGGCCCTAAGCCACATACCCAGATGTAGCATGAGAGAGGATGCATTTCTCTTCTATTCGAACCATTGCAGGTGAAGACTTCTTGTTTACAGTCTGATCTGTACCTTGATTAATAAAAGATTTATTACTGAGTGTGTTGCTGCTAAATAAAACCAAATAAATGCACACGTAGTGTTGCCTTAGTGCAGGTGACCTGTAGAAACTGGAGACAACAAGAAATGGATTCCCCTATGGAGCTTCCTGAAAGGTTGGCAGGGTTGGCAACCCTGCCAATACCTTGATTTTAGCCCTGTCGGATATTCCAGGCTTCTGACCTCCAGAACATTAAGATGATAACGTTGTGTTGTTTTTCAGTCACTAAGTTTGTGGTAATTTGTTAGAGCAGCATACCAAATGAATAAACTGAAGTAGGATTCAGACCCACAACATGTTAACTCCTTGTTAAATCATTTCTTCTGTTTTATGACCTTCATTATGTCATAGAAAATCATTTCACAAAACTGTCTCTTGCAAAACCTTGGAAGGGAGACCACAGTTCTGACAGGGCCTGCTGATGAAACTCAGAATGTTGAAAGAAGAATAATTTGTTTCTTGCCATCTTCACCAAAGCTTTCAAGGAAGACAAAATTGAGCCTTTGAAGAAATATCTCTGAAGAAGGGTCTTTTCAGTCAATAGGTTGTGGCTTCAAGCCGTTAGGTAGTAGTTCCTGTTATAAACCCTCAGCTGGACAATGGGGTTATCACTGTGGCATAAATTAGATAAGGGATTCTAATTCCCATCAAGCCTATGGCTTCAGATGACATTAAGACAGGCACCACTGAGAGAGAGAGAGAGAGGGAAAGAGAGAAAGAGAGAGGAGGAGGAAAGCCATTAATTAAAAACCAGATGTTTCAAGACTGGAAACTATATTTAGAAGGGATCTCTTTGGCTGTAGATGCAAATAAAGTAGATGCATAAACAATGTCTGAAGGAATTGATTTCAGAAGCAATTCCAAGTCTGGCCTTAGATCTCCAGGATACAAACATTCACCTCTAGAAAACAGCCTATGAAAGGTAAACAGTCCCCAAAAAGGGCCTTGTCTCCAATGTCCATTTCCTACTAGCGTGTGGAGAATAATAGACCAAGAACAACTTCTCAGAGGGCAAAACTTGGCATGGCCAGATGGGCATTTCTTTCCACTGACAAGGCAGCAAGCGACTGTTATTCTTGAAAACTATGATCCCTGCAGTAACTGGATGGGGACTTGGGTTATGTTCCTTGCAGAGGGAATGAGTATGGTATCTGATGGGAACAAGAGTATTCATGGGTATTTGAGGGTTCAAAGAGGTGGACTGACCCCTATGTCCATAACAGAACTCTTGACTTCCCTGAGCCCTTGTTGCCCTTGCAGATAGGTGTGGCCACCTAACAACGTTCTGCTCAACCGTGTGAGTATTCATGCTCTCTCCTTCCTTTCTTCTCCACCAGCTTACAGCTAGGATGTGGCTAAGGTTCTGAGCCACCCTGGGCTTTGTGAATGAGTGCAATGTCTTAGGCCTGGCAGAGATCCAGGAAAGGAACCTGGGGTTCAGCACCTGTGATCCATCACACTTGCCATGGACTGACTGTCCCCACTGTTACTCCATAGAAAATAAATTTCTGCCTTGTTTAAGCAACTCAGCTTTGAAGTCTCTTGTTACAGTAACCACATTTGTAATTTAACAATATCTACAAATCAACATATGTTGCCTGCTTTTGATTCAGTTATGAAGAAAATAGTTAAATTTGAGAATACATAAAATTGTGGTCACTAAATGTATGTTTTTATTCAGCATCCTCTTCCAAGAAATGGGCAATGAGTAAAAGTACCCTGGCTGTCTGGTAGAAAGTTGTTTATATGACTTTTTAGAATGAGGATGAAGATGAAAAGATATTTCTTCCTGATACTGAAAATGTCAGCAAAAGCCATTTATATGGTTTTAAGAGGTTTGTTCAGGTACTATATCACATCAGTAGATTGAGTAGCTTGAAAGCCTCAAACTATCACTTTTAGAGCTGAAGAAGCTTTAAAGCTCAAGATGGTCAGATTTTTGTAAGAAGACTAAAATGTGGTCCAAACTTTTCAGTCATTGGGTTTGACTCATTCTCAGCACTTAATGTTTCCTTTGATCTTCTGATAAAGAAATTAAGGATGTCTTATAGGAAATATTTAAAAACCATATCCAATTCCTGCAGCAGATCAAGGAAATGAATCTTATTGCTTAATGTAATAACACACGGGGACTAAGAATTAACCTCCTACTCTATTTCAATCTCCAAGTGTCTGATGAAATTCTCAGAATAATTTTTTTAGGAATGGGTTTTACTTAACGTTGAGCAGATGAAAATTAGGGTGTGTGTGTGTGTGCATGTGTAAGGCACCATCATATTTAACCTAATTACAGAGGGGGCATCTTATTACCTTTTCCCTCTAGAAGTAAGCCCCTTCCTATATTTTATGCTTAAATTTTCCTTACTATTTCCTCATAATTTTATTTTAAAAAAGCTTGTACCTCTACATAATATGTTGTTTTGTTTGCCATGTTATGGTTTAAACTTTGTATACATGGAAGCGTACTGCATACTACAAAACTTCTCAAACTTTTAAAAAAAATATTATGTCCCTTAGATTTGTACGAGTATTCAGTTGTGACATATTGGCTAGCATTCAGTTTATTTCCAGTTCTTTGCTATTACAAGTAGTGCAATTGTGCAGTCCTTTATACCTCCTTGTACACATATTCCAGGGTTTCTCTAGGGAGTAGGATCGATGGGTCATAGAGAGTGCACATTTTTAGCACTAACAGATTATGACAAGTAGTTTTTCAAAGAGGCTGAACAATTCGCACATCCACCAGCAACGCATGAGGGTTCTGCATACCTTTGACAAAATTTGGTACTGTCAGACTTTTCAATTTTGTTTCTAAGCTGGTGGATATTAAAAGACATCTCATTGTGGTTTTAATTTACATTTACTAATGGGGTTACTGTTTTTTGGCCAGTTGCTTTCTACTTTGAAGGCCTTGTTTGGGTCTTTTCATCTTTTGGTGTCTTTACTGGTTGTTTGTAATTTTTAGTTAATTTATAAGAGCTCATCTTCCAGTCCATGGCTTGCCATTTTACTTACTTTCTGAAATATTTATATTTACGAGATAGAATTTACATATTTTTATCTTTAGGTTTTGCACTTTTAAAATTCTTATTTAAGGAATTCCAACTCCCCTGCCCCAAGATGAAGATACAATCTTTCAAATTATCATATTGCCTTTAATATGTAAGTCTTTTATCCATCTGGAATTGTGCAGATGATGCGGCATGGAGGGAGCGTTTGTCATGTGATACAGAGGTCCAACTTATTTTTCTATATGGATAATCAAGTGGATCAGCACCATTTATTAAGAACTCTGTCTTTTCCTCATGGTTCTCCTATAAAACAAGTTTTCCTATATGATGGTGTCTGTTCTGATGGTCCAGTTGTCCATTCTTGTTTACACTCTGTAAATTATTATAGTATTTAAGTTTTCATACGTTATTCTTCAGGAGTACTTAGATTATTCTTAGGATTCTGTGTTTCCATTTAAATTTTAAGGCTAACCTTTCAAGGTATACACACACGCACACACCCAAAACAACTTCAGTATGTTGATGGATTTTCCTTGAATTTGTTTACTAATTTAAGGATGATTTGAGTCATTTGAAGTTGAGTTTTCTTATTTTTGAACACGATGTGAATTTTTATTTATTCAAATTTTATTAATATATGTCAGTAAATTATATATACATATTTTCCATAACATCTTACACTTATTTTGTTAGATTTTTTTCCCCTGATTAAATATTCCTGGTAAATTGAAACTCTTTTTACTATGCAAAAGGGTTCATCCTTAAAATCTATTGTCTTATTTAGCTATAGTTTAAGCAGCTTTCTTTTGTGCTTATATTTTTTGGATGTTATTGTAATCAGGTCTTTTAATATATATATATATACATATATATATTCTACTTATTTTTTGCTATGTAAAGAGATGCAATTGATTTTGTATCTAGCAACATTGCTAAAATAACTTCATTTTTTCTAGTATTTTATCCTAGAATATTTGGGGATTTACTATATGGACAATTAAAAGACAGATGCATAATGACAGTTTTGTTACTTTTACAATATTAAAGTCTTTGATATCTATTTTCATTTTACTGAACTGAAGGAGAAGAAGCTGACGCCCATCACCTACCCGCAGGGCTTGGCCATGGCCAAGGAGATCGGTGCGGTCAAATACCTGGAGTGCTCGGCGCTCACGCAGCGAGGTCTCAAGACGGTGTTTGATGAAGCTATCCGGGCGGTTCTCTGCCCGCCCCCCGTCAAGAAGAGGAAGAGAAAATGCCTGCTGTTGTGAATGTCCGGGCCCCTCCCGCTTGTCCCGTCCCCCAGGACCCTTTGTACGCTTTGCTCAAACGGTGGAACGGTGGAGCCTTCGCACTCAATGCCAAGTTTTTGTTACAGATCAGTTTTTTTCCATAAAACCATTTTGAACCAAAAAAAAAAAAAAAAAAAAGGGATATTTAGTACAATTAAAAAAATAAAATGTAATGATAGTGAAAATCTACTTTCTAATAATAAAGGAAAGCTTTCACACTTTTACTGCATATAAAATATTTGTTGTATACGTTTAAAATAAACTTTTAGCTTTAGAATAGGTTTAGATTTACAGAAAAATTGTTTTGATAGTACAAAGAATTATCATATATCCCACACCCAGGTCCCCCAGTTGCTAACATCTTATATTAGTTTCACCTGTATCACTCACAGTGGCTCAGGCTTTGTTTTTCATTACCTTTACACTTTTGAGGAGGACTGGTCAGGTATTTTGTAGAATGTTCTCCAGTTGGGATTTGTCTGATATTTTTTCTCATGATTAGATTGGTGTTTTTAGAAGGAAAACCACAGAAGCAAAGTGCTATTCTCATCACATCATATCCAGAGTACTATTGACACACTTTATCATCATAACCTATTGTTGATGCTGACCTTTGGAACCTGACTGAGGTAGTGGTTGTTCAGTTTCTCCGTTGTAAACTTCCTCTACCTCTTTCCATGCTGTACTTCTTGGGAAGAGGTCACAATGCATAGTCTACACAGAAGAACTGAAGGATTATGCTCCAGCTCCTTGAGATAGAAATATTTGCATAAATTATTGGAACTATTTTTGCAAAACTGATTTTTCTATTATTCCTAATTTATTTATCCTATCATTTTTAAAATATCAGTATATGGATATTTATTTTATACTTTGGGCTATAATCCACTAGGTACTTTTTAAATTTTGTTATTCAAATTATTCAAAGTTTAGTTATGGGAGCTCTATCAGTTGGTTTCTGGTATCACTTTGACATATCCCCATGATTGTGTGTGTGTGTGTGTGTGTGTGTGTGTGTGTGTGTGTGTTTATCACTTACTTTCTGGCTACTACAAGATGCTGTAGGCTCATTTGGTACTTTCCCTGTCCCAGCCCTAGAATCAGCCATTTCTCCAAGGAACCTTGGTTCCTTTTATTAAAGAATGACATTAGAAACCAAAATGTCGGCCCTAGGTGTACTCATTGCTGTGTGTTTTGTCATTGTTTATAGACCCTCAGATGACGGATCAAGTAAATATATGGGTATATACTAACCTTTATATATATATATATATATATATATATATATATATATATATATATATATATATATATATATATATATATATATATATCTATATCTATAAATATGGCTAAACATACCCATCTGAATCTATGTTAAGCTAAACATCAGTTCATATTGATTTTTCCAACTCTAACTCACTATAACATGCATTATTCTATTATTCTAATCATTCTGTTCTCTCCTTGCTTGTTTGTAATTCTCATTCAAACCTGACTCTCACCACCTGCCATGCATTCATTCAGTTGTTCAGTTCTAGAAGAGTGGTATCAGATTTTTAATTCATTCCTACATGGGAAATATCTTTATCAACTGGAGTAGAGGTGTACAGTTGTATTGTTTCATTTGCCTTTAGTCTTAGACACACCATTCATTTTCAAATGTAACTTGGTCAGCACCTTTTCCTGCCACCCTCTTTAGTAAGGTTGTTTCATTCATCTGTAATACAGTTGCAGTATTTTGTCACATTTTGCTTTCTATCTTGGACTCTCCCAACCTCCTAAATCATTTTTTTAATTTGCATAAAAATATTTCCTTGAGCTGTAAAATTCTATGGGTTTTGACAAATGTAGTTCATATATCCACATTAGAATATCACACAGAGTAGTTTCACCTTTCAGAACATCTGTGCTTCATCTGTTCAAGCCCCCCAACCCCAAAACAAAACAAAGCAAAATCTGAAAACCACTGATCTGTTTACCATCTTTAGCTTTTGCCTTTTCCTGAATGTTATGTAAATGGAATCATACAGTATATGGCCTTTTCATTTAGCAAGATGCAGTTAAAATTCATCTCTTTTTGCATATATTGATAGCCTATTCCTTTTTATAAATTTCTGAATAGTATTTTATCCTATGACCTCACCACACTTTGATTATTCATTTACCGAAAGACATCTTGGTTGCTTCCAGTTTTTGGTAATTATGAATAAGACTCCTATAAACTTTTGCCTGCTGGTTTTGTGTGAATATAAGTTTTAACTCAATTGGACAATGCTTAAGAATACAATTGCTGAATTCTATCGTATGTTTAGCTTTGTAAGAAACTGCTGTATTATCTTCCATAGTGGCTGTACCATTTTGTATTTCCACCAGCAATGAATAAGAGTTCTGTTGCTGCACATCCTTGCCGACAATTAATACTGTCAATCAATATTTTTGTAGTTCAGCCATACTAATAGATGCATGGTGGTATTGCATTGTTGTTGTTTTTTTAAATTAATTAATTAATTAATTAATTAATTATTTTTTGGCTGTGTTGGGTCTTCGTTTCTGTGCGAGGGCTTTCTCTAGTTGCGGCAAGCGGGGGCCACTCTTCTTTGCAGTGTGCGGGCCTCTCACTATCGCGGCCTCTCTTGTTGTGGAGCACAGGCTCCAGATGCGCAGGCTCAGTAGTTGTGGCTCACGGGCCTAGTTGCTCCGCAGCATGTGGGATCTTCCCAGACCAGGGCTCGAACCCGTGTCCCCTGCATTGGCAGGCAGATTCTCAACCATTGCGCCCCTAGGGAAGCCCTGCATTGTTGTTTTAATTTGTAATTCCCTAGTTATAAATGATGTGAGCATTTTTTCACATACATAATCATCATCTAAAAATCTTTGGTGAGATGTATGTTTAATATATTTTGCCCATTTTTCAATTAGGTTGTTTGGTTTTTTTTTGTTGTTTCTTAGTTTATACATCTTCAATAGATTCTTTAATTTTTTTCTTTTTTTTACTGAATGGATTTTGAATTTGCCAAAAGGTTTTGGCTTATGTAAACTATTGAGTTAATTATATAATAAATTTCCTTCCATCTGAAAGTGTAGTGGATTATATTAATTGATTTGTTAATGAAAACTAAAATTGCATTTCTGGAATAATTCTAACTTGACGTGTTACCTTTTTATACATTGCTGGATTTGGATCA
The DNA here is from genome assembly GCF_028021215.1 of Eschrichtius robustus. Classification (NCBI taxonomy): domain Eukaryota; kingdom Metazoa; phylum Chordata; class Mammalia; order Artiodactyla; family Eschrichtiidae; genus Eschrichtius; species Eschrichtius robustus. The sequence goes on along the minus strand of NC_090828.1, from coordinate 138,303,699 downwards.
ATTATCTTTATTTAGATTTCAAAATATATTCTCATTAGAAAAAATTAGTATATCTACTGGTTATAGATATTTTTAAGTTTTTTCCTCACTTTTTGTGTCAGTTTTGGTAGGTAACATTGCTAGAAATCTGTCTATTTTATCTAAATTAAAGCTTATATATAATGACATGAAATTGGTCAACATATCTTTTTCTTAAGGTTTTTTTACACATTTTCTCTTTATCCTTATGTCCTTTTTTATTGGTAATATCATTTACATATACTGTTCTCTTTCTCTTTGGTCAGACTCACCAGAGGTTTAATGATTTTTCTGGTTGTTTTCAAAGAACACACTTTTGAATTTGTTGATTCTATTGTATGCTTTCTTTTCATATAAATACTTTATGCTCTAATATTTACATTCCCTTCTTTCTATCTCCTTTGTATCTTTATTGGTTATTTTTCTAAGCTTTAAATTAGAAAGTTATTTTATTGTAACCTTTTCTTCTTTTTATACTATAACATTTAATGTTAAAAGTCTTTATATCTCACAAGATTTGAAACATAATATTTTATGTTATGTCTAAATTTTTAAATTTTCATTATTATTTTAGTTGACTTGCAATTTCTTTAAAAGTATGTCTCTTAATTTCCAAATGTATGAGATTTTAAAGCTACTTTTATTAGGCACTTCTGACATATTCATTTTGATCTGAGAGCATACTTAGTATACATGGGGTGTCATCTATGACAGAATGATGCTGTGTAATAAACTTCTCCCAAACTAAGTGGTTTATAATAATAAGCTTTTATTGAGCTTATGGGTCTGCAAGTTAGCTGAGAAGTTTTGTTGGTCTTGACTCAACTTTCTCACATTTCTGGAGGTTAGTTTGTTGTCTTTTTATTTAGAATGATCTTCACTTGGATCACTAGGCTGATTCCTCTCGAGCCCACATATATTTCATCTTCAAGCATGTTCTCATGGTGATGGCAGTTAGCAAGAGAGAATGTGGAAATATACCAAAATAAGGCACAGTATCAGCCCACATTAAAGTGGGAGTGAACTGCAGTTCACCTCTTTACTAAGAGGAATGGCAAAAGATACAGGGAGGGGTGAACTATTAGCCTATTAATACAATCAATCTACACAATAAGTTATCAATCTGATAAATACGTTTAAAGCTTGCTTTATAAGTAAGTGATCAATTAATATAAATGCCCCATGATTTTTTAAAAAATATTATATAGTCTTTTTTTGGGATGTGTACAAAATTCAGAAATGCCTATTATATCCTACTTGCTGAATGATCTTTTAAATGTATATAAAAAACACTTTTAAAATGATTTAAACGATTCTTTTTTAAATTTTCCAGTTTGAGATATAATTGACATAACATCATATAAATTTCAGGTATACAGCATAATGATTTGATATACGTATATATTGCAAAATAATTAGCACGGTAAGTTTAGATAACGTGCATCATCTCAGAGTTACAATTTTTTTCTTGTGATGAGAACTTCTAAGATCTGGTCTCAACAACTTCCAGATGTACGACATGGTATTGTCAGCTAAAGTCACCATGCTGTACAGTACATCTCCAGAATGTACGAAGGTGGTCAAAAGTTAAAACTTCCAGTTTTATTTATCTTATAACTGGAAGGTTGAACTTTTGACCTTCACACATTGTCCATCCCCCACCCCCCGCCTCTGGCAACCACTTTCATACAGAATTTGTCTTTCTGTGTCTGACATTTCACTTAGCATAATGCCCTCCAGGTTCATTCATGTTGTCACAAATGACAGGATTTTCATCTTTTTTGTGGCTGAACAATATCCCTGAGTGTGTGTGCGTGTGTGTGTGTGTGTCACATTTTCTTTATCCATTTATTCATTGATAGATGTTGTTTCCATGTCTTGGTTATTGTAAATAATATTAAAATGAACATGGGGGTGCAGATGTCTTTCAAGGTAATGATTTCAATTCTTTTGAATAAACACCCAGAATTGGGATTTCTCAATCATATGGTAGTTCTATTTTTAATTTTTTGTGGACCCTCTATACTGTTTTCCACAGTAGCTGCACCAATTTACATTCCCACCAACAGTGTACAGGGTTCCCTTTTCTCCAGATCCTCACCAACACTTGGCTTTTTGATGACAGCCTCTCTAATAACCATGAGGTGATAGCTCATTATGTAGTATGAATTTGGGCTGCAAAGTGGCATAAAGGTCTCACTGTAATTATGGATTGTTTGGTAATTTAAAAAACCCTCACTTATCACAAATATCCTGGGCAGAGAATTTTCCTCCTAGCTTTTGGTGTATGTTGGAGGAGGTTTTATCTAGTTCACACTTACATTGACTTTGTAGCCCTTTGGGATCCCAGAAATGTAGGGGTCTATTATTGGGTGTCCCTACCTGGGATTCCCCTAATATTTGTGCCCTAAATCATGAGGCCTACATGGCAGTGAAAATAAACCCTCAATTTACTAAAGTTTTGTCAGTTTTCTCAGAGTAAAAGCCTGATTCATTGCACATCTCACCTTCCTGATTTCTCTTTTTTTTTCTTTTAAGTTTTATCCTGTAATTGTTCCCCTTTTTTTCTTGTTAACTCATTAAAAGCTCTAAAATGTGATCTTTAAAAAAAGTTTAATCTGGAATTTTATCGTATTTGATGGGTCAGTTATCGTGTAAAACTCATAGTAATTCTAGAGAGAGATTTCTGAAATGATATTCTAAGGACTTGTATCTCCATCATTTTAGTTTCACATTCCAAACGAATATCCAGAACTAACAGAAAAGATTGCTAAGCTCTAATTGCAATTTAAAAAAAGAAAGAAAAAATAAAAACTGTAATTGTGCTATAAGTTTGTCAAATTCCATGGAAATAAAGTGTGAGGAAGGAAACAACCAGCCCTTTAGCTAGGGTCTTGAATCCCAGAGTCTTGGACTGGAAGATGTCTGTGACATCATTGTTTTCTGGGTTGAGAAATAGCATTTCTGAGGAAGCATAGACCCAAACCAGGCAGAAACACTCACAATGTCCATTCTGAGGTCATAAAGAACTCAGAAGATCCAGGCAAGATGGGAGTGAAGAGGAAGATAGTGGGGAAGGTTTGCAGCTGGGAGCATGGCATCTGGTCAGGAGAATTTCCTGCAACAATAAGTAAGCACAGAGATAGTAAGGAATACAGGACTTAAACACTGGCTTCCTGATGTGAACACTACTGCTTCTAACACCACATTGCATCATGTTATGAAGAATGGTAGAAAACTGCAAGAGTTTTCTATATCACACTATGTGATCCTTAAAAACATTACATTCTGAAAAATCACACCTGTAAGGGGAGAGTGTATTGGGCCAGACCACTGAAAACGTATCTTTTAAACCAGACCCTACAAAAAATTAACAATAATCCTGATTAAAATACCAATCTCATTTAAAAGAATTAGCTTGCAAATTAATAGAAGAGCTATAATTGATAAAATTTTACTGAAAAAGAACATGTGAAAGTAGTCTGATGGAAACAGGTGTAAGGAACAGCTAAGGGTGTGGAGTTATGGAGCAGAAACAAAGAGATACTCTCATTATCAGGAGATTCAGGTGCAAAGCAGCTGCTGGTGGTTTTGCACAACACGCAACAATCCAGAGATGGATGGCTCTGGCTCATTGATTTGTGATGGTTTCTTAGAGCACTATAAGCCCATCTAACAATGGCCAAACTCAGCTAGAAGGAGAACTTCAGGGAACAGATGCTCCGTAGAGCATGTATCCCCCATGGTTTGCTGTGTCCACGTTTTTTAGTGTCTGTAATGCTCAACTGCTATGACTAGGTGACACAAAACAATAAAGTGCTCAGGACAAACATATAAACTGAAGTACCTCGAGTTTATACTGAGAGTCTCTTATTTACTAATCACGTAGGAGCTAATTTTCTTTACAAAAACAATTCTGTAGCAAAACAGATAGTACTTAATTAAAAATGCAAGCCCTATGCACGTCCCTTTAAAAGTAGGCTTTGAAATAAAATAGGAGTTAATAAATACCCAGTGCATATCTGTATTGCTATCTTACAAACTTAACACATGTATTAATAAAATTTATTTTCTTATCTTTCTCCTTTACCAAATCTGAGCTTCTTGAGTATGGGGTCATGTGACACTCTTCTTGGTGTTCCACCACCTCTCACAGAGCCAGGCAGAGGTATTTAGTAAAATGTTTGCAGAATGAACACACATATGTTCACATATATGATTGACTGAAAGGGCAGCCTGTGCCCCCCACCCAGACATAAACCTCTGTGTGGGATAGTGGTGGAGGTTGTGCAGGTGGTTCCCTACAGGGTGCAATTTCAAGGGTGCCCTTATTTGTAGAGCACCTACTCTGTGCCGTATTGTAATGTGGACACACTATCTTTAATTCCCTCCATGGACCTGGACCTTCAAGTTTTAGAGTAGGACGTTGAGGCTTAAAAGGGGGCAAAGTGGGAGATGTGGGGAGTGAATAGATGCAGTGATGGGAGCTTGTGGAAGTCTTCAGACTGCGATTTTCTCAGAACCATCTACTTGAGAATGAGGAGAGAAGTGGGGAAAAGAGGAAAGAGTCACATGTATGTATGACTAAGGAAAGACCAAAGCTATAAAGAAAACCAATTTAACCTTGATGCTTAAAATAATCTCCTTTAAGGAACTCAGTTGGGAAGGTGTTTGTTTGTTTAAAAACTTGCATTTCCGAGGAGGTAGAGAAGATGGCAGAAGAGTAAGACGCAGAGATCACCTTCCTTCCCACAGATACATTAGAAATACATCTACACGTGGAACTTCTCCTACAGAACACCCACTGAACGCTGGCAGAAGACCTCAGACCTCCCAAAAGGCAAGAAACTCCCCATGTACTTGGGTAGGGCAAAAGAAAAAAGAAATAACAGAGACAAAAGAATAGGGACAGGACCTGCACCAGTGGGAGGGAGCCGTGAAGGAGGAAAGGTTTCCACACAGCAGGAAGCCCCTTCGCGGGCGGAGACTGCGGGTAGCAGAGGGGGGAAGCTTCGGAGCCACAGAGGAGAGCGCAGCCACAGGGGTGCGGAGGGAAAAGCGGAGAGATTCCCGCACAGAGGACCAGTGCCGACCAGCACTCACCAGCCCGAGAGGCTTGTCTGCTCCCCCGCTGGGGCGGGCAGGGCTGGGAGCTGAGGCTCGGGCTTCGGTCGCAGGGAGAGGACTGGGGTTGGCTGCGTGAACACAGCCTGAAGGGGTTAGTGCGCCACAGCTAGCCGGGAGGGAGTCGGGGACAAAGTCTGCAGCTGCCGAAGAGGCAAGAGACATTTTCTTACCTCTTTGTTTCGCGGCGCGCAAGGAGAGGGGATTCAGAGCTCCGCCTAAACGAGCTCCAGAGATGGGCGCGAGCCGCGGTTATCAGCACGGACCCCAACGACGGACAGGAGACGCTAAGGCTGCTGCTGCCGCCACCAAAAAGCCTGTGTGCAAGCACAGGTCACTCTCCACACCGTCCCTCCCGGGTGCCTGTGCAGCCCGCCACGGCCAGGCTCCCGTGATCCGGGGACAACTTTCCCGGGAGAATGCACGGCGCGCCTCAGGCTGGTGCAACGTCACGCCGGCCTCTGCCACCGCAGGCTCGCCCCGCCTCCTCCGTACCACTCCCTCCCCCCGCCTGAGTGAGCCAGAGCCCCCGAAGCAGCTGCTCCTTTAACCCCGTCCTGTCTGGGCGGGGAATAGACGCCCTCAGGCGACCTACACGCAGAGGGGGGTCCAAATCCAAAGCTGAACCCCGGGAGCTGTGCGAACAAAGAAGAGAAAGGGAAATCTCTCCCAGCAGCCTCCGAAGCAGTGGATTAAAACTCCACAAACAACTTGATGTGCCTGCATCTGTTGAATGCCTGAATAGACAACGAATCATCCCAAATTCAGGAGGTGGACTTTGGGAGCAGGATACATTATTTTTCCCCTTTTCCTTTCTTTGTGAGTGTATATGTATATGCTTCTGGATGAGATTTTGTCTGTATAGCTTTGCTTCATAATAGCTTTATTTTACTTCACTATATTATATCCTCTTTCTTTCTTTCTTTCTATTATTTATCCCTTTTACTCTGAGCTGTGTGGATGAAAGGCTCTTGGTGCTCCAGCCAGGCATCAGGGCTGTGCCTCTGAGGTGGGAGAGCCAACTTCAGGACACTGGTTCACAAGAGACCTCCCAGCTCCACGTAATACCAAATGGCGAAAATCTCTCAGAGATCTCCATCTCAACATCAAGACCCAGCATCACTCAACGACCAGCAAGCTACAGTGCTGGACACCCTATGCCAAACAACTAGCAAGACAGGAACACAGCCCCATCCATTAGCAGAGAGGCTGCCTAAAATCATAATAAGGCCACAGACACCCCAAAATACACCACCAGACGTGGACGTGCCCACCAGAAAGACAAGATCCAGCCTCATCCACCAGAACACAGGCACTAGTCTCCTCCACCAGGAAGCCTACACAACCCACTGAACCAACCTTAGCCACTGGGGACAGACACCAAAAACAACGGGAGCTACGAACCTGCAGCCTGTGAAAAGGAGACCCCAAACACAGGAAGATAAGCAAAATGAGAAGACAAAAAAAACACACAGCAGATGAAGGAACAGGGTCAAAACACACCAGACTTAACAAATGAAGAGGAAATAGGTAGTCTACCTGAAAAAGAATTCAGAATAATGATAGTAAGGATGATCCAAAATCTTGGAAATAGAATAGACAAAATGCAAGAAACATTTAACAAGGACGTAGAAGAACTAAAGAGGAACCAAGCGATGATGAAAAACACAATAAATGAAATTAAAAATACTCTGGATGGGATCAATAGCAGAATAACTGAGGCAGAAGAAAGGATAAGTGACCTGGAAGATAAAATGGTGGAAATAACTACTGCAGAGCAGGATAAAGAAAAAAGAATGAAAAGAACTGAGGACAGTCTCAGAGACCTCTGGGACAACATTAAACGCACCAACATTAGAATTATAGGGGGTCCCAGAAGAAGAAGAGAAAAAGAAAGGGACTGAGAAAATATTTGAAGAGATTATAGTAGAAAACTTCCCTAATATGGGAAAGGAAATAGTTAATCAAGTCCTGGAAGCACAGAGAGTCCCATACAGGATAAACCCAAGGAAAAACACGCCAAGACACATATTAATCATACTGTCAAAAATTAAATATAAGGAAAACATATTAAAGGCAGCAAGGGAAAAACAACAAATAACACACAAGGGAATCCCCATAAGGTTAACAGCTGATCTTTCAGCAGAAACTCTGCAAGCCAGAAGGGAGTGGCAGGATATACTTAAAGTAATGAAGGAGAAAAACCTACAACGAAGACTCATCTACCCAGCAAGGATCTCATTCAGATTTGATGGAGAAATTAAAACCTTTACAGACAAGTAAAAGCTGAGAGAGTTCAGCACCACCAAACCAGCTTTACAACAAATGCTAAAGGAACTTCTCTAGGCAAGAAACACAAGAGAAGAAAAACACCTACAATAACAAACCCAAAACATTTAAGAAAATGGGAATAAGAACATACATATCGATAATTACCTTAAATGTAAATGGATTAAATGCTCCCACCAAAAGACACAGACTGGCTGAATGGATACAAAAACAAAATCCATATATATGCTGTCTACAAGAAACCCACTTCAGACCTAGAGACACATACAGACTGAAAGTGAGGGGATGGAAAAAGATATTCCATTCAAATGGACATCAAAAGAAAGCTGGAGTAGCAATTCTCATATCAGACAAAACAGACTTTAAAATAAAGACTATTACAAGAGACAAAGAAGGACACTATATAATGATCAAAGGATCAATCCAAGAGGAAGGTATAACAATTGTAAATATTTATGCACCCAACATAGGAGCACCTCAATACATAAGGCAAATACTAACAGCCACAAAAGGGGAAATCGGCAGCAACACAATCATAGTAGGGGACTTTAACACTCCATTTTCACCAATGGACAGATCATCCAAAATGAAAACAAATAAGGAAACACAAGCTTTAAATGATACATTAAACAAGATGGACTTAATTGATATTTATAGGACATTCCAACCAAAAACAACAGAATACATATTTTTCTCAAGTGCTCATGGAACATTCTCCAGGATAGATCATATCTTGGGTCACAAATCAAGCCTTGGTAAATTTAAGAAAATTGAAATTGTTTCAAGTATCTTTTCCGACCACAATGCTATGAGACTAGATATCAATTACAGGAAAAGATCTGTAAAAAATACAAACACATGGAGGCTACACAATACACTACTTAATAACGAAGTGATCACTGAAGAAATCAAAGGGGAAATCAAAAAATACCTAGAAACAAATGACAATGGAGATACGACGACCCAAAACCTATGGGGCGCAGCAAAAGCAGTGTTAAGAGGGAAGTTTATAGCAATACAAGCCTACCTCAAGAAACAGGAAACATCTCGAATAAACAACCTAACCTTGCACCTGAAGCAATTAGAGAAAGAAGAACAAAGAAACCCCAAAGCTAGCAGAAGGAAATAAATCATAAAGATCAGATCAGAAATAAATGAAAAAGAAATGAAGGAAACAATAGCAAAAATCAATGAAACTAAAAGCTTGTTCTTTGAGAAGATAAACAAAATTGATAAACCATTAGCCAGACTCATCAAGAGAAAACGGGAGAAGAGTCAAATCAATAGAATTAGAAATGAAAAAGGAGAAATAACCACTAACACTGCAGAAATACAAAAGATCATGAGAGATTGCTACAAGCAACTCTATGCCAATAAAATGGACAACCTGGAAGAAATGGACAGATTCTTAGAAATGCACAACCTGCCAAGACTGAACCAGGAAGAAATACAAAATATGAACAGACCAATCACAAGCACTGAAATTGAAACTGTGATTAAAAATCTTCCAACAAACAAGAGCCCAGGACCAGATGGCTTCACAGGTGAATTCTATCAAACATTTAGAGAAGAGCTAACACCTGTCCTTCTCAAACTTTTCCAAAATATTGCAGAGGGAGGAACACTCCCAAACTCATTCTACGAGGCCACCATCACCCTGATACCAAAACCAGACAAAGATGTCACAAAGAAAGAAAACTACACGCCAATATCATTGATGAATATAGAGGCAAAAATCCTCAACAAAATACTAGCAAGCAGAATCCAACAGCACATTAAAAGGATCATACACCATGATCAAGTGGGGTTTATCCCAGGAATGCAAGGATTCTTCAATATATGCAAATCAATCAACGTGATACACCATATTAACAAATTGAAGGAGAAAAATCATATGATCATCTCAATAGATGCAGAGAAAGCTTCCGACAAAATTCAACACCCACTTATGATAAAAGCCCTGCAGAAAGTAGGCATAGAGGGAACTTTCCTCAACATAATAAAGGCCATATATGACAAACCCACAGCCAACATTGTCCTCAATGGTGAAAAACTGAAACCATTTCCACTAAGATCAGGAACAAGACAAGGTTGCCCACTCTCACCACTATTATTCAACATAGTTTTGGAAGTGTTAGCCACAGCAATCAGAGAAGACAAAGAAATTAAAGGAATCCAAATCGGAAAAGAAGAAGTAAAGCTGTCACTGTTTGCAGATGACATGATACTATACATAGAGAATCCTAAAGATGCTACCAGAAAACTCCTAGAGCTAATCAATGAATTTTGTAAAGTAGCAGGATACAAAATAAATGCACAGAAATCTCTTGCATTTCTATACACTAATGACGAAAAATCTGAAAGTGAAATTAAGAAAACACTCCCGTTTACCATTGCAACAAAAAGAATAAAATATCTAGGAATAAACCTACCTAAAGAGACAAAAGACCTGTATGCAGAAAATTATAAGACACTGATGAAAGAAATTAAAGATGATACAAATAGATGGAGAGATATACCATGTTCTTGGATTGGAAGAATCAACATTGAGAAAATGACTCTACTACCCAAAGCAATCTACAGATTCAATGCAATCCCTATCAAACTACCACTGGCATTTTTCACAGAACTAGAACAAAAAATTTCACAATTTGTATGGAAACACAAAAGACCCCGAATAGCCAAAACAATCTTGAGAACGAAAAATGGAGCTGGGGGAATCAGGCTCCTTGACTTCAGACTATATTACAAAGCTTCAGTAATCAAGACAGTTTGGTACTGGCACAAAAACAGAAATATAGATCAATGGAACAGGATAGAAAGCCCAGAGATAAACCCACACACATATGGTCACCTTATCTTTGATAAAGGAGGCAAGCATATACAGTGGAGAAAAGACAGCCTCTTCAATAAGTGGTGCTGGGAAAATTTGACAGGTACATGTAAAAGTATGAAATTAGAACACTCCCTGACACCATGCACAAAAATAAACTCAAAATGGATTAACGACCTAAGTGTAAGGGCAGACACTATCAAACTCTTAGAGGAAAACATAGGCAGAACACTCTATGACATACCTCACAGCAAGATTCTTTTTGACCCAGCTCCCAGAGAAATGGAAATAAGAACACAAATAAACAAATGGGACCTAATGAAACTTAAAAGCTTTTGCACAGCAAAGGAAACCATAAACAAGACCGAAAGGCAACCCTCAGAATGGGAGAAAATATTTGCAAATGAAGCAACTGACAAAGGATTAATCTCCAAGATTTACAAGCAGCTCATGCAGCTCAATAACAAAAAAACGAACAACCCAATCCAAAAATGGGCAGAAGACCTAAATAGACATTTCTCCAAAGAAGATATACAGATTGCCAACAGACACATGAAAGAATGCTCAACATCATTAATCATTAGAGAAATGCAAATCAAAACTACAATGAGATATCATCTCACACCAGTCAGAATGGCCATCATCAAAAAATCTAGAAACAATAAATGCTGGAGAGGGTGTGGAGGAAAAGGAACACTCTTGTACCTTTGGTGGGATTGTAAATTGATACAGCCACTATGGAGAACAGTATGGAGGTTCCTTAAAAAACTACTAATAGAAGTACCATACGACCCAGCAATCCCACTACTGTGCATATACCCTGAGAAAACCATAGTTCAAAAAGAATCAGGTACCAAAATGTTCATTGCAGCTCTATTTACAATAGCCAGGACATGAAGCAACCTAAGTGTCCATCATCGGATGAATGGATAAATAAGATGTGGCACATATATACAATGGAATATTACTCAGCCATAAAAAGAAATGAAATGGAGGTATTTGTAATGAGGTGGATGGAGTTAGAGTCTGTCATACAGAGTGAAGTAAGTCAGAAAGAGAAAAACAAATACAGTATGCTAACACATATATATGGAATCTAAGGAAAAAAAAAAGGCCATGAAGAACCTAGTGGCAAGACGGGAATAAAGACACAGACCTACTAGAGAATGGACTTGAGGATATGGGGAGGGGGAGGGGTGAGATGTGACAGGGTGAGAGAGTGTCATGGACATATATACACTACCAGATGTAAAATAGATAGCTAGTGGGAAGCAGCCGCATAGCACAGGGAGATCAGCTCGGTGCTTTGTGACCACCTAGAGGGGTGGGATGGGGAGGGTGGGAGGGAGGGAGATGCAAGAGGGAAGAGATATGGGAACATATGTATATGTATAACTGATTCACTTTGTTATAAAGCAGAAACTAACACACCATTGTAAAACAATTATACTTCAATAAAGATGTTTAAAAAAAAAAAAGGGGGCAAAGTGACTTGTCTCTGTCCCATGGTGGTGAGAAGCAGAGCTGAGAACCTTTCTCTAGTCTGCCTGGCAGCAAAGTCTCCCCAGTCTTTATTGCCCACTTGGACTCACTTTTAAACTATCTTTGGTTTCTCTGCCAATGATCTCCACTTAATAGGAGGCTACATAAATACTTCAAAGAGTGAGGCAAGACCATGTAGTGAAAAGAAAACAAAATGTGAAGACAAAAGTGGGTTTGAATGCCAGGAATTCTTCCAAACTGTGTGTGTGTGTGTATGTGTGTGTGTGTGTAAACTTGAAAAACTTTACATATACACGTAAATTTTTTTTGTTTTTAAAGATTCAGGGTTTTTTTTTTAATCAATTTATTTATTTTATTTATTTATTTTTGGCTGCATTGGGTCTTCGTTGCGGTGAGTGGGCTTCTCATTGAGGTGGCCTCTCCCGCTGCAGAGCACGGGCTCCAAGCATGTGGGCCCCAGCAGCTGTGTCACGCGGGCCCAGCAGTTGTGGCTCGCAGGCTCAGTAGTTGTGGCCTGCTGGCTGTAGACCACAGGCTCAGTAACTGTGGCACACAGACCCAGCTGCTCCACAGAATGTGGGATCCTCCCGCACCAGGGATCGAACCCGTGTCCCCTGCATTGTCAGGTGGACTCTCAACCACTGCATCACCAGGGAAGCCCTACATGTAAATGTATATATGTACACATATACACATACATTTATGTATGTGTATACAAATACTCATTTGTGTACAAATATATGTATACATATATTTATATGTGTGTGATTTATATGCATATTATTCACGTGTGTGAATACATGTACACGTATTATACATATTATTTATATATGTAATGTACATATGTATATTTACATAATATATACAAATTTCCCCAACCCTCTCCTCTGAGGGAGATATTATTGTTTCTTTTCCATGGGCTCCTCTTGGTCATCCCATAAAAATGTCATTGGGTCAGGATTCAACCCCAAGCCTCTCTACCCTTGAGTGCGCTCTTTGAACTTTACTACAGGGCCTTTCTGGAGGCATCCGCTGCACCAACATTCCCATGAGTGCCCCGTTGCTGGGTGTCTGCATCCTGGCACACGTCTAGTTTCCTGTGTTTCCTCTAGAACACATCACCGTCAACTTCAATCGCACTAGTCAGCAGAGAAATGGAAGCCAACTGGGTCTATAAGTTCTCATTCTGCTTCCTTCTCATGATTTCCCAGCTGGATGAATGACAGTGATAACTCAAGTGTTTTCTAGTTTGTTTGTTTAATTAAGAGTCTTAAATGGTGAATGTTATCATCACAGTCATGATATGTTCACTTAAAACATAGTTCAAAAGCAGTATCATGATAGGATTAGCAAATCGTAAGCCCAAACCCGAGTCTAAATTGACAACATTCAAAGAGAAATGAAGAGTGAGGACCGTATTCACGGGCAGCACTGACAGGTTTCCTGTATTGAAACAGTTTGACACTGTTCACATGGAAAAAGTGAAGCTCTTCCGCCTGTTACCAACAGTTCTAATCGGAATTGATGGTGTTGAGTCATGTGCAGTGACTTCGCAGGGTTTTAATACCAGCCCAGAAAATCTACAATGCTGTGCGCTGGAAAGGAAATCAATAATGGCCATGATGCCATTCGATTTCAAGCAAGGCACCAATGTTGTAAACAGGTACCAAAGTCAGCATGTTCTTATAGAATAGGCTGACTTCCCAACCCCTTCCTTGCTGGTCATGTTATCCCCTGACCTGGAGGTAAAACATGAACCAGAGATGATACCAAATCTGTCAGAAGATTTATCCCTGATTTCTGAGGCCCAACAGGGAACTAGACATGCAGGTGCATCACATCTATACAACTTACAAGGGATTGTGCACACACTCAGCTGTTCCCCACATAAGGCTCCAATCTTCCCAACCACGTCTCGCACTCCATGGTCCAGTTCTCCTTCTTTTCTTTCAGACCCTCCAGTGGGTCATGCTCTCTTTTACCTTCATGTCTTTACATACATTCTTCCCTATGTCTGGAATTCTCTCCCTGTATGCTTTTCCTTGCCACCTCCACAGCATAAACCTTCTTTCTGGAAGCTGTCACTCCCACTGGAGTTTATTTCTGTCCTCCTGAGCTGGATTTCATGTGTTCCTCCTCTGGTGTCTCAATGCCCTGTCTTTCTTTTAATTCCGTGCTATCTGTATTCATTCTCCAGGGCTGCCATAGCAAACTACCACAAACTTGGTAACTTAAAAGAAATTTATTCTCACAGTTTCGGAGGCTGGCAGTCCAAAATCGAGGTGTGGATGGGACCACTCTCTTCCTGAAGGCTCTGGAGAGCACAGGATTCTCCCTCGTCCCTCCCAGCTTCTGGTGGTTAGTGGCAATCCTTGGCATTCCTTGACCTGTGGACACATCAGTCCATTATCTGCCTTCATGATCACAGGGAGTTCTCCCCTGTGGGTCTTCATATTGTCTTCTCTCTGTGTATGTCTCTGTGTCCACATTTCCTTTTCCTTATAAGAACACCAGTCATTAGATTAGGGCCCACTCCAATCCAGTAAGACCACATCTCAACTTGATTACATCTTCAAAGACTCTATTTCCAAATAAAATCACATTTTGAGGTTCTGGGTAGACATGAGTATTAGGGGGACAGTATTCAATCCAGTAAACTATCAATATTATATTTTCTTATTAATTTGCCCTGCTCTACTAGACTATACTCTCTGCTAGGGTGGGATTGGGGTTTACTACACTCACTATTGTAACAAATATGCCTACAATTCTTGGTACATCCTATGTGTGCAGTCAATGGTGACTGAATGAATAAATAAATGGAGCCCAATCCCAATCAAGGCAATGTCTCTGAATAGGAAGTTATCACACACTGGACCTCAAGAATCATACATAATTCAGTGATTCTGATGAGGTGGCCTAAATGCAAACCCCAAGTCCAGGAGGTCAGGGGTGAAGCAGCACAGAGAGATGCAGCAAAGACCAGAGATCAGGTGAAAATTGGATCAAAATGGGAATACCTGAGTATGCAGTAAAGGCTTAGCTCGGCAGGCATGATTTGCTCAAACCCTGCAACAGTTAAGGTTTGTTCAGGATTGGCTTATCCACCTGCTCGGAGGTAACCTCTAAGCCCTTGGAATGTGCTACCTGGTGAGAGGTAGCATACCTGTTTTTTGATGCCTCAAGCCCTGAGCCATGCTGTATCAGTTTTATCTCTCCTGGGGCTGGAGACTGAGTAGCCAAGGTCAGCCCTGTCAGCACTGCCTGCCTATGTGATTTACCCTCAATTAAAAAGTCCAATACCAAGTCTGGGGTGAGCTTCCCTAGTGGAGAACACTTCACCTTTGTGGTCACGTATCATTGCTGGGAGAATTAAGTGTGTTCCCGTGCAACTGCACTGAGAGAGAGAGGCTAGAAGCTTGTGTCTGGTTTCTCCTGGATGTTGCTTCATCCATCTTTCCCTTTGTGGATTTTAATCTGTGTCCTTTCCCTGTAAAAAAACAAAACAAAACAAAACAAAATCATGAATATAGTGTCTTTCTCAGTCCTATGAGTCCTAGCAAATTACTAGGCCTGAGGATGGTCATGGGGGCCTGTGACACAGTGAGGAACATCCAAGTATGCCTAGGAGAGATGATTATAAGGAACATGATGCTTGGCACATACTAGGTGCCCAATAAAATATTAGTTGCATGAGTGAATGTCTATGGTGCATTCATAGGTCTCCTTTCCTGATATTGGGGGATGACCTGAGGTTTCTCTCGGACTGATATCAAGGTCTGGGTTCAGGTATAACCCCAGCTCTGCCTTCCTCCAGGCTGCTATGGTCACCTCTCCATGCTCCCTTCTCTGTGGCCTCTTCTCTGCAAAAACTGTTTCTCACACCTTCAAGCTTCTTGAGAGCAGGGGACACGGCACCTCCTGCTGGACCCGCCTAGAGCTGCATTGGGCAGAGAGGGCAATGTGGGGTGGGGGGTGGAGCTGGCCTGTTTGCAGGCAGATCTCTGTTTGCCTTTTCCCTGATCCATCTGTACTGGGGGTGGGCAGCCCCTGTGGGATCCCTGGTGGGAGAGCAGAGAGACAGAGAAGAAGACACCGTCCACCTTGTGTGGGTGCTAAGATGATCAGCAGAAGTGGCTTTGGCTCTCAAAGGGGCCCCTGGCCGCTGGGCTCCAGCAACACACCTCCTTCCTTTGTCCCTTCAGGCTACAGGTGGAGGTAATTTCTTGTGTCATAAATCTCTGGGCTGCTATGTCTCCCAGGTTGCAGGAGGAGTTTAAGAACTCAGAGTGGTTTCTCCTTTACTGTCGGGCCCTGGTTGACACAACGTGCATCTCTAGGCCTTCAGCACCTCTGGGTATCCTGATCGTGTGGACTGTAGGTGTCAGGACAACGGCGGGGTTAGTGCATCCTAAGTATATCACCCAAGAGAGGGAATATAGTCAGTCACTGGTGGATTTCATGCTGCAGACGATAGGGAATTGGCCAAGGGCAACTTTTCATCAATTCCTACCACTTTAAAGATTATCATTGCACATTCCAGGGGTAAAGCCAGGCATGTGGATGAGGAGAACCTGAGAGCCTGTGGCTCGTGTGGTGACTGTGGCTGTGCTGACTTAGCTAAGCTGGAACCACAGCCCCCAGATTCCCTGTATGGCTGCCAGTTAGTGTTGCCCTCAAGGGACATTCTGTAGCCATATCCTTATGCTCTGAAGCTGGGGACAATGTGTGCAGCTCACACATGCTGTTATCGGTCTGCTGGCATACCTGGCTGGCAGGGATCAGCATTTGGACCCACGCGATGTCTCTGGTCTCCACTGGGTCTCTTCCTTCAGCTTCTCCAAAGTCTGGGCCAGGTGCAGGGCCAAGTCTATGGCAAAGGGAGCCGGGTTCCCTTGCAGGTCGCCCACAGCATTGGTGGGAGTTGTAGAGGCAGACCTGCATTCCAGTGTGCCCTTCCCGTCCCAGTTTCTCTTCACCTTGACCTTGTCTACACCCAGTTTCTTGTTTTTCTACCACTGCCTTGTTGGGCTGACCTATAGGTGGGCAGCTTCAGGTCAATACCTGATACAATAGCCTGCGCAGACTACCCCTCCAGCCCCACACTGTGTAAGCGCTAGTTCCTATAGTAAATCCCTTATTCTACACCACGGGTAGTATATTTGCTTCTCGGATGCAAGCCTCTGATGCAGGATGAAAAAATGTTTAATTGGGAGGGAATGGAGGGCACGTGCACGGAAGAAGGAGTAAACTGCAGGTAGAGGAGTGATCAGATCCAAGCCAGGCCAGCTCCCAGGGATGCGTGTGGTGAGGAGTGTGACAATGTCCACCTCAAGTTTCTCTTTGTGCCCTGGTCCAGAACACAACTCCGCTCCTCCAGAGAGCTCCCCGGGAGCTGCGGCCCTGTCAGGAGGGCCTGCTCCTCTTGATTGACCTAGGGCTTAAACGAAGCTCAGAAGGTGGAATCACAGTCGAAGAAGGGCTGTTATGGAGTCAGAGCTCGAACTGTAAGTTCTACTTAAGCTCAGAAATGACTCGGAGCCCAGCGGGGACTTATAATGGATGAGCTATGTCAGCCAGGCTGCTTTCCCACTGAAAACAGGCTCTGCTTGGAAGGCTGATTTATTTGTGTTTTATGGCTTATTTTGTGGTGAAGAAAAGTCAATAAAGGCGTTCATTTTCACATTTTAAATGTGCCAGGCAAAATCAGAGCATTGTCACGTGTGCTTTACGTGCTCCGTTTTCAAAGGTGAATGGGTATAAATGAAATTAAACGTGGACTTGGAAATTACCAACAGGCTTTCCACTTGCTCAAGTTTTACTCCTTTACAGGAGCAGACTGGAGGGAGGCCTCTTACTTTCTGGAGCTGCAGCCTGCCTCTTAGTCACTGATGGTGTGTGCTCTGTGGCCTTCAGCACTGAGCCTATTCTTCACCACTGTCACCTGGATGCAGGGAGCAGGACAGAGGGCCTATTCCTGGGCCCTGTATCCAGGAGTAGAGCTGGGAATCTAACCCAAGGACCAGGAGACCAGCAGCACATTGAAGACTGGGCAGGACATGGTGTGATGTCCACAGAGAGAACCTACCATGCCAGGGCCGGGAGTACTGTTACTTGGCTTCTACCATAGCCCACCTGAAAAATGATGAGGCCCAGTGAGGGCAGTACCAGAAGAGGAGCTGGGAAGTCAGTGGTCCTTTAGATTCCAAATGGACTTGGAGGCAAGGAGAACGAGAATGCGGCAGTCTGAGAAGCCTCAGGGATTTCTACCTGGTGAAACTAGGTGGGCGGTAAAACCAATTATCATCTGTGTGCTCAATTAGACTTGAAAAGACTTTCTCTTGCATTATTTAATGTAATCGTTAAAATCACTTTACAGGTTAGGTCTTGGAAGAAAAGTAAACTCTATAGAAAATACAGTTTATAGGACATGTGGTTGCCCAGGAGATGTTCGGGTGCACATGTCCAGAAGGGTCAGGACATCAAGGTCCTCTCATGGCACGTCCACGTAGTCCACTAGGGTCCAGATGTCAGGATCTGGATGCTTGGGCAGACGCTGGGCTTGTGATGTACGTTTGGGATTGTGAGTCTCTAAGCAATGTGAAAGTCATGGATGTGCTTGACTTTACCCGGAGAAGGTGAAGTCAAGTCACGGCTCTCCTCATCCTCTTAGGCATCAGCACAAGGCGGGAATCAGCTGCATTCTTTATTTATCCCTCTGATTTTCCACAACCTTTCCTTCAAGGAGAAATTTCTGGGCTGTTCGGGAACTGTGAGTGGTGACCATCAGGTAAATCTGAGATCAGACCAAGTTCAACCAAAGTTGTGATACTTGTTTCCCTTCTAGGAGTCCACATGGTATTAAGAGGCACCGTGGGAAGAGTATATTTGCCAAGGGACAAAAAATGAGTGAAGCTGGGGTCTTATGTTCCTGATTCACTGTTCTTTTGAGCAGAATGACACAGAACAGAAAAGAGCTGAGTGAGAATTTGGATGGAGGGACTGGGAGAAGAGAAATTTCAGGAGACAGCATGTCGGACACCTTACCTGGGGTCTGCAACGGAGTCAGGGTGAGGTCAAAGTACGGAGGGCTTCTTGCTTTTCCTCTGCTTTATCTGGAAAGAGGTGTGTTCCAAGTTTAGCCATGGGGAAAGCCAATTCCACATCAGTGGAGGGCATCAACAGTATCACGAGTTGGATATTAATTTTATATTCACAAGTTGGAGGAGCACAGAGATCCAGGAAACAATGACTCACAACAATACTGAAAATGAAGTATTGCCAACCTGTGAGTGATCTCCCTCAAGACCCATGAAGCTGAGCCAAGTGTCACCTCACTGAGGGACAAGTAGCTCACTGTCTGCAGCAGGGAAAAGGCTACTCCTGACACTCGGCTCGGAGGTGCAGGACTTGTGTGTATGGCAGACTGAGCAGATGTCCCTTTGCTGACCAAGTGTTGCATTTTACATCACACAAAGGATGGCACAATCCTCATCACTCCGTTCACTCTGCTCACTGCCAGTTATACCTCATCGCATTCACCAAGACATAGGATGTGACCAGCCATGGTGCACAGCTTCCTGAGAGAAGGGTATCAAGTTAAATACAAACTGGGAACTCTGATGTGTCTGTGTGCTGGGCCTGTACCTCTTCATGTCCTCTCTTGGTCCAGAAAACCAAGGCCATGATGAGGCCAGGAGAAGATTCTCTCAAGCACAGGGCCTTTACCAAGACATCCGGGACTGAGCCAGGAGCAGCGCACACAAGCACAGTCCTTGACTTCAGAGTTGATGGGGATTTGGGAGCATCCAAATAAACAAGAGAACGGATGGACAAGCCACATAGCTTCGCTGTTGAACCAAATAGATCTCTTCTCATTTAAGAATTGATAAATTACCAAAACAGTGCTGTTCCTAAAGTGGCAAAACAAGGGATATGGGGAAAATATAAACTAGTGCATTTTAGAAAAATGTTCAGCTTTTCAATAGGGTGGAAGAATCTGAACAAAATGTCCTTAAGGGAAACAGGTTGACCTTTTTAGGACCACAAGATGAGATGAAAGGGAAGGTGGGTAGAATCCTTAGGACTGCAAAGCAATGAATATGTGTTATCACAGAATATACCTTCGAGGGAGTATAAAGCAAACTTAGCACTTGGGACAACTCAATGATGTAGAATACATACCTGAGTAGCTTTTGCACAAGGAAGAGCTAAGGGACAAATGCATAGAAATGATGAGGGGGAAGATGAAAGTCAAGTAGGGCAAAGGACATAAATGTGACCCAACAGTCAGGAGTCCTCCCAAAAGCAATCAAGGTAACCAGAGCAGTATCCTTTTTCCAAAATGGCAAAGAGTCTGAGCATGAAAATTGAAAAGATCATTTTAATTTTAGACCCTGAACATATCTGAAAACATATTTGTATTAAAGATGTTTAGGAAAAATAAAGGAAAAACACTTTAGTCACTCAGGCAGAAAGAGGGAAACGGACAACCTAAAAGGGAACCAGACTGAGGCTGGCACTACCTTCCTTGTTCAACAAAGGCTGGAAAAAAAGGGGACACTGGCACGGGGTCTTGTGCTGGTTCCAGGAGCGAAAGGCTGTACTAGTCTGGTTAGTTTTCATATGAAAGGCATTCTCAGATATGCAGGAGTTCAAATGATACTACCCAAGTCTCTTCCTGAAAAAAGTTATCTGGAGACCAACTGCAACTGATGAAGTGATAAATGAGTAAACAATTATTCTGAATCATCAGGGTGAATGTCGCTGCTATGCTATGCAACGCCAATGAAGAACATTATTCTTGGCAAAGCAGACATCTAATGTAAAAAAAATTAATAGTAGCATTTTGAGACTAACGTCTTACGTTATATTAATGAAGACTTCAAAGTACAGAGATATCTCGGGGACTAAAACTCTACTAAATATCCTGTCTTACATTGGGAGACTCAAAATATATCATTTGATTTCTATCTTTGATAAGTATAGAATTGTAATCAAAAATATTTTTGAAAACTTGATGATAATCATCACTAATACTGATGATAATCATCACTAATACTGAAAACAAGACAAATCTACTTCAAATCTCAGAAGGAAATAATGACAAAAATGCCATTATTTATTCATCAAAACATATAAAACAGTTGACAAAAGTCCAGACCTTTTAGTTTTCATAGTAAACATAAAGGAATCTAACTCTCTGAATCAAAAACAGATTCTCAGATTGCTATAGCAAAACTGAAAATCCAATACCATGCATCTTACAAGAGGCATGATTAAAACAATATCATGGAATTGTTAAACATAAAATTGGGCACTAAAACATAAGGTAAATGGAAACTAAAGGAAGTCACAGAAGTATAATTTAAGGCAAAGATATTTGGGAAGCACAAAAAGAGTCTTTTTATACTACAAGAAGATGCGAGTCACAGAGAATCTTTAACAGGCTTTAAATGTAGTGGCCCAAACACAGCTCTGCACTCCAGCTTCAGCACCGAATCACATCACTTATCTTGGCTTAATAACAGTCCATCCGAGCACAATCACTTCATCACACACATATTTGATCATCTTCTCCAGTGACTACAAATGGGATTAATTTTACTCTGAAAAGTGCTTGGTATTTGTAGGTTCAATTAAATTACTCTCTCAGATGAGCCCAACATACTGGATGTGCTCAGTGCCCTTTCTTGCTTACCTGCTTAAGAGACTCTGGTCCAGAATAGACCTGAAAAATGAAAGAACATGCAAAGCCCTGGGTCTTGCCTCAAACTCCCAGGTTCCATTAGAAACTCAGGAAGAGTGTTGGAATGAAAAGCAAGTCAGAGATTGACAACTGAGGCTGGGAAGTAAGCTGTGTTCCTAACATGGCTTCTCCTCACCTTCATCTCTTCTCTGCTTCTTCCTCTTCCTCTTCCTTTCTCTCCTTTTCCTCCTCCTTCCCCTTCTCTTCCTCATCTTCCTCCTTTCTCTTTTCCTTCTTTAATTAAAACATGTATTTTCCAGGAAACTCTATACTGTGTGAAAGGGTCATGAGTGGAAGGACGGACAGTGGAGTTTCTGTGGAACTGACAATTTTCTGTTTCTTGACTGGCTTCTGGTAACACTGGTATTTTAAGTTTGTTTCTTTTTACATTTACTAATTATATATGTACTTTCCACATTTATATTATTCCTCCATATTTTTTAAAAGCAGTTTCCATCATTTAGAAAATGGGATATTTCACATCAAAAATGGAAGCTCCAGCTTTTCTTAAATAAAATGGCAGGGCTGTTGAACTGAGTTGGAGTTTTGGGAGTTTCTACCTTCACAAGGAACGTGGGCTCTCCTGCTCACCTGAGGCCCAACTGGTTAACTTTATTCCCTGATGTCCCCTGTGATCTCTGGAGTATAAACAGGGTCATTCCTCTGTGGTCAACACAGGTCTGTTTCAGTGCCACCTCTTTCCCACCACTGTACACAAAATGTGTAACTGCTTCCTTTATCTTAAAAAGTGTGCCCCTGTAAACAGAGGCTCTGTTTCCATGTTTAGAATATTTTTGCCAACTTACTTAAAATGTGTCCCTTGCAATTTTTATTTATATCTGTACCAAACAACCAGACTTCTGTGTAACTTTGTTCTTCCATACTTGGAATGCATAGAAGTGCAATAGGTTTGCCAAATATAGTCTCCAACACAATAAATAACCCCAGTCTGTCCCCGAGAACACACCAGATTTGAGTTATCTATCCTGGTGGGCTTGTACCCTTCTTTCAGGCCCATTAAAAGTTATCACTTTAGAAGGAGCCTTGAGAATGTTGTCAGGGAGATAGAATGAGCAGGGATTTCTTCACCTTTTGTCTTCGTAGTTCAACATCTACCCCTGACACCACCTAATACTTTTCTTGGCCTGCTTACGAGCTGACCACATTTCGAGGGAAGCCAGTCTCAGACATTACACATTGCCCAAGCACAGAAAAACAACTCATCACAACAGCCTCTCTTGCTGGGCTCACGACTGAAAGGAGCAGCCACACCACCATAGACAGAACATCCACTGGTAATGAGGGCCAAGGCCTTTGATGTACTGCTCTCCATTTTGTAGAAGGCTCCTCTTCACTTGTAAGAAACCTTCTTTCCAAGTTCTATGTGCAGGAATGGTGTGTGTTGGATTCCAAGGCCCCTGAGCCTATCTTTCGATGGTCTGACACCAGAAGGACTGGTGCCTGTGTGACAGTTTGAAGGGTCTAAGGAGTCTGGAGAGCTTACCAAGAAGGTGAGGCTGCCTGCGCATTGCTCACACAGATAGTCTCTGTGGTAAAAGAACCTTTTGGCCTAAATGAATAAATCTCTTCTTCTTTAACTGACAGGATTTGGAATAGTTACTTTGTATTTTGGTACCCCAAATTTATCCAGCTGAGCTGAATAAATCTTTGAATGAGAACTTCTCAAATGGCCATGACTGGAATAGTAACCTAAGGAGGGAGAAAGAAAGAAATGTGTTTGGCCATAAAGCCACTTCATGAATATGATTTAAAAATATATCACCAATGGAAGGAGGAGGGGGATGCCTGTCAATGTTAAGAAATATGCATTGTACATGACAGAAAAAATACACTTTGTATAATAAGCTCTCAACTCTTGCTTTAACAATCTACAGAAACAGGGAAATAGATGTAATTCATCACATCTAAGTAATAATCCTAGATGACAGCAAGTGTTATGTGGTAGATAAACAGATAATTTTTGATAGACTATGTTTATTCCAGGTACTGGGCTAGGCAGTCTTAACCATATTTTTCTAAAGTATTTTAATATATTCCTATCAACAACACTGTTATATGTCTATAAATTAATCATCATTTGTATTATTGCTTATAGTCTATATATGAAGAAACTGAGATTCAAGTATTTTTTTTTCTTTTTTTTTTAATTTATTTATTTATTTATGGCTGTGTTGGGTCTTCATTTCTGTGCGAGGGCATTCTCTAGTTGTGGCAAGAGGGGGCCACTCTTCATCGCGGTGCGCGGGCCTCTCACTATCGCGGCCTCTCTTGTTGCGGAGCACAGGCTCCAGACGCGCAGGCTCAGTAATTGTGGCTCATGGGCCTAGTTGCTCCGCGGCATGTGGGATCTTCCCAGACCAGGGCTCAAACCCGTGTCCCCTGCATTGGCGGGCAGATTCTCAACCACTGCGCCACCAGGGAAGCCTGAGAGTCAAGTATTTTAAATAATTCCAAAGACATACCTAATACAGGTAAACTCAGGGCTGGAATTTAGGGTTGTCTTGAGAGCAGTACTGTAAAGAGCAATGTATTTGGGCTTCTCCTTCCACCATTCCACTCTACTGGCCAATTAGTAAACTGGAAACATATAAACAAAAATGTTTTTAATCACTGAACAAACAACACAAAAATACGATCACTAAGATAAAGGAAAAAATGAAGTGACACCTCTAGTTTCCCCAGTTTTCTGCCAGAGATACTTTCCAGATAATAGCACAGAGAGGGCACCCCAAGCAGAACACTGGAGTCTCACTTTGGAAATAAATGGAATTTTAATGTGGAGGTGGCTGAAAATTATAGGGGAAGGTAATGGAGAGTGGTCCCCTTGAGTTTGTTGTTGAATACTAAGCTACGCCTGGCTTGGATAAAATGCTATCAGGCCAGGCAAAGAACTGCCAGGGTGATGAAGGCTGAATAGTTCCTGGAACTCACACAATATAGGGAGGCTTTAAATTCCAAAGAGCCAAAGTGGAGTTACCTTGTAAAAAAAACCCAGGACAGTCTGTCAAAACCCCAGAAGAACCACATCTTAGCAGTAAAAATAAACTATACCTGTAATAGAAACTACTCTATATGTGACCTGACAAACCTTAAAACAAACCTCAACACAAACCTCAACATCAAGTTTGTTGTAGAACAAACTGATCCTCAAGTAAATTAATAGTCAGCCAAAACTTAAATCAATAAACTTTAAAAAATGACCCCAAAAATCCAGATGCTCAACAATATAACAATCACAATGTTCAACATCCAACAAAACAATTACTAGACATAAAATGAAGAGAAAAATGCCATCTATAACCAGAAGAAAAATCAGTGTATTCACAGACTCAAATTACAAAGGTGATGGAATTAGAAAACAGGGACCTTAAAACATCCATTATAAATATGATTGTTTAAAGTAAAACATAAAACATAATGAGAAAGAGATTAAAAATGTAAAAAGGAATCAAATGAAACTTCCAGGGATGAAAAAAAATTACAATATATGAAGTATAAAGTTTAACAAATGGGCTTAATACAAGACTAGACACTACATAAGAAAAGATTAGGAAAGTTAAAACATTAAAATAGAAACTATTCAACTGAAGCACACAAAGGAAAAAAAGACTTAAAAATATGTAAAGATTTAGTGACTCTGGGATAGTTTCAAGTTTCAACAGATGTGTAATTAGAGTTCCAGAAGGAAGGGGGGAGAAAAAAATCCCTCAATAGATAAAAGCCAAAAAGTTTCCAAATTTGATACAAATTATAAGCCCATAAATCCAAGAAGATAACAAAACCCAAGTGGGATAAATACAAAGAAAACCACACAAAATCACCTCAAACTAAAATTGCTGAAAACCAGTGCTGAATAGAAATTCTTAAAACATCCAGAGAAGAAATGGACATTACATATATGGGGACAAAATAAGAATGACAAAACCTTCTTTCAGAAACAAATGCAAGACCAGGGACAATATACTTACATATTTATAGTACCACTTTAAAAATGTTGACCTGGAATTTTCTTTACAGCAAAAATTATGCTTAAAAATGAAGACAAAACAAAAAAATTTTTTCAAAGAAACAGAACACTGATAGAATTGGTAGGTAGCAGACTTGCACTTTAAGTACATTAAAGGATATTTCAGACTGAAAAAAAAATGATACTAAAGAGAAATTCGAATCTTAACAAGGAACAGAGTGTGAAAATTCTAAATGTGTATATAAACACAGCCAAATGTATGTTAAGTATAAAATATATAAATATTAAAAAAGTTTTTCCTAAGTTTTATTTTTAAAACATAATTGGTGGCTTAAAGCAAAAATAATGGCAACATTTTGTGAGACTTATATGTAGAAGTAAAATATCTAACAATAACACAAAAAGTTTGGAAGAAGGGGTATAAAATAAACAAGTATATTACTAGAAGGAAGATTTTGGTAAATTAAAGACGCATATTATAAACCCTTGAGCAACTACATAATGAATAAACAGTGATTCAGTTAATAAGTCACTAATTTAAATAGATAAGAAGGAAAATTAAAGCATACTCAATATAAAACAGGAAGAAAAAGAGCAAGAAATGAGCAAAAAGCAGATATAGAAAACAAATACCAAGATTGTATTGATAATATTGAATGAAAATTGTCAAAATATCCCAATTAAATGGCAGAGACAATATCAACTATATGCAGTATAAAATAATATATTTTAAATATAAAATATAGACTAAACAAAATAATGCAAACAGATATACTAGGCAAAGACTAATCATAGGAACTATAATATAAAAACAAAGTAGACTTCTAAACAAAGAATATTACTGGGGAAAAAAAGGAAGATTTTATGATAAAATGGTCAATTCATCAAGAAGACAAACCATTTCATAATGTGCAGGCACTAAATGACAAAGTGTAGAAACATATGAAGCAAAAACTGCTACAACTTTAAGTAGACATAGAACATTACGTTAGGACACGTTAACACTACATTTTCAGAAATTAGTACAAGTAGATAGAAAGATGGTAGGAGAAAGAAAACTTGAATAACAGTATCTACCAAACTGGCCTACTTGACATTTATAGAATGTCCTTCAAACAGCAGAGTTCAGATTCTTTTAGATAATAACTGAATTCCTTTTGTAACTAAAACATTCATCAAAATAGATCATACCATGGGGTTTAAAATGAGTCTCAAATAAGTGAAAAAAGAAAATCATAGAGTGAATATTCTCTGACCATAACACCATGAAAGTAAAAATCAAACAGAAATATATGTGTAAAATTCTCAAATATTTAGAAATTGAACACCACATTTCTAAAAATTCAAGAAACAAAAAAGAAATTACAAGAGAAATTAAAAGGTATTTCCAACTGAATAAAAATTAAAAACAACACATCACAATTAAAATTCAGACAAATGAGGCCTTATTAGGGAATATCTAGTTTTAAATGCTTTTGTGAGATGTGAAGAAATATATAAAGTCAATGACTTAAACTTCTATCTTGATAAAATAGAAAAATAGCAAATTAAACACAAAGTACAGGAAAGGAATAATAAAAACAAAAGTAGAATTCAATTACAAAACAGAAAAATCATGAGAAAAATATCAATAAACCACAGCAGAAAATAATATGAAAAAGAATATATATATATGAATCATTGTGCTGTACACCAGAAACTAACACACTGTAAATCAACTATATTTCAATTAAAAAAATCAATAACACTAAAAAGTGTTTCTTTTAAAATATAAATAAAATTGTTAGACTTATAGCTAGACTGTTCCAGGAAGAAATAAAAGAAGACAAAAAATACCATATCAGGAGCAACAATAAAAAAGGATATCACAATATATTCCTCAGGTATTAAAGGAATATCAGGTAGATATTATTAATAACTTTATGTCAACAAATTTGACAATACAGATGAAGGGGTCACATTCCTTGAAAAATATTACTTACAGAAATATGAAACAAAAAATCTGATAGAAATATTTTAAATAGAAATATGTAATGAAAATGATTTCCACAAAGAAAACTACAGGCTCAGATGACTTCACTGAAGAATTATACCAAACACTTAAGGAAGGAATAATATCACTTCTACAAAATATCTCTTTGAAAAATAGGAAAGGAGAAAATTCTTGCAAATTTATTTTATGAGGACTTTATTACTCTGATATCAAGAGCAAAAACATTTGAAGACAAAAATACTAATATCTCTTATAAGCATACATACAAAAATTCTCTGAAAGATTCGCAAATTTATTTCATGATACATCATGAGAAACTTGGGTTTGTTCAAGGAATGCAAGGTTGGTTTAACATTTGAAAATCAATCATTGTAATTCACCATATCAACAGAATAAAAAGAAAATCCACACCTCAACAGATGCAATACCATATATATATTCAATACCAACAATAACGCATGATAAAAACTGTCAGACTACTCAGAATAGAAAGGAACTTTACAACTTGATGAAGGGTATCTTAGAAAACCTTTAGCTAACATAATACTTAATGATGAAAGACTGAATGCTATTTCCCTAAAGTTGTCAAACTCTCAAGAAGGTCTATACTCAACATATGTATTCAAAATTGCATCTCAATAACACTATACTACTTGATCTCAAGACTTACTATAAACTACATAATAATGATAGTGTTACTTTTGTGTATTGATAGACATAGCTCACTGGATCATGACTGACTTCACAACAAAAGTTTTAAGGCAATTCAGTGGAAAGAAATAGCCTTTTCAGAAAAATTGTGCTTGGACTATAGGATATCCATATGAGATTAAAAAGCTAAACTTTTACACTACCTCATAGCATATAGAGTATTTAATTTTTAAGGCTCTTATATAAAAATTGAAAGCTATAACTATTAAACTTCCAGGAGAAAATGTCAGAGAAAATCTTCAGAATAAACAAAAGTCCAGGACCAGATAGCTTCACTGGGAAATTCTACCAAACATGAAAAGAAGAATTAATACTTAAACTTCTCAAACTATTCCAAAAAATTGAAAAGGAACACTTTCAAACTCATTCTCAAGGCCAGCATAACCCTGATACCAAAACCAGATGAAGACACTACAAAAAAAGAAAATTATAGACCAATATCACTGATGAACACAGATACAAAAGTACTCAAGAAAATATTTGAAAACAAAATTCATTTCAATAGAAGGAGAAAAAGCATTTGACAAAATTCAACATCAATTCATGATAAAAACTCTCATCAAAGTGTGTATACAGGGAACATATTTCAATGTAATAATGGCCATTTATGACAAATGCACAGCCAACACCACACATAATGGTGAAAAGCTGAGTGTTTCTCTTCTAAGATCAGGAACAAGACAAGGATGCCCACTTTTACCACTTATATTTATTATAATATTTGAAGTCCTAGCCACAGCAATCAGGTAAGAAAAAGAAATAAAAGACCTCCAAATTGGAAAGGAAGTAGTAAAACTGCCACTATTTGCAGAATACATGATACTATATATAGAAAACCCTAAAGATTCCACCCCAAACTCTTAGCACTAATAAATGAATTCAGTAAAGCTATAGGATACAAAAATTAATATACATAAATCTGTTGATTTCTATACAGTAATAATGATCTATCAGAAAGAGAAACCAAGAAAACAATCCCATTTAGAGTTGCAACAAAAAGAATAAAATACTTAGAAATAAATTTAACAAAGGAGGTGAAGGACCTATACTAGGAAAACTATAAGAAATTGATGAAAGAAATAGAAAGTAGTACAAATAAACAGAAAGATATTTCATGTTCATGGATTGGAAGAATTAATATGGTTAAAATTTTCATGCTACTCAAAGCAATCTATGGATTCAAAAAGGAGAAAGAAAATGAAAACATTAATTCAAGAGTTGCATGCACCCCACTGCTCATTGCAGCATTATTTAAAATAGCCAAGATATGGAAGCAACTTAAAGGCCCATCAACAGATGAATGGATAAAGATGTGGTATGTATATATTGAATATTACTCAGCCATAAAAAATAATAGGCTGTTGCCATTCGCAATAACATGGATGGACCTAGTGGGTATTATACTTAGTGAAATAAGTCAGACAGAGAAAGACAAATACTGTATGCTTTTACTTACATATGGAAACATTAAAAATAAAACAAATTAACAAATATAACAAACAGAGACTATATAAAGGTACAAAAAAACCCACAATTGGTTATTAGAGGGGAGAGGAGTCAGGGGAGGAACAAAATAAATGCAGGATATTAAAAGGTATAACTTACCAGTTATAAAATAACTAAATCACAGAGAATGTAATGGTGCACAACAAATATAGTCAATATTTTATAATAACTTTGTCTGATGTGTAATTACTAAAAATATCAAATCACTATGTTGTATACCTGAAACTAATATAATATTGTGAGTCAACTATACTTCAGTGAGTGAAAAAAAAGAAAGAGGAGGAGCTTCACGACGGCGGTGGTGTAAGACGGTAGAGATCACCTTCCTCCTGACAAATACATCAGAAATAAATCTACCTGTGGAACAAACCCTACAGAACACCTACTGAATGCTGATGGAGGACCTCAGACTTCCCAAAAGGTAAGAAATTCCCCACGTACCTGGGTAGGCCAAAAGAGAAAAAAGAGACAAAAGAATAGGGACGGGACCTGCAACAGTGGGAGGGAGCCGTGATGGATGAAAGGTTTCAGCACACTAGGAAGCCCTTTGCGGGAGGAGACTAGGGCTGGTGGAGGGGGGAAGTTTTGGAGCCACACAGGAGAGCATAGCAACAGGGGTGCGGAGAGCAAAGCAGAGAGATTCCCACACAGAGGATCAGTGCTGGGCAGCACTCACCAGCCCGAGAGGCTTGTCTGCTCACCACCGGGACAGGTGGGTGTTGGGAGCTGAGGCTCGGGCTTTGGAGGTCGGATCCCAGGGAGAGGACTAGGGTTGGCTGCCTGAACGCAGCCTGAAGGGGGCTACTGTGACACAGCTAGCTGTGAGGGAATCCAGGAAAAGGTCTGGAACTGACAAAGAGGCAAGAGACGTTTTCTTGCCTCTTTGTTTCTTGGTGCACCAGGAGAGGGGATTAAGAGTGCAACCTAAACGAGCTCCAGAGACGGGCATGAGCCACGGCTATCAGTACAGACCACAGAGACAGGCATGAAACGCTAAGGCTGCTGCAACCACCAAGAAGCCTGTGTGCAAGCATAGGTCACTATCCACACATCCCCTCCTGGGGGCATGTGCAGACTGCCACTGCCAGGGTCCCATGATGCAGAGACAACTTCCCTGGGAGAACACACGGCGTGACTCAGGCTGTTGCAATGTCACAATGGCTTCTGCTGCCACAGGCTCACCCCACATTCCGTGCCCCTCCCTCCCCACAGCCTGAGTGAGCCAGAGCCCCCGAATCAGCTGCTCCTATAACCCTGTCCTGTCTGAGAGAAGAATAGACGCCCTCAGCAACCTACACGCAGAGGTGGGGCCAAATCCAAAGCTGAACCCCAGGAGCTGTGCGAACAGAGAAGAGAAAGGGAAATCTCCCAGCAGCCTCAGGAACAGTGGATTAAATCTCCACAATTAACTTGATATACCCTGCATCTGTGGAATACCTGAAGAGACAAACGAATCACACAAAATTGAGGCAGTGGACTTAGGGAGCAACTATATATATATATTTATTCCCTTTTCCTCTTTTTGTGAGTGTGTATGTGTATGCTTCTGTGTGTGACATTGTCTGTATAGTTTTGCTTTTACCATTTGTCCTAGGGTTCTGTCTGTCCGTTGTTTTTTTTGTTTTGTTTACTTTTTTATAGATTTTAGTGCTTGTTATCATTGGTGGATTTGTTTTTTGGTTTGGTTGCTCTCTTCTTTCCTTTTTTTTATTACTTTAAAATTTTTTTAATGATTATTTTTATTTTAATAACTTTACATTTTACTTTATTTTATTTTATTTTATTTTTCTCTTTCTTTCTTTCTATTTTGCTCCCTTTTATTCTGAGCCGTGTGGATGACAAGGTCTTGGTGCTCCAGCCGGGCCTCAGGGCAGTGCCTCTAAGGTGGGAGAGCTTAGTTTAAAACATTGGTGCAACAGAGACCTCCAGCTCCACGTAATATCAAACAGCAAAAATCTCCCAGAGATCTCCATCTCATCGTGAAGAAGCAGCTCCACTCAACGACCAGCAAAGTACAGGGCTGGACATCCTATGCCAAACAACTAGCAAGACAGGAACACAATGCCACCCATTAGCAGAGAGGCTGCCTAAAATCATAATAAGGTCACAGACACCCCAAAACATACCACCAGACGTGGACCTGCCCACCAGAAAGACAAGATCCAGACTCATAAACCAGAACACAGGCACTAGAGCCCTCCACCAGTAAGTCTACCCAATGCACTGAAACAACCGTAGCCACTGGAGAGAGACACCAAAAAAAACGGGAAGTACGAATCAGTGGCCTGCAAAAAGGAGACACAAAACACAGTAAGTTAAGCAAAATGAAAAGACAGAGAAAAAACCAGCAGATGAAGGAGCAAGGTAAAAACTCACCAGACCTAACAAATGTAGAGGAAATAGGCAGTCTACCTGAAAAAGATTTCAGAGTAATGATAGTAAAAATGATCCAAAATCTTGGAAATAGTATGGAGAAAATATAAGAAACGTTTAACAAGGACCTAGAAGAAGTAAAGAGCAAACAAACAATGATGAACAACACAATAAAGGATATTAAAAATTCTCTAGATGGAATCAATGCCAGAATAACTGAGGCAGAACGGATAAGTGACCTGGAAGATAAAATAGTGGAAATAACTACTGCAGAGTAGAATAAAGAAAAAAGAATGAAAAGAATGGAGGACAGTCTCAGAGACCTCTGGAATAACATTAAATGCACCAGCATTCGAATTATAGGGGTCTCATAAGAAGAGCAAAAGAAAGGGACTGAGAAAATATTTCAAGAGATTAGAGTTGAAAACTTCCCTAATATGGGAAAGGGAATAGTTAATCAAGTCCAGGAACCACAGAGAGTCCATAGAGGATAAATCCAAGGAGAAACATGCAAAGACCATATTAATCAAACTGTCAAAAATTAAATGCAAGGAAAAATTATTAAAAGCAGCAAGGGAAAAACCACAAATAACATACAAGGGAATCCCCATAAAGTTAATAGGTGATCTTTAGCAGAAACTCTGCAAGCCAGAAGGGAGTGGCAGGACATAATTAAAGTGATGAAAGTGAAAAACCTGCAACCAAGATTACTCTACCCAGCAAGGATCTCATACAGATTTGAAAGAGTATTTAAAAAATTTACAGACAAGCAAAAGCTAAGAGAATTCAGCACCCCAAACTAGCTTTATAACAAATGTTAAAGGAATTTCTGTAGGCAGGAATCACAAGAGAAGGAAAAGACTGACAATAACAAACCCAAAACAATTAAGAAAATGGTAATAGGAATATACATATCGATAATTACCTTAAATGTAAATGGATTAAATACTCCAACCAAGAGACATAGACTGGCTGAATGGAAACAAAAACAAGACCCTATAGATGCTGTTTACTAGAGACCAACTTCATACCTAGGGACACAAACAGACTGAAAGTGAGGGGATGGAAAAAGCTATTATATGCAAATGGAAATCAAAAGAAAGCTGGAGGAGCAATTCTCATAACAGACAAAATAGGTTTTAAAACAAAGACTATTACAAGAGACAAAGAAGAACACTACATAATGATCAAGGAATCGATCCAAGTAGGAGATATAACAATTGTAAATATTAAGACACCTAACATAGGAGCACCTCAATACATAAGGCAAATACTAATACCCATAAGGGGAAATCAACAGTAACACAATCATAGTAGCCGACTTTAACACCCCACTTTCACCAATGGACAGATCATCCAAAATGAAAATAAATAAGGAAACACAAGCTTTAAATGATACATTAAACAAGATGGACTTAACTGATATTTGTAGGACATTCCATTCAAAAACAATAGAATACACATTCTTCTCAAATGTTCATGGAACATTCTCCAGGATAGATCATATCTTGGGTCACAAATCAAGCCTTGGTAAATTTAAGAAAATTGAAATTGTATCAAGTAACTTTTCCGACCACAATGCTATGAGACTAGATATCAATTACAGGAAAAGTTCTGTAAAAAATACAAACACATAGAGGCTAAACAATACACTACTGAATAACCAAGTGATCACTGAAGAAATCAAAGAGGAAATCAAAAAATACCTAGAAACAAATGACAATGAAAACACGACAACCCAAAACCTCTGCGATGCAGCAAAAGCAGTTCTAAGAGGGAAGTTTATAGCAATACAATCCTATCTCAAAAAAAAAAGAAATATCTCAAATAAACAACCTAAACTTACACCTAAAGCAATTAGAGAAAGAACAACAAAAAAACCCCAAAGTTAGCAGAAGGAAAGAAATCATAAAGATCAGATCAGAAATAAATGAAAAAGAAATGAAGGAAACAATAGCAAATTTCAATAAAACTAAAAGCTGGTTCTTTGAGAAGATAAACAAAATTGATAAACCATTAGCCAGACTCATCAAGAAAAAAAGGGAGAAGACTGAAATCGATAGAATTAGAAATGAAAAAGGAGAAGTAACAACTGGCACTGCAGAAATACAAAGGATCATGAGAGATTACTACAAACAACTATATACCAATAAAATGGACAACCTGGAAGAAATGGACATATTCTTAGAAAAGCACAACCTTCCAAGACTGAACCAGGAAGAAATAGAAAATATAAACAGACCAATCACAAGCACTGAAATTGAAACTGTGATTAAAAATCTTCCCACAAACAAAAGCCCAGGACCAGATGGCTTCACAGGCGAATTCTATCAAACATTTAGAGGACAGCTAACACCTCTCCTTCTCAAACTCTTGTAAAACATAGCAGAGGGAGGAACAATCCCAAACTCATTCTACAAGGCCACCATCACCCTGATACCAAAACCAGACAAAGATGTCACAAAGAAAGAAAACTACAGGCCAATATCACTGATGAACATAGACGCAAAAATCCTTAAGAAAATACTAGTAAACAGAATCCAACAGCACGTTAAAAGGATCATACACCATGATCAAGTGGGATTTATCCCAGGAATGCAAGGATTCTTCAATATATGCAAACCAATCAATGTGATAAACCATATTAAGAAATTGAAGAATAAAAACCATATGATCATCTCAATAGGTGCCAAAAAAGCTTTTAACAAAATTCCACACTTATTGATGATTAAAAAACCTCCAGAAAGTAGGCATAGAGGGAACTTGAGTCACCATAATAAAAGCCATAGATGACAAACCCAGAGCCAATATCAGCCTGAGTGGTGAAAAACTGAAAATATTTCCACTAAGATCAGGAACAAGACGAGGTTGCCCACTCTCACCACTATTATTCAAAATAGTTTTGGAAGTGTTAGCCACAGTAATCAGAGAAGAAAAAGAAATAAAAGGAATCCAAATCAGAAAAGAAGAAGTAAAGTTGTTACTGTTTGCAGATGACATGATACTATACATAGAGAATCCTAAAGATGCTACCAGAAAACTAGTAGAGCTAATCAATGCATCTGGTAAAGTGGAAAGATACAAAATTAATGGAGAGAAATCTCTTGCATTCCTATACACTAATGATCAAAAATGTAAAAATGAAATTAAGGAAACACTCCCATTTACCATTGCAACAAAAAGAATAAAATACCTGGGAATAAACGTACCTAAGGAAACAAAACACCTGTATGCAGAAAACTATAAGACCTTGATGAAAGAAATTAAAGATGATACAAATAGATGGAGAGATATACCATGTTCTAGAATTGGGAGAATCAATATTGTGAAAAGGACTACACTACCCAAAGCAAACTACAGATTCAATGCAATACCTATCAAACTACCACTGGCATTTTTCACAGAACTACAACAAATATTTCACATTATGTATGGAAACACAAAAGACTCCAAGTAGTCAAAGCAATCTTGAGAAAGAAAAACGGAGCTGGAGGAATCAGGCTCCCTGACTTCAGACTATACTACAAAGCTACAGTAATCAAGACAGTATGGTACTGGCACAAAAAAAGAAATATAGATCAATGGATCAGAATAGA
The DNA here is from genome assembly GCF_028021215.1 of Eschrichtius robustus. Classification (NCBI taxonomy): domain Eukaryota; kingdom Metazoa; phylum Chordata; class Mammalia; order Artiodactyla; family Eschrichtiidae; genus Eschrichtius; species Eschrichtius robustus. The sequence continues at coordinate 138,268,017 of NC_090828.1, read as the reverse complement.
AAGCCCAGAGATAAGCCGACACATATATGGTCATCTTATCTTTGATAAAGGAGGCAAGAATATACAATGGAGAAAACACAACCTCTTCAATAAGTGGTGCTGGGAAAACTGGACAGCTACATATAAAAGAATGAAATTAGAACCCTCCCTAACACCATGCACAAAAATAAATGCTAAATGGATTAAAGACCTAAATGTAAGGCCAGACACTATAAAACTCTTAGAGAGAAACATAGGCAGAACACTCTATGACATAAATCACAGCAAGATCCTTTTTGACCCACCTTCTAGAGAAATGGAAATAAAAACAAAAATAAACAAATGGGACCTAATGAAACTTAAAAGTTTTTGCACAGCAAAGGAAACCATAAACAAGATGAAAAGACAACCCTCAGAATGGAAAAAAAATATTTGCAAATGAAGCAACTGACAAAGGATCAATCTCCAAAATATACAAGCAGCTCATGCAGCTCAATATCAAAAAAACAAACAACCCAATCCAAAAATGGGCAGAAGACCTAAAAAGACATTTCTCCAAAGAAGATATACAGATTGCCAACAAACACATGAAAGGATGCTCAACATCACTAATCATTAGAGAAATGCAAGTCAAAATCACAATAAGGGGGCTTCCCTGGTGGCGCAGTGGTTGGGATTCTGCCTGCCAATGCAGGGGACACGGGTTCGCACCCTGGTCTGGGAAAATCCCACATGCCGCGGAGCGGCTGGGCCCGTGAGCCACAACTACTGAGCCTGTGCGTCTGGAGCCTGTGCTCCGCAACGGGAGAGGCCGCGACAGTGAGAGGCCCATGCATCGCGATGAAGAGTGGCCCCCGCTCACCACAACTGGAGAAAGCCCTCGCACAGAAATGAAGACCCAACACAGCCATAAATAAATAAATAAATAAATAAATAAATAAATAAATAAATAAATAAATAAATAAATAAAGTTATTAAAAAAAAAAGAAAATCACAATGAGGTATCACCTCACACCGGTCAGAATGACCATCATCTGGGAGGGAGATACAAGAGCATAGAGATATGGGAATGTATGTATGTGTATAGCTGATTCACTTTGTTGTAAAGCAGAAACTAACACACCATTGTAAAGCAATTATACACCATTAAAGATGTTAAATAATTAAGAAGAAAGGAAGGAAGAGGGAAAGAAAGAAAGAAAGAAAGAGAGAAAGAAAGAAAGAAAGAAAGAAAGAAAGAAAGAAAGAAAGAAAGAAAGAAAGGAAGGAAGGAAGGAAGGAAGGAAGGAAGGAAGGAAGGAAGGAAGGAAGGAAGGAAGGAAGGAGGAAGGAAAGAAGGAAGAGAGAGAGAGATAAAAAAAGAAAGAGAGAAAGAAAGAAAATCTTCAGGACCTTGTGTCAGTCCAAGTTTTCATAAATAGGACCCAAAAGCACACACCAGAAGAGAAAAATAATGATACAATATAATTCATCAAAATTGAAAACTTCTAAAAAACTAAAATCATGATGAGATACTACTACTGATGTATTATTATGGCAAATTTTTTTAAAAACTGGCAATACGAAATGTTGCTGAGACTGCAGAGAAAGAGGAGCACCCATTAATTGTTAGAGGAATGTGAAATGGGACAGTTCCTGTGAAAAATTGTTTGAAAAATTTTTTAAACGACTTTATTGTAGTATAATGGCTTTACAATGGTGTGTTAGTTTCTGCTTTATAACAAAGTGAATCAGCTATACACATACATATATCCCCATATCTCTTCCCTCTTGCATCTCCCACCCTCCCACCCCTCTAGGTGGGAGCTGATCTCCCTGTGCTATGTGCCTGCTTCCCACTACCTATCTATTTTACATTTGGTAGTTTATATATGTCCATGCCACTCTCTCACTTGTCCCAACTTATCATTCCCCCTTCCTGTGTCCTCAACTCCATTCTCTAATGGGTCTGCATCTTTATTCCTGTCTTGCCCCTAGGATCTTCATGACCATTTTTTTTTTTTTTAGATTCCATATATATGTGGTAGCATACGGTATTTGTTCTTCTCTTTCTGACTTACTTCACTCTGTATGACAGACTTTAAGTCCATCCACCTCAGTACAATTAACTCAATTTCATTTCTTTTTATGGCTGAGTAATATTCCATTATATGTGTACCACATCTTCTTTCTCCATTCTTCTGTCAATGGACACTTACGTTGCTTCCATGTCCTGGCTATTGTAAACAGAGCTGCAATGAACATTGTGGTACATGACTCTTTTTGAATTATGGTTTTCTCAGGATATATGCCCCATAGTGGGATTGCTGGGTCATATGGTAGTTCTAATTTTAGTTTTTTAAGGAACATCCATACTGTTCTTCATAGTGGCTGTATCAATTTACATTCCCACCAACAGTGCAAGATGGTTTCATTTTCTCCACACCTTCTCCAGCATTTATTGTTTGGAGATTTTTTGATGATGGCCATTCTGACCGGTGTGAGATGATATCTCATTGTATTATTCATTTGTATTTCTCTAATGATTAATGATGTTGAACATTCTTTCATGTGTTTGTTGGCAATCTGTATATCTTCTTTGGAGAAATGTCTATTTAGGTCTTCTGCCATTTTTGAATTGGGTTGTTTTGTTTTTGTTTGTTTTTTTTTTTTGGATATTGAGCTGCATGAGCTCTTGTAAATTTTGGAAATTAATCCTTTGTCAGTTGCTTCATTTGCAACTATTTTCTCCCATTCTGAGGGTTGTCTTTTCATCTTGTTTAAGGTTTCCTTTGCTGTGCAAAAACTTTTAAGTTTCATTAGGTCCCATTTGTTTATTTTTGTTTTTATTTCCATTTCTCTAGAAGGTGGGTCAAAAAGGATCTTGCTGTGATATATGTCATTGAGTGGTCTGCCTATATTTTCCTCTAAGAGTTTGATAGTGTCTGGCCTTACATTAGGTCTTTAATCCATTTTGAGTTTATTTTTGTATATGGTGTCAGGGAGTGCTCTAATTTCATTCTTTTACAAGTACCTGTTTAGTTTTCCCAGAACCACTTTTGAAGAGTCTCTCTTTTCTCCACTGCATATTCTTGCCTCCTTTATCAAAGGTAAGTGACCATATGTGTGTGGGTTTATCTCTTGGCTTTCTGTCATGTTCCATTGATCTATATTTCTGTTTTTGTGCAGTACCATACTGTCTTGATTACTGTAGCTTTGAAATATAGTCTGAAGTCAGGGAGCCTGATTCCTCCAGGTACGTTTTTCTTTCTCAAGATTGCTTTGGCTATTTGGGGTCTTTTGTGTTTCCATACAAATGTGAAATTTTTTGTTCTAGTTCTGTGAAAAATGCCAGTGGTAGTTTGATAGGGATTGCATTGAATCTGTAAATTGCTTTGGGTAGTATACGCATTTTCACAATGTTGATTCTTCCAGTCCAAGAACATGGTATATCTCTCCATCTATTTGTATCATCTTTAATTACTTTCATCAGTTTCTTATAATTTTCTGCGTACAGTTCTTTTGGCTCATTAGGTAGGCCTTTTCCAAGTATGTTATTCTTTTTGCAAAGGTAATTGGGAGAATTTTCTTAATTTCACTTTCAGATTTTTCATCATTAGTGTATAGGAATGCAAGAGGTTTCTCTGCATTAATTTTGTATCCTGCTACTTTACCAAATTCATTGATTAGCTCTAGTAGTTATGTGGTAGAATCATAGGATTCTCTGTGTGTAGTATCATGTCATCTGCAAACAGTGACAGCTTTATTTCTTCTTTTCCGATTTGGATTCCTTTTATTTCTTTTTCTTCTCTGATTGCTGTGGCTAACACTTCCAAAACTATGTTGAATAATAGTCGTGAGAGTGGGCAACCTTGTCTTGTTCCTGATCTTAGTGGAAATGGTTTCAGGTTTTTATCATTCAGGATGGTGTTGGCTGTGGGTTTGTCATATATGGCCTTTATTATTTTGAAGAAAGTTCTGTCTATGCCTACTTTCTGGAGGGTTTTTAACATAAATGGGTTGAATTTTGTTGAAAACTTTCTCTGCACCTATAGAGAGGATCATATGGTTTTTCTCCTTCAATCTGTTAATATGGTGTATCACATTGATTGATTTGCATATATTGAAGAATCCTTGCATTCCTGGGATAAACCCCACTTAATCATGGTGGATGATCCTTTTAACGTGCTGTTGGATTCTGTTTGCTAGTATTTTGTTGAGGATTTTTGCATCTATGTTCATCAGTGATATTGGCCTGTAGTTTTCTTTGTGACATCTTTGTCTGGTTTTGGTATCAGGGTGATGGTGGCCTTGTAGAATGAGTTTGGGATTGTTCCTCTCTCTGCTACGTTTTGCAAGAGTTTGAGAAGGAGAGGTGTTAGCTGTCCTCTAAATGTTTGATAGAATTCTCCTGTGAAGCCATCTGGTCCTGGGCTTTTGTTTGTGGGAAGATTTTTAATCACTGTTTCAATTTCAGTGCTTGTGATTGGTCTGTTTATATTTTCTATTTCTTCCTGGTTCAGTCTTGGAAGGTTGTGCATTTCTTAGAATTTGTCCATTTCTTCAAGGTTGTCCATTTTATTGGCATATCGTTGCTTGTAGTATTCTCTGATGATCTTTTGTATTTCTGCAGTGTCAGTTGTTACTTCCCCTTTTTCATTTCTACTTCTATTGATTGGAGTCTTCACCCTTGTTTTCTTGATGAGTCTGGCTAATGGTTTGTCAATTTTGTTTATCTTCTAAAAGAACCACTTTTAGTTTTATTGGTGTTTGCTTTCATTTCCTTCATTTCTTTTTCATTTATTTCTGATCTGATTTTTATGATTTCTTTCTTTCTGCTAACTTTGGGGTTTTTTTTTTTTTGTTCCTTCTCTAATTGTTTTAGGTGTAAGGTTAGGTTGTTTATTTGAGATGTTTCTTGTTTCTTAGGGTAGGGTTTTATTGCTATAAACTTCCCTCTTAGAACTGCTTTTGCTGCATCCCAGAGGTTTTGGGTTGTCGTGTTTTCATTGTCATTTGTTTCTAGGTATTTTTTGATTTCCTCTTTGATTTCTTCAGTGATTTCTTGGTTATTAAGTAGTGTATTGCTCAGCCTCCTTGTGTTTGTATTTTTTACAGATTTTTTCCTGTAACTGATATCTAGTTCCATAGCGTTGTGGTCAGAGAAGATACTTGGTATGATTTCAATTTTCTTAAATTTACCCAGGCTTCATTTGTGACCCAAGATATGATCTATCCTGGAGAATGTTCCATGAGCACTTGAGAAGAAAGTGTATTCTGTTGTTTTGGATGGAATGTCCTATAAATATCAATTAAGTCCTTCTTGTTAAATGTATCATTTAAACCTTGTGTTTCCTTATTTATTTTCATTTTGGATGATATGTCCATTGGTGAAAGTGGGGTGTTAAAGTCCCATACTATGATTGTGTTACTGTCGATTTCCCCTTTTATGGCTGTTAGCGTTTGCCTTATGTATTGAGGTGTTCCTATGTTGGGTGCATAAATATTTACTATTGTTATATCTTCTTCTTGGATTGATCCCTTGATCATCGTGTAGTGTCCTTCTTTATCTCTTGTAATAATCTGTGTTTTAATGTCTATTTCGTCTGATATGAGAATTGCTACTCCAGCTTTCTTTTGATTTCCTTTTGCATGGAATATCTTTTTTTCATCCCCTCACTTTCAGTCTGTATGTGTCCCTAGGTCCGAAGTGGGTTTCCTGTAGACAGCATATATACAGGTCTTGCTTATGTTTCCATTCAGCCAGTCTATGTCTTTTGGTTGGAGCATTTAATCCATTTACATTTAAGGTAATTATTGATATGTATGTTCCTATTACCATTTTCTTAATTGTTTTGGGTTTGTTATTTTAGGTCTTTTCCTCCTCTTGTGTTTCTTGCGTAGAGAATTTCCTTTAGCATTTGTTGTAAAGCTGGTTTGGTGGGGCTGAATTCTCTTAACATTTGCTTGTCTGTAAAATTTTTAATTTCTCCAAATCTGCCTTAGATCCTTGTTGGGTAGAGTAATCTTGGTTGTAGATTTTTCCCTTTCATCACTTTAAATATGTCTTGCCACTCCCTTCTGGCTTGCAGAGTTTCTGCTGAAAGATCAGCTCTTAACCTTATGGGGATTCCCTTGTATGTTGTTTGTCATTTTTCCCTTGTTGCTTTTAAAGTTTTTTCTGTGTATTTAATTTTTGATAGTTTGATTAATATGTGTCTTTGCATGTTTCTCCTTGGATTTATCCTGTATTGGACTCTTTGTGCTTCCTGGACTTGATTAACAATTTCCTTTTCCATATTAGGGAACTTTTCAACTATAGTCTCTTCAAATATTTTCTCAGTCCCTCTCTTTTGCTCTTCTTCTGAGACCCCTATAATTTGAATGTTGGTGCATTTAATGTTGTCCCAGAGGTCTCTGAGGCTGTCCTCAATTCTTTTCATTCTTTTTTCTTCATTTTGCTGTGCAGTAATTATTTCCAGTATTTTATCTTCCAGGTCACTTATCCATTATTCTGCTTTTGATTCCTTCTAGAGAATTTTTAATATCATTTATTGTGTTGTTCATCATTGTTTGTTTGCTCTTTAGTTCTTCTAGGTCCTGTTAAATGTTTCTTGTATTTCCTCCATTCTATTTCCACGATTTTGGGTCATCTTTACTATCATTATTCTGAATTCTTTTTCAGGTAGACTGCCTATTTCCTCTTCATTTGTTAGGTCTGGTGGGTTTTTTCCTTGCTCCTTCATCTGCTGTGTGTTTCTCTGTCTTCACATTTTGCTTAACTTCCTGTGTTTGGGGTCTCCTTTTTGCAGGCTGCTGGTTCATAGTTCCCGTTGTTTTTGGTGTCTGCCCCCAGTGGCTAAGGTTGATTCAGTGGGTTGTGTAGGCTTCCTGGTGGAGGGGACTAGTGCCTGTGTGTTCTGGTGGATGAGGCTGGATGTTGTTTTTCTGGTGGGCAGGTCCACGTCTGTTGGTGTGTTTTGGGGTGTCTGTGCCCTTATTAGGATTTTAGGCAGCCTCTCTGCTAATGGGTGGGGTTGTGTTCCTTTCTTGCTAGTTGTTTGGCATATGGTGTCCAGCACTGTAACTTGTTGGTTGTTGAGTGGAGCCGGGTCTTCATGTTGAGATGGAGATCTCTGGGAGATCTTTGCCATTTGATATTACTTGGAGTTGGGAGGTCCCTGGTGGACCAGTGTCCTGAACTTGGCTCTCCCACATCAGAGGCACAGCCCTGACGCCTCACTGGAGCACCAGGAGCTTGTCATCCACACGGCTCACAAGATAAGGGAGAAAAAAAGAAAGAAAGAAAGAAAAAAGAATAAAATAAAATGAAATAAAATAAAATAAAATAAAGTTACTAAAATAAAAACTTATAAAATTAAGTAATAAAAGAAAGAAAGAAAGAAAAAGAGTGCAACCAAACCAAAAAACAAATCTACCAATGATAACAATTGCTAAAAACTATACTAAAGAAAAAAACGAAATGGATAGACAGATCCCTAGGACAAATGGTAAAGGCAAAGCTATACAGAGAAAATCACACACAGAAGCATACACATACACACTCACAAAAAGAGAAAAAGGGAAAAAAATATATATATATTGCTGCTCCCAAAGTCCACCTCCTCAATTTGGATGATTCATTTTCTATTCAGGTATTCCACAGATGCAGAGTACATCAAGTAGATTGTGGAGATTTAATCCGCTGCTCCTGAGGCTGCTGGAATGGATTTCACTTTCTCTTCTTTGTTCGCACAGCTCCTGGGGTTCAGCTTTGGATTTGGACCCACCTCTGCGTGTAGGTCATCTGAGGGCATCTGTTCTTCACTCAGACAAGGACGGGTTTAAAGGAGCAGCTGCTTCAGGGGCTCTGGCTCACTCAGGCCAGGGGTGGGAGGGTTACGGAGTGAATGGCGGGCCTGCAGTGGCAGACACCAGCGTGATGTTACACCATGCTGAGGTGCACCATGTGTTCTCCCAGGGAAGTTGTCCCTGGATCACGGGACCCTGGCCATGGCGGGCTGCACCAGCTCCCGAGAGGGGCAGTGTGGAGAGTGACCTGTGCTCGCACACAGGCTTTTTGGTGGTGGCAGCATCAGCCTTAGCGTCTCATGCCTGTCTCTGGGGTCCGTGCTGATAGCCGCGGCTCGTGCCCATCTCTGGAGCTCGTTTAGGCAACGCTGTTAATCCCCTCTCCTCGCTCTCCATGAAACCAAGAGGCAAGAAAAATTCTCTTGCCTCTTCGGCAGTTCCAGACCTTTTCCTGAATTCCCTCCCTGCTAGCTGTGGCACACTCGCCCCCTTCAGGTTGTGTTCATGTAGCCAACCCCAGTCCTCTCCCTGGGATCCGGCCAAAGCCCAAGCCTCAGCTCCCAGGACCCACCCATCCTGGTGGGCGAGCAGACAAGCCTCTCGGGCTGGTGAGTGCTGGTTGGCACCGATCCTCTTTGTGGGAATCTCTCCGCTTTGCCCTCCACACTCTCTTTGTTGTGCTCTCTTCCATGATTCTGAAGCTTCCCCCCTCTGCCACCCGCAGTCTCCACCCACAAAGGGGCTTCCTAGTGTGTGGAAACCTTTCCTCCTTCACAGCTCCCTCCCACTGGTGCAGGTCCCATCCCTATTCTTTTGTTTCTGTTTTGTTTTGCCCTACCCCAGTACGTGGGGAGTTTCTTGCCTTTTGGGAGGTCTGAGGTCTTCTGCCAGTGTTCAGTAAGTGTTCTGTAGGGGTTGTTCCACATGGAGATGTATTTCTAATGTATTTGTGAGGAGGAAGATGATCTCCAGGTCTTACTCTTCTGCCATCTTGAAGTTCCTCAACAATTCTTATAAAATTAAACATACATTCACCATACAACCCAGAAATTCCTCTCCTTGGTACTTACCCAAATGAATTATAAACATATGTACACACAAAACTCAGTACACAAATATTTATATCAGCTTTACTCATAATGTCTCAATACTGGGAACCACCAAGATTACTTTCAAAAGGTGAATAAGTAAACTGTGGTACCTCCATAAAATATAGTAATACTGAAAAATTAAAAGAGACAAACTTAAATATTAAAAACAATTGTGAATAAAACAAAGTGGGGGGAATAAATCTACCCAATTTTAGCACTTATGTAGCTTCAGTAATCAAGTCAGTGTGTTATTGAGGGAGAGCTTGACACATAGGCCAATGAATCAGTAACGAGCACAAAATGTCTAGCTGTTTTTTTTTTTTTTTTGACAAATGTGCAAAGGAATTCAATGAAGGAAAGACAGCCATTTCAACAAATAGTGTTAGAGAAATTGGATATCCATAGAAAAACAAAACAAAGCAAACACAAAGAAAATGAAACTTAGACCTCACACCTATACAAAAGTTCACTCAAATTAGATCATGGGCTTTAAACATAAAATTCTTAAAAATAAGAGAAAATCATCACAGTCTTATGTTATTCAAAGAGTTAGTATAGTTTGAGAAGGATAGGTAGGGCAGGGCAGGAATAAAGATGCAGATGTAGAGAATGGACTTGAGGACAGGGGAAGGGGGAAGGGTAAGCTGGGATGAAGTGAGAGAGTGACATGGACTTATATATACTACCAAATGTAAAATAGCTAATGGGAAGCAGCCACATAGCACAGGGAGATCAGCTCGGTGCTTTGTGACCACCTAGAGGGGTGGGATAGGGAGGGTGGGAGGGAGTTGCAAGAGGGAGGAGAGATGGGGATATATGTATATGTATAGATGACTCATTTTGTTATAAAGAAGAAACTAACACACCATTGTAAAACAATTATACTCCAATAAAGATGTTTAAAAAAAAGGTGTTAGTAGACTTAACACCAAAAGCATGATCCATAAAAGAAAAACAAATGGATCTAATCAAAATTAAAAACTTCTCCCCTGTAAAAGTCCTATTTAAGAGAATTAAATAGAAGCTACAGACTGGGAGAAAATATTTGAAACCCAGATATTTGACAAAGGACTGGTATATGAATTATATAAAGAATTCTCAAAAAGTCAATGGTATACACTACCAAATGTAAAATAGATAGCTAGTGGGAAGCAGCCACATAGCACAAGGAGATCAGCTAGGTGGTTTGTGACCACCTAAAGGGGTGGGATAGGGAGGGTGGGAGGGAGGGAGATGCAAGAGGGAAGAGATATGGGAGCATATGTATATGTATAACTGATTCACTTTGTTATAAAGCAGAAACTAACACACCATTGTAAAGCAATTATACTCCAATAAAGATGTTAAAAAAAAAAGTCAATGGTAAAAAAACAATCCAATTCGAAAATGGTCAAAAAGCATGAAGTCATTTTATCAAAGAGAATGTACAGATGAAAAGTGAGCATAGAAAAATGAAATGAAATATTACTACACACCTATCAGAATAACATAAACATAGTGGTAATGCCAAATCCTAAAACCCATGCAGAAACTAAATCACTAATACATTGCTGATGGGAATGTAAAATGATACAGCCACTCTGTTAAAGCGTGATAGTTTCTTGGACAGCTAAATATGCAACAACTGTCAACCCAGAACTTTCTCTCTTGAGTATTGATCCCAGAGCAATTAAAACTTACATTCACGCAAAAGCCAACATGTGAATATTTATAACAACTTTATTCTTAATAGCTAAAAACTAGAATGAAGCCAGATGAACTTCAATGGGCAAATGGTTAAACAATCTGTGCTATATTCATAAAACAGAATACTCAAGAAAGAAACAGAAACTGAATATTGAATGACTCTCCAAGGAATTACTGTGGTTAAAAAAAAGACAAACTCAAAATGATACACTGCATGATTCCACTTACATAAAATTCTAGAATAATAGATTATAGAAACGAAGAAGATATTAGTGGTTGCCAGCATTAACTAGTGGAGGAGAGTAGCAGGGAAGAGAGTATGACTGTAAAAGGACAACATGAATGATGCTTGTGATGGAAATGTTTTCTATCTTGACTGGATTGATGTCAACTTCATGGTTGTAATATTGTGCTGTAGCTTTGCAAGAGGCTAACATTGAGGAAAACTTGTAAAGTGTGTACAGGCATATCTGTATTGTTTCTCACAAGTGTATGTAGATATACAATGATCTCAAAATAAAAATTTTAATTAAAAAAATCTTGATGGCAGAAAAAATATAGAATTATACACCACAGAGTGAATTTTCCTGTATGCAAATTGGAAAATATCATTAGCGAAGATGTTAGGGATCTCCCAGATGGAATGCAGACTGACATATAAGTCTAACAGTATTACAAATGTGTGATATAATCTCATTCAAGGATTTGGGGGATAAAACAGACTTGACCTAAGTTAACTTTGGAAAATGTTTTGACTGGCTACTCTAAGATTAAAGACAAAAATAATTTATATAAACACTGAACTCTAGTTGGTCAATATGTTTCTCTTACAAGTACAGGTAAGCAATTCTGAAACTACATTCCATGTATATTAGAGTTGTAAAAGAAGTCAAATTGTATATAGTTGAAACCAAACATCTGTACATAAGAAAAAAGTTACAAGTAAGCAAGGGCAGGAAATACTAGAATAAATCCTACTCTGCTGGATCAGTCATGGATATTAGTATTAACTCACATTTATGTAATTGGGAAGAAACTTGGTATTCTATTACAAGTTAATCACTAAAGGAATGTTGCCTATAAGCTTAGATTATACATAATGGCCCATCTCTGGGAACCCTGCCTCCCAGGTAATGAACGCTAATGTAAAATACCTTTGTTTGGCTCACAGAAAATATCCTGACCAAGCCCACTGGTGAATGATTGCAATAAGGAAAAAATTAACTCCTCCAGAGACTGATTGGAACCAGGACTTTACCCGCACTCTTTCTAGTATAAAAGAAGCCTGAATTCTAATTCCAAGACGATTCTTTAGGACATTAGTCTGCCATCCTCTCAGTCTGTTGACTTTCTGAATAAAGTCACTATTCCTTGCCCCAAGACCTAATTTATCTTAATATATGTATACACCTAACTAGATATAAAAACACGGTCGGCCCTCCGTATTCACAGGCTCTGCATCTGTGGATTCAACCATCTTATGATCAAAAATATTTGAAAAAATATTCCAGAAAGTTCCAAAAAGCAAAAGCAAAACCTGAATTTGCCACACATGGGCAACTATTTACATAACATTTACATTGTATTTACTACTATTTACATAACATTTGCATTGTATTAGTTATTAGAAGTAATCTAGAGATGATTTAAAGTATACAGGAGGATGTAGCTTATATGCAAATACTATACCATTTTAATAAGAAACTCAAGCATTCATGGATTTTGGTATACTTTGGGGGTCTTGGAACCAATCCCACATGGATACTGAGAGATGACTGTATTAGTATACACATATATGCATATATATATATTAATGTATATACATATTTCCTAGCTCTGTCTACTGAGAGGAACTCAAAGAAGTGACATTCCAGGAATAATGAGCAGACCTGGAACCCAGATCTTGATTTCTAAATACCATGTTCCAATAAAAGGAATTAGGCTTCCTGGAGAAATAAACTATTCTAAGGCTGGGACTTAGAAAATACAGAATGAGTCTGAAGCATCTTATGCTAAAAATTAAGGAAGAGCTTTAAAAAAAGGGACATAATGCCAACCCTGAAAGAGTTCCAAAGACCAAAGCTGAAATAATATGGGCAACAAAGTAAATAATGTGTTATTAGATTATAACTTGAAATAGAAAATAAATGTATATGAGTCTATGCTAATTTAAATAAATGTACAAATTGGGGGAAAGGACAGATCTTTCTTACAGAAGAATCCCAAATAATAAATGTACAAGGAATTTGGGAAACAGAAAATCACCATTAGAACACCACTGTAATTAATATTGCAGGCAAGATCCACTAATGAATTCTAAAATGAGAAAGCTAAACTTTAAGGAGAAACAGGATATTTGTATAGCTTCAAGCTATTGAAATGTTTATTAATTATTCTAATAATTTTAACATATATCCACAAATTATTTGATATGCCTCCATCCAAGATGTGGAGTTAATTCCCCCCTCTTTGAGTGTGGAGTGGTCTTAATGACTTATTTCTAATAATAGTGTGGAAAGGAGATAAGCTTGTTTACAGTGGAGATAACTGACAGATATCACCTTAAGTCAAGCTTAGCATCACCAGTAATAAGTCATACTGTTATCACATCCCCCCTGATGTGATGAGCTATGAAGGGCATCTCACCTCTATGGTATTCTTCCCTAAATTCCATAACCCCAGTCTACGCATGAGAAAATATCAGGTAAACACAAATGGAAATGCATACTACATAATACCTATGTCAAGGTTCAAATGTGTCAAGTTCACAAAAACACAAGGAAAGACTGAGAAACTGTCACAGATTAGAGAAGACTAAGGAGACACAATGGCCAAATGCAATCAATGCCTTGATTAGATCCGGACACAGAAAAAAAAGACATTATTGGAATAAAGTCTAAAGTTTAGGTGATAGTTTTGTGTCAAAGTTAGTGCTTTTTTTGTTTTTCAGTTTTTAGTTTTGACAATTAGTCTTCATTAAAATAAAAAACTTGTGGTCTTAGAAAGGCAAACCATAAAGTGGGAGAAAATATGATTCTAAATAATTATATCTTACAAAGAATTTATATCTAGAATAGGTTGAGAATTCTTCGGGCTCAATAATATGATGGAAAGTTAAAAATAGGAAAAACATTTGAACAGATAGATTCATCAAATAAGAGGTACAGATAGCAAATAAGCTCAACATCATTGGTTACCAGGAAATGCAAAATGAAACCATAGTGAGATGTAATGACACATCTACAAGAATAGCTAAAAATAAAACTTAAGTTTTAATACTAAGTGTCAGCCATATGTTGAAGAACTGGAATTCTCTTATATTGCTCATAGGAATATAAGATTGTACAAATACATTGGAAAACAGTTTGGCAATTTCTTATAAAGATGACTATACACTTACCATAGAACCCAGTAATTCCACTCCTAGATATATACCCAAGAGAAAAGAAAGCATATATCTACATAAACACTTGTACATGAATTTTCATAGCAGCTTTGCTCACAATAATCAAAATTTGGAAACAATTCAATTGTCCTCCAGCTCATGAATGCATAAGCAAATTGTGGTATATACACATGATAGACTACTACTCAGTAATACAAAGACAGGAAATATGTTACTTGAAACAATATGGAACATTTCAGAAAACATTATGGTAAATGAAAGAAGCTAGTCCAAAAAAAAAAGTACATACTGTATGATGTTATTTATGTGAAAATCCAGAATAGACAACACCTAGCTATGTTGACAGAAATCTTATCAGTGGTTGTCTAGAGTGGGAGGGACTGACCGCAAAAGAGCAGGAGGGAACTTTATGGTGTGATGGAGATGTTCTCTATTTTGATTGGTTTGGTTTATTAATGGATGAATAGATTGTGAATACTCATTTAACTACACTTAAAATGGGTGCATTCCATCACATCTAAATTATTACTCAATAAAGTGATTTTTAAAAAGCCTTTGTATATCATTTTCCTGCATCAGACTATTTTTCTGCAAGCTTGTTTCCAGTGGAAATACAATAGTAATTCACACTGAAGTGACATAAATTGTAGCTTAATCTAAAATGTTTTCAGTGGGTGATATATTATAGAGTCAATGAATTCACCAAAAGCTGTGAAAACTTAATATGGACACTGAGTCAAGTCCAAGAGGGTGAGGTGATATGGCAGTGAGTGGGCCTATGCTTACGGTGGGGCTCAGAGGGATGGGGAGGGGATGGGAATATGATCAAAATACCCAAAATCTAAATCTGCTTATTCAAGTAGTCCTCCTTAACCAAGTAACCACTAAAAGCCATGGCATGCTTTGCAAAAGAGAAAAAATGAATAAGAAAACAAAATATTATTCTTCCTAAAAAATCACACAAAATGCACCAAAGATCTCCAGAGATGTTCATGAACATGTAGCTCTGATTTGACAGCTGGAAGCCCCCATATCATGTGTCTATCACAGAATCTAGTGGGGTCAGAGTGCTGACTTGATCAGAATTACCTCCACCTGTTCCAATACCTCTTAAGATGCCCCCTTTCTTGGATGGTATTGCCAAGCTCTGCACAGATCTCAGTGTGAGAATGAGATCCTCTATCTTAGCTTTGGGCTCTATCCTTGCTGAGATGCCATATGGCAGAGTCCTGGGCCAATTTACAACCTTGGGAATGACAGCTACACCTGGCAGAGTTATTCCAGAGAAAAAGAGGGAGGACTTCCTTAGAAAGACCATGACAGCACAGAGGCAGTCTGAAGGGAAGCCAAGGGAAGAGTTTGAGATCCAAGTGGAATGAAGATAGAAGTATGATAAAAAAAAAAAAAGGCCCCAAAGTTCCAAGGTCAGAGCTCAGTGTGGACAAGGAGTAGGTCTCCATGTGAGACCAGGCTTTCAGGTGTGAGACCACAGCCTTGAGGAAAAGTGCTCATCACAGAATACAATTTCAGCACATGAGTCCTGTCCCCCTCTCTCTTTTGATATCTTTTTATTGACCAAAAACATTCCCAACAGCTCAGGAAGATCATTTCTCTGTACACCCAGGTGTTGCATCAGAAGACATGCTGTCAGTCTCAGGAGAAAAACAGTATCAGCAAACCTGACAGGCACAAGGTAGCCCTGATGACCAGGAACAAGGCCTGAGGTGACAACCAGGAAGGTGACCACTGCTTGGAGAGCTGAAGCCTGACAGTGAAACATAGCAGGGGATGAACCTTGATGCTCAACTGGGGAACACAACTACCTTAGAGCCCCAAAGTGAGTTGATGGTCCCAGTCTACTCTGCCTTGCGTTTCTGAGAATTAGCAGTAAGTAAAGACAGAAGGAAGCTGAAAAGGGCAGACCATTCTGGCTGGGTGGCTCAGTTCAGGAGAAGCATTTGGGACTTGAATATACTCCCTGGGGCACTGAACATAGAGGGAGAATTATGATACCGGAAAGAGCTGGGACAGAGGAGGAGCCCAGGGATACCAATGCCAAAGGAAACAGAGAGGATGCTGTCACAGCAAGATGAAGGAAGGCTGTGCAGGGCAGCGTGGGAGCCCACTGCCAAGTCCTCAGAGATTTCATAAAATGATCGTGTGCATAAAACTCCAAGTGTGTTTTAATTTTTGGCGCTAACAGATAAGTGAAGGGTCATAGCCTTGGGTCTGTGTCTGAGATGGGTTCAAACCTAAGACAGCCATTTAGGCCGAGAATCCCTCTGGAGGGGCCAGACTCACTGTGTGTGCACCATTTTCTGAGACCCTCAGTTGTCAAAGCAACAGCGGCAACAGCAACAAACCTCAAAGAGGAGGAAGGCCCAGGGGGACCCTAGGTTACCTTTGAGAGGTTGTCATAAGTTTCTAGACTGAGCTGTAGATCCAGTTACATCTCATCTTATAGCTTTGTTTAAATTAATATGGTAAATATTTACTCATCCTTTTACTTTTAACCTATTAAAGTCCTTATTTTAAGGGGGCTTCATTTAGGTGGTATATACTTAAGTCTTGCTTTTTTATTTAGTCTGAAATTCTCTGCCTTTTAATTGGATTTCTATACGATTTACATTTAACACAATTTTCTTGTTTTTATTTCCATCTGTGCTTTATTCCCCCTTTCCTGCTTTTCTGTTTACTTTCAAATTATTTGAACATTTTTTATAATTTAATTTTATCATCTTGGTGGGCTCTTTGATTCTTTGATGTGTTATTTTAGTGATTATCTTAGGGTTTGTACATCTTTGACTTATTACAGTCCACGTTCAAGTTATGTGATACTATTTCATGCATAGTATCAACATAAGTATCTTACCACATGATGCACTTCTGTCTTCAAGAGTTTGTTCTGTTGTTATACATTTTACTTATATATGTGTCCTAAACCTCACAATACATTGTTATTACTTTGGGTTTAAATAGTTAATTATCTCTTAAATAAACACAGAACTGATTCCTGTATATTTACACATGTAGTTACCATTCCTGGTACTTTTATTTCTTTATTAACTTCAGATTTCTACCTGGCATCATTTTCCTTCTGCTTAAAGGAACTCTTTTAATATTTCTATAGCACTTGTCTATTGATAATAAAATTTTCTAGGTTTATATATTTAGAAAAAGTAGTCCATATTTCTTTTGGAAAGATATTTCTCTGGATAAAGATTTCTTCATTGAGAAGTGTGTTTTATTTTGCTTTGTTTTCTGGTTAGTATTATAAAGATATTGTTCCTCTCTGTCTTCTAGTTTACATCGTTTCCAGTGAGAAATCTGCTACCATCCTTATCTCACTTCCCGTTTTAACTGTACACAAAGTGTATGTGTTGTGTTTCTCTGGTCACCTTATTATTAGTTTTTTGCTTTATCACTTGTTTTAAGGTATTTGATTATGATGTGCTTTGCTGCGCCTCTTTTCCCGTTTCTTATGCTTCAGTCACTGAGATCGTAGATGCAGGAAATTACAGATTTTATTAATTTATAAACTTTAGTCACTATTTTTTCATATGTTTTACACCCCTCCCCCCAACTGGTAATTCAAATCATGTAAATCTGGGCACTTGGAATTTTCCCGCAGTTCACTGGTACTCTGTTCTCCCCACTCCTCCATTCTTCTTTCTCTCTGGATTTCATTTTATATAGTTTGTATTGCTATATTTTCAAGTTCATTAATCATTTCTTCTGCGATATATTATGTGTTCTTAATTTCATCCAGTGTATGTTTCATTTCACACATCATAATCTTCATCAATAGTCTGATTGGGGACTTTTTAAATATCCTCCTCTCTCTACCTAACATGTACAAAAATCTCTCTTTTATTGAACATATGGATTACAGTGAAAACAATTGATTTAATGTCTTTTTCTACTGAATTCTGATTTCTATGATTGTTATCCCTAGGTTGGTTTTTATGTCTTCTAATTTGAAACTGTTTATTTGGTAGGTATTTTAGATTTTCAAAAAGTGACAAATATAGAGAGGTCCCATAAATTCTTCACCCAGTTTTCCCCAACTTACGTAACTTACATAACATACATAACTTATAAAATACACTTTTACATAACTATAACACAATATCAAAATCAAAAACTTGGCATTGGTATAACACCATTTTATTATATGTGTAGATTCCTGTAGGTACATAGCAATCAAGATACAGAAATAATCCATCATCATAATAAATTCCCTTTTACTACCCTTATATACCCCTTATATACCTACCCTTGGAAACCACTAATTTGTTCTTTATCTCTCAAACATTGTAATTTTGAGAATGTTATAGAAATGGAATAATAACGTATGCAATCTTTTGAGACGGGCTTCTTTTGGCTCACAAAAAAATTCCCTTGAGATTCAACCAAGTCATTGTATAAGTTGATAGTTTGTTCCTTCTTATTGCTGAGCAATATTACATGGTATGGATGCATCATTTTTATTTATTTATTTATTTATGACTGTGTTGAGTCTTCGTTTCTGTGCGAGGGCTCTCTCTAGTTGCGGCAAGTGGGGACCACTCTTCATTGCGGTGCGCGGGCCTCTCACCATCGCGGCCTCTCTTGTTGCGGAGCACAGGCTCCAGACGCGCAGGCTCAGTAATTGTGGCTCACGGGCCCGGTTGCTCCGTGGCATGTGGGATCCTCCCAGACCAGGGCTCGAACCCGTGTCCCCTGCATTGGCAGGCAGATTCTCAACCACTGTGCCACCAGGGAAGCCCCTATCATCATTTTTTTTTTAATCAGTCAACTATTGAAGGGTGTTTTGGTTGTTTCCAGTTTGGGCTGTTACAATATACCTGCTATAACCATTTGTGTATAGGTTGCTGTGTTAACATGTTTTTATTTCTCTGTGATAAATGTCCAGAGTACAATTTCAAGGTTCCATGATTGTTGCATATTTAGTTGTTTAAGAAACTGCCAAACTGGTTTTCAGAGTGACTATGCAATTTTATATTCCCATTAGGAATATATGAGTGATTTAGTCTCTCTGCATCCTCTCCAGCATTCGGTGTTGTCAACACTTTTTATCAGCCATTCTGACAGGTATGTAGAGATATCTCATTGTGATTTTAACCTGCATTTCCCCAATCACCTGACAATGTTGAATATTTCTTCATGTGCTTATTTGCCTTCTGTAGATCATTTCTGATAAAATGTCTCATCATATCTTATCTTTTGCCCTTGTTGTAACTGAATGTTTCTTACTGTTCAGTTTTGAGAGTTCTTAATATATTCTAGTTTTTTTTCACATACATGGTTTACAAATGTTTTCTCCCAGAATGCAGTTTGTCTTTTCATCCTCTTATCACAGTCTTTCACAGAGCAAAAGTTTTCTACTTTAAGTCCAATTTATCCCTTTTATCTTTCATGGATCATGCTTTCAGCATCATATCTAAGAATTCTTCACCAATAAGATTTTTCTCCTATGTTTTCTTCCAAAAGTTTTATATTTTCACAGTTTACACTCGGACATATGGCCTATTTTGAGTTAATTTTTGTAAGATGTGTAAGGTTCCATTTTTCTTTTGCCTGTGGACACCCAAGCTGTCTCTCTGCATTTCATTTTGTATAGTTTTCATCTAGCACCATTTGTTGAAAAGGTTATTCTTCTTCCATTGAATTGCTTTTACAACTTTGTTAAGAATCAATTGACTATAGTTGTGTGAGTCTATTTCTGGATTCTCTTTTCTATTGCACTGATGTCTATGACTATCTCTCCACCAATACCACAAAGTCCTGACTACTGTAGCTGTACAATAAGTCGTGAAATCAGGTATGCTGATCCTCCTAATTTATGCTTCTTTTTCTTTTTTTTAAACACCTTTATTGGGTATAATTGCTTTACAATGATGTGTTAGTTTCTGCTTTATAATGAAGTGAATCAGCTATACATATACATATATCTCCATATCTCCTCACTCTTGAGTCTCCCTCCCACCCTCCCTATCCCATCCCTCCAGGTGGACACAAAGCACGGAGCTAATCTCCCTGTGCTATGTGTCTGCTTTCCACCAGCTATCCACTTCACGCTTGGTAGTGTATATATGTCCATGTCACTCTCCCACTTCATCTCAGCTTACCCTTCCCCCTCCCTTTGACCTCAAGTCCATTCTCCTCATCTGCGTCTTCATTCCTGTCCTGCCCCTAGGTTCTTCAGAACAACATTTTCTCCTTTTTTTAAAATTCCATATATATGTGTTAGCATATGGTATTTGTTTTTCTCCTTCTGACTTACTTCACTCTGTATGACAGACCCTAGGTCCATCCAACTCACTACAAATAACTCAATTTCGTTTCTTTATATGGCTGGGTAATATTCCATTGTATATATGTGCCACATCTTCTTTATCCATTCATCTGTTGATGGACACTTAGGTTGCTTCCATGTCCTGGCTATTGTAAATAGAGCTGCAATGAACATTGTGGTACATGACTCTTTTTGAATTATGGTTTTCTCAGGGTATATGCCCAGTAGTGGGATTGCTGGTTCGTATGGTAGTTCTAATTTTAGTTGTCCAGGGAACCTCCATACTGTTCTCCATAGTGGCTGTATCAATCTACATTCCTGCTAACAGTGCAAGAGGGTTCCCTTTTCTCCACACCTTCTCCAGCATTTATTGTTTGTAGATTTTTTGATGATGGCCATTCTGACTGGTGTGAGATGATATCTCATTGTAGTTTTGATTTGCATTTCTCTAATGATTAATGATGTTGAGCATTCTTTCATGTGTCTGTTGGCAATCTGTATATCTTCTTTGGAGAAATGTCTATTTAGGTCTTCTGCCCATTTTTGGATTGGGTTTTTGTCTTTTAGATATTGAGCTGCATGAGCTGCTTGTAAATTTTGAAGATTAATCCTTTGTCACTTGCTTCATTTGCAAATATTTTCTCCCATTCTGAGGGTTGTCTTTTCATCTTGTTTATGGTTTCCTTTACTGTGCAAAAGCTTTTAAATATCATTAGGTCCCATTTGTTTATTTTTGTTTTTATTTCCATTTCTCTAGAATGTGTCAAAAAGGATCTTGCTGTGATTTCTGTCATAGTGTTCTGCCTATGTTTTCTTCTAAGAGTTTGGTAGTATCTAGCCTTACATTTAGGTCTTTAATCAATTTTGAGGTTATTATTGTATATAACCTCAAAATGTGTTAAGGAGTGTTCTAATTTCATTCTTTTACATGTAGCTGTCCAGTTTTCCAAGCACCACTTATTGAAGGGGCTGTCTTTTCTCCATTGTATATTCTTGCTTCCTTTGTCAAAAATAAGGAGACCCTTCGTGTGTGGGTTTATCTCTGGGATTTCTATCCTATTCCATTGATGTATATTTCTGTTTTTGTGCCAGTGCCATACTGTCTTGATTACTGTAGCTTTGTAGTGTAGTCTGAAGTCTGGGAGCCTGATTCCTCCAGCTCCATTTTTCGTTCTCAAGATTGTTTTGGCTATTCAGGGTCCTTTATGTTTCCATACAAATTGTGAATTTTTTTGTTCTAGTTCTGTGAAAAATGCCAGTGGTAGTTTGATAGGGATTGCATTGAATCTGTAGATTGCTATGGGTAGTAGAGTCATTTTCACAATGTTGATTCTTCCAATCCAAGAACATGGTATATCTCTCCATCTATTTGTATCATCTTTAATTTCTTTCATCAGTGTCTTATAATTTTCTGCATACAGGTCTTTTGTCTCCTTAGGTAGGTTTATTCCTAGATATTTTATTCTTTTTGTTTCAATGGTAAACAGAAGTGTTTTCTTAATTTCACTTTCAGATTTTTCGTCATTAGTGTATAGAAATGCAAGAGATTTCTGTGCATTAATTTTGCATCCTGCTACTTTACCAAATTCATTGATTAACTCTAGTAGTTTTCTGGTAGCATCTTTAGGATTCTCTATGTATAGTATCATGTCATCTGCAAACAGTGACAGATTTACTTCTTCTTTTCCGATTTGGATTCCTTTTATTTCTTTTTCTTCTCTGATTGCTGTGGCTAACACTTCCAAAACTATGTGGAATAATAGTGGTGAGAGTGGACAACCTTGTCTTGTTCCTGATCTTAGATGAAATGGTTTCAGTTTCACTATTGAGAACGATGTTGGCTGTGGGTTTGTTATCTATGGCATTTATTATGTTGAGGAAAGTTCCCTCTATGCCTACTTTCTGGAGGGTTTTTATCAAAAATGGGTGTTGAATTTTGTCAAAAGCTTTTTCTGCATCTATTGATATTATCATATGCTTTTTCCCTTTATATGGTGTATCACATTGACTGATTTGTGTATATTGAAGAATCCTTGCATTCCTGGGATAAACCCCACTTGACCATGGTGTATGATCCTTTTAATGTGCTGTTGGATTCTGTTTACTAGTATTTTGTTGAGGATTTTTTGCATCTATATTCAACAGTGATATTGGCCTGTAGTTTTCTTTCTTTGTGACATCTTTGTCTGGTTTTGGTATCAGGGTGATGGTGGCCTTGCAGAATGAGTTTGGGAGTGTTCCTCCCTCTGCTATATTTTGGAAGACTTTGAGAAGGATAGATGTTAACTTTTCCCTACGTGTTTGATAGAATTCGCCTGTGCAGCCATCTGGTCCTGGGCTTTTGTTTGATGGAAGATTTTGAATCACAGGCTCAATTTCACTGCTTATGATTGGTCTGTTTATATTTTCTATTTCTTCCTGGTTCAGTCCTGAAGGTTGTGCTTTTCTAAGAATTTGTCCATTTCTTCCAGGTTGCCCATTTTATTTGCATAGAGTTGCTTTTAGTAATCTTTCATGATCCTTTGTATTTCTACAGTGTCAGTGGTTACTTCTCCTTTTTCATTTCTAATTCTATTGATTTGAGTCTTATCCCTTTTTCTCTTGATTAGTCTGGTTAATGGTTTATCAATTTTGTTTATTTTCTCAAAACCAGTTTTTAGTTTTGTTATTGATTCCTTCATTTCTTTTTCATTTATTTCTAATCTGATCTTTATGATTTCTTTCTTTCTGCTAACTTTGGGTTTTTTTTTTTTTGTTGTTGTTCTTCTTTCTCTAATTGCTTTAGGCGTAAGGTTAGGCTGCTTATTTGAGATGTTTCTTGTTTCTTGAGTTAGGATTGTACTGCTATAAACTTCCTTCTTATAACTGTTTTTGCTGCATCTCATAGGTTTTGGGTCGTCGTGTTTTCATTGTCATTTGTTTCTAGGTATTTTTTGATTTCCTCTTTGATTTCTTCAGTGACCTCTTCATTATTTAGTATTGTAATGTTTAGCATTCATGTGCTTGTATTTTTTACAGATTTTTTCGTGTAATTGATTTCTAGTCTCATAGCGTTGTGGTCAGAAAAGATACTTGATATGATTTCAATTTCCTTAAGTTTACCAAGGCTCGATTTCTGACCCTAGATGTGATCTATCCTGGAAAATGTTCCATGAGCACTTCAGAAGAAAGTGTATTCTGTTGTTTTTGGATGGAATGTTCTATAAATATCAATTAAGTCCATTTTGTTTAAAGTATCATTTAAAGCTTGTGTTCCCTTATTTTTTTCATTTTGGATGATCTGTCCTTTGGTGAAAGTGGGGTGTTAACATCACCTACTATGATTGTGTTACTGTCAATGACCCCTTTTATGGCTGTTAGCATTTGCCTTATATATTGAGGTGGTCATGTGTTTGGTGCATAAATGTTTACAATTGTTATATCTTCTTCTTGGATTGTGCCCTTGATCATTATGTAGTGTCCTTCTTTGTCTCATGTAATAGTCTTTATTTTAAAGTCTATTTTGTCTGATATGAGAATTGCTACTCCAGGTTTCTTTTGATTTCCATTTGCACGGAATATCTTTTTCCATCCCCTCATTTTCAGTCTGTATGTGTCCCTAGGTCTGAAGCGGGTCTCTTGTAGACAGCATAATATGGGTCTTGTTATTGTATCCATTCAGCCAGTCTATGTGTTTTGGTTGGAGCATTTAATCCTTTTACATTTTATGTAGTATCAATATGTATGTTTCTCCTACCATTTTCTTAGTTGTTCTGGGTTTGTTATTGTAGGTCGTGTTCTTCTCTTGTATTTCCTGCCTAGAGAAGTTCCTTTTGCATTTGTTGTAAAGCTAGTTTGGTGGTGCCAAATTCTCTTAGCTTTTGCTTGTCTCTAAAGGTTTTAATTTCTCCATTGAATCTGAATGAGATCCTTGCTGGGTAGAGTAATATTGGTTGTAGCTTTTTCCCTTTCATCACCTTAAATATGTCCTGCCACTCCCTTTTGGCTTGCAGAGTTTCTACTGAAAGATCAGCTGTTAACCTTATGGGGATTCCCTTGTATGTTATTTGTTGTTTTTCCTTGCTGCTTTTAATATTTTTTCTTTGTACTTAATTTTTAGTAGTTTGATTAATATGTGTCTTGGCATGTTTCTTCTTGGATTTGTCCTGTATGGGACTCTCTGTGCTTCCTGGACTTGACTGACTATCTCCTTTCCCATATTTGGGAAGTATTCATCTATATTCTATTCAAATATTTTCTCAGTCCCTTTCTTTTCCTCTTCTTCTTCTGGGACCCCTATAATTCGAATGTTGGTGAGTTTAATGTTGTCCCAGAGACCTCTGACACTGTCCTCAATACTTTTCATTCTTTTTTCTTTATTCTGCTCTGTGGTAGTTATTTCCACTATTTTATCTTGCAGGTCACTTATCCGTTCTACTGTCTCAGTCATTCTTTTATTGAATCCTTCTAGAGAATCTTTTAATCTCATTTATTGTGTTTTTCATCATTGTTTGTTTGCACTTTTGTTTTTCCTGGTCCTTGTTAAACATTTCTTGTATTTTCTCCATTCTATTTCCAAGATTTTGGATTTCTCTTCTTTCAGGTAGACTGTCTCTTTCCTCTTCATTTATTTGGTCTTTTGAGTTTTTACCTTGCTCCTTCATCTACTGTGTGTTTCTCTGTCTTCTCATTTTGCTTAACTCACTGTTTTTGCAGTCTCCTTTTCACTGGCTATACGTTCATAGTTTCCGTTGTTTTTCTGTCTGCCCCTAGTGGCTAAGGTTGGTTCAGTGGGTTGTTTAGGCTTCCTAGTGGAGAGGACTGGTGCCTGTGTTGTGGTGGATGAGGCTGGATCTTGTCTTTCTTGTGGGCAGAACCATGTCCTTTGGTATGTTTTGGGGTGTCTGTGACCTTATTATGATTTTAGGTAGCCTCTCTGCTAATTGTGGGTTTGTGTTCCTGTCTTTCTGTTTGTTTGGCATATGGTGTCCAGCACTGTAGCTTGCTGGTCTTTGAGTGGAGCTGTGTCTTACCATTGAGATGGAGATCTCTAGGTGAGCTTTCACTCTTTGATATTACATGGAGCCAGTAGGTCTCTGGTGGACCAATGTCCTGAGCTCAACCCTCCTACCTCAGAAGCACAGTCCTGACACCTGGCCAGAGCACCAAGACCCTGTCAGGCACATGGCTTAGAGAAAAGGGAGAAAAATAGAAAGAAAGAAAGAAAATAAATAAATAAAATAAAGTTACTAAAAAATAAAAAAAAAAATTAAAATTATAAAAAAAAAGAAAGAAAGAAGATAGCAACCAAGCCAAAAAACAAATCCACCAATGATAACAAGAGCTAAAAACTATATTAAAAAAAAAAAGAAGAAGAAAAAAAGGACAGACAGAACCCTAAGACAAATGCTAAAAGCAAAGCTATACAGATAAAATCACACAAAGTCCACTGCCTCAATTTTGGGATAATTCATTGTCTATTCATGTATTCCAGAGATGCAGGGTACATCAAGTTGATTGTGGGGATTTAATCTGCTGCTCCTGAGGCTGCTGGGCAAAATTTCCCTTTCTCTTCTTTGTTCACACAGCTCCTGGGGTTCAGCTTTGGATTTGGCCCTGACTCTGCGTGTAGGTTGCCTGAGGGCGTCTGTTCGTTGCTCAGAAAGGACGGGGTTCAATTAGCAGCTGATTAAGGGGCTCTGCCTCACTCAGGCCGGGGGGAGGGAGGGGTACGGAATGTGGGGCAAACCTGCATTTGCAGAGCCCAGCCTGACGATGCAGCACCCTGAGGTGCACTGTGTGTTCTTCAGGGGGTGTTCTCCCTGGTTCATGGGACCCTGGCAGTGGTAGGCTCCACAGGCTCCGGGGGTGGGGTGTGGGGGCGTGTGTATAGTGACCTGTGCTTGCACACAGGCTTCTTGGTGACTGCAGCAGCCTCCTTAGCATTTCATGCTTGTCTCTGTGGTCTGCACTGATAGCCGCGGCTTGCGCCCATCTCTGGAGCTCATTTAGACGGTGCTCTGAATCCCCTCTCCTCGCACACCACAAAACAATGGTCTCTTGCCTCTTAGGCAGTTCTGGATTTTTCCTGGACTCCCTCCTGGCTAGCTGTGGAGCACTAGCCCCCTTCAGGCTGTGTTCACGCAGCCAACCCCAGTCCTCTCCCTGGAATCTGATCTCCAAAGCCGGAGCCTCAGCTCCCAGCCCCCATCCGCCCTGGCGGGTGAGCAGACAAGCCTCTCAGGCTGGTGAGTGCTGGTTGGCACTGATCGTCTCTGCGGGAATCTCTCCACTTTGCCCCCTGTGCCCCTATTGCTGCACTTTCCTCCGTGGCTCTGAAGCTTCCCCCCTGCCACCCCCTGTCTCTGCTAGTGAAGGGGCTTCCTAGTGTGTGGAAACTTTTCTTCCTTCACAGCTCCCTCCCAGAAGTGCAAGTCCCATCCCTATTCTTTTGTCTCTATTTTTTTTGTTCTTTTGCCCTACCCAGGTACGTGGGGACTTTCTTGCCTTTTGGGAAGTCTGAGTTCTTCTGCCAGCATTCAGTAGGTGTTCTGTAGGAGTTGTTCCACATGTAGATGTATTTCTGATGTATTTGCGGGGAGAAAGGTGATCTCCACGTCCTACTCCTCCACCATCTTGAAGGTCTCCTCTATTTTGTGCTTCTTTTTCAAAACTGTTTTATCTAGTTTAGTTCCTTAGCCTTTACAAATACATCTTAGTATAATCTTGCCTATATCTACCAAAAAAAAAACCCTTCCTGGCACTTTCATTAAAAAATGCATTAAACCTGTATATTAATTTTGAGAATATTGACTTGTTTTCTATGTTGAATCCTTCAGTCTGTGAAAACAATGTATCTCTCTAATAATTTAGCACATCTTAGATTGGTTTTATTAACATTTTACAATTTTCAGCATATAAAACCTATACATGTTTTTTTCGATATTTACCTATTTCATTTTATTAGTAATTTTAAATGTTATTGTATTTTTAAATATTATTTTTTCATATGTTCATTGCTAGTGTACAGAAATCCAGTTTTTTTTTTTTATATTGAAAGTATATCCTGTTACCTTGTTGGTAACTGATTAGTTTGAAGGGTTTTTTGTTGTTGTCTTTTTTTGTTTTTGTTTTTTGTAGATTCCTTGAGGTATCCTACATGAACTATCATGTTATCTGCAAAGGGCAGTTTAATATGTCTACTATTCTGAACCCTGTGCGTTTTATTCCCTTTCTTGCTTTATTTTTTTGTTGTTTTTGTCTGGGACTTCCATTACTAGGATGAATAGTAGTGTTGTGTACAGACATCCTTTTCTTCCCAGTCTATGGGATGGAATTCAGTCTTTCACCATTAAGTATTATTTGAGCTGAAGGTTTTTTGGTAATTGTGCTTTATCAAGTTGAGGATGTTTCCCTCAAACCTATTTTTCTATTGTTTTATTTTTGTTAGAATAGGTATTGAATTTTGTCATGTGTGTGAGTGAATTGATATGGCCATGTGAGTTTTCTTTTTAGCCTGTTAATATTGTCCAGTACATTGGTTGATTTTTAAATGTTTGATCAACCTTACATTCCTAGAATAAACCTGACTTTGTCATAGTGTATGCATATGTCTATATATTGCTGAATTCTATATACTAATATTTCCTTAAGGATTTTTGTTGTCTATATTCATTAAAGATAATCATCTGTAGTTTTCTTTCTTCTTGTTTTTGTACTGTATTTGTTTGGTTTGGTATCAGGGCAATAGTGACCTCATAATATTAACTGGAAAGATATTCATCCTTTTGTAATTTCTGGTAGAGTTTGTATAGAATTAATAATGTTTTGTGTGTAGAATTCCCCAGCAAAACCATCTGGACCTGGATATTTCATTTCCAGTTGATTTTAAATTACAAATTCAACTTTCTTTAATTTATAGGGCTATTCAAATGACCTATTTCATACTGTGTACATTGTGGTAGTTTGTGTTTTTTGAGGAGTTGATACATTTTGTCTATATTGTGTGTTTAAGTGTGTAGAATTATTCATAGATTTTCTTATTATCCTCCAAATGACAGCAGTGTGTGTTTGATTTCTCCTATGTCATTCCTGATCTTGGTAATTTGGTGATTTGTGTTCACACACACATACATAGTCTTGCTAGAGAATTTTCAATTTTATTGATTTTTCCAGAGAATCAACTCTTTGCATAATTGATGTTCTTTGTTGTTTTTCTGTTTCCAAATTTCTTGAAATTTATTTATTCCTCAATGGAATTTCTTCAATTCAAAATAATTCTGGGATGACTGTTCTTTTTTTTCAGCACTTGGAAAAAATGTTGTGCCACTTCCTTCTGGCCTCAATGGTTTCTGATAATGAGTGAGTATTCTAGTGCCCTACCATGTCTCTGCTGACAGCACACTTGCTGGGAGAAAGGCGTCTTTTTGCTGCTTCCCATGTGGCATACACTGACACCATGGTGGAGGCAGACCTTTTTACTATCAGCTAAGGATGAGAGTCCCAGCTACCTACCTTGCCTTTCAAACACCACCCCGGTGGGGGTGGGGTCTTTTTGTTTGTGCCCATTGGCATTTCCCAGAAGTCAATTCTTCAACACCCAGTCTGTAACATATTAAGCAAAAGGAATACCCAAGAAACTCACCACTGTATCACTTCTTGATTCCTGAGGCTCCTATCCAGTCTATCCCCTTTGTTCCACCTTTCAGAGTCTTCTTATGTTTTTCAGATCTATAATGCCCAGTGCTTTTAGCTGTCTTCTCAGAGGGAGGAACAGGAGGAAATGTGTCTAATGCATTATCCTGGAACCAGAAATCCTATAATGCATTATCCTGGAACCAGAAATCCTAAGTCAGATTTTTTTTACAGGTAAAGTAAATAGGGTTTTTTCATCCACATTTTTCACCAAAAAAACCTTCTTGACAATATTTTCCATTTCAAAACCCCTTAAATGCAGGTAACAAAATTGTTTTCATTCTTTTTTTTCTAATTGAAGTTACTGTACACTCTTATATAAGTTACAGGTGTACAATATCGTGATTCACACTTTGTAAAGGTTATACTCCATTTATAGTTATTATAAAATATTGGCTATATTCCATGGGCTGTGCTTTCCTGCTTCTTTTAATGTTTCATGCCTTTAATGACATTCACGTTTGAATGTCAAACATTGAAAATTTTGATATTTTGGTTGCTGGATACTTTTGTATTCCTAAAAATACTCTTGAGCTTTTTGTTCTGGGACACAGTTAAGTTGAGTGATACAGTTTGATCATTTCATGGCTTGTTTCAGCACAAAGTCTAAGGTTAATTCTCACCACCACTGACGCAAGAACTTTCTTAGGACTCTAACTGATGCCCCATTCATCATAAGATTCTCTGCCCTGGATTTTGGGAACAAGAAGTATACTGTAATCTGTTTAAGCTCCAGACATTCTTCCTGCTGATCTTTTCAGATGGTTTTTCCCCATACGTTTGTTAGTTTCCTCATATGCATGAATTCACGTGGCTGAATCCTGGACGGCACCCTGTGAAGATCTCTCCTTCTCTCCATGCAACTCTCTCCTCTTGGGGCTCAGTCCTGTGAACTCATGCTGCCTTGCCTGCTCTTGAGATTTGGTTCTGTTCAATCCTCAGATCAACCACCAGGTTTTCCTTGGTTCCCCCTCTCTGCACTGTAGTCTAAACCCCTTCTCAAGGCAGTAGTCTGGGACAACCTTAGGGCTCAACTTGTTGTCATTGGGTTTTTCCCCACTTCTCAGGAGTCGTTGTACTTCAGTGCCTTGTTGACTACTGTCTTGATAATAATTGTTCCATTTTTTTTTTCTGTATTTTTTTAGGAAGGAGGATAAATCTAACTCCTGTTACTTCATCTTGGCAGGCCATGAAAGTCTGAGAGAAAGATTCTTAACCCTGGATACAATATCCCACTTGCATATTAACAAAGCAGCAGCCCTCACAAGTGAAGAAGTAGTAGGCATTGATAAGACATTCACAGAGTCCAGCGTTGTCTTCTCACAGCTCTTCACACATCCATGCCTCTACTGGGATGAAAATCAACACTTGAGATGCTATTTGGTGGGGTGGAAATTCTTGAGACGAGGGCATGTAAGGATAAGGGGAAAAAAGAAGTTCAGTTTATGTGCTTCAAGATAAAGTTTGTTTTTTTTTTCAGAGAATCATATAACATGGGGCTCTCAGACACGTTTGAGAAAATGAGCTCAGTTGGAGAAGGTTTCAAAGGGATCAATTTATAGGGAAAGCTTTCGGAAGATGCTCCAAGAGGGATACCAAAACTCAAACCCAGAGCTCCCGACTTTCCATCCAAAAACAAACAGGCAAAACAAAAAGAAATGTGCCTAGAGAAGGCAGGAGGTGAGAAATAGAAAAATAAAGATAGATGTATCTGCTCACTCATTTATTATCTATGTATTTATACCTATTAATTATTCATCTACTGTGGGGCTAGGCCTAGATAATACCTTTGGTTCAGGAAGGAAAACTTCTCTTATCACTTCAGCCTTTTCCACTCTGTGGTCACCAGGAGGACACCCCCCCCCAACATTTAGCCCCCACCATGTGTGCACAACAGTTCCCTGATTGTCTGTGTATTACGACCACACTACTTACCACCTTTCCTGAGGGTCTGGCCCACCAGATGCAATTTAAGTATCCTAAAGGTCTAACAGCACCCCTCAGACCTGGGTCTGTGCAGCAACTTCACTACTTCTAAGCCAAGACTTGGAGGGATGAAGGGGCTTTCCTGCTTTCCTGTAAGTGGAAAGCATGGAGTCAAGTTGTGAGGGGATCCTGAACAAGAATGGCGAAGACCAAATAGTTGTTTTGCCTCCACAAAGCACACTTTTCTCCAAAACTTGAAAGTTACCTTTGGATAAAGTCTTCCTTTCCAAAAAGAGCTGACCAGACTTATTTTTCCATATTTCTGTCTATTCAGTTTCTTGTTTGAGTGATAGAGGGGAGAATCACTTTGATGTAGTCATGGGATTATTGTCAGAATTAAATGAGCTAATCTATCTAAAAATATTGGGACAAAAAGGAAACTATTTTTCCAGTTGGATTTTAACCAAAGGAAAAAGTGCTATGAATATACCATTCTATGTTTTCCCAACATATAAGGCCCTCTTGACAATGGAAAGTAGTCATGAGCCCATACGATGAACTTACTACCATTTCTTTTGCTTCTGGAGAATTGGGAGGTACAACAATGCACTGTTTATAAAATGCAGTCAACCAAGGTACCTCTAAATTTCCAGCAAACTCTAAATCTTGTAGTAAAAGGAAGAAAACTTAAAGTTACCACTTAACCCAGACCAGCTGTGCCTCTTCACTGCCAGATTATTCACATGGAAAGTGAAAAATATCGCCAGGCTCCTGGATGTGCCATCTGTCACCAGCCTGACGTATGGCTGTATGGAAACTCCTGGCAGAGGCCTTGGTTTTCTATACCTTTCCATCAAGATGACACCCACTCTCACCAGTGCCACTGCTTTAGTCCTGGGGATCTATGTGCTAAGACCTCACGTATGCCTTGGCCAATGCTTTAATGTTGTGGCCTAGAAAATTCAGAAACTCCTAAAACTAGGCCATATATTATTTGTACTAGAAAGGAATTTGCCTATGTTGCTATTTGGTGTTTCTAGTTACTTCTACCAATACATAAACTTCACTTCAGTTGAACTTCTTCTCTGGCCCAAACTTCATCCTTAAGTATCATCTGTTTGTTTCTACCCTGTGCTGTGACTCTTTCCTCCAGGAGAGGGGCACCTGCCCCAGCACCTGAGGCAACAGAGCAGGAGACTCTCCACATCCACCTGAGTATCATCTCAGCCAGGCTCGCTCATTACAGACACGACCTTCCAGACTCTCCCACCTGCAAGCCCACCTTGGTGTGGCTCTATCTTGCCAACTTTGGGCATGCACTGAGGATAGAATGGCCCGATAAAGTGAACCAACACACTCTGGCTCAAGACACATTTGGGATCAAATCCAAATTGAGTCCCAATTCTGGTTAAATAACATCATCTCTTAAATCTCAGTTTCTTTACCTGTTAAATGGGGATAATAGGATGAATGATAAAGGGATGTTTCAAGGATTAAATGCGATATGGTGTATCTAATGGGTACAATGCCCAATAATGTTAATTTCCCACTTTTCCCTCTTCTGAACTAAGTATAGAAATCAATTCTATTTTGCCTTGCAACTCCAACAATTAGCAGCAGCTGCCCAATTGCTCTGCTTTGAAGGATGCTGAGGCTGCATATGGACCCTTTGGGGAAAAAACACATGTCTGCCTGGTTAAGGGTAGATGGGAGGATGGCATGCCTGTTACTTACTCACCATTCCTGCAGGAGACTGTTCCCTAAGGGCAGAGACCAGGTGTATTTAACTGCGCACCTTACTACTGAGCACATTGTATCAATTTGTGTTGGTTGACTCCTTACATGATTGAACTGGTGGCTGAGTGAAGTAATGTGTCAATGGATGTGTGGCTGGACAGATGAGCAGATGATGGGTGAATGAATGAATTCTCATGCATACTGCTGTTTTCTCCTGCCTGCCTCTGGCACCTGGATTGTTTTAAACACCAATGGATTCTTGTCTCCATAATGCCATCCCATGTCATGAATTAGATTCTCCAGAGGAAACTGCTCACTGGTACCCTGGGCTATTTCTGTCCACATGATGTCAGCTCACAGCCTTGTTTCTGAGACCGAAGGACACTTATCGGGGAAAACATCTGGCAAAAATAACCTTGATACTGATGATAACGAGTGGAACTATTTCTTCAACTCTGCTACATTCCTGCTCTGTGCAGACACTTTACCTTTATGACCTGCAGATGGTAGGAAAGTGATCAAACATTGTGTTATTAGAGTTATTCTGGACCCCAGCTGGACCAGGGAGAGAAAGTGAGTTTGGCTTAAATAACTTCAGTCTAGAGGCTAAACTCTAATCTCTGCCAGGATGGTGAAAGACAAGTCTTCATTGGCCCCATCCCTGGAGATTATGATTCTCAGGATCTGTGTATTTAACAAGCTCCAAGGTAATTCTGGTGCATGACCAGCACCAGAACCTGCTCTATTTATAACTACCAGCATCAAAACTAGGTCCAGGAAGAGAAAACGTTCCTCCCTGCACAATGCAGCCTAATCAGCATCTGCACACAAATTCCTTGGGATGAGCTGAAGGGGCAGCGCAATTCCCGGATGTGGCACATCTCGGCCAGCCTCCACAAGCTCTCATCCCCCATGTGGGTTTGGGCCTGGCTACCTTACTGTAAAGACCTCTGGTCCTCACCTGTGGCTGTTTGGCCTGTGTTACTCAGGGGGATAAGTTGCTGGCATCTGGAACTCTATATTTATATGTTAATTTTCTCCCACACAAGGGAGCCAGTTCCCTGCAGTTTCCTTCAATATGGATATTTCTCTTTCGATGAATGTTTTCCCTGGGGACTTACTATCTCTTCTGCCTGCACACATCTCAGAAACCCACGGTGGCAGGAACACACCCACGGAGAGAATATTTTTACAAGCCCTGAGGCAGTAGCCATAATAAATCACCTCCTCTTCTACCACAGTTCAATATGAGAACTATTCTCAGGCCTGGAATTTTTACAGTCCTTTGTTTGACTAGATGGTAACAGGGCCCCACTTGATATATGACCATGTTGAAACACACCCAGTGCCTTCAAGGAGATAAGAATGGGTCCCAACGAAGGCCAGCAGGTCCCAGGACTCAGAAATGCACACAAGCCACCAACTCCAAGAATTGACATAGGTCAGGGCCAGGTCAGAGACTGGGTATAATGAAAACTTGCAAATCAGCAGAGCCAAGGGTCAACATAGCTATAGAGCTTTGCTGCAGAATGGCAGAGGGGTGCTGGCATGACATGACGGAGTAGACGAAGCCCTGACATGGAGCTCCATTGTGAATTGGAGGTGGAAGAAGACCAGATAGGGGACCTGGAGGTCCCAGCATGAGGTAAGATGTCAAGGCTAGTTGTGGCAGCCTCAGGCTGAGGTGTTCTAAACTGGTGTGGACCTGCAGGAGTTATGGTAGGAGCAACCACAGCAAGGCTTGGGAAAGGGCAGGTATAAAGGTAGGCAGGCAGAGCAAGGGGATAGGGGAAGGGTCCCAGGCCTGGGGAATGAGTTTCTTGGGCAGATCTCTTAGTCTGGGAGGGACTTGAAGCATGAAACTGGACCAGTACTTAAGTGCTGGGCAGCAGTCTGCATGAAAGCCTGGTGAAGAATCTGAATACAAAGTGGGAGTGAGTGAAGCCAATCCTGATTTCTCTCGTTTGCTATCAGCATAGCATATCTTTCTCCATCTTTTTCCGTTTAACTTATTTCCATCAGCCATTCTTGTAAGCAGCACATAGTTAGGTCTTTCTTTTTTAAAATCCCATCTGACCATCTCTGCCTTTTTCCCTTCAAACACCAACCTTCCTCCTTCCTTCTGGAACACACCATCTCTCTTCAGTGACTCCAATGACACATATGTTAGGCTGCTTGAAGCTGACCCTCAATTCACTGACACCCTTTTTATTCTTGAATTTCGTTTCTCTTTATGTTTCATTTTGTGTATTCCAGTACTTTTCTTCCTGTTCAACAATCTTTTTTATCCTGCCACATTTCATGCTATTAATCTCATCTCATCTATTTTTTCACCTCAAACACTGTAGTTTTAAACTCTAGCAGTTTAATTTGGGTGTTTGTAATATCTTCCATACCTCCTCTTTACCTTTTATCATATGAAATACAGTTGTAATAACTGCTTAGTAAACTTGTCTGTTAATTCTAATATCAATATCAGTCCTGGGTCAGTTTTGCATGATTGCTTTGTTTTGTTTTGTTTTGTTTGTCCTTATGGATTTGTATTTCCTTGATTGTTTGTACCCAGGATTGTTTACATTTTTGGGTGCTGAATTTTTTTTCATATTTTTATAACTATTCTGTAAGGTTTTTTTTTTTTTTTTTCCCCCGTGTGTGTGTGTGTGTGTGTGTGTGTGTGTGTGTGTGTGTGTGTGTAAGCTACTTGGTCCTTTCTGGTTTACTTTTAAGGTTTGCTTTTTTGTGAGGCAGAGCAGAAGCAGTGCTCGGGAGCTAATTATCCCCATTACTAAGATACCATCTTTCCGAGTCCTCTACTCAATAACTCATGAATTATGTGTTTTCTGGTTTGGCTAGTAGGAACAGATGCTGTTCCCCATGTGAGCGCTGGCACCGTATCATCATAGGTGGGTCTTTCACTGCTCTTGACTGGTTTCCTCATATGAGTGTGTGGACCAGGGTTTTTCTGAACAATCAGGCTAAACCCTCTACAGATCTCCATGGCTCCCTTTCTGGGCAGCCCTCTCCTCCATGGTGCTCTGTCCCATAAACTCCAACTGTCTCAGTCTCCCTGGACTTGCAGCACCATCGTCTCAACTCAGGGAGACCTCCATGCTCTGCATCAGCTCCTTCTTTCTCCCCCGACACCTAGAAGCTCTCCAAGGCAGTGAGCCATGGCCATCTGAGGGTTCATCTCATGTGGTTTTCACTTGCCAGGGATCCCTGTCCTCCTTTGCTTAATGCCTTGTGTCTTAAACACTGTTACTTCATATATTTGGTCCAGTTTTTGCTGTTGTTTTGGACAGGAGGATAAATCTTGTTCCTCTTACTTTGCCTGGAGGCAGAAACCCCAGATAATCACTTCTACATTTTAATTCTTGGTATGTTTATGTGCCACTAAAACACGTCAACTAAACTCTCACTGAAGTTTATGTTCTGTATCCAAATAACAGCAGGAACTATCCTTCACTTAGCATTTGCTGTGTGATAGGCATTGGTGTATTATTTCTAATTCTTATGGGAAACCCTGTGATGTGTAAACATTGCTATCCTCACTTTACTGATGAGAAAATGGGACCTAGCAAGATAACAGTGTGTCGATAGTAGGATTTAAGAGGTGGTTTACCTGGATCACTGTAAATTTGAAAGTAGGTCTCCTCTCCTACACAGGTTGCCCAAGTTGTGAGAAAACATCCTTCTGGATACCCTGTGCCCTGTGACACAGGGTATCCACTTTAAATCAAATTGCCAGTAGTCTCCAGGTGGATTCCACAGCAGAGTCCATGGCTGCCAAGGAATCTGTTCCTAGCACAGCCTTTGATAAGGTGCAGACTGAAGCCCTCCTCTCCCCACTGGTCTGGGACCATGACAGGAGCCACATACAGAGACAGGTACTTCTCTGCAGAGGGCAGGGATGCTTGGCAAGATTGATTTGATGCAGCTGCCAGAGGCCCAACCTCCACAGACACCTAATGGGCCTGGCTCTGTCAGATGGAAGTCAGCTGCCTATCACGGCCACCGTGCCCCATGCCCCATGAGTGATAAGGCCCAATGAGCTCCTTCCACTGAGCCGGAAACCTGAACCCAACAGGCCTCTGGGATGGCTGTGATCAGGGAAAGTCACATCCTCTCACCTCTCCTTTTCTGTCTGCAGGGAGGCTGACAGACGCTCCCCAGGCTCCAGATAATTTCTGACCATCAACTAGATAGAAGAGCCCTAGGCCCAGGTGGACCTCTTTTAGGGAGAGGCCTCTGGAGGAGGTGCCAGTGGATCAGACCCTCAGCTCAGTCGCTAGGTCTGAATTTCCTGTCTGAATATAAAGGGAAAGAAGGTCTGTCTTGCTCACTTTGTTTAATGGTCATGAAGTTTAATGAGATGTTTACTAAATCCTTCATTTATTCTGCGAATATTTTCCCAGTCCTATGGCTTCTCTAGGTGCTGTGAACACAGTGGAAAAGCCACAGATGAGTCTCTGATCTTTGGGAGCTCACAGCTGAGGGAGGTAGTGGACCAGGAAATTGACTACATTTTGCATTGTGGTCTGGGCTACATGGCAGGGGATGAGGGGGTATTATAATGAGGGAAAGGAGACCAGGGAGGAACATGGTAATTCACGGATAATTGTGGAGGGCTGCCCCCAGGAAGTGGCATGAGCTGACCATGGAAGAAGGAATTGGAATTAGCAAAGGGAGGAAACTGAGGCAAAAGTAGTGGGCCTGCAAAGTCCTAGAGGTCTCCAAACCTGTGGCAGCTGCATGTCCAGGGTGCCTTTTCTTCCCTTTTTCATTTCCATCCTCAGCTGCCCCTTTTGATATAGGACAAAGTTACATACTTCTCAGCTAAGAGCAATATAGTTAACTAAAACATGGAACCCACAATCTGTCATAGAGTTTACCAGCTGTTCCTGTAAAGATCCAGCCACCATTGATTTCATTATTCACCTTTCATTGTAGAATGTTGTTTTTCTGGATCACATAGAATAAAGATATTTATAGGCAGAAAGTTCTCTGAAATCATCTCTCTCCCTTTCCTCTTAGGTGCAGGAAGTTATTCTATAACGTTTCTGCCAGACCATCACACTGCCCTGCTCACATCCCTCCCCAGCAAAGAGGACTCTACTTCATTGAACTACCTCCTGGTGAGAAAATTTGCTTCCTATAGTTGCAATCTATTTGTCCCAGTACTGTCTGTCTTTTGGGATCACAAAGCATATATATATATATATATATATATATATATATATATATATATATATATATATATATACACACACACACACATATAATTTTTTTTTCTTTCTACGTGACAATCTAGGAGACGTCATCACTGGAGTTTGCCCAACAGCAATTTATCAAAAGTCAGCGATTTTCCAGGTACTCGGCTAACTGTGACAGGAAGAGCAGTAGGTAGTGCTTGGAAGGCTGGTCTTCATTATTTAATAGTTTCTAAGCTTTCTGTTCATCCATGAAGTAGACACTTCTGGTGTCCACGTCATACCCCTCAGAGCCTCCCTGACATCAGACACGGCTGCAATGGATGGCTCCATGGGAGCTCATACTTACCTCCTGCCTAATCCTCCCTCACTCTCTCCTCTAGGGTTTTCCCAAACTCTGGAGCTCTCTTGATGGGTGAGTTCAGAAAAGGGGGTTACCTCCACTGGGAATTACACTCACTCAGTGGGAACAAGACCCGTGATAAGTGCCCCTCATCCTGCCTTCTGAGGGAGCTGGGTATTCCAGGAGCCATTTTTGATGTTTCTCAGAGGTTCCAGTAGAGTCGTCCCCATACCCTCAGGAGCCACATCAGTGACATACTCTGTGGCCCCTTTCCTCCCCCTACGTCTCACACTCCCTTTTCTCCTATCCCTGCTTCCCAGGATCACCTTCTAAATAAACTTCTTCTACCCGAGTCCTTTTCTCAGGTTCTGCTTCCAGGGAACCCATGGAAGGAAAGGAGGTGGGGGCTCCATAACCACCACATTTCCACCCTCTGCCCCACCGATCCCTCCGTCTCCATGTGTACCTGCCTTTAAGCCATCTCAGGACAGCCCTTGTCATGGGCATCCTCTGCACTCAGCCCACCCTACTCTCTGTCCTTCTCAGACTCCAGAAGGTCTTATTTTCAGCAACATTGAAAGTATGTCATGCAGTGTCTCATCACCAGTATAGTTGTCACATCTTCCAACCTTATTTTTGTGTTAGTTATGATTTTTAGACATCTACACTTTGCACACGTTCATTGTAGAAAAATACTTATTAACAATGTTGCAGCTGGGGACTGAGCCTAAGCGTCTTTTTCTGGAAAATGAGGTGATAAAAATCACCTTGGCAGTGTTGTGTTACAAGCAACACATGGTTGCAGCCCAGTGCCCGGCAACCACCAAGTGCACCTTCTCTACCCATCCCCTTCCTCTTTTCATCTCTGAGACCTGGAGTGATGTCTTTGTGCCAAAGTATTGCCAAGAGAACCCCTCAGTGAAATGCTTAATTACAGAGATGACTCCCTCATTTTCAGAAGCCAGAAGAGGAGCTATGGAAAAGGGGGAAACAAGGATAATAAGGGTACTCGAAGTTGGAAGCTGCCTGTCTTCCTCTGAGACTATTAGACACTTGCCCTTGTATGTCCAAATTAAAATCAGAACATCCTTGCTTTCATCTGTTTAGTAATAATAAAAATAAATTCTAAAAAAATGAAAATCTCACAAAGCCCAGGAAGGTGATAGTTTCTTACAAATGAAGACACCAAGGCTCAGAGAGGTAAAGTCACTTGGTGAAAGCAGCACAGCTTCTTGTCGAACTGGTCTTTAGGCCTCTGCTTGGTAGGAAGCCCCCAGGAAGCTCTTTCAGCCTCTAAGGCACAGAGGACTTTCCCAGAAATTGTGTATGATTCTTAGGTGAGGTAATAATTATACCACATTCAGGTTTTTTCTTTTACTTTCAGTTTGGGGGACCTTTCCGTTGTTTTATTTTGAATTATTTTTTTAGAAGTTATAAATGTATGAGGCTGAACTTAAATGAAATAATGAAACCATGGGAGAATCATGCAGAAGGAGGCCATACAATGGCAGAGAGGGAAGGGAGGGAACAAAGAGTCCAGTGAAACAGGCTGACTTTGCTAATGATGGATGGGTACACCCCATTTGAAGTGTGTAGAGGGTGTAACGGAGCTAGATCTGATCTCCCAACACAGTCTTGACTTAGCAGTATTTTCCTATATCCTTGATGGTGCTGTGGCTAATCTACAGCTCTGGATCTCCTCTAGAGAGCATGTCCTATTCTCTCTCACTATCTTCCCTGGGAAGGCTGAGTCCGGGGATTAAGTTGAATTTTTCTGCAAGTATAACCTAAACCTGCAAGTAGAATGCTGCACTAGTAAAAATCCAAGTTTCTTATCATTATATTAACTGAAATTATGTGAGTTTAAGAAAAAAGGAAAAATAGAAGAGGAAAGAAAGGAGAGAGCGAAAAAAGGGGGGGACTAATCCTCAGATAAAGGTTGTGGGACACTAGTGTCTGCCTCTTGAGGGAAATGTGTGTATTTATTGCAGACAGCAACATGGAATTGACGCTGAACAGAGAAATCCTCCACCCCTCCTCCCACCTTAAGTATGGTAGCATTTGGTTCAGCTCATTTGGGGAACTGGTTTGCTGTGTGTCTGCTTTATGGGCTCCATCACTGATGGGTGCTCTGAACTGGGTTCTT
Organism: Eschrichtius robustus; assembly: GCF_028021215.1. NCBI lineage: Eukaryota > Metazoa > Chordata > Mammalia > Artiodactyla > Eschrichtiidae > Eschrichtius > Eschrichtius robustus. The sequence goes on along the minus strand of NC_090828.1, from coordinate 138,227,731 downwards.
GGCTCGACTTCTAGGGCTTCACTTTTACAAGGAGGTCCTGGAAAATCTATGCTCTCATTTAAGGTGTGGGCTGAAGTGTGCTAGAAATGACTGCAGTGGGCTAGCTTTTGATGCAGAAGTGCTGCCTGACAGGTTATTTATAGAGCAGGAGGAGTGGAGTCATGATGAGTGTGAACCTAAAATAAGAATCTTTTCAGATTCACATAAGTGATGCAGTTAATCAAATCTGAGAGTGACAACACATCCAGAAAATTCCTTTATGTCTCATGGTGTGTATGTGTGACTGTGGTTTGTGAGTGTGTATTTCATTTTTCTGATGAAATAGGAGAGAATCTGATACCACCACAGCCTCCACACCCACTGTGAAATGCAGCTCTGTGATTTAACTTCTTCCCTGTCCTCTCAGAACACATGGGACTGTGCCTTACATGGCGTGGTGACCTTTCCTCATTTATTCCCAGTTTTATCACTAGCTACTTCACTACAATTCAAATCAACAAAAACATCTTGAGCAATTATTATGCAGAAAGGCTACACTAACAAATGAAAAAAACGCTTTCTTTCCTCATGGAGATTAAAGGCAGCAAGGGAGGCAGATGGACCACTTGACCACAGCATGTGGTGGGTAGGGAGGGGGCATGAGAGCTTGAGGAGAAGAGAGGCATTTCACTTGGTTGGGGAAGAGGAGGCGGGCAGGCTTCACAGGGGAGGTGGTATGGAGAGTATGCTTGGAAGGATGGATAGGACTTTAAGTCAAAAACAGGGGAAAATGAGATAAGCATTTCCTCTGTATTATGGACCAAGGTAACAGCAAATGTGTAGACATTAAAAAGTTCAGGGCATATTTAAGCAACGGGGATTGTTCTGGTATGACTACACTCTAGGTCCAGGTTCTCCAACCTCAATAAAACTCATCTCAGATGCTGCCATGATTGCAAGGCTAGGCTCCCCTGCCAAATATTCAGATCCAGAGCAGGAGTCAATTATGAATCTGTATTTGTAACAGAATCCCCAGGGGTCACTTTAGGGAACCTCATTTTGAGAAAGAGTGAGGTTGGAGATGCCTGAAGTGTGAAGTGAGAGAGACAAAGGGGAGTGGAGGGAGGGGCCAGGGTTGTGGAGAAGCCTTACTAATATCAGTGGAGTTTAATTCCATTCTGTATGTAACTGAAGAATTACCAGTGTTTTTGGAACCAGATGGAGGTCTATTGTATTAGCTTAGAGAGTAGGTAAAAAGAACCCTAAATAAAGCACTGCCATTGATGGTTAAAAGGAAGGAAAGATGCTAGGAATAGTGCAGACGTCAAAGTGAAGAGGCTTTAATTCTGGACATCCAAGGTCTGAAATCAGGTCTGCCACAAAACTTATAGCCTTGGGCAGGCATGGAACTTCTGATTCTCAAAAACCTTAATAGTTAAACAAGGATTGTAACAAATGTATGCCTTTTTCTATACGGTTTTCTGTAATTCAGAGATTCTCAAATATGTGGCTCTTGATTGAAGACAGATCTAGATATTCCCTCACCCCGTTCCCTAGAAACTGGATGAGGGCATGTGACCTGGGCTTGACCTTGCCCACATCCCACCTGGGTCTCTGAATTTTGCAAGAATGATGCAAGTCTGGAAGAGCTGAGAAATTCCTCATGGCAACAGTCATGTGGAGAAATCCATCAGGAGCTGTAGCATGGAGAGCACAGAATCAGTGGAGGTTTGCCAAGTTCACCAGCATGCACATCAAATGTCCAGCATCTATTTTGAGTTGTGACCTAGATTGGTTCTCCATCCTTCCCAATGATTTTGTGAGGAGCTGCTTAACAGCCTTCCTTTTCTTCTTAATTTAGTAGTCGGTGATTTACTGTTGCTTGTTGCAACTAAGGATTCTGACTAATGCAGAATATGAATGATAAAAATGTATTATTCATGAAGTCATTTTATAAACTGTGGACTATATTCTGTGGCCTAAAGACATATTAAGCTTCTGAATCTGGACGATTAGAATAATAACATGATTTATTTAATTTAAAAAGGAAGTTTTGAAGAGTTTCTGGGGAATTTGACAAAATTTGTTTCAGATGTGCTGAGTTTGAGGTATTGCTGGGACAACAATTCAGGCAGATAGAAAAAATTGGTGTATTAATCAGGATTGATTAGGCTAAGCTCTAATAACAAATAAATCTCAATGTCATAATACAACAAAGTATTATTTCTTGCCAGTGCAACAGGGGGAAATAGAACAGGGAAAAGATGGGGTCTTGTGTGCCAAGGAGGTAAAGCTTAACTCTCCACTCTTCAGTGTGGGCTGCACACAGTGACACCATGGTAAGCTGTCACTCAGCATAGGGCACAGCATGAGAAGTAAAGAAAGTCACCTTACAGTGGAGAAACCTGATCATCACTGCCTCAGCCAGGTGATCAAATTTACATCAACAGTGATAAACCATGTCAATCATACGTACTCTTGATATGATGTGATGAAAATGGTATAGTACCTCCCCAAAACACACTACCCCAATTTAATCATGAGACAAGCATCAGACAAATTCTATTCGAGGGGCATTCTGCAAAATACCTGACTAACTAGCACTTCTCAAAACTGTCAAGATTATTCAAAAATAAGAAAAGTCTGAGAAACTGTCAGAGCCAAGAGGAACCTGAGGAGACATAATGACAAAATGTGATGTTTTATCCTGGATGAGTTTCTGGAACAGAAAAAGGACGTTAGGTTAAAAACTGAGAAAATCTGAATAACCTATGGATCTTAGTTAATAATAATGTATCAATATTGATTCATTAACTATGACAAAGTTACCATACTAGTGGAAGATGTTAATAAAAGGAAACCTAGGCATGGAGTATGTGGGAACTCTCTGTACTATCTTCACAATTTTTTAAAATCTAAAAATATTTTTAAATTAAAAAAAATATTTAAAAAACCTGGACTTTAAATACTTGGGTCTAATAGCAAAATATGTCACTTTTGCTCACATTACTTTGGCCAGACCTAGTCGCATGGTCCCATCTAACCACAAGGGGGCTGGGAGGGGTCTCCCTGTGTACCCAGGAGGGAAAGAAGACTGGAGATGGGCAAGCACTGCAAGGGGGCAAGGAAAATCTCGGGACAAAAGAGTCACCTCCGGAAAGGTGATGGGTGCTCTCTCCAAGGTGAAAGTGTGGATGTGGTGAGATGAAGGCTGAGAAGAGAGCTTGGGGGTGATTGCAGAAGCTCAGCCGGTGGGGAAGGTGCTGCCAGGTGAAGAAGAAATGAGGAACCAGGTCCATGAAGTGACAGTGAGTTGGATAAGGACCAAAAAGCGGCAGGTAACGTGTAGTAACAAAGGGAAGGCCACAGGTCCCTTTGGAAAGCCTATCTCAGGATGTTGGAGGGTACGTGAATGGAGCGGGAGGAGAGATTACTCTTTCAGCAAGTAGCAATAAGGGAAAGAATAAAAGCTGAAGGCGAAAATACATCAAAGTAAGAGCATTTCATGCACGAGATTTAAAAACTAACCTTGAAGGAAAAACACTTTTTTTTTCCATTTAAGGTGGCATTTCTGTTCTTGACCTCACCTTTACTGACATCCCTCTAAAATGATATTTCAAGAGTAAGAACCATGTAGAAACCACAACACTGAGAATGGATCTTCTCCTTACCACCATCCCAGTGAAGACCCAGTGAAGAGGGTCTCCAGATATGGACCACAGGTCCCAGAAGACAGAAGGTAGCAGTGGGGCTCTGCGCACTGCATCCTGGGAGGGTCCTCTCCACACCTGGGGGTCATGGGTTTGGCAATATCTGGATGCAGCTGGGAGCAGTACATACTGAATGAGCAAAGATGGTACGTTTTTCATCAGTTTAGAGAAGCAGGCCATGGGATTAAGAAAAGATCCACTTCCATCTCGAAGAAAGGTATTTTTGAATATTTTCTAGAAACTAGAAACCATACTAGTAGTCATGCAAATCAACCTTCCTCTGGGACTTCCCTGGTGGCACAGTGCTTAACACTCTGTGCTCCCAATGCAGGGGGCCGGGGTTTGATCCATGGTCAGGGAACTAGATCTCACATGCATGTCACAACTAAAAGTTCCCATGCCACAACTAAGGAGCCCACCTTTTGCAACTAAGACCTGGTACAACCAAATAAATAAATATTTTAAAAATAAAATAAAATAGACTATTTTAAAAAACAAACAAACAAACAAAAATCTTCCTCCATGTCCAGCTGTACTAATAACACCTGTGAGTAATACCAGGGGAGGCTAGGTCAGTCTTTCCTCAGGTAAGGTGCAGAAAAGAGGCAGAAGAAACTGTACAAAGTTCTAAACATTCCACACAGTAAGTAAATAGAACTAACCTGAAGCTTTAATTAAAGTACATGTAGAAAATGATATACTGTGACAAACAGAAGAAAGTTTGGACATTGTCCTTTGGTGTCCTCAACAGGATGCAAGCATATAGCTTCTATGAAAATGCAGCGGAAAAGTAAGTGGCTAGGACAAGCTGCACTAGACATGGAACAAAGAGAAATAATGCAAGGGTTCAAGGAAATTAAACACTGAATAGGAGAATTGAAGGCAGGAGAGTGCATAATTGACATCATGGAAAAGTAAAATAACATCAAAAACAAAGTTAAATATATTTAAATATAATTTAATTATAATTAAAGTTAAATATAATTTCCAGAAGTAGAGGAAGAGGCAAAGAGATAATAATAATGACAGAGAAGATGTTAGAACTGAAAAGGGAAACTCAACCTAAGAAATGTAGTGGATACTTAGGAATAACAGAAGCAATAGACAGGGACATGATTGAAGAAATGTTTTTCCCATCTTAAAATAGATTATATGGCCTCAGGATTCACATTGTTCCTGACAGAAGTCATCCGTTCATCCAGAGAGATACCGTGTCTCCCGTGCCAGGCATCTCTGGGTTCACTGGCTACATGTCCTACTACCATAGAGTTGAAAGGCAGCAGAGAGAGACAGGCAACAGGCAGGTCAAAGAACAAGATAACTGCAGTTAGTGGTGAGCTAGGGTAATAATATACATATTTACCACGTAGGGCAACATAAACCTCATGAGTCAGAGTGAAGGTCATGAGCAATTAAAACAGATGTTGAAACAAACACCAAAAAAAATTCAGTTCACTTTTTATATACAGGCTGAGTATAAGTGTCAGTGGTCAGTGTTAGGGAAAAACAAAAACAAACAAATAAGCAAGCAAACAAACAAACAAACAAAACCATAAGGCAATAGAAAGGGGTGGCAGTGGATGGAGAAAAGCTTGGGCAGTGAACATTTTTTTGAAAAGGTGGCTTTGAAGCTTGGACTTGGCCTGTCAAACACCTTGGGGTGGAATATTCCAGGCAGAAGAAACAGGAGGAGCAGGGCACTGTGATGGCAACAAGCCATCATAGCCAGGTGAGGTTTACCTTAGCATGAGTCAAAGGAGAAAAGATGGGAGTGCGGCAGGAAAGAACATCAAAAAGGCCTTCATAAGCCAAACACGCAGCATCCCACTAGCCATGGAGAGACATAGACTCTATCCTAAATTCCCCTGGGGTGACATTGCAGGTTTCTAAACAAGCGGCAACAACATGATTTATATTTTAAAGGGACTCACTAGGCTAATATTTAAGAATGGATTGTAGGGAAGCAGAAGAGAGAGATCAAAAGAGATCAACTTCCCAGCTTTGTTATTTTTTTCCTGAGGTATAATTGACATATAGCATATTAGTTTCTGGTGTACAACATAATGATTCAATATTTGTATATATTACAAAATGTTCACCACAATAAATCTAGTGAACATCTATCACCATACAGAGTTACAATTTTTTTTCCCATGCTGAGAACTTTTAAGATCTATCTCTCAGCAACTTTCAATATACAATACATATTATTGAAATATGTACAATATACAATACAGTATTATTAACTATCATCACCATGTTGTACATTATATCCCCAAGACTTATTTATTTATTTATTTATTTATAAATTTATTTATTTATTTATTTTTGGGTGTGCTGGGTCTTCGTTTCTGTGCGAGGGCTTTCTCCAGTTCCGGCGAGCGGGGGCCACTCTTCATCGCGGTGCCTGGGCCTCTCACTGTTGCGGCCTCTCCCATTGCGGAGCACAGGTTCCAGACGCGCAGGCTCAGTAGTTGTGGCTCACGGGCCTAGCCGCTCTGTGGCATGTGGGATCTTCCCAGACCAGGGCTCGAACCCGTGTCCCCTGTATTGGCAGGCAGATTCTCAACCACTGCGCCACCAGGGAAGCCCCTTATTTATTTTATAATTAGAAGTTTGTACCTTTTGACCACCTTCACCTATTTTTCCCATGCCACACCCCTGCCTCTGGCACCCACCAATCTATTTTCTGTATCTGTGAGTTTGGTTGTTTTGGGTTTCTTTAGGATTACACATATAAGTGAGATCATGTAGCATTTGTCTTTCTCTGTCTGATTTATTTCATTTAACATAATGCCCTCAAGGTCCATCCACATTGTCTCAAATGGAAAAGTTTCCTTTTTATGGAAAAAGAATCTATCTATCTATTTATCTATCTATTTATCTATCTATCTATCTATGTCTATCTATTTATCTATCTATCTATCTATCTATCTATGTCTTCTTCATTTATTTGATGGTCACTTAGGTTGCTTTCATGTCTTGGCTATAATAAATAATGCTGCAGTGAACATGGGGGTACATATATCTTTTTCAGCTAGTGTTTTTGTTTCCTTTGGATAAATACTCAAGAATGGAATTGTTGGATCACATGTAGCTCTATTTTTAATTTTTCGAGGACCCTCCATACTATTTTCCATAGTAGCTGCACCAATTTACATTCCACCAACACTGCACAAGGCTTTTTTTTCTTGAAATGCTTGCCAACACTTGTTATCTCTTGTCTTTTTGACAGTAACCATTTTAACAGGTGTAATATCCAGCTCCATTTTTGAATTGCAGTTATGAGGGTAAAAATATTTATGAGCATCCAAAACTGAGCAAGTCACAACTACATTCAAATTCAATTGGCCTTAGGCCTCTTCTCTAAAACACAAAATGCAGGAGAAAATATTTTAAAAGTCACAGGAGTTTTGAGGCCATTGAGCTACTCGTTAGGAGCTGACAGCACAGTGCCCTCTTACCCCTCTTCCTGCTGCAATGCCTGGTTCCCATGTCACTTGCTCAGCACTGACTGTGGGCAGAGATGGAACCAGCACCCGTTTCATATCTGGCTCATCTTTCCAAACAGATACACTGTGTCCCCATCACATTCTTCCCCTCAGAACTCCTAATAGAGCACTCTGCAATTATTGGGACAATTGGGCTTTTTATGAGGGTTTTATTTTATGACTGATGAGATAACAAGGGATCCATGCTCCAGGAAGTGGAATAAAGGCTGAATTATGCAAATGCAACAAAAATAATAATAAAGTCAACAATGGATATCATGAAGTCAGGTCCTGACGTATGCTTAGCCTTTAAGCCACAGTATCAATAAATAGTAAAAGGTAGATATTGAAATCCCCACATTTTACAGAAGGAGACACTGAGGATTAGGAAGGCAAACTAATTTCCCCAAGAAGTGAGAGAATGAAGGGTGATCCTATTTTATTTGATTCTAAAGCCTCTTTCGAAGATGGTCTGGATTTACCTGGCAGAGAGGAGAGAGAAGGCTGTAGAGTAAAGAAACAAATCATCAAATGATGTGCAGCATCAAGAGCGCGAAGAATGAAGGGAAGTCTTCAGATTAATGAGCCTTGCATTCTACACTGGACTTAAGAGCTCACTTTGGAAAAGTAAGGTTTGAAGCAGCCAGATGAGGATTTTAGTGGTAGCAATGCCCAGATCAGTCAGGTTGGGGCTGCAGGAGGCCAACAACTGCATGTATAAATTACTCTAATTCAGCACTATTAGAAATGTCAAGTTTGCAATTTTCAAAATTTTGCTGCCTGAATACATTTTTCCAAAATTGAATGAATGTAGTGGTAACTTTTTTCTTTCTGCTAAACAGCATTCACAGATGGCTTGCTTCCCTCAACATTGTACAGGTAGCCTCTGTTGCCTACAGATTTGTGCTTTCCCCAGTGAGATGACCAACCCCGGACCAATCAGATAATTGCTCCAGCAAGCATGCTGCCCAGAACTTCAAAGGGAAGAACGATACAAATGAACTGTCAGTGGCCTTAAATTCAAAGTTGTGACCTGAACTTGAAATAGCACAAAGATATATGGGGGGCTTCCCTGGTGGCGCAGTGGTTGAGAGTCTGCCTGCCAATGCAGGGGACACGGGTTCGAGCCCTGGTCTGGGAAGATCCCACATGCCACGGAGCGACTAGGCCCGTGAGCCACAATTGCTGAGCCTGCACGTCTGGAGCCTGTGCTCCGCAACGGGAGAGGCCGCGATAGTGAGTGGCCTGCGCACCGCGATGAAGAGTGGCCCCCACTTGCCGCAACTAGAGAAAGCCCTCGCACAGAAACGAAGACCCAACACAGCCATAAAAATGAATAAATAAATAAATAAATAAAATTAAAAAAAAAAGAACAAAGGCAAAATGAAATCTTAAAAAAAAAAAAAAAAGATATATGGGAGAGAAGCCTCCATGGGCTTTGAGGGAAGAAAAAGAAAAATCCTTTGTTTCTGTTTAAATCCAGCTCTGGCCCTGTTTGTGCTACATCTTGCCCTTGCAACAGCTCTTGGCCTACACCCCAGGGAGGTCTCCCTTGACCTCTTCCATTCCACAGGGTCAGGCCGACGTCCTACTGAGGAGAGTGATTACATTTGTGTGCATTGTCTGTGTTGCTTACCAGGTCAGACAGACCTTTCCCCATGGGGTCAGCCATGAGGCATGCTAGCATTCAGAAGCACACAGGCCTGGAGAAAATTCTGATGCAGAATCGGGGGAGAAGACCTAAACTCCTGCACTGAAGAGGCCAGTAATTCCCAGCAGACATCTCAGGAAGTGCGTAAAGCTTAGGCTACTCCTACATACTACTCCTTATCGAGGACAATGAATCCTAAAATAATGAGATGTCAGGGAAGGGCTTGTCTGAAGGCCACCTAAATTAAGCTCTTAGTTCATTTATTTTAGAATATCAGATTTTCAATACGTATTAATCTTCCATTTCCTCTTATTTAGAGATTCTGGAGGCAGCAATGATATAGTTTCAGATGTTAAAGAAGGTCATTCATTTAAAAAGTCAGGTAATGCACAGAATTAACACATTGCAAATAGATTTGTGTAGTTTTACCCAGTGGCCTAGGTAATGCACGACAAAGAGATTCATAGCGTTTGGATTAGCCCTCAGTACGTGAGACAAAGAAAAAATAAAGTCAGGGTATATAGCTTGAAGATATGCTTGTCAATAAATGCAGGTGTATTGTTACATAAGTTAACAATAAATACAAAATAGAACTAAAGTATTTTCAAATATTTACACATATATGCACAGAATCAAGACAGAAAAACATAGTCAAATGAAATCAGGACTATCTGGCAGGTGGGATTCTTGATGTATTTCATCTTCTGCTCTATAATTTCCTGTGGTTTTTCCTGTGTTTTCTGATTTTTACAAAAAGCAGCCACCATTCTAATAATCACAAAAATAAATATTATCAATAAATACCCCACCAACTGGTGATAAAGAGGAAGAAACAATGAGTAAATCTTATAGTGAAAAATATAGTTGTTAAAATATGAATGGGTAGAATAACATCTAACTTGGACACGTTAAGGAAATTATGAGTGATTTTTAACTCATCCAAAACACAAAAAAGAGTGATGATAAAATAAAGGACATGAAGGATATATCAAGAGCCTGCAGTATCTATCTAACTGGAATATCAGAAATAGGGACAATGAGGAATGGTAGAGAAGCAATATTCAAAGCTGAATAAAACATGTATCTTTGAACAAAAATTATGCTTAACTCTTTGTTTTTTAATTGTTTTAATTAATTTAAGTATTTATTTATTTATTGCTGTGTTGGGTCTTTGTCTCCGTGTGAGGGCTTTCTCCAGTTGCGGCAAGTGGGGGCCACTCCTCATCGCGGTGCATGGGCCTCTCATTATCATGGCCTCTCTTGTTTTGGAGCACAGGCTCCAAACTTGCAGTCTCAGTAATTGTGGCTCCTGGGCCCAGTTGCTCCGCGGCATGTGGGATCTTCCCAGACCAGGGCTCGAACCCGTGTCCCCTACATTGGCAGACAGATTCTCTACCACTGCATCACCAGGGAAGCCCCAACTCTTAAAATAATAAAAAAAAAAATACTAATCTTCACAGATCAGAGTAAAAGACATCACATAAAGTCAAAAGAGAAAGAGGTAAGGAGCATAAGAAAAAAGACAGATTTCTGAACAAGAAATGGCAAAAGTCTAATACTAGGTACCTCATCTTCAGAAGAAAATGCCAGATACAAATGGAAGATTAATTTTTAAGTTTTGATGGAAAATAGCTGTCAACTTTGGATTCTATAAGCAGCTATGCTTAATTCAAGAATGAGGGTAGGAGATGTCATAAAAAATGTTGGAGTAGGGCATTTCAAGAATCAATGTCCATTAAAACAACTTTAAACTGGCTATGTCTCATAGAATTAACATTTTGGGAACTCTGGAATCTAATCTGAAATTCACATAAACCAAGGACTGTTTAAAGAAGGAGTGGGCAGCTGAAATTCAGTGAGAGAGCACTACGGCACTTTCACCCACCTGACTGTCATTCCCATTCCTCAGCTCAGCATCTACTGTGAGGACTGCAGACCTAGTGTGACTTGTTGGTGACAGGGAGCTGTTATGGACCTTGTTTTAAATATACTGTGGTTGTATATTTTGACCTGTCTTGTAGTTCCCTGAAAGACTGGCACAGAGGCTGACCTTTGTTTTGTCCTCTGTCCTCAGGATGGAGTGAATTTCTGGATGATGGTGGTGTCTGTCAAAAGATTTAAATATATATACAAACTATGACTGCATAGGGGTCAGGAAGGTTGATTGGACAAGTGGCATACAGAACCCAAAAGGACAGGAAAGAGGAAGTTAATGAGGAGGGTTATTGGGAGAATAAGGGCTCAGAATGTCCATCACATATACCAGGGAAGACAGAATGCAATGCATACACCGAGGATCACACACTTGTTCTGAGAAGACTTGAGAGGATGCTATGCTTATACATCTGTCAGATGTATGGGCTCCATGCAAGTAGAAACTGATGGCTAAGGGAAAGTCATAGGTGGCATAGGATTGAAGTAGTTCTCCAGCTCAGAGCCAAGCTGCAAAGACTGAGAGAGTGCTGTTGTTTTTTTTCTATTTATGACTTTAGGTATTTTAGGGAACCTCTGTCAGGTCACTGGACCAGTGAGCTGTCAGAACAGAGATGGGGATAATCTGATTTCCAGAATTCATACATTGTAATATTCAAAGACAATAAAAATTTACAAAGAATCTGGGAAATATGGCTCGTTCACAGGAAAATTAAATAAATCAACAGAAACCATTATTGAGGAAACATTGAAGAGAATCCTAGAGGAAACTGGACCTACTACAGAAAGACTCTAAAGCAACTGTCTTAAATATGCTTACAGAGCTAAGGGAAATCATGGGAAGAGGACTAAAGGAAATCAGGAAAATAATGCATGAACAAAATAAGAATATCAATTAAAATCTAAAAAATACAAAAAGGAAGCACATAAAAACCATGGAGTCAAAAAACTAACAACAACAAAATAACCAAAATGAAAACTTCACTAGACGGGTTAAACAACAGACTTGAACACACAGAAGAAAGAATCAGCAAGCTTGAAGATAAGGCAATTTAAATTATCTAATCTGAGGAGAAGAAATTTTAAAAAATAATTTAGATAAGTGGTAGAGTTGGAAGGACTATTATACATTATCAAGTGTACAATGTAAGAAATATGGGGATCCAAGAATGTGGGAGAAAGAGAATAGGGGAAGAAAGAATATTTGAAGAGAGAATGGCTTCAAATTTCCCAAACTTAATGGACTACATGAATCTACAAATCAAAGAATCTCAATAAACTCTAAGATACAACCAAATAAATCCACATCAAAACTCATTATAATGAAACTGTCAAAAGACAAAGACAAAAGAAAACCACAAGGGAAAAACAACTTGTCATGTACAAGGGATCCTTAATAAGATTTATAGCTGATTTATCATCAGAACTATGGAGGCTAAAAGGGTATAGAATGATATATTTAAGGTTCTAAAGAAAAAAATACCATTAATCAAAAATTCTATATCAGGAAAACCTATCCTTCAAAAATGAAGGAGAAATTTAGATATTCTCAGGTAAACAAAAGTTAATGGAGTTTATCACTACTAAACCTATTCTTCTAGGAATACCAAAGGCAGTCCTTCAGGCTGAGATAAAAGAGCACCAGACACAAAGCTATGTAAAGAAATAAGGCACTCCAATAAAGGCAACTACATGAGTAAATATAAAAGTCATTATTACTGTATTTTTGGATTGCAGCTCCCCTTTTATTTCTTACATCACTTAAAAACCAATGTATTAATAAATATGTATAAATCTCTATAAATACACACATAATATATAAAGATGTAATTTGTGATAACAATAAAATAAAGGAGGGGTGGAGATATATAGGGGCAGAGTTTTAATGTTTATTAAAACTAAGTTGGTATTAATTTATATTTTTATAATGTAAATTATAATCTTTTTAAACACTAAGAAAATATCTGAAAGATATACAAAACTAAAATAAGAAAAAGCAAAATGGTACAAAACAAAAAACAAATTCGACCCAAAAATGTGGTGAAATGAGGAATAAAAAGATACAAGACATACAGAAAACAAATAGCAAAATGGCAAAAGTAAGTCATTACTGATCAGTAATTCGTTAAATGTAAATGGATTAAAATCCCCAATCAAAAGACAAATATTGGCAGAATGGAATAAAAAAAATGATGCAACTCTATGATGCCTACAAGAGAGTCTTTTTACACCACAAATACATTGAAAGTTAAAGGTACTTTATACAAGTTGTAACGGAATTGGAGTATCTATATAATATCAGACAAAATAAAATTTAAATCAAAATGTGTTACAAGAGAAAAAAAAGACATATTTTGATAAAATAAAACAATTATAAACATATATTCAACAAACAACAAAGTCCAAAACATATGATGCAAATATTGACATAGTTGAAAGGGAGAAATGAACAATTCTATGATAATGGTAGCATACTTTAATACCCCACTTGTACTAATGGATAGAACAAATAGATGAAGATCAGTAAGAAAATAGAAGACTTGAACAATCCTGTAAACCAGTTAGCATAATATAATATAATATAAATATAAATAAATAAATATATATATATATATATATATATATATATATATATATATATAGAACACTTCACCCAGCAATAGCAGAATACTCATTCTTTCATAGTACACATTCTTCAAGACAGACCAGATGTTAGGCCAGAAAACAAGTCTCTCTATATTTTTTTTTAAAATTAAAATCAAAGTATTTTATTTTAAAAATAAAACTGAAAGTATTTTATTTTTATCGAAGCAAAAATAAAAGTGAACACATATCGAAAAGGTGAGAACAAAACCCCATGATGAGTAAATAAATTTGAAAAACATTTTACTAAGTGAACTGCTGATTATAATGGGGGAAAACAGAACATCGGTTTGACATAATGGATTAAAACTTCAGAGAATTTACCTCTCCTAATAATTAGCAAAATAAGCAAAACAAAACAAAAAAAGTACTGAAAGAATACCAATGATTTACCATCAAAAACAACATCAAAAAAAATAGAATATAACTTAAAGCAACAACCTTTAAAAATAGGGGGCCAAAGGCAAAAATAGAAGACTTTGATATGAAGCACAGCTTGACCAACAACACTTACCATCAAGATAAACTGGGAAAAAAAATCTGCGGGGCTTCCCTGGTGGTGCAGTGGTTGAGAGTCTGCCTGCAGATGCAGGGGACATGGGTTCGAGCCCTGGTCTGGGAAGATCCCACATGCCGCGGAGCAACTAAGCCCGTGCGCCACAACTACTGAGCCTTCGCGTCTGGAGCCATGCTCCGTAACGAGAGGCGATGACGGTGACAGGCCCGCGCACTGCGATGAAGAGTGGCCCCCACTCGGCACAACTGGAGAGAACCCTCGCACAGAAATGAAGACCCAACGCAGCCAAAAATAAAGAAAGAAAGAAAGAATTTTTAAAAAAATCTGCATTTGTTCACAAGTGCCTTAAACTCTGGAGAGAAGCAATCTTAGTCATATGCCCACATTTTTTTCTTCTTTTGCCCTGAGTGTTGCCAAAAATAGCTAACGGATATGAATGGCATAAAATGGATGTGACCATCAGGACCAAGTCCTAAGAGATACACAACCACTTGGGAGGAAATGCAAAGTCAGAGGATTTCCTCATGGGAAGAGAATGCATCTCACCCTAAGATGGAGAAAATTCTTGTACTGTAAATATCAAAGTATCTTAAGATAAAGCAGAGATCAAGAGTTTAAGAAGAATATAGCCTTAACTTATCCCATTTCATCCAAAGAATACAATTTTACTTACATCAAAACATCTTATCTATCATTCTATCTCTACATATATGTCTAGGAAATGTTTAGAAAACATAATACTAATATTATGTATAGATGATAAAATTAGAAGTGATTTATTGTTTTGTTTTTAACTTTTTGCAAATTTTAATTATTTAAAATTAGGAGGTGTTATTTTGAAAAATAATACTAATTTTGAGACTATAGGGAAAAAAAGGCAGGAAGAAAATATGCCAAAATTTCATAGTGGTTTAATATAGATGATGTAAATGTGGATAGCCTTGTATTTGCATTTTGCAATTTTTAAAAACATTTCTATACTTTTCTTTTTAATGTCAGCTTTTATTTTCCAGTTTTAGATGTAACATGTGACGACCTGAGAAGTCATCACTCTTATCTTTACACCAAGAGAAAGCTAAGCAAACTGAAAATTGATAACTTTCTCTGTAGTCATTAGAGAACAAATGTCTTAAGACAAATCATGACCACAAAGCCTTGAGACAGGCAAATACAAACAGTCACAGCCAAGAGTTGCCTAATAGCAAGGAGGAAGAGAAGCTACAGGTGCCATAAGTTAATAGAAACATTTAAATGGTAATTTTGACTTATATCTGTAGGCTGAGAATGGGCTAACTTGAGAGGGAGAAATTCTTCAGGCCACATTCTTAGGAATATCCACACATTTACACAGTTTACCTGCAGTAAACCTGATAAGTTCTCACAATGAAGCTCAGAGAAAGAAACGCTCCTGGCTCTGATAGGGGGAAGAGAAGGAATAATCACTGTGAAATACACCCAGAACATTCTCCATAACAAAGATCTACTATCTGTAAGAAATGACTTTAACAGAGCATTATCCCAGCTAGAGAAGAGCTCTGCTCCCTCCTAAGTCACCTAAGAGGAGAGAAAAAATCTATACAACTAGAGAAACACTTCTGAACACTCACAGCCTAGAGACACAAGCCCAATGAAAGATTGATACTTAATTATAAAATTATAGAATGTTTCCCCTCCCTTACATATTTCTACCACACCAATGGAACTTCAATATAATAGAGGTTTACAGCTGAAAAAAACTGTGAAATGAAGACTTGCTGCAAAGAGGAATACTTAGAAAAACCCAAAGTCAAAATAGGAGACAAAATCAGAAAGCTCAAAGACTTGGAAGCCTCCAACATTTGTAGCTACAATAAACATTAAACACAGCCTGAATCTTAGCCAGATTAACATAAATCCTCACACTAAAGATCTACTTACCTCAGTTTCCAGTACCTGATGCAACATGTTCAGCTTTCAACAAAACGTTCCAAGGCATACCAAAAGGAAAGAAAAAACACAATCTGAAGAAAAAAAGGAAGCATCAGAACCAGACACAGCTATGAGAAAAGTGTTAGAATTATCAAACAGGGAATTCAAAACACATGTGATTAATATGTAAATAGCTCTGGTGAAAAAAAGTAGAAAACATACAAGAAAGAATGGAATGTAGGTGAGAGATGAACATTCTAAAATGAATTGGCCAGAAATGTTCAAAGACACTACAAAAGAAATGAAGAATACTTTTGATGGGCATATCACTAGACTGAACACAAACACAAAAGAAAGGAATCAGTAACTTGAAGGTAGGTAAAGAGAAAGTTGTCAGAATGAAATACAAAGAGAAAAAAAATTAACAATGATCAGAACAAAGCAAAACAACAACAACAAATAGAACAGAACATCCCAAAACTGTGACAATTTCAAAATGTGTAAAATACAAGTAATTGGAATATTAGAAATAGGAGAAAGATAACAAAGCAGAAGAAATATTTGAAATAAAAAAGGCCAAGAAGTTTTCTAAATTAATGACATCAAACTACATAAACAGGGAGCCCAGAAAAATACTACACCACAAGGATAAATTCCAAAGAAGAGCTATACCTAGGTAGCTAGAGAACCCAGAGGGGGGAAATCAACTTTACCTATAGAGGAACAAGGAAAAGGATGATACTAAACTTCTTGTCAGAAACCATACAAAAAGAGTAGAGTAAAATGTTTACATTTTGAAAAACAGCAATTTCCCAGCCTGAATTTATAGTCAGCAAAATTTTCTGTCAGAATTGAAGAGGAAATAGAGACTTTTATAGACAAAAAAAAAAAAAAAAAAACTAATTTATTATCAGCAGACATGTCTTGTAAGAAACGTTAAAGAAATAATTCAAGGAGAAAAAGATTAATGAGGGAGGAGGAAAAATGAAAGAGGATAAGATCTTTTTTCTCATTTTTAATTGATCTAAAAGATAACTGCTTAAAGTAATAGTAATAATGTACTAGGTGTTTATAACATATAGATAAGTGAAAAGAATGACAACAGTATCATAAAGATAGAAGAGAAGAATTGGGAATATCCTTTTATAAGGTAACTGCACTACATGTAAAGTGGGATGGTGTTTGAAGGAAAATTTACATTACTTAAAACTAGAGCAACCAAGAAATTTTTATTAAATGTATAATTGATATGCTAAGAGGGAAGGTGAGATGGAATGATATATTATAGAATGGTCAATTAAAGAATCTGAGAATTCAAAAAAAGAAGGGGAAATAAACAAAGAACAAATACAACAAACAAAAATTGCAAACAATGGATTGATATTAACCCATCTCTATCAATAATTAGAGTGAATAGAAAGAAAAAATGACCTACCTATGTCTTATCTACAAGAAACCCATATTAAATATAGCAATTCAGATAGGTTAAAATAAGAGATGAGGAAAGATATGCCTTGTTAACACTAAGCAAAAGAGCTGGAGTAGCTGTCTTAATTTCAGATAAAACAAACCAGAATGAGGAAACTTATCAAGCATTAAGAAAAGCATTACACTATGATAATGGAGGCATTTCTCCAAAATATAAAACAATCCTTACTGTTGATATAGCTAACAAGAGCACATCAAAATATGTGAGGCAAACATATAGGAATATAGAGTAAAGTAGAAAAATCTACTATAAGAGTTGAAGACTTCAATACCCATCTTTCAGTAATTGATAGATCCAACAGGCAGAAAATGAGTATGGAAATAGTTGACCTAAAAAGCACTATCAATCAACTTGAACTAATGACATTTATATAAAAGTCCATCCAGCAGCAGCAGAATACACATTCTTCTTAAGCTCACATGAAACTTTTATCAATATAGACAATATTCTGGACCCTAAAACACAACTCAAGAAATTTTTTAAATTGGAAGTAATACAGGGTATGTTATCAGGTTACAATAACATTAAACTGAAGTTAATAACAGAGAGCTGGGGCGTCCCTAAGTATTTAGGAATTAAATGATACATTATAACTTAACACATGGGAGACCAAAGTCTCAAGAGAAATTTATAATACATTTTGAACTAAATGAAAATTAAAATACAACTTATCAAAATTTGTAGAATGCAGCAAAAGCAGTGCTTAGATGAAAATTATAGCATTAAATGCAGATATTATAAAAGAAGAAAGATCAAATATTAATAATGTAAGCCTCCATCTTAGAAAACTAGAGAAAGAAATTTATGCATAGGCAAATGGAGAAAAGACAAAAATAAAGCAGAAATCAATGGATTTGAAAACATGAAAACAATAGAAAAAATCAATGATTCCAGTTCAAGATGGCAGCGTAAGAAGATTCTGAACTTACCTCCTCTCAGGGACACACTGAGTCTCCAGGTGCATATGGAAAAATTTCCTCTTAAAAAAACCCTAAAGCCTGCTTGAGTGATGACTACACATTGGACAAGTGAGAACTAAAACAATCAAAGTGGGAGGAGAGACTGGAACAAAATAAACCCTAATCCTATTGTGCCATCACTCAAATGGGAAGGAACTCAAAACCCAGAGCTTCTCCCTGAGGAGTGAAGGATTTGAACCCCACTTCAAGCAACCCACCTTTTAAGACATACACATGAGAGATGAGCCCCCAAAATATCTGGCTTTGAAAACCAATAGGACTCACACCCCAGATACACAATACTCTAGCAAATTGAGAAACAGCTCTTAAAGGGCTCACACACTCAACTTCATCTGCCAGGGCCCAGCTTAGAGGTAGCCAACTGTACTCAGACTTAAAGTGAAGGAGGCCCACCTACTTATATAAAGCTTCAGCCCGATGGGCAGGCTCCTAATGTAGCAAACACATCTAGGAACATGCTGGAACACTCTCTGAGGATGGAGACTGACAGATGTCATCTTTGCACTCTCCCTCTGGTGTCCCCCATAATACCAGTATCTCCCAGAAGGGAGCTTTTGCATGAATCTGACCCCCCAATTTTTGTGACTGATGCCTAGAAGACACAGCTTGATTGCCTGGCTCTGGAGGCAAGGGGAGCTTGTTCCTGGTCCCATGGACTGTAATAATCAGAGTCACCCAGAAAGCTCAGCTCCCTGTCTGGTGCTTCAATTTTTGTGACTGATGCCAGGGCACACCTCTACATTGTCTGGCTTTGGTGGCTAGTGGGTCCCAGAGGACTGAGTTCTTAAACACTTCCAGGGCACAGAAAGAGACAACAGACCCAGGATCTCAGTCTTTCTGTGAAGGAGGCCTATTAGCTAATCATGACTGCATCCTGAGGGACAGGATTCTGATTAAACATGCATCTTGGGGCTGACTGTAATATTTCCCAGAGACCTTGTAGTTCAGACACTTTCTTCATGTTCACCCTCTGCTGCTTTTCAGATCAACAGTGTCTCCTGAAGGGGACATTTAATGCCTGGTGCCCTGGTTTGTACAGCTGATGCCCAGAGGATTCCCTTTGGTCACCTAGCTCTGGTGACAGTGTGGCTTGCGTTCCTCAGTCCTCCAGGACTGTGGCAATCAGAGAGATAGTTCTTGGAAGGCTACCAACCCCAAGGTACTGCACAAAGAGTGGACTGAGGCACACTCCCCAATCTTTCTGTGAAGGAAGGCTCTTTGCTTGCCCTGGAGCTTTGGCCCTCTAAGAAGCGGGCTTTGGCATACATTTAGTGGTCTACAGAGGTACTCAGGGAATGTAGGCTCTGAACGCCATCTTCGTGTTCTCCCTCTGCCTTGTTCTAGCTCACTAGCATGACACAGAGAAGAACTTATACACTCATCTGGAGCCTCAATTTTTGTAACTGCCACTCAGGGGACACCTCAAAATTGCTGGGTTCTCGTGGGCCACAGGGCTTATACTTGCAGTCGCACAGGATTGTATATATTTGCATATTTTAAAAGCTGATATCTCAGGGTCTGGCTTCCAGGCAGCCTGAAACTAGGTGCCGAGATCCTCCCCTTTGGGATTCTGACTGGTTTTGGCATACCCTCAACTACTGGGAGATACTAAAAATATAGTAGGTTATATGGAAAAGCACAAAGGTTTGAGAGACAAATAAGAGCTAGGGCAGAGTTGAATGACAAAGTTTATCTCCTACATAGGACACTCCTTCAAGAATGGAAGAGGTAGTTGTTTTATCTACTGGATAGAAATCAACACACAAAGAGTCAAGCAAAATGAAGAAACAGGAATATGTTGCAAATTAAAGAAGAAGATAAAACATAGAAAAAAAATAATGAAATGGAGGTAAGTAATTCACCTGATAAAGAGTTCAAAGTAATGGTCACAAAGATGCTCACTGAATGGGGGAGAAGAATGAATGAACACAATGAAAACTTAAATAAAGAGATAGAAAATATAACAAAGTACTAAATAGTAGTAACAGAGCTGAAGAATACAATAGCTGCACTGAAAAACAGACTAGAACACTTCAACAGCAGGCTAGATGAAGCAGAAGAAAGGACCAGTCAACTTGAAGACAAGGCAGTGGAACTTATCCACACAAAGCAACAGAAAGAAATAAGAATTGTTTTAAAAAGTGAAGATAGCTTAAGGGACTTATGGGACAACATCAAATGGACTAACATTCACATAACAGTGCTCCCAGAAGGAGAAGAAAGAGAGAAAGCAGAAGAAATCCTATGTGAATAAATGATTGCTGAAAACTTTCCTAACCTGGGGAAACAGACATCCAGGTCCAGAAAGCCAAGAAATTTCTAAATAAGAGAAACCTAAAAGAGATCCACACAAAGACACGTTATAATTAAAATGTCAAAATTTAAAGACAAGGGATCTTAAAAGTAGCAAGATAAAAAATTTACATACAAGGGAACTCCCATGAGAATATCAGCAAATTTTTCAGTAGAAACTCTGCAGGTCATAAGGGAGTGTTATGATATATTTGAAGTACTGAAAGGAAAAAAAAAAAAATCAACCAAGAATACTCCACCAAGCAAGTTATCATTTGGAAGTGGAGGAGAGATAAAGAGTTTTCCACAAAGCAAAGGCTAAAGGAGTTCACCACTAAACCAGTGTTATAAGAAATGTTAAAGGGATTTCTTTAAGCTGAAAAGATAGGATGATAATTAGTAATGTGAACATATATGAAAGAATAAATCTAACTAGAAAGGTAAATATATAGTAAAGGTAGTGGATTAATCATTTAAAAGACTAGTTGGAAGGTTAAAAGAAAAAAATAGTAAAAATAACTAAGAATACAATAATTAGTTAAGGGAAAAACAAGATTAAAAGATGTAAAATGTGACATCAAAAACAAAATGTAAAGGAAGGGGGAGTAATAACGTTGAGCTTTACAATGGGATAAAATTTAAATTATCAACTTAAAAGATTGTTATAGATAAAAGAAGTTGTTATATGTAAGCATCATGGTAACCACAAAGCCAAAACCTATAGTAAATACACAAAAAATAAAGAAAAATGAACATAAGCATAACACTAAAGAAAGTCATCAAACCACAAAGGAAGACAGCAAAAAAAGGAGAAAGCAAAAGAGAGGGATTACAAAAATAGCCAGAAAACAGTTAACAAAATGTCAATAAGCACAAACCTATACATAATCACTTTAAAAATAAATGGACTAAATCCTCCAATCAAAAGAAATAGCATGGCTAAATAAATAAAAATACAAGACCCATCTATATGCTGTCTACAAAAGGCTCACTTTTAATATAAGAAAAACACAGACTGAAAGTGAAGGGATGGAAAAAAGATGTTCCATGAAAATGGAAGCCAAAACAAAACTAGTATATCAGAAAAAAAATAAACTTTAAAACAAAGACTGTAATAAGAGACAAAGAAGAGCATTACCTAATAATAAAAGGGTCAATCCAACAAGAAGATTTAACACTTGTAAATATTTATGTAACCAGTATAGGAACACCTAAATATATAAAGCAAATATTAACAGACCTAAAAAGAGAAAAGGACTGCAATGCAATTCCAAATCAGATGACTTTTCTTTTTTTTCCTTGCCTGATTGTTCTGACTGGGACTTCCAGAGCAATCAGGCAAGATTGCTATGTTGAATAGAAATAATGAGAGTGGGCACCCTTGACTTGTTCTTAAACTTAGAGAAAAAACTCTCAATCTTTAGCCATTGATTATGATGTTAGCTGTGGGCTTCTCGTATATGGCCTTTATTATGTTGATATATGCTTTTTCTATGTCTAAATTATTGAGTTTTTATCTTAAATGGATGTTGAATTTTGTCAAATGCTTTTTCTTCATTTCTTGAGATGATCATATAATTCTACTCTTTCATTCTATTATATGATGTATCACATTGATTGATTTGTGTATGTTGAAACACCCTTTCATTGCAGGGATATATCCAACTTGACCATGGTACATGGTCATTTTAATGTGTTGCTGAATTTGATTTGCTAGTATTTTACTGAGAATTTTTCATCTATATTCATCAGGAATATTGACCTGTAGTTTTATTTTCTAGTAGTGTCCTTTTCTGGTTTTGGTATCAGGATAATGCTGGCTTTGTAAAATGTGTTTAGGAGTGTTCACTCCTCTTCAGCTTTTGGAAGTATTTGTGTTAATTCTTTATGCTTGGTGAAATTAATCAGTGAAACTATCTGATCCTGGGCATTTCTTTATTTGGAGAATTTTGATTACTGATTCAATCTCCTTACCAGTAATTTGTCTATTCAGATTTTCTATTTCTTCCTGATTCAACCTTGGTAAGATTTTTTTGTCTCTGAGAACTTTTTTTCAATTTCTATAGATTGTGTAGTTTGTTGGCATATAGTTTCTCATAGAGGCATGTTACGATCCTTTGAATTTCTGTGGTATCTGTTGTAATGTCTCCTTTTTATTTATAATTTTGTTGATTTGGGTCCTTCCTTTATTCCTTGGTTAGTCTAAGGATTCATCAAATTTTTATCTTTTAAAAGAATCTACTCTTAGTTTGATTAATCTTTTCTATTGTTTTTCTGTTCTCTATTTCATTTATTTATGTCTAATCTTTATTATTTATTTCCTTTTCTAATTTCAGCTTAGTTTGTTCTGCTTTTCCTACTTACTTAAGGCGTAGATTTAGATTGTTTATTTGGGACTTTTCTTGGTTCTTAATTAGGTATGTATTGCTATAAACTTCTCTTAGAACTGCTTTTGTGCATTGCACAAATTCTGGTATATTGGGGTTCCATTTTTGTTTTTCTAAAAAACTTTTTGATTTCCCTTTCAACTTCTTCTTTGACCCATTGGTTGTGTAGGAGCATTTAATTTCTATGTGTTCATGAATTTCCAATTTTTCTCTTACTGTTGAGTTCTAGTTTTATGCCATCGTGGTCCAGGAAGATACTGGGTGTGATTTCAAACTTCTGGAATTTGCTAAGACTTGTTTTGTGGCCTAACATATGGTCTGTCCTATTAAATGTTCCATGTGTCCTTGAGAAGAATGGATATTCTGCTGTTGTTGGATAGAATGTTCTGTATGTGTCTGTTAGGTCCATAGGTCTATAGTGTTGTTTAAATCCACCATTTCTTAACTAATTCTCTGTCTGGGTGATCTATCCATTGTTGAAAATGGGATATTAAGTCCTGGACAATTATTGTATTACTACCTGTTTCTACTTTTAGCTCTGTTTTGGTTTTATATATTTAGATGCTCGAATGTTGGGCACATAAATGTTTATAATTGTTGTATCTTCTTCATGAATTGACCTCTTTATCATTACATAATAACTTTATTTGTCACTTTTTACAATTTTTAGTTTAAAGTCTATTTTGTCTAAGTATAGTTTTTTTTTGTTGTTTTGTTTTGTTTCTTGGGGTTTTTTTAAATTGTTTTTTGTTGTTTTTTTTGGTTACCATTTGCTTGAAATGACTTTTTTCATTGCTTCACTCTCACACTATGTGTGTGTTTAAGGCTAAAGTGAGTCTCTTGTAGGCAGCATACTGCTGGATCTTCTTCGTTTTAATCCATTAACACAGTCTATGTGTTTGGATTGGAGAATTTAACCCATTTATGTTTAAACTAAGTATTGATAACTAAGGATTTACTATTGCCATTTTGGAGATTGTTTTCTGGCTATTCTGTAAGTTCATTGTTCCTTGTTTCTTATCCTGCTTTTTTTAAATGTTTTGATGTCTTTTGTTTTCAGTATTTCTTGATTTCTATATCATGTTCTTTTGTGTAATTGCTGCAGGTTTTTCCTTTGTGGTTACCAGGAGGTATTCATAAAACATCTTAAACTTATAACACCCTATTTTAAGCTGATAACAATTTATCGTCAATAGAATTTCTAAGCTTTACACCTTTACTTCTCCTCCCCTTCATATTTTGATTATTCCTGTTACAATTTACATATCTTTTATATTGTGTAAATAATAACAGATTATTGTAGTTATGGTTATTTTCACTATGCTTATTTTTTAAACTTTTAACCTATAGTTTTAAGTGAACTATGCACCATCATTACCAAATTACAGAATCTAACTTTGACTATATATTGAATATTACCATTAAGTTTTACACTACCTTTTAATGTTTTATAATGTTAATTAGTGTTGATTTATACTTCTACTCAAAGAAGTCCCTTTTGCATTTCTTGTAAGGCAGGTTTAGTGGTAATGAACTCTCTGAGCTTTTGCTTGTTCAAAGAAGTCTTTACCTCATCTTCATTTCTGAAGGAGAGCTTTACCAGGTATAGTATTCTTGGTTGAAGAAATTTTCTTTCAATATTTTGAATATGTCATCCCAATCTCTCCTGGCCTGAACTTTTTCTGTTAAATAATATTATAGGAGATACCTTGCATGTAACTTCTCTCTTTTCACTTGCTGCTTTTAAAATTCTTTGTCATTGGGATGGAGTCAAGATGGTGGAGTGGGAGGATGTGGAGTTAACATCTCCTCACAAGTAGGCCATCTAGTAGGCACTGGTGGGGGACTTCGGACACCTAAGGAGATGGGAGGAATCCCTGTGTGACCAGGTAGGATGTGGGAGGGAAGGAGGCGTAAGAAAAGTGTAGGTGGATGGGACCAGTGTCCCTGAGGGGGGGTTAGGAGAGAGGAGAGGTTCCCATGCTCAGAGGGGCACAATCATGGCATGGGGATACATGGGGATGGAGATGGACCTTTGGGGGATCAGCAGATCAGAGGGGTACATGGCCAGCATCTCCCCTGCCCCCTCAGGCTCCAGCAAGCCTGTTCAGGTCCTGGGCCTGAACCCCCCCCAGGAGCCCCCTCCAGCCATATGGGACCCTGGACTGAGCCCTGCCCCCCACTGCCAAGGCCTTTTCTGGCTGTGCAGGTCCTGTGCCTAGGCCCAACATCTGCCCTCACTAAGGCTTTTTCCAGCTGTGTGGGCCCCAGGCCTGAGCTGCATCCTCCCCCAAAACCTCTTCCAACTTTCTTATTTTTTTATTTTATTTTATTTTTTTATTATTAATTTTTTCATTTTATTTTTATTGTTTGATTTTTTGCTGTTGTGGTTCTGTGTTTTTTTTTTTGTCTTCTTTTTGTATAAATTTATTTATTTATTTACTTACTTACTTATTTTTGGCTGCTTTGGGTCTTTGTCGCTGTTAATGGTCTTTCTCTAGTTGTGGCAAATGGGAGATACTCTTCATTGCAATGTGTGGGCTTCTCATTGCAGTGGCTTCTCTTGTTGTGGAGCACAGGTTCTAGGCATGCGGGCTTCAGTAGTTGTGGCTCATGGGCTCTAGAGCACAGGCTCAGTAGTTGGAACACACGGGCTTAGTTGCTCTGTGGAATGTGAGATCTTCCTGGACCAGGGCTAGAACCCATGTCCACTGAATTGGCAGGTGGATTCTTCACCACTGCACCACCAGGGAAGTCCTGTGGTTCTGTTTTGTTTTGTGGTTGTGGTTTCATTTTTATTTTTTCTAATATATGTTTTATTTTTCTAATTTTATTTTATTTTTTTATTCTTTGTTGTTCTGCACTTTTTTGTTTGTTGCCTTTTTCTCTTTTTGCCACTCTGCATGGCTTGCAGAGTCTTGGTTCCCAGGCTGGGGGTTGGGCCTGAGCTCTTGTGGTTAGAGCACTGAGTCCAAACCACTGAACTAACAGAGAACCTCAGATCCCAGGGAATATTAATCAGTGTGAGCTCTCGTGGAGTTCCCCATCTTGGCCCAAGGGCCAGCTCCACCCAACTGCCTGCAAACTCCAGTGCTGGATGCCAAACAATCAGCAAGACAGGAATGCAGCCCCACCCATCAAAAAAAAATGAAATGACAAAAAATATATGTTACAGATGAAGGAACAAGGTAAAAACCTACAAGACCAAATAAATGAAGAGGAAATAGGCAACCTAACTGAAAAAGATTTCAGCATAATGATAGTAAAGATGATCCAAAATCTTGGAAATAGAATGGAGGCACAGATTGGGAAAATACAAGAAATGTTTAACAGGGACCTAGAAGAACAAAAGAACAAACAAACAGTGATGAACAGCACAATAAATGAAATGAAAAATACACTAGAAGGAATCAATACCAGAAAAACTGGGACAGAACAACCAATAAGTGAGCTGAAAGATAGAATGGTGGAAATAACTGCTGAGAAGCAGAATAAAGAAAAAAGAATGAAAAGAAATGAGGACAGTCTCAGAGACCTATGGGACAACATTAAACGCACCAACACTTGAATTATAGGGGTGTCAGAAGAAGAAGAGAATGAGAAAGTGTCTGAGAAAATATTTGAAGAGATTATAGTGAAAAACTTCCCTGACATAGGAAAAGAAATAGCCACTGAAGTTCAGGAAGGGCAGAGAGTCCCATATAGGATAAACCCAAGGAGAAACATGTCGAGACACATATTAATCAAACAAACAAAAATTAAAATCAAACAAAAACTATTATAAACAGCAAGGGAAAAGCAACAAATAACATACAAGGGAACTCCCATAAAGTTATCAGCTAATTTTTCAGCAGAAATTCTGCAGGCCAAAAAGAAACAGCAAGGTATATTTACTGTGATAAAAGGGAAAAACCTACAACCAAGATTACTCTACCCAGCAAGGATCTCATTCAGATTTGATGGAAAAATCAAAAGCTTTACAGACAAGCAAAAGCTAAGAGAATTCAGCACCACCAAACCTGCTTTACAACAAATACTAAAGGAACTTCTCTAGGTGGGAAACAAAATAGAAGAAGAGGCCCACAAATGAAAACCCATAACCATTAAGAAAATTGTAATAGGAACATACGTATTGATAATTACCTTAAATGTAAATAGATTAAATGCTCCAACCAAAAGACACCAACTGGCTGAATGGATACTAAAATAAGACCCATATGTATGTTGGCTACAAGAGACCCATTTCAGACCTAGCGACACATACAGACTAAAAGTGAGAGGATGGAAAAACATACTCCATGCAAATGGAAATCAAAAGAAAGATGGAGATGCAATACTCATATCAGATAAAGTAGACTTTAAAATAAAAACTGCTACAAGCGACAAGGAAGGACACTATATAATGATCAAGGGATCAATCCAAGAAGAAGATATAACAATTGTAAATATTTATGCACCCAACATAAGAACACCTCAATACATAAGGCAAATGCTAACAGCCATAAAAGGGGAAGTCGACAGTAACACAATAATAGTGGGGGACTTTAACACCCAACTTACACCAATGTACAGATCATCCAGACAGAAAAGAAATAAGGAAACATAAACTTTAAATGACACAATGGACCAGATAGAATTAATTGATATTTATATACATTACACCCAAAAGCAGCAGAATACACTTTCTTCTCAAGTACACATGGAACACCCTCCAGGATAGATCACATCTTGGGTCACAAATCAAGCCTCAGTAAATCTGAGAAAATTGAAATCATATCAAGCATCTTTTCTGACCATAACACTATAAGATTAGAAATCAATAACAGGAAAAAACTGCAAAAAAACACAAAAAAATGGAGGCTAAATAATATGCTACTAAATAACCAATGGATCACTGAATAAATCAAAGAGGAATAAAAAAATGCCTAGAAAAAAAAAAGACAACAAAAACACAACAACTCGAAAAGAAGTTGTGGGGGGGAGGAGAGAAGATGGCGGAAGAGGAAGACGCGGAGATCACCTTCCTTCCCACAGATACAGTAGAAATACATCTACACGTGGAACTGCTCCTACAGAACACCCACTGAACGCTGGCAGAAAACGTCCGACCTCCAAAAAGGCAAGAAACTCCCCCCGTACTTGGGTAGGGCAAAAGAAAAAAGAAATAACAGAGAAAAAAGAATAGGGACGGCACCTGCACCAGTGGGAGGGAGCTGTGAAGGAGGAAAGATTTCCACACACCAGGAAGCCCCTTCGCGGGCAGAGACTGCGGGTGGCAGAGGGGGGAAGCTTCGGAGCCACGGAGGAGAGCGCAGCAACAGGGGTGCAGAGGGCAAAGCGGAGAGGTTCCCGCACGGAGGAGCGGTGCCGACCAGCACTCACCAGCCCGAGAGGCTTGTCTGCTCCCCTGCCAGGGCGGGCAGGGCTGGAAGCTGAGGCTCGGGCTTCGGTCGGATCCCAGGGAGAGGACTGGGGCTGGCGGCATGAACACAGCCTGAAGGGGTTAGTGCACCACAGCTAGCCGGGAGGGAGTCCGGGGACAAAGTCTGCAGCTGCCGAAGAGGCAAGAGACTTTTTCTTCCCTCTTTGTTTCCTGGTGCGCGAGGAGAGGGGATTCAGAGCGCCGCCTAAACGAACTCCAGAGACGGGCGCGAGCCGCGGCGATCAGCACGGACCCCACAGACGGGCGTGAGATGCTGTGGCTGCTGCTGCCACCTCCAAAAAGCCTGTGTGTGAGCACAGGTCACTCTCCACACCGCCACTCCCGGTAGCCTGTGCAGCCCGCCACTGCCAGTGTCCCGTGATCCAGGGACAACTTCCCCAGGAGAACACACTGCGCGCCTCAGGCTGGTGCAACGTCACGCCGCCTCTGCCACCGCAGGCTCGCCCCGCCTCCTCTGTACCCCTCCCTCCCCACGTCCTGGGTGAGCCAGAGCCCCCGAAGCAGCTGTTCCTTTAACCCCGGCCTGTCTGGGCGGGGAATAGACGCCCTCAGGCGACCTACACGCAGAGGCGGGTCCAAATCCAAAGCTGAACCCCAGGAGCTGTGCGAACAGAGAAGAGAAGGGGAAATCTCTCCCAGCAGCCTCAGAAGCAGCAGATTAAAACTCCACAAACAACTTGATGTGCCTGCATCTGTTGAATACCTGAATAGACAACGAATCATCCCAAATTCAGGAGGTAGACTTTGGGAGCAGGATATATTAATTTTTCCCCTTTTACTTTTTTTTGTGAGTGTATATGTATATGCTTCTGGGTGAGATTTTGTCTGTATAGTTTTGCTTTATAATAGCTTTATTTTACTTCACTATATTATAGCTTCTTTCTTTCTTTCTTTCTATTTTTTCTCCCTTTTACTCTGAGCCGTGTGGACGAAAGGCTCTTGGTGCTCCAGCCAGGCATCAGGGCCGTGCCTCTGAGGTGGGAGAGCCAACTTCAGGACACTGGTCCACAAGAGACCTCCCAGTTCCATGTAATACCAAACGGCGAAAATCTCTCAGAGATCTCCATCTCAACATCAAGACCCAGCATCACTCAACGACCAGCAAGCTACAGTGCTGGACACCCTATGCCAAACAACTAGCAAGACAGGAACACAGCCCCATCCATTAGCAGAGAGGCTGCCTAAAATCATAATAAGGCCACAGACACCCCAAAATACACCACCAGACGTGGACGTGCCCACCCGAAAGACAAGATCCAGCCTCATCCACCAGAGCTCAGACACTAGTTCCCTCCACCAGGAAGCCTACACGACCCACTGAACCAACCTTAGCCACTGGGGACAGACACCAAAAACAACGGGAACTACGAACCTGCAGCCTGTGAAAAGGAGACCCCAAACACAGTAAGATAAGCAAAATGAGACGACAGAAAAACACACAGCAGATGAAGGAGCAGGGTCAAAACACACCAGACTTAACAAATGAAGAGGAAATAGGTAGTCTACCTGAAAAAGAATTCAGAATAATGATAGTAAGGATGATCCAAAATCTTGGAAATAGAATAGACAAAATGCAAGAAACATTTAACAAGGACGTAGAAGAACTAAAGAGGAACCAAGCAATGATGAAAAACACAATAAATGAAATTAAAAATACTCTAGATGGGATCAATAGCAGAATAACTGAGGCAGAAGAAAGGATAAGTGACCTGGAAGATAAAATGGTGGAAATAACTACTGCAGAGCAGGATAAAGAAAAAAGAATGAAAAGAACTGAGGACAGTCTCAGAGACCTCTGGGACAACATTAAACACACCAACATTCGAATTATAGGGGTCCCAGAAGAAGAAGAGAAAAAGAAAGGGACTGAGAAAATATTTGAAGAGATTATAGTAGAAAACTTCCCTAATATGGGAAAGGAAATAGTTAATCAAGTCCTGGAAGCACAGAGAGTCCCATACAGGATAAACCCAAGGAGAAACACGCCAAGACACATATTAATCACACTGTCAAAAATTAAATATAAGGAAAACATATTAAAAGCAGCAAGGGAAAAACAACAAATAACACACAAGGGAATCCCCATAAGGTTAACATCTGATCTTTCAGCAGAAACTCTGCAAGCCAGAAGGGAGTGGCAGGATATACTTAAAGTGATGAAGGAGAAAAACCTACAACCAAGATTACTCTACCCAGCAAGGATCTCATTCAGATGTGATGGAGAAATTAAAACCTTTACAGACAAGCAAAAGCTGAGAGAGTTCAGCACCACCAAACCAGCTTTACAACAAATGCTAAAGGAACTTCTCTAGGCAAGAAACACAAGAGAAGGAAAACACCTACAATAACAAACCCAAAACATTTCAGAAAATGGGAATAGGAACATACATATCGATAATTACCTTGAATGTAACTGGATTAAATGCTCCCACCAAAAGACACAGGCTGGCTGAATGGATACAAAAACAAGACCCATATATATGCTGTCTACAAGAGACCCACTTCAGACCTAGAGACACATACAGACTGAAAGTGAGGGGATGGAAAATGATATTCCATGCAAATGGAAATCAAAAGAAAGCTGGAGTAGCAATTCTCATATCAGACAAAATAGACTTTAAAATAAAGACTATTACAAGAGACAAAGAAGGACACTATATAATGATCAAGGGATCGATCCAAGAGGAAGGTATAACAATTGTAAATATTTATGCACCCAACATAGGAGCACCTCAATACATAAGGCAAATACTAACAGCCATAAAAGGGGAAATCGACAGCAACACAATCATAGTAGGGGACTTTAACACCCCACTTTCACCAATGGACAGATCATCCAAAATGAAAATAAATAAGGAAACACAAGCTTTAAATGATACATTAAACAAGATGGACTTATTTCATATTTATAGGACATTCCACCCAAAAACAACAGAATACACATTTTTCTCAAGTGCTCATGGAACATTCTCCAGGATGGATCATATCTTGGGTCACAAATCAAGCCTTGGTAAATTTAAGAAAATTGAAATCGTATCAAGTATCTTTTCCGACCACAACGCTGTGAGACTAGATATCAATTACAGGAAAAGATCTGTAAAAAATACAAACACATGGAAGCTACACAATACACTACTTAATAACGAAGTGATCACTGAAGAAATCAAAGGGGAAATCAAAAAATACCTAGAAACAAATGACAATGGAGATACGACGACCCAAAACCTATGGGACACAGCAAAAGCAGTGCTAAGAGGGAAGTTTATAACAATACAAGCCTACCTCAAGAAACATGAAACATCTCGAATAAACAACCTAACCTTGCACCTAAAGCAATTAGAGAAAAAAGAACAAAAAAACCCTAAAGCCAGCAGAAGGAAAGAAATTATAAAGATCAGGTCAGAAATAAATGAAAAAGAAATGAAGGAAACATTAGCAAAAAATCAATGAAACTAGAAGCTGGTTCTTTGAGAAGATAAACAAAATTGATAAACCATTAGCCAGACTCATCAAGAGAAAAAGAGAGAAGACTCAAATCAATAGAATTAGAAATGAAAAAGGAGAAGTAACCACTGACACTGCAGAAATACAAAAGATCATGAGAGATTACTACAAGCAACTCTATGCCAATAAAATGGACAACCTGAAAGAAATGGACAGATTCTTAGAAATGCAGAAACTGCCGAGACTGAACCAGGAAGAAAGAGAAAATATGAACAGACCAATCACCAGCACTGAAATTTAAACTGTGATTAAAAATCTTCTAACAGACAAAAGCCCAGGACCAGACGGCTTCACAGGTGAATTCTCTCAAACATTTAGAGAAGAGCTAACACCTATCCTTTTCAAACTCTTCCAAAATATAGCAGACAAGGAGGAACACACCCAAACTCATTCCACGAGGCCACCATCACCCTGATACCAAAACCAGACAAAGATGTCACAAAGAAAGAAAACTACAGGCCAATATCACTGATGAACATAGATGCAAAAATCCTCAACAAAATACTAGCAAACAGAATCCAACAGCACATTAAAAGGATTATACACCATGATCAAGTGGGGTTTATTCCAGGAATGCAAGGATTCTTCAATATACGCAAATCAGTCAACGTGATACAACATATTAACAAATTGAAGGAGAAAAACCATATGATCATCTCAATAGATGCAGAGAAAGCTTTCGACAAAATTCAACACCCATTTATGATAAAAGCCCTGCAGAAAGTAGACATAGAGGGAACT
This sequence comes from Eschrichtius robustus, assembly GCF_028021215.1. Classification (NCBI taxonomy): domain Eukaryota; kingdom Metazoa; phylum Chordata; class Mammalia; order Artiodactyla; family Eschrichtiidae; genus Eschrichtius; species Eschrichtius robustus. The sequence goes on along the minus strand of NC_090828.1, from coordinate 138,195,064 downwards.
TTCCTCAACATAATAAAGGCCATATATGACAAACCCACAGCCAACATTGTCCTCAATGGTGAAAAACTGAAACCATTTCCACTAAGATCAGGAGCAAGACAAGGTTGCCCACTCTCACCAATATTATTCAGCATTGTTTTGGAAGTTTTAGCCACAGCAATCAGAGAAGACAAAGAAATAAAAGGAATCCAAATCGGAAAAGAAGAAGTAAAGCTGTCACTATTTGCAGATGACATGATACTATACACAGAGAATCCTAAAGATGCTACCAGAAAACTCCTAGAGCTAATCAGTGAATTTGGTAAAGTAGCAGGATACAAAATAAATGCACAGAAATCTCTTGCATTTCTATACACTAATGACGAAAAATCTGAAAGTGAAATTAAGAAAACACTCCCGTTTACCATTGCAACAAAAAGATTAAAATATCTAGGAATAAAGCTACCTAAGGAGACAAAAGACCTGTATGCAGAAAATTATAAGACACTGATGAAAGAAATTAAAGATGATACAAATAGATGGAGAGATATACCATGTTCCTGGATTGGAAGAATCAACATTGTGAAAATGACTCTACTACCCAAAGCTATCTACAGATTCAATGCAATCCCTATCAAACTACCACTGGCATTTTCCACAGAACTAGAACAAAAAATTTCACAATTTGTATGGAAACACAAAAGACCCCGAATAGCCAAAACAATCTTGAGAACGAAAAATGGAGCTGGGGGAATCAGGCTCCCTGACTTCAGACTATATTACAAAGCTTCAGTAATCAAGACAGTTTGGTACTGGCACAAAAACAGAAATATAGATCAATGGAACAGGATAGAAAGCCCAGGGTATACTCATGCACATATGGTCACCTTATCTTTGATAAAGGAGGCAAGCATATACAGTGGAGAAAAGACAGCCTCTTCAATAAGTGGTGCTGGGAAAATTGGACAGGTACATGTAAAAGTATGAAATTAGAACACTCCCTGACACCATGCACAAAAATAAACTCAAAATGGATTAAAGACCTAAGTGTAAGGGCAGACACTATCAAACTCTTAGAGGAAAACATAGGCAGAACACTCTATGACATACCTCACAGCAAGATTCTTTTTGACCCAGCTCCCAGAGAAATGGAAATAAGAACACAAATAAACAAATGGGACCTAATGAAACTTAAAAGCTTCTACACAGCAAAGGAAACCATAAACAAGACCGAAAGACAACCCTCAGAATGGGAGAAAATATTTGCAAATGAAGCAACTGACAAAGGATTAATCTCCAAGATTTACAAGCAGCTCATGCAGCTCAATAACAAAAAAACGAACAACCCAATCCAAAAATGGGCAGAAGACCTAAATAGACATTTCTCCAAAGAAGATATACAGATTGCCAACAGACACATGAAAGAATGCTCAACATCATTAATCATTAGAGAAATGCAAATCAAAACTACAATGAGATATCATCTCACACCAGTCAGCATGGCCATCATCAAAAAATCTAGAAACAATAAATGCTGGAGAGGGTGTGGAGGAAAGGGAACACTCTTGTACTGTTGGTGGGAATGTAAATTGATACAGCCACTATGGAGAACAGTATGGAGGTTCCTTAAAAAACTACAAATAGGACTACCATACGACCCAGCAATCTCACTACTGGGCATATACCCTGAGAAAACCATAGTTCAAAAAGAGTCATGTACCAAAATGTTCATTGCAGCTCTATTTACAATAACCAGGACATGGAAGCAACCTAAATGTCCATCAACAGATGAATGGATAAAGAAGATGTGGCACATATATACAATGGAATATTACTCAGCCATAAAAAGAAATGAAATGGAGGTATTTGTAATGAGGTGGATGGAGTTAGAGTCTGTCATACAGAGTGAAGTAAGTCAGAAAGAGAAAAACAAATACAGTATGGTAACACATATATATGGAATCTAAGGAAAAAAAAAAAAAGGCCATGAAGAACCTAGTGGCAAGACGGGAATAAAGACACAGACCTACTAGAGAATGGACTTGAGGATATGGAGAGGGGGTGGGGTGAGATGTGACAGGGTAAGAGAGTGTCATGGACATATATACACTACCAAATGTGAAATAGATAGCTAGTGGGAAGCAGCCACATAGCACAGGGAGATCAGCTCGGTGCTTTGTGACCACCTAGAGGGGTGGGATGGGGAGGGTGGGAGGGAGGGAGATGCAAGAGGGAAGAGATATGGGAACATATTGTATGTGTATAACTGATTCACTTTGTTATAAAGCAGAAGCTAACACACCATTGTAAGGCAATTATACTTCAATAAAGATGTTTAAAAAAAACACACACAACAACCCAAAACCTATGGGACACAGCAAAAACAGTTCTAAGAATGAAGTTTATAGCAATACAATCCTACCTCAAGAAACAAGAAACATCTCAAATAAACAATCTGACCTTACACCTAAAGCAACTACAAAAAAAAAACCAAATACAGAAAATGCAAAGTTGGCAGAAGGAATGAAATCATAAAGATCAGAGAAGAAATGAATGAAATAGAAGTGAAGAAAATAGCAAAGATCAATAAAACTAAAAGTTAATTCTTTGAGAAGATAAACAAAATTGACAAACCTTTAGTCAGATCAAGAAAAAAAAGAAGGGGATTCAAATCAATAAAATGAGAAATGAAAAAGGAGAAATTACAACTAACACCACAGAAATACAAAGGATCATAAGAGACTACAACAACCAACTATATTTCAATAAAATGGACAACCTCAAAGAAATGGACAAATTCTTGGAAAAGTACAACCTTCCAAGACTGAACCACAAAGAAATAGAAAATATAAACAGACCATTCACAAGGAATGAAATTGAAACTGTAATTAAAAATCTTCCATGCAAGAGGGAAGAGATATGGGAACATATGTATATGTATAACTGATTCACTTTGTTTTAAAGCAGAAACTAACACACCATTGTAAAGCAATTATACTTCAATAAAGATGTTAAAAAAAAAATCTTCCAACAAACAAAAGTCCAAGACCAGATGACTTCACAGGTGAATTCTATCAAACATTTAGAGAAGAGCTAACACCCATCCTTCTCAAACTCTTCCAAAAAATTGCAGAGGGAGGAACACTCTCAAACTCATTCTATGAGGCCACAATCACCCTGATACAAAAACCAGAAAAAGACGTCACAAAAAAGAAAATTACAGAGCAATATCACAGATGAACATATACGTAAAATCCTCAACAAAATGCTAGCAAACAGAATCCAACAACACATTAAATGGCTCAGACACCATGATCAAGTGGGATTTATCCCAGGGATGCAGGGATTCTTCAATATATTCAAATCAATCAATGTGATACACCATATTAACAAATTAAATAATAAAAACCATATGATATTCTCAATAGATGCAAAAAAACTTTTGACAAAATTCAACCCCCCTTTTATGATAAAAACCCTCCAGAAAGTAGACATACAGGGAAACTACCTCAACATAATAAAGGCATATATAACAAAGCCAGAGCAGACATCATTCTCAAAGGTGAAAAACTGAAAGCATTTCCTCTAAGATCAGGAACAAGACAAGGTTGTCCACTCTCACCATTCTATTCAACATAGTTTTGGAAGCCCTAGTTATGGCAATCAGAGAAGAAAAAGAAATGAAAGGAATCCAAATTGGAAAAGAAGAAGTAAAACTGTCACTGTTTGCAGATGACATGATACTATACATAGAAAATCCTTAAGATTCCACCAGAAAACTAGTAGAGCTCATCAATGAATTTGGTAAAGTTGCAGGATACAAAATTAATGCACAGAAGTCTCTTGCATTCCTATACACTAACAACGAAAGATCAGAAACAGAAATTAAGGAAAAAATCCTATTTACCATTGCAACAACAACAACAAAAAAGATACCTAGGAATAAACCTACCTAAGGAGGCAAAACACCTGTACTCAGAAAACTATAAAACACTGATGAAAGAAATCAAAGATGACATAAACAGATGGAAAGATATACCATGCTCTTAGATTGGAAGAATCAATATTGTGAAAATGACTATACTACCCAAAGCAATCTACAGATTCATTGCAATCCCTATCAAATTGCCAATGGCATTTTTCACAGAATTAGAACAAAAATTTTACAAGTGTATAGAAACACAAAAGACCCCGAATAGCAAAAGTAATCTTGGGAAAGAAAAATGGAACTGGAGGAATCAGGCTCCCTGACTTCAGACTATACTACAAACCTATAGTAATCAAGACAGTATGGTACTGTCACAGAAACAGAAACATAGATCAATGGTATAGGATAGAAAACCCAGAGCTAAGCCCACACACATATGGTCACCTAATCTATGACAAAGGAGGCAAGAATATACAATGGAGAAAAGACAGTCTCTTCAATAAGTTGTGCTGGGAAAACTGGACAGCTACATGAAAAAGAATGAAATTAGAACACTGCATAACACCACACAAAAAATAAACTCAAAATGGATTAAAGACCTAAAAGTAAGACCGGATACTATAAAACTCTTAGAGAAGAACATAGGAAGAACACTCTTTCACATAAATCACAGCAAAATCTTTTTTGATCCACCTCCTAGAGTAATGAAAATAAAAACAAATTAAACAAATGAGACCTAATTAAACTTAAAAGATTTTCACAGCAAAGGAAACCATACACAAGATGAAAAGACAACCTGCAGAGTGGGAGAAAGTATTTGCAAATGAAGCAGTGGACAAAGGATTAAACTCCAAAGTATACAAACACCTCATGAAGCTCAATAACAAAACAAAACAAAAAAAACAGTCAAAAACATGGGTGGAAGACCTAGACATTTCTCTAAAGACCTACAGATGGCTAAGAGGCACATGAAAAGATGCTCAACATCACTAATTGTTAGAGAAATATAAATCAAAACTACAATGAGGTGTCACCTCACACCAGTCAGATTGGCCATCATCAAATACTCTGAAAACAATAAATGCTGGAGAGAGTGTGGAGAAAAGGGAACCCTCTTGCTCTGTTGGTGGGAATGTAAATTGATACAACCACTATGCAGAAAATTACGGAGGTTCCTTAAAAAACTGAAAATAGAACTACCATGTGACCCAGCAATCCCACTACTGGGCATATACCCTGAGAAAACCATAATTCAAATAGAGTCATGTACCACAAGATTCATTGCAGCACTATTTACCATAGCCAGGACATGGAACGAACCTAAATGTCCATCAACCGATGAATGGATAAAGAAGATGTGGCACATATATACAAGGGACTATTACTCAGCCATAAAAAGAAACGAAATTGAGTTATTTGTAGTGAGGTGGTTGGACCCAGAGTCTGTCATACAGAGTGAAGTAAGTCAGAAAGAGAAAAACAAATATCGTATGCTATCACATATATATAGAATCTAAAAAAAAAAAGAAAAAAAATGGTACTGATGACCCTAGGTGCAGGACAAGAATAGAGACATAGATGTAGAGAATGTACGTGTGGACACGGGGTGGGGAAGGGAAGAGTGGGACGAACTAGGAGGTTAGGATTGACATATATACACTACCATGTGTAAAATAGATAGCTAGTAGGAACCTGCTGTACAGCACAGGGAGCTCAGCTTGGTTCTCTGTAGTGACCTAGATGGATGGGATGGGGGGTGAGAGGGGTGCCCAACAGGGAGAGGATATAGGTATACATATAGCTGATTGACTTCATTGTACAGCAGAAACTAACACAACATTGTAAAACCATTATACTCCAATAATAAAAAAAAACTTTTTTAATAAAATTCTTTGTCATTATCTTTTGACAATTTAATTATAATGTGTTTCCGTGTAGCCCTATTTAGGTTTAACCTATTTGGGGTCCTTTGGGTCTCATGGATCTGTATGTTCATTTCTGTCCCTGGATTGGGAAGTTTTCAGCCATTATTTCTTTAAATATACCTTCTGCCCATTTCTCTTTCATTTTTCCTTCTCAAATTCCCAATATGCGAATAATGTTTCTTTTCATTTTGTCCCATAAGTCTTGTAGACTTTCTCAACTTTTTTGTATTCTTTTTTCTTTTTGCTCCTCTGATTGGATAATTCCTAATGTCTTATCCTCCAGTTTGCTGATTCCTTCTTCTGCATGGTCATGTCTGCTTTTGAAACTCTATAGTGAATTCTTCAGTTCAGTTATTGTGTTTTTTAAAGCTAGGATTCCTTTCTTTCTCCCTTTCTCCCTTCCTTCCTTTCTTTCTTTCTTTCTTCCTTTCTTCCTTTCTTTCTTTCTTTCTTTCTTTCTTTCTTTCTTTCTTTTCTTTCTTTCTTTCTTTCTTTCTTTCTTTCTTTCTTTCTTTCTTTCTTTCTTTCTTTCTTTCTTTCTTTCTTTTTCTTCCTTTCTTTTTCTTCCTTTCTTTCTCTCTTATTGCTTCTGTTACTTTGCCAAACTTCTCATTTTGTCCATGCATTGTTTTCCTAATTTCCTTTAGTTGTTTTTGTGTCTCACTAAATTTTAAGGAGATCATTCTGAATTATTTTGTCTGATAGTGTATAGATCCCCACTTCCTTAAGGTCTGTTATTAGAGTTTTATTAGTTTCCTTTTGTTGTGTCATATTTATCTGGTTTTTCATGATCCTTGATTCTGTATGTTGGTATCTGCACATTTGAGTAATTGGATTCTTCTTCCAAGCTTTACAGGTTTGCTTTGGCAGAGACAGATCTTCACCAGTAAGCTTAGTTTAGTTTCTGGACATAGCTGCTAGTTATATCCTTCGGCAGGCAGGACCCAAATATGTACCATTCGGTGAGTCAGTCAACTGATCAAGCTCTGAGGTTGGGAGGGTCTGGGAGCTATCTTCCACCTTGGTTGCCAATTAATCCTCCAGCTTATGCCTGGCAAGATAACTCTCTGTACCTGGTACTGGCTTTGCTCTGGGCCAATGAGCTCTGTCTGCTCACCACTCTTCGCAAAAGCACTGAGCCACATGGTTTCTAATTATTCTCACCAACTCTTCTTGTCAGATATGGTCTCTGTCTCCTGACACTCTCCACAGTGAATGGAGCTGTGACTCTGCTCCTTGCCTGGGCTTGGGCAAACCAGGCTCTAGGGCTGGAAAACTCCTTATTTGAAGATCCAAACCATCCATATCTGCACCACACCAAGTTCCCTGGCCAGAGTGCACCACCCACTTGGTTATGCATATGAGTGAAGCTGCTAGTTAGGATTACTATCTGGGCACTGCAGGTATGAACTCAGTCTGCCAAGATCCACCTACTGGTTGTTGCAAGCCCTGCTCCTTTCTCTGTTACAGTCAGACTCCCAGCGGTTGAGCCCTGGAGATTCCTTGCAATCCCCATGGAGCAAGATCTTGGTAGGGGCTCCCAAGAAGTCCCCGCAAGACTTGGGACCGGTTTTCCCCCCGGGTTCTATTTTCCCACTGGAGGAATGAGAGGCTCAGGAGAGAACTCTCTGCATGATGCTACACCGGCCAGGAGGAAGGTCAAGGTGGTCAATGTGTGGCCGCTTCTCTTAGCCTTCTAATGCAGTCTGTCTTGGTCTCTGTGGCATAGAGGTGTGCTTTGGCTTCACCCCCATGCCCTAAGTTTCTCTCAGTCTTGTCTTGTTCTTGAATAGTTATAGGTTGTTCTTCTTTTGTGGGGGGCCAAAGTCACTAACAATCTATGTCACCATCTTTTTGACTTCACTCCCTGGATTAGATAATTTTTACTCAATATGTTGCAGAATTTTAATCATTTTTTTTTTTTAAAATAATGCTCAAATTATCTCAAAGTTGGCAAGTGAAAGCTGTTTGATTTGGCTCCCATGTCATTTTGATACACCTCAGTCTTTGAATATATCCTTATTTTCTTGCACAGAGTGTCTTAAAATCCGTTTGCATTCTCCATGCTCCAGAGGTTGATTGAGCCATTTCTCCCAAGAGCTCCAATTCCTCTTAATAGGTTGTTGTGGCATTTAGAAAACAATCTGCTGCTAATGATGCTCAGGCTATTCACTATTACTGTGGTGTTATTGCTTCTAGCCCCATTCAGTAGACGAAAGTGGGAAGACTTTATTATTTACAAGAAAGAGAGAGGGAGAGAGAGAGTATGAGCCCAAAATTGAAGGCAGAATGTTGAGATATGCTTTTAGAATCACCTGGAAGAAAATTGAACAAGGTGTTAATTAGTACAGTGCAACTGAAATAGAAACCAATTTGAAAACATTTTACAAATTTCAATATGCATGACAAATATACCAAATTTGATGACTATAATAATATTGTTATAATGACAATTACATGGTCATAAAATATGGTTGAATGAACATTAAGTTTTTAACTAAATACATGAGATTAATTCACAACTTGGTTACCAACAAGCTTTATGAACTAGCTTTATGAATTGTTTATTCCTCTGAGCCTGATCTATTAAAGTGAAGAATAATACTCACCCTACTGGTGAGAATTTCAATGAGATAATTATAAGTATTTTGCAAAATGCCTAGTGTTAAATAAAATAATAAAATATTATAATCCATTTCCTCTCCCTTGTATTACTTAGCAAACTCCAGGACAGAGTAAACTTATTATATGAAGAAGAAAGAATTGAACCAGCTGGGGAAAAGGAGATAAGGAAAGAGAAGAAAGAAGTTATGGAGAAATAGGAAGAAAGAGAGGAGTTAAAGGATAGTAGAAAAAAAGGGAAGACAGAGGGCACATTTGGGGGATTCCTCAACAATGTCAGAGTGTTTAGTTACTCAGGGAAAGACCTCAGCTCTCTACCCTGCTGAGTCAAGTTGGGATGCAGCGTATTGAGAAAAGAGGGAGCCACCTGGCATACTCTCCATAGGTGATAGTGGGTATAGGAAAAGTTGGCTTTTACTCCAGATGCAATGGGGATGCTTCAGAAGAGCATCTTTACTCTTTCAAAGGGACCCAACTGGGTACCCAAACCTGAGCTTGCTTGATGAAAATGAAACAGAAGGGAAAGTCTTTCGACTCACCTTTTAAGAGCTTGGCCTCTTTTTGAGAACAATGAAGGGAGTGACTTCTACACCATCTCCTTCTCAATCTCCCAGGTACTTGGTGTAGAATAAGATGTCTCTCTTTGCCTTCCTTAGTGCTCAGTCCCTATGTGATTGACACAACAGATCTTATGCAATGTCTGTACAATCACTAGTCAAAGGGACCACAGCTTAGCAATGCGTTTCTTATTTTAAAGAAGATCAAAATGCAATTGAGCTATGACAAAATACAAATAGCAGAGTTATACTGCATTCTAAATGGCTACACAATTGGATAAATATTAAAAGTGACTACTTGTGGCCTTATACAAAATCAGGACAAGGCTCTCATTCTTTGTACATGATTCAGGAGACATTTTTTCAAAAATCATTAGTCTAAAAGGTAGTATAATTGTAACTTTGTAAGTCCAAATGTTGTCTTTAACATGACTTAACAGACTAATGCATTTAAAAGAATTATTAATTTAGGTTTAGGGATACACAATGTATAAAGGTGTAATTTTGTGACATCAGTGATTGAGAGAGTGGGAGATAGATAGATGTTAAAAGAGCAGAGTTTTTGTATGTTATTGAAGTTAAGCTAGGATAAACTTAGAGTGTTATAACTTTAGGATGTTAAGTGTAATTCCCATGGTAACTACAAAAAATAACTATACAACATACACAAAATGAAATGTAAAAGGAATTTAAATGTTTCACTTAAAAATCAACTAAACACAAAAAAAGACAGTAAGCAGGAAATGAGGAACATAAAAACTATAAGGCATAGAGAAAACAAATAGAAAATAACAGAAGTAAATACCTCCTTATCAGTAATCACTTTAAATTTAAATGGATTAAACTGTCCAATCAGAAGACAGAAACTGGCAGGATAGATTAAAAATAAAGACCCAACTATATGATGTCTACAAGAGACTCACTTTAGATCCAAATATACAAATAGGTTAAAAGTAAAAAGATGGAAAAATATTCTATGTAAATGGTAACCAAAAGAGAGCAGGTTTGGTCATACTAATATCAGACAATATATATTTTAAAACAAAAATGGTTAGAAGAGACAAAAAAGAATATTATATGTTAATCAAAATTTCAATAGAGCAAGAAGGTATAACAATTATAAACATTTACACACCTAATAACAATCAAAATATATGAAGCAAAAATTGACAGAAATGAAAGAAAAAACAGACAGTTCTATAACAGTTTCAGACTTTAATACCCCAATCTTTGTTGGATAGAACAACCAGACAGAAGATAAGTAGAAAAAAAAAAAAAAAATAGAGGATTTGGACATATAATAAGCCAAATAGACATATACAGAATATTCTACAGCATACACATTTTTCTCATTGCACATGGGGCATTCTCCAGAGTAGACAATATTAGGCTATAAATTAAGTCTCAGTGTATTTTTAAAAATAGACATCATACAAAGTACAATGATTAAGCAAAAAGGAGAGAATACTCAGGTTACTAAAATTAGAAATAAATTTGGAGACATTAGTACCAATTCTACATAAATAAAAAGGATTAAGAGAGCCCTATGAGCAGTTATATGTCAAGAAATAAGATAACCTAGATAAAATGGACTAATTCCTAGAAATGAGAAATATACTAAGACTAAACACAAAGGTATAGAAAATCTGAATAAAATTAAAACTACTAGGGAGATTGAATAAGTAACAAAAAATATCCAGCAAAGATAAGATTTGGAAATGATGACTTCTCTCATATATTCTACCAAACATTACATTTAAAGAAGAACTAACACCAATCCTTTTCAAACTTTTTCAAAAATAGGTAAGGAGGCAACATTCTAACTCATTCTGAGGCCAGTATTAGCCTGATACCAAAATCAAAGATGCCACAAGAAACAAACTAAAAACCAAGATCCCTTATGAACACTGACGTAAAAATCCTCAACAGAAACTAGCAAAACAAATTCAGCAGTATTAAAAGGATATACACCATGACCAAGTGGGATTTATTCCTGGAAAGAAGGATAGCTCAACTTGTGAAAATCAATCTACTGTAGTATACCATATTAAAAAATGGAAGGAAAAAAAATGATCATCTTAATTAATGAAGAAAAAATATTTGACAAGATTCTACACTTTAATGATAAAAACACTCAACAAACTAAGAATTGAAGGAAACTACCTTAACATAATAAAAGCCATATATGAAAACCCACAGTGAACATTTTACTCAATGGTGAAAGACTAAAAACATCCCTTCTTGGATCAGGAAAAGGCCCAGATACACACTCTTACCACTTCTATTTAAGATAGTACTGGAAGTCCAAGCAAGAGAAATTAGGCAAGAAAAAGGAATAACAGGCATCTAAATTCTAAAAGAAGAATAAAACTATCTCTGTTCACAGATAACATGATTTATAAATATACAAACAAAATTTTCACAAAAAATTTGTTAGAACTAGTGAATTAATTCAATGTAGCAGGACACAAAGTCAACACACCAAAATCAGTTAAAATTTTATGCTTACCGTATAGAATTTTAAAAAGAAATTAAGAAACAACTCCATTTACAAAGCATCAAAAAGAATAAAATACCTGGGAATGTACTTGATGAAGGTGGTGAAAGACTAGTACAGTAAAAACTATGAAGCATTGCTGAAAGAAATTAAAGAAGATAAAAATAAATGGAAATACATCCCATGTTTGCAGATTGCAAGACTTAACATTAAGATGTCAGTACTACCCAAAGGGGTCTATAGATTCAATGAAATCCTTATCAAAAACCCAAAGGCATTTTTTGCAGAAATAGAAAAATCCATCTTAAAATTCATGTGGGATCTCAAGGGATTCCAAATAGTCAAAACAATCTTGAAAAAAGAAGAGAAAAGCTGGAGAATTCATACTTCCTTATTTCAACATATACTACAAAGCTAAAGTAATCAAACATTGTGTTACTGGCATAAAGATAGACATATAGACCAATGGAATAGAACAGAACAAAGAAACAAACACTCATATGTCAAATGATTTTTGATGGTCAAAGCTGCCAAGACCATTTGATGATGAAAGGGCACTCTGCAATGCATGGTGGTGGGAAAACTGGATATTTACATGTAAAGAAATGAAATTGTACCCTTACCTAACATTACATAAACAATTCACTCAAAATGGGTCAAAACCAGAAATGCTAGACTTAAAACTAAAACGATCAGAAGAAATCATAGGACAAAATCTTCATTGTATTGGATTTGGCAATGATTTTCTTTTATATTGATGCCAAAGGCACAGGCAACAAAAGGTAAATTAGAATATTTGGACCTTATGTAGATTTTAAATATTTGTGCATCACATGCCCACTCTCACCACTTCTATTCAACATAGTACTGTAATTCCTAACCACAACAATCAGACAAGAAAAAGAAATAAAATGTATTCAGACTGGAAGGGAATAGGTAAAATTGCTATTATATGCAGATGACATGATACTGTATATAGAAAACCCTAAAGATTCCACACAAAAACTACTAGAACTGATAAACAAATTCAGCAAGGTAGCAGGAAACAAGATTAACATACAGAACTCTGTTGCATTTCTTTACACCAACAATGAAATATCAGAAAGGGAAAGTAAAAAAAAAAAAAAAAAAAAGCTTTAAAAATTGCACCCTAAAACAAAATACTTAGGAATAAACCTAATCAAAGAGGCAAGGCAAAAGACTTATAGGCTGAGAACTATAAAGCAGTGATAAAGGAAACTGAAGATGAATTACAGAAATGGAAAAATATCCTATGCTCTTGGACTGGAAGAATTAATGTTGTTAAAATGGCTATACTACCTGAAGCAATCTACAGATTTAATGTGATCCCTAACAAATTACCCATGACATTTCACAGAGCTAGAACAAATAATCCTAAAATTTATATGGAACCATAAAAGACTCAGAATTGCAAAAGCAATCCTGAGGAAAAAGAACAAAGCTAGAAGCATAACTCTCCCAGACTTCAGACAATACTACAAAGCTACAGTAATTAAAACAGCATTGTGTTGGCACAAAAGCAGACATATGCATCAATGGAACAGAATGGAGAGCCTTGAAATAAACCCAAACACCTACAGCTAATTAACCTATGGCAAGGGAGGCAAGAATATACAATGAAGAAAAGACAGTTCTTCAGCAAGTTGTGTTGAGAAAGCTGGAGAGCAGCATGTAAATCAATGAAGTTAGAACACACCATCACACCATACACAAAAATAAACTCAAAATGACTTAAAGACTTAAATATAAGACATGACACCATAAAACTCCTAGAAGAGAACACCGTCTGTCATAAATTGTAAAAATATTTTCTTAGATCAGTCCCCTAAGGCAATAGAAATAAAAGCAAAAGTAAACAAATGGGACCTAATCAAACTTATAAGCTTTTGCACAGCAAAGGAAACCATAAACAAAACAAAAAGACAACCTACAGAATGGGAGAAAATATTTGAAAATGATGAGCCTGAAAAAGATTTAATTTCAAGAACATACAAACAGTTCATACAACTCAATAACAAAAAACAAGCAACCCAATCAAAAAAATGGGCAGAGGACCTAAATAGGCATTTCTCTAAAGAAGACATACAGATTGCCAATAGGCACAGGACAAGATGCTTGACATTGCTAATTATTAGAGAAATGCAAGTCAAAACTATAATGAGGTATCACCTCACACAGGTCAGAATGGCCATCATTAAAAAGTCTACAAACAATAAATGCTGGAGAAGGTGTGGTGGAAAGGGGACCCTCTTACACTGTCATATATAGATTATATATATATATATATATATATATATATATATATATATATATATATATATATATATATGTCACTGTGCTGTACATCAGAAACTAACACAACATTGTAAAACTACTATACTTTAATAAAAAATTAATGTAAAAAATATAAATATTTGTGCATCAAAAACCTTATCAACAGAGCAAAAATACAACTCACAGAATAGGAAAAGATATTTGCATATCATATATCTGATATGGCATTAATATCCAGAATATAAAGAGAACTCCCAAAACTCAATAACAAAAACCAAACAACTGAATTCATAAATGGGCAAAGAACTTGCATAGACAGGTCTCCAAATCAATACTGGAGAAAACCAGCAAATTTTACTAATATGTGGAAATTATATAATAAAGAAAACAACCCATGGGTCAAAGAGAAAATCAAATGTGAAATAAAAATATCCTAAACAAATATAGAAACACAACATACTAAAATTTATGGGTTGTAGCAAACAGTATTGAGAGAAGTTCATTGTAATAAATGTCTACCTTAAAATAAAAAAGAAAGATCTCAAATAATGAACCTAAATTTATACCTCAAGTGACTACAAGAACGAACTAAGCCCAAAGTTAGCAGAAGGAAAGAGATAACAAGATCAGAGTGGAAATAAAGACTAGAAAAATAATAAAAATAAAACTAAGAGTTGGTTTTTTTGAAAATATAAACACAATTGTTTAATCTTCAGCTAGACTAAGAACAAAAAAGAGAAAAAAATAAAATGATAAATGAAAGAGGAGACATAGTAATGAAATAATAATTCAAAAACTGAATAATACAGAAAGTGCAAAAAAATACTGGTGGTTTTAACAGCATTATGGAGATAACAGATAAAAGACTCAATAGAATTGAAAATAGAACAGTGAAATAATATAATCTAAAGAAGATAGTAAAAATTATTTAAAAAATAAACATCTCCTCAGGAAGTATGGGCCAATATCAGAAAGTCTAACATAAATAAAAGTAAAATTCCAGGAGTAGAGGAGAGAGAGAAAGGGCAAGGAAACTACTGAAAATAATAAAGACCAAACTTTCCCAAATTTGGTAATAGAGATGAACTTAGAGATTCAAGAATCTCAGCAAACCCCAACCATAGTAAATATAAAGACTATCATACCAATGCACACCATAGTCAAACTTCCAAAAGTCAAAGATAAAGAAAAAATTGCTGGGTTCAATCCCTGGTCTGGGAAGATCCCACATACTGTGGAGCAACTAAACCCATGTACCACAACTACTGAGCCTGTGCTCTAGAGCCCGTGAGCCACAACTACTGAGCCCTCATGCCACAACTACTGAAGCCCATGCACCTAGAGCCCATGCTCTGCAACAAGAGAAGCCACTGCAATGAGAAGCACGTGCGCCTCAATGAAGAATAACCCCTGTTCACCGCAACTAGAGAAAGCCTGTGTGCAGCAATGAAGACCCAACACAGCCAAAAATAAATTTAAAAAAATAATTAATTTAAAAAAGCGAAAATTGTGAAAGCAGTTGGAGAAAAATGACATATTACATTCAGAGAAGCAACATTTTTAATGATAGCTGATCTTTTCATCAGATACTATAGACATCAAAATACAGTTCAATGACATCTTTAAATGAGTAAAATAATAAACAGTAGCCATAATTCTGTATCTGCTGCAAAAATTTTCTTCAAGAATGAAGACAAGAGTTTTCAGTGCACAAAATGGCATGGATCCACTTTTCCATACTCCTCCTTGCAAAGCAAATCTATAAACACTGGAAGTAATGAAAAGGACAACAAAAACTTTGCAAGATTGTAAGAAAAATGCAGACTGGTTTGAAATCTGCAGACTGGACAAACTGCACAGTGGCAGGACATTTTGCATCATTCACTCAACAGCGGATAGCCACCCTGATCTGGCATTTCCTGATCACTGAGCTAGCAATAGAAAGTGGCCCAGATATGTTCATTCCTTTCCTGGACCAAATGAAATTTCCTCTGACAATATCAGGTGATCCAGAATCACTGGCATGGAGAATGAATGGAAGCCCCACTAGAAATAAACAACCAGGGGAAACACCCTCCTTTATCCCTTTACCAAGAGATACCAAGGCAAATAGGCAGTGCCTGCAGTGAGGGATTTAGCTATAGCAGGCAGCTACGTTTAGGAAATCCTCTTTACCCTAAATGACCATCAACTCTACTCCTATAAGAGACACCAAAGTAAACAGGTGAAACCAAAAACAGCATTTTCTGGGACAGGAGGACAAGGACTCTCCTTTTGCACCCAGTGATACCCAGGCAGGTAGACAACCCTGGTAAGGAGATATCATCACACCACTCCACCTCTGAGATACAACCAGTGGCCCAAGATGTGGAAACCCTACATCCACTCAGGTAACAGTAGCCAGGACAGGAGGGAGTCCTAGTGGCCCCAGATAAACTAAGCAGAGCAAAATAACACAAAGACTCTGGGACTTAAACTGCCTTGGGAAATAAAGATGACAGATGAAGGGGACTATCTGTGCACTAAAACTA
Organism: Eschrichtius robustus; assembly: GCF_028021215.1. Classification (NCBI taxonomy): domain Eukaryota; kingdom Metazoa; phylum Chordata; class Mammalia; order Artiodactyla; family Eschrichtiidae; genus Eschrichtius; species Eschrichtius robustus. The sequence goes on along the minus strand of NC_090828.1, from coordinate 138,178,730 downwards.
AACAGAGTGACTACCTATTAAAATAAGTGATTTCATAGGGCCTACATTCTCCCAAGATAGTAGAAAAAAATCCCAGGATACAATAGGGAATCACCTATCTTAATAAGAACAAAGACTAAAACTGAATGAAGAAAGACAATCTGAAAAGATTTTAAGCAGACATTATAAAATTGATTCAACACTCAATTCCATTCTTGAAACAAATGAAAAAAAGTAAAATCACAGGAGACAAATGGATGTTATTTGAAAGAATCAAATAGAAACTATAGAACTGAAAACTTTAGTAACAGAATTAAAAAAAAAAAACCCTCACTAGATGAGTTCAATAGTAAAGTGGAGATGAATTATAAAATATGGTAGAACTAGTGAACTTGAGGAAAAAGCAATAGAAATCATCCAATATGAATAGCAATGAGAAAATAGACCAGGGTAAAAAGTAAGCCTAAGTGACCTGTGAACCAATAATGAAAGACTGAACCTTTCTATTGTCAAAGTCCCAGAAAAAGAAGAAAAAAAAAGAGTGGTGCTGAAAACTTACCAAATTTGGTGAAAGATGCAAACCTACAACTCCAAGAAGTTGAGTGAAGTCCAAACAAGATTACCCTAAAAAGCCCATGCCAAGAACACATAATAATTATACATTTGAAAACTAAAGTTAAAGAAAAACATTTTGAAAGCAGCCAGAGAGGAATGACACATTATATATAGGGAAACATGGATGTGAATAGCAGCAACATAGGAAACAATAGAGTCCAGGAGAAAGTGATTCTATTTTTCAAGTACTGAAGGTAAACAATAATTAACCACAAATTATATATACAATGAAGCTATCCTTCAGGAATGAAAGAATTTATTGCCTACAGACCTACTCTTAAGGAATGGCCAAAGAAAATTCTTCAAACAGAAAATGAATGATAAAAGAAGAAATTTTAGAACAAATAAAACTAAAAATAAGCAAAAGAAAGGGAAAAGTAATGATAAAAAGTGAAATTGGTTAAGTGAAAAACAGAAAAAAGTAGAATCAATGAAATCAAAAGATTTTTATAAAGATCTATAAAATGTGTAAATATTATATTGATCAAGACAAGACAGAAGATAATACAAGTTAACTATAGCAGTAATGAAATAAAGGACATCACTACAAATCATAAGTCATTAAAAAGGTACGAATTTAATTATAGTCAATAAGAAAACTTAGATGCCATAGGTATATTCCTTGAGAGACACAAATTACTCAAGAAGAAAGAGGTAACCTTAATAGTCTTTATATCTATTGGAAAAAAATAGTTAAAACCTTTCTCACAAAGAAAATTTCTGACCCAGAAATCTTCACTGGTAAATTCAATCAACTACTTAATAAAACTACAATTCAAACACTCGTCCAGAAAATAGGAAAAATAGGAAAAATTTCCAAATGATTTTATGAGGACAGCATTACATGCTGCCAAACTGAAACCAAGAAGAGATATTCCTACCAGAAAAAAGCTAAAAATAAAACTACATCAGAGGCTCAACCTAGGGATTGAATGCCCTATTATTTTGTAAGCAGAAATACCAGATTATTTAAAATACCATTTTACCTTGTTAGAATTCAAGCCTCATTGGGCATCCAGCCTGTGATTGGGGCCAACCTAAGCTGGTAAGTAGCTGTGTTATTGCCTAGCCCCATCTTCCTGGGTGGGATGGCTAATTAAAGTAGAAGAATGCTTTGAAGGCCTCAAGAGTGACTCATTTAGGACATTTACTACTAGGAACACCTCAGGATGTCATTTAGCTCCACTTGTCTGTTAAGACATTCCTGGGAAAAATGAAAAAGTAAAGGTTCTCTCGAGCATTCTGGGAGTCCACAGCTATCTCGGAGTGACATAGCAGGAAGCGGAAGAAACAAAAAGATTATTTCAAATTTCAGTGGAGAATCTTAAATGGGTAGCCATTTTTATTACATGATTTGGAGATTAAATTCCTAAAAGTAAGTTATCCACGAGGCATTACTATTCCAAAAGAGGTAAATGAGAGGATCCTTCATAGAATCCCAAGCCTGCAGTCATGCAGGGCAAGACCAATCGTTTCTCATCTGTGTGATACCAACTTGTCCTCCTGAGTGATGCTGATTATCTGCAGTGCTCCCAGAATGGCAGGGCCTTGGAGATATTTTAAATGAGTTCTTAGAACAGTACATGACCTTAAAAAGTTGTTCAAATACTGTTGTGACTTGAGCAGCTGGACATCCATCCTATCTCATCTCCTGACTAGTCTCCATCGTCCACTCAGTGGCCAGAGTTAGCAGCTGGGGTTGCTGCCCTGATCCTTTGTGGCTGATAGTCCAGAACTCGAATACCCCTGGGCCGGATCGTCCTAGGGGCAAACTGAGCTTCCAATCCCACCCAGTGGCAAAAAAAAAGATTTAAAATATGATATTATTGGGTTCCCTTCAGCGGTCTACATTTACCGTCAAACCATTCATATCAACACCAGCCTCATACACAGAAAGCATATGTTAGAGGTTACACCTATGCAATCTGGCACACATCATCGTGTTACCAACCAGGGTTCTTGGCCTTCTTAATCAATAGAAATTGATAAGAGGCCAGACAAGAAATTCAGGCAAGGCTTTAATGGGGCTCCTGAGCGAAAACAAGTAACAAGTTTCTCTGCTTATTCACTGAGGTGGGGCGAGCTGGTTCCTTATATGGGGTGAGGGTAGGGGTGGGTCCAGGTGTTGGGTCTGGAGGGGTGGCTGAGATGGTTTGCCCACCCTTTGGTGGTGTTGTGTGCAGGGGGCATGCACGGTACTCTGATTTTGTTCTGGATGCCCTGCTTTTGCTCCCGGCTCTTCAGAAGTGGCAGATGGGTTTTTGGTCTTTTTGTATCTTGTTGTCCATAATTTGCCCCAACTGTGCATGCATACACTTATTTTTAGTCCCTTATAGTTTCTTTGAATTTTGTTGTTCAAGGAGACATTTGTCCAGCTGCAAGCATTGCAGCAAAGGGTCCCAGTTCCCAGCATGTCTCACTCCCTTCCTTCTGAAAAGTCTCCCCCCTCTTCTCTGTTTAGAACATCCATCCTTCAGATTAAACTCATGTGTCAATGTATGCAATAAGTTCTCTGTGTTTCTCCTGGGCTGAGTGAGGTGTGGGCCCACCTGTGCTTGCTCAGGCCCTCACAGATTTATCATGGAATTATATAGTGTACTGTCTTGTATTCTGATTGCCTTTTACCCTGTGTCTCCACCACCACAAGTCAGTTCAGTGAGGCAGGGCTGGGTCTGATGTGTCTCTTCATCATCCAGGACTAAACACAGGTAAGACCCTCGATAAATGGCAGCCTATAGAATGAAAAATCCACCGGAGCAGGAATCATTGTTGGTTCACTGACGTATCCTCACTGCTACTAGGCATTCAGTACATGCTCAGTAAATATTTGTTAAATGAACACATGACTGTCTGGAGGGAAAAGTCGACATATATTGAGGAAAGGATTATAAAGAGGAAGAAAAAGAAGCTGAGGGGAGGTTATGTTGTTTTCATTTAGACCCTGTAAAGAAATCCTGCTGAAAATCTGCTTCTTTCATGCTCTTTGATCTCCCACAGTTCTCAGAAACCCTCTGCCCCGCCACAGACAATTATAATTGCTGCATGTTTCAAGCTGCCAGAATAAGGCTATATTCCCCACTCTATCATTTACAGAATCAAATAGCCTATTATTTTTCTGCACAGCATCAATAACCCCAATGGATCTAATAAGAAATTTGTGAATTTTATCAATGGATTTCTAAACTGTACGTACCCTGAGCTGTGAAATGCCAATTTCATACTTTAGAACAGAAGTCAAATAGAATGATGAGTAAATCACATGCATCATTCTGCCATCTCGTTTTCCAGACCTCAGCAACCTTGGGCCTGGAAAGGTTGGTTAGAAATGTGACCTTCCCACCCATAAAGACCAGGTTGCATGTATGCTGGTATTTTATAAGGGCCTGGGTGTGGGAGCTGTGCTCCCAGGACCTGGGATAAGAACAGAAATGCTTGACCTGTGATTGCAGGAGGGATGAACCAAGCAAATTTTGTTGCAAAAGCTTAGACCCAAGTACTGGAGAGAGCATTCTCACTCAACATCCATTCATGTACCCCACAAGCACTTATTAAGAACCTACTAAGTGCCAGGCCTCTGATGGGCATTTAATGCATGTGGGCTGCAAATTCTGACAGGTTAAAGACTGAAATAGAGGTTGAAGTTGGTAGGCAGAATAAAACCCTTCAGAAATGCCCATGCTCTAATCTCTGTGAATATGATACCTTAGGTGACAAAGAGACTTTGCAGATGTGATTAAGGTTATAGACCTTCAGATGCTGAGATTATCCTGGGTCACCCAGATGGGCCCAGTCTAATCACATGGGTTCTTAAAAGATGAGAACCTTTTCTGGCTGGGATCAGAGAGATGCAACGTGACAAGGACTCAGCCTTCTGTTGATGGCTTTGAGGATGAAGGAAGGAGCCACAAGCCAATGAATGCTGGTGACTTCTAGAACTTAGAATGGCCCTCATCTTACAGCCGGCAAGAAAATGGAGGCCTCAGTTTTATAACACAAGGAACTGAATTCTGCTAACAACTCAAATGATCAAGGAAATATATCAACCCCTAGAACCTCCACAAAGGAATACAGCTCTGATGATATCTTCATATTAGCCTGATGTGATGTAATTTGATGGTCAGTGTTGGACTCCTGACCCACAGGACTGTAAGATAATAAATTTGTGTTGCTTTAAGTCATTACTTTGGTGATAATTTGTTACAGAAGTAATAGAAAGCTAACACAGCAACAAGAGCTCAAAGATAAGTATAAACAAAATCAAAGAAAAGCAAGTTCACAATTTATAGGTCAAGAGCCTTCTTAAACATTGCTTTTTATCTGTTCCCAATGTCTCAGGGCCCAGTTCTTTGTTATGATTGAAGAGGAGCAGAGCAGGAAAAAATGGTGGAGTTAATAGGATATGGAGAACAAAATGGGTGTAGAATTTGCAGAAGCCAACAGAGATCAAATCCAAGCAAAACCAGCCTTTCTCCAAAAAATGCAAATTAGAAACACCCTTTGAGCTTAAAAAAAAAAAAAACAAAACCCTGATGATGCTGCTATATTTCTAAGGGACTGAGACTTAGTTGGGCTGGCCTGTGGCTCACTAATGAGTGTTTTTAAAAAACTTTGTTGGCAATGCTTATGTATAGTCAGGGTAGAGAAATCTTGGTTTAAGGGATGACTGATCCTTGGGCTTTTTAAAAGATTTCATATAAACGTAGATGAAGGTCAATGTAGGACATCTGGAGAAGACATGATTGACTGGAGAGAGGCCTCAGACCAGGGAAGATGAGGCTGGAAGTATTAATTCAAGGGCAGGAAAACAGGGGGCAGATGGGAAAATGGATCAAGCAGATTTTTACCGTAGTTCGGCCTGCTCTTTGGACACACACCAACATACCATGCCAATGTAAACAGCAGAAACAGACACCAGCCTTGTCTCCTGAAATGTCCCCAATGGCCTTTCCTTTCCCAGTTTCATCCTCCCCTCAGAGCTCTCTCTTTCTGGATGTGACTTGCTCTTGGACACTCTTAAGATAATCTTGATTTGAGTTTGACCCTGTGCCTGACCTTGACACACCTCTCACATCCTCCAGTGACATGGGGATTTCAGCTGCTCTCTCCCTACGGGAGAAAATTCGGCCCTGGGCACAGTTTTCCTAATGTATTTGTGGGAAAAAAATCAAATTATGTGCTCCTGATGGGTGCAAAATTTTTAGGAAAAATGTGAAAATGAACGAAGCTCCCAGTTCTCTTACCCACCTGATATGATCAAGAAGGCACAGTATCAATTGTTTCTGAGTCCTGTAGCTGCTTAGGGGCAGATATGCAGTCACCTTTACTCACCCACGCCCTCACCCCAGGAGTGTCCAAGGAACTAATATGTGCCGGCATGTCACCATGTGCTGCTGACTCAGTGCTGGTGGACCAGACAAACATGGAACTTCTACCGGAGAAACTGACAAACATGTGATTCTCAGTTACTGTGGTGAACTTTAAGCCAGATCGGCACAGAATGTTGTGGAAGAACATCTCCAAAATACTACTGTGGGGGCAAGTTTAATAATGATTTGGGGTTAGACTGGACCTAGGACTGTTAGATAAAAATAAACCTTAATAAATTACCATATATATATATATGGAATTTCAAGTTCAGAGAGGGGATGTTGCCCAGGGTGACTCAGAAAGTTAGGAAGCTCTAAACCCATGATGTTTCCACCATATCATAAGATTTCTCCTGTGGTTCCACTTCTGGGAACATTTCATTCAGCATTTCCTAATCTGCCCTTGTCCCCCATACACAGTGCCATTTTTTGGACAGTGGGAAGTAGGGCAAATCAGGGTGTGTGAGACCAATTTCCTGACCCCACTTAGCTTTTGCTGGGTCTTGTATTAAGGGCCTGGAAACAAGTTTAGGTCAGAATAATTTCAATAGGCCTGCTTTTCCACTAGCATGTCATTCCATTCATATTGAAACACTAGAACCTTTAAATACATATTCCCAAAGATTTTGCATATTAAAAATGAAATCTGGAAAGGCATTGCTTAGCCTAAAAGTTTGAACTCCTGACTGTTGAAATTATATGCTGTTTATTCATTATTCTTTTAGACATTTTTTGTTGCCAGAAGACAGTCAGTTTCCTAAACACTATCATTACCTATATATAAGCACTACAAGATCATCATCATTCAGCACAGACTCCCCCAATTATTCATGCCCTGGTTAGACCATAAAGAATCACTTGGCCTGATTATCTGTTCTCAGCTTCCAGTTAATTAGCTGAGTAATCTCAGTTCGTCTTCTTTTATTAGTGTTCTGCACAGACCCAGAGGAAAGTGCTCCAGGAAGGACACTCTGGCTACTTTTGCATTCATACAGCAGCCGGTAGAGCATGGTTAATAAAATTTGCAACTCTTCAACTCCCTCAACCTTTCAAAGTTCATCTGTGACAGATCTGTGCTATCTATGATCCTGCTCAAATTAAGGCAAGAGAAAGATATATTCTGCGTTTCATTTGTCTAAAAATTAACACTTCATTATAGCAAATAAAGCTACTTTCTAAATCCCTGTGGAAAATGAAAGTGCAAGGCAATTAATAACAGGTCACAAATCTACTGGGGTATGATGAGTCCTGGATTACAGTCCCTGCAGTGTCTGATGCACCCAATTTCCCACAAGTTCCTCCAAGAAATGATAATGAGGTCATTTTGGATAAAGATGTTGGATGTTCAAGTCCCAAACCAAAATAATTTCATGTTAGAAGAAAAATGAAGGATTAGAAAATAGTCATTGTAGGATTAATTTTACTTTCTAATCCCAAACCTACTTGTCAATTTAAGGCAGTTACCTAGGAAAAACTCACTGCTGTCTTCTCCTCACACTCAACACTTCTGACACCAGATGTGAGGGTCTATTCCCACACCAGTCAATTCTATGACATCAGCTCAGTACCATACAATTCAATTCACTTCGACACTATCCACCTTGAGTTAGTGTCAGATCCCACAAGCTAAGAGCTCAGTCTCACAAGACTGTCCCCAATTCAGATGTCAGTTGCAAGTCCCAGGTTACCCCAGAACTTCTGACTGACTGTCTATAAATTCAGGTTCCCACAACCACCTTGTTTTTAACAATTTGCTAGAATGGTGCACAGAACTCAGGGAAACACTTACTTATATTTACTAATGTATTATAAAGGATATGGGGAAAGGGTATAGAGCATCCTTGCCCTCTCTGGGTGAACCAGCCTTCCAGCACCTCCATGTGCTTTGCAACTTGGAAACTCCCTGAACCCTGTACTTTTGGTATTTTTATGGAGGCTTCATCACATATGCATAATTGATCATTAACTCAATCTCCCTCCCAGAGGAGGGGGTGGGAGTGGGCAGAAAGTTCTAAGCTTCTAATCATGACTTAGTCTTTCTAGTAACTAGCCCTCATTCTAAAGCTATACGGTAGCTTACCAAGAATCAATTCCTTAGAACAAAAGATCTATAACTCAGAAAATTCCAAGGGATTTAATATTTCTGTGTCAGAAAGCAGGGTCAAAGACCAAATATCAAAGCAAAATATGTTCCTAGTACTCATCGCTTAAGCAATTCCAAAGGTTTTAGAAATTCTGTCCCAGGAAATTATGCATATATATATATATTTTTTTTTTTCTCACTGTATGATTGCTGATCTTGTAACCTAATTATCCCAGTTTCCAGAGTCCATTGTAGAAAATATGAGAACAATGACATGTAGGTGTTTTTGCAAACAATAGACAAAATTTATAAATACTTAAATATATAAAAATAGAGAAATGTTTGAAAATGAAAGATTAAAGATCTCTGAAAATATGCACCCCCCCCTATAAAGGCAATGAAAAAGAAGGAAAATTTGTAAAAATCAATTTTTTTCAGAGCTCTGGAAGTCAACCAAGGCTTACAGCAACACAAGGAGTGTTTACACAAGAAAAACAGATGAATCTTGGTGATCTTGATGGTGTTTTAAGTTACACTATTCCTATCACCCACTTCCTAGCTCAGTAGTAGCCTTTGAAGATAATAGCCTTTATTCCTGGTACAAGAGGGAGCAAAAGAAATTTTATTTCCAAAGAATTTTTATTTTTTGATCTATCTAATATTTTCCTGGAATACCTGAACTGAAAGGCTTTATTTTATTGGTGATCCAATGTTAAAATCATTTTCCTGAGGGGCAGTGTGTTTGTTGAAATATTTATTGGCAAGCATTTAAAGGTATAGCTAAATTAAATAATAGCTAATAGCTGGGGCAAACAATAGACTAACCAAAATCCTTAAGAGGAAAAACTAAGATGTGAGATGTCCAAATGACTTTGAAAATCTCCAACAAATTCCTGGAAGTGTAGAATGCCATGCACAAATGCAGGGCTGTGCATATGATCAGGAAAACCTGAAAATTCCCCAAGCTCTTGCCTCTGGGTGAACTTGAAGCTCTGCACAAGCAGGAAGTGAAGTCTAAGGCAGAGTGATAAGTTGCCTGTTTGGGTTTGAAAGTATACCCCAACATATACACAGGGCCCCTGGCAAAGATACAGAGATATATTGGTGCCAGGAATTTAAGGAAAAATCTGTCCATCATTAGGTGATCACTAAGCTAAGCAGAGATGTCAGTGGCCACATGCAACAAAGAATGCAGGCTATACAGAATTAGTTCAGAAGTCATTAAACAAACACCAACAACTACAACCAACAGCAGCAACAACAAACTCTGGGAAGGGAGGCAAATCTTGCTTCCAGAGTTGCCACATTATATTATTGGAAATTCCACTTTTCAACAATAACAACAGAAAAATCAAGATATGAAAAAAATTTAAGTATACACAGGAAAAAAAGCAAAACAATTAATTGAAACAGTCCCTGAGGAAGACCAGATTTTGGACTTACTAGACAAAGATACTAAAATATTAAATCAGATATTTAAAATATGTTAAAAGACCTAAAGGAAACCATGTTTAAAGAAATAAAGGAAAGTATGACAATAATATTTCACTAAGTAAGAAATATTAATAAAGACAAATTATTAAAAGAAACCAAATAGAAATTCTGGAAATGATAATACAATAAATGAAAATTTTATTAGAGGTGCTCAACAACAGATTCAAAGTAGGGAAGCACCACCAACCCATCAGGGTTTGAATGATCAAATGATCACCAAGTTTGAAGAAGGAAAACACATCAGGGCCTCAAATTTGCAATGGCATTTTACCCTAGAGCATTTGCTAATTTTTAGCATGGGGAATAGAGACTGAACAGAAAACATTATGCTTAGCTCTTTCAACAGTCTTACTGGGACAGAGAGCCACAACTTGGAGTTTAGGGCTACCAACGTAGCCACAACATCAGGGCCCTACCAAGCCTGATCTAAGTAGCCATTTCAGTGATCTCAAAGCCTAGAATAACAACAAAAGAAAAGTAGAAGAAAAAAATAAAGATGAGAGCAAAAAAAAAAAAAGGAAAGGAAAACAAATATAAAATATAAATAACCGACAAAGCAAAAATGTTTTTAAAAAGACTAATGAAGGTGATAAATCTTTAAAGAGAGAGACAGAAAGAGAGAGATTGAGAGAAGGAGGGAAGGAGGGAGAGGGAAAGAGAAAGAGAAGATACAGTGACAGAAATCAGGAAATTAATGAGAACATCATTATGGATTCTTTAGACATAAAAAAATCATTGAAAGTTATTATGAAAATTTTCTGTGAAATTTCAAAAATTCAGGTGAAACAGACAAACTCATTAATAAATGTTTTATCAGTGGTTACCAAGAAGAAATAAAGTATATGAATATTTTTATATGCATTAAATAAATTTAATCCATAATTTAAGAAACTTATCCACAAAGGAAATTTCAGGCCCAGATGGCTGAATGGTGAATTATTCCAAACACTTAAAGAAAAAATATTAGTTTTACACAAACTCTACAAGTAAATTAAAAAAAGAAAAATCACTTCCACACTCAATGTATGGAACCATCAAAACATGGATATCAAAATCTGACAAAGATGTAAGAAAAAAATTTACATATGAATGTCTCATTAAACTTCTTATGAATGTAGATGTAAAAATCTTAAACAAAATATGCACAAACTGAATATATATGTAAAAATATATAATCCATAGCAATCAAGTTGGATTTATTCCAGAAATGAGTCTATGTTAACATTAAGAAAATAATCAATTTTAACTCATCACATTTATTTAAAAAGGAGAAAAAAATATAATTATCTAAACAGCTACAGAAAAAGCATTTCATAAAATTCAACCCTTATTTGCAATTAACAACAACAACAAACCTACAACAAAACTGATACTTATAGGTGAAATATGGAAAGATTTATCCCTGAGATAAGGCACAAAACAAAGGTGTCCACTTCTATTCAACAATTATGTTGTCCAAGACAGTATAACACAGGAAGATGAAGAATAAAATTTACATGGATTTGAAAGGAAAAAAATAAAATATCATTATTTGAAGATGATACAATTGTGCATACAGAGAATCCAAAAAGATATGCATATAGATTACTTGAAGTAATAGGCAAATTTAGCACCTGTGTAAGTTAGACATATTTAGCAATTATTTGCTTCTTCTGCTCACCTCCTGGGAAGAAGCAGATCTGCCTGCCTCACTGATGTTGGACATGGCCATAGGACTTGCTTTGGCCAGTGGAAAGTGGACAGAAATGAGTGCACTTAGGCTTTCGGGGTTTTATGATTGAGCCCTCTGAGAGTTTTCCACCTCCTCCTATCAAAGAACACATAGCAGGTATGTCCACCTGTCTGGTACCCGGGAATGAGACATGTCGAGTAGAGTTGTCACAAACAACTCCCAGATTCTCATTCAGAGGCAGAACAGCCCCAGCTAATTCTCAAGAACACTCTCACTCAGATCTTCATCAGTTTACCCAATATCACTGAACTTTGGGGTGATTTCTTATGCAGCATTCTTATACTGATAGATGATTATTGCAAAAAGATGCTGGGTACAATGTCACTATGTAACATTATATTCCAATTTGATATTCTAACAAAAAGCAATGTTAAAAGAACATTTTAAAACATGACGTAATTTATAAAAGCATAGAACTCAAATTCTTAGGAATAAATTTAACAAAAGATGTGTGACAACTCTACAAAGAAAACAAAAAATACTGAGAGAAAAAAAAAACCTGAATAAATGGAGTAATAAGCCATCTTTGTTTATTGGAAGACAACACCAAAAGATGTCAATTCTCACTCCTAATGATTTATAAACTTTTAATAATTTACAGTTAAGATTTTTAATAACTTACAGTAATTTAAACAGTGCAGTATTAGTGCAGTGAGGAACATGTAGATCAACACAACAAACCTACATATCCACCAAGAGCACAATAACAAATGCTGTCACACACAATCTCTTCACTTAAAGAACAAAGGTGGCAATGCAATGCAGTAGAGAAATCATGCCCTTTTCAAATGGGTTGACTGGATATTCACATGGGAAACGACATTGATCTACCCTTACCTCAAGAACAAAAACAAATTTCTGATGGGTCACATATATGTTTATGAAAGGTAAATATATAAAGCTTCTAATATAAGGAAATATAGGAGAATATATAAGGACTTGGCAAAATGTGCTTAAATGGGACAAATAAGTCCCTGACCACAAAGGAAAAGATTGATAAATTTGATATCAAGAACTTCTGTTTGTTAAAACAACACTAAGAAAACAAAAAAAGCAAGCCATATCTGGATATCCCCCAACAGTATGTTAATAAAATAGACGATGATCATATAGAAAACAAAAAGAATACCTACAAATCGCTAAAAAGGAGTCAGACAATCTTCTACAAAAATTGGCAAAAGTCTTTGAACAGACACTTCAGAAATGGCTAATGGGCAAATGAGACTGGTGCTAAATATAATTAATCATCGAGGAAATTCTAATTAAAACCACAATGAGATACAAGTACACACTCAAGCAAAATGTCTAAAATGTTTTGTAAAATGGCAATACCAAATAATATCAAACATTTGGAAGAACTGAAAGTCTCTTTCTCTGCTGGGGGAATATATGTAGAGCAACTACTTTGGAAAACTGTGTAGCAGTACCTATTAATGGTAAATACACACAAATCCTATGACCCAGAAATTCCTCACTCCTAGATATGGGAGAGCAGGTCAGCTTCAGGGAAGGGATGCATCTTTATGGGCAGTAAAGAAACTATTTGCAGATATCTTAAAGGTATGCATCACATGTGTTCACCAAAACACATGTGTGAGAATGTCCATAGTGGTTCTATATATAGTAGCAAGCAGGGTATCTAGTTATAGTCATTGTGGAATTGCTGGTATCAAATAAATTATTGTGCTCTAAACAGGAATTAGATAAAATACATGACAACAACTTGTAGACAGAGAACAATGACTAAATCAGGGCTATTATCCTTGGGAGAAGGGAAGCACATGAGAAGAATTTCACATTCATCCAATCTTTCTCCCTAGATGCATTTTTCCAAACCGGAGCATAAGGAAATAGAATCCGGGCAAAGAGCAGCACAGGGCATTAAAACTAGAGATCAGGCTGCTGAAGCTGCTGTGATATGCAAGACAGGGTATCAGAGGAGAGTCACAGTAAAGGATTCCCAGAATTCATATAAAAATTCCCGTTGAGCTCTTGACCTCAAGACAGATTGCTCATGTGTATGGTAGTAGTCTGGAAGGCCTAACAGAGCAGATTTACTTGGAGGATGGAGAGTTGTGCAGATATTTTAGAGACTAAACAGTGTTGGGAATTTGTTGAGTTCAGTGCAGTCAAGATGATGACTGAGGGTCCAGAAATGTCACAGTATAAAAACAGGGAATGCCCTCTAGATATAAGGGAAAAAGTGAAACATGCCTACCTCAACAAAACCTAATTCCAAATCTCAACAAAATCAATGATTTAATTGTCCTCCAGAAAAATGTTAACATTTAACATACTTTGGAAGAGGATTATACAATCTAGAACTTCTAATATGTATAATCCATATGAATGATCTATGATAAAAATGCACTGGATGCTAGATATATGAATAAGCAGGCAAAATGATTGGAAATCAGTAGTTGAAATAGTCAATAGAAGCAGATCTGGAGATGGTCCCAATATTAAAAATAGCAAAGACTAACATATCAAATAAAAATAAAGCAAAAGATGGACAAGGATAAAAAATAAAGCACATCAACAGATAATATGAATTTATAAAAATCAAATATATATTCTGCAGCTAAGAAAATACAATATCTGAAACTATGAACTCTTTGGAAGGATTTATTAGAAACTAACCACAGTAGAAGACAGGATTAATAAATACAAACACAGGTCAATAAAGCATATTCAAAGTGAAGCACAAAAAGATAAAGAATAGAAATGAGGAATAAATAAGTAATGCATGATATTCACAATGGTATGTTATATATCACTTTAAGTGAATGAAATATAGATATAAATAATGTTGAACAGATCTCAACAATACAATTATGACTGATAAAAACAATAGTGGGATGCTGTTTGAATAAATGCAAGCAGACACACACACACAACACTTCCATATAACTTTTAGTAATATATACAGACTAAGAGTAAGAGAAAGTATATATTGTAAAGATATTTAGCAAATAGTTTATGACAGTGAAGAGAAAATAAGTAGGTTGAGATTGGGGAGTAAATCAAAGGGTACTTAAATTTACTGTGTACTGTTTTATTCATTTTATTAAAAAGAAAATCTGTATAGAAAATATGACAATTTAAAAAAAAAATTCTGTGTGGTGGACACATTGTTAATGTACCTTCATACTTTTCTAAATCTTTCCTTTTTTTTCTAAATTAAAAACAAAATTAGAGAATGTACTATGCCCATTGAAAAATATTCAAACTGTAAAACATGTAATTCCCCTTTGCCATCAGAGCTCCTTGCATTCCACTACACAAAGATTCAAAATGTTACTTTGTAACCCTTTCCCATGAAGTTAAAGGAGGCTGTGTTGCTCCAAAATGGGAGAATAAACCAAAAAAGAGGGGACACATAATACAAGAGATCCAACACAGTCAAAGGGAATTCCCAGGATGATGGTGAATGCAGATCCTAGGATAAGAGCTATGTACAACCATAGAAGAAAGGAAGCCATATTGCAGAATATGAGAAAACTTCTGGAGAGATTTCTTCAAGAAGATGGATGGAAATCAGAGAAAAACTGATGCTTCAGAGTGGACTGAGTCTTACTCAGTTTTCTTCTGAGAGGACAATTGGCAAAAAGTTTGGGGCTGAGTCAGAAATAAGTACATTAAAAAAAAAAAGCAATCAAATAAAAGTTAAGAATTATTAATGTCAGGAAAAGTAATATTTTATGTAAATGAGAATAATAATAGAATACCATAATACTCAACTCTATATTCCATTTTATGTCTATAATTTTCTAAATGCTGAATATCAATCTACTAAAAATTATAATACAACTATACTGGGATAACAAGGGCATGAGGAAATTCCATTTATGGAATGAAATGAAATAGATATAAATCATGTTTAATAGTAGGAAGTTAACACATAATATCTGAAACAAACAAAAAACAAGAAAAAAGAAATCAGGTGATTGGCGTTTTCCATAACAGACTGTAGAATTATGTGACTATTTTAAATCCATGTAGAAATAACTGGAAAAAGTAGACATTTAAAAAAAATGATTAAAGATAATAAATATCTTTATCTTCCTTTTCTATAACACTATCAGTCATCTTATCCCTATCTTTTATGCTACTGTTGTGCTGTGTTTTCATTCTGTCTTGGTTTTTAAATTTCAAATTATATTATTGTTGTTATTACTATTATTTTTGCTTTATACAATGGCTTTTTTACATTTGCTTTATTTTATCATTTTTTTTTTGCTTTTCACATATTCCTTATGATATCATTTTCCTTCTTTTACACATTTAGAATTTCAGTTAGCAAGAGTTTGTTGGTATAAACTCAGGTTTATTTTTGGAAACTTCTTTATTTTGCCTCTATTATAGAAAGGTATGATTGTTTTGTCTATAAATCTATGTTGTCAGTATCTCATCACTTTGAAAATAGCATTTCACTAACTATAGGTATAAGTATGGGTTCATTTTTCATTATCTTGCCTAGAGCTATTTCCTGGTGTCTTTTACCAATTCTGGTAATTTCTTAAACTTTATCTGCTCAAGTACTCCCTTTCCCTCACTCTGTGTTTTTCTCCTCTGGATCTCTGGTAAGATTCATTTATATTAGGGACTTACTCTCTATCACCAATGTTTCTTAAATTCTATTAATTCTTTAAATCTCTTGTCTTTCTGTGCTGTGTTCTACAAAATTTTCTCAAATCTCTCTTCTGGGTTTTTTATTTATTTATTTATTTATTTATTTATTTATTTGATGTTTAATCTGCTGTTTAACTTAAACATTGAATTATTTCAATTATTATGACTTTTAACTTCTAAAAGTTCTAATTGTTCTGTTCAAACTTCCGTGGTCAATTCTGTAGTCTCTTATTCCTTACATGTATTTTTGCTACCTTCCTTATGTACTTACTTTACATTCTATATCAAATAATTCAAATTTCTAGAGTTTTGTGGGTCTGATTCTTCTGTCTGTTGTTTCTTTTGACACTTACTCATAGTGTTTTATTTCCTATGTCTCAGGTGATTTTATTTAATTATTTTTATAAAATCATGTCTCAATATATTACTTGTGAGAACTCTTTGGAGCCCCAGTTTAAATAGTTTTCTACCTAGGAGAATTTCTTTTTATTTCTATCAGAGCCAGGGAACCACCACCATCAGCACAGCAGAAATTGTTCCTTTCCATAGGACAGGTGCAGCTTCATTTGTTTACCTCTATGGATTTGTTGTTTTGTTTTGGTTTGTTTCTATCTTTGTCTTTTTCCTTTTCCATGAGGAGATTTGGTGCCTTGGAGAATTTCCCATATTCTCTTGCTTGTTCTTTTGTTTTAAAATTATTTTAAAATATTTTATACATCACTTGTTTTAGTACTGAATTATTGTGGATACTTAAACTTCCACAATGAAAAACATTTATAAAAATACCATAAGGAAATCTTTCAATTCAGTCATGCTCACTTCGTGGTGGGGCACTATGGAAGTAATACCCTTTGTTATCCAGTCATCTGGGAGTTTTGCTTGCATCACAAGTAGATGGGAGTGAAGGCAGTTGTTGTTTAGTAAGCGAACACATGGATACCAAGTACGTAAGCTCCTCTTCTCTGCTGTGGAATTCTTCCCATCCAAGATGGCCAATACGATATACATGATACTTTTCTGTTTATATTTTATTTGTTTAAAAAATAATTGCTGCAATAGGAAGTACATTCACATGTTTCAAAATTCAGTAGGTACAAAACAATATACAATAAAAATTCTCACATCATATATTGATAATGAAGGAGGTTATGTACGTGTGTTCAACAGGGCATATGTGGGAAATCTCCATACCTTCCACCTGGTTTTGCTATGAATCTAAAACTGCTCTAAAAATTAAAGTCTATAAAAAGTTCCCCCACCTATTTTCCTGTAAACACTCATTTCTTCTCTACTGATCATCCAATATTGGTTTGCATTTTTTTTAAATATGGAAGCTTTAATATCTCTCAGTACTTAAATATATGTTTTAGAGGAACAAAGGTTTCATGAGCATCTAGTATTTATAAGGATCGATCCCATTGAATTACCACCAAACAGCTACAATGTTTAAATTGATAGATTAACAAATACTCTACGTGAGAGACCACAGAACTTTTAAATGGCAAAGCAAGGGTTCACACTAAGCCCTGTATGATTTTGAAGCCCATACTCTTCCTATTTCCCTACCTTGCCCATACATGGGTGTTTCTTGATCACCATTTGATGAAGCAGAAATGAAAGCCCTATTTGAAGTTTGCAGACATGGATTCTCCTGAGAGACCTTTAATTCAGCAGGAACATAAGTGTTAAATGCAATACAGAACTGTTCTCCTCTTTTGTTATGCGCTTTAGGGCAATCTTGAAAAGGTGAAGCAGATCTCTCATAGCTGCGCTTGCTGTCTCATGAGGCTCCCCCAGGGCAAGTGCACTGTTTGTCAGGTTCATAGCAAGACATGACATTAAAAGAAAGAAAGAGGTTGGCTAAGCTCTATTGGGATGGCTGCCTAGAGTCATTCAAATTACGGGGTAAGTTGGAGGTGGTCTTGTAAGAAGCACCCAACTTGCTGGACTTCATTTCCACCCTGAAGCGCTGGACCAGTTGATGTCCACAGTTTCCTCTAGGTCACATTTTATACAGCAGGAGAGTAAAGAATCATGTTGTTGTCCTTCACCCTTGGGTGAAGGAGCGCTCTCCAGTCCAGAAATCACAGAGTCTCCTGACAAGGAAACATCTAGGACAGGGCTATCTTCCCTTCCCTGAATAAAGCTGAGCACCCAGGATGTTTGCAGAGACCATGCCAGGGGTCTCTATTCGGATTTAGCTTGTCTGAAAATTAACTTTTCAGGGGATAGTAAGCCAAGTGTTCAAGTCCATATTGCCTGGTTGCACCTGTTTTTTTTGTTTTGGGTTTTTTTTTTGAAGCGATACCATGTGGCAGTTTAGAGGGATGTTTAAGAATCAGACCTGAATTCAGGTCCTGGCTCCACCACACCCTCCCCATGTGACCTCTCCCAGTATCGGCTATCTCAGCTGAAAACAAGAATTTGGTAAGCCTCCTAGTGTTTTTTGGGATAATGGAGTAAAGTCTTTGTTAACTGTGTGCTCCCAGTATCTATTACACTCTCTTCCTCCAGTGCACACTCTGCTCCCGTAGACTCTCCCTCAGGTGTGCTGCACCCATTCACACTGCCTCTCTGGTTTTATTCACACTGCTTCCATTTGTGCACATGCTGGGAGTGAATAACCTTTCCTATCATATAGGATAGTAATTCTCAACACTGGCTGCCCTTAGAACCAACCACTTGGGGAGCTGTTAATAAGCATAGATACCTGGGCTCCACCTCCAGAAATTCTGATTTAATTGCTCCCGCACTGGGAACCTGCTATAGACTGGATGTTTGCATCCCCCAAAATACATATGTTGAAGCCCTAACCCCCCAGAGTGATGATATTAGGAAATGAGGTCCTTGGGAGATAATTATGTGAAGATGAGGTTATCATGGTGGAGCTATCATGATGGGATTGGTGCCCTTATAAGAAGAGAAAGATGCACCAGAGCTCTCTGCCAAATCTTTGAAACTTGGTATATTATGGAAAGAAAGATAAATATTTTCTGCAACTAGTAACACCAGAGATTTGGACTGACATTTCCAATATTCTCAGCAAGTATAAGGGCGCCTACAAACTGTTCACTTTCAAGACTCACATAGTTTTCTTTGCTTTTAAGATAAACAGATCACTACAGACTGTTTCTGTGTATTCAAACATGCACCCAGGACTCCACTCAGTCTGAATGTGGTGTGTTTCAAGATCCATTTCATTTCATGTCCTAATTTCTGCAGGAAGTCTTTCTTGATTTTTTTCAACCCACTTAACACTTTTCATTATTCTATAGCTTTTAGCAATGGCATGCTGAATATAAAAATGGGCAATCGCCAGACCATACATGACAGTAGAATTCTAACCCACAACCTCTACAGTAAGCAGCCCCAAATAGTTAGTGATCTCGGATGGCCTCGGACAGCAGTGGCTTGAAGCAGGATCTCAGTTCCCCAACCAGAAATTGAAGCCAGGCCGCAGCAGTGAGAGCACTGAATCCTTGTCACTAGACCATGAGGGCCAGTGGCTGGTGACAAGGCCCTGGCTTGTCTGCTTTGTAGAAATGAATCTCAACAGAAAGACAGAAAGTAGTGAAACAAGTAAAGTGTTTATTAGGTGGGAAAAAAAAGAGTGCGTGTGACTTAGGCACTCGTGGGCAGGCTCAGAGATAGAGAGTCGCCCCTTGTGGTAGTTTAAATCACTTATATGGGACATTTCTTCCGGGTTTCCTCTGGCCAATCATCTTGCTTTGCCTGGCCCTGAGTCCATATATGATATAACTCAGAGTTCTCTCGTGTGTGTGCATGCGTATCTCTTAGCCAAGATGGATGCAGAGGCCTGTGGGTAGGTTGACATCACCTACAATGGGATGGCTCCTCCCTCCCTTTTTGACCCCCGAGGAGCCATTATGTGCATGTGTAGCATTTCTGTGCATGTGTATACAGGAAGGTCTCCTTGACCTCGAGAATGAGAAATATGTGGTCTCTTTATCTCTTAGCTGAGCAGGACTCAGCTCCTTTCTGCCCCTGCTCTTATCTTTATCTTGGAGTATCTGTTCACAGGGGACAGACTCTAGCTGCTCAGCCTGTGGCCCATCTATCTTCTGCCTCATTAGGACTTGATTAATAATTGACAATTTCCCTAATTTTTGCCCCTGCCTCCAACTTAGGACCAGCCAATCACATGGAGTGTCCTGCTTCTAGTTACCTCACTTGCAGCTTCTCCAGGCCCACAGTCTCTAGTCAGGGCACACCTGAAGCCTTCTCTGTTCTCCACTATAAAGTTTTTCCACTCCTCTGCCTGCCTTTGAGTCTCTGCCAAAAGGTAAGTGATATAGTATGCTCTGAATAAATACTTAGTTCTCATTGACTTCAACAATGATTTCAACCACACAGCAATGTTAATTATTCAGGGGATCTTAATACACTTGGCAACTGGGAGGTTGGACTTTTGTTTTCTCATTCTGACTCTTAGCATTCCCTTAACTGACCACACACCTGGCTGGGAAAGGAGCAGGGATGAGAGAGCATGTCCATTGTGTCAGAAGTCTCTGCCGCAACTAAACTTTATCATGTGAAAAATCAATGGAAGGAGAGTGAGCTTTGAAGCTAGTCAAGCTTGGATAGATGGCTAACACTGACACTCACTAGCTGTGTGACATTGGACCCAGAACTTATACTTCAGGGCCTCCATCTTTTCACCTACTGAATGAGCAAGAGAAACATCTACCCCCTAAGGCTGTTGGGAAGAACACAACATAGTCATAAAATCAAGTGGCCAACATGCTTGCCCCAGCGGGAGCTTAAATAATGCCAGTCCCTCATATTCTTCCCTTCCTGGATATTTCTATTTAAATAGGTATCTCATATGAACTTGATTTGTTATTACTCACTTCTTTCAAATCAAAGAGTAACTTGCTACTCATGTAGCCCTTTAATACTAAAGGCTCTTAATACTTATTAACACAGATTTTTCCCCCAGGACTTTTTTCTACAAGTCAATTGTCTCGATGTTGAGGGAACAGCAATGCCTAAGCCATGCTTCCTGTTTGCTCACAGTTTAATTGAGGAGAAAAGTCATCACTCAAACAATTAAAGTAGATGATGTCATACGATATGCCCGACTAGTGACAAAGGTGACAACTGTTACTAGAGTTCATAGGGAGGGACATCAGGTACGTGGTGACCTGAAAATGATGTGTAGTCAAGTTGGAGTACATCTGGGTGCTGAAACACACATAGAATTGGCTAAAAATCACAAGTGCAGTTTTAAAAATATCACTGTGAAAATAATACATCCTTGTTGTATTGAAATTTTGGAAGACACAAAAAAAGTTAAAAAGAGAAATTATCCATAACCCACATTCTGGAGATAATCACTGGTAATATTTTAATATTTTTACTCAATCTTTTTTACTATACATAGTTTAAAAATAATTTGTTAAACAGAGTTATAAAGATTAAATAAATGTGCACATATATACATATATATTGTTTCAGTATGATTTTTCTCAAATAATTCATCACGGGCATTTTCCTATATTATCAGAAGCCTCTGTACTTAGAAATTGAACAGGTGTAATATTCCTCAAAGTTTATGAAGTGGGGTGTAAAGGTCTTCTATTATTCATGTAATCAAATTGTTGTTTATGTTATCCTCTATTATGTATATTTCCATTTTTCAATATTACAAATAAAGCTGATAAATAAGGCAGCACTGTGGATCTTTTCACACAAACTATTTTTCTGAAGTTTGGATTATATCTTTAGATTCCCAAAAGTGGGATCACTAGGTCAAAGAGCAAGAGCATCTATGAAGTTCTTGGTACATATTGGAAAATGTTTTTCATAGGGTCAGACACACCCCGTCTCAGGATTTCAAGAGAAGGGGGCTACAAGAAAGAGGGGAAGCCATCCCTTGTTACAGAAACAGAATGAGTGAGTAGGTGGGGTTTTTTTTATGGGGAAGAGGCTGTATCATCAGCAAGACCTAGCCCAGTCCTTGGCATTGAGTATTGGTCCAATAATTACTTGATGAGTAAATGAAAGCTGCAAAGAGGAAGAATTGTGGACAAGTTGGGAAAAGCAGAATGGAAACGTTATTTTGGAGGAGGTGAAGTCTTTGATAAACATTGTGAGACAAGATCGGAGAGGGCTGTGGAGGGTCCTGAATACCGGAGTGAGGGCTTTGGATTTGACTCCATAAACCAACAGGAGCCACAGAAGAACTTTGCAAGGGAACAACATGATAAGAATAATGAATTTTGCAAATAATGCTCAGGGTATTTGTGTGAGGGTTGGGAAAGACTGGCTGCAAACAAATAAACCACTGGTGAGCTTATAGGAGTCAAGATTCTCTGTATTCAGCTATCTATTTCAATTATTTAAATGTAAAGTAAGACTATTTGGGATAAGGGAGTGGGGACAGGAATGGAAAAGAGGTTGTGAGAAAATAGTGCAGGAGGATTCCCTGGTGGTCCAGTGGTTAGGACTCTGTGCTTTCACTGCCCAGGGCCCGGGTTCAATCCCTGGTCAGGGAACTAAGATCCTGCAAACTGTGTGGTGCAGCCATAAATAAATAAATAAGTGGAGTTGATAAGTTACTGGACATGGGGAGAGGGAATGTGGGAGGAGCCTAAATGACCTCTACGGGAACACTAGGATCCTCTTCATAGGTGTGGGGGCTCCAAGAGGGAGCTGGTTTGGACAGATTGATGGCATCTGGATCTCAAGAGAGATGGGAAACAGACCTAAGGACGTGGAGGGTCTCATCTATGGAAGAGCAATAGATGCAGGTCTAGAAAACTCTAAGGTTTTGGTTAATAACGGATGCAGGAGGGCTGAGGTCTGATTAAATTAGGGGGACAGTTTTTATGACTCAAAGGAAATCAAAGAAACAAAGGAATAAGTCATAAGATGTTTACACAAATAATTATTGTGAGGTCAGTGATTACAAACAGCAGGATTTTATTTACTAGTGAAAAGGCTTAGGGCTAACCATCATAAAAAGAAAGAGAATAATAGAACCTAAAAATACAGAAACAAAAAGTCTTTCTGCTGCTGGGCCGTCCCAAGCTATAAGAAATTCACTTCATTATTGTTTTCCAATCTATGCTCACAGCCACTATGCCAAAGGAGGTTAAAAGGCTGGAGGACAGATGGGAAAGTTGGCTCCAGGATCACAAATCATCTGTGAAGTCTAGGAAAATCCATCCAATCACCAAGCAGTCTGGAAATCCATGAAGCAGACACCAAAGGACTAAAGCATCAAGAAGTCAGAGGGTTGAGAGGAGAAATACACACATGGGCCCTTGTTGGAGGCATTTAGCAACCATACCAGACCATTACAGCAATTAGGCATTCTCCTAGCCCTACTGCAGGCATGGTTGTGATGATTCCTCATGGGAGTGTAGAGCACCACCTCCTGTGCAAGGCATGGAAACCACCTTGGCAGTGTCCCAAAGCTGCCCAGGCCGACATCTCATGCATCACATCCTTGCTTGGTAATCTGGTATCAGAAGGGCTGTTCAGCTCCCTTAGGAGGTCACCTTGGTGCAGGAGAACTGCCACCCTAATAGATGTTCTGGCAGGATGGTTGCAGTGACTGCAGGACATTCGTATCCAACTCAGATGAACAATGTGTCCTTACAATGAAAATGCAATCACAGAAAGTGAAAAATGAACAAAGCAAACCAAGGATGGCAAGGAGGGGCCCTGTGGGAGTCCAAAGCAAGTCAAGGCAGGAACAGTAAAAGGCTGTGTACTGAGAACTTGCTTGGGTGCTTTTCTCATGCCAGCCACTTCACATATATCATCTCAACCAATTCACAGAGCTGCCCCACCCTGCAAATGGGGAAAATGAAGCATTAAATAGATGGCTAAAGTTTTGGGGTCTGTGGGGCCCCTAGCATGGGCACTCAGCCCTCCTCTGACCTCTCCCCATCGTTGTGGTTCTGTCTGTGTATCTGAGGCTGTAACAGAGGTGGGCAGAGGACTTTGGTCAGTGCTTCCTTCTAACAATATTCTAATTCTAATTTAAAATTAACCTACTGTTAGGAGACTTGCCCTCAGCCCAGGCACTGCCCTTCACTTTTCTGTGGTCTTGGGAAATTCACTCTTCCCCTGGGACACTGGTAGCAGGAGAAGGAATCCTGGTGGGAAGAAAGCCTGGCATTCGGTCTGGTTAGAAGATGCATGATAGGGCTGGGCCTCTGCTCTTGTGTCCTAGGACTTGGGTAAGGACCTGACCACCTGGGTCTGGCAATGCCCCTTGTCTGTACATTGGATTAGAATACCCACCTCCTGGAGGAGTTGTAGGGATCAAATGTGAAGTATATAGGAAAGTGCTTTATAAACTCTCAAGGGCTATCCAGGTGTGAAATAAATATTTTTCTAAATGAGTAATAAGTAACATATATCACATCTTGTGCATATGTGAATGCATGGTTCCATCCCAAGATAACACCTTGGGGGACTGCACACTCATCCCAATGACATAATCTATCCTTGGGACTTCCTGGAGTTTATAGGCCAACTAGGAAGTAAAGACTCTGAGCTCCGTTTGACTCCTAAGGGATGAAAAGCCAGAAGCACAGCAGTGGGAGATGTAAAAGAACTATAAGTGGGAGGCAGAGGAAATAAAGAGCAGGAAGAGCCAGGCTCTGGGGACAGTTATGTCAGGACACAGATCTCTGCCACTTCGCTGCACCTGCCCCAACGAATAACCAAGGACCAAGCCTCTCTGGGCATCCTTGTCTTCATTGGTCGATGAGACAACAGCATCTTAATTGCAGGCTCACATCAAAATGAACTTGGGTAATGTCTCTAACTGCCCGGCAAGACATGGAAACCATGTAATTGAACAGTGGCAAATAAACCAGGAAGAATGTTCTGAGGTCTTCAATCTTCCCACTAAGTCCCTGTGGGCCAGTAGGTCAGTGCCCACTGTCCCTTGGGGACTCCATGTCATCTTGTCCTATGTCAGATCTGCCTTTGGGTTAGAGTTCAAAGATGAAGAAAGGCAGGAACAGGGAGGTTATTGATCAGTGGCGTTATTCTTTCAAGATGGTTTCAGAGCCAAATTAAAAAGCACTGAAAGAAATGTGTTTCATCCTTTGATGACTAGACCTCATTTTTGACCAAATACACAGTGTCCAGTTGAGGTAACTCCTCAGTGACCAGATCAGGGATATTAGGATTATTATGTGAGATGATGTAAATGGAAGCACATCTCACACGTGGTCAATCTATTTATTTAAATTTGAGCAATAATAAGTTCTTTGCAATTGAATTGGCTTTATTGAGAAGGTGTCCTGTATAAGAACTGAGTAACTTACTGTGTAGCTGGATGGAAGAGAAGAAACATCTATTCCACTATTTTCATTTTGAGGATGTTACCAGAGAGGCACCAAAACTTCCTTAAGGACGTATAATAAATTCAGGATGAACCAGAACTTGAACACTTGTCTACAGAAATCTTACCAGGAAGATTCTTCTATTTTCCCCAATTAAACATGAGAGAATAAGGCTCAGAGAAGTTAAGTAGGTTGTCCAAGGTGACATAGTTCATAAATGATGGGGCCAGAATTCAAACTCAGTGTCAAACATAAGGCTATACTGCTTCTGACTCAAGGCTACCTGGAGGGTAAGTACTGAAATGAAATGGGGCTGGCTTCAAACACCAGTGGAAAAACCATGAAATTGGCTTTTTTTGTCTTAGATGCAGGCTGCAGTTCCAGGGCCAGTATCCAGGTGGTGCTTCCATGGGTTTGCATGCCCCATGGAGCTGTCCTCTCCAAGCAGACCTCTGAATGAGCTGTACACGTGTCCACCTCAAGCTCAAATCATCTCTTCTCTTAGTGGTCAGGGAGGGCCTGGCTATTTGTCTTATCACACTGTTCAGAGAGGCCTCTGTCTCTTGCTAGAAAATTTGGGGTGAATTTGATAGCTTTGGGGCCTCTTGAGGCTGAATGATCTGAAGTTTAAAGTTCTGTTAATGTGAGTAACCGTGAGCAAACTGTGAGAAGGGGTGATGAGGGATGAGGGAGTTGGACCTGGGAGTAAAGACAGGTCAGTTGAGAAATGGACCTGTCAATTACTTAAACTCTCTTCACACATGGACATTGCAAAGAGATGGGTGACTAGGTTTTGACTGGAATAGCCACTTGTCAGATGAGTACAATCTGTTAAAAAAAAAAAAAAAAAACACCAAAAAACGAGAAACAAAACAAACAAACAAAACTCCAGGGCACACACGGTAGAGAATTTTTTTTTAAAGTCATTTGAAAAATTAAGACATTTCTAAATGCCGAGGGCCTGGAAAGCGAGTGGGCAGAGCTGGCAGCAGAAATGGGACCCTCCCCAGCCCCTCATGCTGCTCTGCACATCCTTTCATGTGCTCGAGGGCTAAGGCCAGTGGGCCAGTGATTTCCATTATATTCTTTCCAAAACACATACACATTCTCATCTCACAAACCTCTGAGCCACAGGTGCTCCCCCTCCCACCCAACCCCCCAGCAGAAGAAGCAGAAGCTCAGCAATGTCATCGCGAGGTGGGTTGACAGCAGAGCCTGGACAAGAACTCCTGTCTTCTGACTCGAGGGTCAAAGTTCTTTCCATGACATCCCACAGATCTGAGCCTGCACAAGAGAACCCCAGGCACGGCAGTGCATGGTCTGGGCTAGCTACATCTGATACCAGCAGTGGGAGCCTGGAGAACACCCAGGTACTCTGGCCTGCTTCCTCATATGTCTACTGGGCTGATGGCCCCCACCTGTAGATGTGCATGAGCAAGCAGGTGAGATGATGAGGTCAGTGACCCAGCACCTGGCAGGTGTGCAACATTCGGTAGTTCCCATTCATGCAACTGACATTTCCCAGAAATCCCAATGTTCCAGTTTCTATAGTAGGTTCTGAGATACCAAAGATGGTCAAGAAAAACTCCAGCTTCCAAAGAGCTGCCAACGCACAGGAGAGCCAGGGAAGTAGGCAGCTGTGTATTACAGGTGCTCTACCAAGGTCCTGGGGAAAATGGGTCAGGAAGGTTGTGAATAGAGGAAATGCCATATTGGTGCATAAAGCACTGATGCCTCCACACCTGCAGGTCTCACTATTCTCCCCAGCTTCGCTCTTAGGAACAAGAAGAGGCTGTCGGTGTGGAGTGACCTCAAGGTGGCCCGGAAGCTGACTCCTGAACCATAAAAGTTCTCTCACAACTCAACAAGACCAGCTGGTGGAAAGGCATCCTCTGGTGGGTCGAGAAATATGAGTAAGACTGTGTTTTCTTTGAAGAAATGCCACCTTACCCTATCAGTTACTGACACCTTACTGCAGATAATTTAATCAGGGTGTTTCACTGATAGGGAAGTACATCACAGCTCACATTTTACCAGCTCGGGAAGCTTGCACTGACTATTCTCTTTGGAAGGGTTCAAAGTTCATATTTATATCAGGGAGATTCATCATTCTCTTTGAAGAGCAATCCCAGATCCATTTATTTTTCCATGTGTCCTTGAAATAGCTCATCAAGACAGATACCGCGGTGGTAATTTCAAACACAGTATAAATGATGCCATAACTGTGAGAGCTCAAGCCTTCAGAGCCTCAAGTAGAAGTAAACCAAGCAAGAGGTTTGTCAAGCCCCGGAGGGAAAATAAATAAAACTGCAATCTTGGTACACATTCAGATCTCTGACTGATTTGTAAGCTTTCAGCTGAAAACTTAGGGATGTGTGTGTGTCTGTGTGTGTGTGTGTGTACACTTATCTTCCCAGCTATATCAATGTCACTAGATACCAATGGTGATGAGTCCCAAAAGTGAATTATCTGTAAGACGAGGAAATAAATGACTTTCAAATAAAATATAACTTATTTATTGTATAGATTTAAATGAATACAATCTATTATCTTTTTTCTTTTTAACATCTTTATTGGAGTATAATTGCTTTACAATGGTGTGTTAGTTTCCGCTTTTTAACAAAGTGAATCAGCTATACATATACATATATCCCCATATTTCTTCCCTCTTGCATCTCCCTCCCTCCCACCCTCCCTATCCCACCCCTCTAGGTGGTCACAAAGCACCGAGCTGATCACCCTCTGCTATGCGGCTTCTTCCCACTACCTATCGGTTTTACATATGGAAGTGTATATATGTCCATGCCACTCTCTCACCTTGTCCCAGCTTAACCTTCCCCCTCTCCGTGTCCTCAAGTCCATTCTCTAGTAGGTCTGCGTCTTTATTCCCTTCCTGCCCCTAGATTCTTCATGACCATTGTTTATTAATTTTTTTTTAGATTCCATATATATATGTGTTAGCATACGGTATTTGTTTTTCTCTTTCTGACTTACTTCACTCTGTATGACAGACTCTAGGTCCATCTACCTCACTGCAAATAACTCAATTTCATTTCTTTTTATGGCTGAGTAACATTCCATTGTATACATGTGCCACATCTTCTTTATCCATTCATCTGTTGATGGACACTTAGATTGCTTCCATGTCCTGGCTATTGTAAATAGTGCTGCAATGAACATTGTGGTACATGACGCTTTTTGAATTATGGTTTTCTCAGGATATATACCCAGTAGCGGGATTGCTGGGTCGTATGGTAGTTCTATTTTTAGTTTTTTAAGGAAACTCCATACTGTTCTCCATAGTGGCTGTATCAATTTACATTCCCACGAACAGTGCAAGAGGGTACCCTTTTCTCCACACCCTCTCCAGCATTTGTTGTTTCTGGATCTTTTGATGATGGCCATTCTGACTGATGTGAGGTGATATCGCATTGTAATTTTGATTTGCATTTCTCTGAAGATTAATGATGTTGAGCTTTCTTTCACCTGGTTGTTGGCAATCTGTATATCTTCTTTGGAGAAATGTCTATTTAGGTCTTCTGCCCATTTTTGGATTGAGTTTTCGGTTTTTTGTTACGGAGCAGGATGAGCTGCTTGTAAATTTTGGAGATTAATCCTTTGTCAGTTGCTTCATTTGCAAATATTTTCTCCCATTCTGAGGGTTGTCTTTTTGTCTTCTTTATGGTTTCCTTTGCTGTGCCAAAGCTTTTAAGTTTCATTAGATCCCATTTGTTTATTTTTGTCTTTATTTCCATTTCTCTAGGAGGTGGGAAAAAAGGATCTTGCTGTAATTTATGTCATAGAGTTTTCTGCCTATGTTTTCCTCTAAGAGTTTTATAGTGTCTGCCTTATGTTTAGGTCTTTAATCCATTTTGAGTTTATTTTTGTGTATGGTATTAGGGAGTGTTCTAATTTCATTATTTTACATGTAGCTGTCCAGTTTTCCCAGCACCACTTATTGAAGAAGCTGTCCTTTCTGCATTGTATATTCTTGCCTCCTTTGTCAAAGACAAGGTGACCATATGTGTGTGGGTTTATCTCTGGGCTTTCTGTCCTGTTCCATTGATCTATATTTCTGTTTTTGTGTCAGTACCCAACTGTCTTGATTACTGTAGCTATGTAGTATAGTCTGAACTCCAGGAGCCAGATTCCTCCAGCTCCATTTTTCTTTCTCAAGATTGCTTTGGCTACTCGGGGTCTTTTGTGTTTCCATACAAATTGTGAAATATTTTGTTCTAGTTCTGTAAAAAATTCCATTGGTACTTTGATAAGGATTGCACTGAATCTGTAGATTGCTTTGGGTAGTATAGTCATTTTCACAATGTTGATTCTTCCAATCCAAGAACATGGTATATCCCTCCATCTGTTTGTATCATCTTTAATTTCTTTCATCAGTGTCTTATAGTTTTCTGCATACAGGTCTTTTGTCTCCTTAGGTACGTTTATTCCTATGAATTTTATTCTTTTTGTTGCGATGGTAAATGGAGTGTTTCCTTAATTTCACTTTCAGATTTTTCATCATTAGTGTATAGGAATGCAAGAGATTTCTGTGCATTAATTTTGTATCCTGCTACTTTACCAGATTCATTGATTAGGTCTAGTAGTTTTCTGGTAGCATCTTTAGGATTCTCTATGTATAGTATCGTGTCATCTGCAAACAGTGAGAGCTTTACTTCTTCTTTTCTGATTTGGCTTCCTTTTATTTATTTTTCTTCTCTGATTGTTGTGGCTAAAACTTCCAAAACAACGTTGAATAATAATGGTGAGAGTGGGCAACCTTGTCTTGTTCCTGATCTTAGGGGAAATGGTTTCAGTTTTTCACCATTGAGGACGATGTTGGATGGGTGTTTGTCATATACAGCCTTTATCATGTTGAGGTAAGTTCCCTCTATGTCTGCTTTTTGGAGGGTTTTTAACATAAATGGGTGTTGTTGAATTTTGTCAAAGCTTTTTTGGCATCTATTGAGATGATCATAAGGTTTTTATTCTTGAGTTTGTTAATATGGTGTGTCACATTGATTGATTTGTGTATATTGAAGAATCCTTGCATTCCTGGGATAAACCCCACTTGATCATGGTGTCTCATCCTTTTAATGTGCCGTTGGATTCTGTTTGCTAGTATTTTGTCGAGGATTTTTGCATCTATATTCATCAGTGATATTGACCTGTAGTTTTCTTTCTTTGTGACATCTTTGTGTAGCAGGGTAATGGTGGCCTCGTAGAATGAGTTTGGGAGTGTTCTTCCCTCTGTTATATTTTGGAAGAGTTTGAGAAGGATAGGTGTTAGCTCTTCTCTAAACATTTGATAGAATTTGCCTGTGAGGCCATCTGGTCCTGGGCTTTTGTTTGTTGGAAGATTTTTAATCACAGTTTCAATTTCAGTGCTTGTGATTGGTCTGTTCATATTTTCTATTTCTTTCTGGTTCAGTCTCAGAAGATTGTGCTTTTCTAAGAATTTGTCCATTTCTTCCAGGTTGTCCATTTTATTGACATATAGTTGCTTGTAGTAATCTCTCATGATCCTTTGTATTTCTGCAGTGTCATTTGTTATGTCTCCTTTTTCATTTCTAATTCTATTGATTTGAGTATTTTCCCTTTTTTTCTTGATGAGTCTGGTTAATGGTTTATCAATTTTGTTTATCTTCTCAAAGAACCGCTTTTAGTTTTATGGATCTTTGTTATTGTTCCCTTCATTTCTTTTCATTTATTTATGACCTGATCTTTATTATTTCTTTCCTTCTGCTAACTTTGGGGGTTTTTTGTTCTTCTTTCTCTAATTGCTTTTGGTGTAAGGTTAGGTTGTTTATTTGAGATTTTTCTTGTTTCTTAAGGTAGTACTGTATTGCTATAAACTTCCCTCTTAGAACTGCTTTTGCTGTATCCCATAGATTTTAGGTCATCGTGTTTTCATTGCCATTTGTTTCTAGGTATTTTTTGATTTCCTCTTTGATTTCTTCAGTGATCTCTTGGTTATTAAGTAGTGTATATTTTAGCCTCCATGTGTTTGTATTTTTTACAGATTTTTTCCTGTAATTGATATCTAGTCTCATAGTGTTGTGGTCGGAAAGATACTTGATACGATTTCAATTTTCTTAAATTTACCAAGGCTTGATTTGTGACACAAGATATGATCTATCCTGGAGAATGTTCCATGAGCACTTGAGAAGAAACTGTATTCTGTTGTTTTTGTATAGAATGTCCTTTAAATATCAATAAAGTCCATCTTTTAATGTATCATTGAAAGCTGTGTTTCCTTATTTATTTTCATTTTGGATGTTCTGTCCATTGGTGAACGTTGGGTGTAAAAGTCCCCTACTATTATTGTGTTGCTGTTGATTTCCCTTTTTATTGCTGTTAGCATTTGCCTTATGTATTCAGGTTCTCCTGTGTTGCATGCATAAATATTTACAATAGTTATATCTTCTTCCTGGATTGATCCCTTGATCATTATATAGTGTCATTCTTTGTCACTTGTAATAGTCTTTGTTTTAAAGTCTATTTTGTCTGATATGAGAATTACTACCCCAGCTTTCTTTTGATTTCCATTTGCATGGAATATGTTTTTCTATCCCCTAACTTTCAGTCTTTATGTGTCCCTAGGTCAGAAGTGGGTCTCTTGTAGACAGAATATATAGGGGTCTTGTTTTTGTATCCATTCAACAAATCTATGTCTTTTGGTTGGAGCATTTACTCCATTTACATTTATGGTAATTATAGATATGTATGTTCCTATTACCATTTTCTTAATTGTTTTGGGTTTGCTATTGTAGGTTTTTTCCTTCTCTTGTGTTTCCTGCCTAGAGAAGTTCCTTTAGCATTTGTTGTAAAGCTGGTTTGGTGGTGCAGAATTCTCCCAGCTTTTGCTTGTCTGTAAATGTTTTAATTGCTCCATTGAATCTGAATGAGATCCTTGCTGGGTAGAGTAATCTTGGCTGTAGGTTTTTCCCTTTCATCACTTTAAATATGTCCTGTCACTCCCTTCTGGCTTGTAGAGTCTCTGCTGAAAGATCAGCTGTTAACCTTATGGGGATTCCCTTGTATGTTATTTGTTGTTATTCCCTTGATATTTTTAATATTTTTTCTTTGTCTTAATTTGTGATAGTTTGATTAATATGTGTCTTGTTGTTTTTCTCCTTGGATTATCCTGTATGGGACTTCTGTGCTTCCTGGACTTGATTAACTATTCCCTTTCCCATATTAGGGAAGTTTTCAACTATAATCTCTTCAAGTATTTCCTCAGTCTCTTTCTTTCTGTCTTCTTCTTCTGGGACCCCTATAATTCGAATGTTGGTGCATTTAATGTTGTCCCAGAGGTCTCTGAGACTGTCCTCAATTTTTTTCATTCTTTTTTCTTTATTCTGCACTGCAGTAATTATTTCCATTGTTTTATCTTCCAGGTCACTTATCCGTTCTTCTGCTTCAGTTATTCTGCTAATGATCCCTTCTAGAGAATTTTAAATTTCATTTATTGTGTTGTTCATCATTGTTTGTTTGCTATTTAGTCCTTCTAGTTCTTTGTTAAACATTTCTTTTATTTTCTCCATTCTATTTCCAAAATTTTGGATCATTTTTTACTATCATTACTCTGAATTCTTTTTTAGGTATACTGCCTATTTCCTCTTCATTTGTTTGGTCTGGTGGGTTTTTACCTTCCTCCTTCATCTGCTGTGTTTTTCTCTGTCTTCTCATTTTGCTTAATTTCCTGTGTTTTGGGTCTCCTTTTCACAGACTGCAGGTTTGTAGTTCCCATTGTTTTTGATGTCTGCCTCCAGTGTCTAAGGTTGGTCAGTGGGTTATGTAGGCTTCCTGTTGGAGGGGACTAGCGCCGGTGTTCTGGTGGATTAGGCTGGATCTTGTCTTTCTGGTAGAGGTCCATGTCCGGTGGTGTGTTTTTGGGTGTCTATGACCTTATTATGATTTTAGGCAGCCTCTCTGCAAATGGGTGTGGCCGTGTTCCTGTCTTGCTAGTTGTTTGGCATAAGGTGTCCAGCACTGTAGCTTGCTGGTCATTGAGTGGAGCTGGGTTTTGGCATTGAGTTGGATATCTCTGGGAGATTTTCACCATTTGATATTACATGGAGCTCTGAGGTCTCTGGTGGACCAATGTCCTGAACTCGGCTCTCCCACCTCAGAGGCACAGGCCTGATGCCCTGCCAGAGCATCAAGACCCTGTCATCCACATGGCTCAGAATAAAAGGGAGGAAAAAAGAAAAAAATTAAATTAAATTAAATTAAATTAAAAGTTATTAAATTAAAAAATAAAAAATAATTATTAAGATTTTAAAATTAAAAAGTAATTAAGAAAATAAAGAAAGAAAGAAGAGAGCAACCAAACCAAAAAACAAATCCACCAATGTTAACATGTGCTAAAAACTCTACTAAAAAACAACAAAAAAAGGACAGACAGAACCCTAGGACAAATGGTAAAAGCAAAGCTATACAGACAAAATCACACACAGAAGCATACACATACACACTCACAGAAAGAGAACTGGAATAAATATATATATTGTAGCTCCCAAAGTCCACCACCTCAATTTTGGGATTATTCATTGTCTATTCAGGTATTCCACAGATGCAGGTACATCAAGTTGACTGTGGAGATTTAATCCGCCACTCCTGAGGCTGCTGGGAGTGATCTCCCTTTCTCTTCTTTGTTCGCACAGCTCCCAGCCGTTCAGCTTTGGATTTCGACCCGCCTCTGTGTGTAGGTCGCCTGAGGGCATCTGTTCCCTGCCCAGACAGAATGGGGTTAAAGGATCAGCTGCTTCGGGGGCTCTGGCTCACTCAGGCCGGGGGAGGGAGGGGTACGGATGCGGGGCGAGCCTGTGGCGGCAGAGGCCGGCGTGACGTTGCACAAGCCTGAGGCGCGCTGTGGATTCTCCCGGGGAAGTTGTCCCTGGATCACGGGACCCTGGCAGTGGCGGGCTGCACAGGCTCCCGGGAGGGGCAGTGTGGAGAGTGACCTCTGCTTGCACACAGGCTTCTTGGTGGCAGCAGCAGCAGCCTTAGCGTCTCATGCCCGTCTCTGGGGTCTGCGCTGATAGCCGCGGCTCGCGCCAGTCTCTGGAGCTCCTTTAAACAGCGCTCTTAATCCCCTCTCCTCGCGCCCCAGGAAACAAAGGGGCAAGAAAAAGTCTCTTGCCTCTTCGGCAGCTGCAGACTTTTTTCCGGACTCCTTCCCGGCTAGCCATGGCGCACTAGCCCCCTTCAGGCTGTGTTCACGCAGCCAACCCCAGTCCTCTCCCTGGGATCCGACAGAAGCCTGAGCCTCTGCTCCCAGCCCTGCCCCCCCCGGCGGGGGAGCAGACAAGCCTCTCGGGCTGGTGAGTGCTGCTCGGCGCCGAACCTCTGTGCGGGAGTCTCTCCGCTTTGCCCTCCGCACCCCTGTTGCTGCGCTCTCCTCAGTGGCTCCGAAGCTTCCCCCCTCTGCCACCCGCAGTCTCCGCCCACGAAGGGGCTCCTAGTGTGTGGAAACCTTTCCTCCTTCACGGCTCCCTCCCACTGGTGCAGGTCCTGTCCTTATTCTTTTGTCTCTGTTTTTTCTTGTTTCTTTTGCGCTACCCAGGTGCGTGGGGAGTTTCTTGCCTTTTGGGAGGTCTGCGTTCTTCTGCCAGCATTCAGTAGGTGTTTTGTAAGAGTTGTTCCACGTGTAGATGTATTTCTGATGTATCTATGGGGAGCAAGGTGATCTCCCCTTCTTATTCTTCCGCCATCTTGAAGCTCCTCCCCTCTATTCTCTTTTATATGTCATCAGTTGAACTATGTACTCTTTTAAAGCATTTTATCTGAAATAAAAATAAATAAAAAACCTGACATAGCAAGCAATTTATCTTTGCTTTCAGAGAGTGTTTGGAGGTTTGCTTCTTTGAGGAATTAGTGCAATAATAAATTTTGTTTTGCAACTTGACACTTCTGTCGTTAAGACTTATAAGAGCAGGCAGTGAACCACAGCCTCCAAGGACAAATCTGCATTCCTTCTCTCTCATGAGTGCCTGGCAGCTTGGCTGGTACTGCTCCCATATCTGCAACAAGTAGAGATGCAAAAGAATCACACACACCCCCCCCATGCAAACCCTCTGTCGTCCAGAGTACACTTCTCCCCTCCGATTTGCCTGGGGATTCATTTCTAGTTGTCTTTAAGCTCCAGTGTAAGTACAGTCTTCCCTGGGGGTGTCATTCCCAGCCCAACTTGGGCTTAATGCTTGTCCCCACCTCCCCCTGGTCCCTGCACAGACTGCTGCATATATGTTCTCTTTTTACTGCTGTCTCCCTCACCGGGCCTCGCTCATTCTTATACCTCGAGGGTTGGCACTCACTGACTGGCCAGGCTGACCACACAGACTAGATCCCTGGGGCCAACTGTCTAGAATCAGATTCCATACCAACCCTTACTTAGCCTAACTTCCCCCTCTTACCACACTGCCCCAACCTCTAACCCTCTGCTTCATGTTTCATTTGACTAATAACTGTGTTACATAGTACTTTATAGTTTACAAAGCATTCGTGTGTTTGTCATTTGGTTTCATGCCCTAGATAATATCATGACTTTGTGCCTCCAGGGGAAGCTGAGGCTTAAGGAGACAGTCACTTTGTAGAGCCCAGGCCTTTGGACACCAATTTCACTGTTCTTCCAGCAGGAGTGCCCAGTGCTGCCTCTCTAGACCCTGAGAGCAGAATGCTCCCACCCTGGTCAGGTTCCTCCAGGCCCAACATCCAGCAAGATCCCTCTTCCTTCAACCCTGGTGCCCACAGGACAATACTTCTCCCTTCTGCTGGTAATTTTTATGGTTACAGCTGCTCCTGTAATAGTAGCCTTTGGGTGATGTGTCAATCTCCAAATGCACTCCCCCACACAGAGATACATACACTGCCCCACACATATCTACCTAGTCATACACATGCATACACCCACACACACATATCCACATATGCTTATATCTACCCACACATACATACACATATACATGCATGCATATACACATATACATATGCATATATGCACACACATGCACACACATGCATACACATCCCTAGCTCTTTGACTTTGAGATACTTGTTTCCTGTTCTTATAATGCACCAAGAACTTAGTATGAAACAAGCCATGTGGGAGGTGCAAAGTGAAGATTGGGTCTGTTATGTTTGATTTCCAGGGCAGCACATATTTCCAGGACAGAATATCCAGCTCAGTGGTGCCTCAGTGCCCACACAAGCCCACCTGGACCCTAATAAGTCAGGTTCTTTCCTTTCATGGCTGCCCTTCAAAGAAATCCTCCCGAAAATTTTCTTTGTGGTGCTGCCCTTAAGCAGAAAGTCAGGATCAGAGTCAACAGGAGGTTTAACTGTGTCCCTATGAGAAAAAGGTCAATTCATTTTTCATTCCCCGTGGAGTCTGCATCATTTAGAAAGTAATTGAAACCACTGTGGATACATATCATTATACATTTATCCATGCCCATAGACTGTGAAACACCAAGAGTGAACCCTAATGTAAACTGTGGACTCCGGGTGACAATGACGTGTCAGTGTAGAATCATTAATTGTAACAAACACACCACTGTGGTGGGGATGTTGATAATGAAGAGGCTGTGTTTGTGTGGGGACAGGGGGTAAATGGGAAATCTCTGTTCCTTCTGCTAAATTTTGCTGTGAACCTAAAACTGCTCTAAAACATAAAGTTTATTTTAATAATTATAATTGAAACCAAGGCTGGAGAAGTACATGAATTGTTTAGCCAGAACTAAAATGTGTGTCAGCTGACTCCCACTGTTTATCAAGAAAGAACTGTCCACAGAAGGTATACACAGCATAGAGAAGCCACAGGCAAAGCCAAGGAGGAAGATTGCCTTGTGACATTAGGAATATGGGACACAGTGAACTAAGGTTGCCATTGTACCTCTGAGGGAAGTGCTCTCATGGGGGCTCAGAGTGGCATGGGCAAGGGTATTTACTTCAGCATTCGGCAAGCAACCTAAATGCCCTTCAGTACTGGAGAGCAGTGAATGAACCATGATGCATCCATACCGGGGAAAACTATGCAACATTATAAAATGTGTCTTAGAGATGATCTCTAATTAATTATTGATTTAAAAAAAAAACATAAGTAAGAAGCACCCTATTTATAATACACACACACACACACACACACACACACTCATTGCATGTTTAATGTCAATCTAGATACCTTTGGGGTAAAGTTGTATTGGGAGTTTGTAGTGAAGAAGGATAGCTTGCACATTTTCTGTGTGTTTTGAACTCTTGGAACAATAACACATTCATAATTTATTTATAGGAATTATAAAAGGAATAAATTGTTTACTGTAGATAAAAATTTCAGAAACATTTTTTATTATCTACTGCATTTGAGGAACTGAATATAAGTTATTACTGATTTTCATACATAATCAGGCAAAGCAAAAAAATGTCATCTCATTTCTCTTGTGAGGGATTTGAGGCACACAGGGTTAAAGGCGTTTGCTTAAGTTCACGAGGCCAGGAGCACCATCCAGGGCTGCCAGCTCTTTGTGCACTGTGTCTGCAATTCTTCAGCCAAATACACCATCTTTGAGGTGCAGATATTGTCATAAACGTCAAGCTCTAAAGCTCACAGCTGAGTATGAGGTTTCAAGGTGGACACAGGAGGGCTGGTCAGTGCAAAGGTAGGAAATCATACAAAATTAATCCTGGACTCTTCCCATTTTTATTTTAGAAGCTCTGCTACAATCCTCTTAAACTCCTGGCTCCCTCAAGGTTCTATTTCATACCCCTACCCAGAAGGTTTAAAGAAGAGTCTCACTCATTGCCCAGGTTAAAAGGTTCTTACACAGAGTATTGATTTATTAAGTATTTGTCAGATTTCTCCTTCCCCAACTCTGCCAGTATTTACTAAGTTCTTCTATTCTGGGCACTATGCTAGTTAATGGGCCAAATATAAAGGAGATACAGACCTTACCTTTAAAGAGTTTAATGTGCATTGGGAAACAGTCTAGGCTTCATTAAGTTATGAGTATTCATTCATATACCTATAAATGCAACTATGTGAATATGCTAGGAATAGGACCACATTAAAAGAGAAAGAACATTTTTACCCTAAAGGAGCTTAGGATAAAACAAAAAGTAATTGAGCCTCCATAACTTCAGGTATTGTATTACTTAGTGAAGCAGCAGTTGAGGAGCACTTACTCTGTGAGGCACACTTTGCCAAGTGCCTGAGAAGCTGGTGTGCACCATGCAGTCCTTGCCCCCCAGGTGATTAGAGTCTGGTAGGGACAGGAATGCCAGTTGACAATGGCAGCAGTGCAATTCTTACTCAGGACTCAGAGACGCATGCTTCAGCTTCCCCTGGAGTAGATCACGTGTTAAGAAGGTAATGTAACTACTGAGAGAGGCAGACATTGAAGAACCATATACTACAGCCCACATGCACACCAAGCCAGCTCCCATTGGACCTGGTCTTCACCTTCAGGATTGGTCTTAACACCTGCCCCAGTGCTCTAAAGATTGATCCCCCACTGCCTTGATGTCCTCAGGGTCCAAATGATCTCTGCTCTGTTCAAAATCCTGCCCTCCCTCCAGCTGATGCAGGATCCAACATTCCTGGGTATGAGCCTAAATATCCTCCTTATCTATGGTTTGAAGTCTTTCTTCAGCTGTTCTGTCTAGTTTAAGCTGAATAAGCAAAACTACCTCCTGGTCCAGCAGACACCAGAACATATTCATTTTTCCCAGCCCCAAGAACGGAACTCAGTATCAAATTCTTGCCATGGTAGAATTCTCTGTCAGCTGTTTCTCCTCATCACATCCTTTCCAGTTCATTGCACAATTCTTCATCTGGATCCCCACATTTATCTGCCTGATATATCATCATGTAGGAATGTGATTCTTTACAGAGACTGAACACCCAGTATGAGGGAGGCTGCTATGGATACCTCATGAAGTGCTTACCCCCTTTTTAATGAACCCAGCTTCATAATGTTTAATAAGATTACTATCTTGCTCTACTGCAGAGTCTTGTTAACATAAAAAAGTGGTCTTCACTAACAGCATGAAGTATCTCAGATAACCAACATGAAGAATGCCATGTAACAAAGGCACAAAATAACAAAATAATCAGTTTTTGCACTCAGATGTCTTCTAATATTGCTCACACTTTTAT
Organism: Eschrichtius robustus; assembly: GCF_028021215.1. NCBI lineage: Eukaryota > Metazoa > Chordata > Mammalia > Artiodactyla > Eschrichtiidae > Eschrichtius > Eschrichtius robustus. The sequence continues at coordinate 138,139,342 of NC_090828.1, read as the reverse complement.
AAGATCAGCAACAACCGTAATAAATAATGCAGAGGCTTGGTGTGTCCCAAGCTCTCTGTCACCAGCCAGGAGTGAATTGTGGAATGAAAATATTTCATTTGGGGTACTCTGTACACAACTATATATTTGTCAGTGTTTTTATAACTCTTAAGACTTCATGAATATAATCAGCCCTGTATCCTTTCACAGACTGAGGATCAAAATATATGTGAAAAGACAGGTCTGATGATGCTCTAATTCCCCTTATTGCAGTGGCAACATCGTTAAGGGTTTGCATGCAGTTTTATTAGGTACTACTGCTATAGGAGTTTATCAGCTGGCTATGAAAAAAAAAAAAAACTTCTTTTGGAATAAAACTTACACTAGGATACATTATTTACTTATTTATTTATTTATTTATTTATTTATTTATTTATTTATTTATATTTTTGGCTGTGTTGGGTCTTCGTTTCTGTGCGAGGGCTTTCTCTAGTTGCGGCAAGAGGGGGCCACTCTTCATTGCAGTGCACGGGTCTCTCACTGTCGTGACCTCTCTTGTTGCGGAGCACAGGCTCCAGATGCGCAGGCTCAGTAGTTGTGGCTCACGGGCCCAGTTGCTCCGCGGCATGTGGGATCTTCCCAGACCAGGGCTCGAACCCATGTCCCCTGCATTGGCAGGCAGATTCTCAACCACTGCGCCACCAGGGAAGCCCTAGGATACATATTTTAAAATATATATTTTAAAATAAGGAAGGAAATAGCAAAAACAACCCTCCCAGCCCCTTCTTCACATGGAGATGTTCCAATTCACTCTCAGAAAAGCACTGAAACTTAGGACTGGGAGAAAACAGAAATATTCTTCTTATCCATTTCCTTGCTTTGGGTTGGAGAAAAATATTACTTAGTCAAGTAAGGCGAAAACCTAGTTTTAAAATCATTAAAAGGGAATAAAAAATCTTTATCCATCTCCTGTCACCAGTTCTAACTGTTCATACTCAGTGTCAAGAAATATTTTTCTCCTATTTAAACTCTGTCAATGTCATGGTCCTCTGGGTTCCACTTCATCAGCCAACCCAACAGGAGGCTACCAGAAGTGACTCTGAAACACCCAGTGCTCATTCATCAGCTGGTACCACCAGACTTCCAGATGGATGGTTGCATGGATGGATAGATGAATGGATGGATGGATGGGTAGATGGGTAGATGGATGGGTGGATAGATGGGTGGATGAATGATGGATGGAGGGATTGGTGGATGGTTGGATGGCTGGGTAGGAGGGTGAGTGGATAGGTGAGTGAGTGGATGATGGATGGATGGATGAGTGTGTGCTCAGAAGCTGGGGCTTTGAAGTAAGTCAGACAAGTTTGACGTTGGCCAAGCCAACTTTCACTTTCATGTGCTGAGCCAGCCCCCTCCAGGAGACACAGCCTATAATTCCTGTGTCACAGACTAGCTGTGCCAGTTTAACAAGATAATGCATGCATGGGGTGTGCTAACAATGGGCCTAGCTCATCACAGGCCTCAGGGTATGAGGACTGCTGCTGTCTGATTACCATGGTTACTATGTTGAGTGCATTACATTCTTCTCTTCTCAGGGTATCAATCTTTCCTAAGCTTCAACACGTCTATGCAAAGCATCTTGTTCTTTTTGTCAAGTAAAATTATTTTTGTTTCTGGTGGTTTTATCTTCTTTTCTAAACTTCTCCTCATATTCTCCTTAATACCGAAGTTCTACTTATCCCTCTTCCCTTAGGCAGACCAGGACTCACTAAGTGAGGCCTCAGCTCCCCAGCAGGCTTTCCTGGTAGCCTGCTGAGTCACAGCTTTCTGGTGCATCCATGACTCAGCATCAAATTAGATTTTATCTTAAATGTGCGTTTGTTGAGCACCTGACCTACATTCTAGGCCTCACGTCTGTTTAGACTTCTCATGACCAGCCCAGAAAGCAAGGCTGAAGCAAACTACATTTATCTTCTGGAGTCATGTTAATGCACAGGCAAGACATGGTTTTGCTAGATTGGTTTGTGTTTGTGGTTATTATCATACTTGGCTTGGAAAGTTGGTACTAACTGAAGAATTTCCCTGTCTCTTAGATCACCTAATATAGGATGTAGGGCCTTTATGTGTTTCAGTCTTTATCTGGGTCATGTATGTGAATAGATTCCAAATATATCAGAAAGGCACTTTTAAGGTATACCACTACAAAAGTGGGACTTTTCTAAATTTTATCAAATGCATTTTTCTAACCATACTGGTATGAAATTAGAAATCAATTACAAGAAGAAAACTGAAAAATTAATAAATGTGTGAAGATTAAACAACATGCTACTGAACAACCAATGGGTCAGGGAAGAAATTTTTGAAAAAGAAATTTAAAAGAAACAAGGTAAATGAAAATAGAAATGCAACATGCCAAATTTATGGAATGCAGCATAAGCAGTTCTAAGAGGAAAGCTCATAGCAATAAATGTTACTTCAACAAACAAGAAAAATATCAAATAGACAAATTAACACTACATCACAAAGAACAAGAAAAATAAGAGGAAATAAATCTCAAAGTTGGTAGAAGAAAGGACATAACAAAGACTGGAACAGAAATAAATAAAATAGAGATGAAAAAGTGATAGAAAACATCAATGAAAGTAAGAGCTTGTTCTTTGAAAAGATAAAAAAAATGAGAAAACCGTTAGTTAGACTCACCAAGATAAAAAGAGACAAGACTCAAATAAAATCATAAATGAAAGAGGAAATATTACAACTGATACCACAAAAAAGCAAAGGATCATAAGAGGGTACTATGTACATGAATAAATTGTACAACCTAGAAGAAATGGATAAATTCCTAGAAACATACAAACTACCAAGCCTGATTCATGAAGAAACAGAAAATCTGAGCAGATCAATCACTATTAAGGAGATTGAATCTGTAATTAAAAACCTCCCAACATACAAAAGTCCAGGACCAGACGGCAAGAACACCACAAGTAAAAAAAAAAAAAAAAATTACAGGTCATTATCCCTGATAAAATAGATGTAAACGTTAAATGATGCAAAAAACCTCAACAAAATATTAGCAAACCAAATTCAACAATATATTTAAAAGATCATATACCATGATTGTGTGGGATTTATTCCAAGTATGTAAAGATGGTTCAACATTCACAAATCAATCAATGTACTATAACATATTAAAAATAGAGTATAAATCATATGATCATCTTAATAAACACAGAAAAAGCATTTGACAAAATTCAAAAATGATAAAAAACTCTCAACAAAGTGGATGTAGAGGGATATATCACACAATAAAGGCCATATATGACAAGCCCACAACTAACATAATACTCAATGGTGAAAAGCTGAAAGCTTTTCCTCCAAGATCAGGAACAAGACAAGGTCGCCCACTCTTGTCACTTTTATTCAGCATAGTATTAAAGTCCTAGCTAGAGCAATTAAGTAAGAAAAATAAATAAAAGCCATCCCAATTGAAAAAAGAAGAAGTAAAACCATCACTCTTTGCAGATGATATGATATTATAGATAGAAAACCCTAAAGATTTCATAAAAAATCTGTTAGAATTAGTAAATTCAGTAAAAGTGCAGGATACAAAATCAATACACAAAAAACCTGTTGTGTTTCTTTACATTAATATTAAACAGTCAGAAAAAGAAATTAAGAAAACAATCCCATTTACAATTGCATCAACAAGAATAAAATACCTAGTAATAAATTTAATCAAACAGGTGAAAGACCTGTACACTGAAAACTATAAGACATGGATGAAAGAAATTGAAGAAGACACAAAAAATGAAAAGATAGTCTGTGTTAATGGATTGAAGGAATTAACATTATTAAAATGTCCATATGCAAATCTACAGAATGCCCAAAGCAATCTACAGTTCAGTGCAATTTCTATCAAAATTCCAACGGCATATTTCACAGAAATAAAACAAACAATCTTAAAATTTTCATGGATCTACAAAAGGTCCCAAATAGCCAAAGAAATCTTGAGGAAGAAGACCAAAGTGGGAAGCATCACATTATTTGATTTCAAACTACACTACAAGGCTATAGTAATCAAAACAGTATGGTACCAGCACAAAAAGAGGCACAGATCAATGGAACAGAATAGAAAGTCCAGAATAAACCTACACATATATGGTCAACAAATATATAACGAAGGAGCCAAGAATATATACTGGGGAAAGGACAGTCTCTTTTATAAAACTGGATGGCCACATACAAAAGAATGAAACTGGACCACTATCTTACAGCGTACATAAAAATAAACTCAAAATGGTGTAAGGACTTGGATGTAATAATTGAAACCACAAAACTCCTAGAAGTAAATATAGGCAGTAAGCTCCTTGATATGGGTCTTGACAATGACTTTCTGAATTTCACACGAAAAACAGAGGCAACAAAAGCAAAAGTAAATGAAAGTACATCAAAGTAAAAAGCTTCTGCACATCAACAAAATGAATAAAACAACTTACTGAATGGAAGAAAATATTTGCAAATCAAATATCTGATAACAGGTTAATATCCAAAATATATACAGAAGCTATACAACTCAAGAGCAAAAAAAAAAAAAAAAAAGAAAAAGATCCAATTTAAAAAATAGGAGGAGGATGTAAATAGACAGTTTTCCAAAGAAGACATACACATGGCCACAGGTACATTAAAAGGTGCTCAACATCACTAATCATCAGGGAAATGCAAATCCAAATCACGATGAGACATCACCTCATACTTATTAGAATGGCTATTATCAAAAAGACAAGAAATAAAAAATGTTGGTGAGGATGTGGAGAAAAGGGGATTCCCTGTTTGTGGGAATATAAATTGGTACAGCTTCTATGAAAGACAGTATGTAGGTTCTTCAAAAAATTAAAAACAGACCTACCATATAATCCAGCAATTCCACTTCCAAGTATATATCCAAAGAAATCAAAAGCACGAATTTGAAAAGATATATACATCCCCCATGTTCACTGCAGCATAATTTAAAATAGCCAAGATACAGAAGCAACCTAAGTGTCCCTTGATGGATGAATGGATAAAGAAAATGTGATATTATATATATACATATATGATATTATTCAGTCATAAAAAAACAGGAAATATTGCCATTTGCAACAACATGGATGGACCTTGAGGGAATTATGTTAAATGAAATAATTTAGACAAAGAAAGATGAATACTGTATGATATCACTTATATGTGGAATCAAAAAATAAAACAAACAAACCAACAAAAACTCAGCTCACAGATACAAAGAACAGATTGGTGGCTGCCAGAGGGGTGGAAAACTGTGAGGGGAGGGTTTAAATGGGTGAAAGGGGTCAAAAGGTACAAACTTCCAGTTATAAAATAAATAAGTGCTGGGGATGTAACGTACAGCATGGTGACTATAGTTAGTAACACTGTATTGTATACTTGAAAGTTGCTAAGAGGGTAGATCTTAAAAGTTCTCATCACAAGAAAAATATCTGTAACTCTATACGGTGATAAATGTTAACTAGACTCACTGCAGTGATCATTTCACAATATAAACAAATATGAAATCACTATGTTGTATACATGAAATTAATATAATGCTATATAGAAATTATATTCCAATTAAAAAATATGTATGGGCGTCTAAATAATTCAATGTAAGAGGAAAGGCCATGGTTAATTTGGCTTTAAATGCCATCTTTGTATAATTCCAGGCACGTAGTATCTACTCAAACATTTTGATGCATGAACCAGGGAGTAAACAGCAAACTTTTTCTCTGGCTCAGTTCTGTGAATTAAATTTGGGGTCCAACATAATAAATTTCAATAGGCCACAAGCCCAGTACAGCTTAAGGCACCCTGAATCCAGCTTCTTTGCATTTCTGCAGTGACCTATTTATGCTTCTACCGTGAAGCCAGGACTGTAAATCCCATTTCCTAGCAAAGTAGATGAAAAGGCAGTAGCTACTCTAAGGACCATCTTGAATGTGGGCCAAATCAGGTGAGGTCAGGTGGGATAAATAGGCTGAGGCCATGGCCTCATATGTGCCTATGTCCTACAAGGGCAAGCTAGAGTCCTTCCAGCCTCTGGAAGCAACCCTACCAAAAAACGGGAAGGAAGTCCTGCCATTCCAAACTCTGTGAATCTGTGAAACTTCTCAGTGTGGATTCAAGATTATTTCACTGGTCCCAGCACACAGGATAATCCCTGTGATTCAGGAAGAGCCTCAGCTACCGGAATATAGCCACTGTGTGTCTGTGTGATGCACAGCCATCCTGCAATGAGACACATGAGTAAACAGAACAGAGTACAGGGGATCAGACTCGAGGATTTCATGCAAAAGTAAAATAGATTACTCTGCTACAAGGGATTTTGAATCATCTTCTCTATTTAAAAACAGTGTTATATGTATTCATTAGCTGTGACAAATGTACCATGGTAATGTAAGATGTTAACAATAGGGGAAAATTGGTTGGGGTATATGGAAACCCTGTACTATCTTAGCAAATTTTCTGTAATTCTATTCTAAACATTTTTAAAGTTTATTTTTAAAAATAGTCTTAATGCGGGTCATATGGTAGTTCTACATTTAGCTTTTTAAGGAAAATCCATACTGTTCTCCTTAGTGACTGTATCAATTTACATCCCCACGAACAGTGCAAGAGGTTCCCTTTTCTCCACATCTTCTTCAGCATTTATTGTTTGCAGATTTTTGATGATGGCCATTCTGACCAGAGTGAGGTAATAGCTCACTGCAGTTTTGATTTGAATTTATCTAATAATTAGTGATGTTGAGCATCTTTTCATGTGTTTGCTGGCTATCTGTATGTCTTCTTTGAAGAAATGTTTATTTAGGTCTTCTACCCATTTTTTGATTGGGTTTCTTTGTTTGTTTTGGTGAATGAGAATAGCCCTTTAAGGGCCGTTTTTTATTTTTTATTTATTTATTTTTTGAAGTTTTGAATTTTATTTTATTTTATTTTTTATACAGCAGGTTTTTATTAGTCATCAATTTTATACACATCAGTGTATACATGTCAATCCCAATCACCCAATTCATCACACCACCACACCCACCCCCCCACAGCTTTCCCCCCTTGATGTCCATACATTTGTTCTCTACATCTGTGTCTCAATTTCTGCCCTGCAAACTGGTTCATCTGCACCATTTTTCTAGGTTCCACATATATGCGTTAATATATGATATTTGTTTTTCTCTTTCTGACTTACTTCACTCTGTATGACAGTCTCTAGATCCGTCCACATCTCAACAAATGACTCAATTTCATTCCTTTTAATGGCTGAGTAATATTCCATTGTATATATGTACCACATCTTCTTTATCCATTCACCTAGCGATGGGCATTTAGGTTGATTCCATGACCTGGCTATTGTAAATAGTGCTGCAATGAACATTCAGGTGCATGTGTCTTTTTGAATTATAGTTTTCTCTGGGCATATGTCCAGTAGTGGGATTGCTGGATCATATGGTAATTCTATTTTTAGTTTTTTAAGGAACCTCCATATTGTTCTCCATAGTGGCTGTATCATTTACATTCCCACCAACAGTGCAAGAGGGTTCCCTTTTCACCACACCCTCTCCAGCATTTGTTGTTTGTAGATTTTCTGATGGTGCCCATTGTAACTGGTGTGAGGTGATACCTCATTGTCGTTTTGATTTGAATTTCTCTAATAATTAGTGATGTTGAGCAGCTTTTCATGTGCTTCTCAGCCATCTGTATGTCTTCTTTGGAGAAATGTCTATTTAGGTCATCTGCCCATTTTTGGATTGGGTTGTTTGTCTTCTTAATAGTGAGCTGCACGAGCTGTTTATATATTTTGAAGATTAAGCCTTTGTCCGTTGATTCATTTGCAAATATTTTCTCCCATTCTGAGGGTTGTCTTTTCATCTTGTTTATGGTTTCCTTTGCTGTGCAAAAGCTTTGAAGTTTCATTAGGTCCCATTTGTTTTTATTTCCATTACTCTAAGAGGTGGATCAAAAAAGATCTTCCTGTGATTTATGTCAAAGTGTGTTCTTCCTATGTTTTCCTCTAAGAGATTTACAGTGTCCAGCCTTACATTTAGGACTCTAATCCATTTTGAGTTTATTTTTGTGTATGGTGTTAGGGAGTGTTCTAATTTCATTCTTTTACATGTAGCTCTCCAGTTTTCCAAACACCACTTATTGAAGAGAATGTCTTTTCTCCATTGTATATCCTTGCCTCCTTTGTCATAGATTAGTTGACCATAAGTGTGTGAGTTTATCTCTGTGCTTTCTATCTTGTACCATTGATCTATGTTTCTTTTTTTGTTCCTGTACCATATTGGCTTGATTACTGTAGCTTTGTAGTATAGTCTGAAGTCAGAGGGTCTGATTCCTCCAGCTCCAATTTTTCCCTCAAGACTGCTTTGCCTATTCGGGGTCTTTTGTGTCTCCATAGAAATTTTAAGATTCTTTGTTCTAGTTCCATAAAATTGCCATTGGTACTTTGATAAGGATAACATTGAATCTGTAGATTGCTTTGGGTAGTATAGTCATTTTCACAATGTTGATTCTTCCAATCCAAGAACATGGTATATCTCTCCATCTGTCGGTATCATCTTTAATTTCTTTCATCACTGTCTTACAGTTTTCTGCATTCAGGTCTTTTGTCTCTCTAGGTAGGTTTATTCCTAGGTATTTTATTCTTTTTGTTACAGTGGTAAATGGGAGTGTTTCCTTAATTTCTCTTTCAGGTTTTTCTTCATTAGTGTATAGGAATGCAAGAGATTTCTGTGCATTAATTTTGTATCCTGCAACTTTACTAAATTCATTGATTAGCTCTAGTAGTTTTCTGGTGGCATCTTTAGGATTCTCTATGTATAGTAACATGTCATCTGCAAACAGTGACAGATTTACTTCTTCTTTTCCAATTTGTATTCCTTTTATTTCTTTTTCTTCTCTGATTGCCATGGCTAGGACTTCCAAAGCTATGTTGAATAATAGTGGTGAGAGTGGACATCCTTGTCTCATTCCTGATCTTAGAGGAAATGCTTTCAGTTTTTCACCGTTGAGAATGATGTTTGCTGTGGGTTTGTCGTATATGGCCTTTATTATGTTGAGGTAGGTTCCCTCTATTCCCACTTTCTGGAGAGTTTTTATCATAAATGGGTGTTGAATTTTGTCAAAGGCTGTTTCTGCATCTATTGAGATGATCATATGGTTTTTATTCTTCAATTTGTTAATATGGTGTATCACATTGATTGATTTGCATATATTGAAGAATCCTTGCATCCCTGGGATAAATCCCACTTGATTGTGGTGTATGATCCTTTTAATGTGTTGTTGGATTCTGTTTGCTAGTATTTTGTTGAGGATTTTTGCATCCATATTCATCAGTGATATTGGTCTGTAATTTTCTTTTTTTGTAGTATCTTTGTCTGGTTTTGGTATCAGGGTGATGGTGGCCTCATAGAATGAGTTTGGGAGTGTTCCTTCCTCTGCAATTTTTTGGAAGAGTTTGAGAAGGATGGGTGTTAGCTCTTCTCTAAATATTTGATAGGATTCACCTGTGAAGCCATCTGGTCCTGGACTTTTGTTTGTTGGAAGATTTTTTAATCACAGTTTCAATTTCATTACTTGTGATTGGTCTGTTCATATTTTCTATTTCTTCCTGGTTCAGTCTTGGAAGGTTATACCTTTCTAAGAATTTGTCCATTTCTTCCAGGTTGTCCATTTTATTGGCATAGAGTTGTTTGTAGTAGTCTCTTAGGATGCTTTGTATTTCTGTGGTGTCTGTTGTAACTTCTCCTTTTTCATTTCTAATTTTACTGAGTCCTCTCCCTCTTTTGCTTGCTCTTCCAAAAGATACATGCACCCAATATTCATTGCAGCACTATTTACAATAGCCAGGACATGGAAGCAACCTAAATGTCTATAAAACAGAGAAATAGATAAAGAAGTTGTAGTACATATATACAATAGACTATTACTCAGCCATAAAAAGGAACGAAAGTGTACCATTTGCAGAGATGTGGATGGAACTAGAGACTGTCATACAGAGTGAAGTTAGTCAGAAAGAGAAAAACACATATTGTATATCAACACATATATGTGGAATCTAGAAAAATGGTACAGAAGAACCTATTTGCAAAGTAGAAATAAATACATAGATTCAGAGAAGAAATGTTTGGACACCAAGCAGGGAAACGGAGGGTGGGATGAATTGGGAGATGCGGATTGACATATATACACTACTGTGAATAAAACAGAGAACTAATGAGAACCTACTGTATAGCACAGGGAGCTCTACTCAATGCTCTGTGGTGGCCTAAATGGGAAGAAAATCTAAAACAAGAATGGATATATATTCTCCTCCAACACCCCACTCCCGCTCAGGTGCACAGCGATTGCAGGGCTATGATTGGAGGCCTGTGGGGCCTGAGGAGTCTGAGGGCCAGCTGGGTCCTGGGTGACTTGTTCTCTCCCTGGTGATGGCAGGGCAGGGTCTGGCGACCTGTCCCTGAAGGTGCCACCAGCAGAGATCCGCCTCCTCAGCCAGGCCTGGGCACTGGTGGGAGGACCCAGTCTGGACAACCGCTCAGGGGCAGGGCGATCACTCGGTGCAAGGACACCCCACCCCCACCCCTGCTTAGCAAGGACCTGGCCCTCGGAGGGCAAAAGGACCTTGAACAAGTAAAATGAGGGCTTATCATTTCAGGAGTCTCCATAATAAGAGTAGCAAGGCATCCATCTCAATGTGTGCTTCCATGTGCTCTGATCACAATCATCTTATGCATAATTGTTGTAATTATTGTGATAGTTTTAACAGTAATGGAGTTGTCTTCTTTTGAGTCTGTCATATAGTAATTATGGACAAGCGAAACTTGGGAGAGAAATTTCATGTGTTTTACTGGGCTTTTACCCCTTGGAATTTTGCACTGCATTCACATATACAATCTTCAGCTGTGTTGGTTTGTGTCGCAAAAATGATGCTCATACACTGTTGCAGAGGAAGCTGAGGGTGCTTTTTAAAAACCTTAGAAATGTGAGAATTTTCCTGATGTGGACCTAATGATATATCTGTGTAACAAAGCTGCTACATAGTCCACAGATTTTGTGCAAAAGAAAATATAAAACAAGTTGAATTTTTCTTTTCAATATTTAAGAAAATTCTTCACACATATTTTTGTAGGCTCCAGTTGAAAAGCTTTTCCCTAATTAAATATGATGTTATTACAAGAATTTATTTTCTAGGTACTCTGAACAGCTGTCAACTCTTCCTAATGGAGCTTTTGTAAGACACCGTAAAAAAAGATTTGCGATTGTCTCTACAGCACAAGCTACACAGACTTGGAGGATGATAGTGTGTAATTCTCAGGAGAATTTCAAATAATTTATGCCTCTACAGGTAAAGAGTATATTTCAGTCTGAGTTCTTCTACCTAAGGTAGCTATCTGAACAAAGTATGAATCAAAATGCATCCAATTAATTCCATTCATTGACTGCTCCTCTCCTCATTAAAGTTCTTTTCTGCCCTGAAAAAAAAAAAAAAAAGAAGGGATATATGTATACATATACATATAACAGTTTGCTGTACAGCAGAAACTAACACAATGTTGTAAAGCAACTATACTCCAATAAAATTTTTTTTTAAATAGTCTTAATCCATTTTCTCCCAGGGTTTTGTTAATGCAATTTTTATTTGTTTCTCAAAATTTAAATAATGTTGCGTCTATAATTTTGAGGCCTATATTTTCAACTTGTATACTAAAGTAAGCACTTTCATGTTGTTATAAAAGATTTGTGAACATTATTTTTAATGGCCTCATCATGATCATTAAACAGATGTATAATAGTTTAATTACACACTTTCCTATGTTGAATACTTAAAAAGAAAAACACTAACAATGTTTCCCAGGAAAGCTTTGGTTGCACAGAGATCAACACTGTGCCAAAATCTTCTCCTTCCTTCCTTGTCTGATGCTTTGAGGTACATAGCCTTTCTGGGCTAGGATACTGGTGGTAAGTTTGGCCTGGTTTTCACTATATGGGTTAATTTCTTTATAATGTGTGGATGAGATTCTGCGATCTGGCTCGTCTCTCAGAAGTTTTTGCCTGTCACATAAACCACAGGACATGTAAGACTTACTCAAAGGCACTTTTGACAATTGCACTATTATATCCATTAAACCCAGACATCATCCCAGATACTGCGTTAGTATCAGTCTCCCAACACAGTAGACCTGGAAGCTAAGGCCAGCCTCCCACAGGCAGCTGAGAAAGGGAAATCAGACACCAAGGCTCTGCTGAGTGATGACCTTGACCCCAAAGACTCCTATCAGGTTATCTGTCTCTCATGAATGGCTCTTGTATGCAAGGCTACCACTCAGTGGGGCTTTGGCTACTGCCCACTGAAATCATGGGATAAAATCAGTCTTCCAGTCCCTGGAAAACCAGGTGAGAAGTGAAATCAGCCACTGGTTGGATTCAGGAAACAGGGCTGCTGCCACTGAACTTTGTCATCAAGAGAGGCCATGGCATGTCACAGGGAGCACAGCTGATATGCATCAGCCAGGCAACAGAAAAGTCCAAGAGAACAGTATACTCTCTCTCCCACTGAGACACTTCCACAAGATGGTTTGGCCTTGGTACTGGAATCATTTTCCTGGTGGTGACAGCTCCCTTCCCCTTTCCAAGGTAAGTATACTGTCCTGGCTACTTAAAAATATCAGTGCCAGTTTTTCTTTTATAACAGGTTTCATAGATATTCTGTCCCAGTCTTGGGTACAATTTTTGAGTGATAAAAATTGTATTGCTGGGCTCCTCTTGAGAGCCCATTTTGTGCTCTGCTAGCAAAGGATTAATGGAGAGATGTGATTTGCCTCGTTAATTAACCCACCCCCAGTTCCTTCCACCATCCAACCCCATCTCCCTCAAAAAATTTCATGGGTATAATGCCAACGAACTGTATTTCTTGATGCTCATTTCTTTTCCTGGCCACTCCAAATTTGTACAGGGTAGAGACTGTTTCCCATTTCAAGTTATAATCTACTGTAACTGTTCCCTGACAAGAGTCTTTTAAGTGGAATTGCTCTTGTTACAGCTCTATTAAAATCCATCAAGAAGATGAAAAGCCAGCCATTATGGGCTCATGTCTTTTCCTTCTCAGGTGAGATTCTTACACATAGAAAGTTTTACAGCACATTAACATTTTTAATGTTATCCCAGGTTTGCAATCTGAATAGCCAGGAGAGCTCTTGAAACCCCGAATGGAGAGCCCTGCAGCTGAAGCCGAGCTGACTCCAGGCCAGGCCCCCTGTGCCGCAGGCATGCAGAGCGTTGTGGTCCTGGAGGAGCTGCTTTCCTTCCTTCCTTCAGTGCCTCCTGGATTTCCCTGGGGCTGTGCCAGGAATCTACTCTTCCCAAGGCATTCCTGAGACTGTTAAGGGGTGACTGAGGAAGAAGGGGGAAAACCTGCCAAACAAGGAATGGGCTGGGAAACTCTTCGACAAAGCTGTCAAGGATGTATGTGTAATTGATTTGGAGTGATTGACTATATCATTGTGTCTCAGAGAAAAATTCTATTCTTCATCTGTGCTCAGCAGAAAAAAGAGCCACGTGTGGCATGCATGCAGGGGTGAGGGAGGGAGGAGTCGAGGTACATGTGCTTCTCAGCCCTGTCTCTGCCCTCCCTGATCCAGGAAGGCAGACTGAACATTACTTACCCTGCACCCACACAAAGACAGAAAGACAGGCAAACATCAGCCAATACAGAAAAATTAGCCTGCTCCTATGTAATAACAGGAACTGTGACAGGCCTCATCTGTGATTAAAGGCTGGGGTTATCACCAATGGCACCAAGATGCTGCCGAATATGCCTTCCAGTGGGAAGAGCAGCCCTGGGATGGGGGCGAGGAGGCCCGAATTCTCATTCCCTCATCCTTTCCCTTTAATCAGTGATGATTTAGTGAGCATCTTCTCTGTGCCGTGCAATGTGCTAGACATAAATGTAGACAGGAAGACAAAAAAAGTGGTTAGGATGATTTTATCTTCATTCTTCTTTAACACCAACATTTTACATTTTTGTTGAGATGCATCAGAAGGAAATCCACTCAGCAGGAACATATTGTGGACCAATATGAATCAAGCACTAGGCCAGGAATGGGAGACACAGAGTGAATGGAACAAGGCAGCACCCTGGCCTCCCAGCACTTGGAGTGGAAAAGCAGGGAGATGTGTGACCTTGGAGATGCTCCTGGAAGGCTCTGCAGTTAGACATGGACACAGAGGTGGGGGCATGCCTGCCTGGGAAGAGAGTTGGGATAGTGTTCAAGAAAGACTTTGTAGGTACCAGTACCCACCAGGTAGGAAGGGGCATTGTCTGTAAGAAGAAAGGTTTAAGCAAAGATCCAAAGGTGAGAAAATGCACCAGGCATGTGCCATCTCACAAATAGCTTTGTACTGCTGGTTGTCAGCTGCCGAAATGCAGAGAAGAGCCAGGAGAGCTGGCAGGGTCAGACCTGGGAGCATCTTGCTCCAAGCTCAGAGTGTCAACTTCATCCTAAAGGGCAGAGTGCAGTCACATTTTGTCTTGGAAAGCATTTTTACTCACAGCATGGAAGAAGCAAGGCTGGAGGGTGGCACTGGATGTAGGCGGGCCCAAGAGTCTCTGTCCATGGCTACAGTCCAAGAGGGAGGGAATGAGGACCACACTCCTGCATCTGGCACAGGGCCTGGCACACACCAATGTAAATAGTTGCTGAGTTGATGGATTAGCAGAGAGAAAGTGGGTCAGTGAAATGACACTGGCAGTAGAAACGGGGGAGTGGGCATTGACACTGTCAAGAGGGGAACAATGGGACCATCACCAACTGGAGGGTGGAGTTTAGGAGGGAGGGGACATTAAGAAACCCTCCTCTCTCTAAGCTTTTCTTCCTTATTTGTGGGATAACAGGGCATGTCTGCAATTTTCTGTTGTTCTCTCAGATCTAATGACTGTCACTTGGTAAACAGCAAGTCAGTCGTCTACAGGAATTAGCAGAAGTGATTTGGCTGACAGCAACTCTGCCAGCACTCAAGACAAGGAAATAAGCTCTCTAAGTCAATGCCTCTCAAACTTACATGCCTGAAAACCACACAGATCCCTGGGACCGACATCAGGGCAGGTCTGAGATGACCTGGACAACATGTGTGTCTGACGTAGTCCAGGTCACATGATGCCAATGGTCCCCTCCTTCAAGGACACTGCTCCAAATGGCAGAACCCCAGGTTCTGGGATAAGCTGGGGGGACAGGACTAAGGAAAGTTGGACAGTTTCTCCCCTCAGGTTTAAACTTTCAGATTCGGAATTTTCCAAGGCCCCTGAGCCTGAGTCAGGAGCTAGAGATCAGATCCCAGGGGCAGAAAGTCTTCAGAGTCTGAAAAATTTCTCACTCCCTCTTCTGTATGTGTGTTTTGTTAAGTCCTTGTCCATTTTGCTTCAGGAATAAGTAGGAGTAAGCAGCAAAACGCTTAAAGCCTAAAAGGCCTATGCACTTGGCTCAGAGGGAAAAGGGGGATTGGGGAAACCACACCTTCTGCAGCCAGGGTTCCAAATAGAGGAACCTGTTATTTTTTTAAGGAGAGATGGACCATCACATTTCACAAAGTAGGCCAGTGAGACCAGAGATTGGGACCAGGGACGTAGACCAGAGCTACTGTGAGGAGGACCTAGGGAAGGAAAGGTGCCTGTCGGTGACTCCTCAGTGGGCTTGTGTTCTCTGTGGATAGACCAGGGGCCCTGGTGTGAGCCTTGAAGAACAGGGGTTTCATGTATGGACAACTTTTTCTCAAGGACATTCTTCCTTGAATTCCTTCCTCTGAGATTTTTTAACTTACTTTCTTCTTCAGTAAGTCTGCCCTATGCTAGGACATCTACCATCATGTGGCCGCAGACAGTGGTGCTGGATTTCGTGAGTGAGCTGCAGTTTCATGCAAACCCAATGCCCCTTGGAACATGGTTTCTGTTTAAGGAAGGCTTTTTCTATCAGTCCAGGCACAGGTCCCAAGGATTCTCTCCAGTTAATTCCCAGACTACTTTCTTGGTCAAAACTTACAACATGACAGCATGCTTTGTGATCAGCAGTCCTCTCTTTCACCCATTCTTACCGGGCACCTTAAGAAGCTCAAACTCACCAAGTCTTTTCAGCCTTGCACATAACACACCCTATACCCTGGATTTCTGAATCAACCTGACACACCTGGAACACCTGTACATCGTTCTCACCACTGAACCTGTGCCCTCACCCAGCTCCAGGGCAGAATTCCTCTCCTGCCTTCTCCTCAGTGAGCTGAAGACAAAAGGTTGTAGGAAAAACTGGGGCACGAGAGAATGGACACGTCCCAAATCTTGGGTGAGTCCCTGGGACGGTGCTAAGTGAGCGTCCTTGGCTTCACACAGGAAAGAATTCAAGAGCAAGGCAGAGAAAATTGAAAGCACATTTATTTATAGAGATACACAATCCTTAGACAGAGCGTGGGCCACCTCAAAAGGCAAGAGGTGGCGCCAGGGTATGGGGTCGTCTCGGAAAGCAAGAGAGGCGCTGCAAGAAACACACCCCACAGACAGAGTGTGGACCATCTCAGAAGGCAAGAGTGGCCCTGAGGTGTGGAGGTGGTTAGCTTTTATGGGCTGGTTAATTTCATAGGCTAACAAATGGGAGGATTATTCCAACTGTTTTGGAGAAGGGGCAGAGATTTCCAGGAATTGGTACACCACCCACTTTTTGGCTTTTTATGGTCGATCATGGTGTCTGTGGGTGTGTCATAAAGTAATGTATTACAATGAGCACATAATGAGGCTCAAGGTCCACTAGAAGTCAATTCTTCTGCCATGTTAGACCTAGTTGGTTCTAACAACTTTATGTTGTATTCTTTTTTTTTTAATTATTACTTTTTATTGGAGTATAGTTGCTTTACAACGTTGTGTTAGTTTCTGCTGTATAGCTAAGTGAATCAGCTATACATATACATATATCCCCTCTTTTTTGGATTTCCTTCCCATTCAGATTACCCCAGAGCACTGAGTAGAGTTCCCTGTGCTATACAGTAGTACTACTATGTATAAAATAGATAACTAATGTCGTATCATGTTCTTAATGGTTATACCCTGTCCCCTTCCTTCCTGTCTCAAAAGTATCAGACTCTCTTCTCTGTAGAGACCTCAGAGTTTGGTTGGAGAAAAAGCAAATGCACATAAAAGACTAAGGGAGGTGATACCTGACTGGGCTCTACCCATGTGTGTACCTTGCACGTCTGCGAGATGGGAATTATCATGGACATTTTCAAAGATGCAGAGGTTCAGTCCACTATATAATTTGCCTAAGATCACACAGGAAGTACAGAACCTTGGTTTAGATGCTGGCCTTAAGGGTCTGCCCCTCCCTCATCACCTCCCATTACTGACAACAGGATCACCCCCAGGGGCAGGCAGAAGGAAAGGACGATCCAGGTACAGAGGAGCACAGACTGGAATTCCACCTGTAGTCCCAAGGAATAAGAAGACTTCTTAACCTGCCCACCAAATTCCCTGGGGCAAGTAGCCTCTGAGGTTCTGACCTTGGAGAGCCCAGCTGCCCAGCACCTGCTGACAGCTTCTTATCTCCCCATCAAAGGCCTGGGCGTGGCTTCTAAGTAAGGGGTCATGCACTTCTGTTCACCCAAGACAACTGATCCAGCATAGTTATTAACAGCACATCGTTTCATGTCCAAAAATGTCCTGGTTTGAATAAATTACAGGTTTATCCTACTTAAGGGGAACGTGGCCACCAGTCAACCTGCCTTCCTGCTGGTGGTCTTGCCTCCCAGAGGCTGGGGCTCCTTCTCTCCATGACAGGTGTGTCCACCTCTGTCCTGTGTCCACACCAGGAGCAGTAGTACGTGGTCTCCCCAGGCTTTCAGATGCACAGGTTGTGTTCCAATGGGTCAGATTCCTCTTTCACCCTAAAGCAAGCCTTCCCACTCATCACCTGGTGAGTTGTCCTCAAAGGCCCTTGTGCTCCCACCACATTTGCCATTGTTGGGTCAGGGCTCCCTTAGTGGGACTCACCCTGTTGGTTGTGATGCATTTATGAAGGGACCAGAGCTGCTTCCCTCATCACTGTGCCCCCAAATCTCACCCAGGCTCTGACACAAGAGAACAGTGAAGTCTTCTTGAGCAGATAAATGCATTAGTGTTGCCTTGTGTCTTATGTCCTTCAATGCTGGGACCATTTCTCTCTGCTTTTTGTCCCCAGTACCCACACAAGTGGCTAAGACAGGTGTGCAGCCAGTAGACACCTGCTGAATTGGCTGACACCAAACTTGGGAAATGGCATTGCACCATGACCTGAGCCAGGAACACACTGTCTGCTGTTTGTTTCTCAAGCCTACCTGCAGGAGGAAACTTCTTCCTTGAGCCAGAACCAGCCTGGTTTCATAAGCATCACTTATCATCAGCAGTCAGAAAACTAGGGTTTAAGGATTTTCCCTGACCCTTGGGAGATGTGCGACTGAGTAACAATCACTTAAATGTTCCAAACCTCAGCTGTAAAAACTAAGGGAAATGACTGGATTTACTCCAGGATGATTTAAAGAATCATGCCCTCCCCTCCACCACCCCAAATCTCCCATCCCTTCCTGTTGCTCACGAGGTCGGTTGGCACTAAAGTTCAGGTGCAGGAATTCATGAGTCCTGACTTTTCCACCATTGCCCTCAGCTCACATGGCTCCTGCCCAGGGCCTCTTCTCTTCCACACCTGAAGCCAGCCCCTGCATCCCTCAGTGCTTGGCCTCCATCCCGCTGTTCTCTGAGGAGGTGAACTTCTTCCCCTGCAACCGTGTGCCCTTCACGCCTGTATGGCTGCGTCTAACCAGCTGCTCACCACGCATCTCTACACCACACATCTCCCTTTGTAGGCGCCTCAGGGAGGTGGCCACCGGCCATGTGCAGGTTCATAGGCCCCCCAATGCACAGAGGGCCCTGGGCATGGCAGGCCTTCACTAGGTTCTTGCTGACTGGAGTCTCCTGCTGAGTTCCATGTGCCGTGGTTTTAACTCATTTCCTCCAGCCCTGTGATCAAGAACGCGGAGTCTCAGAGCAGGCACGGCCTTGAGTCCCCCAGTCTGCCTGCTGCACTCAGATAGGGCAGGGCTGGCCCTGAATCACACGTGAGTCCCCAGGGCAGGGGCCACACCCAGAAGTCCCCACACTTCAGTCTCTTTCTCATTCACCACGGGGCCTTTGTTCTCAGCAAAAAATGGAATATTGTTGATCAAAGCCCTCTGGACAATTATTCTTGTTGTGGCTTTTCATGAGACACAGCTTGTTTTGTTTTTCTCATCTTCTGACTTCTGGTTCAATTTCTTAAATGGATTATTTGTTAAGAAAAGATAAACTTTGTACAACATAAACTGCAAAGCAGCACTGTGATTTACAATGAGAAAAAGCACTTTGAGCAACTCTGGTTTCCTTGAGCAAGAGCTCTCCAACACTCCCAGTGAAGGAGGGCATGAGAAAGTCAGGTGGAGTGTCACCGCCCCCCTGGCGGTGCCGCGGGAGCGGTGTCCCCTGCAGGCGTGGGGCAGGGGCTCCAGGTGCTGAGCTTCTGCCGAGTACTGTGTCTGCTACTTTCACAGATGATAAGACTGGGGCTCAGGGAGGGTTGGGAGCCCCAGGGGGTGGCTGGAGAAGTCAATCCCTGGAACTGTTTAAACCTGTGTTGTCATGTTCTCCACCCCCCCCCCACCCCCAGGGCAGTGGAGAAAGTACTGCCAAGGGTTTCAGGCTGGGAAGGCAATCCTTGAAACTTCAGGGTGATTTCTTCATCACTCCAGATAAGGAAACATCCCACAGACCCGGGGAGGACAGTAGGGGTGACCCCTACTGCAGAAAGAAGAACTGCCAGGCTGGCACAGCCCACACATGCAGGGCCAAATGTGGACCAGGTCACCTGGCCCTGGGCCTGCCTCGGGCCCCTGTGGGATGCTGTCACTGACACAGATGTCTGCTCCCCTGGCTCCGTGCTGCCCAGCTCACCTCCGCCTCCCCACCCTCTGGCTTTGCATTTCCGATCTGCTCCTGAGCACTGCTGGGCATATGCTCCCCACAGCCTGTGTAGGAGGACGCTGAGCTCCCCCTGAGCACAGTGGAGGCTGCAGCAAAGGGAGCAGCAGAGCAGGGACTTTGGAGATGGAGTCCAGTGGGCCTGGCTCGTAGGCCCCTTCTCTGCCCCTCTCCTTTCATCCTCCTTACCCCTTTCCAAGCCCAAACCTTCCTGATGATGACGGTCTGGTTCTCATCCAACTCCAGGACCTCTGGCAGACAAAGTGAATCAGAATTTCCAGGAGAGTGTTCCAGAGTATTAACAAGGATTCCAGGTGATTCTGAAGATCAAACAGTGGCTCACATTCCAGATTCAGGCTGGGCCATGTACCTATGGATGGAAACAGCTGTGCTTCGGGAGTCATTGCATCCAGGTGTGAATACGGCTGTCCTTCTGCCTTCCCCTCTCTGTGCTGGGACTTGAGGCCTGGGAGCAGCCCCCATGCAGGATGATGCCTGCTGTGGTCCTCTCTTTTGCTCTACCAGCTGGAGCTATAGGGCGGGGCTGGACTTTGCCCTGGGCCAGCTTACCCCATGGCTCTGTGCATCTACCCTGCAACTCTCCTCCCCTCAAGGTGAGATTTGGATCTGGCAGATGGAGGCATGCGAGGGTGGTATTGGGGCTCACTGACAGAGCAGCTGGTCTGACAGACTTTGTTGGCCTGAGGCCATTTAGGCTTAACCGGCTTAGGAAAAATGGCTTTCTCCACATGAATCCCCCTCCCCGGATGACCAGTGTGTCAAAGCTCCAAGTAAAGATAAGCGTTACTTGGCCTCCCCTTAGTCACTCACTATTCCTGTGCCTTTATGGCTCTGCAGGAAAGAAGTGTGGTCTGGGGTAGATTCTGGCCTCCCTGGGCACCTTGGCTAACAGTACACAGGTACAACCCATCCTTCCATGGGCACTTTGGGAACTAAATGAATGTGCATATCTCAAACACCAGCATATACAGGTGCTATATAAATTATAGTTTCCTGAGCTGCACTGAAGGGAAAGACCATGAATTTTCCATAATAAACTTCTAAGCAGTTTTTTGATTTGTTTTTGTCTTTTTTCTTTCCTGCTTAAGCCAGAGGTTCTCAGACTATAATGTACCTGTTAAGCTTGTGGAAAGTGCAGATTTTTAGTTCTCACCCGCAGACATCCTCAATGTTTAGGTATGAATGGAGCCTAGGAACATGCAGTTTTAACAAGTGATGCAGGTGATCTGGAAGTATCCTTAGGGAAGGACCACCCTTAGGGAAGCCAGAGTGGGGCTGGGAAAGGCCACAGCTGCACCAGGCAGGGCTGGAGGTGGGAGCTGGGTCTGAAGCCCAAGCAAGGGGGTCCATGCATGGAGGGGTCAGGGGTCACAGTCAAGGCTCTTAGCAAACCCCAGTGGTAAGGTTTAGTTTAAAGCACTGGGCAGGGTTAGCAGCTGGGAAGCCTGGAATTGGGGAAGCTGGAGGAGCCCAGGCATTTGCTGACAAGTGAGCCTCTTGCCACCTGCCTCTGCTGGTGTGCATACTGCAGAGCTGAGGCTAGCTAAAGCAGATGGGCCAGGCGATGTCCCCAGCACCCAGTGCTCTGCCTGACACAGAAAAGGTGCTCACAATATATTTGTTGGTGAGAGGAAGGAATGAAAGAAGGAAGGAAAGAAAAAGTTAAGTGTTCCAATGTAGCCACTGGACATTGTACATCACTTTATAATTGCCCTCTCCCTCAAAGTGCCTTGGTCATGCTGCCCCAAAGCATGGGGTCCTGCACAGCTGTAGACCCGACAGAATGTAGGGAGAAGGTGGCTCGAGAGGTGGGTCAGCTGAAGAGTCAGACAAGGCAGGTGGAGGGAGGAAAGGCCGTGCAGGACCACAGCCCATGGCCTGCCACCACCCAGGATGCCCTCAGACAAGAAGATCAAATGGGACCACGGATGTGAAAGCATTTTCAAAACTGCCTTACCCTGTATATATGTGATGAAGTATTCAATTGTTTGATGACCAGAATATTGTCATGAATAAATGAAAGTTAAAATTAATTAATTAATTAAACTATTAAAAAGTCATTTGGGAAAATGCTTAAACTGAAAAGAATTATAACGGAATGTAATCATTGCCCCAAAGGTATTCCCTAATTGCCCCTGAAAGGCAGTTGAAAACTGTATCTTTAGAAAGCCTATGTGCCTGCATCGTAAATAATATTGTTTATTAAACAAAGATGGAAAAGGCCACAATGATGCTATAATAAAGCCACCCAATTAAAAATATCAAACCAGGATCCAGGAAAGTTAGAATTCTCTGGTAACGTAACCTCGCTCATAATAACATAATTTTCCCTTGCAAAAGTTGACTGACATAGATACTAAACTACAAAATTAACATGTCTTTTTCAATGTCAAATATGTTTCATTATGAGAAAAATCATCCTGTCTGTTTCTATAGTTTGTGTACTAAAATTTATAACTTCCTCAGTAAAGTTCCCTGTTTCATCACTCAGGGATTTGTTAAGATGTAATAAATGTCTTTGCTGCTAAAACAGAAAAGTGAAAACTAAACACTGACCAAGGTGAGTTTGGCCAAGGATGTGCCAATCAGGGGAGAGCAAATATTAAGTGAGGCACTTGAGGGAGTTGAAAACCAGCTAAAGACTCTTCCAGGAAGCCAGGGCAGCTCCCAGAGGGCACCAGGCAGATTTAGTTAGTGGCTTTGCAGACACATCCTGAAATGAAAGGTCACTGGTGGCCCTGCTTCACAGGAAGTGCACTCTGATCTTCCTTACACGTCCATTTGTTGAGAAAGCAAAGAGGAATGATGACTGCAGTCAGCAGGAGGTGTTACAGATGGCCTGGGAGGGCCTGGTCTAGAGAGTGTGACCTCAGGACCTGTGCATCTCCCCTTAGCCCACCATCCTTCTTTCTTTCTTTCCAGCTTTGAGATAGAATTCACATACCATAAAATTTACCTAGTTAAATGTACAATTCAATGGGTTTTTTCATCTCTGCAGAGATGTGCAACCTCAGCACAATTCATTTTAGAATATTTTAATCATCCTGAAAATAAACCTGACACCCAGTAGCAGTCACTTCCAAATCTTCCTGTCCCCAGGCAAATACCAGTCTACTTTATGTCTCTATGGATTTGCCTATTTGAGACATTTCATATGAACGGAATCATACAATATGTGGTCCTTTGTGACTGGCTTCTTCCATGGAGCATAATGTTTTCAAGGGATCATCCATGTTGTTCCTTTTTATGGCCAAATAATATTCAATTATATGGATATACCACATTTTATTTAACCATTCATAAGTCAGACGTTTGGATGTTTTCCACTTTCTAGGTATTATGAATAATGGTGCTATGAAAATTCATGTACAAAGTTTTTTTGTTTTTGGCCATGTGGTAATTCTATGTTTAACTTTTTGAGGAACTGCCAAACTATTTTTCACAATGGTTTCATCTTTTTACATCACCACTAGGAATGTCTGAGCGCTCCTACTTCTCCACATTCCTCACCAACACTTGTTATTTTCACTTTTTTTTTTTAATAGCCATCCTGATTGGTATGATGTGGTATCTTATTCTGCCTTTGATTTGCATTTCCTTAATGACCAGTGATGTTGAACATCTTTTCATGAGCTTACTGGCCATTTGTTTATCTTTTTTTGAGAAACATCTAAGTCATTTACCCATTTTTTAAAAATTGTTTATCGTTCTGTTGTTGAAGTGTAGAAGTTTGTTATATATTCTGGCTGTTAAACTTTTATCAGATACATGATATACAAGCATTTTCTCCCACTCTAGTTTGTCTTTTCACTTTCTTGGTAATGTCCTTTAATACACAAAAGTTTTTAATTTTGATGAAGTTCAGTTTATCTATATTTTCCTTTGTTGCTCATGCTTTTGGTGTCAAATCTGAGAATCCATTGCCTAACCCAAAGTCACAAAGATTTCTTTATGATTTCTTTAAGAGTTTTATAGTTTTAGCTTCTACATTTAGTTCCATAAGTTAATTTTTAAGTAATATGTGAGGAAGGGCTCTAACTTTATTCTTTTTTATTTGCAAATGGATATCCAATTATCCCAGTATCAATTTTTTTCCCATTGAATTGTTGGCACCCTCATCAAAAATCTATTGACCATAAATGTAAGGATTTATTTCTGGTATTATTTAATACCTCAACATATTTTCTTGATCTGCCACACCACACCGTCATGATTACTGTAGTTTTGTAATAAATTTTGAAATTGGGAACTATGTGTCCTCCTTATGTACTTTTTCAAGAATATTTTTCCCTATTCTGTGTCCCTTACAGTTTTGTATGAATTTTAGAATCAGTTTATCAACTTTTGTTTTAAAAAGCCAGCTAGAATCTTGACAGGGATTGAGTTGAATCTCTAGCTCAGTTCAGGGAACGTTGCTGTCTAAACAATATTATGTTCTGATCCATGAACATAGGATGTCTTTCTGTTTATTTAGATCTTTAATTTCAACAATGTTTTGTAGTTTTTAACATACAAATCTTGCACTTCTTTCATTAATATAGTCCTTATTTTATTTATTTTTTTTTGAAAGGCAAATAACCCAATTAGGATTTTTACAAATTTAAAAAAAATTTTTTTTTGTTTATTTATTTATTTATGGCTGTGTTGAGTCTTCGTTTCTGTGCGAGGGCTTTCTCTAGTTGAGGCAAGTGGGGGCCACTCTTCATCGCGGTGCGTGGGCCTCTCACTTTTGCAGCCTCTCTTGTTGCGGAGCACAGGCTCCAGACGCGCAGGCTCAGCAATTGTGGCTCACGGACCCAGTTGCTCCGCGGCATGCGGGATCTTCCCAGACCAGGGCTCGAACCCGTGTCCCCTGCATTGGCAGGCAGATTCTCAACCACTGCGCCACCAGGGAAGCCCCTATTTTATTCTTTTTGATGCTATGGTAAATAAAATTGTATTCTTAATCTCATTTTTGGATTGTTCATTGATCTTGTACGTGTGAATTTTCTTCTACCACGTGAATTGGCTCTATGAGATTCTTAGTGGAATCCTTAGGATTTTCTTTATGTAAGATCATGTCATATATGAGTAGAGATAATTTTACTGGTTCCTTTCCAGTCTGGATGCCCTTTGTTTCTTTTTTTGCAGCCACACCACCTTCCAATATATATTGGAAACTGCAGGAGAGTGTTTTCCTCCTACCAGCACCCTCTACTGAAAAGCATAACATTGATATCACTGTGGAGGAGAAATGCTCAGTGAAATTTCATTGTTTATCACAGAGCATATACTGAAGGGTGCATTCAGAGCTGAGAGGCAATAAACTGATAACTGACACACTCCCACAAGTAAAATCCACAGCTCTTTTTCTAGATAGTGGGGAAGTGAAAGAAATATTAATATTTGAAGAACACATGCAGTTGTCTTATGTATTACAATTTTTAATTTTCACAACCCTTAAAAGATAGGCATGCATAGCCCCATTTTACACTTATGGAAATGGAAGCACAGAAGTATTACAATTATTATTCCAAAGTCATATGCATGACTTTGTATCATGTATCATATCACACTGTCTTCAGTATCACACTGAAGACAGTGTGATACGATACATGATACAATACAAGACAGTGTGATACAAGGGCAGTGATACACTGCCCTTGTATCACACTGTTTCCAGTCAATACCTGTTACAAAGACTAAATTTTTTTGGAGGCTTCCAATCTAGTAGATGAAAGAAGTAGAAACGCCTCCCCCAAATCTGATGGCAAAGGGATGAGAACATCCAATGTTTTCAATGCCCACATCAAACAAGAAATCAGTGACCAATGTGACAAATAAAACAATTCATTCACTGTACCGAGAGTCATTGTGTTTTACTGTTAGAACTGGTGGAATGTAACTTAGATGATTTTCTGTGTGTCATACTGAATTTCTCATTTGGACCAAATTTTAGGGCTCCTAACAATAACAGATGGAAGATTCTACACTTTTTTATGCTACAGTGAGAAAATGTAAAAGTATGACGTCCACATAAAATAACGGATGCTCAATCTAATGAAAAAGTATAACCTGCTCCAACAGAAGCATAGCTACCCAAGAGTCTCTTCTTTGACTTTCCCAATTTATAGTGCCATAGTCATTGCAAGAAGGTTTGCTCTTCTTCTCCAGTCTTCTGGGGGAGAATTTCAGAGATGTGGCACTAACAGCCAGACTGACACATTGGCTGAAGTATTTACTGGTAAGGACAGATCGTGTGTCAGATTCCAGTGGGTCAGAATTGAAATGATAGCCCTACCTCCTTACAGATGATCTTTTCCTCAGCAAATACATAGTTTCATCCATCTGACAAATATCATTTGAGTGGGTAACACATGTAAAGCTTTGGGAGAAACACTCAGGGGCTCTAAATTGAATCAGAAATCCTGTGCTCAAGAGCATACATTAAAAGTCTCCTACAAAGTAGCCAAATGGTAAATGTTTTACACAAGCCCAAGGAAGGAAAGATTTGATCACATAGATACTTCCACTTGGTCATAGTTTCTAAAATAAAATGTAAGCTCAGGACCAAAAATCATGCAGCTATAGAATGGGTATAGTAACTCACGTCCTGTGCAGCTGCCAGGAGGCTAAAATAAGCTGGTCGACTTAAAGGGCCCAGTGCATAGTTGGGGACCAACACATCTCTACTCACCTTTTCCCCTTCTACAACCCACAACTGGAAAATCCCAGAAGAGACCAACTTCAGTTGAAATTTTAAACATGTTTATTACAAGCACAATGGGTTGTGCCACCTCAGCTCTCCTAGGCTGGGTGTTGAGGCAATGTGTTAACAGACCCACTGGGAGGACCCCAGCACTGGGCATACAGAGGCCCAGCTCACTCGAACTTATAATTTCAACCTTGGGTGCCGATAACCATTCTTAAATGACTACTACGAGAAATGATTATAATGAATTGGAAAAATTCTTAATCATATGTATGTTCTTAATCACAGGTATGATTAAACACTAAGATAATATTAAATAATATCTCCTAATAATTTTCTAACACAGAGACAGGTGGCTGTCACTAATTGACTACTCCCTAAAGGCCCAGGACCTGAGTAGCATGTTTTAGATAAATTATTCCATCTAATTTAATCTTCACAGCAGTCTACGAATAAGGTATTGTCTCATTTTTCTGATTGACAGAGGGGATTGGGAGTTCCTGGGTCTCCTGGCCAGTTATAAGATTTTGTTTTGTTTTGTTTTTTTGTTTTTATTTGAGTATAGTTGATTTACAATGTTGTGTTACTTTCAGGTGTACAGCAAAGTGAATCAGTTATACCTATACATATATCCACTCTTTTTTGGATTCTTTACCTATGTAGGTCATTACAGAGTATTGAGTAGACTTCCCTGTGCTACACAGTAGCTTTTAAGTGGTAAAGCTGAGATGGAAATCAGCTCTTACTGACCACAGAGTCTGTCTCCTCTGTTTTTACCACTGACCGATCTCTGTCAACAGCAACATTATACTTCCTGACAGGAACCTGAGAGGCATCTCACATCCTTCATTACTCAGCCATAACCCACTTAAGGATATTTTACCTTAATTAGGCTAAATATGTCATCTTTACATACTAATCAGCCTCCAGGCTACAGGACGTGCTCCTGGAATACCATCTGTGGCCTCAGCAAGGGGCTGTGTGGGGGGTGCAGAAGGGCTGGATCTGGAGGCTGGGCCTGGACTCGATGACTTCTCTCCTGCTAGCAGGGGCCTCATGCGACCTCCTTGGCTTCTCAGAGCTCTGTGACGACAACGGGCTCCCCACATCACAGGGCTTCTGGGGGGATGTGCTCACACCTTCTGAATAAAAAAATCTCTCGACCAAGGGCTCCTGAGGGGAAGCAGCAAGTATCATTTGGGCCTGATTGTATAAGCAAGTCTTACCACAAAGTAGGTGCTCAAACACCTATTAAATTGAACTAAAGAACTAACAAATATAACATTATTATTAGTAAATAAGCATACAGTAAAACACTTATAATTTTGTGAAGTTTAATACTTGTATGATTAAAATGAACAGGATAATTGGACTCAGAACAGTTCCAACACCCCAAATACCCATTTGTTCCATCTCTTTGAAGTCATATCCCTTTCCTCTCCCTAATCGCCAATCTGTTCTCTGTCACTATAGTTTTGTCTCTTCAAGGATGTAATAGAAAGGATACAATAGATAATCTTCTGAGACTGGCTTCTTTCCCTCATCACAATGCCTCTGAAAGTCATCCAAATCACTGTGTGTATCAATAGTTTATTCCTTTGTATTGCTGTGTAGTAGCCCATTGTGTGGATGTACTGCAATTGCTCAGCCAGTCACCAGATGGAGTGCTTTTGGGTTGTCTTCAGTTGTTGGTGATTGAGAGGAGAGCTACTAAAACATCTGTGCACAGATATTTGTGTAAACTAAATTGTTAGTTCACTTGGGTAAATAGCAAGGAGTGTGATTGTTGGGACCTCTGATAAGTGTATGTTTTTCAGAGTGGCTATAATATTTTACATTTTCACAGCAACCTATCATAATCTAGCTGCTACAAATGTGACCAGTATTTACTTTTAGTCGTTCTGATAAGTGTGTGTTTGTATCTCATTGTGGTTTTAATTTGCATTTCTATAATGATTGAACATCTTTTCTTGTACTTATTTCCCATCTGTATATACTCTTTGATAAAATGTCTATTCAGATCTTTTGCCCACTTTTTAGTCCGGTAGTTTGTTTTCTTATTCTTGAGTTTTGAGAACTCTTTATATAATCTAGACACAAATCCTTTGCTGTATTTGTGATATGCAAATATTTTCTCCCAATCTGCTATCTATCTTTTTATTCTCTTAACTGCGTATTTTGCATAACAAAAGTTGTTCTTTTTCTTATTTGGATGAATTCCAATGAATTATTTTCTTTCTTCTATGGATTGTGCATTTATGTGCCATGTGTAAGTACTCACTGCCTAACCCCAGGTCAAGGAGATTTACTCCTATATTTCTTCTAAAATTGTATAGTTTTAAGTTATATATTTAAATCTATAATGCATTTTTAGTTAAATTTTTACATCAAATCTTTTTATGCATATGGTTGTACAATTGATCAAATATCACTCGTTGAATAAACTATCCTTTCCCATTCTGTTTCTGTACTCTTGTCAAAAAACAATTGGATGGGTCTACATGGACTTTCTATTCTATTTTTTTGATTTGTATGCTTATCCTCTTGGAAATACCAACTGACTTCATTACTGTGGCTTTACAGTAAGTCTGAGGATTAGGTAGTGTGATTCCTCTGACTTTCTTCTTTTTTGCAAAATATTTGGGTTACTCTAGTTCTTTTGGCTTTCCACATAATTTTTATAATCAGCTTGTATATATCTATAAATAATCCTGCCAGGATTTTGACTGGTATTATATTTAATCTATAAATCAATTCGGGGAGAAATGGCATCATTTTACTCTTACATTTTGAAATCCATAAATATGGTATAACCTTCCATTTATTTAGGTATAAATAAGAAATCAGATTTTTTTTATCAACATGTGGTAGTTATTAGCATTCAGATTACCTACTTGTTCTGTCAGGTTTATACCTAGGAAGTATATTTGTTAGAGTTATTGTAAATGGTATTATTATTTAAATTTATTTTCCAATTGTACATTGCAGGTAAATAGAAATATGATTGCTTTCTGCATATGACTTTGAAAACCACAACTTTTCTGATCCCTCTTATTAGTTCTAGGAAGGGTGTTTCTGTGTGTGTGTGTGTGTGTTTGTGTTGTTAATTATTTGAGATTTTCTACACAATCATGCCATCTGAGAATAGAAACAGTTTTGTTTCTTCCATTCCAATCTGTATGCCTTGTGTTTGTTTTTCTTATCTTATTGTAGTGACATAATTACTGCACAATGTTGATAGGAACCGTGAGCCCTGCTTTGTTCCTAATGTGGGGGACAAAACATTCCATCTTTCATCATTAAAATATATTGAGAGCTGAAGGTTTTTAGTAGAGTCCCTTTATCAGGTTGAGGAAGTTCCCATCTATCCTTAGTTTTCTTAGAGTTTTTATCATTAATGGAGGTTGCATTTTGTCCAGTGCGTATTCTGACACTGATGGAATAATGTGTATTTCCTTCTTCAGACCGTTAATATCATGGATTACAGATTTTAGAATATTGAACCAGCCTTGAATTCCCAGGATAAATCCTTATTTGTCCATGGTATTATTCTTTTATATATTGCTGGGCATTTATTTATTAATATTTTGTTGTGGAGTTTATGTCAGTTTCTCATGAGGAATATCAGTTGGTAATTTTTTCTTCTTGTACTGCCTTTGCCTGGTTTTTGTATGAGAATAATTTCTAGCCTCATAAAACAAGATGGGAGGTTTTCCCTCCTCCTCAATTTTCTGGAAGAGGTGTGTTTAATTGGTTTGATTTTATCTTTAAATGTTTTATAAACACCTCCAGTAAAACTATATGAGCTTGAAGATTTTTGTTATTGGAAAGTTTTTAACTAAAAATTCATGTCTTTCATCATTCTAACACCATTTATCTATTTAGTCTTACATGAGTTTTGGTAGTTTGTAGGTCTCCAGGAATTGGTCTTCTTTAACTCACTTATAGAATTTATGTGCCTAGAGTTATTCATAGGGTTCCTTATTAGCCTATAGGCACCCTTATTAGGGGTCCTAGACAAACTCTGTAGAGATATCTCTTCTTTCATTCCTCAGAGTGGTAATTTATGTCTTCTCTCCTTTCTGTTGGTTAGTCTTGCTACACACATCAATTTTCTTGCTTTTTCTAAGAACCAAATTTGGATTTGCTAATTTTTTTCAGCTTTCAATTTCTTTTATTTCTGTTTCATGGTTACTAATTCCTTATTTGTACTTGCTTTGAGTTTTTTTTTAATTTCTTTTGTTTTAATTTTTCTAGTTTATTGAGGTGCAGCTTAGATTCTTGATATGAGGAATTTTTCTTTTTTAAATTGAGGTATAATTGACATATAACACTGTATCAAGCATACAACACAATGATTTCATATTTGTATATATGGCACAATGATCAACACAATAAGTTTAGTTATCCATCGCCATACATGTTACAAAAAAATGTTTTTCTTCTGATGAGAATTTTGAAGATCAACTCTCAGAAACTTTCAAATATGTAATACAGTATTATTAACTATAATCACCATACTGTATATTATGTGCCCATGACATGTTTATTTTATAACTGGACTCCCTTTACCCATGTCATCCACTCCTGTGTCTGGCAACCACAAATTTGTTCTCTGTATCTATGAGCTAGGTGTTTTGTTGTTGTTAGATTTTACATAACTGAGATCATATGGTATTTGTCTTTGTCTGACTAATATCACTTAGCATAATTGTCTCAAAATCCATCCATGTTGTTACAAATAGCAAAATTTCCTCATTTTTTTCTGGCTATATCCCATATATGCAATGGGATAGCATTCATCGACGAAATACGTAATATATATAATATATCATATATAATTATGTATTAATATTATAAATACATTATATTTAATATATCATATATACTTATACATTAATATTATATATACATTATATATAACATATATAATTATATATTAATATTATATATAAATGTATACATTATATAAAAAATATCATTTACAATTATATATTAATATTACATGTAAGTAAATATATACATTATATATAATACATTCTATATAATTTATTATATATATTTATAATTATATATGTTCTATATTATTATATAATATATTATATATTAGTATGTGTTTAATATATTAATATTTTTATATATCATATAATAAATATATAATGTATTATATAATATATTATATATTATTATACATAATACAAAATATTATTATGGTGTATTATATAATATATAATTTAATATATTATAATATAATATTAATATTATATTATATTATATTACTGTAACAATATTATTATATCATTACATTATTGTATTAATAACATAGTAATTATATTAAAATAATAATATATTAATATAATAATAATCTATTAATATAACAATGTTATAATTAATAATAATATATTATATTACTATATAATATATAACTATATTATATTATATAATAATATATAATAATATGATAATATGATGTATTACATTATATTTGAATAGTATAATATATATTATATATTATAATTATAGATTATATATGAATTATATAATATATAATTTATATTATATTATGTAAATATTTTATAGATTATATAAATTATATATTATATAAAGTGTATTATACATATTATTTAAATATTATATATTATATAAATTTTATATTACACATAATGTAGCATATATAATATATAATTATATATGATACATAATATATATGTTACATCATATTATTCTATTATTATTAATATATGTTATATTAATATATGTTAATGTATTATATATAATATATACGTACTATATAATACGTAATATTATTCTCCATTCCCTCACCAATACATGTTATTTCTTGTCCTTTTGAAAACAGGCATTCTAACAGGTGTGAAGTGATATCTCATTGTGGTTTTGATTTGCATTTCCCTGATGATTAGTGAAGTTCCAACCTTTTCGTGTACTTACTGGCCATGTTTATGTCTTCTTTGGAGAACTGTCTATTCAAATTATCAGCCTATTTTTTAATCAGATTTTTTTTGCTCTTGAGTTTTATGAGTTATTTATATATTTTGAATATTAACCCTTTACCAAATATGTGGTTTGCAACCATTTTCTCCCACTAGGTAAATTGCACTTTCATTTGTTAATGGTTTTCTCTGCCGTTCAGAAGCTTTTTAGTTTGATGTCATTCCACTGTTTATTTTTGCTTTTGTTGCTTTCGCTTTTGGTGTGAGATCCAAAACAATCATTGCAAAGTTCAGTGTTAAAGAGCTTATTGCCTATGTATTCTTCTAGGAGTTTTATGGTTTCAGGTCTTATGATCATCCTTAATACATTTTGAGTTCATTTTTATGTATGGTGTAAGACAGTGGTTCAGTTTCATTCTTTTGCCTGTAGCTGTCCAATTTTTCCATCACCATTTACTTAAGAGACATCCTTTCCCTGTTATATATTATTGGACTCTTTGATATAAATTAAGTGACCATTTATGTGTGGGTTTATTTCTGGTCCCTTTATTCTCTTCCGTTGATCTATGTGTCTGTTTTATGCCATAACCACACCATTTTGATTACTATAGTTTGTAACATAGTTTGACATGAGGGACTGTGATGCCTCCCACTTTGGTCTTCTTTCTCGAGATTGCTTTGGCTATTTGGGGCCTTTTGTGGGTCCATGTAAATTTTAGAATTGTTTGTTCTAATTCTATGAAAAATACCATTGGTATTTTATAGAGATTGCATTGAATCTGCAGATTGCTTTGGGAATTTGTAATTTGTAATCTGTAGATTTGCATATGGACATTTTAATAATATTAACTCCTTTAATCCATAGCACAGAATACCTTTCCTTTATTTATGTCTTCTTCAATTTTTTTCATCCATGTCTTGTAGTTTTCAGTGTACAGGACTTTCACCTGCTTGATTAAATTTATTACTAGGTATTTTATTCTTATCAATGCATTTTTGTTGTTGTTTTTTGTGTGTTTTTTTGGATATGAATGTTTGCTGTTATTTTTTTTTACATCTTTATTGGAGTATAAATGCTTTACAATGTTGTGTTAGTTTCTGCTGTATAACAAAGTGAATCAACTTTATGTATACATATATCCCCATAACTCCTCCCTCTTGCATCTCCCTCCCACCCGCCTTATCCCACTCCTCTAGGTTGACACAAGCACCAAGCTGATCTCCCTGTGCTTTGTGGCTGCTTCCCACTAGCTATCTATTTTACATTTGGTAGTGTATATATGTAAATGCTACTCTATCACTTTGTCCCAGTTTACCCTTACCCCTCCCCATGTCCTCAAGTCCATTCTCACGTCTGTGTCTTTTTCCTGTCCTGTCCCTAAGTTCATCAGAACCCTTTTTTTTTTTTAGATTCCATATATATGTGTTAGCATATGGTATTTGTTTTTCTCTTTCTGACTTACTTCACTCTGTATGACAAACTCTGGGTCCACCCACCCCACTACAAATAACTCAAATTCATTTCTTTTTATGGCTGAGTAATATTCCATTGTATATGTGTACCACATCTTCTTTATCCATTCATCTGTCGATGGACACTTAGGTTGCTTCCATGTCCTGGCTCTTGTAAATAGTGCTGCAACGAACATTGTGGTACATGACTCTTTTTGAATTATGATTTTCCCAGGGTATATGCCCAATAGCGGTATTCCTGGGTCATATGGTACTTCTATTTTTAGTTTTTTAAGGAACTTCCATATTGTTCTCCATAGTGGCTGTATCAATGTACATTCCCACCAACAGTGCAAAAGGATTCACTTTTCTCCACACCCTCTCCAGCATTTCCTGTTTATAGATGCTTTGCTGATGGCCATTCTGACCAGTGTGAGGTGATACCTCATTGTAGTGTTGATTTGCATTTCTCTAATAATTAGTCATGTTGAGCATACTTTCATGTGTTTGTTGGCAATCTGTATATCTTCTCTGGAGAAATGTCAATTTAGGTTTTCTGTCCATTTTTGGATTTGGTTGTTGTTTTGTTGTTTTTTTTTTTGATATTGAGCTGTATGAGCTGCTTCTAAATTTTGGAGATTAATCCTTTGTCAGTTGCTTCATTTGCAAGTATTTTCTCCCATTCTGAGTGTTGTCTTTTTGTTTTGTTTATGGTTTCCTTTGCTGTGCCAAAACTTTTAAGTTTCATTAGGTCCCATTTGTATATTTTTGTTTTTATTTCCATTTCTCTAGGAGGTGGGTCAAAAAGGATTTTGCTGTGATTTATGTCATAGGGTGTTCTGCCTATGTTTTCCTCTAAGTTTTATAGTGTCTGGCCCTACATTTAGGTCTTTAATCCATTTTGAGGTTTTTTTTTGTGTGTATTGTGTTAGGGAGAGTTCTAATTTCATTCTTTTACATGTAGCTGTCCAGTTTTCCCAGCACCACTTATTGAAGAGGCTCTCTTTTCTTCATTGAACATTCTTGCCTCCTTTATCAAAGATAAGCTGACCATATGTGTGTGGGTTTATCTCTGGGGTGTCTGTCCTCTTCCATTGATCGATATTTCTGTTTTTGTGCCAGTACCATACTGTCTTGATTACTGTAGCTTTGTAGTGTAGTCTGAAGTCTGGAGACTGACTCCTCCAGCTCCATTTTTCTTTCTCAAGCTTACTTTTGTTATTTGGGGGCTTTTGTGTTTCCATACAAATTGTGAAATTTTTTGTTCTAGTTCTGTGAAAAATGCCACTGGTAGTTTGATAGGGATTTCATTTAATCTGTAGATTGCTTTGTGTATTTATAGTCATTTTCACAATGTTGATTCTTCCAATCCAAGAACATGGTATATCTCTCCATCTGTTTGAATTGTCTTTAGTTTCTTTCATCAGTGTCTTATAGTTTTCTGCATACAGGTTTTTTGTCTCCTTAGGTAGGTTTACTCCTAGGCATTTTATTCTTTTTGTTGCAATGGTAAATGGGAGTGTTTCTTTACTTTCTCTTTCATATTTTTCATTGTTAGTATATAGGAATGTAACAGATTTCTGTGCATTAATTACATATCCTGCTATTTTACCGAATTCATGCTTAGCTCTAGTAGTTTTCTGGTAGCATCTTTAGAATTCGCTATGTATAGTATCATGTCATCTGCAAACAGTGACAGTTTTACTTCTTCTTTTCCAATTTGGATTCCCTTTATTTATTTTTCTTCTCTGACTTCTGTGGCTAAAACTTCCAAAACTATGTTGAATAATAGTGGTGAGAGTGGGCAAACTTGTCTTGCTCCTGCTCTTAGAGGAAATGGTTTCATTAGAGATCACTGAAGAAATCAAAGAGGAAATCAAAAAATACCTAGAAACAAATAAAAATGAAAACATGATGACCCAAAACCTATGGGATGCAGCAAAAGCAGTTATAAGAAGAAAGTTTATAGCAATACAATCTTACCTCATGAAACAAGAGACATCTCAAATAAACAACCTAACCTTACACCTAAAGCAATGAGAGAAAGAAGAAAAAAAAAAACAAAAAACAAAAACCCAAAGTTCACAGAAGGAAAGAAATCATAAAGATCAGATCAGAAATAAATGAAACTGAAATGAAGGAAATGATAGCAAAGATCAATAAAACTGAAAGCAGGTTCTTTGAGAAGATAAACAAAATTGATAAACCATTAGCCAGACTCATCAAGAAAAAAAGGGAGGAGACTGAAATCAATAGAATTAGAAATGAAAAAGGAGAAGTAACAACTGACACTGTAGAAATACAAAGGATCATGAGAGATTACTACAAGTCACTATATGCCAATAAAATGGACAACCTGGAAGAAACGGACAAATTCTTAGAAAAGCACAATCTTCTTAGACTGAACCAGGAAGAAAAAGAAAATATAAACAGACCAATCACAAGGACTGTAATTGAAACTATGATTACAAATCTTCCAACAAACAAAAACCCAGGACCAGATGGCCTCACAGGCGAATTCTATCAAATATTTAGAGAAGAGCTAACACTTCTCCTTCTCAAGCTCTTCCAGAGAGAGGAACACTCCCAAACTCGTTCTACAAGGCAACCATCACCCTGATACCAATACCAGGCAAAGATGTCACAAAGAAAGAAAACTACGAGCCAATATCACTGATGAACATAGATGCAAATATCCTCAACCAAATACTAGCAAACAGAATCCAACAGCACGTTAAAAGGATCATACACCATGATCAAGTGGGGTTTACCCCAGGAAGGCAAGGATTCTTCAGTATACACAAATCAATCAATGTGATACACCATATTAACAATTTGTAGGATAAAAACCATATGATCATCTCAATAGATGCAGAAAAATCTTTCAGCAAATTTCAACACCGATTTATGATAAAAACTCTCCAGAAAGTAGGCATAGAGGGAAGTTACCTCAACATAACAAAGGCCATATATGACAAACCCACAGCCAACATCATTATCAATGCATTTGTAATTGCAATTGTTTTCATAAAATTTGCTCTTCTAAGTATTAATATTACAAATTTCTATCTATTCAGTGCTTTTGCTATATCCAACAAATATTGATGTTTCACTTTCATTTTTGCTCAGTTCAAAATATTTTCTTTTTTTTTTTTTTTTTACAAATGCTGGGTACCATTTATTTACTTCTAATATTTCTCTCTCTTCTAGTTCAATCTAGGTAGATAGATATCTCATATCTTTGGTTGTTTTAATCTTTCCCAGAATCCAGCTTCTTTAGACGTTTTCCTCTTTTTTTTTTTTTTTTTATACAGCAGGTTCTTATTAGTCATCAATTTTATACACATCAGTGTATACATGTCAATCCCAATCGCCCAATTCACCACACCACCACCCCCATGCCCCCACGACTTTCCCCCCTTGGTGTCCATATGTTTGTTCTCTACTTCTGTGTCTCAATTTCTGCCCTGCAAACCGGTTCATCTGTACCATTTTTCTAGGTTCCACATATATGCGTTAATATATGATTTTTTTTCTCTTTCTGACTTACTTCACCCTGTGTGACAGTCTCTACATCCATCTATGTCTCAACAAATGACCCAATTTCGTTCCTTTTTATGGCTGAGTAATATTCCATTGTATATATGTACTACATCTTTATCCATTCATCTGTCGATGGGCATTTAGGTTGCTTCCATGACCTGGCTATTGTAAATAGTGCTGCAATGAACATTGGGGTGCATGTGTCTTTTTGATTTGTGGTTTTCTCTGGGTATATGACCAGTAGTGGGATTGCTGGATCATATGGTAATTCTACTTTTAGTTCTTTAAGGAACCTCCATACTGTTCTCCATAGTGGCGGTATCAATTTACATTCCCACCAACAGTGCAAGAGGGTTCGCTTTTCTCCACACCCTCTCCAGCATTTGTTGTTTGTAGATTTTCTGATGATGCCAATTCTAACTGGTGTGAGGTGATACCTCGTTGTAGTTTTGATTTGCATTTCTCTAATAATTAGTCATGTTGAAGAGCTTTTCATGTGCTTCTTGGCCATCTGTATGTCTTCTTTGGAGAAATGTCTATTTAGGTCTTCTGCCCATTTTTGGATTGGGTTGTTTGCTTTATTAATATTGAGCTGCATGAGCTGTTTATATATTTTGGAGATTAATCCTTTGGCCGTTGATTCATTTGCAAATATTTTCTCCCATTCTGAGGGTTGTCTTTTCGTCTTGTTTATGGTTTCCTTTGCTGTGCAAAAGCTTTGAGGTTTCATTAGGTCTCATTTGTTTGTTTTTGTTTTTATTTCCATTAGTCTAGGAGGTAGATCAAAAAAGATCTTGCTGTGATTTATGTCAAAGAGTGTTCTTCCTGTGTTTTCCTCTAAGAGTTTTATAGTGTCCGGTCTTACATTTAGGTCTCTAATCCATTTTGAGTTTGTTTTTGTGTATGGTGTGAGGGAGTGTTCTAATTTCATTCTTTTACATGTAGCTGTCCAGTTTTCCTAGCATCACTTATTGAAGAGACTGTCTTTACTCCATTGTATATCCTTGCCTCCTTTGTCATAGATTAGTTGACCATAGGTGCATGAGTTTATCTCTGGGCTTTCTATCTTGTTCCATTGATCTATATTTCTGTTTTTGTGCCAGTACCATATTTTCTTTATTACTGTAGGTTTGTAGTATAGTCTGAAGTCAGGGAGTCTGATTCCTCTAGCTATGTTTTTTTTCCCTCAAGACTGCTTTGGCTATTAAAAAAAGTTCCAATTTTTATACATCCTTGTAGACACTCTTTTCTGTTTGTTTGTTTTTATATAGTAACCATCCTGTGTTTAATATACTCCATACCCCTGTCTTATGTCTCCTCTCACTTCTCTGTATTCCCTTCTCTCCCTGCCTTACTAAACTGTATGGTTTCCACTCTGTCTTTCAGCATCTAGCACAGCACTTTCTATACAGTAGGAGTCAATGAATATTTGGTGAATATATGAATGGTTGAATAAATGAAAGCCTGTGAGAGTAAGTGGGGTAAGTAGTGTTTCTAGCTCATTGCTTTGCTACTCCATTCACCCCATTTTCCAGGTATGATTTTTGGTCCAGCATGAGGTCTGTATTGGTGAATTGTCCATGTGAGCTTGAGAAAAATGTGCCTTCTGCTGTTGTTGAATGGTATGGTGTTCTACAAGTCAATTAGATAAAGTTGATTGACAGTGGTGGGCATTACTGACTTCAACCTGCTGGACCTATCAATTACTAAAAGAGAGGTGTTGAAATCATCAACTAACAGTGGATTCATAGGTTTATAATTTTGGTTCTCTCTACTTTTACCTCACATATTTTAACACTGTTGTTAGATGCATGCACATTTAGAATGATTTTATGTCTTCTTGGAGAATTGTTGCTTTTATCATTATGTAATTATTCTCTATATGCCTGATAATTTTCCTCATTCTGAAGTCTGCTTTGTCTAGAATTTATATATATAAATTCTATATATATAGAATTGTCTAATATATATATATATATATATACATATATATATATAGTCCAGGTTTTTATTAGTGTGAACATAGTATATTCTTTTTCATCCATTTACTTTTTTTAACCTATCTGAACCTTTATATTTATAGTGAGTTTCTTTTAGATGATGGGTAGTTGGATCTTGTTTATTTTTTATACACTCTAACAATTTTTGTCTTTTAATTGTTGTATTTAGACCATTCACATTTAAAGTGACTATTG
This sequence comes from Eschrichtius robustus, assembly GCF_028021215.1. Taxonomy (NCBI): domain Eukaryota; kingdom Metazoa; phylum Chordata; class Mammalia; order Artiodactyla; family Eschrichtiidae; genus Eschrichtius; species Eschrichtius robustus. Next base: position 138,099,445 of record NC_090828.1, on the reverse strand, counting down.
ATATAATTGGACATATATTCATCATGTTGGTTATTGTTTAATATGATTTTAATTTATTATTTATTTTCCTATTTTTCCCACCTTCCCTGGTTTTAATTATGTTACATGATCTCATTTTATCTCCTCTAGTAGCATATCAATTATATTTGAAAAAAATTTAATGGTTTTCTGAGAGTGTGAAATATACATTTTTAAACTAATCTAAGTTCACTTTCAAATAACATTATACCTCTTGATGTGTCGTGTAGATTTTATTTTTAATTTTATTTATTTATTTATTTATTGGCTGCGTTGGGTCTTCATTGCTGCATGAGGGCTTTCTCTAGTTTGTGGCGAGCGGGGGCTACTCTTCAATGCGGTGCACGGGCTTCTCATTTTGGTGGCTTCTGTTGTTGCAGAGCATGGGCTCTAGGCATGTGGGCATCAGTAGTTGTGGCTTGTGGGCACTAGAGCACAGGCTCAGTAATGGTGGCGTATGGGCTTAGTTGCTCCATGGCGTGTGGGATCTTCCTGGACCAGGGCTCAAACCTGTGTCCCCTGCATTGGCAGGCAGATTCTCAACCACTAAGCCACCAGGGAAGCCCTGTGCAGGTATTTTTGAACAAAGTATTCCTAGTTCCTTTCTTACACCCATTATGGCATAGCTTTCATTCATTTCATTTTTCACATCCTGTAATTGACTAATATATTGTTATTATCACTTTAAACAAAATCTTTAATTCAATTAAAGATAAAAATTATTTTATCTTCATTTATTTCTTCTCCAACACTGTTCCTTTCTTTATATAGATGTAAGTTTCTGATCTGTACCATTTCCTTCTCCCAGAAGAACTTGTGCCAACATCTCTTGCAGGGTAGATAGACGTCCTTTAGTTTTTGTTTCTCCTTTACTATGAAGGATAATTTTGCTGGATATAGAATTCTACATTGTGGATATTTTCTTTCAACATTTTAATTATTTTACTTCAATCTTCTAGAAAAGTCCAATGTAATGTTTATTCTTGTACTAAACTAATGTTTATTCTTGTTACTAAATATTTCCCCCCTCAGTCTTATTTCAAGATTTTCTTTCTGTCTTTGGCTTCCATCAGTTTGAATATCATATGCCTAGGTGTACATTTGTTTCAGTGTTCTCTAGGCTTCTGGGGTCTGTGTTTAGGTGTCTGCCATTGATTTTGTATAGTTCTTGGCCATTATTACCTTAAATATTTCTTCTACTTCAACTCGTTCTTTTCTTCCTGACATTCCAATTTTGCATAAGTTACACATTTGGAAAATTTCCCACCATTCTTAGATGTTCTGCTTTTTGGGGTTTTTATTATTATTTTTGTCTTTGCATTTCAGTTTGGGAATTTTTTATTAACTTATCTTCAAAAGCCACTAATTTTTTTTCTCACTCTGTCCAGTCTACTTATGAGCCCATCAAAGACATTTTTCATTTTTGTTTTTAATTTCTGGTATTTCTTTTTGATTCTTTTTTAGAATTTTAATTTCTCTGCTTATACTACTCATCTATTCTTGCATGTTGTATACTTTTAAAATTACAACGCTTAACATATTCATCAGAGTTCCTCTAAATCTCCTGTCTGATAATTCCAACATCTCTATTATGTAATAACCCTGCTTCTGATGAGGGCTTTGTCTCTTCAGACTGTGTTGTTGATGTTGTTGTTGATGATGATGCTGTTATGACTTCTGGCATGGCTTGTGGTTTTATCTGAAAGCCAGACATGATATATCAAGTAACAGGAATGAAGGTAAATAAGCCTTTAGTGTGTGGGGATTTATGTTAATCTGGCTACAAGTTCAGCTACTTTTAATGTTGGCTGTAACTGTAGGTGCTACACACTTCAAATTCGTCTAGTGTTCTTTATTTTCTCCCATGTTAGCTTTGTGCTTCCCCAAATACTCATCCCCACAGAGTCTGCATCTTGCAGCTCTTTTATCTGTCATCCTCTTTTATCATACTGTTGTGGTGGAAAGTCATGGGGAGAGAAAGTGTTCCATAATCTTGTGACTAAATCCCAGTCTTTTAGTGGACTGTGTCTCTGGGCCTGGACCTTCAAAAGTGTTAGCTTTTTCATTTTGTTTTACTCTTGGGTTAGATAGGAAGACTGTAGGGGGCTGGAGTGAGAGAAATACCTTCCCCCAGGGAGGACGAGGCTCTGGTAAATTCTTTTCCCCTGGAAAGACGCCTACATTAGATAGAACACTCTGGGCATATTTCACAGGGATTACTCTTCCCTTTCCCCTTCCCCTGCCAGAGCCTCTAGAATTTCATTCTCAGATCTTCTCCATGAGAACACGGTGGATTCCTAGTGGTAAAACTGACAAGAGCATGGAGGACCCTAAGACTGAAGCCCCCAAAAGTTTCTCAGTCTCACACTAGTCCACACTCAGCCTCCAGGAATTTGTCGAAATTGCCATATAAATGAGATCCCATTAGTTATGACTCCAGCAGCTTCTGTTCTGAGTAAGCAGATTTGGTTTGTGACTCTGGATTTACCATTTCTCCAGATAGTATGGAACTGAACTGGAGATCTCAGTGTCACCATCAGGAAGTAGATGAGCAGGTTTCTCTGTGGTCTCTCTTTAAGCTTTTAAAAATTATTTGTTTATTGTTAGATAAATGCATTCACATTGTTAAAAAAGAAAACAGAAGAGTATAAAAGTGTACTTTGAAAAGGTACCCACTTTCTGCCCTGTTCTCACCACTATCACTCATAGGTAACCACAGTTATTCATTTCTTATATATCCTTCTGCTTTCTTTGTTTACATACAAGCAAATTAATAGCATTTCTTAGTACCCTCCCCATTTAAATAAATGTAGCACATTGTGCATTCCATTCTGATGTTTTTTCCTCTTTTCACTTGGTCAATATCTCTTGGAGGTCTTTTCATATCGATTCATGGAACGTACCTCATTTCTTTTTGTAGCTGCAGATATCTCATTGTATAAACACACTGTCTCATATTGATGGATATTGGAGTTGTTTTCCATCTTTTGCTAGAACAAACTGCTTCAATTAATAACCTTGGCCATATGTTCTCTTGAGTACACACATGCATAACTGTAGGATAAATTCTCAGAAATTGTACTACAGAGTCAATGATATCTCCACCTCTACCTTTGCTTAAATATTGCCAAGCTGCCCTGCATAGGGGTGACACCATTTTTAAAATTCCCACTGATAATGTGTGAAAGTGAGTACCTTTTCCCTGCAACCTCCCCAGTCAGTGGTTGTACTCTTCAGAGAGGAGCTAATCCCACCCCCCAACAGTGGCATAGCTTAAATGAAGAGCTCTACTTGTCCACCTTCAGCTCACCAACTTAACCACTACTTACCAGTTTTCTCCTGCAACTACCAGAGGTGCACGACAGACTTGCAAAAGATCCCCTGCTCTACTGTATCTTGACAAGAAGGAGGAAAAAGCCAGCCACACTCAGGAAGAGACTGACAACCTCCCAGCTCTATTTTTCTGGAGTCCAGATATGAGTCAACACCACATAGCTCTTACCTCCCAACTCTGCAAGGGAGTCTAGGCCTCCTTTTCCAGACCTTGATGAGATCCAGCCCTCAGTCACAAAGATGCTTTCTCTGAGTATTCCCACCTGCTTTTAACCTGTTAGGTATAGACAGACACATCACCCCTACTAAGACTGTGGTGCCTAACCTTTATGCCATCTTGACTTTGTGTCCTCTAACTATAGCAACAATCTTTTAACCAATGTTCACCATACACCAAAGCCTGTGTATACAGCAACTCAGTGAGGACTATTTAAACATGGAGGGAAGAGCGGGAACGGGGGTAGAATCTTATTTTACAAACATGAATACTGGCTTAGAAACTTAAGTGGTTGACAGCCTTACTGTTCCCAAACTGCAACCTTGGAAATCTAACTTTTCTGATGAACTTAAAATAATTATGCAATAGGGACTCCTAGACTCAGCCAGGGTACATTGTCTCCAACATATGTAACCTGAAGTTCACCATCTTGAATGTCCAAAATTCCTGAGATTCTTGTGTACTTGACTCCAAAATGCCTGCTTTTAATTCTCCACTCCATTTCTTACAAAAAGGCAAGGCTATTGTCTTAAGCAGTAGGTTTTACTTCTGAAATAAACAAAAGAACAAAGGCAATGACTGACTGGATTGGAAGGTTAAATACACACCTGAGTCACTGAATGGACTTTATGCTACTTTGGAATAGAAAATTAATTCTCAGGACTCCCTGTGCAGACTGGCTCTTGTGGGAGGTGTGATGTCTTCTTGGAGATGAGCTGGAGGAATGGTAAAAGGTGGTTCAGGACTCGCTGTGACCATAACAGAGGTGTTTGGTGCTTGCTCTCACTGGCTCCTGCTTTACAGCAGTCAGACAGGACACATGACAAGGAGGAACTGTATGGTATGACAGTAAGGCCAGCTTAGGTGTCACCAATGATATATTGACCAATTCCATCCAAGCCCACTGGTGGACACAGCTTTGCGTCTACATTCCAGAAAGTAGTTTTCTTAAAGAAGTGACTGTGTTCCTGGCTGGTCCCACTCCTGCCTCTTCCCCTTCACCACCAGCACTATTGATATGTCTATAGATAAAACTGAAATAGCAATTCTCAAAAAAAATTATCATGCCACACATCAATTTTGGGGAGGTGATGTGGAAGAGGGCCAGGAATCTGGCCTACTTTATACTCTCAAAATTTCATAAATCTCTCATATTCAGTCCGGTACAAATCTGGGTTATGTCTATTAACGTTCCTAGCACTGTAAGAAACCTTCTGTATTTATCATTAGCCATATCTGCAAACCAGTCTTGACAGAGGAATGAAGCCTAATTGAGTCAGGTTGGCCTCTTTTGTTCTGTTATGTTTGGGATTTACATATGTATGTGTGTGTGTGTGTGTGTGTGTGTGTGTGTGTTAAAGAAAATAGGTTAGCTGCATTGATTCAAATCCACTAAGGAGAAAGAGAGCCCAGTTTGCACCTTTGCCTTCTTATCTGCCAGTGCTAAATATCTTTGTAGGATCTTTTCTCTTTTTTCCTTCCTGTACACTTGTACTCTAGGGTGAAGTGATCCTCGGACAAGTCATTCCCCCCAGCCTCCTGGGATCCTCTTGGAAGGGGCAGAATATTAGGTGAATGACACCTCAGGCATTTGCATTGTCAGTATATTGAGAATTATTCACATCTTGCATTTCATAAGCAAACTCACAGTTTAGGAGAAAGAATGCCGGACTTACAAGTCCCAAGACTCAGTCCTTGTTCTAGCATTGTATTAGTGACTATGATCTTACCTAGAATAATAAAACTACGTTCCTTCCTTGAATCAGTAATGAACTGTCACTTGGAAGCACAGTCTTTATAGCCAGGCAGCCTCGTGTAATGGAATGAGTCTGGTTCTTGGGGCTTAGACCGACCATGCACTCAAAATCAGGCCCCCTGTCTACCCACTGTGCAAACCTAGGCCAAGGCCTACCATGCCCTGAGCCCACCGTGCTTATCTGTGAAATCTGAAGAGTGGTGTCTGCCTCGTGGGGCTACTATGAGGATTAATGTGATCATGTGTGTACAGTGCCTGGCACAGATGGGGCTCCATGAGCAGCACAGCTCTCTGAAAAAGGACCTGCCATGGCACAGGTAGCCTGAAAACTAGGGTGGGAACTCTTGAGCTCATGGTCTCTCCCACCTGCTTGTGCTGACACGCTGATAAAAAATCTCTGTCCATTCCAGTCTGAACTCTTCTGAGTATATTCTCTTACACAGCAGAGCAGGAAGAACATAAGCACTTCATTTTTCTTATCAGATTAAAAACAAGGTTTCTAAACCCAAGTTCTAACTCATCAGGAAAGCATGCTGTTGTTGATTAGTGATGTCTGTCCCTGTCAAGCAAAGAGCGAACTGGGCAAAGTGTACTACATTTTACCTATCCCTGAGTAATGAGTGATTTTCTCAAAGCTGTCACATGTATTAGTAATCCTGGCATCTTTAGTTCCCAACATTAGGTCTGGCATAGAAAACACATCATGCATGTTTATTGATGGATGGAACCATCTTGACTTTGCTGAGTTCAGTTTTACTAACATCTCAGCAGGTGTCTGGCACGGTGTCCTAGACCTGCCAGCAGTGGGTATGGCATGCTCAGGGCCAACTGAAGACTGAAAATCGAGGAGGAATTCCCTGGTGGGAGGTGAAAAATGACAGGAATGAGGATAAAATTCTTTAGGAGTGGAAGCTATCTGAGATCAAATGAGGGTGGAGAAGGAAAAATTAAATCAAGGTCCAAACTGAGGTCTGGTCTATGGAGACAGACGGTCGCAGGTCTGAGAATGAGGGCTGGGTAGGTGTAAGGACTGGTTGCCAGTCAGTTCTCTTCAGTTCAGGACACTGAACCAGAGTCAGGTGTTCTTGTCATGCAATGGTAGCTGCCCATGTGTCCCTCTGCCTCAGCACCCATCAGACTGCACAGGAATCTCCTGGTTATGCATCAGTCTCTCCATCTGGACTGTAAGCCCCTTGGGGACTCCCCTTTTTGATGTCTGTGTTCTCAGGCCCATTAAAGGGCAGCCCATGCAGGTGCTCAAGGAACATTCTATGGGTACCCAGACATGGCCATCTGAGCCACAGGAGTTAAGCTAAATGGATGCTGGTAGATTCATTCAATTCCAACTCCTGCAGGGACTCTAGGCAGGGCTAAAGAGATATTGGCCCATCTTTCTTCTACCAGACCAAGGGAAAAGAGCAGCATGGCCTGCAGGCACATGGGAATCACAATAATAAGAATAGTCATCAAAATGAGCACCTACCATACACTAGGAGATTGTGTATAGTTAGAACACCTAAAACAGAGCTAAGGCTGGAGCAGGGAATGGAAGCGTGTAGGGCCCTGATCATTGCATGGTAATCCCTCATTTAGGCTGTCATCCTAACCTCGGCCCCTTCTTGCCTGGCATCCTTGTACTGGTCTCACCGGATCAGAGCAGCAAGACTGTGGTGCAGAGTGTAGAGTGGTCAGAGTTTGAACCCTAGTTTGACTTTCAACAAATTGTGGAGGCTTGAGCTTATTGTATCTTGATTTCTTCATCTGTAAACCATAGATAATAACATCACACAGCTCAGTATAAAGATTAACACGAAGAACATCTGCTGGAATACCTGGGACACAGTAAGTTCTCAATACAGGACGGTTGTTTTTAATGCCATCATAGTGCTACCTTCATGCCACAGAGCAGGTCATTAGATTCTTGTGAGCCCTGGTTTGCTTATCTATGAAAGAGATCCCCAGACTCCTTTTTTTTTTTTTTTTTGCCAATATCATAAAATTCTTAAGTGTTAGTAAGTGAAAATATTACAGCATCCAACACATCAGGTGAGATATATTGGTGGGATATATTCCCACAGCCATCTAGGTTACCTTAGGCAGACCTTGTACCCATCTGAACTGATAAAGAAATTAGGACACAAAGGAGAAAATGACTTGCCTGTGTTATATACTAAAAGAATCATATAATTTAGGACTGAAAGGCATTTTAGAGGTCAACCATTTTATACTTCTTTATGGATAACACACCTTGCAAATAATAGTGCTAAACAGAGACTTACAGATTAGTTGGTAATGAGATTTGCAATAGTTATTATACTGAAACTACCTTTTATTTTATTATTTTACAACTAGACATTTTAAAACCTAAGACTCTAGAACAAGACTTCCAATATGACTAGCGTTTCTAAATGATAAGAAAACAATAAAATCTTCCATGTGAGATGAAGGAGTCGGGTGTCAAGAAACTGATCCTCACTCCCTCACAGCATTTAATCCTACAACAACCCTGTGAGGCAGGAATCATCATTTCTAATTTTCAGATGGGACCACCAAGTGCCTTTGCCTAAAATGATGCATGTGTTAGATTGCAAACCAGGTTTTTGTGCCCCCTATTATCTGACTCTCACCATTTCACTGCAATGCTAGAACCCCAAGGAGACCAGAGCTTTCTTATGAACTTGCTGGAGGTTTATGACATCAAAGTCATGTTGGTCATTGACAACCCCTGTTGCTCACAGGAGGGGTGAGCCACTGTCACATGCGGAGTTCACCCAGGCCCCAGACGGCCTGATTTTTTATTACGTTACTACAAAGGAATATTGTTTATACTTCCAACAAATGTAATTTCTGCATCTCCTTTCTTCCCTTCCTCCCTAGAGGTAAGATGAGAGCACCTTGGTTTTAAGTCCTGCTTTCGTAGGTCATTGGAAACTACCACTTTCAGAGCTGCCTCTGGATTTGGTCTTAGGAGTTATCAAAGCAGATTCTCTCATCTCCTTGTTGTGTGACTTGAGGAGATGGGGTGAAGACCACATATCACCAGGAGCAGGCCGAGCTCTGGAAACACTGGGGTGGAGAGTTGAGAAAGTCTGTCTGGTCTTTGTCGCTGGGTGTATCAAGAATGAGACAACTGTCTGGTCAGTGTGGCCTTGGATGTCCATCTACCTGAAGCAGAAGCTAGACTAGATGGCTTTTGAAGGTTTTTATCAGTTCTGGGACCCTAGCCTTGGGATTAAATCCCTTTTCTTGTTTATTAGAGTACATCTACGTTTTCTCTGCTCACATAGGTAGAGACGTCAAAGAAGGACAAAGGATGTTTCTGTCACCAAGTATGAGCTTCTCTAAGGACAGATGACATGGAGAGGTTGCTTAGAGAACTAAAACTGTAAAATGAAGCCTTGAAACCTTTCTCAGAATGAGTTAATGAGAATCGTGGCCACTCCATGTAATACTCCTCTTTCTCTGAATTCCCTCCTCTTGGGATGGGCTGGCAGATTCCTTCGGGCCAATGATGTTAACAAGACTGTGTACCAGTTTGGAGGCCTCACAAACAAACCTCTCTTTCGCAGAAGAGACATTCCTTGAGCCAAGTAATTGGGACCAGAGAGGTAACAGATTTGTTAGAGAGCAAAGGTGGCAATGCCTTCACCCAGGAAAGTGGTGTGGTTGGGAACCCCGAGTGTCAGTGATGAGTTTCTCTGCTTTCCTCTGGAATGTTTTGACCTGGGACAGCTCCTGTCGGCCTCTGGCTGGGGCGTTCAGTGGATGCCAGCTTGGGTGAGACTGCGACAGTTTGTCAGCCAGAGAAGCCAACTCCTGTGAGTAGAGTTTAGTTCTTTTTAGCCAGTTTAGGATTTTGACCTGGAGTACTGGGTTGTTAGTGACAAATAATTTCTTCCCCTTCACCCTTCCTGCCTGGCTCTGATACTAGAATAGCCATCAGTGTATCCATGTCTGGGACCAAGTTCCAGCCAAGCTAATGTACACAGCACAGAGAAATAACTTTCAAATAAATGGATCACATGTCTTATCTCAAGACTAGCTTTATAGGGCTTATTGCTTTCTTCAAAAATATTTTCACAGTAGCTCTTTTATATGGAACTCAAGACTAAAGAAATTCACATGTAGAAATGCAAAGAGACATTGCTTAATCAAGGTAGAGTCTTTTAGGTAAATATACAAATAGGTTTGGGCATTGAAATGTAAACTGTAAAAAAAAAAAAAAAAAAAGAGAAAGACGGCCCCAGTGTTCATAGAAGCACTATTTACATTAGCCAAGACATGGAATCAAAATGTAAATGTCCATCGACAGATGAATGGACAAGGAGGATGTGACACACACACACACACACACACACACACACACACACACTAGAATATTACTCAGTCATAAAAAAGAACGAAATAATACCATTTGCAGCAACATCGATAGACCTAGAGATTATCATACCAAGTGAAGCAAGTCAGACAGAAAGACATATCATATGATATCACTTATATGTAGAATCTAAAAAAATGATACAAATGAACTTATTTACAAACAGAAATATACTCAAAGACATAGAAAACAAATTTATGGGGATAGCAGGAGGAGGGGGAGATAAATTAGGAGTTTGTGATTAACATATACACACTACTTTATAAAAAATAGGTTAAAAACATACTCAATATCTTACAATAACCTATAAGGGAAAATAATCTGAAAAAGAATATATATATATATATATATATATATATATATATATATATATATATATATATATATATATATATGGTATAATTAACTATATTGTAAATTAACTATACTTCAATTTAAAAGCAATTTTACAAGATGGCATTAATCTTCTGTTTCATGGACTGGGTGTCTGCTTATATTAAGGAATTATTGTTAATTTTGTTAGGAGTGACTCTGGCCTTGTGATTATTTTGAGAAGGAAAAAAAAAATCCCTACCTGTACGTCACTTCTGAGGAAGTTACTGTTGAAATATTGCCATCAGGCTCTCTTCCCTCTGGCTTCTGGTTGGGCTCAGCCCTAAGAGGCATCATAAGGGCATCTGAGAGGAAGCAGGGGATGTGGGAGCATCTCAGGGGATCTGAGAGGGATGAGAAATAGGTGGCACTTGTCCCCAGCTCTCTCACTGCCACATCTCAGAAGGGATGTGTTCTTCTCTCTCATCCACAGCTCCTGGTGGGGGATTTTGCTTCTATGGTCATCAGGATTGGAACCCTATTTCACCACTTGCCCTTTCAGGAAGGTATGTTGTCGATGATACCCACATCCCCTCCAGCCCTGGATGATTCCCATAACTCCCCCTACACCCAGAAAGAAACCCTTTAATAAGCTCTCAGCTACAGCCTTGAGGATGACGTCTATTTCTTGCCAAGACTCTTTCTTGCTAGGGAAAAACAACAAAGAAGGGGAGAAGGGTTATTGACTATAGATGAAACAATATTGGCTTCATGCTGATAATGTTGAAGCAGGGACAGGAGGACTCATAATAAGATTCTACTTTTGAATTCATCTGAACATTTTCATATTAAAAATTTTAATGAAAGATTATGTTCCGTAATGGGGGTGGTCCAGCCACACCCTGTTGCGTCTTCAATGTCCTCTGTTAGGCAGCCAAACATCCCAAAGAGCAGAGAGTGCATCTGGGAATAGTTTTAAGGCTACATTAGAAAGTACTCGCAGGCAATTTGGCAACAGCAAACACACGATCAGGCAACTTACATTGCTTGTAAATGAAGAAATTCACTCCTGGAAGCTTCCAATATTTTCTTTGAAATCAAAACACAATTTTAAAGAAATTTGAAGATGATATTCTATTGAAGATTGTTTGCATTCAAAACCAAATCACTCATTTGGTTCTAGCTTGTCAAGAAATGGGGAGGAAGTCGAGGGCTGAGACCTCTGTCACCATGTCCTCCTCCAGTCAACCGAGAAGTCTGCCTGACTCCACACTATTTCTTCCTTCCTTTGCCTTGAAGCAAGTTAAAGAGCTCACACACAGAAGGTACAGCCAACACTGATGTCTAAAGATGCTGCACCACCAAGGCAAGAAGGGAAGGTGTGGTACAGATGTCGTGAGCATTGACGCTTGTGTGTAAATGCAATGCATCCTCTTATGCAGGGGCGCTAACAGGGAGCCTTTGAACATTTGAAGTGTGGTTTATTTGATTGGCAAATGGCCTTGGCAAAGAGTGAACACAGAATTGAATGTGGAAAATGTCCAAGAGCCCCCTGACTTTCCTGCTTTGAGGATGGGGCCATACACAGGGTTGGGATGTCTGATGTTTCCTTGACCCATCACCCGACGCTGTTCCCCACAGTGTGTCAAGCACTGTGGTTTCTGCCCTGCAAACTGGAGAGGGGCTTCTCACCCCTGGAGAGGTGGGACTTTAAAGCAGGGCTTCCCTAAGACTTGAAAATGCAAAGCAGTTAAAGAAAATATCAGAGCAGTTGCAGATTTATTGCAGCATTGCGTGGTTCCGAAGCCCTGCAGAGGGCAGGAGGAACAGGGCTTGTCTTGAGAGGCTGCTGCATCTTTCTGTTCTCTGCCCGCCCTCCACTCTGCCCCTGCAAAGGACACACATTATTTCCTTTTATACTCCTTTTTTTTCTCTTTTTCTTTGTATTTTCCCTTAATTATCTTTCTTCTTCCCCCCCCCCCACACGCTTTTTTTTTAATTTAAAAATAGCATGTGTGCTCATTTAAAAAAATCAAATTACCCTGACAGAGAGAGTATAAAGGGGACACGCAGACTTTCACCCCCGCCCCCAGGCTCCCTTTCCTGCCTGCTGGGCGTGTATTCTCCCAGAGCAAGGGTGACTCCTGCACAAACAAGAACACACACGGACACTCCTATACACATCTTGCTCTGTGAACTCTTCACAATAATAAATTAAACTATAATTTTTAAAAATAATTGCTTTATTTGTTGGATAATGTTTGCTTTGATTTTTTAATAATAATTTAATATGTTACTTATTCTTAACAATATTCATAAAATCCTTAGGTAAATACGTTTCAGATATACGTTTCAATTCCTGTGTGTGTGGCCCTAAGGCTGTATTTTCTATGTTAATTAGCCTCAATAAAAAAATGGTCTAGTCACTGGGCTGAGCCAAGGACATAAGGACACCTGTCTTCATTCTATTTGGAAATTTGGTGGATGGAAAATTTTAGTTGGATGAGCAGGGCAAACAGCACGTGTCTGCTAAATAGACAGATTCTCTGCTCTCAGAGTTCATCCCTGCAGGGAAGGAACAGATGTATGTAGGCAGGGAGTGGATCCTGAGGATCTGAGCCCCACGGTCCAGGCAACTGAGGCAGAGGCCTGAGACCAGCGTCAAAGATTTGGGTCCTGGGTCCTGCCTGTCCACAGGGCGGATGATGCAGTGGTGGGTTTATGGCACAGGCCTCTCCTCTCAAGTGGAGTCTTCCAAACTCAGTGCCCACGAGCTAGTCCCATGCACTTCTTTCCTGGGGTTAAGACTGGGGGGTTGGAATCTGCCCCATGAGATGGGGTTCCGCGGAGCAGTATGCTGGACCACCCTCACACAGAGGACTAAGACAGAGAAGGGAGGCACCTGGGTGGGCCTGGAAATCCAGGAAGCCCGGGATCAAAGGTGGCTGCCACAGTCAGAGCCAGGGTCAGAAGGTCGGATGGAGGAGATGCGAGTAGATCTCAGAGAGTCTGGAGAAAGTGGAAGCACATGCATTGATCCTTGGAGTCACGGAGAAGTGGCTCAGCCAGAATGAGAACAGAGGCTGGAGCCGTTAGAGGAGAGTATTTCCTCCTGGGTTGAGCATAAGGCCCACAGGGGACCTGCTTTCAGGTAGACTGGTGGGCATGTTCACTGCACATTCCAGCTTCCTGTGCTCTTTTGTCCATCAGGAAAACAACGAACGATGCCAAGACCGAGGGGCAGTCAGGGGTGTGGACCAAGCGAGACCTGGCGGGGACTCATCTCTCCCTGCTCTGATGAGACGGGAGCTGGAGTGGGCTCAGCCCCTCTGCTTTCTGCAGCCCTGCTTGTCCCAGAGGACAAGGGCATTCACTCTGGACATAGCCCTGCTGCATTAGTTATAGCAACGTGAGATGCCGTAGATAAACTCTAAAATCTCCGCAGCTCACCACAGTAGAAGTTTGGTTTTTGATCATGTAAAACGTACTTTGTAAAAAGCGGGCTGGAGCATGGGGGGAAGGTTCTGACCCACCCAGTTATTTGGGGACCTGGGCTGACAGAGGGTCCGCTCTCTTAAACCTGTGGTTTCTGAAGTCACCCTCCATGTCGCCCCCCACAGCGCAGACAGGGACGAGAGGATGAGGGTGGAGAGAGAGGTTTCTGTAGGCTGTGGCTCACAGTGACGACACACTTCCCTCCCACCCTATTCCACTGGCCAGAACTCAGTCCTGTGGCCACACTTCACACACACGACCTCTGGGAAATGTCATCCAGCTGAGTGTACGCCCGGCAGGAGGGGGCAAGCATGGATTGGGGGACAGTCACCTGCCTCCATACCATCGTCTGCCTGCTTCCATTCCAACCCAAAGCGCAGGATTCACCCAGAGAGGTGTGTGTGCCTCTTCCTGAGGCTGAATGACAATAAACCAATTGAGACAGGAAGGAAGTGGGCAGGGCACAACCGTTAAAAGAATGACACAACCATTAAGAAGAACAGGATACTACAAAAACCGGTTAGAATTGACCAGGCATGAGACGGCAGAAGATTGGACTTCCAGTAGACTTTGAGTCTCATTATATGCTCATCGTAATACATTAGCTAATGACACACCCACAGGTGCCATGACAGTTCCAAGGCCGACCGTAAAAGGCCAAAATGCCGGTGGTGCCCCAATTCCTAAAAATCCCTGCCCCTTCTCCAAGAAAATTGGAATAATCCTCCCACTCGTTAGCTCATGAAATTACCCAGCCCATAAAAACTTGGGGCCTCTCTCGCCTATTAAGACTCTCCACACTCTGTCTATGGAGTGTGTATCTCTCTAAATACACCTGCTTTCACTTTACTCTGGCTCACTCTTGAATTCTTTCCTGCGTGAAACCAAGGATCCTCATTTGGCGGCCCATCCCAGGGACTCACCTGAGACCTGGGACATGACCATCCTCTCATGCCCCATTTTTCCTACAACAAAATCAGTTTTTCTCATCCACTGTCCACATCCAAACCAGAAGAAATCAACACTGGTGGCCTATGGGCCACATCTGACAGGCAGAAGTGTTTTGTTTAGGACACACAGGGAGTGTGAAAATACATTTGTAAAGCAAACTACACAAAAGAACTCAGTTTTTGCTATAACAGTAAAAAGTCCAGGAAAAATCCAGAAAGATTTCACAGTGAATCTGGACTTCCTGTCTCCTGGGCTGTGGAAGGGTCTGTCCCCATGGATCCAGCCTTCCCCATGGCATCACCTGGAGGGTGGTGGTGGTGCCCTCCCACCTCCACTCTGCCTCAGACCCCACATTCCTCTTGCCCCTCAGAGCCAGCACCCTCACAGGGCCCACCTGTGGCGCTTGTGGGCATGTGAGGATTTTGTAAATTTTTAAAAGTTTCTACTTTCCTGCTGCCTCAACATCCCCACAGGTGGACAGCAGTCCCGCTCAGATGCACCAGTGTGATAAGAATGGTCTCCGCCACAAGTTCCCCTCCTGCCTTCCTCTGGCTGTGACCCCTCGTGCCTCTTGCTTGTGGTCTCCACCCCTGACTTGCCTGCAGGTCCTCACTCTCGGCTTCCCACCTTCGCGGTTGAGCTCAATCCCCTGGTGCTCCTCCCACGTGGTCACCTGCATGGGGCGCCTGCCCCTTTCTCTAGGACTTGTGAGTATAAGAAATCCTTTAGTTTCATATGCCTTTCTGTGTCCCCATTGGAGTGATCCTTAAAGACCCCACAAGGGGGAACTTGCTCCCCCCCTTTATAACACAGAGGGATGCCCTCTAGTCTGCATGGTGGGATGGATCCTGGGAACCAGGGGGCACTGGCAGCTCACCCAGCCAGAGGTCTGATCAGAGATTCCTGCATAGATTCATGTGAGCGCAGTGCCTGCAAGCCCATCACACGAAGAGTGGTGGAAGCTGGGGACTGTCCATAGACACAAAAACACAGAGGAGACACCAGAAGGTCAGTCTGGCAGGCAGCACAGGGCAGGGAGGGAAGACCTATTGGAGGAGTAGCAGGAAATGAAGCCAGAGTGGTGGAGCCTGGGGACTGTCCATAGACACAAAAACACAGGGGAGACCCCAGAAGGCCAGTCTGGCAGGCAGCACAGGGCAGGGAGGGAAGGGCTACTGGAGGAGTAGCAGTAAATGAAGCCAGAGTGGTAGAAAAAGCCAGAACATGTCGGACTGCAGCTGAGAAGCTTTTCTTGACCTTGAAGGGCAATGGAAAGGCCTTGAAGCGTTTTTCAAGGGAAAGGGAGTGACGCTCTTTGCGTTTTATAAAGATCATTTTCTTTGTCGTCACTAAAGGATGTATAGGATGCAAATCAGGAGGCTGTAGTGGGGAAATCCAGGCACCAGAGCACTTGTTCCAGGGCCACTGAGTGGAGGAAGGAAAGAGGGCCCATTCCAGCGAGATCAGCAGCCGCAGGGTGCCAGGTGGCCGTCGGGGACACACAGTGTTTGCCACCTTCAGCGCCAGAGAAGCAAATGGTAACATCTTGTCCGGAAGTTTCCATTTGATCTGGGCCCCAAGGAACTGACTCAGAAGCCTTCGTCACCAAACGAGCTCCTGAGTGGAGTTTAATGTTTGCCAATGGCTCTCACACACACACAGTAATTAATGATTTGATTCATTGTGTTTCGGGGAACCACTGTCCAGCAAAATAATCCAAGTAATTTAAATCTGCAATAAAGTAAGAGTGCAACAACAATTCATGGCTGCACACAGCAGTGATTCGCTGGAGAGAAAAAAAAAAAAAGCAAGCATTTTTATTAGAGCCACATCCAAATAATCCATAGGAAAGCAGTATTGAGTGCACAAGTGATGTGATTACATTCCTCCACAACAGTCCTCCAAGGCAGAGTCAAGTCCAAATGCATTTCAGTGAATGTGCATAATACCAAAGGTTCCGTAAACCAACACATTTCATCAAAATTACTCTGTGCGTGTCTGAGATAGAAAATGTTTGCAGAATGTTAATCATCTTTTTATTCAGAATAAGTTTCCTCCACCATTAGCCACTGGCATCCACGGCTGACAGAAGCCCGAGTAATGCCCCATGGGGTAGGATCTTCCTCGACAAGCCCCTCTTTCAGGGTCCCTGGCCACCGGTGTGCTTGTGTGACCCTTCCCATCCTTCACACACCCACCGAGCTAGCTGAGTGCTGCCCTGTGACAGGCATTGTTGCCCTGAGCTCAAGGAGTAGGCAGGCCCACCCTGAAGTGGGCCAACACAGTGTAGTGGGAGAGAGACAAAGAATGACTCTGGGTGCTACAGGGCAGCAGCAAGGGCCGCCATCTGGAGGCGGTGAGGCCGGAGAAGCTAGCTGGGAGAAGAAGTAGAGAGGGCAGGCGGGTTATTTCAGGCGGCACCCAATGGGCTATTTTGATGGAAAGCACACACATTTCTTTAATCAACCATTGGCCTCAGATAGACAGAAATAAAACCCTTAAATCAAGAAGAGAATAGATGGAATAGATCCAATAAGCCTTCAAAGCAGGGGATACCCATAGAATCAGCTTGGAGCCCTGCCTGCCTACTTTACTTCCTTAATGCATGTTTCTTGAGTGGCTACTGTATTCCAGACACTATTCTAGGTGCTGAGAATATAGGTGAGAACAGGGCAGATCCAGTCACTGTCTTTGTGGATCTCACATTTAAATGGCGCAGAAAGAGGGAATTCCCTGGCGGTCCAGTGGTTAAGACTCAGCGCTTTCACTGCGGGGTTCAATTCCTGGTAGGGGAACAAAGATCCCACGAGCCACGCGGAGAAAAACGAAATGGGGCAAAGAGAGAATGAACTAATTGTTGTGATAAGAGCCATGCAGGAAATTACTGGAGCAGGGAGGAGAGCTGGAGAGAAGGGGGACAGTGCATAACTTGGGAGAGAGGCACCTCTTGTGGATGGCAGGATAGCAGAGTCTGAGGAGGGCATAATGTCAGAGGGTGAGGAAGGAGCAGGCATGGGAGTTGCTGGTGGAAGACGCTGCAGAGAGAGGACACAGTGAGTGCCAAGGGCTCGTTCCAGGGCAGTAAGGCCAGAGCTGAGCGAGTGGGTTGGAAGGACAGGAAGGAAAGACGAGTGTGAGATGAGGCTGGAACCTCCGACATCAGCTGGACTTCCAGCTTCCTCTGTTGACCTAGGACATTTCCCAAAGCTGTCCAAGGCCACTGGGCAGCACACTCCTGCCGGGATGACTTTCCCTCAACATAAGAGTTGGCTACATGTCCAGGGGTAACCCAGGCTGACACCTGCTCTCCCTGTGTCATTAATAACAGTGCCCTGTCCTCCTTCACTTTCAATGTCCTAGTCTGGATTATAAATTTTATGGCCACCCTGGCTGTAAACAAGAAACCAATTTCCAGACACCCTACAGCCCACGCAGCTGACTCATCCTATCTCTTTCACAGGTATGAACACGATTCAAATTCTGTAAACACCCAAAACATAGCAACTCAGTCTAAATCAAAGAGCCCTGGTTGAAAACAGTTTTGGAATGGATGTTATGTTTAATGATATCTGAAGAGACAAGATTTCACCAAATTTAGAGGTCACACATTCTCTCCTGAGCCCAGCTTTCACCCATACTTTTTCTTAAGTCTATACTACTTGCGCCAGGCACTATTCAAAGAGGTTCTCCAGAACAATGCCATTCAGCCCCTGAATGATCACGGCCCCTGTTTTACTCCAAGGACTTGGGAATCTTATCCCAGGCACATGCTGAGGAGGACTTGAGCACAGGCCAGAGGCTCCGGGGTCCATATCCTCACATACTGCACAGACAACTCCCCTGATAAGGACCAGCCCAGCCCTCCTCTGGAGCTTCACACCCATCCCCAACTGATATCGGCCAATCCACTGTGATCCCTCACAGACATTTCAAATCCAGCTCACCCCAAGCAGAAGTCTGTTTTTTTTTTCTCCCGGATCTGCTCCTTCTCTGTTCTTCCGCTCAGCTGCCGGGTGCGGACAGCCACCTGCCTGACCACCAGTCCACTCACACTCCCCGGAGCATCCTACTTCTCCTCTGTCTCCACCCACCCCACAGCTGGCCCATGATCCAGCTCAGAAACCCTAACCCCATTCCAACCTGTGTTCTTTCCTCAGAGCCCGCTGCCCCCTGCACACGGAGCCCTCCCCCTGGTGCTGGCTCTCCCCGCCGGACCCCATCAGATCAACCGCTCCTGATGACAACACAGCCGGCTGGAAGGAGCAACAAGAAGGAACTCTGGAGTCACAGCGGAGCTCAGATCCTAGCTCTCCTGCTGACCGGCTCTGGGACCTTGGGTGAAGTACTTGGCCTTATTGGGTCTGCACTCCCTCGTCTGCAAACTAGCATCTGATGGGTTTTTAGTGAAGTGAGCCGAGTGCCCAGTTCCATCAGTAGAAGTTATGGATAACCTCTACCTCTAAAAACTAGACGAACACAATATTTCATATTTCTCCCTCTCTGTCTCTCTGTCTCTTTCTCTGTTTCTCTCATTAAATTGAGTACTTACTACGTGACAGGTACGGTGCCATGAGTTTTCAAGTTGCCCAGCATAACCTTCTAAGAAAGGTACCGTCATCTCACTTCACCAATGTTTTGTGAGTCATTGCCCTTATCTGTCACCAGCTCTAACGAAGGGACTAAGGCTACGTCTGTCTCATAAGTTCACTGGCTGAACATGGATTAGAAGCATTGAGCAGATGCAGAGTCTGCGCCTACAAGCACGGATGGCATGTGGGACCACTGTGTCCCAGCCCAAACTGGGGAAAAGAGAGAACCCAGAAACCTCCCCCAAACTACAAGGTAGAATCACAGAAGCACAGCAGCCGCTTGACACGAGTGCCCCACCGGCACACCTCCGAGTAGGGCAAGCCGCAGGGGAGAAGAGCTCACGGTGATGGGATACTTACTCCGTGCCTGGCCCTGTGCTCCCAGCTGCAGGGCATCTTTTCATTTACCCCGCAAAACAAAACTATGGAGGAGAAACAGCCCCCACTGCTTTTGGAGGTAGTCATGATAATTTTGAGGTAAGAACTCTTTGACAAATGGGGAAACGAAGACTCAAAAAGATTGGTAACTTGGCCAAGATCCTGGAGCTAATAAGACAAGGGGAACATTTTAAATTCAGCTCGGCTCCGAGTACACACTAGCCTTCTAAGACATACTTGGGTGTTTGATGCGACACCGTCTGTAAAATGCTTCAATGCAGAGGGAAAATACGCACCTCTGCTGGCCCGTGGCTCCCCGTGCTGTCACCTTCTCACATGTGATGAAATGAAATGCTACAAAGGAGACCTGACCATGATCATGTGTGCTAAGCCCTCTGCTGGCTTCTGCAGCAGCATTAGGAGAAAAACAAACAAACAGTTCAATAAAAAGAGGAGAAACTGGAACAGTTCCCGGAGGGGCCTCAGTCCTGTAAATCCATTTGGCAGTGTGACTGAGCACCCACCCTCAGCCTGCTGCGCTCCGAGAGCAGGATGCCAGGACCAGTGGGCTGGGCAGTGACTCCTGCCCTTGGATGCAGCCGAGCAGAGTCGCTGTGGTCGAGGAGGCCACGTCCTTGGGGCATTTCAAGGTGAATGACCTCTATGTTGAGGGAGGAAGGTCATTCCCATGTCTGAGGAGCATCGCCCAATGGCTCACTGCAAAAAACCTAGACATTATCCTTGAGACTGCACTTTCCCTCGCTTTCCAAGTGCAAGCCCTTAGCAAGACTGTGAGCTCTACCTCTAAAGCACAGCACGAATCCAACCATTTTTCACCATCCCTAATGCCACCACTCCAGGTATATCCAGGCTCCCCCCTCTCACCCAGACCACAGAGACTCCCCACTTCTCCTCTGTAAGGTACTCTCCACTCAGCAGCCAGAGATGTCTTCCCTTTCTCAGTACTTTGAGCAATGGCTTTACCTCCCGCTTAGAATAAAACTCACCTTTTTAACCCGCTTAGAATAAAACTCACCTTTTTAACAAAGTCCAATATGCTCTATCCCTGCTGAATACTGTGACTCAATCTGGACCAGCCCCTCCTTCACTTGCTGGCCTGGTGGTTCCTGGGGCACCTCCTGGCTTAGCCCAGCTTCTCCCTCCAGACACACATGACCATCTGGATCAAAGGTCATCTCCCTGAAGAGGTTTTCCCTGACTAGCAGCTACCCACAGCCCCTCCCCATATATCTGTGTTTTATTTGCTTCATAGATCTTACAGCTAACATGTTTATCACTCAGAGTCCCCACAGATCAGCTCCTAAAGGGCAGGAATGTTTTATTCCACAAGGCTCTCCCATGCCTGGCACATATTAGAGGTTAATAATTACTGAATGAATGAATGAATGGATGTGGTGATTTGGGCCTTTGTGTCTTCAGCAAGAGAAGAATATGCTACATCTGGAGACATGCACCAGGGCCTGCTGGAGGGTGGGCTGGAGAACCCCTTGCATTGGCACAAACATGAGGGAAGTTACAGCGGCATGTAATATCCCCCCAGGCCTCCCCACCCTGCCATGGCCCCCACTGTGGGCCTGGTGATTACCTGTTCATCTTTCAAGATCAGCATCCTCCTCAGCCTCTCCTGGCAGCCGGGTGGGGTAGGGTAGGTGCCCCTGCTTGCACCCATGCACCCACATCAATGGAACGGCCCATCCACTTCCCTGCATGTCTGCCCCAGGGGACGCCCACATGGACGGAGATCCCTAAGGGCAGAGACATGCATCCCCAACATGAATACAGACCTGGCACACAGTGGGCACTCAGTGCTGTGTGTTGAGCCTCCAGATCAAGTCTCCAACTGCTCAAGTGGGGAAAAGGCAGGTCTAGATTAAGAGACTGTCTGCACCTAACTCTAGGACTGAGCTCCGGAGTCTGACCTTCAGCACCCGACCCCCACCCCTGTTTTCCTGTCTTCATTTCCTGGGCTGGATCTCCCGGGCTCCCTCAGGCTTGGGCATCAGCCCCCTTCCCCCGCCCTTGCCCTCACTCCCTACATAGACTCGGCATTCTTCTTCTGTGTGGGTGACTCCCAGTCTTAATCAGCCTTCTGACTCCAGAGCGGATGTCCAGCCACGTAGCCAACATCTCCCCTCATTGGTAGGCAGCATTTCAGAGTCATCCTTCCCAGAGCTGAGCTCTGCGTCCCAGCCCTCGTGGACTTCCACTGCCGTCGTCCTCAAAGCTCTTCTGGATTCCTCTCCTTCTCTCTGCAGCAAATCCTGCCACCTTCCTGGAGATCTTTTCCCTGCTGGCACCCCCATCACCCTGGTCTGGCCACACTCATCAGAGGTCTCCTAACCAACCTCTTTTCTTGTCCCGTTGGCCCTTCACACCGTTCCAACACAGAAGCTAGGGAATTTTTTCAGAAGTTGAGTCAGACCATGTCATGTATCTGTTCAAATCTTTCCATCTCATTCAAAGAAATTCCAAGTCAGTGACCATGGCCTACGTCCAGGCCGTCTGACCCTGGCTCAGCACCAGCTTTCCCCTTGCCCCAAGCCCTGGTTCTCGTTCTTCCTCTGTGCTTAGAGTTTGCCAAGCCTGCCCCTCCCTTAGGGCTCTGCACGAACTCTGGCCCTGCTTGGACTCCCTCTGCAGGGATGCCCATGGCCGCTCCTTCACCTCATGCAGGCTCTGCCAATATCCCCTCATCAGAGGGGCTCCCCTTTAAAACAAACCCCCCAGTTACTCTCCACCCCTTTGCTCCAATCCACCCTCTTGGTGACACTTAGGGGCACTGGACATACTACACAGGTGTGTGTTTACTGTCTGTCTGCATGAGAATGGGGATTTGAGCTGCATGCAGCACACAGGAGAAGGGAATAAATGAGTAGATGCAGCTTTAATATTTGCTCCAAAGATTAAGTTCTCTGTGCCAAACCCCATAAACGTCTCAAGTATAAAAACTCAAGTCAATTCACATGACTCAGACCCAGTCCCAGGGGAACATGGTAGGTCTGCTGTAGATCAAATTCTATTTCAAGTGCACTTTCCTCATCACTCAGGCCTCATCCTCAGTGGCCTGAGTGCTAACCCTTCCTGGGCTTACATTGGACCAGACTTGTAGTCGGGAGTAGAGCTGTGGGTGATTGAGGAGAACTGCTGGCCAGGCGATGCCAGGAACTCGTGCACTGGAGGGGATTCCAGGCCTCCCTCCCCACAAAATGAACTGGTAGAAGGGTTTTTTATTATATTTTCCATAGTGCGTTAGTTCTCCAGAGAAACGGAGCCAATAGGAGATTATCTATCTATGAAGATGTAGTGTAAGAAATTGGTTCACATGGTTGTGGCAGGTGAGAAGTCCCACAGTCTGCTGTGTGTAAGCTGGAGACCCAGGAAAGTTGATGGTGTGAGTTCCCATCTGAGGGCAGGAGAAGACCAGTGTCCCAGCTCATGCAGTCAGAGAGGGTGTGTTCTCCCTTCCTCCACCTTTTTGTTCTGTTCAGGCCCACCATTTTCTGTACTCTGTTCACCAATTCAAATGTGAATCTCATCTGGAAATACCCTCACAGACACACCCAGAAATAATGTTTAGCCAAATATCTCCATGCACTGTAAGCCAATCAAGTTAGCACATAAAATTAGCCATCACAAACATTTTTTAAAATTTGTATTTCTATTGTGTTCCAACAATACGCCAACTTGCAATGGATGCTGAAGATACAAAAGTGAATAACAGATTGTCCCTGTCCCCAAGGACTTTGAAGAGAGTAAGGTAAACAATCCTTATAAAGACACATGATAAGTGCCTGCAGAACTGATCAGAAGATATTACGGAGGTGCAGCTCAACCTGGGGGAGGTATGGCTGGGGTGGAGGTTATTCAGAGACAATTTTCTAGAGGAGTAGGACATTCTGGAGCTAAGACTCTGTGCTGGGCTGTGAGGGAGCTGGCAGAAAGAGGAGGACAGGCCAGGAGAGACCTGTGTGTGGTGGGCCTAAGGAAGTGAGTAGCAGAAGTGAGTTGATGGGGTGCTTTGCTGGGTATGGTGTGAGTCTTGGGGTGTCGTGTCTCAAGCACAGTTCTTCATGGGAACACCTATAGAGAGAAACAATAATTAAACCTGCCTCTGGCTTTGACCCTATAGTCTCTGGCACACTTGTAACCCTCTTATAAGGTTGTGATCACTAAGACTTCCAACGGAAACATTCATATATTGGGGAACTTGCATGCAAACCCACACAGCTCCACATTCCCTGACCTTTACAAATTCAAGCTTAGTCCCTTTTCCTTCTCTTTTTCTGGAGGAAAAAGTACATGACTAGTAGGTTACATTATTTTAATCTGGCTGCAGCTATGCCAACCACATGGAGGACTTCAGCGTGTGCAAAACATACACATTGTGAACTTTGCTGACTCTGTAAGTCTGAAACTAGAGAAGATGATTTGCCCAAGGGCATGTGTCCTGGTGAAGCCAGGTCAGACCACATAGAAACTGGAGGCTCTATACCCATAAGTCCTTCACCTTTATAAAGCTCACCCCAGGGACTCTGTCCCATTAAGGTAATCTGACCCTGCATGTTAACAAGGAGAAGCCACTGGACTTGCCCATTTTAAACCCTCTTTAGTGTTTCATATACGTGTGCTTTAGCTATGCTCTGATAAGCCTGCAGCATAACGGATGCTGGGCTGAATCAGAATCAGCTCAGGGAGACTGTTTAGTCATTGCCAAGGACTGAGCTGGGCTGGGCTCATCCCGTAAATGTTATTCTCTTTAAATTGGGAGAAGCACCAGCTTTAGCTATCCAAAAACAAACAAATAAACAAAAGGCGCTGATAGACAGGCTGACTGTACAGAAAACTCCCAGAGGAATCGGTGAGGGTCCTGCCATTTTAGAATGTGTGTGTAGGGGTGCTGGTGATTATTAATTATCTCCTTTAATAAAGGTGATGGAAGCTGACACACCTTCAAGCCAACTTCCAGTTCTTCCTTTTATTTTGTAAGAGCCTGAGGGCAGGCACAATCTCCTCTATGTCCGTAACATGCGAGGTGGTCTAACATTTGAGAAACTTCGCACTTACCACCTTGAAGATGTCGAGCCGTGAGCCAGCATTTCTGTTCCATCCTAGGAGACACTCCAGGAATATCTCAAGGTTGGTTCTACTTGGGCTGAATGATTTGAGATTGCTTTTTAGCCATTTTGACCTACCTGCAATTTTATGTGGTTGAACCTATAGTAAGGCTGGAAATAAAACCACAGTGGACTGGTAAGAACTAAAGGTAGAATGTGAGCAGTTCTTTATTTTTGCTTTGTGATTTTCTTGGAACACACATAATTTTGTAACAATATTAACTTTTACTCTAAAAAAGTGAGTAGTATTCATTGTCACAGAAAATGCCAGTTAATGTGCTACATCCAGGCCAAGATGTATCCACCCAGTCCTGGACTTTGGGGGCAGAGCCCAAGGGCTGGTCTAATGCGTCGGCAGAGAGCCAGGACCAGGCCATGCTTGGCCGACAGCTGGTGCTTAATCAATATTTTTGAATAAATTAATAATTGAATAAATGAAGTAAATAAAGAATTAACACTACTTTTCCTCCTAAAAAATGATGTAATGTGTAGGATCAATATCTCAAGCACATCACTCACTAGGATTTTGAGACTTGGGCAGGTTTCTTGATCTTTCTGAGCTTGACATTGCTCCACTGTTAAATGGAGAAAGATAAAAAGTCATTGGAGTTAATTCCCAAGTCCCGTATTCTTCCAAGTAGTCCTCCCAGCAAAGGCAGCAGCATAACCACAGCCCTGCTCTCACTCAGGTCTGGCCTGTAGGTCTCCTTGTTGCACCCAAGGTGAAAGCCACGGACAAAGGCATATGCTGCTGCCTCAACATGAAGACCACTGGTAGGGCCTCAAAGACTGTTTGCTAGGACCTGCTGTTCCTCTGCCCCCTGCCTCTTTTATGACAGCCCTTCTCAGCTCCTGCCCCTGGAGTCCAGCCCTGTAGGCTTTAAACCTGGGCAGCAGCTTGGCAGGAGGGTCCTTCAAGACCTCTAAGCCTGGCTCCATTCTGCAGCAGCCACTTGACCCATGGGATGCTCTCACATTCCCGGTCCCCAGACAGATGGAATGCACCTCACCCAGCTGCAGCCCACTCCCCTGGCCTTCTGTCTTGGAAACTGGCATCAGTCTCTGTGCTCACATGTGCCACCTCTGTATTTCTAGGGCACATACCCCGGGAGATGCTGCTAATTTGATTTTAAGAAGCTGAATTAATCTGGAGGAAACTTCAGCTTGCTTGAGTCCCATGGGCTGCCCCTGCTGTGTTGATCAGCTGATGCAGCAGCAGGAGGACCAGGGCCACAGGGGACTTCTGTGGTGGGCAAATCCATACGGCGACCGTGGGCAACTCGCACGCTCTGAGTCTCAGTTTCCCTCTCTGTGAAATGGATGTGGTAACATCATCCTCTTGTAGTTGGCACAAGGATGTGGAATAAGTGTGTCAAGCTTGGGGGATCACCTCCTCAATAAGTGACAATTTGTTGCCCCAGTTATTCGGTGAAAGAGGATTGAATTAACACAGGGCAATAAAAATTCATGATCTATTCATATAGTAGAAAATGACAAAGGAAATAATTAGATGGTTGTCTTCCCTTATATATTGAGAGCTTGTTAGGGCTGGAATTTTGTTTTCATCATTCCCTGTATCCAGAGTAATACCCATCCCCATGGAGAGGTTGGATGGATGGATGGATGGGTGGATGGATGGATGGACAGACGGACAAATGAGTGAGGGAACTTATAGAGAAATCTTTGTTTACTCTTTAGATTGTCTCAGAGTCCCACCTTCATGGGTTCTGTATGCCATGAAGCCACTTTATTTGGCAAGGAAGGGGGAAAGGTACATGGTAGAACGCCAAATACAGGCATTTTAACAGAAAGGGCTTTAGATGAAGCCTTCAAAGCTAGTCTGGCAAAAGCCAAGCATTGCAAATATCTTGACTCTGACCAAGGTCTGACAGGGAAATTTTACATGATCTGATGTGGACTTTTCTGTGTGGGAGGGAACTTGTCACCAGCACCAGCAAGTGCTTTTATAGTAGCCTTTCTGGTGGTATTGTGTAGAGCACGAGAAACTCCTGCAATCTTTCTGGAAGCCAATTCAAAAACATGCATCAGAACCTTATATATAGCATCTTTGAAGTAACAGTTCCACCTCCAGGAATCTATACTAAGGAATGAATCAGAAATGTAGGCAAAGGTTGATGCACGCTGATGTCCCTGGCAACATCGTTTATAATAGTGACAAACTTTAAGTGACTTAAACCTCCAACATGGGGAAGTAGTAAATAAATAATGGTACAAAACCATGGTTAAACACATTTTGTGATGTGGAGGACTGGTATACTGTTGATTTAAAAAAAAAAAAAAAGCAAGGTGTACAATTGTTCTTATAGAATCATTCCCCATGTGAAAAACACAACATATACATTTGAGAAAAAGTTTTAAAAAACCAAAATGCTACTTTCATAGGCTACCCATGAGAGGTGGAATAATGGATATCTTTGACTGTTTTCTTTATACTTTTGGGGTTTTAGGTATTTGCTACATCCATTACTTATACAATAAAATATAAATTTTCCTAAGAAAAAAATATTAGATTTGTGTTGTGAAATATTACAGAAAGAATTTTCCATAAAATACAGCTGTATTTTTAATATTTTTCTTCAGGTGCTTTGAGTTGTTAATGTGTCATTTAAGAAAGGCTAAAAAGTCTTAGAAAAAGAAAAAATAGCCTTTTAGTGTGTTTGCAAAAGGATCATAAGTATTAGGCAATTTTTACTTAATGAGGGTCAGATTAGTGTCACTCATTTAAAAAAACTTAAAAGATAAATATTAAAAATATAAAAGATGAGAATGCTCTATTGTTTTTGGTATCACAACACATGTTGTCTGGTAAAGACTATGAGCCCCTGTTATTTATAATAATAGAACAATGTCAGAAAACATGGCAAAGATATCAATATTCTTATTGTGGCTTACTGTCTTGGGATAACCCCAAGTTTGCATGTTCATGTGTGGATTGACCTTCATGATTTTGAAAATACATTATCATGTTTCCATGTTAAGAAACATTGCAAGCATTTTGTTTCCTTTTGTGTTATTTGTTACAGAAAACCCACTCAGGTCTGTACCCAGTACTTCTTGTAACAGACACGTGCCAAAAGGGTTAGAGGATGCTAGGGGAGAGGACAGGGAGAAGCATTTAAACATCTGATTAAGTTTTTGACATCAGTAAGTCATTTATTAGAAAGGAAATACTCAGTCTATAAAAGTCTACCCAGTGCAGGCTTTGTGAAGGTCAACAGGGGCGTGAACGCAGCACTGACTTACACTCTGCCACTGCAGTGTCCCTCACAATGATGGGGAAGGAGCAAGGTCCTGAGGGAAACCAAGGAGAGGTCATGGTGTCAGGGGCAAGGCCATTCTTGACTGCAGACTTTGTCCGCATTTGTCCCCTTCCAGTCCTCTGCCAGGGTGGAGAGGGTGCCTGGGAGGCCTGCTGCCTCAGTCTGCTGGGTGTGTCTGTCTTCCTGCCTTGCTTTTACCCCAACAGAGACAACAGATACCATAGATTCTGAGCTTTTTCGTGGTTTACTGTGCATCCCAAGTAATTTATGTCTTTTCCCATTTTGGGTTTAAGAACCAACTTTCGTGGATTTGCTAAATTAGTTAACACTCTTTCTTTGCTTTCCTGCTTTAAAATGGGTTAAGTCAATGGTCACGTGAAGAACTGATGAGACCCCCACCTGCGCCACCAACCCTTTATCCACACAGTTTTCAGAATTCTGGTCTCTACACTCCAAGTCAGAAATCAAAATATATATTCTCTAGAGAATCTGATTAATCCAAGAGAAAAAAAAAAACCGTGAAGATGCCGACATTGGGGGATTCTCCAAGGAAATGCCTTGACATGTCATTTCGCAGTGAACCCCACAAATGGTAAACCCCACTCATGTTCCAGTCTTCAGTCAGCCTCCTAGTGCCTCATTTTAAATGTAATCAGAAAACCAACTATCACTAGATAATTGAGGAATGTGGTTAACGTGAAAATGAAAGACCAAAACTGAGAAAGACTTTTTTTAAAAATCAAAGGAAATAGAAACTATGCAGGGAAACAACACCACCACCGAAGTGTCATAAATATTTTCAGTAATGTAAGAGAAGATATTGTAGGATGCTATCAAAATTGAATATGCAAAGAAGAAAAAATAGCTTGTAAAAGCTAAAAATAAGATAGCAGAAATAAAAATATGATAGAAAGTTCAGCATATAAAGCTGAAGAAATTTCCCAAGAAGGGAAGCAAAAAGAATGGAAAATATGAAGAAGAAGATATGAACCAGCCCAGCACAGCCAACATATAAAAAAATAGAAACTCCAGGAAAAGAGAATGGAGAAAAAGTATAGGAAGAAATTATCAAAGAAATAATGCAACAGAATTTCTCAGGCCAAAGGAAACAAATGTTCTGTTTGAAAAGGCCTGCAGAGGGAATAAAATCAGATATTCACAAAGCACAAAGTCATGAAACTGAGGACAAAGTAAAGATCCTATCTAGACAGAAAAAAAACAAGGTTAAATACAACAGAATCAGGGAATAAAATGTATCCTGGACTTTCAACAACCTCCACAGAAGATAGAAGAAAATAAAGAGATCTTTTAAATTTTGAAACAAATCTATACCCAGTAAACTAACACTAAACTATAAGGATAGAATAAATAAGTTTTTCTATAGACACAGTTTCAAAAATTGACAGTCCAAGCACTCTTTCTCAGGAAGCTACTGGAAGATACATTCTACATAGCAAGGAAGGAGACCAAGAAAGGAAAACACAGGCACACCTCACTTTAGTGCACTTTGATTTATTGTCCTTCACAGATACGCAGGGTTTTTGTGCAGTTTTGGGTTTTTTTTACAAATTAAAAGTTTGTGGCACCTCTGAGTTGAGCAAGCCTATTAGCACTATTTTTCCAAAAGCATTTGCTTACTTCATGTCTCTGTATCATATCTTGGTTATTCTCACAGTATTTCAAACTTTTTTATTATTATTATATTTGTCATGGTCATTACTGATCACTGATCATTGATGTTATTATTTTTTTTTAACATCTTTATTGGAGTATAATTGCTTTACAATGGTGTGTTAGTTTCTACTTTATAACAAAGTGAATCAGTTATACATATACATATGTTCCCATATCTCTTCCCTCTTGCATCTCCCTCCCTCCCACCCTCCCACCCTCCCCATCCCACCCCTCTAGGTGGTCACAAAGCACAGAGCTGATCTCCCTGTGCTATGCGGTTGCTTCCCACTAGCTACCTATTTTACGTTTGGTAGTGTATATATGTCCATGCCACTCTCTCACTTTGTCACATCTTACCCTTCCCCCTCCCCATATCCTCAAGTCCATTCTCTAGTAGGTCTGTGTCTTTATTCCCGTCTTGCCACTATGTTCTTCATGACCTTTTTTTTTTTTTTTTCCTTAGATTCCATATATATGTGTTAGCATATTATATTTGTTTTTCTCTTTCTGACTTACTTCACTCTGTGTGACAGACTCTAACTCCATCCACCTCACTACAAATAACTCCATTTCGTTTCTTTTTATGGCTGAGTAATATTCCATTGTATATATGTGCCACATCTTCTTTATCCATTCATCCAATGATGGACACTTAGGTTGCTTCCATGTCCTGGCTATTGTAAATAGAGCTGCAATGATGTTATTATTGTAATTGTTTTGGGGCACCACGGACTGTGCCCATATAAGACAGTGAACTTAATCGATAAGTGTGTGTGTGTTCTGACTGCTCCACTGACCAGCTGTTTCCCCATGTCTCTCCCTCTCCTGGGCCCCCATATGCCCTGAGACACAACAGTATTGAAATTAGGCCAATTAATAAGCTTACAATGACCTCTAAGTGTTCAAGTGAAAGGAAGAGTCACATGTCTGTCACTTGAAATCAAAAGCTAGAAATGATTAAGCTTAGTGAGAAACGCACGTCAGAAGCCATGATAGGCTGAAAACTGGACAAACAGTTTTGTGCCAAACAGTTAGCCAACTTGTGAATGCAAAGGGAAAATCCTTGAAGGAAATTAAAAGTGCTGCTCCAGGGAACACACAAATGGTATGAAAGTGAAACAGCCTTATTGCTAATACAGAAAAAATTTTAATGGTCTGGATAGAAGATCAAACCAACCACAACATTCTCTTAAGCCAAAGACTAATCCAGAACAAGGGTCTAACTCTCTTCCATTCTATGAAGGTTGAGAGAGGTGAGGAAGCTGCAGAAGAAAAGTTTGAAGCCAGCAGAGGTTGGTTCATGAGGTTTAAGGAAAGAAGCTGTCTCCATAACATAAAAGTGCAAGGTGAAGCCGTAAGTGCTGATGTAGAAGCTGCACCAGGTTATCCAGACAATGTAGGTAAAATAATTCATGATGGTGGCTACACTAAAAGATTCTCAATGGAGACAAAGCAGCCTTCTATTAGGACTTCCATAGCTAGAGACTATGGACTTCCATAGCTAGAGAGGAGAAGTCAATGTCTGGTTTCAAAGTTTCAAAGGACAGGCTGATTCTCTTGTTAGGGACTAACACAGCTGGTGACTTTAAGTGAAGCCAGTGCTCATTTACTATTCTGAATAATTCTAGGGCCCTTAAGAATTACACTAAATCCATTCTGCCTGTGCTCTGTAAATAAAACAACAAAGCCTGGATGACATCTGTTTACAATATGTTTTAGTGAATATTTTAAGCCCACTATTGAGAACTACTGCTCAGAAAAAAGGATTTCTTTCAAAATATTACTGCTAATTGACAATGCACCTGGTCCCCCAAGAACTCTGATGGAGATATACAAGGAGGTTAATGTTGTTTTCATGCTATCCATGTTAACATAGCATCCTTTCTATAGCCCATGGGTCAAGGAGTAATTTTTACTTTCAAGTTTTATTATTTAAGAAATACATTTTCTTATAAAGCAGAAACTAACACACCATTGTAAAGCAATTTTACTCCAATAAAGATGTTTTAAAAAAAGGAAAAGAAATACATTTTCTTAAATAGGCTATGGTTAAAAAGGCTATGGTTGCCATAGATGGTGATTCCTCTCATGGATCTGGACAGAGTAAATTGAAAACCTTCTGGAAAAGATTCACCATTCTAGATTCCATAGAGAACATTTGTGACTCATGGGAAGAGGTCAAAATATCAAAGTTAACAGGAGTTTGGAAGAAGTTGATTCCCACCCTCATGGATGACTTGGAGGGGTTCAAGACTTCGGTGGAGGAAGTAACTGCAGATGTGGTAGAAATAGCAAGAGAACTAGAATTAGAAACAGAGCCTGAGATATGATGGAATTGCTGCAGTCTCATGGTAAAACATTAACGTTTTAAATTAAATTAAACGTTTGGTAAACCAAAACATGCTGTTCATGGGTGAGCAAAGAAAGTGTTTTTTTCTTTTAGATGGAATCCACTCCTGGTGAAGATGCTGTGAAGATTGTTGAAATGACAACAAAGGATTTATAATGTTGCATAAAGCAGTGGCAGGTTTGGAGAAGACTTACTCCAATTTTAAGGAAGTTCTAATGTGGGTAAAACGCTATCAAACAGCACATCCATAACTTGTGAAAGGAAGAGTTGATTGATGCAGCAAACGTCACGGTTGTCTTACTTGAAGAAGTGGCCACGGCCACCCCAGGCTTCAGCACCACCACCCCGAGGAGGCAGCAACCATCAACAACCAGGCAGGACCCTCCACCAGCAAAAATATTATGACTTACTAAAGGCTCAGATGATGGTTAGCATTTTTTAGCAATAAAGTATTCTTTAATTAAGGTATGTATAGTGCTTTTTTAGACATAATGCTATTGTATACTTAATAGACTACATTATAGTATAAACATAACTTTTATGTGCACTGGGAGACCAGAGAATTCGGGTGACTTGCTTTATTGTGATATTCACTTTATTGCAGTGGTCTGGAATTGAGTCTGCAACATCTCCAAGATATGCCCGCATAGGGATGCAGGAAAGAGTAGTGGATACCAGTAAATTGAAGGGAATTCCAAGTATAATGGGAAATGAAGGTCACAAAAACAACAGCTACGTACCAGGCTTAGAGAGCAACAATATAAACTGGAAAGGGCTCTGGGAGAGGTTTCTTCATGAAGATAAGATTTATAAATAACTGAATTGTCTTAACATTTCAGGATAGCTTGGGGCCAAATTTATAATAAATGTTTAGAAAATGGATATAGAAAGACAGCAAGAGAGAGAGAAATAAATATTCCAAGGTAAAGGAAAAAAAAAAAAAAGAGTGGTTTGGAATGAAGAAGCAATTGTGGTATATAATTACATGGTTTACCTGGTGATGGCACTTGCATAATTACAATAATGTATAATTGAGTGGGTGGGGTGGGAAGGGAGGTGTAAGGCAGGAGGAAGGGTGGTGAAAGAAATAAATCTTCTTCTACTGATATAGTGAAAGGCCAATGCATAATGCCTAAACCTGAAAAACTGAGGCAGAAATAAAAGCATTGTATTAAATGAAACAGAGGTAAATACCAAAACAGAAAGAGAAAACAGCTAAAACAAAGTAAATCAATTGCCTCTGGGGAAGGGGAAATTGGGGAAATGTTGGGGAGAGGGACTACTCTTTTCTGGACAACTTTATAGAACAATTTGACTCTTTAAATATATTACTATGTTAAACAATTTAAAGGCAATATTTTAATTACCACATTAATCAACGAAGATAAGTTTGTTAAATGTTTCTCCTTTCTTTCATCTACATGGGAAAAATTCCTTGGAGAAAGCTTGCTGCCTTTCTCTATGCCCTACAAACGCCCCCCCCAAAGTCTGCCAGAGAGAAAATATATGAAATTAATCATATTGGATATCCTTACCTTACTTCACCCATAGATTCATTCTTTCGTTCATTCTATACACACTGTGTTCTTTCACTGTGCCAGGCATTGGGTTAGGTCTAAGAAAATCAGAACCATAAACAGATGGGTAGACATAGATATATGGATGGATAGATAGATAGATAAATACATAATGGATAGATGAATTCTGCATGTGTGGTTAAGTTGAAGCAGATGCTTTATGTGACCCACCCATGTGCCTCTGACCTTAGCAGTTCTAATGAGCTCAGCAGTTTCTAACTGCCGATATCTAGATTTCTGTGTCTTGTGTCTTTTTCCAGAATTTCATAAGGTCACTTCTACCCACATGTACCTCTCCTAGGGGGCTGCCCCTGTGGAATCCATGGTGGGGAGGAACAGAGAGTAAGATTCGCACAGGAAGCACCAAGAGGGAGAGAAGAAGGATTGAGTTAGGAATACTCAACTGCTTCTCTCAAACTTGCAATTAGGAATCCTCCTCCACTCAGTGGGCACTGCTTTCACATCATACCTACCCCCAATAATCATCTTTTTTTTTTTTTTATTAACATAATGGACATACTATGAACCTACCATCAGCCAGTCATGTGACTTTCGATACAGTCCTGATCCTAATATATGAGAACACTTCTTTGTGAACATTGGCAGGCAGTATGGGCATTGTCCCCAGAAGACTCCAAAATAGAAGTTAATTCCAAGGTCACTCTGTACCCAAGATTGAAAATGAATCTGCTTTTCTATTTACCATTCCAAAATAACTCATCAAAATTTTACAATGATATTAAAAACCTAGAGATATTCAGTCATAAAATGCCAGCAACACATTGATGGACACCCCAAATTTGAATATAAAATCCCTCTCAGTATAAAGTATAAAGAAATCAATCTCCAAAATCCAATTTTGTTCTCAAATTAATGTCCAGATAATTTTTTAATTAAAAGTTTTCATATACATTAGTTTTGCATGCAGTTGTAACCAATAATATAAAGAGATTCAGTGTATCCTTTACATAGTTTCCTCAAGTGACATGATCACTTATAAAACAATGAAACAATTTTACAACTAGGATATTGACATTGATGCAGTCAAGATACAGAACATTTTCATAACCACAAGGATCCTTCAGACTGCTCTTTTATAACCACACCTTACCCACCTCTCTCCTACCCTCATCCCCTCTTTAACCCTTAGCAATCACTAATTTGTTCTTAATTTCTATAATTTTATCATTCAAAAGATGTTATATTAATGGAATCATATATAGCGTGTAACATTTTGGGATTGGGATATTTCATTCACCTCTTAACAGTATTTTTCACAAAGCAAAAGTTCTCAATCTTAATGAAGCCCACTTTATCATTTTCCCCAGAATTGTGCATCTGGTGTCAAGTCTAAGAACTCTTTATCCCTAAGTCCCGAAGATTTTCTCCTGTGATTTTCCTAAAGTTTTATAGTTTTACATCTATGCCCATGATCCATTTTAAGTTAATTTTTGTATAAGATGTGAGACTTAGGTGAAGTTTTGTTTTGTTTTGTTTTTTCCTATGAATGTTTGATTGCTCCAACACCATTTGTTGAAAAAGTTAGCATTCCTCCATTGAATTCCTCCTACACTTTTGTGAAAAATCAGTTGGGCATATTTGTGTGGGTCTACTGCTGTGTTCTCTATTCTGTTCCATTTAACTATATGTATCTAGCATTCCTCCCAGACCATACAGTCTTTACTGGAGCTATATAATTTTGAAATTGGGTAGGCTGATTACTTTATTCTTTCGACAATCATTTTAACCACTCAAGTTCAATTGCCATTCCATAATTTTTTTGTAATAATCTTTATAGCTACACAAATATCTTGCTGGGATTTTGAAAGCAACAGGGTTAAACCTATATACCAATTTGAGGAAAATTGTTATCTTTACTATTGGGTCTTCTAACTCATGAATGCCTTCTTTGATATTACTTAGGTTTCTTTGATCAATGTTTTGTAGTTTTCAAAATTACAAGCTCTATACATGTTTTGTTAGAAATACAACTAAGTATTTCATTTCCTTGATAGATTTACAGATATAAATTGTTGTATTTTAATTTTTGGTGTCCATGTGTTTATTGCTAGTATGTACAAATACAATTTATTTTTGTATGCTTATCTGGATTCCTATGATCTTGATGAACTCACTTACTAGTTCTAGTGTTTATTTGTAGATTCCTTGGAATTTTCTACATAGACAATTAAGTCATCTGTGTATAGGGACAATTTTACTTTTCTTTCCAACCTATATAACTTTAAATTCCTTTTCTTGCCTTATTGTACTAGCTAGAACATTCAGCACCTTTTTGAATAAGAGTAATGAGAGCAGACAATTTTACAGTGTTCTCAATCTTAAGGGGGAAGCATTCAATTTTTCACCAATAAGGATAATGTTAGCTGTAGGTTTTTGTAGATGTTCTTCACCAATTTGAGTAAGTTCTCCTCTATTCCTAGTTTACTGAAAGACATATTTGTTTGTTTGTTTTGTTTTGTTTGTTTTAATCATGAAAGGGTGTTGAATTTTGGCAAACTATTTTTCTGCATTGATTGATATGCTCATGTGATTTTTCCTCTTTAGCTTAATAGCATGATGGATTACATAGACTGATTTTCAAATCAATCTGACCATCCTTCCAACTCTGGAATAAACCCTACTTTGTCATGGTATATAATTCTTGTTATATATTGCTGAATTCTATGTTTCAATATTTTTTAAGAAGTTGTGCATCTATATTCATGAAGATTATTGGTCTATGGTTTTCTCTCTCTTTTTTTTTAAACTGTCTTTGTCTAGTTTTGCAATCAGGGTAATTGCTACTTTCCTAAAAATGAATCAATAGGTGTTTCCTCCTCTTCCATAATCCGTGAGAAATGGTCTAGATTTGATAATGCTTCTATCAATGTCTAGAAAAATTCCCAGTGAAATCATCTGAGCTTGGAGATCTTTGAGTAGAGTTTTTAAATTAAGAATTCAATTTCCTTAATAGTTACACAGCTATTCACAGTATCTCTTTCATATTGGATGAGGTATGGTATTTTGTGTTTTTTGAAGAATTGTCTAACTTGTATATTTATGTGCATAGAATTGTTTGTGGCATGCCTTCATTATCCCCATGATGCCTGCAGGAAATGTGGTAATATATTCTGTTTCATTTCTGATATTAGCAATTTGTAACTTCTCACTAATTTTGTTAGTTTTGCAACATATTTTTCATTTTAAAAAATCTTTACAAAGAGTAAGTTTTGTTTTGTTGTTTTTTCCAATTATTTTAGTTTTCAATTTCATTAACTTCTGTTCTTACCTTTACTGTTTCCTTCCTTCTATCTGTTTTGGATGCATTTTGTTCTTTTTCTATGTTCTTGAGATTGGAGAATAAATTATTGATTTATGATGTTTCCTATTTTCTAATGTATGAATCTAATGCTATAAATTTACCTTTCAACATTGCTTTAGCTGTGTCTCACAAATTTTCATATGTGGTATTTTCATTTTTTTTCAGTTAATGTGTTTTTAAATTTCCTATGAGACATTGACTATGGATTACTTAGACGTGTGTTGTTAGTTTCCATGTATTTGGAAAATACAGTTTTATTTCTGTTAGTGATTTCCAGTGTGATCAGAGATCACACTTTGTATGATTTCAATTTTTCTAAGTTTTGCTGAAGTTTGTCTTATGGCCCCAGGTAGTATCTATTTTAGTATATATCCCATGTGCACTTGAAAAACATGTTATTCTGCTATTTTTGGTCAGAATGCTCTATAAGTGTCGATTAGATCCTCTTGGTTGCTGATGTTGTTGAGTTTTCCTACATCCTTTCTGTGTTTCTGTTTATTTGTTCTATCAATTGACGAGAAAAGAATCTTAATATCTCTTAACTATAATCGTCAACTTGTTTATGTCTCCTTTTAGCTCTATCAGTTTTTGCTTTATATATTTTGCAGCTCTGATGCTTGGTCAAACACATTTAAGATTACTGTGTCATCTTGGTTGAATGACCATTTTATCATTGTATAATGTCCCTCTCTGTCTCTGGTAATTTTCTTTCTCTGAAGTCTACTTTATCTGACACTAACATAGCCATTTATGTCTTCCTTTGATTAATATATGTATGATATCTATTTTTTTATCCTTTCACTTTCAACCTGCCTAATTCATTGTATTTGATGTGAGTTTCTTGTAGGCAGGATATGGTGGGTCATGTTTTAAAATCTACTCTTCTAATCTCTGTCTTTTAATTGGCATACTTAAACCATTTACATTCAAGGTAATTATTAACACATCAGGACATAAGTCTGTGCCCACTGGGATTTTCACAAGTCTGGGATATACGAGGAAAAAAAAAAGAAAAGAAAGAAAGAAATCTCCATGAAACTCTACCATGTTGTTCCTCAGGTCTGAGGTGCATAGCCAGGCTACCCTCTTCTCTCCACATTTCAGAGGCTTCCTAGGTTTGTTTTCTATATAACATCCAAGATTTTTAGTTTTACTTAGCAAAAAGAATAGGAAAACATATCTCTTGCATTTTCCCAGAAGCAAAATATCCAAAGAATTTTATGTTATCCCCCTACTTCAAATTCTGCTCAGATTTATAGCTCATATTTTATTCTCATGCTGAGAAATCCTTAACATCTGGAGAGTGTCAGGATTCTTTCAACAGCTGGAGCATGAACTGTCTTCAGCCAAGAAACGGTGTCATCCCTCCAGCAAGTCCAGAGTTGAGTTGATCATCCTATAATCTCTGGCCTCATTTTTTTTGGCCGCACAGTGAGGCATGCAAGATCTTAGTTCCCCAACCAGGGATGAAATCTATGTCCCCTGCAATGGAGTCCTAACCACTGGACCACCAGGGAATTCCCTCTCGCCTCATTTTTATAATGAGTTAAACAGTTAACAGAACATATACAAGTATCACAATATTGGCTTCACACCCACAGATTGAACAGAAAAAAGATATTCCTCAGACAGAACCCAGATAATGCATGTTTCTTAGAAAAAGTGCCATCTCCCAAACAACATGTGCCTGAAAATTCAATGGGGTTTGAGGGAAAGTGAGGATGGGGGTAAAATTCCTCTTTGTTTCAGCTTCTCCCAGTTCCCTGTGCTGACATCTAGGACCCAGGACCTGTGCACCTAAACACAATTTGGATGAGTATGGATGAGTGTGGGGTAGAGTGAACATACATTTAACTTTTTATTTTATATTGGAGTATAGTTGATTTACAATGCTGTGTCAGTTTCAGGGGTACAGCAAAGTGATTCAGTTATACATACACATGTATGTATTCTTTTTCAGATTCTTTTCCCATCTAGGTCATTACCGAGTATCGAGCAGAGTTCCCTGTGCTATACAGTAGGTCCTTGTTGGGTATCCATTTTAAATATAGTATTGGGTACATGTCAGTCCCAAACTCCCTAACTATCCCTCCCCGTCCCCCCCACCCTTCTCCCTGGTAACCGTAAGTTCATTTTCTAGGTCTGTGAATCTGTTTCTGTTTTGTAAATAAGTTCATTTGTGAACATAGATTTAGTAAAAACAAATAGTGATATAACTCAGTTGGAAAGATGGGGGGCCTCTGAGGGTAAAGAAACAGGAAAGAGATGTGGTGAGAGATATGAGAGGGCTAAATCCTAATCTCATGTATCAACAAATGATACATGAAGATGATAGGTACAAAAGCAGTAGTATTGGCCTGATATTTAGAAATATGACAGTAAAGGCAAGAAGAAAGTCAAAAATATTGAAACAAGGCTGGGGAGTTATGCAATGAGGGGTCAGCTGTTTTATTGTGATCTTAGGGTTGTTTGATCTTTTAACCATGTGCATGCATTACAAATCCAAGTATAAAAATTAAGAGGTTATTACTGAGCCTGCGTGTCTGGAGCCTGTGCTCCGCAAAAGAGAGGCCGCGATGGTGAGAGGCCCGCGCACCGCGATGAGGAGAG
Source organism: Eschrichtius robustus (assembly GCF_028021215.1). Lineage (NCBI taxonomy): Eukaryota > Metazoa > Chordata > Mammalia > Artiodactyla > Eschrichtiidae > Eschrichtius > Eschrichtius robustus. The sequence goes on along the minus strand of NC_090828.1, from coordinate 138,060,069 downwards.
GCCCCCCATTTGCCGCAACTAGAGAAAGCCCTCGCACAGAAACGAAAGACCCAACACAACCATAAATAAATAAATTAATTAAAAAAAAAAAATTAAGAGGTTGATCCTGTGGACGCCCCTCTGCCTGTATCAGCTAAGGGGCACCCATCTCTTCTTACCACCCACCTCCTTTTTATGCATGCTGACCTAGCTCACACCATATCCCACTGCAGTGACTGACAGGTCAGAACACAGGTCAAGACTGTCAGGTTTTCTCAGTCTGTCTGGTTCAAATCTTGGCTTTGAAGCCAACATTCAAGTCAAATCAAATGAAATCAAATCAACAAATGCTCATGGTGCACCCGCTGAGAAGTGTGGAAAGGAATGTAAACCCATCCCTGTTGTATAAGGGGCTACAGTCAACAAGTGAATATTAGGAGTCAAGAATACAAGCGTCTCCATGAGGCCTTCAAAATGCACATTGGTCATAAGAACTGCCAGCCACAGAGCTGGGAGGGGCATTGAAGAAAGTCTGGTCCTCCTTCCTCATTTAACAAAGTAGGAAACTAAGGCCAAACAGGGAGTATACCCTGCACGCAGCCTACTGTAACTCACAGGGGCTCAGGTGAGCTGCAGAAAAGTAAAACCAAAAGCTTTCGCACATGCAGAGAACAGGGGTTGGAGCTGAGTTTGCAGATCTACCTGGATGCCAGATCTGAGTGTGCAGAGTCTCTCCCTGGCTTCAAGCTGCTCAGGAGGCTGGTGGGAGCTCTGCTCAAGCCAAACCCCTATTTGCATAAATGGTTTTTATCTCCTAAATATTTTGCACATCTGTCCTCTTTCCTTCACTGTCAAGACCGTCACCACCTGGTCCAAGCCACCTTCCTTTTTCCCTGGACGGCTGCAACTGTCTTTAAACTGCTTTCCTCAAATCCTCTCTGACTCTTTGTAATCAGTTCGTTGGACCATAGCCAGAGTAATATTTAAAATAAGCAAACAAACACATGTGATAGTGCCAATGATTTGCTAAAAACCCTTTAATGGATAAAAACAAGAAACAAAAGTAGACAAAGCAACCCTTTGAATATGGTGCCCAAATTCTGTCTGGTCCATCACTCCTCCCCCATTTCCTCAGCCTCCTGGGGGCCTCTCTGTTCCACCCACTCACCATCTTTAGGTCTTTCCTAATCAGCATACTCCTACCTGCCACAAGGCCTGTGCACATGCTGCTTCCTTTATCTGGAGTGTTTCCTTCCTCTCTTCACTTAATTAAGTCAGATATCAGCTGAAGAGTCGTGTTCTCAACAAAGCTTCTCTTGACCCACCTGACTAGGCCAAACACCCGGCTAGGACTTTTTAAATTTTACAGTCAAGTGTGTTCTTTAATTACTGGCTATCTCTCAACCAGGCTGATTCTACAAGAACAAGAATCATTTCTATTTTGTATGATGATTATAACCATAACCTCAGTTCACTATCAATTACTTAGCAGATGGTGGGTTAATATTTTATCAATGAATGGATGAATGAATGAAGAATCTGAGACAAACCTGTTTTTTTTAATCTTTTTTTAAACTTTTTATTTTATATGGGAGTAGAGTTGATTAACAATGTTAATTTCAGGCATACAACAAAGTGATACAGTTATACATATACATGTATCTATTCTTTTTCACATTCTTTTCCCAATTAGGTTGTTACAGAATATTGAGCAGTTTCCGGTGCTATACAGTAGGTCCTTGAAGTAAGTCTGACAGAGAAAGAGAAATATCTTATGATATCGCTTATCTGGGAAATCTAAAAATAAAATGATACAATGAACTTATTTACAAAGCAGAAACAGACTCACAGACTTAGAGAATGAACTTATGGTTACAAACCTGTTTTAAATTAATGAACAAGCCATTAGTGAGAACGCTTCCCCTGTGCTCCATCCTCTGTTAAACAGCGTGCATGCAGACAAAGGAGAAAAGACAAGGTTTTGTTTGTGATTCAGTGTCAAAACAAGAATGAGAAAAACTGCATGTCTCTGTCTGTACAACACAGCACATGCCACTCAAAATGAAATCACGCATTGGCTGTGGATGAGTTTCAGTGTGAAAGGTTGACCCTAAATGTTTTGATTCATCCCCTTGTCCCTCAGCTGGTGACCGTTTAGTCAAAGATAGATGTCCAGTTCTCTAGCAGCTTCTGGTGCTGTCTCTTAATTAACAGGGGCTCAAAAAGCACCCAAGGATTTCTCAGGCTCTTGGCAGACAGAGGCCCTGCAATGATCTTTCTGAAGGCCCGGCAGAAAACCAGGAGGACCTAACAGGACAGGCTTCCGAAATAGACAGAAGGTCCCTGCAGAGGCCACTCCCTGCTGAGATGTCTCGGACCTGAGGGTGCCAGCAGCTGGTGACCCAGAGCTCAGCCAGGTAAGTGCAAAGACCTTGTCACCTAAGAGCAAGATGGCACAACAGGAAAAGAGCATCACAAATGGTGACTAAAGGTTAAAGTTTCAGCCACACATGGGCACATACCTCAAGGCACAGTTTGCCAACGATATGACCTGTGTGTGTTTTTAGTCTGAGCTTTTTGGTACATAAAGTTGTTGTAAAAATAGGGCAGTCATGGCTATGAAATGAGATTACTGGTGTAAAGTGCTCAGGAAAGCACCGGGAACAGAGCAGCCCTGGGTCAGGGTTAGAAAGCACAGATGACAGAGCGGATGCCTTGAGTTCCAGCACCAGCTGGGTATCCGAATATCGTGACCTTGAGCAAGTTGCTGGGGGTGGGAAACTGGGGCTTTCGGGGTGAAGAGCGTTGTAGTGGTGGAGGAAGCGGCCAGGCTGAGTTCACGTCTGACGGGAAGATCCATTAAAACAGCTGCTGTTTATGAAGCGCTGGTTCCATGCACCTTCCAGGCACTCACATCTAGACTTTCTATTCTCCCTCGGGGTAGGAGACCCTCACAGTGGTAACTGCATCTGTACTTGAGTCTGCCTTGTTTTCCTGTTTTCAATAAACAGCAGCCTGAGGAGACCACCTGCCCAGGTCCCTGAGTCAGGGAAGTTCTCTACAGGCAGGAACCCTCCAGCATGCTCCATGCTGTTATTGGGCACAGGGACTTCTTCCTCTTATCATGCCTGTCGGTAAATTTCTCCACGCAAGTTCCCTCAAGCTCTGTTAACCTCTAGATTCCTGCAAACATTGCAGGAGAGGAAAGCAGTGCAGAAGCCCGTTTCTTCTCCCTCCTGCCCAGGCTCTGTCTCTCCTGCTAGAACGTATTCTAAGTGCAGATGCACACAGCTAATTCCCCACCTGGCAAGAGCTGCTGGGAAGCATAAAAAGTAGGTTAGCTCATCAGAGTCATTTGTCCCAAGGGGATACATGACCAAGCAAGAGAAATATGTGTTCATTTGGCCAGAAAAAAAAATGTGTCTCTCAATGAATCATGGTTACAAAAGGAGTTTGAAGTAAACCACTCCAACCATCCACTATTCACTCAGCAATTCACCCGTTTACTCATTTAACAGATACTTAGAATCAGACCCTGTGCAGGAGACTGGAAATACCAAACCAAAAAGGAGGTCCACGTACAGGAGAAAGTTCACAGGGCTTTGGCACCAAACTGACCTAGGTTTGAATTTAAATTCTGCCTTTTACTTGCTGAATAGCCTGAAGTTAACTGCTTGACATCTCTGAGCCTTAGTTTCTCCATCCGTAAAATGGGAATAATAAATAGCGACCATTGAGGGTATTGTGCAGTATAAATATGTCAAATGTCTAGAAAGTGCTATTATTATTATCATTGTTATCAGTGTTGTTGCTACTATTCTAAAGAAATAATAGACTGTCCTTAAGAAAACCAAAAATGAATAAGTCAGAACTGGCATTTGTGATTATAACCTATTATTTCACGGAACTCCCTTTCTAGAATGAAAGAAGGAGGAGTACAAAGGTTGAGAGACATTCATAAGACAGAAATTCAGTAGTTTTAGTATCAGGCATACATGGGTTATCCTATCTCCTGCGTCTGTCAGCAACCATAACCATCAATATCCTATTATTTATTATTCAGGTTTGTGGGCCTGAGCAAAGAAAATGTAGTCGGTAACAGGGAGTACCCCCATTCACATAGGCAGATGGCTGAGAAAGCCGCCAGGGCCAGAGTGCACCATGAGCGGAACATCCCTCGACAAGTGAAACTGTGAATCCAAAGGCAAGTGTGCCCAGGGATGTGCAAATGGGATGACAGCTCTTCTCCTCCATTGGGCCCTAAAATTGGCACACAAACATTTTTAAAATAATGTCACTAATATACAACTGAAGTGAGATCATGTTTGCGTGCTCATTAGATGCCAGGCATTATGCCAATATATTTGTTAGTTATAAAAATTAACCGTTTTTAAAACCATTATATTATGTAACACAACAGCCCTGTGAGCCATTATCACCCTCATTTTACAACTGACGGTGCAGAAAGATCAGAGATGTGGAGGAACCTGCCTGAAGTCCCACAGCTGGTGAAGCCATTATTGGGTAGTGGAGCTTTCTGACTTCAAACCAGGGACTTGCTACTGACACAGCCCCTTCTACATTGTGGACTCTTCCCTGTTTGGCCATTCTGTTTCTTTGGGGATGTGGGGAGGGGTTATGTTTAGTACTTGATACACCACAAAGGTACTTCCTGACTGGAACGAAAGAGGTAACCCCTCTTTCTTTAATGGTGTAATGATTCTGAACCTAGCAACTACTAGTTTGAGTGTTTGATTGGAAATGATGCTTAGAAAATACTTCACAAAGAGCTGTAGTAATCTGTTGTATGTAAGAAGGACGAGAGATCCCACTAATCCTGGTTTTTGCCTAAAATCCCTTTCTTTAATGATTTTTTTTCCTTCATTAAACAAGATGAATTCCAAATCCTACTTGAAAGTGTTTATAATTTTATGCAACTGTATGTTATTGCCCAAGATAAGTGGGTTACCTTCCAAGTTCAATGTGTGAACCAATATTGTGTAAACAAAGGAGTATCCTCACACTAGATCTGTACAAAATTTGTCCAAAAAGCTGTGGGCAGGCACAGCCCCACCCCGTTTTACAGATGAGGAGGTCGAGGCTTATGGGGCTGAACATCTTCCAGAAGACCTCACATTTCATTCAACAATTAATTTGAATTTGAATTTGAACCCAGCCTAGACAGACCCTTTCCATTACCACACAATCTTCCTTCGTACATGTCCGGTTTTCTTTATCAGGATGTCCTGATAAAGTCTCAGAGCCATGATGTTTTGTAAGTATTATTAAACTTTACCTAATTCATTATTATAAATCTTGCCTAGTCGCAATGGCAATAATCGATCTGGCTGCACTCCTGAGACACTTCAGGTGACACCATGATGGGAGATAGAGCCCACCTCACCTCTTGGGAACTTCGGAAAAACGATGGCAACCTGACTTTCGCCAAAACCCGAGGAATGTTCCCTACAGTGGCATGGGTTTCTGGGCTGCTTGCTGGAGGATCACAGCACCTGTCAGCACAAGGCCCTCTCTGCGGCATGTGTCCCAGGACAGGTTTCAGAAGCTCTTGCCCCAAAGTAGCAGCACTTCCTTTGCAGTTCCTTTCCTTCCTCTTCCATTCTGGCTCAGTGGGGGGATGGGGAGTCTGGCTGCAGCCACCTTGATTACCTGGGGTGCTGGCAGTCACCGCTGCTTTGTGTTTCTGGGATATGGGCAGATACAGACACTCCACTTCTCCTTTGTGTGGGACAGTGAAGGCTAGCGTGTCCTCTTCAGCATGCTTTGCTGAGCCGCGGGTGCCGGGGGACCCTCTGCTCTGTTGGCTTATTCCCCAGAGCTGCCCAAGGACACTGTGTACCCCAAAGAGCATTCACCTTCCTCACAGGGACTCAGGTACCCCAACTTCAGCTGCCAGCTTCGTTCTCTCTCTCTGTCTCTCTCTCTTGCTCTCTCTCCAGGGTTGTCCTGGGAAACCCTACTTTGCTGACAGCCTACGCTCCACGCCCACTATCTCTGCTATCAGAGAACAGCTTGGCCAGCAGTTCTCCAGATTGCCACCCTAAAGTAACAGGGTTTGTTTCAGAGTGAAGTGAAAGCAAAATAAATGTGGGAAATAACTTCACAGGCTGAGGTAGCAGGTGAAAGAATGAAGGGCAGCTGGCAGGTCCCAGCCCTGACCCATCAGAGAAGCAGCCCTGCCCTGAGAACGGGCTCTGGTGGACCCCACACCTCAAGGATCTAGTTCATCCCCCCTCGCCGCCCCCTGTGGACACAGACCTGTTTTCTCATGCAGGACCTTCATCTCCGTGTTCGTGCTCCCATACCCCCTTCCCACCTTTTATAGGGGAAGGGTCTTTTTCAGGTAAAACCAATCCATTTGGCTTTACTTTCTGCCCTTTCTCTCAAAAACAAGCGTTTCCTAATTACATAGTTGCTCTGCCACGATATGAGTCCAGAGGCGGTAAAAAAGTTTGTGTTGAGCTGTGTGGAATGCCCAGGCTTGCCCCACAGTGCAGTTCCATCAACACTTGTTGGACAATTACTGTATGCCAGGACATGCATAGTCTTTACTTGGCTATGTAGAGGATCATCAGACACAATCACAGCCAACAACAACAAAAAATGCATGCTCTAAGGTGGTTATCTTAGTCAGCTGGGACCCCTATAACAAAATACCATAGGTTGAGTGGCATAAATAACAGACATTTATGTCTCACGGTCCAAAACCTAGCAAGGTAAATTCCATCAGATCTGAAGACTCAGAAATAATCCACCTTGACTTAATATTCTACCTTCCAGGCTTCCATTCATTGGCCAAACACAGAACTGCAGTGAGTCAAATTTCAAAACACAAGACTACTTTCTGTCAGTGATTGAGAGTATGGGGCTGCCAAGCTGTGCGTCCTTCCTTTGTCCGCAGCTGTTCCTGCATTACCCAACATCCAAACATTAAAATTCAATGGTATAAACCAGACAAGGAATATTTAGACCCATTTCAAGAAGGCTACAAATGTAGGGGAGGGCAATGCAGACTGCTCAAGGAAACAACACTTCATAAATGCAAACCCATTCAGGAAACTGCATATCTCTGGGTAAGTCAGAGAGAATGAAGGTGAAAGGAGAGATTTTAAAACCTTTTGTCCATCAGCAGGTTTTGTGTCATTTCTGTTAGAATTGCACATCTTTGTATAGTTCATGTCCATGATTAACAACCAGACCTGGGCTCACTGAAGCAGGGGACCATGTCTTAATCGCCTCTAAGTAAGCACATACTCACAGCAACCCTCTGAGTTAGGAGATATTTTTAGCATTTTGTGAATAAGGGACCTGAAGATAAGCAAGATAAAGAAGTAGTTCAAGGTCACATAGCCAGTAAGTGGCTCAGACACGTTTTCTTTCTCCAAAGCCAGTTTTCTAAAATATACTCCCTGGTATGCTATCTGTCCTGTGAAAATGTGCCTATAGTTACTGAATCTCTTCTCTTTTGGTTTTAAAGAGGGTGTTAGCATTGAAAAGGCTCAAAAATGTCCTGCAGTAAAGACCTTATTTACCTTTGTTTAACTCAGATCTGCTCAACCCCATGTGACTACAGAGACCTTTTATCATATCAAATGCACCTTGAAAGACTCTGAACCAGTATCCTGATGCCTCCCCCTCCTCCCCAGTAAAAAGCTGTTTCTCTGGTCCATGAGCATGAAAAAGCAACCCAAGATTTGACAGATGGATGAGGAAAAGCCCAGGAGACAGTCCAGGGAGGAGCAGTGAGCTCCGGCTGGAGTCACTGGTCACATGTAGGCATGTGAATGTAAGTTTAAGTTACCTAAAATTAAATAAAATAAGATTTCTTAGTCACATCAGCCATGTTTCAAGTCTACAAAAGCCAGATGTGGCCAGTAGATACTGTGTTTGACAGCTGAGGTACAGAACATTGGCATTATGGCCTAAAGTTCTATTGGACAAACAGGGTTGAAACTTAGAGTCAAGGCCTTCATATGGACTTGAATTAGCCCCACTTGTAGAATTAGCCCCAGTGACCTGATTAAAAAGATTCCAGGCTTTGTCCTCTAAGCTCTGTGGCCATCCTCAACTATGGAAAGGGCTTAAATGCTGGCTGATTTTCCTTCTCTGAAGACGAGACTATTGCCTGCACTTTCTTACTTCTTAAGGGTGATGGGAATAAAATGTGATAATATATACAGAAACAATTTCAATTCATATAATATCTTTCTGGCTAAAACTCAAAAATATCATTATGTCCCTCTGAGAACTATGCTTTCTCCATATTTAGAAACATAAATATTCAGATATCTATATAATCCCTTTTGAATGAAGACCAACATTTATAAGTAATGAATTTTTAAAAAGCCTACTGCTTTTTACTGGCTCCATTATCAAAATGATGCTTCTATAGCTATCTTGCCTACCACTGCGAGGCAAATTTTCCTAGATATCCATTTTTCCACACTCTCCCCTGCTCAAAAGCCACCAGTGGCTCCTTATTGTGTTTAATTCCAACTCCTCCTCACTCAGGCTTTCCAACCATCGATGTGGTCCACTCCCCACCCTCACTCAGCCTCTTCCATAAACAGCACAGAAAGATCAGTCATGGACTGCCTTCTCTTAGAGGGACAAGAATGATCAAGAACCATGCCTCAGAGAACAGGAGGAGGAACTGAGGCCATGTTCCCACTCCCGTGCCCTTGTTCACAGCCCTCCCCCTCGGGATGTGGTCCACATTTATCAGGCTCCACAGACAGTGGGTCTGCAAACAGGAAGTCTGAAGGCAAAAAGGTCATGTTTTCTCTAATTTTCTTCCTAAGGTGTCTTATTGAATATACAAGTTTGCTAAGCACGAGCCTTATCAGGTCTAAGGGGTAATATGTGTTCTCCTTACTTTAAGCCATGCTTCACACACCCTCAGATCAATATCCAAAACTTCTCTTTGCTCATGTCCCTTTCTCACATTTCATCCTTCAGTAAATTTTGTTGCCCTTTTGGGTAAAGTCTCAGACTCTGAGCCCCTGGCATTCAAGGCCCTTCACGATCTGTCTCTTCAGTCTTATCGCCACCATTTCTTGCACCTGAAATTGCAGCAAGACTAGGGACTCATTGCCCCCTGGGTTATCACTTCTATTCTTTCTTTGAGCACATTGAGCATCCTTCTTTGATTCTATACCTTCAGCTTCAAGGAGTGCACTGGCTTTCTTTAAACCCAGAATGAAAATCAAACTCCTCATTATGGCCTTTAAAACTTTCCATGTGGGTCTCATTGGCTTCATCGGTCTCATGCCATGCCACTCACCACTACCTTGGTCATGAGGACACAGCCACACTGACCTTTCTGTCCTTGACTGAGCTACACTGTTACCACCTCAGAGCCTCAACACTTCCCGCCAAGTGCCTCTCATTCACTGCACTCTGCTGCACTCCACTTACAGCAGGCATCACTGATTGACATCATTCATTTATTGTTTTATTTGTGCAGGGTGTGTGCTAACCCCACCGCAAAGTTGGAAGTCATAACTTTTGCTATATCTTAGACTAGTGCCAGGTACCTAGTACGTAAGTGCTCATAATGATATAATTAATAATTGACTTGGGTTGCCATGGACATAGCAAACAGTTCATTTTGTCCTTCCTTTATCCATTTATTACAAAATAATCAGGATCTTATAGTTATCTCAATTGTAACAGTCATCACACTACTTATTTACCTGTGGGCCCCTTAGACTGTGAGCCTACGAAAGCCAAGACAGCGTGCTGGTTATGTCTGCATTCACGTTGGCTACATAGTGCCTGACATGCAGGAGAAGAACAGGAATCACAAAGCATATGCATGAAAGAAAAAGTAACAAAACAATCAAGTATTTTAAAAAGTGACATAGTCCTAGCAAGGTTGAAGAGATACAAAGAAAGAGAGAAATAGCCTAATATATTAAAGATGTAAAACTAGATATAATTACATATTACAGATTCATGAGCAAAATAAATCAGATAAAAGATACACACTGTAAGAGTCCCTTTATATAAAGTTCAAAAATAGGCAAAATGAATGTATGGTATTTAAAATCAGGGTAGCCATCAATTTGGAAAGTTCTACCAACACCGAGGAGGAGGCGTCAGGAGGGTGTTTCTGCGATGCTGATAGTGTTATGCTTCTGGACCTGGGTCCTGGTTACAAAGGTGTATTTACCCTTGTGAAAATTCATCAATCTGTGTACTTATTAGTATTTATGTTATACTTCAATAAAGAATGCAAAAGAAGTGAATGTGAAATGAAAAAGTTTTCAAATTTCCCAGCATACCTGCACTAAAGGTATTCTATAGGTAGAAGGAAAATGTCCTTAAATGGAAGCTCAGTTTATTATCTTTTCTGCATAACAAAGTTAATACCTCACACAACCAAATTTATTACTCATCAGCAGTGATGGGATAGGAAAGAACAGCCCTTAGCAGGAACGTGATGGATTCTTATGGAAGCAGTGAAGAGTGAAATGTGGAGCTGACCCACACAATCATGCATAAAGCTTCTGCCCAGACATGGTATAATCACATCTGTTTATATCCCACTGCCCAAGGCCAAAGTCAATAGAGGGGTCATCAAGAATCATAAGCATCATGCAATTGACCGTCCTCAGATGCAGGAGAGAATGAAGAGCAACACAAAGGATAAATCGAAGTGATTATTGACTAAGTAATGCAAACAAACACAACACCAAAAATCTGAGATTCGTAACTACATTACAGAAACTGTAAACACTAAAGAGCTATGTAATAGGAATCAGGCAGGAGACAGTACTCCGAAGCCTTTGTACTGTCCACAAAGTGAAAAAGACTAATTTTATTAAACTTTAATAAGTCTGGAATTAATCTTGTAGTCTCTATGGCAATTGCTAATGTAATAATTAAGAACATATAACTCACAAGAAAATATGATGAAAGTGTTACAGTAAAAATGAATTAAAATAAGACAAAAAGAGAGAAAAAAAGAACAGAGATGAGAAAGGAGAAGTAGAGGAACAAATAGAAAGAAAATATATCAACAATTACTCTAAATATTAGTGAACTAAACTTTCCAAGTAAAAGGCAAAGAGCATCAGTGTGGATTAAAAATAACAAAAATATGCTGCTTGTAGGAGACTCAAGTTGAATAGTAAGAATGCAAAATGGTTGAAAGAAAAAGGCTGCAAAATACTATGCAAACACAAATCATGACCTTGGGGTAAGCAAAGAGTTTCTAAACAAGATTAAGAATAATCTTAATAATCTCATTAAGTGTAATGGAAAAGACTGATAAAACTGGATTTCATTAAGACTAAGAAATTTGAGTCATTAAAAGAAACCACTAAGAGATAGTAAAAACTCAAGTCACAAAATGGGAGAAATTATTTGCAACACGTATAACCAAAATCAGTCTATATACAGAATATGTAAAGAATTTGTAAACTCTGACAGGTAAACCTACTCAAACGGTCAATAAAGAGACATTTCTCTAAAGAAAACACTAAAAAGTTATAATGCACATGAAAATTGCTCAATGTTATTTATTCTCAAGAAAAGCAAATTAAAACCATTTTGAGATACCAATACACAGGAATTAGAAAGGCTGAAGTTTAAAAAAACTGACATCTTGCATCTCCCTCCCACCCTCCCTATCCCACCCCTCTAGGTGGTCACAAAGCACCAAGATGATCTCCCTGTGCCATGCGGCTGCTTCCCACTAGCTATCTATTTTACATTTGGTAGTGTATATATGTCCATGCCACTCTCTCACTTCTTCCCAGCTTACCCTTCCCCCTCCCCATGTCCTCAAGTCCATTCTCTATGTCTGCGTCTTTATTCCTGCCCTGCCCCTAGGTTCATCAGAACCTTTTTTTTTTTTTTTTTAGTGGAAGGGGATATGGGGATATATGTATACATATAGCTGATTCACTTTGCTATACAGCAGAAACTAACACAACACTGTAAAGCAATTATACTCCAATAAAGATGTTAAATAAAACAATTTTAAAAAAAGACTGACATCAAGCATTATCAAGTATATGGAGCAACCAGAACTCTAAACAAACCTATCGGGGTGTAAATCTGTACAACTTGGGGAAATTGTTTGGAAGAACCTATTAAAGTTGAACATACTCTATCACTTAGCAATCTCATTCCCAGGTATGCACTCACTGAGATGCACATGCGTACTGAAAGACACATCAAGTGTGATCATAACAGCATTATTCCCAAGAGCTCCAAACTGGAAACTATCCAAGTGACTAAACTGTCCAAATGGATAAACAATTAAGTATTATAAATATGAATAATATCTCATTAACATAAAGTTGAGAGAAAGAAGGCAGAGACAAGTACTACCTGATTGTTAGTTTAAAATCCTTGTTTAAATTGTTAAAATCTTGTTAAAAATTTTAAACACCTTGTTAAAAATCAGCATAGCTGTTACCTGGAAAAAGGAAGGAGGTTAAGATCAGAATGGATTGTGGGGAGGGCGGATGAGGTGCTGGAAATGTTTATTTCTTGTCCAGAGTATCTGTGGATTTACTTTTATTTAATTGACAAGTATACTGAGATAATTATAACTCCACATGTATTAGAAATAATATTAATTAAGAAATAATGCAGAGAGATCAGATCCCATGTACTCTTTACCCAGTTTCCCCTAATGGTAACATCTTGCAAAACCATACTACAGTATAACAACCTGGATACCTACATTGATACAATCCTCCAGTTCAGATTCTCCCTGTATATTTTTACTACTTGTGTGTGTGTGTGTGTGTGTGTGTGTGTGTGTGTGTGTGTGCTGTGTTGTGTTTTAGTTCCATACAAATTTAACACATCCATAGGTTTGTGTGTCCATCACTTCAGTCAAGACACAGGACAATTTCATGACCACAGAATACCTTGTGTTTCCCTTTCATAATCACAGCCACTTCCCTCTGCCAATCCATTCCTAGCCCCTGGCAACCCCTAATCTGTTCTCTATTTCTAAAATTAAGTCGTTTTAAGGCATTATATAAATGGAATCAGGCAACACATAACCTTTTGTGGTTGGCTTTTTTTTTTCTTTTTGAAATAGCATGATTCCTTTGAGAAGCATCCAAGCGTCAATAGCCCTTCCGCTTCCCCATCCACTTCTCCTTCTCCCTGCTAATCCTCCTCCTTCTCCATCTTCTTTTTTTGAGTACCACAGTTTGAGTTTGCTTAATTATTCTACCTGTTGAAGGATGTCTAGCTTCTTTCCAATTCTTGCTATTATGAATACAGCTGCTATTAACATTCACGTACAAATTTTTATATGAACATAAATTTTTACTTTAAAACATTGTAACATCTTTTTTCTAGTCTCCATGTGTTCTAATTAGGTACACACTTTTATTCAAATTTGTGTTGCTCTAATGATGTATAATTTCTCTCTGGCTGTTTTTAAGATTTTCCTTTGTCTTTCAATTTTTTCACTTTTTAAATTTTTTTTTATTTTTTATACAATTTTAAAGGTTATGTTCCATTTACAGTTATTACAAAATATTGGCTATATTTCCCGTGTTGTACAATACATCCTTGAGCCAATAGCTTGTATCTCTACTCTCCCACCCCTATATTGCCTTTCACCCTCAACTGGTAACCACTAGTTCATTCTCTGTAACTGTGAGTCTGCTTCTTTTTTGTTATGTTCACTAGTTTGTTGTATTTTTTAGATTCCACATATAAGTGATATCATGCAGTATTTGTCTTTCTCTGTATGACTTATTTCACTTAGCATAACGTCCTCCAAGTCCATCCACATTGCTGCAAGTGGCAAAATTTTATTCTTTTTTATGGCTGAGTAGTATTCCATTGTATATATATACCACATCTTGCCCATCCATTCATCTGTTGATGGACACTTAGGTTGCTTCCATATCTGTCTTTAAATTTTTGAAGTTTAATTTTTGTATGTGTTGGCATGGGTTTTCTTGAGTTTATCCTGTTTGGAGTTTGCTCCAAATTACGTAGATTTGTGTCTCACTAAATTTAGGAAGTTTCAGCCATTATAATTTTGAATACTTGTTTATCTTCACTCTTTCTCCCTTCTTTCTGGGACTTTGTATCCTTTGTACCAAAGATAGGTTTTTTATTATTATTATTATCCCTCATGTCCATGAGGCTTTGGCTATTTATTTTTTTAGTCTGTTTACTACAAATTATTCAGATTGAGTAATTCTGTTGATAGGTGCTCAAGTTCATTGACTCTATATTCTGTCATTTCCACTCTACTGTTAAGCCCCATGAGGAGGTTTTGTTCTAAATTTCTGTTATTTGATTTCTTGTATTATTTTTCCAGGCTTTATTGAGGTACGATTGACAAATAAATTTGTATATATTTTAAATGTACAATGCGATCATTTCCATTTGATTATTTTTTCATAGCTTCTATTTCTTCACTGAGATTTTCATTTGTTTCAAGAGAATATTTTTTGAAGTATTTTTACTATGGCTGCTTTAAAATCATGGTCAGATCATTCTAACATCTGATGTACTACTGTTGGCATCGTTTGACTGCCTTTTCTCATTCAAGTTGTGATTTTCCTAAATGTTGCTATGGTGGGTGGTTTTCTATTGTATCTTAGACATTTTAACTGAAATGTAGAAGACTGGATTCTATTTAAATCGTATAGTTTAGCACATGTTTAGGTTTAGCACATAGCTCCCGGGCTTACTTTGTGGGCTGTGGTTCCAATGACAATTTACTGACCTGAACCTCTGGGATGTTATTTTGGTATGCCTGATTTAAATGGGGCCATTGGGGAACCCACGGGGCAGCTGGAGAAAAGCATTTCTGCAGGACAGGCTACTTGATATCTCTTGGAGGAGGAGTGGAATTTGAGACCCACAGGGACAGAGATTTCCCTGGCTGGGTGTTTGTTGTGGTTGGTTCTGCCTTCCCTGTGGAGATTGGAGAGCAGCCTCTGGGCTGGGTACTTCATGTAGCAGGATTCCCCCCTAACAGTGTCCCTTAGCTATACTGGTGTCTCTGGGCAGTCAACTAATTAATATCAGTTCTGATATTTTAACAATATCTAGTGAGGTTAGCCACTAATTAAGGAAAAAAGTTGCAAGTTAAACACAAGATATCCCCATACAAGTACAATCTCTTAATCATATCAGAACAAATGTGTCTGCTGCAGTTGTTGATGTCTTTTCCAGACTTCGTTCTGACAGTAAAACCTTGAAGCCAGGAAGACAAAGCCTGCCTTTCAGCACTGCTTAACTGTGTCTTGTTCCACTAAAACTGCAAGACTTGGTGGCAAACTGCTAAATGTGAGACTACTCTATCCCTCTTTGATATACATTTTTCTCAGAGATTTGATAGTCTCCTCTTCAGTTAAGACTCTTTATACAATATTATTCTTTAAGGAACTAGAGGAAAGAAAACACCTTAGTCCTCATATCTTGGAATATAACTAACAACAACAGGTATTGATCACTTGCTATGTGGACAGCACCATTCTGTGCCTCGGACACAGCCCTGCATTGATGAAATTCCCCAGAGAGCTGCAGGGGCCCCCAGGTCCCTGTCTTAATGGGTCCACTCAGTGGTCACAAGAAGAGGAAATGACATCAGGCCAGGTGACCAACTGGCCTTCATGTCAGGAGCTGGACTTCAGCTGGATGCCAGCTCCAGCTTCTTTCTCTGGACCAATTGTTTTGTCTTCCTGCTGTATTAGAGAAACAAACATGCACACATTAAAAAGTTAAATAAAATTGTAAAACAGTCTGTCAGTCAAGAGTTCAGAAAGCTGTAGTTTGATTTTTGAAATATCCATGTAACACACGCGCATACACACACACACCCCATTTAGATACTCTGTGTAGTATGAATATGCTTATTTAGTTAAGCTCTGTTATAAAGTATGTTCAGTTGTCATAAAACCCTCTCAGTGGTATCTTTGCCAAGTTGGTTCTCACAGAGAATAGGAGCAAAAGTCCTGGGTTTGTAGTTGGACCCAGTTCCATCCAGCCTGTCTCTTAATAACCACGTGCTCTTGGGTATTTCCTCCCTCATAAAGAGGAACATCAATACATGGTTTGTCAATTTTACAAAGTGTTGGTGAGGCTCAAATTTGCTAATGCAGGTGTAATCTCCTAATAAATTATTAAATAATCCATTGTAGTAATTTATCATTGTTCTTCCTAAATACCCATTTCCAATGTCATTGTCTTGTTCTCTTGTATGTGCCTGCCTAGTTTTCTAGGAGGGAAAGGAAAGATTGACAATTTGAGTTCTGAGTGCCAGGTTGCTATCTTGTCTAGCATTATTGAAAATACTACTATGGCACTATAAAAGTAGAGTGGGGACAATTTGAGGTGCTTCCATGCATACACAGCAATGCTAGGAGCCATTTCGTATGAATGAAGAAGGAGAAAATGAATGTGGGACATTTCCAAACATGTTTTTTTTTTCAAAGGAAGAAATCATAAAGGCTGGCTGACAGCTGTTGACCTTCTTATCAGAGCAGTAGATCTTCTCTGCTCAAACCCATTATAAATGTCATGAATCCAGCCCAAATGGAGACGTACCAGTGACGACTCAGCACAAAAATTGTCCATTCATTCTCCACGACTCCTTCTGTCACTGGGGCGGTAAGGAGTATTATATCACCTGCAGATGATCCTGCACTGCTTAGCAAGTACCACATTGAGGACAGTCTGACGGGTGCGTGCATCACTCCACAAAGAGCAGGCTGTCTCAGTAGTAATCTGGGGAAACAGCTTGTGTGGTTGTGCTGTGTCCTGCAGGGAAACCAGTGACTTCAGGGAGCTTGGACAATGAATCACGATTTTCTATGGCACCTGTTTTACTGTCCTTTGGAGCAGACTCTCAGTCACCCTGCACCATCATTTATAGAGTCCTTTACAGTTCATTAGATAGCTCTAAGAGCAAACCCTGTACAGTGCTGCCTTACAACCCAGGTGTCTTCTAACTTGGGGATGCATTGGAGAGCAGAGAAAAATACACTGTAGGAAGGCCCAGCCTCTGGCACACACAGAGAACTCTGGTGTGGGGGTGGGGAGGAGGGACTGTGGGGACATTAGGCCCAAGCTTCACAGGCAAGGCTTTGGGTAGAACCAAAGAATCCATGACTAGAGTGTGGTCAACACAAGAAATGGACACTCACGACACCTGAGAACAGCTCTTTTCTTTATCCACAGCCATTTTCCCTCCCCTTTAGACATCACATTCTACCATTCTGGCAGTCTATCAGAGTGCTTACCATGTGCCCAGCCTAGCGCCCAGAGAACTTCAAGGCGCTTCCCAGTTCATTTAATATTCATGAAATATTTTGGCAAGGTTGGTTTTCAGTTAAGAGAAAGCTAGTATTAAGTCCTGTTTCTCTACCTCATATACCTTCTATACTACAGGCATATTATTGCATATATGACAAGATGAAATGACCACTGTGGGTTGCACAGACTTTCCTCTCCCCCAGTCTCCTATGAAAATATTGAAATTGCCAGTCCAATTTCCCCTTCCTCTTTCCCTCCCCTACCTCTGCCTTTCAAAGGACTCTTGCTCTCCAGCACCTGTTGTGTGACTTTGGTCTTCCAGGCCTGTGGGATGGAGATGATCGGCAGGAAGTGGCCAGACAGGAATCTACACTGTGGGAGACTAGGTCAATGTTCCCAGCACAGCACTGGGAGATGGAAAAGAGGGCAGGAAGCAGGGTGCCCTAGCTGTGGACACCAAGGAGATGGTTTTATGTTTTATATGAGGGCAGGTTTGTGAGTGAAAAACACTGGAGAGGGTAAGGTATAAAAAATAGAGATTTGAAAAAGGGAGCATGGAAAATATTGCTGGTATTGAGCTTTAACTCTTAATATCCTTGAAGAGCTGATGAGGAAAGCTTGTGTTGCTTTGCCTTATAAGCTGAGCCCTTTGAACTTGACACCACTCAGGATGGAGCACCAAGGTCTCAGATTTACATTTTCTGTGCAAGAGGCAATATACGTTTTGAGAGAAGCAACTCTCTAAGCTGAGTTCAGGGAGGAAGGGTCTAGGACAATCTCTGAGGACCCGCATCACCCCTGCCCACCAGCACCTGCCTAGGCTGGAGATCACCTTTTACTCAGAGTTGAAGAGCCTCTAGAATGGGCACCAGATCCTTCTGGGTTGGGGGTGAAGGGATAGGAGAGAGATGGTAGAGCTGAAAGGAGACTGATTTTTCCATGAGGTGAGTCCCATGGAAGGAATTCCACCCTAGAAGCCTGTCTGATAGGCAAAGAAATCCTGTTGATGAGAAGCTGGAGTAAGGGGAATGCCTCTTGTGGGGCTTTGGCAAAGAGGAAGAGGCCAAGCCTGAGCCAGTTGGCCCCAAAGTAACCAACAAATGTTCCCACACTGAGGGACCCAATGGTCAGTCAAAGGCAGACAGAGAAACATTAAGATCCACACCTTGCTATGCAATGAGCATGGGCAGGTAAGTCAGAGTCATCTGCCTCTGTTCTCTCTCCCTCCATGAGGTGAAGGGGAGGTGCCCAAGAGCAGCCCATATCCCCTGCTCAGCCCATCCACACCAAGAGTCAGAACCACAAGTCCAGCCTGCACTGGGTGGAGGGAAGGGAAGCTTTTGTGAAGATGATGCTTTAAAAGGAACATGGCTGAATCTTATAGAACAGAAATGAGACTCTTTATCAATCAAAAACGTGTGACTGGAGAGTTCTGGAAACCTTGGGGAACTGTTGAGGTGGCTACTTCCCATTGGGAAGGGAGTTTCAACAGGCAGTCACTGGAAAAGTAAAACCATCTTCTAGGTAGGAGCTGGAGGCACTCCTAATGACACCAGGTACATTCATTCACACATTTTCTTCCCCACTGGATTGTAATCTCCCTGAAGGCAAGGACCCAGTCTGCACCATCTCTCAGCCACTTGCAGAAGTCCTTCACAAAGTGTCATTCTGCAGACATTAGAGTTATCTGCTTATTTGACCATGTCTCCTGCAGACTGTGAAGTCTCTGCTCTGTGTCCCCAGATTCAAGAATGAGACCTAGAACAGAGGAGTCACTCAATAAATGCTAGCTGGACTGTAGAAGTTATAAAGACAGATACCAACTATGATGGGCAGAATGATAGATCTCCCAAAATGTCCACGCCCTAATCCTTGGAACCTGGGAATATGTTACCTTACATGGCAAAAGGGATGTAATTACAGCCCCATCATACACACCACAATTACAATTACTTTACAGATGCAATTGCATTAAGAATCTTGAGATGGAGAGATTATTCTGGATTATCAAGGTGGGCCCAATGTAGTCACAAGGGTCTTTATCAGAGGGAGGCAAAAGGGTTTAAATTCAGAAAAAGGAGATGTGGTGACAGAAGAAGAGGTTGGGGGATGAGCCTTGAAGGCAGAGGAAGGAGAAGTCAAGGAATGCGGGCAGCTCTGGATGCTGGAAAAGACAAGGAAACCGATTCTCCCCTGTAGCCTCCAAAAAGAATGTGGCTCTGCCCACACCTTGATTTTAGACTTCTGGCCTCTAGAACTGTAAGATAATAAATTTGTTTTGTTTCTAACCACTGAGTTTGTGGTAATTTGTTATAACAGCAATGAGAAGTTAATATACCAGTGGATCACCAGAGGTATTGCTACTAAAGACCCAGAATAAGAAGTGCCTGGAATGTCGGGAAACAGGTACCTTGTGCAGTCCCCCTCCCCCCACCAAGTGATAAACAAGGAATCAGTACTGGGACCTGCCCAGCACCACAGTCACTCATCATATTTACATTTCACAAAAACCCTAGCATGTGCACTTGTGCTCTCTGGATGTCTACTTTCTCACTTAAATTTCTATGACATCCTCTTTATCACTTTTTCACAGCATTGCCTTCCCTTATTTCTCTGAGGATACAATGAACAGGCTTTTTTCCTTCTCCCTGTCTCTGTTTCCTCTA
Source organism: Eschrichtius robustus (assembly GCF_028021215.1). Classification (NCBI taxonomy): domain Eukaryota; kingdom Metazoa; phylum Chordata; class Mammalia; order Artiodactyla; family Eschrichtiidae; genus Eschrichtius; species Eschrichtius robustus. The sequence goes on along the minus strand of NC_090828.1, from coordinate 138,040,147 downwards.
AGTGTGTTTTGTGTTTGTTTTGATCTTTGTCATATTACAGGCTCTGTCACATGTCTGAAGATCCTTGGCTTTCTGCTTATATTAGGAGTGAAGAAATGAAATGCTTCCAGGAAGCTCTGAGCACCGCATGGCAGGGTTCTCAACCTCGACGCTGTCATTGTTTTGGAAACAAGAAGACAAGGAAGCCCAGGTGAAGCCGTCCATATAAGTCAGCCTTCCAGAACATATAGCATAGAGCATGTGACAGCGATGGGAGGAGGATGCAGGGAGCAGGAAACAGATGATACCCAGCATAGGTATCATTATCCCCATTTTCAGGTAGGAAAACTGAGGCTCAGAGAGATTAACTGGGCCTGGTCATAGCTAGTAAACAGCCAAGAAGAATTTGAATTTGGGAGGCCTATATTTTGGTTAAACATGAGGGTGGTTTTTGTTGAGATTAAATTAGTGGAGTTTGAGGAAAGCAGATTGCCCCCAATTACGTGGGTGGGCCTCATCCAATAAGCTGAAGGCCTGAATAGCAAAAGACTGACTTTCCCTGAACAAGAAGGGATTCTGCAGCAGACTGCCTTCCAACCAGAACTGCAGCATCAGCTCTTCTCTGGGTCTCCAGCCTTCTGACTCACCCTGCAGATTTGCAACTTGCAAGCCTCCATAACTGCATGAGCCAATTCCTTAAAATAAATTCCTCTCCCTCTCTCTCTCTCTTCCTCTGTCTCTCTCTCTGCCTCCGTTTCTCTCTGCCTCTGTGTCTTTCTCTCTGTCTGTCTCTCCCTCAGTTCCAGAGGCTAGAAGTCAAGGTGTTGGCAGGGTTGTTTCTTCCTAAGGCCTTTCTTTGGCGTGTAGACAGCTGCCTTCTCCCTGTGTCTTCACCTGTTCTTCTCTCTGTGCGTGTCTGTGTCTTAATCTCCTTTTCTTATAAGGATACCATCACATTGGATTAGGCCCCCATCAATGGCCACACTTTAACTTAATTACCTCTTTAAAGACCCTATGTCCAAATACGGTCACATTCTGCAGTACTGGGGATTAAGGCTTCAACATATGAATCTGGGGGGGGGGACACAATTCAGTCCATAATAGCAACTTTTTCAGTAATCCTCAGCTTAGAGAGACTGATGCTTGTTAGCATTTGGACAGCTAGTGAGCAGTGAAGGAGGACTTGAGCTGGCCATCCAGTCTCTGCAGAGCTGGCCATGTTCTTTCTCACAACTGCTTCACTTTCCCTCTCCACAGATTCCCACCTGGCTGCACGGAGGCTCCTGTCACCACTGGTCCCACAGGGAATAGTTGTAACCATTAGCTTCTGAGTTAGCCCAGAACCTGTCACGACACAAACCATTCCAACGTCCAGTAAGAGCCGGTTTGTTGCCTCTCCTGATGACCTCAGATGAGAGATAGACCCCAAGGCCCTGGAAGAGAAAGGACTGAACAGGTCCTGTGAGGTAACCACATTGTTCTTATAACTGCCTTCTCCATGTTTATTCTCTATCTCAATCTCTCCCTATTTCTCTCTTTTCTCCCTCTTAATTCAGTAACCATGAATGTCCTGCCAGCACCCTTGCCCATCCAGCAGAACCACAACACTAACCTACTCACAGTGACCTCAGGGTGACACTAGAAGACACAGACAAGCTTTCAGCCAGGCACATCCATCCACACTGGCCCCATGCACAGCCCAACTAGCATACAATGGTCTTTGGGCTGATTGCACCACTTGTTTTTGCACTAGCAATGCCACAAAGAGCAGACTTAATTTATGGCCTCATGAACCTTTGTAAAAGGACTCCCAAATTTAGGCTAGTCACATTCCAACCTAATGAGAGTGCATGGCAAGAATGCTAATCATTTTAAATATAATTGTGCCCATTCTATGCTATTATATTATCCTCACCATGTGGTGTGTATGATGGGGCTGCAGGGCATTGTCTAGAAGCAGCCAGATGTACTCACTTGTCCAAACAGGTGTCATCTTTCCTTTGCTGTCCTTTTCAATACTTTAAATGTAAGTATTGAAAAGTAAGAGCAGAAAAGGAATTCTGTTGTAACAACACCGACAACATTTTTGCAGTTTGATGGTTTGTTGCCCTTTGCTGGGGAGTGGGACATCTCTCTCCATCTCCTCCAGCTCTTCCCCAGATATACCCAGGAGATGAGATACCTGTCTGGAATCACAACCTGAAATTTACTTCTCAGAGCCTGAGATAAAGAGAGAAACACATTTGAACAAGCTGATCCATGTAGGATAAACTGTCCAGCTGGTATTGTTAAGACTTAATGAATATGTTCCAAACAACTCTCTGGCGATTATTTACCAACGATGTATGACAAGTTGCTGTTTGTACAGGCTTATAAAATGTTACAGAGTTTCATTAATTTGCCCTTCATTAGCTGTGCAATTCTGCTAATGATCTCATCTACATAGAGTATTCTGCCCTCAGAGATGCCAGCTCACTGACAAAAGCCTATGAACAGTAGCACATTCTGCCTTTGCCCATGTGACCCTGGACATCGCTCAGCTCCGATGCCCCCTCCCACTGCTTTTCTACTTATGCTTCAAAGTGGAGCAATCTCCACTTTGAGATTGAATAATAACCCCACATATGAAATGAAACTGTATGTTTATTAGAAAGGTAGGAATTATAAAATTAGCAAATCTGTTAATTGTGTGCGATTGCCCCAGAGTAATGAAGCTGCTTGTCATTAACTGCCTTTCCTCCAGACTGGCTCAGACACATCTCTGCTATCAGCATGTCTGCTCTGCTGATCCAATCCTCGACCACACTGACAGTGAGGTCCACGGACCCCAGGGGCAGGAGCAGTAGGGGCAGGGAGCTTTGGGGAGGAGCAGGGTGGTCGGAAGAGGCAGAGCACTGAGTACAGAATTACACCATCCAGGGGAGAATGTCTGGACCTGGTCCTTGCTGCATGACTGCAAGCTGCAGGGGTCATTTTGCCTTTCTGAATCTCTGTCTACTCATTTGTGAAATGGAGACAGGATTACACACTTTGCAGGAGTGTCAGACGATTAAATGATGTAATGATGGAAAGTACTTAAGAGTAGAGACCCACAGCAATGAGTTAGCTCTCTATCACTAGAGCAGCAAAAGATAAATCCAGTCCTTGAAAGCAAAGAATCAAGGTAGGAACAGGCTTGTGAGGATGGAGGGTAAGACTTTTATAAGCCTCCAAAGCTGAAATAGAAATAAAAGCCATTTAAAAAAAATTCTTCATTTTTAAAAAATGCTTCTTCATTCCCCAAATGAGAAGAAACAAGGTCAGTGCTGTTTGCAGCGCCTTCACCTGTACCACGTGATTGTAGCTCTCCCCCACCAGCCCAAGGCAGGTCTGGGGGCACTGGCCTCCATGGCAGCTCCAGGTGACCCACCAGGAGACGGCCAAGAGCATGCCTGAGGTCAAGTCAACTAGTTCAACAAGCACTCCCTGAGCCCCACTTGGTTTTAGACTGAATTTTGGGTATAAACATAAGCTCAGCCCTCAGCATGTTCTCAATCTATCCAGCGGGACATACGTGTAGATATGTACAAAGTGTTGTGATAAATGAATAAAAATTTTAAGTATGGGATGATATGAAAACAGCCAACTAGCCCAGATGGGAGGGTCAGCCTCCCAGAGGAGGAAATGCTGAGGACCCCACAGGAGCAGGAGGATGGAGGTGTGAGGGAGGAGCACCGCGTGTGAATCTACAGGGGATTCATATGTTGAAAGCACAAGTGTGGTCTGAGGGAGGATGTAGACAAAGATGAGGCTGAAGCAGGAGGCTGGGACACATCATGGGGACTTGCAGGGCCCATCAGAGCAAGTGGACTTCATCCTGCAGCAGCCGGCTTCCTTTCTTCTCTCTTTCCTTGTGTCTATTAGGAAATATTTCAAACTTTCAGAAAGTAAGGCGAGGGCTTCCCTGGTGGCGCAGTGGTTGAGAATCCGCCTGCCAATGCAGGGGACACGGGTTCGAGCCGTGGTCTGGGAGGATCCCACATGCCGCGGAGCAACTGGGCCCGTGAGCCACAACTACTGAGCCTGCGCGTCTGGAGCCTGTGCTCCACGACAAGAGAGGCCGCGATAGTGAGAGGCCCGCGCACCGCGATGAAGAGTGGCCCCCGCTCGCCGCAGCTAGAGAAAGCCCTCGCACAGAAACGAAGACCCAGCACAGCCAAAAATAAATAAATAAATTAATTAATTAAAAAAAAAAAGTAAGGTGAGTAATATGACAAACAAGTGTTGATGTGTTTGTCCTATTTGCTTCATGTTCTGTTTTACAAATAAAACACTTTAGATTGTTGTAATATCCTTCACACCCCTATCATATCCCCTACATTTCCTCTCCCCTCTTCCTTGGGGGAGTCACCATGAAGTTAGTGTTTTTACACTTGTATCCCTTTTATATGAATTTGTAAGTAGCATGTAATACTTTTTCTAAGTATTTTAAATTTACAAAAATGACATACTGTGCTTTTCAATAGCAAGCTTCTTTCATTTGGTTTTATTTTCTGAGACTCATTCATTGTGGATCTAGATCATACATTTAAGTCTGCATATTATTTAATTGTATTAATACATCATAACTTAATTATGTTCTTACTGATAAGCATTTACATTTTGTTTTGTCTTTTACTTTATTGCAAACCAGTCTGCAATGAGCCTCTTTGACATGTCTCCTTTGATGTGCAAGAGCATCTGGAGAATATTTACTTATTAGTAGAACTGAAGAGACCTAAAGAATGTGCATCTTCTCTTTTACAGACATTGCCGAATGGCTGTCTAATGCAGTTATACCAATTTTCACTTTCACTAGTAGAATCTGCAGGCCTGCATCCTTACTAACACTTTAAACTATCGTAGTTGCTTTTTTGCTTTTTGGGTGTTTATTTCCAGTCTGATGAGAATGAAATACCATTCCTTTGTTGTTTTCACTGAGTTTGCCTAATTTCTAAGGAGGTAAAGGATTTATTAAATGTTGATGGACCAGGTGGTTTTCTCTCCTGCACATATTTTCTCCCATTTATTGTACTTTGTTGTACTGTTGGTTTTTATCTTGATTTGTAGGAGTTCTTGGCAAATAGCTCCTTCTACCCAGCAGCTTTTTTAAAAATTGTGCTTATTTTGGCTTTTTTGGAGCATAACTATTTTATTATTCCAATATATAAAATTTATCAATCTTTTCCTCTATGTTTTCTGCTCTTTTGTCTTTTCTAAGAAACTATTTCCTACCCTGATGTAGTAAAGATGTATTTTCTTTTAAACTTTTGTATTTTTATTTTTTTGCATTTAAATTATTAGCCCACAAAGGACATACATTTCGTGTAAAGTGAGCTAATTTTATTTTTTTATCACAAGCGAGCCAATTGTCCCAACACATAAACTGAAGAGTCCAGACTTTCCTCCATCAATTTGCAATGCCGAGTTTTCACATTGTCTATATTCCTGGGAGTGCTCATCAAGCTGGGGCTTCTGCTAAGCGATAGGGTCCTATAAGGTGTCTCCCAAAATCCATACAGTTGGAGTGAGGCCAGTGGAGAGACAGGGGGCTTAAAGTTGGGATGGGGGTATCCACCCTTTCTTTAGTTAAAATAGCTGCAGGCACTTCTATCTGTCTTACATATCACAGCACTAAAGTGACGACCATATGAAAGTCTCCAGTCTCTGTTCCCCTCCCTTCTAGGGGGGATTCAGCTTATTCCTTTCTCCCACCTTCCAAGGAGGGAGAGATTTTCCTCCTAAACTGTTATTTTACCTTCTGTGAAGTAGAATTGGGGAGAAAAGAGAAGATGAAAGGGACACAAGGTTTGCTAGGCTAGAGCTGACTAAAGAATGTTTCTGAGTTTGGAAGAGTGTGTGTGGTGTTAGAAAATCAGGAGGGAGAAAAGGGGAACATGAGGGGTGTTGCAGAAACAGGTGAGTGATTAATGACCCACCTGCCACTTAACACCCTCCAGTAGGTGCAAGTGAGCTACACAGTCCTTTAAAATTATTTTATTATTTCTTTTTGGTGGCAGATTGCACTTCAGATACAACAATGCTTTGAGTCTGAACTACATGAGCATTGATTCCATGGAAGATTTCATTTAGAAGAAAAGTCATGACTAAGATGACAGATTGGAATTGCAGCACAGCAGTATAACTGGCCACCAGAAAGCACAGATGACCGGGGTTACAATATAACACAAAAAAACTAAAAAAACTGGTGATTAATGAGAAAAATATACCATTCTAGAATATCTGGAAGGCACAGAAGGACTCAAATGTTAATCTTCTTCCCACAACCCAGGAGCCCACTAATTGTGAAAATTTGCACTAGTAACCCTAAAACTGAAAAGAAGCAAAGTGAGTGGTTGGCCTTCCCATTTTCCTCTTGTTCTTAAAGCAGAGAGATAGGAAGAGCTGGGGAGAAATGAGTAAGGGCGAGAACAGTACAGAACAGTGCTGGTTCCATCTTGACATTGAGGTGTCACTGCCCTCACTGAGTCCTCCCTCATGGGAATGGGCTTTACACCTCAACTTGGGGAGCTGAGGGATTCTGGTGTAAAACATTGAAAGAAACTCACAGGGAGAGTTACACCTAGGCCATCCAACTAAGGCTGTCTACAATGGGAACCTAGATTCCTCCAGGTGCTCACCATACCCCCAGGATACCAAGACCTGCCAGAATTCTGAGCACCCAACACTTGCCTTCCAGTGGTTATGGGGAAGAAGAAACAGGTTGGCCTCAGGCACTGTGTGGTGAGAGGGAATGAATCACTCACACTACACCATAGAAATGTAGTAGCCTGAGCAGGAGGAAAAGAGTCAACATGACAAGTATGCAGAGTCACTGCAGCAAAAATATAGATAGATAGATGATAAATAGATAGATAGACAGGTAGATACAGGTATTGTATCATGCCAAAGGCACATTAAAATATTCAAAAAAAAAAAAACCTAAGCAGAGAAATACAGGAAAATTTACCAATATTCCTTTACTCTGCAGAATAGTTTAATAAGAACATGAATTCAAAATTTCAAAGAAGAGGTGATAAAATGATAGAATGAGACCAAAAGTAGCACTACAGACCTAAGTTAAACTGGGAACCAAACAACACCGTGATCACATTATCTCAGACCCAGTAAAATGTTATAACAGCAAAGAACTGAATGGTCACCACTGACAACTGAATTACAAGCAGAAAGCCTTGATTTTTAAATAAATAAACTAACTAGAGAGAAGAGGATCGATATGGAAGAGAGACAAAGATATAATATAAGGATAACTAGGTCCCTGAAAAGTCGCCTCCAACAAATGGAACAAAACACACATTCTTATACACAAGGAAAAACTTCCCCAGAGAGAAAACTGTCCTAATTCTGAAGATCAAAAATAATTATTACTATAATCCAGGAAGATCAAGTAAACTAATTAACATCAAGGGAATCACTTATAAAGGGGCATTTAGGAAAGGAATCGACACAGTACTGGATTTCTCTTAGCCACTATTCAATTTTATAAGGACGTGAAATTAGTTCTAAGTATTCCAAGGGACATAAAGCATGACCAAGAATAGTACACTAAACAAAGATTACATACCAGTATTATAGCTCTAGGCAGATCATCTCAAACATGATAGATCTCAAGAAGCACAACATCCTTAAGCTCAATTTGAAAAAAAAATGAAAACAAATAAACATAAGACCTACCAACAGTGAAAGGAGGTCAACTGAAAAATTAGGCATGGGATGGGGAAGTAAAACTGGTCCTGAACCTCGGAACAGTTTGCACTTCGTATCAACACTAAATAAGCATGGAAATTGTGTTATAGAATAGACCATAAACATTACAAACATTGACAATATAAAAATAATAACTGAACAATGTCATGAGCTGCAGAGAGGGAAGCTGAGAGAATGAGAAAGAAATCCTGACCTTATATGTCATGGTAGGGGCTAAATTGAAACTGCATAAAAATCAGAACATGTAGTTCAAATCATTACTCAGAACCTCTTAACATTTTCCATAAGCTATTTTCTTATTCTTAAAAAGAGGTCTGTTATATAATAACAGCATTTCTTATAGTGATGAAACCTGTATTTGAAGCCCTATGGCTTACCAGTTGGAGTGCAGAGATTGGGGTGGAGGCACCAACCTGCACAGGGACCAGTTAGAAGGAGGGGTGAGATGTGAGGAAGGAGAACTAGGGAGAAATGAGAAGGCAGAGACAGTGGGGAGGGAGCAGAGATAGATTGGAGAGTGATTCAGAAGTAGAACCAGGAAAACTTAGAGACAAGTCACAGAGTATGTATAGAGGCATCACAAAGGGCATCCATGTGAGGCCAAGCCAGGAGCAGTAGCCAAAGTCCAAAGGCAAGCCCAAGAGAGGCAAGGTCAAGGGCAGAGCAAGAGAGTAGGAGTCCTATGCAGAAGCTACCAGTGGTGATGGATTCCTCCTCCTCTGTTTCCTTTGATCCTATGGCCATTTAGCAGCAGTGCTCAGATCTGACTTTGTCCACCTGAATCAAAAGCCAGGCAGAGGACGGCTGCACTGTGCACCCCTGGCAAGTTCTGTTCCCCGATAACGTAAGCATGTGGAGACAGAAGCAACCTCTGAGACCCTGTCTCTGGAATTTCAACCAAATCCTCTTTCAGCTCTCACACAAGCACAGGCAGTCCATACAGGGTCGGCGCAAACAGCACATGGAACCACCTTTTGCCATTTAGCAGGTGCCCTTGTCTTTTCTACTCCTCACACCTGGAGAGGCGCCCCAGGCCTGAGCACAGGGATTCCTAAACGAGCACATCCTCTGTAGAGCTGACTTGGAGCCTCTGCTCCTGAGAGCCTCTCCCCAGACGCAGGATTCAGGCTCCTCATCTGGCTTTTTCAAAGATGCCTGTTTTGGAGATTTGGTTGCACCTCTCTGTAAGCCTCGTGCTTTGTCAGGGTTGGCATAGTCTGAGTGCTTTATGTGAACTAACCTGTTTACACCCCTGGGCACCCCTTTGCAGCAGATTGTGCTTTGCAGAGATGACCATACCATTGCCACCCTGTCTATGGATGAGTGTGGCATGAGACTTTGATGCTCCTCCCAGAGAAGTGGTGTCTCCTTGAGAGTGGAACTGTTGTGACTGCTCCATCTGCGGAGTCTGGTGGAGTGATTTCTGAGGTCGGTTCTCTGAAGATGATGCAGCTTCCACTTTGCTTCCTAGAATACTCCTCAGAGTCTTCAGCTGCCTTATAGCAACCCAGCTGCCCTGAAGAGAGAGATGACAGCCGTCCCACACTGCTTCATGTACTCACCCCCAGTTCCAGCTCCAGTCGCTGCCCAACTACCACAACCCCAGCAGAGACACTGGGCTAACTCTGTCCAGCAGAGCCCTTCTGAATTGATGACCCACAAAACCTGTGAGAGAGAACACGATGGCTGCCATTCTAAACCACTACATTTGGTGATTTATTAGGCAGCAATAAATGATAGTCAGACACAGGTACTTTTATTATCCCCCATTTAATCAATGAGGGCACTGAGGTACAGAAAAATTAACTCCCCCACAGTGATGCAGCTACTGGGTGGCAGAGCCAGGATTTTAATCTCCAAACTGTCTGGTTCTGGAATGCCTACTCCTAACCAGTTTTCTATACCACTTGCTGCAAGACCAGATGGGAGGGAAGAAGTACTGGGAGCCAGATGGGCTTGTCTTGGGTCCTGACCCCCACTCAGCTGCCTCACCTTCATTACTAAGCTCTGTGCTTCAGAGACCTCTGTACTGCGATGCCCATAAGACCATCACCGTGATTTTCATATCAGCTCAAGTGTTTGTCTTGCTTGTGGGATGTTTTCCTTTTCCAAAGCCGTAGTGACTATTTCCTTAAGGACATAAGAGAGTATAAAAATCTGTTCAGTAAAATGTATAACCACATTGTGCTTCTTAAACAGATTCAACAATAATCAGCACCAAATTAGACAAGGTGAGGTCTTTTCTTGTCATCAAGGTCATTCTTTCCCCAGGGAAGGATAATGGGGAGCTAGCAGAGAGCTGAGGAGAAACCAGAAGTTTAAGTCTAAATTCATATGCAAAAGGATGAATTATCTTCTGGTTGGTTCTATCTAAAGGGAAGGTTTATGTCATATCATGGGACCAGCAACATTGTTCAGGCCCAGCCCCAGCTGATACGTCTGGACATCAGGAGCCATGGCGGTGGCTGCACCTGTTCTATTGCCTATCCCTGCTTTTACTGAAAACCTCTATGAAGTCTCCATGCTCCACTATGGAGTTGTCTTAGAATTGAAAAAACGTGGGTGGTTTCAAAAATTAGATGTTTTCTTCTTTTTGAATATGTATAATAGAAAAAGTATATTTATGATTAGCTCTGTGTCTTGGGGAAATGGATCTCAAGGAAGTTTCTTTGTTTGCAGAGGGTCAGTGAGAAAGAGACAGAGTGAAAAGACCAGAGGGAGGAGGCTGAAGCCAGCACAGTGGAACAGAGCATATGGAGACTCCTAGAGAGAGAGCAGGCCTGGGACTGGTGGGTTATAAGAACACAATTTTGTTTTTCTGTGTGTGCTGCAAGGTTACCCTTCCTCTGGCTTTCCTCGAAACCTTCCTCACAGCATACTACTGCTGCTGGTGTCAGAGTCAGGGTTTCTCTTACTGTGCTGTTGTGTTGTGGTCATTGATGGATGCAGTAAAGCGCTGACTCTGAGCTCATGGGAAGATAGAAAGTGCCACATAACATGGGCCACCTTCAGATAACATTGATAAACAAATGAATCATTCACAATGATGGTGAACAAATCCCACCTCAACAACTTGTTTACTTAATTGATCATTTTTATCTTTATTGGGAAATGTCACACAATGAATCACTGTTTAACATTTAATTGTAGGATCATTTTTCATACTGAAAAAATTTGGCAACTAAAATAAAACTCTGTTAAGATTTGTGATAAAACTGTAGAGAGCAGCAATTATCTTTGGGGAAGGAATGTCCTTACTTAAAAATTGTTGTTTTCCAGGGTACTCAGTGTCCCCAGAAGAAGTAATGCAATGTAATTTAATTTTTATGTGTGAAAAATATTTCCATTGCAGAAAGGGTCTGACAAATTATTGAAACCGAGAGAAAATATTTTTGGTCAGTACAGTGCATGTCAATAGTATACAGGCATACTTCGTTTTATTGTGCTTCACTTTATTGTGCGTCACAGATATGGTGGTTTTTTACACATTGAAGATTTGCGGCAACCCTGAGTCTAGCAATTCTATTGGTGACATTTTCAACAGCAGCTGTTCACTTTGTGTCTCTGTCGTATTTTGGTAATTCTCACAACATTTCAAGCTTTTTCTTTATTATATTTTTTATGGTGATCTGTGATCAGTGATTTTTGATGTTACAACTGTAGTTGTTTTGGGGCACCACAAATCCCTCCAATATAAGACTTCGAATGTAACTGATAAATGTGTTGTGTTTTCTGACTGCTCCACTGACCAGCTGCTCCTCCATCTGTCTTCCTCTTCTTGGGCCTCCCTATTCCCTGAGACACAAAAATATTGAAATTAGGCCAATTAATAACCTTACAATGGCTTCTAAGTGTTCAAGTAAAAGGAAGAGTCGCATGTCTCTCACTTGAAATCAAAAGCTGGAAATGATTAAGTTTAGTGGGGAAGGCACGTCGAAAGCTGAGATAGGCTGAAAGCAGTTAGCCAAGTTGTGAATGCAAAGGAAAAGTTCTTTAAGGAAATTTTAAGTGCAACTCCAGTGAACACAGGAATGGTAAGGAAGCAAAATTGCTGATTTGGAGAAAGTTTATTAATGGTCTACATAGAAAATCAAATCAGCCACAACATTCCCTTAAACCAAAGCCTAATCCAAAGCAAGACCTTAACTTTCTTCAATTCTGTGAAGGCTGAGAGAGGTGAGTAAGCTTCAGCAGAAAAGTTTGAAGCCATCAGGGGCTGGTTCTTGAGGCTTAAGGGAAGGGTCATCTCCATAACATCAAAGTGCAAGGTAAAGCCGCAAGTGCTAATGTAGAAGATACAGCAACTTATACAAAAGATCTGGCTAAGGTAATGGATGAAGGTGGCTACACTAAGAAACAGATATTTATTGTAGATGAAACAGCCTTCTGTTAGAAGGAGATGCCGTCTATGACTTTCATAGCTAGGGAGGTGAAGTCAATGCTTGGCTTCAAAGCTTCAAAGAACAGGCTGACTTTCTTGTTAGGGGCTGTCACAGCTGGTAACTTTAAATCGAAGCCAATGTTCATTTTCCATTCTGAAAATCCTAGGGCTCTTAAGAATTATGCTAAATCTACTCTGTTTGTGCTCTATAAACAGAACAACAAAGCCTGGATGACATCTGTTTACAACATGGTTTAATGAATATTTTAAGCCCAATGTTGAGACCTGCTGCTCAGAAAAAAAAGAGATTTCTTTCAAAATATTACTGTTCATTAACAATGCACCTGATCACCCGAGAGTACTGATGGAGATGTACGATGAGATTAATGTCGTTTTCATGTCTGCTAACACAACATCCATTCTGCAGCCCATGGATCAAGGAGTAAATTTTACTTTCAAGTCTTATTATTTAAGAAATAAATTTTGTAAGGCTATACCTGCCATAGATAATGATTCCTCTGATGGATCTGGGCAAACTAAATTGAAAACCGTCCGGAAAGGATCCACCATTCTAGATTCCATGAAGAACATTTGTGATTTATGAGAAGAGGTCAAAATATTAACATACACAGGAGTTTGAAGAAGTTGATTCCAACCCTCATGGATGACTTGGAGGGGTTCACGACAAGTGAAGGAAGGAACTACAGATGTGGTAGAAGTAGCAAGAGAACTAGAATTAGAAGTGGAGCCTGAGGATGTGACTGAATTGCTGCAATCTCATGATAAAACTTTAATGACTGAGGAGCTGCTTCTCATGGATGAGCAAAGAAAGTGGTTTCTTGAGATGGAATCTACTCCTGGTGAAGAGACTTGGAAGATTATTGAAATGACAACAAAGGATTTATAATATTACATAAACTTAGTTGATAAAGCAGCATCAGGATTTGAGAGGATTGACTCCAGTTTTGAAGAAGTTCTACTGTGGGTAAAATGCTATCAAATAGCATTACATACTACAGATAAATCATTCACAAAAGGAAGAATCAACCGATGCAGCAAACTTCATTTTTGTCTTATTTTAAGAAATTGCTGCAGCCACCCCAACCTTCAGCAACCACCACCCTGATGAGTAAGCACCCATCAACATCAAGGCAAGACCCTCCACCAGCAAAATAATTATGACCTGGTGATGATGGTAAGAATTTTTAGCAATAAATATTTTTAAATTATGGTATGTACATTTTTAAGACATTATTGTACTATTGTATAGTCTACTGCACATTTAATAGACTACAGTACAGTATAAACATAATTTTTACATGCACTGAGAAACAAAAACTAATGTGACTCACTTTATTGCAATATTTGTTTTATTGCAGTGGTCTGGACCCGAACCTGCAAATATCCCCAGTGTATGCCTGTGCACAAATTCAGGAATAAGAGCAAAGACATAGTGCAAGGCCAGCAAATAAAATCTGAGAAGGTGATGGTCTAGTACAATGACTCTCACACTTGAGGTACATCAGGATCTCCTGGAGATCTGTCCAAACAATGTTGCTGGGCCCTATCCCCAGAATTTCTGCTTCAGTATTTCTGAGTTGAAACCAAGGCATTTTCATTTCTAACAAGTTTCTAACTGATGCTGTTGGTTGGTCCAAGAACCACACCTAGAAACCAGATGTGATAGAAAACATGCTTTGCGTTTGAAGTCAGTCTGTCCTTGATTCAAATCATTTTGGCACCATTTACTTGCATATCACCATGAGTGTGTTTTTAATTTATCTGATTATTTTCTCTTTTCTTTTTAAATAAAAGACAGCTTTCAAGATGAGCATAGGGATTAAATGAGATTGTGTAAATTACATAGTTGAAAGGTATCAGTGTAGGCATTTAATAAATAATAATGATTTTGCCTAATCTTCATGAAAACCTTTTCCAAACTACTAAATATTTGCCTTGTTTAGGAAACTATGTAGGAAAATAGAAGTTTCTTGATATTAAATGCTTTATTCATTCTTTAAAGAAGCATTTCAGTACTTACTGTATACCAGACATTAGGCTAGTTACTGGGATTTGCCTTGTTAGTTGTTTTACTAACTAGGCAATAATCTTACCTTTTGAAAAACTCTGTCTTGGAATAAAACTAAATGAGCTAGATGTCAGTGTGGAGAATCTCCATTAGCAGGAAGGGAACTGGCAATACACAGGCACCTGAAGCTGCAGCTGCCACATACCCCTCCCACTGGTTGTGAAATGGGGTGACTGGACTTCGTTTGTTTATCACTGTTCTTACAATGCTAGTCCAGGGCACGTTCAAGGTTCATTTACATGCATCTGCCAGATTCTCTGATGTTTCATGGTTTCTCCACTTAGTAAATAATTTGCACTTAAAGATAAGCATTTCCTCCACTGTGTTAAAAATGAATGTTTCTAAGCAGACATTGGACACTCTGCTCTGCTTGAACAGAACAATTTTGTTCATGAAGCATGTTTTAAATAAAGGCGATGGTGCAGACGCTGTTGATTTGATATTCTGAATCTGGCCCATCACTTTCTCTTGTGTGATTTTGGGAAAGGGCTTGGTCTTATTTTCCTCCTCTAACGAAATGAAAAGATAATTTTTAATTTGCAAGACTCTTGTAAGTACAAGAGGTAATTTATATGAAGGACTTTTAATGCATTTAGTATATTTCAAAAACTGTTTTTGAGATATTTGTGACTGAGGTATTTAAGATACACATGTGCTCCTTGATTTCAATTACTCCAACCCCAGGACTTTCTGCAGACCTCAGATTTTATTCATTGGTGTTTACCTTGAATTCCAGGACCTCCAACTCACCTCTTTTTCCAAACCTCTTAACAACTGAGTATGTAAAGAAGCAAAAGTATTCTGGCAGATGATTCTTATAAGGCAAGACAAGGCAAACATATAGTCTTCCCACATGACCTGATGACCTAATATTCATTAATAGGTAAATTTTGTCACAACCAGTTGTCTTTCCCCCACCTCCTTCCATTTCCACCTCCTGATCTATCTCCTCTCTTACCTCTCACTTTTATTTCAGTTCACCTTGAACAATCATCCTACAACATAGAAAATGTGTACAGTGTATATAGATATGGAGGGTAGTGCACTGTACTTGTCAGACACAACCTAAGTAAAAGAGTTACAGGAATGGAATCCTGTAATGGATACATTAAGACTTTCCCCACATCTTTTTTTTTTTTTTTTTCACAACCACCAGGAGCTAGGAGTGTAAGAGATTGGGGAGGGAGAGGTTTATACCTGGGAATAAAAAAGAGGATGAGACATCAGGATTGGGCAAGGTGAGCCTCACATCTCAATGGAATCTGACAGTCTCAGTCAATCCAGCTGATAGCTCGAGAGCAAAGATTGCCTGAAAAGAGAGTCCTATATTAGTTTGGAATGTCCAGACTCTGGTGTCTCAGCCATGTTTAGTCACTGGCCGGAGCTGCTAAGGAAGAGTAGCAGCTCAGAATCTGAGATTGGCTTCTGAAATTTCTAACCTCTGGGGGCTGTCACCTAAGTGCACTTTTTTCAGGGATGTCTGAGGGGTGCTTCCATACCATTGGAGTGACAGTTCTGTCAGCTGAACCCTGGTCTGCCTGATTCCAAAGCTGATGCTTGTTCCATCATTTCACCCAAGTTCTTTGTTGCACATGGGTGATGAGGTCCACTAAGGAGATAGGTCTGGTTGCATTTGATATTCTTGGGATTCCAGAATCTCAGAAGGATATCCATAAATACATTTGAGGGTATTCATCATGCCTTGGTTCTGTCTCTCACCTGGTGCTTCAGCCCCACACACACGTGGAGGAGGCTGAGGTTGGCCTAAACCACATTCCCTGGTCTATCTTTCCCAGGAGCCTGGTTTTGAGGTGACAGACATTTGCCCAGATATTAATAAAAAATAGTTATTTCATACTGTTGTTTATATCACCCTTTATTGATATAAGGAAAAGATTTAGTAAGAGATAAGGTGGAATTCAGGCACCAAAAAATTAATATGCAATATTTGTTATGTTTGTTTTTAAATGACAACTTTTAAGATTACTTCCTTATATTAACACTAGTTATGATCATCCAGCTCCATTTTTCTCCCTTATTTGCCACTGTTTTGGATTACAGTAAAAGCTCACAGGCTCATGCCTGGTAAAAAACTATAAATGGACTCAGGCACTGAGAGGATCCTTCTCAAGTAGAAGGCAGAAACCACACCTAAACTCCAAAGTAAATTCAAAATTCTTCTTTGTAATTTCCAGTTTCAGTTCTAGTATACAGAGATCTTGGGTAATAATTCCCAACCTTGTTATAAGAAAAAGCAGGGCAAACTGAAAATCAATAACTTTACTTAGGTCCATCAGAGAACTGAACCTGCAGGGCAAACTGCCACCCCAGAATCTGGAGAAACCAGAACTTAGAGTGAATGAGACATGGCTGAGGTCTACTTACCTCAGGTGAAGCTGCTGGAACCAATACCTAGTAGAAACATGTAAATGCTAATTTTGACAGATAGTTGGAGGACATGTGTGGACTAACCTAAAACTAAAACGCTCTTAAGAGACACAGCCTTAGGGCACCCCAGAATTTTATGGGCTTTAACTCTGAGAAAACAGCTAGATTCTTGTGGTGAAGATCTAGAAAGATACCTTCAGGCCTCTAGCAGAGGAAAGAGAAGAATAACCACTGTGAAATAAGCCCAGAGACTTTTCCATAACAAAGACCTAGTCTCCAAGGGAAAGAACTTTGCCAGAGACTTGTCCCAGGTGGGGAAAGTGAATTACTTCCATCCCAGGCCCCTCCACATTTCATGTCTCATTTAAGGATAAAAAATAATCAAAAGGGATTACGTCTTCAAGGAAACAGATTGTGAATTCTGTAGTTAGAGGACAGAGAAACCAAAAACCACCTCCATGGAGAAATATTTTTGAAGGTCACATTCTAGGAAAAAAAACCCTAAGATTTAATAAGAAAATTATAGAATGCTATTTCTAACCCACACTTTACCATTACACAAAAAAATAACCTAATGTAATACAATAGCAGTAAATTAAATCTGAAAAAGTTATGAGACATACATTCTCTCTGAGGAGGAGTATATAGGAAACCCTTAAGGTCTAGTGTTGACTAAAACAGGGACATGAGAGGAATTTTAAGCCCTTGGTACCTATAGCTTCAGCAAACATTAAACACAGACCACCTACTAACCAGAGTAACATAACTCCTCACACTTAAGGCCTATTTACCTCAGTTTCTATTGCCAGATTTGAAATGGCTGGATTTCAGCAAAAAATTACAAGGTGTGAAAAGACCCAAGAAAAAAACATAGTTTGAAGAGACAAAGCATTATAAGAACCAGACCTAGATATGACACAGATGTTGGAATTATCAGAGAACATAAAAGAACTATGATTAATTTGTTAAGGTCTCTAGTGAAAAAAGTAGACAACATGCAAAAGAAATTAAAATGCTAAGAAAGAATCAAAAAGAAATAGTAAAAATCAAAAGTACTATAGTAACAATGAAGAATGCCTACATCGTCTCATCAGTAAACTTGATGCAGCCAAGGAAAAAGCCAACACACTTGAAGATAAGACTACTGAAACTTCCCAGACTAAAGTGCAAAGAAAAAGAAAAAAGAAAAGAAAAGAAAAACATAATAATAATAATAAATAAAACAGAACAAATCATTTAGGAAATGTGGTATAATATCAAAAGATGTAATACATGAATAATTAGTATATCAGAAAGAGAAGAATGAGTGAATGGGGCAGAAGAAATATTTGAAATAATAATAGTCAAGAACTTTCCAAAATGTAAAATAAACACCAAACCACCATAGATCAGGAAGCTCAGAAAACACCAAGCAAGAGAAATACTGCCTTCCTCCCATACACCAACACATATTGTATTAAAGTTGCAGAAAACCAGACAAAGAAAAAAAGACAAAGCCCAAATTGGGGTGGGGGGGCATTATATACAGAGAAACATGGATATGAATTACAGTGGACTTCTTATCAGAAACCATGCAAGCAAGAGAGTGGAAAAAATATCTGAAGTATGGAAAGAAAAAGCCACCAGCCTGGAATTCTATATTGAGAAAGATATTGTTCAAATGTCAAAGAGAAATATTTTTTCAGAAAAAAATAAACAAATTTTAAAAACCTGAGAAAATTCATCATCAGCATAAATGCCCATCAAGAAGTGTTGAAAAAATTCTTCAGGTGGAAAAAAAATTATGTAAGTCAGACACTAAGATATATATAAATTAAGGAAGATAATCATAAAATTAATAAATGAGTGTAAAATATTTTATTTTTCTAATTCTTAATTGATCTAAAAGGTAACTGTTTATGGCCAAAAGGCACATGAAAAACTTCTCAGCATCACTAACTTTAGAGAAATGCAAATCAAAACTACAATGAAGTAGCACCTCATACCAGTTAGAATGGGCATCATCAGAAAATCTGCAAACAACAAATGCTGGAGAGGGTGTGGAGAAAAGGGAACCCGCTTGCACTGTTGGTGGGAATGTAAATTGATATAGCCACTATGGAGAACAGTATGGAGGCCCCTTAAAAAACTAAAAATAGAACTACCATATGACTCAGCAATCCCACTACTGGGCATATACCCAGAGAAAATCATAATTCAAAAAGTTACATGCACCCCAATGTTCATTGCAGCACTATTTACAATAGCCAGGTCATGGAAGCAACCTAAATGCCCATCAACAGACAAATGGGTAAAGAAGATGTGGTACAAATATACAATGGAATATTACTCAACCATAAAAAGGAATGAAATTGGGTCATTTGTAGAGACGAGAATGGACCTAGAGACTGTCATACAGAGTGAAGTAAGTCAGAAAGAGAAAAAAAAATATTGTATATTAATGCATATATGTGGAATCTAGAAAAATGGTACAGATGAACCAGTTTGCAAAGCAGAAATAGAGACACAAATGTAGAGAAGAAATGTATGGACACCAAGGGAGGAAAGTGGGGTGATGGGTGGTTGTGGTTGTGGGGTGAATTGGGAGATTGGGATTGACATATATACACTACTACGTATGAAATAGATAAGTAATAAGAACTTGCTGTATTAAAAAAAAACTAAAATTCAAAAAAAAATAAATAAAAGGTAACTGTTTAAAACAATAATAGACAATATGTTGTGTGATTACACTATCTGGACAAATTGGATGAATGACAGCAATATCCAAAAGAGTGAGAGGGAGAAATAAAGAACACTGTATTATAAGGTACATCCACTGCATGTGAAATGTTATACTGTCATTTGAAAGTGGAGTTTTATTAGTTAAAAATGTATATTGTGAACACTAGGGCAACTACAATTTTTTTAAAATAATGTTTGATATGGTAAGCCATGACATAAAATGAATTTATAAAAAATTCTCAAAATAAGAGAAGACATCAAGAGGAGAAAAAACAAGGGAGAAATGCAATCAATAGAAAATAGTAACAAATATAGATATTAATACATCAATAAAAATACCAAAGTTGTCAGAGTTGATTAAAAAAACAAGACTCAACTATAAGTTGTCTATAAGAAATCCACTTTAAAAGTAAAGACTCAGATAGGATAAAAGTAACGGAATGGTGAAAATATATCATACTAACACTAATCAAAAGACAACTGCAGTAGCTTTATGAATTTCAGACAAAGCGGACTTCAGAGCAAGAAATATTATCTGGGATAAAGAGTCATATTACCTAATAATAGAGGGTTTAATTCGCTAAAAAACAAAAGCAAAAAACCCCACACAATCTTAAATACATATGTACTTGAAAATAAAAAGCATCAAAATACATGAGGTAAAAACTTATAAATCTGAAGGAGAAACAGACAATTCATCTATTATAGTTAGAGAGTTCAACATCTGTCTTAAAGTAATTGATAGACAATGCAGGCAGAAAATCAGTAATGATATAGTTGAACTGAATGGCACCATCAATCAACTAGATCTAATTGACATTTATAGAATGCTTCATTCAACAGTGGCAGAACACACATTCTTCTCAAGCTCAAGTGGAACATTCACCAAGATCTGGGCCATAAAACACACCTTAACAAATTTAAAAGAATAGATATCATACAAAGTATGTTCTCAGACCAAAGGGGAATTAAACTAAAAATCAATAACAGAAAGATAGTTGGAAAGTCTCCCAAAGATTTGAGAATTAAACACACTTATTAATAACACATGGGTAAAAGAATTCTCAAAAAATATTTTAAACTACATAAAAATGAAAAATAAATTATCAAAATTGTTGGATGCAGTGAAAAACAATACTTGGAGGGAAATTTATAGCAATAAATACATATATTAGAAAAGAAGAATAAATTAATAACATAAACTTCCACCTTAGGAAACTAGAGAAACAACTTAAGCCTAATGCAAGCAAAATAATAAATAAATAATTAGAAAAAATACAGTAAAATGACATTGAAATTAGTACAATAGAGGAAATCAATAAAATGACTGAATAGATCAATAAAGGTGATAAATCTCTTGTCAAGCCAAACAGGAGAAAAAAGAAAGAATTTGCACGTTTCAATATTAAAACTGTAAAGGGATCATCGTAACTGATTGCCTGGCAATTAAAAGAATAATAAAGGAAAGCTATGATGACTCTATTCACTTAAGTTTTATAATTTAAATGAAATGCAACAATTCTTGAAAGATACAAATGAACAAAATGCATACAAGGAAAGAAAAACAGAATAGCCCTTTATCTATTAAAGAATTAGTCACTGTCAAAAAACAAATTACAAGGCTAAGGTAGTGAACTCTTCCAAATATTTAAGTAAGAAATAATAACAAATTTTCATAATCACTTCCAGAAAATAGAAGCAGAGGAAACATTTTCTACTCATTCTATGAGGCTGACATTACTTTAAAACCAAAATCAGATAACACACAAGAAAAGAAAACTACAGAGCAATATCTCACATGTGAAAACTCTCAACAAAATATTAGCAAATTAAATTCAACAATGTAAAAAAGAATTATACACCTAATTGTGTAACTAAGTGATACATATTACAGGAGTGCAAACCTGGTTCAATATTCAAAAATCAATCAATGCAGGTTGATTGACATCAGTAAAATGGCAGAGTAGGAAATATCAGTCTTTGTACCCACCCACCCCAAAATGAGACAATTAGACAGCTGACCATGAAGAAAAATAGCCCAGGAGAGCTCAATTGTCCAATTAAAAACATACAACAACACAATGGAGGAAAAACACCAGAGAATAACCACAAAGAAAGGATCGTTGCAGAGTCCAGCATCACTGAGATGTCTAAAGATGATGGCTAGGAACAAAGAAGCATGGGGGCTGTTCACATCAGCCACTCAGTGAGTACTAATGTGGTCCTCCTCCAGTGGGATGCTCTACAGAGGGCCCCAGAAACATTGCCACTCAAGACCTTAACATCCTTAGTGACAGCTGTGAATTCTCCACAGCTTTCACAGTAGACGACCCAGTAGTGTTTGTTAGTGCAGACCCCAGAGGCTTGCTGCACATAGGACACAAGGAGCTTTTGCCACTGAGATAAGTGACAACCCACAATCCAGATCCTAGCTCTGCAGCTGTGCTGTGCACACACATGTTTCAGACTATGGCTCTGTGATTGCTCCACATGCACATGTATCTCAGGCACCAGAGCCACCACTGCTGTGGGCTAGCCAGCATCCCAACTCCAGAGCTCCTGTTTCTCCATATGTACCTATACTTCAGACCCTGGCCCTTGGCTGCTCAGTGTGCACCTTCATTACACATGCCAGAGCCACCACTGCTATGGATTAGTCCATGCTTCAAACACTGTCACTTTGCAAGTGTCCTCACTCTAGTCCCTGACTCCATTGTTTTTCAACCACCCATGACTCAGGCACTGGAGCCATGATGCTGCAAGCAAGCCAGTACCCCAGATCTCTGTAAATCAGATACCAGTGCTACCACCAACCTAAGGTCAACCACAAGTCAGATCAAGTATCAAGAAGGATGCCCTCAGCCACAACATCCCCCATGGGAGTAAAAACGATCAAAGGGTTACCTGGAGCCCCTGACACTGAAGAAACCAACAGCTTTCACCAGCACAGTAGACTACCGGTAGACTTGGCCATTGAGGATCCCTGAAATCTTTGTCAAAGCTGAACTCAGTTGTAGAAGCTGCATGGAGAATATGCTGCTGGATGTCCCTTGGATCTGTGACCACTACTCCCCAACCTACCATTACCCTCACACACACCCACAGACAAAATTCCTTCCCCAACAAAATCAGTCGACAAAGACTGGAAGAGCTAGTTATTCCATCATATGCACAGGCATCAATGCAAGCCTACAAGAAACATGAAAAATCAAGGAAATGAAGAGACCTTCAAGATGGCGGAAGAGTAAGACAAGGAGATCACCTTCCTCTCCACAAATACATCAGAAATACATCTACATATGGAACAACTCCTACAGAACACCTACTGAACACTGGCAGAAGACCTCAGACTTCCCAAAAGGCAAGAAACTCCCCATGTACCTGGGTAGAGCAAAAGAAAAAAGAAAAAACAGAGACAAAAGAATAGGGATGGGACCTGCACCTCTGGGAGGGAGCTGTGAAGGAGGAAAGTTTTCCACACACTAGGAAGCCCCTTCACTGGTGGAGACGCGGGTAGCAGAGGGGAAGCTTCGTAGCCACAGGGGAGAGGACAGCAACAGGGGTGCAGAGGGCAAAGCGGAGAGATTCCCTCACAGAGGATTGGTGCTGACCAGCACTCACTAGCCCAAGAGGCTTGTCTGTTCACTCACCGGAGCAGGCGGGGGCTGGGACCTGAGGATCTGACTTCAGAGTTCAGAACCCAGGGAGAGGACTGGGGTTGGCTGCGTGAACACAGCCTGAAAGGGGCTAGTGTGCCACAGTTAGACGGGAGGTAAACCAGGAAAAATTCTGGAACTGCCTAAGGGGCAAGAGACCATTGTTTCGGGGTGCACGAGGAGAGGGGATTCAGAGCACCACCTAAGCGAGCTCCAGAGATGGGTGTGAGCCACGGCTATCAGAGCAGACACCAGAGACGGGCATGAAACGCCAAGGCTGCTGCTGCAGCCACCAAGAAACCTGTGTACAAGCACAGGTCACTCTCCACACCTCCCCTCCCAGGAGCCTGTGCAGCCTGCCACTGCCAGGGTCCCGTGATCCAGGGACAACTTTCCCCGGAGAACACACGGTGCACCTCAGGCTGTTGCAACATCACACTTGCCTCTGCAGCCGCAGGCTTGCCCCACATTCTGTACCCCTCCCTCCCCTTGGCCTGAGTGAGCCAGAGCCCCCTAATCAGTTGCTACTTTAACCCCATCCTGTCTGAGTGAAGAAAAGATGCACTCAGGCGACCTATACACAGAGGCGGGCCAACCCAAAGCTGAACCCCAGGAGCTGAACAAAGAAGAGAAAGGGAAATTTCTCCCAGCTCCCTCAGGAGCAACGGATTAAATCTCCACAGTCAATTTGATGTACCCTGCATCTGTGGAATACTTGAATAGACAACAAATGATCCCAAAATTCAGGCAGTGGACTTTAGGAGCAATGATATATATATTTTTTTCCTTTTTCTCTTTTTATGAGTGTGTATGCTTCTTTGTGTGATCTTGTCTCTATAGTTTTGCTTTTGCCATTCGTCCTAGGGATCTGTCTATCCGTTTTTGTTGTGATTTTTTTTTTGGTGTTATTTTATTTTATTTTATTTATTTATTTTTTATAATTTTTTTAGTATAGTTTGTAGTGCTTGTCATCATTGTTGGATTTGTTTTTTGCTTGGGTTGCTCTCTTCTTTCTTTCTGTTTTTTTTTTTCCTTTTTATTACTTTAAATTTTTTTTTTAATTTTTAATAATTATTTTTTTTATTTTTTATTTTATTAACTATTTATTTTTATTTTTTTCTCTTTTCTCTTTTTTTAAGTGCTTAGGAAATGTCAGTATCATTAATGTCATATATATATATATTTTTTGAATTTTATTTTACTAATTTTTTATACAGCATGTTCTTATTAGTTATCCATTTTATACATATTAGTGCATATATGCCAATCCCAGTCTCTCAATTCATCACACCACCAACACCCCGCCACTTTCTGCCCTTGGTGACCATAGGTTTGTGCTCTATTTCTGTGTCTCTACTTCTGCCATGCAAACCGGTTCATCTGTACTATTTTTCTAGGTTCCACATATATGCATTAATATACGATATTTGTTTTTCCCTTTCTGACTTACTTCACTCTGTATGACAGTCTTTAGATCCATCCACATTTTATTCCATTTTAATATTCCATTTTATATATGTACCACATCTTCTTTATCCATTCATCTGTCGATATTCCATTTTATATAATATTCCATTTTATATATGTACCACATCTTCTTTATCCATTCATCTGTCGATAGGCATTTAGGTTGCTTCCATGACCTGGCTATTGTAAATAGTGCTGCAATGAACATTCAGGTGCATGTGTCCTTTGAAATTGTGTTTTTCTCTGCATATATGCCAGTAGTGGAATTGCTGGGTTATATGGTAATTCTATTTTTAGTTTTTTAAGGAACCTCTATACTGTTCTCCATAGTGGCTGTATCATTTTACATTCCCACCAACAGTGAAAGAGGGTTCCCTTTTCTCCACACCCTCTCCAGCATTTGTTGTTTGTAGATTTTCTGATGATGCCCATTCTAACTGGTGCGGGGTGATACCTCATTGTAGTTTTGATTTGCATTTCTCTAATAATTAGTGATGTTTAGCAGCTTTTCATGTACTTCTTAGCCATCAGTATGTCATCTTTGGAGAAATGTCTATTTAGGTCTTCTGCCCATTTTTGGATTGGGTTGTTTGTTTTTTTTTAATATTGAGTTGCATGAGCTGTTTATATATTTTGGAGATTAATCCTTTGTCCATTGATTCCTTTGCAAATCTTTTCTCCCATTCTGAGGGTGGTCTTTTCGTCTTGTTTATGGCTTCCTTTGCTGTGCAAAAGCTTTGAAGTTTCATTAGGTCCCATTTTTTAATTTTTGCTTTTATTTCCATTACACTAGGAGGTGGATCAAAAAAGATCTTGCTGTCATTTATGTCAAAGAGTGTTCTTCCTATGTTTTCCTCAAAGAGCTTAATAGTGTCCAGTCTTACATTTAGTTCCCTAATCTATTTTGAGTTTATTTTTGTGTATGGTGTTAGAGAGTGTTCTAATTTCATTCTTTTACATGTAGCTGTCCAGTTTTCCCAGCACCACTTATTGAAGAGACTGTCTTTTCTCCATTCTATATTCTCATTCTATGAGGCCTCGATCACCCTGTTACCAAAACCAGACAAAGATGTCACAAAGACAGAAAAATACAAGCCAATATCACTGATGAATTTAGATGCAAAAATCCTCAACAAAATATTAGCAAACAGAATCCAACAGCACATTAAAAGGATCATACACCATGATCAAGTGGGGTTTATCCCAGGAATGCAAACGTTCTTCAATATATGCAAATCAACCAATGTGAAAAACCATATTAACAAATTGAAGGAGAAAAACCATATGATCATCTCAATAGATGCAGAAAAACTTTCGACAAAATTCAACACCCATCTATTATAAAAACCCTCCAGAAAGTAGGCATAGAGGGAACTTACCTCAACATACTAAAGGCCATACATGACAAACCCACAGCCAACATCGTTCTCAATGGTGAAAAACTGAAACCATTTCCCCTATGATCAGGAACAAGACAAGGTTGCCTACTCTCACCACTGTTATTCATCATAGTTTTGGAAGTTTTAGCCTCAGTAATCACAGAAGAAAAAGAAATAAAATAATCCAAACCAGAAAAGAAGAAGTAAAGCTGTCACTGTTTGCAGATAACATGATAATATACATAGACGATCCTAAACACGGTACCAGAAAACTATCAGACATAATCAATGAATTTGGTTAAGTAGCAGGATACAAAATTAATGCACAGAAATTTCTTGCATTCCTGTACACTGATAATGAAAAATCTGAAAGAGAAATTAAAGCAACACTCCCATTTACCATTGCAACAAAAAGAATAAGTTACCTAGGAATAAACCTACCTAAGGAGACAAAAGACCTGTATGCAGAAAACTATAAGACACTGCTGAAAGAAATTAAAGATGATACAAACAGATGGGGAGATATACCATGTTCTTGGATTGTAAGAATCAACACTGTGAAAATGACTATACTACCACAGCAATCTACAGATTCAATGCAATCCCTATCAAACTACCACGGGCATTTTTCACAGAACTAGAACAAAAATTTTCACAATTTGTATGGAAACACAAAAGACCCCGAATAGCTATAGCAATCTTGAGAAAGAAAAACGGAACTAGAGGTTTCAGGCTCCCTAACTTCAGACTATACTACAAAGCTACACTAATCAAGACAGTATGGTACTGCCACAAAAACAGAAATACAGATCAATGGAACAGGATAGAATGCCCAGAGATAAACCCACACAGATATAGTCACCTTATTTTTGATAAAGGAGGCAAGAATATACACTGGACAAAAGACAGCCTCTTCAATTAGTGGTGCTGGGAACACTGGACAGCTACATGTAAAAGAATGAAATTAGAACACTCCCTAACACCATACACAAAAATAAACTCAAAATGGATTAAAGACCTAAGGGTAAGGCCAGACACTATAAAACTCTTAGAAGAAAACATAGGCAGAACACTCTATGACATAAACCACAACAAGATCCTTTTTGACCCACATCCTAGAGAAATGGAAATAAAAACAAAAATAAACAAATGGGATCTAATGAAACTTTAAACTTTTGCACAGCAAAGGAAACCATGCACAAGATGAAAAGACAACCCTCAGAATGGGAGAAAATGTTTGCAAATAAAGCAATTGACAAAGTATTAATCTCCTAAATTTCCAAGCAGCTCATGCAGCTCAATATCATAAGAACAAACAACCCAATCCAAAAATGGGCAGAAGACCTAAATAGACATATCTCCAAAGAAGATATACAGCTTGCCAACAAACACATGAAAAGGTGCTCAACATCACTAATCATTAGAGAAATGCAAATCAAAAGTACAATGAGGTAACACCTGACACCAGTCAGAATGGCCATCAACAAAAAATCTACAAACAGTAAATGCTGGAGTGGGTGTGGAGAAAAGGGAACACTCTTGCACTGGTGTTGGGAATGTAAATTGATACAGCGACTATGGAGTACAGTATGGAGTTTCCATAAGAAACTAAAAATAGAATTACCATACGACCCAGCAACACCCCTCCTGGGCATATACCCTGAGAAAACCATAATTCAAAAAGAGTTATGTACCCCAATGTTCACTGCAGCTCTATTTACAATAGCCAGGACATGGGAGCAACCTAAGTGTCCATCAACAGATGAATGGATTAAGAAGATGTGACACACATATACAATGGAATATTGCTCAGCCATAAAAAGATACAGAACTGAGTTTTTTGTAATGAGGTGGATGGACCTAGAGTTTATCATACAGAGTGGAGTAATTCAGAAAAAGAAAAATAAATACCATATGCTAACACGTATATATGGAATGTAAAAAATTTTTTAAATGGTTATGAAGAACCTAGGGGCAAGGTAGGAATAAAGATGCAGACATAGAGTATGTACTTGAGGACACAGGGAGGGGACCAGTAAGCTGGGACGAAGTGAGAGAGTGACATGGACTTGTATATACTACCAAATGTAAAATAGATAGCTAGTGGGAAACAACCACATAGCACAGGGAGATGAGCTCGGTGCTTTGTGACCACCTAGAGGGGTGGGATAGTTAGGGTGGGAGGGAGACACAAGAGGGAGGATATATGGAGATATTTGTATATGTATAGCTGATTCAGTTTGTTATAAAGCAGAAACTAACTCACCATTGTAAAGCAATTATACTCCAATAAAGATGTTAAAAAACAAAATCAAGGAAACAACACACCACTAAGAGACACAATGATATTAACAACCAAGTCTGAAGAAATAGACTACAAATTGCCAGACAAATAATTGAAAATAATTGTTTTAGGGAAACTCAGCAAGCTAAGAGAGAACACAGATAGACAATTCAACAAAATCATGAAACCAGTGAGTAAAATGAGAATGTCAATGGAGAAATATAAATAATTAAAAGAAATAATCAATGATCTGGAGCTGAAAAATACAATGAATGCAATGAACAATGTAATGAGAGCAACTGCCACAGACTTGATCAAGCAGGACAAAAATCAGTGAAGTTAAAGACAAGTCATTTGAAATTATCCAATCATTGTAGAAAATGGAAAATTGAAAGACTGAAGAAACCCTATATTTAGTATGGAATACCATCAAATAAAACAATATTTGTATTATGGGAGTCCCAGTAGGTGAAGAGAAGGAGAAAGTGGCAGAAAGCTTATTTAAAGAAATAAGGGCTGAACCTCCCAAATCTGGGAGGAGATATGGACATCCAGGTACATGAAGCTTATAGGTCCTCACACAAATTCAACCCAAAGAAGACTTCACTGAGACACATTATAATCGAACTTTCAAAAATCAAAAACAAAGAGAAAATCTTGAAAGCAGCAAGAGAAAAAATATCTCATACAAGGGAATCCCATAAAGCTATCAGTGGATTTTTCAGAAGAAATCTTGCAGGCAAGGAGTGAGTAGGATGATATATTCAATGTGCTGAAAGAAAAAAACTGCCAACCAAGAATATTTTACCCAGCAAAGCTGTCCTTCAGAAATGAAGGAGAGATAAAGACTTTCCCAGGCAAACAAAAGCTGAGGGAATTTATCGCCACTTGTCCTGCCTTACCAGAAATTCTAAACAGATTTCTTCAAGCTGAAATGAAAGGACTCTAATTACTAAGATTAAAACATATTAAAGCATAAAACCTATTAAAAAGGTAAGTATATAGTCAAATCAAAATAATCTATACTATAATGGTGGTGTATAAATCACTTAACTCTAGTATAAAGTTTAAAAAACAAAATTATTAAAAATAATTATAGCTACTGTCAACTACAAATTGTCACTTGCCATCTACCTTTGCAAGGATTAAATCATGTGCTGCTGCAGCTGCTGACTTTCAACACCCTCTGAAAGGAGTTCAGGCGGAGAGCAGAAATGAGGCACTCTGTGCTCTGGGAAGAACTGACAGAACAGGTCTTCAGATAGTTAGATATTTTCAGGAGCTGATTTTATGAGCCCAATTCTTGTATCTCCTCATAACTAGAAAAACACTAAAATCCTTCCTGGTAACGACTGCTCCTCGTGACTGGCAGTAACTTTCATAAGACTAGCAGAAGACTTCTGCAAAAAAAATATGTGCTCAGTTGCATGTACTCTCCCTTCACCAAAATCACATATATACTGACGTTCCCCCTTACCTCTTTGGAGCAGTTTCTCAGAGCTATCTGAAATGCTGTCTACTGGGCTGCAGTCCTCATTTTGCGCCAAATAAAACTTAACTCTCAACTCTCATGCTGTGCATTATTTTAAGTCGACACTACAATAATTTATTAATGGTTACACAAGAGAAAAAGGTGTAAATCGTGACATTAAAAACACAAAACGTGGAGGAAGGGAGTAAAAGTGTATGGTTTCATATACAATTGAAGTTATGTTGATATGTTTAAAGTAGACTGTTATGACTATAAATATTTTATGTAAGTCTCATGGTAACCACAAAGCAAAAACCTATACTAGATACACAAAATACAAAGGAATTAAAGCAGTCCACTATGAAAAATCATCAAACCACAAAGAAAGAGCGCAAAAGAGGACAGAGGCATAAAGGAACTACAAAATAATCAAAAAATGATAAGATGGGAAGAGTAAGTCCTCACCTATCAATAATAACTTTAAATTAAATGGATTAAATTACACAACTGAAAGACATAGAGTGGTTGAATGGATTAAAAAAGACCCAAGGGGCTTCCCTGGTGGCGCAGTGGTTGAGAATCTGCCTGCCAATGCAGGGGACACGGGTTCGAGCCCTGGTCTGGGAAGATCCCACATGCCACGGAGCAACTAGGCCCGTGAGCCACAATTACTGAGCCTGCGCGTCTGGAGTCTGTGCTCCGCAACAAGAGAGGCCGCGATAATGAGAGGCCTGCGCACCGCGATGAAGAGTGGCCCCCACTTGCCACAACTAGAGAAAGCCCTTGCACAGAAACGAAGGCCCAACACAGCCATAAATAAATAAATAAATAATTTTTTAAAAAAAAGAACAGGGTGCTCTAAGTCACAGGTGTACATCGACACTCTCGTTCAGCAGGGAAATGCAGCACATTACTCAAGGGGTTTCCAAAAAAGCAGGGGGAGAACTAGGAGATGCCTTCAAAAAAAAAAAAAAAAGACCCAACACATGCTGCCTAGGAGAGACTCACTTCAGCTTCAAGGACACACAAAGGCTCAAAGTAAAGGGAGGCAAAAAGATATTTCATCCAAGTGAAAAACAAAAAGAGAACAGGAGTGGCTACACTAATATCAGAGAAAATGGGCTTTAAGCCAAAAACTGTAACAAGAGACAAAGGAGGTCATTATATGATGATAAAGGGATCAAAGCATCAAGAAAATATACAACTGTAGGTATGTATGCAACCAACATCAGAGTATCTAAATATATTAAGCAAATATAAACAATTTAAAGGCAGAAATAGAGAGCAACACAATAGTAGCAGGAAATCAATATCCACTTTCAATAAAATTACTTATCTTGCTTTTTCCAGCTTCTAGAGCTGCTTTCCTTGCATTCCTTAGCTTTTGATACTTTCTTCCGTCTTCAAAGCTAGCAGTGTAGCATCTTCAAACCTCTCTGTGCTTTTGTTATGTCATTTTCTACAATGTAGTCAATTTTCTTTCTTTCTCTTATAAGACGCTTGCGATTACACTTAGAATTCACCCAAATAATCCAGGATAATCTCTTAACTTCAAAACTCTTAGCTTAATCACATATAAACAGTCCATTTTTCTATATAAGGTAACATTTCAAGTTCTAGGGAATAGGCCCTGGATATCTTTGGGGGCCATAATTCAATCTATCACACCATACAATCCAGTAATTTTGCACCTACTTATTTATCCAATTGATTTGAAAACTATGTCCACACAACAGTCTGCAACTTAATATTTATAGAAACCTTATTCATAATCACAAGAAAAGCCCTGGAAGCTACCAATATTCAGTATGGAAATAGATAGACAAATGGTGGTATATTCATAATACATTACTATGAAGCGATAAAAAGAAATGAGCCATCAATTCATGCAAAGACACGATAAATTTAAATGTATATTGCTAAAGTGAAAGAAGTCAGTCTGAAAAGGTTATATAGTATATGGCAAAATGGAAAATGGAAAACTACAGAGATGCTAAAGTGATCAGTGGTTACCACAGATTCAGGGAGAGAAAAGTTCAATAGGAGATGCCCAAGGAATTTTTATTAGAGTGGTGAAACTATTTTGCATGACACTGGAATGATGGACATGTGACCCAGTAAAATTCTACAGCTGGAAGCATGAATATTTATGTATGCAAATTTTTAACTATTAGGTCAGCAGAATCCATAATGGAATGCAGAGCATGACAAAATAATCTAACTTCTATTATGGAAAAGAATGTGAGAAAAATTACTGACCTATGTAACTCTGGAAATGTGGAGTCTGTAAACTAAAGGCAAAAGAATCTGCACATTAACACAACAGTAACTGATAAAGTAGTTTCACATCAGGTATGGATTAAATAATTTTGTTACCATGATACATGTGTACTGGAACTGAAAAATTACAGCGGATAAGGAGAGCCAAGCTTCTCACTGTTGGAGGGGAAATTTACAGATAAGCAGGCAGAGGAGGCTAGAATGATTCATACAGTAGTGAACTGGAGTTGGAGACATCAGTATGAACTCATGTTTTTTTTTATATAGATATAGATTGTAAAAACAGGTATATGTATTGACATGTGTATGTACACAGATTAGTATACATGCACACATATTTCCTTTCTCTGTCCACTGAGAGGGCCTAGAAGCAATAATACCTCAGAAGCAATGAGCACACCTAGTACTCAGATCTATGTTTCTAATATCATTCTCCAATATAAGAAACTATGGATTCTTGAGAAAATGTATGGTTCTAGGACCAAATTAGGAAATATATAAGATGAGTATGAAGAATTCAAAAATAAGGAAGTGCTCAAACTACAATGATAAGGATATGTCAAAGGGACAAAGTAGCCAACGGAAGTGGTTCCCAATAGCCAAAGATGGAATAAATTGAGCAAAAAATAAATAAACAAGGTATTTCTGGATTATAACCCAAGTATGACATAAATATCCATGAGTCCATACAGACATAAATTAATAATTAAATTAATCAATTAAAAAGGGGACTGTAGACAAATCTCTCAAACAGAAGAATTCCAAATAATTTCTATAGATACTATGCCTTCAATTAGGTGAAGCATAGCTCCCCACATTTTATGTGCAAACTATGCATAGTGACTTTCTTCCAAAGAGTATTGTATTGAAAGGTGGAAGAAGAGTAGCTTTACAACTCTACTAGTCTGGTGATCAAGATTAACTTTAACAGTTATGTCTTGGTAATAGTATAAACTCTTGATATGATGTGATTAAAATGGCATTTTACATCTGTAGTCATCCCCTCAAAATCTCATTAACTCCATCCTAATCATGAGCAAAACACCTGACAAACCCCCAATTGACAAATACATGGCCAGTATTGTTAAAATCTCTCAATGTCCTAAAAATTAAGTCTGAAAATCTATCACAGCCAAGAGGATCCTGAAGTGACTTGATGACTCCCTGCATGTAATCCTGGAAGAGTAAAGGTAAAACGAAGGTATTCTGAATAAAGTATGGATTTTAGTTAATAATAATGTATAAGTAGTAATTCATTCATCATGAAAATTTGCCATACAAATGTAAATATTAATCATAGGGGAAACTGGGTCTATATTATATGGGAAATCCATGTATTATCTTGCAACTTTTCTGTAAATCAAAATCTATCATAAAATTAAATTTATTTATGTTATATTTTATAAATTTATTGTAAAATAGTCTCTTTAACAAGTAAAAAAAAAAAAAAAAAAGTAGCCTTATTTGAAATTTCCTGAGCATTCCAAGTAACTCCTGTTAGGTCTAGAATAATTGCCTTCCCTGAAAATGCCATGTTGGAATCCATATATTTACAATTTCCCAGTTGGATCTTACAGCTGCTTTGAGCTAACTGTGCAATGAATATCTACATTCAGCAATCCTTTCTCTCTATAGAAGATCAAACCAGCACCAGAATCTAATTAAAAGTCTCCATACAAGTGACTCAGCAGGAATTGAGGCAGGGAGTATTTTATCATTATGTGTCCAGGGTGACCATACATGGAATAATATATAATCCTTGGGAATAAAAGCTCATTTATCCTATTGATTTTCAAACATAGACTGTGGTACATTGGAGCATGTAGCAAGCTTGTGATTTTATATTTTCCAGTAAATACTATAAAAACATTAAACATGAATTATCTTTGAATAAAATAAAAATACTTATCTCCTCTTCTAATCATAATTATATATATGATGGTAAACAAAAGGAAGGTATGCTTTCCCATTTATCCATGTGCAATTTAATAAAGAATTAAACTGAGCTAGCCAAAAAATAAAATCAAGTTTGGAAAGATAGAATTCAGCAATGCTACAATGAAGAAAGGAATTTAACTGAATGGGATCATGACTTGGCTCAGGTATTCT
The DNA here is from genome assembly GCF_028021215.1 of Eschrichtius robustus. NCBI lineage: Eukaryota > Metazoa > Chordata > Mammalia > Artiodactyla > Eschrichtiidae > Eschrichtius > Eschrichtius robustus. Next base: position 138,006,194 of record NC_090828.1, on the reverse strand, counting down.
TAGAAACTACTGGTTCTATTCCACTAGTTTTAGAATACAATAATACTATATTTGTGTAAACTGGTTCCCAAAATTGTAAAATGATAATAATTGATTTGGCTTCTGGGTATTAGCATAATAGGACACTAAATACACTGGAAATTTCTTACTACAAGCACCTACTAATGTTAGAAATATTTAATAAACATTACATTAAATGCAAAATTTAGTTGGTACAAAACAATGTGAGTGATGGAGAAATCCTCAAATTCCAAGAGAATAGAAATTAAACAAAGACCAATAAACATAAGAGCTCATGCAGCAACCGCCCTAAGAGAGAGATAGGCTGAGAGGGTCCCCAGTCTTTGCAACTCAAGAACCAGAATTTAATACCTTTTTGGTGATAATAAGCTCTTTCTTAAGGGAGTATTAGATAGGGAATTGGGACTAAGACCATTATCTAAATATATCTGCATCTTCAGTAAATTATTTAATTTGAAATAATTCACCCAGCATAAGATTAAAGAGAAAAAACAAAGAACAACAAAACTTAGTTCATTTTGCCTGGGCTCAGGGTACAAGATAAAAGAATTCTCCTCTAAGAATACATAATATGAGCTCTTTCACACTTGTAAATGAGATTTGAATTTACCAACATGAGCTGTGATGATTAATTTTATGTGTTGACTGGGCCAGATATTTGGTTAAACATTAATCTGAGTGTTTCTGTGAGTTTATTTTTGGATGAGATTAACATTTAACTCAGTAGAGTGAGTAAAGCAATTCATAATGTAGATGGGCCTCATTCAATCACTTGAATAGAGCAAAGGACAGACTTTTTCTCAAGTGAGAGAATTCTGCTGCCTGATGACCTTGAAACTGGACATCAGCTCTTCCTGGTTCTACAGCAGCCTCCTGGACTTGAGATCAAACAAAGATAGCAGCTCTTTCAGAAGCTGCTTCAGACTCAAATGAGGGCATTGTCTCTGAAGATTTTGGACTTGCCAGTTTCCATAATTTTATTAGCCAATTCCTTACAATACATTTCTTTATATATGATCGATAGATGTTAGATAAATGATAGATAGATGATAGATAGATAGTAGATAGATAGATAGATAGATAGATAGATAGATAGATAGATAGATAGATAGATAGACAGACAGATGGATATACTATTGGTTCTGTTTTTCTGGAGAACCTGGAATAATACATGATCCCAAGACATTAACATAAATATCAGTGTCAGGTCAGTGATGCTCCTAGAGTAACTTACAGAACCAATTCATGCTCAACATCACTAATTATTAGAGAAATGCAGATCAAAACTACAATGAGGTATCACCTCACACCGGTCAGAATAGCCGTCATTAAAAAATCTACAAACAATAAATGCTGGAGAGGGTGTGGAGAAAAGGGAACCCTCTTTCACTGTTGGTGGGAATGTAAAATGATACAGCCACTATGGAGAACAGTATGGAGGTTCCTTAAAAAACTAAAAATAGAACTACCATATGACCCAGCAATCCCACTACTGGGCATATACCCTGAGAAAACCATAATTCAAAGGGATACATGCACCCCAATGTTCATTGCAACACTATTTACAACAGCCAGGACATGCAAGCAACCTAAATGCCCATTGAAAGAGGAATGGATAAAGAAGAGGTGGTACATATATACAATGGAATATTACTCAGCCATAAAAAGGAATGAAATAGTGCCATTTGCAGTGACATGGATGGACATAGAGATTGTCATACAGAGTGAAGTAAGTCAGAAAGAGAAAAACAAATATCATATAATATTGCTTACATGTGGAATCTAGAAGAATGGTACAGATTAACTTATTTGCAAAGCAGAAATAGAGTCACAGATGTAGAGAACAAATTTATGGATACCAAGGGAGGAAGCAGATGTGGGATGAATTGGGAGATTGGGATTGACATATATACACTACTATGTATAAAATAGACAACTAATGAGAACCTACTGTATAGCACAGGGAACTCTACTCAATGCTCTGTGGTGACCTAAATGGGGAGGAAATCTAAAAATAGTGGACATATGTATATGTATGACTGATTCACTTTGCTGTACAGCAAGACACAAACACAACATTGTTAAGCAAGTATACTCCAATAAAAATTAATTAATTTTAAAAAAAAAGCTTGTTAGGAAAGTCTTCAATGTGGGCTACAAAGGATTCCTACAGCTTAAGCAAAATTTCAAAATGAACTCACAATCCAAAGTAATAAAACAAATCAGAAAATGATCATGCATGATCAAAATAAAGAGCAGACTGAGTCCCCTAAATTTCACATAATAAGAGTATAAAATTAGTATATTTAAAATTATTAAACACACAAAAGAAATGAAAATCATAATAAAAAACAAGTCACTAAGAAAAAATACTTTCAGAATATTTTTTTAAATGCAGAAATTAAAACAATTGCAGAAACATACAGAGAATTAAGAGAGAAGATAGACTTATAAGATCCAATTTATGCCTTATATGAATTCTGGAAATATAGAATGGAAGAGTAGAAATATTTGAGGAGAAAACAGCTTAGGTTTCTCAAACTTGATTAATAGCATAATTTCTCGCATTCAATAAATGTAATGAATTACAAGTCAACTAAGTAAAAATATGATATATTAAAAGATATAGTAAAATTGAAAAATGTCAAAGGCATTGAGATACTGAAAGCTGTCAGATTTCTTAAAAATTATATTACCTGCAATGAAATCATAATTAGACTGACAGCAGACTTACAGTAACAACAAAACCCAAAAGAGCATAAATACTTTTTTCAATGTACAGAGAATATATATTACAGTCAATCTATATTCATATACCTACCTAAACTATTATTCAAGAGTATGGACAAAATCAAGATATCTTTGAACAATTTTTGAGAGGTACTACTCACAAACTTTTATCAAAAGAATTACAGAATACAGGGATACCTTGCAGTGGGCTCAGTTCCAGACCACCACAATAAAGCAAAAATCTTAAAAAAGAAAATCACACAAATATTTTGTTTTCCCAGTGAATATAAAAGTTATGTTTACACCATACTGTAGTCTATTAAGTGTGCAATAGCATTATGTCTTTAAAAAAATGTACGTACTTTAATTTAAAAATAATTTATTGCTAAAAAATGTTAACCATCATCTGAATTTTCAGCAAGTCATAGTAGTAACAACAAAGATCACTGATCACAGATCATCACAAATATAATAATAATGAAAATTTGAAATATTGCAAGAATTATCAAAATGTGACATAGAGACACAAAGTGAACAAATGCTGTTGGAAAAATGATGTTGATGGACTTGCTCCATACTGGGTTTCCATAAGCCTCCAATCTGTAAAAATCACAATATCTGTAAGGAGCTATAAAACAAAGTATAACTGTAATTCAATTACAGAATAAAGAAATTTATCTCAAAGGAAAGAAAATAATGGGAGAAAGAATGATGAGAGAAGAAATTGGCAGAGCTGGATAAATGCAAACCATTTTTTTATGAATAACAACAACAATAATTCCTAATTTGAGAGACATAAAATGAGATGGAAATAATATACTAAAATGTATGAGAGGAGAGGATAATAATCAAGGACTCCAAGTCCTTGTCTTATTCAAGAATTGGTAGAGCTTATTAACTAATGATAGAACTGCTTGGGTCAAGTGTGAATGTTAAAAACACAACAGTAGCTATGGAAGGCAAGAAAGTAGAAGGGCAGTAAGGCAGGCAGACAGGTAGAAAGGAAGATAGGAAAGGCAGGAATAAGTTCCAGATAGGTAAAATATTTAAAAATCGAGGAGGACAGAAGAAATTTTAAAAAGAAGAGGAATAGATTAAAGAAGGCAAGGGGGAAAAAGTTAATAGAAGGCAAAATAAAAGAGAGGAAATCAAACCTAGTCAGATAAGGTTGTGAGTTTACATCTTAATCTCCCCCTCTGCCCCTCTGTTTCCTCCAATCACATGGCAAAGACAGAAAACTTTTCAAAATTTTTAAACAGGAAAAAAACAACAACAATAATAATAATGAAGCCATTTTCCTGAACTGGGGCTGCAACTCAAAAATAATTTTTAACAAAGAGAAAATTACAAGACAAGCTAAAAGGTAAATGTGTCAGGAGTCCCTAAGACTACCTTCAGACTTGTAGATTTTCTAGGACTACAGGAGTCAGAAAAGATGTTATAGCCATAAAAATGGTTGATCACAGAATTATATGGACCTGCTTAGTTCACTCAGCAATAATATGTGGTAACACATGTGAAATTTTATCAACCAGGGAAGAGCACTCAAGCCTTGATGTTCAAGGTTTTTATTGGGGGTGGGGTCATTCATTAGAGCATAACATCTCCTGCATGACTGGCCTCAGCTACTGAGACTCTAGTCCCTCAGAGCAAAAACATATTTTCACCACAAATCACACTGTTAGCACAGACTATTGATCAAACTAATACCACATGACTGAAGGCCTCCAGCATACAATACTCTTTCCAGGAAGAATATTTCAGGGGCTTAAAGCATATCTCTCAGGATCTGATCAAGTGACAGCCTTGAAGATTGACTATTCCTGGGAGCATGTAGGGTTTGAACATCCCAGGTCTGCTGCATTATTCCTTTCCTGAACAGCAAGAAAAGAAAAGAAAAAGTTTGAAGAGACAAAGCAAACATCCAAACCTTACTCAGATATTTTTAAAATTGCTGTAATTATTGGACAGTAAACTTAAAATAACTACGATTAATACATTTAAGGTATCTAATGGAAAAAGAAACAACATGTCAAAAAAGATGCGTGATTTAAGAAGAGACAGAGAAAATAAGAAAGGATTAAATTGAAATGCTGGTAGTCAAAAACACTATACATAAATAAAGAATGCCATTGGTAAGATCATCAAGATTAGACAAGACAGAGGAAAGAATCAATGAGCTTGAAGATAGATTAATGACAATATCCAAAGTTGAAATAAAAATAGAAAGAAGAATGAGAATAAAAGCAGGAGAAGGAGAAGAAAAGAGAGAAAAAGGAGGAGAAGAACAAAAAGGAGTAAGAGGAGAAAACATGTCAAGACTTCAGGACAATTTTGAGAAGTGTTACATACACATAATTGGAATACCAGAAGGAGAATGAAGAGAAAATAGAGCAGAAAAAAAGTGAAGTAATAACTAAGAATTTTCTGAAATTAATGGCAGACACCAAACCACAGAACCAGAAAGCTCCAATATCACCAAACAGAATAAACACCAGAAGAAACATATCAAAGTGTATTCAAACTGCAGAAAAGCAAGACCAAGAGAAAATGTTAAAAGAAGCCCAAGGAGGGGGAGAGTCTTACTGGTGGAGAGACAAGGGTAAGAAATACTGCAGGCTTTACCTCAAAAATCATGTGGACAAGTAGATAATGGAGAAAAATACTTATAGGCTTGAAAAAGATAACCATGAAACCTAGTATCTATATTCTGAAAAATTATCTTTCACATATAAAGAAGGGAGTGACATCAGCAAAAGTGGAAAAGTAGGGAACTGTGAGTGACCATCTATCCCCAGAAACAACAAAAATCTGACCAAAAATGTCAAAATTAACCTTATCAGAACAGTGGAAGTTAGTCAAAGGTATACAACATCCAAGTGAATGCTTAACAAGGAGAAGTGCACTGAAATATAGTGGAAGAACTCTGATAACACTTTAAATCACTTGCTCTATCCCTATGCCCTGATGCAGTGGTTGACCTGAAGATGGCACACTGTGGTCCTGGAGGACCTACTGAACAAAGATTTTAAATAAACTGCCTAAAATATACTTAAATATATTTTAAAAGTTAAAGGAAAACATAGAAAAAGAACTGAAGAAAACCAGACAAACAACGTATGAACTAACAGAGGAAAGGAGATAGAAATAAAGGCATAGAAACTATAAAAAGGAACAAAGTAATAAAAATATTGGAGTGAAAATTACAATAACTGAAATGAAACATGCCCTAGAAGGATTTAACCCACATTTGAATAGAAGAAGAAAGAGTCAGTGAACACGAAGACAAGTCTAGTGAAATTATCCAGTCTGAGAAGCAGAGAGAAAAAAAGGAATTTTTAAAAAATGAACAGAACCTAAGCCTTGTGGGGCACTATTGATGGTACCAACATATACATAATGGTAGTGCCAAAACGAGAAGATAAGGGAAAAGGGACAGAATGAATATTTGAAGAAATAATGGTCAGAACTTACCAAACTTGATGTAAGCATAAAACTACACATCCAAGAAACTTATCAAATTCCAAGTAGGATATACTCAAAACGATTTACACCAAGACCTTATAATCAAACTGTCAAAAGCCAAAGACAAGGAGAGAACCTTGAAAGCAGCAAAAGTGAAGTGATTCATACAGAAAAGTCATCCTCAGTAAGATTAACAGCTGGTTTCTCATCAGAAGCCACAGAGGCAAGAAAGCAGCAGAAGATTTAAACTGCTGAAAGAAAACAAACAAAAAAACCCCTACGAACCAAGAACTCTATATATGGCAAAATTACCCTTCAAAATTAAGAAATAAGTAAGACATTCCCAGAGAAACAAGCACAGAGGGAGTTCATTGCTAGTAGATCTGTCCCACAAGAAATGCTAAAGTGAGTCCTTAAGGCCAAAATGTAAGGACACTAGACTAATTCAAAACACTAATAAGAAATAAAGCATACTAGTAAATGTAAGTACATAGTAAATGTAAATAAGTATTAACATATTTTTGGCTTGTCATTCCTCTTTTTATTTCTGTGTGATTTAAAAAGAAACACAAAAACAATAATTATAAATCTATATTAATGGGCACACAATATATAAAGATGTGACAACAACAACCCAAAGAAGGGAGGCACAGGGCTGTATAGAGATGAGTTTTTGGATACTATCAAAGCTAAATTGGTATTTATTTAAACTAGCTATTATAAGTTTAATATCTTAATTGTAAACCTCAAAGTAACTCCCATGAAAATAATGAAAAGATATACAGAAAATAAAATGAAAAGGAAAATATAATGGTGCACTACCAAAAAAAAAAAAAAAATCAGTTAAGTACCAAAGAAAGCAGTAGTTGGGGAACTGAGAACAAAAAAGGTATAACATACATGGAAAACAAAAAGCAAAATATCAGAAATAAGTCTGTCATCAGTAATTACTCTAAATGTAAATGGATTAAAACTTCTAATTTAAAGGAAGAGATTGTCAGTATAAATAAAATAACTAGATCCATCTATACGTTGTCTACTAGAATCTCACTTTAAATCCAAAAGCAAAAATAGGTTGAAAGTAAATGAATGAAAAAGATATCCACTGCCGATAGCAACCAAAAGAAAGTGGGGTGGCTATCCTAATATCAGAAAAAATAGACATCGAGTCAAACATTATTATAAGGGTTAGAGAAGAACTTTGTAAAGGGTTCAATCAGTAAAGAAAATATAACAATTATAAACATATAGACACCTAAAAACAGAGTCTCAACATATCTGAAACAAACATTGGTAGAAATAAAGGAAGAAATAGTCAATTCTACAATAATAGTTGGAGACTTGAATACTCCACTTACAATAATGGGTAGAACAACTAGAGAGAAGATTGGTAAGAAAACACAGGACTCAAAAAACGTTATGAACGAATTGGTTCTAACAGATATATACAAAACATTCCATGCAGCAACAACAAAATACACATTATTTTCATGTGAACATGAAACATTCCTCATGTATCAGACTGCAAAACAGGACTCTGTAAATTTAAAAGGACTGAAATCATACAAAATATCTTTTCAATTGCAATGGAATTAAACTAGAAATCAAACACAGAAGGAAAACTGGAAATTTTACAAATACATAGAAATTAAACAACACACTCTTAAGCAGCCAAGAGGTCAGAGAAGAAATCACAAGGTAAATTAGAAAATACTTTGAGAGAACTGAAAAGAAAATACAACATACCAAAATTAATGAGAGGTAGAAAAAGCAGTGCTCAAAGGAAATGTATTGCTGTAAATGTCTACACTTAAGGAAAAGAAAGATCTCAAATTAGAAACCTAACTTTATGCCTTAAAAAGGTAGAAAAAGAACAAAATAATACCAAAACTAGCAGAAAAACTTGGAATAATATAGAGTAAAGATAAACAAAATAGACTATACAAACAATAGAGAAAATCAATAGAACTAAAATTGGTTCTTTGAAAATATTAACAAAATTGGCAAAGCTTAATCTAGACTGATAAAAAGAGCAAGAACTTACATTACTAAAATAAAAATAAAATTGGGCTCATTACCACAGATCTTACAGAAATAAAAAACATTTTAAGAGAATACTGTGAAAAATTGTATGCCAAAAAATTAGATAACCTAGATGAAATGGACAAATTCCTAGAAACACAAAACTACCAAAACTGACTAAAGAAAAAAAAAAAAAAAGAGTATGTGAATAGACATATTAGAAGTAAAGCGATTAAACCAGTAATCAAAAATCTCACTACAAATAAAAGGCCAGGACGAGATGACTGTACAGGTGAATTCTACCAAACATTTATATAACTTAATACTTCTCAAACTCTTCTGAAAAATAGAAGGGCAAGGTAACATTTCTTAACTCATTCTGTGAGGCCAGAATTACCCTGATGAGCCAAACAAAGACATCAAGGAAAAAAAAAAAACTACAGACCAATTTCCTGTGAATATAGATGTAAAATCTTCAACAAAATACTAGCAAAATGAATACAGCAGCACATTAAAAGCAATTACACACCATGACAAAGTGGGTTCTCCAAAGAATGCAAGGTGGTTCAATATATGAAAATCAATCAGTGTAATACACAACATTAATAGAATGAAGGGAAAAAGGCATATGATAATCTCAACTGACACAGAAAAAGCATCTGAGAAACCCAATACTCTTTCAGAATAAAAACACTCAACAAACTAGTGATAGAAAGGAATTTTCTCAACATGAAAAAGGCATATATGAAAAAACTCATAACTAACATTAAATTTGAAAGACCAAAATCTTTCTCCTAAGATTGGGATCATGACAAGGATGCCTTCTTTTGTTACTTCTATCCAACACTGTACTAGAAATTCTAACCAGAGATATTAGATAAGGAAAAGAAATAGTTGGCATCCAAATTGGAAGGAAGGAAGTAAAACTAATTCTAGGTGCAGATAAAATGATATATATAGAAAATCCTAAAGAATACACACACACACCAAAAAAAACCTTTTAGAGCTAATAAATGAATTTAGCAGTTTCAGGATAGAAGATCAACACACAAAAATCAGTTGTATCCCCATACACTAGTAATAAACAATCTGAAAAAAAGTTAAGAAAATAATTAATTTACAACAGCATTAAAAATATAAAATACTTAGGAATAGATTTAACTAAAGAGGCTAAGACTTTAAACTACTAAACATTGTTGAAAGAAAATAAAGAAGACCTAAATAAACAGGAAGATCCCATGTTCATAAATTGAATGAATTAATATTGTTAATATGGTAAATTCCCCAAAGCAACCTACTGAATCAGTGAAATCCTTACCAAAATCCAAGTGGCCTTTTATGAAGAAGTGGAAAGGCTGATATTAAAAATTCATATGGAATTGCAAGGGACCCTAAGTAGACAAAACAATCTTGAAAAAGTAGAACTTTTTAGATTACAAAGTTGAATTACTGACACTTTCCAATTTCAAATCTTATTACAAAGCTACAGTAAGCAATGAAGTGTAATATTAGCACGAAGATAGACATATAGGCTAACTGATTAGAATCAAGTGTCCAGAAATAAAACCATACATGCATGGCCAATATGAGTAATTTATCACAATACACACAAAAGAAGGAAGTATCCAAAAAATATCAGCTAATATTCACTCCAAGTCAGAAGTTACCTCACTCAGTGTGGAAATAATGAGGATACATTTAAGAACCAATAGATAAGAACAAAAGAAAATGAAGAGTTGAGATAACAGGAGTATAAGTGCAGGAAAATTAAAGAGCTTCATATGAAAGAACAAGTCCTCCTTGTGACAAGAGAGAAGAGAGACCTTAAGTTGAGAAATAGGGAATATGACCTTAAATATCTCAACAGTAGGGTTATTCTGCTAATAAGTGACCCAGGATGAGCTAACTCATTCAATTATTAATACAAAAAATGCCACATTATTTTTAAATTTAAAAAAATTTAAAAAGAAAGAAAATCAGAGCCTGTTAGAAGCAAAATAAAACTTACCAGAAAATACAGCCACAAATCAGAGGAGACTAGCAACACAACATTTCAACATATTTTTTAAATGAGCAAATACAGTTAAGAAAAAACATAATGAAATGCTTTAAAAAAAAACAAAACAAAACCTTAGAGAATTCATGGACAGACAATAGGAAAATGTAGGGAACTCACAGAATTCAGAAACAAATGAACAAAAAAGACAAAATCACTTCAGAAATGGAAACTGGATTACAGGGGGAAAAAAGATAATTGACATCATTGAATCTACATAAAGTTATATAAAGGAGATTCTAAAATTGCCTAGAAAAATAAAAAGAAATGATGAATTATCCCCAAAGTAATAAACATAGAAGATAAGCAAATGATATAGAAAATATATGCAACTGCAGGTCTTGGCATCAAAAACAAAAAAGGGGAAGAGAACAAATATTTAAAACCATACATCAAAAACCTACACTGGGGCTTCCCTGGTGGCGCAGTGGTTGACAATCTGCCTACCAAAGCAGGGGACATGGGTTAGAGCCCTGGTCTGGGAAGATCCCACAGGCCACGGAGCAACTAGGCCCGTGAGCCACAACTACTGAGCCTGCGCATCTGGAGCCTGTGCCCCGCAACAAGAGAGGCCATGGCAGTGAAAGGCCCGCGCACCGTGAAGAAGAGTGGCCCCTGCTTGCCACAAATAGAGAAAGCCCTTGCATAGAAACGAAGACCCAACACAGCCAAAATAAATAAATAAATAAATAAATAAATAAATAAATAAATAAATAAATAAATAAGTCAGGAGCTCTTTAAAAAAAAAAAAAACCTACACTGAAGGTTGGGAAAAAGTTACGTAACTTTGGAAATAAGTGGAGTCTGCAAAACTAAATGTAAAAGGAAATGCACCTAAGCTCTGCATTCTACATGATAAAGTTGTTACCTGTGGCATATGGGTGAATCATTCTACAAACATATATGCACACTGGAACCAAACAATTAAATACATGAATGGCAGATATGGTCATGTTTACACTGCTGTAGTGGGATATTACAGACAAGAAGGGGGAGGATAGGATGATCCATGGGGTAATAGATATCAGTATAAACTCATGTTTAGATCAATATAGATACCAAAGATTACATATAAAAATATTTATATATACTATATCAGTTAGTATATAAACATATATTTCTTTTTTTTTTTTAAATTAATTAATTAATTTATTTATTTATTTATGGCTGTGTTGGGTCTTCATTTCTGTGCCAGGGCTTTCTCTAGTTGTGGCAAGCGGGGTCCACTCTTCATCGCGGTGCGCGGGCCTCTCACTGTCGCGGCCTCTCTTGTTACGGAGCACAGGCTCCAGACGCGCAGGCTCAGTAATTGTGGCTCACGGGCCCAGCCGCTCTGCGGCATGTGGGATCTTCCCAGACCAGGGCTCGAACCCGCGTCCCCTTCATTGGCAGGCAGACTCTCAACCACTGAGCCACCAGGGAAGCCCAAACATATATTTCTTTTTCATATCAGCTGAAAGGGCCTAGAATCAACGAAACTCTGGTAGCAATTAGTGCACCTAGTGCACTAGATGCAGGTGCACTTGTTTTCTGATACCTACAATAGAACAAATCATGGATCCTTGGAGAATTGGCTGATTATAAAAGTGCAGGGAATTTACATTGTTAGCCTAGAACATATGTTCCATAAAGTAAGGAAGTCCAACCCCAAAAAAGGGGGTACTACAAAGCGGTGCAAGAGCCAACTGGAAAAGCTCCCATGGCCAAGGCTAAAACAATTTGCACAAAAAAGTAATATTGGATTATAACTCATAGAGTAAAATACATATCCATGAGTCTATACTTATGCTATTAAATTACTGAATACATAAATAAAAGATTGGAGAAAAGACAAATATACTGTGCATAAGAATTCTAAGCAACTTACATAGAGACTGCCCTCAAGGAAGTTAAGCATAACCTCCCATTCCTTAACTGAGAGTTTCCACATTCTGACTTCCATCAAAGAGTATAGTACGGAAAGGAGGTAAAATGGTAACTATACACTATCTTGACTCAGCAATTTAGAAGTGGAGAGGAATTTCCTCAACTTGATTTTTTAAAAAGCAACAAAATCCAATAGCTAACATCATATTTAATGGTAGGAAAGATAATGTTTTCCCACAAAATCAGAAACAAGGAAAGGGTATATTTTCTCAACACTCCTATTAAATATCATACTAGAAGTCATAGCTCTTTCAACAAGACAAAAAGATGAAATAAAAGCTACATATTGGAAAGAAATAAATTAAACTATCTTTATTCACAGATGACCTGAAAGTCATGTAGATATTTCCAAAGAATCAACAGATATATTTTGGAACAAATAAACAAGTATATCAAGGTTTCAGAATACAAGCTAAATATACAAAAATAAATTTTGTGTATATCAGCAGTAAAAAATTGTAATTTGAATTAGAAAATAATTTCCATCTACACTAGCAACAAAAATAAAATTGAAATACTTATGTATGTCTAACAAAATATTTATAGGGTCTACAAGTAGAAAATGAAAAAACAATGATAAAAAAATCAAAGATCTAAATAAATGGAAAGATTTCATGCTCATGGATTGGAAATCTCAATATTATTAAGATGCCAATTCTTCTCAAATTGATCCATATATTCAACACAATTACAATCAAAATCCCAGCAAGGTTTATTTTTTTAAATTGAGGTGAAACTCGAATAACATGAAATTAACCATTTTAAAGTATACAGTTCAGTGGCCTTTATTATATTCACAATGTTGGGCAACCATTACCATCACCTATCTCCAGAACTTTTTTCATTTTTCCATACTGAAACCACAGAATGTTGCATCATCTCAAAATGAAACCCTTTACCCCTGAAGTAGTTACATCCCATTCTTCTCTCCCACCATATGCAGGCAACCACTAATATAATTTATGTCTCTATGGATTTACTTGTCTGGATATTTCATATAAATGGAATCCTATAATATGTGACCATTTTTGTCTGGCTTCTTTCAATCCACATAATGTGTTTCAGGCTCATCCTGTGTTGCATGTATCAACATGCCATTCCTTCTTGTAACTGAATAATATCTCATTGTATGAATGCACAACATTTTGTTCAATTTCTTCATCCATTGATACATATTTGAGTTGTTTTCACCTTTTGGATATTGTGAATATTGCTGTTAAGAACATTTGTGTATAAGTATTTGTTTGGGTACATGTTTACAATTCTTTGGGGTATATTGCTAGAAATGGAGTTTCTGGGTCATATAGTAATTCTATAGTAATTTTTTTTTTTTATAACATTTCCATCTTTTGTTTTTTAATAAATTTATTTATTTATTTATTCATTTCTGGCTGTGTTGGGTCTTCGTTTCTGTGCGAGGGCTTTCTCTAGTTCTGGCAAGCGGGGGCCACTCTTCATCACGGTGCGCGGGCCTCTCACTATCGCGGCCTCTCTTGTTGCGGAGCACAGGCTCCAGACGCGCAGGCTCAGTAGTTGTGGCTCACGGGCCTAGTTGCTCCGCGGCATGTGGGATCTTCCCAGACCAGGGCTCGAGCCCGTCTCCCCTGCATTGGCAGGCAGACTCTCAACCACTGCGCCACCAGGGAAGCCATATAGTAATTTTTTGAGGATCCACCGAACTGTTTTTAGTAGCAGTTACACATTTTACATTCCCACCAGCAATGTATGAGAATTACAATTACTCCATGTCCTTATCAACATCTGTTTTCTATTTTTTTAAATTATTATCGCGGTTATCCTAGTGAATGTGAAGCGTTATCACATTGTGGTTTTGCTTTACATTTTCCTAAAGTCTAATGATATTGAACACATTTTCAAGTGCTTTTTGGCCATTTGTATATCTTCTTTGTAGAAATCTCTATTCAAGTTCTTTGCCCAGATTTTTTTTTAAACATCTTTATTGGAGTCTAATTGCTTTACAATGGTGTGTTAATCTCTGCTTTATAACAAAGTGAATCAGCTATACATATACATATATATCCCCATATCTCCTCTCTCTTGCATCTCCCTCCCATACTCCCTATCGCACCCCTTTAGGTGGTCACAAAGCACCAAGCTGACCTCCCTGTGCTATGTGGCTGCTTCCCACTAGCTATCTATTTTACATTTCATAGTGTATATATGTCCATACCACTCTCTCACTTCGTCCCAGCTTACCCTTCTCCCTCCTCATGTCCTCAAGTCTATTCTCTACGTATGCATCTTTATTCCTGTCCTGACCCTAGGTTTGTCAGAACCTTTTTTTTTAGATTCCATATATATGTGTTAACATACGGTATTTGTTTTTCTTGTTCTGACTTACTTCACTCTGTATGACAGACTCTAGGTCCATCCACCACACTACAAATAACTCAATTTCGTTTCTTTTTATGGCTGAGTAATATTCCATTGTATATATGTGCCACATCTTCTTTATCTATTCATCTGTCGATGGAAACTTAGGTGGCTTCCATGTCCCAGCTATTGTAAATAGAGCTGCAATGAACATTGTGGTACATGACTCTTTTTGAATTATGGTTTTCTCAGGGTATATGCCCAGTAGTGGGATTGCTGGGTCATATGGTAGTTCTATTTTTAGTTTTTTAAGGAACTTTCATATTGTCCTCCATAATGGCTGTACCAAATTACCTTCCCACCAACAGTGCAAGAGGGTTCCTTTTTCTCCACACCCTCTCCAACATTTATTGTTTGTAGATTTTTTGATGATGGCTATTCTGACTGGTGTGAGGTGATACCTCATTGTAGCTTTCATTTGCATTTCTCTCATGATTAGTGATGTTGAGCATCCTTTCATGTGTTTGTTGGCAATCTGTATATCTTCTTTGGAGAAATGCCTATTTAGGTCTTCTGCCCATTTTTGGAATTGGTTGTTTTTTTTTTTTGATATTGAGCTGCATGAGCTGCTTGTAAATTTTGGATATTAATCCTTTGTCAGTTGCTTCATTTGTAAATATTTTCTCCCATTCTGAGGGTTGCCCAGATTTTAATTAGGTTGTTTTAATTGGGTTTTTTAAATTGGGTGTGACATAGGATTTTGAACTCATTGTATTGAATGTGGATATCCAGTTGTCTTAGCCCAGGTTGTTTAAAAGACTATTCTTTCCTCATTAAATGGTCTTGGCACACTTGTTGAGAATCAATTGACCATAAGTATAATGATTAATTTCTGGAATATCAGTTCTATTCCACTGGTCTATATGTCTAGTCTTATGCCAGTACCAAACTGTTTAGATCACTGTAGCATTGTAGTATGTTTTGAAATCAGGATGTGTGAGTTCTCCAACTTTGTTCTTCTTTTTCAATGTTGTTTTGGCAACTTGGGTTCCCTTGAAATTCTATGTGCCATCAAGTTTTTTGTAGAGGTGAAAAATCAAATTCTAAAGTGCATACGAAAAGGCAAAAGACCTAGGGTAACTAACACAATAGTGAATAGGAAGAACAAAGTTGAGGACTCAACTATCTGAGACTTACTGCATTACTCTTACTATTTGAGACTTACTACAAACCTAAAGTAATCATGATAGTTTGGTGTCAGGAAAATAAGAGACATGTAGATTAATAAAAAAATAATAGAAATCCCAGAAATAGACCCACCTATAGTCAAATGATCTTTGAAAAGGAACAGACTATTTCAATGGAAAAGATAATATTTTCAACAAATATTGCTACAATAATTAAACAGTACTATGAAAAAATACCTACACACAGGCCTTATGACTTTCACATAAATTAATTCAAAAAGGATTATAGACTTACACATAAACTGCAAAACCATAAAACTTCTTGAAGAAAAGATAGGAGAAAATCTAAGTAACCTTGGGTTTGGTGGTGAGTTTTTACATGTAACAGCAAAAGGATGATCCTTGAAAGAAAAGGATGGATAAGTACAACTTTATTAAAATTAAAAGCTTTGTGCTGTGAAAACAATATTAACAGCATGAAACTGCAAGCCATAGTGCTGGAGAAAATATGTGAAATATACATATATAGTAAAGACTTATATCCAAAATATACCCCCAAAAATCTTAAAAGTCAAAAATAATGAATGAAAGAAATAACCCAATTAAAAATGGACAAAAGACCTGAACAGACATCTCATCAAAGTAGATACATAGTAGATGGAAAATAAGCATATAAAAAGATACTCACCATTTTTTGGCATTAGACAATTTCACATTGAAATGAGGTAGCATTACACACCTATTAAGATGATAAAAATCCCAAAACAGAAAATGTCAAATACTAACAAGAATATGGAACAAAAACTCATTTATTGGTGGGGAAATTTAAAATTGTACAGCTACTTTGAAAAACATTTTGGCATTTTCTTACAGAGCTATGCATAGTTTTACCATATCATACAAGAAACATGCCACTAGGTAATAACCCAATTGATCTGAAAACTTATGTCCACATAAAAACCTGTACATGCATGTCTATAACAACTTTATTCATAATTGCCTGAAACTGAAAGTGATGACGATAATCTTCAGTAAATGAACGGATAAGCAAACTGTGGTGTATTCATCAAATGGGTAAAAAGAATCAGCTCTTAAAAGACATAAGGTATCAAGCCATAGAAAGACATAGATGAATCTTATATACATATCATCAACTGAAAGGAGCCAGTCTGGAAAGACTACATATGATGTGATTTCATTATATGATATTCCAGACATGGCAAAACTACAGAGACAGTAAAAAATCAGTGGTTGCCAGGGGTTTGGATTTGGGAGGTAGTGGAATGGGTGAAGAATATGGGATTTTTTAAGGCAGTGCAATTATTTTATATGGTACTATAATGGTAGATATTATGAGCTGAATTGTGTCCCCACAAAATTCGTATATTGAAGTTCTAACTCCCAATACCTCAGACTGTGAACATATTTGAAGATAGAATTGTAAAGAGGCAATTAAATTAAAATAGGGACATTAGGATGAGGCTTAATTCAATATGACTGGTCTCATATAAGAAGAAAAAATTGGGACACAGAGATACATAGAACGAAGACCATGTGAAAACACAAGGAGAAAATGACCATCTCCAAGCCAAAGAGAAGGCCCTCAGAAGAAACCAACCCTGTTGACACCTTGATCTTGGACATCCAGCCTCCAAAACTGTGAGGAAATAAATTTCTGTTGTTTAAGCCTCTCATTCTGTGGTACTTTGTTGTGACAGCCATAGCAAACTAATTCATAACATTCATAACATTATTCTTTTTTCAAAACCTGCAGAACTTTATCACACAAAGAGTAAGTCTGAATATAAGCAAAATTCAAAAAAAAAATTAGGAGGTTGGAGGATTCTGGTATGAAATACAGAATGTGACAAAACAATTTAACTCTATTGCAACCTCACTGACGGAACAACCTCACTGACAGGAGTGGGGGGAAAGTTGCTGACCTAAGTAACTTTGGGAATGTGTGCAAAAGAAGATGCATGTAAGCACAGAACTCTTAATGATAATATTTTTCCCCCACAGGGGTGATCAAGATAACCTTCAAGTTTCCCTCAGTTTGACTCAACTTTAGACAAGCTTCTTTCTGCCTGTAGATCCCTGACTTCCCTTTCTTTAGAGCATTTATTTTAGAAAACTTGTAATTGTAAATTCTTGTTCTGTCCCTTTTGAAATATATGCAAATCTTCTCCCAGCATCCTGTTAGTTCTAAAACCCAGGAAATATCTTTCTAAGAACCTGGGAACCACTGCTTCAAAATGCAGTCATCAAGGAAGATAAGACTCCTTTCTCCAATTCTCTGTTGGAGAGAAGGAGCCTAACTTTGGTGCCAATTAGCAAACACAAGTGGTCCAATCACAGAGAAAACCATTGGCAAACCCAGAAATAACTCAATGTTCTCCACACATCCCACTGATCAACCATCCACCCAACCTCATCCAGTACTTTCCTATTAGCTCACCAGCACTTGGACACCCTCCACCTTTGTTTCAGGGGAGTTGAGTTCAGCCCTTTTCCCCTATTACAATAATATCAAATAAAGTTTTCTCTGCTTGTCCAGTTCATATTTTACATTAACAGGGGTACAGGCTAACAATTCTGATATGTTATTCATGAATTGAGTAATTAAGTAAATAAATGGTAGATGGTGGGAGCCAAGTTCCTCACTGTTGGAGTGAGAGGATACATATACTATTAGAATGATCCATGAGGTTAATGGATTAGAGTTGTAGAGATTGCTATGAACTCATTTCTAACTTAATATATTCAGGTACTTACGTATAGAAAAATATACTATATATACATGTATGTATTTCCTTGCTCTGTTACCTGAAAGGGACTAAAAGCAATGAAATCCTTGTAACAATGAGCATACCTAGCCCTAGACCTTGGTTTCTAATACTATTCTATAATAAAAAGAAGCAGGACTCAGAGAAATGACTGATTCTAGAACTGGAGCAGGAAACCTACAAAATGAACCTTGAGCATGTTGTAGTGCCAGGAAATGAGAAAGTGCTAAAAAAACAAACAAATAAAATCCCACCATGATGGGGAATATTTCAGAGGGACACTGGAGCCAAGTAAAAGAGCTTCGAGTGTCAAAACAGGAACAGATTAGGCAAAAAATAAATAAGGGAATATTGGATTATGGCCCAAAGTATAACATAGATATCTATGGGTCCTTACTGATATAAATAAGTGATTGAATAAATAAATAAATATGTGGGGGGAAGAGAAAAACCTCCTGACCTACAGAAATCAAAATGATTTATGTAGTTACTTTGCCTTAAAGAGCTGAAGTAAAAGTCTATTCCTGTTAAGTGGCGATTATACATAGTGACTGTTTCCCAAAGAGTTCAATATGAAAGCAAAGAGAAAAATAGTAAGTTTACAGTGGAGAAGGCTGACAAAGAGTTGCTAGCCAGATGTTCATGGTTAACACCAACAATAAGTCATTTAATATGATGTGATGAAAATATCTTCCCAAAAACATATGACCCCAATCTAATCATGAGAAAAACATGAGACAAAATTCTAATTGAGTGTATATGGGAATTCTCTATACTATTTTCACAATATTTCTGTAAATGTAAAAATGTCCTAAAATAAAATGTTTATTTTTTTAAATACCATTCTTATTTTTGCCAAAACTTCCAAGCTAATTTGAAAATTTTTCCTGGAAAAGAAAATGAATTAAAACAGCAAAATAATTTTGAAAAAAAAAAGAAAAAAGTGGTTGGGCTTTCCCTCTCTGACAATAGGGGTATTATAAAGCTATAGTAATCAAGACTGTGGTACTGGGGGACTGATAGACTCATATATTAATAGAAGAGAATAGAGTTCAGCAATAAAGCCACCAAGTAAGGTCAATTAGGTTTTAATAAAGATTCAAAGGCAATTAAATGGAGAAAAGAAAGGTGTTTTTTTCCAAAAATGGTGTTGGAATAATTATGTATCCTTAAAATAAAATAAACCTTGACCTAAATGTCTCACTTTATGCAAAAGTAACTTAAAATGGATCATAGATCTAAAGGTAAAACCATAAAACTCCTAAGAAAAAAAATTGGAGAAAATCTTTGTTGTGTCTTTGAATTAGTGAAGATTTTTGGATACATCACCAAAAGCATGATCATAAAAAGAAAAAATAATAATAATTGTACTTCATCAAAATTTAAAAAATTTTTGCTCTGTGGAAGACATTGGCCAAAGTATGGACAAACACATTGTAGCCTGGGAGCATATGTTTGCAAATAACAAATCTGACAAAGGAACTTGTATTCAGATTATATAAGTACTCTCAAAACTCAACAATAAGGAAATAACCCATTAAATAATGGATAAAAGATCTGAACAAACACTTTATTGAAGAAGAAACACACATGGCTACTAAGTGCTGGTAAGGATGCAGACAATTTGAAATCTCATACACTGCTAGACGGAATGCAAAATGGTAAATCTTCTATGGAAAATAGTTTGGCTCTCTCTTATATTTCAAATATACACTCACAAGTATGACCCAGTAGTCTCACTATTAGGGATTCATTCAAGAGAAATAAAAGCATATGTTCACCAAAAACCATGTATTTGAATGTTTATGACATCATTAGTCATAATTGCCAAGAACTGAAACAATTCAAATATCTTTCATCAGTTGAATGAATAAACAGATGTGGTATATCCACATAATGCAATACTATGCAACATTAAAAGTAATGAACAACTGATATACCCATCCATGATATATCTCAAATGCATTATTGAAAGTGAAAGAATTCAGATTCAAAAGCTCACATTGTATGTGATTCCATTTATATGGCATTCTAGAAAAGTCAAAACTTTTGAGAGAAACTAGATCACTGGTTACCAGAGGTTGTAGGTAAAAAAGAGTTTACGGGGGCAGAAAAAAGGAATGTTTGGGGATGAGGGAACTTTTCTTTATCCTGATTGTAGTGATGGTTTCAAGACTCAATACATTTGTCAAAATTCATAAAACTGTACTCCAAAAAACAGTAAAATTTACTCTATTTAAATTAAAAACGTTTAAATAGTAAAAAGAAAATTTTAACAATAGTTTATCCTCGTAGCAGCATGAAGGGTTTTATTTTCTTCATTCTACTTTTCTTCAGTCTAAAAACTTTTAACCAATGTGTGTATGACATTTACAGTTTGAAAAAATATGTTTATTAAAGATATGGCTGTAAAGTTAAACAAAAAGTTATCAGAATTGTGAAGGAAGAGATAAAACCATCCTTACTTTATTATGATAGCCTATATAATATTATGTAACCTAAATGGGAAAAGAATTTGAAAAGGAATAGATACATGTATATATATAACTGAATCACCTTCTGTACACCTGAAACTATCACAACATTATTAATCAACTATAATATAAAACAAAATAAAAAAAAGAATTGCTATTAAAATAAATAAATAAAACAATGATGTTGCATTTGAAAATTCTAAAAGGACACATTTTTTAGCTACAGGAAATTATTCAAATGGTAATGGGGTGGTGATAGTGTGCTGTTCTTAACTCATCCAAATGCAAAATTTTTTGGATAAACATTTAAAAAGAAGCCAAGTCACATTCTTGAAGCAATTCATAAATTTCACTACTAAGATAGTATATCTTTTCAATTTGATCTTGTGCTTATATTTTTTTTAATTTAGAAATAATTGTTCCGAGTTGTAAATTGTAAGGTGCTATTTTTAGAAATGAATTTGTCTCTGTTTCATTTATTTTTTGGTTACATTTTAATCTTCATTTTTTTTTTCCAGAAAGGCTGCCAAATAATATAATACTTCTTAAGATTTCTAATTTATCATATATTTAAATGGACTTTCAAAGAAACCATTCTACATGTTGTCAAAACTTAAATTAAAATTTTTTTTAAATAAAAAGGAGCTATGGATAAAATCACAACTAAAGAGAGAGATTAACATGCTGACTGGATATAAGAATATACAACACAAATAATACATCTACATGTCAATAATTACCAACTATAATACATAATGAAAAAATTTTCAAAATAGTTACAAAAACTATTAACATCCATAGGAATAAATACATGAAAGACAGTTGTAGGAAAACTTAAAAATTATGACTGAAAGCCATTAAAGAAAGCCTGTATATATGGAGAGATACAGCATATCCATAGATTTAAAGGTTCAATATCATTAAAATGTCAGTGGTTCCCAAATTTATAAATTCAATGTCATTCTAATAAAAATCCCATAAATATTTTCACGAAATTTTACAGGATCCTATAATTTTATAAAGGGGCCAATGAGACAAAGAGAACCAAGACAGTTGTAAAGAAGAATGTGGTGCCTGGCCCTATTAGGGCATATGATAATGAAATCAAGACAGTGGAGTGCTGATGTAGGATCAGAGGTAGACTCAAGGTGAGAACAGAAAACTCAAGACACAAAATCATGCACACATTCTATGTGACAAATCAATGCAGAATGCATGGGCCATTCAATGCAAGGAACAGTTAATTAGTTCTTTAAATATTTCAGAAGAAACCATAGGAAAAGGTTTTTTCTGATTTCTAGGTAAGGAAAAAGAAGTTTCCAAAAGATCTTAAATTTTTCCAAAAGAACAATCCATAAAGGAAAAGACTGATCATCTTTGACATGTTAAAATAAAAACTTATGCAGAAGACATAATAAATAATATGAAAAGATAAGATAGTGAAGGAGAAAATAAGTGATACACATAATTGTAAAAGGATTCATGTCAAATATATATGTCTAATAAATCAAAAGGGAAAAAGCAAACAATTCACTCAACAAATGGATGGAGGATATGAATATGCAACTTGAATGGGCAATAAATATGGTAAAGTGCTCAGCCTGCACCACTAATCCACAAAAGGCATGCCTACCACGTGATTAGCAAATTGCTCTTAGGTAGATAACTGGTTCTTAAATGCTTCTTACCTTGTTCCATGTAGAAGACCCATTTATTTATACCATGGCCCAATATACAGAAGGCATAGGTGTGTATGTGTTTGTGTGTGTGTATGTATTAGGTGGCCCAAAATGTTCATTTGTTTTTTTCTGTAAGATGGCTCTAGTAGCACTTAGTTGTCTTTAACTTCATTGGAAACAATTTTGTTACATTGTATGTGACAGCTGTCATATCAGCATGCATTTTTAAAAAGACTTATCAAAATTGGTGAATTTTTGTGTAGCCATTTTCATATTGAAGATGGAAGAAAAAAAGCAACATTTTTGGCATATTATGCTTTATTATTTCAAGAAAGGTAAAAACTCAACTGAAACGCAAAATTAAAAAGATTTGTGCAGTGTATGGAGAAGGTGCTGTGACTGATTGACCGTGTCAAAAGTGGTTTGCGAAGTTTCGTGCTGGAGATTTCTCGCTGGACGATACTCCATGGTTGGGTAGACCAGTTGAAGTTGATAGCGATCAAATCGAAACAACAATTGAGAACAATCAACGTTATACCACACGGGAGATAGCCGACATACTCAAAATATCCAAATCAAGCGTTGAAAATCATTTACACCAGCTTGGTTATGTTCATCATTTTGATGTTTGGGTTCCACATAAGTTAAGCAAAAAAACCTTCTTGACCATAGTTCTGCATGCGATTCTCTACTGAAATGTAATAAAAATGTTCCATTTTTAAAACAAATTGTGATGGGCAATGAAGAATGAATACTGTAAAACAATGTGGAACAGAAGAGATCGTAGGACAAGTGAAATGAACCACCACCACACCAAAGGCTGGTCTTCATCCAGAGGTAATGTTGTGTATATGGTGGGATTGGAAGGGAGTCCTCTATTATGAGCTCTTCTGGAAAACCAAATGATTAATTCCAGCAAATACTGCTCCCAATTAGACCAACTGAAAGTAGCACTCAGTGAAAAGCATCCAGAATTAGTCAGCAGAAGATGCATAATCTTCAATCAGGATAATGCAAGACTGCATGTTTCTTTGATGACCAGGCAAAAACTGTTACAGCTTTGCTGGGAAGTTCTGATTCATCTGCCGTATTCACCAGACACTGTACCTTTGGATTTCCATTTATTTTGGTCTTTACAAAATTCTCTTAATGGAAAAAATTTCAATTCCCTGGAAGATTGTAAAAGGCACCTGAAACAATTCTTTGCTCAAAAAGATAAAAAACTTTGGGAAGATGGAATTATGAAGTTTCCTGAAAAATGGCAAAAATTATGAAGTTTCCTGAAAGTGTAATAAAAGAGTGAATACATTGTTCAATAAAATTCTTGGAGAAAATGAAAAATGTGCCTTTTATTTTTACTTAAAAAACCGAAGGCACTTTTTGGCCCACACAATATATGTATATGAGGGTGTATTCCATTAAATATACTCATCCTTCTCACATGTGATGCACTGTAATTTTTTAATTCTATCATGCTACCTTCTTTGTAATGCTGGCCTTGACCCACTGCTTGATTTTATGACTCACTATTAGGTCAAGGCTTGCTATTTGAAAGACACTCTACCTCCAAAGCTCTTAGTCACACATACTACTAGACATGTACAAAAATGTTTACCATAATTTTGCTTGTAATAAACATTTGGAAACATCTTAAATGTCTTCAACAGAATAAACATCAGAGTGTTACCATACATACACATCTGCAGTAAAAATTTTTAACATGTAGTAAAGGTTTTAAAACATGTGTGGGAATGCTGAAAGCCAAAGTCCGAAAGCAGTTACTTCTGGTGGGCAGGGAGGGAAAAGGCACAAACAAGAGCTACAAATGTGTATCTACAAAGTTAGGGTTTATGGAGATATGCAAAAAATATGGGAAAATGCTAACATTTGGCAAAGTATATTTTTCTGTATACTTTACATATTTTATAACTTAAAAAGAGGCAAGGAGACCTTCAAGATGGTGGAGGAGTAAGACGCAGACATCACTGTCCTACCCACAAATAAATCAAAAATACATCTACATGTGGAACAACTCCTACAGAACACCTACTGAATGCTGGCAGAAGACCTCAGACTTCCCAAAAGGCAAGAAACTCCCCAAGTACCTGGGTAGGGCCAAAGAAAAAAGAAAAATCAGAGACAAAGAATAGGGACAGAACCTGCAATTCTGGGAGGGAGCTGTAAAGTAGGAAAAATTTCCACACACTAGGAAGCCCCTTCACTGGTGGAGACGGGGGTTGGCGGGGAGGGGGGAAGCTTTGGAGCCATGGAGGAGAGAGCAGCAATAGGGGTGCAGAGGGAAAGTGCAGAGATTCCTGCACAGAGGATTGGTGCCGACCAGCACTCAAAAGACTGAAAGGCTTGTCTGCTCACATGCTAGGGCGGGTGGGACCTGGGAGCTGAGGCTTGGGCTTCGGAGGCCAGATCCCAGGGAGAGGACTGGGGTTGGCTGTGTGAACACAGCCTGAAGGGGGCTAGTGCATCACAGCTAGCTGGGAGAAAGTACAGGAAAAAGTCCGGAGCTGCCCAAGAGGCAAGAGACCATTGTTTTGGGGTACGGAATGAGAGAAGATTCAGAACACCATCTAAACTAGCTCCAGAGATGGGCACGAAGTGCGGCTATCAGCGTAGACCCCAGAGACAGGCATGAAACGCTAAGGCAGCTGCTGCGGGCACCAACATTCCAGTGTGCAAGCACAGGTCACTATCTACACCTCCCCTCCCGGGAGCCTGTGCAACCTGCCACTGCCAGGGTCCCTTGATCCAGGGACAACTTCCCCTGGAGAACACATGGTGCACCTCAGGCTGTTGCAATGTCACACTGGCCTCTGCTGCCACAGGTTCGCCATGCATTCCATACCTTTCCCTCCCCTCGGCCTGAGTGAGCCAGAGCCCCCTAATCAGCTGCTACTTTAACCCCATCCTGTCTGAGCAAAGAACAGATGCTCTCAGGTGACCTACACACAGAGGTAGGGAAAAATCCAAAGCTGAACCCCAGGAGCTGTGTGAACAAAGAAGAGAAAGGAAAATTTCTCCCCTAGCAGCCTCAGGAGGAGTGGATTAAATTTCCACAATCAACTTGATGTACCCAGCAACTCTGGAATACCTCAATAGACAACAAATCATCCCAAAATTGAGGCGATGGATTTTAGGAGCAACTGTAGACTTGGGGTTTGCTTTCTGCATCTAATTTGTTTTTGGTCTTATGTTTATCTTAGCTTAGAATTTAGAGTTCAGTATCATTGGTAGATTTGTTTACTGATTTCATCACTCTCTTCCTTTTTTTATATATGGATTTTTTTTCCTTTTTCTCTTTTTGTGAGTGTGTATATGTATGCTTCTGTGTGTGATTTTGGCTGTATAGCTTTGCTTTTACAATTTGTCCGAGGGTTCTGTCTCTCCGTTTTTTTTGTTTGTTTGTTTGGTTTGGTTTGGTTTTCTTTTTGTATACTTTTTAGCACTTGTTATCACTGGTGGATTTGTTTTTTGGTTTGGATGCTCTCTTCTTTCTTTCTCTCTTTTTTAATACTTTTTAATTTTTTTAATTTCTAATTATTTTTTTACTTTTGATTTTAATAACTTTCTTTTCTTTTCTTTCTTTCTTCTTTCTTTCTTTCTTTCTTTCTTTCTTTCTTTCTTTCTTTCTTTCTTTCTTTCTCCCTTTTCTTTTGAGCCATGTGGCTAACAGGGTCTTCGTGCACCAGCCAGGTGTCAGCCCTCTGCCCCCGAGGTGAAAGAGCCAAGTTCAGGACACTGGAACACCAGAGACGTCCTGGCACCACATAATATCAAATGGTGAAAGCTTTCCCAGAGATCTCTATCCCAATGCTAAGAGCCAACTCCACTCAACGACCAGCAAGCTACAGTGCTGGACACTCTAAGGCAAACAACCAGCAAGAAAAGTACACAACCCCACCCATTAGCAGAGAGGCTGCCTAAAATCATAATAAGGTCACAGACACCGCAAAACACACCACCAGACATGGTCCTGCTCACCAGAAAGAAAAGATCCAGCCTCATCCACTAGAAGACAGGCACCACTCTCCTCCACCAAGAAGCCTACACAACCCACTGAACAAACCTAAGCCACTGGGGGCAGAACCGAAAACAACAGGAACTACAAACCAGCAGTCAGTGAAAAGGAGATCCAAAACACAGTAAGTTAAGCAAAATAAGAAGACAGAGAAACACACAGCTGATGAAGGAGCAAAGTAAAAACCCACCACAACAAACAAATAAAGAGGAAAAAGCAGTCTACCTGAAAAAGAATTCAGAGTAATGATAGTAAAGATGATACAAAATCTTGGAAATAGAATGGAGAAAATACAAGAAACGTTTAACAAGGACCTAGAAGAACTAAAGAGCAAAGAAACAAAAAATGATGAACAACACAATAAATGAAATTAAAAATTCCCTAGAAGGATTCAATAGCAGAATAACTGAGGCAGAATAATGGATAAGTGACCTGGAAGATAAAATAGTGGAAATAATTACCACAGAACAGAATAAAGAAAAAAGAATGAAAAGAATTGAGGACAGTCTCAGAGACCTCTAGGACAACCTTAAACCCACCAACATTCGAATTATAGGAGCCCCAGAAGAAGAAGAGAAAAAGAAAGAGACTGAGAAAATATTAGAAGACGTTATAGTTGAAAACTTCCCTAATTTGGAGAAGGAAATAGTCAATCAAGTCCAGGAAATGCAGAGAGTCCCATACAGGATAAAACCAAGGAGAAACACTGCAAGACACAAATTAATCAAACTATCCAAAATTAAATACAAAGAAAAAATATTAAAAGCAGAAAGGGAAAAGCAACAAATAATATACAAGGGATTCCCCATAAGGTTAAGAGATGATCTTTCAGCAGAAACTCTGCAAGCCAGAAGGGAGTGCCAGGACATATTTAAAGAGATGAAAGGGAAAAACCTACAACCAAGATTACTCTACCCAGCAAGGATCTCATTCGGATTCGAAGGAGAAATTAAAACCTTTATAGGGAAGCAAAAGCTAATAGAATTCAGCACCAGCAAACCAGCTTTACAACAAATGCTAAAAGAACTTCTCTAGGCAGGAAACACAAGAGAAGGAAAAGACCTACAATAACAAACCCAAAACAACTAAGAAAATGGTAATAGGAAAATACACATCGATAACTACCTTAAATGTAAATGGAATAAATGCTCCAACTAAAACACATAGACTGGCTGAATGGATACAAAAACAAGACCCATATATATGCTGTCTACAAGAGACCCACTTCAGACCTAAGGACACATACAGACTGAAAGTGAGGGGATGGAAAAAGATATTCCATGCAAATGGAAATCAAAAGAAAGCTGGAATAGAAATTCTCATACTAGACAAAATAGACTTTAAAATAAAGACTATTACAAGAGACAAAGAAGGACACTACATAATTATCAAGGGATCAATCTAAGAAGAAGATATAACAATTGTAAATATTTATGCACCCAACAGAGGAGAATATCAATACATAAGGCAAATGGAAACAGCCATAAAAGGGGAAATCGACAGCAACAAAATCATAGTAGGGGACTTTAACACCCCACTTTCACCAATGGACAGATCATCCAAAATGAAAATAAATAAGGAAACACAAGCTTTAAATGATACATTAAAAAAGACGGGCAAATTGATATTTATAGGACATTCCACCCAAAAACAACAGAATACACTTTCTTCTCAAGTGCTCATGGAACATTCTCCAGGATAGATCATCTCTTGGGTCACAAATCAGCCTTGGTAAATTTAAGAAAATTGAAATCTTATCAAGTATCTTTTCCAACCACGACGCTATGAGACTAGATATAAATTACAGGAAAAAATCTGTAAAAACTACAAACACATGGAGGCTAAACAATACACTACTAAAGAACCAAGAGATCACTGAAGAAATCAGAGGAAATAAAAGAATACCTAGAAACAAATGACAATGAAAACACGATGACCCAAAACCTATGGGATGCAGCAAAACCAATTCTAAGAGGGAAGTTTATAGCAATACAATCCTACCTCAAGAAACAAGAAGCATCTCAAATAAACAACCTAACCTTATACCTAAAGCAATTAGAGAAAGAAGAACAAAAAAAACCCCAAAGTTAGCAGAAGAAAAGAAATCATAAAGGTCACATCAGAAATAAATGAAAAAGAAATGAAGGAAACAATAGCAAAGATCAATAAAACTAAAAGCTGGTTCTTTGAGAAGATAAACAAAACTGATAAACCATTAGCCAGATTCATCAAGAAAAAAAGGGAGAAGACTCAAATGAATAGAATTAAAAATGAAAAAGGAGAAGTAACAACTGACACTGCAGAAATACAAAGGATCATGAGAGATTACTACCAGAAAATATATGCCAGTAAAATGAACAACCTGGAAGAAATGGACAAATTCTTTGAAAAGCACAACCTTCCAAGGCTGAACCAGGAGAAACAGAAAATATAAACAGACCAATCACAAGCACTGAAATTGAGACTGTGATTCAAAATCTTACAACAAACAAAAGCCCAGGACCAGATGGATTCACAGGTGAATTCTATCAAACATTTAGAGAAGAGCTAACACCTAACCTTCTCAAACTCTTCCAAAATATAGCAGAGGAAGGAACACTCCCAGACTCATTCCATGAGACCACCATCATCCTGATGTGAAAACCAGACAAAGATGTCACAAAGACAGAAAACTATAGCCCAATATCACGTATGAACATAGATGTAAAAATCCTCAACAAAATACTAGCAAACAGAATCCAACAGGACATTAAAAGGATCATACACCATGATCAAGTTTGTTTTGCCCCAGGAATGCAAGGATTCTTCAATATATGCAAATCAATCAATGTGATAAAACATATTAACAAATTGAAGGATAAAATCATATGGTCATCTCAATAGATGCAGAAAAAGCTTTTGACGAAATTCAACCCCCATTTATGATTAAAACCCTCCAGAATGTTGGCATAGAGTGAACTTACCTCAACATAATAAAGGCCATATATGAGAAACACACAGCCAACATTGTTCTCAATGGTGAAAAACTGAAACCATTTCCTTTAAGATCAGGAAAAAGACAAGGTTGTCCACTCTCACCACTATTATTCAACATAGATTTGGAAGTTTTAGCCACGCCATCAGAGAATAAAAGAAATACAAGGAATCCAAATCAGAAAAGAAGAGGTAAAGCTGTCACTGTTTGCAAATGACATGATACTATACATAGAGAATCCTAAAGATGCTACCAGAAAATTACTAGAGTTAATCAATGAATTTGGTAAAGTAGCAGGATACAAAATTAATGAACAGAAATCTCTTACATTCCTATACACTCATGATGAAAAATCTGAAAGAGAAATTAAGGAAACACTCCCATTTACCAATGCAACAAAAAGAATAAAATACCTAGGAATAAATCTACCTAAGGAGACAAAGGACCTGTGTGCAGAAAACTATAAGACACTGGTGAAAGAAATTCAAGGTGATACAAACAGATGGAGAGATATACCATGTTCTTGGATTGGAAGAATCAACATCGTGAAAATGACTATACTACCCAAGGCAAAGCAATACTACCCAATGACTATACTACCCAAAGATTCAATGCAATCTCTATCAAACTACCAATGGCATTTTTCACAGAACTAGAATAAAAAATTTCACAGTTTGTATGAAAACACAAAAGAACGCGAATAGTCAAAGCAATCTTGAGAAAGAAAATCAGAGATGGAGGAATCAGGCTCCCAGACTTCAGACTATGCTACAAAGCTACAGTAATCAAGACAGTATGGTACTGGCACAAAACGAGAAATATCGATCAATGGAAGAGGACAGAAACCCCAGAGATAAACCCACGCACATGTGATCACCTTATTTTTGATAAAGGAGGCAAGAATATACAATGCAGAAAAGACAGCCTCTTCAATAAGTGGTGCTGGGAAATCTGGAAAGCTACATGTAAAAGAATGAAACACTCACTAACACCATACACAAAAATAAACTCAAAATGGATTAAAGACCTAAATGTAAGGCCAGACACTATAAAACTCTTAGAGGAAAACATAGGCAGCACACTCTATGACATAAATCACAGCAAGATTCTTTTTGACCCACCTTCTAGAGAAATGGAAATAAAAACAAAAATAAACAAATGGGACCTAATGAAACGTAAAAGCTTTTGCACAGCAAAGGAAAACATAAACAAGACAAAAAGACAACCCTCAGAATGGGAGAAAATATTTGGAAATGAACCAACTAACAAAGGATTAATCTCCAAAATTTAGAAGCAGCTCATGCAGCTCAATATAAAAAAAAAAACAACCTAATCCAAAAATGGGCAGAAGACCTAAATAGACATTTCTCCAAAGAAGATATACAGATTGCCAACAAACACATGAAAGGATGTTCAACATCACTAATCATTAGAGAAATGCAATTCAGACTATTATGAGGTATCACCTCACACCAGTCAGAATGGCCATCATCAAAAAATCTACAAACAATTAATGCTGGAGAGGGTGTGGAGAAAAGGGGACTCTCTTGCACTGTTGGTGGGAATGTAAATTGATACAGCCATTATGGAGAACAATATAGAGGTTCTTTAAAAAACTAAAAATAGAACTAGCATACAACCCAGCAATCCCACTACTGGGCATATACCCTGAGAAAACCATAATTCAAAAAGAGTCATGTACCACAATGTTCATTGCAGCTCTATTTACAATAGCCAGGACATGGAAGCAACCTAAGTGTCCATCATCGGATGAATGGATAAAGAAGGTGTGGAACATATATATACAATGGAATATTATTCAGCCATAAAAAAGAAATGAGATGCTAGGAGGAGAGAAGATGGTGGAAGAGTAAGACGCGGAGACCACCTTCCTTCCCACAGATACAGTAGAAATACATCTACACGTGGAACTGCTCCTACAGAACACCCACTGAACGCTGGCAGAAAACGTCCGACCTCCAAAAAGGAAAGAAACTCCCCCCGTACTTGGGTAGGGCAAAAGAAATAACAGATACAAAAGAATAGGGACAGCACCTGCACCAGTGGGAGGGAGCCGTGAAGGAGGAACGGTTTCCACGCACTAGGAAGCCCCTTCACGGGTGGAGACTGCGGGTGGCAGAGGGGGGAAGCTTCGGAGCCATGGAGGAGAGCGCAGCCTCAGGGGTGCGGAGGGCAAAGCGGAGAGACTCCCGCAAAGAGGATCAGCGCCGAGCAGCACTCACCAGCCCAAGAGGCTTGTCTGCTCCCCCGCCGGGGCGGGCGGGGCTGGGAGCTGAGGCTTGGGCTTCAGTCGGACCGCAGGGAGAGGACTGGGGTTGGCGGCGTGAACACAGCCTGAAGGGGTTAGTGCACCACAGCTAGCCAGGAGGGAGTCCGGGGAAAAAGTCTGCAGCTGCCGAAGAGGCAAGAGACTTTTTCTTCCCTCTTTGTTTCCTGGTGCGCGAGGAGAGGGGATTCAGAGTGCCGCCTAAACGAACTCCAGAGACAGGCGCGAGCCGCGGCTACAGTGCAGACCCCACAGCAACAAGGGCGCAGAGGAAAAAGTGGAGAGACTCCCGCACAGAGGATCGGCACCGAGCAGCACTCAGCAGCCCGAGAGGCTTCTCTGCTCACCCGCCGGGGCGGGTGGGGCTGGGAGCTGAGGCTCGGGCTTCGGTGCTAGCCGAGAGGGAGTCCGGGAAAAAGTCTGCAGCTGCTGAAGAGATAAGAGACTTTTTCTTGCCTCTTTGTTTCACGGCGCGCAAGGAGAGGGGATTCAGAGCGCCGCCTAAACGAACTCCAGAGAAGGGCGCGAGCCGCGGCGATCAGCGCGGACCCCAGAGACGGGTGTGAGATGCTGGGGCTGCTGCTGCCGCCTCCAAAAAGCCTGTGTGTGAGCACAGGTCACTCTCCACACCACCCCTCCCAGTTGCCTGTGCAGCCCGCCACTGCCAGGGTCCTGTGATCCGGGAACAACTTCCCCGGGAGAACGCACCGCGCACCTCAGGCTGGTGCAACGTCTCGCTGGCCTCTGGCGCCGCAGGCTCGCCCCGCCTCCTCTGTACTCCTCCCTGCCCGTGGCCTGGGTGAGCCAGAGCCCCCGAAGCAGCTGCTCCTTTAACCCCGTTCTGTCTGGGCGGGGAATAGACGCCCTCAGGCGACCTACACGCAGAGGCGGGTCCAAATCCAAAGCTGAACCCCAGGAGCTGTGCGAAAAGGGAAGACAAGGGGAAATCTCTCCCAGCAGCCTCAGAAGCAGCGGATTAAAACTCGACAAAAAACTTGATGTGCCTGCATCTGTTGAATACCTGAATAGACAACGAATCATCCCAAATTCAGGAGGTGGACTTTGGGAGCAGGATATATTAATTTTTCCCCTGTTCCTTTTTTTTTGTGAGTGCATATGTATATGCTTCTGGGTGAGATTTTGTCTGTATAGCTTTGCTTTACAATAGCTTTATTTTACTTCACTATATTATAGCCTCTTTCTTTCTTTCTTTCTTTCTATTTTTTCTCCCTTTTACTCTGAGCCGTGTGGACAAAAGGCTCTTGGTGCTCCAGCCAGGCATCAGGGCCGTGCCTCTGAGGTGGGAGAGCCAACTTCAGGACACTGGTCCACAAGAGACCTCCCAGCTCCACGTAATACCAAACGGCAAAAATCTCTCAGAGATCTCCATCTCAACATCAAGACCCAGCATCACTCAATGACCAGCAAGCTACAGTGCTGAACACCCTATGCCAAACAACTAGCAAGACAGGAACACAGCCCCATCCATTAGCAGAGAGGCTGCCTAAAATCATAATAAGGCCACAGACACCCCAAAATACACCACCAGACGTGGACGTGCCCACCAGAAAGACAAGATCCAGCCTCATCCACCAGAGCTCAGGCACTAGTTCCCTACACCAGGAAGCCTACACAACCCACTGAACCAACCTTAGCCCCTGGGGACAGATACCAAAAACAACGGGAACTACGAACCTGCAGCCTGTGAAAAGGAGACCCCAAACACAGTAAGATAAGCAAAATGAGACGACAGAAAAACACACAGCAGATGAAGGAGCAGGGTCAAAACACACCAGACTTAACAAATGAAGAGGAAATAGGTAGTCTACCTGAAAAAGAATTCAGAATAATGATAGTAAGGATGATCCAAAATCTTGGAAATAGAATAGACAAAATGCAAGAAACATTTAACAA
Organism: Eschrichtius robustus; assembly: GCF_028021215.1. Classification (NCBI taxonomy): domain Eukaryota; kingdom Metazoa; phylum Chordata; class Mammalia; order Artiodactyla; family Eschrichtiidae; genus Eschrichtius; species Eschrichtius robustus. The sequence goes on along the minus strand of NC_090828.1, from coordinate 137,972,306 downwards.
GGACGTAGAAGAACTAAAGAGGAACCAAGCAATGATAAAAACACAATAAATGAAATTAAAAATACTCCAAATGGGATCAATAGCAGAATAACTGAGGCAGAAGAAAGGATAAGTGACCTGGAAGATAAAATGGTGGAAATAACTACTGCAGAGCAGGGTAAAGAAAAAAGAATGAAAAGAACTCAGGACAGTCTCAGAGACCTCTGGGACAACATTAAACGCACCAACATTCGAATTATAGGGGTCCCAGAAGAAGAAGAGAAAAAGAAAGGGACTGAGAAAATATTTGAAGAGATTATAGTTGAAAACTTCCCTAATATGGGAAAGGAAATAGTTAATCAAGTCCTGGAAGCACAGAGAGTCCCATACAGGATAAACCCAAGGAGAAACACGCCAAGACACATATTAATCAAACTGTCAAAAATTAAATATAAGGAAAACATATTAAAGGCAGCAAGGGAAAAACAACAAATAACACACAAGGGAATCCCCATAAGGTTAACATCTGATCTTTCAGCAGAAACTCTGCAAGCCAGAAGGGAGTGGCAGGATATACTTAAAGTGATGAAGGAGAAAAACCTACAACCAAGATTACTCTACCCAGCAAGGATCTCATTCAGATTCGATGGAGAAATTAAAACCTTTACAGACAAGCAAAAGCTGAGAGAGTTCAGCACCACCAAACCAGCTTTACAACAAATGCTAAAGGAACTTCTCTAGGCAAGGAACACAAGAGAAGGAAAACACCTACAATAACAAACCCAAAACATTTAAGAAAATGGGAATAGGAACATACATATCGATAATTACCTTGAATGTAACTGTATTAAATGCTCCCACCAAAAGACACAGGCTGGCTGAATGGATACAAAAACAAGACCCATATATATGCTGTCTACAAGAGACCCACTTCAGACCTAGAGACACATACAGACTGAAAGTGAGGGGATGGAAAAAGATATTCCATGCAAATGGAAATCAAAAGAAAGCTGGAGTAGCAATTCTCATATCAGACAAAATAGACTTTAAAATAAAGACTATTACAAGAGACAAAGAAGGACACTATAGAATGATCAAGGGATCGATCCAAGAGGAAGGTATAACAATTGTAAATATTTATGCACCCAACATAGGAGCACCTCAATACATAAGGCAAATACCAGCAGCCATAAAACGGGAAATCGACAGTAACACAATCATAGTAGGGGACTTTAACACCCCACTTTCACCAATGGACAGATCATCCAAAATGAAAATAAATAAGGAAACACAAGCTTTAAATGATACATTAAACAAGATGGACTTAATTGATATTTATAGGACATTCCACCCAAAAACAACAGAATACACATTTTTCTCAAGTGCTCATGGAACATTCTCCAGGATAGATCATATCTTGGGTCACAAATCAAGCCTTGGTAAATTTAAGAAAATTGAAATTCTATCAAGTATCTTTTCCGACCACAACGCTATGAGACTAGATATCAATTACAGGAAAAGTTCTGTAAAAAATACAAACACATGGAGGCTACACAATACACTACTTAATAACGAAGTGATCACTGAAGAAATCAAAGGGGAAATCAAAAAATACCTAGAAACAAATGACAATGGAGATACGACGACCCAAAACCTATGGGACGCAGCAAAAGCAGTGCTAAGAGGGAAGTTTATAGCAATACAAGCCTACCTCAAGAAACAGGAAACATCTCGAATAAACAACCTAACCTTGCACCTAAAGCAATTAGAGAAAGAAGAACAAAAAAACCCCAAAGCCAGCAGAAGGATAGAAATTATAAAGATCAGATTAGAAATAAATGAAAAAGAAATGAAGGAAACAATAGCAAAAATCAATGAAACTAAAAGCTGGTTCTTTGAGAAGATAAACAAAATTGATAAACCATTAGCCAGACTCATCAAGAGAAGAAGGGAGAAGACTCAAATCAATAGAATTAGAAATGAAAAAGGTGAAGCAACCACTGACACTGCAGAAATACAAAAGATCATGAGAGATTACTACAAGCAACTCTATGCCAATAAAATGGACAACCTGGAAGAAATGGACAGATTCTTAGAAATGCACAAACTACCAAGACTGAACCAGGAAGAAATAGAAAATATGAACAGACCAATCACAAGCACTGAAATTGAAACTGTGATTAAAAACCTTCCAAGAAACAAAAGCCCAGAACCAGATGGCTTCACAGGTGAATTCTATCAAACATTTAGAGAAGAGCTAACATCTATCCTTCTCAAACTCTTCCAAAATATTGCAGAGGGAGGAACACTCCCAAACTCATTCTACGAGGCCACCATCACCCTGATACCAAAACCAGACAAAGATGTCACAAAGAAAGAAAACTACAGGCCAATATCACTGATGAACATAGATGCAAAAATCCTCAACCAAATACTAGCAAAGAGAATCCAACAGCACATTAAAAGGATCATACACCATGATCAAGTGGGGTTTATCCCAGGAATGCAAGGATTCTTCAATATACGCAAATCAATCAATGTGATACACCATATTAACAAATTGAAGGAGAAAAACCATATGATCATCTCAATAGATGCAGAGAAAGCTTTTGACAAAATTCAACACCCATTTATGATAAAAGCCCTGCAGAAAGTAGGCATAGAGGGAACTTTCCTCAACATAATAAAGGCCATATATGACAAACCCACAGCCAACATTGTCCTCAATGGTGAAAAACTGAAACCATTTCCACTAAGATCAGGAACAAGACAAGGTTGCCCACTCTCACCACTATTATTCAACATAGTTTTGGAAGTGTCAGCCACAGCAATCAGAGAAGACAAAGAAATAAAAGGAATCCAAATCGGAAAAGAAGAAGTAAAGCTGTCACTATTTGCAGATGACATGATACTATACATAGAGAATCCTAAAGATACTACCAGAAAACTTATAGAGCTAATCAATGAATTTGATAAAGTAGCAGGATACAAAATTAATGCACAGAAATCTCTTCCATTCCTATACACTAATGACGAAAAATCTGAAAGTGAAATTAAGAAAACACTTCCATTTACCATTGTAACAAAAAGAATAAAATATCTAGGAATAAACCTACCTAAGGAGACAAAAGACCTGTATGCAGAAAATTATAAGACACTGATGAAAGGAATTAAAGATGATACAAATAGATGGAGAGATATACCATGTTCCTGGATTGGAAGAATCAACATTGTGAAAATGACTCTACTACCCAAAGCAATCTACAGATTCAATGCAATCCCTATCAAACTACCACTGGCATCTTTCACAGAACTAGAACAAAAAATTTCACAATTTGTATGGAAACACAAAAGACCCCGAATAGCCAAAGCAATCTTGAGAACGAAAAATGGAGCTGGGGGAATCAGGCTCCCTGACTTCAGACTATATTACAAAGCTACAGTAATCAAGACAGTTTGGTACTGGTACAAAAACAGAAATATAGATCAATGGAACAGGATAGAAAGCCCAGAGATAAACCCACACACATATGGTCACCTTATCTTTGATAAAGGAGGCAAGCATATACAGTGGAGAAAAGACAGCCTCTTCAATAAGTGGTGCTGAGAAAATTGGACAGATACATGTAAAAGTATGAAGTTAGAACACTCCCTGACACCATGCACAAAAATAAACTCAAAATGGATTAAAGACCTAAGTGTAAGGCCAGACACTATCAAACTCTTAGAGGAAAACATAGGCAGAACACTCTATGACATACATCACAGCAAGATTCTTTTTGACCCAGCTCCCAGAGAAATGGAAATAAGAACACAAATAAACAAATGGGACCTAATGAAACTTAAAAGCTTTTGCACAGCAAAGGAAACCATAAACAAGACCAAAAGACAACCATCAGAATGGGAGAAAATATTTGCAAATGAAGCAACTGACAAAGGATTAATCTCCAAGATTTACAAGCAGCTCATGCAGCTCAATAACAAAAAAAAAGAAAAACCCAATCCAAAAATGGGCAGATGACCTAAATAGACATTTCTCCAAAGAAGATATACAGATTGCCAACAGACACATGAAAGAATGCTCAATATCATTAATCATTAGAGAAATGCAAATCAAAACTACAATGAGATATCATCTCACACCGATCAGAATGGCCATCATCAAAAAATCTAGAAACAATAAATGCTGGAGAGGGTGTGGAGGAAAGGGAACACTCTTGCACTGTTGGTGGGAATGTAAATTGATACAGCCACTATGGAGAACAGTATGGAGGTTCCTTAAAATCTACAAATAGAACTACCATACGACCCAGCAATCCCACTACTGGGCATATACCCTGAGAAAACCATAGTTCAAAAAGAGTCATGTACCAAAATGTTCATTGCAGCTCTATTTACAATAGCCAGGACATGGAAGCAACCTAAATGTCCATCGACAGATGAATGGATAAAGAAGATGTGGCACATATATACAATGGAATATTACTCAGCCATAAAAAGAAATGAAATGGAGGTATTTGTAATGAGGTGGATGGAGTTAGAGTCTGTCATACAGAGTGAAGTAAGTCAGAAAGAGAAAAACAAATACAGTATGCTAACACATATATATGGAATCTAAGGAAAAAAAAAAAAAGGGCCATGAAGAACCTAGTGGCAAGACGGCAATAAAGACACAGACCTACTAGAGAATGGACTTGAGGATATGGGGAGGGGGTGGGGTGAGATGTGACAGGGTAAGAGAGTGTCATGGACATATATACACTACCAAATGTAAAATAGATAGCTAGTGGGAAGCAGCCACATAGCACAGGGAGATCAGCTCGGTGCTTTGTGACCACCTAGAGAGGTGGGATGGGGAGGGTGGGAGGGAGGGAGTTGCAAGAGGGAAGAGATATGGGAACATATTGTATATGTATAACTGATTCACTTTGTTATAAAGCAGAAGCTAACACACCATTGTAAGGCAATTATACTTCAATAAAGATGTTTAAAAAAAAAAAAGAAATGAAATTGAGTTATCTGTAGTGAGGTGGATGGATCTAGAGACTGTCATGCAGAGTGAAGTAAGTCAGAAAGAGAAAAACAAATACCATATGCTAACACATATATATGGAATCTAAAAAAAAAAAAAAAAATGGTTCTGAAAAACCTAGAGTCAGGACAGGAATAAAGATGGACTTGAGAACCCCGGGAGGGGGAAGGGTAAGCTGGGACGAAGTGAGAGAGTGGCATGCACATATATACACTACCAAATGTAAAATAGATAGCTAGTGGAAAGCAGCTGCATATCACAGGGAGATCAGCTCGGTGCTTTGTGACCACCTAGAGAGGTGGGATATGGAGGTTGGGAGGGAGACTCAAGAGGAAGGAGATATGGGGGTATATGTATATGTATAGCTGATTCACTTTGTTATAAAAGCAGAAATTAACACACCATTGTAAAGCAATTATACTCCAATAAATATATTTTTAAAAAAAAGAAGAATCAAGAATAGAGATGAGTTTTGCTGTGACTGTGAAGAGACACATGTAGTAGTTGGAGTAGGGTAAATATCACAGAACTGGGTTTTTTGTGCTGTTCTGCTTTGTTCTTCTCTAGAAGGCCTGACCCTTTGGCCAACCCTCCCCATGTTCCAGTCACTTCCCATTTATTCCATCTGCTTTAGCACTTACAGTGGTTGTGACTGATGGAGATTATCACTCCCATTTCACAGATGAGGAAACTGAAACTCAGAAAAGTTGAACATGCTAACCTGTCTCAGGGCTTGGAGCTCACAGTGGTGGAGCTGACGTGCAAACTCTGGGACCCCAACTCCTAGACTATTTTTCCCACTACATGTCCCTTCCTCTAAACGTCAGAGAGGAGACTGGAACTCAGTGTGGGGCTCAGCACTGGGGTCACACTGTAGTGTGTCAGCATGCTCCCATTCCTAAGACACAAAAAAGCAGAGACCTCTTCTTCTGAGGCTCAGAGGAAAGTTCGGAGGTTTTCCTGGGAAACCATTCGGCATCAAACGATGCAGAGAAACCCCAGGCCTCACTGCCTCGGGGCCCAGGTGATCTTAATGAAGCGCCTCCCTGGAGTGGGACCCAAGAATCAGCCTGACCATCAAATCTAGCTGCTAAGAGGAGACATCTATGACAAGAGGGTCTTGGGTCTGTGTCAGCAACTCAAGCATCTAGGGATCCTCCAGCCTCCTGTCTGCTCCTGTGTAAGATGGGCATGGTGCTGTGGGCACTGTCTCCCGAGGAGGGTTGATTTGATGAGGCAACGGGCATAAAAGTGCTCTGTGAACTGTGATACACAATACATTTGTAAGATTATTATCTTTCACTGTGCTTTGCAAAATCACTCAGTAGGAAAAACACAACTAAAAATGTGGATCTGTGCCCTCTGAGAACCACAGTTACTTGGCCCGGTTGCCACACTAACAAAGCGCATGGTCCCACCAAGCTCCACCCAAGACAGATCCAGCTCATCCCTGCCTCCCTGGCACAAGGGAGAACTCTGAATGACCTCTAGTTCCCCCAGTACCCTGCACTTCAGAGCACTCAAGCGCCACTGGTCCCTCTGCTTGTCTGCTCAGTCCCCCAACACTGAGCCATCATAAGGGTCTCAGGCCAGAGGAGCTCAGGCTTCCTCCTTCAGGCCCACCGATGGGAGACAACATGCCAGTTTTATGTCTCTCTTCCCACTGTAGGACTATGGGCGTGAGAGGAAACAAAATGCCTAAAAGAGATGACGTGAATTTATAAAGTGTAGCCCACTGTGGCTGGGTCCAGGCCCCAAGTGTCAAGACCACACTCAACTGTGGGATGATGTGAAGTATGTCAACACTATTTGCTTATTTCACCCACCAAGGTCAAGCTTCCTTTATCCCTGGGAGCCCAAACCATTTTCCCTAAAACCAGGACACTTATTATATCCTGAAACATGAGCACATCTCCTAAAAAAGTCACACTTTCTTCACAGCCCTTCTGCCTTAGGGATCTGCCCTCTCTTACATGGTGTATTCATCTGCCAGGGCTGCAGATGAACAAAACCACAGACTGGGGAGCTTAAACAGAAATTTGTTTTTGCACAGTTCTGGAGTCTGGAAGTCTAAGACCAAGGTGTCAGCAGAGTTGATTCCTTCTGAGGTTTCTCTCTTTGGCTTATAGACAGCCATCTTCTTCCTGTGTTTCCACACCACCTCCCCTCTGTGTGTGTCTGTGTCCTAATCTCCTTTTCTTAGATTAGGGCCTATGCCAGTATCATACTGGATTAGGGCCTATGCCAATGTCTTTATTCTAACTTAATTACTTCTTTAGAGGTTCTAACTCTAAGTACAGTCATGTTTTCGGGTGCTAGGGTTAGGACTTCAACATACGAATTCTAGAGGAGACACAATTTAGGCCATGACATAGTACAACTCTCCACGTGCCCTGACTTCCCCATCCAGGCTAGGCACCCGTTTGTTTGCCCCCAGAGACCCTTCTGCCTTCCCATAAGGTAGCACTTGGAATGCACTACAGTCATGTTTTGTCTGCATCCAACCGTCCAGTCCCCCCAAATCCCAGCAGAACACCAACCCCTTGTCAGCAAGGTGCTCTCTTTCACTTGGCGGCCAGGGCCCAGGAAAGGCTGGCCTGGTCAGCGAGGTGGTCATCATGGAAGGCACTGTGGTCTCTGACTACAGTGTCAACCCTTTCCTCTCACCTTCCAGGCTGCAGGTGCTGCACACTGTCATTGAAGCATCAAAGCAAGGTTGATCTTTACAGTCCTGTTTCTAAAATTTCACACCACATTCCCATTGTAAAAACCCAAGAGAAGTCTGTAGATTTTAACACACCTGCCTTTTCATCACTCTGAGCTCAAATAAAAGTATGAGAGCCGATTTTCTGCTACCTGCTTTTCAAGAGCTTCTGCATCTGTCACATTTCCTGAGCTCCTGGCTCTCTGACTGACATTCGACCATGTTTAGCTCAAATACCATCTTTCCTGGGATCTTTCTCCCAGGCCAAGAATCATTCCAGCAAAGCATCCTATAATTATTTATGGGAATATCTAGCTCCCTTAGGAATCTGCAAGCTTCTTGAGGGTAGAAAACTCCAAGATTTATCTCAGTATGACCAGAACTTGACACAATTCTCAATTGGAGATACTCAAAAGTTGTTTTAGGAGTGAATGGATAAATGAGTTTATTAAAAAAATTTAAAAAAAGCTGAAGCCAAATTTGTCTTCTCTTTTCTAAGTATGCTCTGTATCTCTCTACCTTTATAACTTTATTTTCTCCAATCCTTCTGCCCAGAATTTCTTTTCATAAACAGTTAAGAAAATTCTAAAACTTATTCAAATGTTTTTCTAGATTCTAAAACAGTATCTGACACACATGGGCCTCAGTAGATATGTGATGAGTTACCTTGTTGCAAAATGAAATTCTTCCTTAGATCACTCCAGACTCATCATCTCATCACCTCCCCTTCCTCTCAATTACAGTAGGACACTAATAAATTCATTCATTCATTCATTCAACACTGCCCTCATCTAACCCTGGGCTACATAGATGCAGAAGATGTTGTCTTTCTCCTCAAGCCATTTCTAGGCTTGTGAAGAGTGTATTGTGTAAATAAACAAAAATGCACCCAAAGAAACCCACAGGTGCTGTGGGAGCAGTGCCTAAAGGACCAAGAAATGGTAAGTTCTCCCCAGAGTCAAGAGTATGGTGGGCAACATGTCCAGGCCAAGGTGAACCATAAGCTGAACTTTAAGGACAGTGTGAGAGGGGTGGAAGATGACTGTAAAGGCAGGAGATGTGCCTGCTGGGCATGCCTGGGGGGACCCCAGGAATTCAGGATGGCAGGAGTGTAGAGGGTTAAGGAAGGGTAGACAGCAACAAAGGTAGAAAGCAAGCAAGCTGTGGTCACATCATGAGAGGCTGTGTGCATCCTGCTTAGGAGCCTGGGATTTTTCTGGTCATCTCTGTCTTCATTCATCTTCTTTGGAGTCATGCACAGCACCTATAAAATTGGGTAAAGAAGACACTAAAGTGTTCCACAGAGAATGGCCCCCCAAAAAAGGACTGCAGAAGAACAAGCAGAGAGTCATGCAGACGGTAAGCTGAGCCAGGGAGAGGCTAGACTGGGGCAGAGATGGTCAGAAGGGCACAGCAGGAATCCAGAAGGCAAAGGACAGGTGCTAGGGTGGGTGCAACGGAGGGAGGTGTGGGAGCCTGTGCCCAGGACTCCATGGGGAGGGCGTGGTTCCACAAAGCTCTCTGTATTTTTTCAAGTGCTTATTCCACTCATGATACTTTTTTGCCACTTCCTTGTACCATAGATATTTGTAAACTCCTCCCTACGAATGGTAAATACTTGGAGGACAGGTGCTGTGATTAATTCACCTATACATACTGTAATTATAAACACTCTAGGGATCCCAGTAAAAATATGTCAAATGCATGTGTAAATGAGTCAGTGAATAAATGGTATCAAGTTAGATGTTGGAGCTTATTTTCATTCAATCTCTTCCTAATTCTTCCTTAATCCAAGCATCAAGAAGCTCTAGAATTCTATGGAGACACCTAAATCAGGGGGTATTTCATGCAAAATGGGCAGAGAAGATTCCCAGCAAGTAGAAGAAAGATTTAAAAGTGAAGTCAAAGCAAACCAAGAGGACCAAGGCCAGCCCTCACTGAGGTGTCTGTCTGCCATTTAGCATGTTCACTTTTACACAGAAGGAAGTTAGTACCAGTCTATTGCATGAATGAAAATTGCGTGAGTCAATGACAATGATAAGGTAGAGAGAAGTAAGAAATGTGATGAATAAGCAGATTTCACTAATTGTCAAAGCTATGTGGATATATTATGTGGTAACCTAGACACAACAGAAGAACACTGTTTTCAAAGATTAAACCTAGATGTGTTTCTGATGTATTTATTTCATCCTCATATATTTAAAGTCCTAAGTTCTCAAACACTGGCCCTTGTCTCAGTTACCATCTGCTGTACTATAATTAGTCTCCAGCTAATGGCTTCCCACAGTACTGCTCCTGGTTCAAGGAGTAGAACATTGTGATTGAACACTGATGTCAACCATGGGCACATGCAGCAATCGTGGGACACATAACATGTGATTTTGCCATAACTGTACTAAGCCTTCCAGGGTGCTAGGAGATGGGAAATCATTCAGTATTTTAACTGTTGGCCCAATCACTTAATCTGAAAACACAACCTATTCATTATGACTTCGGGAAGCAATGAGAAAAAGCAGAAGGAGATGATTGGGCCTGAATTCCAACTTTGCTACTCACAAGCTGGGTAATCACGCACATGTTTAAAGACTCTGGGTCTTATTCTCCTTTTTCTGAAAAATGGGGATCCTTACTTTTTACACTGTGAAAATACTGTATCTATGGCACCTGGCAAAGTGCTGGAGAGGAGTGACTTCAGGCTGCTTCCCTCCGAACAGCCCCACACCATCACTCTGTGTGCTGCACAGAACTCAAACAGTCCCAAGATCTCTAAGGACTCACTCCTACTTACTCAATCAACACTGATGTAGGTGCTGCTGTGGAGAGATTTTACAGTGTGATTAAGGTTCCAAATTGGTTGATCTTAAGACAAAAAATTAGCTTTGGTGGGTCTGACTAATCAGGCAAGTCCTCAAACGACACTGGGCTCTTCCTTGGAAAAAAGGTTCATGGCATGAGAGGAAGTCAACCTGAGAGATATTCTACTCTATGGACTTTGAAGATGTAGGTGGCCTCCAGGACTGAGAGAAGTCTCCAGATGACTGAGGAAGTCAACCTGAGAGATATTCTACTCTATTGACTTTGAAGATGTGGGTGTTCTCCAGGACTGAGAGAAGTCCCCAGATGACTGCTAGCAAGAAAACAGGAACCTCAATAGGAGAGCCACAGGATTGAATTTTTCACAACCACGTGCGCTTGGAGGAGGATCCCGAGCTCCAGATGAGACCAGAACACTGCCAACACTTTGACTTCAGCCTCACAAGACTGAGCATGGAGCTCAGCCATGCTGTGCCCAGACTTCTGACCTACAGAAATATGAGTTGTGTTGTTTTAAGCCACTAAGTTTGTGGTCATTTGTTATGCACCAACAAAAAACTAATGTACCCGAGTCCTTCTCTTGCCAATTTTACTTTCTTGAGCTTTAAAAGCTTTCTCATTTTAAAACTGCCATAAAAATAATGTTCCTTCAAGGAAGACATCTGAACACAAATACCCTTTAATACCCTATAAGGAATAGCTGCAGTGAGGCTCAAGATAATCCCACCAAGTGAGCTGTGTCCTTCTATCATTTCCTGATGGTCAGCGTATTACCTTACTTTGCTTTTATAATAGTGCTTATGGTTGGTTTGCTGAGAATGAAATTGATACACAGTTATAGAAAAGTTGGAAGCCACAGAAAAGCAGAATTAAGAAAACATAAATCATCAATAATCCTACTCTCAGAAGCAATCCCTGTTAATATGTTGACAACAATCTTTATATAAAATAAAAATAACAAATGTAAGTGAGGATGTGGAGAAAGTCAACCATTTATATATGCATACATATACTTTAAAAGATAAAAACAATACATACTCTAATGTTTCTCAGATTTCTTTGATTGACTACAACCCAATAGCATTTTTTATTACTTGCATTACTCCAAAATAACTTCGCAAAACATTATGTACCCTTACTATCTACAATAAATTCTGATAGATTCTGTTTTTCCTTAAAAATATATATTCCTTGCATTCTACTAAACTGATTGCAACACCCGCTAATGTGCTGTTACCTGTACTTTGAAAAACATTGCTATATGCAATTTTGTATCCTGATTTTCTACCTTTCATCATTTCGTGAAAATTTCCAATGCCATTAAAATTATTTTAAGCATATTTGTAATCACTTTATGATCTTAAATCTTATTGTGTTACCTTATTTATTTTACATCCCTATTCTCCTATGTTTGAATATTAGGTTCTTCAAAATTTAAAATTGAAATAAACATTTTTCTTGAGTATTAATCATGCTTTGTATGTTCTTCAACATTAATAGCAAGAAGTGAAACCACTAGAAAGCATGCATATCTCCATTCTAAATAGTATGGAACTAGGCAAGGGGGCCTAAATCATAAAATTAAGTCATTTCATGACCTTCCTCCCTGTACCCCACTTCCCCTGCCCTGATCCAGTTTGCCAGGGAAAATAGAGTCTGGAGAACACTGTTGTTCTCGGACATCACTGGCCTGAAGGCTAGAAAGTTTGGAGGGAACACTGTGCTGTGTTGTTCTGGATCAGGTAAGCAAAACAGGAGGGGCCTCCACCACAGGCACCTGGGCAGCACCATGGTCGTCAGCTCCACAGCCGCCAGAATGTTCTCATTGCTCATTACCTGTTAGCACTGTTAGTTCTAATGAACTGTGATTTTCATTGCTGCTGAAGCAGGCTGGCATCTTCTCCTCCCCCAGCAACCAACATCCAACATAAGTGCCCCCCACAGGCGCCAGCATGCTTGCTCCATCACTCTCACCTGCCTCTCCAAACCTGTTTCCACCCTGCAGAGCCTGTGAGGCAGCCAAGTACCGCACCACACTCCCTTCTCCTTCCTTCCCTCCTTCCTTCCATCTCTCTCTCTCCCCCCATCCCTGCCCATCCCTCAATTAATGCAACAGTTAAAGCAGAAAATTCACTTCTCTCTGCACTATTTCAGTATGAGTGTAAATCTCCTGAAATAAGCAGTTGTTGGGCTGTTTTCATGGGAGCAACTGCACCTGCTTTTGTCACTTGGTGACACCAGCTGGAAGCAGGGTTCACCTTACATGATAAAGGCCTCTCCAGAAGGCCCTCCTTATCTTCATCGGAGGCTGCAAACATGAGGCTCTGAGCATTAGGGTGCAGGGAGGATGCAGGGAGGGGGCTTAGGCATATGTATATGTGTCCATGTCAGCACAGCTCTCCATTAACGGGAAACTTAAAGGCGTACATTGTTTTCACCTCTCAGTGCTTTTAACTTTGTGCTGTTCTATCATTTCTACTCTTGGCTAATTTCTACTTAGGCTGAAGGTTCAGTCTGGTTGTCTCCCCCAGGAAATCTTCCTCTGACTTTCTTCTTCTGGGCTTCAACAGAACCCTCATGTACCACTCACAAGGAAGCATAGTCACTCCTTTGCTTTTCTCAAGACTGAATCTTAATTTACTTTTCTATCACTTAGTGCCTGTCACATAGGATGTGCTCAGTGAATTTTTACTGCAGCGAACTGAAAAGGTACAGAATTATCTATTCACAACCTTGAGGTTCCTATTAGAAAAGTGGGCACAGTTGCTATTTCTCCCTTAATTCTGACCTCTAGGTGCTAAAGTTGTCATTTGTCATAGTAAAGAGTACTGAAAAGTTCTACTTTGTCTTATACAATTTTTTGGTTTAAACAATAGAAATTTACCGTCTCACAATTCTGGAGGTTTGAAGTCTGAAATCAGCGTGTCAGCAAGCTGGGCTTCTTCTGAAGGCTGTGAGGGAAAAATCGGTTCCAGACCTCTGTCCTTGGCTTGTAGGTGGCTGTTTCCTCCCTGTATCTCTTCACAGTGTCTCCCCTCTATGTGTGTCCATCTCTGTGTCCAAACTTCCCCTTCTAATTAGGACCCCAGCCATATTTTATTAGGGCCCTGTCTAATGACCTTGGGCTCAGTTACAGGAACCTGAGTGACATCATAATTTTCCTAATTACACAACTGTATTGCACACTTTTTTCTTTTAATTTTTTTTTAAATTTATTTTTATTTATTTATTTATTTATGGCTGTGTTAGGTCTTTGTTTCTGTGCGAGGGCTTTCTCTAGTTGTGGCAAGTGGGGGCCACTCTTCATCACGGTGCGTGGGCCTCTCACTATTGCGGCCTATCTTGTTGCAGAGCACAGGCTCCAGACACGCAGGCTCAGTAATTGTGGCTCACGGGCCCAGTTGCTCCGCGGCACGTGGGATCCTCCCAGACCAGGGCTCGAACCCATGTCCCCTGCATTGGCAGGCAGATTCTCAACCACTGCACCACCAGGGAAGCCCTATTACACACTTTTAATAACTACATTTGCAATGACCCTATTACTAAATAAGGTTACATTTCAAGGTACTGGGGGTAGGACTTGAACATATGGATTTTGGGGGAGGGGGACACAATTCAACCCATAACATATGCCAAAGAAAAATTGTTCATTTTTCATGACAAAGAAAAATTGTCCTTCAGGTCCTCAATCCTAACTAAATCCAATTCCAGTCAAGTGCTTACTGTGTAGAAGACAGTGGACTAAGGGCAATAGAATGGAAGGAACACACATTTCTCTGCCTTTGAGGATCTCGGGGTGGGATGACAGAATAACAGTTTCCTGGCACATAGGAGGCACCCTATAAATGTTTAAAGAATGTTGGTCCTGTTCTGGGGGTCAAGAGCCCCAGATTTTAGACTACTGGTTTCACCACTTGTTTGCTTTATAGCATTCGGAAGCCACTTCCAGCCTCTGAGGCTTTGTCTTGTAATTTAGATCAAATAAGGAAGGACACGATTACAGCAGGATACAATGCAACTGAAATAACGCCATGCCTGAGGAAAGAGCACTGTTGCCCGTGACATTAATCAGTTTGTAGGTCATGTTTGCTAAACAGATTCTAATTTCCTTCTGCCAAATCAAGTGAGAATTATTGTTTTTCATTACCATTTTTAGGAAGTAGCATTTCCATGATTTCCATTAAGATATGTTCTCGGTTACAGGTATCTTTCTCTTGTTTAGTCTGCAGAATAATGTGTTAAATAGTGTTCAAGGACCACAAGTCCATGGAACTCATCCAGTACGTGGAAAACCTGAGGCCGCTGGTCTCACAGGTGATGTCATGATTCCATCTTCTAGTGGTACTGGAAGCCGCATTCACCAATATGACTTACCAACATTTTTGTTGTTTTGTCTCCCCTATCCTCCCACCCACACAACTAAGCCTGTCCCACCATCAGGCAAAAGTACTTCCAAACATGGATTTCACGTGTGGGGGAACGGTGATGCGGGGAGATAATTCCTCCAAAAAGTAACATAAGAAAGACTTTCAACACTGGCTAGCATGCACACATTCATAATATATTAACCTTCTCATTGTAACACCGAAAAAAAA
This sequence comes from Eschrichtius robustus, assembly GCF_028021215.1. Classification (NCBI taxonomy): domain Eukaryota; kingdom Metazoa; phylum Chordata; class Mammalia; order Artiodactyla; family Eschrichtiidae; genus Eschrichtius; species Eschrichtius robustus. Next base: position 137,957,182 of record NC_090828.1, on the reverse strand, counting down.
AGGATAAAGTAAAACAGTGTATATTTTAAAACTATATCAGAGAGGTGTGGATGCAAAGAAGCCTAAGAGAACTACACTCTAAAAAAGATAAGCTCTTCTTGGTGAGCAGAGACTAGTAGCCACTACCTCTGTGGAACGTCTGTTGAGTCAGGGCATGAACAGGCAGAGACTTTGACTTGGTTCAGGAAAAACAGTGGATGGATTGGAATCTGTAAGAGCCCAAGATGCAGAATGAATTTCCCTCACTAACACATTTGCCCCCAAAGGACATTTGCTGAGTGTGACATGTAAGTACCATGATGGAAGCCTGGGGACTGAGCAGATAAACGAGAGAAAGGTACTGGAATTTTTGAGGTACTCAGAGCCTCTACAGAGAGGGGCTTACTCTTAAGAAATTTAGGCAGAGTTAACTAAAATTAACTAAATGTGTAACCCAGACCTGATACAATTCATTCCTGACTGACCAATGTGACCACCTACTTATCATAGCTACCTGACAAAGGAAGATGAAGCTTATTCTGGAGGAAAATAATGTTTATTCTTGTATCCAGAGATTTTCATAACAACTCCACTGAGATATTTTTGACATATAAAAATTATATATATTTAAGGTGCACAACTTGGTGTTTTGATATATATGTACATTGTGAAAGTATTACCACAATCAAGCTAAATAAATTATCCATTACCTTTACATAGTTACCATTGTGTGTGCTTGTGTGTGTATTAAGATTTAATTCAAGATCTATATTCTTATCAACTTTCAAGAATACAATAGAGTATTGTTAATTATTGTCACCATGTTATACGTTAGATCTCCAGAACTCATTGATCTTGCATAAGTGAAACTTTAGACCCTTTGACCAACATCTCCTCAGTTACCCCTGCCCCTGACTACCACCATTCAACTCTCTAAGAGTTTGACTATTTTAGATTCATCATATTAGTGAGATCATGCAGTAGTTGCCTTTCTGTGTCTGGCTTATTTCAGTTACAAAATATCCTTCAGGCAGATCCATGTTATTGTGAATGGCGAAAATTCCTTATTTTTTTGAAGCTGAATAATACTTCATTTTACATACATATATGCCACATTTTCTTTATCCATTCATCCGTTGACAGACATTTAGATTATTTCCATATCTTTGCTATTGTGAATAATGCTGCAGTGAACATGGGAGTGCAGATATCTCTTTGAGGTTCAAACTTTTTTCTTTAGGGAATATGACCAGAAATGGGATCATCCAGTAGTTCTATTTTTAATTTTTTGAGGAACATCCATACTGTTTCCCATGATGACTGGGTCAATTTACATTCCTACCAATAGTGCACAAGGGCTCCCTTTTCTCTACATCCTTGACCACACTTGTTATATTTCATGTTTTTTTAGTGATAGCCATTATAAATAACAGGTGTGAGGAGATATTGTGGTATTGCTTTGAATTTTCCTGATGATTACAGATGTTAAACACCATTTCACGTATCTCATGGCCATTTATATTTCTTATTTTGAGAAATGTCTATTCAGTTCCTTTGACCTTTTAAAAATTATTATTATTATTGCTATTCAGTTGTACGCATTTCTTATATATTTTGGATATTAAAACTTTATCAGATGTGATTTACAAATATTTTCTCTTATTCCATTAGGTTATCTGTTCAATCTAATTGCTCACTTTAATTGTTTCCTTTGCTAATTAAAAGCAGAAGATTTTTTCTTTTTTTAAACATCTTTATTGTAGTATAATTGCTTAACTTTACTGTGTTAGTTTCTGCTATATAACAAAGTGAATCAGCTATACGTATACATATATCCCCATATCCCCTCATTCTTGCATCTCCCTCCCACCCTCCCTATCCCACACCTCTAGGTGGTCAAAAATCACCGAGCTGATCTCCCTGTGTTATGTGGCTGCTTCCCACTAACTATCTATTTTACATTTGGTAGTGTATGTATTTCAATGCCACTCTCTCACTTCTTCCCAGCTTATCCTTCCCCTTCCCTGTGTACTCAAGTCCATTCTCTACGTCTGCGTCTTTATTCCTGTCCTGACCCTAGGTTCTACAGAACCATTTTTTTTCAGATTCCATACATATGTGTTAGCATATGATATTTGTTTTTCTCTTTCTGACTTACTTCACTCTGTATGACAAACTCTAGGTCTGTCCACCTCACTGCATATAACTCAATTTTGTTTCTTTCTATGGCTGAGTAACATTCCATTGTATATATGTGCCACATCTGCTTTATCCATTCATCTGTCAAAAGGACACTTAGGTTGTTTCCATGTCCTGGCTATTGTAAATAGAGCTGCAATGAATATTGAGGTACATGACGCTCTTTGAATTATGGTTTTAGCAGGGTATATACCAAGTAGTGGGATTGCCGGGTCATATGGTAGTTCTATTTTTAGTTTTCTAAGGAACCTCCGTATTGTTCTCCATAGTGGCTGTATCAATTTACATTCCCACCAACACTGCAAGAGGATCCCCTTTTCTCCACACCCTCTCCAGCATTAATTGTTTGTAGATTTTTTGATGATGGCCATTCTGACCTGTGTGAGGTGATACCTCATTGTAGTGTTGATTTGCTTTTCTCTAATGATTAGTGATGTTGAGCATCCGTTCATGTGCTTGTTGGCAATCTGTATACCTTCTTTGGAGGAATGTCTATTTAGGTCTTCTGCCCATTTTTGGATTGGATTCTTTGTTTTTTGATATTGAGTTGCATGAGCTGCTTCTATATTTTGGAGATTAATCCTTTGTCAGTTGCTTCATTTGCAAATATTTTCTCCCATTCTAAGTGTTGTCTTTTCATCTTGTTTATGGTTTCCTTTGCTGTGCAAAAGCTTTTAAGTTTCATTAGGTCCCATTTGTTTATTTTTGTTTTTATTTCCATTTCTCTAGGAGGTGGGCCAAAAAGGATTTTGCTGTGATTTATGTCATACACTGTTCTGCCTATGTTTTCTTCTATGAGTTTTATAGTGTCTGATCTTATATTTAGGTCTTTAATCAATTTGGAGTTTATTTTTGTGTATGGTGTTAGGGAGTGTTCTAATTTCATTCTTTTACATGTAGCTGTCCAATTTTCCCAGCACCACTTATTGAAGAGGCTGTCTTTTCTCCATTGTGCATTCTTGCCTCCTTTATCAAACATAAGGTGGCCATATGTCTGTGGGTTTATCTCTGGGCTTTCTACCCTTTTCCATTGATGTATATTTCTGTTTTTGTGCCAGTACAATACTGTCTTGATTATTGTAGCTTTGTAGTATGGTCTGAAATCAGGGAGCCTGATTCCTCCAGCTCCATTTTTCTTTCTCAAGATTGCTTTGGCTATTCAGGGTCTTTTGTGTTTCCATACAAATTGTGAAATTTTTTGTACTAGTTCTGTGAAAAATGCCATTGGTAGTTTGATAGGGAGTGCATTGAATCTGTAGATTGCTTTGGGTAGTATAGTCATTTTTACAATGTTGATTCTTCCAATCCAAGAACATAGTATATTTCTCCATCTGTTTGTATCATCTTTAATTTCTTTCATCAGTGTCATAGTTTTCTGCATACAGGTCTTTTGTCTTCTTAGGTAGGTTTATTCCTTTGTTTTTTATTCTTTGTGTTGCAATGGTATATGGGAGTGTTTCCTTAATTTCTCTTTCAGATATTTCATCATTATTGTATAGGAATGGAAGAGATTTCTGTGCATTAATTTTGTATCCTGCTACTTTACCAGGTTCATTGATTAGCACTAGTAGTTTACTGGTAGCATCTTTAGGATTCTCTAAGTATAGTATCATGTCATCTGCAAACAGTGACAGTTTTATTCTTCTTTTCCCATTTAGATTCATTTTATTTCTTTTTCTTCTCTGATTGCTGTGGCTAAAACTTCCAAAACTGTGTTGAATAATAGTGGTGAGAGTGGGCAACCTTGTCTTGTTCCTGATCTTAATGGAAATGATTTCAGTTTTTCACTGTTGAGAACGATGTTGGCTGTGGGTTTGTCATGTATGGCCTTTATTATGTTGAGGTAAGTTCACTCTATGCCTACTTTCTGGAGAGTTTTTATCATAAATCGGTGTTGAATTTTGTTGAAAACTTTTTCTGCACCTATTGAGATGATCATATGATTTTTATCCTTCAATTTGTTAATGTGGTGTATCACATTGATTGATTTGCATATATTGAAGAATCCTTGCATTCCTGGGATAAACCCCACTTGATCATGATATATGATACTTTTAATGTGCTGCTGGATTCTGTTTGCTAGTATTTTGTTGAGGATTTTCACATCTATGTTTATCAGTGATATTGGCCTGTAGTTTTCTTTTTGTGACATCTTTGTCTGGTTTCAGTATCAGGGTGATGGTGGCCTTGTAGAATGCATTTGGGAGTGTTCCTTCCTCTGCTATATTTTGGAAGAGTTTGAGAATGTTAGGTGTTAGCTCTTCTCTATGTGTTTGATAGAATTTGCCTGTGAAGCCATCTGGTCCTGGGCTTTTGTTTGTTGGACGATTTCTAATCACATTTTCAATTTCAGTGCTTCTGATTGGTCTTTTTATATTTTCTATTTTTTCCTGGTTCAGTCTTGGAGGTTGTGCTTTTCAAATAATTTGTCCATTTCTTCCAGGTTGTCCATTTTATTGGCATATTGTTGCTGGTAGTAATCGCTCATGATCCTTTGTATTTCTGCAGTGTCAGTTGTTACTTCTTTTACATTTCTAATTCCATTGATTTGAGTCTTCTCCCTTTTTTTCTTGATGAGTCTGGTTAATGGTTTATCAATTTTGTTTATATTCTCACAGAACCAGCTTTTAGTTTTAGTGATCTTTGTTATTGTTTCCTTCATTTCTTTTTCACTTATTTCTGATCAGATCTGTATGATTTCTTTCCTTCTGCTAACGTTGGGTGTTTTTGTTGTTGTTGTTGTTGTTGTTATTTTTTCTCTAATTGCTTTAGGTGTAAGGTTAGGTTGTTTATTTGAGATGTTTCTTGTTTCTTGATGTAGGTTTGTATTGCTATAAACTTTCCTCTTAGAACTGCTTTTGCTGCATCCCATAGGTTTTGTGCCATCATGTTTTCATTGTCATTTCTTTCTAGGTATTTTTTGATTTCCTCTTTGGTTTCTTCAGTGATCTCTTGGTTATTTAGTAGCATATTGTTTACCCTCCATGTGTTTGTATTTTTTACAGTTATTTTCCCTGTAATTGGTACCTAGGCTCATAGCATTGTGGTTGGAAAAGATACTTGATATGATTTCAATTTTCTTAAATTTACCAAGGCTTGGTTTGTGACCCAAGACATGATCTATCCTGGAGAATGTTCCATGAACACTTGAGAAGAAAGTGTATTCTGTTGTTTTTGGATGGAATGTCCTATAAATATCAATTAAGCCCATCTTGTTTAATGTGTCATTTAAAGCTGTGTTTCCTTATTTATTTTCATTTTGGATGATCTCTTCATTGGTGCAATTTGAGTGTCAAAGTCCCTTGCTATGATTGTGTTACTGTCGATTTCCCCTTTTATGGCTTATAGTATTTGCCTTATGTATTGAGGTGCTCCTATGTTGGGTGCATAAATATTTACAATTGTTATGTCTTATTCTTGAATTGATCCCCTAATCATTATATAGTGTCCTTCTTTGTCTCTTGTAATAGTCTTTGTTTTAAAGTCTATTTGTCTGATATGAGAATTGCTATTCCAGCTTTCTTTTGATTTCCATTTGAATGGAATATCTTTTTCCATTGCCTCACTTTCAGTCTGTATTTGTCCCTAGGTCTGAAGTGGGTCTCTTGTAGACAGCGTATATACAGGTCTTGTTTTTGTATCCATTTATCCAGTCTATGTCTTTTGGTTGGAACATTTAATCCATTTACATTTAAGGTAATTATTGATATGTATGTTCCTATTACCATTTTCTTAATTGTTTTGGGTTTGTTATTGTAGGTCTTTTCCTTCTCTTGTTTTCCCTGCCTAGAAAAGCTCCTTTAGCATTTGTTGTAGAGCTGGTTTGGTGGTGCTGAATTCTCTTAGTTTTTGCTTGTCTGTAAAGTTTTTAATTTCTCCTTCGAGTGTGAATGAGATCCTTGCTGGGTAGAGTAATTTTGGTTGTATGTTTTTACCTTTCATCTCTTTAAATATGTCCTGCCACTCCCTTCTGCCTTGCAAAGTTTCTGCTGAAAGATCAGATGTTAACCTCATGGGGAATCCCTTGTGTGTTATTTTTTGTTTTTCCCTTGCTGCTTTTAATATTTTTTCTTTGTATTTAATTTTGAAAATTTGATTAATATGTGTCTTGCAGTGTTTCTCTTTGGTTTTATCCTGTATGGGACTCTCTGCACTTCCTGGGCTTTATTGACTATTTCCTTTCCCAAATTAGGGAAGTTTTCAGCTATAATCTCTTCAAATATTTTCTTAGTCCCTTTCTTTTTCTCTTCTTTCTCTGGGACCCCTATTATTTGAACGTTGGTGTGTTTAATGTTGTCCCAGACGTCTCTGAGACTGTCCTCAGTTCTTTTCATTCTTTTTTCTTTTTTCGTTTTGCAGTAATTATTTCCACTATTTTGCCTTCCAGGTCACCTATCTGTTCTTCTGCCTCAGTCATTCTGCTCTTTGTAGAGAATTTTTAACTTTATTTCTTGTGTTGTTCATCACTGTTTTTTTACTCTTTAGTTCTTCTAGGTTCTTGTTAATATTTCTTGTATTTTCTCCATTCTATTTCCAAGATTTTGGTCACCTTTACTATCGTTACTCTGAATTATTTTTCAGGTAGACTGCTTATTTCCTCTTCATTTGTTTGGTCTGGTGGGTTTTTACCTTGCTCCTTCATCTCCTGCATATTTCTCTGTACTCATTTTGCTTAACTTACTGTGTTTGGGGTCTTCATTTCACAGACTGCAGTTTCACAGTTCCCATTGTTTTTGGTGTCTGTGCCCAGTGGTAAGGTTGGTTCAGTGGTGTGTGTAGGCTTCCTCATGGAGAGAACTGGTGCCTGTGTTCTGGTGAATGAGGCTGGATCTTGTCTTTCTGGTGGGAAGGACTGAGTCTGGTGGTGTGTTTTGCGGTGTCTGTGACCTTATTATGACTTTAGGCAGCCTCTCTGTTAATGGGTGGGGTTGTATTCCTGTCTTGCTAGTTGTTTGGCATGGGGTGTCCAGCACTGGAGCTTGCTGGTCGTTGAGTGGAGCTGAGTCTTAGTGTTGAGATGGAGATCTCTGGGAGATCTCTCGCCGATTGATATTACGTGGATCAGGCGGTCTCTGGTGGTCCAGTGTCCTGAACTTGGCTCTCCCACTTCCAAGGCTCAGGTCTGACACCCAGCCAGAGCACCAAGACCCTGTCAGCCACACCACTCAGAAGAAAAGAGAGAAAAAGAAAGAAAAGAAAAGAAATAAGAAATAAATAAAATGAAATAAAGTTATTAAAATAAAAATTTTTTAAAATATTATTCACATAAAAACTAAAAACAGCAATTAAAAAAAACAATAGGGCAACAAAACCAATAAACAAATTCACCAATGATAACAAGTGCTAAAATCTAAACTAAGATAAACATATAGATCAGAAACTAGTCAATAGCATACAGCAAACCCTAAGTCTACAGTTGCTCTCAAAGTCCACTACCTCAATTTTGAGATGATATGCTGTCTATTCAGGTATTCCACAGATGCAGGATACATCAAGTTGATTGTGGAGATTTAATCTGCTGCTCCTGAGGCTGCTGGGGGAAATTTCCCTTTCCCTTCTTTGTTCGCACAGCTCCTGGGGTTCAGCTTTGTATTTGGCCCAACCTCTGCATGTAGGTTGCCCTCTGAAGTCTGTTCTTCGTCCAGACAGGAGCGGGTTAAAGGAGCGGCTGATTATGGTTTCTGGCTCACTCAGGCCAGGGAGAAGGAGGGGTACGGAATCTGGGGTGAGCCTGTGGTGGCAGAGGCTGGCGTGATGTTGGAACAGCCTGAGGCACACCGTGTGTTCTCCTGGGGAACTTGTCCCTGGATCACGGGACCTTGGCAGTGGCGGGCTGCACAGGCTCCCAGAATGGGAGGTGTGGATAGTGACCTGTGCTTGCACAGAGGATTCCTGGTGGCTGAAGCAGCTGTGTTCGTTTTTCATGCCCTTCTCTGGTGTCCACACTGATAGCCACAGCTCATGCCCATCTCTGTAGCTCGTTTAGGCGGTTCTCTGAATCCCCTCTCCTCGTGAACCCTGAAACAATGGTCTCTTGCCTCTTAGGCAGGTCCAGACTTTTTCCCAGACACACTCCTGGCTAGCTGTGGTGAACTAGCCCCCTTCAGGCTGTGTTCATGCAGCCAATCGTAGTCCTCTCCCTGGGATCTGACCTCCGAAGCACAAGCCTCATTTCCCAGCCCACACTCGCCCCGGTGGGTGAGCAAATAAGCCTCTCAGGCTGGTGAGTTTGGTCGGCACCTATCCTCTGTGTGGGAATCTCTCCACTTTGCCCTCTGCACCCCTATTGCTGTGCTCTACTCTATGGCTCTGAAGCTTCCCCCATGCCACCCCCCATCTCCGCCAATGAAGGGGCTTCTTAGTGTGTGGAAACTCTTCGTCCTTCACAACTCCCTCCCAAAGGTGCAGGTTCTGTCCCTATTCTTTTGTCTCTGTTTTTTCTTTTTTCTTTTGCCCTACCCAGGTACTGGGGATTTTCTTGCCTTTTGGGAAGTCTGAGGTCTTCTGCCAGCATTCAGTAGGTGTTCTGTAGGAGTTGTTCCACATGTATTTTTGATGTATTTGTGGGCAGGAAGGTGATCTGCATGCCTTACTCCTACACCATCTTGAAAGTCCTCAAGCTTTTCTAATTTGGTGCAGTCTCACCCATCCATTTTTGCTTTTGTTTTTCTGTGCGTTTGGAGTCATGACCAAAAAATTGTTGTCAAGAAAAATGTCAGGAAGCATTTTCCCTATTTCCTTCTAGTAGTTCTACAGTTTCAGGTCTTACATTTACATCTTTAATCCATTTTGGGTTGATTTTTATATATGGTGTGAAATAAGGGTCCAGTTTCATTCTTTTTTATGTGGTTATCCAGTTTTCCCTTGGCCATTTAATGAAGAGACTATTCTTTCCACATAGTGTGTGCTTGGCAACTTTGTTGAAGATCAGTTGACTGTAAGTGTGTGTGTTTATTTCTTAGCTCTTTATTTCGTTCCATTGGTCCACGTGTTGCTTTTTATGTCAGTACCATAATATTTTGATTATTATAATTTATATTATATTTTGAAATCAGGAAGTGTGATACCTCCAGTTTTTTCTTCTTTTTCAAAATTGCTTTGGCTGTTCAGGGTCTTTTGTGGTTCCATATGAATTTTAGGATTGTTTTTTTCCATTTCTGTAAAGAATGAAATTGGGATTTTTATAAGTATTGCATTGAATCTGGAGATCACTTTGTGTGGTACAGATATTTAAACAATATCAATTCTTCGAATCCATTAACACAGCATGTCTTTCCATTTATATGTGTCTTCTTTAATTTCCTTCATTAATATTCTATTGTTTGCAGTGTATATATCTCTCAGTTCTTTGGATAAGTTTTTCCTTAGTATTTTACTCTCTTTGTTGCCATGGGATTGTTTCTTTCTTTTTTTTTTTTTTTATGTGTTGCACTTTATTTTTTTTTTTAATTTTTACACTTTATTTATTTATTTTTGGCTGTGTTGGGTCTTCGTTTCTGTGCGATGGCTTTCTCTAGTTGTGGCAAGTGGGGGCCGCTCTTCATCGCGGTGCACGGGCCTCTCACTGTCGCGGCCTCTCTCGTTGCGGAGCACAGGCTCCAAACGCGCAGGCTCAGTACTTGTGGCTCACGGGCCCAGCCGCTCTGCGACATGTGGGATCTTCCCAGACCAGGGCTCGAACCCATGTTCTCTGCATTGGCAGGCAGATTTTCAACCACTGCGCCACCAGGGAAGCCCCATGGGATTGTTTCTTAATTTCCTCTTCAGATGGTTTGCTGTTAGTGTATTGAAATTCAACTGATTTTTGAATGTTGATTTTGGACCCTGCAACTTTTCTGTATTTATTAGTTATAACAGTTTTTTTTAATTGAGTCTTTAGTGTTTCCTATATATATAATTATGTCATGGCAGAGAGATAGGTTTTCTTTTTCCTTTCCCATCTTGGATGCCTTTTATTTCTTTTTCCTGTTTAACTGCTCTGGCAAGGATTGCCAGTATTATTTTGAATAGGAATGGTCAAAGTGGGTATCTTTGCCTCATATCAAATCTTAAAGAAAAAAACCTTCAATTTTTCCCATTGATTATGATGTTTTCCCATTGAGTATTGATTATGATGAATGGATGTTGAATTTTGTAAAATGTTTTTTCTATATCTGTTGAGATAATCATATAGATCTTATTTTCATTCTCTTAATGTAGTGTATCACACTGATCAATTTCTGTAAGTTAAAACATCTTTGTATTCCAGGGATAAATCCCATTTGATCAGGGTGTGTAATCCCTTTAATGTGCTGCTGAATTTGGTTTGCTAGTATTGTACTGAAGATTTTGCATCTATGGTCATTAGGGATATTGGCACGTGGTTTTCTTTTCTTGTGATATCTTTGTCTAGCTTTGGTATCAAGGTAATGCTGGCCTCATAAAATGAATTTGAAAGTGTTCCCTCTTCATTTTCTGCAATAGTTTAAGAAATACTGGTATTAAATGTTTGAATGTTTGGTAAATTCACCAATGAAACGATATGGTCCTCGTTTTTTCTTTGCAGGGAGGGTTTTGATTACTGCTTTTTCTGCTTCCATCTCTTTGTCTTTTGTCTGCTCAGACTTTCTATTTCTTTTTTAGTTAGTCTTTGTAGGTTTTAGATATCTAGGAATGTATCCATTACTTCTAAGTTATCCAATTTGTATGTAATTGTTCATAATAGTATGTTCTGATCCTTTTTATTTCTGAAGCATTCATTATTTGGTTTTAATTGGGCTTTCTAAATGTGCATTTCTATTTCTGTACATGGGTTTGGGAAGTTTTCAGCTATTATTTCTTGGAACAAACTTTCTGCTTCTTTACACCTCTCTTCTCTTTTTCTGGGGCTCCCATAGTACATATATTGCTTTGCTTGGTGAAACCCTATAGCTATAAGCTACCTTCACTTTTTTTCTTTCTTTCTTTCTTTTTTCTCCTCTGACTGAATGATTTTCAATGATCTGTCTTTGAGTTTGCTGATTCTTTATTCTGATTGATTGAGTCTGCTGCTGAATCTCTCTATTAAATTTTCAGTTCAGTTATTGTATTCCTCAGCTCTATTATTTTTATTTGGTACTTTTTATATTTTCTGTCTGTTGAAATTCTAAATTTGTTCATGCACTTTCCTGACCTTGGTGAACAACTTTATAACATTATTTTGAATTCTCTGTCCAGTAAATTATATTATCTCCATTTCATTCAGGTTAGTTTCTAGAGATTATTTTTGTTCTTTTACTGGGAACATAGTTTTCTGTTTCTCTACTTTCCTTGACTTTCTGTGTTGGTTTCTGCACATTAGATAAAACAGCTACCTCACCCAGTCTTCACAGGCTGGCCTTGTATAGACTGACTTCACCAATTAACTTGGCCAGAGAGCCTGAATGCCTCACAAATCTTTGTGCTAGTCTAAACTACTGTCTTTGTTCTTAGTGGCTTCCAGGGTACTATAGTATACCAAGTATTTTCAGTACCCCGAGACAGGCAAGATAGAAGCAAATCTCTCATGTAGCAGCCAGCAAAGTTGGGACAATATATCCAATTTCTTCTCTCCTCAGAGAGCAGGTGGGAACTGGAGTTTATCACCCACTCACTCCACACTGATCCAGGAATAGGAACTGCAGCACACATGCTTTTAAACCATACTGTCTTTCAAACTGTTGCTTTGCTCTCTGTCACCCTGAGAGGCTTAACAAATGCTGGGACTCATCAGCTCTCAGAGACAGGCCCTTGGGCAACAACTGGAAAAGTCAGGGTACCAGGTACATAGTCCAGCTTCTTCCAGGTAGAAGCTGGAGGCTTGGTTTTTATCATTGGAGCAGCTGCGGGGAGAAGCCCTGGGAAGTGCCCACATACCTGTTCAGATTCCCAAAGGACCCTGTCACCTCCCAGATACAGGCTAGTTAGAAGTCAGACTATGGGCACCAGCTGGAGAAATCAAAGTACTATACTAGATGTGAAGTCAAACCCCTTCCAGGAAGAAACTGTGAGCTAGACTTCATTTCCTGCTCACTGTGTGCTCAGCCAGGGAGAGAGCCATAGGAAGTGACTGCATGCCCATTTAAAATTGCTCTTTGTTCTCTATGGCCCCAGAGGCTAACAAATGCTATGCCGTGTCAGCTCCCAGATCTAGTTAAGTTAGGAGCTAATCCCTCAGACGGCGGTCATAAAAGTTGTGGTGCTATATGTGTGGTCCAATTCTTTCTGGGGAGAAACTATAGACTTTGTTTTATCACTGGTGTGAGCTGAAGAGAGATGCCTCAGGAAGTACCCACACACCCATTCAAGCTCTCAAAGGAGTGTTCCAGCTTGCAGATGCAGTCTAGTTAGAAGCCAGATCCTTTGACAGCAGCCAGAAAAGTCAGTGCTTAAGATTTGTGGTCTAATTCCTTCCAAGGAGAAGCTGGGAGTTGGACTTTACTGCCTACACATTCTATAGTAAGCCAGAAGAAAGAGCCATGGGAAGTGCTCATGCATCCATTTAAAGCCACTTCTTTGCTCCAAGAGGACTAGTGGATGCTAGGCTCTGTCAACTCCCAGAAATGCACAAGGTAGTATCCAGTCCCTCAGGTAGCAGCAGATTAAAAGTAAAATTACACATATACCAGGCGGTCTGGAAGACTGTGTGCATACACAAGGCTGGACTCTCTTAGGAGTGATCAGAGAGGGAAAGTACAAGCTGTTAATGAAACAAAAACATAAACTCCAGGAACTGTGACAACAGTCTCCAAGTCATACATACATCCAATGATAAAAGGTAAATATCTATCTGCTAAGGGGGTTTAAGCACAACAATTGATCAAATTGACTTACACTGACTGAGGCAGCTGCTAGGTAACCAGATTAAAAGATATTGAAAATAAAAGTAATAAATCTGAGCAGACATATTAGAGGCTACACACACTATGATAGACCATACAGTAGGTCATAAAACAAGTCTTAATAAACATAAAAGGTTTAAAATCATACAAAGTATATTCTCCAACCACAAAACCATAAAATTAGAAAACTAGAAAAGGAAATGTATGAAATTCACAAAGATGTGAAAGTTATTCAAAACACTCAAAGTAATTGATGAGTCAAAGAGAATTCCCAGTGGAAATTAGAAAATAATTTGAGATGAATAAAATTAAAACACAATATACTAACACTTATGGGATGCAGCTGAAGCAGTGCCAAGATGCAAATTGATGGCTGTAAATGCCTATATTAAAAGGGAAGAAAGATCTCAAATCAATAATTTAAGAAACTAGAAAAAAAACAGCAATCTAAGCCCAAACAAGGCAGATCAAATAATAAAGATTATATTGGAAATGCATAAAATGGAGAATAGAAAAATGATTGGGGAAAACCCAAAAAACCAAAAGCTGTTTTTTTAAGGCTCAACAACATTAACAAACATTTGGCTATATGACGAAGAAAACAAAAACTGGAAACTAAACTACCAAAATGAGGAATAAGAATATATAACTACTGACCTTACATAAATAAGGGAATATTGTGAACAACCATATACTAACAACTTTGATAATTTGGATGAAATAGACAAACTTGTAGAGAGACACAAACTATTAAACTGACTTAAGAATAAATGAAAAATCTGAATAGACCTATAACCAGCAAGAGATTTAAGCAGCAATTTAAAAATTTCCCACAAAGTAAAACCAAGTCCCTTATGGTTTCAATGATGGTGTTTACTTAACATTTAAAGAAAAATTAAAACTAATTCTTCAAAAACTCTCCTAAAAAAAGAAATTTATAATCTTTTATATATAAAAGATATATATATCTCCCAACTCATTCTATGGAGCCACTATTAAACTAATACCAAAACCAAAGACATCACAAGAAAAAGAAACTACAGATCAATATTCTTTATGAATAGAGACATAAAAATCCTCTATGAAATACTAGTAAATGAAATTCAGCAGCACATGTAAAGGATTATATACCATGAGCACATGGAATTCGCATGTGAAAATCAATTAAAAGTATAAAAAACAGAACTTATATGATCATCTCAATAGACACAGAAAAACATTTGCCAAAATCCACTAGCCTCTTATGATCAAAATAGCAAACAAACACTCAACAACTAGGAATAGACAGGAACTTCTTTGACCGGATAAAGGGCATCTACAAATACCCCACAGCTAATACCATACTTAACAATGAAAGACTAAATGCTTTATCTGTAAGATTAGGAAAAAAATAACAACAAGAATATCTATTCTCACCACTTCTATTCAGCATTGCAATGGATGTTCCAGTTTGGGCAATTAGGTAGGAAAAAGCAGCAAGTGTCATCTTCATGATTTTGTTTATAGAAAATCCTAAGGAATCCATTAAAAAACTAATTGAACTAATATTTGAGTTTAGCAATATTGCAGCACACAGGATCAATATACAAAAATCAGCTGTATTTCTATACATTAACAATAAATAATTCAAAAATAAAATTATGAAAAAATGCCATTTGCAATAGCATAAAAATATTTAGGAATAACTTTTATGAAATAAATACAAGAAGTACAATGAAAACTACAAAGCATTTTTGAAAGAAAGTAAAGAAGATCTAAATAAGTAGAAAGATACCCCACGGTCATGGATCATAACAATTAATATTGTTAAAATGGCAATACTCCCCAAATTGATATACAAATTAAGTGAAACGCCTATCAAAATCCTATCTTGTTTTTTAGCTTATACTGGCAAACTGGTCCTAAAATTCATATGGAAATTTAAAGTGCCAAAAATAACCAACTATACTGAAAAGTATGAACAAAGTGAGAAGACTCATACTTCCTGATTTCAAACTTACTACAAAGGTACATTAATCAGTACAGTGTGGTACTAACATAAGGACAGACATATAGATAAATGGAATAGAATGTTGGGTCCAGAAATGAATTCAAATATCTATGATCAATTGAATTTTGGCAATGGGTACAAGACAAGTCAATGGGGGAAAACCCTCTATTCAGCAAATGGTGCTGGGACAACTGAATTTCCACTTGCAAAAGAATGAATTTGGACACATTACTTACAACATACACAAAAATTAATTTAAAACAGATGACAGAGTGAAATATATGAGCTAAAAATTATAAAACTGTGAGAAGAAAATTTACAACTAAATATTCCTCATCTTGGTTTAGGCAGACTTTTTAAGATATGAGATCAAAAATACAGTAACAAAAGAAAATATATATAAATTTGAGGACATTAAAATTTAAAACTTTTCCACTGAAAATAATAACACCAAAAACGTGAAAAAAAAACAATCCCCAGAATTGGAAAATAGATTTACAAAATCTATATCTGATAAAGGAATTATATCCAATTCCTTTTTAACTCCAAGAGAAAATAAAAATAACCCAATTTATTTTTAACATCTTTATTGGAATATAATTGCTTCACAACAGTGTGTTAGTTTCTGATTTACAACAAAGTGAAATAGCTATACATATACATACATCCCCATATTTCCTCCCTCCTGGGTCTCCCACACACACTCCGCATCCACACTTCAAGGTGGTCACAAAGCACCGAGTACATCTCCCTGTGCCATGTGGCTGCTTCCCACTAGCTATCTACCCTACACTTGGCAGTGTACATAGGTCCATGCCACTCTCTCACTTCCCCCTCCCCATGTCCTCAAGTCCATTCTCTACATCTGCTGCTTTATTCCTGTCCTGCCCCTAGGTTCGTCAGAACCTTTTTTCTTTTTTTAGATTCCACATGTATGTGTTACCGTACCGTATTTGTTTTTCTCTTTCTGACTCACTTCATTCTGTATGACAGACTCTAAGCCCTTCCATCTAACTAGAAAAAATTTAAATTCGTTGCTTTTTATGGCTGAGTAATATTCCATTGTATATATGTGCCACAACTTCTTCATCTATTCATCTGTCGATGGAAACTTAGGTTGTTTCCATGTCCTGGCTATTGTAAATAGAGCTGCAATGAACATTGTGGTACATGACTCTTTTTGAATTATGGTTTTCTCAGGGTATATGTCCAGTAGTGGGATTGCTGGGTCATATGATAGTTCTATTTTTAGTTTTCTAAGGAAACTCTATATTGTTCTCCATAGTGGCTATATCAATTTACATTCCCAGCAACAGTGCAACAAGGTTCCCTTTTCTCCACACCCTCCCCAGCATTTATTGTTTGTAGATTTTTTGATGATGGCCATCCTGAATGGTGTCAGGTGATACCTAATTGTAGTGTTGATTTGCATTTCTCTAATGATTAGTGATGTTGACCATCGTTCATGTGTTTGTTGGCAATCTGTATTTCTTTGGAGAAATGTCTGTTTAGGTCTTCTGCCCATTTTTGGATTGGGTTGTTTGTTTTTTTGATATTGAGCTGCATGAGATGCTTGTAAATTTTGGAGAGTAACCCTTAGTCAGTTGCTTCATTTGCAAATATCTTCTCCCATTCTGAGGGTTGTCTTTTCGTCTTGTTTAGGGTTCCCTTTGCTGTGCAAAAGCTTTTAAGTTTCATTAGGTCCCATTTGTTTATTTTTGTTTTTATTTCCATTTCTCTAGGAGGTGGGCCAAAAAGGATTTTGCTGTGATTTATGTCATACACTGTTCTGCCTATGTTTTCTTCTAAGAGTTTTATAGTGTCTGGCCTAACAATTATTTCTTCAAACCATTTGCAGTTTATTTCTGTGTATGGTGTTAGGGAGTGTTCTAATTTCATTCTTTTGCATGTAGTTGTCCAGTTTTCCCAGCACCATTTATTGAAGAGGCTGTCTTTTCTCCACTGTATATGCTTGCCTCCTTTAACAAAACTAAGGTGACCATCTGTGTGTGGGTTTATCTCTGGGCTTTCTATCCTCTTCCATTGATCTATATTTCTGTTTTTGTGCCAGTACCATACTGTCTAGGTTACTGTAGCTTTGTAGTATAGTCTGAAGCCTGGGAGCCTGATTCTTCCAGCTACGTTTTTCTTTCTCAAGATAGCTTTTGCTATTCAGGGGCTTTTGTTTTCCATAGAGATTGTAAAATTTTTAGTTCTAGTTCTGTGAAAAATGCCATTGGTACTTTGATAGGGACTGCATTGAATCTGTAGATTGCTTTGGGTAGTATATTCATTTTCACGATGTTGATTCTTCCAATCCAAGAACATGGTATATCCCTCCATCTGTTTGTATCATCTTCAATTTCTTTCATCAGTGTTTTATAGTTTTCTGCATACAGGTCTTTTGTCTCCTTAGGTAGGTTTATTCCTAGGTATTTTATTCTTTTTGTTGCAATGGTAAATGGAAGTGTTGCCTTAATTTCTCTTTCAGATTTTTCATCATTAGTGTATAGGAATGCAACAGATTTCTGTTCATTAATTTTGTATCCTGATACTTTACCAGATTAATTGATTAGCTCTAGTAGTTTTCTGGTAGCATCTTAGGATTCTCTATGTATAGTATCATGTCATCTGCAAACAATGACAGCTTTATTCCTTCTTTTCTGATTTGGATTTCTTTTATTTCTTTTTATTCTTTGATTCCTGTGGCTAAAAATTCCAAAACTATGTTGAATAATAGTGGTGAGAGTGGGCAACCTTGTCTTGTTCCTGATCTTAAAGGAAATGGTTTCAGTTTTTCACCATTGAGAACGATGTTGGCTGTGGGTTTGTCATATATGGCCTTTATTATATTGAGATAATTTCCCTCTATGCCTACTTTCTGGAGGGTTTTTATAATAGATGGGTGTTGAATTTTGTCAAAAGCTTTTTCTGCATCTATTGAGATGATCATATGGTTATTCTGCTTCAATTTGTTAATATGTTTTATCACATTGATTGATTTGCGTATATTGAAGAATCTTTGCATTCCTGGGATAAACCCCACTTGATCATTGTGTTTGATCCTTTTAATGTGCTGTTGGATTCTGTTTGCTAGTATTTTATTGAAGATTTCGGCATCTGTGTTCATCAGTGATATTAACCTATATTTTTCTTTCTTTGTGACATCTTTGTCTGGTTTTGGTGTCAGGGTGATGGTGGCCTCATAGAATGAGTTTGGGAGTGTTTCTCCCTCTGCTATATTTTGGAAGAGTTTGAGAAGGATAGGTGTTAGCTCTTCTCTAAATGTTTGATAGAATTCGCCTGTGAAGCCATCTGGTCTAAGGCTCTTTTTTGTTGGAAGATTTTGAATCACAGTCTCAATTTCAGTGTTTGTGATTAGTTTGTTTATATTTTCTATTTCTCCTGGTTCAGTCTTGTAAGGTTGTGCTTTTCTAAGAATTTTTCCATTTCTTCCAGGTTGTCCATTTTATTGGCATATACTTGCTGGTAGTAATCTCTCTTGATCCTCTGTATTTCTGCAGTGTCAGTTGTTACTTTCCTTTTTCGTTTGTAATTCTATTGATTTGAGTCTTCTCCCTTTTTTTCTTGATGAATCTCACTAATGGTTTATCAATTTTGTTTATCTTCTCAGAGAAATAGCTTTTAGTTTTGTTGATCTTTGCTATTGTTTCCTTCATTTCTTTTTCATTTATTTCTGATCTGATCTTTATGATTTCTTTCCTTCTGCTAACTTTGGGGTTTTTTTGTTTTTCTTTCTCTAATTGCTTTAGGTGTAAGGTTAGTTGTTTATTTGAGATGTTTCTTGTTTCTTGAGGTAGGATTGTATTGCTATAAACTTCCCTCTTAGAACTTCTTTTGCTGTATCCCATAGGTTTTCAGTTGTCGTGTTTTCATTGTCATTTATTTCTACATATTTTTTTATTTCCTCTTTAATTTCTTCAGTGATCTCTTGGTTTTTAAGTAGTGTATTCTTTAGCCTCCATGTGTTTGTATTTTTTACAGATTTTTTTCTGTAACTGATATCTAGTCTAATAGCATTGTGGTTGGAAAAGATACTTGATATGATATAAATTTTCTTAAATTTACCAAGGCTTGATTTGTGACCCAAGATATGGTCTATCCTGGAGAATGTTCCGTGAGTAGTGTATGCTGTTGTTTTTGGATGGAATGTCCTATAAATATCAATTAAGTTCAGCTTGTTTAATGTATCATTTAAAGCTTTTGTTTCCTTATTTATTTTCATTTTTGATGAACTCTCCATTGGTGAAAGTGGGCTATTAAAATCTCCTACTATGATTGTGTTGCTGTCAATTACCCTTTTATGGCTGTTAGGATTTTCCTTATGTATTGAGGTGTTCCTATGTTTGATGCATAAATATTTACAACTGTTATATCTTCTTCTTGGATTGATCCCTTGATCATTATGTACTGTCCTTCTTTGTCTCTTGTAATAGTCTATTTTAAAGTCTATTTTGTCTGATATGAGATTTGTTACTCCAGCTTTCTTTTGATTTCCATTTGCATGGAATATCTTTTTCCATCGCCTCTACTTTCAGTCTGTATGTGTCCCTAGGTCTGAACTGGGTCTCTTGTAGACAGCATATATATGGGTCTTCTTTACGTAACCATTCAGCCAGTCTATGTCTTTTGGTTGTATGTATGTTTCTATTACCATTTTCTTAATTGTTGTGGGTTTGTTATTGTAGGTCGTTTCCTTCTCTTGTTTTCCCTGCCTAGAAAAGTTCCTTTAGCATTTGTTGTAGAGCTGGTATGATGGTGTTGAAGTCTTTTAGGTTTTGCTTGTCTGTAAAGGTTTTAATTTCTCTGTCAAATCTGAATGAGATCCTTGCTGGGTAGAGTAATCTTGGTTGTAGGTTTTTCCTTTATATCACTTTAAATATGTCCTGCCACTCCCTTCTGGCTTGCAGAGTTTCTGCTGAAAGATCAGCTGTTAACCTTAAGGGGGTTCCCTTGTATGTTATTTGTTGCTTTTCCCTTGCTGCTTTTAATATTTTTTCTTTGTATTTAATTTTGGATAGTTTGATTAATATGTGTCTTGGCATGTTTCTCTTTGGATTTATCCTGTATGGGACTGTCTGCACTTCCTGGACTTGATTTACTGTTTCCTTTCCCATATTAGGGAAGTTCCACTATAATCTCTTCAAATATTTTCTCATTGCCTTTCTTTTTCTCTTCTTCTTCTGGGACCTCTATAATTCAAATGTTGGTGTGTTTACTGTTGTCCCAGATGTCTCTGAGACTGCCTCAATTCTTTTCTCTTTATTCTGCTCTGCAGTAGTTATTTCCTATATTTTATCTTCCAAATCACTTGTCTGTGCTTCTGCCTCAATTATTCTGCTATTGATTCCTTCTAGAGAATTTTTAATTTCATTCATTGTATTATTCATCATTGTTTGTTTGCTCTTTAGTTCTTCTAGCTCATTGTTAAAAGTTTCTTGTATTTTCTCCATTCTATGTCCAAGATGTTGTATCATCTTTAATATCATTACTCTGAAATTTTTCTAGGTAGACTGCCTATTTCCTCTACATTTGTTTGATCTGGTGGGTTTTACCTTGCTCCTTCCTCTGCTGTGTGTTTCTGTGTCTTCTCATTTTGCTTACCTTACTGTGTTTTGGGTTTCCTTTTCGCAGACTGCAGTTCTGTAGTTCCCATTGTTTTTGGTGTCTACACCCAGTGCATGATGTTGGTTCAGTGGGTCATGTAGGCTTCCTGGTGGAGGTGACTGATGTCTTTGTTCTGGTGGATAAGGCTGGATCCTTTCTTTCTGGAGGGCAGGACCACATCCGATGTTGTGTTTTGAGGTGTCTGTGACCTTATTATGATTTTAGGCAGCCTCTCTGCTAATGAGTGGGGTTGTGTTCCTGTCTTGCTAGTTGTTTGGCATACGGTGTCCAGCACTGTAGTTTGCTGGTCATTGAGTGGAACTGGGTCTTCGCGTTGAGATGGACATCTCTAGGAGAGCTTTTGCTGTTTGATATTATGTGGAGCCAGGAGGTCTCTGGTAGACCAATGTCTTGAACTCGGCTCTCCCTCCTCAGAGGCACAGGCATGACACCAGTCCGGAGCACCAAGATGCTGTCAGCCACATGGCTCAGAAGCAAATGGAGAAAAAAAGAAGGAAAGAAAGAAAGAAGAAAGAAAGAAAGAAAGAAAGAAAGAAAGAAAGAAAGAAAGAAAGAAAGAAAGAAGAAGAATAAAATAAAATAAAGTTATTAAACTAAAAATTTTTAAATATTAAAAAAAAGAATTTTGAGTAGTAAAAAAAAAAAAAAAAAGAGAGAGCAACCCAACCAAAAAAAAAAAAAAAACCACAAAAAAACGGACAGAGAGAACGCTAGGACATATGGTAAAAGCAAAGCTTTACAGACAAAATCACACAAAGAAGCATACACATAGACACAAAAAGAGAAAAAGGAAAAATATATATATATAAATAAAGGAAGAGAGCAACTAAATCAGTAAAGAAATCTATGAATGATAATAAACTGTAAATACTAAACTAGGATAAACATAAAACCAGAAAAAATCAGATGCAGAAAGCAAATCCCAAATCTACAGTTGCTCCCAAAGTCCACAGCCTCAATTTTGAGATGATTCATTGTCTATTCATGTATTTCAGAGATGCAGGGTACATTAAGTTGTTGGTGGGGATTTAATGCACCGCTCCTGAGGCTGCTGGGTGAGATTTCCCTTTCTCTTCTTTGTTCGCACAGCTCCCGGGGTCTGGCTTTGGATTTGGACCCGCCTCTGCCTGTAGGTCATCTGAGAGTATCTGTTCTTTGCTCAGACAGGACCGGGTTAAATTAGCAGCTGATTAGGGGGCTCTGGCTCACTCAGGCTGTGGGGAGGGAAGGGTATGGAATGCGGGACAAGCCTGCAGCTGCTGAGGCCAGTGTGACGTTGCAACAGCCTGAGGCGCACCATGCGTTCTCCCGGGGAAGTTGTCCCTGGATCACGGGACCCTGGCAGTGGCAGGCTGCACAGGCTCCTGGGAGGGCAGGTGTGGATAGTGACCTGTGCTTGCACACAGGCTTCTTGGTGGCGACAGCAGCAGCCTTATCATTTCATGCCTGTCTCTGTGGTCCACGCTGATCGCCGTGTTTCACACCAGTCTCTGGAGCTCATTTATGCGGTGCTCTGAATCCCCTCTCCTTGTGCACCCCACAACAATGATCTCTTGCCTGTTAGGCAGATCCAGACATTTTCCCAGCCTCCCTCCTGGCAAGCTGTGGCGTACTAGCCCCCTTCAGGCTGTGTTCACGCAGCCAACCGCAGTTCTCTCCCTGGGATCTGACCTCTGAAACCCGAGCCTCAGTTTCCAGCCCCCACCCGCCCCGGTGGGGGAGCAGACAAGCCTCTCGGGCTGGTGAGTGCTGGTCGGCATCGATCCTCTGTACGGGAATCTCTCTGCTTTGGCCTCTACACCCTTATTGCTTTGCTCTCTTCCATGGCCCCAAAGCTTCCCCTCTGCCACCCCCATCTCCTCCAGAGAAGGGGTTTCCTAGTGTGTGGAAACTTTTCCTCCTTCACAGCTCCCTCCCAGAGGTGCAGGTCCTGTCTCTATTCTTTTGTCTCTGTTTTTTTCTTTGTTCTTTTGCCCTACCCAGGCACATGGGGAGTTTCTTGCCTTTTGGGAAGTCTGAGGTCTTCTGCCAGGGTTCAGTAGGTGTTCAGTAGGAGCTGTTCCACATGTAGATGTATTTTTGATGTGTTTGTGGGGAGGAAGGTGATCTCCACGTCTTACTCCTCTGCCATCTTGAAGGTTTCTCTCAACCCAATTTTTTTTTTTTAAATGGAAGTGGAACTCAATAGACATTCCTCCAAATAATATGTGAAAATAACCAGTATGTACATATAAACATGTTAATATTATTACGATATTACCCAATAAACCTGTACTTTGGTATTTATTCAAGATAAATGAAAGTTTATGCTCACCAAAAAACTTATACACAAATATTCTTAGTAGCATTATTCACAAACTGGAAATAATTCAGATGTTCATCAAATTATAAGTGAATAAAAAATATGATATCTGCTCACACAATGAATTATTATTCAGCAATAGGAAGTAGTACTGACAAGTGCCAAGACATGGATGGAGCGTGAAGACATTGTGCTAAATGAAAGAATGCATCACAGATGAACACATAGTATATAATTTCATTTACATGAAGTGTTCAAAATCAACAAATCCATGGAGATTGAAATTTGATTAGTGATTGCTTAGGTTTGGGGAAAGAGGAAAGGGAAGCAACTGCTGATGGATATGGGGTTTATCTTCTGGGTGGTGAAAATTTTACTTAGATTGTGTCAGTGGTTGAACAACTCTGTGAATATACTAAAAACCAATGAATTAAATACTTTAGAAAGGTTAATTTTATGTTTTATAAATTATATCTCAATAGTATATTTAAATAATTAATAGAAATATGTTTTAAACAACTTAATGATAATTTGATAATTATTTTGATAATTAGCTAGATAAAACAAATTAAAAATACACACACAGTTTACCAAAACTGTCACAAGAAAAAATAGAAGCTCTAAATTAAAAATATGAAAATAAAAATGATTGTTTAAGAAATTAAATCTCTATTAAAATTTTTCTATGAAGAGAACTCCAGGCACAGAGTTTCACTGGTGAAGTCTACCAAATAAAAAATAAATAAAAGCTATATTACACAAACTCTTTTAAAGAAAAGAGAAAGTGGGAACACTTCCCAACCCATTTTTATGATTCCTGCATAACCCTTTTACAAAAGTCTTACCAAGATACTTTTTTTTTTTTTTAAATAGAACCTTGAAAATGACCCAAGTGACAATTGAAGCTCCTTGTTTTTCTGTTTTTTTGTTTGTTTGTTTTTTTATTTTTTATTTATTTATTTTTGGCTGTGTTGGGTCTTCGTTTCTGTGCGAGGGCTTTCTCTAGTTGTGGCAAGTGGGGGCCACTCTTCATCGTGGTGCGCGGGCCTCTCATTATCGTGGCCTCTCTTGTTGCGGAGCACAGGCTCCAGACGCGCAGGCTCAGTAATTGTGGCTCACGGGCCTAGTTGCTCCGCGGCATGTGGGATCTTCCCAGACCAGGGCTCGAACCCGTGTCCCCTGCATTGGCAGGCAGATTCTCAACCACTGCGCCACCAGGGAAGCCCCACCAAGATACTTTTTAAAAAGAAATTAGAGATCAATATTATTCATGAAAATAGAGTAAAAATCCTAAACAAAATATCAGCATACTTAATTGAATAATTTTTTAAAGTATAATGAGAATAGAAATTTTTTTAATGTAAAAATAAATCTTATTATCAAAATAAAGAAGAAAAAATTATATCAACATATTTGGGAAAAGCACTTGCTAAAATTCAATACCCATTCATCTTTAAACTAAAAAAAAAAGTTTTTAGCAGTTTAAGAACTTGCCCAATCTGTGTACCTAAAATAAAAAAATAGATAAAAGGTAGATAGACAGACAGATAGACAGGGGGAGAGAGAGAATATCTAAACACACACCTGCCACAGTATGCTTTCACATTTTTTCTATGGCCTGGTATAGCTGTGGCTCTCACACTTAATCACTTGGAGGGCTTGTTAGACCACTGGTTACTGGGTCCCATCTCCAAGGGTGCCTGATGCAGTGTGTCTGAGGTAGGGTCCGAGAATTTGCATTTCTGCTGGTCTAGGGACTGCACTTTGAGACTAACTGTGGTTTCGTATAAATAACATTGGATTATATGTGATTTAGAGGTTAGGTAAACTGCTGTAAAGTATCTTTTTATATAGTGTGGAGAAAAGGGAACCCTCCTACACTGTCGGTGGGAATGTAAATTGGTGCAGCCACTATGGAGAAAGTATGGAAGTTCCTTAAAAAACTAAAAATAAAACTGCCATATGATCATCCTGGGCATATATCTGGACAAAACTATAATTCAAAAAGGTACATGCACCCTTATGTTCACTGCAGCACTATTTACAATAGCCAGGACATGGAAGCAACCTAAATGTCCATCAACAGATGAATGGATATAGAGGATGTGGTACATATATACAATGGAATACTACTCAACCATAAAAAAGAATGAAATAATGCCATTTGCAGCAACATGGATGGACCTGGAGATTATCATACTAAGTGAAGTAAGTCAGATGGAGAAAGACAAATATCATATGATACCACTTATATGTGGAATCTAAAAAAATGATACATATGAACTGATTTACAAAACAGAAATAGAGTCACAGATATAGGGGGGAAAAAAAACCTTATGCTTACCAAAGGGGAAAGGGGGAAGGGATAAATTAGGAGTTTGGGATTAACAGATAAAAATTACTGTACATAAAATAGATAAAAAAGGACCTACTATATACCACAGGGAATTATATTCAATACTTTGTAATAACCTATAATGGAAAAGAGTCTGAAAAAGAATAGCTATACACATGTATAAATGAATCACTTTGCTGTACACCTGAAACATTGTAAATCAACTATACTTCAATAAAAATAAGTAAATAAATAAAATCTCTCTTTGTATAGTCTCTGTTTAATGATATCTTGCCAGTTATCTTTCCAACCTCTTGACTGATAACTGCCTTTTTTCAAAATTTCTATTTTTTTTTGAAATGTTGATGTTCCATATTTTTCTACGAAATTATCCATATCCTCTTTTTTCTCAAAGTTATGCAAAATAGTCTCATAATTTTGTTTTTCTACATTTTTTATTTTGTTTTGTTTTTTCTTATTCCTAATTTCTTTTTTCCTTAACTGATTTTGTGAGAGCTGTCTATTCTGTTGGTCTTTAAGAACAAGCAAAAACAGATTTTGTTTTTACCATTGTTTTCTAAGTTTCATTTGAACTGATTTTTTTTTCAAAATTAACTCCGTCTCATTTTTTCTCTACTTTGCCTTCACTATTAATGTGGGTTCTTAGTTCCTTTATTACCAGTTTCTTTAATAATGAAGACATTTGAGGCTATAAGTTTATGTCTGAGTATAATATTATTTGTGGCTCTTGGTGTGCATTTCCTTTATTTATTGATTTCTAGATATTTGGTCATTTATGTTTTATTTCTTCTTTGAATCCTTGGGCATCCATAAATGCGTTTCTTCTGGCCTGACAGGAGAATGGTACCAGAACTAGATGGAGGGTTCCTGGGGTTTTGGTCTATTTTCTTCAGTGATCTGTAAAGTTCTTCCACTGTCTTTAAGTTCCCACTCTTGTACATTAGAAAAAATTCATTTTCCTTTGTTAATAAGTTGTTCTTGTAGTCTGAACGCATGTGTTTCCTTTCTTCCTTGGACTTCAGAAATTTTCCAGGAAAGGTATCTATCTTTCCTAGAACCCAGCCTTTTAAATCAGTTAACAGGTTTTCTTTAGATCAGTGAAAATATTCTCTATTAGTTGTTTAGCCATTGCCTCTTCCGCATCTCTTCTTTCTTCTCCTTCTGGATCTCTTACTATCCATATGTTAGACCTCCTGGATTTGTCCTCTGGTCTCTTGATTTCTTCCTCATGATTTCCATATCTTCATATTTTTCCTCTGAGAGAAATACTCCTTACCCTTGGTCTTCCAGGCTACTGATTTGATTCTCTCCTGTTGTACCAGTGAACATGATCTCAGAAATGAGATGGAGAGAAATACACATACGCCAGCAGGTCCTCCAGAGCCAGGAAGCTCTGACAGTTCTTCTCAATATGGAAACATGTACACACACACGCTCACTTATGCAACACACCAAATTCACACACACAGACACACACATACACCCTCCACACTTCTACAAGGGGATTCTGGGTCTCTGAAGGCCAGTTCTGTCTCTGGGACCTTAGTCTTCACCCCAGGACTTGGCTGCTGGTCCCCAAGCAACTCTCAGGGGAAAGCACAATCTTAAGAATGTTCTCCCCCACATGGATGCTGGCAGAACCCTTAGCCCAGTGTACACCTTCTCAGCCTGACAGGCACAGCCATGCCTCCAAGAAAGGGGGGGCCAAAGGCCCCCTCTCACTGAAGCTCAGCCCTTTTCAAGCTTGAGTAGCCTCTGTAATCACAACCAGTTGTACAGTAAACCCTAATGGGCCTGCTGGATAATACTCTGACCTCCACTAACCAGATACTGACAGCCAGTTACCCAAGGAAGTCACTCTGGGGACAGGGAGACGGGGTCAGAAAAAAATTAATCCCCCACAGAGACACTTCGGGTGGCCCTTTTAGCTGAAAGGAGGATGCAAAATTGGGCAGTGAGGAAGCACAGCTAAAATAATAAAAATGGTTCCTTGGTCCTCTGTACCAATGTGTTCACGTTTGCTCCGCTTAGAATCCACCTAACCTGCCCCTCATCTATCCCATGCCTGTTATGTACTGGGCACCTGGCACATCTTATCTCACTTGGTCTTTATAACACTGTAGAAATAAGTTATTATTGCCTCCACTTTTGAGTCACTAGAAGGCAACACAGTCTCCAAAGACTGACTGGCTCAACCTTCTTCCCGTAGACAATGCTGATAATAGAAATGGATGCTAGAAAGCTAGGACATATTTTTTGAACAGCATAGATGCTCAGGAGCCCAGGTATGTGGGCAAACTTGGTAGGCATCTGTTATGGCTCTTACATTTCCTAATGCTTTTCTTTAAGGTGCATGGTTTTCGTTAGCCTGTGGAATTGTACTTTTCCCAACCTCTTTCACTTTCCAAATCACTCTAATAGCCATCATTTCCTTAGGTCTTCTGCAATCTCTGTAAGCCAAGAGGATAAGGTGCCTTTCACTTAATCTGTCCGTAGAAGGACCGTGAAGCCAGAGAGGTAAGATTATTTGTGCAAACGCTCACAGCTAGGGGGTAGCATCCCCGAGGCAGGAGCTACACGTGCCCCACCACACCCAAAACCTTACCTCTTTTAGTTTACACCCACCCACACAGAACCAACAAGTGATGAGGGCACCTCCTGAGCCACATTAGCCCACCTGACGTTCAAGACTAATATTATTTAAGCTTCTAACAGTTTCTCTTTAATTTTCAGATTAATCAACTAGTCTTTAGGCTTTCTGGAAGATTCATCATTCTCCCTCCAAATACTTGCTCTGAGGATGGGAAAGCTAACCCGGCTGGTAATAGATCACCAAGAATGTTATCTCCAGTTAAGACATCAAGAGGTGTACCCAGATTCGAAGAACTTCCAATTTAATCATTACGACACCTACTAATCTTATTTCTTTCTTTCAAAGATAACCGAGCCCTCACTCGCCGCCGACGGCCTGTCTCGTCGCCCACAAGCTGTGCTGCTGCCCCAGAAATGCTTCGATTGCCCGCAGTCCTTCGCCAGATTAGGCCAGTGTCCAGGGCATTGGCTCCTCATCTCACTCGGGCTTATGCCAAAGATGTAAAATTTGGTGCAGATGCCCGAGCCTTAATGTTTCAAGGGGTAGACCTTTTAGCTGATGCTGTAGCCGTTACTATGGGGCCAAAGGGAAGGACGGTGATTATTGAACAGAGTTGGGGAAGTCCCAAAGTGACAAAAGATGGTGTGACTGTTGCAAAGTCCATTGACTTAAAAGATAAATATAAAAATATTGGTGCGAAACTTGTTCAAGATGTTGCCAATAACACAAACGAAGAGGCTGGGGATGGCACCACTACTGCTATTTTACTGGCATGCTCCATTGCCAAGGAAGGCTTTGAGAAGATTAGCAAAGGTGCTAATCCAGTGGAAATCAGGAGAGGTGTGATGTTAGCTGTTGATGCTGTAATTGCTGAACTTAAGAAGCAGTCTAAACCTGTGACAACCCCAGAAGAGATCGCCCAGGTTGCTACTATTTCTGCAAATGGAGACAAAGAAATCGGCAACATCATTTCTGATGCGATGAAAAAGGTTGGAAGAAAGGGCGTTATCACAGTAAAGGATGGAAAAACACTGAATGATGAATTAGAAATTATTGAAGGCATGAAGTTTGATAGAGGGTATATCTCTCCATACTTTGTTAATACATCAAAAGGTCAGAAATGTGAATTCCAAGATGCCTATGTTCTGTTAAGTGAAAAGAAAATTTCTAGTGTCCAGTCCATTGTTCCTGCTCTTGAAATTGCCAATGCTCACCGTAAGTCTTTGGTCATAATTGCTGAAGATGTGGATGGGGAAGCTCTAAGCACACTCGTTTTGAACAGGCTGAAAGTTCGTCTTCAGGTTGTAGCAGTCAAAGCTCCAGGTTTTGGTGACAATAGAAAGAACCAGCTTAAAGACATGGCTATTGCTACTGGTGGTGCAGTATTTGGAGAAGAAGGACTAACTCTAAATCTTGAAGATGTTCAGCCTCATGACTTAGGAAAAGTTGGAGAGATCATTGTGACCAAAGATGATGCCATGCTCTTGAAAGGAAAAGGTGACAAGGCTCAAATTGAAAAGCGTATTCAAGAAATCATCGAGCAGTTAGATATTACAACTAGTGAATATGAAAAGGAAAAACTCAATGAACGTCTGGCAAAACTCTCAGATGGTGTTGCTATGCTAAAGGTTGGTGGGACAAGTGATGTTGAAGTGAATGAAAAGAAAGACAGAGTTACAGATGCGCTTAATGCTACACGAGCTGCTGTTGAAGAAGGCATTGTTTTGGGAGGGGGCTGTGCCCTGCTTCGGTGCCTTCCAGCCTTGGATTCAATAACTCCAGCTAATGAAGATCAAAAAATTGGTATAGAAATTATTTAAAAAGCACTCAAAATTCCTGCAATGACCATTGCTAAGAATGCAGGTGTCGAAGGATCATTGATAGTTGAGAAAATTTTGCAAAGTTCTTCAGAAGTTGGTTATGATGCTATGCTTGGAGATTTTGTGAATATGGTGGAAAAAGGAATCATTGATCCAACTAAGGTTTTAAGAACTGCATTACTGGATGCTGCTGGAGTGGCCTCTCTGTTAACTACAGCAGAAGTTGTGGTCACAGAAATTCCTAAAGAAGAGAAGGATCCTGGAATGGGCGGGATGGGAGGGATGGGAAGTGGTATGGGAGGTGGCATGTTCTAATTCCTAGAATAGTGCTTTACCATCATTAATGAGCTGTGAGAGGAAGCTCAAGGCAGCGTTCCTCACCAGTAACTTTAAGAGAGGTCAGCTGAAGGAGATGACTGAAGAAAAGGCTGGCTGATGTTTAAGAAGATCACTATAACCATCAGTTACTGGTTTCAGTTGACAACATAGAATGGTTTACTGCTGTCATTGTCCATGCCTACAGATAATTTATTTTGTATTTTTGAATAAAGACATGTGTACATTCCTGGTAAATGAGTATAAGAGCCATGCACCAATGTACTGCTTTCAACTTAAATCACTGAGGCTCTTTTACTACTATTCTGTTAAAATCAGGATTTTAGTGATTGCCATCAACAGATGAGAAGTTAAGAAGCAGCCTTTATGTGGAGGGTAAGAATAATTGTGTACAGAGTAGAGCAATATTCAATTATGTGACAACCTTTGTGTAATAAAAATTGTTTAAAGTTAAAAAAAAAAAAGATAACCGAGCAGGCAAAGGTGAAATTTGGCTTCCCCTGTTTAATATTTCGGTTACAAATAGGTGAAAATGAGACAGTCAGGAAAGCAAACAGGGACCTCCTGCTGAGCCATTGTCCATCAAAAATTGAAGTTACATTAATGTATTTTTTCTTTTTTCTATATGTAAATTGTTAAGAGAGTAAATCCTAAGAGTTCTCATCACAAGGGGAAAATTTTTTTTTCTTTTATATTGTATCTGTATGTGATGATGGATGTTCACTAGATTTATTGTGGTAATCATTTCATGATGTATGTAAGTCAAATAATCATGCTGTACACCTTAAACTTATACAGTGATATATGTCAATTATATCTCAATAAAAATGGAAGAAAAAATAAATGAATGAACAAAGGTTATGGAAAAAGAAGTCTTTTTTAACATATGAACATAATCGCTGGGATGAACCCTCCCAAAGCAATGGCATGGGAGACTTTCTGTTTCCCTTGTAGCAAAGACAAATAGGAAACCATATGTGGTTTACAGCTACTTACAGCCCTCTTAGCCATGTTAATGTCCGTTAGAAATAATACTATATATATATATATATATACATACACACATACAAATATATATGCACACACACATACATATACACACATACAAACAATATATACACAAACACACACACACCCCATAAAATCAAGTCTCAACCAGCAGGTCTCCAGCTCCCTGTGCTAACTCCATCCACGTCATTTATTGCATATCTCAGGTTTCTGGATGACAGCTAATGTAGATTGGTGTGTCTCTAAGATGTATTCTCCCTACTAAAGGATAAAACAAGATTGTTTATTACTGAGAGGTTAACATACAGGAAAGGAAGAAATAGACATATTTTGCTAATTGAAATGAGAGGTGCATAAAATATGAATTATGAGTGTTTCTGTTCTCACAGACGCCCTGGAGCCTCAGTTTGCACATGGTCTCTTGTTTTTCCTTGAAAACACATGCTGGTGATGCATGACAGAGCTTTGGATTCAATTATCAACACTGGGGAGTAAGTTGGCTTTTCAACAAAGGCAATAAATAATCTATACATGGTTTAATGTAAAGCAATGATATCTTATTCTTAGCAAAAAAATGTGTCCTTTCATGAAAACACTTACACAAGCAACCCAGAGCTATCTCTATGGCAGGTTATTTTTGAGAATCTTTATATTTTCTTTAAAGGGGTTGGAGAAGAAACCACTTAAGCAATGCACAGTGCAGTGGGGACCCTGGTGGCAAATCACACCTCTAATGAAGGCACCAGGCTAACAGACCATCTGTGAAACAATTTTGAGATTCAATTGAAAATGGTTTCCTGGCACTCTGTGCAAATGTGCTTGTGTTTCTCCTGTTTGGGGCCAACTACCCTACTGTTTTTGCTTTTCTTTGGAGCAGCTAATGTGTATGATTGCAAACTCCTTAAACACAAAGCCATTTTTAAAATAACATATATTAAGCCTGTTTATATCCTATATTAAAGAAAATCATGTACCCAGTTCTTCCTCTTAATGAAGGCAATAATGATGTTGACAGATGATATAAGCTGCCCTAGGAAATGGGACCAGCCACATTAGGATCGATTTGCCCATGGTTCCTTCTTTGGCTGCAGCCAAGGTCTAGCCAAGGTCTAGCAAGGACAGTTAGGGTCCCCGGCGTGAGAGAGGGAGAATTCTTCCCTCTGGAACACCAGGGGCTACAGAGACAAAGAGCATTGGTGACTGCAATTACATAGGAACTCATCCTTTTATTGATAAAAGAAATGACTGGAAAAGGCCCCAGTTAAGCAGAAAGACTGAGTGGGGAGCATCTGTTCTCTATGCTCCACCGTAGGGTGAGGTGTCTTGCATGGCTGCATTTGAGAGACTGTGTTTGTCATTCCTGATGGCTGTCCTGGAATGCTATTCCTTTTGGCTATAAGTCCCAACCCCATGATCACAGCAGTGGCCTAGTGACCCAGGTCTGGACAAATTATAATACTCCACTTTCTTGAACACAGTGATAGCTCTGGGTATATATATATATATGTAACCTAGGCAGGGCCAGTCAGAGAAATAATTCATTTTTTGACAGAAGTGAGAAATGTTGGGGAAAATAAATCTGGGGAAGCAAGCAGCTATCTTCCCCCACTACCTGAAAGAGTCCATCAGCAGAATGAGAGGAAAACAGCACAGAAAAAGAAGAACAAGGAGATAGAAAAATACAGGATGAGAAGGGGGAGTGAGGCCAGATAGCATCAGCTTGGGTTCCTGGATTGAGCAGTGCCTGAAGCTAAACCTCTCTGTGGACTTCTCCATAACATGAGTCAACATATCACCTCTTTGCTCATGCAGTTTTGAGTTGGGTTTTCTTTCCTTACAACTGAAAAGAGTCCTGACTAATCAAGTTCTAGTTCCTGAATACAGGGAGCCAGAAGGAAGACCTCTAGGGGCCTCTGTTTTAGACAGTACACACTGCAACACTTACTGAGGCTTTTTGACAAAAACTGGTGCAAGCTCCAAAATGATCAAAACAACATCCCTGCCTCCACCCCTAAGTCTATTATATAACATTAAAAGTGGAATACAAGAAAGAAAGCAATAAGACCAACCTACAAGCTGCAGAATTAGATTATAAACCCAGTTCTCAAAAGCCTTACTTATAGAGCAAGAGCAAAGCCATCATTTGGTATCTTCATGTTGTGAAGAGGGGCAGTTTCCCAGGAGGACAACAGCTTCTGACCAAGGATTGGAGAAGCATAAGAAAGGGAGACAGGAGGTGGGAACCAGGGTCACAGATCAGGTCCAGGACCAAGGAAGGAAGTCTGGATAAGTCTCCAAAGACCAAAGACTAAGAGAGAAAAATGTAAGCCAGGAATTCACAGATAGGAGGAAAACAGTGAAAAGCACATCAAGAACAAACACAGCTGGCCTTGGGTGATTGACTAAATGGTGTCATCTGCACCTGGCCCGTGCAAGCCCTCAGCCGAATGGTGCTGAACCTACAAGGGTGAGCAGCGAGGGAAGGGTAGAGAGGGCACAGGTCATTAGTGTACTGGAACAAAGATATCAAGCAAAGCCCTTGATAGACTCAAATGAAACACCGAAGCCCCTAAAGAGCACAGACATTAACATCTACAAATAGACCTGGGTGATTTAAGAAGGAGAATGATGCAGAGAAATCACTGGTCCACATCCCAGTTTCCTCTGGGATGCCTTCACCCAAGAGTGACAATCAGTTCTCATGAGAGCAACAAGCCTGGTCTGATGGACATTGACCCTGCAGCGTTACAGGATTTTTCATGGTACGATTGTGATTATACCGAGCATAAAGCTCACTGCACCATGATGAACATCTGGTCTGGAATATATTGCCTCAGACAGCCATCCAGATCCTCTTCAATCTGCAATCAACACAGCAGAAGCCTACAGCAATCACAGGGAATTCCAGGGAGTAGATTTTCTCTATAATCCACCATGTCACACTTGGAGAGTGACCACAGGATGGGCATCTGCCTCCTGCTCATGTCCCTTGCAGGACACAGGACAACATCCCAGCAGAAAAGACTGCACGGTTGTTCTATGCCAGAAGAGAAGGATGGATTGGAAACGAGTTTCTGTGGGCAAGCCTGGCATGTCTGTGGACTCATGTCACCCATGGGTGAGCTTTTCAGTGGCACCAGAGAAAGAAGGACATCAGGGCATCACAAGCCCCTAAGCAATTCCTGGACAAATAAATTGAGTGACACTCAATAAAATGATATGCACCATTTTCTGAACAGCTTTCATAACTATGGAGAAACTTTTGGAAAGTATAAAGAAGTGCACTGGGGAGTAAGCAAACAGAAGTCAGCTAGGTGGGATGGCTGGGGTCATGGAGGAAGAAGAGGAATATGTGTAGCCCTGCGTGCTGCTGTGCTCTCTCAGCAAGTCACCAAACTCTCTGAGCCTCCCTCTCCTCAACCGGAAACCAGACGGAGGATGGCTGGTCTCACACCCAAAGAGGACCTGGGTCTCTTCTTTCTTGGATGCTGATACCACCAGTACACTAAGTCTCTGTGGTGAAGGGTCACCACCTGCGTGCTCCAGGCTGTCTTGTAGTTGAGGCACGATGCTCTCACAAACTGGGTGTGCCCACACTTTTCTACACAGAACCGGTAAAGGGAACTGGACTAAGCAATTACAAGGTCTAAGGATTCTGGGAGCTCTGGAAAGTTTCCTGCTGACCCTCAACATACTTCTGTCCTTTGCCATAAATTTCATCATCAAGCCATAGACATGAAATCAGATTGGCCTAGATTTCTAAGAGGTTGTACCACTATCAACTCTGGTCACTTGGGCAAGTACTCACTTTTTTTTTAATTGGGGTATAGTTGTTTTACAATGTTGTGTTAGTTTCTACTGTACAGCAAAGTGGAGTTCCCTGTGCTATACAGCAGGTTCTCATTAGTTATCTATTTTATACATATTAGTGTATATATGTCAATCCCAATCTCCCAATTCATCCCCCAGTTTCCCTCCTTGGTATCCATACATTTGTTCTCTACATCTGTGTCTCTATTTCTGCCTTGCAAACCAGTTCATCTGCATCATTTTTTTAGATTCCACATGTGTGCTTTAATATACGATATTTGTTTTTCTCTTTCTGACTTACTTCACTCTGTATGACAGTCTCTAGTTCTGTCTACATCTCTACAAATGACCCAATTTCATTCCTTTTTATGGCTGAGTAATATTCCATTGTATATATGCACCACATCTTTTTTATCCATTCATCTGTCGATGGACACTTAGGTTGCTTCCATGTCTTGGCTATTGTAAATAGTGCTGCAATGAACATTGGGGTGCATGTGTCCTTTTGAATTATGGTTTCTCTGGGTATATGTCAAGTACTCATCTTTTATAAACCTCAGATTGCATTTCTGAAAATGGGTAATAATATCCAATGGAATCCTGGATATGAAAGTTTTGTAAACCATGAAGAATTAAACAAATGCCATCACCAAAGTTACTATTCAAAAACAATAAATAGTTCAATACCTCTTAGGATGAACATTGCTGAGGCAGGAGCAATACAAGCTTATCCGTTATTTATTCACAGAATTACAAAATATTAGACCCAGAGATAACCTGTCAAGTTTTTCCAATTCAACTCCTTAACCTCATAAAAGAGGAAATTAAAGCCCAGGAGAGGTCAAGTGACCAAAATTACATGTCAAACAACAACCACCTGACCCCCTGAAGTCCCAGAGCAGAGTCTCCACCTAGCCTTTTTGCTAGTTGGGAATCA
Source organism: Eschrichtius robustus (assembly GCF_028021215.1). NCBI lineage: Eukaryota > Metazoa > Chordata > Mammalia > Artiodactyla > Eschrichtiidae > Eschrichtius > Eschrichtius robustus. The sequence goes on along the minus strand of NC_090828.1, from coordinate 137,921,365 downwards.
GGCCTCCTTAGAATGTTAAACATGAGAGAATCATAAGTGAGAGACAGGAATCATTAGGTCAAGGCGCCGACAGCTGATCTCACTGCTCTGTGCACCAACTGGGAATGCCCGTTGGGAGGCGCCATCACAGTGGACCGAGCAGGCTTCCAGTCATCATGGATCAGGGTTCAAACCCCAGCATGGAATCTCTCATCATGGATTTCTCATGTATTCAACCCTGGCAATCATAATGGCTTGACGGGGCTGTGGTGAGGGTTAAATTAAATGAGGAAGTTGACCGTGGAGTCTAGCTGATTTTGTATTCTAATCACAGGAGCCTTCTGGAGACCCCCAGGACAGTCATGCAGCATAGGGGTGGAGGCTGAGCCTGAAGACAGTCACATGCAGCTGGGGTGAGGGGGTCTAGGTCAGGGGTGGGACTCGGGAAATGCCCCCAACCTCTCCTAGACACCCAGGCCCCACCAGACTCCACCCCCACCCACACCAGCAGACATCAGATATCAGAAAACCAGGCACTTACACAGACAAAGCTGAGAAGTAGTGGCAGTTGGGCCCCTACCAAGGGCAGAAGGGGCTTCCAGACCCATCTATAGAACAGCTTCTGGACCAGATAAAACCTGGGAAGAATCTAGGATAACAGGCCTTCCCTTTTCAGGGAGGTGGAACAGTCTACCCTCAGGTAGCACTATTTCAAAGGAAAGCACCAAAAGCCTTAGAGAGAAGTTTACTCTGTCCAGCCCACTGATGGGGCTCAGGGGCTGGGCCTACATGGGCTCCAAACCTGTCACTTCTGCCCCAGAGAGGCCTCTCCTAGTCCAGATCCAAGCCAGTCCAAGCAGCTGACCACAATCAAGGCCTTAACGAGTGGAAACGGCAGAGAAAGGTCATGCCTCGGAAGGCAGAAAAAAATAGAAAATCTTTATTAAATGAAAGGTTACCCTACCAAATTGCAGACGACTAAGTTGTTCAAGATAGCAGCAGCCAGCCTCAGTCTTTGGGGTCTTTGGGGACAGTGCCAGGGCTCTGTCTGTGCCTACAATCTGCAGAGGTTCTACTCCAGCCACTGCCAATTACTCATTTCAGACCCCTCCCCTGAACTGACGGTTCTTACATCCATCCACTGACCATGAGAGTGGTTTGGTTTCTTTTAAATGATGCTGCTGAGAACTACCCTCTCTCTCCAAAGACAGGGGACAGCAGAATCTATCAAAACATGTTCCATGAGATACCATTTGGTTGGGATATTACTAGGATACTCTAGTAGACTCAGGGAAGCTTGGTGCTGGATGTACCACAGAATGGAAAAATGCCACTGATCTCCCGAAGATTGTGCTCTTTCTGAGTACTTACAAAGACAGGGGTTCAGTCAGCTGTTAAATAGTACTAAGGGTAAAAACAAGGAAGTGGGGTAGGTGGGGTAAAAGCATAATCTCTGTACTCAGAGTTTCTTTCACATTTCAGCTCTGCCAGTTAGTAGCTCTGTGACCTTGTAAATGTATTTAATCTCTGATTCTCAGTTTCCTACTCTATAAAATATGGATAAGGAAGCCTACCTATAAGGCCATCATGAGAATTACAGAAAATTTATATAAAGTACTTATTTCAGTTTCTGTCACATAAGTGCTCAGTAAATGATACTTTCAATAATAATTTCGTCTCCTCCTCCCCTTCCTCTCTCTCCTCCTCCTCCTTAAAATCAAATCAAATGTTGCTTGAAATATTCTGTCCCTTTGCCCCACTTCTGCCTTTTAAGACTCCACAATAGCAGCAGAGCCATGGGAAAAACAACCAGCCAAACCTAGGTTTAAATTCTGGCAGTTATGCCTGGTTGCTAATTTTCTTAAAAGGTAAAGGTAAACATACAAATTCTCTTCTTAAAAACAACCAACCAAAAAAAAAAAAAGGAAAAAAACCCTATTTTGTAGTCAAATATAGCTCAAACAAAGATTGCTAAAATTGGCAAAACATTTCATGTCTGGTTGAGAGGTAATGTAGGAAATGTATTCAGTTCAGCCCATATGTAAAGATTTTATAAAGCAATTAGACAACCAGCCAAATAAATACAGTTGACCCTTGGGCAACACGAGGGTTAATGCGCTAATAAATTATAGCTGGCCTGCATCCCCGGTTCGTGGCATCCATGGATTCAACCTACCATGGACCATGCAGGACTGTAATGTTTACCAGTGAAAAATATCTACGTGTAAGTGAACCCGTGCCCCTCAAACCCGAGTGGTCAAAGGTCGACTGCACTCATACGTGGAGGTTGTTTCTCCTCTTGATCTGCATGTTCTGGTTTCAGCACTTGTTCCTTTTGTGTCACTGATGGATCACTCCCATTTATGAAAAAGCTAGTCATCTGGGGACAGGAACTACGGAGACACCCAACTTTGAGTCTCCAGAATGTGGCAAATAATCTCTTCTTAGCAGGTGACAGTGGACATCAGCTCCAGTAGAAACATCTCGGGGTGTTGAAGTCTTGGCTCAGATGGCCCTTCTTTCTCTAACACAGCTTCATTCATTCCTTCCACAGGAATGGACCTCATTAACCTGACCCTCCAAGCCAGGGCCACTTAGAGCAGGGACAAACTCTCTTCCCAAATTGGGTCAGCTAGAGCCCCTTATCTGATCATTCGGATTTGGAACCCACAATGAGAGTTGAAGCCCTGGAAGAGAAGGAACAGTGACATCCACCTGTGGGCTGCAGGCTGCCACATCCGACATCATGCTCCAAGAGATTGAGAAAGCTGGGACGCACTGAGAGGTAAAGAAATGATAAGTAGGAGGAGCTTCAAAATGGCAGAAGAGTAAGAAGTTGAGATCACCTTCCTCCCCACAAACAAATCAGAAAAACATCTACATGTGGAACAACTCCTACAGGACACCCACTGAACGCTGGCAGAAGAACTCAGACCTTCCAAAATGCAAGAAAATCCCCACGTACCTGGGTAGGGTAAAAGAAAAAAGGAAAATCAGAGACAAAGAATAGGGACGGGACCTGCACCAGTGGGAGGGAGCTGTGAAGGAGGAAAGGTGTCCACACACTAGGAGCCCCTTCGCGGGCGGAGACTGCGGGTGGCGGAGGGGGGAGCTTCGGAGCCGCAGAGGAGAGCGCAGCCACAGGGGTGCGGAGGGCAAAGCGGAGAGATTCCCGCACGGAGGATCGGTGCTGAGCAGCACTCACCATCCCGAGAGGCTTGTCTGCTCACCCGCCGGGGCGGGCGGGGCTGGGAGCTGAGGCTAGGGCTTCGGTCGGATCGCAGGGAGAGGACTGGGGTTGGCAGCGTGAACACGGCCTGAAGGGGTTAGCGCACCACAGCTAGCCGGGAGGGAGTCCGGGAAAAACTCTGGAGCTGCCGAAGAGACAAGAGACTTTTTCTTCCCTCTTTGTTTCCTGCTGCGCGAGGAGAGGGGATTCAGAGCGCCGCTTAAAGGAGCTCCAGTGATGGGTGCGAGCCGCGGCCATCAGCGCGGACCCCAGAGACGGGCATGAAACGCTAAGGCTGCTGCTGCCGCCACCAAGAAGCCTGTCTGAGAGCACAGGTCACTCTCCACACCGCCCCTCCCGGGAGCCTGTGCAGCCCGCCACTGCCAGGGTCCCGTGATCCAGGGGCAACTTCCCCGGGAGAACGCACGGCGCGCCTCAGGCTGTTGCAACGTCACGCCGGCCTCTGCTGCCTCAGACTCACCCGGCATTCCGTACCCCTCCCTCCCCCCGGCCTGAGTGAGCCAGAGAGCCCTAATCAGCTGCTACCTTAACCCCCTCCTGTCTGAGCGAAGAACAGACGCCCTCAGGTGACCTACACGCAGAGGCAGGGCCAAATCCAAAGCTGAACCCTAGAAGCTGTGCAAAGAAGAGAAAGGGAAATCTCTCCCAGCAGCCGCAGGAGCAGCGGATTAAATCTCCACAATCAACTTGATGTACCTGCATCTCCGGAATACCTGAATAGACAACGAATCATCCCAAATTGAGGTGGTGGACTTTGGGAGCAAAGATATACATATATTTTTCCTTTTTCTCTTTTTCTGAGTGTGTATGTGTATGCTTCTGTGTGTGATTTTGTCTGTATAGCTTTTTTTTTGTTTAATTAATTAATTATTTTATTTATTTTTGGCTGTGTTGGGTCTTCGTTTCTGTGCCAGGGCTTTCTCTAGTTGTGGCAAGTGGGGGCCACTCTTCATCACGGTGTGCGGACCTCTCACTATCGCGGCCTCTCTTGTTGCGGAGCACAGGCTCCAGACGCGCAGGCTCAGTAATTGTGGCTCACGGGCCCAGTTGCTCTGCGGCATGTGGGATCCTCCCAGACCAGGGCTCGAACCCGCGTCCCCTGTATTGGCAGGCGGATTCTCAACCACTGCACCACCAGGGAAGCCCTGTATAGCTTTGCTTTTACCATTTGTCCTAAGGTTCTGTCTGTCCATTTTGTGTTTGTTTGTTTGTTTGTTTTAGTGTAGATTTTAGCGTTTGTTACCATTGGTGGATTTGTTTTTTTGGTTTAGTTGCTGTCTTCTTTCTTTCTTTCTTTCTTTTTTCTTTTTTTAATTACTTTTTAATTCTTTTAATTTTTAATAATTATTTTTTATTGTCATGACTTTATTTTAATTTATCTTTTCTTTCTTTCCTTCTTTTTTTCTCCCTTTTATTCTGAGCCATATGGATGCCAGGGTCTTGGTGCCCCGGCCGGGCATCAGGCCTCTCTGAGGTGGGAGAGTCGAGTTCAGGATATTGGTCCACCAGAGACCTCCCAGATCCACGTAATATCAAATGGCAAAAATCTCCCAGAGATCTCCATCTCAACACCAAGACCCAGCTCAACTCAACGACCAGAAAGCTACAGTGCTGGAAACCCTATGCCAAACAAATAGCAAGACAGGAACACAAGCCCACCCATTAACAGAGAGGCTGCCTAAAATCATAATAAGGTCACAGACACCCCAAAACACACCATCAGAAGCAGACCTGCCTACCAGAAAGACAAGATACAGCCTCATCCACCAGAAAACGCACCAGTCACCTCCACTGGCAAGCCTACAAAAGCCAGTGAACCAACCTTAGCCACTGAGGGCAGACAACAAAAACAACAGAAATACGAAGCTGCATGCTGGGAAAAGGAGACCCCAAACACAGTAAGTTAAGCAAAATGAGAAGACAGAGAAACACACAGCAGATGAAGGAGCAAGGTAAAACCACAGCATACCAAACAAATGAAGAGGAAATAGGCAGTCTACCTGAAAAAGAATTCAGAATACTGATAGTAAAGATGATCAAAAATCTTGGAAATAGAATGGAGAAAATTCAAGAAACACTTAACAAGGACCTAGAAGAACTAAAGATTGAACAAACAATGATGAACAACACAATAAATGAAATTAAAAATTCTCTAGAAGGAATCACTAGCAGAATAACTGAGACAGAAAAACGGATAAGTGACCTGGAAAATAAAATAGTGGAACTAACTACCACAGAGCAGAATAAAGAAAAAAGAATGAAAATAATTGAGGGCGGTCTCAGAGACTTCTGGGACAACATTAAATGCACCAGCATTTGAATTATAGGGGTCCCAGAAAAAGAAGAGAAAAAAAAGGGAATGAGAAAATATTTGAAGAGATTATAGATGAAAATTTCCCTAGTAGGGAAAAGGGAATAGGTAATCAAGTCCTGGAAGCACAGAGAGTCCCATACAGGATAAATCCAAGGAGAAGCATGCCAAGACACATATTAATCAAATTATCAAAAATTAAATACAAAATAAAAATATTAAAAGCAGCAAGGGAAAAACAACAAATAACATACAAGGGAATCCTCAAAAGGTTGACAGCTGATCTTTCACCAGAAACTCTGCAAGCCAGAAGGGAGTGGCAGGACATATTTAAAGTGATGGAAGGGAAAAACCTACAACCAAGATTACTCTACCCAGCAAGGATCTCATTCAGATTCGATGGAGAAATTAAAACCTTTACAGACAAGCAAAAGCTAAGAGAACTCAGCACCACCAAATCAGCTTTACAACAAATGCTAAAGGAACTTCTCTACACAGGGATAAAAGGAGAAGAAAACGACCTACAATAACAAACCCAAAACAATTAAGAAAATAGTAATAGGACCATGCATATCGATAATTACTTAAATGTAAATGAATTAAATGCTCCAACCAAAAGACATAGACTGGCTGAATGGATACAAAAACAAGACCCGTATATATGCTGTCTACAAGAGACCCACTTCAGACCTAGGGACACATACAGACTGAAAGTGAGGGGATGGAAAAAGGTATTCCATGCAAATGGAAATCAAAAGAAAGCTGGAATAACAATTCTCATATCAGACAAATAGAATTTAAAACAAAGACTATTACAGGAGACAAAGAAGGACACTACATAATGATCAAGGGATCAATCCAAGAAGTATAACAATTGTAAATATTTATGCACCCAACAGAGGAGCACCTCAATACATAAGGCAAATGCTAACAGCCATAAAAGGGGAAATCGACAGTAACACAATCATAGCAAGGGACTTTGACACTCAAATTGCACCAATGGACAGATCATCCAAAATGAAAATAAATAAGGAAACACAAGCTTTAAATGATACATTAAACAAGATGGACATAACTGATATTTATAGGACATTCCATCCAAAAACAATAGAATACACTTTCTTCTCAAGTCCTCATGGAACATTTTCCAGGATAGATCATATCTTGGGTCACAAATGAAGCCTTGGTAAATTTAAGAAAATTGAAATCGTATCAAGTATCTTTTCCAACCACAACGCTATGAGACTACATATCAGTTACAGGAAAAAGTGTAAAAAATACAAACACATGGAGACTAAACAGTACATTACTTAATAACCAAGAGATCACTGAAGAAATCAAAGAGGAAATCAAAAAATACCTAGAAACAAATGTCAATGAAAACATGACGACACAAAACCTATGGGATGCAGCAAAAGCAGTTCTAAGAGGGAAGTTTATAGCAGTACAATCCTACGGTAAGAAACAAGAAACATCTCAAACAAAGAACCTAACCTTACATCTAAAGCAATTATAGAAAGAAGAACAAAAAAACCCAAAGTTAGTAGAAGGAAAGAAATCATAAAAATCAGATCATAAATAAATCAAAAAGAAATGAAGGAAACAATAGCAAAGATCAATAAAACTAAACGCTGGTTCTTTGAGAAGATAAACAAAATTGATAAACCGTTAGCCAGACTCATCAAGAAAAAAAGGGAGAAGACTCAGATCAATAGAAATAGAAATGAAAAAGGAGAAGTAACAACTGACACTGCAGAAATACAAACGATCATGAGAGATTACTACAAGCAACTATATGCCAATAAAAGGGACAACCTGGAAGAAATGGACAAATTCTTCGAAAAGCACAACCTTCCGAGACTGAACCAGGAAGAAATAGAAAATATAAACAGACCAATCACAAACACTGAAATTGAAACTATGATGAAAAACGTTCCAACAGACAAAAGCTCAGGACCAGATGGCTTCACAAGCGAATTCTATCAAACATTCAGAGAAGAGCTAACACCTATCCTTCTCAAACTCTTCCAAAATATAGCAGAGGGAGAAACATTCTATGAGGCCACCATCACCCTGACACCAAAACCAGACAAAGATGTCACAAAGAAAGAAAATTACAGACCAATATCACTGATGAACATAGATGCAAAAATCCTCAACAAAATAGTAGCAAACAGAATCCAACAACACATTGAAAGGATCATACACCATGATCAAGTGGGGTTTATCCCAGGAATGCAAGGGTTCTTCAATATATGCAAATCAATGAATGTGTTACACCATATTAACAAATTGAAGAATAAAAATCATATAATCATCTCAATAGATGCAGAAAAAGCTTTTGACAAAATTCAACACCGATTTATGATAAAAAAAAAAAAAAACCCTCCAGAAAGTAGGCATAGAGGGAAATTACCTCAACATAATAAAGGCCATATATGACAAACCCACAGTCAACATTGTCCTCAATGGTGAAAAACGAAACCATTTCAACTAAGATCAGTAACAAGACAAGGTTGCCCACTCCTACCACTATTATTCAACATTATTTTGGAATTTTTAGCCACAGCAATCAGAGAAGAAAAAGAAATAAAAGGAATTCAAATCAGAAAAGAGGAAGGAAAGCTGTCACTCTTTGCAGATGACATGATACTATACATAGATAATCCTAAAGATGCTACCAGAAAACTACTAGAGCTAATCAATGAATTTGGTAAAGTAGCAGGATACAAAATTAATGCACAGAAATCTCTTGCATTCCTATACAATGAAGATGAAAAATCTGAAAGAGAAATTAAGGAAACCCACCCAATTACCATTGCAACAAAAATAATAAAATACCAGGTATAAACCTGTGTAAAGAGAGGAAAAGACCTGTATGCAGAAAACTATTAGACACTGATGAAAGAAATTAAAGATGATACCGACAGATGGAGAGATATACCATGTTCTTGGATTGGAAGAATCAACATTGTGAAAATGACTCTACTACCCAAAGCAATCTACAGATTCAATGCAATCCCTATCAAACCACCAATGGCATTTTTCACAGAACTAGCACAAAAAATTTCACAATTTGTATGGAAACACAAAAGACCCTGAATAGCCAAAGCAATCTTGAGACAGAAAAACGGAGCTGCAGGAATCAGGCTCCCAGACTTCAGACTATACTAGAAAGCTACAGAAATCAAGACAGTATGGTATTGGCACAAAAACAGAAATATAGATCAATGGAACAGGATAGAAAGCCCAGAGATAAACTGACGCACATATGGTCACCTTATTTTTGATAAAGGAGGCAAGAATATACAATGGAGAGAAGACAGCCTCTTTAGTAAGTGGTGCTAGGAAAACTGAACAGCTACATATAAAAGAATGAAATTAGAACAATCCTTAACACCATACACAAAAATAAACTCAAAATGGATTAAAGACCTAAATGTAAGTCCAGACACTATAAAACTCTTAGAGGAAAACATAGGCAGAACACTCTATGACATAAATCACAGCAAGATTCTTTTTGACCCACCTCCTAGAGAAATGGTAATTAAAACAAAAATAAACAAATGGGACCTAATGAAACTTAAAAGGTTTTGCACAGCAAAGGAAACCATAAACAAGATGAAAAGACAGCCCTCAGAATGGGAGAAGATATTTGCAAATGAAGTAACTGACAAAGGATTAATCTCCAAAATTTACAAGCATCTCATGCAGCTCAATATCAAAAAAACAAACAACCCAATCCAAAAATGGGCAGAAGACCTAAATAGACATTTCTCCAAAGAATATATACAGATTGCCAACAAACACATGAAAGAATGCTCAACACCATTAATCATTAGAGAAATGCAAATCAAAACTACAATGAAATATCACCTCACATCAGTCAGAATGGCCATCATCAAAAAATCTACAAACAATAAATGCTGGGGAAGGTGTGGAGAAAGGGGAACCCTGTTGCACTGTTGGTGGGAATGTAAATTGATACAGACACTATGGAGAACAGTATGGAGGTTTCTTAAAAAACTAAAAAAAAGAACTATCATATGACTCAGCAATCCCACTACTGGGCATGTACCCTGAGAAAACCATAATTCAAAATAGTCATGTACCACAATGTTCATTGCAGCTCTATTTACAATAGCCAGGACATGGAAGCAACCTAAGTGTCCATCATCGGATGAATGGATAAAGAAGGTGTGGAACATATATACAATGGAATATTACTCAGCCATGAAAAGAAATGAAATTGAGTTATTTGTAGTGAGGTGGATGAACCTAGAATTTATCATATAGAATGAAGTAAGACAGACCGAGAAAAACAAATATCATATACTAACACATATACATGGAGTCTAAAAACAAACAAAAAAAAAGGTCATGAAGAACCTAGGGGCAGGTTGGGAATAAAGATGCAGACCTACCAGAGAATGGATTTGAGGACACAGAGGGGGGAAGGGTAAGCTGGGACAAAGTGAGAGAGTGGCATGGACATATAAAGACTATCAAATGTAAAATAGATAGCTAGTGGGAAGCAGCCGCATAGCACAGGGAGATCAACTCGGTGTTTTGTGACCACCTAGAGTGGTGGGATAGGAAGCGTGGGAGGGAGGGAGATGCAAGAGGGAAGGGATATGGGCATATATGTATATGTATAGCTGATTCACTTTGTTATAAAGCAGAAACTAACATGCCATTGTAAAGCAATTATACTCCAATAAAGATGTTTAAAAAAAATAAAAGAAAAAAGAAATGATAAGTACGCAGAGGGTGAAGCTCTTTGCATGTGAAATAGGTTCACAGGTACTGTTCATTTTCTTAAAAAAAATAACTATACCTCTATCAGTCATCTATCTATCTATCTATGCCTGTGCATTCATACACACACATTCATACACATTGCTCATATATGTGTACATACATACATATGTGTGCTTGTGTGTAATTACCCATATTAGCTAAGGATAGGCTAAACCTGGGGTTATCAAACAATGGCCTATAGCTCAAATCTGGCCCCAACCTCTTTTTGTATATGAAGTTTTATTGGAACACAACCATGATAGGTAATGAATAGTCATTCACATATTGTCCATGATAGTTTTCAAGCTACAGTGGAATTGTGACAGAGAACATATGGACCACAAAGCCTGAAATATTTATTATAAAGCCTTTACCCACCCCTGGTTTAAGCAGTCTCTATTGTCATAAATAACTAATATCTTCTGAATATCCATATGTGCCCAGCACCGTATCAGGCGCTATAAAAATGACAAACATAATGTCATATATGCTTCTTGTGTTTAAGTTCTGTGTTTACAAGATGCGCAAACAATTCCCTTCAAGAATGGGGAATTTTGATGGCAGTAAACTGTTTTTCTTTCCTTTTCTCCTTATCTTTCTAAACAGCTAACACTTGCATATTTTCATAGAATGCACAGCTCTCTTGTTGTTGAATAAATGCAATTCACTGTGGAATTAGTGGACCCTTCACTGTTTTCCCTAGTGAGTTTCTTAAACTATGTGCAATTCTTAACTAAGAGAGCATATATAATAATTCAGAGTGTGGCATCTGGCCACAGACTGGAGTAGGCATCCCACCTCCACAACTTGAGAAAGTTCCTTAATCTGACCTTGCCTCAGTTTCTTCAACTGTAAAATGGGGTAATACCAGAATTGTTTTAATGATTATGTGAGCTAATGCATGTAAAGCCGTTAGAATTGTGCCTGACACACAAAACATATTCAACTAGGATTAGCTGTTTTTATATTAGGGAAACTATGCCATCAAATATCAACATCAATAATTTGGAAACCTCAGTAATGTTCTAGGTGTTGTTCCAATCCCAGGGAAGACAAACTTCCTTTTTCCAAGGTGTCAGCTTGAAAAATAGAGTTTCATAGGGTTTTTCTTTATATGAGAAATTGTGAACCCATGTTCTCCTCCAGCTATATCCTTGTATAGGCTGATGCCCCTCTCCAGAAGGAAGAGTGTAAGCTTTAATTGAACAATTGCTACTATCCCCAGGCCGTTCCCACAAGCCACCAAGACACAACTTTGCTGCTTCCCAGGCCAATGTGCCTTCCAAACAGCTATGGCAACAGGGGGCCAACAGGGACCCACAAAACACCAGTCTGGTTATGATGGCTTGGCCACATCAGCAGGAGAAACAACGGTTTCCTAAGTAGGCACGGATTACAGGTTCTACAAACTCAGTAAAATCCCTTTTATCTGAAAAGCAAATCCTTCCCCTGGTCCTTGTGACACCATCCTTTGCACAGCACACAACCAGCACCCTCCGCCCCTCCTGGTTTTCCCAAACTTGCTTCAAACTGCCTTCCGCTTACCAATCTACTTCCTCTTCCCACTCTTCCATTCACCTTCCCACTTCTCTACCAAATGAGTCCTTGCTCATATCAAGGACTCCAGTGACCTCCGTGTTGCCAAAGGCAAAGGACGTCTCACAGTCTTTGTGGTAGAGTATCGCCCAGTGGCTTTGACCACTTAGGGTTCCTTCCACCTGCAGATAGATACTCCTTCTTGAGCTCCACCACCTTACACTCTCCTGATTTCTGCTCACCTCTCTGGGTACTTTCTGAGGCTCCTTTCCTCGCTTCTTCTCCACCTGACTACTGTTTCAGGGGTTGTGCTGGGACCTGTTCTCTATCTGTACTCCCTTCCTTGGTGACCTCGCTTTGTTCTGTGGCTATATTGTTGTCTTACATATTTATATATGCACGTTTCCTTCTCCCATGACCTCCAGCTCAAATAAACTACTCAACTTCAGGGCCTGAGACATCTCAAACATAATGCACTCACCATGACGCTCTTGATCCAGCCCTTCTGTCCATATACACCAGCGTATTTCCACTCTCACATAATTAAAGGTTATCGTTGGTTTCTGTCGTGTTCCTCATCCGCACCCATCCAACCCATTAAAAGTCTTGTCTGCCTCATGCGTCTCCCTCCCACCCTCCTTATCCCACCCCTCTAGGTTGTCACAAAGCACGGAGCTGATCTCCCTGTGCTCTGCAGCTGCCTCCCACTAGCTATCAGTTTTACATTTGGTAGTATATATAAGCCCATACCGCTCTCTCACTTTGTCCCAGCTTACCCTTCCCCCTCCCTGTGTCCTCAAGAACTAACACACCATTATAAAGCAATTATACTCCAATAAAGATGTAAAAACAAACAAAAAAAAAAGTCCTATCTGGTTCTCTCTCTAAGGCACACCGCTCCATCCAGCAACCTCCTTGTCTTCGTCCATCCTAAGAGTATAACCATCACCATGTCTTTCTGGGACTATGCTTATAGACTCCTTGACCCCGTTCATTTCCCATACAATTCATTCTCCAAAGAGCAGCCAGAAAGAGTTTTTAAATCGAAATCAGATCATATCACTCTCTGTTTAAAACCCATTAATGTTTCCCGTTGCACTTGCAATAAAAGCCAATCATGGCCCTGCATGAACTGGCTTCCTTCAACTTTCCAGCCTCTACTTATGTGGTTCAGACCCACTGCCCTGACCATAACTTTAATTTCCACCATCCTTTACCTCTGAAAATATTATTCTCATTGTCCAGGAGTCATCTCAACTCAAATATCCTCTTCTCAGATAAGTCTTCCCTGAAGATATTATCTAAGTGAGTCTCTCTTCTATGTGGCATTTTATGCATCTGATGTCCTGTTTTATAGATTTCCTTTCTTTTCTTTCTTGTTCTTGATTCTCATCCTCTTTATATTGATTTGGCTATTTTCCCTCCTCTTGTCTTTCATTCTTTGTTGTTTATTAGTTATACACTCTATCATTTCATATGTTGGCCACAAAATTGAAATACACATACTTACCCTAACGATATCCTTAATTTCTTGCCGATTTAAGGGATTCAGAATGTTTATCACCTGTCACTTTATTTAGTCCCCCCCTTCCCAAATTATATTATTGTTAGGAGTTTTAGGACTAGTTTGACTTTTGAAACTCTAAAAATAGATTATTGCTACCGTTTCATACAGTGACTATTTATTTAGATTTTCTCCAGGTTTTTGTCCACTATTCCTTCTTTTACCTCACTGGGATCATTTCCCTTTTCTGAAGTATATACTTTCGATATCCTTTGAAAAGGGACTGTTTTACTGAAATCTGTTTTATTTTTTAATCTGTCCCATTTTTCTTTATTCCTAAAGAGAGTTTGCAGAATATACAATTCTATTTTGATGATTTGAAGATATTGTTACACTGTATATGGGCTTCAATTATTTCCTTATTAACTATCTATCTAGTCATGTTCCTTTGAAGGTACCATGTCTTCTCTCTGCCTCCTTTTAAGACTTCTTTCTTTTTGGAGTTCTGCTGTTTTACTACACACTACTCTGTATGCTGCTTCAGGTTCACTGGGTTTCCTAAAACAGAGAGATGGAGCCTTTCATAAATTCTAGAAAGTTCACACTCATTATCTTTTTTGCGTTATTGTGTACTCTTCCTGTTCTCTCCCCCCAAGACTCTGATCAATATACTTGAAACCTCTCACTCATATCTCTTGTGCTCTCATAATTTCCATTTTCTTTGCCCTCTGAAGTTCATTCCAAGTGCATATCTTTAAATATATGTTCCGGTCAATGACAATTTGCTCTCTGGCATTACCTCGTCTTATGTTTAACACATTCCTGAGGTGCTGTTACTTTTAATAAGCTTTTTTAAAATTTTGAAATAAGTTTAAATTTACAGAAAAGATACAAAAATAGTGCACAGAGTTCCCATATACTCCTCACTCAGTTCCCTCATTGCTAACATCTTACATTACCATGGCACATTTGTCAACATTTAAAAACTGCCAACAATACAATACTACTCACTAAATTACAGATATTATTTGGATTTCACCAGTTTTTCTATGAATGTCCTCTTTCTGCTCCAGGATCCAATCCGGGGGTATGGCATTGTATCTACTCATTATGCTTCCTTAGTCTCCTCTAAACGTTTCACAGGTTTTCCTAGTTTTAATGGTTTACAGTCTTGAGTCATACTGTCCAAGTAACCTGAAGAACGTCCTCCAGTTTGGTTTTGTCTGATGTTTCATTTTTGGTTTTGTTTGTTTGTTTGTTTTTATGACTAGACTAGATTGAATTTATAGGTGGAGTGCCCTTCTTGTCACATCCTACCCGGAGCTACACGACATCCACAGGTCATCTCTGAGGATGTTAATCTTCATCACTTGCTTAAGGTGATGTCTGCCAGGCTTCTCCACTGTAAGTGACTCTCTCTCCCTTTCCTGTTCTTCAGAAGCAAGTCACTATGTCCATCCTCAAGAGAGGGGTGCACATTCCTGAATTTTTAAATTCAATTGTTATCTTTTTTGTTTTAAAGTTGTATCTGCTTCTTTTACAAATCTGGCTGGTCAATTGTGACTGTCTCTGATTTCTGTTTGTACTTTCAACCCCATATTTTATGTCCTTAAACAATTAAACATCCTTATTTTATGTTTTGTATCTGGCAAGTCCAGCACCTGGAGGGTTTGCAGGTCTGATTCTGCAGTGTTTTGTTTCTGCTGACGTTCATGCATGGTGGCCAGTTTCCTCATATGTTTAAGGAATTTTACAGTTATGAGCTCAGGTTCCTTAGAACTTTATTTTTGAGAATTCCGTGAGGCTGATGTTTAAAATTATTGCTCCAGAGATAATTTCAGCTTGATTCTGACATTATCTATAGGTACTACTAACTTAGGTCTACTTTAAATTAAAATTTTCAACCCTCATCATCTCCGGGCCTAGGCAACCACTAAGCTACTTTCTGTCTCTATAAATTTGCCTCTTCTGGACATTTCATATAAATTAAATCATACAAATGAGATCCTCTATGACTGGCTTCTTTCATTCAGCATAATGTTTTCAAGGTTCATCCAAGTTGTAGCATGTGTCAGCACTTTGTTTCTTTTGATTAGCAAATAATATTCCATTGCAAAGATAGACCACTTTTTATCAATTCATCAAGTCATGGCCATTTGGATTGTTTCCATTTTTTGACTATTATGAGTTATGCTACTATGAACATTTGTGTACAATTTGTGTGTGTAAGTGTGTGTGTATGTACAAATGTTTTCATTTGGGGGTGTATATCTAAGAGTGATGTTGCTGGACTGTATGGTAACTCCATGTTTAATCATTTGCAGAACTGCAAGACTATTTTCCAAATAAGCTGAACCATTTTACATTACCACCAGCAGTGTATGAAGGTTCCAATTTCTCCACATCTTCACCAACACTTTTTAATTCTCTGTCCTTTTCACTATAGCATCCTAGTAGGTGTGAAGTGGTGTCCCATTGAGCTTTTGACTTGCATTCCCCTAATGGCTAATGATGTTGAGCATCTTTTTACATGATTGCTGGAAATTTCTTTATCTTCTTTGCACAACTGTCTATACAGATTGTTTGTGCCTTTTTAAAAATTGGGGTTTTGTCTTTTTATTATTGAATGTTATTTACATACTCTTGGTAAAAGTCTCATCAGATATATAACTTGAAAACATTTTTTACCACTCTGAGTTGTCTTTTCTCTTTCTTGATGTTGTCCTCTGAAACACACATATTTTCTTTTCTTTAATTTATTTTATTTTTGGCTGTGTTGGGTCTTTGTTGCTGCGAATGGGCTTTCTCTAGTTGCGGCGAGCGGGGACTACTCTTCGTTGTGGTTCGCTGGCTTCTCATTGCGGTGGCTTCTCTTGTGGCAGAGCATGGGCTCTAGGCGAGTGGGCTTCAGTAGTTGTGGCAGGCGGGCTCAGTAGTTGTGGCACATGAGCTTAGTTGCTCCGTGGCTTGTGGGATCTTCCCTGACCAGGGCTCAAACCCTTGTCCCCTGCATTGGCAGACAGATTTGTAACCACTGCGCCACCAGGGAAGCCCCCATATTTTCATCTATTTCAAAAATGTTCACCTTTACCTCATGAATCACTGTTATATGAGTGATTTAAAGTCTATCTGACAATTCCAACATCTGAGTCGTCTCTGGGCTGGCCGCTTTTGATCGTATTTCCCCTTGAGAATTGGTCACATTTTCTGAAAATTTTAAATATTATGTTATGCGACTCTGGGTCGTGTTAAAATTCTCTGAAGAGTGTTGGTTTTCTGTTGGTTTTACAGTCAGTCAACCCAATAAGGTTTAGATTGCAGGTTCTTCCTTACCTCTGGGCATGGTGGTTCTGGTGTTGGTTCAGTTTTCACAGCCCTGGCTATGTGGTTGGGTCCATCCCTCACCTGTGCCACTCAGATTTGGTCCAGGATGAGGGCTGTGGTTTTCATGGCGCTTCAGTCCTCAAAGCCTTTGCCAGGCTTACCTGGGTATGTTCTATACAGGTTCAGCCTAGGGGTGGTTCATACATGCATTAGTCTTCTCCAACTCCCCTCGCCCAGATTTCCCCCCATACTGTCTACCTCCAGGGGCTCATTTTCCTCGTTCCTCTAGCCAGAGAGACAGAGTTCTCTCAGTTTCCACAACCTGTACTGTGCTACATGACTGTGTCTGCCTTTGGGACAAAGTGGTGAGGGAAAAAAAGAGAAAAAGTACATCTGGAATACACCCCACACTCTTTGTGAAACGCTCTTTTCCCAGTCCCTCTCTCCAATGGGATGATTTCCTCTTGCCTACTCCACGGTAGCACAGTGTGTGACTAGGACTGGTCTTGGAGCAGAGCAGGAGAGAAAAAAATTAGGAAAAAAAGAACGGCTGTGAGGATTCTCTCCATGCTCCCCAGCTCATGGGGGGTTTCTTCTCTATCCTTTGTCCTGATAAACAGACCTATCTTGGAGTTTTTGCCAACAGCACTTGCTATATAGTTTCCCATTTTGATTTGTCTTTGGATCAAAACTGAGAATTAAAAGAGGAAAAGAAAAAAGCCAGGAAACTCACAACCACCTTCTTGGTCATTTTTCATGTTGGGAGTTTTGATTCGGCTCCCCAGTCTCTCTACTCTTATTATTTTTAGAGTTCTCAGGTAGTGGCTTTTTGTATTTTGTCCAGTGTGTTTGGTTGTAACCACTGTGAAAAATAAGCTGAAATTAGCTTACTTCATTTTGGCCAGAAATGGACAATTTTAAGGCACTTTTAATGATACATCACCTTCTTAATTCCTTGTTTGCTTATTGAATGACTCCCATCCCTGACTCGAAGGAGCGCTTCCGTGCGGAAGGTTTGGTTCTTAATTCACTGCTATATTCCCAGCACTTAGAAAAATACCTGGTACATGGTAACTCTCAATAAATATTTATTGAGTAAATGAATCTTTATGCATAGTGCTTTTTTCAGCACTTTAGATTTTACTTAAGATAATTTCCTAGAAGTTAAATTACAGTCCCAAAGTTATAATTATCTTTTAGGTTGTATTCATGTTGTCAAATTCTTTGCAAAAGTGTTCCACTCTGCACTAATAAGTGCAAGTCCCTGTGTCAGCGCACTAAAACGAACTTTTTATTAAAACATTTTCTAATCTATAGGTGAAGATGTTATCTCATTGTTATTTTTGTCTATACCAAATACTTTTAACCCAAGCATCCCTGATCTTCTAAAACAATCTTTATTACCAGGACAGGGGTGTTCTCCCAGAGTGCTCTGTATCCTCTGCCTTTGAAACTCCCACCAAAGGGGTTCTTCTGCAGATCCTCTTGCTGGAGAAAGGAGAAGTGTGGTGTTTTTAAAAGCGAGAACTAAATCATGAATATCCCTTTGCAAAAATACCCCTAGGTTCCACTAACTTCTTAACTGGACAGCCCCCCATCCAAAAAAGTGTTGTCAATTCACTTGTGAAGTAATTAGAGTGGTACTTTTCAACTGGATAATTTCATGAACAATCATCTCATGTGCTTCTAGTTTCCAATACCAAGGTTAGGTCACTTCAATTGAACTAACTTTCATGTTAAAAACAATTTAAAATGCTGGATAATATTTAAAATTTGGAGATGAGAGAAATTCCCAGATGATTTTTAAAAATTAAATTTTAATTTTTAATTTTAAACATCAAAGCCTTTAACCAAAGTAGTAACCCAAATACTGGTGTTCCAATGTCCTGTGGAAATTTGCCAATACCAAACACCTGTCCTTGGATTGAGTGGCTTTGGTTGACAGACCTTATGGCCCAGGAAACACTCAATCTGGAAAATCTTATAGGTGACATTGTAAGCCTACTGACTTTACCTTCATGGTAATTGAAAAATAAATCTTTTCCATGTCCCACTCCCTCTAACCCTAGGAAAGTATAGAGAAAACAGTCTTTGGAGGAGGGAGCAGGAAAAGTAAAAGAAAATGTGGAGGGAAAAAAGTCCCTGAGGAGTTCTGTCCTTCACACATATTTTCACTCTGGGAAAGCATATCTGAGTCTGTCATGGGACCTCAGGCCGCACATCCGGTTTGAGGTGGTCCACACTTGTGACACCAACAGATTTGGAAACAGCAGATACAATACCCCTCTGAAGGAGTATCCACATTTGTCTTCAGGAAACACCTACCAAACTTTCCAAGACAAGTGATCATCAGGCACTCAGAAGTACCTCCCACCTTAATAGAGAAAGTGGAACTGAAGCAGTTCTGACACAGGGCGAGCAGGGCCATCCGTATCTCTGCAAGAGGAGGCCAGCAGATCAGATGGCCTGACTCTCTCTCCATCCTCCCTCTAGTCTCCTCCTTGGACTTCTCATTGGCCCAACCAAACCAGAAGCCTAACAATGTAGTCTATTCAGTCCATTTAGGTCAACTTTCCAGGGCACCAGGCAGGATGGAAAGCAGAGGAGAGCACATGTGAAGGTGCTCAGTGCACACAGGAGTCTGAACAAACACAGAGAAACTCCTCCCGAGGAATTGCTATATTCTGTTCCAAATTACCACCCAAGTTATGGAATTCTGCCAGCCAAACTATTGGTCTGTATATGCGTGTACTGCTTAACAAGTAATTTAGCACTGCCAATAAGTGTTCATTTCCTTCATCCTACCATAATTTAAAACACATCCATCACTGGGATAGATTGCACATTAAATCACTAACAATCCATAAAGGGGAGGAAAAGGCTTCACCCTTCTCCTCATTCCCTCCTTACTCTTCTTAAAAATGAAGGAAACACTGACCTAATGAATCATGTTCTTTGGGGACTACATTTGCTAGTAAATAGGATCCCTTTGTTTTACAAGGCATGCAAGTGGGTGTAACCTTCTCCAAGGTCTCTGTCACCCACAGACACCACACTGAGAGGAGGATGCCCCCGGGCAAGCACAAGTTACTTGCTCTCACTTTACTTCACTCTGGAACATTAAGGCTTTTTAAAAATTATTTCTGGCGCCAGAGTTGGTTGGTTGGTAAAATTGGACACTGTGAGCCTAACCCTAAGTTATGTGTTTCAGTCTAACTAGCATCCATTATGAGGATTTAGAGGCACTCATCAAGTTGCTAAAGCATCATTGTGTCCTGAGTATATATCTAGAATTTGATGAAGAGAAAGAGTATTCGAAGTTAACATTCTAGAGATCCTGGGTCAAACACAATTAATAGTTACAGAATCACACCCCCCTTTACATCAGAATAGTCATCTCTGATATTTGAATCTGATTTTTATGATTGTCCTATGATCTTATCTCTACCAGGAACAACCTTTATCTTAGTCCCTACTCCATTGTATTACAAAGGCTTGTCTTTGCCACTAGATAAAAATCAAGGACACTGTGTTATTTATTTATGTGTCCCCAAACTTATCAGGGTCTGATGAGTAGTAAGTACTCATTCTTTCATTAATACTGTCAGTCAGCAAAATTTTATTGAGCACCTACTATGTGATAGGCATGGTACTGAAGCTGGGTAACACAGAAGTGAACAAAGCAGTCAAAAAATTACTGCCCATATGAAAATTATATTCTATTGGGAGAGACAGCTAATCTATAAGGTATATGGATAAAGTACATAGTATGTCAAGAATTGATACTAAGGAAAAAATGGCAGAAAAAGCAGTATACACTGCCACCAGTTACACTGGCTTGTGAAAGCCAACTGTTATATTTTCAGGAACTTTGGAAGGCAGCTGTTGTCACTTTGGTTGCTTAAAATTAGCCTTGGTAGGGACTTCCCCGGTGGTCCAGTGATTAAGACTCCACGCTTCCACTGCAGGTAGCAGGGGTTCAATCCCTGGTCAGGGATCTGCATGCCACACGGTGCAGACAAAAACAAACAAAACAAAACCAAATTAGCCTTGGTAAAAGTATTCACCTTGTAGAAATCAGCAAGCACTACAGATTGGTACTACACATCCCACCAACCATGGGTCAGTTGTTGCACATTTATCAGAACAGCCTGTACCACTGGCACGAAGAGGAGGAGAGCTCCCTTGTTAGGGAGAGTGGTGAAGGAAGGTGCCGGTAGGAAGGGAGCATCTGAGCAAAGACTGCCATGAGGGGAGGGAGCTGGACCATGTGGCTGCCAGAGGGAAGAGCATAGCAAATGTAAATGGCACGAAGCTGTGTGGAGTGACAAGGGGAACACAGTGGGTCACAAGGCCAGAAGAGTCAAGGGGGCCAGGTCATATTGTCTTGCAAGTCACCATAAAGACTGCCTTTTTCTCTAAGTGAGACGCAGGTATCAGAAGCTTTTGAGCAGTGTGGTAACATGATTCAGTTTACATTTTAACAGGTTCATTCTGGAAGATTTGTTGGGAATCAGCCAAAGTTAGCAAGGATAGAAGAAGCATCCCAGGAGGAAGTTACTGCCATAACCCCAGTAACCCAGGTGAGAAGGAGCAGTGGGTGGGGCAGTGTCCATATAGAGTGGTAAGAAGTGGTTGGTTCTTGCATACGTTTTTATAGTGGAACCAACAAAATATGTTGAAAGGCCCCAGACTCCAAATTTTCTTGAGCATCTGGAAGGAATGAAATTCTACTTACTAAAATGGAGAAGACTGTGAGAGGGACAGGTTTGGGAGTGAAGTGAGGGGTGCAGGGTAGAGCAGTAGCTCAGGGTCAGAAATGTTTATCAGTTGTCCAGTTAGCAGAGATCTTCAATCTGTCCTCATACAGACTGCCTTCCATTCCAGGTCTCCACAAGGATCCTACCTGGAAGAGTTGCCTGCCAACTAGTAACTCCTCTGTGTATTTGGAGCAACAAAGTGACATGTCTCATTTTGTTACTATGACCAGGAGCTCTGGCTGACTGTCCATTTCTGTCTCTGAAGCCCTTCACTCTGACTTGAGTGACCCAGCCCTGGTTGGCATAGAGCCGAAGACTTAGTGAGCCGACCTCTTGAAAACCAACATTGAGTTGCCAATTTTTGATCTGGTCCAAGGCCCTGGGAAGGTACAGGAAGATGGACACATAGACATGGATTCTGACTGATGACTCTGCAGTGACCCTTGGTCCTGGGATGTCTGCCCAGAGTCAGGTGATGATGTCCTCAGGAGTCTCCCACACAAAGGATGGCTGGCAGAAAACAGAAGTCAAAGGACACTAATGAAGGAGAGGAGGTGGGGGCAGAAGTTTCTTGTCCACATTGAGAAAGTGCGAAAAGACAAGCAGACATCTTCTGTAAAGTCAACTGAGAGCTGTGTTTGCATGTGTGGGTATGTGTCCTCAAGCATCAACCATCTCTCTTTCACCTTGTGGCAGCCCGGTGTGGAAGGGGTGGGGAAGGGAGATATTAACATGCAGCTGGGAGTCTGGATTTTATACCTTCATGTTATGTCTCAATTAATCAAAGATTTGCCATAAAACTTAACCGGCAGTGCTCCACACCAAGACATGTCATAAAATATTAGCTGATTAATTTCCTTCTAATTTGTATGATCATTAAAATTCTAACTTTAATTCTGTTAATTGTCCTCCAACAAGGAGGCTGATTGGGGTTTCCCAATGCCCTCTGTGACAGTCCTCTTCCCACAGGGTGGCTTCATTGCCTTTATGATACAAGGTTTCCCTGTCGTTCATCAAGGCCCAGAAGTAAGTGTGTGCTTATCTCTCCAGCCATTCTGTCAGGAGCCAAGCCTGTGCCCATAAATCAAACATTGAAAGTCATTTGGTATTTTATCAGGATGTCAGGCCAGCTCTGTGAATGTCCCTTCCTCTTAATGAACAATTAATTTGCTAAAAGCAATAAGGCCCCAAATACATCTGGGCCACATGGGTCATGGTTGAGCATGTCCTGGATGAACCAGGCGGCTTTCACATTAGCACGCACCGAGGAAGTCCAAGTGCACATCTGCTGTGTTGATGATGAGCTTCTAAAGGGCAAAAATGTCTGTCCAGATCCTGCCTCAGAGCACAGGATGGGAAAGGAGAAAGGAATTATTAGGAGCCAGGTTCTCTGCAAAACATTATGTTGCAGAACATTTTTTTACTCCAGAATTGCACAGTAACTTCACAAATTACATATTCCATGAGGGAGATTTTATTATACTTGCTTTGCATTTGAGGAAACTGAGGCACAGTAGAATTAAATGAAACATTAAAGTCACATAGGCCATAAGTGGTAGGATTTTGGATTCAACTCTATATTACCTCTAAGTTCTTAAACTAGTGGACTTCCCATCTATGCACTACAGAAATCCCTAATTTACTGAGCATCTGTGTACCAGGTACAATCCTGGGATCTTTACATAAATTATTTATAATCTTTACCATAGTACTCAGACCTGGATTGAAGTATACGGTCTGCTGAGGAAAAGGACCTTCCTCATGGTTATGTGATCTTTTCAGGCCACCCAGCTGATCAAAGGCAGAGGTAGACTTCTGAGAGGGTCCAGCTGACCTCAGAGCCTGTGTTTCTTTCACCACCCCAGAGCACAGGATCCCCGCACTTGCCAGTGCTGGCTGTGAAGATGGGCATGCACTTGGTCAAACCTATGTGGAAACCTGACCATCAGCACGCAGGTCCTTGCCTCCCTGAAGTCATCACATGGGTTCAACCCAAAAGGATTTGGGGCGAGAGGGTCATTAGCTAGGTTGGGAAGACGGGCAAGGTCAGGGCTGGCAGAGAAGAGCAGGGAGGTGCTGGAAGAAGCAAAATGATGGGCACTTGTCCATTTGGTCAGTGATATAACAAATATGTAGAAAGCTTGTACATTGTGCCAGGGTTTATGATAGACAGAAGAACACAACAGTGAACATGGTCAGCCCCATCCTCCAGGATATGCAGGCCAGTGGGAAGAGAAACATGAGCAGGTCATTAATTCTACAGTTATGAAGCAAATGTGGTGATAAGACTGAATCCAAGCATGTTGCAAGGTCCCAACTAGGTTGCAGAGTCAGGACAGGTGTCCCAAAGAAATTCTTGCTTGGCAGCTGTTCTAGGGGTATGATTTTAATTATTCTACTTTTCCCATACTCTCTGCTGTATTTTCATGGAGATATTTCAGTTCCCAACATCTGATACTATATTGCAGGTTTCTTTTACTCCAGAATTGCATAGTAAATTCACAAGCACGTAAACATGAGACTACTTTCTGTTATTTTTTTAAATTTGCTAAAGTGTCTACAATCCTACAAAGTCTCTACCCTTGACCTGGAGTTTCTTTCTAATTACTCAATCCTCAATCTCTTCCCTCCCTTCCTAATCCAAACATTTCCCAACTATATTTCTCTGGTCATATTACAGTTCCCCAAATCTGGCTTCTTTCACCAACAATTTAATGACACTCCTTTAATTAAGGTCGCCAATTGATTCTTAATGTTAAAATACAAAAAGTATTTTTTCAATCTTTTCCCTATGGGATACCACCAACGTATTGGTTCCTATTGCTGCTGAACAAATTACCACAATTTAGTGGCTTAAAAAAACCCACAGATTTACTATCTCACAGTTGTGGAGGTCAGAAGTCTGCCTTGGGTGTCCCTGGGCTAAAATCAAGGTGTCATCAGAGCTGCTTTCCTTCTGGAAGTGCTGTGGAAGCATTCATTCCCTTGCTTTTTCTAGCTTCTAAAGGCTGCCCGCATTGTCTCATGACATCTTCAAATCAACAACAACAGTGGAGTGGGGTGTTCAAGTCCCTCTCACATTGCATCACTTTGACCTCCTCTTCTGTCTCTCTCGCCCACCTTTAAGGACCATTGTGATTACACTGGACTCACCTGAATAATTCAGGATAATCTCCCGATGTCAAAGCCCTTAATTTAATCACATCTGCAAAGTCCTCTTTGTCGTGTACTGTAAGGTCAGGACGTGGACATCTTTGAGGGGCCATTTTTCTGCCTGCCACAACTAGTGATTCTCTTTCCCTTGAAACTACCTTTTCTATTGGTTTGTGTGACTCCATCCTCTTCTGCTTCTCCTCCTATCTCTTTATTTCTTCCATGTCTCCTTGCACTCCCCATTTTTTTCTACCATTAACAGCTGGGAATCAAGCTGATCATCCTTTCATACTTCCCTGGTGACCTCTACTGTGAAAAGAAGGAGTAAGTGTGGTAAGTGTGAGAATTGTTCTGCTAGCGGTAATTTTTCTCTTGCTATTGAGGTCCTATCATATCTTTAGCCATCCAGCAAGTTACATGAGAAACACTCTAGATTCCTCACTCTCCTTCATCACACCATACAAAATTATCATTTAACCATGCAAACTTTAGCCTAAATATAGAATTTATTTTAAGTCCAGGACATGCTCTACAAATGGCAGTTCTATAGATTTCTATAGAATGCTAAGATTAGACAAAGTTGAACTCCACAAAAAACTGTTAGAATAAATGAATTCAACAAAGTTGCAGGATACAAAATCAACATACAAAAATCAGTTGTATTTCTATACACTAACAACAAATTATCCAAAAAGAAAATTGAAAAGCAATTTCATTTACAGTAGGACCAAAAGGAGTAAAATACTTAGGAATAAAATTAACCAAGGAAATGAAAATTTGGTACACTAATGAAATTAAAGAAGACACAAATAAATGGAAAAACATCCCATGTTCATGAACTGAAAGAATTAATGTTGTTAAAATGTCCATACTATCCAAAGTGATTTATAGATTCAATGTAATCCATTTCAAAATTCTAGTGGCATTTTTTTTTTCTACAGAAATAGAAAAAAATCTTAAAATTTATATGGAATCACAAAAGACTACAAAGAAACAAAGCAACTTTGAGCAAGAAGAACAAAGTTAGAGGCATCACACTTCCTGATTTCAAAATATATCACAAGGCTGCAGAATAAAACAGACACATAAACCAATGGAACAGAATAGAGAGCCCAGAAATAAGTTCATGCATATATAGTCAACTGATAGTTGACAAGAGTTCTAAGAATAGACAATGGAGAAAGAATAGTCTCTTCAACAAATGGTGCTGGGGAAATGGATATCCACATGCAAAAGAATAAAATTGGACCTTATATCATACATTACACAAAAATCAACTCAAAATGGAATAAAGACCTAAATGTGAGATGTGAAAGAAGACTAGAAGACTACACAGGGAAAATGCTTCTTGACATTGGCCTTGGCAATAGCTTCTTAGATATGACACTAAAAGCACAGGCAACAAAAGCAAAAATAGACTACATGATACCACTTATGAGGAACTTAAGTAGTCAAACTCGTAGAATCACGGTGTAGAATGGTGATTGGCAGGAGTTAGGTGGAGGGAATATGGGGAGGTATTAGTCAAGAGGCACAAGTTTCAGTTACACAAGATAAATAAGACCTAAAGATCTATAGTATAATGCCTATAGTTAACAATAATTTATTGTAACTTAAAAATTTTCTAAAAGGATAAATCTTATGTTAAAGTTCTTATAATAATGGTAAAAATAATGAGAAAATAATAATAAATAAGGAGGTAAACGAACATTTTTGGAGGTGATGGATAGGTTTATGGCATAGATTGTAGTGATGGTTTCATGAGTGTATAATTATCTCTACTCTCAACAAATTGTATACTTATAGAAATTATGTACAGATTTTTGTACACCAAAAAATTGTTTTAATCAATTAATTAATGAAAAACAAAGTTAAAAGGTTCTCCTTACTCAGGATTTATTAGAGACTTTATAAAGTTATTGGGCACTATGGAGCCTAATTGTGAGACAGCACATAGATGGACAGTAATGGGCTCCTATCCAAGCTCTGACATGTGTTTCCCCACATCGAGTATCTTCTACACATCATGTAATAAGCTAAGTTCAACTTCTATTATCACACTTAGTTCACTCAACAATTTTGTGAAAATAACAAAACAACAGTAACATTATTATTATCATCATCACCATCACCATCATCATCACCAATATTGTAGATTAAAAAAATCTCAAAAAGGTGAAATAATTCTTCCAGCATCATACAGTTAACGTGAGTTAGAGGTGGGTTAATGCCTGCCTTGGAGAGCTACTTGTGGGATCAAATGACTTGCTAATGTGAGTCTCTAAGCTCACTTCTTGGTACACAGGAAACAGATAATCGGAACACCATTTTTGTTAACTAAGAATGTTATCAGAGGTCAAGAATGATATCCATTTCTTCCCGAGATGGAGTGACAGGGAAATGATTTACTTTTCCACCTGAAATAATGACAGCAACAAACAGAAAAAATGCATTAAATGTGTCAAAATGTTGGACATCAGACAATGAAGGACAGCAATTCCTGAGAGATGAGAACAAGCTAGGTAAGCTCTATGAACCCCTCCAATTTACTCCTTTAGAGACTTTCCAGGCTGAGGTGTGGAGAGGGGGAACCCAGTCAGACCTTGCTGCTTAATCCTTAAGTTGACAAGATAGAGGCAAGAATCCAGAGAGACCAAGGCAGCTGGAGTTTGCATGACGGTGTATGAAAGAGAGGAGTGTTCATATAGATAAGCTCAGAGAACTACAGAGAGTCCCCTTCAAGTATTCATAAGGGTACTGATCAACACTTGCATAGGGAAAAAGAAACATCTGAAAGAGTGGTAGAAGAGTACCAGTGCTCACATAAGGCTGGCACTGGTGCTTATTCCCAATAACCAGAGTGGAAACACTTAGAATTCATGGGTCATTGAGTAGACTACTCAGGAATGTTTTCCTTATTAGTGAGGAATAATAATAGATAGATAGTAGATAGAGCACAATATCGTGTTTCTGATTATACAACAATGTGAATATACTTAATGCCATGTGCTGACTTGTGTCCTCCACAAAATTCATATGTTTGAACCTTAACCTCCAATGTGATGGTATTTGGGAGGTAGTTCAGTAAATAGGTTTAAATGAAGCATGAGGATGGAGCTCCCATGATGGAAATAGTGTCCTTACAAGAAGAGGGAGAGAGATCAGAGCTCGTTCTCTTTCTCTTTCTCTCTGTCTCTGCCATGTGAGGACACAGCATGGTGAGGGGGGAGGGACCGATAAACCAGGAAGAGCTCCCTCTGGAAACTGAAAGGATGGCACCTTGATCATCTCAATAGATGCAGAAAAAAACTTTTGACAAATTTCAACGTTCATTTGTGATAAAAACTCTCCACAAAGTGGATATGAAGGGACTATACCTCAACATAATAAAGACCATATATGACAAACCCACAGCCAACATCATACTGAACAGTGAAAACCTGAAAGCATTTCATCTAAGATGAGGAAAAAGGCAAAGATGTCCACTCTTGCCACTTTTATTCAACATCATATTGAAAGACGAAGCTACAGCAATCAGACAAGAAAAATAAAAAGAATCCAAATCAAAAAAGAAGTAAAACTGTCACTCTTTGTAGGTGACATGATACTATATATAGAAAATCCTATAAACACCACCAAAAAACTATTAGAACTAATAAATGATTTCAGGAACTTTGCAGGATACAAAATTAATATACACAAATTTGTTACATTTCCATACACTAACAATGAACAATCAGAAAGAGAAATTAAGAAAATAATCCCATTTACATTGCATAAAAAGGAATAAAATACCTAGGAATAAATCTAACCAAGGAGGTGAAAGACATGTACTCAGAAAACTATAAGACGCTGATGAAAGAAATTGAAGATGACACAAAAAGGTGGAAAGATATACTATGTTCACGAATTGGAAGAATTAATATTGTTAAAATGATCATGCTCCTCAAGGCAATCTACTGATTCAATACAATCCCTATCAAGATACCAGTAGAATTTTTCACAGAACTAGAACAAATAATTCTAAAATTTGTATGAAAGCACAAAACACCCCAAATAGCCAAAACAATCTTGAGAAAAAGAACAAACCTGGAAGTATCACACTTCCTGATTTCTAACTACAATGCTAGAATAATCAAAACAGAATGATACTAGTACAAAGATAGACACTTAGACCAATGGAACAAAAAAGAGATCCCAGAAGTAAACCTACCCCTATAGGGTCAATTAAACTATGACAAAGGAAGCAAAAATATACAATGAGGAAAAGACAGCCTCTTCAATAAATGGTGTTGGTAAAACTGGACAACCACCTGCAAAAGAATCAAGCTGGACTACATCATCATATTCTCACATACATCATACTCAAAAATAAACTCAAAATGGATTAAAGTCTTAAATGTAAGAACTAAAACCATAAAGCTCCTAGAAGAAAATAGGCAGTATGCTGTTTTACACAGGTATCAGCAATATTTTTTAGGCTATGTCTCCTCAAGCAAGGTAAACAAAAGCAAAAATCAACAAATGGGACTACATCAAACTAAAAATATTTTTCAGAATGAAGGAAATTATCCACAAAACAAAAAGTTCACCTATTGAATGGGAGAAGATATTTGCAAGCAATATATCTGAAGGGGGTTAATATCCAAAATATACAAAGAACTTGTACAACTCAACATCAAAAAAAAAAAATTGAAAAATAGGCAGAAGACCTGAATAGACATTTTTCCCAAGAAGATAGACAGATGGCCAACAGAAACATGAAAAGATGCTGAACATCACTAATCATTAGGGAAATGCAAATCAAAACCACAATGAAATATCACCTCAACCCTGTCCTAATGGCTATTATCAGGACAGGAAATAAAAAATATTGGTGAGGAGGTGAAAGAAGGGAATCCTCATGCACTGTTCATTGGAATGTAAATTGATGCAGCCACTATAGAAAACAGTATGAAGTTTCCTCAAAAGTTTAAAAATAGAACTACATTAGATCCAGAAATTTCAGTTCCTAGTACTCTTCCAAAGAAAAAACCTATATGACCAACAATAGATGGATGGATAAAGAAGATGTGGTATATACATATAAAATGGGAAATTAACCGTAAAAAAATGAAATCTTGTCATTTGTGACAACATGAATGAACCTAGAGGGCATTATGCTAAGTAAAATAAGTCAGAGAGAGAAAGACAAATACCACATGATTTCATTTATATGTGGAATCTAAAAGACAAATGAACACACATAACAAAATGGAAACAGCTTCATAGATACAGAGAACAAACAAGGTGGTTGCCAGAGGGGAGGAGGGGAGGAGAAGAAAGTTATAGCTAAGCGGGATCAAAGGTACAAACTTCCAGGTAGAAAATAGTAAGTCACAAGGATGAAGTGTACGGCATGGGGAATAGAGTCAATAACAATGTAATATTTTTGTATGATGACAGATGGAAACTAGACTTATTGTGGTGATCATTTTGCAATGTATAGAAATATTGAATTACTATGTTGTGCACCAGAACTACCATAGTGCTGTCGGTCGATTATACTTCAAAACAAACTCATAGAAAAAGAAATCAGATTTGTGGTTACCAGAAACAAGAATGAAGGGTGGGGGAGTTGGATCAAGGTGGTCAAAAGGTCCAAACTTCAAGTTATAAGATAAATAAGTACTAGGGATGTAATGTACAACATGATAAATATAATTAAAACGGCTGTATGTTACATACAAACGTTGTTAGGAGGGTAAGCCCTAAGAGTTCTCATCACAAAGAAAAACATATTTTTTCTTTTTTCTTGTATTTTGTATCTATATGAGACGATGATATTCACTAAATTTATTGTGGTAATCATTTCATGATGTATGCAAATCAATCATTATACTTTATACTTTAAACTTATACAGTGCTGTATGTCATTTATATCTCAATAAAACTGGAAGAAAATGTATATTTTATTTATTGCCATAAAACATCTGCTGGCTTTTAATTAGGAAGGACAAATAAGTTAGCAAATTATGCCCTTTAATCAGAGGAAACATGTGTGTTTATTTTAAAAAACTGCACACAGTGGGGATTCAGTACAACAGTGTTCATATTCCAGAAATGTCGGTGAGGTTTTAGTATATTTCAGTTTAAGACTCAGCACAAGTTCTGACCAAATCATTAATTGTCAAGCATTTTTGGTCCTCTGCCCTGTACTAGAAGGCCCATGCCAGGTGCATCGGGCAACTTTGCCGAAAATGCCAACCACATCAACAACATAACAACCAAACAGACTGAGGGGTCAGTAGAGGGTTTCTGGGAGAAAGTGGGTTTTAAAATGTGAGTCAGGTTTTACTACAAGTGATGGAGGAAAAGGGACACTGAAATACTTACAAGCATTCTGTCCCAGCATGGGAGGAAATGACCCTAGTTTCCAGCTCTCAATAGGAGAAAGCAGCTGAGACCGATGACTGATGAGGGGTCAACTCCCAGAGCTGATGACTCTGGAAGCAGACTTTCTCAGCCTTGGCTGCCTCTGGAATCACCTGGGGGAGGCTTTAAAAATCCAGATGCCCAGACCATACTGCAGACCAACTGAATCAGAATTTCTGGACATGGGACGTTAGCATTAGTGTTTTACAAATACGCCTAAGGGAGTGCAACTTTCCTTGTTAAGAAGTGACTGCAGGTCATGGTTGGCTTGATGTCTTATCACCACCCTCACCCTCCAATGTTAGAAAAGCCAGGATCCTGGGTGCAGCCGCCCACATCACCCATGATGACCCACAGCTGCTCCGTGAAGCAGGGCTGGCCCTGCCCTCCGGGTGCTCAACACCACCTCCAACAGCCAGGACTTCTTGGACCTATAGCTATTGTCACTCCACCATCCCCAAGTGCTGTCCATCAACTAGGACAGTTGTCTGTCCAGGGATCTGTGTTAGGCTTCTACCAGATATTTCTATGCCTATAAAGGTCTAACTCCCTCCCTCCAGTATGGTAGAGGGAACCTAACAAGTATCCTCTCAAGTCTAGTTAAGGTCCACAGAACCCAACAGCTAAAATGTAAGATCACCTTGAAGCTACCCCACATGATCGCAAGGCCTGTGCTCATTTGGGGAAAAATCAGTGGTCATAACAGTGCCCACCAATGTCCAGCAGCTCTTCTTCAACCTTTAACCTCCTGACGAGAGTTAGTCTTTCTCCTCCTCCCCTTTCTGGTCTTCAGGGGACCTTTTCTCAGTGTCCCCATAGCCTTGCCCCTCTGCAGACTGCCCAGGAACTTACGGAGAGCCTGTGTTTGGAACTGACTGGCTCTGGAAGTTGCCCCCAACTGTACAAGGAAGAGAGCATGTCCCGGACTCGGCTCCTCCCTGCTGTCAGCTACACTCGGGCATCATCCACCTGGATAAAGGGATGTAGATGCTTCCCCACAGAGAGGCCTGTCAAGCACATAGGCCAAGGCCAAGGCCTTGCTGACCCAGCCAGCGAAGGGACAAGAGAACACCTTTAGATTCCATTTATTACTGACCTAGACAGCACAGGAGGAATGGCTACAAGCTCCTTTGTCCTCCCTCACACCTAAACAGGAGGGTCTGGACAATGGAGAGGGATTGGGACACCTTGGTCCTGGGAAGCCCATTCCAGGCTGCAGCTACAGTGAACGGTAGCTGCAGTTCACTGTCTGCAGCTACACCCTGAGGGGTAAGGCAGAAAACCCCATACCTCTTCAGAACCTGGAAGTCCATACAAACTGTCCCATGACAGCCTTCCACAGGGCAGGGAGGTGAGCAAGAGATGGCCTTGGAACATCTCTTCACAGGCCTCCATCCTCTCATGTTCTGATAGGATCACAAGGCATCCTACCAAAACTCCAACAAGCTGCAGTTCAGAATTTTGGCGGCGTGGCCTGTATGGAAATTATGAGGTCACTGGGGCACCAAGGCAGAGCCGTCCCTCCAAGTCCACACATCCTCAGGTGGCACCCCACCTGTTCTCCAAGGAGCAGTGCTCACCTTCTGCTAGGCAGACATCCTTGGCTGTCTGCCCTATAAGGGGCAGTGGTGTGCAGCAGGGAAGGGGCTCTGAAGGCCTAGAGGACCATGTTGCTGGTGGTCCTGGCTCCAGCATGGAGAAGGGAGTGGAAGAGGCAGGGACACACTGAGGACTGTCCTATTGGTCCATGGAGAGGTGAAGGTGGCCAGAACCAGATGAGAGCAGGATGGAGAGGCAGGCACACATTCTGGAGATGAGTGGGGGCAGGATGAGGATTTGCCTCTTCATCTTGACAGCGTGTGGAGGAAATGGGAGCCGGGGATTCAGATCCCTGCCCAGGCCAGCAGCGTGGGCGCTGCCATTCCAGGTGAGGGAACACTGGTGGGACAAGTTCCAGAGGAATGTGGACCTTCTTCACAGGAGGCAAGGGGCTCCAACAGCAGGGGGAGAGAATATGTGAGCCAGCGCATGAGGATTTTGTCATCCAAAGGCTCAGAAGATGTACATTCAATAAGGATGCTCGGACACTCACAGTGCAGCAAGGTGACGTGACAGAAGGGTCCGAATAGATGAGGAACCATGATTAAGATAGAGGAGCACAGAGCCTGGGGGCACAGGCAGAGGATACCAGAGACAGGAGGAGGCACTGCGTGCAAGCTGAGCATTGAAGGGGAAATCAAGTGTATTCCATTAGAGGAATCAAGTGAATAAATGTCGTCTGAGGGGCAGAGCAGCTGGTGAGACCCCAGGAGGCAAGTGTAACACCAGGTTGTGCTCAGGAACTCACAAGGGATGGGGGAGGAGGAGCAGAGTCATCCATACTGAGAGACACACAGGATGGGGGCTTGATGCTCTACCAGTATGGCTGCCTCATCCCCACGTGGCCAGGACCCGTCATTTGGGGAGACATTACCTGCTCTTTCCCAAAGCAGCATCCTGCAAACCCAATGCTCAGGCCATGGAAGTCGTCTAGGACAGAAGTGGTGATGTCATGATGGTACTGAGTAGAGGTCTGCGTGCTCTGGCCACACAGACTTTGAAATATTAGTGCTATACCTCATAGGAAAACTATTTCTGATCATGCATCTGAATAATGGAGGGGGGAAGGATATGAATTCAGTGTCAGCTAAGCACTGAAAAATGGCTTTTTCTCATCTACTAAAGTGAATCAGAATCCTTAGGAACACTTAAACTTAAAACACATAAAACAAAAAATGAGTCTCATCTGTTTCAGTGTCACTAGATGTAGTGAATCTCAATGAAGGCTTCCCCTGCCTCTTGTGCTACTTTAAATCACATTATGGGTTTCTTACAGCTTAGTGTTCAGACGTCCAGGTGAAATCTTCCTCTGGACACAGGTTTGTCCAGGTTGGCCACCAGCCCCGCAGGCTGTTACCCCCCTTCTCCATGAGGACTTCTAAGGTGTTTCCACTGCTGGGTCTGCTTCCTACAATTTTCTAAGATAATGGGCTATCAAGGGCACCTTACATTCTGTGTACTTGCATGTTCACAAGAAGCCCTGAAGTGCATGTGCAGTGCCCTCCTTTGTTTGCTAAGTTCACAATTTCTCACCCAACACTCTCAACAGTGTGCTTATAAATTCACACTGTTTTGTTACAAATCATATGCGTCCTAAGAGATTTCGCCCTGTCCTCCATACAACAATTATGTTTTTATTTTCTTTTGAAACTAGTAAATATTCATTAGTTTTACTTTGGGAAATATAGAGAAGTATGAAGAGAAATGGAGTCATACACAAATACAATGTTAGAACAAAATCCATTGCCTTTCGGTTCTATCACCCAAGTTCAGGACCATGCCTCTTGTGTCCCCATGTGGCCCCGTGTGGCCCCCATGCATCCCAGAGCCTCTCTCACAGCCCAGCGCCCTCCTCTGCCTTTCCCAAACCTTCTGGACAAACCTCTCCCTCAGCACAGCCTTTCTCCTACTCCCTTAACAGTTCCCAATGCCCAGGGGGATTTCTTTCTGATCCGCCCTTAATTTCTCCTGAAAGCAGAGACCATGAGGTTCCTGAGGGGGTGCCACCCAAGAGACTACTCACGGGGACACACATGCCTTGGCAGATGTGCATCAGGGCAAGTACATGCCACCACCGGGTTTCCAGGGAGCAGATGGGCAACCCCTCTTCCTAGCCTGTGGAAATGCAGACTGCCAGGGTCCCCTCTGATGGGGGATACACTGGGGAAGTCCAAGTTATGGCATTTATCACATGGAGAACCAAAGTGAGCAGGGTGGGAGTTTGTTTCTTTTCCTCTGACTCTCACTAAACTTTATCTACTATTACTTACATCTAAAGTGAGGTCATTCTGCTGCTGATCTGCAGTAGAAAAAAATAAGCCAACTGCTATGACTGACAAAATGTTCAAAGCCAGAAATGCCCACATGTTATCTGCTAACCAAATCCAACAGACACACTGAAACCAACTCCCCCTAAAACTGAGTTCCTCTGCTGAGTTTATGATTAACCTCTCTACTCGAAACTTTACTCCCTTACTTTTCCTGAACCTGTTCCCCTCAAGATTGAGGAGTATCAAAGAAAAGGGGGGATTGAAACCATATACAAGTCCCTGTGTCCTAGTCCTTTGAAGTAAAAGACTTTTGCTTTAGTCTCCCAGGCCTCAATGAGTCTCAAAAGGCTGCTCAAGAGTTAATAATTAGGAAATGTGAAGATGTAAAAACAAAGAATATCTGTTGGACTGGGAAAGTGGTAACCATTTAGACTATAAATCCACCACATAGAATCATCGAACTCCCAGTTCCCTGAAAGATACAGATAAAGGCCTGACACACATTCCTAAGTTGTTTTTACAGGAAGCTGACCCCTGCCAGATGAAAACTGCTGACTGCAAGAACACAAACCCTAGACTGGTTGAAACCAGAAGGCTGATGATGCTTGAAACTTCACCTTGATGCCAACCAATCCTAGAATCGTGCATGAGCTGATCATGCACCCTGCAGCCCCTCCCTCACACGGCCTTTAAAACCCCTTCCCTGAAAACCATCAGAGAGTTTGGGTCTTCTGAACGTGAGCTGCCCATTTTCCTTGTTTGGTGCCCTGCAATCAATGTCATACTTTCCTTCACCACAACCCACAATCAGTAGATTGGTTTTACTGTAAGTGGAGAGTGGACCGAAGTTTGGTTCAGTAACGACACTACTGTTTTAAAGGTGGTGTAATGTGGTTTAATAGAAAAATCACAGGCTTTAACACTGGGGAGACCTGGCCCACAATGAACTGGCTGTGAGACCTAAGGAAAATGTGTTCATTTCACTAAGCCTCAACATTCTCATTATAAATTGAATATCAGAACACTTAATCTAGAAACCACTGAAAATGAAATGTTGACAGTGACTTAACCAGATATCAACATTCCCTGGATACTAGTATGGATCAGCCAGAGGAAGGCAGATAAGCCAAAACTAAGAAATATTATGGGAATTTTACCTCTAATTGAAAGTAGCATCTGTGCCTTTTTCTTAGTAGCAGTGCCCCTGTCTCAGCTTTGCTCACACCTAGATTTAAGCAAGAGCCACTCTGGTCTAACTCTTCAGTTGTAATCATTCCAGCTATTGTTGAAAACTAATTAATGAGGTTTTTTAATAGGCCTGGCCATTTAGCAGCCACAGCCTCACAAATGCTTTCCCTATTCTTAATTAAGTATCAATAAGGTTGTGTCACTAAATACCAAATAAATAGTTAGAAGGAGCTCATTCCACACTCAGGTGCCCACATACATACATGTAAGTACAGAGATATGAAAAGACCTCCATCCTCTCCTTGTTCCTCCAACTTCATGTTTCTTCTTAATTGTCTGACCCAACCAAGTGATACCACTAATTCTGGAAAAAGACATATTCTAAGGAAACATTTAAGACTGGTTAACACATATGGCTTTTCTGGTGAAGTAGATCTTACTCAGAGCCCTCAGGCAGGACCTGACATTGCAATGGCCCCAGCTTTGGGAGTGTCTAATGGGCTGACATAAGTAGCTACCTATCTGCAAAAGAAGATTCTAATGTCATTAAAAAGTCAGTTTGACTCACCTCACATCCATGAATTGTGGTGTTTAACAGTGTCTGGAATAAAGTAATTGTTCAAAGAATCATTAGTATTATCTCTGACTAATGCCAGAAGTTTATACCAGGAGCTAGATGCTTTTATAATAATAATAGTAAGAATAATAATAATAATAAATATTATGGAATATTTCCTATATGTAAAAGAATATAACAACTTTAAGTTATAAAAAATAAAATTATTTTATTAATTTCCACTTGGCTCCTTGTTGCCTACTTCCAATCACATCCCCATCCCTTTCTTGAAATTTATATCCATCATCCCTTTCCCTAAATAAATATTGTTAATTATTTATCACTTAAGAATTTGTTATAAATGGTAATGTATATGTTTATTTCTCTATGACTTGCCTTTTCACCCACCAGTAAGTGTTTGAGATTCATTCATGCTGATGTGTATGGCTGTAGTTCCTTCATCTTCTCTGCTGTCTAGTATCCTATTAAATGAGCTTTCCATTTATGCATGGACATTTGCCTCATTTACATCATTTCCAGAATTTTTTCTATCACAAACCCTTCTGCCATAAACCTTTTCATACATGTCTCCTGGTACAAGTGTGCAAGATTTTCTGTAGAGAAAAATTTTTCTAATAGGCTTAGAATTGCTTGATGATAAGATGTGCATATCTTCAACTTTCTAAGAAAATGCTAATTGTTTTCCAAAGACATTGTGTCAACTTCCACCAGCAGTAGGTAAGAGTGCCTTTGCTCCATATTTTCACCAAAACTTAGTGTTGTCCTTTTTTCTATTTCCTAATTTAATGGGTGCAAAATACCACCTTATTTTTTGTGTGTTTATTTCCTTGATTACTAGTAAGGTTGAGCATTTTTTTATATATGTCTGAATCTTTCATGTTTCTCCCATGAAATGCCTGATCATGTCTTTTTGCCCATTGTATCTATTGGATTGTTAGGATTTTTAAAAATTTCCTTCTTAATATATCTCACATTGTACCTCTTTTTTTTATGCGTTATAAATGTTTTCTCTCAGTTTGTGGCCTGTCTTTCTCACTTTTTTAGTGAACAGAGATTTGTTTTTATTTGTTTCACTTTTAATGTGTTTAAATGTATCAGTCTTTTTCTTTATAGTTTGTCTTTTTGAATGTCTTATGGAGAAAACCCTTTCTCAAATTCATAACAACCTTTTCCAGATTTTCTTGTAAATTTTTAAAAGCTTTGCCTTTTAATTGAGTTCTTTAAACCAACTGTCATTTAATTTATGTAGGATTATTCAGTTGATAGTTATTCTATTAGGATAGGATAAATTTTTCCATCAAGATAACTATCAATTGAATAATCAATTCTTTCCTCTTCATCTGAAAGGTAGTTATGTCATATCATATCTGCATGCATGTGTGGATCTATTTCTGTCAATCCCTGAGCCAGTTTCAGTCTCAATTACTATAGCTTCTCTAAAAGCCTTGCTGTCTAATACATCTCAGTTTTCTTAGCCCATTCTTCTTTTAGACTATCTTTGATGTTTTAGGCCTCTCGTTCTTTCTGATACATTTTAGAGTCAGCTCATCCTTTTCCTCAAGAACTGAGTATAAATTTGGGAAGAGGTAGTATTTCTGTCACATGAATCTGTCTATCCATGAACATGTAATCCCTACCCATTGACACTGGTCTACTTTGATGTCTGAAAAGTTCCAATTTCCTCTATAACAAGATTATACAGCTCTTGTCAGATTAGTCTTAGTTCATTCATTTTTATTGCTGAGTAATATTCCATTGCATGAATATACCACAATGCATTTACACCTTCACCTACTGCTGGACTTTTGCTATGAACACTTGTCTGCAAGTAATTGTGGACTTATGCATTAATTTCTTTTGTGAAAATCCCTAAGTTGAATGGCTGAATCATGTGATAGAGTATGTGTTTAAATTTTTAAGAAGCCTCCAAGTGGTTTTCCAAAATGGTTGGATATTTTACACTCCCAGCAGCATTCGTATTCCCTCCAACACTTAGTATGTTCAGTTGCTTACATTTTAGCTGCTTTAATAGGTGTGCCCTAGTATCTCATCATTCATTTTTATAATATGTTTTATTGATGTATAACTGACATATAATAAACTGCACATATTTAAAGTGTAAATTTTATAAGTTCCAACATATATATATACCCATGACCACCCCACAATCAAAGTAATGAACATAACTGTCACTCCCAAAAGTTTCCAAGTTCTCCTTTGCAGTTCCTCCCTCTTAGCCTTTCTCCCTTTATCCAAATTTAAGGAACTACTGATAAACTTTCTATCACTATAGATTAGTTTGCATTTTCAGGAGTATTGTATGAATGGAATCACACAGTGTGTATATTTTTATTTGATCTGGTTTCTTTCACTTTTTTTTTCTTCTTAAGCATTTATTTATTTTTTTATTGGAGTATAGTTGCTTTACAATGTTGTGTTAGTTTCTACTGTATAGCAAACTGAATCAGCTATACATATACATATATCCCCTCTTTTTTGGATTTCCTTCTCATTTAGGTCACCACAAAGCCCTGAGCAGAGTTCTCTGTGCTATACAGTAGGTTCTCACTAGTTATATATTTTATACATAATATCAATAGTGTATATATGTCAATCCCCATCTCCCAATTCATCCCAGTCCCTTTTCCCCCTTGGTATCCATACATTTGTTCTCTACGTCTGTGTCTCCATTTCTGCTTTGCAAATAAGATCATCTATACCGTTTTTGTAGATTTCACATATATACATTAGTATGCGATATTTGTTTTTCTCTTTCTGACTTACTTCACTCTGTATGACAGTCTCTACTTTCACTTACTATACATTTTTTTGAGATACATCTATGCTACTATATGTATCAATAATTAATTCCTTCTTTAGCTGAATAGTATTTCATTGCATGGGTATACCATCATTCATCCATTCATCTGTTGATAGATATTTGGGTTGTTTCTAACTTGGGGCTGTTATAAGTAAACATTCTATAAACATTTATACACAAGTCTTTGTGTTGACATATACTTTAAATTCCCTTGGGAATATACCCAGGAGTGGAATGACTGGATCATATTGTAGACAAATGTTTGGCTTTTAGTCAAACTGTCAAACACTCACCAAACTGAATGTACAAATTTGTATCGCACAACCAGTATTTGAGAGTTCTAGTTTCTACTTATCTTTCCAATACTTGGTAGTGTCAGTCTTTTTTTCCGTCTTCAACTTTTTTAGTATGTTAAAATTTACATAACATGAAATTTACCGCTTAAATATACAGCTCAGTGGCATGAAGTACATCTGTATTGTTGTGGAACCATCACCACTATCCATCTCCAAAACATTTTCATAATGCAACTGAAACTTTGTACGCATTAAATACTGAATTCTAATTCCCCCTCCCACCAGCTCTTGGTAACCAACGTTCTACTTTTTGTCTCTATGGATGTGACTAATCTAGGTATCTCTTTAAGTGGGAGCATAATATTTGTTCCTTTGTGTTTGGCTTATTTCACTTAGCATAATGTCTTCATGGTGCATTGTGTTGTTCCTTTTTAATCTGAATAGTATTCCATCGTATGTATATACCACATTTTTTATCATTACTTGATCTGTGGCCTAGCACATGATCTATCCTGGAAAATATTCCATGTGTACTTGAGAAGAATCTGTATTGGGTTGTTATTCTTCGGTTGACTGTTCTGTATATGTCTTGTAGATCTAGTTGGTTTATTGTGTTAAGTCCTCTATTTTTTTATTTACCTCTGTCTAGTTGTTCTACAATTGAGAGTTCAGTATTAAAGCCCACAACTATTATTGTACAATTGAATTCTGTCCATTTTGCTTCATATATCTTTTTTTTTTTTTAATTATTTATTTATTTATGGCTGTGTTGGGTCTTCGTTTCTGTGCGAGGGCTTTCTCCAGTTGCGGCAAGCGGGGGCCACTCCTCATCGCGGCGCGTGGGCCTCTCACTATTGTGGCCTCTCTTGTTGCGGAGCACAGGCTCCAGACGCGCAGGCTCAGTAGTTGTGGCTCACGGGCCCAGTTGCTCCGCGGCATGTGGGATCCTCCCAGACCAGGGCTCGAACCCGTGTCCCCTGCATTAGCAGGCAGACTCTCAACCACTGCGCCACCAGGGAAGCCCTGCTTCATATATCTTGATGACATTTATCGAGAGTGTAAATGTCTATAATTTTTATATCTTCTTGCTATATTGAAACCTTTGTTAATACATAAATGGCTTTCTTGTCTCTTGTAATTTTTATTGATTTAAAGTCTATTTTGTCTCATATTAGTATAGCCACACTACTCTCTTTTGGTTATTTACAAAGAATATCTTTTTCTATCCTTTTGCTGTCAACATAGTTATATCTTTGGAACTAAAGTGAGTCTCTTGTACACAGCATGTAGTTAGATCATGTTTTCTTATTCATTCTGCAAATTTCTGTCTTTTGTTTGGAGAATTTAATCCATTTAAATTTAACGAAATTACTGATCAGGAGGGGCTTACTCCTGCCATTTCGTTATTTGTCTTCTATATACCTAATAGCTTCTTTTTGGTCCCTTATTTCCTACATTATTGTCTCCCATGTTTAGTTGATTTTTTTGTAGTGAACTATTTTAATTTGCTTCTCATTTTCTTTCATGTATAATCTATAGATATTTTCTTTGTGGTTACCATGGGGATTACTTTTAACATCCTAAAGTTATAACACTCTAATTTGACTTCATACCACCTTAACTTCAATAGCATACAAAAATTCTCCTCCTGTACAGCCCCTTCACCATCCCTTTCAGTTACTGATGTCACAAAATCACGTCTTTATGCATGTGTCAAAAAATATCAACTATTTTTTAATGCATTAATATCTTATATCATGGGGGAAACAAAAAGTGGAATTACAAACTAAAGTTACAATAATACTAGCTCTAATAATTTCTCATGTGTTTACCTTAACCAGGTATCTGTTTTTTCATATAGCTTTGAGTTACTGTCTCATGTTCTTTCATTGCAACCTATAAGACTATCTTTAACATTTCCTTCAGGATAGGTGTAGTGAAAACAAATTCCCTCATCTTTTGTTTATCTGGGTATATCTTAATCAATCCCTCACTTTTGAAGAACAGCTTTGCAGGATATAGGATTATCAGTCAATAAAATTTCCCTTCTGCATTTTTAATATATCAACATACTGCCTTCTGACCTCCAAGGTTTCTGATGAAAAATCAACTGATAATCTTAAGAATGCCTTGTGTGTCATCTTTGGGAAAATGTCTATTCAGGTCTTCTGCCCATTTTTTAATTGGTTTGTTTGTTTGTTTGATGTTGAGTTGTATACATTTGTTCATATATTTTGGAAATTAACCCCTTATTGGTTATATCATTTGCAAATATTTTCTCCCATTCAGTAGGTTGTTTTTTCATTTTATCGATGGTTTCCTTTGCTGTGTAAAAGCTTTTAAGTTTAATTAGTTCCCATTTGTTTATTTTTGCTTTTATTTTCCTATGCTTTAGGCAACAGATCCAAAAAAAGGTTGCTATGATTTATGTCAAAGAGTGTTCTGCCTCTGCCTATGTTTTCCTCTAACTGTTTTATGATTTCCAGACTTACATTTAGGTATTTAATCCATTTTGAGTTTATTTTTGTGTATGGTATTAGAGAATGTTCTAATTTCATTCTTTTACATGTAGCTCTCCAGTTTTTCCAGCACCACTTATTGAAAAGACTGTCTTTTTGCCATTGTGTACTCTTACCTCCTTCGTCATAGATTAATTGATCATAAGTGTGTGGGTTTATTTCTGGGCTCTCTATTCTATTCCATTGATCTATGTGTTTGTTTTTGGAGGGTATTATGATAAATGAAGTAAGTCATACAGAGAAAGAAAAATACTGTATGATATCACTTTTATGTGGAATCTAAAAAAATACAACAAGTTGTGACTATAACAAAAAGGAAGCAGGCACAGATATAGAGAACAAACTAGTGGTTACCAGTGGGCAGAGGGAATGAGGGAAGGGCATCACAAGGGGAGGGGAGTAAGAGGTACAAACTATTAGGTATAAAGTAAGTTACAAGGATATATTGCACAACACAGGGAATGCAGTGAATATTTTATAATAACTAGAAATAGAGTATAACTTTTAAAAATTGTGAATTACTATATTGTACACCTGTAACATATAATATTGTACATCAACTCTACTTCAATAAAATTTTTTTTTAATTTCAAAAACACCTTGTAAATGACCAGTTGTTTTTCTCTTGCTTCTTTCAAGATTCCTTCTTTGTCTCTGTCTTTTGACAGTTTGACTCTAGTATGTCTCAGTGTGGGTCTCTGATTTATTCTACTTAGGATTTGTTGAGCTTTTTGGAAGATTATATTCATGTCTTTCATCACATTTGGTATGTTTTTAGCTATTATTTCTTCAAATAATCACTCTGCCCCCTTCCTTCTCTCTTCTCCCTTTGGAATTCCCCAATGTTTATGTTGGCTAACTTTGCAGTATCCCATAAGTCCCTCAGGCCCTACTCACTTTTCTTCAATATTTTTCTTTCTGCTCCACAGAGTTGATAATTTTAATTGTTGTATCTTCAAGTTCACTAATATTGTCTTCAGCCTGCTCAAACCTGTTTTTAAATAACCCTGGTGAATTTTTCACTTCAATGGTTACAATTTTCAGCTCCAGAATTTCATTTTGTTCCTTTCTGTGTTTTCCATCTCTTTATTGATATTTCCATTTTGTTTGTACATTGTTCTCTTGACTTTGTCCACATCTTCTGTTACTTCTTTGAGCATCTTTAAAACAACTGTTTTCAAACCTTTGCCTAGTAAATTCACCACCTGGTCTCTCTCAAGGATGTTTTCATTGACTTTTTTTTTTACTTTTTTTTTTAATTGAAGTATAGTTGATTTACAATGTCGTGCCAATCTCTGCTGTACAGCAAAGTGGCTCAGTTATACACATATATATATTCTTTTTTTATATATTTTTTCCATTATGGTTTATCTCAGGATATTAAATATAATTCCCTGTGCTATAGATTAGGACCTTGT
This sequence comes from Eschrichtius robustus, assembly GCF_028021215.1. Classification (NCBI taxonomy): domain Eukaryota; kingdom Metazoa; phylum Chordata; class Mammalia; order Artiodactyla; family Eschrichtiidae; genus Eschrichtius; species Eschrichtius robustus. The sequence continues at coordinate 137,877,646 of NC_090828.1, read as the reverse complement.
TGCTTATCCATTCTAAATGTAATACTTTGTGTCTACCAAGCCCAATCCTTTTTTACTTTTAAATGGGCTTTAGTTTCCTGTTTATTTGTTTATTGAAAACTGGATATTGGAATATTACAATATGTAGCTCTTGAAATCAGATTCTCTTTTTGTCCAGGGCTTGCTTGGTGTTTTTTTGTTGTTGTTTGTCTGTTTTTGTTTTAACTAGTGTAAGGTGTCTCTCTATGCCAAGGATAAACTTAAAGTTTCATTAGGTCATTTCTGAGCATGTGTCTTTCCCTGGGCATGTACAGTGACTTTCTAAAGTCCACCATATATGCAGTGCATTTTGAATGTCTTAGTCTTTAAATGCCTGGCTCCCCAACAGGAAAAAGAAAGTAAATGGAAAAAAAGACTCTGCCCTTTTAAATCCCCAGCCCATGGGGGTTGCAGCAGTGGTGGCCAGACTCTTTATCTGTGCCTCCACAACCAGAAGCAGCAATCAGTGATCAGTACACAAATCCCCAATATTTGAAGGACAAGGTCCTTACTGCCCACTGTGGCTCCAGCATGTCGCCTGCAAGCAGCTCCAGGAAGGAGGGTATGACTGCCTGCTTTGAGGCTGGGGTTTAAGAATGAGTAACCACTACCACACCAAAGCCAAAGTTGACTGAAATTACCAATAATTTACCATCCAAGCCTTCCCATGAAAACTAGAAGCCTTTGGACAGACTCCAGTGTTTAGGGCGTAAGTTAATATCTAATGTGGTTTTACTTGGCATCTCCCTAATGACTATTTATGGTTTTTGCATCTACTTGCCATTCATTTACCATCTTTGTTAAAATGTCTGTTCGAACTTTTAGCCAATATTTTTTTAATTGGGTTGTTTGTTTTCCCACAGTTGAGTCATAAATCTGGATACAAGTCACTTATCAGATATAAGATTCCTAAATATTTTCCACAGTCTGTCTTCACTTTTTGCTCTCTTAATGGTATCTTTTGATAAACAGAAGTTTTTTATTTTGATGAAATCCTATTTATCAATTTGTTCTTTTATTATAGACAGTGCTTTTAGTGCCATATGTAAGTAATTGTTGCCTAACACAAGGTCACAAAGGCTTTTCCCCCCTATATTTTCTTCTAAAAGTTTACAGTTTAGGTTTCTCATTTAAGTTGATTATTGAGTTAATTTTTGTATATAGTACACAGGATGAATCAAAGCTTTTATGCATATAGATATTGAATTATTCCTACAGTATTTGTCAGGAAAAAAAAAACACCTTTTCTCCACTGAATTGCCTTTGCACTTTGTTGAAAATCAGTTGTCTATATAAGAATGGGTCTGTTTCTAGACTCTATTCTGATCTTTTGATTTATGTGTCTATCTTTATGACAATATTACACTGTCTTGATTACTATAGCTTTATAATAAATCTTTAATCCAAATGTGTTCTTCATGTTCAAAGTTGGATTTGTCAAGGTCCTTTGCATTTCCAAATGAATATTAGAACTAGTTAATCATTCTTCCAAAAATACATGCTGATATTTTATTGAGACTGCATCTGAATTTATAGAATATGAATAGAACTGACATTTTATCAGTACTGAGTCCTCTGACCCAAAATGATAATATATCTCCTAAATTCTTTGGGTGTTATAAAAATTTTATTTGACAATGTTTTTTAATTTCAACACATAGATCTTTCATAAATATTTTTATCAAATTTACACCCAAGTAATTCATATTTTTAGATGCTGTAAGAGGTTTACTTTTTAATTCAGTTTTAGATTTTTTTATTGCCAGTATACAGAAATACAATTTTTTAGTTCTATGTTTTTTTGGTGTTTTTCTTATCTTTCATCAGGTTTTTTACATAAGCAATCATGTTGTCTACAAAAGAAGTCAGTCTTAATTTTTTCTTCCTAATTTAGATGTCTCATTTCTTTTACCCACCCTAGAAACTCCTTTTCAATTATAACACATGTATATACATAGTTTGTATTTTGCATTTTTATTCAAGCAGTCATATCATCAGGAAATAATGACTATCTACTATCTCTTTTTTTAAATATTTGTATCCTTATTTCTTAGTATATTGTTATTTTTCATTGCACACCTAGGAATCCCATGTGGTGTTATAAAGAAATTCTGAAAGTGATCACTGTTGTCATGTTTCACCACTACTGTTTAACCATTAAAGCTGTTATTTATAGCAGGTTTTGGTGTTTGACATTTATCATGTTTCTTATCACAAATATGACTAAAAGTTATTATTATGAATAATTATTTTGCAACCAATGAGATGATCATTTTGTTTTTTCCCTTCAATCTGTAAATGTGGTAAATTGTGTTCATAGGTTTTTCTAATCATAAGTCAATTTGGTAATGAGTGCTATCTTTTTATATAAATTCTCTAATTATTTTAACAATATTTTGTTTAGCCTTTTTTGTAATGTTTGTAATATTGGCCTGTAATTTTCTTTTCTCATTCTGTCTTTGTCATATTTTAGTATCAAGGAGTTTTAGCCTCACAAATTGCATAGAAAGTGTTTTCTCTTTATCTAATCTCTAGAACAGTTTTTTTTTTTTTAATCAGTCATCAGTTTTATACACATCATTGTATACATGTCAATCTCAATCTCCCAATTCAGCACACCACCATCCCCACCCCACCGCGGTTTTCCCCCCTTGGTATCCATACGTTTGTTCTCTACATCTGTGTCTCAACTTCTGCCCTGCAAACCGGCTCATCTGTACCATTTTTCTACATTCCACATACATGCGTTAATATACGATATTTGTTTTTCTCTTTCTGACTTACTTCACTCTGTATGACAGTCTCTAGATCCGTCCACATCTCAACAAATGACTCAACTTCATTCCTTTTAATGGCTGAGTAATATTCCATTGTATATATGTACCACATCTTCTTTATCCATTCGTCTGTCGATGGGCATTTAGGTTGCTTCCATGACCTGGTTATTGTAAATAGTGCTGCAATGAACATTGGGGTGCATGTGTCTTTTTGAATTACGGTTTTCTCTGGGTATATGCCCAGTAGTGGAATTGCTGGATCATATGGTAATTCTTTTTTTTTTTTTTTTTTAAACACATTAGGTTTTTTTTTTTTTTTTAAATTTATTTATATTTATTTTTGACTGTATTGGGTCTTCATTTCTGTGCGAGGGCTTTCTCCAGTTGCGGCGAGCGGGGGCCACTCTTCATCGTGGTGCGCGGGCCTCTCACTGTCGCGGCCTCTCCCGTTGCGGAGCACAGGCTCCAGACACGCAGGCTCAGTAGTTGTGGCTCACGGGCTTAGTTGCTCCGTGGCATGTGGGATCTTCCCAGACCAGGGCTTGAACCCATGTCCCCTGCATTGGCAGGCAGATTCTTAACCACTGCGCCACCAGGGAAGCCCTCATATGCTAATTCTATTTTTAGTTTTTTAAGGAACCTCCATATTGTTCTCCATAGTGGCTGTATCAATTTACATTCCCACCAACAGTGCAAGAGGATTCCCTTTTCTCCACACCCTCTCCAGCATTTGTTGTTTGTAGATTTTCTGATGATGCCCATTCTAACTGGTATGAGGTGATACTTCATTGTAGTTTTGATTTGCATTTCTCTAATAATTAGTGATGTTGAGCATCTTTTCATGTTTTTCTTGGCCATCTGTATGTCTTCTTTGGAGAAAGGTCTATTTAAGTCTCCTGCCCATTTTTGGATTGGGTTGTTTGTTTCTTTAATATTGAGCTGCAGGAGCTGTTTATATATTTTGGAGATTAATCCTTTGTCCGTTGATTCATTTGCAAATATCTCTCCCCATCTGAGGGTTGTCTTTTCATCTTGTTTATGGTTTCCTTTGCTGTGCAAAAGCTTTGACGTTTCATTAGGACCCATTTGTTTATTTTTGTTTTTACTTCCATTACTCTAGGAGGTGGATCAAAAAAGATCTTGCTGTGATTTATGTCAAAGAGTGTTCTTCCTATGTTTTCCTCTAAGAGTTTTATAGTGTCCGGTCTTACATTTAGGTCTCGAATCCATTTTGAGTTTATTTTTGTGTATGGTGTTAGGGAGTGTTCTAATTTCTTTCTTTTACATGTAGCTGTCCAGTTTTCCCAGCACTACTTATTGATGGGACTGTCTTTTCTCCATTGTATATCTTTGCCTCCTTTGTCATAGATTAGTTGACCATAGGTGCATGGGTTTATCTCTGGGCTTTCTATCTTGTTCCATTGATCTATGTTTCTGTTTTTGTGCCAGTACCATATTGTCTTGACTACTGTAGTTTTGTAGTATAGTCTAAAGTCAGGGAGTCTGATTCCTCCAGCTCCATTTTTTTCCCTCAAGACTGCTTTGGCTATTCGGGGTCTTTTGTGTCTCCATACAAATTTTAAGATGATTTGTTCTAGTTCTGTAAAAAACTGCCATTGGTAATTTGATAGGGATTGCATTGAATCTGTAGATTGCTTTGGGTAGTATACTCATTTTCACAATGTTGATTCTTCCAATCCAAGAACATGGTATATCTCTCCATCTGTTGGTATCATCTTTAATTTCTTTCATCACTGTCTTATAGTTTTCTGTATACAGGTCTTTTGTCTCCCTAGGTAGGTTTATTCCTAGGTATTTTATTCTTTTTGTTGCAATGGTAAATGGGAGTGTTTCCATAATTTTTCTTTCAGATTTTTCATCGTTAGTGTAGAGGAATGCAAGAGATTTCTGTGCATTAATTTTGTATCCTGCAACTTTACCAAATTCATTGATCAGCTCTAGTAGTTTTCTGGTAGCATTTTTAGGATTCTCTACGTATAGCATCATGTCATCTGCAAACAGTGAGAGTTTTACTTCTTCTTTTCCAATTTGTATTCCTTTTATTTCTTTTTCTTCTCTGATTGCCGTGGCTAGGACTTCCAAAACTATGTTGAATAATAGTGGTGAGAGTGGACATCCTTGTCTCATTCCTGATCTTAGAGGAAATGCTTTCAGTTTTTCACCGCTGACAATGATGTTTGCTGTGGGTTTGTCATATATGGCCTTTATTATATTGAAGTAGGTTCCCTCTATGCCCACTTTCTGGAGAGTTTTTATCATAAATGGGTGTTGAATTTTGTCAAAAGCTTTTTCCGCATCTATTGAGATGATCATATGGTTTTTATTCTTCAATTTGTTAATATGGTGTATCACATTGATTGATTTGCGTATATTGAAGAATCCTTGCATCCCTGGGATAAATCCCACTTGATCGTGGTGTATGATTCTTTTAATGTGTTGTTGGATTCTGTTTGCCAGTATTTTGTTAAGGATTTTTGCATCTATATTCATCAGTGATATTGGTCTGTAATTTCCTTTTTTTGTGGTATCTTTGTCTGGTTTTAGTATCAGGGTGATGGTGGCCTCATAGAATGAGTTTGGGAGTGTTCCTTCCTCTGCAGTTTTTTGGAAGAGTTTGAGAAGGATGAGTGTGAGCTCTTCTCTAAATGTTTGATAGAATTCACCTGTGAAGCCATCTGGTCCTGGACTTTTGTTTGTTGGAAGATTTTTAATCACAGTTTCAATTTCATTCCTTGTGATTGGTCTGTTCATATTTTCTGTTTCTTCCTGGTTCGGTCTTGGAAGGTTATACCTTTCTAAGAATTTGTCCATTTCTTCCAGGTTGTCCATTTTATTGGCATAAAGTTGCTTGTAGTAGTCTCTTAGGATGCTTTGTATTTCTGCGGTGTCTGTTGTAACTTCTCCTTTTTCATTTCTGATTTTATTGATTTGAGTCCTCTCCCTCTTTTTCTTGATGAGTCTGGCTAATGGCTTATCAATTTTGTTTGTCTTCTCAAAGAACCAGCTTTTAGTTTTATTGATCTTTGCTATTGTTTTCTTTGTGTCTATCTCATTTATTTCCGCTCTGATCTTTATGATTTCTTTCCTTCTGCTAACTTTGGGTTTTGTTTGTTCTTCTTTCTCTAGTTTCTTTAGGTGTAAGGTTAGATTGTTTACTTGAGATTTTTCTTGTTTCTTTAGGTAGGCTTGTATAGCTATAAACTTCCCTCTTAGAACTGCTTTTGCTGCATCCCATAGGTTTTGGGTCATCGTGTTTTCATTGTCATTTGTCTCTAGGTATTTTTTGATTTCCTCTTTGATTTCTTCAGTGATCTCTTGGTTATTTAGTAACGTATTGTTTAGCCTCCATGTGTTTGTGATTTTCACGTTATTTTCCCTATAATTCATTTCTAATCTCATAGCATTGTGGTCAGAAAAGATGCTTGATATGATTTCAATTTTCTTAAATTTACTGAGGCTTGATTTGTGACCCAAGATGTGATCTATCCTGGAGAATGTTCTGTGCGCACTTGAGAAGAAAGTGTAATCTGCTCTTTTGGGATGGAATGTCCTATAAATATCAATCAAATCTATCTGGTCTATTCTGTCATTTAAAGCTTGTGTTTCTTTATTTATTTTCATTTTGGATGATCTGTCCATTGGTGTAAGTGAGGTGTTAAAGTCCCCCACTATTATTGTGTTACTGTCGATTTCCTCTTTTATAGCTGTTAGCAGTTGCCTTATGTATTGAGGTGCTCCTATGTTGGGTGCATATATATTTATAATTGTTATATCTTCTTCTTGGATTGATCCCTTGATCATTATGTAGTGTCCTTCCTTGTCTCTTGTAACATTCTTTATTTTAAAGTCTATTTTATCTGATATGAGTATAGCTACTCCAGCTTTCTTTTGATTTCCATTTGCATGGAATATCTTTTTACATCTCCTCACTTTCAGTCTGTATGTGTCCCTAGGTCTGAAGTGGGTCTCTTGTAGACAGCATATAGATGGGTCTTGTTTTTGTATCCATTCATCAAGCCTGTGTCTTTTGGTTGGAGCATTTAATCCATTCACGTTTAAGGTAATTATTGATATGTATGTTCCTATGACCATTTTCTTAATTGTTTTGGGTTTGTTTTTGTAAGTCCTTTTCTTCTCTTGTGTTTCCCACTTAGAGAAGTTCCTTTAGCATTTGTTGTAGAGCTGGTTTCGTGGTGCTTAATTCTCTTAGCTTTTGCTTGTCTGTAAAGCTTTTGATTTCTCCATCAAATCTAAATGAGATCCTTGCTGGGTAGAGTAATCTTGGTTGTAGATTCTTCCCTTTCATCACTTTAAGTATATCATGCCACTCCCTTCTGGTTTGTAGAGTTTCTGCTGAGAAATCAGCTGTTAACCTTATGGGAGTTCCCTTGTATATTATTTGTCATTTTTCCCTTGCTGCTTTCAATAATTTTTCTTTGTCTTTAATTTTTGCCCATTTGATTACTATGTGTCTTGGCGTGTTTCTCCTTGGGTTTATCCTGTATGGGACTCTCTGTGCTTCCTGGACTTGGGTGGCTATTTCCTCTCCCATGTTAGGGAAGTTTTCGACTATAATCTCTTCAAATATTTTCTTGGGTCCTTTCTCTCTCTCTTCTCCTTCTGGGACCCCTATAATGTGAATGTTGTTGTGTTTAGTGTTGTCCCAGAGGTCTCTTAGTCTGTCTTCATTTCTTTTCATTCTTTTTTCTTTATTCTGTTCCACAGCAGTGAATTCCACCATTCTGTCTTCCAGGTCACTTATCCGTTCTTCTGCCTCAGTTGTTCTGCTATTAATTCCTTCTAGTGTAGTTTTCATTTCAGTTATTGTATTGTTCATCTCTGTTTGTTTGTTCTTTAATTTTTCTAGGTCTTTGTTAAACATTTCTTGTGTCTTCTCGATCTTTGCCTCCATTCTTATTCCGAGGTCTTGGATCATCTTCACTATCATTATTCTGAAATCTTTTTCTGGAAGGTTGCCTATCTCCACTTCATTTAGTTGTTTTTCTGGGGTTTTATCTTGTTCCTTCATCTGGTATATAGCCCTCTGCATTTTCATCTTTTCTATGTTTCTGTGAATGTGGTTTTTGTTCCACGGGCTGCAGGATTGTAGTTTTTCTTGCTTCTGCTGGCTGCCCTCTGGTGTTTGAGGCTATCTAAGAGACTTGATGGGAGGCTCTGGTGGTGGGTAGAGCTGACTGTTGCTGTGGTGGTCAGAGCTCCGTAAAACTTTAATCCACTTGACTGTTGATGGGTTGGGCTGGGTTCCCCCCCTGTTGGTTGTTTTGCCTGAGGCAACCCAACACTGGAGCCTACCTGGGGTCTTTGGTGGGGCTAATGACAGACTCTGGGAGGGCTCACGCCAAGGAGTACTTCCCAGAACTTCTGCTGCCAGTGTCCTTGTCCCTGCGGTGAAACAGAGCCACCCCCCGCCTCTGCAGGAGACCTTCCAACACTAGCTGGTAGGTCTGGTTCAGTCTCCCCAGGGGTCACTCTTCCTTCCCCTGGGTCCCAATGCACACACTATTTTGTGTGCGCCCTCCAAGACTAGGGTCTCTGTTTCCCCCAGTCCTGTTGGAGTCCTGCAATCAATTCCCACTAGGCTTCAAAGTCTGATCCTCTATGAATTCCTCCTCCCGTTGCTGGACCCCCAGTTTGGGAAGCCTGACATGGGGCTCAGAACCTTCACTCTAGTGGGTAGACTTCTGTGGTATAAGTGTTCACCAGTCTGTGAGTCACCCACCCAGCAGTTATGGGATTTGATTTTACTCTGATTGCGCCCCTCCTACCGTCTCATTGTGGCTTCTCCTTTGTCTTTGGATGTGGGGTATCTTTTTTGGTGAGCTCCAGTGTCTTCCTGTCGATGATTGTCCAGCAGCTAGTTGTGATTCTGGGGTTCTCGCAAGAGGGAGTGAGAGCATGTCCTTCTACTCTGCCATCTTGGTTAATCTCCAGTCTAGAAGAGTTTTTAATTGGAATGATATATTCCTTTACCATTTTATAAAACAATTTTAAAACCATTAAGGCTGCATTTTTTCTTATGAGGAAGGTATATAACTACTCATTCAAATTATCTAATGGTTTTATTCGTATTCAAGCTTCCTATTTATTCTGAAGTGAGTCTTGCTAAATTATATATTTCTAAGATTTTGTCTAAGTTCTCAAATTTATTGATATATAGTTGTTCATAGCATTATCTTTCTAAAAACATTTCTGCTCTATTTGTATTCATCCCTCCTATTTATATTGATCACTCTGCCAGAAAATATTTAATTTAATTAGTCTTTTAAAAGACCCAGCTTTTAACATCATTGATTCTTCCTATTTAAGAAATGTTTGATGTTATCTTTATCATTTTTATCTTTCACTTTGATTTTATTTTTTCTTTTACTAACTTAGTAAGTTGGATGTTTAACTCATCATATCATTATTTTTAGAATTTCCTCTTTTCTAATAAATACATTTTATGATATACACTCCCCTTTACAATTTTCTATAGCTGCAACCCATAAGTTTTTATAATAGCATTTTCAATATCATTCAGGTCAAAGTACTTTAATTACCATTATGATTCCTTCTTTGCATTTTGAATTATTTAGAAGTGTGTGTTTTATGCTCTAAATAAATGAGTGATAGTTTTTTATTGATTTATAAATTACTTAGAAAAAAGTATTTTTAATGATTTAAATTCATTAAAATTTTTGGTGTCTTGCTTTATGATTTAATGTTTGATCATTTTTAATAATGTTCTGTGTGTGAGGATAATTTATACCTTTAATTTTCAATATAATATTCTATATATATATCAAGCTTGCTTATTGTGTTGCTTAAATCTCCTGTTTCTTACTAATTGTTGTATTCCTTATCTACCAATTGCTGAGAGAGCACTGAAATCCCCCACTATTTCATCAATTGACTTCTTTTTCCATGTAGTTCTGTCTATTTTTGCTTCGTTTGGGTGCTTACAAGTTTAGAATTAAAATATCTCCTAGAAAATTGAATTTCTCATCATTATAATAATAGTCTTCTTTATCCCTCATATGCTATTTGTCTTGGTAGATTTTAGATGTATCTTATAAACTCTATAGCTGGATTTGTTTCTGTGTTCAATATGGTAATCTCTACATTTGCTTGGACATTGTAGTGCCTCTACATTTTTTAATTCAAGTTTATTTCTACCATCTCATTTTGAGTTTTCCATTTTTCCTGCCTTTTCTGTGCTTCTTTGTTCTTATTCTTTGTATTAATTGAGGGGTCTGTGTGTCTGTGTGTGTTTTTATTGCATTTTTAATACTCTATTTTTTATGAGGCAGAACTCTATTATATTTTGGATGCTTGGTACTCTATTTCAATTCTTTTAGTATTATACAAGAATTTTTAGCAAACAGACAGAAAACTAGCACCCCCCCCCCCAAAAATGTTCACATCCTGATCCTTGAAACCTGTGAATATGTTATCAGGCAAAAAGAATTTGCAAATGTGATTACAAGTTAAAATCCTTGAGGTGGAAAAATTATCCTGTATTATCCAGATGGCCAAATCTAATTGATATATTCCTTAAAAGCAAAGAATCTTTCAAGGCTAAGACTGGAGGGAAATGTGACTATAGACAAATGATGAGTGAGATGCAATAGTTTTGGCTTTGAAAGTAGAGGAAGGTGGCTGTGAGCCAAGAATGCATGCAGTCATTAGAAGAATAGTCAAGGAAATGAAATCTCCCCTATACATTCCAGACAGAAATGCCACCCTGTCAACTTCCGGATTTTAGCACAGTGAGACCTTTGTGGCACTTCTTACCACTAAATTTGTGAAAAATTGTTACAACATCAATAGAAAACTGCTTAATATACACACTTAACTAAGTACAAAATTACCTAGTATCATATGACATCAGCAAGATGGAAGATAAGGGAGCTGCAAGCCTCTGTTCCCTCATGGAAACACCAAATAGTCAACAACATATGGAACAAAATAGCTCTGTGAAGTCTTTAAAAGTTGCAGCAACCAAGAAAATGCCAAACCAAGGAAAAGTCACATTCAAATCAATAGGAAAATTTGTGGTGTTTTTGCTCACCCTTGTCTTCCCCCCACCCCAGCACAGCACCATGTGATTGGGAGGAGGTGGTGTAACTCCTAGTTCTTCTCTCAGGATATAAGGAAAAGAATGGAATTTACTGGCAATGGTCTAGCTTGTCTGGGGGCTGCCCAAGGGACTGTTTTTCTGTCTTGCCTTGCTAAGAGAGCTGATGGGAATGGTGTCAGAGCTGGGGTATCAGATTGGATATCTCAACTGAAAACTGTGTCTGGTGTCACAGTGTGTTAGGCCTTCAGAAGGTCTGCAGACCCATGAGTGCCTGTAAGAGATTACAGGCCACTCCCACCACCTGCCCCAGTCCCTTGTCACAAAGTGTAGAAACAATTCTGAAGACTCAAACACCCCTTGCACCCAGAGCTGTCATGTATCTCCACACTTGTCCTGCAACACTAGGCCTGGGGCCACAGAATGCTCCAGAGTTCCCCCTCCCACTCCCCTGCAGGTGAAGGTCCTTCTTTAGGGAAGCCAGTTTATAAAGGCTGGAAGAGATGACTGCTTCTTGAATGTACAGAAATCTATGCAAGGCTACAAGGATCATGAAGAATCAGGAAAACATGCACTAGCAAAGGAACACAGTAAACTTCCAGTAACTGACCCCAAAGAAATGGAAATCCACAAACTACCTGACAAACAATTTAAAATAATTGTTCTGAAGAAGCTCAGAGACCACAAGAGAACATAGATAAACAATTTAACAAAATCAGGAAAACAATATAAGAACAAAATGAGACCTTAACAAAGAGGTAGAAAACATAAAAAAGAACTAAGTAGAAAATTTGGAGCTGAAGAATACAATGACTAAACTAAAAAAAATGCAATAGAGAGCTTCAACAACAGACTCAATCAAGCAGAAGAAAATATCAGTGAACTGAAGACAGGCTGTTTAAAATGATCAAGTCAGGGGAAAGAAAAGAATGAAAAAGAATGACAATATACTATGGGACTCCATTAAAAGAAACAATATTTGCATTATGGGAGTCTCATAGGAGAAGACAGAGATAAAGGGGAAGAAAGCTAATATTTAAAGAAATAAGGGATGAAAACCTCCCAAATCTGGGAAAGATATGGACAACCAGGTACATGAAACTCAAAGGTCCCAAATAAAGTTCAACCCATAGAAGACTTCATCAAGATACATTATAATAAAACTGTCAAAAATCAAAGACAAATAGAAAATCTTGAAAGCAACATAAGAAAAGAAGCTTGTCACATACAAAGGAACTTGCATAAGGCTATCAGTGGATTTCTTAGCAATAAACTTGCAGGCCTTGTAGGCCAGGAGAGTGAGATGATATAGTCAAAGTGCTGAGGGAAAAAAAAAAACTGCCAACCAAGAATTAATTTACCTGGCAAATTTGGTGAGAGTAGAACTTCAGTGTTCTTAACACACACACACACACACACACACACACCCCTACAGGAGGTGATAGGTATATTAATTAGTTTGATTGTGATAATCATTTTGCAATGTATACATATATCAAAATATCACATTGTATACCTTAAATATATACAAATTTTATTTGTCAATAATAAATAAATACATTATTAAAATAAAATAAAATGATGAAAGAAAAAAATGTCAACCAAGAAGACTATATTCAGCAAGACTATGCTTCAAAAATGAGAGAAATTAAAACATTTCCAGATAAACAATAGCTAAGGGAGTTCATTACCTGTAAAACCTGTTTTGCATGAAATGTTAAAGAGTTTAAGTTGAAATAAAAGAATGCGCAGGATTTCCCTGGTGGTCCAGTGGTTAAGAATCCACCTGCCAATGCAGGGGGCATGGGTTCAAGCCCTAGTCCGGGAAGATCCCACATGCTGCGGAGTAACCAAGCCCATGCTCCACAACTACTGAGCCTACACTCTAGAGCCCACAAGCCACTACTACTGAGCCTGCATGCCACAACTACTGAAGCCAGAGCACCTAGAGCCCATGCTCCACAACAAGAGAAGCCACCACAATGAGAAGCTCATGCACTACAACGAAGAGTAGCCCCCGCTCGCCACAAGTAGAGAAAGCCCACGCACAACAATGAAGACCCAATGCAGCCAAAAATTAAAAAATAAATATTAAAAATAAATTAATTATTAAAAAAAATTTTTTTAAAAGAATGTGAGAGAGTAACTCAATACCATAAAAAGATACAAAGGTCTATAGTAACAGTAAAGAGTAGACAAAGATAAACCTGTATTATTGTAATTTTGGTTTATAAGCACTTTTAATTCTATTATAGGATTTAAAATCCAAAATCATAAAAAATCATTAAAGGTCTATATTAATGGGTACATAATGTATAAAGATACAATTTGTAATATTGTTAACATAAAGTGGTGGGCTTATAAAGGAAAACAGTTTTTTTATATCATTGAGGTTGTTATCAATATAAAATAGTTTCTTATAGCTTTAGGATGTTTTCTATAGCTCGTATGATGACCACAACTTACTTTAAGGTCTACACTCTGATGCGATGTGCCTATCCAGTAAGAAGTGGGTTCGAATGTGCCCAGTTTGTGTCAAAGGCCACTTGGGTGGGGTATTCAGACAGGTCTTCTTTGCATGAAGACCTAGTAGCATTGTGGCAAGGAGTTCATCGTGACAGAAATGGGAGTCAAAGGGGAGTGTGGGGCAAATTTGAATACAACAGGATAAGTGGTACTCACATCATTAAGCCTCCCTCCACTGCCAGATCCAACCACCCCCCAGCGGAAAGAACAAATTAATTTTTTAAAAAGTTACTTGTGTCTTGCTGGGAGGGAGGGGGTGCTTTCTCCACATCATCAAGGTTCCTAAAGAAACAAAGGAAGGACTTCACAGGCAGTGGCCCAGAAGAGGCCCTAGCAGAAGGAGCAGAGAGGCCCCACTACACTATATGAGAACTGGCTCTGCAGGAGCTAGAATCCCAGTGGGCAGCTACACTACCCTCCTGACCTTCTGTGATTTCCTAAGCTGACATCTGGTCATGTTATCCCCATCCTTAAGACTTTCCTCTGGTTCCTGTTGCTCTTCAGATGAAGATCAAACACCTTTGCTTTGGTTTCCATGCACAGTGAGATGACTACCTGGCCCATTTCAATAAATCAAATCACAGTTACACACTCTTATAGCACTTGCTTTTCCCCCAAAGCCCTTTCCTCATTTGTGATCATTTTGTGGAGTTTTCCTATTAACATCTTATCTTAAACAAACCAGCTCACCAACCAAATCAGTAGAGAGTCTAGCCCTGCTCTACCCTTATTCCCAGGTCATACCCAGTGTCTGGCTCAGAACAGGCATGGAAGCATGTTTCTTGATGAAGGTGTGACTAGACACTGAGACAGCCTGAAGACATCCCAACTTAGTTCAAGTGATAGAGGCCTGGAAATGGAACGGACAGGAATGGGCTATCCCATGCTTCCTTGCTCGACTGCCATGATCTCCTCCCACCCCCAAATGCTGGGCTTATGCAATCACTGACTTGTTTGATACGGTTATCACAGTTGTGTAAGGCATAAATATGATTGACACTTTAAGTAATAAAAACAATGTTGGTCACTTTCATTCATCATTTACAAAGTAAAGTTTATTTTTATTTTTGTCCATCCTCCAAACAACCCTGCAAAGAAATTATTTTTACGTGCCTTGTTCAGCTTAGGAATCTGGTTATCTACAGCTGTGTAGCAAATTACCTCGAAACTCAGTGACTTAAAACTTTTCTGTCTCATGATTTTCTATGGTCAGGATTTCAGGAAGGACCTAGCTGGTGGTTGGTCTGCTCCATGACAAAGCAGCCACAGAGGTCACTGGTGGCACTCAGCTAGTGGATGTGCTGGCCTGGAGGGTCCAAGACAGCTTTATTCCCCCATATGTCTTGGGCCTTGAGGGGATGGCTGTGGGTTGGATGCACCCAGATGAGACTGAGACCAGAGAGCTGACATGTGGCCTCCCCAGATGATAGTCTTAGGGTATTTGATGTCCTTATGCAGTGACTCAGGCTCACAAAGACTGTTCCAAGAGCCCAAGGCAGAAGCTGCAGGGCTTCAAATGGCACATTATTGACAGTCACAAAACCTCATTTCTCCTGCAATCTCTGCATCAGGCAAATCAACTCAGTCCAGCTCAGATTCAAGGGGTGACACCATCTTTCAATGAGAGAAGCAGCACAGATTTGGCAATCATCTTTGATCTACCGTGGGGGTCAATGGCTCATCTGTGTCTGCACAGCCACTAGGAGGCAAGCCTCTGGGTGAACCAGAGGCTACGGGTTGTCTGCTACCTCTCGGTACTATTTTGAGGGCCAGAAACTTACTTTCTAAAAGTGGACCAAATTTCTTTTTTAGAAAAAAAAAAAAGATATTTAAGAGGAAACAGGGGGAGGAGAGAAGATGGGGGGGAGGAGAGAAGATGGCGGAAGAGTAAGACGCGGAGATCACCTTCCTTCCCACAGACACAGTAGAAATACATCTACACGTGGAACTGCTCCTACAGAACACCCACTGAACGCTGGCAGAAAACGTCCGACCTCCAAAAAGGCAAGAAACTCCCCCCGCACTTGGGTAGGGCAAAAGAAAAAAGAAATAACAGAGACAAAAGAATAGGGACGGCACCTGCACCAGTGGGAGGGAGCTGTGAAGGAGGAAAGATTTCCACGCACTAGGAAGCCCCTTCGCGGGCAGAGACTGCGGGTGGCAGAGGGGGGAAGCTTCGGAGCCACGGAGGAGAGCGCAGCCACAGGGGTGCGGAGGGCAAAGCGGAGAGGCTCCCGCACGGAGGAGCTGTGCCGGCCAGCACTCACCAGCCCGAGAGGACTGTCTGCTCCCCCGCCGGGGCGGGCGGGGCTGGGAGCTGAGGCTTGGGCTTCGGTCGGATCGCAGGGAGAGGACTGGGGTTGGCGGCGTGAACACAGCCTGAAGGGGTTAGCGCACCACAGCTAGCCGGGAGGGAGTCCGAGAAAAAGTCTGCAGCTGCCGAAGAGGCAAGAGACTTTTTCTTCCCTCTTTGTTTCCTGGTGCGCGAGGAGAGGGGATTCAGAGCGCCGCCTAAACGAACTTCAGAGATAGGCGCGAGCCGCAGCTAACAGCGCGGATCCCACAGCAACAGGGGCGCAGAGGAAAAAGCGGAGAGACTCCCGCACAGAGGCTCGGCGCCGAGCAGCGCTCACCAGCCCGAGAGGCTTGTCTGCTCCCCCGCCGGGGCAGGCGGGGCTGGGAGCTGAGGCTCGGGCTTCGGTCGGATCGCAGGGAGAGGACTGGGGCTGGCGGCGTGAACACAGCCTGAAGGGGTTAGCGCACCACAGCTGGCTGGGAGGGAGACCGGGAAAAGGTCTGCAGCTGCCGAAGAGGCAAGAGACTTTTTCTTGCCTCTTTGTTTCGCGGCGCGCAAGGAGAGGGGATTCAGAGCGCCGCCTAAACGAACTCCAGAGAAGGGCGCGAGCCGCGGCGATCAGCGCGGACCCCAGAGACAGGCGTGAGACGCTGGGGCTGCTGCTGCCGCCTCCAAAAAGCCTGTGTGTGAGCACAGGTCACTCTCCACACCGCCCCTCCCGGGAGCCGGTGCAGCCCGCCACTGCCAGGGTCCCGTGATGCCCGGACAAATTCCCCGGGAGAACGCACTGCGCGCCTCAGGCTGGTGCGACATCACGCCGGCCTCTGGCGCCGCAGGCTTGCCCCGCCTCCTCCGTACCCCTCCCTCCCCGTGGCCTGGGTGAGCCAGAGCCCCCGAAGCAGCTGCTCCTTTAACCCCGTCCTGTCTGGGAGGGGAATAGACGCCCTCAGGCGACCTACACGCAGAGGCGGGTCCAAATCCAAAGCTGAACCCCAGGAGCTGTGTGAACAGGGAAGAGAAGGGGAAATCTCTCCCAGCAGCCTCAGAAGCAGCGGATTAAAACTCCACAAACAACTTGATGTGCCTGCATCTGTTGAATACCTGAATAGACAACGAATCATCCCAAATTCAGGAGGTGGACTTCGGGAGCAGGATATACTAATTTTTCCCCTGTTCCTTTTTTTTTGTGAGTGCATATGTATATGCTTCTGGGTGAGATTTTGTCTGTATAGCTTTGCTTTACAATAGCTTTATTTTACTTCACTATATTATAGCCTCTTTCTTTCTTTCTTTCTTTCTTTCTATTTTTTCTCCCTTTTACTCTGAGCCGTGTGGACGAAAGGCTCTTGGTGCTCCAGCCAGGCATCAGGGCCGTGCCTCTGAGGTGGGAGAGCCAACTTCAGGACACTGGTCCACAAGAGGCCTCCCAGCTCCACGTAAAACCAAACGGCAAAAATCTCTCAGAGATCTCCATCTCAACATCAAGACCCAGCATCACTCAATGACCAGCAAGCTACAGTGCTGAACACCCTATGCCAAACAACTAGCAAGACAGGAACACAGCCCCATCCATTAGCAGAGAGGCTGCCTAAAATCATAATAAGGCCACAGACACCCCAAAATACACCACCAGACGTGGATGTGCCCACCAGAAAGACAAGATCCAGCCTCATCCACCAGAGCTCAGGCACTAGTTCCCTCCACCAGGAAGCCTACACAACCCACTGAACCAACCTTAGCCACTGGGGGCAGATACCAAAAACAACGGGAACTACAAACCTGCAGTCTGTGAAAAGGAGACCCCAAACACAGTAATATAAGCAAAATGAGATGACAGAAAAACACACAGCAGATGAAGGAGCAGGGTCAAAACACACCAGACTTAACAAATGAAGAGGAAATAGGTAGTCTACCTGAAAAAGAATTCAGAATAATGATAGTAAGGATGATCCAAAATCTTGGAAATAGAATAGACAAAATGCAAGAAACATTTAACAAGGACGTAGAAGAACTAAAGAGGAACCAAGCAATGACGAAAAACACAATAAATGAAATTAAAAATACTCTAGATGGGATCAATAGCAGAATAACTGAGGCAGAAAAAAGGATAAGTGACCTGGAAGATAAAATGGTGGAAATAACTATTACAGAGCAGGATAAAGAAAAAAGAATGAAAAGAACTGAGGACAGTCTCAGAGACCTCTGGGACAACATTAAACGCACCAACATTCGAATTATAGGGGTCCCAGAAGAAGAAGAGAAAAAGAAAGGGACTGAGAAAATATTTGAAGAGATTATAGTTGAAAACTTCCCTAATATGGGAAAGGAAATAGTTAATCAAGTCCTGGAAGCACAGAGAGTCCCATACAGGATAAACCCAAGGAGAAACACGCCAAGACACATATTAATCAAACTGTCAAAAATTAAATATAAGGAAAACATATTAAAGGCAGCAAGGGAAAAACAACAAGTAACACACAAGGGAATCCCCATAAGGTTAACATCTGATCTCTCAGCAGAAACTCTGCAAGCCAGAAGGGAGTGGCAGGATATACTTAAAGTCATGAAGGAGAAAAACCTACAACCAAGATTACTCTACCCAGCAAGGATCTCATTCAGATTCGATGGAGAAATTAAAACCTTTACAGACAAGCAAAAGCTGAGAGAGTTCAGCACCACCAAACCAGCTTTACAACAAATGCTAAAGGAACTTCTCTAGGCAAGAAACACAAGAGAAGGAAAACACCTAAAATAACAAACCCAAAACATTTAAGAAAAAGGGAATAGGAACATACATATCGATAATTACCTTGAATGTAAATGGATTAAATGCTCCCACCAAAAGACACAGGCTGGCTGAATGGATACAAAAACAAGACCCATATATATGCTGTCTACAAGAGACCCACTTCAGACCTAGAGACACATACAGACTGAAAGTGAGGGGATGGAAAAAGATATTCCATGCAAATGGAAATCAAAAGAAAGCTGGAGTAACAATTCTCATATCAGACAAAATAGACTTTAAAATAAAGACTATTACAAGAGACAAAGAAGGACACTATATAATGATCAAGGGATCGATCCAAGAGGAAGCTATAACAATTGTAAATATTTATGCACCCAACATCGGAGCACCTCAATACATAAGGCAAATACTAACAGCCATAAAAGGGGAAATCGACAGCAACACAATCATAGTAGGGGACTTTAACACCCCACTTTCACCAATGGACAGATCATCCAAAATGAAAATAAATAAGGAAACACAAGCTTTAAATGATACATTAAACAAGATGGACTTAATTGATATTTATAGGACATTCCACCCAAAAACAACAGAATACACATTTTTCTCAAGTGCTCATGGAACATTCTCCAGGATAGATCATATCTTGGGTCACAAATCAAGCCTTGGTAAATTTAAGAAAATTGAAATCGTATCAAGTATCTTTTCCGACCACAACGCTATGAGACTAGATATCAATTACAGGAAAAGATCTGTAAAAAATACAAACACATGGAGGCTACACAATACACTACTTAATAACGAAGTGATTACTGAAGAAATCAAAGGGGAAATCAAAAAATACCTAGAAACAAATGACAATGGAGATACGACGACCCAAACCCTATGGGACGCAGCAAAAGCAGTGCTAAGAGGGAAGTTTATAGCAATACAAGCCTACCTCAAGAAACAGGAAACATCTCGAATAAACAACCTAACCTTGCACCTGAAGCAATTAGAGAAAGAAGAACAAAAAAACCCCAAAGCCAGCAGAAGGAAAGAAATTATAAAGATCAGGTCAGAAATAAATGAAAAAGAAATGAAGGAAACAATAGCAAAAATCAATGAAACTAAAAGCTGGTTCTTTGAGAAGATAAACAAAATTGATAAACCATTAGCCAGACTCATCAAGAGAAAAAGGGAGAAGACTCAGATCAATAGAATTAGAAATGAAAAAGGAGAAGTAACCACTGACACTGCAGAAATACAAAAGATCATGAGAGATTACTACAAGCAACTCTATGCCAATAAAATGGACAAGCTGGAAGAAATGGACAGATTCTTAGAAATGCACAAACTGCCGAGACTGAACCAGGAAGAAATAGAAAATATGAACAGACCAATCACAAGCACTGAAATTGAAACTGTAATTAAAAACCTTCCAACAAACAAAAGCCCAGGACCAGATGGCTTCACAGGTGAATTCTATCAAACATTTAGAGACGAGCTAACACCTATCCTTCTCAAACTCTTCCAAAATATTGCAGAGGGAGGAACACTCCCAAACTCATTCTACGAGGCCACCATCACCCTGATACCAAAACCAGACAAAGATGTCACAAAGAAAGAAAACTACAGGCCAATATCACTGATGAACATAGATGCAAAAATCCTCAACCAAATACTAGCAAAGAGAATCCAACAGCCCATTAAAAGGATCATACACCATGATCAAGTGGGGTTTATCCCAGGAATGCCACGATTCTTCAATATACGCAAATCAATCAATGTGATACACCATATGAACAAATTGAAGGAGAAAAACCATATGATCATCTCAATAGATGCAGAGAAAGCTTTCGACAAAATTCAACACCCATTTATGATAAAAGCCCTGCAGAAAGTAGGCATAGAGGGAAATTTCCTCAACATAATAAAGGCCATATATGACAAACCCACAGCCAACATTGTCCTCAATGGTGAAAAACTGAAACCATTTCCACTAAGATCAGGAACAAGACAAGGTTGCCCACTCTCACCACTATTATTCAACATAGTTTTGGAAGTGTTAGCCACAGCAATCAGAGAAGACAAAGAAATAAAAGGAATCCAAATCGGAAAAGAAGAAGTAAAGCTGTCACTATTTGCAGATGACATGATACTATACATAGAGAATCCTCAAGATGCTACCAGAAAACTCCTAGAGCTAATCAATGAATTTAGTAAAGTAGCAGGATACAAAATAAATGCACAGAAATCTCTTGCATTTCTATACACTAATGACGAAAAATCTGAAAGTGAAATTAAGAAAACACTCCCGTTTACCATTGCAACAAAAAGAATAAAATATCTAGGAATAAACCTACCTAAGGAGACAAAAGACCTGTATGCAGAAAATTATAAGACACTGATGAAAGAAATTAAAGATGATACAAATAGATGGAGATATATACCGTGTTCTTGGATTGGAAGAATCAACATTGTGAATATGACTCTACTAACCAAAGCAATCTACAGATTCAGTGCAATCCCTATCAAACTACCAATGGCATTTTTCACAGAACTAGAACAAAAAAATTCACAATTTGTATGGAAACACAAAACACCCCGAATAGCCAAAGCAATCTTGAGAACGAAAAATGGAGCTGGGGGAATCAGGCTCCCTGACTTCAGACTATATTACAAAGCTTCAGTAATCAAGACAGTTTGGTACTGGCACAAAAACAGAAATATAGATCAATGGAACAGGATAGAAAGCCCAGAGATAAACCCACACACATATGGTCACCTTATCTTTGATAAAGGAGGCAAGCATATACAGTGGAGAAAAGACAGCCTCTTCAGTAAGTGGTGCTGGGAAAATTGGACAGGTACATGTAAAAGTATGAAATTAGAACACTCCCTGACACCATGCACAAAAATAAACTCAAAATGGATTAAAGACCTAAGTGTAAGGGCAGACACTATCAAACTCTTAGAGGAAAACATAGGCAGAACACTCTATGACATACATCACAGCAAGATTCTTTTTGACCCAGCTCCCAGAGAAATGGAAATAAGAACACAAATAAACAAATGGGACCTCATGAAACTTAAAATCTTTTGCACAGCAAAGGAAACCATAAACAAGACCAAAAGACAACCATCAGAATGGGAGAAAATATTTGCAAATGAAGCAACTGACAAAGGATTAATCTCCAAGATTTACAAGCAGCTCATGCAGCTCAATAACAAAAAAACCAACAACCCAATCCAAAAATGGGCAGAAGACCTAAATAGACATTTCTCCAAAGAAGATATACAGATGGCCTACAGACACATGAAAGAATGCTCAACATCATGAATCATTAGAGAAATGCAAATCAAAACTACAATGAGATATCATCTCACACCGATCAATCAGAATGGCCATCATCAAAAAATCTAGAAACAATAAATGCTGGAGAGGGTGTGGAGGAAAGGGAACACTCTTGCACTGTTGGTGGGAATGTAAATTGATACAGCCACTATGGAGAACAGTATGGAGGTTCCTGAAAAAACTACAAATAGAACTACCATACGACCCAGCAATCCCAATACTGGGCATATACCCTGAGAAAACCATAGGTCAAAAAGAGTCATGTACCAAAATGTTCATTGCAGCTCTATTTACAATAGCCAGGACATGGAAGCAACCTAAATGTCCATCGACAGATGAATGGATAAAGAAGATGTGGCACATATATACAATGGAATATTACTCAGCCATATAAAGAAATGAAATGGAGGTATTTGTAATGAGGTGGATGGAGTTAGAGTCTGTCATACAGAGTGAAGTAAGTCAGAAAGAGAAAAACAAATACAGTATGCTAACACATATATACGGAATCTAAGGAAAAAAAAAAAAAACAAACCATGAAGAACCTAGTGGCAAGACGGGAATAAAGACACAGACCTACTAGAGAATGGACTTGAGGATATGGGGAGGGGGTGGGGTGAGATGTGACAGGGTAAGAGAGTGTCATGGACATATATACACTACCAAATGTAAAATAGATAACTAGTGGGAAGCAGCCGCATAGCACAGGGAGATCAGCTCTGTGCTTTGTGACCACCTAGAGGGGTGGGATGGGGAGGGTGGGAGGGAGGGAGATGCAAGAGGGAAGAGAAATGGGAACATATTGTATATGTATAACTGATTCACTTTGTTATAAAGCAGAAGCTAACACACCATTGTAAGGCAATTATACTTCAATAAAGATGTTTAAAATAAATAAATAAATAAATAAATAAATAAATAAATAATAATAAAAAAAAGAGGAAACAACTTCAGTTTCGTCTCATGGAAAGGGGGAAAAAGGACGAAGACACCAGGAGCTATCCATTAATTCCCTGGTCTGGGTTCTCTGCTGGGCCCATCTGGAGCTCTGGTAGCAGTTCCAGGCAGGCGTGGGTGCTGGGCTGAAAAAAACTACTGGAAAGAAAAGATGCATGATTACAGCTGACATATCCCTAGGAGCATAATTACAAGTGACACATCCCTAGGGCCCGAAAATAAACCAGTCTGAAAATTTGAAATGAACTTACTCTGTTCTATTTCAGGCGATAAGCTTCTTTGTTGCCCTAGTACAAATGATGCCTGGAAAAGTTTCTGAATTGACCTTACATGGGACATGGAAGTGTTTCCTTATGAGAACGTCCTCCATGGACTGATGAAACGTTCCCAAGCCACCACTTTCCTCCTGGTCACATGAGTCGAGATGTTTAACTCTCTTCTGAATGTTTTGAAAGCTCTGACAAACTGTAAATCTGGGGGGAAAGGGGAAGGGGGGGGTGATAGGGAGAAGGAGGGGGGATAGGGAGAAGGAGGGGTCGATCCTTTCAAAAACCATTTCAGTGTGCTCTTGTATTTTGACTATCCAGCAGGAAAGGACTAGAGTCATTCTACTCTGCCAGGGAGGATTGCCAGGTGGGAGGATTTTGTCACCTACCCTCTTCACATACCTAGCCCTCTTCGTTTTATAACCTTTTACTTTTTATCTCTAATGATATCTGGTTCCAAATATGAACCTGAGATAAAAGCAAACTCCAGAAAATTCCTGATTTGGGTGGAACTCGAATTCTATTTGGCAGTGACCTTTGAACGTGTGCGTTATCCTTTCCTAGTAGTCCCCAGCCCTCTTCTGTATGTGAGAGTCTCTGAATTTTGTTTGAAAGGATGGAGCAAATTCCTCTAGACTAAAGGGTGTTCGCCTTAAAGATCTCAGAGCTTCAGAAATCCTACAACAGCCAGGGTCTTGGATGTTTAGAATGATGGAGAGTCAAGGAATCAGGATCGCCTGGTCCTGGGATGTTCACTTTTTGCTCAAAGGGAGCCTTGGGATTACGTGGTGCTGATCTGGGGAGTCCTACAGGGGCAGGGGGAGACAAAGCATCGGGTCTGGTCTGCCCAGCAGAGAAACTCCACTTCCAGCAATGTTACTTAGAGGGGTCATTGCAATACTGTGTTTGAAGACCAGGTTCTTTGGCCAAAAAAAAAGCAAACTGCTAACATAGGCCAATCCAGAGACTACTACTCTTTCCACTAATGACGAAGCATTCAAGCAACCACATCCTCAGGGTGATCGTAGAAGTGGCAGGTGGAGGTGAGTGAAGAGAGCTGGGCTCAGAGGATGCAGGAGCTCGTAAAGCTCTAGGGCATCCACTCAACTTCGGCCCAGAGAGTCCAGAGATGAGGGATGATGGCTCACGGGGCAACCAGGGCAGGCAGGCCCTGTTATGAGTGCAGAGTCGAGGGACACCTGTGCTACCTGGGGACTGAGGAGGGGCTTCCAAGCAGAGATTGCCTTTGACTAATCTCCTGAGGGCACAGGGCAGGTGCTCCTGCAATGAATAATGTGGAAGTGGTTCTTCAGGCGGAGATCAGCAAGGCCAAGAGCCTGGGATGGCAAGACCTGAAAAGGAAAGGTTACCTAGGCTGAGTCCATCTTCTAGAAGAGGTTTGGACTGTGGTGCCAGAGAACGGAGTATGATTTCTACCTCTTCTATTTAACTGTGCTGCAATTATGACCAAGTTCTGGAGCCTTCCAGAGCCTCTGTCTCACTGTCTATCAGATGAAGTTCCCGACAAAAAGGAAACTCTGAGTAGCGGCTGAGATCAGCACCAGCACAGAGCTGGTCCACGGAGGGGCTTGGGAGGTCGTGGGGCTGTGGTCCTCACTGCCCTGGGCATGAAAGCGGAGTCTAAGAACTCAGTGAACATTCATCAATTGTTGATTGGAACTTGCTGGAATGCATGAGACTTCTGTTTTGCATAAGCACGAATAGTATAATTAGCTTGTGTATATATGTGTGTAGTACTTGCTATTTGTTTTTAATTAGCATCCACACACTTTAGCTCCTGGGAGCCTCAAAGAATAAAGTGTTTCATGTAGACACGACCCTGGGTTTATTTTCACAGAGCTTGAGCAATAACCTCTCTTGGAGATGGGAGGTTTATGGACCCAGCAGTCAAACATTCCACCAGGAAATCCATAATGACCCCTGTAGCATTGGTTACTACAAATACTCATTAACTTAAAAAATGCAAGTCAGCCATTCACAGATTGTCCATTGGATTTATCACTTAATTAACATTTTATGAGGATTGTTTGTTAAGGGTGAGAACTCAGATGAGTAGAATGGCCTTTTTTCCCTTTTGATTTCATGATGGGTTTAGAGCAAATGGGAGAACTTTGATTAGCAAATCAGCATCTGACTTAAGATATTACAGTAAGTGGTCTCCAAGGAATATAGAAGATATTACAGTAAGTGGTCTCCAAGGAATATAGAAGAAGCACTTCAAGTATTTTTGAGGGGACAGCATTTTACAGCGCAGACAAGACCTCCAAAGGTAAAGCACAAAGGTATTTACGCAAAATGCAAAGTTATCACGCCCTACATGTTCCCCTGAATTCCCTAAATAAAAGAATTTACACAAAGTTATTCATGAAACTAAGAAAATATAGGTCAGTAAAACAGTGCCGTCCTCTTCCAGTTAACTCAGCCTGTCCATCCATTCTATGAGCACCACCAAGTTCCAACCATGTGCCAGCACTGGAATAGGTGCTGGGGATTCAACAATCAATAAAACAGCCAAGACAATGTCTTGACTTTTGGTGCAGTGGGTGAGTCAGACCGTCATCAAGCAATTACACAGACAAGCAGTGGCCAGTGTAGGAAAAAAGCAGAGAGCCTGATCAGGTCTGAGAGAACAGGAAAGAGGTCTCTGAGGAGTAACATTTGAGATAATATCAAAAAGTTAGCAAAAGTTACTTGGGAGAGAAGCAGAGCTTCCCAGGAGAAAGAAATGGCAAATATACGGGCCCTGAGTGGAAGGATCTTAAATTCTAGGGACCAACAGAAGGTTCACAGCAACAGAGAAGTTTCTGGTGGTGGAAAAAGGCACTCAGAAGCAGGGGGATGAACCTATAGCCTTCTAGATATTTTATGGATGGTCTACAAGTACATCCTTGGAGCAACCGGAAGTGATTAGTTCAGCTGGGGTCCTCTAGGAAGCATGCACTAGACAGAGTTAGAAGTTCAAACAGTTTACTGGGTGTAATACCTGTGGATGATAAAGGGGAGAGGGAAAGTGAACCAGAATAGTCAGGGAAGATCCCACACCTGGTGCAGCGTAGTTGTTACTCAGCATAATTCCTATGAGATTCATCCAAGTTGTTGCATGTATCAAAAGTTTGTTCGTTTTT
The DNA here is from genome assembly GCF_028021215.1 of Eschrichtius robustus. Classification (NCBI taxonomy): domain Eukaryota; kingdom Metazoa; phylum Chordata; class Mammalia; order Artiodactyla; family Eschrichtiidae; genus Eschrichtius; species Eschrichtius robustus. Next base: position 137,851,476 of record NC_090828.1, on the reverse strand, counting down.
ATTTCTTTTTTTTATTTATTTTTTTTTTTTATTTTTGGCTGTGTTGGGTCTTCGTTTCTGTGCGAGGGCTTTCTCTAGTTGCAGCGAGTGGGGGCCACTCTTCATCGTGGTGCGCGGGCCTCTCACTGTCGCGGCCTCTCTTGTTGCGGAGCACAGGCTCCAGACGCGCAGGCTCAGTAGTTGTGGCGCACGGGCTTAGTTGCTCCGCGGCATGTGGGATCTTCCCAGACCAGGGCTCGAACCCGTGTCCCCTGCATTGGCAGGCAGATTCTTAACCACTGTGCCACCAGGGAAGCCCCCCTTTTTATTTCTTAGTAGCATCCCATGGTATATAAGTACAACAGTTTAACTACTCACCCATTTAAGGATATACAGATTGTTTCCAATTTTTAGCTATTATGAATACAGCTACTATGAACATTCATGAATGGGTTTTTGTGTGAATATGAATTTTTATTTCTCTAGTATGAATGCCCAGAAGTGCTATTGCTGGGTCATGAGGTAGCTGCGTGTTAAGTATTACAAGAACTGCTAAACTATTTTGCAGTAAGGTTTACCATTTTACATTTTCACCAGCAATACATGAGTGATCAAATTTCTTCACATCCTCACCGGCATCTGTGCTGTCACAATTTTTATTTTAGCCATTCTGATAGGTTTGCAGCGATATTGTACCATCCCTTTTAATTTACATTTCCCTAATGGCTAACGCTGTTGAACATACTTTTATATGCTTATTTTTCATCTGTATATCTTCTTTGGTGAAAGGTCTATTCATGTCTTTTGTCCACTTTCAAATTGTATTATTTGTTTTTTAACCAATGAGCTTTAAAAGTTCTCTGTCTTTTCTAGGTAATAGTCCTTTGTCAAACATGAGGTTTGCAGATATTTTCTCTCATCTTGTAGCTTATCTTTCCGTAGCTTTTTCTTGTAGCTTATCTTTCCGTAGCTTTTCTTAACAGGGTCTTTCCCAGAACAAAACTTTATATTTCAATGAGATCCAATATTATCAGTTTTTCCTTTTATGGACTGTGCTCTTGGTATAAAATCTAAGAACTCTTTCCTTGTTCTGGATTCCAAAGATTTTCTCTTATGTTCTCTTGTAAAACTTTTATAGTTTTACATTAAAGTATATGATTGGTTTTGAGTTACTTCTATATAAGGTGTGAGGTTTAGGTTGAGTTTTACTTATCTTCTGGCCTTTGGATGCCTTGCTCTTCAGTATCAATCCGTGAGGAGGCTCTCCTTCCTCCTTTGAATTGCTTTCAGACCTTTGTTGAAAATCAGTCATGAGTGACGTCATCAAAAATTGTGGAGTAATGAACTCCAAAATCCCATCCCTCCACTATGATTAAGCTGGCAAAAATTGCCAGAATCGACTTTCTCACAGCTCTGGAATCTACAACAAAATTTACAGCATCCAGGGGGGTGCTTAATGAAGAAAGAGGCTGCTGAATTTTGGTAAGAGAGTATTCTGGAGTTTTAACTTACCCTTCTACTCTTCCCCACTTCCCAGCTCCAGGGCTGTGAGAAGAGGGAAGGAAGAGAGAATGCCAGGAGGGAAAAGCACAGGGACAAGGTTGTAAGTTTCACTGGGGTTGCAAGATATTTGAAGGAGAGACCCAGTGGTTAGATCAAGGGACTTTGGAATTAAAATTATAGAAAGTTTCAGTGATTGGTAAAGACAAATTCAGAGATACTAGCCTAGAAGTGTATCTGTATTTTTCCCCAGTCTATAATCTTCTGACTTCACTTCCTTCCCTATTTAATGGGGTCTCATGCATGGTCAGTGCCCTCAGCCCCTTTGTAACCCTGTCCTAATGCACCTTCCCTACTAAACCATTTCCTGGGTCTATCTCACCGTCTGTCTTTTCCACCTCAACACCCATGCTGCCAGGCTAACGTGGAGACTTAAATTCATGACTCCAGTCTCAGTTTGGCTTACCATTTCTTCCACCTGCTCCCAACCCACCCCCACTCTCTTTATCCACAGCAGTTCCTCTCACCTTCTTCGCCGCCTATCTTGGTCTTACCAGATGGATGGTCCTACCTTCTCACTCACACGTGAGAATTCCTGAAGTACACATCCTATTCAAAAGACAGATATATCTGGCCTGGTCTTATCTTCTATCTAGTCTACATCCCCAACAATTATTCATTAGAATGTAACATTTTTATTACTAAAGTCATATATTTTCATTATAGAAATGGTGGAGCAGTGAAGCCAGGTCAATGGGGCAAGAAGTCATGGGATTGAGAAGCCAGGGTTAGGGCCTCTGGATGGATGTAAAAATCTCCAGGAACTCTGACAGTTGGAGGACAGAATGACAGACAGGAGATGAGCCATCGGGATGGTTGGCAGCCAGGAGAGCTGACTGCAAGGAGGCTGAGGGGTCATGAGGGTGTGGGTCTCCTCACCACTGCCCAGGGAGGTGTGGAGCCAGGGCAGGATGCCTCAGCTGGGCCTCATGGAGTCCCCATCGAGTCCAGGACAATATCATGTGTGTCCTGGATATTTTCCTCAAGACCTCTTTATTATCACTGCAGTTGGGTCTTTTCCTCTGTCCTGCCTCTGTTTCCTTCCTTATGTCACAGATCACCTGTCCCTTGAGTCACAGATATTGATGGTCCCCATTGATGACCATGCCCACACCCTCTGCAAATCCACATGCCTGGTGGTGATCTCCCTCGGGTCTCATCCGCACACAGGCTAAGCCCCATGTGCACACATCACCCAAGGTGAAGCTCGTGGTCATAAGCCTGGATTTCCCCCATGGCCCTCAACTTCTTCTCACTCTTACCTGTGACCATTACCCCAGTCATGCTCAGAACATGCTCACTCACCATCTTCTAACCTGGCCTCCAGGATGCCTTGGCTTATCCTTCAATTCCAACCCAGACTCACCCCTTCCACAGGGCTTCCCTGACCCAGCCCTCCGCAGACGAGGGCTTCCTCCTCTCTCAACACCTCTAGTACCTGTTGGTGGGCATCGCATGTTTGGTTACAGTTGTCAACGTCTCTCAACCCCAGAGGAGGGCTCCTGCAGGGCACCACAGAGATGTGCAGAACATTTCCAGGACTGGTTGGGAGAAGCAGAGAGGAAAGGAGGGGGAGAAAGAGGGGAAAGGGAAGGGAGGAGGGGACAGGGGCAGGTGGTAAGGAAGAGGAAGTAAGGGAGGTAGGGAGGGGAAGAGGGAGGCAGAGACAGATGGAGGGTGGTGGAGTAGGGGGAAAGTAGTTCTCCCTGCTAGTCATGTTGGAGCCTGGGAGGACCCCACCCCCATCCTGACATTCCAGCACTTTTCCTGGGCCAGGACTCTGGCAGCACAGATGGCTGGCCCTGTGAGGGGAGCCAGCAGGCAGTGGCAGTCAAGCCTACAGCCTCACATCCAGGTCCCCTTGCCCCGCCCCATCCTTGTATGCTGGGCCACAGGAGCACACGAGCCTCTGCTCCCAGCCTCAGCCCCACACAGCCCCTCAACTCTTCTCTCTGAAGAATCTGCTGACCCTGTGATACCAGCCAAGCATAAAGAGGCTACACCTTGGTCAATGAGAGCCACAGGTATTACAGTCACAGGGTGCTGGCATCCTCCAGGCATGAAGGTAGGGGGCAGCAGCTTCTGCACAAAGGCAAGCCAGGCAGGGGGCAGCAACTCCCTGCACAGAGGCGAGCCAGGCAGGGGGCAGCAGCTCCAACTCACACACCACCATCGTGCCCTTCCTCCTCTAGGGTGATGGGGAGAAGAGAAGTCGTGGCTCTTCGAGCCGAGGCTACATGAATCAGCTGGCTGTGGCCCAGCACCTTCTGAGGACAGTGCTGGCCCGTAGTTAGGAAGGAACATCCCTGGGAGTCATATCACCGGGGTTCAGACCCCAGGCCCCATCCCTTCCTGAGTTACCTAAGTGCATGGCCTTACCTCCCTCTGCCTCAATTCTGCACCTGTAAAGGGGGTGATGATAGAACATACTCACTAAGTTATGCTAGAGGTTGAATGAGTCAATGGGTGGGAATCCCTCTGCATGGTCCGTTGTTGGTGTAAACCCAACACATGTGGTCTGGACCCCTGTCTTCTCGGTGCTTCACTCCAAGGTGCACTGAGAGTTCTCTGCAGCTGAGAGTTCCCAGACTTGAATGATACTCCAGGGGATGTTGGCCAGTTCTCTCTCAGGGAGGCTATTGACAAGGTTATTTCACTAGAAGGGGACTTGCCCTAGGTAAGTGGGTAGAGAATGGTCATCTGGGAGCCTAAAAATACAGATTCTTACTTCCTACACCCAGAGGTTCTGATTCTGGAGATCTGGAATAGGTCTGGAAATCTGCTTAAAGAAGCTCACAAGGTGATCTTGATGTTCAGCCAGGTTTAATGGATTTAATGGCTAGATGACCCGTAAGAAGCCAAGTTTCCATTCTTCAGGGCAGCCTCTCTCTCAGCACCAAGCTCTTCCCCAACCCTGGCACACATACCTCACCTCAGATCCCTGTATTTCAGCAGTGTAATTGAGAGTGGCTGGCTTATATGAGAGTCCAGATCTAAGAGATGCTGGTCCAGCTTCAGCGGCTTGGGCTCCTCCACAGGCCAGGCTCGCTTTCTCAGCAGCGCTGTGAGAACCAGGTCGGCTTCCTGGAGATCTGCTGGCCTGGAAGAGAAGTCTCCTCGAGAAAGAATCATTCACTCCCTGGCCACTGCTCCAACCAGGGAGGGAAGTGAGGGCATCCCTTTCAACTAACGTCTCATGCACTGGCCTTGCTGCCTCTGCCTGGCAGGAGGTTCTTGCTGATGAGGAGACTTCAGCTGGCAGAAATCTGGAATGGTGATGACAAGAATTGCTTCTTGCCCTGGGATTGGTTTCCTGGCAAAGTAATTAGTGGTAAAAATTCAGGATAATCATTTCCCTTCTTTGCATCTGACATTCCACAGAATGCCAGGGTAACGTACAGAAGGGACCCCCTCGGCTGCTACTTTGATTTCAAGCAAAATGGAAGTGAAAAATGTTCCCATCGCAGATGCAAACTTCAGTGTGCCCGTGGTATGGTCAGATGGCCCATGCCCCAAAAACAAGAGGTATAGCAGGAAGAAACTTTACCTGAAATGGATGAGGTCTGGGTTCCCATCCTATCTTGACTTGGTATTGCTGATTGCCCTTGGACTGATCATGTCCCTGCTAAGGACCCCGGATCCTCATCTGTAAAACAATAGTGTGGGAGGAGATGGTCTCCTGGCTTCCCAGACTCTAAAATTTATGGCTTGTGAACCACTGAAAAATTTCTAAACAAAATAGTAAGGCATGTGAAATCACTTTGTCGTAACTCATCCCATGTTGTAGGTAACTGAGAGCTGTTCTGGAGAGACAGGGACGAAACAGGCTCGGCACACATCTGGTGAGTAGCTACATCAGATGGATTACAATGCTAGAAGCATGAGACTGGTGGTAGGTGGACCAGAGACTAGTTATGAGTCGGTATTATTTAGGATGCTTTTGGCAACAAGAAATAGAAAACCCTACTGAAAATGAATTAAACCCTGAAAGTAGTTATTGTTTATTTAAGAAGAATTTTGGGTTAACTCAGCAACTCAATGATGTGATCAGGCTTTTTCAATTTTCTTATTCCTCATCATCTAGGTCGGTTATGTTTCCCCTCATGGTTACTAGACAGCTGTCAGTGATCCAGGCATCACACTATCATACAACATGTCCTGAGCAGGAAACAGTGGAGGCTAAAGGCAGAGATTTAACCTCAGTCACTCCCATCATGTGTCATCTTAAGTTTCACTGGCCAGATACTACACAGGGTTATTCCTAGACTCATTTCCCCCTGCCCCTCTCCACTAATCACAACTACAAACCATGGAAACAAGACAGGACACAACCAAAGCAGAATTCTGAAAGTGGAAGAGGAAGGTAAGCTGGTTTGAGACCTCGGGGATGAAGGAACAGCAGCAGGAAGTCTTACAACCTCTCACCCAAAGAAAGAAGGCAACCCAGACCCCTAACCTAGCAATAGAGGGCAGCCCAGGTAGGCTCATTACTCACCAGGATCAAACAGGAGTCACCCCCAACAACATAAGGCAAGTCAACACTCTAGCAAGGGGATCAGGTGAGCCACCCATCAGAAACAAAGGGCCACTGGACACACTCTTCTTTGCCATTAGGCCTGGATCCCCCTTTCCACTGAGAGATGCTGAGGTGGATGAGTGGGAAGAGCCAACAAGAAAGCTACAGCAGGTGGCCTGGTCTAGGAAATCTCTTTGTCCCTCTGGGTCCAAGACTCTCCTCCCCCACCGAGAGGCAGGGGTCATCAAGGGCACTGGTAGGAGGATCCCATGACCCCACTCACCAACTCATAGCCCAACCTGTAGAGATCGCTCCACCCCTCAGGCAGCACCAACAGGAAGCCACAGGAGGGCCAGCAACAGCATGTGAACACATCAGGCAAAAATAATTCTGCAACAGCTCAGAAAATTAAACAGAAATTGAAACTACAACCTGCATGCTAGACCTGAGCAGGTGACTGCCTGTTAAAAGCATAAGATTTAAATAGTACCCAACACACTCCTGAAAAATAGACAAAATGTCCAAGATGCAATAAAAAGTCACCTGTATACCAAAAACCAAGACAATCACAACTTGAATGAGAAAAGGTAATCAGCTTACACCAATACTAAAATGAATCAAATGTTGGAATTATCGGCCAAGGATTTTAAAGCAATCATTGTAAAAGTGCCTCAACATACAATTACAAACTCTCTTGAAAAAAAATGAAAAACAAAAAAGGAAAAAAATAGATGATATAAAAAGGAACCAAAGGGAGATTATAGTACTGAAAAAATCAGTAACAGAAATGAATTGGTTCAAGTAGAAGAGAAATGATGAGGGTTAGAGTCAGTGAACTTGAAGACAGATCAATAGAATTCACCCAAACTGAACAATAGTGAAAACCTAGACTGAAAAAAAAAACAAAAACAGGGCCTCAGGGACCTTTGGAAAAATAACAAAATTCCCAACAATGTATCGTCAGAGTCCCAGAAGGAGAAAGGAGAAAGGCCTGAAAGTATTTGAAGAAATAATGTAATGGCTGACAACATCCTAAATTTGGTGAAAAACACAAACCTAGAGATCCAGTAAACTGAGGAAACCACAAACAGGATATAAACAAAGAAATCTATGCCAAGACACATCATAATTTCACCTAAAGACAAAGGAAATATCTTGAAAGAAGTCAGAGAGAAATGATGTGTTACATATATGGGAGAACACCAATTGAATGACAGCAGATTTCTCATCTGAAACCATGGAGGCCATGAAGAGGTGGCACACTATTTTTCAAATGCTGAAAGAGAAGAACTCTCAACCACAAATTCTATAGCTGGTGAAATTATCCGTCAAGAATAAAGGGGAAATAAAAACATTCTCAGATGAAAGAAAACTGAAGGAATTTGCCACTAGTAGATGTACCTTTAAAGAATAGCTAAAAGAAGTTTTTTTAAACAGAAAGAAAATTATAGAAGAAGGAACTTTGGATCATCAGGAAGGAAGAGGGAAAAATGAAAAGAGCAGAAATAATATACCACATTTTGGCTTTTAAGTTTTATAAGTTATATTTGATGATTGAAATAAAAATTGTAACACCATCTGACACCACAGATATGATATTTAAGTGAGGAAGGAAAACAGATCTAAAGGAAAGTGAGGTTTCCAGACTTCCCTTGATGTAGCAAAGTGTTGATACCAGTAGAGTATTATAAGTCACATGTGTATATTATAATACTCAACCATTAAGAAAATTGTACAAAGATATATCTCAAAAACACTATAAATAAATTAAGATGTAGTCCCAAAAAATTTTTCAAGTAACCTGAAGGAAGGCAAGAAAAGAGAAACAGTAATGAGAACAAGAAGCAAATAAAAAACAAATAATAAAACTGCAGACATAAGCACCTTAATGATTAGTTTAAATGTAAATGGCCTACTTAGATATAGTCACAATAATCAAAACACTGAGATCTGCAGAATGGATGATAAACATGACTCAACTATATGCTTCTTACAAGAAACTCACTTAAAATCTATGACATAGGTAGGTTGAAAGTAAAAGGATGGGAAACAGTATATCATGTAAACATTAATCAAAATAAAGCAGAGCAAGAGTGGCTATATTAATCTGATAAAGCAAAAATCAAAGCAAAACAATTTACTAGAGACAAGGTAGGACCTTATATAAGTTAAAAGGGTCAGTCCACCAGAAAGACATAACAATCCTAAATCTTAGCAAATTATAAAGCATAAAATACATTAGTGGTTAGAAGTAAAAGGAGAAATATGTAAATATATTACTATATTTAGAGACTTCAGCAATTTTCAACAGCTGATAGAGCTACTAGACAGAAATCATCAAAGATATGGCAGATCTGAGTAACACAATCAAGGAAAGGGATCCAATTGACATAGAGCACTACACCTAAGAAAAGTAGAATATGTATTTTTTCCAAGTGCTTATGGAACATTCACCAAGAAAGACCATGACTTAAGCCATAAAACAAACATTAACAAATTTAAAATAATATAGAAAATGTTCTGACCACAGTGGGATTACACTAGAAAATCAATAACAGCACAGTTTACAATAGCCAAGACATGGAAGCAACCTGAAGGTCCATCAACAGATGAATAGATAAAGAAGATGTGGTGTATATATATACAATGGAATACAACTCAGCCATAAAAAAGAATGAAATAATGCCTTTTGCAGCAATATGGATGGACCTAGAGATTATCATACTAAGTGAAGTAAGCCAGGAAGAGAAAGACAAATACCATATATCACTTATATGTGGAATCTAAAATATGATACAAATGAACTTATTTACAAAACAGAAACAGACTCACAGACATAGAAAATAAACTTATGGTTACCAAAGGGGAAAGGGGGTGGGAGAGGGATAAATTAGGAGTTTGGGATTAGCAGATACAAACTACTGTATATAAAATAGATAAACAACAAGGTCCTAATATATAGCACAGAGAACTGTATTCAGTATCCTGTAATAAACCATAATGGAAAAGAATATGAAAACAAATATATATATACACACACACACACACATATATATGTGTGTGTGTGTATATATATACATACATATGTATATATATATATATATATATATATATATATATATATATATATATATATATATATATAACTGAATCACTTTGCTGTACACCAGAAACGAACACAACATTGTAAATTAACTATACTTTAATTAAAAAAATAAAAGTAACAGAATGATAAGAGGAAAAATCTCTAAACATGTGGAAATTAGACAACACACTTCTAAATGACACAAGGGTCAAGTAGGAAGTCTCAAAGGAAATAAAAATATGCATAGACTGAATGAAAACTAAAATGTAATATATCATATAATATTGAGGTGTATCTAAAGCAGAGATGACAGAAATTTATGACACATACACATAATGCTTACGTTAGAAAGGAGTAAAGGACTCCAATGAATAATCTAAGTTTATATCTCAAGAAACTAGTAGAAAAGGAACAAAATAAAAGAAAAATAAGTATAAAAACAAAATTTAAAAGATGAGAGCAGATATCAATGAAAATGAAAATAGGAAAATATGTTGTGAGGTTCTCAAATCACCCCTAGTCTTGATGATTTACTGGTAATATTCAGCATAGAGTCATATTCACAGCTAAGATTTCTTAGAGTGAAAAACTATAAAGCAAATTCAACATCAAAAGGTGCATAAGTAAAGTTCAGGGGAGGCCAGGCACAAGCTTCCAAGAGTCCTCTCCCAGTAGAGTCACACAGATTGAACTTAATTCCCCCAACAATCAGATATGACAACATTTGTGAAGTGTTGCCAACCACAGAAGCTCATTGGAGACCTACTGCCCCAGGTTTTTTGTTGGGATCTGATTTCGTAAGCACCCTCTGCTGGGCACATACTCAAATTTCAGACTTCCAAAAGGAAAGCACGTGTTCAACAAAACCACATTGTTTGTACAAAACAGTTTAGGCATAGGAAGCCACTTTTATCATATCAGAATAGTGGGAGCCCTTCTGAAATACAAGTTCCCAGGGCCAACCTTGAAAACAGGCCTTTCAAAGGATAGCAATCTCAGGCCTCCTATGTTAACTCTGTTTTGCTTAAAGAAAAAAAAAAAAGGTATCAACGAAATAAAATGCTGCTTCTTTGAAAAGAAAATCAATGCATTTTATAAACCTCTAGCCCGACTGAAAACAATAGGAAAGATAGAAGACAAAAAATAACCCATTTCAGGAGTAAAATGGGTTATCAATGCAAATCTTACAATCAGTTATGGGTAATAAAAGGAAATACTGTGAATAATTTCATGTTCACAATTTTACAACATAGAAGAAATGATCCACCTCCTTGAAAACCACAAATTAAAACTCAACCAAGGTGAAATGGATGATCTGAGTAGTCCTTTAATCATTGATTTTGTAATTGATCTTGTAATTAAAATCTCCAGAAAAAGAAATCCCCAGGTCCCCAGGTCTGGTTTTACTGAAGAATTCTGCCAAATAATTAAACAGTTAATACAATTTTAAGTCTCTTCTAAAAATTGAAGAGGAGGAAGGAGTGTGTGTGTGTGTGTGTGTGTGTGTGTGTGTGTGTGCTTATAAAAAGGCAACATGAGGGATCCTTGTGGTATTGGAACTATTCAGTATCTTGATTGTGGTGGATGCATGAAATTACACCCATGATAAAATTGTGTAAAGCTTAATACACATATGGACACATAAATGAATAGAAATAAAACTGGGGGAATCTGAATTAGACAGGTGGACTTTATCAGTGTCAATATCCTGCTTGTGTTATTGTTCTATAGTTTTGGAAAATGTTACCATTGGGAAGATGGGGTACAGTGTACAAAGAATCTCTCTGTATTATATCTTACAGCTGCATTTGAATGTACATTTATCTCCAAAATTACAATTAAAAATCCAAACACAGTATGCATGGTGAACTCCCAGTCTAGTTGCTTCTGGCAACATTTCCCCACCACTGACGTGAGCCAAAGATCAAGATCATGTCTAGTTCTATTCTAAAGGGGTAGTTTAGTGTTATAGTGGGTAACAAGTGGGATTTTATAAGAGAATAGAATAGAAATTATAAGAGTGCATTTCAATGTAGTGAGGATAAAGATTGTTTTGTGAAATTTTTGCATACCATGTGTGTATAAAGATTATATATTTATCCAATTTATAAATCCATATATTGGGGACCCACTTTCTGTGCCTCTTCGAGTGTATTCAGTCCCAACTGAACCCCCAAGTCCTGCATCTTGCTCAGTGGAGAGCCCTGGTGTCTTCTGCTGTCCCTCTTTTCCTAATGACACTGGCTGTTTCAGATGCCCACAGGAGGGAAGGTCAGGCTCCGGACACAGCCCCCAACACACCTGCTGTGGTGGGGATACGGCAGCTGCAGCTCCCTTGTCCAACCCAACTAGACCACAGAGGCTCTGCCTGAAAACACAGGCAATGTTGGCATCTCCTGTGGCCAATGTTGACTGAGGAGAGACAGCAGATGGAAGCGGCCAACAAAGTTCTTTCCCTCTTCCTTGCAACAGACTTTTCCAGGTTGCAGTGGCTCCATAGAGCCTTCTGGTGACACCTGCATGGCCAAAGCCCCTTATGTTTGCAGACAGCCATCACTAACTTGGCAACACACCTCCTTCCCTACCTTACTCCCTACCTCACCTATAATAAAGCACTAGTACCAAGGCTTTGCCTCAGGCTAGGTTTTCCAGGGACCCTGGATAGAGACAAGTCAAAGACAAGTCTCCATATTACCCACATACAAATTTGTACACACATGTGCATATATATAATATGCAGGCAATGGGTCATAATGAAAATATATTTCTATAGGTTGGGCTTAATATTTTTGCAAGTCACTAGTGCAGCCATGGTCTTCAGCCTAAGAATTCCTTTATCCCAGCCACTGGCCTCACCAGGCCCTGCCAGGCACATAATCCTCGGGTTATGTCCTCCACCTGGGTGAGTAATCTGAGGGAAGACCTCATCTCAGTCTTCACTCTGCCCCCCAACAGAATCCGGGTCCAAGTCAGAAGTGGGGGGACGATATGCTGGGCAGGAAAGCCATGAGGATATGCCCGGAACGAATGCAACTGAGGGAGCCCTGGAAACCCAGCCAGGAAAGGGGCCTTGGGAATCCTCCCTACCCCTCACGTTCCCAATCCTTCTCGGGAGCACCAGGCAGAATGTGATAATTCTGGGGCTGCCAGGCAGGAGGACGTAGCCCTGACCGCCCCCGTATCCACCTCTCGTCAGTGCTTGCACTAATGACCAGAGCTCCCTGGGACTCATTTTTGCTCAGCACAGCAAGAAACTTGGGTCAGCTGCTTTCCAAGAATCCTCAGAGAGATAGAGAAATAGGGGCCCGAGACGGAGCCCAATTACAGGGGACTGCTCCACTTAACTGTGTCCTTGCCCTGGCCCCTCAGTGTCCTTCCTGATTCAGAAACAAAAACCCAAATAGACCTTGAGATACAAGAGCTGAGGCATGTGCCCACTTCTTGTGCACTCTGTGGTCTTGACCTTGGAATGGTTGGCCACCCCTCCCTCAGGACAGGCCCCACTGCATCATGTCCTAGATCCATACGTATGTGTTATTCTGAGCTGGGGGGTGATCCGTAGGTTTTCTGGGTTCCCAGGAATAGAAATCAGAACACAGCTGCACTCATCTTCTGAAATGGCCTCTGGAGCTCAGTTAGGAGATGGAAGGTGGCTGGGGAGACAGGAAATTGCTGGAGAAGACAGACAGAGCTCAGCCACTGTGCCAATGTCATGCACTCTACTGACTCCCAGCCCCAAGTCCAGCCCTCTGTACTCTGTTCTGTGATGTTGAGCAGGAGGTCTGCAGCCCCATTTCTCAGATTCCCTCCCCAGAGGACTTCTTCAGTCCTGCTAGTGAGAGGCAGTGGCAGGGAATGGAAGGCCAGCAAAGGGGAAAGAGACCCTTTTCCCGTCCCAGCTTCTGTAGGCATCTCTGCGTCTATAATGGCAACTACACTGCAGTGCTGTTGGCAGCTCATGCACCAGCCATGGGACACCACACCCCCTCCCTGAATGGAGTCCAGGCTTCCTTCAGAGGGCCAAGCATGAACTGTGTTTCACCCTCTGTCGTCTGAGTGCCAGCTCCAGCAGCCCCTCTCCAGGCCCACAGCTGCCCCTGCACTCTTCGTGTGGCCTCCCTAGCCCTAAGGGACACCAGCTGAACCCTGCACTTATTCTTTTCTGAGTTGCCTCATCACACCATTTTCTTGCTTTCAACGTTCCCATATCCATGTTAAATCCCCTCCATTTGAAATACTTTGAACACTCCGTTTCTGTTTTTCTGCCTGAACTTTGACTGACACAGCCATAATAACAGAACACGCCCATGCTGACACAAGGAGCCATAGGATGGTTTATTCAAAGGGACCTGGATCATGGAGTCCAGCCCTCATCCTATAATCAAAGAAAAGAACATCCAGGGAGACCAAGCATGTGGCACAAAGAAGGACTGGGCATTAGCAGCCTGGCCAAAAATAAACCCCAAGCTTCCTGACCCCCACTCGGGCCCTTGTCACTGCACCGAGTGTCAAGTCCAACTTTCCACGGCTCTGCTCAGGAATCCCAGTATGTCCATGGCCTGTTCCCTGGGGGAATCCCAGCAAACCCTTCAGTACAGCGAAGTGGCCAGGGTTTTGCTCCATTCCTCTTCAGCACTGGGCCCCCCACGTGGAAGGAATCCATGGTTCTCCAGTCAGACACTCACTCATCAGCTTTTCCCATACAATTCTGGGTGAGGAAGCAAAGTTCAGAGAACAGATATGAAGATGTGAGCTGGAAATTCAGAAATTCTAAAATCTGAATGCTGATTGTTTGTATGGTCTCATAGAAGCTATTTATTCTCTGTTTTTCCAATAAGAGGCAGAAACATACCCTGGAAGATTTTATGGAGAGTGACTTCATTTTAATAAATGTGAGCTAAGGTTCAGAGAGGTTTAGTCATGTGTCAAAGTTCACAAGGTCAGCTGGAGTCAGAAGCAGGACCAGAACCCAGGTCACCTGATTCTCAGACCAGTAGTAAAGAAAGTTGAGTAGAAATATTGGGGCCCTTGGTGAAGGTTTGGATGGCTACAGCAGGGGGCTGGGAGAAATGGTAAACTGTCTCCCAGTGGGGTGCGGGGTGCTGATACGTGTGCTGCAAGCTGGGAAATTATGCCCAGCTACCCAGACCTGCTTCTGCTTGCTGACAGCTGAGATAGAATATCCCCAGTAAGGACAAATAGACCTGTCTTGAGCAAGTGGCTGACAGCCGGAGGGTCCTATCCATCACTGCTGTCTGGCTGCCCAACCAGCTGGGGGACCAAGGGTCCTCAGGTTTCTCCCCAGAGCCTTCGCTGTCTCCATCAGTCCTGGGCTGCCTTCCTCAGACCCTCACTTTGTCTTTAGCAAGAACCATCCTCTACCTGAGGACTCTGGGGAAAAGACAGGAGGCAGCATCTCTCTCCAGGATCCCCCAAACCAGCCAATCTCACTCCTGCACCTCTATTCCTATCTAGTTGACATCCTTGTCCCTTTCTTTGTGAATTATTCCCATAGCAACGATCATGTACTCAAATACTTTTGCCCTTGTAGTCTTTATCAGTATGTGCTTTGTATGAGGAAATAAATATGGCACTAAGAGTTGAGTCCCACTGTTCATTCATTCATTCATTCATTCATTAGATTTAGTATGTGCTATGGCAAGGCTACGGTGCCTTTAAGGAACTCACTACAACAGGGACCCCACAGCCCATCATGACAGCAAGTATCATAAGGCATCACTGCTGAAGTTTGCGATGTGGGAAGATTAACAGCAGCAGCAATGATAATATAAGCCTACACTTGTGTGCGTGCCACGCACAGTGTCTCTGCTGAGCCGTTGACAGTTCCTTCTGGAGCTCTACAGGCAGGTGGGTTTCTTACCTCTTTTCTCAGAAGACAACAAAGCCAAGAGAGAGTAAGGAACTTGCCCCGGTCAGGTGCAAGGGCAGCAGATGAGAGGGTCCTGATGGGAGGCCGGGTGGATGCCTCCAGAGCCTGCTCCTCCCTCACATAACAAAAGCCTGGTGTGATGACACAGAGAAATGTACTCTTACCCAAACGTCCATCAGTTTTAAAAGCTGAGGAACCTCTTACCTCCTGCCACGTTTCATCACAATGGTTGCAATGGCAATTAAGTTACGGACTGCTGATTGATTAAACCACCACCCTCTCCCCATGATTGTTACTGGCAACGTTGTTCAGCTCTCCCCATAGTGAGAAAGCACTCATCAGCAAACACTCTGCATTTTCTCAGTGTAATGCAGTGGGTCATTATCAAGTTCATTTACTAAAAATGTCTCCTGGCAACTTCTCCTGTGCTACTTGCTGTGTCCTTTTACACAGTCCCAGTCAAAACTATCCAGCTTACATCTCCAGTGGGACTTTCCCTCCTTGGATCCCACATGTACTTGGTTGTTGCTTTTGCAAGAAAACGTGGAATCATCATCACTGACAATGAAAAACATGTCAAAGTGTACCCCTTGGCTGTTGCCACTCTTTTCTGTGCATACAATGAATTTCTGTTTCATTGCTGTATCATAGTATTATCGTTGGGAAGACACTTTTCTTTTTTTTTTTGTATGTGAATGTTATAGCAACTTTATTCTTTTTTTCCTTTTTTCACACACGCACGCTGTATTTTATTTTTACAAGAGACAAATAGACTGACACCAAGCATTGTAAATGGATGACCACAACAAAAGCAACAATGATTGCAATTACCAAACATGAAACACACTCATACTATGTCATAATATTGACATTCAGTCCAGTAATCCTCCACTGTAACAGCTCCTTTACTTTGCAGTGAAAATTGATTTGTATATTTTTTGCCTCTGAGTCCTTGTGGGATTTTTTTTTTTATTATTCAAACAGAAAGTCACAAAAATTATAATCATCCTCATCAGTCCCATGTAATTAATTTTTTTTTCATCTTATCTTTTGTTAGCACTTTTATGAGTTCATCAGTTTTTCATTAGAGTTCTGAAAATGCTTATTCATTCAGTTCAGCAGTACAGTCAGTTACCAGAAACCTGTACTTGTCAGAGTCTTTTCCATGACTTCCTTGAAGATGAAACCCTTTTATAGGAACATATTTGCAAAAGCATCAGAGTACACCCAGAACTGTCTGTAAATGACAAAAGACTTAAAAATGACCACGGTTAAAGATTTGATGAAAGTTCATAATAATGCAATTGACAAGGAAATTTAGTTATTTCTGAGATATACATTTTAAAGTAATAACTAGAATTATGACTTATACCAGAACATATAAGATTTTTAGAAATTTCTTGTAATGTCTGAAACATTTATGTTAACATATTTCCATACAAATAACCCAATGAAAGTTTAGTATTCATTGTTTTGTTTGTTTGTTTGTTTTTTATACTGCAGATTCTTATTACTCATCAATTTTATACACATCAGTGTATACATGTCAATCCCAACCGCCCAATTCATCACACCACCATCCTCACCCCACCACGGTTTCCCCCCCTTGGTGTCCACACGTCTGTTCTCTACATCTGTGTCTCAACTTCTGCCCTGCAAACCAGCTCATCTGTATCGTTTTTCTAGGTTCCACATACATGCGTTAATATACGATATTTGTTTTTCTCCTTCTGACTTACTTCACTCTGTATGACAGTCTCTAGATCCGTCCACATCTCAACAAATGACTCAATTTCATTCCTTTTAATGGCTGAGTAATATTCCATTGTATATATGTACCACAGCTTCTTTATCCATTCGTCTGTCAATGGGCATTTAGGTTGCTTCCATGACCTGGCTATTGTAAATAGTACTGCAATGAACATTCGGGTGCATGTGTCTTTTTGAATTATGGTTTTCTCTGGGTATATGCCCAGTAGTGGGATTGCTGGATCATATGGTAAATCTATTTTTAGTTTTTTAAGGAACCTCCATACTGTTCTCCATAGTGGCTGTATCAATTAATATTCCCACCAACAGTGCAAGAGAGTTCCCTTTTCTCCGCATCCTCTCCATTGTTTGTTGTTTGTAGATTTTCTGATGATGCCCATTCTAACTGGTGTGAGGTGATACCTCATTGTAGTTTTGATTTGCATTTCTCTAATAATTAGTGATATTGAGCAGCTCTTCATGTGCTTCTTGGCCATCTGTATATCTTCTTTGGAGAAATGTCTACTTAGGTCTTCTGCCCATTTTTGGATTGGGTTGTTTGTTTCTTTAATATTGAGCTGCATGAACTGTTTATATATTTTGGAGATTAATCCTTTGTCCGTTGATTCGTTTGCAAATATTTTCTCCCATTCTGAGGACTGTCTTTTTCTCTTGTTTATGGTTTCCTTTGCTGTGCAAAACCTTTGAAGTTTCATTAGGTACCATTTGTTTATTTTTGTTTTTATTTCCATTACTCTAGGAGGTGGATCAAAAAAGATCTTGCTGTGACTGATGTCAAAGAGTGTTCTTCCTATGTTTTCCTCTAAGAGTTTTATAGTGTCCGGTCTTACATTTAGGTTTCGAATCCATTTTGAGTTTATTTTTGTGTATGGTGTTAGGGAGTGTTCTAATTTCATTCTTTTACATGTAGCTGTCCAGTTTTCCCAGCACCACTTATTGAAGAGACTGTCTTTTCTCCATTGTATATCTTTGCCTCCTTTGTCATAGAATAGTTAACCATAGGTGTGTGGGTTTATCTCTGGGCTTTCTATCTTGTTCCATTGATCTATATTTCTGTTTTTGTGCCAGTACCACATTGTCTTGATTACTGTAGCTCTGCAGTATAGTCTAAAGTCAGGGAGTCTGATTCCTCCAGCTCCGTTTTTTCCCTCAAGACTGCTTTGGCTATTCGGGGTCTTTTGTGTCTCCATACAAATTTTAAGATGATTTCTTCTAGTTCCATAAAAAATGCCATTGGTAATTTGATAGGGATTGCATTGAATCTGTAGATTGCTTTGGGTAGTATAGTCATTTTCACAATATTGATTCTTCCAATCCAAGAACATGGTATATCTCTCCATCTGTTGGTATCATCTTTAATTTCTTTCATCAGTGTCTTATAGTTTTCTGCATACAGGTCTTTTGTCTCCCTAGGTAGGTTTATTCCTAGGTATTTTATTCTTTTTGTTGCAATGGTAAATGGGAGTGTTTCCATAATTTCTCTTTCAGATTTTTCATTATTAGTGTATAGGAATGCAAGAGATTTCTGTGCATTAATTTTGTACCCTGCAACTTTACCAAATTCATTGATTAGCTCTAGTAGTTTTCTGGTGGCATCTTTAGGATTCTCTATGTATAGTATCATGTCATCTGCAAACAGTGAGAGTTTTACTTCTTCTTTTCCATTTTGTATTCCTTTTATTTCTTTTTCTTCTCTGATTGCCGTGGCTAGGACTTCCAAAACTATGTTGAATAATAGTGGTGAGAGTGGACATCCTTGTCTTTTTCCTGATCTTAGACGAAATGCTTTCGGTTTTTCACCATTGAGAATGATGTTTGCTGTGGGTTTGTCGTATATGGCCTTTATTATGTTGATGTAGGTTCCCTCTATGCCCACTTTCTGGAGAGTTTTTATCATAAATGGGTGTTGAATTTTGTCAAAAGCTTTTTCTGCATCTATTGAGATGATCATATGGTTTTTATTCTTCAGTTTGTTAATATGGTGTATCACATTGATTGATTTGTGTATATTAAAGAATCCTTGCATCCCTGGGATAAATCCCACTTGATCGTGGTGTATGAAACTTTTAATGTGTTGTTGGATTCTGTTTGCTAGTATTTTGGTGAGGATTTTTGCATCTATATTCATCAGTGATATTTGTCTGTAATTTTCTTTTTTTGTAGTATCTTTGTCGGGTTTTAGTATCAGGGTGATGGTGGCCTCATAGAATGAGTTTGGGAGTGTTCCTTCCTCTGCAATTTTTTGGAAGAGTTTGAGAAGGATGAGTGTGAGCTCTTCTCTAAATGTTTGATAGAATTCACCTGTGAAGCCATCTGGTCCTGGACTTTTGTTTGTCGGAAGATTTTTAATCACAGTTTCAATTTCATTCCTTGTGATTGGTCTGTTCATATTTTCTGTTTCTTCCTGGTTCGGTCTTGGAAGGTTATACCTTTCTAAGAATTTGTCCATTTCTTCCAGGTTGTCCATTTTGTTGGCATAGAGTTGCTTGTAGTAGTCTCTTAGGATGCTCTGTATTTCCACAGTGTCTGTTGTAACTTCTCCTTTTTCATTTCTAATTTTATTGACTTGAGTCCTCTCCCTCTGTTTCTTGATGAGTCTGGCTAATGGTTTATCAATTTTGTTTATTTTCTCGAAGAACCAGCTTTTAGTTTTATTGATCTTTGTTATTGTTTTCTTTGTTTCTATTTCATTTATTTCTGCTCTGATCTTTATGATTTCTTTCCTTCTGCTAACTTTGGGTTTTCTTTGTTCTTCTTTCTCTAGTTCCTTTAGGTGTAAGGTTAGATAGTTTACTTGAGATTTTTCTTGTTTCTTTAGGTAGGCTTGTATAGCTATAAACTTCCCTCTTAGAACTGCTTTTGCTGCATCCCATAGGTTTTGGATCGTCGTGTTTTTATTGTCATTTGTCTCTAGGTATTTTTTGATTTCTTCTTTGATTTCTTCAGTGATCTCTTGGTTATTTAGTAACGTATTGTTTAGCCTCCATGTGTTTGTGATTTTCACGTTTTTTTCCATGTAATTCATTTCTAATCTCATAGCTTTCTGGTCAGAAAAGATGCTTGATTTGATTTCAATTTTCTTAAATTAACTGAGGCTTGATTTGTGACCCAAGATGTGATCTATCCTGGACAATGTTCCGTGTGCACTTGAGAAGAAAGTGTAATCTGCTCTTTTTGGATGGAATGTCCTAAAAATATTAATTAAATCTATCTGGTGTATTGTGTCATTTAAAGCTTCTGTTTCCTTATTTATTTTCATTTTGGATGATCTGTCCATTGGTGTAAGTGAGGTCTTAAAGTCCCCCACTCTTATTATGTTACTGTTGATTTCCTTTTTTTTTAGCTGTTAGCAGTTGCCTTATATATTGTGGTGCTCCTATGTTGGGTGCATATATATTTATAATTGTTATATCTTCTTCTTGGATTGATCCCTTGATCGTTATGTAGTGTCCTTCCTTGTCTCTTATAATATTCTTTATTTTAAAGTCCATTTTTTTCTGATATAAGTATAGCTATTCCAGCTTTCTTTTGATTTCCATTTGCATGGAATATCTTTTTCCATCCCCTCACTTTCAGTCTGTATGTGTCCCTAGGTCTGAAGTGGGTCTCTTGTAGACAGCATATAGATGGGTCTTGTTTTTGTATCCATTCAGCAAGCCTGTGTCGTTTGGTTGGAGCATTTAATCCATTCACGTTTAAGGTAATTATCGATATGTATGTTCCTATGACCATTTTCTTAATTGTTTTGGGTTTGTTTTTGTAGGTCTTTTTCTTCTCTTCTGTTTCCCACTTAGAGAAGCTCCTTTAGCCTTTGTTGTAGAGCTGGTTTGGTGGTGCTGAATTCTCTTAGCTTTTGCTTGTCTGTAAAGCTTTTGATTTCTCCATCGAATCTGAATGAGGTCCTTGCCAGGTAGAGTAATCTTGGTTGTAAGTTCTTCCCTTTCATCACTTTAAGTATATCATGCCACTCCCTTCTGGTTTGTAGAGTTTCTGCTGAGAAATCAGCTGTTAACCTTATGGGAGTTCCCTTGTATGTTATTTGTCATTTTTCCCTTGCTGCTTTCAATAATTTTTCTTTGTCTTTAATTTTTGCCAATTTGATTACTATGTGTCTTGTCATGTTTCTCCTTGGGTTTATACTGTATGGGACTTGCTGCGCTTCCTGGACTTGGGTGGCTATTTCCTTTCCCATGTTAGGGAATTTTTCAACTATAATCTCTTCAAATATTTTCTCAGGTCCTTTCTCTCTCTCTTCTCCTTCTGAGACCCCTATAATGCGAATGTTGTTGCGTTTAATATTGTCCCAGAGGTCTCCTAGCCTGTCTTCATTTCTTTTCATTCTTTTTCCTTTGGTCTGTTCTGCAACAGTGAATTCCACCATTCTGTCTTCCAGGTCACTTATCCATTCTTCTGTCTCAGTTATTCTGCTATTGATTCCTTCTAGTGTAGTTTTCATTTCAGTTATTGTATTGGTCATCTCTGTTTGTTTGTTCTTTAATTCTTCTAGGTCTTTGTTAAACATTTCTTGCATCTTCTCGATCTTTGCCTCCATTCTTTTTCCGAGGTCCTGGATCCTCTTCACTATCATTATTCTGAAATCTTTTTCTGTAAGGTTGCCTATCTCCACTTCATTTAGTTTTTTTTCTGGGGTTTTATCTTGTTCCTTCATCTGGTATATAGCCCTCTGCCTTTTCATCTTGTCCAACTTTCTGTGAATGTGGTTTTTGTTCCACAGGCTGCAGGATTGTAGTTCTTCTTGCTTCTGCTGTCTGCCCTCTGGTGGATGAGGCTATCTCAGAGGCTTGATGGGAGAGAATGGTGGTGTGCAGAGCTCAGTAAAACTTTAATCCACTTGACTGTTGATGGGTGTGACTGGGTTCTCTCCCTGTTGGTTGTTTGGCCTGAGGTGACCCAACACTGGAGCCTACCTGGGCTCTTTGGTGGGGCTAATGGCAGACTCTGGGAGGGCTCAAGCCAAGGAGTACTTCCCAGAACTTCTGCTGCCAGTGTCCTTGTCCCCATGGTGAAACAGAGCCACCCCCCACCTCTGCAGGAGACCCTCCAACACTAACAGGTAGGTCTGGTTCAGTCTCCCCTGGGGTCACTGCTCCTTCCCCGGGTCCTGATGCACACACTACTTTGTGTGTGCCCTCCAAGAGTGGAGTCTCTGTTTCCCCCAGTCCTGTGGAAGTCCTGCAATCAATTCCCACTAGGCTTCAAAGTCTGATTCTCTGTGAATTCCTCCTCCCGTTGCCAGACCCCCAGGTTGGGAAGCCTGCCGTGGGGCTCAGAACCTTCACTCCAGTGGGTGGACTTCTGTGGTATAAGTGTTCGCTAGTCTGTGAGTCACCCACCCAGCAGTTACGGGATTTTATTTTACTGTGATTGCGCCCCTCCTACCATCTCATTGTGGCTTCTCCTTTGTCTTTGGATGTGGGGTATCCTTTTTGGTGAGTTCCAGTGTCTTCCTGTCAATGATTGTCCAGCAGCTAGCTGTGATTCTAGTGTTCTTGCAAGAGGGAGTGAGAGCACATCCTTCTACTCCGCCATCTTGGTTCCTACTTAGCCGGGAAGACACTTTAAATGGTAATTAGTCTTGAGATATATATATATATATCCAAGAATGCACATAATATATTTGAAGTGACACTAGCTATGGATAAGGAGACTTTGCAATGTATAACCACACTGTAACACCTTTGGGAATAAAGGGATGCTATTAATAATAAATACAGGGCAACTGACATAGCCAGGACTGTCCCCAGCAAAATGGAATGTGAGGTTACCCCAGCTATGACCAAGTTCGCATATGCAAGCAATGACAACCACAACACAAACGTTTCATATCCTGGATACCACTGTATAAGACACAATCAATTATACGATGCATCACATGTGATTGCAGAAATGCTAAAATGTGGGGGAAAAATGTGCATCTAGAGTTAATAAAGGATGATATACAACCTGTCAAGGTCTTCCTTATCATTTGGTAAGGGCTTCGTCCTGTCTGCAGGGGGCTGCCTTCTCTCCTACCTCTTGTCTGTCTCTCCCTTGGTCTGTAATGATCACTTTCCATCTCTGGGAGCCTTGTGTCTCCTGACATGTTAGTGCATTGCAGGAGGCTGAGCCTTGGTCATGAGGTAGGCACAGCCATTAGTGCATTGCATCCATCCTGTTTGGATGACCTCACCCTCAACTGTCAACATCAGAGCCAAGCCAAGTCCAGGAGGCAGCATTAAGAGCCCCTCAGCTCCGTCCACTTCCACCCAACAGCTAGGGTGACACCCGGATCACAGAGCTCCCTCTCCTGAGACAGAGTGGGATATGGCAGCAGGAGGCAGAGGTCGGTACCTCCCTCTTTGGCTACCTCATCCAACCAGCAGCCCCTTTTTCTCTTTCACGTGCCCACTGCACACCCTCAGTCCCAGGGGAGTGACTAACAGTCAGTACGTGACACACTTTCTTTGGCTCAGGTAAGCTCAGGGTTAGCTGCAAGGCTTTGTTAGGTGGATTTGTCAGTTGCCAGTTTCTAAGCTTCAAGTGTTTGTTAAGGGTTTCCTCTCCACCTGCTCTTCCCTCTGTCCCGGTGTTGCCCCTCCTCCTCCTCGCCTCGCTCTGGGTGGCAGCAGAGCCCAGTGGTCCGTGGAGGGCCCATCCTATGACTCCCCGAGCCTCAGCTCTTTTCCTGTGAGCTGGCGGTTCTCAGCAGCACTCACACGCTGGCTTTTGTGAGGCTTGCAGAGTTGATGTAAATCACTGAGAACATAGCCTGGGACGTGGTCAGTACAGTGTAAGACTAACTCTATTATTAGCACGCGTATTTGCTTAGTCAGCGCCTACAAATGCTTTAGCTCTCAGCTCAAGTGTCATTTTCCCAGGGAGATCTCCTGCTTCCCTGGACCGGGTCAGCCCCTACGATAAGTTCCAAAGTGTGTCCTCCAAAGTGTTTATCACTGTTTGCAGTAGAGTTTGCACTGTCTTGTTACTTAATCAATGCTGGTCTGCTCCCATGGGGCTGTGGGCCCCCGAGGTCAGCGTCCAAGGCAGTGGTGTTCATCGTCACGTCCCCTGCACCTTCCAGTACAGTGTCTGGCATAGAGTGTGTTTACGTTAAAGATTTGTCGGATAAGTGGATGAATGATTAATAGATGCCGCATCCGTATGTATTGTATTAAAATAAATCTGTGTGTTTCACTGACTCACACAAGGGATGGTGTGAGTCCTCAGATAAGCAAAGATTCCCAGGCAATTGAGGAGAAGCCTACAGAGGCTGCCACCCGCCTCGGTGCAGCCCACCCACAAGATTCTGTGGCTGCAGGTTCCTGATGATCCTGAGGACAGAGGCGGCAGTAGGTAAGGAAAAAGCCTGTGGGCTCTAAGGAAGCCCCTTGTTTCTGCACACTCCCTTCCTGTTAGTCCACAGGCCTTCCCAGGTAAAGCTCCCTCTGCCAGCCCTGCTATTTCTTGGCCACATGAGCTGATAAGAAGCAAGATTCCTGGGCTGGCACCTGGGGATGTGTCCAGGGTAATCTGTCAGCATCTCACTTCTTCCATTTACAGGTAGGAAGGGAGGTGGCGTTCCCAGAAGCCAGCGAGCTTGGAGCTGCAGAGGGACCTGTGCTTAGCTTGATTGCTGATGTGGATCCAGGCTCACAGGGCTGGGCTCTCTGCCCTCAAGGCTCAGGGGCAAACGCGGCACTGCGACCGACCTCCAGCCAGACTAGAGGGCAGGCACTTCCATTGCTCACCTACGAGGTGACATCAGAGGGAGTGAAGCTTGGTGACGAGGACAGGGGAGGGGAAGCCCCCTCCACAGGGCCGGCCAGAATGCCTTACCTAACTTGATTTGTCGCGTGGAGCTGGAAGAAAAATTAAATGCCATTTAAGCAGGTATTATGTCACATTCACACCCCGACTTCATGTTGGGGTTCGGAGGGGGAGTGGCTGACAGGACAGGAGACAGATATTTACAGAGCAGCTACTCAGGCCCAGCCCCATCTGGACACTACATACATGGTTTTGTTTCACCTACAGTAGCCTTGTGAGGAACCTGTCACTTACTATCTATGCAACTGGAAGAGGAAACAGAGGGTCCGAGAAGTGTGTCCTTCTCTTCAGGATGAACAGCTTGTAAGTGGCAACCCAGGAATCGAACTTGGATCCACCCTCCCAAATGCATGCTCTTCCTGCCCCCTGGGACCTTCGTGACCCAGAAGGGGCTGGACCAGAGGTGGAAGCCGGATCAGAGTCATTCCACACGTCCGACGAGGCAGAGGACTGTCAGAACAGAGCAGGAGGCAGCTGCACGCAGGGGCCTGGAATGCCTGTTCCCCCTCACTCTCTCTCCCTGCTGGGCGTGGAAATGCCCCAGCTGGGCTGAGCCGGTGGGTCAGGAGGGTGAAGCAGAGCCATGGGAGGGACTTTGTAGGTGGCGTCCGTCCTCCACACCATTAGTGAGCACAGGCTCGTGGCCCTCCAGCCGGCGATGGTCGGGTCCCCACACAGCCCGTCCTCCTGCCCTGCCCCTGACCCTGGCCTTGACCTCTGAGCAAGAGGTTCCTCACAGGCAGGGGCAGAGCCTCCGAAACTTGACCGTGAGGTGGAGAATGGCAGTGGGATCACCAGCAAGGTTACCTGCAAGGTCACGGGCCTCACCCTGTTACAGCCTGGACCTATATTATTTGAAATTTCATACTTTGTCTATATACTTTCTTTTAGAAATATAAGTGTTATTTCTGCTTATAAAAAATATAGATAATACAGAAGTCCATACAAAGTTCCTTTTTTCCTCCCCAGATACTCCAGTTGGCTGCATAAACTCCTGCACCTTGCTAGCTCATGCAAGCTCTTGCTTATAAAGCTGCATCTACATGGGGCGGGGGGAGGGGAGGTAGTCCATTGTCTTCCTATGATGCAGGCTTCTGCTCGTTTCCTGTGCTGTTGCATTGCTGTCTCTCCTTCCATGTCCAGACACAGAGATCTAGTTCATTCTTTGCAGTGAGCCTTCTTTGTTCCTGCTCATCTGCAGGGAACTCCCTGATTCCCCAGTTGAATGCGCTGTCTTTGTTCACGCTGCACCCCTGCCCAGAATACATCATCCATCACCCACCACCCACCACGGCTCATACCCTGGGTAGTTCCCGAACCGCGGTGCAGACTCAGCAAGTGGACCCTTCCCAGGGAGGAGTGGCCAGTTCAGGGCAGAGACCTTCCGGTGTTCCAGCAGGGGAGCTGCCCCCTGCCCAGCAGGGCCGTGCAACCCCTCTCCGTCTCCCCAGGAGCTGGGAATGGCAGGAAAAAAGGAAACCCTGGAGGAAGGAGACCAAGCCAGCATGGGCTCCGGAGAATCCTCATCACAGGGGAAGAAGCATGTGGCCTGTGATCCAAATGCTGATGAAACTGGGACATCTGTGATGCTGGCGGGTTTAACATCTCTCTGCCCCTCCTCCCAGGTGTCCATTCCTCACCCACCACGGAGAAGCGCCCTGGGCTGAGTGCCGGCCCAGCAGCCCCGTTCCAGGCATCCTGAGTGGGCCTGGTGGGAGCTGGTGAGAGCGGGAAGGCTTCTCAGAGGAGGTGCCCATGCCGTGGTCACAAAGCATCCATAGGATCTTCCAAGCAGAGGAGTGGGCAGGAACGTCCTAGCAAAAGGAGGCACAAAGTTTCAGTTGTGCGGGATGTGTAAGCTCTGAGGATCTAATGCACAGCCATGTGGCTATAGTTTACAAGGCCGTATGTGGACTTGAAATTTGCTACCAGGGTAGGTATGAAGTGTTCTCACGACACAGCCAGAAAAAAGAGAAGAAAATGGTAAGTATGCGAGGTAACAGATGTGTGAATTAGCTTGCGAGGTGATCATTTTACAGTGTATAACTATATCAAAACATCAAGTTGTATGCTTTAAATATATAGTTTTTGTTTGTCAATTATACATCAAGAAAGCTGGAAAGAAAAACAAAAAAGAAAAGAAAATGTTTTAAAACCCTAAAAGAAAGTCGACTCTATCCGTAAACTCACATCTAGCTAATTAAACTGTGCAGACCTAGCTGGTGTATCCATACAGCATCCAGTCCCACAAAGTCACCGTTTCATTATGTCAGAGGACCGTCACTGGCTGACTGAAACTTACAGGTAAATACCAATAGTTACTATAGTTCAAAATTTTTAAAAAGGAGCCAGCACAGCACGGTGTGTTCTGCTCAGGGCACTGCAGGGGCAGGTAACGGCAAGAGGTGGGCAGGCGAGGCCACGGGCAAGGAGTGTGGCTGTCTGGGGACAGAACAGAATCACAGAAGTGATCAGACTCCTTCTCGAGAGTCCGTGAAGCAGGATGGGTGTGAAGCCAGGACACCTGCTGGGCGGCGCTCCTCCCACGTTCCTGGAGGGCAGAGGGGAAGGGCAGACAGCAGGGGCAGCTGGAGCAACACTTCAAGGGGTGTGAGGGCTGGGGAGCCTGGGCGAGGCCGGCTGTGGGCTCCAGTGGGGCCACTGCCCCCATGAGCGCCGAGAGTGGCCTGATGTGTGACCAGTCCAAGGAAGCCCTTTCCAGGCGTCCAGCAGGCATCCGGGGGCTGCTGCCTCTGGGCCCCTCCCATGACGCAGACGGGCACCCGTCTTCTACCTACCTTCCCTCAGGAGTCAGAGAATACTGTCCGGCGAGGCACCTAAGCGACGGAGGGTGGGGAAGGCAGGAGCGCTTTCCTAGCTGGGTGCCCATCGTGATGGAAAAACTGTGATGGCGCTGCTTCCCGTTATTTTATTTCCCTAGGCTGCTCCTGGGGGGTTGGGGATAGGGGTTGTGCTGGAGGCAGGTGGTTTCTGCTCATGGCTGTGCCCATATTGGAGACTGACTAGGAGAAAGAAAGAACAATGGCCCTGCCTGCTCTTCCCGTGGGCACGGAGGGCTCAGTGTGATGCGTAGGAATACGAACGAGATGCTGTGATTCAATGGGAAACTGCATCCCATAAATCCCACTGGTTTCCCCTAACTTCAGCCTCTGTAATTGTTGATGTAATTCCACAAATGTTCATCTTAAACAGCCAATCCACTTCTCCCCAGGAAGTCTAAGCCTAGAGGAGCCTGGGACAGACGTGTTTCCCTGATCTAAACCAGACCCACTAAACAACCAAGCAACAGTTGGTATGTGCATGCATGAAGAACTTAGGGTCAGGGACTGGTGTTTGGTGAGCCCCAGCCATGCACGGGTGGTCACGTGGACATTTCCATGTAAGGCCTACAATTAACAGCTTGCCCAAGGTCCGCACACAGTTCAGTGGCAACACTGACCGCATTCCAGTGTGGGTCCAAGGTCCCCTGGAGGCCTCAGGTGGGTCCCGGGCCCCTCTCTCCACCCCACACCATACTGCTCCTCACCCAGAGCAGGGGGCATGGCCATTCCAGGGGTTCAGTGCAGAGCACTTGAGAAGCATCTCTTGGGGCTAGGGCTGAGTTCCGGTCTGATTCTTCCAGGCCCAAGGCATTCTGCCCCGGAAGGGTCACACATCAGCAGACTCAGGTCGAAAGCCTCTGTGAGGCTATGGGAGAAGCTTCCAAATCCTCCCACCTCTCAGCCCTTCTCTGGCCCATCAGTCAAACGGCTAATGTCTTTCAAACAACAAACTTAGGTTTCCACACCCAGGTCCACTTTCCTTGATGCTGTCACTTTCACACAGAGGATCCAGGATCCATAAAGAGGTCTGGAAGAGGGAGGCGGGGCTGGGTAGACATTCTATAACCCTGGTGGTGATAAAGCCCCACGTGTATGCAGTTGGCTGAGTTTTCTATTTCTCCCCATATTTTCACATCTCTCATCCGTCATCCTGTTTGTCGTTCACCAAATACAGGATGTTTGAGGGCCCCTTTTCCTCTGGACCACCATGGCCTCGGGAGGCTCTGCTGTCTGCTCCAGGCCACCAGGCTGTCCTCCGGGGCCGTGGACTCTTCCCATCTCCCCGGGATCAGAGGGGCTGGGCCAGTCCATCTGCAGGCTGCTGCTCCCTGCACCCTGATTTGGCCACATGGCTCAGTATGTCTCCCCCTGAGACCCTGCTGGAGAACCTGGGAGCTGAGTGTCGGGCCCAGGGCCCCAAAACCAGGGGTCTGAGAAAGCAGCTGGTTTCCCTTATGGTGTGAATGATTGTGCTTCTCTCTCTGATCAGTGGAGACGAGGAGTCAGGTGGGGCCCACCCCAGTAAGGGCACACAGTGTAGCCACCACCCCACCTACTGGCCCACCCCACTTTCCCCTCCAGCCTCACGGGCTTCCCTGGTGGCGCAGTGGTTGAGAATCTGCCTGCCAATGCAGGGGACACGGGTTCAAACCCTGGCCCGGGAAGATCCCACATGCCACGGAGCAACTGGGCCCGTGCAGCACAACTACTGAGCCTGCGCTCTAGAGCCCGCGAGCCACAACTACTGAGCCCACGCGCCACAACTACTGAAGCCCGTGTGCCTGGAGCCTGTGCTCCTCAACAAGAAAAGCCACTGCAATGAGAAGCCCATGCACCACAACAAAGAGTGGCCCCCGCTCGCCACAACCAGAGAAAGCCCTTGCACAGCAACGAAGACCCAATGCAGCCAAAAATAAAAATTAATAAAATAAATAAATTAAAAAAAAAAACTTGTATGTGTTGTAAAAACCACCTCAGATCCCTGCTTTGTGTTTACTGAGGTGGTTATAAAAGATTATCAGTAACGCAAAATTACTATCATAGCAACAGAGGAAGAGCTGGAGCACACACGACTGCTGGGCCAGGCTCCTTCCTCCACCAAAGGCCTGAGGATGGCCCCAAAGAGGCCGGCGTCATTTTCAGTGGTCGGGGCATTCACGCCCCGCCCCCGTGCTCATCCTTCTCTCCTGATTGCCTGCCAGGTGGCAAACCCTGCCTCGGGGCCTCGCAGCCACACAGCCAACTACCCTGCACTCAAGGACTCACTTGTCTATGTGTCGGGCAGACACATAAACAGATAACATGAGCAATGTGAAAATTGGGTGAGTAACAATTCATCGGGCACTTGGGGAGCACAGGGGAGAAATCCTGAGGGATGAGGGGCCCAGGGGGCTGGAGGGGCTGCCGGAGGAGACCTGGACCAATGCACAAGGCTGCAGGTGTGAAGCAAGGGGTCACACGGACTCTGTCGTTAGAGGTGCTGGTGGAGGCTTTCCGCTCGGATACCACTGCACTAAGTGTCTGTGGGTCAGCAGGCGATACAGAGGGCGTTACAGACACTGAGACCCAGCTCCTTCTGCATGCCATGCCCCTGACACTCCCTGCTAGCCTCCCAGGAGCCAGCTGACTCCTACACGGCACATAAGGGTGGGTAAGAGTGCACAGATACACACCCACACTTGGGCATGTTTAAAACACAGTTCTATTTTCTAAAAATTAGCAAAACTCCAGGCAGGCCAGCGTACTAGCGTGGTTAGCAAATGCAGAAACAGGGTGTCCAGCAAATCCACTCAGAGATCGCAGTTCGGACACTGGAAAGTGGCCCCAACTGAATGGGCCCACTGGGGAGACACAGCAGTGATGCTAGGCGAGCCTCAGAGGGACAGGTTCCAGGGGGTGACAGTGGCGTGCTGGACGGGAGGTCAGTGTCTGGGGAGAGGGTTGTGCTAAAGGCCAGGCAGGTTACATAGTCAGCTTCAGAATCCTGGATGTGTCCTTCCCTTCACTGGTTTTCTTTGAAAGTATTTCCACGCAGGGAGACCTGTCATGGTGAAGGAGACGTGCCCTTGGAGAGCTTACAGGCTCAAGATGAAAAGAAAACGGGAAGTTGCCAAGGAGGGTAATAAGTGCTGGAATGAACGTGGAGTATGAGCTCTGCAGAGGCAGAGGGGGACGCTGCCCACCTTCACTCCAGAAGGCCCCAAGGAGAAGCAACCTCTCAGCTCAGGCCTGAGGGCCAGCCACGCTAAGAGGCTGGAGTGAGGGAGTTTAGGACGCCAGAGGCTCCCTGCGCTGTGAAGACAAGTGGCTGGCAAGGCTGGAGTGGGAGAGCTGGGCTGAAGGCAGGGTTGGGGGTCGGGTGCCATGACAAGTGGGGACCTGCTCCGGAGGCAGGGGATGCTCTCGGGGCATCAACAAGGCAGTTATTCATTCATTCACCAAATTGACAGTTTACAAAGATCCCAGAGGCTTTTGGGTGGAGACCGGACGGGGAAGGCTCTAGCCAGATTCGGTCCTAGGGGAACCCGGGCAAGATTGGGTTCTGGATAAGGTCACAGTGTTGGTGAGGGATGGTGACTTTAAGAGAGATTTAAGAGGCAGGAGATGGGGGAGGGGCTTGGTGACGGATTGGAAGTGGGGAGAAGTAGCAGGGATCCTGGCTCCAAGCTGGGACCCCTGGGTGGATGGGGTGCCATGAGCTGGCAGAAGGGATGCAGGGGGAAAGCAGCACGCCCAGCAAAGTGCCTGCGTGTGGCCCCAGGGTGACCTCCACGTCCACCGCCGCGCTCCCTGAGACCTGACCCCAGGGACACGCGTGACAAGACACGGGCACAGTGGGGGCTCTCGTGTGGTCGTCATGCTTGCCTCATGGACAGTTAAGAAATCGAGGCTTGCAGAGGCATTGCTCCCTGGAGTCGACACCTCCCCCAACCCCCGGTGGTCAGCACCACTGAGATGCCACACTGTTCTAAAACCTCACGTGAAAGCAGAGCCCAACCTAACCTCGTACCCACCACTGAGTCAACAGCAGGACACAGATACCTGTATAGTACAGTGCTGAGAACCCACCAAAAATTCCTGGGAGAGTGGGAGAAGAGGGAAGAGATACCAAATAATAACTAAGATTCACAAGATGCTCTACACTTTACTACAGAGCAGACCCTATTGAACTGAAGGGGATGGTGGGACGAATTAGGAGATTAGGACTAACCTATATACACTACCATGTGTAAAACAGATAGCTAGTGGGAACCTGCTATATAGCACAGGAAGCTCAGCTCGGTGCCCTGTGATGACCTAGATGGGTGGGATGGGGGGTGGGAGGGAGGTCCAAGAGGGAGGGGAGATGTGTATACATACAGCTGATTCACTTCACTGCACAGCAGAAACTAACACAACATTGTAAAGCAACTATACCCCAATTAAAAAAAAAATGCACTGGGAAGAGCAAACTTAGTCCCAGTTACCAATGGGAACAAGTAGATTCACAAGAAGAAGGAGGATGATCACTTCAGTCATTAAAAATAATACTCCCAACATGGCAGCAACCTACATGTCCATCGACAGGTGAATGGATAAAGAAGATGTGGCACATATATACAATGGAATATTACTCAGCCATAAAAAGAAACGAAATTGAGTTATTTGTAGTGAGGTCGATGGACCTAGAGTCTGTCATACAGAGTGAAGTAAGACAGAAAGAGAAAAACAAATACCGTATGCTAACACATATATATGGAATCTAAGGAGAAAAAAAAAGGTTATGAAGAACCTAGGGACAGGACAGGAATAAAGACGCAGATGTAGAGAATGGACTGAGGACATGGGGAGGGGGAAGGGTAAGCTGGGACGG
Source organism: Eschrichtius robustus (assembly GCF_028021215.1). NCBI lineage: Eukaryota > Metazoa > Chordata > Mammalia > Artiodactyla > Eschrichtiidae > Eschrichtius > Eschrichtius robustus. The sequence goes on along the minus strand of NC_090828.1, from coordinate 137,819,154 downwards.
AGTGAGAGAGTGGCATGGACATATATACACTACCAAATGTAAAATAGATAGCTAGTGGGAAGCAGCCGCATAGCACAGGGAGATCAGCTCAGTGCTTTGTGACCACCTGGAGGGGTGGGATAGGGAGGGTGGGAGGGAGACGCAAGAGGGAGGAGAGATGGGGATATATGTATATGTATAGCTGATTCACTTTGTTATACAGCAGAAACTAACACACCATTGTAAAGCAATTATACTCCAATAAAGATGTTAAAATAACTAAATAAATATAAATAAACTTGGTGAAAAAAAAATAATACTACCAGTTCGTTCCTCAAAATATTAAAAATAGAATTACCATATGATCCAGCAACTCCACTTCTGGGTACACCCAAAAGAATTGACAGCAGGGTGTTGAAGAGATACTTGTACACCCATGTTCCTGGCAGCTTTATTCACGAGAGTCAAAGGCTGGAAGCAACCCACGTTCCCATGAACAGATGAATGGATAAACAAAATGCGGTATATACATACAATGGAATATTATTCAGCCTTTAAAAAAAAAGGAAATTCTGACACGTGCTACAGCCTGGATGATCCTTGAGGCTGTTAAGTTGAATGAAATAAGTCAGTCACAAAGAAGACAAATACAGCATGATTCCACTTTATATGAGTTACCTAGAGTGGTCGGATTCATAGAGACAGAAAGTAGAATGGTGGTACCGGGGGCTGGGGGAGGGGAACGGGAGTTAGTGTTCCATGGATACAGAGTTTCAGTTTTGCAAGATGAAAGTATTCTGGAGATGGATGGTGGTGGTGTTTGCACAGCAATGGGAATGTACTTAACACTACTGAACACTTAGAAACGGTTACCATGCTAAACTTTGTTATATATACTTTACCACAATTTTTTAAATGCTAGTAATAAATGTAGCAAACAATAATTACAATAATAATAATACCTTTGCAGCCCCAGGCCCCCTCCCCCCACTCCTGCATGAGGCCTCGGGTGATGGCTTGTCACCATTGCAGTTCATTGGATGCCTTATCAACTCTTATTAATTCTTTTCATGCAGCCCTGTAAACAGACCCTTCATGAAATTATTTTCAGTTAAAAAATAATAGCAATACTGCCAGTAGAGTCATTTTCAACTACAAGCCCAGCAGAAATGGCTGCCCCATCTGAAGAGATGTCCTCAGCCCTGTGACCCCAGCACTCAACAGTGTCCACGCCAATCTCTGGAGAGGACTCTGCTGAAAGCCAGCCATTGCCCTGCCCCCTGTGCTATTTTTAGACATTTCAGGGGGCCTCCCCTGACTCCAGAGCACATCTTCGCTTGGAGCCACTGGTGACACTTTGATTGATAATCCCCCAGGCTAAGCAGAGGCACCCAATCCTTGTGATGATAGGACAGACCATTGTACGTTAGGCCCCCCATTAACTGTGACTCTCCATAATATAATGGAATAAAAACAGGCCTTGGGACTTGAAAATTAGAGATGGTGCAGCCTTAGGGCAGAGGTAATGAGAAGGGGTCCCGACGGAGAGTGCAAAGCTGGGCTCCGAGAGAAGGTTGCTGCTGTGGCCAACGGGCCTGCCCGGGGTGAGGCTCCTCATCCTGCTATGCCAGTCCTGAGCGTTGGCCCTTGAACCCACGGCCTAAGCCAACAGCGTGGAAGGGCTGAGGTGGAAAGGCATCTTCTGCTCTCTTCCAGCGGCGACGCACAGCACTCGTCGTCCCCCCGTGCCAAGCCCCTGGATGCTTTGCAAGCACAGAGCAGCAAGTCCTCAACCAAGTGCAGTGAGAAATCCTGGTGGGCAGCGTGGAGAGAGACACAGGTGTGACCAGGTGTGCAGTAAGGGCTGCTAGTGGGCAGCATGCAAAGGGGGCAGGTGTTACCTCTCTCCAGCACCCCCCCACTAGGAGAACAACTCATTGAAACTTCATGGGCCTCTACTTCCTCATCTGCAAAATGAAAGTAGTAATACTGACCTACAAGACACACAAAGAACACAGAGAAAGCGATTGATATGTGTGACGTCCCTCTCCTTAAGGAGAGGGATGTGTCAGGAGGCAGGGCATGAGCAGGGGTCCTGAGGGAGCTGGGGGCAAAACTCCCCAACAGGCACAGCTCTCATCTGCTCCCAGTACCCCCTTACCTCCTGCTGCAGGTCCCTTACTCTCTATAAGTTTCTTGCAGTCTAGATCTTGCTGAACTTGCCCCTGCCCCAGGGCCTTTGCACTTGCTGTTCCCTCTGCTAAATGCTCTCTGCCAGGCATCCCCATGGCTGTCTGCCTAACTTCCTTCTGGATGCTGCTAAATTTTACCTTATTAGAGGGGCCTTCCCTGGTTTGTATACACACGTTTGTATCCCCTTTACTCTGCCTTGTTTCTCTTTTTCGTTCATAGTACTCATCACTATAGTGTCTGTATAAATATATAAATGTGGGTGGGTGTGGTATCAGTCTAGTCCACTGCTGTCCCCCCAACACCTAGAAGGGTTCCGGGCCCCTCCAGGTGGGTGTGAATAAAGAGAGAAAGAACCAGTGAGCACCACTCCAACAGACCCCCTCCCCACCCTCCCTGATCAGACCGTACCCCCCAGGCCTGACTTTTCCCCCTCTCCTCTCCCCAGGCCTGCCTGCTCACTGCCCGTCACGCACTGCGTGTTTGTGTTCATTGGCTCTGGTGAGGGTGACGCTCAGCCCAGGCAGTTAGGTTCACTGCCCTGAGTGCATCCCAGAGAGATGGAAGTGTGCACACAGGCAACGGGTGTCAGGACCTCCCCGCCCTCAGCCGGGCTCCTAATCTTCACAAATACCCAGTTCCATTTCCCCAGAATGTCATCACGTCTGTGTCTTTCACAGAGAGCGTGCACCTGCACTAACGTAAAATAAATGATTATTAACACAATCATAAATAATTAAAGCTTGATTCTGCCCATCACTCAACAGCAATATCTTTCCTGGTGGAGCCTGGGGTCAATTCTGTCCTTTCCCCTCTTCTGCCCCAGCAAAATCTGCAGCACAGCCCCACCCTAGAGGGTAATTAGCAGGCTCTCCCAAGGAAGATGGATTCTCACACTCCCAGCAGAACATATGCAGTGTAATTGGAAAGCAAAAAAGATTAGCAAGGAAGGAAGACAGGAAGAGAAAGTGGCAAGAGCTGTGAAATTCACATCAAGCCTGCTTTAATCACAATATGCATTTTAATCACCCCAGGCGGCTTGAGAAATGCGGTTATTTAATGCGTTTCTTTAACAGCCTGCTCACAGCCCTGGAGGTCTGGAGCACTTGACCAGAAATGGAGGCATATGGGTCCCCTCTTGGCCAGGCCTCCGAACTCCAAGAAGAGCTGGTTCTGGCCTCAGTTTCCCCACTCTTTGACTCGTGCAGGCACAACCACAGTGTAGCAAATCCTCATGTAAACACCCTCAGACAAATTCTTTGGTTGCCTTTTCCTTTTCAGGTTGACCAGCTGTTGAAGCTGAGGACTCAGCGGTTGGCTCCGAGGCGGAGAGCCCTGAAATGTCCCCAGGCCAACAACTCATCTGACCTTGAGCCTGGCTCAAGGATACCCGCACTGCCAGGCACTCCTCCGCTGTCTGGTGGAGCGTTTCCCCTTGAGGAACATGGACCCCAAGCCTCCTCGCTGTCAGCAGGAGCCCCGGAGAGGGGCTGAAAGCAAGTGCTCCTCCCCCAAGCCCCCAGGATCCCTCCTCCCCACTCCTCCTCCACTCAGACTGCACCTCCCATGCCTCCAGGCATGTCCATTGGCTCCTTCTTCTTTTTTTAAAGTTTTTTTTATTGAAGTATAGTTGATTTACAATGTTTCAGGTGTAAAGTGATTCAGATATACATATATTTTCTTTCTCAGATTCTTTTCCATTGTAGGTTATTACAAGATCTTGAACACAGTTCCCCATGCTATACAGTAGGTCCTTGTTGGTTATCTATTTTATATATAGCAGTGTGTATATGTTAATCCCAAATTCCCAATTTATCCCTCCATCCCCTTTCCCCTTTAGTAACCATAAATTTGTTTTCTATGTCTGTGAGTCTGTTTCTGTTTTGTAAATAAGTTCATTTGTATCATTTTTTTAGATTCCATGTATATGTGATATCATATATCTGTCTTTCTCTGTCTGACTTACTTCACTCAGTGTGACAATCTCTAGGTCCATCCATGTTGCTGCAAATGACATTATTTCATTCTTTTTTATGGCTGAGTAATGTTCCATTGTGTATATGTACCACATCTTCCTTATCCATTCATCTGTTGATGGATACTTAGGTTGTTTCCATGTCTTGGCTATTGTAAATAGTGCTGCTGTGAACATTAGGGTGCATGTATATTTTCAAACCATGTTTTTCTCCAGATATATGCCCAGTAATGGGATTGCTGGGTCGTATAGTAGTTCTATTTTTAGTTTTTTAAGGAACCTCCACACTGTTCTCCATAGTGGCTGCATCAATTTACATTCCCACAGATAGTGTAGGAGGGTTCCTTTTTCTCCACAGCACCAGCTCCTTCTTGATGTCTCCTCTGCACGTCCAGAAGATGCCTCATGCACTGCATCATCTAAACAGAACTCAAATATTCTCCTCCTCCTTATTATTCTTAATGATACGATCTACTCACTAGTTTAAGCCAAAATCCTAGGTGTTCCTCTTGATTCCTCTTTCTCTCACCAATGGGCTCCAATCCATCGGCCGGTCCTAGCAACTCAGCCCCCAACACAGAGCCCACTGAGTCCTCCTTCCCCATTACTCCCAACAGCCTCCTTGAGGCCAGTGCCGTCTCCTCCCAAGACCCCCAGCAGCCCCCTGATGGCATAGTCTGCTGCCCTCTCCAAAACAGAAGTTACACGCACTCCCTGCAGAGACCACCCAGGGCCTCCTGACACCATGGCACGCTTTCCACACTCTAGGGTCAGGGCTATTGGCTCCTCTGGCCTGGTCTGCCTCCCCTGCCTACCTCCTGACTCCGTCCACCTCCTGACTCCACCCACTGCCTGTCTCCGCCCACTGCCTCATTCATTCAGTTACAGAGAGGTCCAGATTTCATCGTCTGAAGTATACAAAATTCAGCAGCCCCTCTTTAAGAGAAACATGTAAAAGTCTTTTACACTGCATTATTGATTACATTTCTAACAGGAGATAACTTCTTTTTAAATGAGTATGAGTGAGAAATGATCCTTACAAGTCCACTCACCTGATGATTGGATGAGTGTTCCAGACTACCTCCTGACTCCCTGCCACTGTAACCTGCCTCTCCTCCAAGACTCTCACATTCTGGGGTCTGGAGGGATTAAGACACATCACGCCCCACATCTGGGGTCTGGAGGGATTAAGACACCTCTCCGACCTGTATCCTCACATCATGTGCCAGATGCTAGATACAGAGTACGGTGGGCATATTCCTAGAAGCCCCAGAGGGCTAGCAGTGATAACCACGTGGACATGATGGCAATCTCCACGCAATTATTCCACTTAACCCAAACTGAGCATATGCCCAGCTCAGCTTCCCCTCTTCTGGATCCCAAAACACCAACAACCCCTGGAGCGAGAGGAAGTGAAAGACACGGCAGAAAGTTGGACCAGAAAGAGAGAGAGTCTTCAGTGGCTGCAGTTGAAAATTCAGTAAAAACTGGCCATGTGAACACACTGGGAGGCCCCCGCCAGCACCACCAGTACCTTGGGAGAGGCCCCGAGAGCAAGAGGTCCGGCAGACGGCCACCTTCCAGTATCAACACAGTGCGTGCAGGAGGGTGTCCAAAAGCCAGCACACGCCTGCCTCACGGAAGGCCTGCAGAGGATGTGGTATCCGTGTGGACAGAGAGATGCGAGCGTGTGTGTGTGCACGCTCAGACACAGACACAGCAGAGACCTGTGCCTGACCAGAACCAGGAGGGGTGTGTCGTCTGCCCGCCTGTCTGCACTCACTCACTCACATCTATGTACCCACGTGCCGCAATGCTCACTTCCTCACCAAAGCCCCAAGGGATTCTGCGAAGAGAGGATTCTTTTCTCCAGATCCTCTTTGGTAGTAGAATAAGCCATTCCAACAACCCAAAGACACATTGAAGGTGCCCAGACCTAGCAATGGCCTCACCAATTTGACTGTATGTGCACAAAGGGCTTATGGAGAGCCTTGAAAGTTGGGTGCCCCCCCATCCTGACTGGCACCCCTCCACTATGGTACCACGCCGGGCCATCCACCTGGGTCATGTTCTTCCTCACACACCTGTGACTGGTGCTTTCTCAAATGATGCTGGAAGGACCTGGGCCCATATCCCCAACCAAAGCCCAAAGGTCTAGACTCCTCACTGCTGTCCGAGCAAGGGGCCTGAATCAGGGGAGGGCCCCAGACAGGGAATGAGCAGGTGACTCTGCACAGCTATTAGATGGAGCCAAGTGTGGCAGTGAGCCCAGAGCAAGCAGACACAGCTGGTGTCTGCCACAGGCAGCTCGGTGGGGACCCCCATGGGAAAGGCAGGTCTCCTGCCCTCTCCGTGGGCTAGAGGAACCATGCGGGCCTGGGCCACCCTGTCTGGACCTAGACTTTGGGTCCAGCCATGGTGGGAGGAACTCAGGGCAAGGTACCCATGTCCCCAGGAGCCAGGTGCACCAGGCACTGAGCTGCCCTCAGTGTAGACTTGCTGACAGCATGGATGCTTTTTGTTTTTGGTCACGCCACGCAGCATGTGGAATCTCAGTTCCCCGACCAGGGATCGAACCCGTGCCCCCTGCAATGGAAGTGAGGAGTCTTAACCACTGGACCTCCAGGGAAGTCCTTAGACTTGCTGACATGAGAACTGGCCTCCTGGGAGTGGCATGTGGGCCGCTGCCAGCTTTGTTGTCACGAATGAAGCAAGCGTTCCCTAATCCTGCTGTGTGCCTGTGTTGTGTCACTAAGGGCAGTAGAAACAGAGGTAAGATGTCTATATCTAGTTTGAAAGATGAGATACAAATGCTTATAAACTCTACAGAGAAGACCCAAGGCTGAACTAGAAGCAAATGGCTTTATAGACAAGTGCCAGCCTTCTAGGCAGGCGGCCTGGCTGGAGTCCCAAAGCAGACAATCCTTCATGACTGGGTGTATGTGACTTTACCTCTCTAAGCCTCCATGTTCTTGCCGATGGAACAGGAATTGTTAAATCTATGTCCCAGTGTCTCAACAGGATGAGGTGGCCATATCAGACAGGACAGGCTGTGTAAACTGTGGTGACAAGTCACTTGCTCACTCACACGTCATGTCCTTGTGTTCCTCCAGGACCCCAGGCAGACAGGGCACCATCATCGGGAGGGACTCCAGCTGCAGAGATGGGGGAAGAGGGAGGCCACGGAAAGTGAGTGCCGGCCCATTTCTACTCTCCGGGGCCACAGCAAACTCACAGCTCTGCCCTGAGTCAGCAGCAGGGCGGGAATGCAGCTCCACCAGGGGTCTGGTAGAAAGGAGAGAAACCGATCTTTGTGAATAGCCCTAATCACACCACAGAGCCTGGCTAGGTACCAAAGAAGCACTAGCTCCCTTTCCCTCTATTAAGTGTAATCATGAGACTTATTACCCTGTTACGCTTGTAGAGTCTGTTCTTTCTTTTTTTTTTTTTTTTTAATTAATTTATTTATTTTATTACTTATGGCTGTGCTGGGTCTTTGTTTCTGTGCGAGGGCTTTCTCCAGTCGTGGCGAGCGGGGGCCACTCCTCATCGCGGTGCGCGGGCCTCTCACCATCGCGGCCTCTCTTGTTGCGGAGCACAGGCTCCAGACGCGCAGGCTCAGCAATTGTGGCCCACGGGCCTAGTTGCTCCGTGGCACGTGGGTCCTCCCAGACCAGGGCTCGAACCCGCGTCCCCTGCACCGGCAGGCAGACTCTCAACCACTGTGCCACCAGGGAAGCCCCGAGTCTGTTCTTTCTTAAAAACGCTCTCCTGTCCCCAACCATGGTCGAGCACCAGATACATGGAACCCACTACAGAAAAGAGAGAGCTCATGGTGGGGAGTATTTCAGAAAGACTCTGGAAGAGGCTGGTGGTCAGGACCCAGATCGGTAGAGAGGATGGTAAATGGGTTCCTTACGGGGAGGTCTGAGCAGCATGAGTGAGCAGACACTGAGGTATGATAGTGACAGCAAAGTGAACCTGAATTTAAATTCTGCAATACATATGATGAGACTGAACAGAATGTCTTAATGTTGTAATGTACAAATACTCCTTCCAAATAACCAGTTAATGTAAGGAAATTCGATTAAAAGTCCAAATAGGATTGAGTTTGCATGGATCAGAAATCCATCTATAGTAACTTACAAAAATTGATTTATCTTTCTCTTTTAACACGAAGTTCAAAAATAGACAATCAAGTACTGAAATGACAGCTGCATGATGCCAAAAGGGGGTCTATGCCCCTTTATCTTTCTATTGTCTTTTTAATCTATTCTGTTATGTCAATTGTACAATATGCACAAGGTAGCTGCTGCTGCTCCAGACATATCAGCTACATTCCAGGCAGGATGAAAAAGGAAATTATGCCTACCAGAGGAGTGAGTCCCTCTTAATCAGGAAAACAAATTTTTTCTGGGACTCCCAGCAGGAAAAATATCACTTATATCTAATTGGTAAAAACTGGGTCATTTGTCACCCACGCTATGAGGGAGTCTAGGAAGAAGAAAGGAATGGAAATTAAATAGGTAGCTAGCAATGAAGAGTTTTAGAACTCAACAAAATAATGCTAAATTTCATCTATGAACACAGAATAAGAAAAAAGTAGAATATTCATGTGAAACAAGTCTTACCAGACATTAAAACATAGCAAGAAGCTAAAATAATTTAAACAGTTTGGTGCTGATGGAGGGAAAAAGTCAAATCATTAGAATAGAATAGAAATTATGAAAATAATTCAAGTATATATAAGACTAGTACATGAGAATTGTACATTTCAAATAAACGAGGGATCAATCATTTGGGAAATGAATTAGGATAGATCTCATCCTGGTGCCATGCATTGAACAAATTACAGGGAAGCTAAAGAATTAAATATAAAAGTAAAGCCATAGAATTAGTTTACAGACACATAGATGGCTATTTATGCAATATTGGAGTAGGGGATATGTTTTTAAACACGATACCAAAGACAAAACCATAAAGGAAAAGAATGATAGACTCAGCTATAGAATGTATTGAAAGTAAACATTTCCAAGTAGTGAAAACACAAAATAATAAGCAAAGTTAAAAGACAAACATCATTTAGGGAAATACTTGCTATGTTCATCAAACTGTTAATATCTTTCAATGTGTAGAGTTTTTGCAAAGCAATAAAAAAAAGACAAGAAGTAAATGCTTAGTTTATAAAAGAGCAAATTTAAACGTGCAAAGGAAAACAACAGAAAAACTTAAACTCCCTAATTGTCAAGGGAATACAAATTAAAGCAACAGCACTTCATTTTTCACCTCTAATTCATACATAATTTTTAAATCGGTGATTTGGGAGTTGCGGATAATAGGGTTTTTTAAAATAATCTTTTATTGTCTATATTGTCTGACTCCCTGCAACATGAAAACAAGTTATTTTGAACGTGAAAAGGTATGCAGGATGCATCCTGGGGTACAGTGGGTGATCTGCCCTCCGGAGCCAGAAAGTCACTCCCTGCCCATCCAGCAGTTTTTGCTGAACGCCTGTGATGTGCATGGCACCCTGAGCAACCTAGGTGACACACAGACGCTCAGCACGGAGATCGGCTGGCCGCGCTCCCAGAGACTCTGCCCTCTGCCGCAGTGGTCAGCGTGACGTGGCACAGGGTCAGGTGCCTTCCCATCTCAGATGTCTTCTTGCCCGTTGACAGCAAAGCCCTTCCACATGCTCCTTCCTTGATTACCCGGTGCCCTTTGTTCATTCAAGATGTGACGCTTGAACCTCCCTCCACCCAGAAGCTTTCCTGGCCATTCCTGTGCCACGGGCCCCGGTGGGGACCCCACCTCTGTGTCGTCACAGCTCTCAGTTAGCAGAGGTGGGAGTGGGGGGCTACCTTTTCCACGTCTGTACTTTCAGCATCTCACACAGAGCAGGCACTCGCTTGCTGAAGGAGAGGACGGAGGAAGAAACGCAGGGAAGAGGGAAGGAAAACGTGCCCAAAAGAAGCTCAGCCCAGACTCTGGGAGCTCAGAGGAGGGGGAGTTCCAGTGTGTGAGAAGGGGCTTCCAGGGAGGACACGAGGCCCCAGATGGATTTATTAAAAAGGGAGGATTTGGAGAGCAGAGGGGAGAGAGGCGGGGCATGCATGGGTCTGGTCTGAGGACGAGGGTGGGCGGGAGCCCTGATGCAGGAGCACAGGGCACAGAGGAGGCCAGGCAGCCTGAGCACAGGAGCCCAAGGACCGGTTCTGGGCTACCTGTCTGCCCAGCCTGAAGAGAGGCGCCCACCCCATGGCAACTCGGCCAGCACAGGGGTCCGCAGCTGTCCCAGGTCAGACAGATCCCATCCATCTCCTGCCCGGACACTTGGCTGGGTTTTCTTCCAGGGCCTGTGAGCGAGCATCCTCTCCTGCACCTGCAGGAAATGGAGCTTCCCAAGTCCACAGGAGCCAGCTTGGCCAGAGCGAGGGGGCGGCCTGGACAGCAGCTGCAGAGGTGCGATCCTGATTAACCTAATTAAGGGAGACTGTGAGTTTCTACATGAACATGTGCATGTGCTGATGCCCTCAGGCGCCACAGGGAGCCAACCGCTCACCCATCGGTGCACGTGGCAAACACAGAGCCTCGCTGTGCAGGCCCCCAGCAATGGGCTGGAAGATGGGGTGCAGGACGGAGGGCTTGTGACCCACCCCTTAGTGTGGGAGCTGAGCCCTCAAGCCAGGCAAACCCCACCAGGGTCTCCCATTGGGCAGCGACGTGGTTAGAGGCGGGTTTTGCAAAGATTGTCCGGAAGCCATGTGTAGAGCAGATTGGGGGCAGATATGCCCCTGGGGGTGGGTGGTGCAGGCCGGCCAGGTCCCTATAACCAGGCAGTACTGGCTGCTGTGGGAATGCATAGGTAGACATTAGCACTGACAAGAAAGTGTTTCAGCAGATGGGCTGAAGAGACGGGGTGCTCCCAGTACACGGCTCTGATGCCTGGTGGGGCCGGTGCCTTGAATGGGCCTGCAAACCCAGGAGGAGGCCCAGGTCTGGGGGAGGTAGACTGTCAGGCCTCGCTCTTCTAATGGGCATGGCAAGGCCAAGACTCCTGGACACACGCTGTGCATTTGCAAATGCCCTCCTGGGTCAGAGGAACACCCCTCTGGGGCTTCTCTGAGCGAGGCAAGACAGGCCCTCACCTGCTCTGGTCTGAGCTGGAAAGGACGTTTCTCTGGGCACGAGCATGACTAGGATGACCCTTCCTATGAGGAGAAGGAAGGGAAGTTACAAGAGCATTTTCTGGGAGCCATGAGCTGGGCGGAGCTCACCCAGGGCACACACAGGGGAGAGAGGACCGGGCTGGCCCTGTGCACGCTGCGTTCTGTCCTTCCATCCGCGGGCCTGGTCTGGGTGTCAGCATGTACACCCTCATTTCTAGTTTCTCCTTCTGCAGTGGCTCACCCCTCCGTGACCTAGAACCATAACCCCAGTGCTGGCTGTGCACCCATCAGGGGCCAAGCGTGGATGTCAAGCAAGAGGTGAGGACAGCCCAGATGCTCCAGGCTGCATGCTTAGAGCAGAACCTCCCCTCCTGCGCCCAGCAAGAGGTGCCATCGCGAACTGTGCCCCCAGAAGAGGGACCTGGTCCCCAGCAAGAAAGGGCAAGGGTCACTCACCGTGTGAGAGACATGGCACTTTCCAGCTGGAACTCCCGCCTCACTGAGAAACCTCCTGCACCAGATGCAGTCAGTGGGGCTGGTTCCCATCTCCGGGGTCTCATCAATCATGGATTCTGTGAGATAACAGAAAAAATATACATTGGTCTCTGCCCCTAGTTCTTGGCATCGAGCTCCTAAAACGCTTGTAATTTCCTAAAGGATAAGAGCACTGGGACCATCTCTTGTTCTGATATTTGTCTTTGACCCCAGCCCTGACACAGGGCTTCTACAGCCTTTGTAAATACCTAAGTGACGAGAGCTCTGGGAGCATCTTTAGTTCTTATGAGGCGACTCTGGGTGGACTCCTGAGTGGCGGCCGGTCAGAAAGACCAAGGCATGATTAGAAGCTTGGAAGCTTCAGCCCCACCTACCCCCATCCTCCAGAGAGAAGAGAAGCTCAGGAAATGGAGATGGTAATTGATCACGGAGGAAGTCTCCATAAAATCCCAATAGTAAGTGATTCAGGATTTCTGGGTTGGGAAACACGTGGAAGGCATGGAAGCTCCTCACCCCTCCCCCAGCACCTGACCCTGTGCATCTCTTCCTTGTGGCCTTTATTATATCCTTTAATAAACTGCTCGACATAAGCAAGTATTGCCCTGAGTTCTGGGAACCACTCTAGCAAATTAATCGTACCCAGGCTTGGGGGTTGGTGATGGGTCATTGGGGCCTCCGATCTGTAGCCAGTTGGTCAGAAGCACAGGTGACAACCTGGGCTTTCAACTGGCATCCGAAGTGAGGGAGGGGACCGTCTTATAGACTGAGTCCTTATCCTGTGGGATCTGACACTTTCTCCAGGTAGATAGTGTCAGAATTGAGTTATACGGCAGGACACCCTGCTCGCTGGTACCCTGGAGAATTGCTTGCTGACCAGAAGTGAAGTGTCCCGTGTGAGGCGTGATGGAGACTCACAGGAGAAACACAGTTGGGAAGAACTGGGTTTCTCCCTACACAGGAGGGAAAAACGCTGGTTTTTTCATGTGTGGATCTTCTACCAGGTGTACAGAGGAAATGGGCCTTCTGGGGTCCCTTGCAGGGCAGCAGCGCAGGGGAGACCCCACCTGCCAGCACACAGAGACCAGAGCACTTGGGCAACAATATCCCTGGGTACGTGGACCCCCGCTGCTCTCAGTCAAGGGGGCCCGGGTCAGAAGGCCTCTGGCACCCTCACAAAACGTGCCAAGGGTGCTCTGGCCCAGAGTCCACTCCAACGTGTCCCCAGTGCAGGGGCCACACGCTTTGGGCCCGTCCCCTCAGCCCCTTTGTGAGGAGCAGAGCAGGGCGCAGAGCAAAGCGCTCTACAGAAGCGTCCTCCGCGGGGCCCTCATCCCAGCCTGTCGCTGCCCCCCTTCCCGCAGCGGCTCTTCCCATGGCTTCCTCATTGCGCCCCACATGCTCCTTTCCCCCACTCTCCTCGGGGCTCTGGTTTATGGACCCAACACCTTCCCTACGTTTCTTCTGTGGTTTAAGACTGGGCAGCTCCTCAACTCCCCCCACCCTTTTTCTAAGAACTGTCAGTGGTTCTGCCTGAAGCGGGACTCTGGGGAGGCGTGCAGACCCTACTTTCTGCGTGGAGTGGAAACCAGAGCCCCTGTGGCATCTTCTTCCCTTGACAGGACAGGCTCCGGTCACACGGGACCAGCAGGGCTGCCCCACACTGCACAGGCCACCAGGGGCGCAGCTGGGGGAGCAGAGAGTGTGGGCAGCCTGAGGAGCCCACATTTCCTTTCACGGCAAATGGGCCTCCAGAGCCCGGACTAGCTGGAATTATAACCCCCAACCACCAGGTCTCCCCCCATCCCTGCTCAGCCAAAACACCTGGGGGCTCCCTCCCACCTCCAGGGTAGCCTCGAGCCTGCTCACATGTTGCACCATTACTGGGAGCAAGATGAGACACACAGACAGCCCACAGTGCTGTCAGAGCAGAAGCCGCAAGCCCCAGGACGTGCACAGCCCCCAGACTATCTCCACCACAAAGTGACATGGCCTGTTGCAGGTGTAGCTGAATTCGTCATTGGCCATGCTTCAGAAGGGACCCTGATCTCTACTGCCTTGTAGATTTGAGGTAGGGTGACCATATGCTTCATTGTCCAAACTGGAACACTGTTAGAATAAACAAAGGTGCTGTTAATAACTCTTCTGGGACCGCAGGTGTGCATGGAGGCAAGGAAATGGGGACACCTTCTATCTGCCGAGGAGTTGGCAGGGGGCGGGGATCACCTAACTGATTTGAAAGACTTTGAGCTTTACCATCGGAGTGACAGAAATGTTCCATTCCCAGTTCCCATGACCTTGGGGGCTTGTGCTTTGGCACGGGGGTCATCCAGAGGCCATGGGAGCCTGCCTGAGAGAGAAAGGCAAGTTCATCCAGAAGACACTGTTATTTCTATTCATTACAGAAACTATGCACATTAAGAATGATTACCACCATTTAAAGATGAGGAAATGGGTCTGAGAGCAGTTTGTTAATTCCCCTTAGGTCACAGCTGGCAAGTCCAGGCTTTCCCCTCACTCTGTGTGGCTGCATGCTATTTATGTCCTTAAAATCTAATGACAAAACTTGTTTTTCTGTTTCAAAACTATAACAAGCTTAACGTTTCCCATCTGAACTCATCCATTTTCTCCTTAAGTCAGCAGTTTCCTCATAATACCTTCTCTCCGTCTGGGCACTCCAGCTCCACCCCATCACTGCAGGACTGAACTGGGGAACTGGATTGAATGGAATTTGTTACGGCTGGATTGTAGCATGAAGTGAAGACTGGGAGTGCTGCAGCAGTGGAAAGCTGGCCAGGACCCGGGGCGAGGATGACCAGGGTCTAGAGTCAGAGCAGCTGTGGCTCAGAGCCCGGTGTGCTAGTTAGAGCCAAGCACCTGGGTAGGGACGCCGTGTCCTCACCTGGGCAGATGGGACCCAGGCCCAGGGAGAGTCCAGGTCTCAGGGACTCGGGGAGAGATAAGCAGAGGGTTGGCCGGTGGAGGCCACTGTGGGAGCAGAGGAGGCTCAGCACGGAGGACAGACAGAGCCCATGTCCTTCCCCAGTACACGGGCTTCCACTCTCATTGCAGAGATTTAGAAAATCAGAAAATCTGCAAGTAGAGGAAGAACATCACCCACAATCCCAATGCCAGGTCACTAGCACTGTTGATCTTTCATAAATGCTCTTCGCTCCCTTATCTTTCACAAGTTTTAAGATTTTGTTTTTACCTTATAATAATGTTACTTAATTCTTCACATTCTATTTTATTCTGCTTTTTTTCTGAAAACATTATACAAACATTTTCCCACCTTATCAAATAGCAAGTAGTAATCCTATAACGTATGTTGCAGAATGTTCCGTCAAATGGATGTTCACTCATTTCCTCAGCTGTTCATCTATTAATGGGCATCTGGTCTGTTTGCTATTTTCACTATTACAAACAGCACCCCAAGACACACACGTATAACTTATAACTTTGTCCTCATTTCAGATTAATTTCTCAGAACTGTATGGGGAGAAGCTTAATACATATTGGGTACATATTGCCAGATTGCTTTCTATAATTTCTAGATTGCTAATTGACAGATATTTCAGCAGTGTATTAAAGCAACATCTCACCTGATTCTTTCCTTGAGGCTTTTAATTCATGGATCAGAAACATTCTACCTTTTCTAAGCATTTACTGTATACCAGACCCTTTGCTGGAAACATATTCTTCCCAGAAGCAACAATGCTGGTCCCTGGTCTGGTTTCAGCTGAGCCCAGATGGGACTCACTCTGGACATGCTTTGGGGATCTGACAGGGATGGGGACCCAGCCACCTGCACCCCCAACAATCACACATAATTCCGGGACCACAGCCATGGCTGAGGGACCACCACCAACATGTGATGGGACAGAGGGCCACCAAGTTGTGCCACAGGAGGAATGGTCAAGCCAGCAGCCTCATGGGCTTCACGTTAAGTGACCAAGATGGATTATCCTGACTTATGTAAGGGACAAAGACGAGTGTGAGTGAAGGAAATGTATCAGACTGGACCGTATGAAATTGCCAATAATCTGCCATTTTTTAATCTCCAGAAATGGCAATTTCATATGGTTCAAACTAATACAATTTATAAAAATGTTCATCACACAGAGTTTTCAGAAAATTGAAGGTTTTGGAGTTAGAATCCTTAGAATCCCTATTCCCGGCTACATAGTTCATTTGCTGAGAAACCTTGGCCAAGCTGCTCACCCTCTCTGAGTCCATAAAATAAAGACAACTATGTCCTTGTTTCAGGGTTGCTGTAGAATTAAGTCAGGGCCTGCATACAGACTAGTGCTCAGAAAGGCCTCCTGTGTGGCTTCCTCCTCTGCTCTCTCAATTTTGAAATTATTAACAATTTCTGAACAAGGAACCCTGTTGTCATTTTGCACTGGGCCTTGCAAATTATATACCAGGTCCTGGATCAAGCCACTAAGACTGAAACAGCGGCTGCATCATAATAGGTCCTCAACAAGTATCTCTTCCCATTCCCTTACCTTGGTGTGTCTAAAATTTATTTGCACCCATCCCTTTATGAATCTACTTAACACAAATTCTGCAATGTAGACATGAAAGAAAAGTTGTGTTTGACAGCTTATGTGTTTCTTGCCTAATGTTATCGGTGGCAAATATCTAACTCAAACAGTCCCAATCACCTGCCCTATGTGGGCACTCTGCTCAGCCCCACAGCTCCTTCCAGCAAGGGAGTCACAGCCCAGAGGGGTGGCCCTGAAGTGGAGGTGTACTCAGTGGGCCCACAGGGAGCTCTCCAGCAGGAGTCCCTTATCTGCTGGGAGCCGAGTTCAGGGTAAGCTTCCAGGGCTGGTGTTAAAGGATGCGAAGAGGTATCAAAGGTGGGGGTGGCTGGAAAGGTTGCAGAGGGATGACGTTGGAGGCAGAAAGGACAGCACAAGCACAGGCCTCACAAACTTAGCCTCTCGTCCTCATTGGCAGGCCAGGAAGCTTGGAGCTGACTTCCATGAATTCTTTTGGGATAAAGCCTTCGCCTTCCTGACTTTCTCATTGTACACAGTCTCCCTGGGCAAGGTCATCGTCACCCTGCCTCCCTCTCTTTGGCTCCAAGCACCTGCTGGCAGATAAACCCCAGATCTCTATCCTCAGCGCATGTTCTCTCAGGGCCCGCTGGACATTTCTGCCTGAGTGCCCCGCTGAACTATGTGCAGAGTAAACCCAGCCGTGTGGTTCCTCTCTGCTAACTGACTCCCTAGCATGGCACCTTGCGTTTTTGCAGTGTGGCTTCCAGGCACCTTGTCAAACCCTGTGTCCTGTCACCTGTGGAATCCGCATGCCTCAAGCAGCCCAGGCACATGCTGCTCCCCTGTCTTAGTGTGCTCTCAGCCAGCTTCATCTCAGGAACTCCTCCTCGGCCTTCAGGGCTCAGTGCAGAGCCCCTGTAACATGCCCCCTGCCCCAGACCCAGCATCCTGCCCGCTCTCCTGCACCCTCTGCTCTAAACCCAGCCGCACTGTGGCCTCGATGACCACACCTTTGTCAGGCTTCCTTTAGGAGGATTGCTGCCCCCTCTGAACCCTCATCGAACATGGAATATGGCATCTGCTCAGTAAAAGAAGGAAGCAAACCAATATGAGACCTGAGGGTGTTGCAGGCTTTCCTTCTGTCACATGGATATGTATTCTTCGTTGCTTCAACGGTACCGTGTTAATCTCTCCTAAAAGTCTCTCTAGGTGGAGAATAATTATCACGTTGGCTTGTTCAGGACGGCTCCCTTCTTCAGCATCCCCACAAACTCTTGCCTATAGATCCCTGGGCTTCCTATTAAGACTAAACAAAACATTAATAAAGTCAGTCATATTACTTATATAGGACACAATGTTTTCCAGATTCCTTTCTGCAGTTCGTATCATCTAATCCTTCCATGACTAACCTTCCGTAAATAATTTCCACAGTCCAATACAGATGTATGGTTCCTTTCTCCTATTTCTCCTCCTCCACTTCTTCCTTCTCCTCCTCTTCCTCCTACTTGTCCCTCTTTTTTGCCCAGCACCTCTTTTTCTTGCCCTACTATAGTACCTTTAACAGTAAACCTGAAAGTCCAGGGGTCCAGTCAGTCTTTCAGAATGTCCTCACTAAAACAAGCTCGGTGTTCAGATCCTCACAGGGAATTTCAGTTTGAATAATTAAGACCTCTAAGTTTAGGCAACCAATCATCTGACTCTAGGGGCAGAAAGAGACGGAAACCTGATCTTTCTTTAGCAGCAGTGGATGCTTAACTTCAGAGACCTGGAAGATTTTCCTAGAATAATATCTTAATACCTAACAATATTTATATAAAATTGATATAGGAAACTTCCAGAATTGCAGAGAAGGTCCGCCAAAAATCCACTCCTTCATAAAAGCAATAAGAACATGCAAAATCAAACTTTTCAGAACTCTAAAAATTAATCAAAGACTTACAACAATCCAAGGAGCATTTATTCAAGAAAAATGACAGAGTGTTGGTAAGGACAGTGAGCTGTGTGGTGTTTCAATTTGTCTTATTCCCATTGCCCTGTCTCCACCTCAACAGTCATCTTGAAAACCAGCAGTCTTGCAATAAGAGTAGCTGTTAAAGCCAGCATTGTAATAGCAAGTAAAGGAGGCCAGAATCTGAGGAAACTTAGAAAGTCCCATCTGTAGAGAACTGTCACTATGACCTATCCAGCTGCTCCCTGGAGGACCCCCCTTTACAGGGCCTATCATTATTTGACCTGACTCAGAGCTCACTCTGCGTAAAGAGCCCTATCTTCAAAGCACTTGTTGAAAACAATTAGTGGCAATTGTTAAACATTATCACTGAGAGAGTGATGTCTGTTGGGGAAAATAAGAGTCTGGCCAAAAAGTTAAACAGAAAGATGTGGGAAAAAAGATGTTCATGGGAGCTCTGAAAAGCTTGAACATATTCCTGGGGATCTGGAAGGACATGCACATATACAGGGCATTGTGCATACTCAGGAAAGATCTGAATATGTCCTATTCTCTCACCTCTGGCTAAACCTGAGGACCTGCACAAGCAGGAAGTAAAGGCTAAGGCAAAGTTGAACATCACCAAAGTGAGAGTACACCCTGGCGTCCACTCAGGGTGAGAGTGCACCCCTATGCCCACAGAGCCCCAATATACATGAAGCAAAACTGACAAAATGACATCAATAACTCAAAAATAATACTTGGAGACTTCAATACCCCATTATAATAATGGATGGAGCAAGTAGGCAAAAGGTCAATGAGGAAACTTGAACAACACTATTAACCAACCAGACCTAACACATTTATAAAACATCCCACCCAAAAACATTGGAACACACATTGTTTTTCAGGTACTCATGGAACATTCTCCAGGGTAGACCATATGTGAGACAATAGGACAAAGCAGAACAGATTCAAAAGGATTGAAATCATACCAAATATGTTCTTCAAGAACAATGGAATTAAATTAGAAATTAATAATTTTAAAAATTTGATGGAAATTCATAACTATGTGGAAATTAAACAACACACTCTTAATAATCAATGGGTCAAAGAAGAAATCACAGTGGAATTGGAAAATACTTTGAGATGAATGAAAAATAGAAACACAACATACCAAAGTTTATGGGATGCAGAAAAAGCAGCATTCCCAAGAAAATTTATAGCTATGTTTTTTTAAATATTCACACATTTTAAAGAAAGAAATACCTCAAATCAATAATCTAAGCTTCTGCCTTAAGAAGCTAGATAAGGGGAGCTTCCCTGGTGGCACAGTGGTTGAGAATCTGCCTGCTAATGCAGGGGACATGGGTTCGAGTCCTGGTCTGGGAGGATCCCACATGCCGCGGAGCAACTGGGCCCATGAGCCACAACTACTGAGCCTGCGCATCTGGAGCCTGTGCTCTGCAACAAGAGAGGCCGCGATAGTGAGAGGCCCGCGCACCGCGATGAAGAGTGGCCCCCGCTTGCCACAACTAGAGAAAGCCCTCACACAGAAACGAAGACCCAACACAGCCAAAAATAAATAAATAAATTTAAAAAAAAAGAAGCTAGATAAAGGAAAGCAAACTAAATCCAAAGTAAACAGGAAAAAGGACATAAAAATCAGAATGTAAATAAATGAAGTAGAGAGTAGAAAAACATAAAGAAAATCAATGAAACCCAAAGGTATTTATTTTAAAAGATCAACATTATTGACAAACCTTTAGCTAGATTGATCAAGTAAAAAAAGAGGGAAGATTTAAATAACTAAAATCAAGACTTTACAGAAAAAAATTACAAGTGAATATTATAAACAATTGTATATCAAGAAATTATATAACCTACGTGAAACAAGCAGCTTCCACAAAAGACAAAACTCCAGAAACTGACTCAAGAGGAAATAAGTAGTCTCACTATAAAAGTAAAGAAATCAAATTAGCACATTTAAAATTTTGCACAAACAAAATCTTAGGCTCAGATGGTTTCACTTATGAATTGCAACAAATGTTTAAAGAAGGAGTAGTACCAATATTTCATAAACTCTTCCAAAATATAGAAGAGGGAACACTTTCCTACTCATCTGATGAAGCTAATATTACCATGGTTCTGAAACCAGACAAAGATATTACAAGAAAAGAAAACAACAGATCAATATCTCATGAATGTATGTGAAAATATCCTTAACAAAATATTAGCAAACCAAATACAAAAATATATAAAAAAGACTATACACCATGACCAAGTTGGATTTATCCCAAGAATGAAAAGTTGGCCTAGCATATAATAAATGATAAATGTAATGCACCATATTAATAGAATAAAGGACAAAACTAAATGATCATCTCAACAGATGCAGGTAAAGCATTTGACAAAATCCGACAGAACTTTGTGATGAAACACTCCACAAACAAGGAATAAAAGGGAACTTCCTCAACCTGATAAAAGTCGTTATAAAAAAAACAACAGCTAACGTCATACTAATGGTGAAACACTGAATGCTTCTCCCCTAAAATCAGGAACAAGACAAAGATGACTTCTGTCAATTATATTCAGCACTGCACTGGAGGTCCTAGTCATGGCAATTAAGCAAGAAGGGGAAATAAAAGGCATCCAAATTGAAAATAAAGAAGTAAAACTACTTCTATTTGCATATGACATGATGTTTTATGTAGAAAACATAAGGGAATCACACATGCCAAAAAACTATTAGAACTAATAAGTTAGTTTAGCAATATGGGAGGCTACAAGTTCAAAACACAACCATCAGTTGCACTTCTATACACTAGCAATGAACAATCTGAAAATGAAGTTAAGAAAATAATTGCATTTACAATAACATCAAAAGGAATACTTAAGAGAGTTAACAGAAGTGCAAGACTTGTATATTAAAACTACAAAGCATTGCTGAAAGTAATTAAATGAAATCTAAATAAATGGAAAGGCATCCCATGTCCATGGATTGAAAAGACTTAATATTATTGAGATGACAACGCTCTTCAAACCAATCTGCAGATTCAACGCACTCCTTATCAAACTCCCATGTCGAATTTTTTGCAGGAATTTACAAGCTGATCCTAAATTTATGTGGATATGGAAGGGACTCAGAATAACCAAGACAATCTTGAAGAAGGACATGGCTGGATAACTCATGTTTCCTAATTTCAAAACTCACTACAGAGCTACTATATTCAGGACTGCATAGTACTGGAATAAGAATGAACATATAGGTTAATGGAATCAAACTGGGAGTCCAGAAATTAACCCTTACATTTACAGTCAATTGATTTTGCCAAGGGTGCCGAGACCATTCAATGGAAAAAAAATATTTTCTTCAATAAACAGTGCTGGGAAAACTGGATATCCTCATACCATACACAAAAATTAACTCAAAACTAGATCATCCTGTGTATTTGCCTTTACTGATGAGAAATAAACCCACAAACTTATGGTCAATTAATCTACAACAAAGGAGGCAAGAATATACAAGGGAGTAAATACAGTCCTTCAATAAGTGGTGCTGGAAAAACTGAACAGATACATGTACAACAATGAGACGAGAACACTGCCTCACACATATACAAAAATAAACTCAAAATGGATTAAAGACCTAAATGTAAGACCTGAAACCATAAAACTCCTAGAAGTAAACAAAGGCAGAACACCCTTTGACATAAACTGTAGCAATATATTTTTTGGATCTGTGTCCTAAGGCAAAGGGAAAAAAAGCAAAAATAAACAAATGAGATCTAATTAAACTTAAAAGCATTTGCACAGCAGAGGAAACCATTGACAAAATGAAAAGACAACTTACTGAATGGGAGAAAGTATATGCAAATGATATGACTCACACAACTCAGCATCAAAAAAACAAATAACCTGATTTAAAAAATGGGTACAACAACTCAATTTTAAAAATGGGCAGAAGACTTGAATAGACATTTTTCCAAAGAAGACATACAGATGGCCTACAGGCACATGAAAAGATGTTCAACATCATTAATCATCAGAGAAATGCAAATCAAAACCACAATGAAATATCACCTCACACCTGTCAAAATGGTCATCATAAAAAGATCACAAATAACAAATGTTGGTGATGATGTGGAGAAAAGGGGACACTTGTACACTGCTGGTGGAAGTGTAAATTGGTTCAGCCACCATGGAAAACAGTGTGGAGATTTCTCAAAAAACTAAAAATAAAACTACCATATGATCCAGTGATTCCACTACCGGGTAGATATCAAAAAAAAAAAAAAGCCACTAATTTGAAAAGATACATACACCCAATATTTATAGCAGCACTCTTTATAATAGCCAAGATATGGAAGCAACCTAACTGTCCATCAATACATGAATGCATAAAGAACATGTGGCGTACATATACAATGGACTCTTACTCAGCCATAAAAAAAAATGAAATTTTGCCATTTTCAACAACTTGGATGGACTTGGAGGGTATTATGCTTAGTGAAATAAGCAGAGAGAGAAAGACAAGTACTGTATGATATCACTTATATGTGGAATCTAAAAAATAAAACAAACTAGTGAATACAACAAAAAAAGAACAGACTCACAGATATAGAGAAAAAACTAGTGGTTACCAGCAGGGAAAGGGAAGGGGGTGGGGCAAGCTAGAGGTGGGGATGAAAAGGTACAAACTACTATGTATAAAATAAATAAGCTACAAGGACATACTGTACAGCACACGGAATTTAGCCAATATTTTATAATAATTATAATTATATAATATATAATTATAATAATAAGTATAACTTTTAAAAATCGTGAATCAATATGTTGTACACTTGAAACTTATATAGTATTGTAAATCAACTATACCTCAATAAACTGGATCACAGACCTAAAAGGTAAGAGCTAAAACTATACAACTTTTTAAAAGAAGACACAGGAGTAAATATTGTTTACCTTAGACTAGGCGATGCAACACCAACAGCACAGCAAAAAAGGAAATATAAATACATTGGACTTCACAAAAATTTTAAATTTTTGAGCTTCAAAGAACGAAAAAGAAAAGGGCAACCCATAGAATGATAGAAAATATTTGCAAATCATGAATCTGATAAGGAACTTGTAAGCAGAATATGTACAGAATTCTTACAACTCAACAATGGAAGGATAAATAATCCAACTAAAAATAGGAAAACTATTTAAGTGAATATTTACCTAAAAAAGATACACAAATGACCAAAAATCACATGAAAATTGTTAAACATCATTATTTATTATGCATATGCAAATCAAAACCACACTGAGATATCACTTCATACCCACTAGGTGGCTAAAATTAAGAAGACTGACAATAGCAAGTGTTGATGAGGATGCAAAGCAATTGGAACCTTCACACAGTGATGGTGGGAATGTAAAATGGTGAAGCCACTTTGGAAAACAGTTTTGGCAATTCCTGAAATTGTTAAACATCGAGTGACCTTTTAACTCAGCAATTTTACTCCTAGACGTATGTTCAAGAGAAATGAAAACATATGTCCATACAAAACTTGTACACAAATGTTCATAAAAGCATTATTCATAATAGCCAAAAAGTAGAAACAACCTAAATTTCCATCAACTGATGAATGGATAAACAAAATGTGGTATATCCATACAATGGAATACTATTCAGTAATAAGAACTGAAATGTTAATATCCACTATAACATGAAGGAACCATGAAAATATACTAAGTGAGAGAAGCCAGGTGCAAAGTGTCCCATATTACATGATTCCATGTGATTCAGTATGTACTTATTGAGTGGCTGCCATGTGCCCGGCACTGTTCTTGGCTCTGAGGATTAATGACCAAATACAGCAGACTTGATAACTATCCTCCTGAGGCTTTCATCCTAATGCAAAAAAGACTTTAGAAACATGATTGTGCACATAATTAATTAAATAGAATTAAAATTGTGATGGGTCCTAATAGGCAGAATTGTAGAGGACAATTCCTAGTCTGGGTGGTCAGGGAAGGCTTCACTGAGGGGGTGATCAAATTATGTTTTCTGCTCTTCTTTTCACATCACATTATATTGTAAGGATTTCCCCATGATTACAAACTCTTTATACACATACTTTCCACGTCTTCATAATATGTTTCTTGTGTTGTGTCTCACCATCCCCTGGATAATGGAAAGTTAGTTTTTTTCCACTTTTCCTTATTCTACACGTTGTGTCAAGAAGCACCTTTATGTTATATTTGTCCAGATTATTAATTAGTTTAAGGATAAATTCCTGCTAAAGTAATTGCTGAACCAAAAGATAGGAGGTTTTTTTTTTTTTTTTTTTTTTTTTTTTTTTTTAATGTGGGATCTTCCCAGACCAGGGCTCGAACCCATGTCCCCTGCATTAGCAGGTGGATTCTTAACCACTGCGCCACCAGGGAAGCCCAAGATAGGAGCTTTTTAAAGCTCTTCACATGTATCGTCAAAATTTGTTTCAGGAAGATTGTAGCTTTTACGCACTGAGTTCTCACCACACCCCACAGCGTAAATTGGAAAGCTCTCCTTTCTCTCTCTGCATTCAACACATGGAGCTGCCCAGCCTCCTGACAGTCACTCCATCCTGTAGCAGAGGTCCAAAAAGAATGTCTTCTTAAGTGTCATTAATGGGCCCAATTCTACCCCAGGGAGTGAGAAAGAATACGTCTAATTGCCATTCCTCCTCCCAGCTCTCCATTTCAGCATAACTGGAGCTCAATGTCAAATCTCAGTATACCCAACCACCTTCAGCATGATCCTTCTTGCCCCTTTTTCTGCCTCTTTTTTGATGTTGTTGTTGTTCAGTTATTAGCTCTATTATAAATCATGCAGTGATTGTTACTGGTTTTAGTATGTTAAATTTGCTCAGGTTCTACTAGAACAGAGCTGGATCTAGACTAAATCGTCAGATAGGTAATTTGGTTTCAGGGCTGACTAACTTCATTTTTCTAGCCTCAAAGAATGAGTTCAGACACGCTGGCTTTCAACTCTCAGATCTTCTACTCAATAGTTCTGTTACCATGGGCTCATCCATCTAAACCTCTCCGAGTTTCTGATACCGTGGATAGTCCCTGTTTCAGCGGGGCAAGGGAAGATGAAATCAGAAATCGTGTCCAAGGGCATTGCCTAACATGCTAGTTCTCTCCATGTACTTCGTTCTAGGCTCCTCCGTGCATGGCACGGAGCACCCAAGCATCCCCCATAGGCAAGACCCCCAGGGCCTGTACACAGGTCCACACTGGTTTTCACACAGTCATCCGTGAGCCTCGCCTGAGTCCACTGGGCACAGCACCGTTTGAGCCTTTGTGGGTGTGCCTGGCCAACGCAGGCTGCAGTCCTTGAGAGGGTAAGATCTTCTGACCTAACTGGGTACATGTGAAACCCTGAACAACAAGTTCAGAAAGATTCTTCAGAGGGTTAGGGTTAGGGTTAAGGTTAGTGTTAGGGTTAGGGTTAGGGTTAGGGTTCGGGTTCGGGTTAGGGTTAGGGTTCGGGTTAGGGTTAGGGTTAGGGTTCGGGTTAGGGTTAGGGTTAGGGTTCGGGTTAGGGTTAGGGTTAGGAAAGCACTCAGGGAAGCTGTGGGGTGAGGATGGGGGTGGCCTAGCCTGAAGGATGGGTTGGGTTTGGAGACAGATAAGGAAGGCAAGAGGATGAAAATGTCACTTTTCCATTTCTCTGGTAGATTTTCTCCTTTGGACTTACCATGATAAAAAAACAAACTTCTCACTTACTGATTTGTATCATCTGTGTTTCCGCAGTAGAAGAGAAGGCAGAGATTTTTGTCTGTTTCTCTCTCTACTGCATCCCCAGTGTGTAGAACCTTGGCTGAAGCTTTTGACTTGCAGTTAGTATTTGTTGAGTGAGTGAGTGAATGAATGAATGAATGACTACGGCTGCTGATGGAGCAGGAACAAAGGCACGTGCATGTGTATTTTCAGAGAGGAGAGGCTGGGTCTAGGGGGAGCAGAGGAGGGGCTCACTGCCCCCCAGAGCCTCAAGGGGCTGGCCGACCAAGGGCTTGCGTGGAGTTGCAGGACCTTGACTGCATGAGCCCCTCTGACATGCACGCATGCATAAATCAATGCTTCCATCTTAGCAGGCTCATTAGTGGAGAGCATTTTCCTGCAGCACGAGTGGGCTGAGCCACCTACCCCCTCACAGAGAAACAGTCTATCACAGCAACTGAGAATCAGCTGTGCCTGTGAATGTCTGCATTCCATGTCTTGGGAAAAGACAGGGAAAAGTTGGCACGGGTGAAGCTGTTGACACTTGTTCAGGTGCCAGTGAACTGACACAGGGGTGTGGGGTGTGCAAGTGTGCCTGGTTTAACTCCTTTGTGTCAGGTTCATTGCTCTGCCTCTGCCACAGTAAGAATGGAAATACAGGGAGCAACAGGGGATTTTAGGTTGCCATATTTCTCTCCTTGGTGCTGGAGTGCTATCGTTCTGAACTTATGACAAAGCACTTGAAAAGTCCCTTCACTAGAGCATTTCTCCTGGTACGTTTGGTGGCTTTGCTGCTGCCTGCCTGAGGAATCCTGTGGCAGATGGGAGGAATGCTGTCTTGGATCCCTTGCTAAAAGCTCCTATGGAGAAAAGATGTCTCACCTTCCAGGACTGAGCATATTTGCAAAGTGACTGTATTAGATGTGGGAGGCCTCTAGGACCTGAAGTGGGTCAGGGGAGAGACCCTGTATTATCAAACCATGGAGCACAGACAGGCTGTGGAAGCCAGGGGCTCTGGAGAGTCTGAGGCCCATGGGAACTGGATAGAAAATCATGGACTATATTTGAACATCTTCTAGAGGAAGACATCTTTGTGTTTTAGTAGGTCACCAGGTGATCCTGAAGGCCGAGGAGAAAGCTGTGCACATGTCATGCCTGGGAGATCCTGGCTGGAGAAGAAGGTATGGAATGTCCCACGCTGAGGTGGGACCTCTTCCCGTCTGGGTCTGTCAACATTTGAAAGGGAAACTCCCAGAATCCAGTCTGTCCTGCCATCCTACTCACCCTCCCAACAGCTGACCCACTGGGCAGGACGTCAGGAGGCCCTGTGCTATGGTCAGCACTGATTTCTGGAGACCCCCTCACCGGCCCTGTGGCCTCTTCCCCCTTGTCAGCCCTTCCCTGCCCTGGGTGGGGTGGGGACCCAGGGAACACACTGTGTATCCTCTCCCCTCCCTGTGTCCTGCCATGTCCCTCCTTTCCAGTCTGGTTCAAGCCCACTGTCCCCTCTTTCTCTTGCCTTTCACTGAACCCTTTCCACACAGTTCCCACCTTAGACTTGTTGACCTTAAAATAAAAAAAAAAAAAGGGCCAGTAATTTTACCAGCAAAATGAGTTTATTCAGGAATAGCAGAGAATTGCAATTCAGGACAAGGAAACTATGGTGAACGATAGGCAAGTCCAGAGAGCAGAGGAGAGGGGTTGCCTTATAGAGGAAAGGAGGGAACTGCAGAGGTGGTGGGCCGCTTGCTGTTTCTGGGTCAGGGGGAAACCTTTCTTCCCGATGGGGTCTGTGATCTGCTGCTGATGCCTGTGTGAGACCTCCCCGCTTCAGGGCTTTTCCACTCCACTTTAAATGAGGGTTTCTTTATTCATTTTCACAGACTCCACATGGTGCTCTTTTCCTCCATTTACCTGAATAGCCTGGCATCCTCCCCTCTCCTGGGTCCCTGCACACTGGGGAAGTGCCTGCCTCATCCTCTGCTCTCCAGGCTCTGCTAAGCGTCTCCCTAACGGGGTCCACTGATGGCCACACCTCCAGAGAAGCTCTGCCCTGAGACATGGGGATTCAGGAACACTGGGGATCTGCCTCACCTCAAAGCCCCCTGAGGCAGCGTCCCCTTCCCTCTGTTGATTTACAGAGGAGCTCTGCTGCCCTCACTCTAACCCCAACCCCAACCCTAACCCCGGGTTGGCCCAGGCTTGAGAGGTTGACTGGCAACATAAGAGTGAGGGCTTGGGTCAGGGAAGCAGGAGGAAGCTATGGGGCGGCAGGAGAGAGCCAGGCTCCCACACCTTTCCAGAGGGATTTGAACATGAGTTTTGAGGTCCTGGAGAGAGGGGTGCACAGGCCCTGCTACAAGGCAGTTCTAGTGGCCCTCAGCACAGTCACCGGGTGGTCTGGGGAGACTTGGAGGGACCGGCAAGCTGTTTAGGGTTCACTCATGGGGAGACCTGACAAGGATTCATTTCCCCCTCCTCCACCCAATGTCCCCCAGGGTCTGGACCAGGTTGGCCCTGAGCATCCTGCCTGACCCCTCCAGCTGGAGCATGCCTCCTGTTGGGACAGGTCTACTCTCAGAGAGCGTCCTCACCTTCAAGGCTCACTCAGAGTAGAAGCAGTTTGTAGCCTCCCAAAGCGCTAGGACCCCCTCCCTAGCACAAGAGTTTGTCTTTCTCCTTGTCCCCCTTCCCATCAGAGTGGGCCTTCCTTCTGGTCAGCAGTCCTGAGCATCAACTCTAGGGATACAGGACCTCGGCCAATAAGGACCACAGTGTTGCCACCTGTTGACTGAATGAGTGACTGTGATCAAGAAGTTCTGAAGGGGAGGCTCCGGTCATGGACCCTCACTCTACAAATGAAGAAGCCAAGGCAAGAAGAGGTGAGAAAGCCTGCCCATCCATTCTTGTAGTTGTGTAGCACATATTTATTATTATATTATTAAAGATGAGCTTATGCTGTGACTTAGCAATTCAGCTCCTAGGTACTTCCCATAAAAAGAAAAAATTAGAAAAGTGGCAACTTTCAAAGCTCAAAAACATTCATTGCGAGTTATTTTTGATACTAAAAAAATGAAAACAGTCTAAATATCCAAAACTAAGAAAGCAGATAAATGACAAAGCAACCATGAATGCGGCCAATACAATCCTTGTTGCAGCAGAAGGCTGTTGACATGGAGAGGTTCACAGACCAATGCAAAGTGTAAAGGACAGCTGTCAAACACCATCTCTGCAGGTTTCACACACCCGTGGCTCTAGAAGTGACCAAGGAAACACACACAACATTAAATAGGACTGGTGGGCATATGGTGATGTTTTGTGTTTTTCAAGAGTATTTGTTTGTTTTTAGTTTGAGTGTATGGACTATGTAATTAGAAAAATAATCCACTTTAAAAAAAGCCCAACAACAAGGGAGAGATAGCCAAGTTTTTTCCAAAAGATCTCACACCTGATTATTGGAGAGTAAGGACTGAAATTTAGGACGTGACCTTTCTGTCCTGTGCTTGGCCCATTGGTCTCCATGACCCCAGTCAGGGACTCAGAGCTTCCTCCTACCTCAGGCTTGAAATACATCTGTCCCTTGTTCCTCTTGCCAAACTTCCTCTTGCTGACAGACAAGGGATCAGTAACGCTTTAGGCATGAATGCTTACATGTCTGGACAAGATATTTACATATTAACATGGTTAATTCTTCTATCCCATCTGAAAAACAAGTTTAAGTTTTGCCAACCAGAATCTCACTCTGGGCTGCTGTTAGCAGTCATTTATGCACCTCTGGTTTTGTTACCGAACGCAAGTATTTTGCGTGCCAAAGAAACAGAAACATGAGAGTTTGGAGCAGAGAAAGGTTTATTGCAGGGCCATGCAAGGAAAGGGGTGGCTTGTGCCAAAAAAAAAAAACCCTGAACTCCCTGAAGGGTTTCAGCAAAGCTCTTTTAAAGGCCGGGGTGAGGGAGGGTTGTGGTTAGTTGTTGCAAACTTCTTGGTGTTGGAATCCTTTGTTCTTGCAGCTGTCCCTGCAGGTCAGGTCACGATGTTCCTGTAAACCTCCAACAAGACAAATGTTATCCTCTGTTCTGCAACTTTTTACCTTTATATGAATGGACTCTTAAAGGTCAGAGCCTTGAGAATGGGCTCTCCTGTATATTTCAGGCTGTAGGCAACATTCTTTTATAAAAGGTGCAGAGCCAGCATGACTAAGCACAGGCAATAAAACACAAAGGTTAAAGCAAAAGGAACAGATCTAATATGGAGTCAGTTTTGTTCTTCTCTATTACAGTTTGATCACACAGGTTTTGCACATTTCAGGTTGACATCATTCCTGGGATTTATTTTTTTCCTGAATGGACACTGTTTCCCACTTTATTTCTTAACTGTTTTTTGTTATTGTATAAGAAGCCTTTGGTTAGTGGATACTGATTGGTAAGTGACAAGTTTGTGTGCCCCCTGTCTCTTGGCATCCAGCCAGCTATGGTTTCCAAGCCCAGGTGAATCTCAGAATTTCCGGGAGAGCTTGTGAAGAATGGAGATTCCTGCACCCAACCCTTGGCAAATCTGCTTCAGTAAGTCTGGGGCAAAGCCCTAAATATTTAGCAAGTGTGCTGCATGATTTTGATGGATGCAAACACTTCCCAAGCAGGCATCAAGAACCACCTCCGTGCATTTTAATATCACCAATGTGTCTTCCCTTTGTAGGCACTCTTTCCCCAGCTTGATCTATTGCATTAAATTATACCTCTGTGTGGATCTCTTTCAGTTGATTTTGTTTGGCCCTTGGTGATGTAGTTTGATCTCAGCATTGATGTCTTTATTCAGTTCAGGGAAAATGTTTCATTAGTTCTCTGTTAACACAGTCTGAATGTCCTGAGGGTACCCCATGGGACTCTATCCTATCTCTTCATCTGCATCATCATCGTCTTCTCCCTTAGTTTTGGGAGAATTTTAGTAATTTGTCTTCTAATTCACGGGTCTGGTTTTGTTTTTCATATCTAATCTATTATTCACTGTCTACAATGTATTTTCAAATAAGTTCATTGTATTTTTCATCTGAAAACAGTTGCATTTTCATAGTGCAGTAGTCTCTCAACTTGAGATTTCTGGCATGTTCTCCTACTTTTTGTTTGCTTGGGGGAGGAGATAATGCCTTGGCATCCTGGAACATTTTCTTTAACTCTTCAAATTGAAACATATTTTGAATGATGGCGTTTTTTCTAACCAGTGATTTTGTCCATTTATTCACTCTTAGAGGGTTTTGGGGATTCTATATTTATCCAGTAGTGGGGGTAGATTTGGGTCCTCTCAAAAGGTTCTTGGTCCCTTTCCTATCTTTTGAAGGTAAATGAAAAGAATGAAAGGTCAATATATTTGTGTTTCAGCCAAATACTTTGGAAAAAATTCTAAGTCTGGCATTTTCTAGTTGTGTGATTTCGTATATGTAGCCTTTTTTTCCTTCCGTGTTCTGTCTGTATCACGGGGTAGACTTATATGAAACAAAGACTGTAAAACACATAACATTGTTCCTGACTCCTGGTGGACAATCGCTCATTGAGGGGGGTTATCGTGGTGCCATTGTTGACGTTGCTATTACTTGCTTCCTGTTTCAGGTAGGTCTCTGATTCTTTTAGGACTTGCCCTGTGTACAGGTAAAGTTCAGACCAGACGTGGGGCCTGAATTCTGCCCTGGGATGTTCTGCAGCACCCCGTACCTTTCTAGGCACACTTTTGGGAGAAGGAAGGGGCAGAGTGTTAGTATAAAGGAGAACAAGATAGTAACAACAACCACTGCCTATTAATACTTATAGTGAATTTCTGCTTCACTGCTGCAGTCATTTTTCTTAAATTAGCAACTTGTACTGATCACAAAAAGTACACTTTATAAGCAGATGGTACCCTTCACCACTCACCCACACAGGACTTGGGTTCTGTTTGGGGCCTGGCAACCCATCTCCCCTCTGGCCCAGACCTGTGGCTGCTGCCTCTTCGGATCTGTGCTGAATGAGGCTTGAGCCCAGCCTCCTCCTTCCAGTTTTCTCTCATGCTGAACGTCTGCTGCATTCTCACGTGATCAGAAGAGATCTTAACGTCTTTCCTCCTCATGTGGGATTTAATTTCCTAACTGCAGTTTTATATAGTGCAAAATGAAGACGCTGGGTCTCTGATCTTGCAGGAAAAAGACCCCAGATCCTCACTGGTGTGGGGAGCATGCATCCAATTGATATGTTAATGCAGGAGGATGCAGTCCTGGAAGGATGTCAGGTGCTTCCAAATATACACTGTGTGTGGCCCAGTTCTGACTGCTGCAGGCTTTGATGTCAAATAAATGGGATAAGGATGGGAGAGTGAAGCCACACCACAGATCTTCTTCCTTCCAACAGAAGGGCAAAAGTTAGCAAAATCCTCACCAACTGCTTACAAACAAGGGAAAGAGTACTTCATTCCACAGCTTGAAAAAGGAAAGCCGAGTTAAAATTTAGAGTTAAAATGCTCAGCAAGGCACTCTGCCCCACAGCCAGAGGCATACTGAACAAAGAAGTTAAAGAAAATTTCAAGAATTCAAAGCCCCCACATTTGGAGAGAAGGTGATTATGGGGTAAGTAGACCAAGATGGAAAGTATAAAGATCAACCCTAGGGAAGGGAAGGGGAGAGGAGGGGAGGGGAGGGGAGGGGAGGGAAGGGAAGGGAAGGGAAGGGGGCTCACCTGGCTTCTTTCTGGGTCTCAGAGAGAGGGAAGCACTCCAGGGTTCCCTGTCACTGAGGGCTCCCCACTGAATATTCCAAGAATATTCCACCATGGGAATAGGGTGAAAAAGTGTATAAGACACAATTCAGCCCTGGAACTGAGACTCTGCAAGGAAGACAATAATATCAGAGAAGGTAGAATAGCTGTCAAGGAAAATTTGACTAATGATATTAGAGCAAATGTAGGTTAAGGACAAGGCAGACAGACAGAAATGACAGAGTAACTAGATGAACATGTTTCAGGGGAAATTATGGAAAGAAGATAGCACACAGCCTGCAAAAGACTGATGAAGAAAGCAGTCTGAGTGAAAATATAACCTGAAGGCAAAAAATATTTCCGTGAGTCCTTCACATCAGAGAAAAACTATACAAAAATATGAATGAGTTAAAAGATGAGATTAAAATGCAAAGAATAGGTTTAAAAGAGAAGTTTTTTTTTTCTTTTTTAATTTAGCACCAAAGAACATTATTAACAGAACTAGTAAATTAACAAAAATAGCAAGGAACAAGATAGGTAATCAGTTACTGACATAGAAGAAGACAGGTTTGAGGCGACAGCTATGAAAGCCCAAGAAAAGACCTAGAGATTAAAACAATCATGGAAAAAACAATAGAAATGAAGGACAGGCAAGGGAGAGCCAGATATGGCTAATTGGTGTCCCTGAACTGGAAACCTCACAAAAGGGGAAAGAATGTCTTTTTAAATATGTAAAGAAGAAAATTTTCATGAACAAGGGAACGTGACTGAAACCAATCTAAAAGGTAAACTCTACGCTCCAGGAAAATTTAATGCAGAATGAATGCCACTGAAATAGTTCCTGGTTAAGTTAATAAATACTAAGGACAAAGGCTTACTTCATGCATTCAGGCATAGAAAGCAAGGGAGAGAGCTGGCCAGGGATGAACCAGACCATGCAGACAGGTCTCAGGCTGCCCCACAGCAGCAACCAGAGTTAAAAAAGAAAACGGCATGGAGAGAAAATTCTGAGAGCAAAACACATTACCCAACATTATTATACCCAGCCAAGCTGGCTTCCAGGAATCGTAGTCACAGGTAAACCTACCAAAAAGTAGGCTCTTTTCATGAGACATTAAAACAAAAAGTCAGCCCACTAACATGAACAGAGAAAGGACAGGTAGACCTGGGCAACACTTAAAATCAGAGGACAAACAGTTAAAAAGTACATTTTATATTATGTATACCTTACCACACAATTTTTAACAACCAGGAAAAACAAAAAAATCAAAAACAAAACAAAGGACATGGCGTATGGACTGAAGAGTTCTGAGGGAAAGGAAACATTGTTTATCCACCCAAGTTTCCTTTTGATTATAAAGGCCACAGACGATTCTGGACCCGCAAGAATTTAAGAATCCTGCATCTATGAGACCTTGGAACTGCTCAATGATAAAATCCAGCCCAGCAAGCAAATAAACCAAATAGAAACTCAGGCAGGAGAGGGAAAGCTATTAGGAAAAGGACTCCAAAGTATCAAATCCACTCAAATACAGAAAAAGGCTAAACAATGGTGGGAATAATTGTTACATAATAGACTACAAATGCTACTAACCTTGCAAATATCACCAACAAAAATCACAAGAAATGTGAAAGTATAAGGATGCTGATTTCCTCATCTTTTAGAATAGAGCATAATTAAAATTTTCCGAAATTGAAACATGAAATTAAAAACATAAAGAAGCCAACCTCTTAATGTTTTTCACATCCTTGTTCTTGATCTTAGAGGGCACTTTTACAAAATAATATCTTTTGTGCCAAGGCAACATTTATTTGAAGATAGGCAGTTTCCTTCATTTAAATACCACCCCATTTTCTTCTTTTAAATTAAAGTAAAATTTAATAAAATACTTTTATATTGAAAATAGTAGGTGTCACTAATCCCATTTTTATCGAAAAGTCTTTCTTTGTTTATCTATACTTGCACCTTTTATGGTTGATATGGGTACAGAGATGTCTGAGGTGAGGGCCACCTGAGGCTGAGATGTCTGTTGCAGAGCAGTTGGATCTGAGGTCGTTTTAAAACTTTCTTTTTCTGTATTATTTCCATTCTTTATGATGAACAGGCTTCATTTTACCAAATCAATACGATTTGAGAAGATGAATAAATTAAAAGAAATCAAATGCTTGAAAATTAAAACAGATGCTGTTTTTTGTAATATCGGGGTTTTTTTTTTTTCAGATTTTATTTGGAAAAGGTTTAATACCATCCTCGTGGATAAGGGAAGCATTTATTTCTCCCGTGTCTGGAATAGCTAGGTGGCTCAGCCCCATGTCCAGGGTCCAGGACTGGCTGTCAGGTGATTTAGGATGACCTGGCTAGGGTGACCATGGACACTCTGCTCCCCAAGCCCCTCGTCCTTCGGGTGCCCAGTCCCAGGCCTGTTTTCAGGGTGGAGGCAGCAGCACCAGAATAGGAAAGTCCAATTACACAAGTGCTTTTCATGCCTCTGCTTGCAACAAACCAAAAGACGTCAACCGGTTAAATTCAGAGTCAAGTGGTGGAGAAATAGACTCTGTTTAGCTGGGGAGAACTGCAAAGGTCATATGGTATAATTCATGTATACAGGGAGGAGTTGAGGGGTTGGTTTCAATACAATATGACCAGGGAAGCTGTTTCCGCTTATTTTTGCCACTGTAATCAACAAGTGGGTCAGTTTTATCCTAATACCTCTCTTCCAGTAGGATTGAGAGGGAATCACAATGGCTTCCTAATCCATTTACCCAAGAATGGAAAGTGCAGAGTTTTTTATTTCAAAAAATTTAGCTGGAGGATGGACCTAGAGACTGTCATACAGAGTGAAGTAAGTCAGAAAGAGAAAAACAAATATCATATATTAATGCATATACACGGAATCTAGAAAAATGGTACAGATGAATCTATTTGCAAAGCAGAAATAGAGACACAGACATACAGAACAAATGTATGGATACCAAGGTGAGAAAGGAGGGGTGGGATAAACTGGGAGATTGGGATTGACATATATATACTACTATGCATAAAACAGATAACTAATAAGAACCTACTGTATAGCACAGGGAACTCTACTCAGTGCTCTGTGGTGACCTAAATGGGAAGGAAATCCAAAAAAGAGGGGATATATGTATACGTATAGCTGATTCATTTTGCTGTACAGCAGAAACTAACACAACATTGTAAAGCAACTGTACTCCAATAAAAATTTTTTTAAAAAAGAAAATTTAGCTAGAAGTTACCAGTTTCTTTATTTCCAGAACACAGATTAGAGATCCATTTCCAGAAGCAGTGACCCCAGGCTTGGGCAAAGAAGAGCAAGCAAAAGATTCCAGGAAGAAGATTTTGCTTCAAATAAAGAAATCCAGGGTAAACCCCTAGTACTGGTAAGGAGACAAGTTCCCTGGCTGGCTGGCTGTGAAGGGAGCATACATCAGAGAGCTTGGGGGAAGCGGGGACAGGTCTCCAGCTGGGCTTGCCAGTTCCAGGGCACAACACAGAGTTTTCTGTCCCTGAACAACCTGATGGCTACCTTGGACCTGTGTGTGAGCAAACTGATGAAAGGGAGGTGCAAGAGTGAATTCCACTAACCTGTGGGATATTAGACAATAGTTAACTTCTGGAGGATGCAGATATTGGGGACAACTTCTCTGAAGAGGTCTGACATTTCTGAGAGTCACACTTAAACTAGGTCCTAGAAGATGGAGAGGATTTTACACATGGGAGAATATTTCAGCAAATCCCACACACACATACATACATACACATATACACACACAGTTTTGGACTGAGTTTTATTCCCAGTTTTTCTGGTTATCTGCCACAGGATCTTGGACTAGTTACCTAACTTTTCTAAACTTCAGTTTCATCATCTGTAAAATGGGCATAACACAATAACCAAGGCTCAGGGTTATTCCAAAATTCAAAGGAGATGCTGTTTCTAAACTGGCCTATGGTTAGCCCTCAACTGATGGTAGCTACCATGATTATTAATAGATAGATGTCAGGGGTGAGAGGAAGGACATGGCAAAGATGGGAAGAGCAATGCATGCTGATACACCCTCATTTGAGATTCACTATTTGGAAACTGCACTTAGTTTTCTCAGTGCCTCCATGGGCTGGTTCTCAGGTAAGCAAAGGTAATCTGTCCCTGCCTTCTTCAACCTCTGCTGTATTCTGAAGCATTTAAAGGACAATTAAACTGTGACAACTCACTGACGAATAACTGTGCTCTCTGCTAATCTTGTCACATTGGGCACTGGCTAGAGACACAATTAATACAACATGGTTGAACAGCTTACACATTAATTACGTGCCCCACTGAAGGTGACAGGGCTGGGAGGCCTGCAGCATCTTAATTTCCCACCCTCTGGGGGTTTTCCCAGTGAAAGTGAGGTTCCAATGTCGGCATGAATCAACTTTGTCATACCAGGGCTCAGAGCTGCACCAAGTGGGACTCAGTCCTCTGTGTCTCACACCCTCCATTCCCAGACCCGGGGCTCTCGCAGCTGGGGAGAAGTGATTTACAGTAAGCCCTTCAAGATGATGTGTTAGCACTCGAGGTCAATGAATTGAAGAGTGTGGCTTAATAATGTTCAGCACTTTGAGCTTCACCCTCAACCTCAAAAAGAACCTGTCTTTTGCAAAAATAATGGGCTCTGTGATTGGTGCTTCACCCGGGTTCACTCAGTCAAGCCTCACAGCAGCCTGAGGGCTTCAAACAACACACCAATCAGGAACCCCTCCTTCCCCAGCCTCTGGGCTCATCACCGCCAGCCAGGCAGGATGCAATTTCCAGACCCTTTTCTATGCAAACGCAAACATATTTGTATAAGCATTTATCATTTTAAATATCATTTAAAATTTTTTAAACAACAGAACCATTCATGCATAGTTTTCTTTTTCTTGTTTAACAGTATTTCTCTTCTTGTCGGTCCATGTAGGTCTACATCCTTCTATTTAAAGACTGCATCATACTCCAGAGTAGATGTTGGTTGACTGAGAGACAAACGGACAACATGAGAGTTGTGAGTTAAGTTTTATTCAGGGTCTTACTGGGGATGGTAGCCTAGGATACAGCCTCTCAGATAGCTCTGAGATACTGTTCCAGAGAGGTCCTGGGGAGGCTAGTTTATATGTGATTTTTCTTATGGAATACACGCAGTCAGTAAACATCTTGGTAAAAGATTACTGCTAGTCTCAGAAAACAGACATCTCATGTTGATGATTATAGTACTTTTCTATGTATGGGAAGATGCAAGAAATGGGGCTTATTAAAATTCTTCCTGAAATGCATCCAACTATTCAAGGGCTTGTTTGTACAAAGCACAGAGCATCCTGTTATTGTCTTTAATTTCCTCTGTCTGAAGCACAGGGTGTTTCATCCCATCCTGTTATCACCTTAATCTTTGTCTGAAACACCAAAAGCACTGTGGGTCAGCAACCGCAGTGGGTTAATCTTTGTAGACTTGGATAGAGAGAGAAATGCTCATTCCTGTTCTTTTGTTTGCAATTCCCCCCTTTTGGTCATAAATTCAACCAAAGTTTGGGAGGCATTTCATGACCAATTTGTCCCACTGCACTAGGAAGGTTCACTTTTAGGTCAAGCAAGGATTTCGTTGATAGACCACTCAATGTGTTATGACCAAACTGAGCCAGTCTAACGGTAGCTATAAAGGTCTCTGGACCACCTGTCTTACTAGTCTGTTATGATCCAGGAAAAATTCACCCTTGTTGTTTATTTCCATATCTAGAGTTTATACTATTACAGTCCATCTTAATCTTAAATGGAATTATATAGCTGGTTAATCATTTCAAGTCACTTAGCCATCATTATTTTTGGCAAAGACTCAGTTGCATATTGGGTAATATAAGAAAATAAGCAGAATACAAGTAATATAGCTAATAGCATTAATAAGGTCATAATTCATATGTAAAAGTCCAAGAGATCAAGAAAACACTATAAATAAACATACTGGTCTGGTCCAGCACCTTCGGATAACTATCTACTTCTGATGTCACCTTTTTCTTGTCCTGCTGTGGAGATCCTTCTCTGTTTGAGCATTGCTTTAAGGTGAGTTTGAGGCTAACAATCCTCTCCGTAGACCAGTCCAGTGCAAGGCCCTTTTTAAGTAGGAAATATGAATCCAAGAGTCAATTCCCTTTAGTTTTGTTGTGTATGAGCTAGTTAAAAGTACCTTATAAAGGCCTTTCCACCTAGGCTGGAGAGTGTCCTTTAAGATATCTTTTTCAGTATATATTTTCCTGGTTGTAGTTCTTGGGGCATTTGATCTTCATCCAAAGAGAGATTATAGTGATAAACTTCAGAAACAAGCCTAAAATGTCCTTTCAATAATTCAATTAAATTTTGCAATAATGTAACATAGCAACAAGGAGCCATCTAGGAACTGAGTCTTAGGAGGTATATATATGAAAACTTAAAGAGAATTAATAGCACTAGAACTTAATATCCCAAAGGTGTATTACTGAAACATAATTTTTCTCTCTAAAATGATCCTCATTTCCACCAAATATAGCCAAACTAAGGCTATCATGGTGGCAAAATAAGTCTGGTTTCAATAAACTTGGCCTGATTATTTACATAAGTATATCAAGAAAAGCAATTGATCATATAAGCTGTTTTAAATTTGCTTTGCTGGAACTTTCCATAAGGAATCTCAGGTTGAACTTTAAAAGGCCTC
Source organism: Eschrichtius robustus (assembly GCF_028021215.1). Taxonomy (NCBI): domain Eukaryota; kingdom Metazoa; phylum Chordata; class Mammalia; order Artiodactyla; family Eschrichtiidae; genus Eschrichtius; species Eschrichtius robustus. The sequence continues at coordinate 137,779,726 of NC_090828.1, read as the reverse complement.
TCAAGGCCAGGAAATTTATGCTAAGGACTTGTCATCAGACTCGCCTGTAATACTTATAGATTTGAGTGAAGTCCTGTCTTCTCAAGCTCCCCAGAATATCTTGAGATCCCTGCACCCGTCAGGAAGTGACCTTTCTTACTCATCTGGTAAGGTTGCTGGGAACCCCATAAGTAAGGTACCAGGTTGTTTTTCTAAAGGCTTTTTTGGCTCCATAAAGTCCATCTTAGTTCTTTAAAGCTGTCTGGTCATATCTGATTCTATGTATGTTCTCAAATATGGCATTCCAGTCAAAGTGATGATAATATAGCTAATGTTTCCAACTATGTCCTGTTATAAGGAGAACAGATTCTTTTTTTTTTTTTTTTTTTTTGCCTATAAGAGACTCCCTTTATTTTTTATTTATTTTATTTTATTTTTTTAAATTAAAGCATTTATTTAGGCATTGTTTCAATCCATAAAAACACACAATACAGGCCACTGCCTTGTTGCCTAATGCAATAGGAGATTGCAGAAGCACAAATATGAATTACAACATAGTATCTGCCAGTAGAAGGCATTTCATTTCGACATAAGAAGGAACTCCTTTGACCAACTAGGTGATAAAACTCAAGAACTGGCTAAAGGAACATATATAATATATAAATGCCTAGAGATTGTCAAGAATAATACTGACTGCTATTCAAGATTGTTATGATCATTATGATCATAGAACTAGATGATTACTGAAGTTCCTTTCTAGACTGTGATATTAAAACCTGTACCTTAGTTTTTTGTGTTTTTTTTAATTTTTGAATTTTATTTTATTTATTTTTTTATACAATAGGTCCTTACTAGTCATCAGTTTTATACACATCAGTGTATACATGTCAATCCCAATCGCCCAATTCATCACACCACCACTCCCATCCCCCCGCCGCTTTCCCCCCTTGGTGTCCATACGAGGAGAACAGATTCTTATTGAACATATGCAAATAACTATATTGCCATGAAAATAAGAATACTCACTAAGAGTTTCTAATTCTGGAGGATCAAGTACAGAGAAAAGATAAATGTTTCAATTCTGCTTACGAAAGTGTAATTTACCAAATTGCTGTAAGTCATAATTAGCGTAAGGAGAAAGGTTTCCTCATATCTGGAAAGCAACGTGGTTTTTTTTTAACTGAGTAATATTCTAGACAAAAGTCATAAAATTTATAACCATATTCATCAATTCATTCAGTCCTATGTAATTAATTTTTGTTTATTTTGATCTTCTGTTAAGTTTTATGAAGCCATCAGTTTGTTCAATAGCATTCTTTAATTTCTTACCCAGTTCAGTAGTATGATCTGAAAGTTATCAGAAAATTGTGCTTGTTTAAAAAAAAAAGTCGTTCCTATAAATCTTCTTGGGAATTTCCCTGGTGGTCCAGTGGTTAGGACCCAGGGTTTTCACTGCCAAGGCCCGGGTTAGATCTCTGGTCAGGGAACTAATATCCTGGAAGCCATGCGGTGTGGCCAAGTAAGCAAATAAATAAATAATTTTAAAAAAATGAATTTAAAAATATATAAATCTTCTTGATGAAGCATTTTTGCAAAAGCATAAGAATAAAACAATAATCGTCTATAAATGACAAAAGACTTTAAATGGCATGCTTAACAACCTGATTAAAATATAACTGACAAAGAAAGTTGGTTATTTCTGTGACATATATTTCAAGATAATAATTAGGATTATGAATGATAATATTATATTAGGACATATCTGAATTTTAGGGATATCATAAAATTTCTAGAGTATTTATATTAATAACATTTACCCATACAATATAACCTAAGAAGGTTTATCATCATTTATTTTAAAATGTTTCTCATGTAATTTAATATATGAATAAGCCTCATTAGTTTAATATCTCTCTGAGATATTTCAGGGGCCCTCTGAAACATCTCAAAGTTAGTTAGAGGTCAAAAAAATTCATTTAAAATTTTATTTGAGGAAGTTTATCCAAGATAAAGGTTTTAAAATACTTGGTCAAATAGGATCATAGGCCTCTGAGAAACAATACTTAGTTATTCACTTAACCAAAGTGACAATAAGATTTTAAGGGCAAACACAAAAAGTTACAACAGATCACTTAAAAGGTAAAGAAAATTTTACAATCTATTATCAAAAACAGATCAATAGTCCAAGAGAACTTTTTCCTCTTAACAGAGAGAAAATAAAATTCTAGTTTTGCACTAGCTTACTTTTAATATTAGAATTGTTCCAATCAATTAAGACCATTTTAACTTGACCTGACCACACATTAAACTCTTTGCCGGGGTTTCTTTTCCATAAACCTTCTACAACTTCCTTTTTTAATTTCACATTTTGTCCTATGCTTTCCCTTTTTCTTTTTCTTTCTCTTTCTCTCTTAACCTCTCTTTAGGACAAAATTATTTTCTTTTCCCTTAACAAAATGCATTTCTATTCCTTCCACCCTTTTAAAAAATTTCCTTGCATACAAAGATACTTCCTTATTAATTTTAGTAGTTTTATTTACATAATCCAAATTCTCAACCCTTAAAAACCCCAGTCTCTAGTGAAAACCAAGATGCAAGCAATCATAAACTGTCACACCAGCATCTCCCGATCAGCAGACTTATGAACATATTCCATAACCTCTGCAAACACACATTTTCTCGCAACATAATTTCTTTCCTCAAAGTAGTACAAGGTATGTGTCCAATAAACCCAAACATCTTTAGTTTTTCTCTAATAGGAAGACAAAAGTAGGTAAACTAAGACTTACTTAGCAATTAGTGTTTCAGTATTTTACTTGGAAATGATATGGATATTCAATAAACTTCCATCATTTAATTTAATTTAGCAGAGCTCTAAAGTTTTAAATTACCAAAAATATTTGGAAAAACTATTTTTAAGTAGACATACCATAGAGCATGGTATGTTTAAGAGAGTTCACTTAAAAACTCTTGCCCCATTTGCATTTTAATTTACTTACAAAACTATCATTATACCAAGTTATTTTTCTTCTTGGCAAATTTTGTAACAAAGATAACATGACCTTATTTGATGTTTAGTAAACCTTTGTACAATAAAAGTACATTTAATGTTGTTAACTCTAAAGATAGCCTATTTAATTAAACCAACAAACTAAAACTTCTTTTTATTCACTAAAGATTTATCCTACATAACACAATCTTAAAAAACATTTGGGTTAGTTTCTATTATATTCTTGAGACTATATATGAGTGCTTAATTTTCTTTAAGCCAATTAAATAGAGCTCCTTTACAAATTAATTTTCATAATACCATCCAAACGTAGAAACATATAACTATAATGTACACACAGACAAATAGATAGTCACAATCAGAGATCTCATACCTTCATTTTAAAACTTAGTCATGAATCAGGTATTACAATACCTGATTCACTAGTTTATAATAACAGTTGGAATAAGTTAAGCTTACTCACTTGAGTTTTTTAAAAAGCCTATTTTATCTTTTTTTCTTCCTCAGTCTCAGGAATTGGAGATGGTCTAGATAAGAGTTTCCTGAGAGGATGTGGTAGAACATTTATATCTCAAAGGCACAGGGAGATAATTGTAAGCTCTCCTAAAAGGACTTTTGTTCACTTAGGGTCAGAATTTTGAAAAGATGTTTTATCAAGCTGGTTTTCTTTGTGTACACAAAAACCAGTTTTGGAATGTCAAAAGAGCCCCATCTTGGCCATTTTCAGGGTGAGATTTTCTTTAGTTCCCAGTTAAGTACGTGCAAGTATAAGCTCCATAGGTACATAAACACAGCTGTGGTGTTAGTCAGAGTGTCCCTTTCTTCTGATTTGAAGGCTTTGTTTTCCATTTCAGGGTTGTTTGGTCAGGGTAAAATTACTATTGAAAACTGTGGTGGGCTCGTGTGCTTTTTGTGAGCTTAACTCTTCTAGATGTTACCCTAGAGTCATTTCAGCTCTTTTATGTGTCTCAGTTTCTCCCTCCCGCAGTCTAAAACCACCGTGGGCATTCAGAGCACTAATGGCCAATCCTTATACGCGTGTGTGTGTCCCCAGATGAGTGAGTTTTTAAATTAATGAGTGGCCTTCCCTATGGGACTGCTGGACAGTATGAGGACTCGACTCAACAACTCTTGTAAATTTCCCCGTTGCCTGGGAAAGCCATACCTGGCCTGGAGGATCTGTGTCCCTTATCTTCGGAGCTGAAAGCTCTCATATGGAATCTTTACTTTTATTCTGACAAGCTACTTGTTAAAGTAGTCAGTTCAAGGCAGGATGCCAAGCTAGTCCCCCACTTAATCACCCAGTCTAAACCTTCTCAGTGTCTTTCAGCTGAACAAGTCATCCCAGTGTCTTTCAACTGGGGAACCCAAGTACCTCTTCTTGAACCTAAATTCAAGAAAAACCTACGCCTCATAGCAAGGAGTTTAACAACCGCCCAGTAAAACTCAGGAATGTCACCCAAGACAGGAGATCTGAGACCAGGAGAGACTTACCCAGCCATCTTGACTCACTGAGGATATAGACTGGCACAAGGGCCCCTTGCTGGCACCAAGGCTCCAGATCCTGGTAGAGGTCAGGCAAAGGAGAGAAATCTGCTCTGGGTCTCTTCATGATCACCAACACTGCTGACTGAAAGAAAAAATGCACAACATGAGAGCTGTGAGTTAAGTTTTATTCAGGGTCTTACTGAGGACAATAGCCTAGGAGACATCCTCTCAGATAGCTCTGAGAAGCTGCTGCAAAGTAGCAGGGGGAGCCTAGTTTACATGTAATTTTTATTGTGGAATACATGCAGTCAAGCATGCATCTTGATAAAAGATCACTGCTAGTCATAAAGAACAGATATCTCGAGGTAATGATTATAGTGCTTTCCTACGTATGGGAAGATGCAAGAAGTGGGGTTCATTAAAATTCTTCCTAAAATGCAGACAACTATCCAAGGGCCTATCTGTCCAAAGAACATGGGCTTCTCTGGTGGCGCAGTGGTTGAGAATCTGCCTGCCAATGCAGGGGACACGGGTTCGAGCCCCGGTCTGGGAGGATCCCACGTGCCGCGGAGCAACTAGGCCCGTGCACCACAACTACTGAGCCTGCGCGTCTGGAGCCTGTGCTCCGCAACAGGAGAGGCCGCGATAGTGAGAGGCCCGCGCACCGCGATGAAGAGTGGCCCCCGCTCGCCGCAACTAGAGGAAGCCCTCGCACAGAAATGAAGACCCAACACAGCCAAAAATAAATAAATAAATAAATTTATTAAAAAAAAAAAAAAAAAGCACAGAGTATCCTGTTAGTCTCTAACTTCTTCTGTCTGAAGCACAGAGTGCTTCATCCTATTATTTCCTTAATCTCTTTGTCTGAAGCACCAAGTGCACTGTTGGTCAGCGGCGGCAGCGGGTCAATCTTAGTGGACTTGGATGGTGAGCAAAATGCTCTTCGCTCTTCTTTTGTTTGCATGTGGCTATATTGCCTCAAATTTCTGTTTATAAAAAGTTCTGGAATAAGCATCCTTGTGCATATAGCTTTATGTGCGTATAAAAGCTTTTTTTTTTTTTTTTTTTTTAAAAGGCTAAAGTCCTAGAAGCGAAATTTCCTCATCAAAACGTATATGCATTCTACATTTCAACAGAATGGCAACTTCACTCCCAGGAAGCTTCACCAAGCTTCTCTACCCTGTCACCTGCTGCGTACAAGAATGCTTGGTTTTCCACGTTGTTGTCATCCGTGAATGTTATTAGTCTTTTTAGTTTCTGCAAACCAGAGAAACAAAACAAAATATAGTACTATGGCTTAAATTTATATGTCCTTTTAAGTTGAACATCTTTTCATATGTTGTTCTTAATACGTGGACTTCCTTTTAATATCTTTTGCCCATTTTTCTTTTCAATTATTTGCATTTTTCTTATTGATTTTTAGAAGCTCTTCATATATTTATATATAGTAATCCCTAACCTGATGAATGTTGCTTTCCAGAAGTTTGTGATTTGTCATTTAATTTATTAATGGTTTTTCTTTCTTCTAGAAGTTATTCTTAGTTTTTGGTAAAATTCTCTGCAAATGTTTTATAAAAAGTATCTAGATTATATGTGCTTCCCCAAAATATTTTTATATATTTTATTAAATTTTTGCTAATGCTTATATTTTTTTTAAAAAGTGGCTCTTAAATACAGCTACTTTATTTACTTCATGGCATGAATTTGGTGTCTTATTTTGTTTTTCCAAATTCATAGTCAATTATTCCAACAGTGTGGTTAAAAGTAGTCCAAGTTTCCCCCACTGATTTGAGACGCTACTTTAACCACAGATACAGGTAAGATTACCACAAATCCCTGAGTCTATTATAAAATTTACAATTCTGTTCAATTAATCTGTTGAGCCCTGTGCATGTATCATAAGGTTTCAATAATTTATTAGCTTAATAGTATACTTATATTATTTATTAATCTTCTGTGTCAAATGTTCCCTTGGTTATTCTTGTGTATTTTCTCTTCCACTTGAATTTCCATGAAAACTCTGGCAGAGATTTTGTTATGTTCTACAAGTTGGTGGGAAAAGAGATAACTTTTTTAAATGTTGAATTTTCCTTCTAGACACATAATGTCTGTTTATTACTATCTCCCTTAATGACATACATTTTTATTTCATAATTTTGCAATTTTTTTTTATATATCTTTCATATATCTTATAAGGTTTATACCTAATTATTTTATATTTTGTGTTGCTGAATGCATGGGATATTTTTTACTTTCAAATTTCATTTCTAATTCTAATTTTCTAACTTCATTTTCATTTCTAATCAGTTACTGCTGATATATAGGAAAGCACTTCATTCTTGTACATTTATTTATTTTTTGTTGATTTGTCAAAATTTTTAAATTTCTTTTTTTGGATATCTTCAATATGCAGATGTGTGCAAATGTTGTCTCCTCTTTCCAGTACTATAATTCATTAAAAAAACTTTGTATTTGTTCTTTAACCACTTCCAATACAATGATGATAGTGGGCATTCTTGTCCCATTCCTGTCCTTAATAATAATGGAATACCGTTAAATGTAATGCTTATTGTATGTTTCTGGTAAATGTCCTTTACTGAAAATTTTGCTCCGGTTCAAACCTATTGAATTATTTTTTAAAATCAGAAGTGATAATTGAATTTTATCAAATATTTAGCCAAATATAGAGGTAGTCAAATGATTTGTTCCTCTAATAATGGTTAATGTGGTGAACTATCTAAAAATTATCCCTGATTTAGAACCATTCATTCATAATTAGGATGCTAATACCTGAGTTTAATTTATCACTTATTATGTACCAGGAACTACTGTAAATACCATACATGTATCATCTTATTTATTTCCAAGTTATGACATACTATATTTTTAATGCAATGCTGGATCTAGTTTGTTAACACATTATTGGGAACTTTTGCCTCTATGTTCTTAAGTGGCTGGGTTTTTGATTTTTGTTTTTTATCTTTCCTCATTTGGGGAGTTTCCCAGTCTCATAGAATAGGGAATCTTTTCAACCATTTTCTATGCTCTATGCTCGGGATTTTTTGTTAATATACAGTATGTCTTTTTACTGAAGATTTGGTTTTTAAAATTCCCTATAAACCTGTCCAGACATGTTGACTTTATAGGGGTACATTTTTACCACTTTTAAAATTGTTTCCATTGGTTTTCTATTGTTTCTAAATTCTGCTTTGGGCATTACATATTCCTTGTGAATCATTTATTTTCTCTATACTTAAGGTGTACAATGTGATGATTTGATATACATATAGATCACCAAAGTATCACCACAATCAAGCTCATTAACACATTCATCACCTCAAAAAGCTAACTTTTTGGGGGGGTGAGGGGAGATGAGAACACTTAAATTTTACTCTCAGCAAATTTCAAGTACACAATACAGTATTATTAACTATAGCCATACCCCAGCCCTGGGCTAACAATATTCTACTCTCTGGTTCCATGAGTTCAACTTTTTTAGATTCCATATATAAGAGAGATCTTACAATGTTTGTCTTTCTGTGTCTGGCTCATTTAACATAATATAATGCCCTCAGATGTTATCCTTTTTTTTTTTTTTTGGCTGCACTGCATGGCATGCAGGATCCTAGTTCCCCAACCAGGTATTGAACCCACGACCCCCACGTTGGAAGCATGGGGTCTTCACCACTGGACCGCCAGGGAAGTCCAAATTTCATCCACGTTGTTGCAAATGACAGGATTTCCTTTATTTTTAAGGGTGAATAATATTTCATTATATATAATATATTATGTGTATTATATTATATTTATTATATTATATGATTATATAATATATATGCCACATTTTCTTTATACATTCATTCATCAATAGACACTTAGATTGTTTCCATATCTTGACTATTGTGAATACTGCTGCAATGAATTTGTAGTGTGGATATCTCTTCAATATCCTATTTTCATTTCTTTTGGATATATACCCAGAAGTAGGATTTCTGGATCATATGGCAATTCTATTTTTAGTTTTTTGAGGAATCACCATACAGTTTTCCACAGTGGTTGCACCAATTTACATTCCCACCAACAGTTGACAAGGGTTCTCTTTTTTTTTAATTGATATATAATTAACACATAACATTATATTAGTTTTAGGTGTACAACATAATGATTCAATATATGTGTATATTGCAAAATGGTCACCACAATAAGTCTAGTTAACATCTGTAACCACACATAGTTATAAATTTTTTTTCTTGTGATGAGAACTTTTAAGATCTACTCTCTTAGCAGCTTTCATAGATACAGTAGAGTATTATGAACTCTACTGTCACCATGCTGTACATTACATCTCCATGACTTAATTATTTTATAACTGAAAGTTTGTACCTTTGACCCCCTTCACCCATTTCTTCCACTCCCCACACCCCACCTCTGGTAACCATCAATCTATTCTCTGTATCACTGAGTTTGACTCTTTTTTAGATTCCACATGTACATGAGATCATACAGTATTTGCATTTCTCTGTCTGACTTATTTCACTAAGCATAATGCCCTCAAGGTCCATCCATGTTGTTGCAAATGGTAGGATTTACTTCCTTTTTATAACTGAATAATATTCTATTATATATATATTATATAATAATAAATTATTATTATATAATATATATATAATTTTCTTTATCCATTCATCCATCAATGGACACTTAGGTTGCTTCCATGTCTTGGCTACTGTAAACAATACTGCAGTGAACATGGGGGTGCATGTATCTTCTAAAGTTAGTGTTTTCATTTCCTTTGGATAAATACCCAGAAGTGTCACTAACATTTCTGTTTATTCTGTGTGAAATATACTGTCATGCATTATAATTATGGATTTATAGTTTGTATCTCTATCTGGTTTTTGCTGTGTCTTGAAGCTACGCTCTTTATGCATAAGTTGCTGATTCTTATTTCTTCTTGTAGAATCATAACTTTCACGCTGGAACGACCCGAGTAGGAGACAATGGCATGTGGTCTTTCGGTTGCTTCTGTGAGTTGCTGTCTAATAGCAGTGTGGCAGCTGCAGCCTGGCTGACTGTCCCTACACCTGCCCTGCCCCAGAGAGAGTAGGGAGAGATACTTAAGCTTAAGAATTTGAATTATTTTCTGTCTGATATTAACATTGTTACACTACATTTATTTTTGTTAGTATTTCCCTGCTGTAAATTTTCTAATTTATTATTTCCAACTTTTGTCATGTCATTTTGTTTTAGGTATGTTTCTTGTAAATTTCAGCCTGAAAGTCCTTCACTTTTGATATGGAATTTACCTTATTCCCATTAATAGTGGTGGTCCATAGGTTTAAATTTATTCTTGTCATCTTGTTTAATGTTTTATTTCCAACAAGTTTTTCTTATTCTTTCTTTCTTTCTCACCTTTGTTGGATTGACTCCGTTTTCTTTGTCAAATTTTTCTTATTCTTCTAATTCAGAATGTATTCACCATTTTTTTTGTGGTCACACTTAAATTTTTAACAATCTACATGTTGTTCTATTGATTTCTAAAGAAAATCAACCTCCTTTTAATGCTATATGTGGAACTATTTTACAATCAACTATTTTTTTATACTCAACTCTAAGTTTTAATAGTTTCTTTGTTTACTATTCTTTCTTAATTGCCATGTCTTTCTCTAGGATACTGTTTTCTCTATTCTCCTCACAATGCTTCTGACACCAAAAGCGTGGGTTTTTCACACTAAGCAATTCTTCAATTCTCAGCAGACACCAAATAGATGTCCCACAATTTTTTTTTTTTTTTTTTTTTTTGGCTGCATTGGGTCTTCATTGCCGCGCACGGGCTTTCTCTAGTTGCGGTGAGCCGGGGCTACTCTTCATTGCAGTGCTCAGGCTTCTTATTGTGGTGGCTTCTCTTGTTGCGGAGCATGGACTCTAGGTGCACGGGTTTCATTAGTTGTGGCACGCGGGCTCAGTAGTTGTGGCTCATGGGCTCTAGAGCACAGGCTCAGTAGTTGTGGCACACAGGCTTAGTTGCTCCGTGGCATGTGGGATCTTCCCGGACCAGGGCTTGAACCCATGTCCCCTGCATTGGCAGGTGGATTCTTAACGACTGCACCACCAGGGAAGCCCTATCCCACAATTTAACTCAATTCTGACACTACCTGAAGTTAATGCAGACCCCACAGGTTAAGGATTCTGTTCCACAAGACTGCCCCCACTTCAGATGCCAATCACAAGTAAAAGTTGTCACCTGGAATTCTAACCAATAAGCTAAATCATGGGTTTCCACAACCCCTTCCTTGGTTTTTCAATAATTTGTTGGAATGGCCCAAAGAACCCAGGAAGACACTAAGTAAACTCACTTAATACTTACTTACCAGCACTGTTTTATCATAAAAGGATACAACTTGAGAATGGTCAAATGGAATTGATGCATAGGACAAGATGTGAGAAACAGAAACACACCATGCCTTCTCTGGGTGTGCCACCATACCAACACATGGATATGAGTTCACCATCTCGGAAGCTCTTCAAAACCCTTTGGTTAGGATTTTTTATGGAGGCTTCAATAGGTAGGCATGATTGATTGAATCATTGGCCATTAGTAATTAACTCAACCTCCAGCCTCTCTCCCCTCCCTGGAGGGGATAAATGGGGGTGGGATGGGGTTGGACATGCAGCTGTGCTTAAAGTTCCAACCCTATAATCACATGGTTGCTTCCTCTTGCAAACAACTCCCTCCTTAGGGGCTTTCCAAAAACTCACCTTATTAACCTTATTAACATAAACTCAGGTGTGGTTGAAAGGTGCATCTTATGAATAACAAAAGACCTTTCACCTTTCTCATTCCAGAGGTTTTTCAGGAACTGGGAACAGAACAAAATATAACAAAAGATGCTCCTATCACTTTTAGGATAGGAAATTATACGGGTTTTAGGAGCTCTGGCCAGGATCTGACAAAGACCAAAATACGTATTTCTTATTATATCACAGACACATTTCATGTTTTTCTAGAGAATATAATCTGGCAATTCTTAGATGACAGGCTACGAGGTGGCAAATTTCTGAGTAATTGCATGTCAAAGTGTTGTTTTGTTCTTTCATATGAAAGCTAGTTTGGCCAAGGATAAAACTCTCAGCTCAAAATTGTTTCCTCAAAAATCTGAAGATATTTTTTTCTATTATTCTCTTGAATCTAGTGTTGCCCAGGACTAGTTGAATACCCCAAACCATTTTTTGTTCTTTTGTTAAGTTTTTTTTGAGGATTTCTTTTTTTTTTTGAGGATTTCTTTTTATTCTTTATATTCCGAAATTCCTCATTGGTGTCTCCCAGTGTAGTTTCTTCTTCATGTTGCTTGTCCTTTCTGCACACCCCTTCACTCACTGGACATATGTCCTAATACCTCTATTTTTAGTTTCATTTTGACTCTTCAGTGTACAGATATTGGAAAATTTTATGTTTATTTTCCTTATCTCTTAATTTTTTTGGGGGGGGGGGAGGTTTTTGTACTGCAGTTTTCAAAAATTCCTATTCTGAGTGTCTCCAGTTCATTAAGATAAACTTCAGTTGTATCCATTCTGCTGTTCAACCCATTTACTAAATTTTTCATTGCCAAGACCATTATATATATGAATTTTTTTCATATTTACCTCTTCTGGTTTCATAGCAGCAGTATTCTCGCTTATCTCTCTAAGGATATCAACTGTACTTCTTTTACAGTCTTACTTTTGCTGCTTTATTAGCTCTTTTTCCTCTGATGTCAGCTCTTCTCTTTGCTGAGTATCTTTGCTGATTTTTGTTGAAGGATGAGGATGGAGGCAGCTGTGGAAAATCCTTCCAAGTGGGATGTACCAGTACTTCTCTCCTGAGTTGGGAATTCATCATTCTCCCTGGGTGTCACCAGCCCTCCAGGGAAGTTTCTGCCTCTTGACAATAAGCCTCCACATTCATCTCACCATCCAGGGGACAAATGACTGAGTTGTCACCACTAGGCAAAAATTAGTGGAAGAAGGGATTATCTCCCCAACTGTTTTTCTCGTGCTTTCCTCAACCATTCACCATAATGCTTATCTTGGGCTTTCTCCTGCTTGTTGTGTCTATTATGTTTGAAATTAGAAAATTCCTAACAGTTCTCCCATCTTTTTTCTCTATATTTTGTAAGTATGCACTTCGGACTATAGTTTTCTTCATTAATGTCTTCTATGTCTTAGTAATTTTTCAAAATATCTGCATCACTGATGACATTCTCTTGTTATCCAACAATGATAAGTATTTAATATTTGTAAAATACATTCATTCTATAATTTCTTGATATTGGGAGTATGAAAGGATATTGGTAGATAACCTTAGACACCTTGAACTAAACAATCTGCTTCAAGAGAGGCAAATGAGGAATGAAGAAGTCATGTGCTTTGCTCTGGATCTCAGCACCTATCAGTGACAGTGGGGCTTGAACCTGTATATCCGTGATTTCAAAGCCTGTGTATTTTCCACTGTACTACATGCAGGCATGTCACTGGCAATGGAGAGCATTCCTGGGTGCATAAAAATGTGAGTGGAGTCTCTGTGCTGGTTAGCCTGGGGAATCACAGTTGGTGATTAATAGTTAACAGTTGTCGAGCTCGCTTTTGAGAAACGTCTCTTGGAACAGTGGAATAGGCACAAGGAGGGAGTGCAAACTGAAGGGGTCAGCTAGGGGTCTGGAGGCAATCTGGTGAGTGAGGGTCAGGGAAGTGTCCTAGATGTACAAGGAGAAGGAGATTATGCACACATACACACACATACGTGTCTTCAGTAAGCTGCTGTGGGACAAACTAATATTAAATCATTAGTACCAGTAAGCCCTTGCAAATCTCTTTCTAAAGGTCTGAACCACTCAGCCTGTCTGGATGGCCTAGGTGTCAGCCTGGTTTGCCTGTAGAAGCACTGCTGCAGGTGTATCTTCTTGTTTGCATTTCTTCTCTGCCACACCTCCCCCCACTCTGGCAAACCTGCTCCCTCAACTTGTTCTCTCTACATATGGACTCACAGCTCAGACATTTTAGTTGACAGCCTGACTTTCCATAGTCATTGGCTCGATGTAGCCCAGGAAGTGTTTGTCTGTGAGCTGAATAACAGCTGACCAGCAGACTCTGAAGAGGGTGGCTTTGCTACCCATTAAGAATATAGTCCTGAAAAGACAGGAGCAGGTAATGCTGTTGATTCCCAAATGCCCAAACTGCTACCCAGGTCAGTTCATGACAATCACAGAAATCTGGACCGGTTCCCTCCCAGACTCTTCAGTGCAGTCACTATGCAGGGAGAAATGTGATGTCCCATCCGCCCATATATTCATGTCCACCAGATCTTTGTCCCCCTGCTTTGTGCATGATTTTCTGTCAGTTCAAGATGTGTGAATAAGATTCATTCCCACACCACAAGGTTAAGTTTCTAGACAATCTAGTTTTCTAGACAATCTCAGCTGGCACAGGTCTTGAGAAAAAGGACCCCCTTTGGAGTGACCTCTTGAATGAGCACCTCTGACCCATTACCACAAACCCTTTAAGACCAGACCCATCAAAGGTACCACGAAGCAGATCAAGGCAGATTTCCTTCTGGTTGGTTGTGTGAGAAAAGATTCAAATTCCTAGTGAGACATTAAGCTCTTTGCCTAGGCTGATAGCTAGCCTCACCTACCTTGTTAATAAGGCTGCTCTCCTAACTCCAAATTCCCTGACTTTCAGGGCCACGCTCAGATATCTCCTTTTCTCAGAATGCCGTGATACCTGCAAGCCATGCAGATTCTCCCCAGGCTTTTACTAGTCGGCTCAGTGTCATACTCATCCATGAAGTCTTCTGGGAACAACACAGCACACACTCACTTGTCTGAAATCCTGCAACAATCACATAATAAAAAATGCCTACCGTATGTTCACTTGCTGTAAATCTCTGCCATTAAAGGCTGAGCTCCCTGTCAACCACCTTTTTTTTTTTTTTCTGTATGTCCAGCACCAAGCATGGCGCTTGGGGAAGAATAGGCTTCAGAGCCTTTTACCTGGGGATATGGGTACCCTGATGCTGAGAGCACACATGAAGAGCTGGACAATCATGGGAAAGGTGGGGCCAGCGTCAAGGTCAGATACCAAAGTCAAAGCTGAATTCAAATCTAGGTGATACACAAGCCCAGAGACAAGTGAGTCTGGCAGACAAAGGGCACAGTAGTCTGGGAAAATCCCCAAGTGTTCCCTCACCTCGTCACCCCTTAAGCTCTCTAACATACTTAGAGAGCCCACACAAAAAGTGCCCTGAATCCTGTTGCTGGCTTTTGCTGCCACGACCAAAGCTCCCATTCCTATTTGGTTCACCTCTATGTATTTACACATTACATGCATTACACGAGCAAATACTGTTAACATGTTCCTCTATCACAGTCTATACTGGCTTAACAGGTGCATACAACTGGCCTGTCTTCTTGGTTCCTGCAGCTCCGTCTCCAAAGCCGGTCTGATTCCCAAGGAAACACTACCACTGCACGCCTCACTTCCTACCACCAAGTGCTGGTCACATTGCTTGTTTCCCTCTGGTTTGTGAGCAATGTGAGACACTGAATGACTGTGTCTTTTTCATCTTTGCATCTCAAGAGCACGGCATGATGGTGTCAAGCCCAATGCTTGGGAAAGTGTCTGGCACATTTTATTGGCACTAAAAAAAATGTCTGTTGGATGGAGAGGTACAGTCTAGTGCAACAGTTATTCTTAAAATAAATTTTGAATCTCCTGGTCCACTTTCATGTCCAGAACTGTCTTTAATCAACCCTTTACCTAGGCCCACCCCACACAGGTCGGGGGTTAGCAACTTGCTCCTTTCAGGGCTTCTTGCCCAAACTGGAGATGAGTCCATGGGGAGAACATCCATCCAGAGACAGCAGGGGGAAGAGCCTCAGGGACAGAGATGGCAAGGGAGTGGCCAGAGGAGCCAGGGAAACCAGAGAGCACAGGGTCCTGGTGTACAGGCAGGAGAGGACTGCCTGGAGGACAGGTGAGCGTTGGCCAATGCAGGAGGACAATAGGTTATCAGTGGGAGACTCTCTGATATCCTATACAAAGCAGTTTTGGTAGAAGTTGAAGCCAAGCCCTGCTTGCCAAGGAGTGAGCTGTGACTGGCTGGTGAAAAAGCAAAGCAAGGGGATGAGATTTTCAAGAGCTGAGATAAAGATAAGGAGAGAATTATGGTACCACGCTGAAGGGGAAACAGGATGTGTAATGGAGTGAAATGGCAACTCTACCCTCAAGCCTACTGGTGGGCCTTGACCTGAAATGCTATCCTATTCTGATGTGATTGCTACGTGCCGTGTAGGAGGAGATGGGCTTCCCAAAAGGAGTCAATCCTCTAGGTAAAAGGAAGATCCAATGGGGGGGAATCCAGGCATCATTTTATTAAAGGTAAAAGCAGATTGCTTAAGTGAGGAGGGCCAACTAGCTGAATCCCCCCAAAAGATGTTTGGCTGACAGAGTGATTTTTAAAATGTGAATACCTTTTAGGTAGAATAGGAACAGTTTGGATGGGAAGAGGTCTCACTACTATCTATTTTATCAGAGTGTCTGCCTAATTTACATATGTATGTTATTTGCTTGACCAACCTTGAAGGCATTTGAGCTTCTGGCACCTACCTTATAGGGAAATGCAAGTATTGATTAGGTGCTGGAAAGTATCCAGTGCCTGAGGGCTTAGGCTAGGGGAGAAAGACAAAACATATGGAAGACATATTCATTCTCTTAGAACAAGGAGGGAAATACTTGGGCCTGAGAGGAAGTGAAAGACAGGGTCTTCTCTCTGGTCCTGGCCTGGGGAGCAGAGTTGGCAAAGTGACTGCTCTTTTAGCTGCATGCCTTCCAGCCATCCCTGGGGCTTGAGGAGCTCTGAGGAAGGGGTTCCCAAGTTCACCTGGAGGGCAGAGATTACTACCAGTATTACAACACATGTGTCAATGTGAAGAAAGGGAGTGTCACTGGGATTTATATGGTGCTGGTAGCTTACATGCTTTTCAACTACTGGCTTTCTTAACAGGAACTCAAACATGAGCGGCTGGTTACACAAGTACCCCTGAAGGGGTTGTGTTTGGAGGGCACACTCTGCATTCCTGACCATGACCTCCTTTGCCCAACACCGCTGAATCCTTTCATGTCCTAACTGAGAATTAACACCCAATTAAAAAACGACTGGTTGAAAAGAATTTAAGGGCCCTCTCAGTTACTGATGTTTAGATGGTTGATGCAGCCATCGGGATCGGCTCATGACTAGCACGTAAAGCTTCCGGGGGCATCTCCGTTCTCAGACTCCAGTGAATAGCAGAGCTGTGGTCAGCCAGGGCTCTGCCACTAAAGGACATTTGGTCTACCACTCTGCAAACTTGAGCCCAGAGTAGCATAAGTCAGGTGTTTCTGGGGAGTTTCAGGTAGGGTTAGAAGTGTCTGAGCTTAAAGTCATGGAAGCAAAGAGCCTGAGGCAGAGCGGAAGGAGAGTCCGTTTTCTAAGCGTGACCTGGGGTGCTGGGCTCTGCTGCAGTCCAGCCCAGGCAGTGCTTTCAAAGGGACTTTCCCTTCTTGTCACCATCACTCTGCAAAAATGTCCAAGTCTTCCACCATCCTCCCTGGTGAGGGGCTTGTGGGTTTCATGGCTTTGCAGACTAGAGAGGGCTAGCACGGTATGGTCCAACACATGGGGGCTGGGACAAATTAGGGGCTGGGCGGCATCTTCAGATGTGGAAGAGTATGACTCCAGTTTAGACATACGACAGGCCAGGGGCTGACCACCCCGAGAGACACTGGAAGGGACAATTCTGCCTCTGGTGTGCACCCCAGACTTTTTCCAGAGGCAGGGGGCCAACTTGCACAAAGCAGGCCTGCACACTCACACCCCCCAAGGAAATTAACCCAAACGTTAAAGTGAATGTTTACAAATCACAATAAACTGGGGAACAGATTCCAGGAAATAGACTCTGAGGTCAGTGGAGGAACGTGCAGCATGTTCTGTGTGGGTGAGCTGGCACTCAGAAGGTGGTGTGTGATTCCCACACTTTGCTGCTCCACAGGACTCAGTATCTTCAAGCTCTGGGTTCATGGGTTATAAAATACAGAACGTCCCAATTGGCATTGAAGGGACCATGCAGAAGGCAAGGACATAGGAAGGAAACAAATGTCTACTGAACATCTATTTGTGAGGCCCAGATAAAAAGCCAGGCATTTTATCTTCATATCTGTTATCTTACTTAATTACTTTCCTCATTTAGCAGATAAGGAAACTGAGGCTCAGAGCCCTGAAGATTATCCTGTCTTCACCAACTCTGAAAGGGTCAGAGGCGAGGACAGCAGAGGGTCTGGGTGCTCGGTGCGTCCACGTGGCAGTGCCCTGGCCTCGAGGGCGGTGCGACCAGAGAAGCACACATCCCAACTGCTCACAGCCCTCTACAGCAAAGGGGACACAGTGGACCGTGTGGGTTTGGGAAGCCCCCTGCCGCAAACCAAGCTCTGAGTTAACGGAAAACTTAGTAGAGAAATCTTGACTTTCAATAATGAAATTAAAAGCTTATGAAAGTAGTGCAATTGACTGTCCTCGGAATGAATCATAATTTACATTTAATTACAAAGGCAGAACTCAGGTTGGGAGCTGTGCCCATTAAGCTACCTGTTTTGCTATATTTGAGGATGTTGCAGCCCCAAAGAATTGGTTTTTGAAAAATGTACATCAGCATGGTGTACGTTTAAACAGCACCCAGTATGCTTTTAGTCAACTATTAAACACCTACTGTGTGTGGAAGATAGGATTCCAAAGGAATCCAAGAGAAGCACAAGAAACCCTTGACTCCCTCCTTCCAGAATTCTACCGTATTTCTTCAGAGAAATCACAAGGACAAACATAATTGTTACTATATCCTGTGTGCCTGGTACAAATAAATGAATAGTCAGGAAGGAAGGTATCAGCCCAGGCTGGCATTTTCGGGGAGGAGCCACGGAGGGCTTGGGACCTGAGATTAACAGAGTGATTTATTTAAAATATAAATCCAAGTATAAGCCCGACCCTAGTTCAAGTCCCGCCAGTAACTTCATATTCCTTCTAGGTTTGGGCATGACCTCAGCGTGGGGCTCAAAGCTCTCCCTGTACGTTGCACTCTGTCCAGACCCACATTTCATCTCCGTTCACCGGTCAGGCATTGTGCCCCAGCAATACCAAACTATTTCAATCTCCTGTCCACACAGACCTTTCCTTATTCTTTCCCTCTGTATGCCCCTCCCCTTTGCTCCCTACTCAAGCCTGGCCATCCTTTACCCCTCGGGAAAGGGTATCAATACATGACCACACGCACATTGCCCCTGCTCAGTGCTGCATCATACGCCTCGTTCATGCCTCCTCTGTCCCCTCAGAAGCACCTTTAACAGTAGGATGTGGCTGAGACATGTCTCCTTAACGCCTGCTTCGGATCCAGGCTCTCCAGGCAGCCCCACGAGCCTGCTTAGAATCCGTACACCAGCCTCACTCTCCCGGGGAAGCCCTGCATGGCCACGTGAAGCCTGGTATGTGGGCGGGGAGGCGGGGGGAGAGGGGGCTACTTCTGTGAGGCTCAGCACTTTGCAGACAGCAGCCGGCCCTGCTCATACAGAGCCAGCATTGGGTGCCTTGGGTTCTGCTGCCTGGGATGCTGCCTGGATGATTAGAAGGAACTTGGCCACGTAAACACCTTGGGTTGGATCCTGTTTCTACCACATGGTAGTCGAGTTACCTGGGCCATGACTCGTCCGTCGTCCTCAGTCCCCCTTTCCACAAAATGGGAGCAGGAGAATTAACTACCTTCTATGAATGACACGAGCTAAGCCCCGGGTCTCAGGCCCATACTCAGAAAAATGACAGCTCTCGTTCTGTCTGGTCGAGGCTCCCCCAGATGAACACTGCTGGATGGCCAGAGTCTGAGGCCACAGCTCCGACCCAGGCCATCTCCAGTGCTGACCCTGCCGGGCCCAGGGAGTATGATTTCCTGGGTCTTCTCCTTGAGGCCTCCGTCTGCAACCCCACTTCCCAGAGGGTCTGCCTGGCACCACCTTGTGGGAGAGACGGGAACTGCAGGCCTACCTCTGGAGCTTGCTTGCTCTCCGGTGGTCTGCGTAGCGTGGGGGTGGGGCACCCCTGGAGCTGCCACCAGCCAGATGGTTGTTTTGGACTTTAATTCAGGTTAAACTTGGTCCTAGGCTTCTAAGGATACAAAGACCAATGGCCCCAGCTTCGCAGCTCCAGGGCATATTTCTAAGTCAGCCCATGGCTGCGGGCTCAGGGTAGGCTGTACCAGCAGCCTGGGCGTGATGCCCGGGCGCCAGGTTGCCAGGCAGGGGATGCTGCCAGCATTCCAGGCTCTGTCCACCCCATGGCTTAAAACCCAGGAGGGATGAGCAATTTCCCCCATCGGTCCAAACCAGCCACTCTAAGGATAAATTACATCCTTTCTTTGCTAGTACATTGCTTCAAGGTCTGCAGTGCCTACAGAATGGCTTTGCCAACACACATGTGATCTGAGCCAGCAAACCATGCCCGCAGGACAGAGAGACAGCCAAGAGGGAGACGCAGCGAGATGGCGAGTGGGAGACACAGCCCAGAGCTTGATCCCTGGCCCAGGGCCTCTCTTGAACTCTAGACTCCCAGATCCAACCACTGATGGCATCTCGACCTGTGTGTCCAGAAGGTGACGTGTTCAGCTGACCTCACCAGTGGCCCAGACCTGGGCTCTTCCAGGGCCCCCCGGCTCAGAACATGGCTCACCTGGGACAGGTAACCTGAGCCAGCCCTAGGGCCCCGGGACCAGGCATGAACAGCTGCCACACAGAGTCCCACCCTGCTTTTCCTAATTCCAGAACTCTGAGCTGGTTCAGGGTGACATTGTGTCCAAATCAATATTCTTGTTTCAGCAGATGCTGTTTATGCACACGCTCCCGGGACGGTCCTCCTTCTAGAACCGAAGGAAAAGCCACACTGGAAGAAGCTTCCTCCTTTCTGCCTGACCCCATGTCTCCTGAGCCCAAGGCCTGGAAAGTCAGGGCCACCTTGCATCCCCAGGACAGCCAGCAGGAGGTGCTGGCCTCTGTGTGTAGGGCCACGGAGCCACCACCCCAGCCTGGCTCCCCACCTGAATGCCCCCTTGCCCTGAACACACGCCAGACTCAGATCCTGTACTGTGGGAGCTGAGCGCACACCCGGTGATGGTGGCCCTTCTCCTCATCCTCCTCTACCCTCTCTGCACAGTCAATTCCACCCCACCCCCATCCTCTTCTCTCCATCTCACCTACAGAGACCGTAATTCAACCGTCTCCTAACCGCACTCGGGTCTTCCCCCAGCTCTGTGACACTAGGAAACCCCTCACGGACACTAGCTCTGCCGGGAGTTAGCAGATCTTGTGGGCCGGGGGGGTCCCGTGTCAGGCCCACTGCGTTCTTCCCACTCCTTTGCAGGTATTCACTTTACCTGCAAGCCAGGTGCCGTGTGGGAGAAGAAAGGAGAAGGGGACTAAGAGGAGAGGGTTAATTGTCCCTCCCCTGATTCTTACAGGAACAGAACCTTCCAACAGCCTCCAGCCAGAAACCGTCCGATAGCCACCAGCAACCTGCATTTTCAGCGACGTGTGGCACTCTGTGCCACGTGGGGTGTAAGCAGGGTGGACGTGTGCACCTTCCAGAGCGGTCCCTTGAAAGGAAGTTGCTTGCCCTCTGTCCCTCTTCCCCTTCTCTTGGGCAGGAATGGAAAGGAGGGCAGAGCTTAGACCCTGACAATGACAGAAAGGACCTGGGTGACTTCTCAGAGTGGAGACGCCCACCCGCCTGACCACCTACCAGCATCCACTTTTACAGGGGAGAAACACAGCCCCTCTGCCTCACTTAGGCCACCAGTATTTGGCCTCTGTTAAAGCTTCTGATGAGGAGCTTTGAATCTACTTGAAGAAACAGGATTTACACACAAAGGTTCGTTACTTGTGCTGGCTTTCCTCCATCTGCCCCTCCCAAGCAGCTCTCCATCATCCTCCCCTGGGATCTGGTCCCTTGAGGGTGACCCGGACAGACTGCATCTACAGGCTTCCGGTTTGGTTTGTGGATGGGGGGGCCCCAGCAGGAAATCGGAGGGCGAGGGAGAGTGAGCTCCCTGCCTGCAGCGCTGCTTTATTTACCAGAGTTTACAGCTCTTACAGGAGGCCCTCTGCAGGTCCAGCTGCCAGTGAGGACCATGCTCCTTGCTCAACACAAAACAGTGAGTGGTTAGTCATTACTGTATGTGTTACATCTCAGAGTAAAATGTGTAGAGATTAAAGACTTAACTCAAGGAAATGTACAACTAAAGGTACAATTCCAGGCACGGAGGTACTTCAATGAGACACTGATAGGGTGGCAGGAGGAGGGAGTGTTGCCACCTGTGCCCATAGCCTAATAGCACATAAAAGGGACCCAACAGGAGCCACTACAGGCAGAGCCCCTGGAGCAGCATGTCCTGAAGTATGATCTGGAGGCAAAAAGGGGTCTGTTGTCTAATGAGCTTGGGGACACCAGCTATGCTCTCCCTCTTGGGAGACTGTTGATATGCATATTTTTCTAAATGTATTACAGAGTGGCTTCTTGACCCCTTCTCCCCTCCCCCCACCTCTACCCTCACTCGCCGAGATTCAGCCACAAGGGCGTCCTCACTGTCCCCAAGCACAGCCAGCATGGTCCCCACCAGGACTCCCGCTAGCTGCCCTCTGCCTTCCGTGCTCATCCCAAGATCTCCCCGGGACTCCCTCCCTCACCTCTTTCTCATCTCTGATCGTAAGGAGACCCCCTCCCTAACAGGGCACCCCGCCTTCTGTCACATTCCCGCCCCTCACCCTGCTTCCTTCTTCATCATTGCAATCGGCACCAATCAACACTTTACATACAGGATGCTGTGGAGACTGCGTGTTGCCTTCCACACCAGCGCAATGAAGGGGTCACGTGAATATTTTGGTTCCTCAGTGCATACAAAAGTTATGTTTATGCTACACTTCAGTCTATTAAGTGTGCAATAGCATTATGTCTTAAAAACATACATATCTTAATTTTAAAAGACTTTATTTCAGGATTGGAGAGAAGATGGCAGAGTAGGAAGACCCTGAGCTCACCTCCCCCCACAGGCTCACCAAAATTGCAACTATTTACAGAGAAACCAATGGTGAGAAAGACCAGAGTCTAGCAGAAAAGATCTTCTGCAGCTAAAGGTATAAAGGAGGAACCACAGCGAGATGGGTAGGAGGGGCAGAGACGCAGTACAGTCGAGAACCATACCCCAGGGTGGGTGACCCACACACGGGAGGATAATTACAACTGCAGAGGTCCTCCCTAAGGAGCAAGGGGTCTGAGCCCCACATCAGGCTCCGCAGCCCCGGGGTCCTGCACTGGGAAGATGAGCCCCTAGGACGTTTGGCTTTGAAGGCCAGCAGAGCTTATATTTAGGAGACCCAGAAGGCTGTGGGAAATAGAGACTCCACTCTTAACGGGCGCACACAAAATCTCAGGCGATCACGGACAGAAGCAATAACGTGAAAGGAGCCTGGCTCAGACCCACCTGCTGAGCTCGGAGAGTCTCCCGGAGGCAGGAGGCAGCTGCAGCTCCCCTGGGGACACGGAGACTGGCAGCAGCCACTGCTGGGAGCCCATTCTACCACGTGGACACGGGGGCTGACAAGTGCCATTGTGGAATCCTCCCTCTAGCTTAGTAGCACCAGGACCCAGCCCTGCCCATCAGCCTGTTGGCAACAGTACTAGGATGCCTCAAGCTAAGCAACTAGCTGGGCAGGGACACAGCCCCTCCTACCATCAGACAGGCTGCCTTAAAACTCCCAGAGCACACAGCCTCCGCAGGACACAGTCTTGTCCACTAGAGAGCCCAGAACACTGCTCCACACACAAGTGCACAGGCATTCGCCCCAGGACCCCAGGACCCAGCCCGCCCAGCCGCAGGCAAACACCAGCTCGGAGATACCTTGCACTCTTCAGCCAGTTGCCCAGGGGTCCAGCTCCACTCACCAGCAGGCCAGCACCAGCTTTAGGACACACTGGAATCTGCAACCAGCCATGTCAGCAGGCCAACACTAGATCTGGGAGCCCTGGCCCTTCAACCAACCAACACGCCAACCAGTTCTGCCCGCCAGTGGGCCAGCACTAGCTCCGGGACCACCTGGGATTCCACAGCCAGCTGTGACCTGGCCCCACCAACCAGCAGCAAGCAGCCTCCACACGAGGCACGGCCTGGCAACCAACTGGACGAGGGCCAGCCTCACCTACAAGACCACCCTCAGCAGTCAGCCCACCACAACAGAAGGGCCCACACAGCCCACATAGGGGGCACCCTAGCAAATAGGACATCTCCTTCAAAAGGCCACTTCTCCAAGGTCAGGAAACATATCCAACCTACCAGACACAGAAATAAAAACAACAAATTAGGCAAAATGAAGTGACAGAGTAACATGTTCCAAATGAAGGAACAAGATAAAACTCCAGAAGAAGAACTAACTGAAGTGGAGAGAGAGAGAGACAATCTACTCAATAAAGAGTTCAAGGTGATGATTGTAAAGCTGATCAAAGAACTCGGGAGAATGGATGAACAGAGTGAGATGTTATAAGCTTTTAACAAAGAGTTAGAAAATATAAAGAAGAACCAAACAGAGGTGAAGAATACAGTAACTAAAGTAGAAAATGCACTAGAAAGAGTCAAGCATAGATTAAATGATACAGAGAAATGGATTAGCAAGGTGGAAGACAGAGTAGAGGAAATCACTGAAGCTGAACAGAAAAAAAGAATTTAAAAAATGAGGACAGTTTAAGAGACTTCTGGGACAATATATATATATGAATATTCATGCTACAGGGATCCCAGAAGGAGAAGAGAGAGTGAAAGGGGCAGAAAACATATTTGAAGACATAATAGCTGAAAACTTCCCTAACGTGGGGAAGGAAATAGACAGCCAGGTCCAAGAATCACAGAGTCCCAAACAGGATTAACCCAAAGAGAAAAACACCAAGACACATTGTAATTAGAATTGAAAAATTAAAGATAAGAAGAGAATATTAAAAGCAGCAAGGGAAAAAGCAACACCTTATGTACAAGAGAACTCCCATAGGCTATCAGCTGACTTTTCAGCAGAAATCTATTGGCGTCTTCTGGAAACCCTCCATTGCTCTGAGCTTTATCACAGATTTACAATAGTGGTTTTATGCTCCTACTGATAATCAGATGCTGAGCCCTGATTTGTCTTGCTCTGAGCCTCATTTAAGTTGAGTACCCTGCCTCTTAACCATGTTGCATCTGCTTTCCATTTTGTACATTTTGCTTTTTTAACAAAATCATGGCAGTAAAACAGGAATTGAGACATTTTGCTTTCTCTCTGTCACCTTCTAATGTTACACCATATGCCATCAACAGTTGGACTCTGTCAACAAGACTTTTTAAATCCTTTTTAAAAATATTCATAACATATTTTTCATTTATGAAATTCTTCTGATCTTTCACCTTCCTTAGAATCTTATTCCAGATTTGTGTCATGCTTGGGCATTTTATTATACTAATTCCTCTTTAGCACGCATGAATCAATCTCAGAATAGCCTCCTTCTACAGCTCCTTCAGCATGTCCTTTCTTGACTTCTCTTCCTCATCCAGACCCCTAAGCTAAGAGTGACCCAGGGCTTAAACCCTGAACCTTGTTCCTTCTTTATCCACACTGTCTCCCTAAAGTGTTTGCATCCATTCCAATGACTTTTAATATCAGATATATTCTGACAACTCCACAATCTATTTATCTACCCATGGTCTCACTCTTTACCACAAAATGTATTTATCAAACTGCATACTTGACCTCTCCATTTGGATTCTAACAAACAACCCAAGCCCTTCCCACAACAGCACCTGACCTCCCTGTCTTCCGCTTTTAGTAAATGATACCCACAATCAACCAGTAGCTCAAGGCAAAATCCTAGAGCCAATCTTGTGACCACTTTCCCTTGTGTCATACATCCAATTCACCGGAAAATCCTGCCACCTCCACCTTCAAAAAGATATACGATGTCCAATATTCTTTTCACCTTGTATCTTACCTTGACAAATGTGATGTCATCCGACATGGCCTCCCTACTTATACTTTTACCCTGTAATCTGTTCTCCACATGGGAAGATTTTTTTTTTCAAATTTTTCCTCAGACCCCAGATGGACCTTCTCTGTCTGCCTCTCCATCTCATGGAACTCTTCCAGTCATAGTGGGTTGCTTTGCCCTCTTCCCAGGATATTCTTTCCAGTATAGTTCATCTCCCTCATTTCATTCAAATCACAGCTCAAAAGTCATGTCCTCAGAGACAGCTAAAATCACAAGGCCTATCTACGCCCTTATTATATACTTACATTATATATCATTCGTTTACTTGTTTACCTCTCCCACCACTAGAAAGTAAGCTACCTGAGGGCAGGGGCTTTGCTGTTTCCAGGTCTTCGGGTCCCAGAGTCCAGAGCAGTACCTGCATGGAGTAGATCCTCCTTAAACATTTGTTGATTCAGCAGATGACTTCAATACACCTCCTGAATCTCTCCACTGCAGACTTTGCAGAGAGCTGGGTATGCAAAGGGAGAGAGCAGGGGAGACTTTGGCCAGGATGCTGGCCTACCTTTTGAGTGGGTCCTGAGCATCTTTGAGAGCTGACTGTACTTGGGCCTTGGCAGTGATGGGAAAGGAATATAAAAACATAACCGTGAAATCAAACACAATAGGTGTTTGGGCGTGGACATGTCTAGCTGATATCAAGGGATACCAAAGGCAATACTGTCCACCTAGGAATGCTGCCTGGTTAGAAAAATCCTGGACCTAGAAATCATTAATGCAGTCAGGTGTAACCCCTACAAGGAGAATATGGCTCCCTGGTCAACTGTCCCCATTTGAAGGAAGATTTGCTTTGACCCTTGATAGTGCTTCTTATGGGGGCCAGATGAGAACTGACTAGAAAACCACTACCTCATAAACATGCTCAGAGAAACCCGAGTGGCAGCTTCCTTAACATACTTGCGTATTCAACCTAAAAACTTATGAGCATTATAGTGACAGATCAATGTGTCACATAGCTCCCAGAGCTGGGGAAATGCTAGATAACCAGGCCAGGCCATTTCCATTATAGGAATTACCTTTGACAAGTCCCCAAAGCACAGCCTGTCTTCTGCTCTATGTAGGGCCAGGCCCAGGGATGGAGACCCTGGTCTTTGAAAATCACTGCTTGTAGTATATGAGACTGATGGCAACCATGTGGATGATGGATTGAAAAGAAAACCAAAAGTCAGTCTGCCATCTACCTTTTCCAAATATTCAGGGATTCTACATGATATTATGGAAGAAACACAGAACGTTAGATTGGTGGTAACTTTGGAAGCAACAGCAGGTATAGGAGACCCCTCTACAACACCTCTGTCAACACCCGGCCTCAACTTCAATATCCTCAGGAAGGTGAGTCACAACCTCTTGAAGTGGCAACTTCAAGGTTGACTTCCAAGGTTGTATGCTACAGGTGAGCTATATATTAGTACCCGCCACACTTTCCCAGCATTGCTGAGAGATAAGTGTTGGGGAGTCAGA
The DNA here is from genome assembly GCF_028021215.1 of Eschrichtius robustus. NCBI lineage: Eukaryota > Metazoa > Chordata > Mammalia > Artiodactyla > Eschrichtiidae > Eschrichtius > Eschrichtius robustus. Next base: position 137,752,625 of record NC_090828.1, on the reverse strand, counting down.
TGTCTTGGGTGGGACTGCCGGCAACACCCCACGAGGCCCAGATGACTCCTACAGTATAGATACCCTCCTGTGTCCACCCCCACTCCTGTGCTGTCCAGCAGGGTCCTCTCTGCTCTCTCATCCAGACGACTGAAGTGGCCTCTATTCCTTGATCTCCCGGCCTCTGTTATTTCACTACTAACACATTGTTCAGCCTAGCGCTCTTTGCTTTTTGTTCTTTAATTATTTTTAATTTTTATCAAGATTATGCATACAGAACTTTTAAAAAGTACCACAACAGGCCTCTCCACTCCCCCTATTTTCCTCCTCCAGTAGAAACGAAAACAAAACCTTGAGGGGCAGAACCTGAAATCATATGAATGTGGTTATAACAGGGTTGGTCGTTGGCCTTCTAACCTCCAAATCCCCAGCTGGCTGGCTGCATGCAACAGTGGAGGGTATTTCATTCACCTTTCAACAACGTGGCCCCTCCCACTTTACATACAGGACTGATTATTTTTTAGACACAGCTTACTGTATTATCAGTGATTGGGTTCTATTTTACTTTATGATTTTCTTGTACTTAGCTCTGTATGACTAATTGCCATGCTCACATTGCTATTTCTTGAGTTTTCCATCTGGCTATCATCAATTGACTGCTCATAATGGAAGATGAGATTCATTGTTCCCAAGCCCCGCCCTACACATGTTGACTTCCCATCCTTGACTTGGTCCAATTTCATTCCCTTATAATTTTAGTTAGCTCAGTATTTGATCTTCATATCATTATGACTGGCTAAATGCTCTTCACAGCTGAGCCATGCAGTATACTATGATTACCCTTTGTTTCCTGGACAATACTTTGCTTTCCCTGAAGTTAATAATTACTTTGTTGTTCCATTTACTTTGTTTTATTTGCACTCTTGCCCTGTTATAAATATCCTCTCAGTGTATCATCATGAAGAATCTCTACTGGAGCTTTCTTTCTGTTTGGTAGCTTCTTTTTTATCTTATTTTTGTTTTAACTTTTTATTATGGAAATTTTCAAATGTACATAAAACTCCACATATCCACATTTTTGCTGAAATATTTTAAAGATAATCCCAGACACCATATCATTTCATCTAAAAATGCTTTACTTTGTATCTCTAACTTATAGGTACTTTTAAAAAATATAACCATCATGCTATTATCAAACCTATTAAATTAATAATTCCTTGGAGCTTCCTTGGTGGCACAGTGGTTAAGAATCCGCCTGCCAATGCAGGGGACACGGGTTCAAGCCCTGGCCCGGGAAGATCCCACATGCCACAGAGCAACTAAGCCCATGTGCCACAACTACTGAGCCTGCACTCTAGAGCCCATGCGCCACAACTACTGAAGCCCGCGTACCCTAGAGCCCGTGCTCCACAACAAGAGAAGCCACCGCAATGAGAAGCCCACGCACCCGCAATGAAGAGTAGCCCCTGCTCGCTGCAACTAGAGAAAGCCTGCACGCAGCAACAAAGACCCAATGCAGCCAAAAATAAATAAATAAAATAAAATAAATAAATTTTCAAAAAGCATACATTATAAAAATAGTAATAATAAAAATAATTCCTTGATATCATCTGATTAACCAGCATATATCCAAATTTTATGATCATCCCCAACATATCATTCAAGCTGGTTGGTTGAAATAGAATCCAAATGAGACCCAAGCATCCAATCTCCTTGTATATTAAGTCCCTTATTCTGTAAGAGTTCCTTCTCCCGTTATCTCAATGTCCTTGATTAGCTGAAGTGACCAAGTCATTTGTCTTATAAAATGTCTCACGTTCTAAACTTGGTTACTTCTTCTGAGTGTCATTTAACTTGTTTTGCTTTCCTTCATATTCCTTGTACCCTGGTAGTAACTCTCAGCCTGGACAGAACATTAGAATCACTTGAAGAGCCTTTTATAATAAAACCTCAATGCCCAAACCAATTAAATCAGAATTTCTGGATGGGACCCAAGCATTAGTATTTTTAAAGTGTCCCAGGTGAGCCCAGTGGGCATTGGAAGTTACCAAACACTGCCCTATAGAGCAGCATTAGCACACCTGGGAACCTGTGAAATGAAAATTTTCAGGCACATGCACAGACTTACTGAATCAGAAACTCTGGAGGTGGAACCCAGAAATCTGTTTTTTAACAAGCCCCCCAGGGATTCTGATGCTCACAAACATTTGAGAAGCACTGCTGTTGAGGTTTAACTTGATTCATTCATTTTCTTCAAGCATAAAGACTTCATCAGTGGTGCTATATACTTCCTACTGAGGTGGTTCTCAGCCTTGGCTACACATTAGAATCACCTGCACAGCCATAAAGAAGAATGAAATAATGCCATTTGCAGCAACAGGGATGGACCTAGAGATTATCATACAAAGTGAAGTAAGCCAGACAGAGAAAGACAAATATCATATGATATCACTGATATGTGGAATCTAAAAAAAAAAAAAAAAAAAAAAAGATACAAATGAACTTATTTTCAAAAGACAAATAGACTCACCGACATTGAAAACAAACTTATGGTTATCAAAGGGGAAAGGAGGGGAGAGGGATAAAGCAGGAGGCTGGGATTAACATATACACACTACTATATGTAAAATAGATAACCAAAAAGACCTACTCCATAGCACAGGGAACTATATGCAATATTTTGTAATAACTTATAACAGAAAAGGATCTGAAAAAGAATATATATTATACATATATATGTATATGTGTGTATATGTATAACTGAATCTGTGCTGGATACCTGAGACTAACATAATTTTGTAAATCAACTACACTTCAATTAGAAAAAAAAGAATCACCTGCACAGCTCTTGTTAACTAGGATTCAGGCCCTGCCCCAGGTCAATTGAATCTGATTATGAGAGTGGGGCTCCAAGGCCCATGTTTTTAAAAGCTCATTAGGTGATCACACAAACACAGGGAGGGTTAGGAATCACTGTCCTACCTCTCCACTTTAGGAGGTACACAGTGCTGGAGTGCCCCATCTTTAGTGGTGCTAAGATTTATTGGTGGATTCAGGTAATGTCAGCCCGATCCCTCCATTATAAAAATGATGTTGAGGGGGACCTTCAGGATGGTGGAGGAGTAAGATGTGGAGATCACCTTCCTCCCCACAAATGCATCAGAAATACATCTACATGTGGAACAACTCCTACAGAACACCCACTGAATGCTGGCAGAAGACCTCAGACTTCCCAAAAGGCAAGAAAATCCCCACGTACCTGGGTGAGGCAAAAGAAAAAAGAAAAAACAGAGACAAAAGAACAGGGATGGGACCTGCACGTCTGGGAGGGAGCTGTGAAGGAGGAAAAGTTTCCACACACTAGGAAGTCCCTTCACTGGCGGAGACGGGGGGTGGCAGGGGGGAAGCTTCAGAGCCACAGAGGAGAGCGCAGCAACAGGGGTGCAGAGGGCAAAGTGGAGAGATTCCCACACAGAGGATCGGTGCCAACCAGCACTCACCAGCCCAAGAGGCTTGTCTGCTCACCCGCCGGGGCAGGTGGGAACTGGGAGCCGAGGCTCTGGCTTCGGAGGCCGGATCCCAGGGAGAGGACTGGGGTTGGCTGCATGAACACAGCCTGAAGGGGGCTAGTGCGCCACAGCTAGCCCGGAGGGAGTCCAGGAAAAAGTCTGGACCTGCCTAAGAGGCAAGAGACCATTGTTTTGAGATGCGCGAGGAGAGGGGATTCAGAGCACCACCTAAACGAGCTCCAGAGATGGGTGCAAGCCACAGCTATCAGCGCGGACACCAGAGAAGGGCATGAAACGTTAAGGCTGCTGCTGCTGCAGCCACCAAGAAGCCTGTGTGCAAGCACAGGTCACTATCCACACCTCCCCTCCAGGAAGCCTGTGTAGCCCGCCACTGCCAGGGTCCCGTGATCCAGGGACAACTTCCCCAGGAGAACACACAGCGCACCTCAGGCTCTTGCAACGTCATGCTGGCCTCTGCCGCCGCAGGCTCGCCCCGCCTCCTCCGTACCCCTCCCTCCCCCCCGGCCTGAGCGAGACAGAGCCTCCTAATCAGCTGCTCCTTTAACCCCATCCTGTCTGGGTGGGAACAGAAGCCTGAGGGTGACCTATACACAGAGGCGGGGCCAAAACCAAAGCTGAAACCCAGGAGCTGTACAAACAAAGAAGAGAAAGGGAAATTTCTCCTGTAGCCTCAGGAGCAGTGGATTAAATCCACACAGTCAACTTGATGTACCCTGCATCTGTGGAATACCTGAATAGACAACAAATCGTCCCAAAATTGAGGCGGTGGACTTTGGGAGCAACTGTAGACTTGGGGTTTGCAGTCTGCGACTGCTTTGTTTCTGATTTTTATGTTTATCTTAGTTTAGTGTTTAGCACTTGTTCTCTCTGGTGGATTTGTTTATTTGTTTGGTTGCTCTCTTCTTTTTTTTATTATTATTTTTTTCTTTCTTTTTTTTCTTCCTTTTCTTTTGAGCCGTGTGGGTGACAGGGTCTTGGTGCTCCAGCCTGGTATCAGGCCAGAGCCTCTGAGGTGGGAGGACTGAGTTCAGGACATTGGACCACCAGAGACCTCCCAGCCCCATGTAATATCAATCGGCAAGAGCTCTCCCAGAGATCTCCATTTCAATGCTAAGACCCAGCTCCCAGCTCCACCTGACTACCAGCAAGCTCCAGTGCTGGACACCCCATGCAACACAACTAGCAAGACAGGAACACAACTCCAGCCATTAGCAGAGAGGCTGCCTAAATCATACTAAGTTCACAGACACCCCAAAATACACCACCAAACCCGATCCTGCCCACCAGAAAGACAAGATCCAGCCCCACTCACCAGAACACAGGCACCAGTCCCCTCAACCAGGAGCCCTACACAACCCATTGAACCAACCTCATCCACTGGGGGCAGACACCAAAAACAATGGGAACTACGAACCTACAGTCTGCGAAAAGGAGACCACAAACACAGTAAGTTAAACAAAATGAGAAGACAAAGAAATATGCAGCAGATGAAAGAGCAAGGTAATAACCCACCAGACCAAACATATGAAGAGGAAATGGGCATTCTACCTGAAAAAGAATTCAGAGTAATGATAGTAAAGATGATCCAAAATCTTGGAAATAGAATGGAGAAAATACAAAAAACATTTAATAAGGACCTAGAAGAACTAAAGAGCAAACAAACAGTGATGAACAAAACAGTAAATGAAACTAAAAATTCTCTAGAAAGAATCAATAGCAGAATAACTGAGGGAGAAGAACGGATAAGTGACCTGGAAGATAAAATACTGGAAATAACTACCACAGAGCAGAATAAAGAAAAAAGAATGAAAAGAATTGAGGACAGTCTCAGAGACCTCTGTGACAACATTAAACACACCAACATTTGAATTATAGGGGTCCCAGAAGATGAAGAGAAAAAGCAAGGGTCTGAAAAAATATTTGAAGAGATTATAGTTGAAAACTTCCCTAACATAGGAAAGGAAATAATCAAGTCCAGGAAGCACAAAGAGTCCAATACAGGATAAATCCAAGGAGAAACACACCAAGACACATATTAATCAAACCATCAAAAATTAAATATAAAGAAAAAATATTAAAAGCAGCAAAGGAAAAGCAACAAATAACATACAAGGGAATCCCCAGAAGGTTAACAGCTGATCTTTCAGCAGAAACTCTGCAAAACCAGAAGGGAGTCGCATGGGCATATTTAAAGTGATGAAAAGGAAAAACCTACACTCATGATTACTCTACCCAGCAAGGATTTCATTCAGATTCGACAGAGAAATTAAAACCTTTACAGACAAGCAAAAGTTAAGAGAATTCAGCACCACCAAACCAGCTTTACAACATATGCTAAAGGAACTTTTCTAGGCAGGAAGCACAAGAGAAGGAAAAGGCCTACAAAAACAAACCTAAAACAATTAATAAACCGGTAATAGGAACATACATATTGATAATTACCTTAAACGTGAATGGATTAAATGCTCCAACCAAAAGACACAGACTGGCTGAATGGATACAAAATAAAGACCCATATATATGCTGTCTACAAGAGACCCACTTCAGACCTAGGGACACATACAGACTGAAAGTGAAGGGATGGAAAAAGATATTCCATGCAAATGGAAATCAAAAGAAAGCTGGAGTAGCAATTCTCATATTAGACAAAATAGACTTTAAAATAAAGACTACTACAAGAGACAAAGAAGGACACTACCTAACGATCAAGGGATCAATCCAAGAAGAAGATATAACAATTGTAAATATTTATGCACCCAACATAGGAGCACCTCAATACATAAGGCAAATGCTAACAGCCATAAAGGGGGAGATCGACAGTAACACAATCATAGTAGGGGACTTTAACACCCCACATTCACCAATGGACAGATCATCCAAAATGAAAATAAATAAGGAAACACAAGCTTTAAATGATACATTAAACAAGATGGACTTAATTGATATTTATAGGACATTCCATCCAAAAACAACAGAATACACTTTCTTCTCAAGTGCTCATGGAACATTGTGCAGTATAGACCATATCTTGGGTCACAAATCAAGCCTTGGTAAATTTAAGAAAATTGAAATCATATCAAGTATCTTTTCCAACCACAACGCCATGAGACTAGATATCAATTATAGGAAAAAAACTGTAAAAAACACAAACACATGGAGGCTAAACAATACGCTACTAAATAACCAAGAGATAACTGAAGAAGTCAGAGGAAATCAAAAAATACCTAGAAACAAATGACAATGAAAACACGATGACCCAAAACCTATGGGATGCAGCAAAAGCAGTTCTAAGGGGGAAGTTTATAGCAATACAATCCTACCTCAAGAAACAAGAAACATCTCAAATAAACAACCTAACCTTACACCTAAAGCAATTAGAGAATGAAGAAGAATAACAACAAAAAAAACCAAGTTAGCAGAAGCGAAGAAATCATAAAGATCAGATCATGAATAAATGAAAAAGAAATGAAGGGAACAATAGCAAAGATCAATAAAACTAAAAGCTGGTTCTTTGAGAAGATAAAAAAAATTGATAAACCATTAGCCAGACTCATCAAGAAAACCAGGGAGAAGACTCAAATCAACAGAATTAGAAATGAAAAAGGAGAAGTAAGAACTGACACTGCAGAAATACAAAGGATCATGAGAGATTACTACAAGCAACTATATGCTAGTAAAATGGACAACCTGGAAGAAATGGACAAATTCTTAGAAAAGCACAACCTTCCGTGACTAAACCAGGAAGAAATAGAAAATATAAACAGACCAATCACAAGCACTGAAATTGAAACTGTGATTAAGAATCTTCCAACAAACAAAAGCCCAGGACCAGATAGCTTCACAGGTGAATTCCATCAAACATTTAGAGAAGAGCTAACACCTATCCTTCTCAAACTCTTCCAAAATATAGCAGAGGGAGGAACAATGCCAAACTCATTCTACGAGGCCACCATCACCCTGATACCAAAACCAGACAAAGATGTCACAAAGAAACAAAACTACAGGCCAATATCACTGATGAACATAGATGAAAAAATCCTTAACAATACTAGCAAGAAGAATCCAACAGCACATTAAAAGGATCACACACCATGATTAAATGGGATTTATCCCAGGAATGCAAGGATTCCTGAATATATGCAAATCAATCAATGTGACACACCATATTAACAAATTGAAGGATCAAAAACATATGACAATCTCAATAGATGCAGAAAAAGCTTTTGACAAAATTCAACACTCATTTATGATAAATACTCTCCAGAAAGTAGGCATAGAGGGAACCTACCTCTACATATTAAAGGCCATATATGACAAACCCACAGCCAACATTGTTCTCAGTGGTGAAAAACTGAAACCATTTCCTCTAAGATCAGGTACAAGACAAGGTTGCCCACTCTCACCACTATTATTCAACATAGTTTTGGAAGTTTTAGTCACAGCAATCAGAGAAGAAAAAGAAATAAAAGGAATCCAAATCAGAAAAGAAGAAGTAAAGCTGTCACTGTTTGCAGATGACCTGATACTATACACAGAGAATCCTAAAGATGCTACCAGAAACCTACTAGAGCTAATCAATGAATTTGGTAGAGTAGTAGGATACAAAATTAATGCACAGAAATCTCTTGCATTCCTATACACTAATGATGAAAATTCTGAAAGAGAAATTAAGGAAATACTCCCATTTACCATTGCAACAAAAAGAATAAAATACCTAGGAATAAACCTACCTAAGGAGACAAAAGACCTGTATGCAGAAAACTATAAGACACTCATGAAAGAAATTAAAGATGATACAGACAGATGGAAAGATATACCATGTTCTTGGATTGCAAGAATCAACACTGTGAAAATGATTATACTACCCAAACCCATCTACAGACTCAATGCAATCCCTATCAAACTACCAATGGCATTTTTCACAGAAGTAAAACGAAATATTTCACAATTTGTATGGAAACACAAAAGACCCTGAATAGCCAAAGCATTCTTGAGAAAGAAAAACGGAGCTGGAGGAAGCAGGCTCCCGGACTTCAGACTATACTACAAAGCCACAGTAATCAAGACAATATGGTACTGGCACAAAAACAGAAATACAGATCAATGGAACAGGATAGAAAGCCCAGAGATAAACCCACGCACATATGGTCACCTTATTTTTGATAAAGGAGACAAGAACATACAATGGAGAAAAGACAGCCTCTTCAATAACTGGTGCTGGGAAAACTGGACAGCTACATGTAAAAGAATTAAACACTCGCTAACATCATACGCAAAAATAAACTCAAAATGGATTAAAGACCTAAATGTAAGGCCAGACACTATCAAACTCTTAGAGGAAAACATAGGCAGAACACTCTATGACATAAATCACAGCAAGATTCTTTTTGACCCACCTTCTAGAGAAATGGAAATAAAAACAAAAATAAACAAATGGGACCTAATGAAACTTAAAAGCTTTTGCACAGCAAAGGAAACCTTAAACAAGACCAAAAGACAACCCTCAGAATGGGAGAAAATATTTGCAAATGAAGCAACTGACAAAGGATTAACTTCCAAAATTTACAAGCAGCTCATGCAACTCAAAATCAAAAACACAAACAACCCAATCCAAAAATGGGCAGAAGACCTAAATAGACATTTCTCCAAAGAAGATATACAGATTGCCAACAAACACATAAAAGGATGCTCAAATCACTAATCATTAGAGAAATGCAAATCAAAACTTCAATGAGGTATCACCTCACACCAGTCAGAATGGCCATCATCAAAAAAATCTACAAACAATAAATGCTGGAGGGGGTGTGGAGAAAAGGGAACCCTCTTGCACTGTTGGTGGGAATGTAAATTGATACAGCCAGTATGGAGAACAGTATGGAGGTTCCTTAAAAAGCTAAAAGTAGAACTACCATATGACCCAGCAATCCCACTACTGGGCATATACCCTGAGAAAACCATAGTTCAAAAAGAGACATGTACCACAACGTGGTACATGCAGCACTATTTACAGTAGCCAGGATATGGAAGCAGCCTAAGTGTCTATCGACAGATGAATAGATAAAGAAGATGTGGCACATATATATACAACGGAATATTGCTCAGCCATAAAAAGAAACAAAATTGAGTTATTTACAGTGAGGTGGATGGACCTAGAGTCTGTCATACTGAGTGAAGTAAGTCAGAAAGAGAAAAACAAATACCGTATGCTAACACATATATATGGAATCTAAAACAATAAATAAGTAAAGATTCTGATGGACCTAGCATCAGGACAGGAAAAAAGACACAGACGTAGAGAATGGACTTGAGGACACGGGGAGGGGGAAGGGTAAGCTGGGACGAAGTGACAGAGTAGCATTTACATATAGACTACCAAATGTAAAATAGTTAGTGGGAAGCAGCTGCATAGCACAGGGAGATCAGCTCAGTGCTTTGTGACCACCTACAGGGGTGGGATAGGGAGGGTGGGAGGGAGACAGAAGAGGGAGGGGATATGGGGATATATATATACATATGGCTGATTCACTTTGTTATACATCAGAAAGTAACACAACATTGTAAAGCAATTATACTCCAATAACGATGATTTTTTTAAAAAAAGAGTGGATATATATATATATGTATAACTGATTCACTTTGCTGTACACGAGAAAGTAACACAACATTGTAAATTAACTGTCTGTCCTCCAATAAAAATTAAATAAACAACAAAAAAAGACCATGAGACCTATCAGTAACTCACGACTACTGGTTAACTCCTCTAAGAAACTAGAGTTAATTTACCAAAAAAAACCCAAAATGATGTTGATCATATTTTCATCAATTGGAGATCATTGCCTAGGTTACTTTATTAAGCGTGAAAAAGTGATTTTCAAAATCTATCATTCCTTTTGCATGGGAGTTCTGTAAAGAACTATTCCTTTTTAATTATGAGGTTACTCTACAGTTCATACAAGAAAGGTTGTACAAATGATGGCTCCTTTCCTCATATTTGTTTTCAAAGTGATGGGTTGAAGACCATCACCATCAATGCCAAACACCAAAGGTGACCAGCGAATGTTTTTCTAAGTGTGATTATGAACTCATAGATTTTATCTATGTGATATGATTTAATATTTTGCAACTATTATTTTTCAATGTTCTAATTGTCCTAGTTTTGATTAGGAAAAGCCCTTCAAGTTGCCTCCTGTGTCCTTTTGATGTGACCCCCACATGAATCACATATGCTCCATGGAGCTCTAGGTTCTTTGAGTGGAATATGGTATTCAGAAGCCACAATCCAGGCATCAGGTATGCTCATCGCTACTTAGTTGTCAATTCTTCTAAACCTGTTCAGTGGACAAAGCAAGGAAACATTTTTCAGAAAGAGAAATCATGAGTTTAAACTGGTATTTCCAATTTTAATTTAGGAATACAGGGTTTTGAGTCAACTACTTTGATTTCATATTTCTCTTATAGCTTGATTCTTAACTACATTATCATATTTACCTATTTGCTTTTCATGCAATACACTTAATTGAATTGCTTTATGATCTGAACTGTGTCCCCCCATAAACCATATGTTAAAGCCATACTCCCAATGTGGCTATATTTGGAGACAAGGACTTTAAAGAGGTAATTAATGTTAGATGAGATCATAAGGGTGGAGCATGAACCCAATCAGATTTCTCTTATAAGAGGGGGAAGCAACACCAGCGAGGAAAGGCCATGTGAAGTAGAATGAGCTAGGAAGCCTGTTAGGAAGAGAGTCCTCACCAGAAACCAACCCTGATGACATCCTGATCTTGGGCTTCCAGGCTCCAGAATTGTGAGAAAATAAATTTCTGTTGTTTTAGCCACCAAGCCCATGGTATTCTGTTACAGCACTCCGAACAGACTAATACAAATGGTTTCAAAATAATAATACACTATTAACAATTAGTCTACTGAATTGGTGTTTAAAATTTATTTGTTGTTTTATTATCCTTAAAATATATACCACTAAGGATGTAGAGTCAATATAGTGTGATTTAAAGTAAATTGAAGAAATTCTTTTCTGTGTGTACTTGTGTCACAGACTTGATAAGGTAGGTTCAGTAGGTTTTTCAGTTTCTGCTGGGACATGCTCCCATGTGGACTTGTGGTTGTCAACACCTGCTGTGCAGTTGTAATGTCAGGCTCTCTCAAACCTTTATTCTGGGGATCCTTGTCTCCTGAATTACTATCATCTTTCTGGGTTAGGTTCTTCTTTTTGGTAGTATACAACCTTTAGTAGCTTCCTGAGAGAGGATGCATGGATATAATATTGTAATTTATTTTTTCTACCCTCATATTTGATTGATGGTTTAACTGGGTATAGACTTCTAGGTTAGAAACCGTTTTCCTCAGCATTTTTAAGTCATTGTTCCATTGGCTTTGGTTTCTAGTACGGTGTTGAGAAGACTGATGCATTCTATGTCTTGATTCTCTGCATGAAAATTGATTTCCTTTCCTTTTAATTAGCTCTTATATCTTTGCACCCAGAGTTTTGCTATATCATGAGTTTCTGTTTTTCATGCAGGTCTTTTCAATTTGGAAACTCATGCCACTCAACTCTAGAAAAACTTATTGTATTATTTGATGATTTTCTCCCCACTATTTTTTCTGTTCTTCCTGAAAATTCTGTTCTTCTTAACTTGCACTTCCTAGGTTCATCCTCTTATTTGCTCATCTTGTTTGCCAATAATGGCCAGGGTTCTTCTTTTCTCTGTACATTCCTTTTAAAAATGGTCTCCTGTTCCTTCATGGATGCAACTCTCACCTCTCTAATAATATTGATATATTTTTTTCTCTCTACATAGTCTGTTTCTTTCAAGTTGAGTTTGTTTTGTTTTATTTTTTTTTTCTGTCTTTCAGTTTGTTTATCTTGAGTCTGCCTTTTACATTGCATGTTGTCTTCAGATATCTTGAGACACCGGATCAATAGTGAGGCAGAGAAAAATGGATGGGAGTTCTCTGTGTCAGAGTCTTGTTGACACTCTTCCCTATAAAGGATCTGACTTGAGCATGTCCTACAGGAAACCTCATTATCAGTATCTTTCGGTTTTTATTGCTCCTGGGCTGGTCAGATTCTTCAGAGAATGCTCTTCTTCCTGAAGAGGGGAAGCCAGCTGTAGGAACACAGGGACAAAGGCATGTAAACATTCTCTCATGTTCCCTGTTGTCCAGATCACACCTCTACTCTCAGCGGGACCTGCTGTCCAGCCCAGAGATCCTCTGTTTTATCCTCTCCAAATACTAAACCTCCATTTCCTTCCAGGGTCGGTGGAGCAGTTGCCCCATCGCAGAGACTTGGGGAGGAGATCTGGGGTTCCACCTGCTTCTTAAATTGATTTGCAACCATTTCTCCTGATTTTATAAATTTCCAGAGGTGCCTTATGCTGCAAATTCTTTGGTCTCTTGGGGATTCTACTATGTAAGCCAGGTTGCTTTTTGGTTTTTACTTATGCCAATGAAAAATTCCATTTTCTCAGCTGAGCTACATCACTTGCCACTCACCATCTGCTTTCCAGTTCCCCAAATTTTGTTACTTTTGTCCTTATGGGTTTATGCCTTTTTAAAGTGTTTCTTACTGAAGTATAGTATAAAAACAGAAAATTGCATATATCCTAAGAGTCGCTCTCAATCAATGTTCAAAAACAGAACACAATCATGTAACCAGTATCCACCTCACAAACCAGAACATGACCAGGATCCCAGAAGACCCCTGTAGGCTCCCTTTCAGCCCCAATCTCCCTCCTCTCAATGGTATCCACTGTTCTGACTTCTAACAGCACAGATGAGTTTTTCCTGCTCTTTGACTTTATGTAAATGGAATTACACTGTATGTATTCTTTTGTGTCTGGCTTCTTTCACTCAGCATTTTGTTTGTGACATTAAGCCATAATGTAAAATGTGAATGGTTCATTCTCACTGCTGTATTCATTGTTCATTTTTCCAATGTACCATAATTTATTTATCCACCTTTGATGGACACTTGGTAGTTTCCAATTTGGGAGCTATTGTTGATACAATATTCTTGCACATGTTTTTTGGTAGACACACATGTGCATTCCTGTTAGGTCTATGCCAAGGAGTGGAACTGTTATGTCACAGGATATGAATATATTCAGCTTTATCAGATACTATCATATTGTTTTCCAAGTTGTTTGTATCCATTTACATTCCTACCAGCTGTATATAAGAATTCTGGCTGTTCTATTTCATTATCAACATCTTTTTTCATTGTAAACTTTCTGGTGGGTATTTGTGCGTTTAAAAAATTCTTTTACTGCTGTTTTCATCGGGATAGAAAAGGAAGTAGACTTTAGTGTGTCTATTTATGCTGCCATATTTATTAGGAAGCTACCCAAGTCTCCCTAAAACACCAATTTGATCGTGTCTCTCACCTTTACTAAAATCTTTCAGTGGTTCTCAGGATAAATTTCAAATTTCTTTCCTTAGTCCTCAAGGCCCACCTTGAGCTGTCCCTGGATAGACCCAGCACATCTTTTCCATCTATATGGCTATAACCATGTAGAACATCTTGTAATTAACCAACATGTAGTGCTCTCTTTTAGGCATCTATGCAATTGCACAACCATTGCTTCTTAAATTGCTTTTTCCAGCCTCCTCTACCTAGCTATCTCCTCTGTCACCGTCAATAACCATTCCCTCAGAACACCTTCCTTGAGTGCCCACAAGGTGCCCACCTCTGTATTCCTCTATCACCCTTTGATTTCTTCTATCAGGTCCTTTATCATGGAATGATCACCTGTCTCTCTTCCCCAGTGCCTGGGGAGCTCACTGAGACGAAGAACTGTCTTATTTCATTTTGAAGCAGCAACGCCCATCACAGTGCCCAGGGCAGGACACTGAACAAATGGTCCTTTCATTCATTCATTCAGTTAATTATTCAGCAAATATTTAACAAGTAACTGTCACGTACCAGGCTCTGTTCTAAGCAGAGGGAATGCCATGGGAAGCAACCAGCAAAACCTCTGTTCTCAGAGGCTGACATTGTAGTGAGCAAGGCAGAGAGTAAGCAAATAAACACAGAAATAGATAAACAGCATGATTAAGGGTATGCAGACAATGTCCTTCTCCAGCTCTCCACCTTCCTCTAAAGACAGTCTCCTCTGCCCGCCCTGATCCAGTGACACGGCCTCCTCTGCCCTGCATCTCTCAGGGTCTCTGCTCTGGCTCCTCCTTGGCCTGTAATGCTCCCTTTACCCCCAAGATCTCTGTGTGGCTGGGTCCCTACCATCATTCAGATTTCAGCTTAAATTCCACCCCCTCGTAGGGACATTCCTCGACCACACAATCAGTCACTATCACAGCATATTCTTTTAATTTTCTACATAAAATATACAAATATCTGGTAGCTTTACTGTTAATGTGGTTTTTTGTTTGTTTTCTATTTCCCGTAAAGCAACTCTATGAGGGAATTTTTTTTTTTTCCTGTTTTAACAGCTCAACTCCTTTTTCCCAGATAATAGTGCCTGATGAATAGTAGGTGCTAATGTATTTGCTAAATGAGTGAATAAATGAGTTCATTGTAGGAAAATTAGAAATCGGAGAATTTTAAAAAAGGAAAAGGTAGCATTCACTTATACAATCCACAATTGCACTCCTCATAATTTACCCAACAGAGACGAAAACATGTCCACTAAAACACTTTTATGTGAATGGTCATAGCACATCTATCCATAACAGGCAAAAACTGGAAGCAGTCCAAATAGCCATCAATAAGAAAATGGTAAACAATGTGGTATATCCAACAACGAAATACCAACTAGTGAGAAAAAAGGAGGAAACTACTAAGTAAAGTAAGCAGGGCACTAATTTGATTGCCTGCAAGGGGCACAAAATCTTAGAATGATGGGATGGACTACATCTTGATTGTGGTTATGAATACATGGTGTGTACATCTGTCAAAGTTATTGAACTATACTTTTAAAATGGGTACTTTTTAGTGACATAAAATATACCTCAAAAATGTAATTTAAAATTATTTTGAAAGGAAAATTTGAGCATGAGAGCACTGCTCACCTCCACTCTCCCCCCCACAAGCCTTACCTAAGACTGCAGCCTTGATCTGTTCTTGTTGGCCTGAGAAGCCCACCCCATACCCCACACCCCACACAGGCCTGTGCTGCTGTCTTCCCAAGCAGCAGGAGTCACAGGTTCACTGTTGGGCTGCCACCTCATCAGACTCCCAGGGTCCAATCTATCAATGGATTAAAGTCCAGTACCTCAGTTGGGCACACCTGGGCCCCGCAGCTGACTCTGTGGGCCGCTCTGATGCCAAGAGCGACAGTCCTTTGCAGCTTTGTCTTGCAAGCAGCTGTGTGGACCAGGAAGATGATCTAACTCCTTGCTCCTCGGAGTGTAATCCCCAGACCAGCAGCATCTGCACCGCCTGGGCACTGGTCAGAAATGCAGAGTCCAGCCCTGGCCCAGAATCTGCCTCGTGTCGTGACCCTCAGGTGACTTGGATGGCCACTAAAGCTTGAGAGACACTGAGCTAAACTTTCTGAGCTTCAGATCTCTCTGTAAATGGTAATAATCATGCCTGCCTTTCCAGTTTCCAGGAGGACTGAGTGAATCACGCCACAAAGCCACCAGCTCAATGGCTGTCACTTACTAGCATTCGTGACCGGCCCCCTCCTGCCTCCTGGCTCCATGCCCCAGTCATTCCTGGCCAGCCTCAGGCCTGGTTAGTCAAGAGATTTGCTGGTGAATCTGAACGGACAACCTGACAGCTGGGTGGCCAACTTCACAGAGCTGGAAACGTCACTGGAACCTCCAGAGCACGCGGCCCAGCCAGGAGAGGGGGCTGGGCTCGCTGTCTGTCAACATCTCATGGCCCACTCCTCAGCCCACCCTGTGCTAATAATGGCAAACACATTTCCACGTTGATCAGATATGGCCTTTCCAATTGGGTCATCATCCCCACTGTGTCGCCTCTCTCAGGATAAAAATTAGATCTTTGTCCCTGAAACTTACCATTATTCATCTGTCTGCCAACACAAAGACAGACACACCTCAGATGGGACACAGAGATGCGTCAGATAAAGAAAACACTCGCACCTCCTGTCTTCCCCCATTTTCCCTCCCCTTCTCCTGCCTCCCTTTTACCTTTCTCCTCCTGTTCCAGAGCTTCTCCTCTCTGGGGGGATGACCTTCCCTCCAGGCAGTTGCCATGAGCTCCCAGGCCGTGTGAGGATCAGCCCTGCTGCTGGCCTGGGAACCGGCTGGCTCACAGCCGCGCCAGGGCCTCCCGGCTCCCACGGGCACCCCAAGCCTCCTCTCTGGACCTCACTGTCACTGCAGCCCCGGGGAAGCCTCGTGTGCTGACAGAGAACAGCAGTAATCCCCAGAATGCCTGCCACCGCACCCCAGCACACACCCCCGCGCCACTTCCTCTGTGCCAGATAATCCCCTAGACACTCTATGCAGTCTCCACTTAATCCTCTAAACCATTCTAGGACAAGGAGAAAAGATCTTCCCAGGTCAGGTGAGACCCCAGGGAGGAGACTTAGTCCAAACGAACGGGTTGGCCAGAGGTGATTGGTGTCTCACCCAGCTCTGAACCACTGCATCAGGCCTCCTACCAGGAGCTGAGGGCCAGGCTACACCAGGCTGAGGGAGTCAGGCCTCCTCCTCTGCCCTCACTGTACACCTGCCTGTAGGAGCCTCTGTGGGGTCAGTGGGAAAGGATGGCGGATCTGAGGTCAGGGAGGACATGGTGGGCATGCTGGTCCTGGAGAGCTGGGGCCGCGGCAGGGGTGCTCGTGGCTCCAACATCTCCCTCCCTTCCCAAGGACCTTGGGGTCTGCCTGCCTGGGGTGTCAAAGCGATGATGTAGCATGAGCCTGGCTCTCTGGACCTCCAAAGAGCCCTCCCCTGGCTAGGCCGCCCTGAAAGAGCACTGCTCCCTCGTGTGAGAAGGAGTAAGGGTTAACACCAGACAATGGCAGCGCTTCCCAGGAAGACTGAGCCAGATGGAGCCCCGCTTAGAAATCCAGTGTCAAATGACAGTGTCGCCAGCACTCCGAGCAGTAATTGGCATTAAGAGAGGCTTGGAACTGCAAAACCAGTGATTTTCAGTCGGTATTAAAAAAAAAGTAATTGACATTAAGTGCTGTTTGGAGCAGCAAACTAGTGATTTGCAAATGACATTCAATAAGAAATCATTTACGTCTATTGACATTAAATAGGCGTGAGCTCACAGCGCGCCCGAGGGGCAGCGGAGCGGGGGCGGGGAGGAGCTGGGAGCCGCCTCGGATCGCAGAGGCTTCACCCCAAACGCCCCTTCCTGAGTAGATGCCCTGCGCGAGCAAGGGTCTCTCCAGGATCAGGCGGTGCTCCCCACCGTACAGCCCCTTCCTTCCCTGCCCGCCCATCTCCTCCCAGCTGCATCCTGTGACTTCCCCGAAGGAGAAAATGCCCTCCCTCTCTACTCCAGACCCGCTGTCGGCACCGCGACTCCCTCGGCCCTGGGGCTCCCGCTTGTCACGTGGTGCCACCCGCCCTAGGAAGCCTCCCGCTCCTGGACCTCGCGCGCGCTCAGCCACGTCAGCCCCCTCTGGCTGCCTGGCGACCCTCCAGACGGTGACGGGGAGGCCAGCGCACACTGCACTGCGATGAGCCAGCGCGTCTGCTGTTCTGGTTGAGGAAGTTCATAAAAGACAGGGAACAAGCGCTCTGCAAACGGTCTGGGAACGGAAGGACATGCCCAGTGGTGGTCGGAGGCAGCAGCCTACGGCCGTCCCTCCCACCCCCACCCCCACCCCCACCCCTACCCCTGCGTGCTGACGTCGTTGCCGACCTTCTGCACAGGCAGAGCAGGGGGCACCACAGCTGTGGTCTGCAGGCTGTGGACTACGGCCTTTCTGGGGAGGCTATTCCTGATCTACTCTGTGATGGACGAGAGTGAGCCTTACGGTTCCCAGCGCTGGATTCTCAGGACACCTGCCAGTGCTGGAGTGTACATGCCTTTTGCAGTGCCTACAATTACAAGGTGGATGCCTAGTATAATAGTCACGTTATATAGATGGGGACTTATTACATGGCTGGATGGAGTGCACCTTAAGTGAAAGAAGCACAGCAGGAATGAAGTCTGGCTCCCTCTAACCCTGCAAACCAGCACACCTAGCACCACAGCACAGCCCCTGTTAAACTTGAGACCTGGTGGACAGTCCTGTGTAACTTAGTCCCCAGCCATTGGCCCCTTTCCGGGAACCTCTGCCAGCCTTTCCCACCAGGCAGCCGCCTGAAGCAGGTTCCGAAAGCGGGGAGCAGTAGACAGCCTGTTCTGACAGCACTACTGAGAAGAGCAAGGGGACAGTGCTGAGTTGGATCTTGTCCCCAGAATCAGGCAGGGTCCAAATAAAGCATGACCCCTTTCCAAGAAAAAGAAACGTGTCGCCAGGGAATGCTCATCTTCTTGGGAACTTGATTTTTCCAAATAGTGCTCTTTTGGAATCTGTTGGAATTACAGAAAGGAAAATCAAAATCCCCTTGGTCCAGGGCAAAAAGGGAAAAGAAACCTAGGTGGAGTAAATTAAAACCTTCATCTCCTTTCCTTTCTTCCTAGGGGCACACATCAATTGGGCCCAGGGCAATGAGTGGCCCAGCACTGGCTCAGGTCCTGCTTGCAAGCTAGAGACCTGGAAACCAGCAGGAGGCTCTGGCAGTGACCAAGAAAGAGATGAAGGGCCTGGACCACAGTGGGGCCAAGGGGTGCAGGGCAGGGCTTGCATCAGGTGCATCTTCCTCAAGAAAAATACGACTTAAGGTCAGGAACAGCAGATTATTAAAAACCTCTTCCAAAAGTACAAAGTAATTCAACTGGAATAGTAGTAAAGTAAGAGGCACAAGTGTTGGGGTGAAAAGAAGCAAAATGATCACTGCTGGCAAATGGGATGCTTTTGTACATGGAAGATTAAAAAGAATTGACAGAAAACCACAGAAACAGTAAAAGACTTGAACTAAGTGGCTGGTTAAAAGATAAACATACAAAATTGCTTTTAAACCAAGTCTTCTTTTAAACCAACAGTAAAGTTAGAAACAGAGGTAGAAAGTATGACAAACAGAAGCCATTCACAGCAGCAACCCAACCCGTAACATGTCTTAGAGATACCTTAAAAATAATGTGTCCGCCTGTCTGAAGAATGCCATAACACTCTGCTAAGGGCAGAAATGGTTTTAATAGGTGGCTGAACCCACCTTGATCCAGGACTGGAAAACTGAATATTATAAACGTCAATTTTCCTTAAATCAACAAGTTCAATAAAAACCAAATTAAAATCTCTATGTTTTTTTTTAATTGATTTTCTGGAGCTAGACAAAGTAATTTACCTGGATAATCAACATTAAAGCAAATACTGAAGAAAATTTCAGTTAGAATAAAGACTTGCCTAATCAGATATTAAAACGTTTTATAAAATTGTAATGATACAATTTTTATTATTTTGGGAGAAGAATTGTATTATTGTTGGAGAAGAATAATACAATATGTATTATTAAGTTGGAGAAGAATTTTATCACTCTAACGAAATAAAGAACAAAAATATAGGGGAGTTTATTATGACTGTATCATTTCATAATAGGAGCTAAAGATAGACCATTTTAATACACGATGTTAGGAGCACCAAATAATCATTTTTTAAAACATAAAGTTGGAACCTTCCCTCAGTTACTTGTTATACCAACACTAATTACAGATTTAAAATGAAAATAAAAATGGAGGGAGGCATGGTGAGGGAAGAGAGAGGGGGAAAAAAAGACACTAGAAATACTAAAACTACACAGGCTTCAGTTTAAAATGTTGGAGTTGGGAAGGTCATCTTTAAAATAACACCTAGGGGCTTCCCTGGTGGTGCAGTGGTTAAGAATCCACCTGCCAATGCAGGGGACACGGGTTCAAGCCCTGGTCCGGGAACATCCCACATGCCGCAGAGCAGCTAAGCCCGTGTGCCACAGCTACTGAGTGTGCGCTCTAGAGCCCATGAGCCACAACTACTGAGCCCGTGTGCCACAACTACTGAAGCCCATGTGCCTAGAGCCCGTGCTCTGCAACAAGAGAAGCCACCACGATGAGAAGCTTGCGCACTGCAATGAAAAGTAGCCTCTGCTGGCCGCAACTAGAGAAAGCCCACGCAGCAATGAAGATCCAACGCAGCCAAAAATAAAAATAAATAAATTTATTAAATAAAAATAAAATAAAAATAAAATAAATAAAATAACACCTAGGTATCACCTTGCACAAGACCAAGTCCCAGAAGATACTTGACAGAGAATGGACTCAACTCCAGCCCAGGAGCCCTTGCTTCCCTGGGTGGGTCTCTGGAATGCTTCAATTTCAAATCAACAGGATGTCTAGAGGCCTGGACAATTTGGTAGGCCTCGAATGCTATTCTAGGGAGTCTTGCCTTTAGTTTGAGAGCCAGGGCCAGAGATCTGAGACTTTACAAGGGCATGGGCAGTCCAGATTCAGGTTACTCTGATGGCCATGGTCTGGGAAGTAGACCTCGGTCTGGGAAGTAGACCTCGGGCTGGGCCCTGCCACACACATCTCTAGGGACTCATGTATGTGTGTGTGTGTGTGTGTGTGTGTGTGTGTGTGTGTACAAGGATGAGAGTAGGTATAAAGAATAGATACATGTATATGTATAACTGAATCACTTTGTTGTACAACTGAAACTAACACAACATTGTTAATCAACTATACTCCTATATAAAATAAAAAGTTTAAAAAAAATGGAGAGAGATTGATTGATTCCTCCAGGTTAGAGCTGGGGCAGAGAATGGCAGGTCCTGAAAATACTCAAACCTATGGATGTTACAGGGCCTCTGAGGCTAGTATCATATGATGCCCTAAAGCCCTCAACAAAAACTCCCTGTACTTTGCATGGCAGGAAAGCAGAGAACCACCATATTCAGGGGGCTCCTTAAGTGTGGCCAAAGGGCATATCACTGATAATCACATAGGTGGAGTAGTCGGGAGTTTTCCTGACTGCACTATGTAACCTGGGTGTATGAAGCCCCAAGAAAGACTGAGATTGAATTTCCTGCCTTCTTGGCAGGGACTGAGTAGATCTGGATTTGAGTTAAAGCAGATAAAGAATTGTGACATCTCTTATCTCATCTTCCCCACTGCAAGTTTTCTCCAGTCCTCATATTGGTTCCAACATTTCTACCCTCCTCAGTACCTTTCATATGGACATACTCTTCCAGATGTGATTTGACACAAGTAAAGTAGGACTATCGTTTTTCTTGTTAATAATAATAATAATAGGGCTTCCCTGGTGGCGCAGTGGTTGAGAATCTGCCTGCCAATGCAGGGGACACAGGTTCGAGCCCTGGTCTGGAAAGATCCCACATGCCACGGAGCAACTGGGCCCGTGAGCCACAACTACTGAGCCTGCGCGTCTGGAGCCTGTGCTCCGCAACAAGAGAGGCCGCGATAGTGAGAGGCCCGCGCACCGCGATGAAGAGTGGCCCCCGCTCGCCGCAACTAGAGAAAGCCCTCGCACAGAAACGAAGACCCAGCACAGCAAAAATAAATAAATAAATAAATAAATTTATTTAAAAAAATAATAATAATAATAATAATAACTAGTGTATTGAATGTCTATACTTAACCCAGTGCCAAGTGTTTTACATGGATTTTCTCATTTAATTCTTGCAAGAGCCCTGTGGGGAAGATATCATCATCATATTATTTATTATTATTATTATTATTACCCTGATTTTACAGATCTAGACACTAGGCTTTTACTAGTGCCGCCTAAGATTCTATTCACTTTTTTGTTTTGTTTCATTTTGTTGTATTAGTTGGTTCAAAGGATGCTTGTGATCAATAAAATTCTTTATCTTTTTCCCCATGAAAAAAAAAAAAAAGAATTGTAACATCTCTTCTTGCATCCCAGAGGCTGGGAGTAAGATCCTTAGCTGCTATAGATGTATCACAATCTATTTGACCACTTCACCATTGATATGTTTAGGCTGTCTCATTTTTCTCTATCAGAAATAATTATTTTACAATTTTATTCATAAAGCTTTTCATTTCCGATTAATTCTTTAATCTAAGTTCCTAGAAGTATAATTACTAAATCAAAGGCATAAAGTTCTGAGGTCATAAGTGTGGGGCCTTGAAAACTATGGAATTAATGTGCTTCTAAGAGGAGACAGAAGAGAGCTCATCCCTTCCCTCACCCCACCCAACAAGGTCTCATCAAAAGGCATATGAGGACATAGTGATAAGTTGGCCATCTTTAAAACTTACTACAGAGCTAATCAGACTGTGGTATTGGCCTAAGAATAGACATATAAATCAGTGGAAAAGGATTGAGAGTCCAGAAATAAACGCTTACATTTACAGTCAATTGATTTTGACAATGATGCCAGGACAATTCAATGGGGAACAAATAATATTTTCAACAAATTATGCTGGGTCCACTGGATACCCACGTGCAAAAGAATGAAGTTGGACCTCCTTCTCACAGCCTACACAAAAACTAACTCAAACGGATCATGGACTGAAAGATAAAAGCTAAAACTGTAAAACTCTTAGAAGAAAACATAGGAGTAAATCTTTGTGACCTTAAGTTAAGCAAAGCATTCTTAGATGACACCAAAGACACAAGTAACAAAAGAAGAAAAGTAGATAAATTGGACTTCATCAAAATTTTAAACTTTTGTGCTTTAAAAGATACCATCAAGAAAGTGAAAAGACAAAAAAAAAAAAAGAAAGTGAAAAGACAATTCCTCCACAGAATAAGAGGAAATTTTTGCAAATAATGTATCTGATGAGGGGCTTGTATCTAAAATATACAGAGAACTCTTACTATTCAATAATAGAAGATAAATGACCAAATTAAAATGTGAAAAAGGACCACATTTTAATATATAATACATAAAAGGACAATTCTCCAAAGATGTGCAAATGATCAACAGCACACAAAAGCATGCTCCAAATTATCAACTATCAAGGAAATGCAAATCAAAACTAAAATGAGTGAATAAACTAGTTTATTCACACCAGGATGGCTATAATGATAATTTTTTAAAAAGAAAAACTAACAACTGTTGAAAAGGATATGGAGAAATTGGAATTCTCATATATCA
The DNA here is from genome assembly GCF_028021215.1 of Eschrichtius robustus. Lineage (NCBI taxonomy): Eukaryota > Metazoa > Chordata > Mammalia > Artiodactyla > Eschrichtiidae > Eschrichtius > Eschrichtius robustus. The sequence goes on along the minus strand of NC_090828.1, from coordinate 137,728,983 downwards.
CTGGTGAGAATGTAAAATGTTTCAGCCACCGTGGAAAACAGTGTGGCAGTTCCTAAAAATGTTGAACATAGAAGTTCCACTCCTGGGTATATACCCAAATCCAAATAGGTCCACACAAAAATTTATACACCAGTGTTCACAGCAGCATTACTCATAATTGCCAAAATGTGGAATCAACCCAAATGCCCATCAACTGATGAATGGATAAACAAAATGAATATTATTGTGGAATATTATTTGATAATAAAAAAGGAGTGAAATACTGATACATGCTACAACATGAACCTTGAAGTGACAGAAACCAGTGAAAGAAACCGTTAAGTGAAAGAACCTTGAAGTGAAATAAACCAGGCATAGGGACAACTTATTATATGATTCCATTTATATAAAATGTCCTAAAAAGATAAGTCTATAGAGACAAAAAGTAGGTTATTGGTTGCCTGGTACAGGGCGTGGAAGGAAATGGAGAATAACTCCTAATGGGTATGGAATTTCTCTTGGAGCTGATAAAAATGTCCTAATATCTTTTTTTTTTAACGTTTTTTTTTAATTATTTGCTTTATTTTTATTTTTTATTTTATCTTTTTTAGTTTTATTTTATTTATTTATTTATTTATTTATGGCTGTGTTGGGTCTTCATTTCTGTGCGAGGGCTTTCTCTAGTTGTGGCAAGTGGGGGCCACTCCTCATCATGGTGCGCGGGCCTCTCACTATCGCTGCCTCTCTTGTTGTGGAGCACAGGCTCCAGACGCGCAGGCTCAGCAATTGTGGCTCATGGGCCTAGTCGCTCCACGGCATGTGGGATCTTCCCAGACCAGGGCTCAAACCCGTGTCCCCTGCATTGGCAGGCAGAGTCTCAACCACTGCACCACCAGGGAAGCCCAAAAATGTCCTAATATCTTTTTGATGATAGTTACACAACTGTGTGAATGTGCCAAAATTATTGAATTGTACATTTAAGTGAACAAATTGTATGGTGTGTGAATTATATACCAATAAGGCTATCATTTGTTTTAATGAGATAGGCATGCAGAGGCCCGCTAGTCAATTCTTGATCCATCCACAGGTAGGATAATTTTTTAAATTATTGTGCAATATCTCTCTGTTTACATTATGTAAATGAACTAATTTGTCTTGATATGTTTGAAATTACTCAGCTATAATATATATAAAGGCAACAGTTGATTTGTAAAAGCAAGGACTCTACAGTCTATATAATTTTAAACAAAACAAACAACAACAACAAAACTTACTGCCCTCATTGTATTTCACCAGCACTGAGTAATTTTTTTGTTGTGGTTTTCTAAAGATCTGTCATCTTAATATGTAAAAAATAAATACTTCTTTTTTAAAATTTTTATGTTATTTGTTAGTAGTGAGCTATAACATTTTCCCCAGTTGTCTATTAATAGGTTATTTGAATGTCTTTTTTCCAATTTGAAATGCTACCGTCATAGATGTTTCTTTGTAGCTACACTCATCATATTTTTAATTTTGCTTCTTGCTTTTAAAATCTTAATAGTTTATCATAAAGACTATTTTTTATGTAACTTCAAATAAACTTAATTTTAATAGCTACATGATAGCATTTTAGTGGCTATAAAGGGGTTTACCTAGTGATTTCCTTGATGCTGAATATTTAGACTATTTCTTTGTTGCCTTTTCATACACTCACTCACATACATGCACACACAATAGCAATACCAATAAAACCCTTGGTGTGAAACCGTGTCCAAATTTAAGTTATTTATGTGGAAAGATGATCAGAAATAGAAATGCTGTTGCTAAAATGTGAGCCATCTCTTGCTGCTTGACACAACTTTACAGAGTCTTTCCAAAAGACTTGTATTAATTTACATTCCTCCACGTCTCTAAAACTTTGAGAGTTTTTGTGTATTATCTGCTAAAAGGAAAAACCTAAGTCTATTCTTAATGCTCAAGAAAATCAGCTACTTAAGAACCTTCTGTAAAAGACGCTGCACCACTGCTCAGCATGACCACTGGATGGTTTGTTTTCACACCAAGTCTTTGCTTGGTGTAGAATCCACACGTGTGCTGCTCACACCGCATTGCACTGACCCCAAGTTTAACAGCATGGTGTCTAGAACTGCCAGTCCCAGGACACGATGGGCCTTCTTGCGGGGTGCTGGTTCTGGACCCCTGTTCCCACAGGGGGTATTCCAAACAGGAGCATATTTTCCCAGTGGTACCTTGGGGCGGGGTGCAGAACACATCCTGGTATTCCCAGCTCCTGGACCTGCATGTACAAACTGAAAGTTAGAGACAAGGGATCTTCTTCCAGATTATTCTTAAATCTTTACTTGGTGTTTCCTGCCATGTCCCCCACAGTGACCTCCACGTATCAAAGGACAGGAAGAGAAAGAAAAATTCAACCACACATTTCACTGCAGGGCACCCTTACAGGGGTCAAAGTAATGTTAATCAAAGGGAAACAGCCTTTTACCCAGAGACAGTGTCCTGGGAGAGAGCTGTTCACCCAATTTTCTGCAAATTAGAGTGGCGTTGCGTACAAATGTGCTGGAGAGCATCTTCATATGAAAGAGCAGCACAGCTGAGTACCACACACAGCTTAACTGAAAGAGTATTTCTGGAGGAGAGCACCATATGCTTCACATTTGCATCCAGACTATAAATATCCCAGCAACAACTTGAGTCCATAAATACTATATTCAGAATGCTTGGCTGGAAACATCTTTCACTACTCACAGTCATCTGTTTACCAGCGTGATTGTTCATTGTCTTCCTCGCTGTGCAGAATTATCCCCACCACCAGGGTCATGTTGGGAAATGAGTGGGCGCCCATGGATCCAGGAATGGCCAGGCAGCCTATCCTCAGTGCCATGTGCTCTGAGCCCCTTCCGCCTGGCTCTGAGGCCACCTCAAGACTGAAAGTGACAGATGGCACTTCTTTAGCTAAAGCTTGGGAAGGAAGATACTGAATCTTTAACAAAACTTTAAAGAGACTGCAATAAAAGAAGAGCTCTGTGCATTTGCAAAGCTAACCTTTATTCAGAGTGTTCCATGTGACAGGAACGGTAAGTGAGAACTTTTTATTCCTCATCTTCACCACAAATCTCTGCTGCTGGTATTATCTGTATTCCACCAATGGGAAAGCCAAGGCTTGACAAGATTAAGAGGCTCACCCTGTGATTAGTGATTAGCCAGCGTTCTAACCTGGAGTTTACTAACACCAAACCCCACTGCAACAAGGGCAAGACAGACAATCCCAAAGCACTGCCATCTATGTGCCAAGGGATTAGAAACACCCACCATTTGCTTTCTGAATGCTGAGCAGTCACATTTACAGTGATTTAACATGCACACTCTTATTTTCTCCTTAGCATTCTCCTAAAAGATATTTAGAGAAGGTGTTAGTGTCTCCATTTGTCAGGCAAGAAAAGTGATGCTCAGAGAGGGTAAGTGACTTGCCCAAAGTCACACAGCTCGTAGAGAACAGATCTAGGAGTAGAATTTCGATTTGCCAGTTTCTATTTCAGTGTCTTTTCCACACACTTTGGATGTGCATGTAACTAGGAGGAGTCAAGAATTGAGGCATGGTCAGCCAGAAGCACCTCTGAATGCACCCAGGCCCTATCCAGGTCTGGGCTGCTTGGGAAGGGAGGCAGATGTGGCACCAAGTTCCATCAGGAGCAGGCAGGCCTGGGAGGAGCCCTGCAGAGCGAACTCACGGAGAACTTTCTAGATCCTTGGGGAAGGGTCGGAGCGGAAGAAAAACGGGGGCTCAAGTAATTATTTGTCTAGTTAACCCTGGAGTAGTCTCCTCTCTCCACAGACTGCAAGCCCCAGGAGGGCAGCACCCAGCATGCCTCCCTGACAGCCCCCAGGCTCCGAGTCCCACAGAACTGCACAGGGTAGGGGGTCAGGCACCAGGACGAAGCAGGGGCAGCGACACAGGGAAGCAGCATCCCCCAGGGACGCCGAAGGGCCACACACACTGCGTCACAAAGAGTCTGCATTGTTTTCGCAAAAGTAAACAGCATGGCCAACAGAACCTATCTGCACCACCATTCCAAACTCTACCCGACAGTGAGCAAGAGGGGCAGACCGGGCTCCCTGGGCCTGACATGCTGGTGGCAAGTGACAAGAAACAGGAAACTAGGACATCTATTTCACGTGGGCCTAGTGCCGTGGTGTGAGAGAGTGACTGGTGGGGCACTCGTGTTAGTTGTGTTGACCGTGCTCTCTCTGCAGGGGGCATTTACAGAGAGGGGAATCAGCCTGCTGTGTTAGAAGCACAAGGAAGCCCCACGAGGCCAGAGTAGCGTGAGGGGGGCCCAGAAGGAAGGAGAGGCTGGACCGGCACCATGGTGACCTTATCCCCACAGGGCAGAGCTAGAACTTTATCCTGAATGTGATGGGAAGTGTGGCAGGTCTGTGCGTTTGGGGGGTCAGGGGGAGGGAGGTTGCAGGACCTGAATTTTGCTTTCCTAAGATCATGCTGTCCTGTCCTGGGACACAGACCCACGTGAGGCCCAGTGGGATCGAGCAGTTGACAGCCCTCACCCATGACTGAGCATCTTAGGACCAGGCCCACTGGCCTCCACAGTCTCTTCCTGCCCTGCCTGACTGCTCTCTAATAATCTTAGCAGGGAGTTCCTCTGATAGAGAACCTCCTTCTTCTCATGTCCCAACCCAGCCACTCCTCAGAGTCCAAAATGTTCCAGGTTCAGTTAAAAGGGCAAACCTGGGAAGCCAACGTCGGGAGGCAGGCAAGATGCTAATTGACATCGGCCAAAATCAAGGGGAGATGGATGGACGTCGACTTGGGTGATGGAGCAAAGCGTGAAAGCACAATCCCGGCCATGTGGAGTTTGTTCGTATGCGTCCCTCACCCGAATTCTGGAGCCGGTGCCGGCACCAGTGGCTGGGAGCACAATATGTGTTAGCTCAGAGGGTCACTGGAACTTTGGCTCAGGGAAGGTTCACACAAAATGAGGCTGAGAAAACAGAGGGGTCCTCGGGAGATTTTAGGAGCTAGAAATGTTGGGGTGGTTGATAACATGTGCCATCGAGAATGAAGGTCCGTCATGGACCTGGCAACCCTGCAATCTTGCCGAGAGTGCCAGGCTGCATGAGCCTGGCTCATCAGCCTCCAGATGCTGAGCAATTTCTGAGGCACCTGAGCACGTCAAGGTGACCATGGCATGACCACCTACCATGCAACTACTCTTTGCTGCAGTGTTTGCTGCTTGCTCAGAAAGCCATGGGCCTTTGGCCTGGGTTGCTAGGCTGCAACACAAACCCACAACATGTGTGACACGGATCTGGGCCCATTGCACCCTCCGTGTACCTGGGGGCAAAGAACACAACATAACTATGCTTACACTGTGGCTACTGCTGTTACTGTAATACAATCTTTCATCTCTGGTCCAAGAGTCTGGTTTTTCTGTTAGTGTCCATGGAACTGACCTGTTAGCTTGTGGGGTAGAACCTCGGAACTTCACAGAGAGCAACGCTCCCAGTTACACTGTAACTGCATCTTTTGAAAGAGCCCAGAGGAGAGTCCTATCACCAAGGTGAATTGGAGGGGGAAGAATTGGAATCCTTGGAAAGCACTTTCATGGCTCTTCTCTGCAGGACAAGGGCAGGTGAGAGGAGGGGCCAGGGGGTGGGTCCCTGATTTAAATGGAGGTGCCAAATGCAAGCATGGCAGAGCCATGTGGGAGCATGGATCTGTCAGAAGCAAGGAAGGCATGAAGACTGTGACAAGCAACAGCATTTGTGGGGACATCCGGAAGTTCTGCCTCTGGCTAATTAATCTCAGGGATTCAAGGATCAAAACAGATCAATTGGCCAATAAGTTTGTACTTATATAAAACAAACAAACAGGGCTTCCCTGGTGGCACAGTGGTTAAGATTCCGCCTACCAGTGCTGGGGACACGGGTTCGAGCCCTGGTCTGGGAAGATCCCACATGCCGCGGAGCAACTAAGCCTGTGTGCCACAACTACTGAGCCTGCGCTCTAGAGCCCGTGAGCCACAACTACTGAGCCCATGCACCACAACTACTGAAGCCCGCACGTCTACAGCCTGTGCTTCGCAACAAGAGAAGCCACCGCAATGAGAACCCCGCACACCGCAACGAAGAGTAGCCCCTGCTCACTGCAACTAGAGAAAGACCGCTTGCAGCAATGAAGACCCAACACAGCCAAAAATAAATAAATAAAATAAATTTATTTAAAATATAAACAAACAAAAGAAAAACAAACAATAGAGAACAGATAATGCCCTCCAGGTCCAGTTAAAAGGAATCTCAGTTGAGCCCCGAACGAGAGAGTCATGGCTCCTAACTCAAATCCCAGACCTGGACCCACTGCTCACCCACCCCAGACCTGAGTCTGTCACCTACTCCAGACCTGAGTCTGTCACCCACCCCAGACCTGAGTCTGTCACCCACCCCCAGACCTGAGTCTGCTCACCCACCCCAGACCTGAGTCTGTCACCCACCCCCAGACCTGAGTCTGCTCACCCACCCCAGACCTGAGTCTGTCACCCACCCCAGACCTGAGTCTGTTACCCACTCCAGACCTGAGTCTGCTCACCCACATGCCACAATCAGCTTGCTGCTCATCCCTGCCCCAGAACAGAGTTTCCTAAATGGACATTTAGAAAACAGTGTGGTGATCACCAGGAGCCAAGGTCAGTATGAACTCTTCTCTTGTTCCCCTTTACAGCATCATCACGCTGGTACGTGTCCATTCATTCACTCTGTCTCTGTGTGCTGGACACTGTTCCAGTTCCTGGAAATACAGAGGTGAACAAACCAATCCTCTGCCCTATGGAACTTGTAATTCTAGTGGGAAATTCAACATGTTGAATCATTTGCCATGGACTTTGTCCTGGTACTTCAGAAGTTCGGCTAAAGCTTCCAGTTGAGAGCAGTGGGTGACAAGTATTCCTGTGTTCCATGGATACGCATTAGATGGTCCTGATCCTCGCCCTCTCAACCCATCACTCATCTCTAACCCGTGAGAGAGCCCACGTGGGCAGACTTCTTTGAAGATTATATAAAGAGAGGATTTTGTGGCCTCCTCCTACCCCAAGCCAGGTCAAATATGAGCCTCCACCACCACCAAAGAATTGTTTTTAGAGTTTGGGACTGTCAGATATAGGAACACTGCAGCCTGGATGAGGGCTGAGTTCAAATCTTGTGTGTCCCATACTGTCTTAGGAGAAGAGCCCCCAGTAGTCCTTGGGAGAGTACGGCAGTGTCCCCTGGACTGTGGGAGAGGGCATGGCTGGAACTACCTAAAGGCAGGAGGGAGGGGCTGGGCACTTCTGCTGGGGTCAAATGGGATAAGAATTCAGGAGTTTTCCTTGTGGGGACATCCTTGGTGAGGTTGGTGGAGCTCTGAGTGGTCTGGGTTCCACTTATGTTAACTACCCCCCCCCAAGAGGGTTGCAGCCTAAGATGAGAAGACTCCTGGATGAGCATTCTGCTTTAGGGGATGGGAAGTCCAGACAGCCCTGACAGAAGTTTCCAAAGAACCCATTCATGAGCCCCATGAAGGACCAAGGGTGCTTCATGTGACCAAGGGTTTTGACAAGAAAGAACTACACAGAGAGCCAGCCAAGTCAAAAAGCCCTTCATTTCTTTCCTTCTGATCCCTCTCAGCTGCTCCCTAACCCTAAAGGAGCTAGAATGGGGTGGGGGAAAGGAGGAGGTAGAGCCAAAGAATTAGACAGATGGCACATCAACTGTGCACTGCTGCACCCCACCTGTCAGGTCAGCCTGGAGAAATGGGGGAGTGAGGCTTTAACTTTGTTGTATGATCACAGTTTCAACCTAAACTGGACCAAACGTCTTCCTTCTTAAAAGTCATCAGAAGGTTATAGAATGTGAGATGCCAATGAGTGATAAGGAAGGGAGAAGTGATGCATTTTCAGGGCCAGTAGGAGAGAATGAAACTCTTTCTTAGTTGCCATCTAGCAAATGTAGTCCATTGAGTAAACCAGTGTTGCAGAAAATATAAAGTCATGTGATATGAAATGATTGAGATGACATAATGCCAGGTAGTGTCTAGTGCTATGAACCAATCAAAAGCAGGATAAGGGGAAGTGGAGCATGGCGGGGAAGAGGCAGAGGGAGCACCAGGCAGAGGCTCTCTGCAGACCTGAATGAGGGAGTAGCCATCAGGAGGACCTAGGGAAGAGTTCTCCATGCTAAGCATCTCTTGAATCCACACCCTCTCCACCCACCCCCAGCACCACTCTCATTTAAGTCACCTTCATCACCAACCTGGACAACAGCCATCTCCTGACCGGTCTCCCTGGTTCCCACCTTGCAATCTATCCCCTACCCTAATGTGAGCCTTCAGAAACACAGCCTGCACATGCACACCTCTAATTAAACCCTTCAGAACCCTCCATTCAACCTTATAATAAAATCTCTAAAGCACTAGGGAGGTGTAAGTGGTCCTCATGTATTCCGGTCTGGACTGACCTCCCCTGACCTCCTTCTTATTTCTTCCCCTCACTACATGCCCTGGTCTGGCCAAATATCTTTCAGCTTCTTGAAAGGCCCAAGCTCTCTCTTATTTTCAAGGCTTTGCATATCCTTCATCTATGGATAGGACATTTTTTCCACCCTCTTCACAAAGTTGACTCCTTCTCAACCTCCAGAACTTATCTGAAGACATCAATACATCAAAGAAGTCTTCCTGGGCCACCAAGCAAAGGTATTTGTTCCTAAGGCATTGTGCAAAGCTTTCTCATTCTTCACTGCAATTGTGTCTCTAGTACCTGAGGCCCCAGCATCATTGGTTCCTCTAGGCTAGGAGCAGTGTCTGTATGGTCATCTGCTCATCTCCTGGTGGCCAACATATAGCAGCACTTAAAGAATATTTGTTGAACAAATGACTGAGCGAATAGAAGGATGTAAACCATCAGAAGGAGGAACTCACCCAGGTGAAAGCACCAGGTGAGAAGGCCCACGGGCTGAGGAGAGAGTCTTTAGCTGGTGGTCAGGAAGAAAGCCCCCCCTCTCCTTGTGGGTAACACAGTCAGTGGAATGGGGGTCAGGGCCTCTGCATTGCCACATGACCTCTTTGAGCTCTGCATCACCACAACGTGGAGGGTGAATATTGGCCCCCACCTATCCTCAGAAAGGTCCAGAGCAGAGCCTTAGTGATAGAGACAGGCACCCTCAGAGCTCCACCTGGGCCAAGATGAGGGGCAGTCGGAGGGCTGCTGAGCAGCCTGGACCTCAAGGTGGAGGTACACAGACTGAGACTTGGATTGGGCCTCTTTTGCAATTTTTGAGATTCTTTGAACGTTAGTTTTGATGATTAAAGGGCCTAGATATCTTTAGTCATGTAATGAATGCATAAGAAATTAAAGCCAGACAGGCAAGTGTCAAAAGTAAACTCATAACCTGGCATAAAGTTGAGCAGACCCTGTCCTTGGTCTCGTAATGCTGGCTCCCTGGCTCCCAGCTGTAGCTCCCAACTTGGGCCTCAGTTTTGCCAAGGAAAAGACACCAAGTTCTACAAGACCCCAAGAAGTTCAAGAAGGATGAGGGATTTTTGGTTTCTGCTCCAACATGTAGAGCTTGGAAATCATCACTCTTGTCCTTACAGCAAACGAAAGCTAGACAAATTGAAAATCAACAACTTCTCTAAGAACCATCACAGAGCCAAGGTTGCAGGGCTAACAGTCACCCCAAAATGTAGAAGGACTGGTGCATCCAGAGAGACAGAGCTGAGGTCAGCGTACCCAAATGGAGCAAAAGCTGCTGGAGTCGTAAAGTGGTAGGAACACTAAAAGGGTAATTTTGATGAATTACTGGAGGCTGAGTGTAGACTAGCATGAGAGGGAGAAATTCCTGGGGCCACAGTCTTAAGGATGACCCTACTTATTTGTGGCCTTTGTATCTGGGGACCCCACCAGGTTCTCATGGTGAAGATCCTAGAAAGATTCACCTCCTGACTCTGGCAGGGGGAAGGGAAGAGTAACTATCAGGAAATATGCCCAAAGCCTTCTTCATAACAAAGGTCTACTATCCAAGAGACCACATTAGATAAGACCAGAGCCTTAGCTGGGAGAAGGGAATTCCTACCACTCAACCCTCTCCAGCCTTCTTGTATCATCTAAGGGGGTTGGGGAACACAGCCCACAGGAGTAAGGACTTCAAGAATATAAACTGTAAATGTTGCATCCAATGAAAGGAGTAGGGTGCAGGGGAGAAAAAGCTAAAGTGTGTACCAAAGCAATACTCTAATTCCTTCAAAGACACAGGCTTACTTGAGAATAGATGACCTGAATAACCCTATATCTATTATGATTTGAATCAACTATTTAAAACCTTCAAAAAAAAAAAAAAGCAGCAAGTCCAGATGTCTTCACTGGTTAATTCTGCCAACATTTAGGAAGTAATAATAATTCCAGATATACAAGCAAAGGAAACACTTCCTTGGTCATCTATGAGGCCAGCACTACCCTAATAACAAAATCAGATGACTACAAGAAAAGAAAACTACAAACTACATCTCTCATTTATTTGAAAATAAACTTAAATATCCTCCACAAAATATTAGCAAATCAATGCAATCATGTATAAAGTTTGTATGCCATAACCAAGTGAGATTTATTTCAGGTTTGCAAGGCTGGTTGAACATTCAAAAGTCAACTAATGTAATCTACCACATCACTGTCTAAAGAAGAAAAATAATATGATCATATCAAATGACACAGCAATAGACAAAAGCCAACACTCATGAATGATATTAAAAAAAACTATAAGAAAACTAGAAATAGAAGTAACTTCCTTAACATGATAAAGAACATCCACAAAAACAGAACTACAGCCAACATTATAGGTAATGGTGAGGAACTAGATGCTTCCTTAAGATTAAGAAGAGGGACTTCCCTGGTGGTCCAGTGGTTAAGAATTCACTTTCCAATGCAGGGGACGCGGGTTCGATCCCCGGTCAGGGAACTAAGATCCCACATGCTGCGGGGCAACTAAGCCCGTGCGCTCTGGAGCCCATGCGCCACAAATGGAGAGCCTGCACTCTGCAACAAAGATCCTGCATGCTGCCACTAAGACCCGACGCAGCCAAATACATAAATAAATAAATATAAAAAAAAAAATCTCACCAATCCTATTCAACATCACACTAAAAATACTAGCTAGTGCAATAAGACTAAAGAAAAGAAGGAGGATGAGGAGGAGAAGGAAAGAAAAGAAGGAAGGGCGGGAAGGAAGGAGGGAGGAAGGAGAGGCATACAGATTGAAAAGGAAGAGGTAAAAGCATCTTTATTCACAAATGACATCACTATCAACATAGAAATCCCCAAAGAATCTACAAAAATATTACTAGAACTAGTAAGTCAGTATAGCAAGGTCACAAAATATAAGGTCAATATACAAAAAATCCATTGTTTTCCTTTGAACCAGCAATGAACAACTGAAATTTGAAAAAATATGTTTAAATACCATTTAAAATAGCACCAAGAAATAAAATACTTAGATATAAATATGCACAGACTCTGTATAGGGAAAACTATAAACACGGATGAAAGAAGTATAAAAAGATATAAATAAATGGATATTCCATGTTTATGGATTGGAAGGCTTAATACTGATAAGATGTCAGTTCTTCCCAACTTTATGTATAGATTCCATATAATACCAGTAACTATTTGTAGATATCTACAAACTAATTCTAAAACTTATATAGAAAACCAAAAGACCTGGAATATACAACACAATACTGAAGAAGATCAAACTGGAGGATTCACACTACCTGGTGTCAAGATGATACACAATAAAGCTAAGGTAATCAAGACAGTGCAGTATTGGTGAAAGAAATACATAGATCAATGAAACAGAATAAAGAGCACAAAAAAGACCCACACAAATATAGTCAACTTATTTTTAACAAAGGCACAAAGGCAATGCCATAGACAGAAGATAGTCTTTTAAAAAGTACTGCTAAAAAATTAGATGTCCATATACAAAAAAATGAACCTAGACAAAGACCTTACACAGAGAAATTAAAAATGGATCCTAGACATAATTGTAAATGAAAACATATAAAACTTCTAGAAAAAAATACAAGAGAGAATCAACATGACATTGGGTTTAGTGAGAAGTTTTTGATATAACATCTTACATGATCCATGAAAGAAAAAAAATGATAAGCTGGACTTCATTAAAATTAAAAACTTTGCTTTGTGAAAACACTTAAGAGAATGAAAACACAAGCCATAGACTGGGAGAAAATTTTGCAAAGCACATATAATAAAGGACTTGTATCACAATGTACATGAACTCTTAAAAGTTAACAATAAGAAAGCAAACAACCCAATTAATACATAGACAAAATATCTGAGCAGACGTCTCATAAAAAAGATGTACAGATGATAAGTATGTAAAAAGGTGCTCAAAGTCATTTATCATAAGGGAAATGCACATCAAAACAACAATGAGGTATCACCGCATACCTGCTAGAATGGCCAAAATCAAAAAACCAATAATACCAATTGCTGGTGAAGATGTACAGCAACAGCAACTCTCATTTCATTGCTGCTGGGGATGCAAAATGGCCCCAGCTACTTTGGAAGACAGTTTGTCACTTTCTTACAAAACTAAACATAATCTTACCATAGGATCCAGCAATCTCATTCCTAGATATTTACCCAACTGATTTGAAAACTTATGTCCACACAAAAACCTGCATGTGAATATTTATAAGAGCTTTTCACAATCTCCAAAAACTCGAAGAAACCAAAATGTCCTTCAATAAATGAATGGGTGAAAAAGAGTGGGTACATCATTACTGAGCAATAAAAAAGAATAAACTGTCAAGTCACATAAAGACATGAGTGACTTTATTCCCCTCTTGCCCCTAGGTTCTTCATGACCATTTTTTTTTTTTTTAGATTCCATATATATGTGTTAGCATACGGGAATAAAGACACAGACCTACTAGAGAAGGGACTTGAGGACACAGGGAGGGGGAAGGGTAAGCTGGGACAAAGTGAGAGAGTGGCATGGACATATATACACTACCAAATGTAAAACCGATAGCTAGTGGGAAGCAGCCGCATAGCACAGGGAGATCAGCTCGGTGCTTTGTGACCACCTAGAGGGGTGGGATAGGGAGAGTGGGAGGGAGGGAGACACAAGAGGGAAGAGATATGGGGACATATGTATATGTATAACTGATTCACTTTGTTATAAAGCAGAAACTAACACACCATTGTAAAGCAATTATACTCCAATAAAGATGTTTAAAAAAAAAAAAAAAAAGACATGAGTGAATCTTAAATGCATATTGCTCAGTAAAAAAAGCCAATATGAAAATGGCACATTCTGTGTGGTTCCATTTATATAACATTCTGGAAAAGGCAAAACTAAATAGACAAGACTATAAACAGATAAGTGTTTGCTAGGAGTTCAGCAGGGGTAGGGAACAAGAGATTTTTGGAGTGGTGAAACTATTCTGTATAATGTGATGGTGGATACATGACACTATGCATTCGTCAAAACCCATGGAACTTTTCAATATGAAAAGTAAACTTTAATGATTGCAAATTTTTTAAAAATTACTTAGGAGGTCAGGGCACATGACAGAATGCATTATGTGATGAAAGAATCCAATTGTATAATACAAATGTATGAAACTACCTCATGAAAGTGGTTTCCTCCTGCTGAAGGTAAAAAAGGTGCTGACCTAAGTAACTTTGGAAATGAGTACAGTCTGTAAGATTAAAGGCAAAAGGAACTGTACAGAAGCATTGTACTCTAGCTAATGAAATTGTTTTCTTAAAATTAAGTAAACGGATGGTGTATGGTGGGAGCCAGGTTTCTCACTTTTGGAGTCAGAGGCTATGGAAGAGCAAGGGGATAGGACTAAAATGATTCATATGATAATGTGTTTAAGTTGGAAACATTAATAGTATCAACTCATATCTATCTTAACATACAGCTAGATACATATAGAAAACATATAGATAAGCATATATATAAGAGTTAGTATACACACAGGTATTTTCTTGCTCTGTCAGCTGAGAAGGCCTAAAAATAATAACAGCTCAGTAGCAATGAGCACACCTAGCACCAGATCTTGGTTTCTAATACCATTCTCCAAGAAAAGGAACCAGAGCTCCTTGAAGAAGTGAATAATTCTAGACCTAGGGAAGAAAATTTACAATATGAACCTAGAGGACCATATAGTGCCAGAAAGTAATACGGTGCTAAGACACACAATACGCAAGCACACACAAACAATGATGGGGTCTATCACAGGAGCCAACTGAAAGAGCTCCTAATGGTCAAAGCTGGAACAATTTGAGCAAAAAATATTTAAAAAGAAGTATTGGATTATAACCCAAAGTGTAAAATAAATATCCATGAGTCCATACTCATATAAATAAATGCTTAAATAAATAAATGGGGGAGAGTAGACAAATTTCCTCGCAGAATTCCAAATGATCCATGTGGATACTCCACCCTCAAGGACATGGGGCATAACCCCACTCTGTAAATGTGGGCTGTGCATAGTGACTTCCTTGCAAAAATACAGGAAAAAGGAGGGGAGAAAAAAGAGCGACTTTACCCTGGAGAAACCTGACAAACGTGATCTCAGCCAGGTGATCAAGGTCCATATCCACAGTGATACATTATGTTGATAGTATCTATTCTTGATATGATGTGATGAGAATGTGATCTTCCTTTCTCTCTGTGATCTTCCTCCCAGAAACCCGCAACTCCAATCTAATCATGAGAAAAGCCTCAGACAAGTACCAACTGAGGGACTTTCTACAAAATATCTGACTGTTGTGCCTCAACGCTGCCGAAGTCATCAAAGCCAGGGAAAGTCTGAGAAACTGTCATAGCCAAGACGAGCCTAAATAATGACTAAATGGAGCTTGAGATCCTGGATGGGATCCTGGAACGGAAAAAGGACTTTGGGTAAAAACTAAGAAGATTAAAATGTGGACTTCATTTAATATTAATATATTGATATTGGTGAAAAAGATACCATACAAAAGTAAGATCTTAGTAGTAGGGGAAACTGGGTGTGGTGCATATGGGAACTCCATGTACTATCTTTGTGACTTATCTGTAAACCTAAAACTATTATAAAAGTAAATAATTTATTGAGAGAAAAAAGGACCAAAATCCCCACCCCTGCAAGAAAAAAGCAAAGTCTTCCCTTCTCTCTCAATTATTTTCCAGTATTAAACAAAGTTTCCCAGTATTAACACAGCAGCAGGATAGAACTGCTAACACATATAAGTTCAGGGGTGCTTATCTAGGAAATGAGATTTCCTGGAGCCAAGAACCTGGTGTTCAGACTCTCCCCATCACCCAGCCCTGCTCCTTCCCACCATAAAAGGCTTACCTTACCTTTGACTTAAAGCTGAGTCTGCTATTACAATGCTCCTAACACAAAGGCCTCGAGCCACCAGCAAAGGTCATGGAAGACAGGGTGAGGCAAGAAGATTCTTGGCCTGAGTTCGTATGATCCCATAGGATGGTTGTGCAGTCTCTGAGAAGCTGCCTCACTTCTTTGAGGGTCAGTTTGCTCATCTGAGAAACAATGAAAAAGAGACAAATTGCAGGGCAGTTGTGATGATGAAATGAAAGAACAAGCATAAAAGCAGCCCATATATCATAGACACCGAATATTGTCATTATCAGCCAGGAACTCATCAAAACTCATGCCAAGGGGCCAGGACACACACGGAGGGGGCCACACAGTATAGCTGTAAGATAGAGGTTATCGATCTTTCATTATCTATGAATGGTCTGCGTGCTCCAGGGCCGACGTCCTAGTGAAGAGGCATCCTGCCCCTGTGCTGTCCTCTATCCTTGTGGGGTCCAGTGGGTGGGGATTGGCTATGGGACCATGTAAGAGGGGAGAAGTGACCTTGTGAGACAGGGGTTTAGGGCCAGTATCAGCCTATCCTAGTTTCTACCTTGTAATACTCAGTGTCCTCAAAAGAAACAGAAAGAGAGAGAGATTTTAAGGTATTGGCTTGTGGCACTGTGGAGGCTGGCAAGTTCAAACTCTGCTGGGTTAGGCAGGCAGGCTGGAGACGAGCTGAAGAGTCGATGTTGCAGTGTGAGTCTGAAGGCGGTGCACCAAAAGAACGCCTTCTTACTCAAGGAAGGTCTGTCTTATTGCCGTTAAGGGCTTCAACTGATTGGATGAGGCCCACCCATATTACGTACAGAGAGCCATCTGTTTCACCGGAAGTCCACCAATTTAAATGTTAATATCATCTAAAAAACACCCTCACAGCCACATCTAGACACGTTAAACCAAACATCTGGCTATTACGGCACAGCCAAGCTGACACAAAGCTAACCACGACACAGCTGTTGGGTCAGCTCCCCGCTGAGCATCCAGAAGGAAAACGGATGAGCCTCTAGGCCTATAGACGTGTCCTCTTCTGGAGGGTTTATTTTATTTTCTCAGAATGCATAAAAATAAGTTTAAAATAAGAGTTGTGAAAGAGAGTTTGCATTATTATTAGAGATGTCACCATTGGGCTCCCAAGAAAGTCACTAGGGATGGGATGGGGAGGGTACCAAGCCCCTGGGGACCGTGTCACAGGCTGTGAAGAGTCTGGGTCTCCAGATGCCAGCCCAGAGCAAGCACCCTGCCTGCTGTAGTAGACAGATCTGAGCAGAAGTAAGCGTCCTCGGGATTTCCCCTCTCAGATCTCAGGGCGTATCTATTTAATAATATGAAAATGTTCTCGGCAGGCAGTAAGGAGAAAGGTGCAGAAAAGTGAACTAAAAGGTGGTCCTGGAGATTCCCAGCAAAACGGGGACTGAAGCTGAAATTCACTCTCCACGACTCTACACCCGTCGCTTCCTCCAAACACATAGAAATGATGAACAAAAATTAACACACATAGACAAGCTTAAACATGGGTCAGAAATGGGCTTGGAGCCCAGCATCAACGCTGACCCTGAGTGAAGATGACCTGCGCACAGGAACACAAGGTCGCCTCTTAGAGATCAGTGTTCTAATACCCTTGCAGGGAAAGGGGCCACACACCTGCATGGAGCAGGGCCTGAGTTCCTGGGATGCATCTGGCCACAGGGAAAGAGGAACTGGAGCTGTGGGGCCCCAGGGCCCGTGCACATTCCAAGAGGTAATTGATGCCTTACCCGATAACCTGTGTGCCCCCCTCTTGGGGGTCGGGAGGAGGGAAGGAGGTAGGACATGACAGAGGATTCATTCTAAGAATCAGAGACCACATTCTATAGTCTTCAACCTTCTAAAGAGGGTGAAACAAGTTCCTGGCAGCAGAAGAAACATGGAGGGGCAAACGCCTGGAAGGGTCAGAGGGAACAGATGTTCCAAGGCAGGGATGTGCAGGGTGGGAATATGCAAACAGCATCCCCTCTCTGAGGAGGCAGCCTGGGCAGGGCATGGATCCGAGGTGTGTGGTAAGGATGCTACCTTGGTAGAGCCTAAATTCCTTCTGCTGGAAACAAACAGGGCTTTCTCGTTGCTATTAAGAGAATGTGGTTCACTGTTACACCCTCAGAGCCAAGAAGGGCGCCTGTCTGGAATAGAGTAGGCATTCAGTATTTGTGAAACGGAAGGAAAGAAATAAAGAAGAAAATAAGGAAGGAAGGAAGGGAGGGAAGGAGGGAGGGAGGAAGGAACTGATGAATGAAGGCAGAGAGAGAGAGAGAAGGAAAGAAAGAAACAATGAAAGAAAGAAAGGTGGGAAGGGATGCAGGGAGGAAGGAAAGGAGAAGGGAGGGAAGGAAGGAAGGAGGGAGGAAGGAGGGAGGGAGGAGGGAGGGAGGCCGAAGATTCGACTTCCAGTGGACCTTGAGCCTCACTCTACGCTCATTGTAATACGTTAGCATCTAAATGACACACCCACAGGAGCCATGACAGTCCTGATGCTGACCATAAAAGGCCAAAAAGTGGGTGGTGGCCCAGTTCCTGAAAATCTCTGCCCCTTCTCCAAAATAGTTAGAATAATCCTCCCACTCATTAGCCTATGAAATTACCCAGCTCATAAAAACTAACCACCCCATATTTCGGGGCCTCTCGCCTTCTGAGATGGCCCACATTCTGTCTATGGGATGTGTATCTCCCTAAATAAATCCACTTCTTACCTATCACTTTGTCTCTCACTGAATTCTTTCTAAGATGAGACATCAAGAACCTGAGCTTCATTAAGTCCTGAGACCAAGTGTGTGATCTCAATGAAAAGACAGTGGGTTCAAGTCCCAATCTGAGTTGTGAAGTTTCAGCCCGAGTCCTGTATTGGGTTTATATGCATTCATTCTCCCCATTAAGCACCATGACAGCCCTTAGCCAGTGGGACTGAGGGGCCTGCCTCTGTCACAGTCAGGATTTGCCACTTGTGTCATCCGATTCCCACGGGTCCAAGTTGTGCCAGCTCAGCCTGGGCTGGTCTGAGGTCCTTTTGCAGAAACCCTCAGCCTCTGCTGATGCACTTGCCCAAGCTTCCCTCTGCACACTGTTCTCTCCGTGAAAGGACTGCACCTCCCACACCTGCTGGATCGCAGCAGCCTCCTGCTGCCCCCAGCAAGGCAGCGGCCCAGGGAGGACAGCTCGTTGCCGCTCTTTTTGCAAAGAAGAAGCATCAAGAAATTTTCTGGGCTGAGAAACACTCTCTGCAAAGGATGGAAAAAGAGATTCCTCGACACTTGGTATGTAATCACAGTCACATTAACAGCCCCCATGAGTCGAGCACCTATAAACTGTGCACTGACGCCATTCACTCTCCCATTGGTCCTCACAGCAATGCAAGACCGGGATTCAAAGCTCCACTGTACCGATGAGCGGAGTGAGATTCGGAGGGGTTAAGTGACATGTCCAAGGTCACACAGCTAGAAAGCAGGGGAGACAAGCTCTGACTCATTTCCCTCTTGCCCAGGCCACTTTCCACAGCTCCATACCACATCCCATAACCGCCACCCAGCACCTTCACCAGCTGCCTCTGGTGCCCAGGGCTGACAGCTCACCCCAGCAGGGCCCTAACATCACAGACCCTGGACACAAGCGGGTCAGGTTTAATGTGTCCACGAAAGAGCCTAGCAGTGAAGACATTAATTTTCAGCAATGCCCAGGCAAGGAGGCCACAGAGGGGGCTGACAGATTCCCTTGATACCTGATGTCCCCAGGAAGCCCCCTGCCCTGTTATGGCCGGGCTCTAACCTAGTGGCTAGACTCGAGAGTCCCCAGGGCGGTGGCAGCAGCTTTAGGGCCAGAACTATTGGGGCCACAAGACCCCATCATGCCCACTCAGTCGCACCCAGCCCCCTTGAAGGAGCAGATCTGCCTGAGGGCCGGATAGAGATGACTGCCGTGGGGAGGGAGGTGGACAGAGAAGCTTCTGCTCACACAGAACAGCGTCAGGCGGCTATATTCAGTGTCAAGGAAGCTGAGTCCATGTCTGTGGGCAGTGGTTACAACATTCTATTGCCGCTTAATACTAATTCTAACCACTTGCTTTTTTTCTTTCCTTTTTCCTCCCCTGTATGTAGACATTTTTTTTTATACAGTCACTAAACTTTTCTAATTATAGCAAACGGGAAACAAACCACATCCCACAGCTGGAGATGCATTTTGTTCATAATTAATTAGAACTAATTGATTAGATACCTTTCCTAATGTGCAGTTTTATGGTCAGACTGAAATATAACCCCAATCCACCCTAGCACGACTCCTTGGGTCCAGAGGAGATACTGCTCACAGCGAACCATGAACAAGGGCACCAGGCACCCTCGCCAGAGCAGACAGGCCTGCAGTGGTGACCCTCACCTCGCCTGGCCTGAACTCTCCTGCCTGCCCCATGCGCTAGGGAAGGGACCCGGGGCTGCAGCGCCCACTTTTACCCCTTCATTCTACCCCTTCTACTCCCTGTCTGTCCCTGGCATTGGCATTCTGCAGCAAACAACAGCCCCTCTGCGGGGTCAGGGTCTGATCAAGAAGATGGCAAAGTCAGCAAATAAGCATAAAAGTCTACTGAGTGCAGGTGGGACTCCAGCCAAACCGTGAACCTCCAAGGGCTATCCCCTCCAGCACCGCCCAGATTTTTCCAGCCTCTCCAGTGGCTGATTCTGTTGTCCTCTCTTCGTAGGTAGCACAGAGCTGGACAGGCATCTAATCACTCCCCTTAAGTTGGTTTTGCAAGAGCAAAAACCACTCCCGCCAGAGGTGGGCTTGGCCTTTGAAGATGAAGCCAGAGGAAGTCCTCTGACCTGTCTGCAGCACATGGGCTGGTCCGTACAGCTTTGGCTTCCAAACTCCTGCTAGGTTGGTTTGGTTTGTTATTCACCAAACAAAACTGCGCTCTCTCACATCATATTTGGCTTATGCTCTTGTTTCAACTTCTTCATCTTAGACATGAGGAAATGGAGGCAGAGACAGGATTCGGCCCTTGCTGCCGACCCCAGAACCAGCTGTGCCACGTCCTGGACCCGTGGGTGCTGACTCCAGTCCATTGCTCTCTCCAGTCCTGGCGGGGCCGCCTTTCCCAATGGGCCCCTTGTAGGGGGCTGGAGACCATCCTGGAGAAGTCAGCCCCCCACCCTTCCCTTCTTCCACAGCCTCCTTAAAGTCACGAGGCCAGCAAAAGTCTCCCTCTTCTCACTTTAAATGTCAGGCCAGGAACTTCCCTGGTGATCCCTGGTCAGGGAACTAGATCCCGCACGCCACCACTAAGAGTCCACATACTGCAACTAAGACCCGGCACAATCTCATTAATTAATTAATATTTAACAAATAAATAAATAAATAAATGTCGGGCCAATCTTGTACTCAAATACAGTAGAGATGATTGCAGACCCAAAATAAATGAGTATTTATATCAGTTTCAGTTAAGAGAAAATGTAATTCAAACTGGCGGAAACAATAAAGGATTCACAGTCTCTTGTAGTGGAAAGGTCTATGGGAGGAGGGGGTTTCCGCAGTTAAAGCAGGAGCCCTCATCTGTACTTCTCTGCTCTCTCCCTCTCTCCCCCGACCCCTCCCTGGGCCGGCTGTGACCTCGGGCTGGCTTCCTTCCTGGTCCTAAGAGGGCCACCGGCATGCAGGGCCTCAGAATAGCCCCTCCTTCGGCCACCAAACTCAAGTCCCGATGCTGACAGCGACTGCTCAGGCCACTGGGCAAGGGAACACCGTGTGAGGATAGGCCCTGGCCTGCGAGAGCAGGATACGGGGCCCACCAGGTGGAGAGGGGCGGAGTTATTGGAAGACAGCCACCAGGTCCACCACACCACTACCTTCGCTGATTTTCTGTGATTTTTAAAAAGTTTATTTATTTTTTGATTACACTGAAAAATATAAAACAAAAGTCAACCAACCTCACATCAAGAGGTTACTGCCATAAATACCTGTGTATTTTCTCCCTTTCTTTTCAGGTTGAAATTCGATCCCCAGAATTCTTTCTCTTTCTCCCACAGTAGTCCCAATTTTTAGTAGGAGGTGTCTGCTCGCCCACGGGGTCCATGGGTAGGTGGGGCTCCCTCAGGCTAGAGGTAGAACCCAAGGCCCCGCCCAGCGGGAGGAGGACCGCCTTCTCCCGAGTGGTCATGTGACCTGGCCCATCCAATCAGAGAGAGCCTCCGAGGGGCCTTTTCTCTTAGAATGCAGGCTCATGGATTTGCCCTCTTTGCTGCTACCTGTGAACCCTCCGAACTGCTCTCAACCAGAGAAACCCTGCCTTGGATCAGAATCAAAACACGAGAAGTGACACCGAGGGTTGTAAACATAGAAACAGATCTTGATCACTCCGTAGGGGCCCTGCCCTGGGCCGGTGCTGAGCACGGCCCAGTCTCCTTGCTAATCGGACTGGGTTTTTCACCAGGTGTATGAATTCTAACAGATTCCTTTTCCACGCGTAGATATTGGATCATACATTATTAATGTAAGTCTGTCCTCATCCCTAATTATTTCCTTAGGCTGTATTCCCAGGAGTGAAACCATTAAGTCAAGCGCTGTATTTTCAAGGCTTTTGGATGCGTATTGCCAAACTGCCCTCCAGAAATGTGAGACCAGTTCTTTGCTCTCACAGTGCGGGAGTGCTTTTCTCACCACTCAGTCAATAGATCACTATGGTGTTTTGAAAGGCTTTTTAATTTGAAAGGTAAGCTAATTTTGCATTCAAATATATGCATTGTGGGCAGGAACCGCAGAGCTCATTCCCACCAAGGCTTCCCACAGGGCACCAGAAAGAGTGTGGGCCTGGAGCCACGCCCATCTGGCGCCCGCCTCTGCCAGCTGTGGACTCACCTGGAGTGGAAATGTGCCTTTGGAGAGGCCCAGCAGCAGCTAAACCCCACTTTTGAGACCGGTCGAGTGGCCGAGTGCCCTCCAGATGCAGAACTGGAGATCCGGAGATCACTGCCTCCGCCAATCAGCGCCCTAAGCGCTCACTTGGGATTTGAGCCGGTGATCACAGGCCGGTTCTCCCGGAGGATGAGTCAGCTTCTGGAGAGAGCGGGACGCTGCGTAGGACCCAGTGCCCGCGTGGGCACGCTTCGGCGTCAGGTTCAGGGGCAGCAGCCGCAGCGGCGGCGGACTTGCTGCTCCACGGTGCGCCCTGCTGTGGTCCTGGTGCCCGGCCTCCCTCACCGCAGCCCCTCTGCTAAACCCGGTTCTCTGGTCCTCCTGGTGATTCTGTGAGGTCCCCATATCTCTGAAATAAATCCCTTTCCTGCCTAAAACAGCCAGCCTGTTTCTTTCGCCTGCAATCAAGAGCCCTGGCTAGGATAGTTACAAAATCTCTCTGAATGTGGGTTTCTGCATCTTGAAGCGGGCACACCACAACCCGTTTGAGGACAAGCCAGATGGCAGGCCCTGATGTACAGACTGAGCCTTGGGAGGGAAGGAGGGAGGAAGGGCTGTGACCAGGGTGGTGAGGGTCCCCTCCCTCCAGCTTCTGCATCAGTTTCACTCCCTCATGGAAGCCTTCCCGACACCAACTGATCCAAACCCCAGTTTTTTCCCTTCTTAACAAATTCAGAATTTGAATTTAATTACAGATTTCTCAACTATCCGAAAGTAGAGTGTTCCTATGAAACCTTTCATAAGCCGAAATGGCATAAAGCGAAGAAGCAATTACCTTAGGACACATCTTGCTAACAAAATAAATCGAGATAAACACAGATGCTCACACGGTTCAAGGCTGTGGCGGCTTGATGCTGAGACGCTCAGTGTAGTTCCGCGGAAGGAGTTTGGTGGCACCACTCTTGCTGCTTCTCAGGGTGCAAGCTACCTCTGTGACAGCTGCTTGCAAAGCCAGTGCTGTTTCTCGCTTTTGCCTTTTTTTTTTGTAAAAGCAAACATCCTCTTGGGATTTCTTTTGGTTAGCAAATCAGGTACTAAGGTGGATCTTTCACAAAAGTGAAGTGGTGTGAACCGATCTTTTGAAAAGCGGGGATACATGTATTTACTTGTTAAAATATTTACTCTGTGTCTGGTCCCACAAGAGTGACATGTCGGGGACTGCAGAAATCAGGTTCATCGGTTCACTCTTGTGTTGCAGTATCTGGCGTGGTGCTCAGTGACAGGGTGTGAATGAATATTGTGCTGCAGATTCCTTCGAAAAGAGTTTGTTGTCACTTTGAGTCTCCCCTGTCACCACCTGCCATTTGTTACCTGAAAGGTAGATTTTGTTATGTTTCCCCCAGATCTGTTACTTTGAATTTCATCATATGAAATGGCCCTTCTCTGAGCAATCTTGTTCTCCCATCGTCCCTCCCACTCCTTTAATTACCATGGTTAAATGATAGATCATGTCCCAATGCTTTAGCAAAATAGCTTATGTCCTCTCTCTTCACTGCTTGCAGGTGACTCACGGCCACTGCATCGTGTCTGAAACGTGCCAGAGCTCCAGTGTACACTCGCAGAGTCTTGGGAATGCATCTGTTGCTGCATAACGAACCACCCTAAAACTTGGCTGATTAAAACAATAATGACATTTCATTTGCCCACAGGGTCTCTGTACCATCTAGCATCAGCTGGGGGCTCAGAGGCTGAGCTAGAACCCCTGAAGTCCTGCTGTGTCCCATGTGTGGTAGTCAGAGCAGCCCGAATGGGGCTGAGGCCGGAGTATGTGGCTGCTTGACTTCCTCGCAGTGTGGTGACCGGGTCCTTGGTGAGCTCCCCAAGGCAAAGACTGTGTCCTGTATCACCTCGTAGGACCCAGCCAAGGAAATCCAATAACATCACTGTAACCACAAGCCCTCCAGATCCAAGGGGAAGGGACTCTGTGTCATTGTAGGGAGCACATATGGGGACAGGGCAAACACATCAAGGATCCATAGGATACACATACCACCAGCCACCTAGGTTGTCACCCTAGGATGGGAAGGGCTGGGAGGCAGCAGTGGGTGCGCAGGTGGAACTGGACCGACGTGATTCTGTTACATAGATTGCATTTGGCCACTTGACCTGAGATGTACTTTTCAGTTGTATTACATAGAAGTCTTAAGATCTGTGTTGGTTGTCCATTGCTGCGTGGTGAATTATTTCAAAACTTAGTGACTTGAAAGAGCACACAGTTATGACCTCATGGCTCCTGTGGGTGAGGAATCTGGGCACAGCTCAGCTGGGTGCCTCAGGGTCTGTCACAGGCTGCAATCAAGGGCCGCAGTCATCTCAAGGCTGGGCTGGGCAGGCTGCTTCCCACTCACCTGGCTATAGAGCCCAGGGCCTTGCTCTCTTGCTGGCTGCTGGACAGAGGCCACCCTCAGCTCCTTCCCACGTGGACCTCACCAACAGGGCAACTTGCTTCAGAAAGTATAAAGGCTTAGAAGGCACTAGAGAGAGAATACCATCCCAGTCAGAGATATTTCGTGCCATCTTTTCTCCATATTCTAGGGGTTAGATTTGAGTCACTGGATCCAGTCCACTCACCAGGGGGAGGTGATACTGGGAGTCTTGTCAGACGCTGCCCACAGGGTTCCGGGAAGCTTTTCTCACCCCCAGCCAGGGAGCCTCACCCCCTACTTCTCTTGATGATGAAATAGATATGAATAAATGGTAGGAACACTTCAAACGCTCTTTGGATTGAATTATGATGGTGACCAAGAGTCAGGATGAATGAAACAGTGTGAAATTTTACACAATTTAGTTTGTGGAGCTCCTCAAAAAACTGATAAATCTCATTACCCTTATTTCAGTTGTATTTTAACCCTAATCTCTTCCTATTCGATATTTTTAAATTTACCAAGCGTGGGACTTCCCTGGTGGCGCAGTGGTTAAGGATCCGCCTGCCAGTGCAGGAGACGCGGGTTCGAGCCCTGGTCTGGGACGATCCCACATGCCGTGGAGCACCTAAGCCCGTGCGCCACAACTACTGAGCCTGCGCTCTAGAGCCCACGAGCCACAACTACTGACCCCACGTGCCACAACTACTGAAGCCCACGCACCTAGAGCTCAAGCTCCACAGTAAGAGACACCACCGCAATGAGAAGCCGTGCACCGCAACAAAGAGTAGCCCCCGCTGGCCGCAACTAGAGAAAGCCCACATGCAGCAATGAAAACCCAACGCAGCCAAAAATAAATAAATAAATTTATTAAAAAAATAAAAATAATAAATTTACCAAGCATATTAGGACATACACAGGATAGAAATGGGACTACTGAACCTGTTCATGACTGTAAGTCCTTTTTAAAACTTGAGAAATCTCTATTTACATGATTGCATTAGATGTATTTCTTAGAAACCATTACACCTTTCTATGAAATTATGTCTACTCCTTACATATGCATTACCCCTCCCCTCCCTTGTTTGGTGATTCTGTACTATGTTATCTTCTTCTACAAGTGTGATAGTTTCACATTTTACATTCACTTCTCAGATCCATTTAGAACGAATTTTGGCATAAAGTTCCTTTTTTATTTTTTTTGCCTCTAATACTCAATTACTCCAGCAGTATTTATTGAAAAGATTATCCTCATTTCATTGAATATTTTGTGTGCCTCTGTGAAAACCAATTTGCTATACTTGTGTGGAGCTATTTCTGGGTTCTCTACTCTGTTCCATTGATCTATGTGTTTATCCCTGCACCAATAATATGCTGTCTTAATTGCTGTAGCATAAAAATCTTAAAATCAGATTGACTGACTCCTCCTACTTTCTTCTTCTTTTTTAGTTATTTTACCTAGTCTAGTTCCTTTCCCTTTCCATATAAATAAATTTAAGAATAATTTTGTCTATATTTACAAAAAAATCTCCCTGGCATTTTGATATGAATTGTGTTAAATCTATATGTCATTTTGCATTGAATTGACATCTTAACCATGTTGAACTTTTCTAGTCCATGAAAATGATATGTCTCTCCATTTACTTACATCTTCTTTGATTTCTTTCTTCATTGTTTTATAGTTTTCAGTATACAAATCCTGTACAAGTTTTGTTATACCTCAATATTTCATTTCCTTAAGCAATTATAAAAGACGGGAGAGGCAGTTTTTTCTGTGCTGTTTTTTCTCCCTGCAACCTTGCTGCACTCACTTATTAGTTCTAGGAGTTTTTTGGTAAATTCCTGAAGGGTTTTTCTACATAGAGCACCATGTCATCTGCATATAGTAACAATTTTATTTCTTCCTTTCTGATCTGTAGCCTTTTATTTCCTTTTCTTGCTATTTTGCAATGACAAAGAAGTCCAGCATTATGTCAAATAAGAAAAATGAGAGTGAATATCCTTGCCAAAGATCCAAATCTTAGGAGGAAAACATTGTCTT
The DNA here is from genome assembly GCF_028021215.1 of Eschrichtius robustus. Lineage (NCBI taxonomy): Eukaryota > Metazoa > Chordata > Mammalia > Artiodactyla > Eschrichtiidae > Eschrichtius > Eschrichtius robustus. Next base: position 137,702,231 of record NC_090828.1, on the reverse strand, counting down.
TCACTATTAAGTAAGAAGTTAGCTGTAGATTTTTTGTAGATGTTCTTTATCGAGTTTAGGAAGTCTCACTTTATTTCTGGTTTTCTAACAGTTTTTATCATTAATGTGTGCTGAATTTTGTCAAATATCTTTCATGTATTAATTGATATGATCCTGTGATTTTTTGTCTTTAGTCTGTTAATATGATGGATCATATTTTCAAATATTGAACTAGCCTTGCATCCTTGGAAAATACTTCACTTGTTTATGATGCATAATTCCTTTTATATATAGCTGAATTTTACTTGCTAATGTTTTGTTGACATTTTTGCCTCCTAAACGTGCATCTCCCAAATCAGTCTCTCCCTGTTGACCACCAGCCACACCACAGCCATCTCTCCCAGGATTGCCCTACCCACACCTGCAATCCATTCTCTACACTTCAGCCAGAGTGATCCGCAAGACTGAACACCTGCCCTTGCTCATCCCCTGCTCAGAGCAGGTCGGTGGCTCCTGGGGCCCTCAGAGAATGTCCAGCCTCTTGATTTGGCAAAGCAGCCTCCCATGGGCAGCACAGAGAGTGTATAAAGCCTTCACTAGGGAACCAACTACCCAGATACAAGTCTGTGTGAACTGGTGAAACCATGTAACTCAGATTAGGACTTGAACCCAAGGTCTTTAACTGAGATCACACACCTGGTCTCAGGACTTAATGAAGCTCAGGTTCTTGATGTCTCATCACAGAAAGAATTCAATGAAAGACAAAGTGATAGGTAAGAAGTGGGTTTATTTAGAGAGAAACACACTCCACAGAGTGCAGGTCATCTCAGAAGGCAAGAAGCCTTGGGAGAAACACGCTTCACAGACAGAATATGGACCATCTCTGAAGGTGAGAGACCCCTGAAATATGGTGTGGTTAGTTTTCAATGGGCTGGGTGTTTTCATAGGCTACTGAGTGGAAGATTATTCCAACTATTTTGTGGAAAGGGTGGGGATTTCCAGGAGTTGGGCCACCGCCCACTTTTTGGCCTTTTAGGATTAGCTCTGAACTGTCATGGCGCTGGTGGGTGGGTTGTTTAGCTAATGTATTACAATAAGCATATAATGAGGCTCAAGGTCCACTGGAAGTTGAATCCTCTACCATCTTGGATCTAGTTAGTTCTAACCAGTTTTTGTCATGTCCTGTGTCTATGTCATTCTTTTAAAGGTTGTGTCCTGCCCCCTTCCGTCCTGTTTCACTGGGACAAGTTCTTTGGCCTCATTGTCCCTCAGAACCCTCAACTGTAAACAGGGCATACCAGCAGTACCCACCTCATGGGTTTTTATGGGGATTGAGTGAGATGATAGAGGTACAGATAAGTGCAGATTGCCCAGCACCGGGCACATAGCACTCATCGTTTGCAGCTATGAATAAGTGACTGCCGAGCGGCCCCATCGCCCCTCTAGGACACAGTCCGCCCTCCGGCCATGCTGGTCTCCTCCAATTTCTTGAGGGTCCTGGGCACCTCCAGCCTTTTTGTGGTTGCCCTTCTGCACCTCTCCCCCTACCTTTGTACCAGCCAACAGCACTCCTCCTGCACTGATGCCCAGAGCCTCCTGTGCCCCTTGGGCTCCCATGACTCTCTCCCACAGCCCCACCAGAGAACGGTCATGTCTAGTCTCACATCTATTCAAGTGTCTGCATCCCTGCCGGATGGAGAGTTCCTTGAAGGCAGGGCTTGTGGCTGATTCATCTTGGCCTCAGCCCTTAGCACAGGGAGGAGCTGGCACTTGGGGAGCAGCTGCTGAATGAGTGAATGGAAGAATGAATGAATGAACGAATGAACAGATGAATGAATGCATGTTCCATCAGCCAAGAGAGCCCTCCGTTTTCTTCAGCAAAGTTGGCTCACCCTTCCAGGGAAATTTGCCCTGCTTCTGTGGAATTCTCCCAGCCCCCAGGACACAGGGACCTCTCTCCTTCATTCGAGCCAATTTGGGGATTTTCTGTCTGGCAGCCAAGAGCATCTTAAATACCGGCATTAGCAGCATCTCGCTGCTCAGAGGAGGGAAAGGACTGCATGTCCCATGCTTGTGTTTCCTCTGCAACAACTTGTGCCTATTCAGTGAAGACATATGGAAGACCTCTTATGGCCAGAGCCTGGGCTCCTGTGGGGAGAGAGAGCCTGGCAACTGTGGTCCTGCCCTCAAGAGGCTACATCCTGCCAGAGAGATGAGAGAGGAAGCAGCAGGCAAAGGACAGAGACTTCCAGGTATGGGGAAAGCTGAGGGAAGGAAGGGGAGGTAACTTCCAGCCAGAGTGACCTGGGGAGGTTCTATGGAAGAAGCGGCATTTGAGCCAACTCTGAAGGGTGAGGAGGGTTTGAATGAGTGGACTTGGAGGGAAAGGCAGTTCTGGACCGGCTGTGGGGTCCCAGCATGAGTTACAGCTGGAGCAGAGCTTCACAGCCTGCTAGGGAGACAGAGCAAGGTAGCTGCTCATTGCTACATTGACACCGAGCAGGACCCTGTGGGGCTTCTGGGCACGGAAGACTTCCTGTCCCCTATTTCTTACAGGAAACAGACTCCAGCCTCTATGACCTTCCCTGGGTTCCCAGGGGCAGATTCCAATGGTTGCTAAAGTTGCTAATAAGAAAGGAGGGGATGCAGGGATGGGAGAGGTGCAACCAGGAAACAATAGTGCAGCCTTGGGGCAGGGTCCTGGTTCCACCTCAAGGGATACACATAACAACGTCTTTAGGCTCTTTAAGATGTCAGCCTTCTTCATACTAGAGAAAGACCACCTGAAGCTACATTAAAAGAACCAGAGAGACTCATCAAGAAGATTACCTGAGATAAGATTAGGGGAATGCAGGCCCTGCACACACCCTAATCTTATCAGCAACCTCACCCTTGAATCCTTGCTACAAAACTCCTTATCAAATCCTCCCGGGTTGGGACACACAGTTTTGAGGGCATTAGCCTGCTGTGGCCCCCTTTGCCTGGCAAAGCAATAAAGCTATTCTTTTCTACTTCACGCAAAACTCTGTCCCGAGATTCAATTCGGCACTGTTGCACAGAGGCTGAGTTTCAGCATCAGTCCCAGCACTTCCCCTTCCTGCTGTGCAGTCTTGAGCAAGTCACCTAACCTCTCTGAGTCCCAGAGAGATCCTTTCTCTCAAATAGGAACAACTTTAATAAAAATATCTTTCTTATTGTATTTTGGGAAGAACACCATGATATTTTGAATGTAGAAGTATTTAGTGCAGCTTCCGAAAGGCTTCCCAGAAGAGACGCCTAAGTAAGATTTTGAAGAATGAATAGGAGTTTTTCAGATGGACAAAGGATAGGAAGACATCTCAGAACATAGGGGAAAGCAAGAACAAAGCACAGAGGCATGAAGCAGCCCTGGGTGGATGCTTGCTCACCAGAACACGGAGTTACGCCATCAGGAAGAAGCTCACCAAGATGTACTTCCATCACACAGAGACCCAGGGCTGTGTGGGCCAGAAAGGGTTTTGTTGAAGACGATGGTGGTGGCGATGATGACAGCAGAAGAAGGGAGGAGGAAAACTCAAGAAGCAGAAAGAGCAGGAGAAGCAATGGAAAGAGAAGCAGAGGAAAAGGAAATACCAGTTCCTCTGCCAGGCCTACTCCCACCTCAGAACTTTTGCACATGCTGTTCCCTCTGCCAGGTGTGCTGTTCCCCCAGATAAGCATGTGAATTCCTCCCACAGCTCCCGAGGCCTCTATTCAGTGCCTTCTGACCAGGGTCTCTCTTGCCCAGCAGATGCAGAATAACATCATCCCCATGTCTGTAGCTTCCCTCTCTGGTTTTGTTTGTTTGTTTGTTTGTTTGTTTCCCTACAGCACCCATCCCCGCCTGACATAGTTCACATTTATTCATGTATTTGTTTGTGTCAATCTCACTCCACCAGAATATAAGTTCCATGGGGTCAGCATCTGTACTGTTTTATTCACAGCCCCATCCCCAGGGTCTTAATCAGTGTCTGCCACAAAGAGCGTTCTTAATAATTTGCTCCATAAATGGAAGAAGATAGAGGAGACAGGATGGAAGAGTTAACAGAAGATGGAGGAGGAGAGAGAGGAAGAGGAGGAAGAACACACCATCACTGTCACCCAGCAGCCGAGCTGTGAAGATGTGGTAGCCATCCACACCAGATATGAGTGATGCAAAAACAAACTGCACATGGGTTAATGCAGGAGCTAAACCTCTGGGGGTGGCTCTCAATTCCAGCTGAACTCTAGAATCTCCAGGAGTGTCTATAAAAACACCAGTGTCTGGACCCCACCCTGACCAGCTACGCCTGCAGCTAGTGGGGGGCTGGGGGCGGGGGGGAATGCATCCATTTTGCCAAGCTCCCCAGGGATCTTGGTGGGCAGTCAAGATTCAAAACCTGGACCCAGGAAGGGAAAGGACAGGCGGAGAGAGAAAAGGGCAGGAGGTCGGGCTGGGTCTTCTGTTAGCAGGGCTGCCCCCAGGGAATAGGAGGTGCACTCTTGCCTCCCTGCCCTCCAGCCGCTCTTTCCCTTCCCCACAGGCTGGAGGCCTCCACTGTCCAGACGCTTTTCCATTAGGGAGGAAAGAAGTTTGTCCAGGGACTGGTGAAATTATTAGGGAACAGTTGACCGAAACCACCCGCCTTGATAACCACTTGCCTGAGCTGTCGCACAACCGGAGGTCCCAATAAGGAACATGATGCTGCTGATGAAAACTAAGCAAGAGAATCCGGGAGGGGCCAAAAGAGGGAGGAGACGACCAGCCTCCCAGAGTCCTTCTCACTGGAATCCATCTTGGGTGAGAGATGTGCACACGACCAGGAAGAACCCTGAGTCAGACTATGGGCCAAGGAAGATGACTGGCCAGAGACAACCCTCACCATAAAACCTGAGACTGCCAGCCACGTGGCAGAGCGGTCCTCCTGGGTTCCCTTACCCTGCTGCTCTCCGCCCAGGCACCCTTTCCCAGTAATGTTGCTTGCTTTGTCAGCATGTGTGTCTCCTCGGACAACTCATTCCCGAGTGTTAGACAACAGCCCACTCTCAGGCCCTGGAAGGGGTCCCCCTTCCTGCAACAAAATTGGGTGCCCTCGCCCCTCTATCAGCATCCCAGGACCACCATCTGTGTCGTGGTTAATTTTATGTGTCAACTTGATTGGGCTGAGGGGTGCCCAGATGCCGGTAAAACATTACTTCCGTGTGTATCTGGGAAGGTTTAGCATTTGAATTGGTGAAATGCTTAAAGCAGATGGCCCTCCCGGGTGTGAGTGGGCATCACCCAATCCAGCCTGAATGGAACAAAAAGGTGGGAGGGAGGGAGAATTTGCCCTCTCTCTGCTGAGCTGAGACCCACTTTCTCCTGCCCTGCGGACAGCAGCTCTCCAGACTCTCAGGCTTTTGGAGTCAGATTGCAGCTTACACCATCAGCCTCCTCCAAATTCTCAGCCTGACTCAGACTGAATTACTTCCAGCCTCCAGAACCACATGTGCTAATTCATATAGTAAATCTCCTCTCTATGTCTAAATCAAAATAGATATAGACAAACTATTGCTTGTGCTTCTCCAGAGAACCCTGAGGAAAGTCAGAGACCCGGGAAGGAGAAGGAAGCACCACCCCTTGGGGGCATTCACCTGAGGCCCTCAGGCAAGGCGGGCTGGGGTTAAGCCTGTAGGTGAAACCGGGCCACCATTGCCTGTGGGGCTCCTGGGCACAGGAGCCATTCTGTCCAGCCTCTAGGACCTTCCCTGAGTCCCAAAGGGCAGGTTCCAACAGTTGCTAATCAGGGAAGGGAGGGGATACAGAGACAAGGCAGGAGCAGCCTTGGGGCAGGGTCCTGGTTCGCCCTCAAGGGTTACACATGCAATATCTTGTGAGCTCTTTATAGACCTAAAACCCAACAAATAGAAGATGTCTTCATTCTTCACACCAGAGAAAGACCACCTGAGGCCAGATTAAAGGAACCAGAGAAGCCCATCAAGAGATTACCTGAGACCAGATTAAAGGAGGGCAGGTCCTGCACACACCCTAATCTTGTCAGCAGCCCCACCCTTGAACTATGGCTATAACACCATTAGGGGAAACACTGAAACCACCCACCCTGGCCAAGCAAGATAGTAGTCACTTGCATGAGTTATCTTAACAACAGGAGGTCCTGGTAAGGAAGGCAGAACTAACAAGCTACCACCAACTGGAAGAATTCGGGAAAGCTCAAAAGGAGAGAGGAGGAGGAGCTTCAAGATGGCGGAAGAGTAAGTCGTGGCGATCACCTTTCTCGCCACAAATACACCAGAAATACATCTACATGTGGAACAACTCCTACAGAACACCTACTGAACGCTGGCAGAAGACCTCAGACTTCCCAAAAGGCAAGAAACTCCCCAAGTACCTGGGGAGGGCAAAAGAAAAAAGAAAAAACAGAGACAAAAAAATAGGGATGGAACCTGCACCAGTGGGAGGGAGCTGTGAAGGAGGAAAGGTTTCCACACACTAGGAAGCCCCTTTGTGGGCGGAGACTGCAGGGGGCGGAGGGGGGAAGCTTCAGAGCCACGGAGGAGAGTGCAGCAACAGGGATGCAGAGGCAAAGTGGAGAGATTCCCGCACAGAGGATCAGTGCCGACCAGCATTCACCAGCCTGAGAGGCTTGTCTGCTCACCCGCCGGGGCGGGCAGGGGCTGGGAGCTGAGGCTTGGGCTTCGGTCGGATCCCAGGGAGAGGACTGGGGTTGGCTGCGTGAACACAGCCTGAAGGGGCTAGTGCGCCACGGCTGGCCGGGAGGGAGTCCAGGAAGAGGTCTGCAGCTGCCGAAGAGGCAGGAGACTTTTTCTTCCCTCTTTGTTTCCTGGTGCGCAAGGAGAGGGGATTAAGAGCACCGCCTAAACGAGCTCCAGAGACGGGCGCGAGCTGCGGCCATCAGCGCGGACCCCAGAGACGGGCATGAGACGCTAAGTCTGCTGCTGCCGCCACCAAGAAGCCTGTGTGCGAGCACAGGTCACTCTCCACACTGCCCCTCCCGGGAGCCTGTGCAGCTCGCCACTGACAGGGTCCCGTGATCCAGGAACAACTTCCTCGGGAGAACGCACGGCGCGCCTCAGGCTGCTGCAACATCACGCTGGCCTCTGCCGCCGCAGGCTCAGCCCGCATCCATACCCCTCCCTCCCCCCGTCCTGAGTGAGCCAGAGCCCCTGAATCAGCTGCTCCTTTAACCCCGTCCTGTCTGAGTGAAGAACAGATGCCCTCAGGCGACCTACACGCAGAGGCGGGGCCAGATCCAAAGCTGAACCCCGGGAGCTGTGCGAACAAAGAAGAGAAAGGGAAATTTCTCCCAGCAGCCTCAGGAGCAGCAGATTAAAGCTCCACAGTCAACTTGATGTACCTGCATCTGTGGAATACCTGAATAGACAATGAATCATCCCAAATTGAGGAGGTGGACTTTGCGAGCAAAGATATATATTTTTTTTCCCTTTTTCTCTTTTTGTGAGTGTGTATGTGTATGCTTCTGTGTGTGATTTTGTCTGTATAGCTTTGCTTTCACCATTTGTCCTAGGGTTCTGTCTGTTCACTTTTTTTTTTTTTTTAACTATAGTTTTTAGCACTTGTTATCATTGGTGGATTTGTTTTTTCGTTTGGTTGCTCTCTGCTTTTTCTCTTTCTTTCTTTCTTTTTATTACTTTTTTTAAAAAAAATTTTTAATAGTTATTTTTTATTTTAATAAATTTTTTAAATTTAATTTTATTTTATCTTATCTTGTTCTTTCTTTCTTTCTTTTTTTTTTCTCCCTTTTATTCTGAGCCGTGTGGATGACAGGCTCTTGGTTCTCCAGCCAGGCATCAAGGCTGTGCCTCTGAGGTGGGAGAGCCAAGTTCAGTACATTGGTCCAAAAGACAGCTCCCAGCACCACATAATATCAAACAGTGAAAATCTCCCAGAGATCTCCATCTCAATGCCAAGACCCAGCTCCACTCAAACCAACAAGCTACAGTACTGGATAAAGACAGGAACACAGCACCACCCAATAGCAGAGAGGCTGCCTAAAATCATAATAAGGCCACAGACACCCCAAAACACACAACCAGATGTGGACCTGCCCACCAGAAAGACAAGATCCAACCTCATCACCCAGAATGCAGGCAATAGTCCCCTCCACCAGAAAGCTTACACAACCCACTGAATCAACCTTAGCCACTGGGGGCAGACACCAAAAACAACGGGAACTACGAACCTGCAGCCTGCAAAAAGGAGACCCCAAACACAGTAAGTTAAGCAAAATGAGAAGACAGAGAAACACACAGCAGATGAAGGAACAAGCTAAAAACCCACCAGACCTAACAAATGAAGAGGAAATAGGCAGGCTACCTGAAACAGAATTCAGAATTATGATAGTAAACATGATCCAAAGTCGTGGAAATAGAATGGAGAAAATACAAGAAACTTTTAACAAGACCTAGAAGAACTAAAGAGCAAACAAACAGTGATGAACAACAAAATAAATGAAATTAAAAATTCTCTAGAAGGGATCAATAGCAGAATAACTGAGGCAGAAGAACCTGCCTCAGTTCTGGTGACCTGGAAGATAAAATAGTGGAAATAACTACTGCAGAGCAGAAGAAAGAAACAAGAATGAAAAGAACTGAGGACAGTCTCAGAGACCTCTGGGACAACATTAAATGCACCAACATTCGAATTATTGGGGTCCCAGAAGAAGAAGAGAAAAAGAAAGGGACTGAGAAAATATTTGAAGAGATTATAGTTGAAAACTTCCTTAATATGGGAAAGGAAATAGTTAATCAAGTCCAGGAAGCACAGACAGTCCCATACAGGATAAACCCAAGGAGAAACAGGCCAAGACACATATTAATCAAACTATCAAAAATTAAATACAAAGAAAAGATATTAAAAGCAGCAAGAGAAAAACAGCAAATAACATACAAGGGAATCCCCATAAGGTTAACAGCTGATCTTTCAGCAGAAACTACAAGCCAGAAGGGAGCAGGACATATTTAAAGTGATGAAGGGGGAAAACCTACAACCAAGATTACTCTACCCAGCAAGAATCTCATTCAGATTTGACGGAGAAATTAAAACCTTTACAGATAAGCAAAAGCTAAGAGAATTCAGCACCACCAAACCAGCTTTACATCAAATACTAAAGGAACTTCTCTAGGCAGGAAACACAAGAGAAGGAAAAGACCTACAATAACAAACGGAAAATAATTAAGAAAATGGTAAGAGGAACATACCTTTCAATAATTACCTTAAATGTAAATGGATTAAATGCTCCAACCAAAAGACATAGACTGGCTGATGGATACAAAACCAAGACCCGTGTATATGCTGTCTACAAGAGACCCACTTCAGACCTACGGACATACAGAATGAAAGTGTGGGGATGGAAAAAGATATTCTATACAAGTGGAAATCAAAACAAAGCTGGAGTAGCAATTCTCATATCAGACAAAATAGACTTTAAAACAAAGACAATTACAAGAGACAAAGAAGGACACTACATCATGATCAAGGGATCAATCCAAGAAGAAGATATAAAAATTGTAAATATTTATGCACCCAACATAGGAGCACCTCAATATATAAGGGAAATACTAGCAGCCATAAAAGGGGAAATCGACATTAACACAATCATAGTAGGGGATTTTAACACCCCACTTTCACCAATGGACAGATCATCCAAAATGAAAATAAATAAGGAAACACAAGCTTTAAAGGATACATTAAACAAGATGGACTTAATAGACATTTATAGGACATTCTATCCATAAACAACAGAATACACTTTCTTCTCAAGTGCTCATGGAACATTCTCCAGGATAGATCATATCTTGAGTCACAAATCAAGCCTTGATAAATTTAGAAAATTGAAATCGTATCAAGTATCTTTTCCGACCACAATGCTATGAGACTAGGTATTAATTACAGGAAAAAATCTGTAAAAAATACAAACACATGGAGGCTAAACAATACACTACTTAATAACCAAGAGATCACTGAAGAGATCAAAGAGGAAATCAAAAAATACCTAGAAACAAATGACAATGAAAACACGATGACCCAAAACCTATGGGATGCAGCAAAAGCAGTTCTAAGAGGGAAGTTTATACAATCCTACCTTAAGAAACAAGAAACATCTCAAATAAACAACCTAAACTTACACCTAAAGCAATTAGAGAAAGAAGAACAAAAAAATCCCCAAAGTCAGCAGAAGGAAAGGAATCATAAAGATCAGATCAGAAATAAATGAAAAAGAAATGAAGGAAACGATACCAAAGCTCAATAAAACTAAAAGCTGGTTCTCTGAGAAGATAAATAAAATTGATAAACCATTAACCAGACTCATCAAGAAAAAAAGGGAGAAGACTCAAATCAATAGAATTAGAAATGAAAAAGGAGAAGTAACAACTGACACTGCAGAAATACAAACGATCATGAGAGATTACTACAAGCAACTATATGCCAATAAAATGGAAAACCTGGAAGAAGTGGACAAATTCTTAGAAATGCACAACCTTCCGTGTCTGAACCAGGAAGAAAGAGAAAATATGAACAGACCAATCACAAGCACTGAAATTGAAACTGTGATTTAAAATCTTCCAACAAACAAAAGCCCAGGACTGGATGGCTTCACAGGTGAATTCTATCAAACATTTAGAGAAGAGCTAACAGCTATACTTCTCAAACTCTTCCAAAATATAGCAGAGGGAGGAACACTCCCAAACTCATTCCATGAGACCAACATCACCCTGATGCCAAAACCAGACAAAGATGTCACAAAGAAAGAAAACTACAGACCAATATCACTGGTGAACATAGATGCAAATATCCTCAACAAAATACTAGCAAACAGAATCCAACAGCACATTAAAAGGATTATAAACCATGATCAAGTGGCATTTATCCCAGGAACGCAAGTATTCTTCAATGTGCACAAATCAATCAATGTGATACACCATATTAACAAATTGAAGGAGAAAAACCATATGATCATCTCAATAGATGCAGAGAAAGCTTTCAACAAATTTCAACACCCATTTATGTTAAAAACCCTCCAGAAAGTAGGCATAGAGGGAACTTACCTCAACATAATAAAGGCCATATATGACAAACCCACAGCCAACATCGTCCTCAACGGTGAAAAACTGAAACCATTTCCACTAAGATCAGGAACAAGACAAGGTTGCCCACTCTCACCACTATTATTCAACATAGTTTTGGAAGTTTTAGCCACAGCAGTCAGAGAAGAAAAAGAAATAAAAGGAATACAAATCAGAAAAGAAGACAAAAAACTGTCACTGTTTGCAGATGACATGGTACTACACATAGAGAATCCTAAAGATGCTACCAGAAAACTACTAGAGCTAATCAATGAATTTGGTAAAGTAGCAGGATAAAAAATGAATGCACAGAAATCTCTGGCATTCCTATACACTAATGATGAAAAATCTGAAAGTGAAATTAAGAACACACTCCCACTTACCATTGCAACAAAAAGAATAAAATATCTAGGAATAAACCTACCTAAGGAGAAAAAGACCTGTATGCAGAAAATTATAAGACACTGATGAAAGAAATTAAAGATGATACAAATAGATGGAGAGATATACCATGTTCTTGGGTTGGAAGAATCAACATTGTGAAAATGACTCTACTACCCAAAGCAATCTACAGATTCAATGCAATCCCTATCAAACTACCACTGGCATTTTTCACAGAACTAGAACAAAAAGTTTCACAATTTGTATGGAAACACAAAAGACCCCGAATAGCCAAAGCAATCTTGAGAAGGAAAAATGGAGCTGGAGGAATCAGGCTCCCTGACTTCAGACTATACTACAAAGTTACAGTAATCAAGAAAGTATGGTACCGGCACAAAAACAGAAATATAGATCAATGGAACAGGAGAAAAAGCCCAGAGATAAACCCACCCACATATGGTCACCTTATCTTTCATAAAGGAGGCAAGAATATACAGTGGAGAAAAGACAGCCTCTTCAATAAGTGGTGCTGGGAAAACTGGACAGCTACATGTAAAAGAATGAAATTAGAACACTGGCTAACACCATACACAAAAATAAACTCAAAATGGATTAAAGGCCTAAATGTAAGGCCAGACACTATCCAACTCTTAAAGGAAAACATAGGCAGAACACTCCATGACATAAATCATAGCAAGATCCTTTTTGACCCACTTCCTAGAGAAATGGAAATAAAAACAAAAATAAAGAAATGGGACTTAATGAAACTTAAAAGCTTTTGCACAGCAAAGGAAACCATAAACAAGATGAAAGGACAACCCTCAGAATGGGAGAAAATATTTGCAAGTGAAGCAACTGACAAAGGATTAATCTCCAAAATTTAGAAGCAGCTCATGCAGCTCAATATCAAAAACACAAACAACCCAATCCAAAAATGGGCAGAAGACCTACATAGACATTTCTCCAAAGAAGATATACAGATTGCCAACAAACACATGAAAGAATGCTCAACATCATTAATCATTAGAGAAATGCAAATCAAAACTCCAATGAGATATCATCTCACACCGGTCATAATGGCCATCATCAAAAAATCTAGAAACAATAAATGCTGGAGAGGGTGTGGAGAAAAGGGAACACTCTTGCACTGTTGGTGGGAATGTAAATTGATACAGCCACTATGGGGAACAGTATGGAGGTTCCTTAAAAAAACTAAAAATAGAACTACCATATGGCCCAGCAATCCCACTACTGAGCATATACCCTGAGAAAACCATAATTCAAAAAGAGTCATGTACCACAATGTTCATTGCAGCTGTATTTACAATAGCCAGGGCATGGAAGCAACCTAAGTGTCCATCAACAGATGAATTGATAAAAAAGATGTGGCACATATATACAATGGAATATTCCTCAGCCATAAAAAGTAACGAAATTGAGTTATTTGTAGTAAGCTGGATGGATCTAGAGTCTGTCATACAGAGTGAAGTAAGTCAGAAAGAGAAAAACAAGTACTGTATGCTAACACATATATATGGAATCTAAAAAAAATAAAATAAAATTGGTCATTTAGAACCTACGGGCAAAACTGGAATAAAGACGCAGACCTACTAGAGAATGGACTTGAGGACATGGGGAGGGGGAAGGGTAACCTGGGACAAAGTGAGAGAGTGTCATGGACATATATACAGTACCAAACGTAAAATAGATAGCTAGTGGGAAGCAGCCACATAGCACAGGGTGATCAGCTCGGTGCTTTGTGACCACCTAGAGGGGTGGGATAGGGAGGGTGGGAGGGAGGGAGATGCAAGAGGGAAGAGATATGGGCATATATGTATATTTATAACTGATTCACTTTGTTATAAAGCAGAAACAAACACACCATTGTAAAGCAATTATACTCCAATAAAGATGTTAAAAAAAAAAAGAAAAAAAGGAGAGAGGAGACACCAGTCCATATGTCCTACCAACCTCCCAGAATCCTCCTCGCTGGAATCCACCTTGGCTGAGCAATGCATGCACCACCAGGAAGGACCCTGAGTCAGACCAAATATGGACCAAGCAAGATGATCAGCCAGAGACAACCCGGAAACTAACACCATTACTTTAAAACCCGAGACTTTGAACCATGTGGCAGAGCAGTTCTCCTGGGGTCCCTTACCTTGTTGTTCTCCACCAGGGCACCCCTTCCCAATAAAGTCTCTTGCTTTGTCAGCATGTGTGTCTCCTCGGACAATTCATTTCCAAGTATTAGACAGGAGCCCACTCTCAGGCCCTGGAAGGGGTCTGCCTTCCTGCAACAAAACTCCTCACCAAATCCTCCCAGGTTGGGACGCACAGTTTTTGAGCTGCAGGAGCCTGCTGTGTCCCCCTTTGCCTATCAAAGCAATAAAGCTATCCTTTTCTACTTCATCCAAAACTCTGTCTCTGAGATTCAATTCAGCACCGGTGCACAGAGGCCTAGTTTTCAGTATTATAGGCACATCTGCTGGCATTCAGAGCAGAGGCGCCTCTCCCTCAGCCTGCCGGCACCTTCCCAGCTGCCTCCCCTGAGAAAAGGAGAAGCAGGGGCTGTTTCTCTTGGGCTTTTCGGTCTCATTAAAGTAGAGCCACTCACCCAAAGGAATGAGCCTGGCTCTGTCTGGGTAGGGCACAGAGAGTGGCTCAGGAAATTGTTGGAGAAAAAGAACAGTGTGGGCCCCAGCGGTCCAGGAGGACTTCCCGAGAGGGGGGGGGGGCCCATCCACTGTGATAAGAAGGGACAGAGAGGGTACTTCAGGGGTGACTCCCTGCCTGCACTGCATCCTTGAATCGAGCCTGGCTTGTGCCCTCATGCAAGCTGTCCCTTTATTTCCCTCGCATGGCTGAGCGAGGAAAGAAGAGGGGCCTCCTCTGTGGGTGAGCAGCCCCCTTTCCTCGCTGCCCACCTTCAGTGTGCACCCCTGTCTAGCTCTGACCTTACTGCTTCCCTGGCCCTGCCCTTGTGCAGTGCAGGCAGCTTCCAGCTGGTGGAGGGCTCACCCAGGCCAGACTCAACTCATCAGAGATGAATGGCCCACCTGCCAACAACCATGATCCACTTTTTGCCTGACATAATTTGGTCGGGTTGGTTTGATGTGTTTTTTTAAAAGTAGATGAAAAGGCTTCTTATTTTTTTAAGTAAAAAAGCTTTAACTTGAACCCCTCAGGTACATGAGTGGCCCAGAATTCCTGTGCAGCAAAGAGAGAGAAGATGAGAAGTCTCGGGACTGTCCTGCTCATTGGAATCATGTGACAGTGCTGAGACCTCCCCTTCAGGTGGGCCCAGCCTGGAGACGGATTCTGAGGACAGGCTCTGAAGCCCCTCTCTTAAAGCCCACCTAGAGCTCTAACTGTGAGGCCCCCTGTTTATTCTCAGCTTATATCCTCCAGGTCAGACACTTCCTTCTAAAACAAAAACATTTCTAGTTTGAGGTAGTGATGTCCTCAACTGAAAATAACATCCCAGCCTGTGGAGTTGGTGCAGTCTCAACAGCCAGTAAGAAGGAGGCAAAAGTCCTAGGGTAGGCAGCCTTCCTCAATTAAACAACAACAACAACAATATAGCCTTCCTTTAAAGAAGCCATTTGCCCTTCTCCCTCCCTCTCTTCCTTCCTGGAACTCAGAGGCAAGGCCTAGAGTTGCAGCAGCCATCTTGTGAGCATGAGACAACATGCATGAGGTCAGAAGCGACATGCAGAGGACAAACGGCAAAAGGAAAGGGAGAGCCTGCCTCCCTAGTTGCATGGCTAAGCTCTCAACCTAGCCAAGGACTCCCTGCTGTTGCACCTCTCGCTGCCTGAGACAAGTAAACCCTTCCCTAGTCCTCCCACTCTCATCACTTCCCTGAAACTTGCAGTCCTATGTGGGATCACTGGCATGCTTCTCTTGACTTCCTGCTACATTGGTGATCCTTAAGGCTCCTTTCCTCCCTGGTGCTCTTCCCTTCTAGCACCTTTACTGCTCTTCTGCATCCTCCCCCAGTCACTCCTCTACCTGATTTACCCTTTAACTCATTGCTCCTTCAAAAGTGTCATGTTCTTTCCTGCCTCGGGGCCTTTGAACAGGCTGTTCCCTCTGCCTGGACTTTCTCCTTCCCCTTTCTCGGTAGCTCTGACTCGTTCTTCGGATTTTAGAGAAGCTTCAAGAGGCCCCTGATTAGGTCAGACCCCGTCACATATCCCCATGACGAGCGCATCTTTCCTCTGGGGCCTCGCCATGCTCACAGCTGCCTGCTCAGTGCTGCTTCCCAAGGGATCGGAGGCTCCTGGGAGGTGGGGACCAGGCCTCTGTGTCCCGTGCTATGTCCCAGCATCCAGCACAGCTCCCGGCACACAGCAGGTGCTCAATAAACCACTGTTGAATGAATCAACAACAGTGCCCTCACACACTGTGATGAAAACACGTCACACTATGAGAGCCCCTAACACACAGGGACCCTCACCTGCAGGGGAGGCTCAGCCTGGAGGGAAGGTGGGCACTGAAAGGCAACGGGATGGGGGGTGGAGAAAGGCTGTCTGGCCAAGAGAAGGGCACAGCACACCCAAAGGCCTTGCGAGGAGGGCGGTTTTGATGACAATAGCAGATGAGTAGAAGGCCGTGTGGAAGAAGGGGTCAGACCAGGCCACACAGGCCTTGTGGGACCTGGCCAGCTAGCTAGTCATTCTGGAGATAGTGGAGAGCAGCTTACAGCATGTTATGCTGATACAGTGACCTCAGCAGGTTTGCGTTCTGAAAGCCCCCCTCTGCCCCCAGCGTGGGAGTGTTGGAGAATGGAGAGGAGACACATGGACCCCCAGACTGTACCCTACAGTACCCAAGGGCGAGCACCCAGGCCTGAGGCGGGCCATGGGAGACACTCACCTCTGCTCTGTTCCAAGAGTTTTATGTGTGTCAGGGCATTTAACCCCCAGTAAACCTGGGGTGGGGAAACTGAGGCATGGGTGGTTTAGAACCCGTCCAGGTCACACAGCTGGTTAGTGGTTGGGCCTGGCTTGAACTGTGCTTCGGGGTGGCCGTGCCATGGGGTGGTGGTCTCTATGGCAGGGCAACGGTGGGAAAGAGAAGATTGCAGAGGAAACGGATTAGATGGGATTGAGAGAGGGGAGGGTCTTAAAAGAAAATCTGAATCAAACACGTAACAATGGTAAGATGTGCTAAAACTGGATGTCACAGCCTCTCATGTTTTCCATGCTTGAAACAGTGTGTGTGTGTGTGTGTGTGTGTGTGTGTGTGTGTGCGCGCATGTGTGTGTACAGACACATGACATTGTTGCTCCCTGAAGGTCATCAGGGATCTTGGAAACAGCTGTTTCCGTGTCTTGCTGGGACCAGACACCAGAAGAGAGCAGACTGAGGAATGTGTGAGACTTGAGAACACGGAGACAGAAAGTCTAGACTATTCTTTGGAGAAATTCTACTTCAAAGGGGAGGAGAGAAAAAGGTCAGTAGCAGTGATTGTATAGAGTGGAGATTTTCTTTTAATTTTAAAGAACTAGACATTACAGACTTGAGTCTCCTATGAACCTCTCCCCCAACCTCATTCCTCTTCCACGTCCCCAAAGGTAATCACTGTCAGGAACATACTGTCTGTCATTGTCATGCACGGTTTTTATATTTTTACTACGTATTTATTTATCCAAGAACATTTTAAAGGATCATTTTGTTGGGCTTTCATATTTATAGAAATGGTATCATACTGTCTAGATCTTTCTGGAACATGATCCTTTTCTCCTCATCATGATTGTGAGAATTATCAAAGCTGGTAAGTGTGGAACTATTTTAACTTCTCCATGGCATCCTAGTGTACACAATCCCCTCATTTATCTGTCTATTGATTCTTGATGTGCAGGGGTTCCCCTTGAGCAAGAATGCTGCAGAGAATACTCCTGGACTGCCTGCAGGCTGCTATGTCTCCAGGGCAGAGACCTCTGGGTGGGATGCCTGGGCCACGAGTGGCATCACAAGAGAGCAGGACTTACACTCCACCAGCGGTGGGAAGTCCCTCCACCTCTATCTCCTTCTGCACTTGGCATTGCTAGACTGCCCATGAGCAAGATTTGAGATTGCTGCGTCACCAAGTGGAAAGCTCTGTTGAGAGAGAGATTAAATACGAAGGAGTGGGAAATGTGTATTGGGTGGGAGGTGGGGAGAGAGAGGCTGGAGAAGGGGCCTCAGGGGAGGCACAGATCCCTGGAGAATAGTCTACAAGTCAATGCAAAGATCCATTTGGAACATTCCTCCTTCCATGTGGCACCATGATGCCATCTTAGACTTGCCAACTGTGCATGGCAGCCTTCCTCACCCCTCCCAGCCGAACCTCTCCTGCTCCCCCTGTGCTGCACCCACACCCCTGTCAAGGTACTGACCACATTGCATAATTGCTGGGTGTCTGCTAGCATGTTGCCCCAAGAAGGACCCCGAGCTTCTTGAAGCAGGGACTGTATTACTCATCTCCTCAATCCCCAGAACTTTGCCTGGGCCTGGCACATAGTTGGTGCTCAATAAATAATTTTTGAATTGTTTCAAAGTGCACTACTGTAGCTTCTACCTGCTCATGCTCCCTAAATGAGCATGTGGTTTTAGACACATGTACGATTTAAGGGGAAGGAGCCACATGAGAGCCAGGAATAAGGGACCCAGCAGAGTGGCATTGAATGTCAGCACAAGACTTCTTTTCCCCTAACCTCCCCTGTCCAACTCTCTCTGGCCCTCAGCTACCTCCGAATCCCCCTTCTTCCCTCTCGCCTCTCCTAGTTGTAAAATAAATTAATACTCTTTAGCCTTTTCTATAAGAAACCAATCTCAGTTCTCTCTCCCTCTTTAGAAAATTCCTACATTAATTTATATTGCTTCCAATTGTGTTCTATCTTGCTGAGACCCAAGGAATGGCCCTGAGATCAGAAAAAGGAAAAAGAGAAACCCAAGGTAGGCAGACATAAAACAAGTTCAAAAGTCTAAGCTATAAGGATAGATATAGGGGAAGAAGTAACATTCACAGCAAGTTCAAGAATGTCAAAACTGAAGTCGGGGGCTGATGACAGAAAACCAGTGAATGAAATGAGGAAAGCAGAATTCTCCAGTTCTTACTTTACTTTTGTCTTGTCATTCCAGGAAAATGGTCTCAGGAGTAAAGGGTGGAAGGAAAGGCAAACCAAGTTAGGACAGCTGAGACTGGCCAAATCTCCTTTTTTAATGGATAACTCGAGAAGACGGCCTGGGGGAGTTCTCCCGTGAGTGCCTCCAGGCTCTACACTTTACCCTGTCCTAGTAGCCCCTGAATCATCGATGACTTGTGTGAAGTCACGTGAAAACTGCTTTCAAGAAATGTGTAAGGTATGAGGTGGGACATGGGCTGGGGCTGGAGTCTGAGTAGATAAGCAGGCAGGGAATATGTGTTACAGGACTAGAACTTGGGCCTTGGAGGATGGATGAACTTGAAAGGACTGAAAGTCAGCTGGACTGGCCCAGGGCTCCATGAAGACAACTTGGGGAAGTCTTAGTGGCAAGCCCCCTTGGCAAAGTCCCTGCACCACTGTGGAAGTGGTTGACCCGAAGAGAAAACCAGAAGAGGATATAGTAGGAGTTGCTCGGGAGATGCTGACATTGATGGGAAAACCCCAGGGAGCCTTGCTGAGGGATATGAGGTGAGTAAATTGTCAGGAGTGTGAACTAAAAATGCTGGCCTTGTCATGAGCATGGCCTGCCAGCCAAGAGCTGGGGTCAGGGCAGGCTTCCGCAGACACTGAAGCCTTGAGGTGGGCAGTACAGGGAGTGGTTGGAGGAACCCAAGCTGCTCCTCCAGGTCCTCTAATCTGACCTTTGCTAGAGGGTCAACAGAGGCCGTCAGACCCACAGACGTCCAGAAGATACAGGGAGGAAAGCATATGGTAGAGGACAGAAACAAGTTGAAAAATGACTGATGTGCTGGAGAAATAGGCTAAACCCAGTAAGCAGAGCAGATCATAAGGGTAAATATCAGGGGTCTTTGGGGCTAAAATCCAACTATCTGAGTAGAAGATGGGGACGATGCTGTTTAACAATTGCATGTTTGACACTTTGGGCTTTTATTCATGTAGTCAGCAAAAATATTGACTCTGCAAAGGTTAACCCAAACGTGGGTTATACTCTGGAAGGTTAGTATCTGGCACAACTAGGTCTTTGTAGACTCAGCACAGGTCAGACCACACCTGAGGCTCAGTTCATGGAGTCCCACCTGTAGAGGGGTTTGAGCAGTGAGACCTGGTGGCATATGATGTGGGCCAGGACAACCTATCACAGGAAGAAAAGTCAAAAAATTGGGGAGGTTTCATCTGGAGGCAAGAAGACTCAGAGAGGATGTAAGAGCTATCTTCACAAAAATGAAGGGTGTAATGGCAACAAGGATTCAGACTAGCAAGTTGTACCCCAAGAAGTAGCATTAGGACCAAAGGGTGGAAGCCAGAGGAGACAGCCTTCAGCTCTGAGGAAGAAACCCCTAGGACCCCTCAGAGCTGCTTGAAAGGGAAGCACTGCCTCAGTGGACAGTGTGTTGTCTGGCAAAGGGCAATCATGCAGGAGATGCTGCAGAGGAAATCAGATGGGGCTAAGCCAGAGAAATGACCATTTCACCTCCAACTCCAAAGGCAGATTTCAGTCTTCTGAAAAATTCTCTCCAAATATTTAAAGATGATATTCATTCCTTGATGACAAAAGACAAAGGAGGCTACATTGTTTATACTGATGGGTTGACACAAATGTCATTTAAGAGGATTTTCATTTGTAAAACATCCTTAAGCCATTTAATTAGGTGTCAGAAAGCAGAGGAGAATTAAAATATGCTGTTTCATGGCAGGTGCTGTGGCTATGCATATTTTTTATCGTTAAATTAATCCTAAACAACCACCCTATGAAATAAATACTTTTATTTGCCTTTAATAGATCAGAAAACTCTGTGGCTCATAGAGGTTACATAATTTGAAATGAGATTGGGCAGACCATAAATGAGAAATCAAAAACTCAAAATGAACTTCGTGAGATTTCAAGCTTCTGATTAGGATATTAAGAAACTGGAAAAAGCATTACTCTCACCTTCCAACCAAAAGCTTCTGGATAATTTGCAAAATCACAACTTTTCTTGAATAAGTAAGAGATCTGAGATTGTGGAACAAAACTACTAACCCAAAATCTAAGGAAAAGCAAGCACCTCCAATGAGAGATGGGACACAGCACTTGTTTATTTGAAGCAGACAATGGACACAATGTAAAATGGTAAGAAGAATTCATCTAAAACTTTTAACGAATTGCTAAATGTTAAGTGTGGGCTAATGTAACAATCCTACCCTAAAAACAAGATAACACTAAGAAGAATTTGAAGCCCGTATTGCACTGAGAGTGACCACAGCAATAACAAAACCCAAACACAGATCAGCTTATGACTGAATTGACTCAAATGCTGACACTAAAAACGTAGAAAAGAAGCGGGTGGGGGCGATATTCATTTACGGGAATCCAGGCATTAACACGAGTTATATTAGTCTCCATTACTGTATAAAAGATGTCATTTTCAAAGAAAAGGTACAAGACACACAATTAAGTGGGGTGGGGGAAGGAAAAGAAAAAAAAAATGATGAGCAAGACCAGATTTCAATATGACACAGATGTTGAAACTATCAGACAGGAAATTTAAAATAATGATAATTAATACGTTAACATTTCAAGTGGAAAAGGTAGACAGCATGCATGATCTTCAATAGAGACATGAAAATTATAACAAAAAGACAAACGGGAATGCAAAAAAAAATTGAAAGCATGATAACAGAGTTTAAAAATGCTTCAGTAGGTTTAACAATAGATCAATACAGTTTAGGAAATAATCAATAAACTTGAAGTTAGGTCAATATAAGTTATACAAACTAAAACACAAAAAGGAAAATAGTGAAAAAGACTATCCAAAAACTGTAGGCTAAAACAAACATACTAGATAATATCTAGCATACATGTATGTATTTGGAATCCCAGAAGGAGAGGAGAGAGAAACAGGGAAGAAAACATATTTAAAGAGATAATGGCCAGGAATTCCCCCAAAATTAATGATAAGACAACAAGACATAGATTCAAACTCTCAAAATACATGAAATTAATAAATAAATCCACCCACACCCTAAAAAATCTAGACATAGATAAAGATAAAAGATAAAGATAAAATCTTGAAGGCAACTGAAGGGGTAAGGAAAACACTACATACACTACACTACACTTATATTTGTTTAGAGGAACAAATATAAGAATTACAGAAGACTTTTCACCATAAACTATATGAGCCAGAAGAAAAATATAGTGACATACTTAAAGGGCTGAAAGAAAAAAAAATCTATTATACATCCAATAAAATATCTTTTTAAAATGAAGGAGAAATAAAAACATATTCATCAAACAAAACAAAACAAAAAAGGTAGTGCCAGTACAATTACCCTAAAAGAAATGTAAAAGGAATTTCCTCAGATAGAAGAAATATGATACAAAAACCTAGATCTACACGAAGAAATGAAAGTGCTGGGAATGTTGTAAATAAAATGTTATATAAATTATACTGCTCTAAAAGTTAACTTATGTATAAATCAGAGTCAATAAAATTTTTCTGTAAAGAACTAAGTAGTAAATATTTTAGACTTTGTGAATCACACATGGTCTCTGTCATTTATTCTTTGTTTTTTTGTTGTTGGTTTTGTTTATATATTCTAGAGCATTTTAATATGTAAAAACCACTGTTAGCTTGCAGACCAGACAAAAACAGCCTTCAGGGAAGATGAAATAAACAAATGCTTCTCTATTCTACAAATGTTTTTCTCTCCTAAGTTAAAACCTTGGATATTATGTATAAAACAAATAGTAGAAGACTCTGAAAGGTGGGGAGAAGAAAAAAGATGGGCTAGTGTCCAAGGGACCCAAGAAAAGACAGAGTGCTATCTCTGTTTGCTTTTCTTTTTACCTCATATATCCCAGGCTTGCAGTAGAAGAAGCTGGAAACCAAAAATAAACAAGCACAGATTTTTAAAACTCCCAAAAAAGCCTGTCTTCTCTAGCCAAAGAGCAGCAAAGGGGCTGCCCAGCAAGACAGAAAACTTTTAGACAATAATCTCTCAACTCCAGCCAAACACCATGTAAAACTGTGACCATGTCCCCCTGACACTAGCAAGGGCAAAGGGATAGTATGTCCTTTAGCCCAAGCTATAATGAGATGCCCTAATCCGCTGTCAGAGTGGTTTCAGAAAAGACTGAGTCTGACACTGGGACTTCCATCATCCTGAGCAGTAAGGTCTCACCACAGTGCGAGTGAAGGAAACATGGGAGCCTGGACTTCCACATCTACTGACAAAAACTACAGTTTCCTCCTCCTCTACAGTGGTATCAGAGGTGGCCTGGTGCAGAGTCATAACTTTTACCACTGCCCAACAGTAATGAGACCCACACCCATGGTTTCAGTGCAGGCCTTTTGGGGGGCAGTAACAAGTCACTCCTACTCCTCCCAGCCAGAGTGGTATCAACAAAGGGCTAGTGAAGAGCTGAAATATTGCCCCCACTCAGCAATAATGAGCAGCCTCTTCCCTTCTTGGGTGTCAAAGAGGCAAGTTGAAAACCTGGACTTCTACCCTCATTTGGTAGGTAATGAGACAGAACCCCTCTTCAGTCTCCTGATGTAGTAGTGTCACAATAAGCCAACAGAAACAAAAGGGTTAAATAAGACCCAGAGCTTCACAACACAATTCCAAAAATGTCCAGGTTTCAACATTTCACTGATTTTTATAACAAGAACCAGCGAAATGTCAGCTTGAATGCAAAGAGACAAGCAATAGATTAAAAAAACTGAGATGATATTTTTGAATTATATTACAAAGATTTTAAAGCGGACCTCAAAAAAAATGCTTCGATGAGTAATTATAAGTGTGCTCGAAACAAGTCTCAGCAGAGAAATAAAAGATATAAAGAAGAACCAAAAAGAAATTATTAAACTGAGAAATACTATACCTCAAATAATAAAATTGATGGATGGACTCTACAGCAGAATGAGGGGAGAGAGAAAGTAATCAGTGAACTTGAAGGTTAAGCAATAAAAATTGCCCAATCAGACCAACAGAGAAATAACAGACTGAAAAAAAAAAAAAAAGAACAGAGCCTCAGAGATATATAACATTGTAGCAAATAACCTAACATTCATATCATTGGAGACTGCAAGAAGAAAAGAAAGAGAATGAGATTGAAAAAGTATTTGAAGAAATAATGTCTGAAATTTTCCCAAATTTAGCAAAGTAAAAACAGATTTAAGAAGCTAGGAGAATCCCAAACAGGACAAATCTAAAGAAATTCACTCCAAAACATATAGTCAAATTTCTGAAAAGTGAAGACAAAGAAAAACGTCTTGAAAGCAGCAAGAGAGTAACTACACATTACCTAGAAGAGAAAATTTCAAATGACAGCATATTTCTCATAAGAAACTAGGGAGGAAGTAGCACAACATTTTTCAAGTGCTGAAATTAAAAACCCAGAATTATACACCCAAAGAAAACATCCTTCAGCAATGAAGGGGAAAACAGGGTATTCTCAGATGAAGAAAAACTAAGAGAATTTGTCACCAACAGCCCTACCTGAAGAAAAAACAAAACAAAACAAAAAAAAACGGCTAAAGGGAGTTCTCTAAACAGAATGAAAATGCTAAAAGAAGGACTCTTGGAACATTAGGGTGGAAAAAAGAACAAAGGAAAGAATCAAAACATGGGTAAGTATAATATATTTTCCTTCTCCTTTTGAGTATTCTAAATCATGCTTAACAGTTGAAGCCAAAATTATAACATGATCTTATGTGGTCTTAAATGTGTGTAGAGGAGATATGTAAGACAATTATCTTACAAACTTAGAAGCTAAAAGGACCTAAAGGGAGAAGTTTTCTGTATTTTATTCAAACTCGTAAAGTGTGGACAACAGTAGGTTGTGATAAGTTATGTATATATAATTTAATACATAAATACAACTAATGTATCTACACAAAGATACATACTCAAAAGTACTATAGATAAATTAAATGAAAATTCTAAAATATGTTTAATTAGTCCACAAAGAAAAAGGAAATTTTAAAAAACACATGCAAAACAGAGAGAACAAACAGAAAACAAAAATTTAAATGGCAGATTTAAACCCTAACATATCAATAATTACATTTAATGTATATATGCTAAATTCAACAATGAAAAGGCAGAGATTAACAGAGGGGATAAAACAATAACCCAACTTTATGCTGTTAACAAATAATTCACTTCAATTTTAATGTTATAGGGAAGTTGATATTAAAAGGAGAGAAAAAGTCATATCATGCAAAAATTAAAAGAAAGCATGAGTGACTATATTAACCAGATAACGTAAACTGCAGAACAAAGAAAATCAGTAGAGACAGAGAGGGACATTACATAATAATAAACGGTTCAATCCACCAAGAAGACATAAGAATCCCAAATGCATCCTCATCAAACAATAGAGCGGAAAATATGTGAGGCAAATATTGATAGAACTGAAAAGAAAAACAGACAAATGATTAATTTTGAAGTTGGAGACTTCAACACCAATCTCTCAACAATTGTTAGAATAATAAGACACAAAATCAGCAAGGAATAAAACTGAACAAACCATCAACAAAACGGATCTAATCAAAATGTATAGAAACCTCCACCCAACAACGCAGGATTACACATTCTTTTCAAGTATCCATGGAACATAAGCAGGCTAGACCACAGCCTGGGTCATAAAACAAAGCTCAACAAGCTTCAAAGATTAAAATCCTACATTACATGTTCTCTGGCTACAATAGAATCAAAATAACAGAAATAAAATGACAAAGATAAAAGGAAAATCTCCAAGTATTTGGAAACTAAGCAATACCTAAGTAAGTCATGGGTTAAAAAAGAAAGCCTAAGAAGAACCAAAAAACACATTGAACTGAATGAAAATGAAAATACACCATATCAAAATCCGTGCGATAAAGCTAAAGAAGTGTGTATGATTCTTTTCAAGCTGCCATAACAAAATACCACAAAATGGGTATCAACAGAAATTTATTTCTCACAGTTCTGGAGGCTGGAAGTCCAAGATCAAGGTGCCAGCTGATTCAGTTTCTGTGAGAGCTCTCTTCCTGGCTTACAGGTGGCTTTCTTCTCACCATGTCCTCATGTAGGAGAGAGGGAAAGAGAGACAGGGCACTCTGATATCTCTTCTTATAAGGTCACTAATCCTATTGAATCAGGCCCTACTCTTATGACCTCATTTAACCTTAATAACCTCCTTATAGAATCTATTTTAAATACAGTCACGTTGAAGGTTAAAGCTTCAACATATGAATTTGAGGGAATATAATTCAATCCATCACACAGTGTACAGAGGGAAATTACAGCACTAAGAAAAGAAGAACTATCTCAAATAATTATCTAAGTTCTCAGCTCAAGAACTTAGAAAAGGAAGACAAAAATAAACCTAAGTCAAGCAGAAGGAAGAAAATAATAAAGAGCAGAAATCAATGAAATTGAAAACATAAACCCAACAGAGAAACAAAAAGTTGGTTCTATGAAAATTTCAATAAAATTGGCAAAACATTAGCAAGAAAGAAGGGAGAAGACACAAATGACCCATATCGGGAATGAAACAGGAGAGATCATTAAAGACCTGGTAGACATCAAAAGAATATAAGAAAATACGACAGACAACTCTACACACATAAATTTCACAATTTAAATGAAACAGGCCAATTCTTCAAAAATTACAAAGTAGCATAACTCATGCAATGTGAAATAGATAATTTAAGAGGCCTATAACTACTAAGGAAAATGAATTCATAATTTAAAACTACCCCTAAAAAGTCTCTATGCCCAGAGTTTCACTGGAAGTTTCTATCAAACATTCTACACAATATTTTCTGAAAATAGAAGAGGAAGGAACACTTCCCAGTTAATTTTATGAGGTTAGTATTACCTTGATACAAAAACCAGAAAGAGTACCATAAAAGAAGCTACAGACTGATACCCCTCATGAATATAAACGTACAAAGTATTAGCAAATAGGATTCAGCGATTGATAAAAATATAGCATGATACAAGTAAAGTACATTCCAGGGATGCAAGGTTAGTTCAATACTGAAAATCAATCAAAATAATCCATTATCTTAACAGACTAACGAAGAAAAATCATATTAGCATTTTAATTGATGCAGAAAATTCTTCTGACAAAATTCAACCTTAATTCATGACAAAAATTCTCAGACATCTGAGAATAGAAGAGAACTTCCTCAATTTCACAAAGAGCATCTACTTGGTTATGAAAGATGCTTTCCTCCTAAACTGGAAACAAGGAGCATGTAGCCACTCCTACACTATCACTCAATATGGTGCTGGAAGTTCTACCCACTGCCATCAGGTAAAAAAGAAAAGGCAAACAGATCACAAAGGAAGAACTGAAACTACAACTTCATGCAGATGGCATTATGATCTATGTAGGAAATCCTAAGGAATCTACAAAATAAAATCCTAGAACTACTAAGTGAGGTTAGTAAAGTTACAGGATATCAACGTATGAAAAAATGTTATGTGTTATGATAGGATATGATCAACATATGAAAATCAGTTATACTTCTTCTATATTCTAACAATGAACACTTGGACAACAAAATTTAAAATGACTCAAGAAACAAAATGCTTCATTTCTAAATATACAAAACACTGTATAAATCTAAGAAAACATGCTAAATCTAACAAAGCACATTTTGTGCACTGAAAAATACAAAATGCTAGTGAAAGAAATTGATGAAGATCTAAATAAATGAAGATAGATATCATTTTTATGTACCGGAAGCCTCAATATAGTAAAGGAGTTAATTCTCCCCAAATTATCATACATGTTTAATGCAATTGCTATCAAAATCTCAGCATATTTACAGATTTTTAATAGATACATTTATATAAAAAGGGAAAGGAACAAGAAAAGTTAAACAGTTTTTAAAGAAAAATAAAGTAGAAGGAATCAGTCTATCTGATTTCAAAACTTTTTGTATAATGCCAGTAACCAAAACTACATAGTATTTATGGAAGGAAAAACATGTAACAATGGGACAGAAATGAGATCCCAGAAATAGACAGATGTAAACATGCCCAACTGATTTTTTACTAAGGTGCAAAAGTAATTCAATCCAGGAAGGCTTTGCAATAGATAATTAGACATGCACAAGCAAAAAGAAAAAGAAAAAAATGAACTTTAATGTAAACATCACACCTTAACCAAAATTAACACAAAATGCAACAGGGACTTTTTGCATGTAAAATATAAAACTGTAGAACTTGAAGAAGAAGAAGCAGAAGGAGATCTAGGGCTAGGCAAAGAGTTCTTAATCTTGACACCAAAAAACATAATCCAAAAAAGAAGAAAACTGATAAATCAGACTTTATTAAAATTAAAAATGTTTACTCTAAGAAAGATCCTGTTAAGGGGATAAAAAGACAAGCTATAGACTATTAGGAAATATTTGCAACCCACATATCTGACAAGGACTAGTACCTAGAATATATAAAGAATTCTCAAAAATTCAACAGTAAAAAAATCAAACAATTCATTTAGAATACAGGCGAGGACTTGAAGAGACATTTCACTAAAAAGAATATAAAGACAACAAATAAGCACACGAAAAGATGTTCAGTGTCACTAACTATTGGGTAAGTGCAAAATGAAACCACAGTGAGATATCACCACACACCTGTCAGAATGCCAAAAATAAAAAACTGTGACTGTACCAAATGCTAGTGAGAATGCATAGAAACAGAATCAAAACTTACATTGCTGGTAGAAATGTAAAATGAGGTAGCAACTCCAGAAAAGTTTGACAATTTCTTTAAAAACTAAACATACACCTACCAAACAAACAGCAATTGCACACTTGGACATTTATTCCAGAGAAATGAAAACTTATGATCATGTACCAAAACCTGTACTCAAAAGTTCATAGCAGGGCTTCCCTGGTGGCGCAGTGGTTGAGAATCTGCCTGCTAATGCAGGGGACACGGGTTTGAGCCCTGGTCTGGGAAGATCCCACGTACTAGGCCTGTGAGCCACAACTACTGAGCCTGTGCATCTGGAGCCTGTGCTCTGCAACAAGAGAGGCCACAATAGTGAGAGGCCCGTGCACCACAATGAAGAGTGGCCCCCGCTTGCTGCAACTAGAGGAAGCCCTCGCACAGAAACGAAGACCCAACACATAAATAAATAAATAAATAAATAAATAAATAAATAAATAATTTTTAAAAAAATGTTCATAGCAGCTTTATTCATAAAAGTCCCAAAGTGGAAACAATCCAGATATTCTGCAACAAATAAATGGTTAAACTGGTACATCCATACCACGGACTACTACTCAGCAATGAGAAGGAACGCACTGCTGATATGTGCACCACCTTGGATGAATCTACAAAGATTCATGCTGAGTGAAAAAGCCCAGTCCCAAAGAAATGCACACCGTGTGGTTCCACTTATTTAACATTCTTGAAATGACAAAATCATAGGAATGGAGAACAGAGTTGTCAGGGGTTAAGGATGGGGTGGAGAAGCGGCTCTGCCCAGATCTGGCACCTCTTTTCTGAGCATTAGCCCTTCAACATCATGGTAGGCCTGGGACAGACAAGGACTGCTCTCAGCAGAACCAGAACTTGTCTCTGGCCAGAGGGAATCTCCAAAGATGTGTCTGTAGGAGTAGAATAAAGAGAGGTTTGACTCAAGCATACAAGCATTTCAATAAATTACTCTTGATGAAAATGATAAAAGTTAGGACTTTTTTCAAATTACCGAGTGTGTCCTGGCATTTAGATTTGGTTTCAATAGGCCATGTCCACCAAGAAATTGCTAAAGTCAGATTCTTAAAAGAGTTTAGGTCCCTCCAAGGAACACTGGGAGAGGGGAATGCAGCCCCAGACACCAAGATGGGTGTGAATTCTTTTTTGACAGAATAGTGGTCCTATCACGGTAGTCCTAATCTCCAGAAAAAGGAGATTAAGAATGGGAAAGAAACAATGCCTTAATTTTGTAAAATGTCGTTCTTAACTTGTGCATTGTTTTTATTTTTTATTGAAATATAGTTGATGTACAATATTATATAAGTTACCGGTGTACAATACAGTGATTCACAATTTTTAAAGGTTATGCTCCATTTATAGTTATTATAAAATATTGGCTATATTCCCTATATTATACAACACAAACGTGTAGCTTATTTTGTACCTAATAGCTTGTACCTGTTAACCTCCTACCCCTATGTTGCCCCTCCTCCCATCCGTCTCCCGACTTGTAACCACTAGTTGGTTCTCTATATCTGTGAGTCTGTTTCTTTTTGTTATATTCACTAGTTTGCTGTATTTTTTGGATTCCACTTATAGGTGATATCATACAGTATTTGTCTTTCTCTGTCTGACTTGTTTCACTTAGCATAATTGTGCATTGGTTTTAAATTCTAGGAAGGCCTTTGCACTCTGTTGAGCTGTTCTGGAAGTCAGAAAAGCAAATCCTACCCCTGAAAGGGAATATGCAGTCAGTAGTGCCTGGAGTGAGGGTGCAGGAGCTCACCCCCCAGTGGCCATTCAGACCATGGAGCTTTAGAAATACAGGTTAGGATTGCTTCGAGGGTCTTGCGGTCCACTCTTACCCATTCAGCTGACTGATGGGGAAATAGCAGCCCAGTGGTACTCAGTCAAAGCGTTCCCTGAGCATCTCCTCATAAACTCGGTCTCTCCTCCCCTCGCTGGGTGTTGCGCTGGACAGCTCCAGCCCCAAGCGATGTCTTAGGGTTGGGATGGCGCCAGGCCCTGTAGGAGGAAGCAAGCCTGGGCCCTATTGTCACAGAGCGGGCCCCTGAGATGGGGAGAGGGTCTCCAAGCATGACAGAGAAAACCATGTAAAGCTGTCCACTTGCAGTAGAACTAGGTGCTGGAGCTGACCCCAGACTGCAGGGGGCTCTGAGAAACCAGACCAGCTGAGCCCACAGTGACGGCTGCACAGGTGTGGGTGGGTTCAACACCTGCCCAAAGCTTGGGGAGAGTCAGCTGATGCTTTGTGGGCAGACTGAATCCCAGCACCATCACTTCACAGCCAGTGCTGCTACATCGCCTCAGCGTCTTCATCTGTAAAACAGGGATCACTGTGGTGAGACCCGACATTGTATTAACCACGTCAGAACCATACGGTGAGTAGAAAGGCACAGAGTGAGGCAGAAAGCCCATGCCCAGCCCCTCACCAGGCCTGAAGTTCCCCTGTAAGCCTCATTCCCTGAGGGCCTATGGGAGCCATGGGCATTTAATTCCAAGAATGGGGATGGCTTGGGAAGAAGGCACCTACGTTTGATGCATCAGCCCACAGCTCCCCGAAGACGCTGCTGAAATCAGTCCCCAGGACGGGACGTCTGGCCTCCAAGGAGACCAGGGAGGGTCAGAGGGGTCCCTCTGCAGGTGGTGCAAGCAGGCCTGGATGGGCCCAGCTCCAGGGCTGGCTGAGCAGCCAAGCCCTGCGGGTTATGTGACCGTGGCTTCAGCAGGAGAGGAGACCTCTGTCCACTCATTCCAACCCTCCTTCAAACAGTTACTGAAAACAGGATGCAGTGGCCCTGGAGATTCCGTTTTCCACGCAGCCCATGGCTTGGGGGGCACGGGGGAATTTGCCTGGATTTCCGCTGTCGTTCGCCATTCACTGTGCGCATGACTGTTTTTCTCCATCTCTGCAAGGCTCAGTTTCCTCATCTGTAAAATGAGGGGCATAGGGCCTCACCTCTTCTCAGGTGTTGCCAGGGTTGAATGGTGTGATTTCTGAGTAAGAGGACACAGTGCAGGCCGGGGACGGAGCAAAGCTGGGTGTTTCTTGTTGGATAAATGAGCCGAGGGAGAAAGAGCCCCCTCCACCCCAGCCACCCTGACCTCCTTGTCCTCCCCTCCTGGGACTCGCAGCCTATCCAGCGGGCCCCTGGACCCCCAGTCTAAGCCCCCACCAAGTCCCTCTTCCACGCGGCCACCAGGTCTGACCGTGGCACTCCTCTGCTCAAAATCCTTCTGTGGCTCCTGAGCGCCATGAGATAGGACCCGTGCACCTTACACTGAATAATTAGGCCTCGTGGGAGTGGAGCCTGTCACTCCCCAGCTCATCCCACACCAT
Organism: Eschrichtius robustus; assembly: GCF_028021215.1. NCBI lineage: Eukaryota > Metazoa > Chordata > Mammalia > Artiodactyla > Eschrichtiidae > Eschrichtius > Eschrichtius robustus. The sequence goes on along the minus strand of NC_090828.1, from coordinate 137,670,558 downwards.
CCTGCCTGACCCCCTACCAACCCCACACCCCAGATCTTGGGCACTGTGTGCATTCCCCTAAAGACCCTCCCTTTCAGTCCCCCTGGAGACAGACACACACCAGGCTCAGCTCATGGGCATCTTCTGAACCTACCTGGGGTCTGCTGGGTCCTTCCTATTTAGGGACCCCATGGCTGCCAGGTAAATCATAGTGTTAAGGGAACCACTGACCAAAACCACCAGCCCTGGCCAGGCAAGATAGTAACCACCTGCATGAGTTCTCTTACAACAGGAGGTCCTGGTAAGGAACGCAGAACTAACAAGCTACCACCAACCAGAAGAATTTGAGAAGGTCAAAAGGAGAGAGGAGACACCAGTCCACATGTCCTCCCAGAATTCTTCTCTTTGGAATCCATCTTGGCTGAGCAATGCGCACACTACCAGGAAGGACCCTGAGTCAGAGCGATTGGCCAGAGGCAACCCAGAAACTAACCCCATCACCATAAAACCCAAGCCTGCGAGCCACGTGGCAGAGCAGTTTTCCTGGGTTTCCCTTACCCTGCTGCTCTCCACCCGGGTGCCCCTTCCCAATAAAATCTCTTGCTTCATCAGCACGTGTGTCTCCTTGGACAATTCATTTCCAAGTGCTAGACAAGAGCTCACTCTCGGGCCCTGGACAGCTTCTTGTCAGAAGTGTATCTTTTCATGTCTGTGTCACACTCGGACAATTAGCGGTTTGGGATCAAACCTTATGTCTTCTTTATGTATCTCTGTAATCTCAGCCTGAGCAGGGCTGTTCGGTGGATGTTTGTGGAAGGAAGGAAGGAAGGAAGGGAGGGAGGGAGGGAGGAAAGGAGGGTGGAAGGGAAGGAGGGAGGGAAGGAGGGATGGAGGGAAGAAGGGAGGGAGGGAGAAAGTTAGTTAGTTGGTCAGTTAGTTTGTTTGTTAATTGCTAAAATGAAACCAAAGAGGGCCGTTTGACCCACAGGAGTAGAATCAAGCTTGGCTTTGTGAGCCTGAACTTGCACAAACTAATCACAGCCTGTGAAGCAGGTTCATGCTCGGCCATGAGGCCAAGAAATGAAAGGGCTCCCATCCATCTTGTGCCTCTCTTTTGTTATCCAAATTATAACATGAAAGGCAGAAGCAGCATAATGAGCTCCTGTGTATTCTTGGAGGGGGAGGGGAGAGCAGGGAACAAAGGCCTCAACCTTCCAGGAAGGAGGCTCCCTTATTTTCTGGGCAGCCCCGCTTCCTTTGAAAGCAAAAAAGGAGCACAAATCTATTGCCATGGCAACTGCTCCTAAGCCATCCTGGGAGGTGACAACTTACTGTAGGTGCTCCAGAAAACAGGTTCCCCCAGTTTCCAGGCCACACAGGAACAGGAGCCCTTTAAGAGGAATGACAGATCACACCTTTCAAGCCACGGTCCCTCCATAATAATGGATGGGAACACCTCCGTCCTCACCCACCACCTGCTCCATCTTGGGATGTAATTCCCCTGTCCTGAACTCCAATTTGAAAGTAGCCGGTAACTATAAACCCAAAGAGCTGCTAATAACGGCTTATGTATAAATAGACAAAAGGAGACATCACCTCTTAGTTCACACTGAACACTGAACTTGTGACTGGCAGAGGGGGGCAGCAGAGGCAGGTATATCTGGGTCCTCCCCCAGGAGTCGATTTTCACCCAAGAGTTACTGGGGCCCACTGGGGCCAGGTCTGATGTAGACATGGGGCCAATGACCTTGGCAAAAAGTCCCAGGTTCCAGATCTCAGGTCCCTTCTGATTGATGGACAGTGGCTTTCTAGGATGCTGCAGTGAGAAGGTCTGGGCTCAGTAGGACACAGGGTGTTAAGCTATTAACAATGTCTGGAAGGTGACCTGGAGAGTGGGCACCATGCTGCACCCTTTAGATACATTTTCCTCACTTTATCCTCATGACAGTCCCACTCAAGAGGCATTTGCATCCCCATTTTACAACTGAGGACACTGAAATTTATGACGTTATATAAATTTACCCAAGAATAAGAAATAAGAAATTCTACCCCAAACCTAACTCAACCCTTACAGCTTTTTCCCTGGGACTCCCCCTCTCACCAATCCCCACGGCAGCCTCCCCGGTTCAGACCCCATCTACACTCAGGAGACCGGAGACCTGCACCCATGGTATTCTCTCTGCTTCTAACCATGTGACTCCCTAGGTTAGGCTCACAATTTTCCAGAACAGTCCTTCAGAAAACAAATCTCGTCAGGTCACTCCCCCTACTTAACACAACTGCATCCACTACCACTTAATGCCTTGCTTCAGAGTTTCTGACTCAGCAGGTCTTTGAGGGAACCTATAAATCTGTCATTTTGAATGTTCCCGGGGGGTTTCTGGAGATCCCAGGGCTTGGGTCCACATGGCATCCAAAGCCCTCTGGTCCAGGCTCCACGTGCCCCTGCAGTCTCACGGCTCAGCCCTTCCAGCCTAGAATGTGAGGCCCAAATGATCCCTGACCACCTTGCTTCCCTCCCCTCCCAGAACACACCCCTTCTCTTTCATAGGCTCCCTCCCTCCTCACTTCTTTCCCTCCCATGGCCCCTCGTCCTCATTCTGCAAGACTCATGTCTTACCCCACCAGGCCCTTTGCAGGAATAGCTGCCCTGCTCTGTGCTCTCCAAACCCCACGCTGTCTCTTCCTGCAGCAATGTCCTGATTGTCCCCCTCCTGCCAGCACGTTGCAAGCCCCACAAAAAGATCATGGCCTGCTGGTCTCAGTGTCCCTGGCACCAGGCACAGGATCTGCCACCAAGAGAAGCTTAAAAATAGAGGCAGAACTGAGTTTCCCACTACACAGCGCCTGCAGTTCACCCTTCAAATGAGGGCAGGCTTTTCAAAGCTGCCTTAGACAGGACTCTCACTGAGGTAAGGCTCACCTGGAGAGTGTGGGATGGAGGGGTCGTGAGCGTGAGTCTGGGGCTGAGACCAGCCTGGGCTTGGGTTCCCAGCTTTGCCCTCCACACACTGTGTGTCCTTGGGCAAACCTCTGCCTGTCTCTGAGCCTCACCTAAGAAACAGATCGTGTGCTCTAGTGCACAGGATGATGGTGAGAATAAAGGGCTGCAGCTTACGTAAAGCACCAGGCACTCAGGGGGCCTGTGTGAGCAGAAGATTTTTCATGAGCTGTGTTTCTGCCTCTAAAAATGTCCTAAATCCCTCCCCACCCCTCCCCCTTCCCCTTTCTGAGAATTTCTTTATCCGGCACTTGGCATTTTGCCCAAGTGACACATGAGAGCCCACAGGGGCTCTGTGCGTGAGACAGGGCAGTCCCCACTGGCCTCGCACACAGGGGTGAGGGACACAGAAGAGTAATTGCACGTCCAGGTCCACCTCCTCATGAGGCAGCTCAAGTAGGCAGAGGCCCCGTTTCTCCTGACTTCATGATCCATGCCATTGCTTTCATCAGGGAGTTTTCAAGTCCAACAGCCTCCTTCCCCAGTCTGCAGGGGGAGTTTGTCCCACTCTGGCCAGGTTTGTGGGTAACCTACCCACTCAGCCAGGCCTAGGGAACAGCCTTGCCTGTGACAAAGATTCTTTCCTTGGCCAGACTTTACTCAGGCTCCCCGGAACTTTTTCACCTAGGCTTATTTCTGTGCTCCTATTTGCATTGTCCAGTTTCGGCAAGAATCCTGATGTCCGTCTAACCAGAACCCTGCCCACACTCAATTTGCGATCTCCCTTCATATCTAAGGGTTCCTTCCCCCCACCATCCCCCAGCTGATGTCTGATCCCCTTAATCTGTCTTACCCCTGATGTTTCCACTGTAGTAATTTTCCACCCACGGGCCCTCACCCTGCTCCCTGGCTATAACTCCCACTTGCCCAGGATGTATTTGGAGCTGAGACCCATCTCTCATCCCCACGGTAAGACCCCATTGCAGTGGTCCCTACACCCATCACCTAGGCCCCGCTTTAGTAAAGTCTGCTTACTGTCTCCAGCAAGTATCATGAATATTTTCCCCTTTAATATCTGCATGGGGCAGGCAAAGAACATAGCCATGGCCTCAGGCAGCCGTGCACTAGGGTCTCCAGGTCACAGAGAAACCGAGACTCAGCCCCCAATCCCCTCCCAGCTGCCTTATGTCCCATCACAGCTTTGCAAGGAGATGTGTCCAAAGGGCAGGGGTGGAGGAGGGGACGGAGAGCTGAGGACGAGCCATTGGCCAAATCCAGTGCAACCACTCCCTGGCTCTCAGGTCCTGGCCCTCTGACCCCTGATGTTAAAGCTGTGATCACGACGGTAACCCCACAGGATGTCTGGGAAGGTTACGTTAGATCCCATACAACTATTGCATTTGCTGTACAATCCAGGCCCTGACAAGGGGCCGTTGATGCAGGACACGTGGAAACACCACACCACACAGACCCCAGGAGGGCAGAGCTGTCATCACAAAGCCCTGAGAGGTTTGTGACTTGCCCAAGGTCCCCTGCTGGGACATGGCAGAGGGGGCATTCAAGCATTTGTCTGAAATGCCATGCAGGGGCTGAGGTGTTGGATAAAAGGACTGTCTAGCTCTGAGATGACACTACCATCCTAATAGCAAATTGTAGAGCCACACGCCAGGGGTCCTGTTACAAGCTGCCAGGCTTGGCCTGAGCTATCATCCTATAGTCAAGAACCAATATGCGGATGTTGTTTATTTTATTATTTACTAAGTTGTTTGTAAAGCTTAGTGACAGAGAATTTTGATGGCCTCAGACCCACCATGAAAGGCTGCCTTCCTCAGCTCCCCACTCTGGGCCATGGCCTTCATTCCTTGTCAAATTACTATAACTGATCTGTACTTGCCAACCCTCTGGAAATGCCCGTCACAGCTCTAGATTTTGAAGGAGTTGCTACTTGCCCATGAAAACAAAAATTCTAACTAAATAGGAAATGAAATTGTATGAGTTTCCTATTAGACCTGTAATAAATGACCATAAACTTGGTGGCTTAAAACAACACTAGTTTATCATGACACAGTTCTGGAGGCAAAAAGTCTGAAATGAGTCTCCCTGGGCTAAAATCAAGGTGCTGCCAAGACTGCATTCCTTCTGGAGGCTCTGGGAGAGAACTGTTTTCCTTGCCCCTTCCAGCTTTCAGAGGCTACAGGCATTCCTTGGCTCAGCAGCCCCTTCTCTGTCTTCAAAGCCAGCGATGGGAGGTTGATTCTCCCTCATGTTGCATCTCTCTGACTCTCACTTCTACATCTCTCTTCCACTTGTAAGGACCCTAGTGATTCCTTTGGTCCACCAGACAATCCAGGATAATCTCCTTATTTCACAGTCGGCTGATCGGCAACCTTAACTCCATCTTGCAACCTTGATTTCCCTTTATCCCGTAACATAACATATTCACACGCTCTGGAAATTAGGATGTGAGCATCTTTGGAAGCCATTATTCAGCCATTCAGCCGACCACAGAAATGAATACAAATGCTTGGTCTTGGAAGACTTTTAGGGATGTTTGGTCCAGTCATCTCTCAAACCCCAAAATTCCCTTCCCAGCATTCCCAGTGAGTGCTTGTGAAACCTCTGCTTGAATACCTCCAGAGACATCATACTCACTACCAAATGCCAATTCTACAGCTTTCTGGGCACTCCTAAACTAAAGCCTGTCTCCTGCAACCAGATCCGAGCTCTGTGCTTCGGAAGGCATCTGCATGCATCACTCCTCCATCTCCCCTCTGCAGCTGCACATGGGGCGGTGGGGGGGACCCAGGGGGACCTCCCCACCTCCTACCATTCCAGGCATCCCTTTGTTGCTCCACATCCACAGGCAATGTCTTTTCTTAAACATGGCAGCCAGAGGAAACAAAACAGTAAAGATGTTATTAAGCTCCTACTCTGTGCCTACACCAAGCCCAAAATTTCGAGTGACATCCATTGGAGCCTATGAGGTTGACACTGTCATTTCCTCTTGCAGATGGGGAGACAGTTGTAGAGATGTGGAGTGGTTCACCTACCATCACTCAGCTAAGCCGCCGAGCAGGGGTTGCATCTAGATTTGCTCTGACCCGGAGCCTGTGTCTGTCCACTCTGTCACGTTGCCCCAGCCTCTAGTCCGTGCTTGCAGCTAGAAAGAGCACTGGATGATGAGACTGGAGATCTAGGTTCCATTCCCAGTGAACTAATTTATAGTGTGTAACTTGAATTCCAGTTTTCTTTACTATGAATGGGGCTGCCAATAACTCCGCAGGGCAGAGGCAAGGATCAGACAGGCCAGCAGGGAAAGCTTGGGAACCCATTAGGGGCCCAGGAAGAATTTGGGTCCTCGCCACTGCCGTGCTACATCTTTTGCTCTGTTTGCACAAGTTCTCTGGCAGCCTCATCTTGCTTCTGGCATCTACCGAGCTAGTTGTTCCTGAAAAAGCCAAAGCCATCAAGCCAGTGCTCATCCATCCAGCACTGAAAGGTCCAGAAGAATTCTTGATTGCCGCAGGGAGGTATTCAGTTTCTGGGAATCTAGTCCAACCAAGTTTCCAACATTTTTGACCCTTGAATGTCCTGTTTCCACCCAGCAAACTTGATTTGTGCCTAGCGCTGTGGAGGCACCAGAAACCCAGAGATGATGGAGGCCAGTCCCTCCTTCAAGGATAGAGACAGATGCGTGAACAGCTTGTTCCAACAGAGTGCTGATCACAGGGGGATCCGGAAACAGGGGGGAGAGCCCTTCGCCCTGCCTGTGGGAGCCCAAGAAGATGCAGAGGAGAAATGTCTGAGTTGGGGCCACCTGGAAAAACGGCAGCACCGTGCATACCAGACAGGAGAAACAGTCCACAGATGAGCTCTGCCCGTGCCTGAGACCCAAGCTGGGAAGTGATCAGAGACAGCAGTGCACAGGGAAAGGTGGGACTCGGGGCTTGAGAAGGTGATTTTGCCTTTAATGAAAAGGCTTTCCCAGTGAGAAGCCTTCTTCTCAGGGCCACCATTTGCACAAGTGTTTTGTCTGTCTCTTATTTATTCCTGCAGATGCTGGATTTTAGCGCAAATCTCAGAAAACACAGAACACCACAAAACCTTCATCTTCATTAAGAAACTCATGTAAAAATCAGTCTCAAAATGGGATTTCGTTTTGTCCCACACCAAGTAAAAGAAATCAATTCATATCTTCATCTACAACCCAATGTACTCCTTCTCCATAGACTTTTTAGAAAGCTCTCCAGACTCAGGCTTGAGTCCATAATGAGCTAATGCTGTGACTGCTGCTTTTTCTGTCTCTCTGACACTCAGCGTCATTGGGACTGAGTCTAGGAGGTAATGCTGAGGCCCCATGGGGTGGGGAAGAGTTGTACAAGGGCATGGAAGATGCCTGGGGGCTCTGCATTTCCTTCTCATCTAACCATTGTGGACAAAGCCTCATCAAAGCCTTCACAAGAGAATTCTGAAAGAAAGAAAATGATAGCCAGTACACACTGATACCGGAAGAGTGTTCCAATTGCCCCACCCCTCCCCTACAAAGAACAAGAATTGGGTTTTCCGTTCACCACTGCAAAGAACCAGGGAGATTCTGCCTTGGGAGAGGAAGGCAATGGGAGTTGAGGGAAAATTCAACTGCACTTCTACAAACTAGCAGCAAACAATTGGAAATTAAAATAGACATTTTAAAAAACACGATTTATCAAAGCACTAAAAAAATGTCAAATACTTAGGGATAGATCTAACAAAATATGTGCAAAATTTGTATGCTGAAAATCCCCAAACATTGATGAGAGAAATAAAAGGAGACCTAAAACTACAGAGAAACACAATATGTATGGTTTGGAAGCCTCAAGATTGTTAAGATGGCAGTTCTCCCCAAACTGATCTCGATTCAAGGCAAACCCATTAAGAATGTGTATAGGCTTTTGTGCAGATTAACAAGCCGATTCTAAAATTTCTATTGAAAAGGAAAAAAATCTTAGAGTAACCAAAACAATTTTGGAAAATAAAAGAGTTGGAGGAATCTCCCACCTGGCCTAAATCCTTGCTATAAAGCTCCCATAATCAAGACCATGTGGTATTGGCATATAGTTAGATGCAGAGAGCAACAGAAGAGAATTGAGGGTCCAAACACTGACCAACACATTTATGATCAATCGATTTTCAACCAACACAGCAAGAAATTCAATGGGGAAAGGAGAATCTTTTCAACAAACAATGCTGGAACAATTGAACACCCTTATTTTTTAAATGTATCATGACTCTGGCACCATATACAAAAAAAAAACAAACAAAGGAAAAAAACTAAATGGAACATAAAACAAAATCTGAAACTCATAAAAAGAAAACACAGAAGAAAAATATCTGTGTTCTTGGATTAGGCCAAAAAATGTTGTAAATAGCACCTAAAAATCACAGACCACAACCGAAAAAAAAATTATAAATTAGACTTTCACAAAATTGAAACCTGTCTTAAAAGATGCTGTTTAAAAAATGAAAAGTAAGTCCACAGACTGGGAGAAAACATTTTCAAACGTATACCTGATAAAGGGCCTTTCCAGAATATATAAAGAATACTTGTAACTCTATAATAAGAAGACCAACAACTTGGGTTTTTTTTAATGGGCAAAATATTTGAACAGACATATCACCAGAAAAGATATATGAATGGAAAACAAGCACACAAAAAGGCATAAAGTCATTACTCATTAGGCAAGTGTATTAGTCGGCTAGGCTGTCACAATAAATAACAGCCTGGTGGCTTGAACAACAGAAATGTATTTGCTCACAATTCTGGAGCCTGGAAGTCCAAGATCAGGGTGCCAGCAGGATTAGCTTCTCCTGAGGCCTTGTAGCAGGCCCCTTCTCACTGTGTCCTCACATGGCTTTTCCTCTGTGCCTGCACCTCCCTGGTATCTTTTTTTTTTTTCTTTTTGTAAATTTTTTTGAAGTATAATTGACATATAACACTGTATTAGTCTCAGGTGTACAGCATAATGATTTGATATTTGGGTACATTTTGAAATGATCACCACAATAAGTCTATTTAACATCCATCACCTTACATAATTACAAGCATTTTTTTTTTCCTGTGATGAGAACTTTTAAAATCTACTCTCTTAGCAAGTTTCAAAGATGCAATACGGTATTAGTAACTTTACTCACCATGCTGCACCTTACATCCCTAGTACTTATTTATTTTATAACTGGAAGTTTGTACCTTTTGACCTCTTTCACCCATATGTCCCTCCCCCAACCTCCACCCCACCTCTGGCAACCAATGAGATTGTTTTTGTTTTTGTTTGGGGGGGTATGTGGTTCCTTTTTTCTAGATCCCACAAATAATGAGATCATGTCGTATTTGTCTTTCTCTGTCTGACTTAATTCACTTAGTATAATACCCTCAAGTTCCATCCATGTTGTCTCAAATGGTAAGATTTCATTCCTTGTTTTTTTATATAAATTTATTTATTTTTTGGCTGCATTGGGTCTTTGTTGCCATGCACAGGCTTTTCTCTAGTTGCAATGAGTGGAGGCTGCTCTTCGTTGTGGTGCGTGGGCTTCTCATTGTGGTGGCTTCTCTTGTTGCAGAGCACGGGCTCTAGGCGCACGGGGTTCAGAAGTTGTGGCTCTCAGACTCTAGAGCGTAGGCTCAGTAGTTGTGGCACACGGGCTTAGTTGCTCTGTGACATGTGGGATCCTCCCAGACCAGGGCTTGAACCTGTGTCCCCTGCATGGGCAGGTGGATTCTTAACCACTGCACCACCAGGGAAGTCCCAAGATTTCATTCTTGTTTATGGTTCAGCAATATTCCATTGTCTGTCTTTGTGTGTGTGTGTGTGTGTGTGTGTGTGTGTGTGTGTGTGTGTGTGTATGACATTTTCTTTATCCATTCTACTGGTGGACACTTAGGTTGCTTCCATATCTTGGCTATTATAAGTAATGCTGCAATGAACATGGGGTGCATATATCTCTTCAAGTTAGTGTTTTCATTTTCTTTAGATAAATGTTCAGAAGTGGAATTGCTGGTTCATATGGTAATTCTATTTTTAATTTTTTGAGGGAACTCCATACTGTTTTCCATAATGGCTACACCAATTTACATTCCCACCAACAGGGCACAAGACTTCCCTTTTCTCCACATCCTCACCAACACTTGTTATTTCTTGTCTTTTTGATAAAAGCCATTCTAACAGGTATGTCTCACTGTGATTTTGATTTGCATTTCCCTGATGATTAGTGATGCTAAGCATCTTTTCATGTGCCTGTTGGCCGTCTGTATGTCTTCTTTGGACCTGGTATCTCTTTATGTGTACAAATTTCCTCTTCTTACAAGGACACCAGTCAGATTGGATTAGGGACCACTGTAACAGCCTCCTTTTACTTAATTACCTCTTTAAAAGGCTATCACCAAATACAGTCACGTTCTGAGGTATTGGGGGTTAGGAATTTAACATACCAATTGGTTGGCGGGGGGGCGGGGGGGTGGGCGCCGCAATTCAGTCCATAACAGGAAATGAAATTAAAAGTACAGTGAAAGATCACTACACACTGACTAGAATGGCTAAAATTACAAAGAACGACCATATTGAACACCAGCAAGAATGAGGAGCAACTGGAACTCTCATATATTGTTGGTGGGAATGCAAAATGACACAGCCACTTTGGAAAACAGTTTGGCAGCTATTTATAAAGTTAAACATACACTGACCATACACCCCAGCATTTCCACTTCTGTGCATTCTCTCAAAAGAAAGGAAAACGTACGTCCACGTAAAGATTATTCATAACAGCCCAAAATGAAAGCAATCCAAACGTCCATCAACTAATGATATTCATAACAGCCCAAAATGAAAGCAATCCAAACGTCCATCAATTAATGAAACAAACACTTGTGATATAGGCAAACAATGGACTCAGCAATATAAAAGGATGAAGTGTTGCATGGCAATGACATGGATGAATCTCACAAATATTAGTATAAATGAAAGGAATCAAACACGAATGATAGTACTGTAAGTTTACATTTATATGACATTCTAGAAAAGGCCAAATATAGGGAATAAATCAGGTCAATTGCTGTCAGGGGCTGGAGTAGGAGGAAGGCACTGACTGCAAAGGGCTATAAAGGAACTTTGGGGGTGATAGAAATGTTCTATATCTTGTTTGTGGTAGCAGTTACATGACTGTATATATTTGTCAAAACTCAATGAAATACACACTTTAAAGGGATATACTTTATGGAAATTATACATCAATAACTCTGACTTCTAAGAATAAGGAAGTTAAGTAAGATACACTTGGTATGTTACATTTGATGAATAGTCTGGCTGGGCCAGACAAGGGCAAGGAAAAGGGAGGGCCAAGCAGAGGACTGGTGCTGAATGGCCCGAGGTGGCAGTGCAGTGGACAGAGGGGCCCAATGCCCCCTACCTTACCTGAAGTGTCCACCAGCAGGGACACAAAGGCCAAAAGTCGGTCTCCAGGAGGTCACTATTAGAAACGGCACCAAGAAGGAGCAAGGACAGCATCTCTCCTGCTACTTTCTGAGGATTAGGCCAATGAATTAGCTAGTTGTTCACCCGGCGAGTCGAGACCAAAGTTACAAGGGGCCAGAACACAGAGTCCAAAACCAGGTGAAACAGGTGGAAGAGTGGGCACGGCTGATGGAAAACAACAGCACTGGACCACTCAGGAACGTCTTCCAATAGAGGTGAGGTAGGAAATAAATAGGCCTCAGGTTTACCTGTTGCAGCTGGTTTCATGCTGACCCTTTGAGAACCAACGGAAACCCTGATTGAATGAAAGGCAAAGCGACCCACCCCAGCCTCCTAATTTTTGTGGTCGAGAGGATTTCCCAGCCCGACACATGTGCAGAAGGGGTCTCAAGCCGTCATCTAGGAACCTTGGCTGCATTGTAATATCATTATAATGCCACAAGCAATGTGGGTTTGAGCTCCACCAACCCCCGTGGTGGGTTTTGCTTGGGTGCTCATGGGGAAGATTCAGAATGGTGCCTGGTGGGAGCCCAAATAAGAAACTGCAGATGACACAACCACAGGGGAGGAAAAAGGGGAATCACCCTCATCTAAACCCTGGAAGACTAACCCCATATTAACAACCTAAGCTACCCCTATAAAGGCGCAACTCACTTTGTGAGTTCTCCCATGTGCTCTCCCACACGTACTGTGCTTCTAGTAAACTCTGTGCCTGCTTTGCAATCTTGGTACTCTTGGTTGAATTCTTTCTTCAAAGAAGACAAGGACCAAGGTCCTTTCACTTTCCAAAAACAGAGGCGAGAGCACTGAAGAAGTGTCCCCTGCACAGAGCGGGCCCACAGGAAGTGTCTGCAGCAGCCTGCTGGGGCAGGGCAGGAGGGAAAAGTCTGTCCTGCATGGGGGCACGTGCAGCTGCAATCAATCCTGAGCTTAACACAGGGCTTGAAAAGAAGATACTCAATTATGAGAAGGCCATCTACTTTCCTTTTATACCTGCTCTCGGCTCAGAACGTGTGACCAGGAATGCATTCCTCTAATATTTATTTGATCACCCAATCCCTAAAAAAAAAACATTTTCCAGGTGACAAAAATTAAAGCTCAGAGATATTCAGTGACTTGCCCAAGGGTCTCAAGTGCTGAATAGAGGAGCTGGAGGTCTAACTTGAGTCTAAAGCTCCTCCCATAATATCACACAGGGCATCAGCCAGGCTTCTCCAGAGAATCAGAACCAATAGGAGATATATATATAGAGAGAGAGAGATAGAAGGAGAGAGATTTATTATAAAGAATCGGCTCACATGATTATGGAGGCTGTCAAGTCCAAAATCTGCAGAGTGGAAATTGCTGAAGAAGCAAGAAAATTTGGTATCTCTATTCCTGACCATCAGGCAGGAAAAATTCTCTTTTGGGAGGGAGGGTTAGTCTTGTGTTCTATTCAGGCCTTCAACTGATTGCACAAGGCCCGTGCGCATTACGGAAGGCAATCTGCTTTAATTTCATCCAAACGCACACTCACAGAAACACCCAGAATTGTGTTTGACCAAATGTATGGGTGCTGTGTCCCAGCCAAGTTGATGTAAACTTAACCATCACACACAACCTCTCAAAAATATTCTTAAATGAATACATGAAGACTTGCTTATTTGGAAAAAAGTTCACATAATTTGAAAAGTTGCATTTTTTTTTCAAAGAAGAGCCAACTTTTTCTAAGTCTTATACTTACTTCCATTAAAATTTTACCTATTCAGATCCTGAAAAATTTAGAAATCAAATAATAGTCCAACAAAGCCTGGACAGTGGCCTCCCACTGCACAATCCATGAAGAGAGCTTCTACTCCGGAGGGAAATAATAAGACAGTTTCCAAGGCCTTTGGCAGCATCAACAAAGAACCTGCTAATTACAAGCTATTCACACAGTCAACCGAAGGCAGGATGACTGTGATAATTGTTAGCTTTCCGTGCCCTGTCTGTGACCCCCTTGGAGACATGGGGCGTCTCTCCCTGGGCTGATGCCTACTTGATGTTTAGAAGACGGTTCTTGCTCTGCACATCCCAGAAAACTGTCTTGTTCAGTCTCCACAGTAAACCAGACTGACTCTTCTTCTGGGGAATCCTGTGACCTGTGCTGGGGTCCCTGTGGTCCCTCAGAAGTGCTGCAGAAGAGAGAGCATGAATCCTAGAAAGAGAGGGAGTTGTGTCTGCCCACGGCCTTTGTAAAGAGACATCCAGGGAGGTGAGATCCAACTGGGGGGGGGGGGGACGGTGTTGAACGAGGTCTTAATCAGTTCAGATCGTGGCCACTGAGCTGTGAAGGAAGAAGGCAAAGGGGCCGGCTTGGGGGAAACAACCCTCAGGAGAAGCTGGCAGCGCGTGATAGGGGGGAGGGCAGAACCCACCAGCAAGCAGAGGCCTATCATTAGGATAATTATTATTATTTATTAAACGTTTAGGGAGTGCCAGCCATGTGACAGCTATTGTCACAATCTGAATCGTAGAATTAGACCAAAGGCCTCTAGAAAAGTCTCCCTATCTGACTGGGCAGGATGAAAACAGACCATGTCACTGTGCTCCAGAAGTATCTGGGGAGGCAAGGACGTGCCATGTGGGCAGAACCCAGCCTCGACCCCAGAGAGTCCTCTTGCTGCCAGGACTCAGAGGCTAGTCACATGGGGCTGCCTCCTTCTCATTTTTGGCCAAGATCCCCACCAGGCCATTGCCACACACACCAGAACCACTTTGTCATTCTGGTCATCAGGTGACTCAGGTGCCATGGATGCTTCAAGGTGGCAGCTGGGTGGGACCTAGCCAGCTGCCAAGCCCCCTTCAGTGTCCAGTTGTCAGGGCGCAATTCTGCTTGGCCAGACCTTTGCCAATGGCAATGGTTTGAGAAACAGCCAATCCCTGCCTGCAGACCATCCAGCACTTGGGGAAGCTTTCCATCTTGATCTACATGGATGCTTGATCTAGAAGCAGAGCAATCCAGGAGTTTAAGAAATGACACTTGTCTGTGAAGGGGGACCTCAAAGGACTGAATGCTGGCCTCCTCATCCCAGCCACCGTGGGCTCCTGCACAGGCTGAAGGACCCACAGTAGCCAGTAGCTGTAAGAGCGGCTCAGGGTAGCCCCCTCCCTACACAGAGCAAGCAGCTTGACTTCCAACAGCTTAACACAGATGATATTCAGAAATCTGTAGCTCGGAGGGGATATTAGTTCATTTCCGGGGTTTAGCTATAAAACACAAGCTGAGTTAGGGCGTATTAGGTCTCAAGCAAATTCACACTGGTGTCCATTACATCGTATGAGGTTAAGAAATATATGGGATTCTGGGGGCATGTATTCCACTAACCAAAATTACACACCAGCTGTTGGTCATATCTGCACGGTGGTTCCTAAATCAAGGTGAATGCACACGTTGGAGTGATCCCATCTGTGTCTCGGTCACAGCACAGTTCATCTGGGGAAGGAAGAGGGGGTCTGGATAGCTGGTGACTGTCTCTGCAGCACAGCACACATTCAGGTTTCTGTCATGGGGCAGCTGAGCAGCAAACAATCCCCATCACAGTAAATCATTTTGTTTAATGGACCAAGCAAATCCCCAGGAATGCAACATTAATGTCACAAATGTTTTCCCTGGAAAAGCAGAAGGGGAGCAGTTTCCCTCAGAAAAGGGAACTGAATGGACTTGAGGACACGGGGAGGGGGAAGGGTAAGCTGGGACGAAGTGAGAGAGTGGCATGGACATATATACACTACCAAACGTAAAATAGATAGCTAGTGGGAAGCAGCCGCAGAGCACAGGGAGATCAGCTCGGTGCTTTGTGACCATCTAGAGGGGTGGGATAGGGAGGGTGGGAGGGAGATGCAAGAGGAAGGAGATATGGGGATGTGTATATATCTATAGCTGATTCACTTTGTTATACAGCAGAAACTAACACACCATTGTAAAGCAATTATACTCCAATAAAGATGTTTATAAAAAAGGGGGGGGGGAGGCACTGCTCAGAAGTCAGAGAACAGAAGGGGGACTGCTCCTCACAGCCATCCACCAGCACTCAGAGTGGGCGCAGTCTTGGTTCTGAAGCCCACTTTCCCAACACACACACACAGATCTTCCAATGCCCACACAACAGCCGCAGCAGACCATGCATTCAGAGTCTCAGAGCTGGGAGGGATCAGGGACCAGTGTCCCAGTTTTTCAGATTGATTCACTGGGGCCTTAGGATAGAGATGTGGGTTCTCAGCCTTCCTCTCATGGAGAAAGCACACAGTGTGCCCCCTCTGTATCCCTATTTCCCTGGGAAATCATTTGGAATGGAGGTCATGGTGGCTTTGGAAGAGGAAAGCAGTGGTGCTCAGGAAGACAGTCTTCTTACCCGGGAGTGACGGGGACTGCCTCCACCTCTCTCCCCGTCCCCCTCCTCTTCCTTCTCCCCCTCCTCCTCCTCCTCCTTCTCCTCCTCCTCCTCCTCCTTCTCTTCCCCCTCCTCCTCCTCCATTTCAGACCTGGGAAGAGCTCAGCTCAGCCACTGCTTCCAAGCTACACGGCTCATTATGGCACCAACTGTATGCGAAGCTAAGACACACGCAAGGGCTCTCTCTCAGGACCACTTGTCAGAACCTGAAGGTAAAACTGTACCCGCCCATGTCCTCCTACCTTATATTGCCTGTAACATTGTAAGACACTTGAGAAGACATGTTACTGTTTAGCCAGGTGCCAGCAGCCCACTTCAGCGTCTGTACCTTCAGATGCGTGGGCAGCATTGGAAGGACCCTAATCAGGAGCCTACACCTCAGAAGCAGTTCTAGAAAGTTCTTCAGATATCACTAAGTCTGCACCAGAGGATGCTTAGTTAGCAGAGCAGATGTTAAAAGTCGATTTTTACTTGGTGAGATGCAAGTTTAAGATATGGGATTGGCTGCAAAAGAAAAAAAAAAAAATGGACAAGTCACACCACGTTTGCACCTAGAGGAGGTGAAGGTAAAGGCAGTTCTTTTGCCCCTTTCCTGTTTGCCCATTTCTGTTCCCCTCTAACCTGGAAAGAACCTAATTAGCCTGTTGATTCTTTTCCTAGATAAAAAGAAGTAAGAATGAAGAATTAAGTAGTTAAAGAATGGCCAACTCTCTACCCTCATCAGCCCCCTTAGCAATCCTGCAGGCAGATCACACAGGCAAGTTACCACCTGAAGAGAGAGTCAGCCAGTCTGCACACAATGGAGAATGATGCAGACCCCAACCTCCTGCCTCAGTGGTTCACTGAAATTCTTCCCCCTTTTTCCCCTTTAACAACTGTCATGGCTGAGCAGAATCTTTGGAGGTGGTCCCTGGACACAAGTCCACCATCTTCCCAGATTGCCAGCTTTTCTGACTAAAGCATCTTTTCTTTCTATTGACACTTGCCTCTCGATTATTGGCTTTCGAGCAGCAAGCAGCTGAACCTGAGTTTGATAACCAAGGAGGAGATACAGGGGGTCCAGCAGTCAGAAGAATGACCAGGCAGCCTGAGGCCAGGCCTCTGGAGCAGTGATGGAGGTGAGGGGGGTCTCAAAGATCAAATCAGCAGCAGGTACCTGCTCTCCTGTCCCCCTCACCATCTGGGGCAGTGGCCCGCAGTCAGCAGAGCAGGAACCAGGTTCCTGGAGGGGGTCTGGCCCTCAGGTTGCAGGCTCTTAAGCCATTTGATCAGAGAAGTTCCGGTCCCTCCCTTGGCAAGATCGGGGACTGCCAAGGTATGGGCTACAATAGACTAACATGGTGTTCCCTTGACCTGTGTTCTGCCACTGCAGCCTTCATGGTTAGGGGGCCCCCAACTCCCTCCCAGCATGACTGGGGCTGGGGGCCAAACCCAGCGGGTGCGGCTGTGTGAAAGGATGACGGTGCCCTGACCCACGTCTTCCACTCCCACCCAGAGGAGGCCTTCATGCCACCCTCTCTGATTTCTCCGGAGGGCAGCCTGCAAGAGACCAGCCTGCAGAGGTTCAACTACCTCTCAAGCAGGTGAGAAGAGCAGAGAAGTCCTGCAGGAAAGGACAGGGAGATCCTGCATGGTTTCTAGGCAGCTCTCAGGACTTGTCAAAGGGAGACTAGCCAGGGGGCTCACGTGCTTCCTCCAGCACTTTTAGCCATTCCAGTGGGGGCACGAAGTGGGTGGAGAGTTGGAGTTAATCAGGGCTGTGGATTTTCTGAGAAGTGGCGGGGAAAGGCTGGCTCAGCATGAAGAGTAGGAAGGATATTCTGCATAGTGTTGCCCACCAAGTGCATTTTCCAGTGATATCACGACAGTATCTCCCACCCCACGCTCCTCTGCAGGGTTGCCTGGACACTCCTGCCACCGAGAGCCATGGACTCAGGCCCACCCCTTGGATTGTTTAGGGAGTGCGGCTGAGACTCATCTGCCATCAACGGAATGCAACAGACGTGGCTTCCCAGGCTTGGTCAGAAAAGCGATGGGGTCCTGCCCATCTGGCTGGACCGTCACCATGATAGCCCTTAGTGCAGCCACGTGAAACATAGTTCGTGGGAAGTTCTGGTCTTCTCTAGCTTCTTCTAGAGGCCTCCAGATGATTGCATCCTCGAGTCACCGCCACCCCTTCCTGCAGCAGGGATGCAGGGCCAGATTGCTCAGGGATTGGAGGACGGTAACTGATGCCACTGGCCAGAAGGCTTCTCTGCCCTCAACCTGGGCATGGGAGCTAGGGCACACCTGACTGGGTCTCCCGCTGGCACCTTCTCACTTGGACCCATGTAAGAACCAAAATGCTGGGGCAGGAGGAAGTAATTCAAACAGAGCATGAAAAGAGCTTTGCCATCCTGAAACACTCCCTTTGAAGGTGTCTGCACATTTGCCCTGGAGCTAGGTCTCAGATATCTTATTTCCACGGATGAGTAATGCAGCTGCAGGGGGGCTTGTGCCTGGACTTCCGGTCCAGACTAGAGCCCAGAGACGCACTCCTAGGTCAGTGGGACATCACCTGCATCCACTTGCCCCTTCTCATTTCCTTCCTTCCATACAATTAACAAAGACTTCCTCTGACCCAGACGCTCCGCAGAGCAGCCTCAAACCTGAATGTATGCAGTGGGTTCCTCTGACCTGGCCGTGTCCATTCTGGGCGCCAGAACCTGGATTCATATCCTCATGTTAGGGAACCACTGACCCAAACCGCCTGCCCTGGCCAGGCACAATACTAATCGCTTGCATGAGTTGTCTCACAACAAGAGGTCCCGATAAAGAACACGGTGCAGCTGCCAAAAACTAACTGGGAGAATTCAGGAAGGGCCTAAAAGAGAGAGGAGACACCAGCTCATAATATGTCCTGCCAAACTCCCAGAAACCCTCACGCTGGAATCCATCTTGGCTGAGAGACGCACACGCCACCAGGAAGGATCCTGAGTCAGACCAAATATGGGCACAAGCAAGATGACTGGCCAGAGACAACCCAGAAAGTTAACCCCATTATCCTGAGACTGTGAGCCACATGGCAGAGCAGTTCCCCTGGGTTTCCGTACCCTGCTGCTCTCCGCCTGGGCGCCCCTTCCCAATAAAGTCTTTTGCTTTATTCATTTCTGGGTGTAAGATAAGAGTCCCCCTTCCAGCAACACTCATGCCCAAGGACCAGTAAAATGACAAGTCCAGGACAGGGCTGTTTGCCCAAGACAAGACCAAGCCCTGTCTGGGAGGGGCTCTTTTTTTCTCCTGTACAAAGAGATCAGACGACCTCAGGGCCACACTGGGCTCCGCTCTTCATCACCAAAGCAGAGGGACCAAAAAGAAGATCTTGTCTGAAATACACTGAGCCTTCCCTGCTTTTGTCCCAACCAGTCCCAGGCATCTGCCTCTCCCATCAGGGTGCTCTTTATGATGGACGTTGGAGCTAAACACAAACTGCCAACACATTCTGCTTTACAGGGAGATGGGAATTAACCTCGAGGTGCAGCTGCCCCTTTTTTCCCAACAAAACCCCTGGGTGGCTCCTTTAGTTATGCAAATATGAAGTCGAGATGGGGAATGCCCACCCCCTGCCTGGGGGAGACTCATTGCAGAGACAAATTCTAAATGCAGAAGCCTCAGACTCAGCAGCTCAGGAAATGGAGTGAGAGGATGCTGCATTTAGAGAAGTGTGTGTGTGTGTGTGTGTGTGTGTGTGTGTGTGTGTGTGTGTGTGTTTCCAGGAGCCTCTCAGCGTCCCACCCCATCCAGGCTCAGTGAGGCCCCACGGTGTGTTCCCATCCATGATGGAGGACAACCCAGACAGAGGGGCAGGCACTCTGGACAGTTGTGTTTGCTTCTTTAGGGTTTTGGGAGCAGAGGAGGCCTGGAGGAGGGGGAGGGCTCCACTAACAAGAAGACACACCCCCTCCCCCCTCTCCTCCTCAGTCTAGGATGGGGATGGGGCCAGAGGTGGGTATTTGGGAAGGTGAGTGTGAGGGCAGGTCTACCCTTCTCTAAGAGAAGGGCTGGTTCACCTTGGACTCGGATGGGCAGAGATCCCTGAGGCAGGACGTGAGGGCCCTGCCCTGCAGGGGAGACCTTGGTTTTCAACTAGAGGACCCACGAGGTGAGATCAGACCTGGTCAGAAACCAGAGAGGAGGCTGGATTTCAGCCTCTTGTACAGTGAACAACCCACCCACCAGGACAGGACCACTCGGATGACAAAGAGCCCCGTTGGAGTCAAACCAGAACAGCCTTTGAAAGCTAACACACCTCCATCTCCTCTTCCCTGAAATATTTGGTGGACAAGGAAAGGGGAAAAATACAAAGCAATTCTGACATTTTCCTCTACAAAACCATTTATCTCCATTGTGTAATTTTCCCTGGCGATTGAATCTTGCCCCAATTAATTAGCATGTTTGCAGTAAGCTAAGCAGGTTTTAGCAAAGAACAAAGAAAGTGTGTGTGTGTGTGTGTGTGTGTGTGTGTGTGTGTGTGTGTGTCTTGCCCTCCCCCTTCGTTGGACCACAGCGGGGATGCAAACTGACTAAACCGCTGCTGGGATCCTCTTCTGAGAATGGAGGAAAATCAGGATGACTGGGGAGGGGAAAGGGTGACCTGGTGACAGCAGACACAGAACAGAGAAGCAAGGACTTGCCTAATCCTCATTCAGAGGCAGGGAGCCAAAATCCAAGGAGAAAAAGGAAACAAAGAACAGATTTCCCACGCGGGCATGCAAGCACAGGACTCCCACAATGATTAATGATGCAATCAGACCTCAGAGGCTTCTCAGGTTTCTGTGCAAATGAAGACAAAATTTAGAAAATGTGGCTGAAACCCAAGCCCCAAATGTCAGTGTAATCTGAGGCGTGTCTGCTGAGAACAGGAGGAGAATGCATCTCTGGGGGCTCCTCGTCCTGGGCTCAGACTGAATAGAGGGGATCACAGAATGGGGATCCCCACCACGGGAGGTGCCCAGGGAAGCTAGAGCAAAGCAGGGTCTGGAGCGTTTACTGAGTCACCCTCATCACCAGGAGGCTTAGGATAGGATTCAGGGGAGCCCCCGATGTGGGAGGGAAAACATTACATCTTTATTTTCGCTAACCTCTGGCTGAAGTTAGTGCTTCCGTCCATGATGAGTATAAGCCACAAACCCGAGCAGGTTTAGCAGTTCTGTGACTGTCGCTTTAACAGATCACAGGTGTTTCTCTCACATCACAGGTGTGGCAGACAGCTCAGAATATCCTTTGCCTCCTCACTACTTTGAAATTATGGTAGTCATTAGAACTGTAGTAGAACTTGCTGTAAAATGTGTTAATGAAGAAACACATATGATACTGAATCTCAGATTTGCCTTTTAAATGTTCTGATAACTGTATTTAAATATAATTGGCTTTCTTGATAACCCTATGGATTTTATTTGATGCGTTTAAACCATTATTTTGAGAAGGAGACTAGAGGCTTCACCAAACTGTGATGTGTTTCTCCAACAAGACGTGAGCCGAGGTTGCCCACCTGCACGGGGCAGAGACACAGATTCTGCTCTCTCTAACCCCAAGGCCAACCCACGTGCACCCACAGAAGTTTCCAGAGTACAGGACTCACCTGCGGGTCTCTCTTATCTCCTCCTCTGGGACCATCCACCCTCTTACTCCCCAGGGCCCGCTCTGCTTCCCCCAAGGACTCACATGGACCAGATTCATCCCCAGAACCAGGGAGTATGTAGGCTGTGTGAGTGGCTAGGGGGTCTGAGGGTTCTGCTAAGGACTCTTAGCCAGAGGGTCCAGGCAAGACCTGGTCTCCATCAGCCGGTAACTTCTGTGACTCACACTGCATCTGACACTGAAAATGGCTGATGAATGTGTGTTGAAGGAACACATAAGTGAGTGTGGGCTAAACAAAGAGAGAGAGAAAAAGGAAATAGGTCATCAAAGCTTTCTGTGCCTGCTGTGTGGGAGGTGTCTGGGAAGTCCCAGGACTTCTACAAAAGGAGAGCCTGAGCCCATTCTTTGAGGTTCTTCCAGCGTAATAACCAGGTAGCACAAAAGAGAGAGAGACAGTGTGTTGAAATCCCTGGTCAGGTCCCCTATCATGGATTTGAGGCATACCGACCAGATCCTTTGGAACTGATGGATTTTTAACAATGGTTTGCAGTGGGGAGAAGCTTGAGCCCTGCTCTGTTTTCTCTCAGCCTCCCCCGCTCGACTACATGCTCTAGGGTTTAGGACTGTGTCGTAGTGTTTACTCTGTTCCCCTAGCGGCTAGCAGGTGTCTGGCATACACGAGGAGCTTGGACAATGCAGGGAATGAATGATGAACTTACTTCGTTTGTGGGTAGGGGCAGACTGCATTTTCAAGTGGCAGCACAATCTCTCCCAGCCCACATTCTCTTCTCCCAGTGTGACTTTGGCATCGAGAAGGTGGGGTCTGTGTTTCCATTGCCTTGAACTTGGGAAGATCTGGAAGGTGATGCCACGTGACTTCCAAGGCTAGGTCGTAAAAGGCAATACCACTGCCACCTGGTTCTCTGGGAACCCAGACGCCATACTGTGAGGAAACCCAGACCAGCCACTGGGAGAGGCCACATGCCGAGGTGACCACTAGCCGAGGTCCACCTCATAGCCCGCATCATGTGTCAAGCACGTGAGCCTTCAGATAATTTCAGCCTCAGCCTTCAAGCCTTCCCAAGGAGACCCCAGACATCATGGAGCAGACACGCCCTCCCCACTGTGTCTTGTCTGGACTCCTGACCCACAGAATTGTGAGTGTAACTGATGGGGGTCGTATGCCACTAAGTTTGGGGGGCTTGTGACACAGCATGGGTAACCGGCTCAGGTGCAGAGGTGGGAGAGATGCCCCACTCACCTGAGAACAGCCAGGGGTCCAGGCCTGGAAGGATCACAACAGAGGGGGAACACAGAGGGGCCAGAGGGGCCCGAGAGGGCGGCACACAAGGATTTCTGCCTGGATGCATACGGCCCGTTTTCCAGAGACAGTGGCTGGAGAGAAGAGAGGAGGAGATGCAGGGTCCAGAGGGGCCCCTCCTGTGCGCTTCAGGGCAGGCACAGGGACCAGAGCCCAGAAAGCCTGTGCAGCCACTGACCTGCCTCTCCAGAGCTGGAGAGAAGCTGGGCACCCGGGCCCAGGGGACGCGGCACTGCCATGCTTGGAGGGGTGCTTGGGGCCCAGAGGAGCCCCAGAGGGGACCACTGGGGAGCCCGGGTGGGGAGTTCTGCAGCCTCTAGCTCCCCAGCAGACTTCTCTTTCCCTCCAAGGACAGCTCCCAGGACCCAGAGGGGACAGCAGGGGCCTCTTAGACCAGACCAGGACATTTAGGGAGGGCACTTTGGAGGAGGCAAACCAGAGCCTCTCCAAATGTTGGGTCTCTCTGAGCCTCAACATTTGGCAGTAAAGGTGGTGGCACCACCTTGCCGAGATTAGAGAAGATGATTATGCCAAGTCACCTTTGCAGGACCTGGCTGGCACTCCCTGAACCCCTGCTCCCTTCTCTTTCTGAGAACCAGAGAAGTCAGAAAAGGGAGGAGAAAATCAGCATCCCAGGAAGTCCTGCCTGAGGGGCAGGAATCCACCAGGGCCTTAGGGTCGCCCGCCTCCTGGGGCAGGCCACCAGCTGGGAAGACGCGTGTTACTCAGCAGAGCCGAGGGCCGCTGAAGAGGGAGCAGGTTGCCACCATCCCTCCGCCTCCGCAGAGAGAAGCCCAGGGCGCGGTCGGCCAGGCTGTGTGTTCCTCACGAGAGGCACATTTCCACACGCTCATCCTCAGCCCTCCTGCTGGGGGAGGCGCCCCCATGCCCTCACACCCTCCTCACACACCCCAGCTCCCTCGGCACTGTTTCTGGCTGGGTAAGCTGCTCTGTGCTGCTCTCATCTCAGTGCTGTTGTCCTGGACGGGTCTTTCTGTCCACGGATAAGTATCTGAAAGTGTTGTCAAATGACTTCTTCTGTCACCCCATGACCTTGCAGCGTGTTCATCTTGACTTAATTGTTTTAACATCCCAGCTTCATGCATGTGGAAAATGCAGAAGCGCTGCAATCAGGAATGAGTCAGAGCTACAGTTCCTGGGCACAGAGCAGAGGGGCCCACACAAGCCGATGGGAAGAAGGAAGGAAAGAAAAGGCCCAGCCAGCAGAACACCCAGGGCAGGAAGGGCCAGATGTCGTGAAGGCACAAGGCCGAGGAGCTGCAGGAGAGTTGTGTCTCCCAGGCGGCATGCTCACCCATTCACAAGCTCCTAGCAAAGAAACATCTCACTCACACACAGCTCACCTGGCCAGGCATGACAGGATTAGTGGGGGCAGAGCAACGCCGCTGCTGCTGGCCCCAGGAGCTACTAGGAGGGAGCAGGACCAGGACTGCAGACGTCAGCTCTCTTCCAACGTGTCCTGAGGCTGGCAGGACAGCCTGCAACCTTGATGCTGCTGGCCCTCAGCCTGGGGCTCCTCAGGAAGGGGAACCAAGCTCTTCTCACAGAGTTGGATTCAGAGTCTTTTTAGAACACGTTTCTCTAAAAGAAAAACACAGAGCAGGAACTAAACTGGCCCTGGGGGTTGTGACAGTGCTTTCCACCAGGAGGGAGACCCCCCCCCGCCAACTCTGCTGTGGTGCCCAGAACCCCTTCTTCAGCCCCTTCATTCACTCATGCCAGTGAAGCCTGGTCCCACACCCACACCAGGGGTCTCTGGAGAATGTAACATCTTAAGCGATTAACCAGCTTGATTCCCTTCAGTGTTTGGCTTTCTTTGCCATATGTATTGGTTTTCTATTGCTGCTTCTATTGGGGGGTTCCCAGGACCTCCCTCAGTTGACAACTGACTAAAAGGACTCACAGAACTCAGAAAAGCTGTTAATACTCACGGTTATGGTTTATTACAGTGACAAGATACAGGTTAAAGTCAGCAAAGGAGAAAGGTTATGTACAACAGGTCCGGGAGAGACCAGGCACAAGCTTCCAGCTGCCCACTCCAAGTGGTATCACATGGACAGCCCTTAGTTCTCCCAGCTAAGATGTGTGATCACATGTGTGGAGTATGGCCATCTGGGGTGTTTACTGGGGTCAGTCAAACCAGCATGGAGAGCCCATGTGACTGACCTTATTTATTCAGTCTCCAGCCCCCACCCCCAGAGGTCAAACTATATACAGCAATGCCCAGGGCCTAGGCAAAGAAAGACAGGCATTCCTTGTTTTCATGGGCTGAATTGTGTCCCCTCCCAAAATTCATATGTTGAAATGTTAACCCCCAGCACCTCAGAATGTGACTGTATTTGGTTGGAGACAGGGACTTTCAAGACATGATTAGAATAAAATGAGTCTGTTAGGGTGAGCCCTAATCCTATATGACCAGTGCCCTTATAGGAAGAGGAAATTGGGGCACACAGAGACACCAGGGAAGTGCAAGTACGGAGGAAAGACCATGTGAGAACACAGCAAGAAGGTGGCCATCTGCAAGCCAAGGAGAGAGACCTCAGGAGAAACCAAACCTGCTGGCATCCTGATCTCAGACTTCCAGCCTCCAGAATGCCAGATGTTACCTTTCTGATGTTTGGGCCACCCTGTCTGTGGTACTTTGTTGTGGCAGCCCTAGCAGACTAAGGTAGCCTTAAGTCACACTGTTAGCATAAACTGTCTGGCATGGTCCAAAGCCTCAGGTAGACAAAGACCCTCTTAGCAGGCAGGATATTCCAAGGACTCAGAGGTTATCTCCCAGGAACTGGGCAAGTGCGAGTCCTGAAGAACTTTGGAAAGGGCAGGGTTTGTACAACTCAGGCCTGCAGAGAGAATCCTTTACCGCATGCTGCTGTAACAAATAACCACAGCTTTAGTGGCTTAAAACAACTCAAAGTCATCATCCTAGAGTTCTGGAAGTCAGAAGTCCCCCTAGCCTGGTACCACTGGACTGAAGTCAAGGTTTTGGCAAGGCTGGTTGCTTCCTGGAGGTTCCAGGGAGGATCTGTTTCCTGTGGTTGTAGGACTGAGGACCCCGGTTTTGGTTTGGTTTGATTTTTGGTTTTGTTTTTGCTTTGCTGGTTACAATTGCTAGAGGCTGCCCACATCCCTTGAGTCATGGCCCCTTCCTCTATCTTCAAACCAACAACAGCAAGTCGAGTCCTGCTTATGCTGTGTCTCTCTGGCCTTCCTCCTCTGTCTTCCTCCTCCTTTTTTAAGGGTTCATGGGATTAGATCGGACCCACCTGGGTAATCCAGGGTAATCTCCCGTGCAAAGTCCTTCAGTTAATCACATCCGCAAAATCCCTTTGCCATGTAAAGGAACATATTCACAGACTCCTAGAATTCAGGTGGTGACCTGTTGGGGAGGGGCATTATTCTGCCTGCCACTCAGTCACCAGCTGAAAGCAGTTTGGCTGAACAGAAGGGGATGCCAGGGGCAGGTGCCACACCAGCTCAGGTCTCCCTAACGCTTAAGTCTACAGAAGGCTGGCTTGACCCATGCAAGTTCTGCTGAAGATCTAAAGCCCTCTTCAGCATTTCAGGAAACTCTAAGGAGCTTTCTCATTCCTAGTCCTCAATAGCTCTGCCTGCCTCTTCCCACTGAATTCTTTCTCTCATCTCTGGGATTTCTCATCTCTGAGTCTTGTAACTGTCCACAGTTATCACCTGACAATGATTAAATACCAAACTCAACCCCTTCCCTTGATCTAGACACACCCCGGTGGGCACATAATCACCAAATGCACAGGCCCTTCTGGGCAGCAGGCTTTTCATCTGTCTGGGAAGACAGGCAGGCCCCCGTGACTGCACAGAAGCCCTTGCCACGGCATAGTACACATTCTTGGATTGAAAGGTCTTTCAGCCAGACTGTCCCAGGCTGAGACCCTTCCCTCCAGTCTCTCCCCTCCCCCAGCAGTCCTCACATTTGCTTATGCAAAGCCCCTCCACTCTGCATTTCCCACATAGGACCTCCTGTGTGCATCCAGGGACTGGCTAAGGACACCTGAGACCCCTTCCTCCTCCCAGCTCTGCCTCTGGCATGTGGGTGGGGGGTAGGATATTTAGGGTGCATCTGGGTACAAGAAACAAAACAGTGATAATCATGGTTTAAAGTGTTTATTGTGTTTTTGGCAAGAAGTCTGAAATTGAGTGGTTCCGAGACTCATTCTGTGGCTCCAACGCATCAGGACTCTGGGCCACTTGACCTTTTCCTCATGAGCACAGAATGGCTGCATAACATCCTCACATAACAGAAAGCAGGAAGAAAGGCAGACAGTGACAGAAAGAGACTTTTTCCTGTGAGGCTCAATGGTTTTACGAGGGAAGAAAAGATTTTCCCAGAAGTCCCGAGCTGACTCCCTCAGGCCTCACTCTCCAGAACTGAGTTACACACCCACCACTGAACCAGCTCCTGATAGAGAAGTGGGATCATTATAACTGATTTGAACCAATTGTGAACCCCCCATCAGTCTGGGGGCCCACCATCCCCTAAGCACATTGCCGAAGCTGATACCTGAACAAAACGGGACTCACTCCCCTGGTAAAGAAAAAATGGCTGCAGTGCAGACAGACAGAAGTCTGAAAGCAAAGACTCAACAGCCACTCGCTGAATAAATACAACCTGTGACCTCTCCATGCGTCCTTTGATCTAAGGGCTGGAAAAACCTCTGTGAGCAAGACTTGGTCCTGGCTATAGCCTGGGGCATGTAGGGCAAATACATAACTGAGGTGCTATAAAGGGCCACGGAAGACACTTAGAAGTCCCCGCATAAACAATGAGGAATCAGAGACTTGTTAGGAACTAGTTAAGAAGTTACTGCAGTCCAGATAAGCAGTGTTGTGACCCGGACTGGGGTGGGCATGGTAGGAGTGAAGGAGAGAGAGGAGGTGAATTCTGGACACACGGAGCCTAATAGGGTTTAGTGATGGATTGGATGTGAAGTATGAAAGAGAGAGAGACAGAGAGAGAGAGAATGGACAGAGAGAGGTGTGCAAAAGAATCTCCAGATTTCTCCCTGACCAGCAGTAAGGACAGTTGCCCTTTGCTGAGCCGGGAGGAACTGGATGAAGGCAGGTCAAGTCTGAGATGCCCATTAGACATCCAGGTGGAGATGAGACAGGCAGTTAAGTGCCGAGTCCTGGGGTCAGGAGAGAGCTCCAGGATGGAGGGACACTTGTGTCTCAAAACCATGAACTTGAATGAGGCATTGGAGTGAGTGTGAGTGAAGATGGAGGAGAGAAAAGGACCAGCCTTGGGCCTCCCTACTTCTGGGTCAGGAATATGATCAGAGACAAGGAGAAAAGACAGCAAAGGGTGTCCGTGGAGCGGGGCAGAGAACTGAAACAACAGTGGCTGTAGGGGTGACCTACAGCTCCAGCTGGAGCGCTCCAGCTGGAGCGCTCCAGCTGTGTCACGTGCTGCTGAGAGCCAAGGGGGCAGGTTGGCACCCACGACAACCCTCATGGCTCCTACAAGCCTCAGAAGAATGGCCAGTGTCACCTTTACAGGATTCCTGACCATGGACTTGCACATCCCAGAAACCTGAGCTTCCAGGCTGCCTGTGTGTCTTGTTCTCCAATACGAGGGGTTCCAGGACCACCACTCATGAAGAAAACCTAGAAGAAGAGAGAGGACAACATAAAAAGGAGGGGCAGTCTCAGACAAAATAGCTATAATTTGATAAGCAGATCTCCACAGGTAACTTTAAGAAGAGAGACATCAAATTAGTATTCTGGGGAGATCTGAGAAGATAAGGGCAACATCCCTAGAACAGGCTGCCATTAAAAGAAAAAAATCAGGGAACAAGAAAATCCTCTTGAATACTACACACACTTTGCCAAAGTAAACAAGTTAATAGAAAGATAAATAGAAAAAAATTCCCAAAATGTAGAAGGAAACATTAGCAAAATAATGATAAACCATATAAAGGATCAACCCAGAAGCTCTGACAACTGACTAATAAAAGTTCCAAAAAGATAGAACAAATAAAATAAAAGGAAGAAAAATTATCCAGAAAGTAATACAGAGAAATTTGCTGGAGTCAAAAGAAGATATGATTCTTTTGGACAAAAGAACACATCATCCAGAAAGATTCAAACATCACAGCAACATCAGACATTGGAAGCACAGGGTCCCAGAAGGCAGTAGAGGGTTCCTGCAAGGTTCTGAGTAGAAATGTACAGCTGTACAATTCTTTACCTAGCCAAACTATTGGAAAATGTGAGGGCAAAATAAATATGTTTTTAGAAACACAATGCTTAAAAAAACTAACTCTAAAACTCACTTTCTTAGGAAGTTTTTTCCAGCAAAGTGAGAGTGAAAAACAAGAAATACGAAGATAACAACAGCTCTAAACCAAGAGAAAGGTAAAAGTCACCCAGGAGGATAGATGTGTTGCAGGCTGGGGACAGATCCCCACAAGAACAAAGGGACAAGGATGGAGGAAGAGTGCTGGGAAGGAGACCTCAGAGCAGACAGACCAGCGGACAATTACAGAAATGCTGGAAAATCTATACAAGTCTTGGGAAATCTTGGGGTAAAACACACAATGCAAAAGCTAAAAATGACAACACAACAAGAAGAACAAAAAAAGCAACCAGAAGCTACAAGAAAAAACATCTCAGCTGAAAGGCATGGTGCAAATATGAAACAAACTATGAAACAAACTAAAGCCCGTGTGGCCTGAGCAGTTAGGGAGCAGAGAGGGCCTCCCTGGGCAGAGTCGTAGGGGGTCCTAACACAGCCAGGGGGCAGAAGAACCCCACCACACACTCCAGCTGGCAGAGTCAAGGGGCGGCAAAGCTGGGCATTTGTTCTCGGTTTAGAACCCACTTCCAGATCAAAATCACAAGAGCTTTAGCCCTGGTTCCAGGACGGAAACAAAACACACGTATCCCATCCGTCTTGACAATATGAGTGAAGGCTGAGCTGACCAAGGCTGGGCGCCACCCCAGGGGTGAAAGTGGGGGTGGGGACAGAGCCAGGGTCCCAACTTCCCTAAGTCCAGTGAGATACACGCTTATGGGCAAAGGCACAACCATGAAGACTCCAGGGCGTGGCCTGAGGCTGCGAATGGCTGGACAGAGGACCTGAGTTCAGTGATGTGACTCTGCATGGAGCAGATCTTGGAGCTGCGAGCATCCCAACACCTCAGCAGGTAAGGCTTAGAGCTGCGCAAGGAAGAGGCGGCGGGTGGCTGTATGGCCTCTGAGCACACCCCCTGTCCTTCTCCCCCAGCCTCCCTCCCGTCTGGGTTGCCTGCTGCTGCATGAGAGCTGCAAACAGCGGTGCTCAATGTGGTACCGATAGCAGGCTGGTTCCTTCTCTCTCCAGACACTCAGGCAGGCATGATTGCAGTGCCTCCACTTCGCCCACCATCACCCCCCAGCCTGGACATGCCTTCCCCATCACACATCCTTGTCATCCACACCCGTCCCCTCCCAGACCTGCTGCTTCCGAAGCTCTCTGCCATCACAACCCGGGAATCAGCCTTGACTTCCATGCTCCTCCCCCAGTCCCCATCCGTTCCATCAGGAAATCCGTGTGGCTTTGCCCTTGGAATATTGAATACCCGGATCCAACCACTTGTCTGAGCCTGCTCTCCCTCCATCCTGGTCCAAGCCCACCCTCATTTCACGCCTCCCAATGCATTTCCACGCTTCCCTGCCCCTGACAGCCTCCCCACAATGCAGCAGCCAGAGGAGTCCTTCTACATTGTAGGTCAGACCACCTCACTCAGAGTAATGGCAAAGCCCTCACAGTTAGGGCCTCTGAGCACACCCCCTATTCTCCCCCAGCCATCGTCCCCTCTGGATTGTCTGCCATTCCTCAAACAAGCCAGGAGCGGCCTCAGGCCTCAGGGCCTTTGCACTTTCTTTTCCCAGACAGCACTGAACCCAAATATACCTCTCAGGGCTCCTTCCCACCTCCTTCAGCAGTTGGGACTGTATCACCCATCCGTAAGCAGGCACCATCTCCCACTGATCCTGATGACTTTTTTTAAGGGAAATGATTCTAAGGTTAATTGAAATTAGTGGATCAATTTCCAGGACAAAATGTGGGAGCGTCTCACAGCTGGGCGTGTCCATGCCCACCAGGAAAGCCAGACCGCAGCTCCCTGGAGGACCCAACCCCCCCCCATTCCTTTGAAGAGCTGTGGTGTGTGTGCTCACGGAGGGCCCAGAAATGCCTCTCTGACAAGCACCCCGACACCCAGAGGGCACCAGGGAGTCCTGAGAAGCACATCTCTTGACTTTTGTTCCTGCAGAGCTCTGGTGGGCAGGGTGCTCTGTCTAACCTCCTAGAGACAGAAGGTGCTGGCCGGGTCAGGCTGGGCACTCACTGCACCCTGAGTGCCAGCAGAAGCCTGGGACCTTGTGCCTCGATGAGAAATGCCCTCGTCTCCAGTGCAGCTGCAAGCACGGGTGTCTTCAGGGCCTCCACGCAGATGCCCTCAGCTGAGAAATAGTTGCAGCCACCACAGAGAGGAAAAGACAGACGAAAGCACCGGCTTCAGGCTGTCTCCCTCCTCCCCTCACCGCCATCCACCCCCCATTCTTCCTGCCTTCGGGGTGTCCTCATTTCCTCCTGGTCCCTCCCCCTTCTCTTTTGTTTTTCACCCTCTTCTCCTCCTGCTTAATTTCTTAAAATAGAAGAATTTTGAGAAACAAATTACAGGCTAATGGCAGGAAAATGTAGAATTTAAAGTCTGAGAGAGCATCTTTTCTCCTTCGGGTCCCAAGTCCATCCATGAGAAGCTTAAGATGCCTGAGGAGCCCTGCCCTGGAGGTATTGATTCTGCCCAACTTTTCAAAAAGCCTCTTCTTCTACCTCGGTGGGTGGCCACAGCCCTCACCCCCCGGAGGAGGGGTCACAGGGTACCTTTCCCAGGAAGCTCTGAGCTCGACATGGGAGGAAGGCAGCCCAACAATTTGAAGGAGGAATCCCAATCCAGAACAGTCTTTTCCAGCTCACTGATGTCGGACCTCCTGTTTGGGGAGTTTTGCCCCCAAGTGCGTGACATTCATTCATTTGATATTTACCAAGCCTTGCACCGCTTCAGGCACTGGGAATACAATGTCCCTGTCCTCAGCAGCTGACATCCCCCTGGGGTGACAGAAGCAAAACTAGTCACCAAATAAATGTATGTCAGTTGTACTGAAGCGTCAAGAAGCAAAATCAAGCAGAGTAAGAGTGGGGTGCGGGAGGTTAGTCAGGGAGGACCCTGCCATCACATAACATGAGCTGGAACTGGAAAGGTGCATGG
Organism: Eschrichtius robustus; assembly: GCF_028021215.1. Taxonomy (NCBI): domain Eukaryota; kingdom Metazoa; phylum Chordata; class Mammalia; order Artiodactyla; family Eschrichtiidae; genus Eschrichtius; species Eschrichtius robustus. Next base: position 137,638,471 of record NC_090828.1, on the reverse strand, counting down.
GATGTCTGGGGATGGGTGTTTCCAGCAGAGGGAACAGCACATGCAAAGACCCTGAGCTGGAGTGTCCCTGGGATGTTCAGGAGACTACAAGTGGGGCAAATACAGGCGTGAGCCAGGGCCTGAGGACCTTCTGAGAGAGACGGAAGCCCCTGGAGGGTTAGAGCAGAGGGAGATGGAGTCTGGCATCTGGAGTGGAGGAGGAGGAGGGGGTGCAGCCCAACCCTCCCCTGGGACTCCCTCACCGATGCGCTGGCTTCTGCCCTTCCCCGGCTCCCACGGGGCCCCTATCCACACAGTCAGGATAGTGCCCTGACCATCCCACCCTGGGAAGGAGGACTTTGACAGTAACAGCTCTTGTGTGAAGCTGCATAATGGCCCCCCAAAATGTCCATGCCCTAATCCCCGAAACCGGAGAACGTCACGTCCTGTGGCCAAAGGGACTGTGCAGATGTGATGCGGTTGGATCTTGAGATGGGGAAATTATTCTGATTGTGAAGGTAGCCTGGTGTAACCACAGGGTCCTCATCAGAAGGACACAGGAAGAGTCAGAGAGAAGGCAATGTGGTGACGGAAGCAGAGGTCAGGGTGAGGCACTATGAAGATGGGGGAAAGGCCACAAGCTGGAACACAGGAGCCTCAGGACACTGGAGAAGGTGAGGAAAGGGATTCTGCCCTGGAGCCTCCAGAAGGAGCAGGCAGGGACCTTGGGGGTTCCTGAAGAGACTCTGCCCAGCATCTGCTCCCTTGGGGCTTCTGAAAGTGGGCACAGGGGCTCCAGGTACCAAAGCCTGCTCTTACTCTCCCGGCCCTGAAGTACACCAGCAGGTCTGCTTCCAGAACCACTCCCGGGGTGAAGAACAGCTCCATGCAGCAGCCTGGGTCAACACGTCTCGGAACCCTCCACAAACCTCTCAATGTCTCTGCAATTTGCACCTCACCTGGGGAGCTAGGGAACTTCAGTAATGCTCCCACCAGAAACCAACACACAGTAGGTGTCCAGCAAATGTCTGTCAACAGCAACCTGCAGTCTCCCCGCAGTTAAGGAACAAGCAAAATATTCCTGGGGCTTTCCGCTTTCCATCACCGCCTCCCTGCTCCAGAAATGGACTGGGGTGAGCTCCCCTTGGGAGAAATGCACCCGGTTCGCTGCTGGTCCCGAGGGGCCGGCACAAGAGCGTGGACGGCTCCACTCGGCAGTTCAGAGGGTCAGCGTGCAGCTGCGCACACACAGGGCACAGGCAGAGGGCATCCTGCTTCCGGCAAAGGCCAAGCTGTGCACCCTGACCCACACCCACACCCACCCTGCAGCTTGCCCTCTGGAGGCCCCGCCCGAGGCACACTCAGCGCACACGGGACATGGTGCATGGCCAGAGAAGAGAGCAAGCCAGCCCCGGTTCCCCCGCCCAGGACCAGTGAGGACACGCGCTCCTGACCACGGTCAGCTCTGGAGGTGCTCAGGGGACCAGAAGGGTCCACCCTACCTGGGGGGAGCCCACGCACACCCCTTCTCCATCCCGTGTCAGCCTTCTGTCATCTCGGGCTCTGCTCCACGCACCATGCCCACTTGGCCACCAGTTGCTGAAGATGGAGCCTCCTGGCATTTCTCGTCTCTTCCCTCCTCTCCGCCCACCCGCCACTGTTCAGATCCTGCCTCCGGCGCCGTGCACGTCCCCCAGCTCCTCAGCCCCCGCTGCTGACCCACCGAGTCTTCATGCACAGCTGCCCGTGGCCCCTGACCAAGGCCACCCGCCGGTACCCCAGGAGAAGGGCCAGGTCTTCAGGCCCCACAGGGCCTCCCTCCTGCCTCTGGCCTCTGCGCCCTCGCTGCCCCTTGCAGCGCCACCTCTGCACGTGCCTCTGGCAGCCGCCCCGCCCCTGCTCTTGAGGTTGTCCCTGACCTGAGGATGCACCCACAGCTGGGTCCAGCGGCCTGGGGGCCCCTGCGCCTGGGGCTGGTCCACCCCTGCCCTGTCTGCCGGACCGTCACTTCCCACGCCTTGGCCCCCTCGTCTCACGTCTGACCGGGCTCTTTCTGCGGGAGGGACCTGTCTTCCACCTGGGCCACCTTGCACCTGACACGGAACTGCTGCCTCCTCATAACACGAGCTCAAGACCTGTCCCCAAGCCCAAGACCTGTCCCCAAGCCAGCCCCATGCCAGCCGTGGAGGACGCAGGAAGGCCTGGGGGCTGGGCTTGCCCTGAGCCCCCCCTTGCACTCTCCCCCTGCATCCACACTCACAGGCACACTCATGTCCACAGGAACACACTCACACACACTCCCAGACACGCATGCCCAGGCACTCACACCGCAGAACTCCCGACGCTGCAGCCAGGACGGCCGAAGCCCTGAGGGAAGGCGGCCACAAGTGGAACTGGACCCTCCCGGCCCTCATCAGAGCAGCTCCCATGACCTCGCGCTAGCAGCTCGGCTCCCTAAGACGTGTGCGGCCCCCTCCCTCACAGCTCACCTTCTGAATGCACCTGTCCAGATTATTACTTTTTTCATTTTAAATCCCCACTTTCCACACTTTTACAACCTAGGTGGAAGGAAGGATGGCTTTGAGCCGCATGGGCTCCAGGGTGAGCTCTAGAGATGGCTCCTCACCGCCTGGGCCTTGTTTCTCAGCTTGTGGACTGGGTAGCGGCATCGGAACCTCAGAAGGGCCCGAGCTCAGACTAGCACTGGGTGCATCCCTCCCGTGTCACCCGCAAGTGTGCCACGGCAGCAGGAAGAGCCAGGGCCCGGGAGGAGAGGGCACGAGGCCCAGACTGCCCCCCTCCCCTGGGAAAGCTCGCTAGCTTCCGCCGGGCCGAGCTTTCCCGTCCTCTGTTGGTTGGAGCAGCCACCAGCCAGCCCAGGTGCGCGGGGAGGGGATGGTGGCAGGGCAGTGCCCCCCACCCTGCAAGTGCGTTTCCAAAAACGCATGTGGGATGAAGGAGCACAGCCCACCTCTCAGGGGACGCTGGCACGGCCTAACATCTCCTCTCCAGCACCTGGGCCCCTGGGAGCCGCGAACGCCGTGCCTGGAACGCTCTCTGGTCCGCTCCGGGCGAGGCTACCATTTCATGCCCAGCATCTCCCAGAGCAGGCCCTCAGCCCGCCAACGTACGCAACTCCCAAGTGGCAGGAGCTGTCTCAGAGCCTCTCTGGGCCTTTGCAGCTGACGGCACCCCCAGAGTTGATGGCTGTGCTGAGGGGAGAGCTCTGCCATGACCCACACGCCTGATGGCAGCGAGCTGCCTCTTTGTTCGGCTGCGGTACGGCCTCTGCTGGACCTGGGGCACCTGTGACAGTGTGGAGCCTCTGTCCCCCCGGAGCCCCCTCTGGGAGGCGTCTGGGATGGAAGGGTCTGGATGCCACAGCGAACACAGCTCAGAAGCCAACAGAGGACCACACACCGTGCTGGCTCCGAAGCACTCGCGGCCTTTTGAAGGCGTCCTGACCTCTCAGCGGGTCCTCCCATCCTCCTTAGCTGTGTGCCAGCTCCACTCTATACATGTGTGTGTGTAAGTGTATATGCATGTGTATGTGTGTGTACAGAGTGCATGCAAACAGTCCACCATCCATGCTGCGCAATGACTTGATCCCAGGCCCCCCATCAAGCCCAGCATGTCCCTCCGCGTGGCCCCGAGCGCCCAGCCCACCAGCAGGAGAGGGACGGCCTCTGCTGGGGTACCTGCCGGGTGCTTCCTACAGTGTACCTCACTTAACCTCACCTAGACCCTGGCGGGTGGATACTCCGATCTCTACTTTGAAGACGAGGAGACTGAAGCACAGAGACTCCTGGTAGCTGTCAAAGTTACGGGCAAGGTGCAGCCTTAACCTGCATTTGCCTGACCACAGGATGCCCCACTTTACTCAACATCACGCTGCCCTCAGGTCCCCTGAGGGCTTCTCCTTCCCCCAGACACTTCTTAACCTTAAATTGCTTCTTTTTGTTCCCTTTCTTTTTCTTAATAAAAATATTAAGAGGAAAAGAAGACAAAGGATACACTTACAAATTATTAACAAAAGGTTCATCTTTGGATGGTAAGACTCTGATGGGTTTTGAAAATAAATTTAGATCCTTTAATAAGGTAGATAAGACTAAGCCAATAAGAAAAAAGTCTCCCTTTCCTGCCCCTTTCCCCTACCGTGCCAAAAGCATGGTAGATGACTCCTGTGATGTCTAAGGTGACACTACAGTGCATGAAATAAATTATGCAGTGGGCTGGAATAATTGCAGGGCCCTTCGCTTCTTCCTTCTGCCCTTAAAATGCATTCTGTAGAGTGTGCTTTATTAAAGTAATCTAAATTTATTCAAATTCATTAGTCAGTTGCTCTCAAAATGTCAAAGACCAGTTCTCCAATTCAAGCCATTTCTGCTGATGGATCCGGGCACCTGAGAAGGAGGCACCAGGCCTTTGCCTCTGCCAGCACCACTGCGGTCTCTGACCAAGCTCTTCTCTCTCCATCTCTGACTTTGGGAGGTGCCACAGCAGGCACTGGGCAGTGGTTCACTGGGCAGCAGGCAGAGGGAGTCGCCAGGCCCCTCCAGTGCTTGCCCCTCGCACAGGTTAAGCATCATTTTGACCAGGCTGCAGACATGCGTCTTGGTGCTTGTCCCAAAGGTCACAGGCCCAGTGTTTCCTGGCAGACTGCTCAGCACATAGGAGGATCCCCAAAATGTCTTTGGATTTTGTTTATGCTTATCAGGGCAAAATCTGACCTACCACCCCTGGACCAGGCCATGGCACAACTGCTCTTCACCAACAAAGACACATGCAACAAGAAGCCCCAGGTGATGGGACCTACTTCTCACCAGCAATGTGCAAACATCACCATAGTTAATGCTCACAGCAACACTCAACCGAGGAGACGCCTATGCTGTCAGGCAGAACCACTCTGCCACTTACCGGCTCTTGGTCAACTTAAGCCTAATTTATTACACCTCAGTCTCCTAACCTGTGCAATGGGACATGTAGACAACAGTCTATAGTGATACGGTTGTATTGAGAAATAGATCAGTTCATGGGTGGGGCACACAGTAACTGGTCAAAATGTTGAAAATTGTAATAATGATGACGGCGATAATCATGGATAATCATAGTGATGATGATGGTGAAGGTGATAATGATAGTGGTGATGGTGAGGGTGCTGGTCATGATGATGAAGGTGACAGTGATGATGATAATGATGGCAATGGTGACGGGGATGGTAATGGGAGTAATGATGATAACGATAATGGGAACTGTGATAATGACAGTGATGACGGTGGTGGGGAAGATAGTGATGATGGAATGATGATTGTGGTGCTAATGGGGTGACGATGATGGTGATGGTCACGATGATGGCAGTGGTAATGACGACAATGTTGGTGGTGGTAATAATGGTAATGGTGATGATGGTGATGATAATGATGGTGATGATGATGGTGGTGGTGGTGATGATAGTGATGATAATGATGGTAATGATGATATGTTGGTAGTGATGATGATGGATGATGAATATAAAAGTAATGACGATAATGATGGTAATAATGATGATAGCGATGGTGATTGTAGATCATATTACTTGTACTTCACGAGTCCAGAGACATTAAGACATTTTCTCAAGTTCTCAGAGTAGTAAAAAGATGAAGATCTGGCTGAGGCCACAGCCAGTGCTCTTTCCAAACACCCCATTACCTTTTCCGGATGTTCATTTCGATTCTCAGCTAGTTTCTCGTATCTATTATTCCTTCAGCAGCTCAGCAAAAGTCCTCCCCTGCCCATTATGATTTCATTCACTCTTCCTTTTTTCAAGCATCTTTGCATCTGACCTTCCTCACACAGCCCCAGAATAATGAGCTGCTGCCACAAGGAGCATCAGAATGTGAATAGCCAGACATCCTCACATCCTGAAAATCTGGTCCCTCAGCACTCTGAGGAGTTAATGAAATATGCAGAGGCCGGCGCTACAGATTGGGATTCAGAGGTCCCACCTTCCCTTCCCTTTCATTTTCCTTTTTGAGAATTTAGTTCTCCAAAGTCAATTTATGTTTGTAATAAATATGTAAGCGCTTTGCCTGCCAGGCTTGCAGCAGCATGGGAATGCTCTGAGCTGACAGTCCCAGAGCCTCTGGCCGCCCTACCCAGCCCCACCGGGCCCCACCGGGGAGGATTGCCCCAGGAGGGCTCCGCTGGGACACTTCTGGTGTCCTCTATTCCCAAGGCCGCTGCAAAGAACGCTATCTTCAGTGTCCAATCAAGGACCTCATCCCATCTGGCTGAGATTGCCACCACAGCCTCCTTCTGGGTTTTCACACACTCCTCACTGTGTCAGATTCAAATCTGACCTCATCACGCCCAGCTTGGACCCCCACAATGCCCCCCTCTGTCTGCAGTACAAAGTCCAAACTCATTGACACCCTACTCCCGCCCCGTGTGACTCCTCCCACCTCCTCAACCCCATTCCACCCTTCTTTGTTGCCCAGAGCACACACAGACACACAGACACACACACACACACACACACACACACACACATGCTGATTGCACTTCCAGGCTTTGCCCCCATCCTCCCGCTGTCTGGGGTTTGCGCCGCTGCTGCCTGCCTCTCTGGGCTGGGCTAACCCAGGCTCATGCTCCAGCTCACCCTCAGCTGTCAACTCCTCAGGGAAGCCTCCCTGGCCTGCTCCGCCCAGATCTCCCTGAGACTGGGGTGGACAGCCCGACCCCCATCCTCTTGCAGCCCTCCACTCTGGATCTTCCATCACAGCCTCCATCACGTGGCACAGTACCTGCCCCTCTGTTTCTCTGTCTCTCTCATTGACTACAGCCTCTTCCAGAACTCAGCGAGAGACGCAGGACCAGAGCGGCCAGCTGCAAGGCTATGAGAAAGCACCTTAAGAGTTTGGCCCCAACAAAGCCTGGTCTAGAGCCCGATTCCATGCCCTCCCTACTTCCCTGCTCCCCTGGGCTGCTCAGGGCTCCCAGGCCTGGACCTGCCCCTTTTAGCACTTCTCCCGTCTTTCTGAAACATATCTGTGATGTCCTGAATCTTTGGAAGATGCTGTCAGGTGTCCCAAGGCTCTAAGGAGCAGAGCCCATGGGCCGACAATAGATGGATGTTTAATGAGGTGACACAGGAAGTGTCTGCGTCCGTTTTCCATGTAGTGGATTTCCAGTCCAGTGGCACTCTAATCAATAACGCCTTGCTCTGGACAAAGGCGCCAAAAGGCCCCCTTTACCAAAGCCACATGATTTCAGAACAACTTACACGAAGCTCAGACCGTCAAGCTCAGAGGCCAGGGCTGCATTCATCCCGCAGACAGAACAGGGGTCCCTTCCTTGATGAGCAAAGGAGACGGGCGGCCCCTCTTGGAGGATGCGCCCAGCCACGCTCGCTCTGTCTGGGTGTGGAGCGTCCCACCACGTACACAGCAGGTGGAGGGTGCCGTGTTAAGGAGCAGCAGAGCCCAGCCAGCACGGGCTGACAGCGGAACGTGGAGCCCCCCGGCTTTTCCCAGGCTGACACTCTGGACCCGTCCTGCCGGCTAAGTCAGCAGAAGCTCAGGAGCTTTTTGTTCTCACCGTCCCCTCTAAGATAGGACGGCCTGAACATGCAGTGAGGCCTGGGGAGGATAGAGGCTCTCGAAAGGCCAGCCTCTCCATGCCCTGGGGTGCGGGGGCACTCCTGAGAAAAGTGCTGTGGCCCTGACCTTCCCCACTGAGCAGGGCAAGGAAGGCAGTCCATCCCCGGGAAGGAAGTGGGGCCTGGATGATCCCAGCTCCCCAGCAGGCCAAAGGGGAGGGAGGAGGCCCTAGCACCGGTCCCTGGTCCTCCGCTGGTCAAACCCAGGTGGCAAGTGGAGAAGCCGGCCAGCCCCACAGGGCACGTGACGGAGATGCCAGCCCCTCACTCTCACTTCCCGGCCAGCTGTGAGTGGGAAGGTAACACCGGTCAGCTCTGAGCCTGTAGGAAATGGATTTTGCACAGTCCACCCACCTCTGAATTCGTGAACGGGTGGGTGTGTTCAGGGCTACTTACAAGGCAGAGTGTCAAGCAGCCCAGCGCCCAGAGCTCAGGGGAATGTTCCTCCAGAATCCAAAAGAGAAACCCCCCTGGGCAGTGGCCCTTGAGGACTGAGGAAGGAATGATGATCCCACTGCCCCATCCACTTTGGAGGCCACCCATTAGCACTGCTATTACTGAGGGAAGTGTGTTGTCAGCCCCATTTTACAGATGAGAACACTGAGGCTAAGAGAGCTTAAGAAGCCTGGCCAAGGAACCAGAACCCAGGAATGGCACGTGGCGGGGAGGGCCTTTCTGGCCGCGTGGCTGGGCCTCCCTGCAGCCTTGACTGCAAAGCTGCAAGCTGTAGGCAACCTCACAGGGCTGCCACGTGGACTAGTGTGGAAGCCTGCACGGTGGCCAGGGTATGTAGGGTACAGGCACTGGGGACAGAGTAGCTGACTGAACAAACCAAGTGCTTGCTCATGTGCTGTTCCCGCTCCCGTGCGGGGAGACTCGAAAATGCCAACAGGCAAATGAAGATAAGCTGGGCCAGCTAATAGCAAGTGCAGTGGAGAAAAACACACAGGGTGGGTGATGGGGAGGGCAAGCAGGGTGGGCAACTGCGCAGATCGGGGGACACAGAAAGCCCCTGGTGCCCCATGAGACCCAAAGGAAGAAGGAAGCAAGCGTGTGGACGTCCGCGGCAGAGGGCCACCAGGGCAGAGGCTCTGGGACACCGTGAGCAGGGCACCCACAAGGTCAGGTGGGCCTGTGGCTGGGGGCAGGCTGCAGGGAAGGCCAGTAGGGCCGTCTTCACATGTTTGAGGACCTCGGGTCTCTCTCAGGAAGTGGGAGCAGAAGAGGGCCCCGGTGTGGCTCAGGTGTAACAGCGCCACTCCCGCCGCTCTGCCAGGCATAGACAACAGGGGACAGAGTGAAAGCAGCACAACCACGTGGGCAGCCATGGCGGTCACCTCGGCCGGAGTGGCTGGACACTTGCACCAGGGTGAATGAGGGAGGTGGGAGGAGAGGTCCGATTCTGGATGTACTTGCAGATATGGGAGATCAGAGGAGAGGGGGCAAGATGGCTCGAGACTTCCAACCTGAGCATCTAGAAGGATGGAGATGGTTCTCCCTGAACCACTTAACACCTAAGAGATCCTATTCCTTCCCTCCGGACACTATCCACGGGGGCCATGGGCATGTGCAGGGAGCCCCCGCTGGACCCTGGGAGCCAGGCCGTCCCGGAGCCACCGCAGGCGCTCCCCCCTCCCCTACTCCCTGAGCTCTCCCGGCCTTGGAAACAGTGAAACCGCATTTGCGTCTGAGCCTCCCCAGGCGGGCAGCTGGCCAGGTGAGTTCTCAAGGACGTGCCCGGCTTGCTTTTTCTCGCCAGCTCCACGTTGCCCACCTTGTCGTCTTACGTGCGATGATGCTTCGCGGGGATGGCTGCACGCACAGACCCGGGTTCTGTCTGGCGGGAACCACGGACTGACTGGGTCTGAGGGCCGAGGCCGCCGTAACGCTGAGAGAATGCCGAGTTTACTTCGCAGTCCATCTCGGCAAACGCTCATCTCTCCTGAAAATCCCGCCAGAACGTTAGTGTGCTGCACTTTTCTATAACAAACGTAGCGGCTTCTGCCAGGCCAGGGCGGCTGAAACGCTCCGGCAGTCAGCCGTGTGCAGAGGTAAAAGGTAAATGGTCCCGCCCATGTCTCAGTCCTCTGGATTAAGCCGTCTGCGGTCCAGGAAAAGTGCAGGCCTTAACCAACAGCTGCTTCGGCGCCCAAGGAGTTTCTCAGGGGCAGAGCGTCCCCGCCCCAGGGCAGCCCTGGGCGCTCTCCTCCAGGTTTTGCTTACCTCCCCGTGGCTACCCTGGGCCTGACGACAGGGATCTGGCTTCCACAACCCAGATTTCACCAGGTTCTGGTGACTTCACCCCACTCAGCCTTACTTCCCAGATCTCCACGGGCACAGAAACCACAGCCCGTCCCTCTCGGGTAGGAGCAGTGCAGACCCAGGCCAAGAGCTGGTCAAGGTGGGCCATTATCAGGCCTCGAATGGGGGTGGCTTTCCTTAAGCTTTCATCCAGTTCTCGTTTCCAGTCCCTCCCCAAAACCCCTCCTTCAACTCTAGAGCCTTTCTGGGGTTTTGTACCAATAACAGATGGCCAGCTTTCAGCTTCCTCGGGTCTGCAAAGCCATTACCCCTTCTCCATCCAGGTGCAGGCTTCCAAAGTGTGCCAAACTCCTCTTGCCTAGGATCGTGTCTTTCCTGGCCTCTTCTTGTTCTTGGGAATTTACACTCTTTTTACTCCTTTCCTTGTCATTTAAATAAAATTTTGATAGGAGACAGAATTCTGTGTAAGCTCCATTTTCCTTGCTTAAAAAGAAGCCCCTTTGGGACTTCCCTGGTGGTCCAGTGGTTAAGAATCCGCCTTCCAATGCAGGGGATGCGGGTTCGATCTCTGGTCGGGGAACTAAGATCCCACATGTCGCAGGGCAACTAAGCCCGCACAGCAACTAGAGAAGCCTGTGTACCACAGCTAAGAGCCCCCGTGCCGCAGAGAAGATCCCATGTGCTGCACGTGCCCGACGCAGTCAAATAAATAAATACATAAATTTTAAAAAATAAATTAATTAAATTTAAAAAATAAAATAAAAACAAGGCTTCTCTGGTGGCACAGTGGTTAAGAATCTGCCTGCCAATGCAGGGGGCACGGGTTCAAGACCTGGTCCGGGAAGATCATACATGCCGCGGGGCAACTAAGCCCGTGCGCCACAACTACTGAGCCTGCGCTCTAGAGCCCGCGAGCCTCAGCTATTGAAGCCCGCACACCTAGAGCCTGTGCACCGCAACAAAGAGTAGCCCCGGCTCGCTGCAACTAGAGAAAGCCCGTGCGCAGCAACAAAGACCCAATTCAGCCAAAAATAAATAAATAAGTAAATTTATTTTAAAAAAACAGTGGATTGGGGGATAAAACGAGAAGCCCCTTCTTGCCTTTTGGAAACCTTTCCCTAAAGTTTTTAGTTTTTGATTGCTGTGCGGATCCATTCAGCACACACATATCAGAGGTGCCACGGTGCCAGGTGCGGGGGGGATTCAGAGGGACTCACAGCCCAGGGGGGTGGGGATGGCACAGATGGTGACAGGCAGTTCAATGCACGCACACAGAGGAGCCCCGTGGGGGGTCGGGAAGGGGCAGACGCTCTCTTCTGAGCTGAAGGTGGCATGGGGACTGGGCCGGGGCGGAGCAGCTCGAGAGCCTACCATCCAGGCGCACTCCCCCCGGGCCCGCCCCATGCGGGGGGCTGAGTCAGATCCCCGGGCTCGCCCACCCTGCCTTTGGGATGTGAGCCCCACCTTCCCTGCCAGCCCATCCGTCCTCCCCCCAGACCCTACAACCGCGGAGCTCTGCCTCGCTCTGTCTCACCTCCAGCCTCTGCACCTGCTGTTTCAGTGTCCCCCTTGCCCATGACTGTCCCATTTCTTTCATGTCCAGCTCTGCCCTGAGCACCTGGACCCCCTCCTATCTGCCTCCACAGGCCCCTGTGCTTCATTCTGCCCAACCGTTGGCCAGCAGAGCCGTCCTTGTCCTCCCATGTCATGCTCACCCCCCAAAGCCGCCGTTCTCCAGGACCAGACCCATGCAGTTGGAGCTCAGTGGCTGGCTGGTGTGTCCAGAGGGCAAGGCACGGCTGACTCTTGCTGAGCACAGGTGACTGCAGGGCAGTAGGAGCCAGAGGCCAGAGCCAGCAGGCAGTCGAGGGGCTGGACGTGTCTCCAGACAAGCCAACCCCCGGCCCAGCCCCTACTCAGGGCTCCGTAACTAAGGGGTGGGATGTCTGTCAGCCCCGGACACACAGCAGCTTGTGGTCACTGGGGCGCCTGCTCTCCCCTTGGGAAGTCCACCCTATACTGCACGCTGTGCTGAGCACTTAGTGGGCTATCTTCACCAGATGTGGGACACGGGCAGGATTTCCCTCATTTTTGCTTCAAGACCTAGCAAGGGTGGCGCTGCTGTTTTTGTAAAATAACTTGCCCGCTTCGTGCTTCCCAGCTCCAGGCCCTGCCGGGGCAGGGGGCTTGGTCCACTCTGGGCACCTCCACAAAGGAGAAGCTCTAGCTCCGGGCTGCCCACCTGGCAGAGAGGAACCCGCCTGGCCTGGAGGCTCATGCAGAGCAACCCCAGTGAGAACAGTGAGGGCAGGTGGCTACATCTGTCCTTGTTCCAGAGGGAGGGCGCACAGCCATAGAGGGTGACAGGGGCAGTGCAGAGCCTCTGCTGCCTGGACCACCCAAGCAAGGGCGGGAAGGGTCCACGCCAGCTCACCCTCTCAAGTGGGGAAACTGAGCACGGCGGTGGCAATCCAGGCCTGGGCTCCTGCTGTCTGGCCTGTAGCCCCTCGACTGCTGTGCATGACCACCCCTCCCTCCCCCAGCGAACGCCCATCACTCTACTTTCTTCCTCTCTCTGCCCTTTGCTCCCTTCCCCTGGTTTCCACATTGACTTTTCTTCTGGTTTTCACAATGACGCCTGTGCTGTGCGCTGCGCCCCAGGGGCTCCTGGGGGTCCACAGACTCACTGTCCGGGGCGGCCCTGGAGGCCAGGATGCCCTGCATGTAGAGCGAAGTGGGCCAGCGCTCAGCACCGCGGGTCTGCAGTTCCAGCTGCAAAGGTGCTGGCCTCGGGCTTGCCGGCCCTTTGCTTTCATGGCAGCTTCCCCTGCCCCCCCCTTTCCTGTCCCTTCTTCTAAGTTCACCTACTTGCCTTCCTCCCTCCTCTCCCACTTTCTTCCAAACCAGCAGAATGTTACCTCCTTCTTCCTTTGGAAGGAAAAGAAAGTATGTGTAGGCGAGGAAGCCAGCTCCTTCAGACAGCCCAGGCAAGATGCCTGGGCTGCCTATCAAAATTGATTTCGAAAGATAATTCTATTTTGAGAGAAAGAATAATGAAAAGACATCCCCAGCTGGCCTGGAAACACCCCGATTCCCATCAGCCCGGATGCCTGGGCCCCGCTCTGAGCTCCTCCAGCGGGCACCACGCTGCCTTGCCCGGTGGCCTCTTGTCCCCACCCCCCATCTTCCCCTGGCGTGCTCCGAGCCCGCGCCCACGCTTCTCTCCTCTGTGGTGGTGAGGAATGAGGGGCGCCAGTTATAACCACCGGCCTCTGTGCAAGGGGCGTGCAGCGTGGGGTCCCACCATGGGGCCTGGCACCTTCAGCTGGCGCCTACGGAATATCTGAGCAGCCTCGCGGCAGGCACAGCAACGGGAGGAACGTGGATTTGCTGCCGCACTAACCCGGCTTGCTGGGTTATTTGAGGACAAAAGTGACAAAGCTGGTGGCGGGGGAGGCCTGGAACCCGGTCTCTGCCTGTGGCGGCAGCTTCCCAGCAACGCCGAGAGGCTGGAGGGTGGCGAGCGCCCCTGCCCCGGCCGCACGGCGACCTGCCCCAGCTCACCCTTTCTCCATGGCCAGCACCCAGCAGGGAGGAAAGGGTCATCCTCTTTCATCCCACGCACAGGTGAACCTTCCTGGAGGCCAGGGGTTTGCCTTCACCCTCCAGAAGACCTTCGTGCAGGATTCCTCCTCTCGTCTCCCACCCCCATCCCTGCCCAGCAGCACCCAGCAAGGGCTCAGCGATCGCTCCCCTCCCTCTCACTGCCACGGTCTGAGCATCGCTCCCCTGGGACAGTGCCCGGAGAATCGTGTGCAGGGCTTGGGAAGATTAGGAAGTAGAAGAGGCACGGATGCAGGAGAGAGGGACAGGGAAAGCAGGGCGGTGGGAGCCCTGGGGAGGGCAGGATCCAGGCCGCCCAACCCCGGCTTTCCCAAACCTTGTCTGTGTGCTTTTCTGCACCACACTCACCACCTTCTCCACACAATTGATGGCATCGATTTCGCTTCTTGTCTGCCTCCCTTTAAGGACTCCCACCTCCCTAAGGAGAGGGAGTCTTCTCTCTTCTGATCACTGCCGTATCCCCAGGGCCTGGAACAGTGACAGCAACCTTGGACGCCCTTGTGGCCTGGTGGGAGCCAGGGCTGGCCGAAGGGCAGGCCCTGCTCACCACAAGGAGCCCCAACGTTTTGCCAGGCTCCACCCCGGACACGTCCCACACACACATCCCCCATGTGCACTGTCAGAGGGAGGCGTTATTCTTCTGGTCTCCAGACCAGGATTCTGAGGATCTCAAACCCTGAGCCTCTCCCCCGGGCAGATAACAGCCAGCCGGGGGAGCAGCCAGCTCAGAGGGAGCCCCCAGCCCGTGTGCACAGCCCCTGAGAAGGAGGAACCCTCTGCGCCGGCAGGGAGGGAGGGCAGGTGGAAGGGAGCCGCTGCCAGTGTTTTCCTTATCCCAGTGCGAACGACATTTCCTCCAGCCAGTGGGAGAGTTCCGAATGACGGGCAGCGGGGAACACAGCCACTGCCTGCCCAGCTGCCCCCTCTTGCTCTTGGACGCATCGTGATGGGCAAACACACCTCAGGGGATGCAGTCATGGAGCGGGGTTGCTTGGGCCCCACCTTCTCTTTAAATGCACAGTATTGGTCCTTCGACTCCCGGATTTTTCATTCTAGTGCAACTCTGGTCACCACAGCTCCAACAACAATCTCAGGTCAGGAGCAACCTCACTGAAAGCTTAACAAAATGTAAGTGTTATCAACCTGGCATGTGAAGAAGTGGTACACCTGAAGAAATTGAGAGTGGGACAGAGGACAAGAAGATGGGAAGAAACAGAGGGGGGCCAGCTTTTCCCTCAAGTGTTAGAGAGGAGTCAGCCTCCCAGAGTGGATGGCCCAAGAAATAGAGGTATAAGCCCATCAATTGAATTTACCAGAATAACAAGTATATCTCAGGTAATAAGTATAAATATTGAAAAATGAGAGGAGGCAAAGGTGAGTACAGGATACTTGAAGTGAGGTAAATTCCTCAGTGTAACACTGAAGAGTAGATATGTGCCTTTTAGTTGACAAATCAAGAATCGAAGCATGCTTGGTTTATTAGAAAGCCTTTCTAAAGATAACTTTAGTGGCTCCATAATACTTCTCTAGGCAATTTAGTAGGGTGCTTTGCTAGTTGGACATAACTTTTGCTGTTACTCAACACTTGGACTAAATTACTAGGAAAAGGTTTAGAATGCTTGACAACCCTTATTTAGAGTCGGAGAGGAAATTTCCAGAGACACAAAAATCATAAGTGGTTAAAAGAGGGTGATGGGCTACAAAGTGTGTGCTGAAAGAGGCCAGGTGAAGAATTTTGCTTTTTTATTTTCTGTTCCCTTGGATTTGAGCCTTTCTCTTTGTCCATGTTTTTATAATGTTCATGTATTAAGATTGAAAACAGTATCAAATATACTAAACCTTTTTCTATTAATTTCAGTTCTAGAATTCAGTTACATTAAAAGCTAAATGTCCAATCAGTTAAGTAACCTACTAAATTGCCTGAATAAGACACTCTGCGGCCACTAAAATTATTTTTATAAAGTTATAATAACTATGGAAAAGACTTCTGTTATAATGTAGAAAAAACTGCAGAATATGAAATTTTATATGGAATAAGATCACAACTATGTAAAAAAAAAAAAAAACAGAAAGCAATAAAATCTTAACTAGATTTTTTTTTTTTTTAATTCGGAAAAGTATCCCAAAATGTTAACTGTGATAGTCTTTGGCAGGAGGGACTATGGGAATTTAAAAATTCCTCTTTCTAACTCTCTGGCTTTTACATTTTTGTTAATAGAGAACATGTGGGTTTGTTTTTGGTTGTTTTTTTTTTTTTTTTTAATGAGGTGGAAAGGAGACATTGAACTATGAATTCATAGCAGCAGGGACTAAGGGCGTAATTTAACTTGGCAGGCTTTGTCTCTCACATGAGAAGAGAATGGACACAATTGGGTGATTCTGTTTATCCTCTTTGCTGCCAACAGAATTGAGATGATGCTAAAAGCATTTTGAGTCCCCCACGACTTGAGTCTCAGTCCAGAGGAAACTCAAATGATTCTAATAATCCCTGTCGCTTGTGTGAAACACTTCTCTGCGAGGGTGGGACTCTTCACAGCATAAGAAAAAGCACAGCATCAGAAACCAGGAGACAGGAACACTAAATCCAGCGTTCCCACAACCAGCGCCGTGACCCCACTCCAGTTGCCTTCCCTCCCCAGGCTCTGCCAACTCAGCCCTTTCTCTAGCAGGGAGCCAGAGCTGTACCATCTCTTGGCTCCCTTGAGATCTTTGCTACCTTAAGGAGCTATGACTCCATAAATGTGCTGGTGACTCAGATCCACCACTAGGAAAAATGTATTCCCTGAAGCAAAACAGCTCCATATGGCAAAATGCAGCCCAAAAAACTGACTACAAGACACTGTTAATCTACCTACCCAATGCTCACCCCATAAAGGGATTTTAACATATTTCAGAAATAACCCTGATGGTCACGTCTTATTTCAGTTAGAATAAACTACATAAAATGGGGGAGAATAGACAAGTTCCAGGGAGGATGGGAAGAGGTGGGTGAGTGAGGGTTAGTAACACCTACTAAGTGTTTTCTAGTACTTCACATATCTTATTTAACGTTTACAAAATGGGAGTTAAGAGGAAAGGGGAGCTTGGTTGACATGGCTGGATTCCAAAAAGCTAATGTGCCCTATTCAAAATCCAATGCTTTTTTTTTTTTTTTTTTTTTTTTTTTTTGCCGCTCAGTTTGTGGGATCTTAGTTCCCTGACCAGAGATCAAACCCGTGCACCCTGCAGTGGAATCACAGAGTCTCAACCACTGGACTGCCGGGGAATTCCTCATTCGATCTTTCAACATCCCTAAATATGATGCATTATTTGTGTGCACTGGAAGTGAGCAGATAAATATATTTACAGTGTGTAAATAAAACATTTACAAAAGTGATCATTTTTACTCATGTAGTGAAACCACAAGCTGGAATTTGTCATGACTCATTGACAAATTAATTGCACTAAAGGTAAAAGAAAAATTTAAATCTCAATAGAAAAATTATGCTCTGACTTTCAAGTAACAAAACTAGAGTTTCAAGGGTTTTGGAAGATGAGAGCATATTTCTGATGGGACAAATTGAAGAGGATGTGAATCTGAACTTCTCCATGTAGCTCCTGCAGGTAGATTTTAAGCAGATTTTATGCATAAAACTGGGACTTAATTAAACTCAAAAGCTTTTGCACAGCAAAGGAAACCATAAACAAGATGAAAAGACAACCCTCAGAATGGGAGAAAATATTTGCAAATGAAGCAACTGACAAAGGATTAATCCCCAAAATACACAAGCAGCTCATGCAGCTCAATATCAATAAAACAAAAAACCCAATCCAAAAATGAGCTGAAGACCTAAATAGACATTTCTCCAAAGAAGACATACAGAATGGCCAAGAGGCACATGAAAAGATGCTCAACATCACTAATCATTAGAGAAATGCAAATCAAAACTACAATGAGGTATCACCTCATGCCGGTCAGAATGGCCATTATCAAAAAATCTAAAAACAATAAATGCTGGAGAGGGTGTGGTGAAAAGGGAACCCTCCTGCACTGTTGGTGGGAATGTAAATTGATACAGCCACTATGGAGAACAGTAGGGAGGTTCCTTCTAAAAATAGAACTACCATGTGACCCAACAATCCCACTACTGGGCATATACCCTGAGAAAACCATAATTCAAAAAGAGACATGTACCCCAATGTTCATTGCAGCACTATTTACAATAGCCAGGATATGGAACCAACCTAAATGTCCATCAACAGATGAATTGATAAAGAAGATGTGGTACATATATACAGTTGAATATTACTCAGCCATAAAAAGAAACAAAATTGAGTTATTTGTAGTGAGGTGGATGGACCTAGAGTCTGTCATACAGAGTGAAGTAAGTCAGAAAGAGAAAAACAAATACCATATGCTAACGCATGTATATGGAATCTAAAAAAAAAAAAAAAAAAAAAAGTGGTACTGATGAACCTAGTAGCAGTGCAGGAATAAAGACGCAGACATAGAGAATGGACTTGAGGACATGGGATAGGGAGGGGCAAAGTGAGAGAAGCATCAACATATATACACTACCCAATGTAAAATAGATTAGCTAGTGGGAAGCAGCTGCATAGCACAAGGAGATCATCTCGGTGCTTTGTGACAACCTAGAGGGGTGGGATAGGGAGGGTGGGAGGGAAGCTCAAGAGGGAGGTGATGTGGGGATACATACATGCATATGGCTGATTCGCATTATTGTACAACAGAAACTAACACAGCATTGTGAAGCAATTATACTCCAATGAAGATGTATAAAAAAATAATAATAAACAATAAAATCTATAATCACATTAAATATAAATGGATAAATATTCACAATTAAATGGCAGATTAGATGAAAAAGCAGTACCCACTTATATGCTGCCTACAAGAAATACGTTTTAAATAGAGAGAAAAATACATTAAAAATAAAAGCATGGAAAAAAGATAAACCTTGCTAACACTAAGCAAAAGAAAGCTGGAGGGGCTATATTAAGATCAGATAAAGTAGATTTCAAAGCAAAAAATATTACCCTGTGCCAAAATGATTATTTCATAATAATAAAGCCATCATTTCATCACATGGACATAGAAATTGTACCCATTTATGCCCCAAATATCAGAGCTTGGAATTACATGAATGTAAAACTGATAGAATAGAACTGATAGAAAACAAGAGAAAATTAAACCCAAAGTAAGTAGAAGAGAGGAAATAATAGAAATATAAAAACACAGCAGAAAATCAATAGAAATAAATCTATGAAACCAAAGCCATTTCCTTTGGAAAAAAAGTAATAATGTTATTAAATGTCTAATCAGACTTATCAGATAAAAACATAGCAGAAAATCAATAGAAATAAATCTATGAAACCAAAGCCATTTCCTTTGGAAAAAAAGTAATAATGTTATTAAATGTCTAATCAGACTTATCAGAAAAAAGAGAGAGAGAAAGAGAAGTTGCAAATTACCAAAATCCTGAGTGAGAGAAGAGGCATTTCTATAGAGACTACAGATAATAAAAGTGTGATAAGGACGTGCTGGTTGAATAGTGTTCTCAAAAAGTCCTGTCTACCTGACATTTGTCAATGTGACCTTACTGGAAATAAGGTCTTTGCAGATGTAATCAAGTTAAGATAAGGTCATAATGGATTGGATTGGGCCCTAAATCCAATCACCAGTGTCCCTATAAGAAAAGGGAAATTTGGACACAGAGAAACACACAGGAAGAACATCATGTGTAGGTGGAAAGAAGAGATTGAAGTAAAGCACTTATAAGTCAAGGAAGGCCCAGGCGTGCCAGCAACTGCCATAAGCTAGGAGAGAGGCATGGGACAGATTCTCCTTCAGAGCCTCTGCAAGGAACCAACCCTGCCAACACTTTGATTTTGGACTCCTAGCTTCCAGAACTGAGAGACAACACATTTCTGTTGTTTTAAGCCATGGTAATTGGTTACAGAAAGCCATTTTCTAAATTAGCCAATAAATTTGAAAATGTAGATGAAATGGACAAATTTCTTGAAAGAAACAAACTACCAAAGCTCACTCAAAAAGAAATCGATAATTTATTTATCCTTATATCTATTAAGAAAAGAGAATTGTAGTTAAAGCTTTTCCACAGAGAAAACTCCAGGCCCAGATGGATTCACTAATAACTTCCGCCCAAAATTCAAGGAAAAAAATAATACCAGTTCTACACAAATTATTCCAGAAAACTGAGGAGAAGGGAGTACTTCCCAATTGATTGTATAAAGCCAGCATTACCCTGATGTAATAAAACCAGAAAAAAGGTATTAGAAGAGAATACAACTAGAGCTCAATATCCCTTGTGAATATAGATGTAAAAATTCTTAACAAAATTTTAGTAAATCAAATCCAACAATATATAAAAAGAATAATATATCATGACCAAGTGGGGTTTATCCCAGGAATACAAGATTGGTATAGCATTCAAAACTCAACCAATGTAATCTCCATATTAATAAACTGAAACAGAAAAACCACATGTTCATCTCAATAGATGCATTTGAAATGATCTAATATCCATTCCTGATTAAAAAAAAAAAAAAAAAAAGAACCACTCAGCAAAGCCTGAATAGAAAGAAGGGAGCTTCTTCAACCTGATAAAGGGTATACACAAAAAACCTACAAAAACATCATATTCAATGGAGAATAACTGAATACATTCCCCCTGAATCAGGAAGTAGACAAGGATGTTCATTCTCACTATTTCTATCAACATTGCACTGGAGTTCAAGTCAGTACGATGGGAAAAAAAAAAAAAAAAAAAGCATCTAGATTGGAAAGGAAGAAGTAAAACTATTTCTATTCACAGATGACATGATTATCTTTGTAGAAAATCCAATGGAATTTTTTTTAAATTACTAGATAAGAAATGAGCTTAATACATTTGTAGGTCTCAAGAGCAATATACAAAAAAAAAATCAATTTTATTTCCATATACTAACAATAAAAAGTCATAAATTGATATTTTTAAAATACCATTTATAATAGCATCAGAAAATATTAAGCACTTGGGGATAAATCTGACAAAAAGATTTGGAAAGTATGAAACATTGTTGAGAGAATTTAAAGGAGACATATATCATGTTCATGCATCAGAAGTCTCAATATCGTTAAGATATCTGTTCTCTCCAAATTAATCCAACATAATCCCAATCAAAACCTCAACAGGATTTTTGTACCTATTGACAAACTGATTATAAAATTCATACATAAAAGCAAAGGACCTAGGATATCCAAAATAATTTTGGAAAGAAGGACAAAGTCGGGTAACCAATAATCCCTGATTTCAAGACTTACTCTAAACTACGGTAATTTGAAGACAGTATGGTGTTGTCGTAAACAGGCAAATAAATCAATGGGACGGAACAGAGGCAGAGCCCCATCTTGCGCAGCCATGGAAAGGGCCTTAGCAGTGCGTCATGGCGGGGTGATTCAGGTGCAGCTCAAACACCTCCACATCCCCCACCGCCAGCATGAGCCTTTCCACCCAGAGGCCAAGGGCAGTAACTGAACTCCTCCCCGCCTTCTGTATTTAAAGAGTCACCTCCCCAGGGTCCCAGGGTCTTGACTTCCTAGTGCCATTGACCAGCTGTTGGTCCTAAAGTCCTATGTATTCATGTGACCAAGAGACCTCCCTGGGCCCCACGTGAGACACACAGCTCTGGGTAGGCCTGTCAGGGTCCCCGTGGCAAGCAGGAGGGGGAGCACAGGCTACCTCACCACAGAACCCGTTTGGGGTAGGAACACACAGGCGAAGGAAACTGAGGGATCAGGCTGGGGGGCCCTGCCCACCGTGATGCTGCTAGAAGCAGGTCACTGACCTCACAGAGCCTCCAGTTTGGTAAGGGAGACAATTCAACAAGCCACGGCAAGGTTGACAGGCAAAGCATTGCAGAAGGGTAGGTGTGATGTTGCCGCAGCCATGGCCCGAGGCCCTAACTGGCCAAGGTAGGGCATGAAGTCCCGAGAGGTGGCATTGACCTCGAGTGGCCTTGGCCTGCAGCGGCTTGAAACAGGATTCCTGTTCCCGGCCAGAGACTGAGGTCAGGCGGCGGCAGTCAGAGAGCTGAATCCCGGCCACCAGACCACCAGGGGCCAGTGACCAGTGACAAGGGCCTGGCCTGTCAGCTGTGAAGAAATGAATTTCCACATAGAGACGGAAAGTAGTGAAGCCAGTAAAGTGTTTATTAGGAGGAAAAAGAGTACAGTATGTGTGGGTAGACACACGGGCGGGCTCAGAGAGAGAGAGAGTTGCACCCTCGTGGCAGTTTGAATCATTTATATGGGGCATTTCTTCCGGGTTTCCTTTGACCAATCATCTTGCTTTGCGTGGTTCTGAGTCCGTATTTGGTACATCTCGGGGTCCTTCCCTGTTTGTGTGCGCATCTCTTAGCCAAGGTGGATTCTAGTGAAGAGGCCTGTGGGAAGGTTGACGTCACCTACTATGGGGTGGCGCCCTCCCCCCCCTTTTTGACCTCCGAGGAGCCTTTCTGCGCATGTGTAGTCGGGGAGGTCTCCTTGATTTTGAGAATGAGGCATATGTGGTCTTTTATCTCTTATCTGGGCGTGGCCCAGCCTCCTCCATCATCCTGCTTTTATGGAGTTTCTGTCCACAGGGGAGAAAATGTTCAGCCTGGGGCCACCTGCCTCCTGCCTCAGCATGAACCTGCGTCCTCACAGACAACTCTGCGTCTGCTCAGACTGCAGCCCTTTGGGCAGAGTGTTGCTTTATGAGGTCAGTGATGGGAGGGGGCTGAGGAAGAAAGTGAGGCCGTGGGCAGTGGAGCGGGGTGGCCTAGTTCAGCGTAAAGGGCAGGCATCCCAGTGTCGACTGAGAAAAACACACAACGTGAGAGCAGTGAGCTAAGTTTTATGTGGAGACCTTACTGAGGACTACAGCCTGGGAGACAGCCTCTCAGTAGCTCTGAGGAACTGCTCCAAAGAGGAAGCAGACGGATCCTGGAAGGAGCCAGGATATATATGAACTTTTTTGCTGGGAAAAACATGCAGTCTAGCATAAAAGGACAACTGCTAATCGCAAAGAATAGATATCTCAAGTTAATGATTTTAGTGTTTTTCTATCTACGGGAAGATATAAGATCTGGGGTCACTGAAATTCTTCCTGAGGTATGCGTCTAACTAGCTAGGGGCCCCTTTCATCCAAAGCACAGAGTACACCCTGCTTAGCTCTATCCTGAACCCCCCTCAGGGCGCACTGTCATGGGGTGGGTGACAGCAGTAGAGGATGACTTGATCCTTGCAGAACTGGAATGGTGGGCAACCTTTTCTTCTTTGTACCTGGGCCAAGGGAGATGTGGCAGTAAAAGCAGAGAACTGTCCAAAGAAAGAAACAAAGTGGCCCAGCGTGCCGTCCAGAAGGCTCTCAACAACCACTCTTCCACACCCCAAGTTCTGGTTGCTGCCCAGCCTTGGCAGCCACAGCTCCTGGCCACTCTGTGTCCCCTGTGATTGGAACTGGCACCAAAGTGGGAGCCTGAGCTTGAGTTAGGGGAGCTTGGCCTCGGACAGTGCTCTCCTGGCCCTGCCGAAACAAAGGAGCTTGCAGCTGACAGCCGATGCAGCAAACCTTTGAAAGCCCTTCCCTCCTCGCTTGACCCTTGGGGAAGCTAAGCTGTGTCTGCAGGGCTCCCTGCATGGAGCCCACCCTTTAGATTCTGGGAGCATTGCTCTCTCTGTGGAACACAGGGTGGTTCCCGGTGCAGCAGGATTCCTTGATTCACTATCTCGTCAGTTCAGACACAAAACGGGCTCTTGTGGGAGCCTCGAGCCAAGGAGCCGAAATGAGAGAACATGTAAAAAGTAAAAGCAGATGCCTTTGCCTTGCGAAGTCATCAACTCAATCATTTATCAATAGCCTTTTCCCTGGCAAAGCAAGGGCGTGAGTTTAGGCTGTCTCCAACAGAGAATGCTGATTCCCCAAACCCTGTCTATTTTCTTGGACTTGACTAGTGGTTCTATTGGTGGCTTTATTTGATCTTCATTAAATTTGGGAACTGAGCTTACACATTCAGCCAGAAATATAATATTCTTTTTCATATTTCTAAAGCTCTTTATGATAATGGTCCAGAACTGGAGTCTGGGATCCTCTCCCCATCCACTCCTCATCCTGAGTTTAAGTTGGTTTTTTTTTTTTTTTTGTCTTGTCAATCAGATTTATTTATTGTATTTATATCTGCGATCTAATACATGCTTATATTTAGGAATACTTTAGTTAACTAGAAAAATCATCCTGCTATATAAAGTACTTAGAAACGTTGAGAAAGGGAGAGGTGATATCCTTTTAAATGGATAGTTGAGCTTATAAGAAATTAGGGGAAATTCTCAAGGGGAAAAATCCAAAAGAAAAGTGAAAACCAGAGTCTAAGTACCTGAACTGAGGCTGAAGGTGCTCTGGATGAAGATGGGATGAATGCTGATCTTTGTACTGAGTTTCAGTTTTGAGGGAGTGAGTTTATTTGCCTTAGAGCATTGGACATTCCTCACTATTAAGTATTATGGAAGAGTAGGGCAGCTTCTCGATCTCAGAGACTACACTATTTATGTCCTTTTGCAGACAGTTTTGGTGTAATATTTTTGTGATCTTTATTTTCTGTTAATTGGTGGAATTATTGTTCCAATTTGCAGAGGTGTCTAGAATAGATGAAGCTTGTACTATAAATAATAGGGTGACCTTGGAATTTTTACTTGCCAGATTATTGCTGGCACTGAGGAGACCTGGATACCATGATGGAGGGGGAATCCACCTGCCCTCTTTATTTATTTGGCGATGTGGAGTTTGGGTGGGCACCTGACCCTGGCTTTCCCTGAGGTCTTGTGGCTGAAGCACAGCTGCTAATGACCATGCCTTGGCTTCTGTGAACCAGGTTCTGGGTTCAAGGCTAGTCTGGGACCCATCACTGAGTCCTAGGGGAGGGAACAGCCCGGAAGTAAATTGGTGGGACATGGAGTGGGACTGAGTCTCAGGACACTCATTCATTTAAGAGAAAGCCAATCATAAGTCCAGATTTCTATAATGAACACCAAGCAGTGAGGACAGTGGACTCATGCCAACTGAAGAAAGAAGACAACGGCTTCAGTTTTGTACACCTTGGGTCTGGGCTGCTCGTGGCACATATCATGGATGCCAACTGGTATATGAGCCATCCAGAAGAGGCCAGATTTAACAATATGGATGTGAGGGTTGATGGTACTCATTCCCCAAACAAATATTTATTGAAGGCCACTTGGGCGTGAGGATCAGAATAAGAAATTCTTGACTAAGAATAAGCCTTGAATAAGAAATCAGTCCCTGACCTTCCGGATCTCATAGTGTGCAGTGGAGTCGAGAGGATAGATATTAAGTACATACTCACGAGCATCAGGAGAGAGGCCAAGACACGTGGCCTTGAGTGGAGATGGGAGCTCTCATCCTCTTGGGAGGATGAAGGGATGAGGCTGAGCGTGGTCAGGGAGAAGCAGGAGGGGGAAGGGACCCAAAGATGAAGGAGAGTCCTGGTGTTCTCAATTAACACAGTAAAGAAAGAGAGCAAAGGGGATGGAAGACCTGCAGGGTTACAGCAAGAAACAGCTCAGGAACAGGGTCCAGGAGGGATGGGGACAGATGGTGATGGGGGTGGGGAGGGGCGCCATAGAGGAGGGCCATGGTTCTGCCCAGGGGCTCGTCCGCCTGGATCTCCAGAGGAGCAGGGACAGGAGGGGATGAAGTGCAGACAGCAGGAATCACTTCTCATTTCTCTGCCTCTGGCCAGCTGGCAACCATGCAGCGATTGGGGAGAGGGTGTCTGTGGATGGAAGGCGACGGGGAGAACGTGAGGAAGCAAACTCCCTTCCCCACTGCCTCCAGCAGCTGCAGACAGCAAGGATTTTGTTCTCTGGCTGAATCTCTTATTTTTATATGGATGTTGTAACATCTCGTTAGCACAATCGTCATCCTTGATCCATAGGTTAGATTTGTTCTTTTATGCTTAATTAGTGGTCAAAAAACCTTCAGGTTATTAAATAATATCAAAATGTTTACTGAGTCCCTTCAGTTTAAGTAAAATTAACTATTCATAACTGACAACAGGATGACACACCACCTAATCGAGGCAATCTTTTTTTTCCACCTCGTATCCCTGATTGCAAAAACGAATTGATTTAGGGGTATTACAGAGAAAAGGAAAAGGAGCTTTTCTTTAGGACTTCATTATCACCACGAAACCAATGGAAGTATGTGCACTTCTCAGCAACTCTAAGGCACAGGAAAGCCCCCAGACCGCCCCCCATGAAGGGAGGAGAGAAGGGAGGGAGGGTCTTCTTGTGGCTTCAGCCAACCACAGCCCCCACCCACGTGCAGCCGCCCACAGATGTGGAAGAAGACCGAGCCCAGGGGAGAGTGAGCCAGTGGAAGAGGACCACGTGGTCAAACCTTCTCTGCTGACCAGTCCAGCAGCTTCAGCAGGCATCACCCACCCACAGGGCTGCTTACAAATGCAGGCTCTCTGGAGCCCCAGACCTATCGATCAGAATCTGCATTTCAGTGAGCCCCTCAGGAGATGCTTGTGCACCTTGCAGTTTGAAAGCTTTGGACTAGGCTATGTGTATATCCCCAGAGCAAAGCGCCTGTAACTTCAAGGTTCCCAAGAGAAAACTAGTTCCAGAGAGGAAACCTAATTCTCAACAACTCTCAATAACAACCCTATTTGTGATGAGCAGTGCTGGTGGGTGATATGCCTGGCACCATGCCTGCAATATTCCCCAGAGCCCTGGGAACTGATTATATTATTATGCACCCCCCCTCCCCCGGTCCACGTGGGAATTTGGAGGCTCCCAGAAGTTAAGGAACTTGCTAAGTTCACCCAGCTTGTAAAAGGCAAAGCTGGAAATGTATTTAAGTCAGCCCAAATCCCATAGATGTCATGGATTCCTTCAAATTCAAATTTATTCTTGTGGGTTCACGGTATTAGATAGCTCAATGATTCTCCTGAACGACGCTAGACCACATCTTTAATGGTTAAATAAATTTTACTGCATCCATTAAATGGAATAATATTCAACATTCAAAACCAATGTTTTTAAGAATTGTCAATGATACAAGGCAATTTTCATCATGAAATATCTCTTGAAAAAAGCATAACAGTAAAAAATAACATACATACATATGTAAAAACTCAAACCACTCACAGAATGGATGAATAAAACACGGAATATTTATTCAATAAAATGCTATTCAGCACTTAAATATAACTAGATCTCTATGTCACCATTGACATTTCTCAAAAACATAGTGTTTAATCACGAAGAGTTGCAAAACAAAACTTTTAGTATATTATTTATATGCATTTTTTGAAGCATAGGAAACAATATTCTAAATTATTCACAGATACCAGTACATAATATACAAGCCCCCCAAAAGTAGATTGAAAAGATACTCACAGAATTACAGTACTTGTTGCAATGAGCCCGAGGTAGGGGTCAAGACGATGTCAACTATATGCTGCTTTTTAATTCTTTGGAAAGTAAAGTAGACGTGATAAATTTGATCTATATTGACAGTTGTTAATTCAATATGGTGGATATATAGTGCTTGTTGTATTTGTAGTTTTCTGCTATTTTAAGATTTCTGTATTTGAACTTATATGCCACAGAAAAGTTTAAAAAGAAGCACATAAAATATTAACAACACTTTCCTCTGGATAGTAATGTTATAGACAATTCTTGTTTTCTTCTTCAAGTTTTTCTGTCCTTTAAGAAATTTCCCTATTAAAATATACGACTTTTATAATCAGCCAAAAAATAGACTCACCTCCCAGTTGTCCAAGAGCTAATCCATTTCATGCCTCCGGGCTTTTATAGAAAGCAGAGTTTGGTATTGAACTCAGGTATAGGGGAAAATCAAGAAGTGAATCATGCTGGGAGTTGACAGCAAATTTTCTTAAAAAAAAAAAAAAAAGAACTAGAAATTCAGGAGATGCAAACTTTTGAGATTAAAAGATTTTAGTATCACTTTTCTATTCTTATTTTATCTGATGTTTATGTTTGTCCTTTATGTCAATTCTACGGCAAAACACAGCCAGGTACCATTCTACACACATCCGGTGCTTCCTGCACGTGGCCGAGCTCATCTTTGAACCAGGCCACACATTTAGAGATTATCTAGTGCGACCCTTCATTTTAGCAGCAGGGAAACCGAGGCTGAGAAAGGTGAAGAGGCTTGCCCAGGGTCAGACATCAGGACTAGAAATGAGTCTGAATCCTCCCTGATATTTTTTACTGCTCCGCCACACTGCCTCGGGGGTTGTGCAGGCAATGGCGGAGCCCAAAATATGAGAAGATACAAATATCCACAAAGAAACGAATTGACATTTATTTTTTTAAGTAAACATAAATTGTGTTATATAAAAGCTAACATAATTATCTTCACTTGGGCCCAGATTTATATCTCTATCCTCCAAATCTAATTACTTCTTTGAGTGAGTCTCTTCCTGTATTGAATTCACTCCGTCCTGGAGAAGTGTGTTTGGATCTCGGCGTGCAAGTATGCATTTCTCAGCTTGCCTTTTCCATTGCCTCTGACTCTTTCCATGCGGTCCTTTCAAAAGCTGGCCCTTTTCGAAGCAAAGGGCCTCCTTAAAGCTAAAAAAAAATGTGTATCCCTCACAGCAGGTATCTAACCAGAGACCTGGGTTTATGGACTTAGTGATTGTTTTTCCCTGCTTGGGCCACCCCTGGGGCCCTGGTGCACTGCGGTCCCCTATGAGGAACGAGCCTGTTTGCAAAGAACAGTCCTGGGCCAGTCCCTTCTATCACTCTGTGTCAGCCTGTTCTGTCCCCTGCCCTCCACACCTTGGCTCGTTCCTGCTTCCAGAGTCAGGGAGGAACCAATTCCACACTCATCAGAAACTGGACGGCCCATGCTGCCCAGGTCCAGGGTGGCTCAGCGGTGGGTCTCAACCGGCACAGCCCAGACCCACATGTAGCCTTGACTCAAGTTCACGCCCTCTGCCATTGCTCTGCCCTCCGGCCCAGCCAGTCTGACCCTGTCACTACCTCAATGACTGCCCCACCCACAGGAGACCAGCCCGGCCATCTCGCGGGTCACCAAGGTCCTTCTGGACACACACGCACACTCATACAGCAAACAAGGCCCACCAGCGTGTTCGCGCACGTGCGCACACACACAAACACACACACACACACACACACACACACACACAGCCCTGGAGCCTGCACTCCCTCAAGCCCCCTGGCCTTCTTCACACACGGACCTGCCCGCAGCCCCCTCCCTGCAGGCTCCGTCCAGCTCTTTCTAACCTAAAGTGTCTTCCAGCTCCCAGAGGGAGCTTCACAAAGGTGGGGACCCCTGTGGTTCCTTCCAGCCTCCCAGCACAGGGCCTGGCACAGAGTCAACTCGAAATGGAGTCCTACTTCATGAATTAATGCATCAATAAGACTCATGATGATTTATTTTAAAGATTAGATCCCATAAATACAAACAGAGCCCACTTGGGCTCTCCTCCTGGCCTCGCCAGCTGCCCAGAGCTGGCCTATCCAAATACCCGCCAACGCCCTCCCCAGGGCTCTAGGTTGAAGGCACCAATATCTATTTTCAAACTTCACACAAAGGTGCCCCTTCTGATTCCCGCCCAGTAGTGGATGAAATCAGCTTCCTGACGGAGGAGATGCCAGGTACATTACAGCTGAGACATTTTGCATCCAAAATTCCAGCATTGTACTGTTGTTACAGTGGTGTGGTTCCTACTGCCAGCCCTCCTTCCCACATCTAAGCCCAGGGCAGGCTCTGGAAGCATTTTGCAGCTCTGCTCCTGCATCCCTGAGGCAGGGAGAGACATGAGGACTTGTGGGCCTGGGACCACTCGCTTCCGATGTCTGTCACAGAGGCCTGAACGGGGAGCAGAAGCAGGCAGCCCTCCCCGCGCCCCCTCTCTGGGCTAGTGCCCACTCCTTACCCTGTCAAGCCCTCCCTGGCTAGGGCCCAGGAGGGGGCCGACCCTCTGCAGGACCCTGCCCCCACCCCGTGCTCACGGACTGTCCATTCAAGAGGCATGTGGATGGCCCCTCGAGCCAGATCCCCGGGTGGGCCCTGCAGACAGGAGCAAGGGGGACACCACCCCTGTCACCGCTCTGTTCATTCCAGACAAGGTGACCTGAACAGCTGCCGTACTACCCCGGGCCAGACCAGGGAATCAGAAATGAATTACCCTGGTCCTGGGTTCACGGGCTCACAGCCCAGCAGGGGCCACGCAGCCCTCCAGGAACTCAGCAGCCGGCTCTTCTGCCCCAGCCTCTGTGCTCAGACACATTCCCCTCCACCACAGAGGGCTCCAGGACTTTTTTACTGAAATGAGGGAAGAGAAAGCATGATACTTCCAGACCATAAAAAATTACAAAGAGAACTACTACTGCCTGTGTACCCACCACCCGCAATTAACAGCTGTTAACATCTCCAAAAGTGCCTGGAAGATTTCTAAAGCAATAAAATCATGCAGCTACGATTGCATCAGCTGGGTACCCCTCCCCAGCCCCATTCCCTCTCCTTGGCCCGACAGGCAAACCCCATCTGAAGTTGGTATGTGTTCTTCCCATCCTAACAGTCTTATTTTGCTCTATGGATATGCATCCGAAAAGACAGGGTAGCAAAGCTTTATTGTTTTTACTATTTCCATAAAGTCGTACTGAATTTATAATTCTGAAACATGCTTTCTTCACTCACCGTATTCATACTGCAGTTTTAAGCTCTCATGCAGTTGATTCTTATACATCTAGCTCATTTATTTTAATTGCTGTTAGAATGTGTGCATGTGAACATAGCACGATTTATTCAGCCATTTCCTTCCTGGTGGACATTATGATTTTTCAGTACTGTAAACAATGCTCAGCTCGTTCCCCTGGGAAGGGTGCCTCACAGGAGAATTTCTGGGTTATAGGTTTGATGCTTATTCAGTTTTATTAGGGCCCAACTGGCCTCCAAAGGCAGAGCTGAGGTGCAGTCCTCCCAGCAGGGAGCGAGACCCTGTGTCACCAGCCCTGGTCACTCTGGTCCTTGTCATGCCCTTTCTAGCTGTGCTCCTTGGTTGAGTTAAGTGGCAACTCTCCAGACATGACCACTGAGCACCCTGATCTGTGCCTGTTTGGCCACTGGGGATGTTGTCCCCTAGGAAATTCAGGGTCCTGTCCTGTGACCAATTCTCTCTAAAGTTGCTTGTCTTTTGTGCCACGTGATTCTCTCCTTGGATGACAGGCTCACTTGGATGAGCCGAGGGAAAACAGTGTTCTTCCTCGTCTCCTTTCCTTCCTCTGGTAGGTCCCTTCCTGAACTGGAGTGGCATCCTGAGTGGGCCGAGAAAGACATTCCCTCGGAGCAGGGGTGGAGAACAGCTCCATCGGCATTTGTGCCTTGGGGCTCAGCATTGGTTCCCCAGCCCCTGGCTCTTCAGAGGCAGTGGAACATAGGACCATCGCCTGCTCTGAGAGGTCCTGCGGTGTTGGAAATGTGGGTGCGCAGTGACCTTGCTGGCCATCCCAGCCTCGCTCACTGCAGCAACCAGGAGGGGCCTGTGTCACATTTAATAACTACTACGTGAATAAAACTTAGTTTAACTTATTATGAATTTGAGGTCTGTAACATACATTTCAGAAAGCAAAGGAGAAAAAAGGGAGAAGTGACATGAGCTGGAATTGGTGCGGTGGCACAGCTCCTAGTGGCTAAGGAACCAACTGAATAATCACAGAAAGTATGGGGGCCAAGGAGGATGAGGACAGCGGGGAAGGAGAGGAGATGCAGGAGTCTTGAGTGCTGTGGTGGCATCCCTCTTCAGAGCCAGGAGGAAGCACTCTGGGTGCAGGTCTGCCCAGCAGTCTGGAGGGAACAGCAAAGACTGCTTTCACAATGAAAGGCAATGAAAGAACTCCAAAATAGATGACTCTGCTGAGGTATTTGGGGGGATGTGTACTGATGTCTGCAACTTTGAAAGGCATCAGAAAGAAGAAGGATTGATGGGTGGAAAGAAAGAGGGATAGAGAAACAGCGATAAAGCAATATGGGACAATGTAGATGGAATTTAGGCATGGATAGATGGAGATTCACTGTGAAATTCTGTCATCATTTCCACACGTGAAATTTTTTAGAATAAAATGTTGGGGGGAACAGGTAATACCTGCTCTTCAAAATTATCATAAGGATTACACGAGATAATGAATATGGAAGGACTCTGTACACTATAGAGGATTTACAGATTGTTTAAATGATTAAAATGGTATAACAGCATAACAAGGGGAGATTAAAGAGATAAGGAAACAAATGGAGTGACTTTCTGAACCAATTAATAAATTAAAAATAGCAAAGGAGGGCAATTCCCTGGTGGCACAGTGGTTAAGAATCCGCCTGCCAATGCAGGGGACATGGGATCAAGCCCTGGTCTGGGAAGATCCCACATGCCACAGAGCAACTAAGCCCGTGTGCCACAACTACTGAGCCTGGGCTCTAGAGCCCGTGAACCACAACTACTGAAGCCCACGTGCCTAGAGCCCATGCTCCGCAACAAGAGAAGCCACCGCAATGAGAAGCCCGCACACTGCCATGAAGAGTAGCCCCCACTCACCACAACTAGAGAAAGCCTGCGCGCAGCAACGAAGACCCAACACAGCCAAAAATAAATACATTTATTAAAAAAAAAATAGCAAAGGAAAGACAGGGTAGATTATCACATTTCTGGCAAAGAGGAAATACTGAATATAATCAAAATGAATGCAGAATAAAGAGACAAATTGATTAAAGTACTTTTTTTAAAAAATCAGTGGACATGAAGAGCAAACAACAAGTATCCAACTTATGGATAATTGGTATCCCTAAAATAGAGAACCTACCAAATGGAAATAAAAATATTCAAAGGTAAATGAGAAGGAAATATTTTTGGGAAAAAAAAGGAAGAATTGCAGCTACAGATTGAAAGGGCACTCCATATTCCAGACGAAAATGATACAGGAAAGCAACACTAAAGCATATCCTAGTAAGCTTTATCAAGGATAGAAAAGAAAGTCTTTAGGCATCCAGGCAAAAAATAAAAATAAAACATGTAACTCCTTACAAAGAAGGAAATTTGGCTGCCTTCAGATTTTTCCCAGCACCACTAAATTCCAGAAGACCACAAAGGAATGTATTCAACATTTGTGGGAAATAAAATGTGACCTAAAAAATTTATACTAAGTTGAGCAATAGACAACCTCAAATATGCAAGTACCCAAAATATTGCACTCATGAAGGTCTCTAGAAAGTCCTAAAAACAACCAGCCAGCCAGCCAAGACATACTTGGAGATGCCTGGTACAAGAACTAGAGATAGCCTGGCAGTGGGTTACTTACAGAATCAGGGCTAAAGAGAGTCAAAATATGATTCCAGCAGGTCAATATTCTGACATTAGCCACATGAGAATGATATAAACTAACCAAACTTGGAGCTATAGGCAGGAAAGGGATTTGGAAGAAAGTCTAAATCTTTTCTTTTTCTCATGTTTCATCTGGGTTGTCAAAAACTGGCTGAAGGTTGATAAATCAAGAAATGGAGTTTTCAATATTTGTACAAATATAAAACTAAAATATAAGACAATCAATCTGCATATTACTGGCAGAAAACATTCCAACTACACACACACACACACAAAACATTAACACTCAGTAAGTTAAAAAGACAATAATAAAAATCAAAAAAAAAAAATACAAAAGAACAAAGATCAAACTTGACAGATATATCAATAACTGGATAAATTCATACCTTTAAGATTATATTTTGAAAAATCTACTTGCTGAAAAAAAAAAAAAAAAAAAAAGAGCTGCACCTAAGCAAAGCCGCTGAGAAGCCTGAGAGTAAATGGATGGGCAAAGCCGTGATGAGCAAGGCTGGGGCTGTGAAAGCACAATCAGTCAAGACAGTTCAGGGGACGCATTATGGAGAGGAAGACACTTTATAATGATAAAGAGGGTAATATGCAATAAAGCCCTAACTGTCAGAAAACGTATGTGCCAACGAATGCGGCACCAAATTATAAAGGAAAAACTAAGTAAATACGCAGGAGAAATAGAAACACAACAGTAGCAAAAAGATTGAATTCACCTCTCTCTGCCTATATCTAATTAATCACAGAAATGCAATGACAGAAGATTAAGGGTAGGGGTCTAGGCCACCAAAATGAATCAACAAGTTTCGAACCCTGCCAGCAAACTGAACGTTCCCGCCTTTTCAACACCTATGGGACATTTACAAAACAGTGGCACCTACAGGCCTCAAGGGCCCACCTACTCCCAGAGGTGTGGGCAGGGTGAGGGGGAAGAAGGGTACCTGGGACAAGCTCCAGCTGAAGTCATGGCCACACACCCACCCCCCCGCCCCGGGACTGAAGAAATGAGGAAGTGACATGTAGATGTGAACCAGGTGAGGGGCAGGGGCTGCAGTGCGCCCGGCCTAGAAAGGCCGTGACACTGCTTTCCTCCTGCTGCCCCACCTACCTGGGCGCCAGCCCGCCGGCAAGGCTGCTCAGGTGACTCAGCCACCCAGCTTGGCCTCCTGGGAACTGGATAGGACAGAGCTGGGTGGAAAAACAGATGGGGGAGGAGCAAAGAGAGAATTCGCAGCACACTGATCCAATCAAGAAAGAAGCAAAAGCAAACTGCCCCAGATGAGAAGTGAGAATGGGAAATAACCACAGAAAAAAATGTATAAATCATAATAAAAGCAAATTTTTGCTCAAACCCCATGCAAATACATATGAAACCTGGAAGAAATGGATGACTTTCCAGGAAAACATGAGTTACCTAATTTGAATATAGGAAAAATATGTAGAATATAGAAGAAATTAGCAAATGAATTATTTTAGAGAAATATTTTTGTATATCAATTCCATAATCACACTTTACTGAATTCCCTTATTTTTCAAAAAGTTCTCACTACTTTCTCCTGCTTGTTTCAGGTACAAAACTAAGTACACCCGACAATAATGACAATTTTGCTCCCTTCTTCCCAATTTTTATATCTTATTCCTTTTTATTTTCTAGCTCTATTAACTTTTAGGACAGTGTCAAAGAATCATGATGAAAATGATCATCTTTACCTTGTTTACTGCCATTAATGACAGGCTCTCAGTGTGTCCCCTGTTCCATGGAAGCTGGTTTCTTGTTTGAGTTTCTTTCTCTTACTACATGGAGGGAGTGTTTTACCTATTCTTATTTTAGATGTGACTGTACATTTTTATCAAATGCCATTTTGGCTTTAATGGAGGTAATCATAGATGGTGTTTTTATTTTCCTTGAGACTCTTTAATACAGGAAATTACTTCCCAGTTCTTTTTTTCTAATATTAAGTAGTTCCCTGGCAGTAAAATATTCTTGCATTCTTGGAATGCGTTGTACTGCATTATTTTAAAAATATTTTTAGAGATTTCATTTGCTAAAACTTAATTTCAAGTGTTTTGCATCAATCAATATGAATTTTTACTTCTGTGTTGTTTTTATCAGGTTTTGGGCTGAATTTTATGCTAGCTCCATGAAATAATTTTGATGTTGTCTTTTTTTTAAGTTCTAGAATAGCTTACACGTGCATTCAAATTCTATTCTTTGCCTGATACAGAGTTCAATCTGAGGCTAGTGGCTCAATATAAAAATTGGGAAGAAGGAAGCAAAATTATTATTATTTGTATACGTGGAAGGACCAGGAGAATGCATTGAAAAGCTACTTGAACAATAAGATAATTTAGTTAAGTGTCTAAACATAGAATTATATCCAAAGATAATTAGCTTTCGGTAGAAAACTACCAGTTAGAGAATACAATGGGAAGATAAAGATAGCCTTTCTGCATCTAACTTCCCCCTGTGTCCACACACCCCACTCCTCAGAGCTTGCCCCCCACTGCACCCCCGCCACGGGAGGACACGGACGGGCCTCTCCATCCAAGGATGATCACCATGTGCTTCTCTCCTAACCTGCTGGACAATTACACACACCAAGAATATCACCTTGACTGGCGAGATAAACATTACACAGACAATTATTTTAAAATTACATAATTTCTTACAATTTTATTAATGATACAAATATATAATATCTAACCAGCTCAGCAATGTTTCACTCCATAATGCGGAAGCAACAAAAGTCCCTGCTGGAGACGAAGAGAATGGACTTGAGGACACGGGGAGGGACGAAGTGAGAGAGTGGCATGGACATATATACCACTACCAAACGTAAAATAGATAGCTAGTGGAAGCAGCCGCATAGCACAGGGAGATCAGCTCGGTTGTTTGTGACCACCTAGAGGGGTGGGATAGGGAGGGTGGGAGGGAGACGCAAGAGGGAGGAGATATGGGGATATATGTATATGTATAGCTGACTCACTTTGTTATACAGCA
The DNA here is from genome assembly GCF_028021215.1 of Eschrichtius robustus. NCBI lineage: Eukaryota > Metazoa > Chordata > Mammalia > Artiodactyla > Eschrichtiidae > Eschrichtius > Eschrichtius robustus. Next base: position 137,602,529 of record NC_090828.1, on the reverse strand, counting down.
GAAACTAACACACCATTGTAAAGCAATTATACTCCAATAAAGATGTTAAAAAAAAAAAAAGTCCCTGCTGGGAGTACAAGTGCCATTTCTTATGGCTTCTGCTTTTGTTATTACTATTAGCATCAATCCACAGTTTATTAGTAGAAATATTTTAAGACTACTCATCGGTTTTATGAGGAAACTTTAAACATAGAGAACACCATCTGTAAATCCATCTAACTCGGCATGTAGACGCCGTACCATTCCCTAAGCGACCCCGGAGCCCCGCACGGCCTTTCCAACCCTCCCTACAGAGAGGGCAGGTGGGGCGCCTGTGTCCACTTGTCCAGGGATTATCAGTAACCGTGTTCCCCGCCCTGGCACAGTCGGGGCACGTGGCCCAACATCCCGCAACAGCGGCCTTCCAGGGTGCATCAGGAGGGGTTTGGTGAACAGCCCAGGAGCCTCTCGAGGTATCCCGCTTATTAGCAGAGAACTGAAGGCTTTCACGACTGCTGGAAGGCTGGGAGCGAGGGTCAAGGAGGCCACAGAAACTGTGCTGGCGCCCCCTTCACTGAGCAGCCGGCTCTCAGAATCTGTCACCCACTGCCACCCTGCAGGCACAGGGTCCCTTTCTCTTCCACCTCCCGGGTCTCACACCAGGGCCTCCCTTCAGCTGCCTCTGCCAGACCTTGAGAAAGGGGACCCTACGAAGTGTAGTTCTGGGCGCCTGACCTGCAGCGATGCAGAAGGGAATGCAGGAGAGATTCAGAGCCTGCAATGAACAGGGCAGTCTCCACCTTTGCCAACTAAGCCTCATCCAAACCACAGGGGCAATGCGTCTTCGCCTCCCCACACCCCTCATGCAAACCCCCTCGGAAAGCAAGGGGCAAAGGCCATGGTTCTGTCTCTGGAGAACAGGCATCCCACTTCCAGCTCAGTCACCATTCCCATTTGAGATGCTGTCATTTGTGTTTTATATTAGCGAGGAGTGGATGAGAGATAAGAAAGAAATGGGGAAACACATACAACTACATAATAAAGCAAAGAAGAACTCATACCTGGCCATTCCAGCCCCCGTTGTCTTTACAGATTTCTTTTCATACCTTCCATGCACGTCTCCTTGGCCTCAGCCAGCACCTGCTGACCATGCCCTTTGCCTGCCGGGTGACCCCTTCATCCCTTCATCACCCTGCTTTGCTGCTTTATTCCATTCACCCACCACGGCACGAAGCTCACGTGTGTCCCCGCCGTGCCCCAGGGCTGCCCTCTTCTACACAGCAATGTGGTGCTGTCTCCTGCTTGTCTCTCCCCAAATGCTCTGACACCTTCACCAACCTCACCCTCGCCTGACAACTGTCCCGCTGCACAGAGGAAACAGAAGCCTCGGCAGAGAGCCTCCACATGCTGACACCAGCCTCGGCCAGCAGCCTGCCACCCATCCATCAGCCCAGCTTCCTGGGTGCTGGTGGGCTCTTCCTCCAGCTCTGCGTGCCCACCTCTTGCCCCAAAACCTGTGCCACCCACAGCCTTTGCCATCTCTGTTGATGGCAACACCATTCTTCTGACTGCTTGGGTCAAAAACCCTACCTTCAAAATGCATTCAGCGTCTGGCCACTTCTCACCACCGTCACAGCTAACCCCCTCGTCCCACCTGCTGTCAGCATCCGTCTGGACCACTGCCCTCTCCTCCCAACGGGGCGTCCACAGTCCATCCCCACAACCCCAGCCAGGCTCCTGCCTCACTCAGAGTGAAAGCCCGAGTCTGTGCAAAGGATCACAGGCCCTGTGGGCCTGGCCCCAGCTCTCTCCGATGCCTTCCCTTCAGGTGCCCTTGAGCTCTCCAGCCACATGGCCTCACTGTGGCTCATGCTTGCCCCAGGGCCTTTGCACTTACTGCTGCCTCTGCCTGGAACATCCTTTCCACAGACATCTGCATGGTCAACACCCTCAGCTCCTTCAAGACTCTGCCGAAATGCCAGAAGCTCGCCATGGCACCTAGGTAAAATTACGATTGGCACCCCCAGGCCACTGACACTGTCCTACTTCATCTCTGTTACAAACACTTAATCACTTCCACCACAGTGTATGAATTATGAAGCACAGTGTGTTTACTGTTTAATCCCTCTGCCTCCCCCAAGAATGTAGGCTCATGAAAGCAAGGGACGCCAAGCACTGGAACGGCACCTACTCAGAGGGGTTCCGTAACTGTTGGTGAATGAGGATGGGCAACAGGGTCAGTTATGCATTTCCAGAAGTCAGCACCGAGGGAAGAGGCAGCATTGCCAGGGGTGGTGCCCACTCTGAGGACTTCACAGTTCACGTGGGGACAAGGCCTTGGACGTGAGGACCCCGCGTACTTTCCCGAGAGAGTCCACTGGGTCTCAAGAAGCCCCATCAGCCAGGGCCCAACTTGTGGATGCTAATGGCTTGGGTTCCCTGTGGAACAGAGCTGGTGAAGGGTAGGCAGGAGCAGGGAGAAGATGTGGGTATTTCACCCCCAGAGGGCCACCTGCCACCTGCCTCCCCATCCTCAAAGTTTCCTCGGCTCACATCAGCTTCCTAAGTTTACCCTTGGAAAATGACTCCTTAGAGGAGCCTATAGCAAAAAAAAAAAAAAAAAAAAAAAAGCCCACTACAGGCAGGCAAGAAGAGACATGGACAATCCAAGACATGACAGTTGACACTTTACCAGCAGCTCCAGCTGAGTTCAGGATGGGGAGGGGCACAGCAGCCTGAAGCACAAGCAGGTAATGCAGCCATTGGTGAAGTGGGAGCTGAAAGGCCCTGCATGGACCACTACACCTCAAAATATCCCCGAGGGCCACGTAAAGCCCACCAGCGGTCACCCAGTCTCTCATTTCCATTTCCTTCCTGCAAGAAGCTCGGGGAAGGGACAGGCAGGGGACGGGGCCGGGGAAGGGGGGACAACGAACTCGCAGCACAACAGCCTATGAGGTATGCTAGATGGGGATGGAGATGCGCTTCAGTTTTCGGTGCAAAGTATCAGTCATTTCAATTTATTTTGAATGGCAACGACTTCCTGGGGTAAAGCGTTGAGTAGGTTTCTGAAGAGGTACCAAGGTCCAACAGAAAACCAGTGCTGGGTTAACGGATAATTCCATCCCGAGCACAGAAGGGAGGGGGCGTGGCAGTGCCCAGACTCCAGCTCGCTTTCTCCTACACGCTCCAGGTGGTGCGCGCGCATGCGTGCGTGTGTCCGTGTGTGCGCACGTGCACGCCGAGACGTCCTGGGGCCCGCGTGGCGCTGAGATGACACCGGCAGTGGTGCTCAGCCCTCTGCTCCTCCTTCAAGCACTCTGGGGCTGGATCTTGAGCGGGGAAGGGGCATGGAAAGGTGGAACACTTAAAAAGCAAAATTAAAATAATGACTCCGCTAAGTGATTGAGCAGAAACATTATCAAAATCTAAAAGCCATTCCTATGTGAAATTCTCTGACGTTAGGTGGGCAGTGGACCTTCTAAAATGAAATCTATTACAAAGAGCAGGCTTAACAGGCAGATACGTCCTGCCCAATCCGCTAAAAGTGAGCTTTATCTTCCTAGGCCAACAGACCACGTGCTCCCTTAACAGAGGCTGAACATCCTGGGGGGCTCCCCATCATGGAGAAATGGGCTGCTCCCATGTCCTTTCTGCCCCAATTTGATTTGGAGGGTCACTTCAGAATCGAGGACCCATAGCATCTCTTTGAGGTCAAATACTAACTCACAAGGGCAGGAAGATGAGTTAGCACAAGTCTTCAGGAAAGCAATTTGCAAATTTGTATTAAGAGCCTTTGTAACAACCCACAGATAATGCTTCTACATAATCTCTCAAAGATGTGGATAAAAACTGACACATAAAGATGTCTGACAAGCATTCACATCCAAGCAAGAAATGGGAAAGCAACCCAAACGTAGAAAGTGGTTAAGTAATAAATTATCACATCAATGGGACATAATGCAACTATGAAAAATATGTTAACAAAAAAGCTGTTTTAATGATGCGGGGAAATGTTTTTGATTTAATGTTGAACCAAAACCAGAATGCAAAACTTTAGTTACAGTATGAGCTCAGTTTAGAGAAAGAACAAATCATTATGCTGTACACCTTAAACTTATATGGTACTGTATGTCAATTATATCTCAATAAAACTGGAAGAAAAGAAAAGAAAGAGAAAACAAGTTAAAAAAAAAAACTGGATAGAAAAATGTGCTAATGCTAACAGCAAATGGGAAAACTGTGGGTAAATTTTCTGTATCATTACACTTTTGATTTTCCAAATTTACTGCAATGAGCGCAGTATCAGATACAGTTTAATTTAAAACTCATTTCACAAAACGAGGAAGCAGGAAAGGTGTTTCTCTTCAGAAGTGGGAGCCCAAATTAGAAAGGGAAACCAAGGCGGCCCCATCTCTTTACCTGGATGACAGCTCAGTTCCCTGTGGAACCAAGAAACCAAGTGCAAAGGAAGTGGGGGGCCTCAGGCCTGAGGGGCAGCTCTGAGAGTCAACCATGGAATAATGGGGCCAGGGCCTGAGGGGGGAGTGGCCTTCCAAGGACATTCAGCCAGTAGCAGCAGTGCTTGGAATGCTACTCCAGCCCTTGCTAACCTCTGGGGACTATAGGACACCGCACCTAGAGACAGTCCAGAGCGCAGGTAGCAGCTGGCGTGCAGTTAGCAGGCCAGGTTGGAATGCCGGGCTCTGCCACCCTCCAGCCCTGGTTCCATCTCGAGCCAGTTACTCAAGCCCCTCTGTGCCTCAGCTGTGTCACTTGTATAATGGGGATGGTGACAGTTCCTAATTCACAGAGTTGCAGAGGCCTTGCACATAGTAGGCATTCAGTAAATATAAGTTCTACCTTTAGGCAGAAAGGTCACTAGCTGAGGGAGGGAGGTGATACTGTCATACATCACTGATGAAAGTCACACTGCCTCCAAGGTCAATCTGCTGGGCGTTCTTCTGCCCTGGCAGTAGACCCCAAATGTCACTCTGCAGGCCGGCTGAGCCGGTGACCTCAGAGACACCTGGGAACCTTCCAAAAGCTATGAATGCCCCACCACCTCCCCCAAAAGGCTCCGGTTCAGTAGGCCTGGGCAGGGCCTGGGAATCTGCATGGTAACAACACTCCCAGCAGGTTCTGACTGGCATCCTGCCCTAGGGGCCCCTCGCTGCCAGGGTGCCCACGGAAGGCCACCTTGGGATGAACATTAAGAAGCACGTTTGGATGAAAAGCTGCCGTTTCTGTTGGAGGAGTTCCTCTTCTACCCCCTGAGCGTTGCCTGAGGTCCTGGGTCAAAAAAGCCCATCCTTTACTTCCATGTGCAGAGAAACTAAGCATCCATCATCAGTGGGTTCTAGGATTCATTGTGTTTCATCATCAGACACAAGTTAAAAACACCCATGACCCTTCACTTCGCCAAGGACTCAAGCTTCTCTGTGTGCATGCTGTTTGAGTGTGTCCATCCAAACCAGCACCGTTAGACCCATAAAAGGGATCTCCAGGCTGGGTCTTGGGCACTCCAGCCCCAGACACCACGCCCCGCGCTCATTCTGTATTACCTCCCTCCTCGAGATAGTCCAAAATTGCTCACAGAACAAGTTCTGCCTGAGATTCCACTCCACGTGGCATTTATTAAGCTGCCTGGATTGTCACCGTCCCAACATAACTCAATTAAACCCTGCATACTGCCACACTAAGATTAAAAGATTAGTGTTCCTATCTGGAGGCTTGAAAAGTCATTTGCCCTAGATTTCAAGTCATTGAAACCCTCTGTACTCAGATCATTCAACATAAATGCAGGACACACTCACATAAGGGCCGATTCAAAGAAGTACGGAACACAGCAGCTGCCTTCAGGGGTCCGGCAGGTGGGGAGATAGACCGTCTTAGTCTGTTTGGGCTGCTACAACAAAATACCACAGGTTGGGTAGCTTATAAAGAACAGAAATGTGTCGCTCACAGTTCTGGAGGCTAGAAGTCCAAGATCAGGGTGCCAGCATAGTCAGGTGAAGGCCTTCTTCTGGGTCACAGATTTCTAGGACTCTCATTTGGTAGAAGGGAGCTAGGGAACTTTGTGGGGTCTCTTTTATAAGGACACTAATCCCATTCATGAAGACTCCACCCTCGTGACCTAAGCACCTCCCAAAGGCCCCAAACTCATAGTTTCCAGAAGACAAGGAGCCAGAGTGGGAAGAAGACATGGCTTAGGAGGAACATAGAGGGCAGAGCGCCAGAACCGGACCCCTGTGAGACCAGAGATATACCCACAATGCAAATCGGCCTGCAAGCAGAGGGGCCCATGTGTGCGATTAGCTGGGCTTTCCTTGTGCATAGGAGACAGGCCCAGCTGCTGTGCACTGTGAGGGCACCCAGGCCAGGGGCCCCCCAAGGGGGCTCCTGGGAACAGAGAGCATGCTGTGCCAGACCCAGCAGGAGAAGGAATCCGGGCAGGCTGACTGCAGACCAGGCAGGAGGGACTTACGATCAGTGAGGAGGAGGGGAGCCCCCGCCCCGCTGCGACTTCCTGAGAGGCTGCCCAGGAGGCGTCTGTCTGCCTGGATTTGAGGCAGGAGATAGATGGGCCTCAGGCTGAGCCGCTGGAGTTCGTCCCCTGTGGACAGATAGTCCAAAATAGCAGGAGGGAGGAGAAGCTGAGCCCTGCCCAGATAAGAGATGAAAGGCCACATGTTCCTCATTCTCGAAGTCAAGGAGACCTCCTCGACTACACATGCACAGGAAGTCTCCTTGAAGGTCAAAAAGGGAGGGGTGTCCACCCCATAGTAGGTGATGTCAACCTACCTATCGGCCTCTTTGCTGAAATCCATCTTGGCTAAGAGATGCGTGTGCACACACGGGAGAACCCTGAGATAAACCAAATACAGACTTAGAACCAGCCAAAGCAAGATGATTGGCCAAAGGAAACCCAGAAGAAATGCCCCGTAAAAGTGATTCAAACTACCACAAGGGCGCAACTCTCAAGGTGAGCCCACCTGTGTGTCTATCCACAGGTACTCCTTTTCCTCCTAATAAACACTTTACTTGTTTCACTGCTTTCCATCTTTGTGGAAATTCATTTCTGCAAAGCCATACGGGCCAGGGCCTTGTCACCGGCCACTGGGCTTGTGGCTAGGGTTCAGTGCTCTCACTGCCGCAGCCTGACTTCCATCTCTGGCCGGGAACCGAAATCTTGCTTCAAGCCGCTGCAGGCTGAGGCCACCCGAGATCACATTTAAGCCCCCCAGATTTAAGCTTCAATGCACAGATACAGAGTGAGGGAGAGCTGGCTGGGCAGAAGCCAGAAGTTTGGGGTTATCTTGGTGTTTGCTTCTTACCAACCTGTTCTTTGGTAACAATACCATGTAAGTGTGTGTGTGTGAGTTTAGTGGATATGCACTGTGCACCCACCACGTGGTCTAGGAGCTGGGGGCTCTCAAATGAGCAAAACATGCAAACTCCCTGCTCTGGAGAGTGACCACGAGAGTGACCACCGGGGCTGGGTTCAAACCTGGGTCAGCTTCCTCCCAAGGGTTGGGCTCTTTCCACCTCACTGTACTGCTTCCCTCCAGGCTGAGCCAGAGGCCAGCGTAGAACAAAAAAGGGAGACTTTGTAGGAAGATTGCAGCCCAAATCAAAATGCCTCCTAGCAGGAAGAGGTGGGAAGGGTGCTGACCTGGATCTGACATCCATCCAGGGCACAAGGAGCCCTCCCACCACCCCTGAGCTGGGAAAGCTGAGGGATCATCAAAGATTCAGGCAGACAAGGTGTGGCCCCCACCCCGGTGGTCTGTCTTCCTGAGCCAAGGGAAGAGGCATGTCACCTGGGCAGTGAGGATGGTCCTGCCCTGCTCCAGGGGGTTGCAGGTTCCCCACAGAGGCCTGGGGGAGACATGTATGGAAACCAACGGGGGTCGGGGGGCTGGCTGCTAGTGTCCCTCCCAGAGGATCTGGCCCTGCCAAGCCCAGACCCACCTGTTACTGGTACCCAGGGAAAAGGAGTCCCAGCCTGCCGATGGGTCCACCCTCCATCTCAGAGCCACACACCCAAAACCCCTCCCGGAAGGAAGCCTGGATCCCGGGACTGCAAGCCTTGGAGGTCAAAGGGCAAGCCAAGCTCTCAAAGGAGGCGTCGAGGGCCTCAGGGTGTTCCCCATCTGAGACAGGAAGGTCCATAGTCGGCCAGCTTTGAGCTGGACCTAAAACCTGTGCCCTTGGCCTTGGAACAAGAAGAGGGAAATCAAGATATGGGTAGGAAACAGAGTGATCCTCTTGGGTGGGTCCTGGGAAACTGTGTCCCCAGCCAGCCATGTGCAGACGCTGGGCCCCTGCCCATTCCGGTCACGGACTAATGGTCCTCAGGACGCTGCAGTTTAGGAAAGGAGGGGGGAGTTTCCTTCCTGAATCCCAGAAGAAGAAGAAAAGGAGAAGTAGGAGAAAAAAATAATGGCCCAGATGTTGAAGTCAAAATAGCTTCCTCTGAAAAGGAATGGTGCTTTTAAGACACATAGAATGAAACCGACAGACAGGCAGACCTGGGAGCAGCCAGAACCCTGCTGGAGAAACACACCAGGAAAGACGCCCCATCCCTGACTTCTGTGCATGCCCCCTGCACCGGGAAGGGTCCCTCTGAGTGCTGGGCTAAGTTCAAGGGTGAACATTCTGTGGTCCAGCACCAGACTCAGGCTGGGAGGGAGGCTGCCACTCTCTACTCCTGGCCCCCCAGCCTGAAGGCTACTTGATTCCACGCAGGCTCTTGGGCCTGGGGTGGGTCCCTAGGTCTGTATTTTAAACAGTGCCACAGGGAGTTCTGATGCAGGCATCTGACGCCTACTACCAGCGGGCATCTTCAAGCTGGTATACAGCCCAGCACAGGGAGAGTCCCGCCCTGGCGTGAGCACCTCCTGCTTGCGGGCAGCACTGATTGGCACCCCTGCCTTCTTACCCATGAGAACCTGGTCACCGTGAAGTACGTCCTGGAAGGCCCAGAGCTGGTGACTGCCCCCTGAGTGAGGGCTCAAGGAGGAGGGCCCCCCTACGCTGGGAAGAAAGGGAATAACAAATGGGGTTCTCCCCACCCCCACTGCCCTCCACCCCTGGGGAAGCCAGCTCCCCAGGGACTAATGATGCAGAAGGAATAACAAGTGATACAACCCGGCATGAGTCTGAGGCCACTTTCTTCCCCTGTGCCCACCAGTCTGGACGGTGGGCCCTGGAGTTTCATTCAAAAGGTCCCCTGGAGTCCAGAGAACAACCCGTCAGAGGACCCAGAGCAGGAAAGTGCTCAGCACCAGACGGGACCTCTAACAAAGGGGAGCTCCTGCCAACCAGGACCCCCAGCGTCTGAAACGACCTGCTCCCGCAGCCAGTTCAGCGCTTCTGTTGACTGAGGCACGACGTCCTTCATTCCCCTCCAGCCGGTCATCTTTTGAGAACCTGACGGTGGACCACGGCCTGGTGACAGCCTGACACCCTGTTGGCCCAGCCCTGGGGTCCAACTTCTGAGCTGCCTTCCCCAAGCACTCACTCTCTGCCCTGGCTCCCAGCCCCCTCTGCTCTGCCCCTCCCAGCCTCCTGTGGCTGGGACCCCACTCTTCCCCACTGGACCAGCCCCTTTCAGGCACAGCCTCCGTGTTTGCTTTCAGCCAAGCACTCCCATTTGACACCCACTTCAGCTGGCCATCCCAGTACCCCCATCGGGGGCCACTTCCCTCCAGCAGACACGTCTGGTCCTGCACTGGACACCCCAGCTGTGTGGGTGCTGGTGTAACGTGAACAGAGCCAATGAGAAAGCTCCTCAGATGGAGAACAGGACACAGGGGAACTCTAGGGCAGTGCTGGAAGACACAGAGGAGGAAGCTGCACCCCTCACCACCCCAGAGCTTCCAGAAGGCGGGTGCCTGGGCCCAGCCACAGTGGCACCCACCACACAGAGCTGCCGCCAAAGAGGTCCAGGAGACCCTGGCGTGCTGGAGCCAGTTGCACCCTGCGTTCTTCTTCCGAAACAGGGCCCAGCCGGCCTCGAGGTCAGCTCCATGGTGATCTGCTCACCAGTGAGGTGGGGCAGCCCAGATCAGACAGAGAGCACTGTAGCCCAGTGCCCTGGAGGCTGAGAGGGACGTGAGAGCTCTAGCACACACCCCAGATCTGGCCCGTGATGGGACCACACAGGGCAGGATTCAGGGTGTCCCACATCCTGTCCCGCCTGTCCCAGCCTGAAAACTTGGAGGCCACACCAGGGCTCCAAAGGCAGAGGCCGCTGTGAGCACAGAGCTACCTCCCTGTGACTTAGAGGGGCCACCTCACTGCCCTCTCCCCACTGCGAGGAAAACAAACCCACCCCGGGAATAAACAAGGGAGCAAAGAGCCCTTCCTCGGGACTCGGAGAACGGGGCACAGGAGGCTCGGGGCCTGGTTCTGAGCAGCTCTGGGCCTGGTGGACAAACGCTCATTGCCCTTCCTTGGAGTGTCACATGGAATTGTCACATCTCCTTCCATCCAGAGGCGCAAACCCGGCACAGGCCCCGGGTGACGGTGGTACCCTGATCACTCGTGTGTGAGCGGGGGGGGTCTCCCCCAGGCTCTGTCTGCTCCTCCGTAAAATGGGAGGAGTAGCAACTCCTGGCCTCCTGCTGACACCGTTGCTCTGTCCTTGACTGACTCTAGCCAGGGTCCTCTGAGCCTGCTGAGACCAGGCTTCCACCTGGGCCGAGAAGAACTGCAGCTTTCAACATAAACCATTTCCTCCACCTGCCCACACACACACTAGGAAACCTGAAGAAACTCCAACACAGCTTCTAGCAGCCTAAGGCCACGTCCCCTAAAAAATGCCACTGAAGACAACTCGAGGCCACCAAAGGATCTGCCATTTTTTCAGTCAGCACCTGATTGTGGACTCCTGAACCCCTAGTTTCTTTAGAAAGCTTAAAATTGTAAATCCTTCCTCCATCCATCCTTCTGTTGAGATGTATATGTACTGTTATCTCCTACCACCCTGGAGTGTCTTTCTCAAGGACCTGCAGCCAAGCCTTTGAAATGCAATCGTCCGGCAGGCTGGGGCCCTTGTCCCAGTGTGATGAGTGCCAGTCAGCAACCAACGGCACCAACACCACCCAACCTCTCACCTGCTTCTCGCGGTGTTTCGCTTGACTCTGCTCAGACCCCCACTCACCCGCCACCCCACTCCCGTATTGGAACACCGGGAACGTCTGCTAAGTCAGAATGAAGCTCAGCTGCCTCCCCTTCCCCCCACCAGCCCCACAGCAGCACTTACACAAGAAAACGTTCTCACCTTCTCACCGCTTTAACCAATGTCCCACTGTGTTTATCTCGGACGCTACCTCAGACTAGATAGGTTGTTTCCTAATGGCTGTGCAGTGCCCAAAAGAAAGGATGTGTGTGAGAGCCCCCTGTACACTCTAGAGAAGCTTCAGAGACACATGCCAGTTGGGGCAATACTGCACATTTATTGGGCACCAACTGCGTGCACGTTTGTGTACAGGGATGTGAGAATCTCCATGCCCCCAATCTACTAAAAGGAAGATCTGGAAACATAATCCAGGTCCACCTGCCTCCAAAAACTCCACGGTTTCGAGCCAGAACCAAGTGGCAACATGTAAAGGAGCCACAAATGTCAGGTGTGCCGTCTCAGGGACTGAAACACTTTGCTCCAACAAAATACCACGCTCCACTCTGGCAGAAGGTGTGATGGTGGAGTTTGCAGGTTTTTAAACCGTAACACCACTGCAGCCACAGACCCTGTAAGTGGGAGGGAGGGAGAAAGGGTAGGGAGGAGGGGACAGGGAGGTGCGGGAAGGGAGGGCAAGCCTGAAATTTCCAAGTGGCTGTCTCCTGCCCTCTTCCTTCCTCAGCCCTCCACATCCTTTCCCAAAAGGAAACCGTGGGGTGGGGGACAGCCCTGGAAACTGACTTCACTCTAACTTCAGGAGGAAACTACTTTCTAAGCAGAGGGCCTCAGTGCCGAGCTTTTGTCTGCAGGGAATTTTTCTGTGGTTTATTAGACGCTGAAGAAATGCTGACAGAGCAGTTTTGCGCACCCCAGCAGGCAGCCAAGTGCACCTCATTAGACGGGTTTCCTGCGGGCCACCGGGGAGGAGGGGCGGGAGGCTGAAGAGGGAGGGGGGAGAGGCGGAGGCATGGTCGCAGACCCAGCTGGGGTTGGGGGGGGTGCTTACAGGACAAGTGGGAGGGACTGTGGGGCCCTGCTCGGCTACCTGCCTGCTCAGGGCGCACCAGGGAGCAGGAACCAGAGGATGGGCAGGGGAGACCTGGGAGGAGGTGCAGGCCCGCGGGGCCCCAGGTTCTGGGTGGCTGGTTCTGAGAATCTCCCCTACCTCCCTCGTGTTCATTTTGCCCCAGAGGAGGACAGGAGATGCCACGGAGAAAACGGACCCTTTTCCCCTTTTCTGGGATCTCTAGGAAAGATCCCAGCTTTTCAGAACTTTTCCTGATTCATAAAGTAAAATCCCATTTGCTCAATCATCCAACTTCCACATGCTTTAGTAACCTTTTAAAACTGCAAAGTGATCCCTACCAACCACTAAAGGCTCAGAATGCAGCAGGCCCTGAGCGAAGCGTGAGGCTACCAGGTCATAGTTAACGGTTACTGCCCCCCACCCCTCATCAGAACAACCCTCTGAAGTAAGTGTTACCCAGGAGGAATCCCAGGATCAGAGACACTGAGCAAATTGCCGGAGTTACACAGCCAGTAAATGGGGTGGAAGCCAGGGGCCCCCGCCAGGTCCATGTTTAATCACTGCTCTAGAATGTGGATTAACTTAGCAGACTGTTTTCACATTCATTCCTTCGTGTGATTCTTATAAAACCTGATGATGATGACGTGGGACTTCCCTGATGGCACAGTGGTTAAGAATCCGCCTGCCAATGCAGGGGACACGGGTTTGAGCCCTGGTCTGGGAAGATCCCACATGCCGCGGAGCAACTAAGCCCATGCACCACAACTACTGAGCCTGTGCTCTAGAGCCCACAAGCCACAACTACTGAGCCCGCGTGCCACAACTACTGAGCTTGCGTGCCACACTACTGAAGCCTACGCGCTTAGACCCCTTGCTCCACAACAAGAGAAGCCACCGCAATGAAAAGCCCACGCACCACAACAAAGAGTAGCCCCCGCTCGCCACAACTAGAGAAAGCCCTCGCGCAGCAACAAAGACTTAACACAGCCAAAAATTTTTTTTAAATTTTAAAGAAAAAACCAACCAAAAAACCTGATGACGTAAGCAAGGCCAGAATTACCCCACTTACCAGATATGGAAACTGAGACCCACATAGAGCCTTGCACGGAGCTACAATCCAGGTAGAGATAAAGCCAACTAGAACCTTGAGAGTCTAAATATTCCATGTCTTGGCCTATATGTCATTCTACCCTGCCAGGTAAACTTACCTATGAAAGTGAGTTTTAAAAAAAGATAAAAAATTAATAGGGGTCATGTGATCCCGTGACTGGCTGGGGCCTGGGTTAGAAGAGAAATCACTTGGGTAGAGGGAGCGAAGCCGAGCGGGGCCCTGAGGGGCTCCCGGGCACGAGGCCCGTGTGTCCCCTGCTTCCCGTAGGCAAGATTCCAGCCTCCATGACCTTCCCCGAGTTCCGAAGCGCAGATTCGAACAGTTGCTAATCAAGGGAGGAGCAGCCAGGAAACCACCTGAGGCGAGATTAAAGGGACCAGAGAAACTCCTCAAGATGAGGAGACCCAGACCACCTGAGATGAGATTAAGGGGTGGAAGCCCTGCTCACCCCCAATCTTGTCAGAGACCCCACCTTTGAACCATTGCTGTAAACCCCTCATCAAATCCTCCGGGCTGGGACACATAGTTTTCGAGAGCAGCAGCCCACTGTGGCCCCCTTTGCCTGGCAAAGCAATAAAGCTATTCTTTCCCACTTCACCCAAAACTCTGTCTCTGAGATTTGATTTGGCCCCGGTGCACAGAGAGACTGAGCTTTTGGTAACAGAAGGGCACTCAGGGAGGGGTAAGGAAACTGAGGGGCTGAACTTGGAGGAAGGCAGGAAGGCTGCCAGGAGTGGGTGCAGAGGCCCTACGGAAAGGAACGAGGAGCCCTGGCCACACGTGCTGCGGTGGTAGGGGCAGGGGCTCTGTCGGCACAGCTGCCTGGACGGTGGCCGCCCTCCCACACACATCACTGGATGTGCGGCCTGCGCATGCCTGGGGGCCGGGTGGTGGGGTAGGTTTAGGAGAGCTTCACTGCTGAACGCGCGCATCTCCACACTTGAGCTCGAATCCTCATACACCGAAGACAGGACGTCATCACCCCTGCAGCCTCCTAGGGAAGAACCCGGAGGCCCTCCCCACCCCGTGATTTCCCCAAGCCCAGGCAGCTTTACAGACAAGCCTGACCTTCGCTAGTCGCCAATGACTCATTCTTTTAATCCCCCCGATCACAGTACAGTGACTTTGGTTCATCATGTGTGTGTGTGCGTGTATGCACGTGTGTGCGTGTGTGTGCGTGTATGCACGTGTGTGCGTGTGTGTGCGTGTATGCATGTGTGCGCGTGTGTGCACGTGTGCGCACGTGTGTGCGTGTATGCGTGTATGCACGTGTGTGCGTGTACGCACGTGTGTGCGTGTGTGTGCACGCGTTTGCCTGTGTGCACGCGTCTGTGGGCATGAGGGATGGGAGGAAGGCCTGTGCAGCACAGCCACGCGGACACCAGCCCAGCAGCACCGTGCCCCACATTTCACTGCCTGCTGGTACGAGAATGATGACCACGGCTGGGTTTTACCCACAGATTTTGATGCTAAATAATATTTCCAGCAAAAGTCATGTAAATTGATTTGTACAAAAAGCAGGAGATGGAGAAAAATGGGAGGCTGCCGACGTTGAATTCAATACCGAATAATCTAATATGCCCAATTTCATTTTCTTTTCCTACCTTTGATGTTTGCAAGCAAATCATTGGCGCTTTAAGTTTGCACATATATCTCAATGCAAAATGGTCAAGCAGCAATAAATAAATGTATTATCCAGATAAATGGCTACTGGTCAGGGTGAAACCTGCAGAGAGTGGTCTGTGCTTCTGCAATGATATACAAGCCGGAAATTCATTTATTCTCCCCCAACCCTTGGCTGTTGTCAGCTCTCATAATTCTAGAAAAGGGAAGGGTGGGTCAAGAGGAAGCAAGGATGGTAGAAAGAGGAAGAATTGAAGAACACCAGGCCTCGGGGATAAGAGAATTACATTTATCAGGCAATAATCATGTCTGGGGCCTCTAGAGCCCCTAAACTGCCCAGAGCCTCAGCCTGATCTCGCGTCCACACTTTATAATGCCCTCACTGACTGTCTGTCCTCTGTTTTCCCACTCACACACATGCCCACCCATAAACAGGCTATGAGCTCTTTAATAGTAGGAGCTGCATTAACTCATCTGTTAGCTCTCCAGCACCCGGTACACTGCCTGAGATAGAGCAGACACGTGCTGGATGCTGTATCTAGGAGGATAGGTAGATGGACACGAGGGTGGGTTGGTTGGTGGGAAGATGGACACAAGGGTGGGTTGGTGGCTGGGTAGATGGACAGGTGAGTGGGTTGGTGGGTAGATAGACAGGTGGGTGGGTTGGTGGGTGGGAAGATGGATGGATGGGCGGATGGAGGGATGGACCGATGGATGGATAATGGGTGGGTAAGTGGATGGATGGGTGAATGAAGATTGGGTAGATAGATGAATAGGTAGTTGGATGATGGGTGATGAGTGGGCAGATTGGTGAATGACAGTAGATGGGTAGATGGGGCACACTTGAGTGGGCTAGTGGGAAAGTGGGTGTGAAAGAAGAAAGACCCATCAGAAGCTCTCTGGATTAAGTCCTCTGAGACCCTGAGGAGGGTGTCTGTAGTCTAAGTAGCAGGACTGATTATAAAATACCATGAACCTTCTGTGAAAGCTTAAACTTCACATCATAATCCTTGCGTCCAAGCCCCATGACAAACCACGGCTTGGCTTCCCTGTGGGCACAGCAGGCCCACAACTGTGCCTTTGAGACCCACCTTCCTGGTGCAGGCACCATCCCAGTACTCTTTGGAACCTCTCATTCAACACAAGAGCTGTCTCCCCCAGGTTCTTTGCCACAGTATAGATGAGCCTGCCGTGATTTAGGTCATTGATTAAAATGAATTGTTACAGCCACAGAGCCTGCAGCCACAGTATAGAAAATGCATCTGAACCAAACGAGGCTCATCATTCAGGCTGCGGGCACGGAGCTCAGCCCACTTTCTGCCCATCTAATTGCAGTCACCCTCCTTCAGACCCCTGTTCCCATTTTGTCCACAGTAACACATTTAAAAACGTTGCCAAATGTTTTATAGAATTCACAGCGCCCTTTATTTAAGAACACTGGGTCTTATGGCTTAGTGTATCTGCCCAATGAAACTGAATGTCATCAAGCCATGACTTGTTTTTAATGAACCCATGAAGGCTCCCAGCAATCACTGTTTCTTTTCAAAAATACTACCCACTCTGAATGTTTCTTCGGCCAGAGAATAAATGCTGACCACAAGGATGAACAAAGGAGAGTCCGGTAAAGTGCTTAAAATCATATGTATACCTCAACCATCTATTACAGTTCCAACCATGAACACCCACCCCTATGCTTTTGTGTAGCCTCTGCCTGCAAGTTGTTTCCAAGATGCTTCAAAGACTCTGGCTGTGGAGTTAGGATAACAGCACCCTCACTTCATAGCTCTGTACTGTTAGAAACACATTGGCCCACCTGTCTGGGCCTGAACTTCCTCATTGTAAAGGGGAGTAACTGTAACAACCTCATGAGGTTATTGTAAGAAATAAGGGAGAAATAATGAGGACAAGTCAGCGTTGACCAAGAAGCACCAGCTACTGTATGTGGGCTTGCGGTCTGCAGGGCACTGGATCACTGTTTGACCTTCTACAGCGCCCCCCCCCAGGAGTCTCTTTTTTTTTTTTTTAACATCTTTATTGGAGTATAATGGCTTTACAATGGTGTGTCAGTTTCTGCTTTAAAACAAAGTGAATCAGCTAAATATATACATATATCCCCATATCTCCTCCCTCTTGCATCTCCGTCCCACCCCTCTAGGTGGTCACAAAACACCGAGCAGATCTCCCTGTGCGATGCACCTGCTTCCCACTAGCTATCTATTTTACATTTGGTAGTGTATATATGTCCATGCCACTCTCTCACTTCGTCCCAGCTTACCCTTCCCCCTCCCCGTGTCCTCAACTCCATTCTCTATGTCTGCATCTTTATTCCTTTGCTGCCCCTAGGTTTTTCAAAATCATACAGTATTTGTTTTTCTCTTTCTGACTTACTTTACTCTGTATGACAGACTCTAGGTCCATCCACCTCACTACAAAAAACTCAGTTTCGCTTCTTTTCAGGGCTGACTAATATTCCATTGTATATATGTGCCACATCTTCTTTATCCATTCATCTGTTGATGGACACTTAGGTTGCTTCCATGTCCTGGCTATTGTAAATAGAGCTGCAATGAACATTGTGGTACATGACTCTTTTTGAATTATGGTTTTCTCAGGGTATATGCCCAGTAGTGGGATTGCTGGGTCATATGGTAGCTCTATTTTTAGTTTTTTTAAGGAACCACCATACTGTTTTCCATAGTGGCTGTATCAATTTACCTTCCCACCAAGAATGCAAGAGTGTTCCCTTTTCTCCACACCCTCTCCAGCATTTATTGTTTGTAGACTTTTTGATGATGGCCATTCTGACTGGTGTGAGGTGATACCTCATTGTAATTTTGATTTGCATTTCTCTAATGATTAGTGATGTTGAGCATCCTTTCATGTGTATGTTGGCAATCTGTATATCTTCTTTGGAGAAATGTCTACTTAGGTCTTCTGCCCATTTTTGGATTGGGTTTTTTGTTTTTTTGATATTGAGCTGCATGAGCTGCCTCTATATTTTGGAGATTAATCCTTTGTCAGTTGCTTCATGTGCAAATATTTTCTCCCATTCTGAGGGCTGTCTTTTTGTCTTGTTTAAGGTTTCCTTTGCTGTGCAAAAGCTTTTAAGTTTCATTAAGTGCCATTTGCTTATTTTTGTTTTTATTTCCATTTCTCTAGGAGGTGAGTCAAAAAGCATCTTGCTGTGATTTATGTCATAGAATGTTCTGCCTATGTTTT
Source organism: Eschrichtius robustus (assembly GCF_028021215.1). Classification (NCBI taxonomy): domain Eukaryota; kingdom Metazoa; phylum Chordata; class Mammalia; order Artiodactyla; family Eschrichtiidae; genus Eschrichtius; species Eschrichtius robustus. The sequence continues at coordinate 137,584,382 of NC_090828.1, read as the reverse complement.
CTTCTAAGAGTTTTATAGTGTCTGGCCTTACATTTAGGTCTTTAATCCATTTTGAGTTTATTTTTGTGTATGGTGTTAGGGAGTGTTCTAATTTCGTTCTTTTACATGTAGCTGTCCAGTTTTCCCAGCACCACTTATTGAAGAGGCTGTCTTTTCTCCATTGTATGTGCTTGCCTCCTTTATCAAAAATAAGGTGACCATATATGCATGGGTTTATCTCTGGGCTTTCTATCCTGTTCCATTGATCTGTATTTCTGTTTTTGTGCCAGTACCATACTGTCTGGATTATTGTAGCTTTGTACTGTAGTCTGAAGTCAGGGAGCCTGATTCCTCCAGCTCCGTTTTTCTTTCTCAGGACTGCTTTGGCTATTTGGGGTCTTTTGCGTTTCCATACAAATTGTGAAATATTTTGTTCTACTTCTGTGGAAAATGCCATTGGTAGTTTGATAGGGAATGCATTGAATCTGTACATTGCTTTAGGTAGTATAGTCATTTTCACAAGGTTGATTCTTCCAAACCAAGAACATGGTATGTCTCTCCATCTGTTTGTATCACCTTTAATTTCTTTCATCAGTGTCTTATACTGTTTTTCATACAGGTCTTCATACAGGTCCTTAGGTAGGTTTATTCCTAGGTATTTTATTCTTTTAGTTGCAATGATAAATGGGAGTGTTTCCTTAATTTCTCTTTCAGATTTTTCATCATTAGTGTATAGTAATGCAAGAGATTTCAATGCATTAATTTTGTATCCTGCTACTTTACAAAATTCATTGATTAGCTCTAGTAGTTTTCTGGTAGCATCTTTAGGATTCTCTATGTATAGTATCATGTCATCTGCAAACAGTGACAGTTTTTCTTCTTCTTGTCCGATTTGGATTCCTTTTATTTCTTTTTCTTCTCTGATTGCTGTGGCTAAAACTTCCAAAACTATGTTGAATAATAGTGGTGAGAGTGGAAAGCCTTGTCTTGCTCCTGATCTTAGTGGAAATGGTTTCAGTTTTTCACCACTGAGAACGATGTTGGCTTTAGGTTTGTCATATATGGTTTTTATTATGTTGAGGTAAGTTCCCTCTATGGCTACTTTCGGGAGGGTTTTTATCATAAATTGGTGTTGAATTTTGTCAAAAGCTTTTTCTGCATCTATTGAGATGATCAAATGGTTTTTCTCCTTCAAATTTGTTAATATGGTTTATCACATTGATTGACTTACGTATATTAAAGAATCCTTGCATTCCTGGGATAAACCCCACTTGATCATGGTGTATGATCCTTTTAATGTGCTGTTGGATTCTGTTTGCTAGTATTGTGTTGAGGATCTTTGCATCTTTTTTCATCAGTGATATTGGTCTGTAGTTTTCTTTCTTTGTGACATCTTTGTATGGTTTTGGTATCAGGGTGATGGTGGCCTTGTAGAATGAGTTTGGGAGTGTTTGGATGGAATATTTTTAATGATTCTATTTAACCTCCTTTGTCAATTTATTGGCCATAACTCTTTGTGTTTGTGTGTGGTTGCTTTAGAGTTTATGGTATACTATCTACTCTTAATTAATATTATTGCACTCCACATATAGTATAAGGTCCTTAGAACAGCATATTTCTATTTCTCCCCCTCCCATCTTTTTGCTCCTTTTGTCATATATTTCACTTCTGCATGTGTTATAAAACCCAAAATACAATGGTATCATTTTTTTACATTGAACTGTCAATTTTCCTTTTAAAAGCTTTTTTTTTTAATATTCTATATTTACCTACATCTTTACAATTTCTTATATTCTTCATTTCTTTTTGTGGATCCACATTTTCATCTGGAATCATTTTCCTTTTTCCTGGTGGACTTCTTTAATATACCCTGTAGTGCAGGTCTTCTAGTGATAAATTCTTCCATCTTTTGACATTCCAAGAAAGTTTATTTCACCTTAACTGTGGAAGATATTTTCACCAAGCTTAGAATTCTAGGTTGACAAGGGTGTTTTTTTCAGCACTCTAAAGTTGTCACTCCACTGTCTTCTCCATTGCATTGTTTCCAGTGATAAGTCTACTTTCATTCTCATATTTGTTCCTCTGTACATAACAGGTCTTTTGCTCCAACTGCTTTATGATTTTCTTTTTATCACTGGTTTTAAGCAAAATGATTATGATACACGTTGGTGTAATTTTCTTATTTCTTTTGTTTGGGGTTCATTGAGCTTTTTGTCAGTTTATAGCTTTCATCCAACTTGGAAATTTTTCAGCCATTATTCTTTCAAATATTTTTTCTGTCCTTCCCCCTCTCCTCTCTTTTGGGGACTCCAATTATACACGTTTAGATCTCTTGAAGTTTTCCCACAGTTCATTGTTCATATTTTATTCAGTCTGATTTGTTCCTTCTGTTTCATTTTGGATAGTTTCTACTGCTATTTCTTCAAATTCATCAGTCTTTTCAGCATTAATCTGTCATTACTCCCGTCCAGTGTATTTTTCATCTCAGATATATTCATTTTTACCTCTAGAATCTTGACCTGTGTTTTTTATATATTCTCTACCTCTACTTAACATGCTCAATCTTTCCTCCACCTACCAAAGCATATGGAACAAAGTTATAACTCTTTTGATGCTCTTGTCTAATAAGTCTATTATCTGTGTCATTTGCAGTTCTGTTTTTATTAGTTTTTCTCTTGTCATGCATCATATTTTCATGCTTTGATGAATAATTAGTAATTGTTGCCTAGATAGACATTGTGAATTTTACTTTGTTGTTTATTGAATATTTTTATTTTTAAATATTCTTGAACTTTTGTCTAAGATACAGTTTAGTTACCTGGAAGCAGTTTGACCTTGTCAAGGCTTACCTTTAAGACTTGTTAGGCAGAACTAGAGCAGCCATTATTCTGGGGCTAATTTTGTTTAACTTCAGAGGATATACCCTCCTAGGTACTCTATCCAGTTCCCCATGAATTACAAGGTTTTCCACCAGCTGGTGGGAACACAAACTCTTCCCAGCCCCCTTTGTGAGCTCTGAGGGTTGTTCCTTCTGTTCCTTTCAAGTGGCTCTTTCCCTGGACTTGGGTTGTTTCCTGACATACATATGCTGACCAGTACTCAGCTAAAGACCTAAGAGGACCTTCCATAGATCTCCTCTTCAAAACCTGCCCTGAAAACTCCAGTTGCCTTAGCCTCTCACAGGCCCAGCTGTCTCTTCAATTCAGGAAGACCACCAGGCTCTGCTTGGATTCGACTTCCCTGCGCAGTGGCTGAAGCTCCTTACAGGCGGTAAGTGACATGTCTTAGGGTTCACGTCATTTCTTTACTCTTCCCCATGGATCACAGTCCGGTGCTGGAAAACCATTGTTTTATATATTTTGTCCGGTTTTTAGTTTTCTTCAGATGGGAAAGTGATGCGTAATAGGAATATTTAGACTACTCCTTCTGTTAAGTGGGCTCCTAAATCTAGGGGAAATTTTAGGAAAAAGGCAAGATGCTGAGCTCAGAGGATTCTCATCTCTTGTTGCATTCCAAGGAACCCATGAGAACATAATTAATAGATGAAAATATTTTTCTACAAGACTTTCAAAACTAAGTTGTATGGTTGGAGAAAAATTAATTTCTAAAATGGAGTGGGTACGAGATGAAGTCCTTTGGGAGGGTCATCCAGTGATACCTCAGAGGGTCCAGATGGCTTAGCAGGGCTGGTTAGGAATGGGAGGGCAGAGGTTTTCTGCAAAATCTTCCCCACACAGGAACACAGGAATCCCCACCCCAGACAAACAGGGCCCCACAGTGTTCCCTGCCTGATGATGAGAGGCATCTGCTTAAAGAACAAATCCCATCATGCCCTCTCTGCTGTGGACTCTTCCATGGATTCCTAGAGCCCTTGAGTTAAATCCCCAGGTCCTCTGCTTTATGCCTAACTTCTACCATGACCAGGCACTGCAAGACACCAGCCATTTAAAAAAAAAAAATAGCCTTTATTTTTTAGAGCAGTCTTTGGTTCACAGCAATTTTGTGCACAGAGTACAGAGATTTCCCATATACCTCCTGCTCCTCCACATGTACAACCTCCTCCATTATCAACAACCCCTCCCCCCCATTATCAATCAGTCTGGCCTTGGGACCTCCCATGAGTTACTTACTCTCCCTATGCTCAACTTCCATGCCTGTAAAATGGGGGAAAGACTTCTGGCAAGGTTAAATGAAGTAATTCACGTAGATACTGAGAACAGTGCCTGGCAGGTAGGAGTCGCTCCTATAGGTGGGCTACTGTCAACATCACCCTGCACTCTTCCTCATGCAGGAAGGGGCCAGGGAAGGAATCCAAGTCCGCAGAGGACAGGGGCCAGGCTTGCAGAGGGATGTGCACACAATAGGTGCTCCATAAAAACTGCCATCAGGCAATTTGACAAGAGGCAGAGGGAACTATGACACCCTGTGCCCACCCTGTGTCAGCATGGAGCTTGGAGCTGTAGCTTGTGATTTCCCGAGTCCGTATGACCACCCAAGGTGGACACACAGCTCACGCAACAGAAAAGGGGACTGGCCCAGAGAAACCAAAAGGCGTCGAGTCACACCGCAGTGAGAGCAGGCAGGGCACGAGCCCAAATCCACCTACCTCCCACCTTGGGCTGATCCTCTGCCATGCACTGACCTGCAGAGCAGGCTGGGGCACATGGAGTCCTCAGAACGTGGGAACAGTCTCTGTGATGGGAGGTCCCTTGGCTACAAGGGGAACCCGAGTCCTTCTCACCTCAGTGCAGGGCTCCCAGGAGACTTTGCCTCTCTGTCCAGAATGGCCTCATCTCAAAATGCTGTCGCTCCATCTGATTAAAAAAAAAAAGTCCTACTAATTCCAATGGCTATCTTTTGATAATTATCCTCGATAAAAGTTCAAAAGTTCAAATTAACCAATCATTGCATAACATCTCACCAGGAAATAGAAGAACAAAGGGGAACCAGCCATGGGGAATTGGATGAAAACGCTTTCTAAAAATATAATGTTATTATCTGCAAATGTGCAGTACAGAAATCCAGCCTAACCCCCATCCTCTGCACCCCTTCCCAGCATTTACCTGCAGCAGTAATCAGCCCACGGCACCACCATCCATCTGTAGCCGCTACAGCTCCATGACTGAGGTGACGTCGCGCTTGAGCCCATTTCTCCCGGGAGGAGCTGGGTGAGGAATGAATGTGGAGGGACAGTCATCACCTTCAGGGCCCAGGACAGCCCTGGCCCCCGGAGCACGCTGGACGTGGCAGCCTCATGGTGCGCCTCAGGCTGCCTGCCAGTGGAGGGCCCACCTGCATCCCTCAGGTCACCTCACACACGCCCCCAGCCAGCTGCTGGCTTGTTTCTTGCTCCCTCTGTGCAGATGAGGAGCCCCGTTTATGGCGGGACACTGTGACTGCCTCTACCTGGCATACTCATCACCGTTCTCCACATCCTCACTCACTGAGGACCTACTGTGCGCTGGGCACTAAGGGAATGTCTGCAGGAGGTTCTCTAGGTCAGAATCACCATCACTACCTTACAGAGATGGAAAGGCTGCTGATGTAAAAGTGACATCCTGGCTCACCCTAGAAAGGCACAGCGAGAATTCTGAACCCTGCCTGCCTCACCCCCTGAGCCCCTACTCTTCCCCTTCTGTCCTGCCGTGACCCTGGACTGCAGGACTGCCCAGTACCTCCCTGCAAAGGGGCTGTCTCCAGGCACAGACACGTGACAGCAATGCGCTCTGGGGTGTGACCCCCAACTCCACATTGCTGAGATGGTAATTGAAGATGACCCCTGACCCTGGGACTTCTGAAGCTGGATCTGCTGCTACCCAGCTTGGGGCCCTGGGCAGTCATCTCCCCTCTCTGGGCCTCCGTTTCCTCATCTTAAAAATGGACAACATCCATGGCCCCTTCTGGAGCTAACTCTGGCTGTTTAGATTGAGTTCCCCCAGAAGCAGGCCCTGAGACAGGGTTCAAGTGGAAATCATTTATTTGGGAGGAGCAGGGATCCCAGCAGGAGGGGAGGGAGCTAGGAAAGGGAAGGCAGGAAGATGTGCTGACGAGACCTCGGTCCCAGGCGAGCTGGAGCTGGCTCACATCTGCCCTCAGGCTCACACCTGCCCTGGACTCACACCTGCCCTGAGCTCACACCTGCCCTTAGGCTCACACCCGCCCTCTGCTCACATCTTCCCTGGGTTCACACCTGCTCTTTTGTTCACATCGGTTCATGGGGTGCATCTCCTCCCAGCTTCACCTTCAGTGATGTCACGTGCTGGCTGATATTAGTCATGGTGGGAGTTTTTACACCATGGAAATCTGCAAACACCACAAATCCGGTTCTTCCCACCCCGCCCCCCCACCCCCGAGAACTGGTTGATAAACACTTAACAGCACACCACCAGCTTCATCCTGTTGGAAAACAGTGTAAAATATAGGCCTCAGATTCATCCCACCCCAGGGTGAGGGAGCTGGAGAAGTTATACAAAAGTCTTGAGACTCGCTTGTTGAGGGCCACTTAGGGGAGTTTAATTCCCTGTATTCCCATTGGCTCCCACACATGGGACAGGGCAGCCTGTGTGACTGCAGATAAAGCCCTCAAATAAAACTAGAAGAGAATGAAGGCACAGGTAAGGCCAGGCTGGGCGGGGCCAGGAGAAGGGGACTCAAGGGCTGGGCACGGGCACGGGCATGGGATAGAGGGTGCCTGGCACTTTGCTAATTCCCCGCTCTCCATGGCAGAACACCAGGGGAACAGGTTAGCAGACAGGCAGAGCCTGGCTGGGGATGGGAGGGGATGGAACCAGGGACCTCTCCTGGTTCAGAGGTTTAGAGGGAACAGGGTGACACTGAGAGGTCTAATTAGCACACACTGAATTTAGGCTGCTCTGGTAAAGGAATGTTGTTTCTCTGGCCGGTGTGTGTTTCCCCGGCTCAGCACACAGCCTGGAGGGCCCGGGGTGGGCCCCACTCACAGCAAAGGGTTTCCATGGCAGAATGGAGAAGATGGCAGCATGAGTCAGTGCTCAGCTCCGGGTTCACATTCATGCAAACAACTTACCAAGTGCCTGCCCCACGTCAGCTCAGTCAGGACTGGAGATGACAAGACCAGCCAGGGGAGTCTCTGCCTTGGAGCCCACGTGCAGCCAGTGCAAAAGCCGCGTGAAATAACACACGATCCCACACTCCCCGTGCCATGGGCTCTCTTCCACTGTCCTCTGGAAGGGGAAGAGAAACTCTGGGAGGGTCGAGAAGGATGCACTCCGGTGACAACTCGCAGGGACATGAATGAGTGGAGAGGAGGAGCTGGAGAACACTTCCGCGGGGAAAGCAACACCAAGGCCCCGAGGCCAGACCGGCAGCTTCAAGGAGCAGCAAAGGAGCCAGTGCACTGGAGGAAGGAGACAAGGAGAAGGGCAGCGGAGGTGACAGAAGCCAGTAGACATTGAACACGAACATCGGAGGGAAGTCATCGGAAGACAGGGAGAGGGGAAGGGACCAACGTGGGCTACAAGTTAAACAAACAAACAAACAAGCCCCTTGGGGCTGCTGCAAGCAGGAGTAGGAGCAGAGAGACCACGTGGTAGCCTCCTGCAGTGTCGCCAAGGGACGCCTGAGCCCCGGACAGAGACAGCACTGCAGGAGCAACGGGGTCTGACCAATGAGAGATGGAGTCCCTGCGGCTTCCCTGGCGGCGCAGTGGTTGAGAATCCGCCTGCCAAGGCAGCGGACACGGGTTTGAGCCCTGGTCTGGGAAGATCCCACATGTCGCAGAGCAACGAAGCCCATGCGCCACAACTACTGAGCCTGCACTCTAGAGCTCACGAGACACAACTACTGAAGCCCACACGTCTAGAGCCCAAGCTCTGCAACAAGAGAAGCCACCGCAATGACAAGCCCGCGCACTGCAATGAAGAGTAGCGCCCGCTCACCACAACTAGAGAAAGCCCGCGTGCAGCAACGAAGACCCAACGCAGCCAAAAATTAATTAATTAATTAATTAATTAATTGCTTTTTTAAAAAAAGAGATGGAGTCCCTGCATGAGTGATAGGATGGGCAGGTACCACCTCACCAGCTACCCCACACATACACACATACAGAGCCATGGGGGCTCCTGGGCTGGGGGAGGAGAGGGCAGGGAAGAAGGCAACAGGGCTGGGTGCTGCTAAAGACCTCCTGCCCTGCAGCCCCCCACCCCAGGTCACTTCCCAAAGCAGGGACGATTGATAGAACCCCCAGAAAATGGAGGATACCCCCAAAGCTGTGGGAATGTGCATCCCATTTCCTGTGGGAACCCCAGGAGGTGGCAGAGAGGCCTAAAGCAGCCCCCCACCCAGTGTCCTGTGTCTGTTACAGGATCAACAGCCCGGTGGCCTCAGAGTTCACAGAAGGAGACACAGAGTTAATTGTTGGGTATCAGTGACCACAGACCAAGGAGATCATGGAAGTACCATCAGATGCCGGCAGGGACAGATGGCAATCACCAGGACCCAGCCTGGGCCAGACACACTCAGCAGAGGGGCCTGCTGCAATGCTCCCTCCCCACCGGCTCTAAAGCTCCACCCCAGCACCTCAGAGTCTGGGGCAGGGGGTTCGGGGGAGGGAGGAAAAAGAGAAGTTGGTGAATGAGCTTGAACTTGCAACAGGACAACCTGAAGGAATGGGAACATGTGGGATAAATGAGCTTGTCATCATTATGTTTCAAATACTGAGGACAAACTGAGATCCTACAAGCTCTCAGAGAGGATAGAAAAATAAGTGAACATGAGTTAGATACAGTGGTTTGGGGTCAGAATGCAACAAGTGTCTTATTAGTAATTCTGAAAACCAGAAAAAAATAGAGCAATACCTTCAAAATTTTAAAGGAAAATAATCTTGATCAGAGAATTCTATACCAGTAGTTTGGTTTTATCAGGAGTTAAAGACTTTTTCAGACATGCAAGCACTCAGGTCCTCCCCTGCACCCTTCCTCAGCAAGCCCTCAGGGGATGGGCTTCTCCAAAGTGAGGCATCACCCTTCCAGGGTTGCAGGAAAAAGGGGTCCGATGGGACAGACAACGGAAAGGGGTTCCCAGGTGGGCCATGAAGGAGACCCTAAGATGATCAAACCAGCAGGGCCAGGTTAGCCAGAGCAGCTGGGGAGGTCAGGAGCTCTAAGGGACACTTTGCAGGAAAACAAAATTGATAGAACAGCTAATGTATTGGAACGCAGTGAGAGGAAGTTTACACCAACAGGGAAGAAGCATGGACAATAGAGAAGAGTTTGGGGATAAATTAGAGACAAGTACAGAAAAAAATCAAACAAATGTAAAATATAGAACAATTATTAACTCCAGGTACAGCAAAAAAGTTATGCAAGAAAGGAAAAGATAACTAAGCAAATGAAAAATATAGAGCAATCATTAACTCCAGGTAAAACTAAACAAAACAAAAGTTATGCAGGAAAGGAAAAGAAAACTAAGCAAATGAAAAACATAAAGCAATCATTAACTCCAGGTAAAACAAAATGTTATGCAAGAAAGGGCTTGCCTGTGAAAAGCCTTAACAGAGTCACACTGTAAATAATGAATGTTCATCTTGTCAAGGATGATGGGGCTATCCTTGAACTCTAAAATAAAATGCAAAGCTGAACTTACTGCTCGCTTGAGAAAAGGAGGGCTTTGCTGTTCAGGCAGTCTCCCAGAGCACGGAGCCAGGAGTGCAAGGACTGGCCACCCATCCAGACTGTGGATGATGTCATTCGTCATCACTTGAAGGTGACTGGATGAGACACAATATGGTTGATTGGCTGGCACACAGAGGCCACTTAATTGACTGTGTCCATCTCTGATTGGCTGAGTTTCAGCTAGGAGCTGACACTGATTGGTTGGCTGCAAAGCATGTTCCTTGAAGTCAGCTGTTGTCTCTCCATTGAAAAAGTTTAAAACCGCTCTGCTGTTATTTGTTACCATGGCTACAGAACAATGGGTCTTTTCCTAGGAGCGTGGGAACTTCTGTGTTCTCAATCCATGCAGAATCCATGCAGAATTAGGATGTAACTATGTTGTTGATAATGGGGGATGGAAAGTGTTAGAATATGTGTGTGGTGCTGCCTAGAATGCGTGTGAATGAAAAATAATTCCCCACTTTCCATGGTAAGAAGTAAAAGAATAATGCCCAGAACTGGAAAATTAAAAGTTAACAATGTAAGCATTTTACTTAGAATTGTGAACATAACATCAAAAGAACTGTTGAAAATTGGTTTTCTCTGGGGAGCAGGAAACTAAGGGGTGGGGCAAGGAGACTGCTGTTTTGCATAACAAAACTTGTTGGGCTGTGAGACTCTTTCAACCCCATGTATTCATAACTTTGATAAAAGTTGTGTGGGTTTTTGAATAAGATGTTTTAAAATTTTCACCTAGAAGTTTTCAAAATATACCCTGAAATGTTTTTGTACAAAAAGAGAGTTCTGTTTCTAGTACATCAAAGCAGTTAGCAAGATTTTGGTACCCAGTTTCTTCACTGTTAATAAATGAAGGATGCACCACCGCTTTCCAGGCACAAAATTTCCACTTTCCTAACATCTCTCGTCTCACAGTGACATCTGAGGATGTGGAAAACCTTTAGGTGCCTGCCTCACAGTGAGAGAGAGAGAGAGAGAGTGTGTGGGTGAGAGTGAGAAAGAAAATGAGAGAAAGAAAGAGAGAATGAAGGTATAAGAGTGAGTGAGAGGCAGCCCCAAGTCTAGTCTACAATGGACTATAAGTTTCTTGGGTTTTATGTGGCTCCTTGATGCCACTCAGGACCCTCCCAGGATGGCTGAGCTCGGTCAAGGCCATCCCTGTGTCTCCCTGCCTCTGAGTTTTGCCCTCTCCCTGGAGCTCTCTTCTGCCTCCCTCCCCGCCCCCTAGACGGGGCTCATAAGAGTGTGCACTCACACACATGCACGTGTGCACACACACGCACGCACACATGGCACCTCCTTTCTCCCTCAGGGGCTTTAGCCCTCACAGTGTCCTTTCTGCTAAGTGCCTGTCCCTCCCACAGACCTGAACCCCCGACCCCCGGATGAGAACAGCATACTACGCGTCAACGTTTCCCAGCCCCCAGCACAGGGCCTGGCCAGTAAAGGAAGAAGTAGACTAAATAATTCCTTAACCCAGAAGGTAATTACACAACTTTTCTCCCAAGACTATGGAAAAGCTTCCTGTGCCCCACGCCCCAGGAGGAGTGGCTTTGCTCCCTAGAAGCTGCACCCCCTGCCTTCTGGTCAATGCGGGCGCCATTTAATCCCCGGCTGCCGGCTCCCCAACCCCAGGCAGCAGTCCAGGGCCAGGGGGCGCAAATGGGTTCCCCACTGGCCTACTTGACACTGTACCCTGGAACCCTGGCCCCTGACCTCCCACCTGGTCAGGAAGGGCAAAGGTGGGACAGGGTCAGAGGGCATGTAGGTGGCAGCAGAGAGGATGACGGATCAGCGTGCAGAGGTGCAGAGGCCACACTGTTCCAGAGTGAGCAGAACGTCCAGCTAAACCTTGGGCAGGCAAACTGGGACACTTGTCACCCTAGTGCCTCTCTGAGGTCCTGGCCCCAGAGGCCTCCACCACATCACTGTGGTCTTGATTGGACATCATCAGGGTTCCTCAGGCTTGGACAGGCCATTCTGATGGTCAAGTGCAGCCCAAAGTGATGCAGAACCATTTGGGGTCCCCTTTGAGATTTCCCATCCCCGTGAGCGTCTCATCACCAACAAGAGAGAATCTCTTCATTTCGAGTAGATTTCGCCCCCAGAAAAGGAAGCTTGCCCTTTTCCCTTCCCTTAGTAATGGCTCGGCAATTAACAAAAGGAGACCCTGATACTATTTTAAAGAAAGCGGATCCTGGATAAATCCCACACACTCAGCAGTTTGCATGAAATGCGCTTTGATGATGGGCCCTTGGACTGGAATAGACGAACTGCCTGGTGAGACAGAGGCCCCTGGTGAGGAGAGTGACCCCAGCCTCAGGAGGGGACGGGCAGACACAAAGGTCCCCCCCATCCCTGCCGTCAGCGGCCTCAGGATGGCTGCTCTCAAGCCCTTGGGTCTAACGGCCCATGCGCTTGCGTTGTGGGCCTCAGGTACAGCTGCTGGGCAGGAAGGCAGAGGCAGCAAGGTCGGTGGCCAGTGCCTCTGCCTCTCTGTTCAGTGTCCTGCCTGGACTCCAGGACTGGAGCCTCTGGGGTTGTGTCCCCTCAGTGCTGTCCTAGGTCACGCTGCTTCCCCACATTAACTGACTCCAGGACAGCTGCTTCTCTACACTGCTCTGGACCTTCACGTGCACCTGCCAGGCGGGCATGGTCCTCCTCAGCTTATAGCTGAGCAAACTGAGGCACGGGAGGAAAGAAGGTGCCAGTCCTTGCCCAAGGGAGGAACTGGCACATCAGACTTTAAAGCCCTTTCTGGGAAGCCTGAAGTGACAGCTTTGAAAGCTGTGCCTTCTCCAAAGAGCCTCTCCAGGCCACTGGCAGCTTAGCCTGGCCAAAGCTTGAAGGTCCAGGGAGGGGTGAGGGTCCCCATGGAGGGGGCGAGTTTCAGGGTTACTCACCGATAAAGGCCCTGGACTGGGGGGGGAGACAGCTGGCTCTTGATAGAATCCTGTCTCCCATTCAGGGCCCAGGCTGGGGAGGGGTGTCCAAATGTGGCTGGTGGGCTGTGTGGGCTTCTCCCCAGGCTGCATGTCCCAAAGGAAATGCACAGTGGCTTAGACAGCCCCACCCCCAAACCGTTGTGTCTGGATTTTAGGCATAATAGATGGCTTTATGGGTGAATTAACTTCCAGAAACTTCCTCAAACCTTGTATCCCTGCCAAAGCCCCTCAAGCCTCTTACTTCCACCCCTGCTCTGAAATCCCATTTCACTTCCCCAGTTGAAAGAGCCAAGTCCTGGGGGACTAATTCTGCAATCTTAGCTGTATTTGTAAGTCTGCTCAGAGAGTGTGGTGAAATCCAAGGGAATCAGCACATTTGAATTCAAAATTTAGTTGTGCCAGCTGTTAGCCCAGGCCCCAGGGATGGAGCTATTTAATAAGAAGCCAGGGCTGTTCCCTGCTCTGGCAGAGGGGCTTGCAAGGGGCTGGACATTCATTCATGTGTTCATCTTTTCCATCGATGAATGGTTACCGGTCACCTGCTCTGTGCCAAGCCCTGTCCTAGGCTCTGGAATTCAGGACAGGTGATCTCATTGCACCACCAGGTGAGATACAGCAGGCAGCAATGTGAGATACGGCAGGCAGGAATGTGAGATTGTGCGCTAATAGGAGGTGCAAAGCAGGCAGGAGAGAGAGGAAGTGTGGGATGGAGGGCGTGAAGTTTGCAATGCCACATGAGGAGGTGGCTTTTTAAGGGGGAAGGTCGTGGTGAAGCTGCAGTGTGGACACCTGAGCGGAAGGTATCCGGCAGAGTAACCAGCAAAGGGCAGAGGCCCCTGGGGCCTGCAGGGAGCGGGGGAGGGGAAGCCAGGGTTGGGGAGGAAGTCAGAAGCCTGCTAGAGGGCCTGGGGCAAGGCGGACCTGGAGGGGCGGAGCAGAGGCGGACACGGTCCGACCTGGAGGATCATTGTGCTGCTGTGATGGGGAAGGACCGCAGAGGGGTGAGGACAGAAGCCTGCGACCCTCTTAGGTGACCATAGTGTCAACTCGGCTGCCATAGCAAACCCCACAGACGGCCGTCTTCTGTGTCTCCAGCGGTCGTCCCTCTGCATGTGTCTGTGTCCTAATCTCTTCTTATAAGGACTCCAGTCATATTGGGTTAGGGCCCACCCCCAATGACCTCATTTTACCTTAATTACCTCTTTGAAGTCTCCATCTCCAAATATGGTCACATTCTGAGGTTCTGGGGTGGGGACTGCCACGTGTGAATTTTGTAGGAGGGAAGTAGGAGGGTGACACGGTTCAGCCCACACAGTGACAATGACAGGAATCGGGTGAAAGATCACAGCTGGGACCACCACAGTGGCAGGGAGGATTGTGAGAAGGAGTCTGATCCTGCAGGCAGGTGCCAAGGTAGGGGTGGGAGCAGTCTGCCCCCAGTGAAGGCAAAAGGGGTGCATCGCCCTGAGAGAATTCAAGATCCAAGAATGGGCGATTCTAAATATTATCACTGAGAAAATAGTTCTCCTTCGATAATATTTTATTTGTCTAATTTTTAAAGAATGCTGCATTTACTTTTGAGTTTTATTAATACAGCCGTAAACTTCAAATTTGCACATTTTATGACGTATTCTCTAGTCAGCAATGTGTTCCACGTGGAGGTTAATTCAGAGAACTGTCGGTTGCAAGGTTGACCACCCCCAACTTCTGGGACCAGGTCACGCATAAGTTTCCATGGTTCCCAACCACACAAGCTCACTTAGGGCCCAGATGAGGGCTCCAGACCCTGCGTTTAAACTGCAGAGTTGAAACAAATATTGACAGCACAGCAATTACGAAGGCAAGGCCACAGAATGTGAGTTCCTTCAACTCTGTCATTCCCTGTGACCACGTGGGATAGTTTTTTGTGTTTAAAATATGTTTTTTTGTGTTTAAAATGTATTTAAAAGAGTGCAAACTGTGAGGTGTGACATTTTTGTTTTACAAGAACATATTTTAATTTATACACAAACTATTACCAATTGTAAATAATGTATTTTAAATTGAAATTTAGCCTTTTATAATTGTTAAGTGATTGTTTTAAAACCAAAGAATTAATAAAGGAAATAAAACATTGCATCATTGATATCTTGTAGCAGTTGTCTGAACTGTACCTCTTTTGGCTGATTCTGCTTTATTGAAATTCACTAATTTTTTATTGGCATGATTATATACACAAAGTTCAGTTTAAGAAAATTTGCACTCTGCACTTCTTTTCTTGGACCTTATTATTTGCTTTATTTCATGATTATTACTGAAAATAATTTTGTCACGTAGAAGAGGGATGTCTGTTAGTTCGGGCTGCCATAACAGTGTCAATGAAAACATGTTGCCCGCCATATCAGTAAACAAAGGATGTTGCAGCCATCAAGCCATCACATTACAGCCTCCCCCAAGGTGAGCCCTGAGGGAACTCAGTATGGAAACAGAATGCCCACCATCTAGCAGTCAGCCGCTGCAGCCACCCCTTGACGATGGTGAACCCTGAGGAGACTCAGGATGAGAAAGCACAAGATACTGGCCCCAGAGAGCTGAGGTGCGTATCAAAGGAATTATTTCAATAAGCCCAGACTCTTGCATCTTCCCATTCATAAAAAAGTGCTAAATTCATTAACTTGAGCTGTCTGGTTTTCTTTAACTAACGGTAGTCATTTGATGTTCCGACTACCTGGTCTTTGTTGTAAACACTCCTATATATCCTGGCTCCCCCCTTTCCTTTTGGGAGCAACTGCTCAGACTCCCAGAGCATCTGAGTGTCTGCATCCTGCGCTTAAGTCCTCAGTTTTGTCCGCCAAATGAAGCATAATTCTCAACTTTTAGGTTGTGCATTTTTTTCAGTTGACAACAGAATACCATAGACCTGGATGATTTAAACAACAGATGTTTATTCCTCACGGTTCGGGAGACTGGAAGTCCAAGATCAGGCTGCCAGCAGGGTCTGGATCTCTACGAGGGCTCTCTTCCTGGTCATTTTGGTGAATGCATGCAGAGAGTGACATTTCATGTCTCTTCCTCTTTTAAAATGGCACAAATCCTATCCTGGGGGCTCCACCCTTGTGACCTAATTAGACCCCACTTGCAAACATCATCACACTGGGGATAAGGGCTTCAACATGTGACTTTGGAGAAGACACAAACATTTAGTTCACACAAGGGCAATACTAAACAAAGGAGTATCTGTCGGTGTCAAATGTCCTGGGATTTGGATGTAGAGCCAACAGGTGAGAACTGAATCCAAGTGTGAAAGCAGGAGAGTAGCCGTCAGGGGTGGCCTCAGCATGGAGGGCTGCACTGGGACACTGTAGGAGGGGCAGGTCTGGCCCAGGTGGAATCAGGAATTTGCTTTTCAGACATGTTCCCTGTTGAGGTACCTGCTGGACATCCTAGTGGATGTTTCAGGTGGGTGGACAGATACCCAGGATGAGAGCCCAGAGAAGAGGGTGATGTGGGAAACACCAGTATTTCCTTGGAATTTAAAACCAAGAGACTGGAGGGTGTGGCCTCAGGCAAATAATAAAATCACAGGTACAGCTCTTTAAGGCATCATGGACATGCTTCAGAGAACAGAATCCCTGACCTAGTCTGAGGGCACAGCACGTGACCTTGGGAAGCACAGCAAGAGGAGGCTGGGCTAGACAGCCAGACAAAGGCCTGGAGGAGGGGGCAGCATGGGACTTTCAAGGAGCAGGAAAAGGCCGGCAGTGAGTGGACTCAGGGAGCCAGGGCACCGTCGTGAGAAAACACACCACGGACCTGGGATTTTATCAGCAGAGCTACCAGCAAGGATTGAAGACTTCTAAGTAGCAAAGTGACACGATCCGAGGAGAGTTTTTAAAGGCTTGAATAAGCTGCTTTGTGGAGAATGGATTAGAATGGCAAAGTAATCCATCCAGGTGAGAAATTACATGTTTGGACTAGAGGGAGGTCTGGAGAGATGGGGAAAGTGGATAGTCTGGGAACCATGAAGCAGGCAAAATGGCACAGGAGGTTATGGAGTGTAGAAGGAGAGGGGATGGGTGAAGAAGGGTTCCTGGGTTTGGGGGGGGGAGGACAGTGCCCTGTCCCTGGGGAAAGATAAAGGTGTCAGATTCAGGGGAAAGTCCAGCTCAGTTGAAACATATTCAGTGCTGGCACTGCTGACCCCACAAGGAGGTCTGGATTGGAGCTTAGAGGAGCAAGCTGGCCAGGAGGGAGAGCTGGCTGCAGACAGGGTGGTGAATGGCTGGCGGGTGGTGCTACGTGGGTGGATGAGGTCTCCCAGAAGAACAGACCCTGAGCCAGGAAGGGGGACAGAGGCCAGTCCTTAGGGTCCAGTGGAGGCACGGGAGCCAGCAAAGGAGAGAGAGAGAGCAGGAGGGAGGGAAGGAGGAAGGGAGGGAGAGGGAGAGGTGGAGAAAAGCTGGGAGTGTCCCGGCCACAGAGGGGAGGGGCTGCCTCAGGAGGGAAGGAGCTGAGTACTCTGTGAGACAGGGTAAGATGCAAGGACCAGTGTACAGGACTAATGGCCACTGCCATTCCTGATGACCCCAGGAGCAACTCCTAGCAGAGAGCTGGGAGGACCATAAGTGAGTGGGCTGAGGAGTGAAAGGGAAGTGAAGCAAGCCAGCAAGGGTAGACATCTCTACAGAGAAGTCTAGTGCCGGACTCCGCAGTAGACAGCAACTGTGGTGATAAACACCCGACCCCGGGGCGGTCAGTGTGCTGACAGAACTGAGGGCGCTCTGCATATCCGCTCCCGCAATCCCCGCAACGGCCCTATAAAACAAACAACCCAGTCCAAAAATGGGCAGAAGACCTAAACAGACATTTCTCCAAAGAAGACATACAGATTGCCAACAAACACATGAAAGGATGCTCAACATCATTAACCATTAGGGAAATGCAAATCAAAACTACAATGAGATATCATCTCACACCGATCAGAATGGCCATCATCAAAAAAATCTAGAAACAATAAATGCTGGAGAGGGTGTGGAGAAAAGGGAACCCTCTTGCACTGTTGGTGGGAATGTAAATTGATACAGCCACCATGGAGAACAGTATGGAGGTTCCTTAAAAAAATAAAAATAGAACTACCATATGACCCAGCAATCCCACTACTGGGCATATACCCTGAGAAAACCATAATTCAAAAAGAGTCATGTACCACAATGTTCATTGCAGCTCTATTTACAATAGCCAGGGTATGGAAGCAATCTAAGTGTCCATCAACAGATGAATGGATAAAGAAGATGTGGCACATATATACAATGGAATATTACTCAGCCATAAAAAGAAACGAAATTGAGTTATTTGTAGTGAGGTGGATGGACCTAGAGTCTGTCATACAGAGTGAAGTAAGACAGAAAGAGAAAAACAAATACCATATGCTAACACATATATATGGAATCTAAGAAAGAAAAAAAAAAAGGTCATGAAGAACCTAGGGGTAAGACGGGAATAAAGACACAGACCTACTAGAGAATGGACTTGAGGATATGGGGAGGGGGAAGGGTAAGCTGTGACAAAGTGAGAGAGTGGCATGGACATATATACACTACCAAACGTAAAATAGGTAGCTAGTGGGAAGCAGCCGCATAGCACAGGGAGATCAGCTCTGTGCTTTGTGACCACCTAGAGGGGTGGGATGGGGAGGGTGGGAGGGAGGGAGACGCAAGAGGGAAGAGATATGGGAACATATGTATATGTATAACTGATTCACTTTGTTATAAAGCAGAAACTAACACACCATTGTAAAGCAATTATACTCCAATAAAGATGTTAAAAAAAAACAAAAAACAAAAAAACAGTGTGACAGACATTCCTGAACCACAGTCAAGGAGACTGAGGCACAAACAACAGTTAAAGCCTCACAGCCTTTAAGAATGTAGGGAGGGTTGTGTCTGAATTTGAACCCTGGGGTGCGATTAAGCCTGTGTCCCTGTGCTGAACCCATTACCAGGAAGGTGGTGCAACCCGCAGAAGGAACAGAGGCTCTGGCCTGAGGCAGGATCCTGGTCCCAGGTCTCTCTGTGCCCTCGTCTCTAACCTCTACTCTTCCTATCTCACAGAGTTCCTTGGTAGATGAAATGAGATTCAGGCATTTGTTTAACAAATGGAGCTTACACCTCATAGGGGTACCCAGACAATAATGGGGAGATGTGCACAGATCTGAGGCCCAGGTGAAAGCAGAAGCATTGGGACTTGCTGGTGGGTCAAATGTAGAGTGTGAGAGGGTGAGAGGAATCAAGACCACTCCTAAGAGTCGGCATGGAGGAACTGGGTGCCATCTACAGAACTGAGTAAAACCAGGAGAGGACAGATTTCAAGGGAAAAATTAGCAGTTGAGCTTGGGGCATGCCAAGGTTGAGAAGTCTGGGGCAGCCTCTGAGTTGTGACCCAGAGAGGGGCCAGCCCACAAGTACCTGCCTGCCGTGGTGCTGGGACCACGGTAATGGGCGAGCTCCAGGGGAACATGGGCACAGCTGCAAAGAGAGTCTGAGAAGGGAGAGGGGAGACACAGGCAGAGTGGGTCCCCAGGAACAAAGAGGTGGGACGGCTCCCAGGAAGCCAGTCACTTGGTGTGACGCTCCTAAGAGGATGGGCAGCCTGGGTTTGACGACACGGGGCCTCAAGGCCAGGTTCAGTGAAGGCGGTTGGGTAGCAAGGCCAATGAGCAGGGTGCGGGATGAATGGGTGGTGAGGAATTAGAGTCAGTATCAGAAACAGCCCTGATGATGATAAGGAATAATAGTGAACCCAACGTGGAGCCCATGTTATTTTCAACATTGAACTTCCAGTCTGTGCAAAATGTCACTACTTACAGGAGGAGACCCAAGACAGGTGAGAGCAGTGAGACCAAAGCAGGACAGGAGTTTGAGTGTGAGCCCAGGAGCCTGCCTTCCACTTAGGGTCTTTCACGGTTGCCCCGGGCTAAGCAGGAGGGTAGCTGAAAACTTGAAATCCCACCAGGCTTACCCACCAGCTGTAAGACCATAGTTTCAGCTTTCCCTCCCTGAGCTGGCTGCCACTCACAGGTCGTCTTCTACCTCATTTATCCATTCATGCATCTCTTTGTTTAAGAAGCCATCATGGGCTCTGGTCAGACCTAGACTGTATCCAAAGACTTGGGTCAGAATTGGACCCTGATCTTGCTCAGGAGGGCAGGCAAGAAGGCAAAGCAGAGGGCGATGAGCTCTGGTGTGGAAGGTAGCATGGGTACTGGGGAGGGGGGTCACGGGGAAGGGCCTCACCTAATCTTGTTGGGGGGAGAGGTGGGGAACTCTTAAGGGGAGGTGACACATGGGCTGACTCTTAGTAGCCAAACACTGTCATCTGGTAAAGAGCACAGTGGATTCCAAGGGCTCCGAACGTGGAAGAGGAGAAATCCCACTCAGCCTGGCAGGTTTAGAGCTAAACTGGAGATGCTGGGCCTTGTTGGAAAACAAGTCCACCCTTTTACTTGTTTCTCTCAGTAGTTCTGGGAGGTTAGGAGAATGTGGATTATTAACTCTGCTCAGCAAATGATCAGACAAAGGCCCTGACTCAGCTGAGATCACAAGCAAAAGTGGTGACGGGGAGAGAACAGACCTTAGACAGTGTTCAGCGTGCACCGGGCTCTCCCCTGACGCTTGGCACACATGCTCTACTCACTGTCCTGGCTTCATGGCGGAGGCGTCCCCATGGGATGGGGGAGGAGGTGAGACTCAGGGAGGCTGAGTGCAGCTCACAGGGCACGCCTGCCGAGGGCAAGAGGTATCCAGTTGGCCCCTTGTGGGGGTCAGGCGGCCCCCTGGCAAGCCGTCCCTACTATGGGCACGCATTGCTTAGAAGGGAAGCCCCTGGCTTTTTGAGCCTGCTAAGCTGAGGGGAACCACAGTGAAGCCCTGGCACGCTGCAGACCCTGGAGACTTGGTGCCAGCGACAGAAGGCTTCACCTGAAGCAGTGACCGGTCAAAGGGACAAGAGCTGTCCACAGCCTGTTTCAGGGCCCTTCTATCCCTGCCCTGGGGTTTGATGTCCCCCTGAGCCAGGCCCCCTCCTCTGACTGCTCTGCCGGCCTTAGGCCACCTAGGCCTCGATGTCCCTCAATGCATCCTTGGGCTTCTCCCACAGCGGCTCTGTGCCTGGGAGGTGAGCCCACCTCCCTGCAGACCCCAGAGGTCTGGAGGCAGCAGGGGAAAGCAGATCTTGATCCAGGTGAAGGTATGTCCCAAGCTCCCCTAATCCGTTCAAGGATGACAAATGGTCCAAGGAGCCTGGGCCTTTCCCCAGCCATGATCCTTCCTACTCAGGAACACAAGCTTCACACAGAGCAGCCTCAGATCCCTGCAGAGCAGAGAGAACACCAAACACCCCGTGATGCAGCCAATCCCCCCACAGCCCTGCCAGCTCCGGCTGGAAGCATGCCCCATCTCCGGCACGATCTAGAGGAAGACGCGGCATCAGGGAGGGCTGCGTCCCAGATGGGAGAATACAGCACATTTGCGTGCTCCCGGGAACCATCCAATCGCAAGGGGGATGATGGGAGAAAGAGAGGGAGAACAGGAAGCCCTGTCCCAGAGTCCCTGGCACCTGCACTGAAGGTTCATCGTCCCGTGGCAGACAGGCAAACCGGCACACTACAGCAGACTCTCTTCGCAGCCTGTAGAGTCCTTGAAGGGCCCTGAACAGCAGGTGCTTTTTGAAATGAAAAAACCACAACTGGAAGACACAGTAACCCTGAGACCCGATGAAGAACTCATCAAAGCATAAAAGTCCTACCCTCGTTTGGGAGAGAATGCATTTCTTCTCGTTGACAAATTTCTTGCTGTGTCTTTAATGAAGAGAACAGGCAGCAGTCACTCAATAAGGATATAAAACAATAATAACACTGATGACTAACATGGGAAATATAAACTAAACAGACTTAAAGGGTGAATAATAACATGTCCATTCAGCATTCTGCTGAGCTCCTACTATGTGCCAGAACATGTTCTAGACACTGTGAGTACAGCAGGAACGAGGAAAGCTAGAGGGGTGAAAGAGCTAACAGGCAATAAGTAAAGAAGTTAAGCAGAAGGGGGATGATGCGAGCTAAAGCACTCTCAAGGTCCTCGTAGTATCCTGGGACAGGGTGCAGGGCTGATTAATTTTAGGCTTGTTGACATGTTAAAAGTACATGTGCTTAATCTATTTCAAGTCAATTTTTGTAAGTGGGTAAGGTAGGGGTTTAGTTTCATTCTTTTACATGTGTAAATTCAATTTTCCCAGCACCATTTATTAAACAGACTGTCTTCTCCATTGAGTATTACCAAATGTAATATCAGACACCATAAAACTCCTAGAAAAAACATAGGAAAAAAGTTCCTTGACATGGATCTTGGTAATGATTTTTTGGATATGATACCTAAAGCAAAATTAACAATAAACAAGTGAGACCACATCAAACTAAAAAGCTTCTGTGCAGCCAAAGAAACAATTAACAAAATGAAAAGACAACCCACAGAACGGAAAAAAAAAGTATTTGCAAATTATATATCAGATATGGGGTTACTATCCAAATTATATAAAGAACTCATACAATTCAATAGCAAAAAAAAAAAAAAAAATCCACCAAATAATCCAATTTAAAAATGGGCAAAGACCTACATAGATATTTTTCTAAAGAAGATATAATGAAGGTCAACAGGTACACGAAAAGTTGTTCAGGGAAATGCAAATCAAAACCACAATGAGATATCACCTCACAACTGTGAGAATGGTGGTTATCAAAAAGACAAGAGGTAAATATTGGTCAGGATGTAGAGAAAAAGGAATCTTTGTGCGCTGTTGGTGGGATTGTAAATTAGTACAGCTACTATGGAAAACAATATGCAGGTTCCTCAAAATATTAAAAATAGAATTATCATATGATCCAGCAGTTCCACTTCTGGGAATGAAGGAAATGAAGACACTATGTCAAAAATATATCTGCACTCTCATGTTCATAGCAGCACTATTACAATAGCCAGTGCACGGAAACAACCTAAGTGTCCATCGACAGATGAATGGATAAAGAATATATGATATATATATACACATATATATAATAGAATATTATTCAGCATTAAAAAGAAGAAAATTCTGGGACTTGCCTGGCGGTCCAGTGGTTAAGACTCCACGCTTCCAATGCAGGGGACGCAGGTTTGATCCCTGCTCAGGGTACTGAGATCCCACATGCCACATGGCATGGCCAAAAAAAATAAAAGAAGAAGAAAATCCCGCCATTCGTGACAACATAGATGAACCTTGAGGACATTATGCTAAGTGAAATAAGTCAGACAGAGAACATAGATGGACCCTGAGGGCATTATGCTAAGTCAGACAGAGAAAGACAAATACAGTATGATCTCACTTTTACATGGAATCTTGAAAAAAAAAAACTCATAGAAAGAGAGTATACTTGTAGTCACTAGAGGCAGGGAGTCTGGGGTGGGGGGGTAGGAGAATTTGATGAAGGGGGTCAAAAGGTACAAAGTTCCAGTCATAAGGTAAATAAGTCCTGGGGATATAATGTACAACATGATGATTACAGTTAACACTGCTGATGATATACAGGAAAGTTGTAAAAAGAGTAGATCCTAAGAGTTCTCATCACAAGGGGAAAAAATCCCTTTTTTCTTTTTTTTTCTTTTTGTATCTGTATGAGGTGATGCATGCTAACTAAACATGCATGATTATTACGGTAAACATTTCACAATATATGTAAGTCAAACATTATGCTGTATACCTTAAACTTACACAGTGCTGTGTGTCGATTACATCTCAGTAAAACTGGGAAAAAAGTTTGTGTAAAAAAGATGAAAAAGTTTCCGTGTGATCATGAGATGATAGAAAGAGAATGCATAACTTTCAAACAAGCAGAAGAGAAAGAGGCATAAGAAAACTCACTTGTGCCAGTAAAAGGCAAGAAAGAAAGGAGAAAGTTCAAGTAAAAGCAAGACAAACAGAAGGCACAAAATGAGGTGCAAAGGGTGCTAGAGGGAAACTTAAATAGATCAGTAATCACAGTAAATGCACATTGACTAAACTTTCCTGTTTAAAAATGAAAAATAGAGATTCGGGTTAAATTAAAAGAGTAATCCAGAAATAGGTTGTTTACAGGAATCACACATAAGGATACAGGAAAATTAGAAGTAAAGAATGTAAAAAAAAAAAAATACCAGTGAAATACTAATCAAAAGAAAAGCATTATTAAGAAAAGTAGAGACTACTCTAATGGAGAAAAGAAAGAATTCATTAAAATGATGTAAACATTCTAAACTATAGACAACTAAAAACATGGCTTCATATTTATAAAGCAAAAATTGACCCGGTTATGAGGGAAAAAGATCCACAACCATACTGAGACATTTTAATTCACTTCTCAGTAATTAGCCATTTAAACATACCAAAAAATTGTAAGAATATAGGAAATTTGAGCAACACAATTAACAACCTTGATCCATTGGACAATCACAAGGCACAACAATCAAAGGTACAAAATTCTCAATAACACTTGGAACATTAACAAGAAATCGATCATATACTAGGCCTAATGCCAGCCTCAACAAATTTTAAGAATGATGCATGATGCAATTAAGTTAGAAATCAGTATCAAAAAAGTAACTAGAAACAAACAGAAACATACATTTGAGTATATAGAAACAAATCAATGAATAACTCGTGGGCTAAAAAAGAAATCAACCTGTTAATTAGAAGATCCTTAAAAATGA